>NC_064920.1:1198793408-1201723408 GCF_023897955.1 Schistocerca gregaria | reverse complement strand
TTGCGAGACTGTAGAGGGTGTAAGATGAAAATTAATTGATGCAAGGTACAGAATTGCAAATGTGTTCCATCAGAGCAGGCGTGATATATGGAATACGTTTCATGCAATAGTCCACGCTTCAGACGAAAAATACACTACTTTCGCTCAACTTAAACGAAATTGTTGTATTCTTGTTTATTTCACCTCCACTACGAGAACACATATATTGCGTTCAACGGAAACTGATTGTAAGTTCACTATTATACCCCTGCGACAAAAAAGCGTTATTTCTGTATTCATTTTCTCATGACTACTTGCCTTTATGGGCTACCAGCGAATTGTGTAGCTTATCATTCATTTCTGTAATTTATTTTACTAATTAATCACCATTTAGGATGCACTTCATTCTCTTATCACGTTTTCTGGTGCTGTCGTTACAGCCTCCAAAGTGAGTATATGTCAACGTAATTGTTAGATATTCTGTGAATAGATATGAAATAAATTTACAGCAGTCTTCGAAAAAGTTTCGTCTTCATAAATGTATGTCTAAACAGAGCGGTATTCACTGCTCACCGATCAGTCGTTATACTGGTATATAACTTGCTTCCAGCAAATAATTGAGGGTGTAGGCTGCAACTGCTACTGTGTGAGGAAAAGGGATATTTTATGACATTTAAGCTTGCATTTGAGGATGGGTATAAAGCCGAAATCATGATTGTGTGAAACAAATGAATGATAATTGTGAGCCAGGGGTTGGTTTGCGATTCTGTTATTCTGCGCAGCAGATTAATCTGAGATGTACCCTTTACCCTGTGGCTCTTGCAAGATGCAATTTCCACCCAAACACTATTACAGAAGTCAAACAGACACTCCTAACGTTTTAAAGAGAAATGCCTGAAAAACTTTCAGGAATAAATATCTTCTGGAGTCGTCCGCTGTAAGGAAATGACACAAAAATTGATAAAATTTCTTACCTAACTAGTGGGATACTTGGGTACTGGAGTAGTGCTAGTTAGTGTAAGAAAAACATGAAACTAACGAAAGTTATTATTTATTTTGCAAACATTCTGAGAAATCACTATGGCACTTTTAACTATGAATTGAACAAGTTATATCCTGGTTCTTTTCGGAATATGAAGTTACCTCTCAAGGATAGGATTCGCTAATGTAATTTCTATACAAAGTTCAAGATGATTGCTGACTTGGCAGAATGGCTGAGAGACGCGCCTACTCAACTTGAATAAGTATCCTCTAGAATGTTGCTAGGTACGGTCGAGGATGTCGCATGTGAAATGGAGTGAAGTGTACTGTTGTGGAGGAAGTATGGGGCTCGCAGTAGCTGTAGCGCACAATACTGTGAGCTGCGATGACTGCTGTCTGCGTCACTCACTCATGACAATTAAGATAACTCTCGTTCTATCTGGATTGACCTTCGCCAGTCAAACTCTCCCTACACCTTGATGAAGTCAAGGATTCCTATTCGCCCCTAGTCTAACTATTGGCGTGGTACACCGGTCAGATTACCAGTCCACCGCAATGCCACTCAAAAATTCGCTCGCAGGCGTTTAACTATAACTCTGTCCGTTCACACCGCACGATAAGTGTCGGTCAACACAGTGAACAACGCTTAATCGCAAGGACTCAATATAGAGTCGCCCTTCGATTCGCTCTCGACAAAGGTGCTCTTCCAGTGAAGCACTGAGGAGAGACTTGTTCCTCACTCCAAGAGCGACAACGGAACAGCGCCTCTCCAAGCCAGACGTGAAGGAGTATGTCTTTCGGTCTCTTCCACTACTCCTTCAGCTCAAGGCGTCAGAAATATCGTCTGCCAATCAGCATTGCTCTTCTAAAACGGGAGAATGACGTTTCGTTTAAGGCGACCAATCCGGGAATCTGTAGCATTGACATTTGGCATTTGCTGTCTCCCTGTGAAAATCTCTGAAACTGCATGCTATGCGTAAAGAATGCGTAGGCTGGCTGCTCCCACACAATGTAGCGGAATTTGCTTTTAAGCTGAACACGGGGTCGTTCCCCCTTTTCACTTGGGCCTACTCTGTCTGCTCCACAGGCGGTCACCGGCATACATAGGTTGGGTCGTCCGCTGAAGGGACTGGCCTCGCGGTGTATGGTCTCTCTCTCTCGAACTAAAAGCTCCTGTGACCGTCGTGTCTGGAATGTATGTGAGTACGCCAGCCTCGAGTATTTCAACCACAGTGCGCTTACTTGTTATTTGCATATCGTTTACATGATTTCGTACAACATTGACTTCATCTTATCGAGTTTGGGTTCGGATGAAGCGTCTTGATGTGCGGAATATGATTGTGAGGGCGAAATATGTAAGCAGTGAAGGTCAGCAGACCACGACGTCTTACGTTATTTGGAGTATAATGATGCAAATTTCTTTCAGAACTGTTGCGTGCATAGCGGACTCGTGTTCCCGCTCTGCTTTCTGAGCGACTCGTGTCCACGTGTGCCCGACAACAGACTCGTGTCCACGTGTGCCCGACAACAGACTCGTGTCCACGTGTGCCCGACAACAGACTCGTGTCCACGTGTGCCCGACGACAGACTCGTGTCCACGTGTGCCCGACAACAGACTCGTGTCCACGTGTGCCCGACAACAGACTCATGTCCACGTGTGCCCGACGACAGACTCGTGTCCACGTGTGCCCGACGACAGACTCATGTCCACGTGTGCCCGACAACAGACTCGTGTCCACGTGTGCCCGACAACAGACTCGTATCCACGTGTGCCCGACAACAGACTCGTATCCACGTGTGCCCGACAACAGACTCGTGTCCACGTGTGCCCGACAACAGACTCGTGTCCCCGTGTGCCCGACGACAGACTCGTGTCCACGTGTGCCCGACAACAGACTCGTGTCCACGTGTGCCCGACAACAGACTCGTGTCCACGTGTGCCCGACAACAGACTCGTGTCCACGTGTGCCCGACAACAGACTCGTGTCCACGTGTGCCCGACAACAGACTCGTGTCCACGTGTGCCCGACAACAGACTCATGTCCACGTGTGCCCGACAACAAACTCGTGTCCTCGTGTGCCCGACGACAGACTCGTGTCCACGTGTGCCCGACAACAGACTCGTGTCCACGTGTGCCCGACAACAGACTCGTATCCACGTGTGCCCGACAACAGACTCGTATCCACGTGTGCCCGACAACAGACTCGTGTCCACGTGTGCCCGACAACAGACTCGTGTCCCCGTGTGCCCGACGACAGACTCGTGTCCACGTGTGCCCGACGACAGACTCGTGTCCACGTGTGCCCGACAACAGACTCGTGTCCACGTGTGCCCGACAACAGACTCGTGTCCACGTGTGCCCGACAGCAGACTCGTGTCCACATGTGCCCGACAACAGACTCGTGTCCACGTGTGCCCGACAACAGACTCGTGTCCATGTGTGCCCGACAACATACTCGTGTCCACATGTGCCCGACAACAGACTCGTGTCCACGTGTGCCCGACAACAGACTCGTGTCCACGTGTGCCCAACAGCAGACTCGTGTCCACGTGTGCCCGACAACAGACTCGTGTCCACGTGTGCCCGACAGCAGACTCGTGTCCACGTGTGCCCGACAGCAGACTCGTGTCCACGTGTGCCCGACAACAGACTCGTGTCCACGTGTGCCCGACAACAGACTCGTGTCCACGTGTGCCGACAGCATACTCGTGTCCACGTGTGCCCGACAGCAGACTCGTGTCCACGTGTGCCCGACGACAGACTCGTGTCCACGTGTGCCCGACAACAGACTCGTGTCCACGTGTGCCCGACGACAGACTCTGGAGACGAGTGGGCAGCGCCGGAGACTCGAGAGTCCGGCCTATGGGCGCACGGAGACGGTCAGCTCGGAGATGACGTCACAGGACTATCTGGCGAGTTCAAAGCGAGTACACGGAGCTCATTTCTGTAGTATGCTGACCTGCATAAGAGCCTCCAGAAGGTCCAGCTTGCGGAAGCCGATGGGTTTCTCGACGACGCGCTTTCCGAGCGCCAGCTCGACGGGGTAGACGCGGCTCAGCGTGAAGTGCGAGAAGGCGACCAGCTCGAACTCGCTGGCCAGCGGGCGCCCCCGGTCCAGCAGCTCGGCCTGCGACACGTGGCGGCGCGCCTGCTCCACGCACTGCCCGGCAGTCAGCGGCACGTGCAGAGGGGCGACAGTGGCGGCCGTCGTGTTGCCGGGGGCCAGCAGGCTGAGAGGCCGCGGGGAGCCGCTGGACAGCCACTCCAGGCTGCCTGCAACACGCGGAACAGAGGCGAGGTGGTTCTCCTCCGACACTCGGTGATGCACACAGTCCAGATACTGCACGTGAAGCGGCCAAGTAAAGGTGGTTGTGTTGCCAGAAGGGACAGCCATTCGACGCCGCCTGCAAGATACGAAGTAGAAACATGGACGTCCACTTCTGACACATGGTGACACGCTTGGTTGAGGCTCCACACCCCAGTCATGAAGCAGCGCAGCAGAGGTGGTCGTGTTGCTGGACGCCATCAAGCTGGCAGGCCATAGAAAGCCGCCAGACAGATACTCCAAACTGTCTGGAACACGCGGAGGAGACACACAGTCATCCACTTGTCACATGTACTGGCACACTGGGTCCACGCACTGCTCACAAGTCAGTAGCATATGCAGTGGCGCAACTGAGATGCCAGGCCATCGAGAGCTGCCAATAACTCTAGGCCACCTGCAGCACGTAGAACAGACACACAGCTATCCACTTGTGACCTGTGGCGGCACTCTCATGAGGCATCACACTGGGTCTATGTACCACTCGCCAGTGAGCAGCATGTGTAGTGGCGCAGAAGAGGTGGTTGCATTCCTAGAAGGCACCAATCTGGTAGACTGTAGTGAGCTGCTGGGCAGCCACTTCAGGCTGCTTTCAACACGTGGAATGGACCTATGGTCATCCACTCACCAAACTGGGCGAAAATGCATATCCTCCAATTTCCATCTATTGTACTATAAATTTCTTTCCTAATTTTGTTACTTGAAGATATGACGTTTCTGTGTCCTTGTATATTGTATTTGCTTTACTATATATATATATATATATATATATATATATATATATATATATATATATATATGTGTGTGTGTGTGTGTGTGTGTGTGTGTGTGTGTGTGTGTGTGTGTGTGTGTGTGTGTGTCGCTGTATAATTGATTTGTTTTGTAAATACTATTTGTATCTTTACACTCGGTCTGGCCTAGGGAAAACTATGCTATCGAACGATTACACCGATAGCTCGTGGTAAGGAACCAAAGTGTTTAGGTTCTTAGGTAGTCTTAACTCTGCCGCGTGGAGCGTGGGCAGAGCAGAGTCTGGCTGGAGTAGGGCAGTGGAGCAGGTGTGTTGTGTGACGCTCCTGCGAGTTGCGCGCTTTCGGTGTTTGGCAGCATGTAATTGTGCTCGACTTCCTATGATAGTTTCTGACACGGTGTCAGGGACGGGAAGCAATACTTGGTGCACATCAAGAGCCCGTTTCGTCTGGAGACCGTGCTGAGAAGAACGCACGCCAACATCCAGCCTCTGCAACAGCTACGGCCGACAATGAGTGATTGTCGGCCCCACCTCGACCGACTGCTTCAAACCTTCAATCAACCAACAAATGGTTCAAATGGCTCTGAGCACTATGGGACTTAACTTCTGAGGTCATCAGACCCCTAGAACTTAGAACTACGTAAACCTAACTAGCCTAAGGACATCACACACAGCCATGCCCGAGGCAGGATTCGAACCTGCGACCGTAGTGGTCGTGCGGTTCCTGACTGTAGCGCCTATCGATTCCCGGCTGGGTTAGGGATTTTCTCTGCCTCGTGATGGCTGGGTGTTGTGTGATGTCCTTAGGTTAGTTAGGTTTAAGTAGTTCTAAGTTGTAGGGGACTGATGACCTAAGATGTTAAGTCCCATAGTGCTCAGAGCCATTTGAACCATTTTTTTTTTTGTAGCGCCTAGAACCGCTTGGTTCAATCAACCAACAAGGAAGACTGGAAGCACGTAAAGTTTTAGAACTGTATGGAAGACTTCAGCTTTTCAAACTGTTCCATTTGCCTCTCAAAATTACAGCAACTTAGCATGAACCTTTGTAGCTCATCGTCCCAACTTAGTTACAGGTCTTGCATCTGATTGTCAGTTGGTTGGGTTGAACATGAGCCTTTCCAAAACAAAAGTAATGTCCAAGAAATGGGTCGCAGCTGGAGATGTGGAAGTCAAGGGCAGTCCATTATAAGAGGTCAGTGAATATATCTGCCTTGGCCAGATTATAAATATGAAGGGTGATGTAAGGCCAGAAATTTATCGGCGCATCTAGCTCGGCTGGCAAGCATTTGGAAGGAATTCAACAATATTCAGATAAAAAATGCCAGTAAATCTGAATAAATCAGTATTTAATCAATGCTTTCTTCCTGTGTTGACGTATGATTGCGAAACATGGACAGTGAACTCATTTACAAAAGGGAAACTTAGGACAGCACAGAGAGCCATGGAGAGATTAATTCTGGGCTATACAACAAAGGATAGGAAAAGGGCAGACGACATCCGGTCTGTGACGAAGATTAAGGACATCTTAGAGACAGTAGGCTCCTTGAAATGGCAGTGGGCTGGCCACGTCGCGAGAAGACAAGAAGGCAGATGGACGGAGCTAGTACTGGAGTGGAGTCCGAGAGAGCACCGGAGGCCTAGAGGAAGACCACCAGACAGATGGGACAAAGACATACAGAAGATCGCTGGTAGCACCTGGCAGAGAGCTGCCCAAGACCGTCCCACTTGGAGAGGACTGCTGAAAGCCCACCTGAATGCACGACTCGAAGAGGCCACATCATTTAATGATTGAATTAGCTGATGATGATGTAGTACAAAGCCGTACTCATGTAGTGAAATAATGAACAGTGCTCTCTGTGTAAGATTATTGTTAAAAAGTGATTCATACTGATTGAATGGACAGTGTCGCAAGTTCTGTATATGTGTGCGGCTTTTGGAGATAGGAGGTGAGGAGAATAATGGAGGTAGATCTGCTGTAAAATAAAATTACAAGCTTCAAGTCAACGATATATCACAACTGTTAGAAATGGAACTGTACATGGCTTCATCTACATCTGATTACTCTGCTATTCACAATAAAGAGCCTGGAAGAGGGTTCAATGAACCACCTTCATGCTGTCTCTCTACCGTTCCACTCTCGAACGGCACGAGGGAAAAACGAGCACCTTGTATCTCAAGAAGGAGACTGCGCAAAAAGTAAGGGATGTGTAAAAAATGGCTCTGCATTCATGAGTAACTACTAAATGAACACTAACTTCGTGGTCTTTCCCCGTTCTAGGCAATATGTAACCATTGTATTAATTTCTTTTGTCACAGATTGCAGAATATTCTCTTGTATTGTTGTGTCCATTATACAGAAAAGTATAAACCTGGTGTACTTTACAGTCAACGACTACCCTGTCATTTGCTATGTAGTATAATTGAATGGGTATATAACGTACTGTGGTCACTATGCCTAATTATACCATTGACTATTAACGCTGCTAAACAGTAGCAAATCCGATTAAAGAAGCTATTACTGAATAGTTGTTTGCAACAGAGTTGAAATATCAAAATCTTCGTGTTTTGCAGTAAGTACAAAGTGTGGTCTTACACTGTCCAGTCACAATAAAGTGACCACGTGTCAAAAGCCTGAAAAATCACATGTTGCAGCGCGAAACGCTCCCCTGCGTGTCGTGCAGGAAGTGTGTCACTGAGGTTCTGGAAGGTACCGACAACGACATGGAACCCTGCCGACTCCAGAGTCGTTTCCAGCTGCTCCAGGTTTCTCGGTTGAGGACGAATGGCACTCGCACCCCGATCGAGATGGTCCCACAGATTCTCCGTCGCGTTTAAATCCGGGGAGTCTGGTGACCGGTGGAGAACAATAAACTCATCCTGGTGCTCGTCGAAGCACGAACGTACACAGCGAGCTGTTTGACGCGGTGCTTTGTCCTGTTGGAAGATGCCACCGCAACGAGAAAAAAACCCTGCATGTAGGTGAGGACATGGACGCCTAGGATAGAAGCATACCTGTGGTGACCCACTGTGTCTTCCAGAAAGACGAGATCACCCACGAAAAGCCACGGAAATATTCCCCAGACCATAACGCTCCCTCCTGCGGCCTGCTTACTTCCAGCGACTGTTGCAGGGTGTTTTTTTTTCAGCTTTTTCACGCAGCACAAGCTAAGGCCCATCTCTCCAGTGGTGCATAAAACAAGAGTCACCTAAAAACACCTGTTGCCATTCAGTGGACGTCCTGTTAACGGAATGGGGCTGCAAATTCCAGCCTTCACCGCCTATGAACTTAAGTCAGCATGGGTGCATAAACCATTTACCTGGTACGGATACCCATTCGCAGCAACGTTCGGAGATCGGTCGTTGAGGATCCACTGTTGACAACGCCTTGGTTCATGGTGGTGGGCAGTTGCTCGACGAGTGCACTTTAATCTCCCGCACACACCACCGGAGCCATCGTTCAACCCTTTAATCCATGGCCTCGTCTTCGATTTGGAATAGCGCCATTGTAACCACGCACGATATGGTTTAACCATTGCGACGCACCAACTATTTAAAGATTTAGCCATTTCGGAAGCGCTTCCACCCTTGACTCGAAAGCCAATGATTATGCCTCAGATAAATCGCTTGATTACGACAACGGCTGTGGTTTTTTCTATGTCCCTCCGACGCGTTTTATATATCCTCACTGTTACTGCTCGCTCTTGCCGTCTGTGAGTGGTTGTTTCACGTTGACCTCTAACAGAGGCGTAGGTCTCATTAAAGCGACTGGCCACCTGTGTATCAGTGATGCAAGGAACTACCTGTTCCAGTGCAGCTGTATGTATTCAGTTAGTTAGCAATTACTCTCTGTACAAAACACAATTTTCAAAACCCACTCTCAAACACATTATACTTTCAGGTGGATTGTGCGGGCTTTCAAAAATAAGAAAAATGATGAGTGGTGTGGTGACCCTCAACTACGTACTCTCCGACTCAGAGTTGAAATATTAAAAGTTTTGGCTGCTTTCGTTGTCTAGGCTCTGGGATACGTAGATGCCGCATTACAGGCCAAATACTGCTGAGTCTACAGTATACGATAAGAATACACACATGATTCAAATGGTCGAAGGTTCTATCACTTGGCAATTGCGAATTATGAATGTAACAAATAAATTTATAAATGAAAGATTGCAATTAAATAAAATCTGCAGGTACTATTCTTAACGGCTTTAAATGATGAGTACGATAGTAGACGTAGCTGTAAGAATGCCGTTTGTTACTACAAAACACATTTTGGTGTCGATGGTCCAGCAACTAAATAAAATATAAGTTGAATAACAGGGAAACAATAGATTCCTACTTCACGTAATTAGTTATGAACGACAACATAGCTCGCGAGATATTCACTTCTAAACGTATACTCCATCTTCACTGCAGAAGCCACGGAAATCTCACAAGCGCACAAATCGGCTCTGCGAAATATTTCTGTCTCCCGCGACCACGCGCAAACTGCAACACTCTCCAAGTATTTCCCATGACCGTCCGTCGCGCCTTCCCATCCCTCACTCCCCTGTGTCCTCTACGTCTGCGACCCCATGCTCCTCTCCCACTTCCATACAGTATCTCCGTTGACTTCTGTAGTCGCCTACCGAAGTAACTAGCGCTGTGATTGGCTGGAGCTCTCCCGTCAAGTCTCCAAGCCAACGCACACTAACAAATATATTGAAACACATATGAAATACTGGATTTACATGTAAGTAACTTGAAATGAAATAAATATTCCCACGGCTGAACGGTAAACACGCTCTTACACATATTATTAAATACATAAACAGATTAAATAATCATATATTAAAGGAATAGAAACAAAAAGTAGGCCAGTAGCCTAAAGTCTCTGTGCTTTCTAAAACACAGTAAATATTCGACCAATTTCTTCATCAATAGTATATGTTGGATATAAACAAAGACATAGATGAATAAATATATTTATAAGCATGCTGCTACCGTTTTTTCGTGTAACTGTGGAGTACTTATGGCCTGACTCGATCTATAGTAATCGGCCACTCATGTACTATTCAAGTTACATGCCTGTAATTTATACCAATTTAGGTTTACATTAATAGCTTTCTAAAGGCACATAGATCGATAGAATCGGATTAACCATTTAGATTTTGGAAATTCGTTGCTGGGTGTTACTTGTATAATTTATTGTCAAATACTAAACTTTAAACTAATAGAGGTATTAAAAATCTGATTACACCATCAGAACTGTCGTGCAAATAATGGTAATGTACACTCCCGGAAATGGAAAAAAGAACACATTGACACCGGTGTGTCAGACCCACCATACTTGCTCCGGACACTGCAAGAGGGCTGTACAAGCAATGATCACACGCACGGCACAGCGGACACACCAGGAACCGCGGTGTTGGCCGTCGAATGGCGCTAGCTGCGCAGCATTTGTGCACCGCCGCCGTCAGTGTCAGCCAGTTTGCCGTGGCGTACGGAGCTCCATCGCAGTCTTTAACACTGGTAGCATGCCGCGACAGCGTGGACGTGAACCGTATGTGCAGTTGACAGACTTTGAGCGAGGGCGTATAGTGGGCATGCGGGAGGCCGGGTGGACGTCCCGCCGAATTGCTCAACACGTGGGGCGTGAGGTCTCCACAGTACATCGATGTCGTCGCCAGTGGTCGGCGGAAGGTGCACGTGCCCGTCGACCTGGGACCGGACCGCAGCGACGCACGGATGCACCCCAAGACCGTAGTATCCTATGCAGTGCCGTAGGGGACCGCACCGCCACTTCCCAGCAAATTAGGGACACTGGTGCTCCTGGGGTATCGGCGAGGACCATTCGCAACCGTCTCCATGAAGCTGGGCTACGGTCCCGCACACCGTTAGGCCGTCTTCCGCTCACGCCCCAACATCGTGCAGCCCGCCTCCAGTGGTGTCGCGACAGGCGTGAATGGAGGGACGAATGGAGACGTTTCGTCTTCAGCGATGAGAGTCGCTTCTGCCTTGGTGCCAATGATGGTCGTATGCGTGTTTGGCGCCGTGCAGGTGAGCGCCACAATCAGGACTGCATACGACCGAGGCACACAGGGCCAACACCCGGCATCATGGTGTGGGGAGCGATCTCCTACACTGGCCGTACACCTCTGGTGATCGTCGAGGGGACACTGAATAGTGCACGGTACATCCAAACCGTCATCGAACCCATCGTTCTACCATTCCTACACCGGCAAGGGAACTTTCTGTTCCAACAGGACAATGCACGTCCGCATGTATCCCGTGCCACCCAACGTGCTCTAGAAGGTGTAAGTCAACTACCCTGGCCAGCAAGATCTCCGGATCTGTCCCCCATTCAGCATGTTTGGGACTGGATGAAGCGTCGTCTCACGCGGTCTGCACGTCCAGCACGAACGCTGGTCCAACTGAGGCGCCAGGTGGAAATGGCATGGCAAGCCGTTCCACAGGACTACATCCAGCATCTCTACGATCGTCTCCATGGGAGAATAGCAGTCTGCATAGCTGCGAAAGGTGGATATACACTGTACTAGTGCCGACATTGTGCATGCTCTGTTGCCTGTGTCTATGTGCCTGTGGTTCTGTCAGTGTTATCATGTGATGTATCTGACCCCAGGAATGTGTCAATAAAGTTTCCCTTTCCTGGGACAATGAATTCACGGTGTTCTTATTTCAATTTCCAGGAGTGTATATGTTACTTTTTGAGATATGATTCATCTGGCTTCTATTAATTTCTATATGAACTGAGAAATGTCTGCCATTATGGTTTCACGAAGTCCACCATATTTGACGCTCCTGGCATGCCTCCGTCATCGACACAGCGTCATCATGGAATTCCCAGCCACGCATTGGCTGGACCACACGTTGTGGCTACCCCTCTTGCTCAGCTAACGTCCGGCACCACAACAACTGCGAACTTAGAATATTTTCAGGGCGCCACAACTCGCCTGTTACCTCACAAATGACTAGTTCCTGTGTGGGAACAATGACCAGGTAGGAAGTTATGATAGCTAGTAATGGCCATTCTCCCATGTGTGATTGTGTCTTCAGATACTGATTGCCTCTAATGTTGAAATAGATCACGGTCTTGGCACACTGGAAGTGGTTCAGTTCTGAGCAGATCAATTGCTGTGTGAAACTTGGAATAATTTTTCCTAGTAAACTTACATCATTTAAAATAAAGTTTATGAGTTACACATTTCTAACTCCATAGGAGATCTGAATTATTGTCATTGTTAAGTGTAAGCTGTCATTAAGGAACAGTCAAACAGAGAGAGAGGTTCAGACTTATTTGAATGATTCAATGAATCAACAGAAAGGTGGTTACAGAGTCGTTACAACACAAACATAAAGAAGATTATTACAAGTGTGTGAGATATAAAAATTACATTTCAGATTTGATCAGTTCCAATAACATATCTTAGTGACAAGGTGACTGTACCGCGTGGGTACATCACTGCCCGATTGGATATCAATTGATCTCTCTTGTTTTCAACATCATTGGCGCTGGTAGAGTCAGGGCGATTTTCAGCCGCCAAAGGGAAGCGCAGACACGATGAGGACGATTTTAAGGGTTAGCGCGGCTATATATATATATATATATATCAGTGATCAGGTGGCGACGGCGGGTAATTACTGCCTTGACTTCGTGACCGATAAGATCCTTGGTTCGCTGCTGCATGTGGAATCTTGGTCAGATCGGTTTACGAGATGACTTGTTCAAATGGTTCAAATGGCTCTGACCACTATGGGACTAACATCTGAGGTCATCAGTCGCCTAGAACTTTGAACTACTTAAACCTAACTAACCCAAGGACATCACGCACACACATGCCCGAGGCAGGATTCGAACCTGCGAATGTACCGGTCGCGCGGTTCCTGACTGAAGCACCTAGAACCGCTCGCTCGGCCACACCGGCTGGCGAGATGACTTGTGTGCGTCGGATTACCCGATGTAGAAGTTATTTCAGTGTGTTACTTGGGCACCTACCTGGATCCGGATAATTCAGAAGAAGCCTGTGTTCACTATAGTGTCGTGTTGGTTTCCTGTCAGTCAGTTCCAAAGGACTGAACACACGGGCGGCCGGTGGATGTGCTCAACCAATTGGAGCCATTGATCGGGCGGTTGTTGACTATGTTCCTACTTTATGGAAATTATGGTGAGCTTTCAGCTACAGTCCCGGCCGTTATACTCTTTGTGTGAAAATGCTGTTCTTTCCCCTACCATTCTCGTTATCCACTGGCGTCTGTAAAGCGTTTTTGTGAACCTTTGAAGTGATCTTATTTAAGGCATTTTACTGTGTTTTGGACTATTAAACTGGTGGTGTTGAAGCCTCTTGTCTGGGTTTAGCCGCGGTAACTGACGTTTTCTAAATTAAACAGTAAATATCGAGTTTCCAAATTTTCTCGAGCATCTTTTGGTGTTGTAATTTTTTCTAAACTTGTTAACTAGTAATTTATATGTTACACGATAGCTTGAGTAAACATGAGGTTTATATTGTGAGTCCCGCTAAAAGGGTCTTGAGTAAAAGAAATGATTAATCCTAAAGGGCTAAAGCAAGAGCCTAAAGTGAGCAGGCCAACCACCTTGAGTGCTGTTCACAAGCAAAAGAAAGTTCTTTTAGACCAAACGGGTTCCTTGTCTGTTCGACGAACTGATTACATTTTGTACTTTACATGCGATCTATTTTACTTTCACGTGGATGTCAGATGTTAATCACTTGTAATCATTTTGTAGCTTCTAAAGCTTAAATTTGTAACTTATTCTTAAACATCACATTGATGATCTTTAAACATATGTTTTAAGACTTGAATTTAATTCAACACTTCAGAATTTTTTTTTGAGATTCTATTCTCAGTTTTTTTAAAGTTATTATAGATGTTTTGTCAATTCTACCACAATTTGCCTTGTTTACAAAAGAAAAAGGCACTAGTAAATTAAATTCTGGTGCTAGTTGCTGAGTTTTTTTGGTCTTTTTGATCTGGAAATAAAGTGGTTTACTTTTTATTAAATTTGTTAGTAAAATTACGGCCCAGTATATTACGAAACATTTCATTTCGTCACATATTTCTTAATTCATTCTTTATATTCAGCTCTGGTTCCACAATGTGGTTATAGAGGTAAAAATTATTACTAAGACGTAAATCACAGTTCCTATAACTATACGGTTGCAGGGTATTTACCAACTAATGGCTTGAGCAAACTGAAATTAGAGTAAATGCTTACTTTTGTTCTAACTTTAAAATTATCGCTGTTGTATATTAAAGAGAATTGATGCTTATTTCATATCAAATGATAAAGAATTTTCTTTATATAATTAAAAATTGAATCTTATTTGTGGAGTGTAGTAAAATATAATACTATTTACGATTATGAGACGGATGGTCGTAGAAATGAAAGAAGCTGCCTTGTGTCAGCGTTGTGATATTTATGCCACATCACCGCCTACGTCTCCTTACATTTAGTGCTACGTTTTAACATTCAGTATAGGAAGAGTTACGTCGCTGTAAGGTAGTGAGAAGCGTACGCTTTATTATTAAGCCACCACTTTTGATTATTGGTTTCAAAACAATGTATATTCATACAGATTAAAATGTTTATAACCCCCGTAATGACTGGAGTGAAAGGAAATTTGTGAAATCACACATTTATTAGGATGGTTTTATTTGAACGAAAATTTACAATATATATGCCTGTCACAATATTTTATTTCATCCGAAATATGTTTGACACTTACTCCAATTTCTTAAGTTAATTTTCTTTCTCTGAAGTAGTACCGATTTTTGTTTGCAGCCATTGCTCTTCACAAAAAACTCAATTGTAAAAAAGCATTTCACCCAAAGATGATAGTGTAACCACTAAGATAATTGCGACTGACACAGATTTTTTATACTTTTAATTCAGATTAACAGTCCAGAATGGATGAAATTATTGCGCAATATTAGTAATGTAGTAATTGCCAATACAGTAATTAGTAATGCAATAATCAGTAATAAAGTAACTAGAAATTTATTAATTACTGAACAACAGGTTACAGTTTTCATACTTTCTTCGTAATTGAATACCTTGTATTATATTGTTGAAATGCATTATCAGGGAGAATTGTAAGGACGGGTACAACCACCTGCTATAACAGACACGTAATTTCTGGTTTGCAATTTATCAGCTATGTCAGCCACAGCTGACGTTTTGTGTACCGAATGGCAATCCAAACCACCAGGGGCTAGCTGCTAACAGTCTCTTGCGTAGTGCTTGCTAAACACGTTTTTCTAAAGTTGTAGGTGTCTTGGTAACACAAATTACTGGGCTTATTAACATAGAGGAAGGAATTAACAGCCAGTTTACGATTTTACTATCAGTAATGCTTCCAACAGATATAAATATAAAGAAACAGGGCTGTGAGGATCCTGTATCCTTACATTACGTGTTGACAGAAAGTTTTTTGTTTGTTGCTTACTTTTTGATTTGGTAAACTAACAGTTTATTTAAGATCTTGCATCAAATATAAAACAGACAAGTGAGAAAATGAAAGAGTACAGAAACGACAAACTACAAAAATTTGTGTTAAACACGGCATGTGACGTTATGCGATTCTCACTCTGTGTATCATGAAACTTCAGTTTATTTAGGCAATTTCCAGATAGACGCTTGTACCGTACGCTACACTAATTGAGTTCGTATCTTTGAGTTGCTAATAGTTACCGACATTTTAAGTGCCAGTAATGATTCGTGGGAGTATCTTTCGCTGTCCCAAACACTGGCTGAGTCTGTCTGCCACAATCACCTCCTACTTCTACAGCACGACTGGAAATTCTGTTCGCTTAGTGCTGGCGGGGTGGGCAGCAACCAGGGACACAATGCGTGGGACGGCTCGCAGGCTATCCTGATGATTCCGCCCACCACTGGTCCGAAACACAGCCCGGCTGCACTGCTCAACTTTGCTCATTACGCGCCTCTCCCTCTGCCGGACAAGCGGCCGGGGGCGCATCTGGACTCTGCAACTATTTGCACTACATGTGGGCAGCGGTAGCGAGCCGTTCCGCCCACAGTCACGTTTTCCACCGGATATCAACAATTCTAAGTTGCGCTGCGAAAGACATTCAAGGTTGAATTAAAACCAACTGAAACTGAACGCCTACAATGAGACAATTCTACGGTAGTGCTCATGTACTTTATATGAACGGGTACAAGAAAAAGAAAAGATTAAAAATCTGAACTTTCCCACACTTATTGGTCGTTCGCTAAATAAATTCCTCACTTAAGGGAGAAGACTGGTCTCTTTTGAGTGTTGCATGTGTGGTGTCACTGCGAGACACCACACTTGCTAGGTGGTAGCCTTTAAATCGGCCGCGGTCCGGTAGTATGCGTCGGACCCGCGTGTCGCCACTATCAGTGATTGCAGACCGAGCGCCGCCACACGGCAGGTCTAGTCTACAGAGACTCCCTAGCACTCTCCCCAGTTGTACAGCCGACTTTGCTAGCGATGGTTCACTGACTACATACGCTCTCATTTGCAGAGACGACAGATTAGCATAGCCTTCAGCTACGTCATTTGCTACGACCTAGGAAGGCGCCATATTCAGTTACTACGAATGTATTCTGAACAGATAAAATTGTGACTCATGTACCGTCAAGAGCGACGTTCATCATTAATGGATTAAAGTTAAGTATCAAACTAATTACGTCCGCTTTCTGAAGTCTAATTCCTTGTGGTGTTCCAGACCTCACGGCAGTATAGTCCTTCCCTCCTCACGCCAGCCTGCGTGAGCTAAACACGTGCATTTCGGCCTCCTCTCGTAACACGGTGTTGGCTCTCCTGCCAACACAACAGCATGTTGTGTGGAATTCGTGCGAGGTGGTCATGTTACCCTCCACTTCTGACCTAAGACATTGCAGTGAAGTGTACGGTACATGCTAGTCGTTAGTATGGAATCAGAGCAGTAAGATGGATGGCCGTAGAAACGTGACAGAACGTCTGAAAGAAGCTATCGTGTTTCGACGTTGTGGCGTTTAAGCCACGTCACCGCCTACATCATTTTAGTGCTACATTTTAACATTCAGTACAGGAAGAGTCACGTCGCTGTAAGGTAGCGAGAAGCGCACACGTCACATCACGTGACAGATGGTCTCAGTGCGTGAGAACGGGCGATGAGTAGGAGCAGTATCGTTGCTAGAACCTGTACAGAGAGTAGGATTCACCTGCGAGGACCATAAATTTCATGACTTAATTTGCTGTTTAAACATTAACACGCACCTGCAACCGTGCTTCTGACGTTTCTTGCACTAATGGATTATTAATTATACTCTCGATACTTTTCAATTTGTACAGAAACCAGATGGCAGTTATAAGAGTCGAGGGGCATGAAAGGGAAGCAGTGATTGGGAAGGAAGTGAGACAGGGTTGTAGCCTCTCCCCGATGTTATTCAATCTGTATATTGAGCAAGCAGTAAAGGAAACAAAAGAAGAATTCGGAGTAGGTAACAAAATCGAGAGAGAAGAAATAAAAACTTTGAGGTTCGCCGATGACATTGTAATTCTGTCAGAGACAGCAAAGGACATGGAAGAGCAGTTGAACGGAATGGACAGTGTCTTGAAAATAGGGTATAAGATGAACATCAACAAAAGCAAAACGAGGATGATGGGATGTAGTGTAATTAAAGTAGGAAATGAGACACTTAAAGTAGAAAATGAGACGTGCTATTTGGGGACTAAAATAACTGATGATGGTCGAAGTAGAGAAGATATAAAATGTAGAATGGTAATGGCAAGGAAAGCGTTTCTGAAGAAGAAAAACTTGTTAACATCGAGTATAGATTTAATTGTCAAGAAGTCGTTTCTGAAAGTATTTGTATGGAGTGTAGCCATTTATGGAAGTGAAACGTGGGCGATAAATAGTTTAGAGAAGAAGAGAATAGAAGCTTTCGAAAGTGGTGCTACAGAAGAATGCTGAAAATTAGATGGGTAGATCACATAACTAATGCGGAGGTATTGAATAGAATTGGGGAGAAGAGAAGTTTGTGGCACAACTTGACAAGAAGAAAGGGTCGGTTGGTAGGACATGTTCTAAGGCATCAAGGGATCACAAAATTAGCATTGGAGGGCAGCGTGGGAGGTAAAAATTGTAGAGGGAGACCAAGAGATGAATACACTAAGCAGATTCAGAAGGATGTACGTTGCAGTAAGTACTGAGCGATGAACAAGCTTGTACAGGATAGAGTAGCATGGAGAACTGCATCAAAACTGTCTCAGGACCGAAGACTACAACAACAACAACAACAACTTTTCAATCCACACACAAAACTAAATTCAAACTTCCGCTAATGCTAATAGTCATTTGTGAAGGCTATGGTCCAGTCACAGGCGCACCTAAACCAGCAGGCGCCAAACCGTTAGGATAGCTGACGATGTGTCTGCGATCGGTTTCCGAGAAGGCAAACGTACTGCAATGGGTCGAGTGATATTTCGCAAAAAGACGAATGGAATCGGTAAAAGTTGTGTAGGAATACTTGTGTGTGTGACCTCATGTGAACTGTGAGATCGTGTAAAACTGTTTGTTGCGACTTTTGCGGTGTTCTAGAAATAACTTTGTCATCAATACTGGTAGCAGACTGACTCTTTGAATTATTTTCTTCATTTTTTTATTTTGTGATTCTATAGAAAACAATAAAAATCAGGTGTTAGCCCAATGTTCTGTAATTTTATTTTTAATAGCACTGAATTCTTTGCAATTTGTCACTCCGTTATACAGAGCTTACTGCATGCACGTTGAAGCCTGTGACCATCGGAGAAGAAACCAGTCGGGACAATGGCTGCAGACTACCTCCAGGTGTGCTGGGGAAAGTGATCGCGGACATTACTTACTGAAATCCACCGTGGTTTTTGATCCTGGCACATCTTTCTGGTGGGAAGTCGTACATTAAGGAATACACTGTGTAGCTTATGAGGTTCAGAAATTGAGTTCAGCGAGAGACAGCTGATAGTACAAACAGTTCATTTCTCCGTGACTGCTACGGTCGCAGGTTCGAATCCTGCCTGGGGCATGGATGTGTGTGATGTCCTTGGGCTAGTTAGGTTTAAGTAGTTCTAAGTTCTGGGTGACTGATGACCACAGATGTTAAGTCTCATAGTGCTCAGAGACATTTGACCCATCTTCATTTCTCATTTCCCCAATCACTCTCATAAATACTACAACGCGCCAACGACCAAACAGTGAGTGGCCCGATTTGTTAATGAATCACCGTGGATTTGGACAATCCCCTTTGATTGCAGATCAACAAGAAACAGCTACATAACAAGAAGTACGAACAGTGGTCGTAGAAAGATCTTTACCCAGGAGGGCCACACACGAATGACACGCTTTATTGGTGACAATCAGTTTAAGACTCCACAGGCATTGCTGCTCTTAGTGAATGCAGCTTCATCTGAAACATTTTCCTAGCGAACACTGCGAAGGAATCGGCATGCAATGGATATTTGAAGATGGCTATTTCGCAAAAGGCCATTACGTAATAGTAGCACGTTACACTTCTTACGGAAACCGGGCGGTATCTGACTGCAAGCGTGCAATGTCGTCTGACAAGTCACTATTTTGAGGATTTTGCCTCTTATCAAATGCAGCAGCAATGAGAACATTATGCAGTTCAGGTAGGGGCTGGTCTTGTGTATTGAAGCACAATTTTTGCGGGAAACCATTTGATAATGACCACAGAGCCAAAATTTCAGCAGTGGATTTCAACAATAAATAGTTTTATAGCCTGTGAATATATTTCTTTGTCTTTTCTTGGTACTTAGGCGAGAGCTGCAGTACCTGAGGATTCGAGTCTTTTGTACGCGTTTTGTAATTGACAGTTTGTGACATTACTATTTGTTGTTTTCTCCTCTTACGACATCAAACATAGGACGAACTCAGTTTTTAGCCGCAACTGCTGACGCTGATGTAATTTGTCCGATAGCCTGATCCGTTGAGAGAGGCAATACCAAGTAGGAATACGCCCAGGCATGCAGAGTGAGGTTGTGTTTGCCGTATCTAGAGCGCATCATAGATTCCAAACATTATACTCTGTTTGAAGATGCAAAATAAGTGTCAAAGAAACTCACGAAATGTTGAAATTATAGGTGTACGGCGATAATGCTGTAACTCTGGGGACTGTTTACAAGTGGTTTGACCAATTGAAAAGCGAAAATGCGTCTGTAGAAAATGAGCAACGTTCGGAACGTCCTTTAATCTAAAAAAGAGAACAAGACGTGCAAATATGGCAAAAATTGTTCGTTCAAACGGGCGAATAACTCTTCGAGTGCTTACAGAAGAACTTAGCGTCTCGTACAGTTCCTTGCAAAGCATATTAAAAGACAATTTGCAAATGAGACGAATGAGTACAACATTAACTTAATTCCTCCCGAACAGGCCATGAAGGCCCAACGGTACTGACCGACCGCCATGTTATCCTTAGCCCACAGGCGTCACTGGATACGGATATGGAGGGGCATGTGGTAATCACACCGCTCTCCCCGCTGTACGTGAGTTTCCGAGACCGGAGCCGCTACTTCTCAATCAAGGAACTCCTCAGTTTGCCTCACAAGTGCTGGCGCTTAACTTGGGTGATCTGACGGGAACCGATGTTACCACTGCGGCAAGTCCGTTGGCCGGTACATTAGTTTCCAGACTTATCAGTGATGAACGGTAGAAAATCATGTGTCAGTTTGCACGGCGTTAAAGGATTGTCTTCATTCAGACCCGGACTTCATGTCTAGAATTGTAAGTTGAGATGAAACTTGGGTCAACAGCTACGACCCTAACACGAAAATTCACAGTTATTAGGGGAAAACCAGTGAACATCCTCGCCCTAAAAACGCACTCACACAAAATCGAACAGCAAAGTCGCGCTCTTTTTTTTCGATTCTGAGAGCATAGTGTGACCAGAGTTTGTTCATAGGGGAACAGCACTAAATGACGAGTCGTAAAAGGGCGCACTGCAATGTTTGTGAAACGACGTATGAGGGAAGAGACCAGAAAAATGGAGCAATGGCCACGACAACGTGCTGTCAACACATCGCGTTTGATTCGCGAGTGTTTGCCCTGCAAAAGTGTTCCTGGTTATCCACATCCCACTTCCTCGTCAGATTTAGCACCGTGTGACTGCTGGACTGCTGGCTCTTCCCAAGAATTAAAATGGTGCTTCAAAGACCACATTTTGACAGCATTCCCGACACTCAGAAGACCAGGACAGAACAACTAAACGCTCGTCCAAGAGAAGCCTTCCAGAAATGCTTCCACCCGTGGCTTCAACGTTTGGATTTATACATTACAGGCCATGGACAGTACTTCGAAGGAGATTAAATCAAATTCCATGTAAGCTTTTCACTTTGTATCCAATAAAATTATTAAATGTGTGTTTGATCACACTTCGTACAGTAAGTTGTATGTAAATGTAAAATTATGCTTTCACACAAAAGAGTTTGAACATTGTAGTTGTGTAGCACATCCAAAGAGTAGTTGTTCGTTAGGAAGGTACCGGGAGGTCGATAGATGAAACGCCAAGAAAGGTTCCTGGAGAGCGAGTGAGAGACTGATTGTTGCGTCGCAGGCGTCGCCGCGGGAGTGGTGTACTCGTGACCACCATCTTGATACTGTGTTTGATTGGCTTGATACAGTGCTTCAGGTTGTGGAAAGACATACCGAAGATTAAACTTGAAAATACGACAAACAGACAACTTTTACAGTCCGCAGCTCGTGCTCTCGCGGCAGCGTTCTCGGCTTCAGAGCACGGGGTACCGGGTGGGGTCAGGGACTTTCACCTGCCTCAAGATGACTGGGTGTTGTGTCGTCTTCATCATCATCATTCATCCCCAAGGCAATGGCAAACCACTTCCGCTAGGACCGGCTGTGCGGTTCTCCCGCATCGTCCCCTACGCTCTGAAGGAGTATGGGACCACATACACACAATTGTACCGAGTTGAATGCTTCCTATGAACACTTCTGACTGTGACTTTCTGTTAATTCCGTTAACTTGTGCAGTAAACACAGAACACTATAATACCGCGACTGTGAAGCAACATGTTTAACAAGCGTACGGTTTCTGAGTCACATCAGTGCTTCTAGCCGTAATCTGATATAAAACTACAAAATTCGAGCTGTGACTTCGAGGGTCGGTCAGTAAGTAATGCAACACATTTTACTCTCGCTCAGTTTCGATTTGGAAATTGCGGAACTTCTTGTTGGATATCGTGGAATATTTCCCCTTCAACCCAAATAGTTTTATAAAGTACCGATAGGTGACGGAACGGTACGTAGTTTTCAAAATGGCATCTGTAACGGAGTTGCGTTCGAAGCAGAGAGCTGTCATTGAGTGTCTTCTGGCGAAAAACCAGAGCGTCACAGAATGTCTGCGGAAACATGCCAGTGAACAAAAGCGTGATGAGTCGTTGTGCGAGGCGTCTGTCCTCATCACAACAAGGTCGCGCAGACCTGTCAGACCTCCCGCATGTCTGCCGGCCGCTCAGGGCTCCGACTCGTGTCATGTTGGAACGCGCGGACACCCTCATTCGAGGAAGTCGACGGACCACACTCAAACACTTCGATGCATAACTGGCCGTTTCCGCTGGTGGTGCTGGTTCACTCGTCCACCGGTCCGGTTACTAAAAGGTGTGTGGCCACTGGGTTTCCGCCATCTAACAGAACAGCATAAAGAGCAAAGAAGGACCATTTCTTACGGAATTACTTGCGCTTTACAAGGCCGATCGTCACAATTCTTTGTCGAACACAGTCACAGGCGATGAAACATGGGTTCATCACTTCGTACAATACGGCAACCCATGGAGTGGCGCCATATCGCCTCTCCTGCGACGAAAGCGTTCAGAACCATACCCACAGCCTGTAAAGTCATGTGACGATCTTCTGGGACTCTGAAGGGGTTATTCTGTTTGATGTTCTTCCTCATGGTACAACAATCAGCTCTGAAATGTACTAAGCCACCCTAAGGAAATTAAAGAAACGACTTCAGCGTGTTCGTCGTCACAAAAATGCAAACGAATTTCTACTTCCTCACGACAACACAAGGCCTCACATAAGTGTGATCACCCGAAGGAGCCCACAAAGCTTCATTGGAGTGATCTTCCTTATCCACCCTACAACCCGGATGTCGCACGTTCCGACATCCACCTGTTTGGCCCAATAAAGAATACACCGAGTGGGAAGCAGTACGTGGATGATAGGGATGTTATTGATGCAGCAGGAAGAAGTTGGCTCCGACGTCACCAGTAGAATGGTTACCATGCCGGCATACGGCCTTCCCCAGTAGGTTTGTGTAAGGCCGTCACATTGCACGGACATTATGGTGAAAAATATGATTTCGTAGCCAAAAGAGTGGAGAATACCATGGTGCATTGAAATCTTGCATAGAACGAACCTGCTTCCAGAAATATAAAATCTGTTGTATTACATACTGAGCGCCCCTCTTACAAATTATTGACAAGCGCTATGACGTTGGAAAACGCCACGTGTTTGCTGAGTCAAGCACGTCTGGTCTACATAGCCGACAGCAGGTACTTTAATCAAGAGGTTAGTTTAAACATCACATTTTCATGCTCCAGCCGCAAACGAGCGGTCATTGTCAAGAGGGTAATTACGGCTGTAATTACAACGAGGATTACGTTCATCGAGTACAGACCGCAGCACGGGACGTCGACATCCCAGTTTCATCTCGCGGAAAAATGTTAGAACAATTTTTGTAGTACTTAAATTGCTTTTGGTTTTCTCATTGTTCTATTTCTTCACGTAGGCGAACTCCTTTTTTTTGAGTCACTTCCCATAGTTCTCAAAGACTTAAAAAAGAATAATTCAATTTTTTAGATAGTTTTCAATAACAAATACTGATTTTTGCAAATACTTCATATTTAGACATTGCCTTCATGTGTACTGTCAATGCAAAACTTTTTAGTCTTTATTTTTTTCCGTTTTTACTGCATATAAATGGGTATTTGCCGTGTTTGTGAGTGTTCTTCCTGCATTCTCTATACCTTTTTAAATTATTCGTTTAAATTTCTCCTGTTTGAATGGAACTGTTAGTGAACTACATGCATTCTATAGCGTCCGCCGTTAGGTCAGATGGCTACAGCAAACCACTAGACAGTGAATGTACTTGCATTGGTGAGGTATTTAGATCGCGGGCAAAATTTGTATCTGACAATGGTATTGCATTGTATTTGTTTACATATCAATATTCGTTATGCTATGGCACTGTAAGTCATTGTAGGAACTTGCTTACTTCTTGGCTAAATATTAACAACAAATTCAGGCCGAATGGGAGTAATATTTAATTAATTCTGAAACAATTGAATTTTCCTAGTTTTAGCTGCTCCAAAATTTACATACATGAGATTCGAAGAACTAATCAAAACCTCTCGTTTGTCAGGCAGTGCCCAATCTGCCTAGGCTACCCAAATACGACTCGCCATCCTCCCTCACAGCTTCCAAAACATCTCACATTCCACCGCGTACTGAAGGATTCATTCCGGAAGCAACCCTCTAGACTGTGGCTAAACCCTTTCGCCGTGGCCCCCCTTATTTCACAAGTACTATATCCGCAAATCGAATATGACAACCTTGTGTGAAATTTGGAAATTGAGTAGAGGTATTGTCAGGAGCGATCTTGTGAGGACGGCATGTGAGCTGCACCTGTATCTCGCAGTCAGTAAGGACAGTGATCTTGAAAAGCAATTTGCCCTAGTTCATCCTCGCTCCGGCATAAGGCCTTAATACACTACTGGCCTTTAAAATTGCTACACCACGAAGATGACGTGCTAAACACGCGAAATTTAAGCGACAGGAAGAAGATGCTGTGATATGCCAATGAATAGCTTTTCAGAGCATCCACACAAGGTTGGCGCCGGTGGCGATACCTACAACGTGCTGATATGACGAAAGTTTCCAGCCTATTTCTCATGCACAAACAGCAGTTGATCGGCGTTGCCTGGCGAAACGTTGTTGTGATGCCTCGTGTAAGGAGGAGAAATGCGTACTATCACGTTTCCGACTTTGATAAAGGTCGGATTGTAGCCTGTCGCGATTGCGCTTTATCGTATCGCGCCATTGCTGCTCGCGTTGGTCGAGATTCAATGAGTGTTAGCAGAATATGGAATCGGTGGGTTCAGGAGGGTAATACGGAACGCCGTGCTGGATCCCAACGGCCTCGTATCACTAGCAGTCGAGATGACAGGCATCTTATCCGCATGGCTGTAACGGATCGTGCAGCCACGTCTCGATCCTTAAGTCAACAGATGGGGACGTGTGCAAAACAACAACCATCTGCACGAACAGTTCAACGACGTTTGCAGCAGCACGGACTATCAGCTCGGAGACCATGACTGCGGTTACCCTTGACGCTGCATCACAGACAGGAGCGCCTGCGATGGTATACTCAACGACGAATGTGGGTGCACGAATGGCAAAACGTCATTTGTTCGGATGAATCCAGGTTTTATTTATAGCATCATGATGGTCGCATTCGCGTTTGGCGACATCGCGGTAAACGCTCATTGGACGCGTGTATTCGTCATCGCCATACTGGCGTATCACCCGCCGTGATGGTATGGACTGCCATTGGTTACACGTCTCGGTCACCTCTTGTTCGTATTGACGCCATTTGAACAGTGGACGTTACATTTTAGATGTGTGGCGACCCTTGCCTCTACCCTTCATTCGATCCCTGCGAAATCCTACATTTCAGCAGGATAATGTACGACCGCATGTTGCAGGTCCTGTACGGGCCTTATGGATACAGAAACTGTTCGACTGCTCCCCTGGCCAGTACATTCTCCAGATCTCTCACCAACTGAAAATGTCTGCTGAATGGTGGCCGAACAACTGGCTCGTCACAATACGCCTTGATTAACTGTGGTATCGTGTTGAAGCTGCATGGCTCAATCCTAAGGCGTATCACGACCTTTATTACGGCCAGAGGTGGTGGTTCTGGGTACTGATTTCTCAGTATCTATGCAACCAAATTGCGTGAAAGTATAATCACATGTCAGTTCTAGTACAATATATTTGTCCAATGAATACGCGTTTATAATCTGCATTTCTTTTTGGTGTAGCAATTTTAATGGCCAGTAGTGTATATCAGTAATTTTCATACTGAAAGCTGGGTCAGTTGGCTGCATATACGATAATAAACTGTTATAACCACAATTTTCATCCCACTGTTGGTACGACTTCAACCTCCAGCAGAGGAAATATCTGTTAAAGCAAAGATGCCCTAATACAATCGATCCATAGTATCTGATCAAACATGTTCGGACACCTACTAGCAGATATTAAATGGGGTGTGTCCACTCTTCGCTTTATTATTGCTTGAACGCTTTTGGGGACACTTCGTTGAGGTGACTGAATGCCTGTGGGAAATGGTAACCAATTCCTTAGTATCATAGTAAGATGACGTTGCCATACCAAAACTGACAACGTGAATCGATATCACAGACATTAGCGTGGGCCCGCTGCAATGTGCAACGACGTATGTGAGGCACTCCTGAAGACCACGCCTTGCCTATCAGCTCTGCGGCACCCTTACGTTGGCGTCCATATATGCACATCAAAAAAAATAAAAACAACTTTTTTCATGTTTGTAGTTTAGAGCATGCCAGAGCTCGCCAAGTTGTTGACCTCATCTGAAGGAGTCAGCATTATGGTACAGGAGCAAAGTGATAGTTCAAGAATTGGCATCTTATTAGCGAGACGGAACAGTTTAAGTTGCTAGGCGTCCGGATAGATAGTAAGCTGTTGTGGAAAGCCCATGTTCAGGATCTTGTTCAGAAACTAAATGCTACTTTATTTACCATTAGAACAATACCTGAAATAAGTGACAGTTCAACACGAAAACTAGTCTACTTCGCATATTTTCATACGCTTATGTCATATTTATTATTTTTTGTGGTAACTCTTCTGATTCAAAAAGGGTCTTTTAGGCTCAAAAACGGGCTGTTCGAGCTATATGTGGTGTACGTTCGAGAACCTCTTGTCGACCCCTATTCGATAGTCTGGGAATTCTGACATTGCCGTCATAGTATATATTTTCTTTAATGTCATTTGCTGTTAGCAATCTTAGCTTATTCCCAAGGGTTAGCAGCTTTCACTCAGTTAATACCAGGCAGAAATCGAATCTGCATGTGGAATGCACTTCCTTGACTCTTGTGCAGAAAGGAGTGCAGTATTCTGCTGCATCCATTTTCAATAAGCTACCACAAGAACTCAAAAGTCTTAGCAGTAGCCCAAACTCTTTTAAGTCTAAACTGAAGAGTTTCTTCATGGCTCACTCCTATTCTGTCGAGGATCTCTTGGAAGAGCTGAAAAATTAAGCAAATTCAAGCGTTACATTGTTGATTTTCTTTATTTAAACTTACGAATTATCGCCTGAATATGTTACTTATATTTCATTTTATCTGTTCCAACTATCGTATTATAATTTCATGTATTGACTCGTTCCATGACCATGAAGACGTCTCCTTAATTTGGTCCCACGGAACAATAAATAAATAAATAAAATAAAAAATAAATAAAGCTTCTGATAAACTTGTAGTTGTAAGCATGTATCGAGTAGCGCTGATATCGATTATGATGGCAGCGCTATGGTGGATTCTATGTTTTCTCGCGCCAAAACGAGCGAAGGAGTGACGTGGAGGTGTTTAACCGTGTGCTTGGTGTGAAGATGTTAAGGAATCAGGCTAAGAGAACAAGTAAATTTTGTGACTATAAAGGTGTTTGATGCTGTGTAATCATTCGCGTACCTCACGAGAAGTAATCCTTGGTTCGCTTAGTCAAAGGCACGAGAAAAATCCAGAGAACATGATTAGATGCCTGCGAGCATCTCATCCGCCCCTTTAAATGAAACTTGGATTACCCATATTACCACTAACGCCGCATCTGGATTGCAGTGTGGGATGATGTATTGCGGTGTAGTGTTACTGTATGCATCAGTGTATCAACATATTTGGTAACAGTGCAGACCTATGTAGTGCAAGTGTTAAAAAAATAGATCGATGGACTATACTAGGACGAACTTAAATTTGGGTAATTGGCGCTTCTTTATTCCCCTTGTCAGTTATCATTTATTACAGCAATACTCCAGCTGCTGTTCCTAGACTACAAGGGAAGAAGCGAATGACAATTGGATTTACGAGGTGAGTGGGTACAATTAGCAAACACAGACGGAAGTATAACCCCACCCTACCCCATTCGCTTACACAGTGTTGCTAATGTTGAACATTGTACCTCAAGAAAACAGTTTGTTAATTAGTACATCAAGTGATGCTTTGCTAGTCCATAACAGATGTAAATTATCCACGTCTCCTGTGGAAAAGACGTGTGTCAAAGTTAAGTAACTCTTTCATTCACTTATGTAATAATGTGAACCAACATCTCACGTGTCGTAGTATGACGAGCATTCCCCCCAGAGCCATCAAAGAGCCCACATTGTGGCGAGACGAAAGTAGTTTCGCCTGGTCACAACACAGTCTTATTCAAGAGCCAAACCCAGAGACGGTACTGATGTTGGACCCTGGTGTCTGGAGCACAGTCGACATTCTAACCCATCCCGTTGGGGACCCTCGGCAGGCCAGTCCATTTCAGAAATGTTATTGTCCACAAACCAGTGCCTCAGAAACGGTGCTTTGTCACAGGGTGCACTTCATGCTGAAACAAACATTTACCGACTCCTAACTGTTACTCTACTGTTCAAGGTACACAATACTGCAAAATGTAATCATGACCTGTCTTTAACACAATAAGGGACCACGTTCTAAACATGCTGTAAACACCACCTCCTCCATACTTCCCTGTTGGAACTAAACACGACGGCATGAAACGGTCTCCAAGCCTAGACACTTCCATTGGGTTGCCACAGGTTACAGCGTGATTCATCACCCGAAAGCACTCGTTTCCAGTCATAGACTGTCCCGTTGCGTCTCTCTGTATATCACCTCAAGCGTCGCATTCCACTGACTACAGAAATATATGACTTACAATGACCATTGCACCCGATTCAGGCCCTACGCAAAGCCAATGTGCTATCTCGGGTGCTTCGAGAACTTAGGAGCTCACAAGTGAATTCTTGTGCTGATTTCATGCAATTTGTTTTACAACCACCCTCCCACATGTTCGTCGGTCCCTCTCTGTCAGCAGATGAAGTCACCTTGCTCTTAGTTTGGCTGTGATTGTTCCTTCATGTTTCGCTTCCATAGTCATATCACCAACATTGAACTCGGGCAGTTATAGGAGGGTCGACGGCCCCCTGATAGATTTGCTACTCAGATGACATCCAGCAACTAGTCACTGAGCTCACCTAATTGACCAATTCTGCTGTCACTGTTTCTCTACTGACAACACAATATTCTACACCTCCTTTTATACTGGTGGCTCCGTATCTCGTGACATCGAGCAGTCAACTTCGCATAACACAGGAGTGTCCGGACACTTCTGTTCAGATGAAGTACCGTATTTTACGAACCATGAGGGTCGGAACTTAAAAAGTGGCAACTACTTACTCACATCCGATACAAAAGAGGTACATGTTTGCACCTGTTACCGTCCATCAAAGCAGTCACCAGCGTTATGTAGAATCCGTTGCCAGCGATGTGGAAGGCGTAATACACCGTTAGCAGAGCCTGTTCTTCAGGTTACCTTCCATTCGGAGCCTGTTCTGTTGATGGTGCGAATGGAGAGGGCTAAAGTTATGGTGATTCTCGAGTACGACTGTGTTGGTGTTATCCTAACGCATTACGTTTCTCCACGGCAGACCGTCAGTGCACAATATTACTGTTTGCTTTTGGAGCATCACCTGCGACCAGCTTTGCGAAAGAAGTGGCGACACTTTCTGCGCAACCCACCCATCATTTTGCACAACAATCCGCGGGAGCACATAGCGCAAGCTGTGGCCGCTCTGTTCGGTCGACGGGACTGGGAAGTACTACACCATCCACCTTACTTACCGGACGTAAGTAAGTCCTTGTGACTTTTAGTTGATTCGCTTCAGAACTGTTCCAGAGATTCGACAGGCAGTAGACCGTTCCATTCGCACCATCAACAGAACAGGCTCTGCTAACGGTATACTACGGCTTGCACATCGCTGGCAACGAGTTCTACACAACGCTGGTGACTACTTTGAAGGACAGTAACAGGTGCAAACATGTAACTCTTTTGTATCGGTTCGGAATAAATAGTTGCCACTATTTAAGTTACAACCCTCGACGCTACGGACTATAAGACGCACCTTCATTTCTAAGAAGTTTTTTTAAATAACATTTTTACCATTTTTATTATTATGTTCCAAACCTAGACTAAAAAATTCTTAGTTCATAAAACCGAAGGACCTTTAAAATCCCTGAAAATTGTCGTCTGAATTTTCTTTTTCTTCTTCTTCTTCTTCTTCTTCTTCCTGTTCGTCGTCGTCGTTGTCCTCCGCTTATATAAGACGGTCTTCACTGTCATCGAGAGCGTTACTTATGCCGCATTTCTTGAAAGATTTAACAACAATGTCTTCTCTCACTCTAGACCACGACTGTTTTATGCACTAACACAGCTGTTTGGTTGTAGGTCGCTTCAAAGCTCCCTTTGGCCTGGATTGATGTTGGGTTTCGTCCATCATCCTTTTGTTCGAATCCTCTCTCATATGCACTTCACATGGTCTATCTTTCGAGAGATCAGGAGGCTGCAAATGTGAAGTAAGTCCTCCCGGAATAACAGCGAGCTCTGTATTCCCCCGTCTCAATTTCTGTTTCACAGAATGTTTCAAATAACTACTAAACTGATCTAGCGCAAGAAGAGAAGTGTTGTTCAATAAAGCACCTTTCCTTCTCTCCCACACTCTGTTCATTGTTAATTTCATACCAGCCTCGTCCATCCAAACCTTATTATGTACGTGAAAAATAACACATAGTGATATTTCAGAATGTGTTGGCAATGTTTTGCTCTTGAAAATGATCATTCGATTAAGTTTAGTACCGTCATCACAACATGAAAGGTCAATAGTGTCGTGACTTTTTCCACGTCCACTTGTTTTTATAGTTACAGTTTTGGCACCTTTTATGGCATGAATTCTGTTACTCGATACATCAAATGTCAGAGGAGTTTCGCTCATATTCGCCATTTGGTGTAGTTCCACACTTGTTTCCTTTCGATGTTGAATAATAAAGCGATGGAAACATGTTTTCTCTTCATGGTCTTGTGCCGTTTCTGAGATATTTTGGTTTTGGTCCGCATGCTAAGCCCATGATGCCTCATAAACCTGTAGCAGCAACCAACACCAAACTTAAAGTCTGTTAAGTTTCATTTCAGCGCTTGCTTACGACCGCGTATTTGAATCTACAACTACATGGTTAGTCTGCAATTCTCACTTAAGTGCTTGGCAGAGGGTTGATCGAACCATTTTCATACTACCTCTCTACCATTCCACTCTCGAATGGCTCGTGGGAAAAAAGAACACCTAAATCTTTCCGTTCGAGCTCTGATTTCTCTTATTTTATTATGATGATCATATCTCCCTACGTAGGTGTGTGTCAACAATATATTTTCGCATTGTGAAGAGAAATTTGGTGACTGAAAGTACGTAAATACATCTGGCCGCAAAGAAGACCGCCTTTGTTTCAGTGACTGCCACCCCAACTCACGTATCATATCAGTGACACTCTCGCCCCTATTGCGCGATAACACGAAACGAGCTGCCATTCCTTCCACTTTTTCGATGTCTTCCGCCAATCCTACCTGGTAAAGATCCCACACCGCGCAGCAATATTCCAGCAGAGGACGGACAAGTGTAGTGTAGGTTGTCTCTATAGTGGGTTTTTAGCATCTTCTAGGTGTTCTGTCAACAAAGCGAAATCTTTGTTTCGCCTTTCCCACAATGTTATCTACGTGGTCCTTCCAATTTAAGTTGCTCGTAAATGTAATTCTAGGTATTTAGTCGAATTGACAGCCCTTAGATTTGTCCGATTTATCGTATACCCAACATTTATCGGATTTCTTTTAGTACCCATGTGGATGACCTCACACTTTTCTTTGTTTAATGCCAATTGCCACTCAGAAATTCTCTCTAGATCATTTTGTATTTGGAATTGACCGTCTGATGATTTTACTAGACGGTAAGTTACAGCGTCATCTGCAAACAATTTAAGGGGCTGCTCAGATTATCACCTAGATCATTTATGTAAATCAGGAACAGCAGAGGGCCTATGACACTAACTTGAGTAACGCCAGATAGCACTTCCGTTCTACTCGATGATTTACCGTATATCACTACGAACTGTGACCTCTCTGACAGGAAATCACGAATCCAGTCACAGAACTGAGACGATATACCATGTGCACTCAATTTGATTAATATCGCTTGTGAGGAACGGTATCGAAATGCTTCTGGAAATCTAGGAATATGGAATCGATCTGAAATGCCATGTCAACAGCACTCATTACTTCATGGGAATAAAGAGCTAGCTGCGTTGCACAAGAACGATATTTTCTGAATCCGTGTTGGTTGTGATTCAATAAGTGATTTTCTTTAAGGTGATTCATAATGTTCGGGTACAGTATATGCTCCAAAATCCTACTGAAAATTGAGGTCAGTGATATGGGTGTGTAATTCAATGGGTTACTCCTATTTCCTTTCTTGAATACTGGTGTGACCTGTGCTACATTCCAGTCTTTAGGAACAGACCTTTCTTCAAGTGAGCGGTTGTATATGATTGCTTAGAAAGCCGATATTGTGTCTGCATACTCTGAAAGGAACCTGACTGGTATACCATCTGGACCGGAAGACTTGCACCTTTCTTATGTGATTTGAGTTGTCTCGCAACACCTAAGATATCTACTTTTATGTCACTCATGCTAACAACTGCTGTTCTGGTTTCGAATTCTGGAATATTTACTTCGTCTTCTTTTGTGAAGGAATTACGGAAAACTGTATTTAGTAACTCCGCTTTAGTGGAACCATCATCGGTAACATTTCCATCGCTATCGCGCAGTGACGGTATTGACTATTTTTGCCACTGTTGTACTTTAGATACGACCAGAATCTCTTTGGGTTTTCTACCATATTTTGAGACTACGTTTCATTTTTTCTATTAATTCCAGTGCCATTTTGACGTGGCCTTGAATCCATTTGAATATGTCATCGTCTAGTTTTGGCCGTTTTCCATTCAGTCTCCCATTTGGGCATTTAGTCTTCCTCATTTTATTCAGTTTTTCTTTACTGGCTCCCCAATTTCAAATGAGTTTTTCTGTTGGTCTGGGGCAGAAATTCCGCCCAGCTGGTCTGTTTCCATGTACTTCTGCATGTGCTACTACTTTCAATTTATAGCCCGCATCATATGAATACCTCTTTTTTTTCCATTACGAACTAGCTAATATCAAATCACTTTAAATTCAACTTCACTGGCACCGTAGATTGCAGTGACGTACCATAAATAAAAGTGTTCTGGGGTTGTGATGGAGGTGCGGGAGGGAGACAATGGCAGCAAGCTGGTGAATCCCCGCAACTCATGTTCGCCGCTTCGTTGCTCTGCTACTGCCAGTTGAATCCAGTGAAGCCAGATAGAGATACGTTCCCGCGCAGCATCGAATATATGGCCCTTTGTAAGACTGGCGGGAATTTTAAATGAAACAGATGTAATTTATATATTAATTTCGAGTATAAGACGCCCCTGAATTTTGGAGTCAATTTTACGAAGATAAAGCGTGTCTTATACCCCGTAATATACGATACCTCAATCAGGAATCGCTTGAGACCCAGGACACGTATACTACTTTTGTTTTTCTCTGATGAGGTTGTTCACGGATGAGATATCTGCTCCGTCACTGGAAACAGTCTTTGTGTGTCAACAAGCAATTATCTTATGATTGCGTATCATAAAAAACCTATTGCGGATGCATTACATCGGCTGCACTGTGATCTGTAGAGTTAGTAATGAAAACCTTCAGTATTTTTGTGCATTTTCCGAAAGGCCTAAAGTCTACCTCTTACGTAGTAGGAGTGAGTAAATGGCGAGTTTTCCGCCGATACGATCTTATTAAAGCTACATACGCGTTGTAACCCATTTCACGGCAACCATGTGGGGCTATGTGGTGGAAGTACTACGCACTATGCAGGCGCAGTACCCTCCTTAATCGCCGCTATAACTTCTGCTAATTATAGTCAATATTACAGCCGCAGTCTGGCTGTATTATGGCCGTGGAATTTGGTCTCGGACTTGAGGCTTAACGTGTACAACAGCCAGCTGACAATTCAGTGCCTGTTCTGGTCCACAAGGACCTCGTTACTTCCCTTGGTCTTTCTTTGTAGCATAATATACTCTCTCGGTGTGTTTTGTTCAGGTCCTTTTGTAATTGGTTAACACATAAGTTTACGAGGATGGTATCCTCAGTTTCCCTTGGTCATCCATTACGCGCGTTCACCTATTGGTTACGATCAACATTTGTGATTTGATACCTAATTTTTTTGGCTTCTTTATATCATTAAAAATTTACGAAAAACTGTGCTTACAAATTCTGCACACCCTCTGTAGACTCTTCCGTAGTCTTCATCCTGTCTTAGCCATGGTCACAATCTCTTCTCATCGCTTTGTAACAGACTAAAACATATACATTGCACACACAGGTACATGAAAATGTTTTCTTGAAGGGCGTGAGGTACATTCGTCGCTGTATGATTCTACGAAGCATAGAAGAGACAAAGCACAGAATGTCCGTTGCACACGGGTCCAACAATAAAGATTTTCAGTTTCAGGCAGTTATTCCGTTAGTAAATTGATACTGAGGTTAAAGTCAAGACTTTCCAATTAATAAACTCAGTGCTGTCGAATACGACATATTTGTAGTAAGATTACAATCTAAATTGCATGTATTTAAATTATTTTCCTCTAAGATTAACTCGAATAAAAATCAGGACAATAACCCACAATCATTTCCCTACATAGGCTACAAACATTTGCATAAGCAAGGGGGACGATGGGACTTCAAAAAGAACTTACACGTAGCTATTGACAGGTGAAGTAACTTGCATTACGCTTCAAAGTGACAAAGATGCACGATAGTAATTTTCAATACAGTAGTTAGGTCTGTGAAAACAACGGTAGCAACGTTCTACCATTTGTTCAATTCCTCTACGATAGAAATCCATTCCTCGTTACGGGGCCATTGGAGAACCATTGTATGAATTACTCATCGTCGTAAAACATGGGATTGGTGCGAATCAGTTCCTCGACTGCGTGGATATTGTTGTCTATTTTCGATGTCGGTGGCCTTCCTTTCCGATTAGCATTACCCACGTCTGGTGGATTTGGTGACGTTGTTTCATCGCGGTTGGACTCGACATATAGTCCATAAGCCGCCAGAATGCTTCAGTAAATCTCTGTAACAATATGGACGCTTTGCTCAGAATAATCATGCTGCCTCGTGTACTTCAGCACTGGAGTACCTTTACAGTGCAGCGTCATTTCATTCGCACACTGCGATGCGCCTGTTATCCGTATCGCACCAGGTGTCTGCGGGAAACCCAGAATACGTACTGTCTTTTCATAACGAGATTATCTTTTTTGTGAAGTGGTCTTAGAGTGAGACGACATATGTAACTTACTTTTCGAAGTCCCCTCGCGACAGAAGCAGCACAGTCAGTATTAAAAATGTGTTTGGTTCGATGTGCTGCGCAGGCCGCACTGCAGGTGCTGCTTAGGAGAATTCTGCTCACCTGTGAGCGCCTGCAGGCGCTTCTCCAGGTCGCGCACCTGCGCCGTCAGCCGCCGCACCTCCCCCTCCGTCTCCGCCCGCCCCACTCTGTCTGCAGGGGGCGCCAGCTGCGGCGGCTGCTGCTGCTGCTGCCGCTTAGGGGGCGACCACGCGCCTGTGCAACAGATCACGCCACAAGTTAAACGTCTGTGGTACTAGAGGGAGCTGTAGAGGGTAAACACTCTAGGGGAAGACAGAGACTGGAATACACCAAACAAGTAGTTGAGTGAGGACATGGGGGGGGGGGGGGGGCAAGTGTTACACTGGGCCTAAGAGGATGGCCAGGAGAGGAATTCGAGTTGATCAGCGTGAAACGTGTCAAACCATTGACGATTCCAAAAAAAAAGTGTTATTTTTTTCTGCACCTACATCTGTAAGTAGGCTGTTTAGGTTTTCTTATTGGTAGCGCCACGTATCCCTTTGTGTGAAAATCACTGGTTGTGCTGCGTGCAGTCTGTGGCTAGTTTGCATTGTTGTCTGCCATTGTAGTGTTGGGCAGTTGGCTGTTAACAGCGTGTAGCGTTGCGCAGTTGGAGGTGAGCCGCCAGCAGTGGTGGATGTGGGGAGAGAAATGGCGGAGTTTTGAAATTTGTAAGACTGGATGTCATGAAGTGCTATATATATAATGACTTTTGAACACTAGTAAGGTAAATACATTGTTTGTTCTCTATCAAAATCTTTTATTTGCTAACTATGCCCATCGGCCTCCGTAGTTTGAATCTTTTATTTACCTGGCAGTAGTGGCGCTCGCTGTATTGCAGTAGTTCGAGTAACGAAGATTTTTGGTGAGGTAAGTGATATGTGAAAGGTATAGGTTAATGTTAGTCAGGGCCATTCTTTTGTAGAGATTACTGAAAGTCAGATTGCGTTGCGCTAAAAAAATATTATGTGTCAGTTTAAGCACAGTCATGTATAATTATTCTAAGGGGACGTTTCACATCTTGCAGCTGCAATGGTACTTGAATTACGTAACCATTACGGCACCTCACCTGAACCTCTCGATACCAGCTATATTCTACTGTGTTTCTCTGAAGTAGTTAACATATTTCTGAGACAACATTCAGATTTGATTTCATTTGTGATACATCGATTTGTTTATATTGCAATGATATTATTCTTATGTGTATTGTTTCTTTTGTCACTATGATCTTTGACGTACTTGTAACTCTGATTTTTGGGTGCGTAAGCGATAGTTAGTTAGTTAACTTGTTAGAGAGTCGGACGTTGAAAAAGTCAAGTCTTGGACGTCATGTTGGAAAGATTCATATTGTTTTTTTTTTTTTATGGTCATCAGTCTACTGACTGGTTTGACGCGGCCCGCCACGAATTCCTTTCCTGTGCTAACCTCTTCATCTCAGAGTAGCACTTGCAACCTACGTCCTCAATTATTTGCTTGACGTATTGCAATCTCTATCTTCCTCTACAGTTTTTGCCCTCTACAGCTCCCTCTAGTACCATGGAAGTCATTCCCTCATGTCTTAGCAGATGTCCTATCATCCTGTCCCTTCTCCTTATCAGTGTTTTCCACATATTCCTTTCCTCTCCGATTCTGCGTAGAACCTCCTCATTCCTTACCTTATCAGTCCACCTAATTTTCAACATTCGTCTATAGCACCACATCTCAAATGCTTCGATTCTCTTCTGTTCCGGTTTTCCCACAGTCCATGTTTCACTACCATACAACGCTGTATTCCAGACATACATCCTCAAAAATTTCTTCCTCAAATTAAGGCCGGTATTTGATACTAGTAGACTTCCCTTGGCCAGAAATGTCTTTTTTGCCATAGCGAGTCTGCTTTTGAAGTCTTCTTTGCTCCGTCCGTCATTAGTTATTTTACTGCCTAGGTAGCAGAATTCCTTAACTTCATTGACTTCGTGACCATCAATCCTGATGTTAAGTTTCTCGCTGTTCTCATTTCTACTACTTCTCATTACCTTCGCCTTTCTCCGATTTACTCTCACACCATACTGTGTACTCATTAGACTGTTCATTCTGTTCAGCACATCATTTAATTCTTCTTCACTTTCACTCAGGATAGCAATGTCATCAGCGAATCGTATCATTGATATCCTTGTATTTTAATTCCACTCCTGAACCTTTCTTTTATTTCCATCATTGCTTCCTCGGTGTACAGATTGAAGAGTAGGGGCGAAAGGCTACAGCCTTGTCTTACACCCTTCTTAATACGAACACTTCGTTCTTGATCGTTCACTCTTATTATTCCCTCTTGGTTGTTGTACATATTGTATATGACCCGTCTCTCCCTATAGCTTAGCCCTACTTTTTTCAGAATCTTGAAGAGCTTGCACCATTTTATATTGTCGAACGCTTTTTCCAGGTCGACATATCCTATGAACGTGTCTTGATTTTTCTTTAGCCTTGCTTCCATTATTAGCCGTAACGTCAGAATTGCCTCTCTCGTGCATTTACTTTTCCTAAAGCCAAAATGATCGTCACCTAGCGCATTCTCAATTTTCTTTTCCATTCTTCTGTGTATTATTCTTGTAAGCAGCTTCGATGCATGAGCTGTTAAGCTGATTGTGCGATAATTCTCGCACTTGTCAGCTCTTGCCGTCTTCGGAATTGTGTGGATGATGCTTTTCCGAAAATCAGATGGTATGTCGCCAGACTCATATATTCTACACACCAACGTGAATAGTCGTTTTGTTGCCACATCCCCTAATGATTTTAGAAATTCTGATGGAATGTTATCTATCCCTTCTGCCTTATTTGACCGTAAGTTCTCCAAAGCTCTTTTGAATTCCGATTCTAATACTGGATCCCCTATCTCTTCTAAATCCACTCCTGTTTCTTCTTCTATCACATCAGACAAATCTTCACCCTCATAGAGGCTTTCAATGTATTCTTTCCACCTATCTGCTCTCTCCTCTGCATGTAACAGTGGAATTCCCGTTGTACTCTTAATGTTACCACCGTTGCTTTTAATGTCACCAAAGGTTGTTTTGACTTTCCTGTATGCTGAGTCTGTCCTTCCGACAATCATATCTTTTTCGATGTCTTCACATTTTTCCTGCAGCCATTTCGTCTTAGCTTCCCTGCACTTCCTATTTATTTCATTCCTCAGCGACTTGTATTTCTGTATTCCTGATTTTCCCGGAACATGTTTGTACTTCCTCCTTTCATCAATCAACTGAAGTATTTCTTCTGTTACCCATGGTTTCTTCGCAGCTACCTTCTTTGTACCTATGTTTTCCTTCCCAACTTCTGTGATGGCCCTTTTTAGAGATGTCCATTCCTCTTCAACTGTACTGCTTACTGCGCTATTCCTTATTGGTGTATCTATAGAGTTAGAGAACTTCAAACGTATTTCGTTATTCCTTGGAACTTCCATATCCCACTTCTTAGCCTATTGATTCTTCCTGACTAATGTCTTGAACTTCAGCCTACTCTTCATCACTACTATGTTGTGATCTGAGTCTATATCTGCTCCTGGGTACGCCTTACAATCCAGTATCTGATTTCGGAATCTCTGTCTGACCATTATGTAATCTAATTGAAATCTTCCCGTATCTCCCGGCCTTTTCCAAGTATACCTCCTCCTCTTGTGATTCTTGAACAGGGTATTCGCTATTACTAGCTGAAACGTGTTACAGGACTCAATTAGTCTTTCTCCTCTTTCATTCCTTGTCCCAAGCCCATATTCTCCTGTAACCTTTTCTTCTACTCCTTCCCCTACAACTGCATTCCAGTCGCCCATGACTATTAGATTTTCGTCCCCCTTTACATACTGCATTACCCTTTCAATATCCTCATACACTTTCTCTATCTTTTCATCTTCAGCTTGCGATGTCGGCATGTATACCTGAACTATCGTTGTCGGTGTTGATCTACTGTCGATTCTGATTAGAACAACCCGGTCACTGAACTGTTCACAGTAACATACCCTCTGCCCTACCTTCCTATTCATAACCAATCCTACACCTGTTATACCATTTTCTGCTGCTGTTGATATTACCCGATAGTCATCTGACCAGAAATCCTTGTCTTCCTTCCACTTCACTTCACTGACCCCTACTATATCTAGATTGAGCCTTTGCATTTCCCTTTTCAGATTTTCTAGTTTCCCTACCATGTTCAAGCTTTTGACATTCCACGCCCCGACTCGTAGAACGTTATCCTTTCGTTGATTATTCAATCTTTTTCTCATGGTAACCTCCCCCTTGGCAGTCCCCTCCCGGAAATCCGAATGGGGGTCTATTCAGCAATCTTTTGCCAATGGAGAGATCATCATGACACTTCTTCAACTACAGGGCACATGTCCTGTGGATACACGTTACGTGTCTTTAATGCAGTGGTTTCCATTGCCTTCAGCATCCTCATGTCGTTGATCATTGCTGATTCTTCCGCCTTTAGGGGCAATTTCCCACCCCTAGGACAAGAGAGTGCCCTGAACCTCTATCCGCTCCTCCGCCCTCTTTGACAAGGCCGTTGGCAGAATGAGGCTGACTTCTTATGCCGGAAGTCTTCGGCCGCCAATGCTGATAATTTATCCAAATTTAGGCAGTGGCGGGGATCGAACCCGGGACCGAAGACGTTTTGATTATGAATCAAAGACGCTACCTCCAGACCACGGGTCTTATAAAATGTGAGGAAGATGCTTTCAAGTGTGTTTTGTATTGTGAAGTAATGTTTGTGTGTCACGTGATACTGCAATAAACGCAACTTAATTTCGGAGTGCTGATTATTTTTTTACATCACCATTGTCCAGTAGAAGTGTAAGCTTCAAGAATGGTTTGTGAAGCGCATCTACAAAACTTTTGAATACAGCACGATAAAACCTAGGCCTCTTTGCATCCGAGCTTGGAATCATAACCACCTAGATTTTCAACGATTGAGCCATGATCTTACGACAAGACCAGCGTGGGAAACACAAAAAGATGAGTGCCTAGTTTTTTGATTATTACATGAAATGACTTTATTAACTGTGCTCTAATGACACCTGCCACATAATATGACTGTTGTTGCCCGAAAATGCAGTATTTAGCAGCGTGAGCAACACCACAATCATTAAACTTTGACCTTTGTTGTGGTAGGGTTGTTAGACAGCACTACACACCAGATACTTCTCTATAGATCTTTGTAATGATTAATGATGCATCTTTGGCACCACTCATGAATTACGTACAAGATCAATTCTACCTTACACATTCGCATTTCCTGTATTGCTCTGAATTTGCTGAAGGGCGATGTGGTACATGTCATTTTAGAAGAGATGCTACCACAAACCGCAGTTGTTAGTGCTTTGCGGTAGGCTGAATTGCATTCCAGAGTTGTCTGCTGTTATTTCCACAGTAATAATTATTGAATTTGTGGATAGTGAACGTGAAGTTTCTATGGCAGCTAGGCAACTGGCGTCGAGTGAAGTTCAGGGGCCCTCTCAGATAGGTCAGAGGAACCGGCAGGAGATAGTGTGTTTCCGGTGTCATCAGCCAGGTCATCTGGTCGGTGAATGTGGGCAGACGCGAGGAAAACAATTAAGCGAAGGCTCAATGGCATGTAACAGTCCTAGCCGCGGACCACCACATCGTGTTCATAACAAACAAGATATTAAGCCTAATTTATTGCCTTTTATTTTAGTTAGTTTGAATACTAAACCACTGTATGCTCTACTTCTTTCAAGGTGCTAGGTGTCCTTGCTAGATAGCAAATACTATCACCGCTAGTAGGGTATTAAAGGGTTTAGCATGATGACACACGACAGTAACAAACATATGGCCGCTAATGGCAATGTTTTGTCTATTCTTGGTCCATATCACTTGAAACTTAAAATAGGCAATTTCTATTGGCCATTTCGTTTCCTGATTGTTAAGGAGCTTACTACCCCTGTGATTTTGGGATGTAATTGTTTTGGTTATGATCCACTGTATTACACTCCTGGAAATGGAAAAAAGAACACATTGACACCGGTGTGTCAGACCCACCATACTTGCTCCGGACACTGCGAGAGGGCTGTACAAGCAATGATCACACGCACGGCACAGCGGACACACCAGGAACCGCCGTGTTGGCCGTCGAATGGCGCTAGCTGCGCAGCATTTGTGCACCGCCGCCGTCAGTGTCAGCCAGTTTGCCGTGGCATATGGAGCTCCACCGCAGTCTTTAACACTGGTAGCATGCCGCGACAGCGTGGACGTGAACCGTATGTGCAGTTGACGGACTTTGAGCGAGGGCGTATAGTGGGCATGCGGGAGGCCGGGTGGACGTACCGTCGAATTGCTCAACACGTGGGGCGTGAGGTCTCCACAGTACATCGATGTTGTCGCCAGTGGTCGGCGGAAGGTTCACGTGCCCGTCGACCTGGGACCGGACAGCAGCGACGCACGGATGCACGCCAAGACCGTAGGATCCTACGCAGTGCCGTAGGGGACCGCACCGCCACTTCCCAGCAAATTAGGGACACTGTTGCTCCTGGGGTATCGGCGAGGACCATTCGCAACTGTCTCCATGAAGCTGGGCTACGGTCCCGCACACCGTTAGGCCGTCTTCCGCTCACGCCCCAACATCGTGCAGCCCGCCTCCAGTGGTGTCGCGACAGGCGTGAATGGAGGGACGAATGGAGACGTGTCGTCTTCAGCGATGAGAGTCGCTTCTGCCTTGGTGCCAATGATGGTCGTATGCGTGTTTGGCGCCGTGCAGGTGAGCGCCACAATCAGGACTGCATACGACCGAGGCACACAGGGCCAACACCCGGCATCATGGTGTTGGGAGCGATCTCCTACACTGGCCGTACACCGCTGGTGATCGTCGAGGGGACACTGAATAGTGCACGGTACATCCAAACCGTCATCGAACCCATCGTTCTACCATTCCTAGACCGGCAAGGGAACTTGCTGTTCCAACAGGACAATGCACGTCCGCATGTATCCCGGCCAACAAGATCTCCGGATCTGTCTCCCATTGAGCATGTTTGGGACTGGATGAAGCGTCGTCTCACGCGGTCTGCACGTCCAGCACGAACGCTGGTCTAACTGAGGCGCCAGGTGGAAATGGCATGGCAAGCCGTTCCACAGGACTACATCCAGCATCTTTACGATCGTCTCCATGGGAGAATAGCAGTCTGCATTGCTGCGAAAGGTGGATATACACTGTACTAGTGCCGACATTGTGCATGCTCTGTTGCCTGTGTCTATGTGCCTGTTGTTCTGTCAGTGTGATCATGTGATGTATCTGACCCCTGTGTCAATAAAGTTTCCCCTTCCTGAGACAATGAATTCACGGTGTTCTTATTTCAATTCCCAGGAGTGTATTAGTGGATAGACATTGTTTCTTTAAGTTTAAAGAGAGTATTAAATTCCCCTTCTGCCTTCATGTATCTCATTGGGGAGCTTATGCAGTTAGTAGCGAGATGGTCTCTTAAATCCTCCTGAGACGGAGCATGTGCTAAAAGTTTTGCAACAGTTCCCTGAAGTGCTCACAGACAGATTGTGGGTTACTGATCGCATTCAGTATCACATGCAGTTGACTGATTTGGTGCTTGCGAGGCAGACCCATATAGACTGTCACCTCCTAAGATGAAGGAAAATAAGGGAGCTGCGGTGTATTGTAATTCATCTGTTGCAGGATAAGTGCCTCGGTGTCGATTTATGCGTTGCCTATTTTTTGGTCACTAAGGCTAAGTGAGCTGGGTATCCACCGATTGTTGATCGCAGGACTCTAAATTATAAAGTTGTACTTGATTTGGTTCCCGTGAGCAATTTACATCACTGCTTTTCTTGCTTCTCTGGCAAAGAGTTCTTAAGCGTCATTGATACAGAAGAGGCATACATCCCGTTAGCCGAGGGAACCAAGTTTTAACACCTTCTGCGCCAGTTATAACTTTTATGAGTTCAGCGGAGTACCCTTTGATCTGGCTGCGGGAGCGGCAGTGTTATCAAAGTTGCTAGATTCGGTGATGGGGGCACTCAAGTTGAGCTGTGTGTACAATTACTTAGATGACACAGTGATACATAGTCAAATCCTTGAGCAGCAGCTGGATCTTTCGTGCCAGGTTGTGATAGTCTTAAGGAGGCGGGACTTATCGTCAAGCCATCGAAAGTGAATCTTGTCCACAGCCAGATTCCCGTTCCGTCGAGTGCTGAAGTGGCCAGTGACCCGTCTTGGACTAAGTCCATTTTTTATTTTTAACCTCCAAGAGACAAGAAAGGGGTTGGCCGTTTTAGAGGGATAGTCAATTTTTTCGAAACTATTCCCAATTTTGTCTAACTATTTGGCTCCGCTAATCTGCTCCGCGAAAAGAACAAGTTGTTTTGTTGGACACTAACCAAGCAGGCGGCCTTCGGTATATTGAAGAAGGTTCTAGCAAGCTTTCTGGTTCTGGTAATCCCTGATTTCATCAGGACTTGATTGTACAAAGCGGTGCCTCTCATTTGGATGTAGCTGCGGTCCTTCTTCAGGGCAAGAAAGGTGTTTGTCGGAGGCTTTAAACAGTTTATGAGCAGAATGTGCTAGATAAGAGAACGCAGCATGTCATTCTCAATGGAGAGAAGTCTTCCGAAGTAAGAGTGATTTCAGGTGTGCCGCATGGGAGTGTCATAGGACCGTTGCTATTCACAATATACATAAATGACCTGGTGGATGACATCGGAAGTTCACTGAGGCTTTTTGCAGATGATGCTGTGGTGTATCGAGAGGTTGCAACAATGGAAAATTGTACTGAAATGCAGGAGGATCTGCAGCGAATTGATGCATGGTGCACGGAATGGCAATTGAATCTCAATGTAGACAAGTGTAATGTGATGCGAATACATAGAAAGATAGGTCCCTTATAATTTAGCTACAAAATAGCAGGTCAGCAACTGGAAGCAGTTAATTCCATAAATTATCTGGGAGTATTCATTAGGAGTGATTTAAAATGGAATGATCATATAAAGTTGATCGTCGGTAAAGCAGATGCCAGACTGAGATTCATTGGAAGAATCTTAAGGAAATGCAATCCGACAACAAAGGAAGTAGGTTACAGTACGCTTGTTCGCCCAATGCTTGAATACTGCTCAGCAGTGTGGGATCCGCACCAGGTAGGGTTGATAGAAGAGATAGAGAAGATCCAACGGAGAGCAGCGCGCTTCGTAACAGGATCATTTAGTAATTGCGAAAGCGTTACGGAGATGATAGATAAACTCCAGTGGAAGACTCTGCAGGAGAGACGCTCAGTAGCTCGGTACGGGCTTTTGTTAAAGTTTCGAGAACATACCTTCACCGAAGAGTCAAGCAGTATATTGCTCCCTCCTACGTATATCTCGCGAAGAGACCATGAGGATAAAATCAGAGAGATTAGAGCCCACACAGAAGCATACCGACAATCCTTCTTTCCACGTACAATACGAGACTGGAATAGAAAGGAGAACCGATAGAGGTACTCAGGGTACCCTCCGCCACACACCGTCAGGTGGCTTGCGGGGTATGGATGTAGATGTAGATGTAGATGTAGAAACGTTTCGCTTCCACAAGCCTTTCTGTCTGGAGAGGGACAACCAAGCGCTCAGTTGGGTGCTTTCTAGACTACGCAAAACCAAGCGTATTGCATGTATTGCGTGCTGTGCGGTGCGAATGTCTACTTTTAATTTACAGTGAGAGGTGTTAAAAGGTTAGTGGCACAATGTGAGTTGTGCAAGAGGGCGAAACCTGACACGAATACTCGCAAGATCTGTTTTGTTCCTTCCATAAGGACAGCCCAGTGGATAAAATCTTTAGCGAGTACGAAGAAACATTCTTGATTGTATGGTTGGGATTATTATTTATTTAGTGACCTGTTTCGCCTGATTCAGGCATATACAGGTGGGCTGATATTAGATGGCGTTAGGCACATGGGATACCGATCATATAACACATCGCAGCAAATAACTTCCCTCGTGAATTTTCGGAAACACTGCGCGGTGTCTTTGTTGTGTGATGTGACGTTGTCCAATGAATACGAAACAAGATCTGGCCTAGATAGATCTGTCAGCATGTCAACATATTGGATATGTACTTGCTTATATTCGGGCTACACTAATAGTACTCAACGAATCTCAAGATGCGTGAATCAGGTGAAATGCGTCATGGGTAAATAAATGATAATTGTAACCCTGCAACGAAGAATGTTTGTTAGTGGTTGCTTTACCATCCACACTATGAGTTGAACAACGTTTCATCTGCTACTTCGGGCCGTTCTTATGCACCGAGGAGAGTTATCAGTAGATTTTTGCGGACGTTGACGAATTCAGATGGTTTCTGTGGCTTATTTCGAGCAGATCGGTTATGATGGTGGCCAAGATTCACCATTTCACTAGTATCTTTTCCAGTTTTGTCCCTCCCAAGATCATTGTCTCAGATAATAAGGCCGCTTTTCTTGCAGCACCATTTAAGGGTTTTGCTTCAACTATGCCATCAAGCACGTGACGACCATCCCCTACTATCTGCAGCCATCCTTCGCCAAGCAGATTAACAGTAATTTGAAGATAGAGTTGATTATATATCTCGCTAAGTGCCATTCGTGCTGGGACAGGTCGGTACGGTTTTTGGGGTTAGACTCTAACACTGCACTTCATCAAGTACATAGAACTACACCTACCCTGTTGGTGTTGGGCCATTCGATGAACTCACCCCATTCAAACTTCTGCACTTGCTTCCGGAGAGAGTTGATCCTTCGGATATTAAGGCCAAGTGCAACATAGCAATCAAAATATTGCTCCTGCGCATGAGACACAGGCCAGGCGGTAAAATAAGAAGTATAATATCTGTGTTGGGAATTTGGTTTATGTGCGTAATTTCTGGGCTCAAAATCAAGCCGATCAGGCTGTAAGACGCGTATATTTCTATTGTCTATTGTCAAACCACAATTTATGAAAGATGTTTATCTTTTATTAATAGGATTAAGTAGGAATAATTTATATTTGTCAAGTTGAAATTGTGGTAGCAGGGAATGTCTGCACCAAAGTATTGTTGGCAAGAGAGACCGCACATTGATATAATTTTAAAAAGGGTGGGAGAGACAGCGTATGGATACATTTTAAGAAAAGGGCGGGAAAGACGGCGTATTGATACATTTTGTAATGGTAGCAGGGATTGTCTGCACCAGAAAGCATTGTTGGCAGGAGAGACCGCACTTTAGCGTTCGTAGGAAGTCAGTAGTAAGCGAGATGTGAAGCGAGTCGGTAGCAGGTCTGAAGCGAGAGGTTGAGAGGAGCGGTGTGCCTGCCAGCCACTAGCTATGGTTTACAAGAGACTATAAACGGATGTACAGAGACATCAGCTAACTATTATCATAAGAGGAACTAATATTATTGAATTATTTTTTTGAGAAACTCAAGACTATTGAAGGTGCAATGCTAGTTGTAAGATTATTGTAAAAACTAGGTCCCATCTGAACGTTTGTAAAATCATTTCATTACTAGCAGTAAATATTTGAAGAAACATTTTCAGAATATAACCAATTTTTGCCAGAAATGTTGCATTACTGATTATAATCCATCCCGGAATCCATCAACGTAAAACTTTGCAAAAATTTTATTGTTGTCAATAAAAAGTGTAACTATGAATTACGTAACGTCAGTAAAATTGATTAAAGAATAACGTCAGCCTTGCTATTAAAGAATGACGTCAGCTTTGATAATAAATACAACCATTCAGTATGACAGCCCACCAGCAGCTAATAGAGTATAGTAAAGCAGAGTAAGTATATTCATGTCGCAGTTCGATGTAGCAGTAAAAAAGGTGAGGAACAGTTTTGGGTTATTGCAGATAACGACTGAGGGCCACGACGACGACACATTCTATGTTTCGTCGAAATAATCAGAAAATCACTTTTAATAAGCAGCAATTAAATTTGTATGCGAAGACTGAGAAAGAGAATTAATTTCAAAGGGAAAATTTCATTTGTTATTATTAAGCAAGAGATAGAAATCCTAAGGGAAGGTCTCATAGGTTATTGTAAAAGGGAAGGTTGCGTAACAAGAAAACTGATGTAGAGGAGATGGGAAGGTTTCAAGGGCATTGTCCAGAAGACACTTCCTCTATTTGAGCCCCACGCAAGATAGTACAAAAGATTTCTCATCTCAGTTTGTGGATATAGCACACCTAACCAAAAAAGCGAACGCACTCCATGTCGATCAGATTAAGCTCCCTGTGAAGGATTTTAGCATGGAAGGGCGAGAGTCGATTCCAGGTGTTGTTTTGCTTCCCTCGCGTGATGCACTGTTCGCTGCTAATTGATGGGCGTTTATGGCTGCTAGCAAGAATGAAGAAAACAAGACCTTGCGGGCAGATTGCAGTTCTGGACGGGCAAGCGAATATCGCGATTAGGAGACCGAGTGGCTGGCTGTGCGCCGTTCGATTATTGCTTTGTGGGCGGCTCTAGACGACCCGACGCGGATGTGTGCCCTGGTGGCTGTGACAGAGAGCATTCGAACTCGAGCACTGCGTATGTAACAACGGCTGTGTTGGCAGCGTGATGTCTGGAACGTATATCAGTGGAAACGTCCTTTTTTCGATGTGAAGCGCCACTCACCCTTCTATTACGGGCTTATTTTTGGATACGCCGCCCCGTGTGGAAGTAATCTTCGCGTTGCATCGATTTTAGTTGGCCGTTGTAACCTCACTGGATGGTATCACTGTGCGAGTGGCAAAATATGGTGTGCTGTGGATGCTATGCGCTTTTAATTGGCTTCACGATGAAAGGTGTTTTGTCTGGTGGAAAGTTATTGTGTCAGGTTAGATAAAGGCAAACTTCACTGCGTAACTACAAGGGTGAGCATCTGCAAGTCTATAAAATAAACTGTGTTCCCTGCCATTAGTTTGAGAGTTCTCGTCCTGCGCCGAACTGAAGTGATCTTCATTAGGTTTACGTTAATATCTTTTCTCGTATGTTCTGTTTATTAGTCGATGTTCTGACTGCATTCAAAAGCAGGGCTTTGCTGTTGCGTGTTGTTTTTAAATTGTCTTTTACTGGTTTAGATTTTACAGCGTTTGAAGTTGGAATAATCAGCTTTTAAATTCACGGCAGTGATCATTTGTAAACTGTTTTGTTACTGCACGGTTATCGGTAAAAGTAAATTCACAACTGAATCGTTATTGCAATACCATTAGTAGATGCCGTATATATTAATTTAAAGCTTTGTTTTGAAGAAATGTAAACTTTCTTGTTGTGCATAAGATATTCTTAAAAAACAACTGCTAAAATTTATGTCAGGCCGCCCCGATAGCTGAGTGGTCACCACGGCGGTCTGTCACGCCAAGAGGCCCGGTTTAGATTCTCGGTTGGGTCGGAGATTTTCTCCGCTCAGGGACTGGATGTTGTGTTGTCCTCATTATCATTTCATCATTATCAGTGGAAGGCAACGGGACACCACTACTGGAATCACTTCCCTAGACGCTTATGCGGTGGACCTCTCTGACGAGGCTTCCCCCACGACCAGCCCAGTCGAAAGGCAGAAGACAAAGTTTTAGTAAGAATTTACGTCCAGTAGTTGTTCATTCTGAATCCCGATCTCGGGGCGCTTCTTAATACTTAATAATGAGGGTTTCAAAATAAGTGTCTTTTAATTGCTATACACTGACCAGACAGAACATTATTGCACCGACGTGCCATTGATATAAACCAGTCCAGGCAAAAGCAGCGTCACCTGTCGAGGAATAACTGCTACGGTTCAATTCTTTTATCTTGGCGGATCGCGCATGCCCGCCCACACGCAGGAGGTTGCTGCGTTGCCAGTTGCACACGAGCGCACACGTCAGGAGAAGCAGCGCCATAGTATAGTACAGTTCGCAAACTTACGTTTAGGGGGGGGGGGGGGGAGGGGCGCAGTTCATGAAGTAAAGCCACCACGGCCGCATTAACCCTTCAACCCAAACTTCGTACAGTGGTTTACTACATTTAATGCTGCACAAAACTGCGTTGAACATTGAAACAAAATTAAGTCATTTATGGGGGGAAGGTATTAGTCAAGAAGATGTGTAAAAATCAAATTTTTGGGCCAAATAGTTTTTGTTAAATTGAATGATAAGTGTGTCAAAGCAGTCGGAACACCATGTGTCTGCACAGGCGAGCAGTGAAGTAATGACAAAATAGCGCACAGCGCGGAATGTGGGGAGCACGTCTCTGTAGCAGCGAAAGGGTTAATGAAGGGACAAAGCACCAGAAATTTCAAAAAATTAAATTCAAGCGAATAAAATTCATGAAGTAAGACACTTCGATATTGTTTTCAAATAAAGAAAATATTAAGCACCGCACAAAGTTTGTACTCAAAACTTTCGCTTAGCAGCCCAACAACTTACCCATTATGCTAATGCGGCTTGTCAGTTAACAAATCTCCTTGAGGACTCTGACACATCACGCAAAATACCGACAAACACTGTTGGTATGACTATGAATTACTCACGCTTCGTCGAAGTACAGCAGGAAGTAAACAATTACCGCTGTTCTTTATTGCGAAGAAGCGGTTAGTGAGAATGATACAATCACCTTTTCTTGCTGTCACTTAAATTAGGAGGCTTATTGCTTGTCTGATTCAATTAATTAATAGAATATGAAGCAATTGGTGTAAAGAATGCTTTTTAAAAACTTCCTATAAAAGAAAGTCTGCTATCAAGACATTCCTTTTGCTCAGTTACTTTATTTATGACTGAACGTTTCTAAAACTGAAGACACTCGTCCGTGCTCTGCACTGCAGTCGAGCTCTGGCAACGTCGCCCTCTGTTCATTGGCTGACTGTGTTTTGTGACGTCAGATGCGCAGAACGAACGTAAGCTCGCCCTTCGTCATAAATGACGCGCACTATAGTCACACATGCACGGTGCATGTAGCATCAGTGAGCGTGCTGTCCGCGTGTAGAAGGGGGAGGGGGCGCGACTTATCTGAGTCTGACTGAGGGCAGATGGTGACTGCCCGGAGGCTCGGCACGAGCAATTCGGAAACTGTGCGACTTGTCGGGTGTTCAAGGAGTGCTGTTGTTAGTGTCTTCAACAAGTGGCGAAGCCAAAGGGAAACCACGTCCAGGCGTCGTACGAATTGGCGGCCACCTCTCATTCCAGATGTCGGAGGTCGTAGGCTGGGCAGACGGTTGGTGAACTGTAGCTGAACCAACACCAGACTTCAATGCTGGGCAAAGTACAGGCGTGTCTGAAGATGCAGTGCAGTGAACACTCCTGACGATGGGCCTCCGCATGGACGACCCATGCATGTGCCAATGTTAACACCGTGGCATCGACAACTGCGACTGAAATGGGCACCTCGCCATCGGCACTGAATGTAGGGCGCAGGGACAGAGCTTTGCATGGTCTGATGAATCCTGATACCTTCTTCATCATGGTGATGGGAGGGCGCGAATCCGCCGTCATCCGGGCGGACAGGGACATGTTGGCGGCGGCTCCATTATGCTCTGGGGAACGTACATGTGGGCACCCATGGGTAAAGTGGAGCTCGTGCAAGGCATCATGACGGCCAAGGCGTGTCGTGCACAGGTTGCAGACGATCATATTTCACGACAGCAGTGGCATTTTTCGAAAAGATAGTGCGCCATGTCACGAGACCTTGAGTGTGATGGATTGGTTCGAGGAACACAGTGGCGAGTTTCAATTAATGTGCTGGACTCTCAGCTCCCCAGACCTGAATCCGAACGAACAGATCTGGGACGTGATTGATGTGGCATCAGAGCTCGTTCTCCCCTTCCCCGAAATTTACGGTAATCAGGTGACTTGTGTGTGCAGATGAGGTGCTAACTCCCTCCAGCGACCTACCAAAGCCTCATTGCTTCCGTGCCATGACCCGCCACCAGTTGTCCCGCGCGGGGTTGCCTTGCAGTCTGAGGCGCCTTGCCACGGTCCGCGCGGCTCCCTCCGCCGGAGGTTCGAGTGCTCCCTCGGGCATGGGTGTGTGCGTCGTCCTTAGTATAAGTTAGTTTAAGCTAGGTTAAGTAGTGTGTAAGCTTAGAGACCGATGGCATTAGCAGTCTGATCCAACAAGACCTTACCACAAATTTCCAATTTGCAACAGTTGTTTAGTTAATGTAAAACCTTCGTAATGAAGTACTATGAACTTAAAAGTTTGTTGCCTTTAAGTTACTGTCCTAGCACTCCCGAGATTGAACATAGTTTGTCCTTTCTCTTGAGCTTACAGGGAGAGTGTTATTGAAGTATATGAAAAATTAGTAACACTTTGCTCAACATTTAAACGTCACTACAGATTTTCGGATTTAGGTTATGAGATGTTCGATATGACAACCATCATTGGCGATGATGTGACGCCGACAAATGGCGAAATTCGGCATGGGCCGCTGAAGTGTCGGATCATCGATGCTGTCGGTGACCTCCTGAATGCCTGTTCTCAGTGCAGCAATGCTTTCGGGATTATTTCTGTGCACCTTGTCTTTAATATAGTCCCACAAAACGGAGTCACATGTGTTCAGATCCGTAGCATAGGGTGGCCAATCGAGGACCATGTCGGTGGCCCCGAGCCAGAATCTGGTCCCCAAAGTGGTCCTCCAGGACATCAAACACTCTCCTGCCTCGATGACGTCTAGCTCCATCTTGCATGAACCGTATCTTGTCCAAATCAGGGTCACTTTTGATAATGGTGTTGAAATCATCTTCCAAAACCTTCACGTACCTTTCGATAGTCACCGTGCCATTAGGGAATATCACACCGATTATTCGGTGACTGGACATTGCACGCCACACAGTCATCCATTCAGTGCGAAGACACTTCTCGATTGCGAATTGCGGATTTTCGGTCCCCCAAATGCGCCAGTTTTGCTTATTGATGAACCCACACAAATAATGCTTGCCCTTGTCCCTAAACCAAAACAACTTCGGTTACACGATAAGTCAGTCAAATCTACAAGCCGTAAATTCAAGGTAATACCTAGGTATTACAATTACGTGGGGAAGGCTAACCAAAGGCTGCGTTTTATTGGCAGGACACTTCGAAAATGTAACAGGTCTTCTAAGGACTGCACTACGCTTTTCCGTCCGCTTTTAGAATACTGCTGCGAGGTGTGGGATCCTTACCAGGTGAGACTGACGGAGTACATCGAAAAAGTTCAAAGAAATGCAGCACGTTTTGTATTATCGCGAAACATGGGTGAGAGTGTCACAGAAATGATACAGGATTTTGGGCTGGAAAAGAAACGCGTTTTTCGTTGCGACGGAATCTTCACACGAGATTCCAATCACCAACTTTCTCCTCCTAACGCGAAAATATTTTGTTGGCACCGACCTACATAGGGAGAAACGATCACCACAATAAAATAAGGGACATCAGAGCTCGTACGGAAAGATATAGCTGTTCATTCTTTCCGCACGCTATACGAGATTGGAATAACAGAGAATAGTGAAGGTGGTTCAATGAACCCTCTTCCAGGCACTTAAATGTGATTTGCAGAGTATCCATGTCGATATAGATGTAGAACAGCGGATTCTAATCCAATTGTGCAGTTTGAACGTCCTAACGAAGAATTTATGACGATTTGTTTCATGTAGTTCAATAACTGTCACCTGTATGAGTGCCCTTACGCAGTGTTTTAGTTGGTTGAAGTTTAATGCTGCATTGATAGACATACAGATCTTAGCCTCAAGGAAGTGGGGAGAGAGGGCAGGGGCAGTTCAATAACCGTGAGAAACAAATATGTAGATATGAAGAGTAAATACCGGGTGAGCAAAAAGTCAGTATAAATTTGATAACTTGATAAACCAAGGAATAATGTAGATAGAGAGGTAAAAATTGACACTCATGCTTGGAATGACATGGGGTTTTATTAGAACAAAAAAGTTCACAAAATGTCCGACAAATGGCGCTGCACTGCAAAACGTCATTGACTGTGCATGACAATCGTGTATAAAAGGAGCTGTAATGAGAGAGAGAATCAGCAGTCGCAACATGTTGACGTTACCTGAAGGCGCTTTTAGTGAAGCTGCATTATCAGAATGGGGAATGTGCTAGTTCAGTGTTACGATCCTATCGCCATAGGAAGGGGATTCGACCGGGTAAAGGTCCGTTGAGAAATACAGCTGTGGCGAGAATGATTTCGAAGTTCGAAGCCACGGGTTGTTTAGACGATAGACCCCGTAGTGGCCGACTGAACACAAGGCGCAACGCTGCTGAGACTGTTCACGAAGAAATGGAGACTACAATCTATGCACGGGGAAGTGAGCGCTCGTGCAGTCGCACGTCGCACCGGCATTCCATACACTACTGTTTGGTTGGCACTGAGGCGTACCCTCCGATGCTATCCGTACAAAATCCTTCGGCATCATGAACTGTTACCTGGCCATTTAGTAAAGTGGAGGGCATCTGCGGTGTGGGCGTTTCAAAAGATGGCGGAAGATGACGATTGGTTGAGTAACGTGTTGTGGATCGACGAAGCTCATTTCAGGCTCCGAGGGTCTGTCAACGCCCACAACTGCAGAATTTGGGCTACCGAAAATCCTAGAACTGTCGTGAAAACTCCACAGCATGCCGAAAAAGTCACGGTATAGGTTGGATTTACCACATCTACCGTTATCGGGCTTGTTTTCTTCGAGGAAATGCGTGATTCTGGTTTTGTAACTGCTACCGTGACGGGTGAGAAGTACGCCGATATGTTACAGAATCGCATCATCCCCAGCCTGGCTGATAAACACCTGCTGGAACGTACGATGTTTATGCAGGATGGCGCTCCACCCCATATTGCTAGACCTGTCAAAGATCTCTTGCGCGTGTCTTTTGGTGATGATCGTGTGCTCAGCCGCCCTCTTTGGTCATGCTTGGCCTCCCAGGTCCACAGACCTCAGTCCGTGCGATTCTTCGCTTTGGGGTTACCTGAAATCGCAAGTGTATCGTGATCGACCGACATCTCTAGGGATGCTGAAAGACAACATCCGACGCCAATGCCTCACCATAACTCCAGACATGCTTTACAGTGCTGTTCACAACATTAATCCTCAACTACAGCTATTGTTGATGAATGATGGTGGGCATATTGAGCATTTCCTGTAAAAAACATCATCCTTGCTTTGTCTTACTTTGTTATGCTAATTATTGCAATTCTGATCAGATGAAGCGCCATCTGTCGGACATTTTTTGAACGTTTGTATTTTTTTATTCTAATAAAACCGCATGTCATTCCAAGCATGTGTGTCAATTTGTAACTCTCTATCTACATTATTCCTTGATTTATTCAGTTTTCAATTTTATAGTGACTTTTTGATCACCCAGTATGTACAATGTCAATAATATTTTTCTCATTTGAAAGTTTTAAGGGATTTCACATACAAAATTCGGATTCATTACTTTTCGGCATGCCCTTGTACATACAAATATATTGAGGAAACGGGATACTGAAAAAAGCAGTCATGTCCACATCAAATTAATTCCCAATTCTCTAATATGTGTGCAGTTTTGAAGCTAAATGTTTCGGACACCTTGAGCAGTATAGGCTAAGCATATAGTGGTCATCCCCATTCTTGGGTAAAAAAGATCCAGGCAGGTGCTCCGCACAGCAACAATCTCAGCAAGACTGGCAGCTCACCTGTGGATACATCCGTGAGCGCAGCCTCAGACTGCGACTCCACGCTGCAGCGGCCCAGCAACAGCAGCAGCGTCAGCAGGGAGATGGAGCACACCACCAGCAGCAGGCGCACCCCCACCAACAGCCGCGTCGGCACCATGCGGGCTCTGTCTGTGCAGCAGTCAGCAGAGTCAGCAGTGAAAACACGTGCGGGAGTCGCACGACCACCAGAAGCCGCGTCGGCACCATGTGGGCTCCATCTCTGCAACAGTCAGCAGAGTCAGCAGTGAAAACACGTGCGGGAGTCGCACGACCACCAGAAGCCGCGTCGGCACCATGCAGGCTCCATCTCTGCAGCAGTCAGCAGAGTCAGCAGTGAAAACACGTGCGGGAGTCGCACGACTACCAGAAGTCGCGTCGGCACCATGCGGGCTCCATCTCTGCAGCAGTCAGCAGAGTCAGCAGTGAAAATACGAGAAATCAGAGCTCGAACAGAAAGGTTTAGGTGTTCGTTTTTCCCACGCGCTGTTAGGGAGTGCAATGTTAGAGAGATAGTATGATTGTGGTTCGATGAACTCTCTGCCAAGCACTTAAATGTGAATTGCAGAGTAGTCATGTAGATGTAGAAAACACGTGCAGGAGTCGCACGACCACCAGAAGCCGCGTCGGCACCATGCAGGCTCCATCTCTGCAGCAGTCAGCAGAGTCAGCAGTGAAAACACGTGCGGGAGTCGCACGACCACCAGAAGCCGCGTCGGCACCATGCAGGCTCCATCTCTGCAGCAGTCAGCAGAGTCAGCAGTGAAAACACGTGCGGGAGTCGCACGACCACCTGCAGCCGAATCGGCACCGTGCGGGCTCCATCTCTGCAGCAGTCAGCAGAGTCAGCAGTCAAAATACGTGCAGGGGTAGCACGACCACCAGCAGCTGCGTCGGCACCATGCAGGCTCCGTCTCTGCAGCAGTCAGCAGAGTCAGCAGTCAAAATACGGGCAGGGGTCGCACCCTCACCAGCAGCCGCGTCTGCACCATGAGGGGTCCGTCTCTGCAGCAGTCAGCAGAGTCAGCAGTCAAAACACGGGCAGGGGTCGCACCCCTACCAGCACCCGCATCGGTACCATGCAGGCTCCGTCTCTGCAGCAGTCAGCACAGTCAGCAGTCAAAGTACGTGCAGGATTCGCACCCCCACCAGCAGCTGCATTGGCACCATGCGGGCTCCATCTCTGCAGCAGTCAGCAGAGTCAGCAGTCAAAATATGTGCAGGGGTCGCATGACCACCAGCAGCCGCGTCGGCACCATGCGGGCTCTGTCTCTACAGCAGTCAGCAGAGTCAGCAGTCAAAATACGTGCAGGGGTCGTACAACCACCAGCAGCTGCTCGGGCAACAGACGGACTCTATCCCTGCAGGTATCAATACTCACTCTTGACGTCAGCAGTTAAAACGCATGCAAAAGCTGCTCCTCCGGCGACAGCTCATGAGCACCGTGTGATGAGTATTCAAAAATAAAGGCATCTATTTTTTTAATATTTTATTTATTCATCTATATCATTGTTAATCCCTTCAAAATGTCTCCATTCAATGGACAAACAGTTCTAGACAAATCTAGTTCAAAAGAGTTTATTTTTAAATAACATTTCTCTGTATGTATGTATGTTTGTATAAAGACCTGAAGATGAACAGAACATGTTCGACATGGGTTTTATTTTATTAGATTAAACATAGAACAATAAATAAAAAAGTGAGTGGTAGCAAAAATTATATGTAACTAAGTCTCTGTTCCATACGGCAGTTTTCTTCAACATCTGAAACACTTCTCGTACTTGATCTTTGAGTTGGCTTTTAACTCTCACAGTGATACCATCTTAGCCTCGTCTGCTTTAGTAAAATGACATTCTATTGTTTAATTGTTGTTGGTAACAGAAAGTGACATGGAGACATGCCTGGTGTATTTGGAGGCCAGAGCACAATTACAGTATTCTTTTTGGCCAAAACTTCACGAATATAAAGCAATGTCTAAGTAACTGCACTATCGTGATGAAAAGTCTTGAATTTTTGGCCACAAACCTATCAGGTTGTTTCAATTGCTTCACTCAAATGGTGCTCAACTTGTAGATTCAATGTAGGGGATTGACGAGTGCTGCTTTAACTTCTACTCCTCAATTTATATCAAAACTTTAGCTTCAAAGTATGCCCTACCGATGGCTTGACGTTGCGGCGAGAACTCACGGTGCCCTACGTCGTTAAAATCAAAGAACAGAGGGGCATAACGTTCACATTTGACTGCATTTGGCGAACGTTTTTTGGTCCTGGCGATCCATAATGCTTCCAGTGGAACCACTGTGCTTTCATCACTTGTTATCACTTCATCACTTGTTATGGTGTGTTCCAGTAGTTCCTCATCGTTATTGACTAATATGCCACGTGCTATTGCCGCCTTTTTAGTCAAAATTCTACAGTTTTTGCACTAGCCATGCTGCCACATGTTTCAATCCAAAATCATCCAAGAGAATATGTCTTGATCCAATCAAAATTATCACCGGTTTCTCCGTTTGTGGCCCAGCGATCGTTCAGAATCATTTATTTCACTCTTTTTGCAGTTGCATCGGTTGATAATGTGGTGTGGTATCAAGATCGCTTCTCTATCCTCGTTAAATAGAACATTTGAAACTTAATAATGGATATTATGTTCAACTGAAAGTTCCTTTGAAGTTATTATTGCTGTGACTGTGACTGACGACATACGAGGGCAATTTGCTCTTTCCACAAGCTTGTCGCAGTCCAGCAGCTTATTCTGCGATCATTGAAATCTGAAGCGATTAGTAAGTACAATCAATGAAATGGGGGAAAGAAATACAGTAGAAGAAGAATACGTAGCTCTGAGGGATGAAATAGTGAAGGCAGAAGAGGATCAAGTAGGTAAAAAAGACGAGGAATAGTAGAACTTCTTGGGCAACAGAAGATATATTCAATTTAATTGATGAAAGCAGAAAATATAAAAATGCAGTAAATGAAGCAGGCAAAAAGGAATACAAACGTTTCAAAAATGAGATCGACAGGAAGTGCAAAATGGCTAAGCAGGCATGGCTAGAGGACAAATGTAAGGATGTGGAGGGTTATCTCACTAGGGGTAAGAGAGATACTTTCTACAAGAAAATTAAAGAGACGTTTGGAGAAAAGAGAACCACTTGTATGAATATCAAGAGCTCAGATGGAAATCCAGTTCTAAGCAAAGAGGGGAAAGCAGAAAGGTGGAATGGCAATGCACTTGAGGACAATATTATGGAAATGGAAGAGGATGTAGATGAAGATGAAATTGCAGATAGGATACTGCGTGAAGAGTTTGACAGAGCACTGAAAGACGTCAGTCGAAACAAGGCCCTGGGAGTAAACAACATTCCACTAGAACTATTGACAGCCTTAGGAGAGCCAGTCCTGTCAAAACTCTACCATCTGGTGAGCAATATGTATGAGACAGGCGAAATACTCTCAGACTTCAAGAAGAATATAATAATTCCAATCCCAAAAAAGCAGATGTTGACAGATGTAAAAATTACCGAACTATCAGTTTAATACGTCACAGCTGCAAAATACTAACACGAATTCTTGACAGACGAATGGAAAAACTGGTAGAAGCCGACCTCGGGGAAGATCAGTTTGGATTCCATAGAAATATTGGAACACATGAGGCAATACTGACCTTACGACTTATTTTAGAAGAGAGATTAAAGAAAGGAAAACGTACGTTTCTAGCATCTGTAGACTTAGAGAAAGCTTTAGAAAATGTTGACTGGAATACTCTCTTTCAAATTCGAAAGGTGGCAGGGGTAAAGTACAGGGAGCGAAAGGCTATTTACAATTTGTACAGAAACCAGATGGCAGTTATAAGGGTCGAGGGGCATGAAAGGGAAGCAGTGCTTGGGAAGGGAGTGAGACAGGGTAGTAGCCTGTCCCCGATGTTATTCAATCTGTATATTGAGCAAGCAGTAAAGGGAACAAAAGAAAAGTTCGGAGTAGGTATTAAAATCCATGGAGAAGAAATTAAAACTTTGAGGTTCGCCGATGACATTGTAAGTTTGTCAAAGACATCAAAGGACCTGGAAGAGCAGTGGAACGGAATGGACAGTGTCTTGAAAGGATGATATAAGATGAACATCAACAAAAGCAAAACAAGGAAAATGGAATGTAGTCGAATTAAGTCGGGTGATGCTGAGGGAATTAGATTACGAAATGAGACACTTGAAGTAGTAAAGGAGTTTTGCTATTTAGGAAGCAAAATAACTGATGATGTTCGAAGAAGAGGATATAAAATGTACAGCGGCAATGGCAATGAAAGAGTTTCTGAAGAAGAGAAATTTGTTAACATCGAATATAGATTTAAGTGTCAGGAAGTCGTTCCTGAAAGTATTTGTATGGAGTGTAGCCATGTATACCGGCCGGGGTGGCCGACCAGTTCTAGGCGCTACAGTCGGGAACCGCGAGACCGCTACGGTCGCAGGTTCGAATCCTGCCTCGGGCATGGATGTTTGTCGTTAGGTTTAAGTAGTTCTAAGTTCTAGGGGACTGATGACCTCAGAAGTTAAGTCCCATAGTGCCCAGAGCCATGTGAACAATTTTTTTGTAGACATGTATGGAAGTGAAACGTGGCCGATAAATAGTTTGCACAAGAAGAGAGTAGAAGCTTTCGAAATATGGTGCTACACAAGAATGCTGAAGATTAGATGGGTAGATCACATAACTAATGAGAAGGTATTGAACAGAATTGGGGAGAGGAGAAATTTGTGGCACAACTATATTAGAAGAAGGGATCAGTTGGTAGGACATGTTCTGGTGCATCAAGGGATTACCAGTTTAGTATTGGAGCGCAGCGTGGAGGCTAAAAATCGCAAACGGAGACCAAGAGATGAATGCACTAAGCAGATTCAGAAAAACGTAGGTTGCAGTACGTACCTGAAGATGAACAAGCTTGCACAGGATTGAGTAGCATCTAGAACTGCATCAAACCAGCCTCTGGACTGAAGACCACAACAACAACAACAACTTCAATGATAAAGAGGAATCTTTATATATCTTTGCTATATTTTTCTTTGGAGCACTGTAGATTGTCGATTGCCAACATGCTAATTTTATGTGCTAAATACGTTAGAAACCGCGATAATAACAAATAATATTACGCTTCCACATAACTGCAGCTGAGTTTATTATGCGAAGCGTCATTCTACTACGAATAATTAACTAAAACTAATCTCTGATAACGTCCGCACCTTAACAGAGAGGAAGGCACTTCATCGAAGAAAGAGTTAAAAAATGTACATTGCTCCCTTCCTAAGAATTTCAGAGGCCAGTATTTTAAAATATATTGCAGTAAAATTATTTTTCTACACTGGAGTCATTAAAATAAACACGAGAGTTTCTGTTCTTATAGAAAAACTTAATACAAATTCTCTGATATCATTAAATTTTTCTTGAGACATTTGAGTCTCATCTTTACGATAATTATAGAAGCTGAAGGAATGAATTAAAATTCATTCCACAGTCAGTGCGCGAATCCGGTCTCGTTGGTTACTAGACAAGGGTGCTAGACCTTACACCACTGCGGTATACCTACCACATATGTCGATCTAAAAAGTGGAAAATAAGCTGAAGATGTGAATTGAAGTGTGTGTAAGAGAGGACATTACACTAGGGTAGTCCACGCAGCTGCATTTGCTATACTAGTGCAGTGATCTAATGGTTAGCATATCTGCCTAGTAAGCACGGAGACTTGGGTTCAAGTTACGGCTTGGGCACAAATTTCAATTTATTTCTTCAACTTCTATCTTTATCGTACAAAATCTCTGCTCCATTTTTGTACAAAATAAATAATCTGGAATATTACCAAAACAACCACAGCCTTTCTGACAGCTGCCAACAAACTGAATAACCAGTGGAACTAACACTGTACATATACTTTTCAGATATGTTCACCAACGCAACAACGGAAAAAAATTGCGCTAATCGGACTAATGAAATACGCGATACTACAATATCTTCTGCACTCGTGGTGTAGGGATAGCGTCTTTTATTAGTAATCAAAACGTCATGGGTTAAAACCTCCCCAATACTTAAGGTTTGAATAAAAATCATCAGCAATGGTGGCCGAAGACTTCCGGCATAAGATGTCGTCCTCTTTCTGTCAATGGCCTTGTCAAACAGGGCAGAGGACCAGACAGGGGTTCAAGACCCTCTCTAGCGTTTAGGGTGGGAAACTGTTCCCAATAGGCAGAAGTATCAGCAATGACGGAAAGACAATTGAAGACACTGCATCAAAGGCACATAATGTGTATTTGCAAGACAAGTGACTTGATTGAAAAGATGTCATGATGATCTCTACACTTACAAAACATTCTGTACTAGTCCTCCATTCGGATCTGAGGGGGGGTCTCCCAAGGAGGAGGTGACTACGAGAAAAAGATTGAATAACTGACGAAAGAATGACGTTCTACGATTCGAGGAGTAAAATGTCAGAAGTTTGATCATCGTACGAAAGTTAGAAAACCGGAAATGGGAAATGTTAAACCTCAATCTAGATATAGTGGAGATGAATGAAGTGAAATTAAAAGAAGACAAGGATTTCTTGTCAGACGAACATATTGCAATATCAACAGCAGCGGACAATGGTGGAATGGGAGTTTGATTCGTTACATAGGAAGGTAGGGCAGAGAGTGAGTTACTGTGAATCGTTCAGTGATTGAATTGTTCTCATTAGAATCGCCAGCAAACCATCACCAGCAACAATAGTTCACGTATCCATGCCGACGTCATAAGCAGAAAATGAAGAGGCAAAGTATATTAGGATACTAAATGAGTAATTCAGTATGTAAAAGGATATGAAAATCTAGTAGTCATGGGAAAGGAATGTAATTGTAGAGGAAGGAGTAGAAGAAAGGGATATGGGAGACTACGGGCTTGATAATAGGAATGGGAGAGGAGAAAGGCTCCCTCAGTTCAGTAATAAATATCTATTAGTAACAGCCAATACTCTGTTCAAGAACTGCAACAGGAAGAGGTATACCTGGAAAAGGCTAGAATATACGTGAAGATTCCAGTTAGATTACATCATTGTCAGGCACAGATTTCGAAATCAGATGTTGGTTTAATGCATACCCAGGATCAGATACAGACTCAGATTACAATTTAGTAGTGATGACGAGTAGGCTGAAGTTTAAGAGAGGATCAGGAAGAATCAGTGCCAATAGAAGTGGGATACAAAAGTAAGAAGGAATAAACATACATGCTTGAAGGTATCTGAGGCCATAGATACTGCGAAAATAAATAGATCAGTAGGCAGGTCAGCTGAAGACAAATGGGCACCTTTAAAAAGGGCGATAACAGAAATTTGAAAGAAAAACGTCGGTACAAGGAAAGTAACTTCGTAGAAACCAAGGATAGCAGAAGAAATTCTTCAGTTGATCGACGAAATAAGTAAGTACAAAAATGTGCAGGAAAATGCAGGAATACAGAAATGCAAGTCACTTAGGAACGAAGTAAATAGGAATTGCAAGGAAGTGAAGGTTAAATGGCTGCATGAAAAATATGAAGACATCGGAAAAGAAATGATTGTCGGAAGGACTGCTGTGACATACAGAAAATTGAAAACAGTTTCCGGTGAAATTAAAAACAAGACAACAACGGCAATTCTTAAATGTAGATGACAGAGCGGATGGGTGGAAAGAGTACACTGAAGGCCTCTTTATGAGGGCGAAGATTTATCTGATGCGATAGATGAAAAAACAGGAGTCGATAGAGAAGTGCTTTGGAAGACTTAAGATCAAATACGGAAGAAGGGATGGATAACATTCCATTGGAATTTCTGAAACCATTGGAGAAAATGGCAACAAAACGACTATTCACGTTGGTGTCAAGAATGTATGAGACTGGCGGTATACCATCAGACTTTCGGACAAAACATTATCAACACATTCCTAAGATAGGAGCACCCTACAAGTGCGAGAATTACAGCACAATCTGCTCAACAGTTCGTGCATCCAAGTTGCAGACAAGAATAATATACAAAACAATGAAAAAGGAAGTAGAGGATCTGTTAGATGACAATCAGTTTGTTCAAAAATGGTTCAGATGGCACGGAGAACTATGGGACTTAACATCTGAGGTCACCAGTCCCCTAGAACGTAGAAGTACTTAAGAACTACTTAAACCTAACTAACCTAAGGACATCACACACATCCATGCCTGGAACAGGATTCGAACCTGCGACCGCAGCGGTAGCGCTGCTCCAGACTGAAGCGCCTAGAACCGCTCGGCCACAACGGCCGGCCAATCAGTTTGTCTTCAGGAAATGGTAATGGCACCAGAGCGGCAGTTGTGACGTTGCGGTTGATAATGGAAGCAAAACCGAAGAAAAATCAAGACACGTTTATAGGATTTGCCGACATAGAAGCAGCGTTCGACAATGTAAAATAGTGATAGATGTTGGAACTTCTGGGAAAAATAGGGGTAAGCTTTAGAAGCTAATGCACAACGTGTACAAGAACCATGAGCGAACAATAAGACTGGAAGTCCACGAACAAAGTGTTCAGATTAAAAAGGCTGCAATGCAGGGACGTAGGGTTTCGCCACTACTGTTCAATCTATGCATAGAAGAGGCAATCATGTAAATAAAAGGAAGGCTCAAGAGTAGGATTAAAATTCAGAGGGGAAGGTCACCAGTGATGAGATTCGCTGATGACATTGCTAGCCTCAGTGAAAGTGAAAAAGAACTGCAGGATCTGTTGGATGGAATGAACAGCCTAATGAGTAAAGAATGTGGATTGAGAAAGGCCGCACTAATAAGAAGTAGCAGAAATAAGAACATAAAAAAGTCACCAAGTTAGGCCAAGTTAAGTAATTCTGCTACTTAGGCAACAAAACAACCTATGACGGACGAGCAAGGATGACGTAGAGAGTAGACTAATACTGGCAAAAAGGGCATTCCTGGCCAAGAGAAGTCTACTAATATCAAACGTAAGTCTTGATTTGAGGAAGAAAGTTCTCAGAACCTATCTTTGCAGGACAGCATTGTATCGGTGTGAAATAAGGACTGTGGAAAACCGGAACAGAAGAAAAAAATGTTCAAATGTATGTGAAATCTTATGGGACTTAACTGCTAAGGCCATCAGTCCCTAAGCTTACACACTACTTGACCTAAGTTATCCTAAGGACAAACACACACACCCATGCCCAAGGGAGGACTCTAACCTCCGCCGGGACCAGCCGCACAGTCCATGACTGTAGAGTCTTAGACCTCTCGGGAACAGAAGAGAATCTAAGCATTTGAGATGTGGTGTTACAGAAGAAGGTTGAAAATTAAGTGGACGGATGAGGTAAAGAGTGAGAAGGTTCACCAGAGAATCAGCGAGGATTGGAATGTACGTAAAACGCTGATAACAATAAGTGAGAGGATGATAGTACATCTGTTAAGATGTCAGGAGAATAATTTCCATTGTAATTGAGAAGGCTGTAGAGGATAAAATTCCAAGAACAAAGTGTTCTGATTAAATAGGCTGCAATGCAGGGATGTAGGCTTTCTGCAGATCAACTAACAAATCTCATAATTTTATAAATGCCTAACATAGTTAATAATTTTCATGGCACCAAATATTAATAAATTTTAATGGCGTGGCATCAGCACTGTCCAATAGCACATGAGTATTTTACATCCCTTTTGTTTCTCTTTATTTAACGCCCCGTATTATTTAAAATAAGTTTTCAATTTAATAAAAAAGTAATACTCGCCTTCTTTTCCTAAACGCCGTATCTTCGTGAAGTATTGCTGAATTAGAGAGAGCATCTTTGACACTTGAATTATTTGTAACCTATCTGTATTCTTCACTAGCGTACTCGGCAAAGCTTTGCAATACCTGATTATGTACTGGAATTGGATATAAGCTCTAATCTGCTTCTCTCTGTCCATTATTCCTCTCTGCCCCTCCCTCTGTCCATCTCTTCCTCCCCCTCTGTCTCTCAAGACTCTCTGCCTGTCACCCTTCTCTATCTCTCCATCCCCTCCTTCCCATTACTATCCACTTCGCCCTTCCTCCCTCTCTGTGACCCTCGGGCCTATTTAATTTAATTGTAAACATATAATAGAGTAGGAACTTAAGTCCCTCAAGATGATTGGGTAAATCGGCTGGTATCATTGGTGTGAGAGGGGCGTATCTGGCAGCATTACATGGATTTACAGTACATGGACTTCTTAATAGTATTCTAATGACACACGTATAAAACTCAAATGATATTTTCGTCAAAACCGACTGGAAGAATGAAACTATTTCAATATTCGCAAAAGCTGTAACAAAGTCAAATAGATTAAAACCCCCGGTATCATAAATCTGACTGTGAGAAAGAAAATTAAAACATATTTTCACAGCACACCAGGCACAGCACAGCGTTTTCTTTCTGGCAGTCCGTTTTAACAGAAAACCAGTAACCGTTGTTTTAAAAAAAATATGCTCTAGTCCACCTGAATATTTATGAGAGTATCGTGTAAAAATATGAAGCAAATCAGTCAAGAATTTTTAAAATACGTACCCTATATCTGTGACAATGTTTATTCCGGTGCAAAAATTTGAAGTAAATCAGTCAAAGAGCATCCGAGAATTTTGCTAACAACATTTCCTCTTTATATATTACATATGTTTGTACATTATATATATATTTAAAAAACACCTCCATCCGAGTCTTTATTATAGCATCATGTAAAAATTTGAAGTAAGTCAGTACAGAACTTTTCGAGATTCTTGGGAACAACGTTAAACAACGTCTTGTCTTTATAGTATTACAGCTAAGCGAGTCAAAACCCATGGCGCACATTGGTAATTTGTGTTGTGCTCAAACGAAACAGTATAATGATAAAAAAACACCATGTATATGTGTTTGAAAATGCGAACATGAACAATAATATGGTTTGTTGAAGAAAAACTGAAAAACAAATACCCAAGGCGGTCATTTCATGCAAGTTGCATTCTAACACAAATCGGTAGCGCAGCCATCATTACTAGCTTTTGTCTTTGTGAATTACTGTTTATCTTCAGACAACTCACCTGTGAGCCAGTGTAACATCTGTTTTGACTAAATCATCAAAGATGTCTGATGACTAATAATCTGGTTGGTGCTGTACACCATCACCAACTTATTTTATTTTCTGTATAGCATAAAGACAAAGTAGAAACAAAACTATGTAATTATGAACAGAACATATAGCCATATTTGGTTTGAGTACAGTAATAGCTTGTCTTTTTACGTAATTCTGGGAATCACAAATATAGTCCAGTATCACAATACTGGCGTCTGAAGATACCTCGTCCACACACAGAGTTTGCGGGCTTTTACGTGGGTCGTTGGGAACCTGTAAATCAGTTTTCTAGTCCCGAGGCCCTGTGTGAACACACCTGCATAAGCTCGCCACCTCTTACCAAAATCTCACAGACTGTAACTCCCTGCACCTGGCCCAGCCCACAGCTTCACTGGCGCTCATCTGTGAAGAGTACGTCAGCCAGCGAGTAACAAGCGGCTGAATGGGCCTACACTCAGAACCCTACAATGTTTGAACCCTTCGATTGAATTCGTGGCATTCCTCATCCAAAATTAAAATGAGAAGAGCCCAGGCAGTTAACTGAACGGAGATCCTTTCTAACATCCATCCACTGTTTGATCACTACACCACCTCTCTTGGCAAACAAACATGGAGACTGATGAAACAAGAAGACCCCGAGCGTGAGATACACATATTGTAATCCTCGAAGAAAACAGCTGCTTAATGGAGAGAATGTACAGCTTTTTATGAATTTATTATATTGGATCTAAAAGTGAGTGCCTTACCGTGTACTGCTCCCACAGAAGGCCCTACAGCAGAAGGCAGCCCTCTGCTGAGTGCCGTCCACCAGACAGCGCCATTATAGCCTCTGCGGCCCCACCCCTAAAACACAAAAGCCGTGCGTAGAACGCTGGCCACTTTAACCTGTTTGCTGCAGCAGTTACGTCAAATACAAATTAATCTTGGCCATGCAGTTCAAAATCAGCAAGCAGCGCCGTTGCCGCATTTGGGACAAAAGTAGTTGACTGCTCCACAAGCGACAATTTATCAATTATGTTTCCCATGTCAGCTGCCTCAGAACTTGCTAGACTGGTGGAATAGACAGACAGTGTATTAGATACTGCACTCGTCAAGGTCCCCTTGCATTTCCCTGTCATAGTGATTGCCTCCACACAAATCTTCGTAGGTCACGGAAGACAATTGTTCCTAATATCCCTGTGGCTTCAAAAACATCTACCAGAATTCAGAAAATATTGACAAACGGTGTCATGAAGCACATCAGCTATGGAACAACTAGCATCAACGAAAATGATAAAAAATTAGCGATCCCACAATGCTCCAATATTATGTTTGAAAGATACTTGCCGTTTCTTTCAGACACAACCTGAAGTCAGACATGGTGTACCACAGTGTTCTATTTTAGGTCCTCTGTTGTTTAGGGTTTACATAAATGATCTGCAACTTGCACTGTAACAAGATGAAAATATATCCCCTTTTGCAGCTGTACAGAAGTACGGAATATATGACACAGCAAGAATAGCTTGACCCACCACTAGAAGTCAGCATAAGGTACCTGGATTAGTCGATATTTCTCATGACAAAACTATTCCACTTGTTCTGTACGATGTATGAGACAGGCGAAATATCCCCAGACTTCACAAACAGTATAATAATTCCAATTCCGAAGCACGCAGATACTGATAGGTGTGAATATTAGTGAACCAACAGTTCAATAAATCGTGGCTGCAAAATATTGACACGCATTATATGCAGAAGAATGGAAACACTAATGGAAGCCGATCTCAGGGAAGATCAATTTGGGTTCTGGAGAAATGTAGGAACGTGTGAGGCAATACTGACCTTATGACGTTTACTTCTCCCACACACAGCCCTACAGCAGAAGGGAGCCCTCTGCTCAGTGTTGGCCACCAGATACCGCCATTCCAGCCAGATTGAAGAAAGGCAACTCTACGTCTCAGAATTTTTAGATTTAGCTAAAGCATTTGTAAATGTTGATTGGACATTTGAAAATGTTGACTGGAATACACGTTTTGAGATTCTGTATAAAACTTGTACAGAAACCAGACTGCTGTTGAGTCAAAGAACATTAAAGAGATGTAACTATTGAGGAGAGAGTGACAGAGTGTAACGTACGCCTGATGTTATCCAACATGTACACTGAGGAAGAAAACCAGAAAGAAATTTGAAAAATGGGTCATTAAATGTTGATTGGACATTTGAAAATGTTGACTGGAATACACGTTTTGAGATTCTGTATAAAACTTGTACAGAAACCAGACTGCTGTTGAGTCAAAGAACATTAAAGAGATGTAACTATTGAGGAGAGAGTGACAGAGTGTAACGTACGCCTGATGTTATCCAACATGTACACTGAGGAAGAAAACCAGAAAGAAATTTGAAAAATGGGTCAAATGGCTCTGAGCACTATGATACTTAACTTCTAAGGTCACAAGTCCCCTAGAACTTAGAACTAATTAAACGTAACTAACCTAAGGACATCACACACATCCATGCCCGAGGCAGGATTCGAATCTGCGACCGTAGCGGTAGCGCGGTTCCAGACTGTAGCGCCTATAACCGCTCGGCCACACCGGCCAGCGATGAAATTTGAAAAGAGAATTAATAGTCAAGGACAAGAAATAAAACTTCTGGGGCTTATTGATGACATTTTAACTCTGTCATAGATGACAAAGAACTTAAAAAGATCAGCTGAACAGAATGGATACTGTCTTGAAAACAGATTATACACTCCTGGAAATGGAAAAAAGAACACATTGACACCGGTGTGTCAGACCCACCATACTTGCTCCGGACACTGCGAGAGGGCTGTACAAGCAATGATCACACGCACGGCACAGCGGACACACCAGGAACCGCGGTGTTGGCCGTCGAATGGCGCTAGCTGCGCAGCATTTGTGCACCGCCGCCGTCAGTGTCAGCCAGTTTGCCGTGGCGTACGGAGCTCCATCGCAGTCTTTAACACTGGTAGCATGCCGCGACAGCGTGGACGTGACCCGTATGTGCAGTTGACAGACTTTGAGCGAGGGCGTATAGTGGGCATGCGGGAGGCCGGGTGGACGTCCCGCCGAATTGCTCAACACGTGGGGCGTGAGGTCTCCACAGTACATCGATGTCGTCGCCAGTGGTCGGCGGAAGGTGCACGTGCCCGTCGACCTGGGACCGGACCGCAGCGACGCACGGATGCACGCCAAGACCGTAGTATCCTATGCAGTGCCGTAGGGGACCGCACCACCACTTCCCAGCAAATTAGGGACACTGTTGCTCCTGGGGTATCGGCGAGGACCATTCGCAACCGTCTCCATGAAGCTGGGCTACGGTCCCGCACACCGTTAGGCCGTCTTCCGCTCACGCCCCAACATCGTGCAGCCCGCCTCCAGTGGTGTCGCGACAGGCGTGAATGGAGGGACGAATGGAGACGTGTCGTCTTCAGCGATGAGAATCGCTTCTGCCTTGGTGCCAATGATGGTCGTATGCGTATTTGGCGCCGTGCAGGTGAGCGCCACTATCAGGACTGCATACGACCAAGGCACACAGGGCCAACACCCGGCATCATGGTGTGGGGAGCGATCTCCTACACTGGCCGTACACCTCTGGTGATCGTCGAGGGGACACTGAATAGTGCACGGTACATCCAAACCGTCATCGAACCCATCGTTCTACCATTCCTAGACCGGCAAGGGAACTTGCTGTTCCAACAGGACAATGCACGTTCGCATGTATCCCGTGCCACCCAACGGGCTCTAGAAGGTGTAAGTCAACTACCCTGGCCAGCAAGATCTCCGGATCTGTCCCCCATTGAGCATGTTTGGGACTGGATGAAGCGTCGTCTCACGCGGTCTGCACGTCCAGCACGAACGCTGGTCCAACTGAGGCGCCAGGTGGAAATGGCATGGCAAGCCGTTTCACAGGACTACATCCAGCATCTCTACGATCGTCTCCGTGGGAGAATAGCAGCCTGCATTGCTGCGAAAGGTGGATATACACTGTACTAGTGCCGACATTGTGCATGCTCTGTTGCCTGTGTCTATGTGCCTGTGGTTCTGTCAGTGTGATCATGTGATGTATCTGACCCCAGGAATGTGTCAATAAAGTTTCCCCTTCCTGGGACAATGAATTCACGGTGTTCTTATTTCAATTTCCAGGAGTGTAAGATGAAAATCAGTGAAAGTAAAATCTGGAATTGAATGCAGAATAATCAAATCCAGCAGTGCTAAGTGTATTCCATAATAAAATGATACACTAATAGATAAGTTTTGCTATTTGCTTAATAAAATAACTGACGATGACAGAAGTATAATGGATGTATTATGCATTCTGGGGATAGCAACAAAAGCTTTTCTGAAGGAAAGTAATAACGTAAACAAATCTGTTAGGAAGACTTGTATCTGAACGTATTTGTCTGGAGTGTGGCCTTGTACGGAAGTGTAACGTTTAGGATAAACAGTTCAGACAGGAGGAGAGTAGAACTTTTTTTCGGACTTGGTACTTCAGAAGAGTGTTGAAGATTGGACCGGTAAATCAGACAACTAATGAAGAGGTATGAGATCGAATAGAGGAGCAAATAAATTTATGACAGAAATTGACCAAAAGAAGAGATTAAATAAAAGAATGCATCTGAGATACTGGCGATTTAGGAATGGCGGGAAGTGACGGGGTAAAATTAGTAGAGGGAGCTCAAGAGTTGACTACAGTTAGCAAATTCATAGTATGTAAGTTGCAGTATTTATGCAGAGATGAAGAGGCTTGCAGAAGGTAGGCTTGCTTGGAGAGCTACAACCACCACCACAACAACAGCAACAATACATGAATAGGGACACAAGGACGTACCAGTGCTCTTACTAGTAAGGCAGTCAGTAGAGCAACACAAAACATCAACAAACAGATCATCGCCGCATTTTGATGAGAATCAGTAGAAACATCCTGGCAGAATAAAACTGTGTGCCGGACCGAGACTCGACGTCGGGACCTTTGCCTTTCGCGGGCAAGTGCTCTACGAACTGACCTACCCAATCACGACTCACGGCACGTCCTCACAGCTTTACTTCTGCCAGTACCTAGTCTCCTACCTTCCAGACTTTACAGAAGCTCTCCTGCGAACCTTGCAGAACTAGCACCCCTGAAAGAAAGGATATTGCGGAGACATGGCTTAGTCACAGCCTAGGGGATGTTTCCAGAATGAGATATTCAATCTGCAACGGATTGTGCGCTGATTTTAAACTTCCTGGCCATGTCTCCGCAATATCCTTTCTTTCAGGAGTGGTAGTTCTGGAAGGTTCGCAGGAGAGCTTCTGTAAAGTTTGGAAGGTAGGAGACGAAGTACTGGCAGAAGTAAAGCTGTGAGCACGTGGCGTGAGTCGTGATTGGGTAGCTCAGTTCGTAGAGCATTTGCCCACGATAGGCAAAGGTCCCTAGTTCGAGTCTCGGTCCGACACACAGGTTTAATCTGCCTGGAAGTTTCAAATCAGCGCACACTCCGCTGCAGAGTGAATATCTCCTTCAGCACGTACAGTTTACGAGCTTCTTATACAATTACACAAGGTACAAAAATAGTCCAGTCAATGAAATAACGGAAGTAAAGGCAGTTTACGAACGTGTGTGGAAAACACACACCTCATAATTTACTATGTTTCTCAATTCTGTGATATCTGAAGAAGGTACGATTACTTCTGCTGGTGGTTAAGAGTGAACAAAATAGTTTATTCTGCATACTTGCATTCACTACGAGATATTGACACATTTCTCGGGGAAACCCAGCTTATGTAGAACACCCTTATTAAAATATTCGTTGCTATAATGCCGTGGTCGGATGAATTTCTTATTAAAACCCAACATTTCGTCTCCATCTGCGAAGGACGTCTTCATGAGTGTAGTAGCCTTTTCGAAGGTCTAATGCACACGCTGGCCCGCTACTTAGTGAAGTGAAATTCCATTTCCGCGTGCTCCCACGAAGAGACGTGGCGTCACGTATTTAGAAAGCTCGGGTGCATTTGGCCATTTTCAGTAGCTGTAGTCCGTCATTATTACTGCTCAGACTGGTGCACGCCGCCTTCAGCACGGGAGTCCGGATACCACTCATATTCACACACTCCTCCGAAGGTCTCTCTCTCTCTCTCTCTCTCTCTAGACTTTCATAGCATCCGCTTGTGACTGCCAGTTCCTGAGTCATATCAAACCGAATCCGGTGGTCTCCTGACAACAAATTACACTACTGGCCATTAAAGTTGCTACACCAAGAATAAATGCAGATGATAAACGGGTATTCATTGGACAAACATATTATACTAGAACTGATATGTGATTACATTTTCACGCAACATGGGTGCAAATATCCTGAGAAATCAGTACCCAGAACAACCACCTCCGGCCGTAATAACGGCATTGATACTCCTGGGCATTGAGCCAAACAGAGCTTGGATGGCGTGTACACGTACAGCTGCCCATGCACCTTCAAAACGATACCACAGTTCATCAAGAGTAGTGGCTGGCGTACTGTGACGAGCGAGTTGCTCGGCCACCATTGACCAGACGTTTTCAGTTGGTGAGAGATCTGGAGACTGTGCTGGCCAGGACCTGCAACATGCGGTCGTGCATTACCCTGCTGAAATGTAGGGTTTCGCAGGGATCGAATGAAGGGTAGAGCCACGGGTCGTAACACATCTAAATTGTAACGTCCACTGCTCAAAGTGCCGTCAATGCGAACAAGAGGTGACCGAGACGTGCAACCGATGGCACCACATACCATCACGCTGGTGATACGCCAGTATGGCGATGACGAACACACGCTACCAATGTGTGTTCACCGCGATGTCGCCAAACACGGATGTGACCATCAGGACGCTTTAAACAGAACCTGGATTCATACAAAAAATGACGTTTCGGCATTCGTGCACCCAGGTTCGTCGTTGAGTACACCATCTCAGGCACTCCTGTCTGTGATGAAGCGTCAAGGGTAACCGCAGCCATGGTCTCGGAGCTGATAGTCCATGGTGAGGCAAACGTCGTCGAACTGTTCGTGCAGATGGTTGTTGTCTTGCAGACGTCCCATCTGTTGACTCAGGGATCGAGACGTGGCTGCACGATCCGTTCCCGCCATGCGGATAAGATGCCTGTCATCTCTACTGCTAGTGATACGAGGCCGTTGGGATCCAGCACGGCGTTCCCTATTACCCTCCTGAACCCACCGACTCCATATTGTGCCAACAGTCATTGGCTCTCGACCAATGCGAGCAGCAATGTCGCGATACGATAAACCGCAATCGCAGATAGGCTACAATCCGACCTTTATCAAAGTCTGAAATGTGATGGTACGCATTTCTCCTTATTACGCGAGGCATCACAACAACGTTTCACCAGGCAACGCCGGTCAACTGCTGTTTGTGTATGAGAAATGTTGTTGGTGTCGCCACCGTCGCCAACCTTGTGTGAATGCTCTGAAAAGCTAATCATTTGCATATCACAGCATCTTCTTCCGGTCGGTTAAATTTCACGTCTGTAGCACGTCATCTTCGTGGTGTAGCAATTTTAATGGCCAGTAGTGTATGTTCCATGAGATCTGGTCTGTGAGTTTCTCCACTTTTACAGCTCCATTCTGTTCCCCTAGTCGTTTTGCGGCCGTTCTTTTAGTAATGCCCGTGTACACGCCTTCACACCCACACGCCTTCACACCTACACGCTATCCTGCAAATTCCTTTTTTTCCAGCGGTTTGCGAACATTCTTGGCAGCTTTAGGTGTTCCTATATCTTCCAAATGCTTTTGTAAATCACAGCCATATTCCGTTTCGTCTACATCTTTCCCATGTGATCAGTGACGTCTTTTATGAACGGCAGGAAAAACTTAAGATTTCAGATATATCTGTACATTGCTATGATCTACCCATGTCTGTCTTAGCGCCTTTTTTATCTCAATGGATCAATATTCATTCTTCAGCAAAGCATAGCTGAGATATTGCAACACCGCATGGAGCAGATCCGGTTTCCCGATGTCGCTCGGTCGATTCACTAAGTTTTTACAACAGAAGCGAACTTTTGTGTGTGTGTGTGTGTGTGTGTGTGTGTGTGCGAGTGTGTGTGTGTGTGTCTTATTACGAACGCTTTAGATAATGGTTCGTCTTTGTGGGTTTTCGTTATACCGTGTAGGCCACACTACTATCTTCTTCCTTGAAGAATAGCACGTCAGGAAAATGTCTTCCACCTCCTCCTCCATAGTAGGCTGAATCTTCGGATTAATCTCTTCAGGATGTTCATGAAAACGACTTCTTCCCTCCCCGCCAAGTCTCCACAGCGCAAAGAATGTCTCATCCACGTAACGAATGCGGTTTAAACAGTGTTATCAAGAACTTGGTGATGAATATGTGAGCGAACCAACAGTACATGCTGTATGTTTCAGCAGAATGTTTTCATTGTGAATTTTCAGCAACCCATTAAGTCGCGATGGTGGCAAAAGTGAAGTGAACAGACATTTCTGATCGATTGAGGAGTCTTTTTTTTATCAAGCATGATCGTCGCATGCTTACTCAGGAAATCCGTGGATGTATTACGTCGGCAATCTTACAGCGATAATCGTCAGCCCCATTCTAACTGCTGTTGCACTGCCCTTGTCAGCAGGCCTACAGCGCTTTGTAGTATTCCTATCACCCATAGGTATTTACCGTTTTAAGGTTTCACGCTGCCTAATACTCTTACTGCATCCTGCTCACACTAGTAATGCCTGCTTCAACACTGGCTGTAATTCCCTCCGTTGGCACAATTCGTGGACTGGTGGCAAAAATTTCGACGTTGGCAAGTGCAAACCTTTCATCTTTAGACATTGAATGTTCTGAATAAACTGATAATCGTATGGGAAGTATCTAAATGCCGCATCCTCTAATTAGGTTGCAAAGTACTGAAGTATCATACATTGATTCGTTAATTTTTCTCAGCCACTAGTACACAATTTATTACTAACAGTAGTAAGGAGAGACATTAATTTAAATTTTATGCTTGCCAAGCCCTGGCGCGTCTGCTGAATGTGCTCTCGTAATAAAGCATCCTACGACAGTTTGAAAATCCGCTGCGTCTTTCACGAGCCAGATAGCCGCTTTATCTTTCGTAATTTCAAAATAACACCGACTGCCCCTTTTGTTCCCTCACATTTCTCTCGTATTTTGTCGGAAGCTGCAGTTGAAATGTATTTATCTCTCACTTTTTACCCTGTTTTACATAATTTCTTGTGCATATGAAAAGACACAAAGAATACGAAAAGATCTTACAGCTTTTACTGTAGAAACCCTCCTTTGTCTTGCTCTGTTCCGTTATATTCCCGTAGTTAAATTTTTTACAAATTAACTTACATTGTATGACAACACTAGGGACTGTGAGTTCCGACCCTTCTTATGATGAAGCACTGGGTGCAAGTATTCCTACATTTTACTTTCATAATGTCGCTGTTCGTTTACAGTGCTGCTTGTCTTCGTTTTTTTTATGTATAGATCTCTTTCAAATTCTGAAGATGGCAGGGTTAAAACACAGGGAGCGAAAGGCTATTTACAACTTGTACAGAAACCAGATGGTAGTTATAGGATTCGAGGGACATGAAAGGGAAGCAGTGGTTGGGAAGGGAGTGAGACAGGGTTGTAGCCAATCCCCGACGTTATTCAATCTGTATATTGAGCAAGCAGTAAAGGAAACAAAAGAAAAGTTCGGAGTAGGTATTAAAATCCATGGAGAACAAATTAAAACTTTGAGGTTCGCCGATGACATTGTAATTCTGTTAGAGACAGCGAAGGACTTGGAAGAGCAGTTGAACGGAATGGACAGTGTCTTGAAAGGAGGATATAAGATGAACATCAACAAAAGCAAAACGAGGATAATGGAATGTAGTCGAATTTAGTCGGGTGACGCTGAGGGAATTAGATTAGGAAATGAGACACTTAAAGTAGTAAAGGAGTTTTGCTATTTGGGGAGCAAAATAACTGATGATGGTCGAAGTAGAGAGGATATAAAATGTAAACTGGCAATGGCAAGGAAAGCGTTTCTGAAGAAGAGAAATTTGTTAACATCGAGTAGTGATTTTAGTGTCAGGAAGTCGTTTCTGAAAGTATTTGTATGGAGTGTAGCCATGTATAGAAGTGAAACATGGACGATAAACAGTTCATACAAGAAGAGAATAGAAGCTTTCGAAATGTGGTGCTACTGAAGAATGTTGAAGATTAGATGGGTAGATCACGTAACTAATGAGGAGGAACTGAATAGAATTGGGGAGAAGAGAAGTTTGTGGCACAACTTGACTAGAAGAAGGGATCGGTTGTTAGGACGTGTTCTGATGCATCCAGAGATCATCAATTTAGTACTGGAGGGCAGCGTGGAGGGTAAAAATCATAGAGGGAACCAAGAGATGAATACACTAAGCAGATTCAGAAGGATGTAGGTTGCAGTAGGTACTGGGAGATGAAGAAGCTTGCACAGGATAGAGTAGCATGGAGAGCTGCATCAAACCAGTCTCAGGACTGAAGAGAACAAGAGATCTGAAAGTTATAGCTCCAGTAATTATGACAGTGATTGTGTCTGTCTGAAAAAAAGAATCTGCTTGTACTTTCATCCAGGATCAAAGACTTAATAGTTCTCTCTTCGCATCAGGATGTTTGATAAAGGGGAGTCCCCTTGCCTCTCATTATTGGAATGCTTGATTTTCAAATAGGAACCCCTCATTTTTACTGAATATTTGGATTCTGCGGCAAAAAATACGTACAGTTATAACAAACCATTGTTTGCCATTCGTAGTAGTCTGCGGTGTAATCGACGAATACCTAATGTGCCTTTTTTTGTAATTAAGAACCGACACGTTTGATTCTACATTTCATTTACATTGTGAATGTAAACCTTTGTGTTCTGGCGGTTAATACTGATGTTCAAACATTACTGGAGAGCAGCAAACGTGATTGTAAAGTACAGACAATATGGCTAGGCATTGATATTTCTGGCAAACAAGCTGCTTGTATGGTAACGTGCTTTCCTGTTCCCTGTGGGATTGACTGCTGTGAGTCTGAAAACCATCGGAACGCTATTATATCGACGTTGTTGTTCCTGGATCACGCAACACGCAGACTCTAACCGAAAATCGAAACGACTAACCACATTATACTGTACAATTAGATTTGTGACACTGAAGTAAATTTCGAACATAAATATCAACCGTCACAATGCAATGGTTTACATTTACATGATAAATGAAGTATAGAATCAAATGCATGAGTTCTTAATTGCAAAAACAGGCACACTTGATATTTGTCAATTACAGCGTCAGCTACACGAGTTGAAAACAACGATTCTGGTAAATCGTACGTATGTTTTGGCGTAGAGTCCAAATATGCAATCAAATAGGGGGGGGGGGGGGTGGAGCGTTCCCATTTGAAAATACAAACTTCACACCTTCTACGCAGGAGGGGTGGTTACGAGGTGCCAATTTTCCCACAGATAGATGTCCCGTGTACTAATATCAACTTTTAACTTAGAAATTTCTTTCATATGATAGGTCGTTTTCAAGATATTTAGTTGTCTCTGGTTAAAACGAACACCCTGTATAAAAGTGACATGCCTTCTAATATGACAGATGTTTCTAAATTAGCTCTCTTTGCTGGTGACACTAGCTTGGTGGGGAAGGACATTGAGTGCAACATAAGCAGTGTATCAAATTCTGCTGTTCAAGACGTAAGTAGAAAATAATTTTATTCTAAATCACAGTAAGACTCCATTTTTACAGTTTTTAAAATATATTTCAACCAAAACTGACCTTTTCATTAAAAAGAACTGGCATATGATTAGTGAACTGAACAATACAAATTCCTGGTTACTGAGATAGATGGTAAGCCGTCATAGTATGCAGATGTCCAGGAACTTTTTCAAAAACTGAATGCTGCTGTATTTGCCATTACAACATCACCTGCAATACGTGATAGCCCAACGAGGAAATAGGGTTACTTTGCTTATTTTCATTCGTTTGCGACATACAGCACAGCGTCGTTGGTTGTTAACAATATGAGCTTATTTCCAAGAAGTAGCAGCTTTCTAAAATTTAATACTTTCTAGAAATCAGTCCGCATTTGGATCGCACCATCTTGACTGTTGTGCAGTATTCTGGTGCATCCGTTTTCAGTAAGCTGTCACAAAAATCAAGGAATCTCAGCGGTAATACACCGCACGTTCAACTCTAAAATTAGGAATTTTCTTGCGGCTCAGGTCTTCTACCACTCCTTCTAGACTGTCTGGATGCTCCAAGAGAAAATTAAGCAGATTCCTGTGTTCCATTTTTGATTTTGCTAGTGTATTCTCGGTGACTGGTCGTCGTCTTTGGATTCGTTTAAATTTTATTTAATGCATTACTAACTTCATTATCAACTCCTTAAGTATTTATTTCGTATTCTGTACTTTATTTAAGGCATTACTAATGTTAATATCAAGTCCTCAAGTATTAATTTCGTATTCTGTATTATTCCATGACTTACGATTTACTCCTCATACCATACTACGAAACAAGACGTTTAAAATAAAGTAACAAAATTAAAATGCCTGCAGTAGTACATGATTCCTTGTAGACACGACGACCAACCCCTCCTTGATACACAGTAAGAAATCTGGCCACTTCATTCACATCGTGGTCATGGGCGGGTCCGAAGACGGTAGCTCCATTCTGCCGATATGTGACGTCACCACGTCGACTCATTTTACCGTGCCGATTCTGTACAGCCGACTGGCACTTCACTGCCATGACTGAACTTCAACGCCTGAGGGTCACATGACCGCCTGTTACCAACTGCACATCATGTACAGCTCTCCAAAACAAACAGCCTGCTCTTGCAAGCGAGTGACTGACGTTTTGTACCGCGAGCTGATTATCGTGGAATGCGGCACGTATCGCCACGACAAGCGCACTACGCCTGCACACTGCAGCTGACTGCGCGCCAGCTGTGAACCCCCCTGGCTGTGACAGCGTCTCCTCCTCCACCCCCCCTCGCTCCCCCCTCCACACACTGCGGAACAGGTGGTGCTGGCTCAGCCCTGCCTCTGGCCACAGCTCGGCTCTCGGTTTGTCCACAGAGGGAGAGCGGCGAAAGCGCGGGGAATCGATAGAGGCGCCCATTAGCTCGGTTCTGTGGCCTCTCCCTCTCTCCCTCTCACTCTCTCTCCCTCCTTCTCGCCCCAGCAGTCAGCTGTGGGACCTCGTGTTGTGGACTCGTGCCCTGCACTCCACACGTACTGCTCCCCTGATCCTACTGCGACGACGGCTTCGCTTCGTAAAGGACACCGCTCACGCGTGTGGACAGTGTGAATCTTGGGGACTTCCCCAGCAGCTGTGGAGAAGTCCTCCGACCCAAAGCCACAGTAATGAGGGGCAGTCGTAATTAATTACCACCACGATAAAAGTAAGTTAGGTAATTATATCTTTGTTTGGTGGTACAGATCTGCATCAAAGCCGCTTTAAGGTCGCTCAGGGCCCAATCAGAATTGTTTACTTAGACTACTGGACAATAAAACTGCTACACTAAGAAGAAATCCAGATGATAAACGGGTATTCATTGCACAAGTATATTATACTAGAAGTGACATGTGTTTACATTTTCACACAATTTGGGTGCATAGATCCTGAGAAATCAGTACCCAGAACAACCACCTCTGGCCGTAATAACGGCCTTGATACGCCTGGGCATTGAGTCAAACAGAGCTTGGATGGCGTGTACAGGTACAGCTGCCCATGCAGCTTCAACACGATACCACAGTTAATCAAGAGTAGTGACTGGCGTATTGTGACGAGCCAGTTGCTCGGCCACCACTGACCAGACGTTTCCAATTGGTGAGAGATCTGGAGAATGTGCTGGCTAGGGCAGCAGTCGAACATTTTCTGTATCCAAAAAGACCTGTATAGGACCTGCAACGTGCGGTCGTGCATTATCATGCTGAAATGCAGGGTTTCGCAGGGATCGTAACAAATATGAAATGTAGCGTCCAGTGTTCAAAGTGCCGTCAATGCGAACAAGAGGTGACCGAGACGTGTAGCGAATGGGACCCCTTACCATCACGCCTGGTTATACGCCAGTATGGCGATGACGAATACACGCTTCCAATGTGCGTTCACCGCGATTTCGCCAAAGACGGACGCGACCATCATTATCCCGAAAATAGGACCTTGATTCATCCGAAAATATGACGTTCTGCCATTCGTGCACCTAGGTTGGTCGTTGAGTACACCATCGCAGGTGCTCCTGTCTGCGATGCAGAGTCGAGGGTAACCGCAGCCATGGTCTCCGAGCTGACAGTCTTTGCTGCTGCAAACTGTTCGTGCAGTTGGTTGTTGTCTTGCAAACGTCCCCATCTGTGGGACTCAGGAATTGATACGCGGCTGCACGATCCGTTACAGCCATGACGATAAGATGCCTGTCATCTCGACTGCTAGTGATACGAGGCCGTTGGGATCCAGCACGGCGTTCCGTATTACCCTCCAGAACGCACCGATTCCATATTCTGCTGACAGTCATTGGATCTCGTCCAACGAAAGCAGCAATGTCGCGATAGGCTACAATCCGACCTTTATCAAAGTCGGAAACGTGATGGTACGCATTTCTCCTCCTTACACGAGGCATCACAACAACGTTTCACCAGGCAACGCCGGTCAACTGCTGTTTGTGTATGATAAATCGATTGGAAAGTTTCATCACGTCAGCAAGTTGTAGGGGTCGTCACCGGCGCCACCCTTATGTGAATGCTCTGAAAAACTAATCATTTGCATATGAGAGCATCTTCTTCCTGTCGGTTAAAATTCGCGTGAACGATTTGCTTCAGGATAACGACATGGCTTGAGTAGAGTGGCCGGCATATTCTCCACACATGAAGCCTATCGAACATGCCTGGGATTGATTGAAAACGGCTGTTTATGGACGATGTGACCCACGAGCCACTCTGAAGGATTTACGGCGAACCGCCGTTGAGGAGCGGGACAATGGGGACCAACAGCGCGTTGACCAACTTGTGGACAGCAGGCCACGACGAGTACAGGCGTGCAGCAGTGCAGGAGGACGCGCTGCTGGGTAGTAGAGGTACCTGTGTGTACAGCAGTCTGGGTCACCACCTCTGAAGGTCTCGCTGTATGCTGGTACAACGTGCCACGTCAGCAATGAAAAGGGCGGAAGTGATGTTTATGTTGATCTCTACTCCAATTTTGTGTACAGTTTCCGGATCTCTCGGAACCGAGGTCATGCAAAACTATTCTTATGTGTGTGTTTCTGATTGTACCCGGCCCAGTCACAGTAATCCGACCGCCGCCTATGTTCGACGTCGACGTGCAATAACAGGCGGTATATAACAGGCGGTATATAAAACCTGTCGTAGGGACGCGTACAACAGCACAGTCGCTGTCGTAATGTGAAAAAGGAGAGATTTATCTGATTTACATGACCACTGGCATCCGGGCCAAGGCTAGAAGCATATTCTTAACGGCTGAGGTTGTAAACTGATCACGTGCCGCGGTGGTTAAAGTATACTGTGTGCGGGAAAATGGCGCCGTACAAAACCAGTACTGAGGCAGTAGTGGTGCACTGCTGAAAGCACGTGACAGGGGTGAACGACGACTGCAGAGGCGTTTACTGCCAAACAGACGAGAGTAAATCGAAAAAAGACGAAAGTAATGAGAAGTAGCAGAAATGAGAACAGCAAGGGACTTAACATCAGGATCGGTGATCACGTAGCAAATGAAGTTAAGGAATTCTGCTATCTAGGCACCAAAATAATCCATGACGAACGGAGCAGGGGGGAAATAAAAAGCAGACTGGCACTAGCAAAAAGGGTATTCTTGGCCAAAAGAAGTCTACTGGTATCAAATGTTAGTCTTAACTTGAGAAAGGAATTAGTGACAGCATACGTTTGGAGCACGGAACTGCATGGTAGTGAAATATAGACTGTGGGAAAACCGGAAGAGAAGAAAAACGAAGAATTTTTGACGCGGTGCTACAGAAGAATGTTGAAAATTACGTGGAATAATAGCGTAAGAAATTCGAAGGTTCTCCACACAATCGGCGAGGAAAAGAATATACGGAAAACACTGACAAGAATAAGCGAGAGGACGACAGGACATTTGTTAAAACATCAGAGAATGACTTCCATGGTACTAGAGGGACATGTTGAGGGTAAAAGGTGCAGAGGAAGACAGATTGGAATACATACAGACAATAACAGAATACATAGGGAGCAAGTGCCACTCGGTGATGAAGAGGTTGGCACAAGAGAGGAATTCGTGGCGGGCCGCATCAAACCAGTGAAAAGACAGGTAACTCGCGAAAAAAAAGGCAGATGGGATAGATAACATCAGATGTTCATCAGAATTTCTAAAATCATTACGCGAAGTGGCACCAAAACGACGATTCACGTTGCTGTGTAGAGTACGTATGTGAGTTTGGTGGTATACCATCTGACTTTCGGAAAAGCACCATCCACTCAATGCCGAAGATTGCAAAATCCGACAAGTGGGAGAATTATCGGACAATCAGCTTAACAGCTCCTGAATCCAACGTGCACTCTAGAATAATATACAGGACAAAGGGAAATAAGTTTGAGGCTGTGTTAGATGACGATGAGCTTGGCTTTAGAAAAAGCTGTGCACCAGAGAGGTAGTTCGGACGTTGCGGTTAATAATTAAAGCACGACTAGAGAAAAATCAAGACATGTTCATAGGATATGTCGACCTGAGAAAAGCGTTGGACAATGTCAAATGATGCAAGATGTCCTAAAGCCTGAGAAAAATTTGGGTACGTTATAGAGGTAGACGTATAAAATACGATATGTACAAGAGCGAAGAGGGAATAATAAGAGTGGAAGAACAAGAATGAAATGCTCGGATTAAAAAGGGTTCTAGGCAGAGATGTAGTCTTTCATTCCTAATGTTTAATCTTCACAAAGGAGAAGCAATGACGGAAATAAAAGAGAGGGTCAACAGTGAAATTAAAGTTCAAGGTGAACGTATATCAATGATAAGATTCGCTGATGACATTGATATCCTCAATGCAAATGAAGAAGAGGTGCACGATCTCCTGAATGGAATGAACAGCCCAGTGATTACACAATATGGATTGAGAGTAAATCGAAGAAAGACGAAAATAATGAGAAGTAGCAGAAATGACAACAGCGGCAAACTTAACATCAGGTTTTGTGATCATGATGATGTAGATGAAGTTAAGGAATTCTGCTACCTAGGCAACCAAATAACCTATGACGGACGGAGCCAGAAGGATACCAGAAGCAAACTAACATAGGCAAAAAGGGCATTTCTGGCCAAGAGAAATCTACTAGGATCAAACATTGGCCTTATTTGATAGGGTGGCGACAGCAAGGGTATCCTGTCATCCCTCTAGAAATTAACCCTTCTGTTATTAACCACGCTGATTCAAGCCAAAAGCACAAGTCCTACAGCCTTTAACGGGTACAGACATTAAGTAGATTGTTTTGGAAATGCAGCAGGAAGACGGTGTTGAGTGACAGGATACTGAGCCATGATTTTATTAATAAATTTAATAGCCGACTCGGTTAAAGGCGCATTGCCACGGTTCGCTCTGCTCCCCCCGTCGGAGGTTCGAGTCCTCACTCGGGCATGGGTCCTGGGTGTGTGTGTTGTCCTTAGCCTAAGTTACATTAAGTAATGTGTAAGCCTAGAGACCGACGAACTCAGTAGTTTGGTCCCACTTACCACATTTATTCTTTCATTCAATAATTAAATCACATTAAATACATATAAAAATGTCGGGATCCAGTCAACCAGCAGAATTTAAGTTATTAGTAACTGCAACTGATCAGACGCGCCTTGCATCAGTGACATCAGCACCTGCCACCTCCTGACGATGTCGAGCAGTTGCATCGAAGGAATATTGTGCGATTTGCAACAGATCCGTCGGGAAAGCATGAAAAGTCACATTATTCGTAAATTCTTGTTTTGGAAGCAAGGACTGGTAGTAGAATTTATAAACCCGCCAAAATAACATTATAGAAAGAAAATGTAACAAACAAATCTTAAGAAAAAATTTCGGAAATACGTCTTAATACAGATATTAGTAAGATCAGTAATGTGACGTTTAACGATGCATTCCAGATATAAGATTTGGAAACCTACATATATGATTAACAGCCAGTTAACATCTGACATCTACTAGCAAGTAAAAAAAGGCATCCAAGTAAATAGACTGATGACAAGTTTACATAAAATGCAGTCAGCTCGTCGTGCGGACAAGCTGCCCATTTAGGACCAAAACAACGTCTCCCTTTCGTTTATGAATAACACTCATCCTGGTTGGTCATCTGAGTTTTTAAGCACTCGCTTTAGTACAGTCAAAAGAAACAGGAACCACCTCCTTTCACTCACGACATTTTCAGCGGAACTCACAATATAATCCACATGTGTACTCAAGCTATCGTGTGAATTACTAGTCAACAAGTTTAGAAAACATTGCCACACCAAGAGACATTGGAGAAAATTTGTAAAAAGCGAGTCGTGCGCTGAGATCTCGTTATGTTCTGCTTAATTTATATAACGCCAATTAGCGCGGGGTATCCCAGGAAAGAAGCTTCTACACTACCAATTTAACAGTCAAAAATACACAGTCAAATGACTTGAACGAGATCACTTCAAAAGTTCACAAAAACTGTTCAACTGACGATGATCGAATACCAGGATGGCAAGTAAGAGAATAGCCTTTCACACGTAAACTGTAACGGTTGAGCTGTAATTTAATGTACCCAGAAGGTAGGAACATACGTCAACAACCGCCCGACCAATGGCTGGAACATGTCGTACATTCGACCTCGTGTTGAATCCTTTGGAACTGACTGATAGGAAACCAACCAGGCACCACGTGGGACACAGGCTTCTGCGGAATGATCCCAAGAAGGTACCCTAGCGAGACTCGGAAGTAACTTCTACATCAGGCACCTCCAGTGATCCGGCCGATACACCACATAACCCGCTCTGACTAATATTGCAGTTGGAGCAGCGAGCCAAGGACCTTATCGGCCGTGTTAGAAAAGCGCTACGTAAACAAAGAGCACTTCATCTCAGGTTCTAGAGAAGTAAAAACCTAGCTGACAAACAAAAGCTTAACGAAGCGAAAATGAGCGCAAGGAGAGCAACGAGAGAAGCGTTCAGTGGTTTTGAAAGGAAGACGTTGTCAACCGACCTGAGTAAAACCCCTAAGAGATTCTGGTCATATGTAAAATTAGTAAGTGGGTCAAAATTATCTACCCATTCTCTCAGCGGCCAAACCGGCACCGAAGCGCAAGATAACAGAGAAAGAAGACCGAAATACTGAATTCGATCTTCCGAAGTTGTTTCACTGGGGAAGATCGTAACACTGTCCCTCCCTTCAATCGCCGTACGAACATCGATGTGGCAGATATTGAGATAACTGATCGCGGATTTGAAAAGTAGCTGCAATCGCTTAGAAGTGGAAAGGCTTCAGGACCAGGCGAGATACCTATAAGATTCTATAAAAATTATACGAAAGAACTTGCTCCCTTTCTAGCAGTAACTTACCGTAGATCACTTGAGCAACGAAAGGTACCTAATGACTAGAAAAAAGCGCAGGTCATTTCTGTTTTTAAAATAGGCCGTAAGACAGATCCACACAATTAAAGACCTATGTGGTTTTCGTCGAGTAGAGGGGTATGAAAGGAAAGCAGTGGTTGGGAAGGGAGTGAGACAGGATTGTAGCCTATCCCCGATGTTATTCAATCTGTATATTGAGCAAGCAGTAAATTAAACAAAAGAAAAGTTCGGAGTAGGTATTAAAATGCATGGAGAAGAAATAAAAACTTTGAGCTTCGCCGATGGCATTGTAATTCTGTCAGAGACTGCAAAGGACTTGGAAGAGCAGTTGAAAGGCATGGACAGTGTCTTGAAAGGAAGGTATAAAATGAACATCAACAAAATTAAAACGAGGATAATTAAATGTAGTCGAATTAAGTCGGGTGATGCTGAAGGAATTAGATTAGGTAATGAGACACTTAAAGTAGTAAAGGAGTTTGTGGAGCAAAATAACTAATGATGGTCGAGGTAGAGAGGATATAAAATTTGTTAACATCGAGTATTGATTTAAATGTCAGGAAGTCGTTTCTGAAAGTATTTGTATGGAGTGTAGCCATGTTCGGAATTGAAACATGGACGATAAATAGTTTAGACAAGAAGAGAATAGAAGCTTTTGAAAAGTGGTGCTACAGAAGAACGTTGAAGATTAGATGGGTAAATCACATAACTAATGAGGAGTTACTGAATAGAATTGGGGAGAAGAGGAGCTTGTGGCACAACTTGACTAGAAGAAAGGATTGGTTGCTAGGACATGTTCTAAGCCATCGAGGGATCACCAATTTAGTATTAGAGGGCAGCGTCGAGGGTAAAAATCGAAGAGGGAGACCAAGAGATGACAACACTAAGCAGATTCAGGAGGATGTAGGTTGCAGTAGGTACTGGGAGACGAAGAAGCTTGCACAGGATAGAGTAGCATGGAGAGCTGCATCAAACCAGTCTCAGGACTGAAGACCACAACAACAACAATGGTTTTCGTCTATCTGTTGTAGAATTATGGCACATGTTTTATGCTCAAGAATTATGACGTTTTTGGAAAATGAACATCGCCTCTATAAAAATCAACATGGATTCCGCAAACAGAGATCCTGCGAAACTCAGCTCGCTCTGTTCCTCCATGAGATCTACAGAGCAGTGAACAACGGCGCTCAGGTTGGTGCCGTGTTCCTTGATTTCAGTTCGGCATTTGACACCGTCCCGCACTGCCGTTTAATGAAAAAAATACGAGCTTACGGAGTATCGGAATAGACTTGCGACTGGATTCAAGGCTTTCTTGCAGATAGAACTCAACACATCGCTCTTAACGGTACTAAATCGACAGATGTAAAGGTAATATCCGGAGTACCGCAGGGAAGAGCGATAGGGCCGTTGCTGTTTACAATATATATATATATATATATATATATATATATATATATATATATATATATAAGATCTAGTAGAAAGCGTCGGATGCTGTTTAAGGCTATTTGCAGATGATGGAGTTGTCTGTACCAACGAAGCAACGCCAGAAGGTAGTAAGAATTTGCAGAACGACCTCAAGAGAACTGATGAATGGTGCAGGCTCTGGCAGTTGACCCTGGACGTAAATAAATGTAACAAACTGCACGTACACAGGAAAAGAAATCCACTACTGTACAGCTAAACCATAGATGACAAACAGCTGTAGAGAGCGTCCGCCGTAAACTATCTAGGCGTAACTATCCAGATTGTCCTCAAGTAGAATGAACACATGAAGCAAATAGTGGAAAAAGCAGACACCAGCCTCAAAATTGGTTCAAATGGCTCTGAACACTATGGGCCTTAACTTCTGAGGTCATCAGTCCCCTAGAACTTAGAACTACTTAAACCTAACTAACTTAAGGACATCACACACATCCATGCCCGAGGCAGGATTCGAACACCAGTCTCAGATTAATCGGAAGAATCTTGAGGAAATGTAACTCATCCACGAAACAAGTGGCTTATAAGGCTCTTGTTCGCACGATTCTTGAGTATTGTTCATGTATTTGCGATCCCTATCAGGTAGTACTGATAGAGAAGGTAGAGAAGATGCAAAGAAGAGCGGCGCGTTTTGTCACGGGATCGTTTAGCTGGCGAGAGAGCGTTACGGAGATGCTAAACAAACTCCACTGGCAGACGTTACAAGGCAGGTGTTGTGCATCACGGAGAGATTTGCTATTGAAATTTCAGGACAGCACTTTACAGGAGGAGTCAAATAACATATTACTTCCCCCACATAGGCCTATATCTCGCGAATTGCCCACGAGGAGATAATTCGAGAAATTAGAGCCAAAACAGAGGCTTACCGACAATCATTCTTCCCACGCACTATTCGCGAGTGGAACAGGGTTGGCCGATCAGATAGTGATACCGAAAGTACCCTCCGCCACGCACCATTAGATGGCTTGCGGAGTATGATGCAGATGCAGCTGTAGACTACGTCACGGCTCTAGCTACCCGTCGTCGGCACACAAACCGCTAGACACTCGATCACTGACAGGGAAAGACATCGTCCCCGTGGTCACGCTTAAATCGATCTAATAGTCGATGCGCTTCTCTCTGGCGGCGGAAAATCGTTCTGGCTCTTTCACCGTCAGTGATGCTGTCAACCGTAGGGATCTATCGATATTGAATCGCGCTACGATGTATCCTCAAGGTATAGTTTTCGTAAAGATTCCAGGTATGGAAAAGTACCGTTTGGGTACAAACCAAGTTTAAAGTTCGGATCACTTTCAAATCTCTAGCTTCACTGCATGGTTCGTCATGGTAGAGCACAACGCAGTGTTTCGAAAACGTTTTCTGGATCGCCTGAGTCCATCACAGATGTTTCTTGTCACAACTAGGAAGGCTGACTGTGGTGCTCCACGGAAGCGGACCAGGCTCTGTGGACCGTGGCTGTCGAAGCAAACATCGCAGACACACTTGTGCAACGAGCATACTCGATTTGCAGCAAGGAGGACGACAGTTCAAATCCCCATCCCAGTATCCAGATCTAGATTTCCCGTGATTTCCCTAAACTGCTCCAGACAAATTCCGAGATGGTTTCTTTGGAAGGGCTTTGCCGATTTCCTTCTCCATCCTTGACACAGTCCGAGCTTGTGCTCCATCTCTAATGACCTCGATGTCGACGGAATTTTAAACGATAATGGTCATTCATACCTTTGAATACTATAGATAGGAGCACGTGAATCTAACAGGGCTGGATAGCAACTCGAAACGTAAATATATAATAATAATAATAATAATAATAATAATAATGAAGAACACTACCAACTCAGAGGCAAACAGGAAATCAAACAATCCAAAGAGACATTAGAAAACGGAGGTTCAGATATTACGGACATATTAAAAGAATGAACACAGACATACTGTCAAAACAAATAGTCGAATTTTGGAACAGGAGCTTGTTCCGGCGTACAAAATGTTCAAGTAACTTACGGTAATGTGACCGGGTGACGTCTTCGCCAACAGCCAATATTTCTATAGGTGCACACACTGTAATTTTCAAGGCACAACAGCCGTGAGAAACAGCTGCGCAAGAGAATTTAAAACGTCGGTATCCAAAGCATATCTAGAGACATAAAAGACACACAAATACACACACACACACACACACACACACACACACACACACACACAAACATTGCTTTCAACACTAGCGACACCACACTACAAAACATGGTCTATGTCGAAAGTTATCGATACCGAATGTTGAATAACCAACGAGTGAGGTAGCATTAACTCTGTCCTTTCGGTTTTATTCAAGTTAGAAAATAGGACTTCAATCAGAATGTAAGCAAAAACCTCTGTTTGGATTCATAAGTTTACTTGCTAATTTATTTTCAGTTGCTTTCTTAATAACACTGTCACAATAGCAGGAAGGGCATGTTGTATTTCATAGAATGACCCATGCCAAAGCAATGTTCTGCAACAGGCGATATCCTTGGCTGTTGTAAGCGTGTATACTGGTCCTCCACGGCCCCGATGGTATCACCAGTACATGACATGTCACAACGCCAAGGAATACAATAGGCACGTGTTACGCGAACCAAGATTATCCTTTACGGATCCCAAAAAAAAAGCTCTAATCTTAGATAGTGCTCCAAAAACACATTTCACGTCATACTTCAGTAAAATACGACGAATGCTGTAGGAAACGCTTCCTGCGAAAGGCAGAGCGGTCGTAAAATTTGCTACCACCTCGGTATTATCATCACTCATCAGGTGCACGGTTGGTCGAAAGCGCAACGCACTTCTGATCTGTCTTTCATTGTAAGCGTTCTGGCGGAAGGTGACCTCAAGATGGTCTAACTTAGCTGACAGACTTGCAGCGTCTGAGATGACGTGGGCCCTGCGAACTAAGGTACGAACTACCCCAACACACAGAGCTGCATGGTGACGACTGTTAAGCTGTAGATACAAGCCAGTGTGAGCTGGTTTCCCACAAACGGCATGCTCCAACGTAACATCATCCTTCCTTCTGACAACACTGGAAGGAAGGGAAAGCAACTATCCCTTCCCACCTTCGTCGTGAAACGAATATTTTAGTAGATTCAATTCAGACGTTCCTAAACGCCTTCAAATTCTCACTACTATGAGGCCAAACAAAAGTGTCGTCTAAATGAGAAAAAAAACACATCGTCGACTACAAGACACGTGCTCGAAGTCTTCCATAAATAAATTGGCAATAATCGGAGATAACGGGCTTCCCATCGCAAATCCATCTGTTTGTGCATTGCACGGCTCATTAAACAAAAAGTAAGAGGAAGCCAACACATGTCGAAACACATTCGTTAATTTAAGACCCAATCTACCTTCATTCAACCGCGAAGGATAGTCAGATAGAGAAAAGCGAGTGAAGCGAGACCACATCAAAACTTACTAAAATATCAGTCATTAAAATGCAGTCCCTCTAATAGATGCAAAACATCCTACCCGTTCTTAATGTGATACCCGCACCTACCTACTAGTGATACAACTGACAAAATCAACGCCTGGTAAACCCTTGGACGTCGATGCAATATTTTAAACTGTTTCCTAGCACGAACATTTTGTATAAGTTCTGTTGAATAGGCTGCTTTTAAATTACCTCCTGATACCACATAGGAGGTTAAGACGAAGGCATGTCGTGTGTTGACCGGGGCACGTCTACCCAAGAGTAGTGCCACAGGAGCTTAGAGGGCTGCTTGTCGCTCACTTACAGTTGATCCGGACATTGTTATTTTATCTGCGGACAAAGACAACGCGACTGTTGTTTTGGACAACGAGGAATACGTTCAACAGATGCAGTGTATACTGCCTGATTCAGCTTATCGCAGGATAAGTGTTGAGAGAAAGACTGACAGCCTCCTGAAGAAAAGTTCCTTATCGCAGGACATGGTCAAAGGTCTGAATTCTTACTGTGCTGTTCCCGCTAGGTGTATGGTCTGCATAAGGTCCACAAGTAAGAGGTTCGCCTTCGTCCGATAGTGAGTCACATTGGTACTCCGACATATCGTGTAACAGAACATCTTGATGCTCTGTTGAGCCCTACAGAACGCGGTTGATTTCTTGCATCGATTAGAAGGTTACTTTGGAACTATTGATGTCTGAGTAAGTTTTGATGTAGTCTCTCTCTTCACTCGCGTTCCTCTGTCTGATTCGCTACGATTAGATTAGGTGTTGAATTGACGAAGTTTTCTCGACATGTGTTGACGTCTACTTACTTTTTATTCAGTGACCAGTATTATGAGCAGACAGATGGAATTGCGACGGGGAGCCCATCATCACCTATTATTGCCAATTTGTTTACAGAAGACTTCGAGGTGTGTGCCTTGGAGTCGGCGTTTTTGAAAGCTGCGTGTTTTTTTTCGGTTATGAAGACCAGACTGAGGTGTTTGGCCTCAATGTAGTGAGAATCTGAACGGCGTGGGACCGTTTGAATCCCAACCACCCGAACATTTGCTTCTCGACGGAGGTGGAAAAGGATAGCTGCTGTCTCTTGCACCGCACGGTGCTCAGAGAGTGGTTGATGGGACGCAGAGGACGATCCATTTACACGAAGCCAACTTACACAGGCTTTTGTCTACAGGCTGATAGTTGTCACTTTCCGGCTCAGCGTGTAGGGGTACTTCCTACCTTGGTTCACAGGGTCCACGTCACCTTAGATCCTGAAAGTTTGTCACTTAAATCACTTAATAGAAGCAAGTCTTCTGGTCCAGACTGTGTACCAATTAGGTTCCTTTTGGAGTGTGCTGATGCATCACCTCCATACTTAACAATCATTTAGAACCGTTCGCCCGACGAAAGATCCGTGCCCAAAGACTGGAAAGTTGCACAGGTAACATCAGTATTCGAGAGAAGTAGTAGGAGTAATCCGCTAAATTACAGGCTCATATCGTTAACGCCGATATGCTGGAGGATTTTAGAACATATATTGTGTTCAAACATTATGAATTACCTCGACGAAAACGCTCTATTGACACACAATCAACATGGGTTTAGAAAACATCGTTCCTGTGGAACACAACCAGCTCTTTATTCACATGAAGTGTTCAGTGTGACAAGGGATTTCAGCTCTGTTCCGTATTTCTGGATTTCCGGAAGGCTTTTGACACTGTACCACACAAGCAGCTCATAGTGAATTTGCGTGCTTATGGAATATCGTCTCAGTTATGTGAATGGATTTGTAATTTCCTGTCAAACAGATCACAGTTCGTAGTAATTGACGGAAAGTCATCAAGTAAAACAGAAGTGATTTCTGGCGTTCCCCAAGGTAGGTTATAAGCCCTTTGCTGTTCTTTAACTACATAAACGGCTTTGGAGACAATCTGAGCAGCCGTCTTCGGTTGTTTGCAGATGACGCTGTCGTTTATCGACTAATAAAGTCATCAGTAGATCAAAAGAATATGTAGAACGATTTAGAAAAAAATATCTGAATGGTGCAAAAAGTGGCAGTTGACGCTAAATAACGAAAAGTGTGAGGTCATCCACATAAGTACTAAAAGGAACTCGTTAAACCAGTGACACGATAAATCAGTCTAATCCAAAATCCGTAAACTCAACTAAATACCTAGGTATGACAATTACGAACATCTTAATTGGAAGGAACACATAGAAAATGTTGTGGGGAAGGCTAACCAAAGACTGCGTTCTATTGGCAGGACACTTAGAAAACGTAACAGACCTACTAAGGAGACTACGCTTGTCCGTCATCTTTTAGAATACTGCTGCGCGATGTGGGATCCTTACCAGATAGGATTGACCGAGTACATCGAAAGAGTTCAAAGAAAGGTAGCACGTTTTGTATTATCGCGAAATATGGGAGAGAGTATCACAGAAATGATACAGATTTTGTGCTGGACATCATTAAAAGAAAGGCGTTTTTCGTTGCCACGGAATCTTCTCACGAAATTCCAATCACCAACTTTTTTCTCCGAATGCGAAAATATTTTGTTGACACCGACCGACATAGGGAGAAACAATCACCACGATAAAATGAGGGAAATCAGAGCTCGTACGGAAAGATATAGGTGTTCATTCTTTCCGCGCCCTATATGAGATTGAAATAACAGAGAATTGTGAAGGTGGTTCGATGAACCCTCTACCAGGCACTAGAATGTGATTTGCAGAGTATCCATGTAGATGTAGATGTAGCCCATCTCAAGGTAAACTTTCGTAAAAATGGTTGTATTGAAAGACAGATCAGAGGTACGTTGTGCTATCGACCACCTGAACACGAGGTGATTGATGATAATACCGAGGTGTCACCAACAACCGAGAAAATAGCTATTGCAGAACATTGCCTTGGCGCCTGTCATCTTATGCAACATAACAACTCGGAGATTCTGGCATGCACATACAGCTTTTCGGATAAAGTTATTACGGAAGCAGTTCAAATTAAATCAGCAGATAACCTTGTAAATATAGATGGATGTTGCTGCTTAAATTCTGTCTGGAATCCTATCCTCTCTTCGTGGTTAAAAAAACCGAGGGAGAGAATTAATGCTACCGCACACACTGGTTATTAATACCAACTACCGATAACTTCTGACGTAAGTCATTTTTGGTTTTGTCTGGGCGCTAGTGAATACACAATATTTGTGTATCTTTTCGGGTATGCTTTTCATGCCGTGGTTTCAAATTTCGTTGCATAACCCTTTATAACGGCATTTGTATCTTGAAAATGGATGGGTGTGCACCTGTCGAAATACCGGGTTTGGCGAAGAAGTCACCCGGCTGCATTTCCGTAAATTATTTGGAGTATCGAATTCTTTGACAACAAGAATAAAGCAGAATGGACGTGATAAAGTGGGTTGGCGAGATCAAAAGTGATCTAAAACCGTCTGTAATCACTGCAGTAGATGTCCGAAACCACTAAACCTCCACGTCAAAAATTCACAAATGACAAGTTGACCAAGAGGAAAAATAAAAGAAAAGTGGAACAACGTGTTCTGAAGTGAGAAAGAAAGTTAGATTAAAGAAATATGGGCGCAAAGGAAAGGAAATGCTCACATCTCCCATAGTCCTAATTCGCTTATTCGTAAATAATAAAAGAATAAAAAAGAAACTACAAGACACATTATAGTCCCTGTGACAACACACACAGTACGTGTACGTATTTTATCGATTTATGTCGCATTGTATGCTACGTCGTGTTCTTCAACTGATTCACTATTTTAGATGAAGATTGCATGTGAAAATCTGTAATTAGGCACTTTTATCTAACTTTGTAGCTAATCGTCGGTTACAATATTTTATAACTTTGAAATGTTTAAAGTACCAATACAACTGCAACATGGTTGTTAGGCCAAATGATATACAGGGGAACAGAAACAAAATTGAGGACGGACGGTAGGAAGTTAAAGTTAGTTTCAGAAAGGTAAGAGGTATCAGAGAAGCAGTGATTTCGTAATAGCAGGTAAGCTGAAGAAAAATCAGGGTACTGATAAAGCATTTTGTGGCCCTGGAGAGTACCTTGCAAAATGTAATGTGGTGTAATACGAGGGCTGTCTAGAAAGAAAGTTCCGATTAATCGCGAAATGGAAACCACAGTGAAAATCAGATATGTTTTATTTGTAGCAGTTAGCTACACCTTCCAGCTACTTCTCCAGGTAATTATTGCACCAAGAAAAGCTTGTCTGCGTAGTTGCCCTTCTGACTCAGACATTTGTCGTAGCGTTGTACCAACTTTCCAGTACCCGCTTTCTGACAAATCTCTGCGCTGGTTTATAGCTCGTTGTATGTGGCACAATGTTGTCTTCATAGCCAGCGGTTCATATGAGCAGAGACGAAACTCAGAGGGAGACAATTACGGAATGTATTGTGCGTAATTAAAAATTTCCAATTGAAACGATGCAGGAACATCTTCATTGCCCCTGCAGAATGCGGCTGAGAATTGCGTTGGAGAAGAAAGCGCACGACAGTTATGTAGTGTTGTCTGCATAGATTCAGGCAAAATTTCACACCAGGCCCTCGTGCTTAGCGGGAGACACTATTTTCTAGACATCTTCATGCGCTCACTGTGAAGTCAGAAAATGAGAAGAGCGACGTGATGCTAACTAGAGTCATACTGCCCAACACATCCGTGCAAAACTTAATGAGGTTTTTACTGTGGTTTCCATTTCGCGACAGTTCGGAACTGACTTTCTGGACACTTCTTGTATGTTCGTAGTTCTTAGCAGACATGGGCTAAAGTATAGAGTCTGACGAACAATCAAGGACATCTAGAAAACTATAATTAGAGTAGAAGCTCAAGAGAGACAAGTTAGCCTCAAGAAGGGGGTATGGCTCGATCGCAGCTTGCCGTCACTGTTTCTCTAGTTGTACGTCAAAGAAAATTGCGCAACATGGACGGAAGTGTCCGCATTACGCCTGGGAGACGACTTGGTGTTTCTGTCAGAGTCTAAAGAAGACTCAAAGGAGCTGCTGAGAGAGACGGACAGCACACTCAGAACAGAATTTGGGTTAAGGACAAACAGTAAAGACAAAGGCAATAAACAGTAAAAGAAAAGAGGACAACAAGTAGTTTCATTCCAGCATTGGGAACGATACAGCAATGGAAGAAGTAAAGTGGTTCTCCTGTGTAGGAAACATGCTTGCACAGGGTGGTCGAAGCAGAAATAGACTGGCACGGACGAAGGACTTTTCTTCAACGAAAGATCTCTGCGGGTATAAGATATACTCATAGATACGGAAACGTGGAAGAAATTTCTGGGAGTGTACGTCGTAAACAGATCAGCAAACATAAATGAAATGTATGCAGTCGGAACTCCTGGAAGATATGGGAAGCATTTTAAATGTGCTGCTGTCGAAGAATATTGAAAAAAATAAATGAATGGATAAAGTACAAAACTGAAGAAATACAAAAAGGAATACTTGAAGAGAGGAGTCTATGGACGATCCAGAGAGTTTAGTGGGACGTCTGCTACTGCATCCAGGAATAGAAAATTTGGTTTGGAAGAACCACTATAGAGGTAAAATAGTAGAAGAAGACAAACACTATAACGTGCGTATCAGATTGCAGATGATGTGTACTGGCTAGGAAACTATGGATGATGGAATCAAACGATTCCAACGACATAAAAACTATAAGGGATAGTGAAATCAAGAGGAGACAGATGGAAAAAAATCAAACTATTAATTATTTCGAAAATAATTGCCATAAGTGTTAATACTTTTATCATACGGTCAGACATGACGATCTGTACCTTCCTGTAACAATGTTTGAGGTTGCCTACGCAACCATGGTTGTACTCAGGCGAGCAAACGTTCTTGCGATTCAACCGACTGTCACTAATGTCTCCAGGGCTCAAAAAATATGAAATTCGCATCGGGATTGTACGCAGCATGTGTAAGGGCATCCCAGCGAAACTTCTGCAGGGCAGTCGAAAGAACGTTGGCAACATGCAGACAGGTATTGTCCTGTAACAGAATGCGGCCGTCGTTTACATTCCTGGGTGTCTGAATTAGATGGCGCGCTTTACTTTTTACAAAGCGCATACGTATTGTTGTTCGTTAATTGTGGCACCGTATTCCAGAAAGTCAACGAGCATCTCTCACTTGCAGTCATATAAAAATGTCATCATACTTTTACCGTAGCGGCAGCTCTTACACATTCTCTGTACACTTCCGATCCCGCCCCATGCGATTTCAATTTTTTTGGAGCCCTGAAGAAGGCCATTCTTGGCTGCTGGTTTGCTTCGGATGAAGAGGTACACGCCTGGATCCAGTCATGGTACCGCAAACATTTTTACATGAAGCACTGACCATCTCGTTTCACAGTTGGATAAATTTATTAACAGATATAGCAATTACTTTCGAAATAATAAATGGTCTACTTACTTTTTTCCATCTGTTTCGTTTTCATTTGACTACCCGTTACAATCGTTCGCTCACACATATTTCAGAATAGTAACGGAACAGGGTAACTCCTATAAACTAAACACATTTTGTCTTGGAGCACACAGGCAGTTTTGATACTAACTTTCGGCTTACTTGTCTTTGTTGTTTAGTTTATCTGCAATCAGTTTCGAAGTCTTTTACGACACGGTCTTAAGGCACTTAGGGTCAGTAATTGAAGTGAAATGCATTAGAACGTATACAGTGTTGCTACACCACAGCATCCTCCAATGTAGTAAATATTATGGTCTTATATTTACTACAGAAGAGAATGTTCTGGTCCAGCAAAAATAAAGTTGCGAGTGTATTTTGCTTCAATAAGTGTGGCTACGTGTATGAATATGAAGCTATAAACTAAACAAACTAAACAACAAACAAAAGTTAGTGGGAGATTATTATGGAAACTGCTTGTTTGCTCCAAAACAAAATACGAATAATTGATAGCTGAACACTCCATAATATGGATTCATATAAGGAACAGACAAGGTAGTTTTTGGATCTCTGACTACGTACCCTCGTGTAGAAGAACCGTTCACCCTCGGTTCTCCCGCCAGCGAACGTGATCAGACATGCTTATTGCGCGTTTCCTCGCTGCAGACAGCATGCGCAACACAGTATATCCCCTTCAATGTTAGCGGATCCCGACCTCACTTAACGCAGCCCCTGTGGAGACAGGACCGGTGATTCAGAGCGTGCCATCGCGGCAGAAGTCGGCTTTAGCGAGCGCAAGTACACGTAGCGTACACTCGCATCAGCACCGCTCGGTCGCCACAGTGTGGGATCCACACCACAATGCGACGCCGTGTCCAGTCGCGCCGCCCCTACAGGTGCGACGTCCCAAACGGCACTGGCGCGTGGCGGGCGCGCCTGCTGCCTATATGCCAGGGGCGCCGGCTCTCGCAGACTGCACCGTTCTAGTGCAGGGTGGCGCGCATGCGCACTGCGCCGGAAATCTGCGGCGCTAACAGACGGGGGTTGCAGCGTCCCAGGCCCGGCTGTCTGGCTATTAACGGGGGGCGGCTCGGCTGCTCTGCGCTTGTAAGTAGTAATTGGCGTTTTGCTTCTGGCAGTATCAGCTCTCCACATGTCATTCTAAACAGCACTTTCCTTAATTTTTTCTGTTACACGGAGTTCGCTGTAAACGATGACAGTAATATGAATTGCATAAAATATTTGCTCAGCCTCTGTCACGCTTATTTTCCAGTATTTATTGGTACGACACGTTTCGGCAGCACACCTAAAACTACTAAATATACTACTACGAGGGCTGTACGGAAAGTAAGTTACGTTCGGTGGCGAAATGGAAACGACTATGAAAATCCGATAAAGCTTTGCAGAGATGTGTTGGGCAGTGTCTCTAGTATGACTATAGGTAGAATTATGTCGTTCTTTGCATTCCTGCGCTCTTAGTGAGCGCGTAAAGATGTTATAGAAAATAGTGTCTCCTGCCAAGTACGAGGGCCGGGTGAGAATTTTCCCCTGAAGCTATGCAACCAACATTACATAACTGTCGTGCGGTTTCTTCTTCACGACAATTCTCAGCCTCATTCTGCAGGGGCAATGAAGATGTTCCTGCATCGTTTCAATTGGAAATGTTTGGTTACCCACAATACATCCCGTAATTGTCTCCCACTGAGTTTCCTCTCTGCTCAAATGAACCGCTAGCTATGAAGACAACATTTTGGCACAGACATTGAGCTTTAGGCCAGCGTAGAGAATTGGCGGAAAGCACTGGCGGCTGCCTTCTATGATGAGGGTATTGGAAAGTTGGTACAACTCTACGACGAATGTCCGAGACAGAACGGCGAATACGTAGAGAATTAGCTGAAAGGTGTAGGTAACTGTTACAAGTGAAACATTTCTGATGTTCACTGTGATTTTCATTTCGCGATCAATCATAACTTACTTTCTGGACAGCCCTCGAATATCAATTATTAATTATCAGCGCACACGAAGAGACGAGAAGATTTTACGCCGGGTGTCAGTGATGTTATTCGTTTATTTATCTGCTTATTCGCCCAGGTGTCGTCTAACAACGAAATAGGATTTGTCGTTATAATACAGAGAAAACACGTGAGGTAAAATATACATTTAGAGACAGTGATGGAAAAAAATTGCTACACCAAGGAGCTCTTTGACATAAATGAAAGTTGGTAGGGGTGTTTCCACGTCTGAAAAATGATGTCTATTAAAATTTCGCGTCAGTCGACGAGGAGGATGCAAATCATGTTTGCTTTAAATACGCAGGGTAACGGTCGTCAGCGTTCGTTGTCTTTCAGACTGGACTCGGTGATGTGATGTTAGTCTAAGGTGACAATGACGCCACTATCAACACCTCACTGAGTTTGAACGAGGTCGTGTAACAGGGTTACGAGCAACAGGATGTTCCTTCTGGTTCGAAATGGTTCAAATGGCTCTGAGCACTATGGGACTTAACAGCTGTGGTCATCAGTCCCCTAGAACTTAGAACTACTGAAACCTAACTAACCTAAGCAGATCACACACATCCATGCCCGAGGCAGGATTCGAACCTGCGACCATAGCAGTCGCACGGTTCCGGACTGCGCGCCTAGAACCGCGAGACCACTGCGGCCGGCTGTTGCTTATGGGATACTGCGGAAAGACTTGACAGGAATGTAGGCACTTTACCTGACTGCTGGCGGCGGTGGTCACGAGAGTGTACGATCGCTAGAAGACCAGGTTCCGGACGGCCACGAAGCACTGCTGAGAGGGAAGACCACCGCGTCCGGCGTACGGCTCTGGCGCAACGTACTGCTTCTACGGCAACAATCTGAGCAGCAATTGGGACTGTAGGGGTATAACGCCCTGCTGCAAATCGGTTACTTCAACGACAGCTCTGACCCAGACGCTCTGTAGCGTGCCTTTCACTGATCACAAACCACTGCCGTTTATGACTTCAGTAGTATCAAGTGAGAGCTCATTGGAGGGCAGAGTGGACATCTGTTGTGTTTTCTGTAGAAAGCTGGCTCTGCCTCCGTGCCAGTGATGGCCGTGTGTTGGTTAGGAGCAGGCCAGTTGATGGCGTGCAACTAACCTCCTGCATGCTAGACACACTCGATCTACATATGGAATTATGGTCTGGGTTGCGATTTCGTATGACAGTAGGAGCACTCTCTTGGTCAACCCACGCACCTTAACTGCAAATCTGTACGTCCGCCTGGTGATTCGACCTGTTGGTCTGCCATTCACAGCACTCGACGGGGTGTTTTCCAACAGGATAACGGTTGCCGACATACGGCTGTTGTGACCCAACGTGCTCTACAAAGTGTCGACATGTTGCCTTGGCATGCTCAATCAATAGATCTGTCTCCAATCGAGCACATGTGGGACATCATCCGGCGTGAACTGCAGTGTCGGCCACAAACAGCAGTAACTTCCCATGTGCGACAGGCATGGAACTCCATCCCACAAACTGACATCCGGCACCTATACGACGCAATGCGTGTACGTTTGTATTCTCCCATTCAACATTCTGGCAGTTACACAGGTTATTAATGTACCAGGATATCACATTTGCTATAGCTTGTCTTGGGCTTACATTAAACTGTGATCTTGCGACATTAATCACTTACATGTGTTACCTAGGCAAATATATTACTCAAATTCTGTTACTCTACATTAATTATTGATTTGGTATTGTGACTTTTTCCGTCAGTGTAAAATATGTAAGTATGTTTCTATGAGAATAGGACAGGTGATCGACCGTAGCCTTGCTACAGGCACCATCACGCCTTTGCCTGGACTGATTTAGGGAAACCACGGATAACCTACACTACTGGCCATTAAAATTGTTACGCCACGAAGATGACGTGCAACAGACGCGAAATTTAACCTACAGGAAGAAAATGCTGTGATATGCAAATGATTAGCTTTACAGAGCATTCCCACAAGATTGGCGCCGGTGGCGACACCTACAACGTGCTGACATGAGGAGAGGTTCCAACCGATTTCTCATACACAAACAGCAGTTGACCGGCGTTGCCTGATGAAACTTTGTTGTGATGCCTCGTGTAAGAAGGAGAAAAGCGTACCATCACGTTTCCGACTGTGATGAAGGTCGGATTATAGCCTATCACGACATTGCTGCTCGCGTTGGTCGAGATCCAATGACTGTTAGCAGAATATGGAATCGGTGGCTTCAGGAGGGTAATACGGAACGCCGTGTTGGACCCCAACGGCCTCGTATCACTAGCAGTCGAGATGACAGGCATCTTATCCGCATGGCTCTGACGGATCGTGCATCAACGTCTCGATCCCTGAGTCAACAGATGGGGACGTTTGCAAGACAGCAACCATCTGAACGAACAGTTCGACGACGTTTGCAGCAGCATGGACTATTAGCTCGGAGACCATGGCTGCGGTTACCCTTGACGCTGCATCACAGACAGGAGTGCCTGCGATGGTGCACTCACTGTCGAACCTGGGTGCACTAATGGCAAAACGTCATTTTTTCGGATGAATGCGGTTCCTGTTTACAGCATCATAATGGTCGCAACCGTGTTTGACGACATCGCGGTAAACGCACATCGGAAGCGTGTATTCGTCATCTCCATACTGGCGTATCACCCGGCGTGATGGTACGGATTGCCATTGGTTACACGTCTCGGTCGCCTCTTGTTCGCATTGACTTCACTTTGAACAGTGGACGTTACATTTCAGATGTGTTACGACCCGTGGCACTATCCTTCATTCGATCCCTGAATTTCAGCATGATAATGCACGACCGCACGTTGCAGGTCCTGTACGGGTCTTTTTGGATACAGAAAATGTTCGACTGCTGCCCTGGCCAGTACATTCTCCAGATCTCTCACCAATTGGAAACGTCAGGTCAGTGGTGGCCGAGTAACTGGCTCGTCACAATACGCCAGTCACTACTCTTGATTACCTGTGGTATCGTGTTGAAGCTGCATGGGCAGCTGTACCTGTACACTCCATCCAAGCTCTGTTTGACTCAATGCCCAGGCGTATCAAGGCCTTTTTACGGCTAGAGGTGGTTTTTCTGGGTACTAGTTTCTCAGGGTCTATGCACCGAAATTGCGTGAAAATGTAATCACATGACAGTTCTAGTATAATATATTTGTCCAATGAATACCCGTTATCATCTGCATTTCTTCTTGGTGTAGCAATTTTAAGAAAATGAGGTCAGTATCTTAACAGAGCACTGTCTCATTCAGTTGGTCTTGAATGTATAATTTTCTTTTGTTCATACACAACCTGCATCACATAATTTACAACATATAAAATAGTTTTTCACTACACGGACAGTGGACTTCCGCCGGTAACTTTTGGGTCGCAAACACTCCCTCCAGTTTGCTTGGAAAACACGTCAGGACCATAAACCTGTAACTATGTCCTGTGCACGTCTTTATGTCCTCCCTTCAGTCCATACGAATAATGTATCAGCGTCCGGCACGGTGAGAAAGGCGGTGAATGACAAGACGTTACTAACATGTGCTACAGATCCTGGCACATGATATTCTCGTAAAGGAATTACATTTTCATCATTTGGTGCAAATGTGATTGGATGTTGAAGTTGTCCCAGAACATTCTTAAACACTTCACTGCCTCTTCAAACAGACGTGTTTTAAAGGTAAATTTCATATCCTTGGACACTTTATTACGAGTATATAGTTATATAGTGTATCGGGGGACTATCTAATACCCGCAATTATCCATTAATTTTGGTTATCAATGAGTTTCCAGGTGGTACTAGAGACGTAGAAAAGTTCGCCTTTTTTGATGACAGCAATGATAAAACAACAGAAGTCCTGTTAGAGAAAGCAAATGAAACGCTCAGAAATGTTTAGAGTTAGACAGTATTAACAAACAACACAGTGAAAACAAATAGCATGAACTTAAGCATAAAGACAGAAAACAACTTCGTCACATTTAGCATAGGTGGTAAGTCTGTAGCATGTGTAACAAACATAAAGATTTTCAGGATGTATATTGATTGTCAACCAACATGGAGTGAAAACACAAAGATAGTAGCGGAAAGTATATCATCAGCATGTTATGCTCTCACTGTTCGATCAACAGTTTGTGACAGCCAATATCTTGTATCAACATACTGTTTCCATGTACATTCGTTTCTTAGGTATAAGATTCTTTTGTGGGGGTTCTACAGACGAAACGTGCACACGGTTTTCAAACAACAGAAAATGGCCATAAGATTAATAACTAAAAGTATTAATTGGACTCATTGTAAAGAGCTATTCGAAAAACTCGGTATGTTGTGGACCAAGTGATCATATCTATCAATCAGCTGGGCATATCACGCGAAACATTACTATTTCACTAACAGTTTTGTACACAATTACGGAACAAGACACTTTTGGGACTTATTTGCTGAGGAAAAACAAATAGGAAACGCAAAACGAGCTTTCTATCGGGGAATAAAACTATATTTTCCAGTTTCATGTTCAATGATATCCCCTACTACATCGCTTTTATTTTCACTGTTATGCCGGGTGTATCTCCTAAGAATCGTCAGGTGCATTTGCTCCCGAGTTTCAGCACATATTTGCAATTTAGTTTTTGCATTGCTTAGCTGTAGTCAGCCCAAACTATTACTGCTCGTTATGTCTTTCTTGCAACGCCCAGCGGCAACAGAAAGCGTCGGTTTTTACTCTCACTTCAAAAAATTTATTTTTGAATTGGGATTTTACGTGTCCATTCGATAGAGCACTTCCAAATTAGTCTAGTCCGATATTCGCCCTATCGATTTGTGCACTCAGTAGCGCTGGACACTTGGCGGTAGCAGTCAGAGAGCACCAGGTCGTCGCTGACGCTGCTGGAACACCGGCTGCTCTTCGTGTTAAAACTAATATCGGACTAGACGAATATAGGACAGTTCTAAAATTCCATTTTGAAAATAATTTTGTCTGTAACGAGAAACAAACCAACGATTTCCAGCGACAGTGGGCGTCACATGAAAGACTTGATGAGCACCATCTGTTTGTTGTGACTCCAGCTATAGAATGCGAGAGCTAAATTGCAAATACCTGCTGAAACACCAGAGATTACGCGCCTGACGACTCTTGGAGGAGACACCTTTCACACACATCAGAAAAAGTTTTGCATCCCCCCGGTTCCCGGAACTCTTCAAGATAGACGTTCACTGTGGATATTGCATCACAGACACAGTCTCTTTGACTGTTCAGGGATGTCACTAAACCCACCCAAAAATGTAAACAACCACCCTTGAGCAGCGCCTATTAGTCGGAGGAGGTCCGACACCCGATCAGCTACAGTCATTCTACCAGGAAGGAGGCACGCGGCTCGTCATGTCTGTAGTTCAGCCATTCCTAGACGGTTCGATCGAGTCCGCATTGTTACCTTGTGCCAGCAAGGGCTCTCAACAAGGGAAGTGTCCAGGCGTCTCAGAGTGAAGCAAAGAGATGTTGTTATAAGATGCAGGAGATAGAAAGAGACAGAAACTCTCGATGACATGCCTCGCACAGGTCGCCCAAGGGCTACAACTGCAGTGGATGACCGCTACCTACGGATTATGGCTTTGAGGAATCCTGACTGCAACACCACCATATTGAATAATGCTTTTCGCGCAGACACAAGACGTCGTGTTACAACTCAAACAGTGCGCAAAGGCGGCATGATGCGCAACTTCACTCCCGACGTACATGGCGATGTCCATCTTGCAACCACGACACCATGCAGCGCGGTACAGATAGGCCCAACAATACGCCAAATGAACCACTCAGGATTGGCATCACATTTTCTTCACCGATGAGTGTCGCATATGCCTTCAACCAAACAATCGTCGGAGACGCGTTTGGAGGCAATCCGGTCAGGCTGAACGCCTTAGGTACACTGTCCAGTGACTGCAGCAAGGTGGTGGTTGCCCGCTGTTTTCGGGTGGCATTATGTGGGGTCGACGTACGCCGCTGGTGGTCATAGAAGGCGCCGTATAACGGCTGTAAGATACGTGAATGCCATCCTCCGACCGATAGTGCAACCATATTCGCACCATACTGGCGAAGGATTCGTCTTCATGGACGACAATTCGCGGCGCCATCGTGCACGTCTTGTGAATGACTTCCTACAGGATAACGACATTCCTCGACTAGAGTAGCCAGCATGTTCTCTATCGAACATGAACTCTATCGGACATGCCTGGGATAGATTGAAAAGTGTTGTTATGGACGAAGTGACCAACCAACCACTCTGAGGAATCTATGCCGAATAGCCGTAGAGAAGTGAGAGAATCTGGACCCACAGTGCCTTGATGAATTTGTGGATAGTATGCCACGACGGATACAGGCATACATTCTATTGAGTTTTACAGGTACCGGTGTGTGCAGCAATCTGGACCACCATCTCTGAAGGTCTCGATGTATGGTGGTACAAGATACAATGTGTGATTTTCGTGCGCAATGAAAAGGGCGGAAATGTGGTTTATGTTGATCTGTATTCCAGTTTTCTGTACAGGTTCCGGACCTCTCGGAACCGAATCGATGCAAAACTTTTTTTGATTTGTGTATATTATTTTGTTACCGAATAATTTTTTCGTAGCAAGTAGTGCCTCCCTGTACATGTTCTTGTAGCAGTGATCTTAATCAAAGAACTGTTGATTAGTGTAATACATTTGAAAAGGTATGAGAAATTGTAGTGTCTGGGAGGACTATCTAATACCCGCAATTATCCTTTATTTTCCTTAGCTGTTGCTGTTGAAGTGGCTACTTCTGAAAGCGTCTTCTCAAAACTTAATTTACGACGTGCTCAGGATTTAGAGAACTTAGAGTGCGCAGTGTTTTCCACGTACACTTCATCCCATAATTGATTTGCAATGCCCGAGGCAGGATTCGAACCTACGGCCGTAGCAGCAGCGCAGTTCCGGACTAAAGCGCCTAGAGCCGCTCGGCCACAGCATTTGACTTGCAAATAGCCTAAAAAAAGGTATGTACATCTATTTCGAAAAACATCGTTCGGTAGGGCTGTAGGTTTGTGGATTGTACCGAGCTTGTCTTTAGTTTTATTATCGGTTAGTAATTAGTAGAACAGCCCAGATCTTTTATATATACTTTACAATTCTCACGGTAGATATCTGTAAGTACATAGTCTAAGGCTGGTGCTTCACACTTTGATACACTAAACGTAGTGCTTAACATTTTGTGTTGTGCCACGCCAAAAGAGATACGTGATAGGTACTGGAATTAAGGAAAACGTGAATAGGAGAACCAACAATTATAACTTTGTTTTCAGACAACCTGTTTATTTAACAATATATAAATTGTGTTTTACAGATAATCGAAAAATTTAACCATAAAATTTTCTTTAACAAAATGAGCAAATTTGTAAAATTCTTTTGACCTTAAACCTTAAGTTGAATAAACTTTTAATCTTTGAGAAAGAAATCGGAAGGGCTGTATTGCAAAACAGCAAACAATATGACAATGACTACAAGACGGCCGAACGTGCAGCCCGCCCGTTTTCGGGCGCTGGACACAGTCTGTCTTATTAAATGCCCTCCTGCAACACATGAAAACTATGTAAGCACATTGATGACAAGAGTGATTCAATTACTCAAAACAGATGACGTAACTTTTAATTTGAAAGCTGTGTATCGAGAGGTTCGAGGTTAAGATGCACACCTGTGCCTACAGAACAGATTAGGAAACAATATGACAGTGATAAGGCTTAGATCAAAGCAACCCCCGTGCGAGATGGCGCAGTGGTTGGCAGACTGGACTCGCATTCGGGAGGACGACGGTTCAATGCCGCGTCTGGCCACCCTGATTTAGGTTTTCCTGTGATTTCCGTAAATCGCTCCAGGCAAATGCCGGGAAGGTTCCTTTGAAAGGCCAAGGTCGATTTCCTTCCACATCCTTCCCAAATCCGAACTTGTGCCCCGTCTCTAATGACCTCGTTGTCGACGGGATGTTAAACTGTAATCTCTTCCTCCTCCTACAAAGCAACCAAATTGTTAATTTCAGTCGGCAACCAAAATGTGACTGCATCTCAACCCGTCCCTTTTGACAATCTCATTTTGACTAAAGCCCTGGTGACAGATTGGTTGTTAATGTTTTCAAAGTTAAACTGATTGTCAGTTATTGAGACCACTCTGAAGGAACGTTTTCAAATATTACTAGAGAACACTTATTACAATAGAACTCACTCGGTGGAATCACAAGATCCATCAAAAATACACCAATAATTACACAGCAACGCACAGTTTAATACAACAGGTTGTTCAGATTATAACTGATGACTGAGAAATGCAATTACAATCAAAGAACTGAACCAGTTAACAGCTAAATCTAACCACAAGGTTCCTCTTCGTTTAACGGGAATCTTTGCCTTAGTGCAATTGTTCCGGCTGTATTTATGACCAAGATCTGATTAATTACAACATTAATGATTGGGTATAAACCAGAAAGGAAAGGTAATATAATAGCGGGACATATTTTCAAACGACGACAAGTGTCTTAGTACAATACTACGGCCCATATTTTACGAACAAAGATCCAACCGAGTAAAATTCTGAGAGTCGGGTAAAAACCAGAAAACAATAATGAGGGCAGGTAGGCAATGACGCAAATCAGCACGAGGATTCCAGAATGTCACTCCCCTTTAGCAGCAAGCAGTTCCATGGATCCACGAGGCTTCGCAGCGGCTACTGAGTGGTGCCGATGAAGGCCAGGTCTAAGAGGGCAGCCAGGCCACGAGCGGCCGTCCGACACGAGTGTCGCCAACCAACCCACGGGACGTCGCCCTGCTGCTTGTAGTCGACGCTCACCCCGGTGAAGTACTCCGGTACCTTCGCCCTGCGCAGGCCCTCCTTGCGCAGCTGGTGGCTTCGGCCGCTCGGACCTCGTGACCACCTCCTGTTGCGACGCTACCGTCAATCCCCAAACTTCGTGCCTCTCTCTCGGGCCAACGAAACCCGCATATATCTACAGGGTGCTCCATTGATTGTGACCGGGCCAAATATCTCACGAAATAAGCGTGAAATGAAAAAAATACAAATAACGAAACCTGTCTAGCTTGAAGGGGGAAACCACATGGCCCTATGGTTGGAGCGCTGGATGCCATGAGTCAAACTGACATCAACTGCGTTTTTTAAAAAAATAGGAACCCCCATTTTTTATTACATATTCGTGTAGTACGTAAAGAAATACCGATGTTTTAGTTGGACCACTTTTTTCGCTTTGTGATAGATGGCGCTGTAATAGTCACCAACATATGGCTCACAATTTTAGATGAACACTTGGTAACAGGTAGGTTTTTTAAATTAAAATACAGTACGTAGGTACGTTTGAACATTTTCTTTCGGTTGTTCCAATGTGATACATGTACCTTTGTGAACTCATCATTTCTGAGAAAGCATGACGTTACAGCGTGATTACCTGTAAATACCACATTAATGCAATAAATGCTCAAAATAGTGTCCGTCAACCTCAATGCATTTGGCAATACGTGTAATGACATTCCTCTCAACAGTGAGTTGTTCGCCTTCCGTAATGTTCGCACATGCATTGACAATGCGCTGACGCATGTTGTCAGGCATTGCCGGTGGATCACGATGGCAAATATCCTTCAACTTTCCCCACAGAAAGAAATACGGGGACGTCAGATCCGATGAAAGTGCGGGCCATGGTACGATGCTTCGACGACCAATCCACCTCTCATGAAATATGCCATTCAATACCGCTTCAACCACACGCGAGCTATGTGCCGGACATCCATCATGTTGGAAGTACATCGCCATTCATGCAGTGAAATATCTTGTACTGACATCGGTAGAACATTACGTAGGAAATCAGCATACATTGCACCATTTAGATTGCCATCGACAAACTGGGGGGCAATTATCCTTCTCCCATAATGCCGCGCTATACATTAACCCGCCAAGGCCGCTGATGTTCCAGTTGTTGCAGCTACCGTGGGTTTCCCGTTGCCCAATAGTGCATATTATGCCGGTTTACGTTACATCTGTTGGTGAATGACGCTTCGTCGCTAAATAGAACGCGTGCAAAACATCTGTCATCGTCGCGTAATTTCTCTTGTCCCCAGTGGCGGAATTGTACACGACGTTCAAAGTCGTCGCCATGCAATTCCTGGTGCATAGAAATATGGTACGGGTGCAATCGATGTTGATGTAGCATCCTCAACACCGACGTATTTGAGATTCCCTATTCTCGCGCAATTTGTCTGCTACTGATGAGCGGATTAGCCGCAACAGCAGCTAAAACACCTAAGTGGGCATCATCATCTGTTGCACGTCGTGGTTGACGTTTGACATGTGGCTGAACACTTCCTGTTTCCTTAAATAACGTAACTATCCGCTGAACGGTCCGGATACCGAGCAGCATACATAGCACACGCCCGTCGGGCATTTTGATCACAATAGCCATACATCAACACGATGTCGACCTTTCCCGCAATTGGTAAACGGTCCATTTTAACACGGGTAATGTATCACGAAGCAAATACCGTCCGCACTGGCGGGATGTTACGTGATACCACGTACTTATACGTTTGTGACTACTACAGCACCATCTATCACAAAGCGAAAAAAGTGGTCCAACTGAAACATTCGTATTTCTTTACGTACTACACGAATATGTAATAAAAAATGCGGGTTCCTATTTTAAAAAACGCAGATGATATCCGTTTGACCTATGGCAGCGCCATCTAGCGAGCCAACGATAGCGCCACCTGGTTTCCCCCTTCAAGCTAGACGAGTTTCGTTTTTTGTAGTTTTTTCGTTTGATGCTTATTTCGTGAGATACTTGGCACGGTCACTATCAATGGACCGCCCTGTATACATCGTCAAGCAAAGACCTTCTGAGGACACAACCCACAGACACCAACTCTTCCTCCTATGTATTGGCAATGGGGCGGCAAGAGGGACAGTCGATACTACACCTCAGCCAGTGGCGCCAGACAGAACAGCCTACTATCTCAATAACACCACGGCTCAAAAAGTGGTCGGAATATTTAGGAAATTATTATTAATTTTATCCTCTACATCTACATCACTACTCTGCAATTCACATGCAAGTGCTTTGCTGAGTGTTTACAGAAGCTGTTTCAGACTATTTTTCGACCGTTGCCTCTGGAGAAGTGCATGGGAAAAATGAACATCTACTTTTTTCTGTGCGAGCTCTTATTTGTCTTATTTCATTCAGGTGATCGTTTCTCCCTATGTAAATTGGAGTCAGCATAATATTTTCATAATATAAATAGAAAGGCAATGATTGATATTTTGTGTAAAGCTCTCGCTGCAACTACATGCATCTTTGATTTAATGACTGCTACCACAAATCGCATATCGTATTCGTGACACTATCTCTACTGTTTCGTGATAATACAAAACAAGCTGCCCTTCTTTGAACTTTTTCGACGTCCTCCGTCAACACTGTCTGGTAATAGTCTCATGTAGTGCGCCATTACTCTGGCAGAGGGCGGACAAGCGTAGTACAGGCAGTCTCTCTAGCGGATTTGTTACATCTCTTAAGTGCTCTGCCGGTAAAAGTCAGTCATTGATTCGGCTTCCCCACTACAAGTTCTATGTGATGGCTCCAATTTAAGTTGTACGCAACACCAGTCTCTAGGTATTTAGTTGGATCGAAAACCTTTAAATTTCTATTATTTACCGCGTAACCGAAATTTTACGGCTTCTTTTCAGTAGTTACATGGAGGACCTTACACTTTTTATTTTTCAGGATCAATTGCCACTCTTCGCGCCATACAGATGTGTCGTCTAAATATTTTTGTAATTCGTGTTGATCTTTTGATGACTTTACCAGACTGTAAACGACAGCTTCACCTGCAAATAATGTAAGAGGGCTGTTCGCGTTGTCTCACAAATCGTTTATATGGATTAGAATCAGCAGATGGCTTATAATAGCTGCTGCTAATGCCCCAGGCACTACCTCTGTTTGCCGGTCGGAGTGGCCGAGCGGTTCTAAGCGCTTCAGTCTGGAACCGCGTGACCGCTACGGTCGCAGGTTCGAATCCTGCCTTTGGCATGGAAGTGTGTGATGTCCTTAGGTTAGTTGGGTTTAAATAGTTCTAAGTTCTAGGGGACTGATGACCTCATATGTTAAGTCACATAGTGCTTAAGCCATTTGAACCATTTAAACTACCTCTGTTTCACTCGATGATTTTCCGTCAATTAGTACGAATTGTCCTTACTGACAGTGAATCACCCATAAAGCCCACACACAGAAAAAACAGAGATTTAAGAAAATTACGAATCTAAGTCAGCTGTGCCGGACGCGATGTAGCCGCACAATCTTGGGCGCTTTTCCATGGCCATGATTCGCACGGCTCCCCCCATCGGAGGTTCGAGTCCTCGCTCGGGCATGGGTGTATGTGTTGTCCTTAGCGTAAGTTAGCTTAAGTTAGTTTAAGTAGTGTGTAAGCCTAGGGACCGATGACGTCGGCACTTTGGTCCCATAGGAACTTACCACAAATTTCCTAAGTCAGCTGGTGAACTGCTGTTAAATAACACTGGGGTTAACTCAGGCCTGAAACACACAGTATAAAGAGCCCTTCATTACAGAGGATAGCTCCGAATAGCAACTTGGACAGTCTACATGTTTAGGTGCTTACGAGGCAAGTCCATACGGCTCAGCCACTGCACTTTGCCAACGATTTCTGTGCACACAAAACAGTATACGCAATGTCAATGCCATCTTCTAGGAAATCCGAGCGATATGTTTTTCAGGTGCGTAGACTGAAAGATTACCAATGTCCATTTTCGCTCAAAGTGATATTTAATTCTGGAAGTTGTTTATAGTGTCCACGTTCCACATAATTTATGCGACCAGTTCCAGCACCTCATTCAGGCCCCTGTATACTCCATGTATAAAGTATCATGTATACATGGAGTGTACGGGAAACTGAAGATGGCTACAAAGTTCTAAAAATGTTTGGTGACTTTTCTTCCGTAAGTATGTGCCCGGCCGCTGTCCCGTATCCACCACTACTCAACACAGTAGCTGAAATATGTCCGTTTCATGGGTTGTTTGACGAATTAAACTACATGCTTGAAAATGTCTACACATCCGAAACCATGACATGTACATTGCTCAGTATTGATTGCGAATAATTCGTGCTGAGTTTCAAAATTGCCAGGATTATTAACGTATGTTTCAACTTCCTACAGTCTTCATTGCTTTGCGGCCATTGATTTATACGTTTCAGTACGTCGTTGCAACGTTGGATTGTATTGGTGGTGTCCTTGACTAACTGTGGTCTGCATACACAATCGCTGATCCAGTTGGTAGTGCGTTATCGTAAATCTGTTTCACTTGACATAGTAATGAACAAACGGACGGAGTCGCAATGGAATTCCCCACTCTCCGAAAGAATCTTTATGTTACCCTTTTTAACAAGCTGTCTCAAGCTCCTCGCAATTCCGAACGCGCTGTTGGCCGCGATACGTGCTACATACACTAGTTTTTGGCCTCATGGAAAAGCACAACTACTACAAGTTCTATTAGGATATTACCAGCCTGCTTAAGGACACCCAGTTCACACTAGAAGTAGAAAGTATCAGTGCGATTCCTTTCCTGGACATTGAGGTCTACGGATCTCCAAACGGCGAAATCGGACACAATGTTTATCGGAAATCTACCCACACCATTCGGAACCTACACGCCGAATCCCATCATCATAGGATAGGACCCTAAATCGGTTTTATGATCAGGACAATTTCCAAGTTCACACACATTTTTTAATCATTTGAAGTTCACACACACATACTAGAATACATATCTGATGTCCTGAAGTTGGCGGAGCAGCGGCGCAATAGTGGTGGCAAGTAGGTGGCGGCTATCTGGTTCCAGTTCTTACAGTTCAAGGCTCTTTTCAAATTTCTTCTTGGCGACGTATTAATCATTTTACAGCCATTCAATAATACAAGAGCACCATATTGCGGCCGAAACCACATCCGAGGCAATTTCAACATAAATCGGCTTCCGTATACCTCACTTGTCACCCACGCTCTGGACTGTACAACTGCTGGCCACTGGCTGCGTAATGTGCTCTCTCTCTCTTACCGCCCAGACTGACCGCCAAATCCACCTTTTCCCGCGCGCCATGCCCCTTCCGTAGCGGAGGGGGTTCCCTACACCTTTTCCTTCATATAGTTCAACTTCCCTAAGTATGAACCAGTACGCAAAGCACAATTTATCTTTTGCGAGCATACATATTTTGTAAAGTTTCATTATTTTTAAACATTATTAAATCTTCACACTATATACATCATAAACTTCCACTTTCCTTCTGACAATTCAAATATCTTAACTAGTACAGAGTATCACTCCATAGTTACATACATATAAGAGCACTGTATAAACTACTTACAATCGACAATAGTGCTACACGCTGGCCCTCCTTATCTTATCTTTCTCTGTCCACTCTATTGTGAAATGACTTCTCAGATTATTTATAAAAGACATGGGACGTACATTCCCTTTAGGATCAAACACTGTTCTATTAAAACTACCAGTATCCCTCAAATGTACTGCCACAGCTGATGCTGCACCATTTCCATCTTGTAGTGATCTCTCTACAGTCCCTACCCTATTCTCAATCAGAGAGGTGTTCCTTTTAACTTCTTCCACTTCCATCTTAGTCTTTTGGCTATGTTCTTGGAAAACTCGATCGCAATATTCCTTCACTTCTATTTTTCTTTGATCACACTTTTCAGCTTGGGCTTCGACATTTTTATCCAACCATTCTACATTTTCCTTTATAGCTCTCCCGAATTTCTTTCGTTTTGCTTCTAATTCAAATTCTCTTTCCTTAAATGTCTCTTTAACATCATCTTTGAATGTCTCTTTAACATCGTCTTTGAATTATCAGAATCATGATTTACCTCCAACTTGAACTCAGACAGCTTCTTTTCTAACCCATTTTCCAACTCCCATTTAAAGTCCTTAAAGTTTTGTCTGAATGTTTGATCTAGCTGTTTTCTTGACTCATCTACCTTTTGGCTAACAGTTTCTGCCTGCTCACTCAGTTATTCCTTCAGTTCTTTCAGCCGATGTTCCATGTTCTCTCTCATTTCCTCCCGCCCTTCTTTCATTCCTTTCATGTCCACTAGCAGCCAGGCCAACATACTTCCTATTCCAGCCTTCGCATATATTTCTTCTTTGACACCTGGTTCCAATGTAATGGCTGATCATTTCTCTATATATTCTGTAACAGAGATTGTATCTTTAACTACCACCTTCCACTTTCCATTGTCTTGAAACTAGATACACGTTCATCTTCTATAATCGTGATTTTGTAAGCCCAGTGAATAAAAAAAAATCGAGGTAATTACCCTTTCCACTAAATTTCGGACTTCAATTCGAAGATTGAAGGTTCGAGTCCATTCAGGATCTTCACATATGCATTAATGGATCAGAGGGTACCATAAAATATAACTGTATCTTCCGAAACAGCACTTCTCAAACCACCTCTGGGCTAGGACCGACCGCGTTCAACTACTCCGACTGAAAATATTTCGATCCATATACATTAAATTTACCGCACTTACAAAATAAAATAACGTTCTCAAGAATGTAAATTAACCGAAAAGATGATCGTCACCATTACTATACGTATCAGCTCTCCAATATTCTTCAAACATTTTGCATATTAATTTGATTTGACTTGGTAGCACGCTTTTACGAAAAATAATTACAGATACAGAACCAACTGTGTATCATTTACTTTGTAGTATGTCTTTAACCTGTTTAGAAACTCCGCTATCTCAGTAATTGTTAGCTTGTTCAGTATAATTTAAAATGAAGCATCTCTTAATGTTAATTTTTTATGATTCTGATAAGGGGTAGAGTATATTATACACTTATGCTCATAAATTAAGGATAATTGCAGAATGTGGTGCAACACAACGTGGCACTACACAAAACTGGAGGTAATAGCATAGGCTCATAGGGAACACACACGACACAGATCTGTAAGTCCACGATACTGATGATAAGTTGGGAAAACCATCCCGAAACACATGTGCTACAAAACGCCACTGTTTCCTGCGCATGTACCCCGATATTAATATGTCACACGTACACAGGCCGCACAACGGGTTGGTCTAATCTGGATCAGGTGGTCGAGCAGCTGCTGCGGTATAGCCTCCCATTCTTGCACCAGTGCCAGTCGGAGCTCCTGAAGTGTCCTAGGGGTTTGAAGACGTGCAGCGATAAGTCGACCGAGAGCATCCCAGACGTGCTGGATTGGATTTAGGTCTGGAGAAGATGCATGCCATTCCATTCACCTAATATCTTCTGTTTCTAGATACTCCACCACGATGGCAGCTCGGTGGGGCCGTGCGTTATCATCCATCAGGAGGAAGGTGGGACCCACTCCACCCCTGAAAAGGCGGACGTACTGGTAACGTCCCTATACACCTGACCTGTTACAGTTCCTCTGTCAAAGACATGCACGGGTGTACGTGCACCAATCATAATTCCACCCCACGCCATTAAACCACGACCTCCATACAGGTCCCTTTCAAGGACATTAAGGGGTTGGTATCTGGTCCCTGGTTCACGCCAGATGAGAACCCGGCGAGAATCACTGCCCAGACTACACCTGGACTCGTTCGTGAACATAACCTGAGACCACTGTTCCAAAGACCATGTACTGTGTTCTTAACACCAGGCTTTACGGGCTCTCCTATGACCAGGCGTCAGTGAAATACATATTGCAGGTCTTCGGGCGAATAAACTATGTCTATTCAGTCGTCTGTAGACTGTGTGTCTGGAGACAACTGTTTCAGTGGTTGCAGTAAGGTCCCGAGCAAGGCTACCTGCAGTACTCTGTTGCTGTCTGTGGGCACTGATCGTGAGATATTGGTCTTCTTGTGGTGTTGTACACTGTGGACGTCCCTTACTGTAGCGCCTGGATACGTTTCCTGTCTGCTGGAATCGTTGCCACACAGAGGGCCCGTGCTACGACATGCTGTGTTTGACCAGCCTCCAGTCGCCCTAGTATTCTACCCCTCATAACGTCATCGATATGTGTTCTTTGAGCCATTTTCAACATAGAGTCACCATTAGCACGTCTGAAAACGTCTGCACACTTACTCGCTGCACCAACACACCTCTGCGTATGTGGACTGCTGCCAGCGCCACCGTGCGACGACCGCAGGTCAAATGCACAGTATGGTCATACCCCGCGGTGATTTAAACCACAAACTGCCCACCAGACCGTTGTTTCACCATGTATCAGCATTATCCTAAATTTATGAGCATGAGTGAGTATGGGGCAGATTACCGTATGAGCCTGAATTGTTTCTTTAGGCCAGTCCGCCTCGTCTACAACCAAGATTTCACGTGACTGTTTGCGTCTCAGGAAACACTAGCTACTAAAGCCTGCTTGTTTTAAGTTTCCAGATGTTTTCGCGAGTGAAGCCGCTGTTTAGCTCGCCAGCTACCAGCCAGGGGTGTCCCAGGCTGGCCGACGAGCCGCCAACACCTGCGCCTCTACGCCGCCTTCGGCCACCTCGACCAAAGGCGGATGAGAAGAAGGTGGAGTCCACCACCACCGACTGCGAAGAGGCCGCCGCTGATAAACCACAACTTCGGTCAATTCATGTAAGCAGCAGCAGCCTGTTTTTAAAACATTAGAAGATAAATACTGTCAGTATTCTAAGACCAAAGAAATGAATTCCAACAGTGTTATGCAGACATATTTATTCAACTGACTCTTTCTTTCCACAGTTTGTTCCGAGAGCAAGAATTGCCCATTTTGACTTATCTGACGTTGGAGACCAAGAGGAGGAAGTCTCTGGCTCTTACTATCCTTCTGCAGTTCCAATTCCACCCAGTCGGCTGCAGATCTTTGCCAACAGATCACGAAGATGGAAGATTACCCGAGAGCCACCGTCGCAGGAAGCGCAGACGGCGATAGCACATCTGAATGCTGATATACAAGCAGTGGTATGTTACACATGTAGTTGTTAAAAGCACAGAATTACGTTAGTAACACAAACGTAGATTTCTTATAACTTTTTCTTGCGTCAGACTCTTGTAATAAATATAAATAAAGGGTTCATTTAAATCTACATCTACATCCAAACTATGTAAAACGCTATGGTATGATGACGAGGGCGTGGCAAGATCATCTTGAAGGCAAACACGATACACTGTTTGAGAACAGGTGGAAACTAAAAGAGATTATCATTGTTGTTGTTGTTGTTGTGGTCTTCAGTCCTGAGACTGGTTTGATGCAGCTCTCCATGCTATTCTATCCTGTGCAAGCTTCTTCATCTCCAAGTATTTACTGCAACCTACAACTTTCTGAATCTGCTTAGTGTATTCATCTCTTGGTCTCCCTCTACGATTTTTAGCCTCCACGCTGCCCTCCAGTGCTAAATTTGTGATCCACTGATGCCTCAGAACATGTCCTACAAACCGGTCCCGTCTTCTTGCCAAGTTGTGCCATAAACTCCTCTTCTCCCCAATTCTATTCAACACCTCCTCATTAGTTACGTGATCTATCCATCTAATCTTCAGAATTGTTCTGTAGCACCACATTTCGAAAGCTTCTATTCTCTTCTTGTCCAAACTATTTATCGTCCATGTTTCACTTCCATACATGGCTACACTCCATACAAGAAACGACTTCCTGACACTTAAATCTATACTCGATGTTAACAAATTTATCTTCTTCAGAAATGCTTTCCTTGCCATTGCCAGTCTACATTTTATATCCTCTCTACTTCGACCATCATCAGTTATTTTGCTCCCCAAATAGCAAAACTCCTTTACTACTTTAAGTGTCTCATTTCCTAATCTAATTCCCTCAGCATCACCCGACTTAATTCGACTACATTCCATTATCCTCGTTTTGCTTTGGTTAATGTTCATCTTATATCCTCCTTTCAAGACACTGTCCATCCCGTTCAACTGCTCTGCCAAGTCCTTTGCTGTCTCTGACAGAATTAGAATGTCATCGGCGAACCTCAAAGTTTTTATTTCTTCTCCATGGATTTTAGTTCCTACTCCGAATTTTTCTTTCCCTTTCTTTACTGCTTGCTCAATATACAGATTGAATAACATCGGGGAGAGGCTACAACCCTGTCTCACTCCCTTCCCAACCACTGCTTCTCTTTCATGTCCCTCGACTCTTATAACAGCCATCTGGTTTCTGCACAAATTGTAAATAGCCTTTCGCTCCCTGTATTTTACCCCTGCCACCTTTAGGATTTGAAAGAAAGTATTCCAGTCAACATTGCCAAAAGCTTTCTCTAAGTCTACAAGTGCTAGAAACGAATGTTTGCCTTTCCTTAATCTTTCTTCTAAGATAAGTCGTAGGGTCAGTATTGCTTGACGTATTCCAACATTACTACGGAATCCAAACTGATCTTCCACGAGGTCGGCTTCTACCATTTTTTCCATTCGTCTGTAAAGAATTCGCGTTGGTATTTCAGCTGTGACTTATTAAACTGATAGGTAATTTTCACATCTGTCAACACCTGCTTTCTTGGGGATTGGTATTATTATATTTGTCTTGAAGTCTGAGGGTATTTCATCGATTTCATACACCTTGCTCACCAGATGGTAGAGTTTTGTTAGGACTGGCTCTCCCAAGGCCGTCAGTAGTTCTAATGGAATGTTGTCTACTACCGGGGCCTTGTTTCGACTCACGTCTTTCAGTGCTCTCTCAAACTCTTCACGCAGTATCCTATCTCCCATTTCATCTTCATCTACATCCTCTTCCATTGCCATAATATTGTCCTCAAGTACATCGCCCTTGTTTAGACCCTCTATATACTCCTTCCACCTTTCTGCTTTCCCTTCTTTGCTTAGAACTGGCTTTCCATCTGAGCTCTTGATATTCATACAAGTGGCTGTTTTTTTTCCAAAGCTCTCTTTAATTTTCCTGTAGGCAGTACCTATCTTGCCCCTAGTGAGATAAGCCTCTACATTCTTACATTTCTCCTCTAGCCACCCCTCCCCCCCCTTAGCCATTTTGCACTTCCTGTCGATCTCATTTTGAGATGTTTGTGTTCCTTTTTGCCTGCTTCATTTACTGCATTTTTATATTTTCTCCTTTCATCAATTAAATTCAATATTTGTTCTGTTACCCAAGGATTTCTACTAGACCTCGTCTTTCTACCTACTTCATCCTCTGCTGCCTTCACTACTTCATCCCTGAGAGCTACCCATTCTTCTTCTACTGTATTTCTTTCCCCCATTCCTTTCAATTGTTCCGTTATGCTCTCCCTGAAACTCTGTACAACCACTGGTTTAGTCACTTTACGCAGGTCCCATCTCCATAAATTCCCACCTTTTGGCAGTTTCTTCAGTTTTAATCTACATTTCATAACCAATAGATTGTGGTCAGAGTCCACATCTGCCGCTAGAAATGTCTTTCAATTTAAAACCTGGTTCCTAAATCTCTATCTGACCATTATATAATCTATCTGATACCTCTTAGTATCTGCAGGATTCTTCCATGTATACAACCTTCTTTTATGATTCTTGAACCAACTGTTAGCTATGATTAAGTTATACTCTGTGCAAAATTCTACCAGGTGGCTTCTTCTTTCATTCCTTACCCCCAATTCATATTCACCTACTATGTTTCCTTCTCTTCCTTTCTAATTTCAGTCACCCATGACTATTAACTTATCATATCCCTTCACTATCTGAAGAATTTCTTTTATCTCATCATACATTTCATCAGTCTCTTCGTCATCTGTGGAGCTAGTTGGCATATAAACTTGTACTACTGTGGTAGGCATTTGCTTCTTATCTATCTTGGTCACAATAAGGCGTTCACTATGCTGTTTGTAGTAGCTTACCCGAACTCCTATTTTTTTATTCATTACTAAACCTACTCCTGCTTTACCCCTATTTGATTTTGTATTTCTAATCCTGTATTCACCTGACCAAAAGTCTTGTTCCTCCTGTCACCGAACTTCACTAATTCCACTATATCTAACTTTAACCTATCAATTTCCCTTTTTAAATTTCCTAGCCTACCTGCCTAATTAAGGGATCTGACATTCCACGCTCCGATCCGTAGAACGTCAGTTTTCTTTCTCCTGATAACGACGTCCTCTTAAGTAGTCTCCGCCCGGAGATCCGAATGGGCGACTATTTTACCTCCGGAATATTTTACTCAAGAGCACGCCATCATCATTTAACCATACAGTAAAGCTGCATGCCCCCTGGAAAAATTAACATTGTTTGAGAACAGGTGGAAACTAAAAGAGATTATCATTACATGTATCTAAAAAAAGAATGTGCATATACGTGAAAAAGATCATCACTATACTTTGCATCACTTGTGTTAATTCATTTGGATGGATTGTTCATGGAGTCATGATACTCTTAATATAAATATTCAGTTAAATCAGTTCACATTTGACCCCTCTACTTTTTTCATCACTTGCAAAAGTCATAGGCACCCCATTTTTACAGAACGTGTGTAGGCTGTAGTGCTAGATGTAGTGTTGCTCAGAGTAGCAGCTTATTAAAATAATTATTTTTGTCATTCTCAGGAGAACACACCACCGACAACATGGAGAATGTAGTCAATGGAACCACGGGTTGACAGAGAGACCATGGTTCGTCATTCGAATGAAGGGAAAACTCGCACCTGTTCGCGAGGCATTGAGAAGGTTTCTGTATCTGAAGAAGAATGCGGGCAAGAGACGGCGGCCGACGGGAAGAGATTCAACTCTGCGTGATAACTTTCTTCATTGTGAACACCCTGATCCTAATTACCTGCCGGTTATTCCATTAACACCACACCTACATGAAACTGCACTGTAACGTGACTGTCGGAAGCCAGTCTGGTTGAACTTGAAACAAAACACCTTAAAACTAGTTAAATTGCATTTTTATTGCATAGTTAATTTTTAAATTCCTTCTACACACAGTAAACTCTTGGGAAACTGAAAAATGATCGGTAGTGTGAAGAGTGAGTATGTATTTTTCCCGTAGAAATCTCTGAAGTAACTTGCTTGTAAGAAAATACGTCAGATTTAAACTGGCAATAGCGTAAGCTGAATTGAAGCAGCTGGCGCTCCAGTTAACTTCACTAAGTTTATGAAGGAGGTAAATCAATTTACTGAGGTCAAACTTGCCAAATCAGGCAACTGCGTTCAGAGAGGATATAGGTCGGGCAGATTTAATTTAGGAGTTTCCAACCGCCTCAGAGCTTCGTTAACTGAAGACGAACGCGTCCAGACCACCCTGAGTTCAGATACAGTCGGACAAGTCAGGAACAGTGCAAGTCATGGTTAACTGTAGAGTGAAAGAAAGTTTGAGAAGGTACTTTTGATAGTAATTTTCGTAATACAAAATGTCTGAATTAACGCGGAACTTTCTGGATAGTCTACACCTACCAGTCAACTGTTTTTAAGTCAAAACGACTCAGTAATGTAGCCTGTCGTGTAAGGTATGCAATGAAGTGTATTAATAAAGAAGGATATAGACAGATTAATGTGGGTACAGGCAGCTTTTTCGGCTGTAACCTTAATTCTACAACTGTGGATGATATCAGGAACATGACTGGCAATGCTCCATTCACTAAGTTTAAGACTGTCCATTCTTTGAATAGCTCAGTAGTTCTTAGAGCCTCAGGATTCGTTCAACAAACCGTGCCAGTCGTGTTTGGGCGTGACTGATGTATCGCAGCTAACATAGTCGCACAGTATGCGACATAGCTTACATCTGAATGTTTTAAGAGATTACGTGCATTGATAATGTCGAGATGCAGTCTGCGTGACAGAACTCGGGCAGTTAATTCCAGTGATGTCCAGTGATTTCAGTAAATGGCAAATATTTTCGAAAAATATAAATACCAACTGACTATAGACACAGCAGCAGCAGTAAAGCGAAAAGCTAAAATATGGTGATTGGATACCGCGAACAATTAGAAATTAAGGTATTTGCGGTTAGTTGTAACAATACTCTTAAATATGACCTACTTGTATCACGAAAGGAAACGGAAAAATCAAAATACATTTTTTCACACGCGAAGTAGATAGCATAATACATCTATTGAAATCCACAGAAATTAAAGAGATATGTCTAGATGGATAGAGGTTAACCTCAAACTGCCTTACACAGCACAAGAGGAAAGGTAGATTGAATAAAGTGCAAAGCCAGAAGTAAACGAGTACAGTATAAACAGCTCGGCAAGTGATGTACTTCAGCGATGGGAGTTGGGATCGTAGATCATAATGGTTTTGTCAGTGTAGGGCCTCCAACTGGGAAATGTTCAACACTTTATTTTACTATTACAGAGGATACATGTCAGACAGAGGATACATGTCATACAGTGGTAATAGCTGCGAAGTCACCAAAATATCTGAGGATTTTGATATTTAGTTGACGTAAGACCGTAAAGGTTACTGAGGTCAGGCTTCGGTATGTTCCTAACTAAAGCACTCCTAGGAATACCAGATGCACACAGTGGCTTATACTTAATATCCAAATCCCGCTGTATTTCACGAAAAAAAGGTGAGTCCTGTAATTACTTTAGGAATTTTAGTGGAACATATGATTTACGAAAGCAGATCCATTACCTTCTTAGGCAGAAAATGCAGACTATACTAACAACCAGTACTTCTTCTGATTATAATAGTATTTCAAATAAAGGGCCAAAATTATGTATTCACTTCAATATGCCACACTTGACTAAACTTTCTAATGAATCGATGACGTGTACTTCCTGGGAAACCAATATATATAACGGTAACACTCAGTTGAAATAAAGGAGAAAAGCAAGTGACTTCTTGTTAGAATCCTCGACACCCATTCTGAAAATAATATTTTAACTAGATATCAGTTGGCCTTCTCAATAATGGAATAAGTGTTTGTTATCAAAAATGTGCTCCTAGCACCATAAAACAAACAAAACGTTCTCCTTTTGCACTTTCTGTTATCTTGCTAAAATCTTTGTATAAATCAAGATATTCAACTAGGTAAATTATCAGAGTGTGACGTTATAGGCATTCTACTTGTATGGACGATGTCACATCTTAATTACATAAAAAAGTAGCAAATGGTACGACAGCTATCAAACGAAATTCAGAGTTCAGTGTTGGTACCACACAAGAAATATTGCTTTGCTTCTCTTTATCTTGACCATAAATCATTTTTCCCGGATAATTATTGATTTTTCAAAACTTGTGACACATTCTGATGACACATATATACCGATAAGTGCCCAAAAACAACCATACAAGGCTTACAATTAGTTGACAGGGGAACATCGACCAAATATCTTTCAAAGACTTACATTTCGTTATTCCAGAATTGCTTGTAGATAGAACAAGCAGTGATCAATACACACACACACTACATGAAAGTGTAAGTGTAAGATTAAAAAGTATTGCAAGCAGGCAACGGTTAGGGAAACTGTATTCTCTTTCGTACTTGACGTATAGTAGGTCGGGATTCCTTGAGGCTACAGACACATATGCTAAGAACGATGGTTTATTATCGTTTGAAAACAGTTATACCAATAATTGCAACATAATTCTTTGTGACAGCAAAAACGCAATTAATTTTAATGTCCACATAAAGTTAAAGCAAATGCTGCGAAAGGTGGCAGCTGTTTCAGTATGGCAAGTGTGCGCCAAGAAGCACGGTAAATCGCGAAACAGTCGGTCAACTAGTGGAATTCTCAACGATGACAAGTACGTTTCTACTCTAATTGGTACACCTCAAGCCAAAATGAAAAATCTGTAGCAGGGGATATGAACGATGAGATAAAATACTAAGTGGGAGACTGTCAAAATGAGATGTAAGATGTCCTCAAACAATTCCCGAAAAGCATATTATGAACAGTTACTTCCAATCACAAAAGTAAATTCTTGAGCACAGAAACTATTAGTCTACATCAATCAGGAGTAGAATACATTAATACTGTCACAGCTGAGTACGAATAGTGATCATTGAGAAAGAAAACCTCAGCTGTTCTCGAAGGCGACAAAAGTCATACGGCAGCTCCTAATATCGTGTCGGACCTACTTTTGCCCTTCATAGTGCAACAATTCGACGTGGAACTGACTCTAGAATTCGCTGGAAGACACCTGCAAAAATACTGAGCCGTGCTGCCTCTGTAAGCGTCCATTACTGCGGAACTCTTTTAGGTGCAGGATTTTGCGCATACACTGACCTTCGATTGACACTCACAAATGCTCTATGGGACTCACGCCGAGGGATTTGGTTGGCTAAATCGTTCGTACGAATTGTTCAGAATGTTCATCAAATCAATCGTGAACAATTGAGGCCCTGCGACATGGAGCATTGACATATCTACACTACTGGCCATTAAAACTGCTACACCAAGAAGAAATGCAGATGATACACGGATATTCATTGGACACATATATTATACTAGCACTAACATGTGATTACATTTTCACGCAATTTGGGTGCATAGATCCTGAGAAATAAGTACCCAGAACAACCACCTCTGGCCGTAATAACGGCCTTGATACGCCTGGGCATTGACTCAAACAGAGTATGGATGGCGTGTACAGGTACAGCTGCCCATACAGCTTCAACACGATACCACCCACTACAGACAAACAGTATTGTGAACAAGCAGTGGAACAATTTTCGGTTACATCTTCCGGATCCCCACCCTTCATAAGTCTCCGAAAATTCAGTAATGGGTCGCTTAATGTTTAACCAATGCTTTAATTTTTTAAGGTGATAACAATAATGTACATCCTTTAGGATAATTTTTTTTTAAATTTAGCTATTGTTTTCTTTCCCACTCAGCTGATTGTAATTGCCAACATTTGCATAGGCTAGATACATTCTCGGAAGGATGCATTACGGCGCTGAATGGAACTCTTCGTTCTTGCATGTAAATCGTCAAAAGTTCGTAAACGTATCCTAAAATAATTGCAAAACTTATCTTCATCTCCCCTTAATTCCTCGGACAAAGAAAACACCCACCCACTTCTCCTCCTCTCATATTCAGTGGGTGGACCCAATGCACTCTTCTCCTTCTTCTTCTGCTTTCCAAACGTCCGTACAAGAGATACCACGCTGGTCGTGCTCCATTTGTAGTCGAGGTTAACTGAATATGCGCAAGACAATGTTGAGTGTTTATGGAAACAGTTCAAGGCAATCGCAAAATGCGTTTTAGACAGATACGTGACGAGTAAAACTGTGAGGGACGGGAAAAACCCACCGTGGTTCAACAACAAAGTTAGGAAACTACTGCGAAAGCAGAGAGAGATTCACTCCAAGTTTAAACGCAGCCAAATCCTCTCAGACAAACAGAAGCTAAACGATGTCAAAGTTAGCGTAAGGAAGGCTATGCGTAAAGCGTTCAGTGAATTCGAAAGTAAAGTTCTATGTTCCGACTTGACAGAAAATGCTAGGAAGTTCTGGTCTTACCTTAAATCAGTAAGTGGCTCGAAACAGCATATCCAGACACTCCGGGATGATGATGACATTGAAGCAGAGGATGACACGCGTAAAGCTGAAATACTAAACACCTTCTTCCACAGCTGTTTCACAGAGGAAGGCAGCACTGCCGTTCGTTCTCTAAATCTTCGCACAAACGAAAAAATGGCTGACATCGAAATAAGTATCCAAGGAATAGAAAAGCAACTGGAATCACTCAACAGAGGAAAGTCCACTGGACCTGACGGGATATCAATTCGTTTCTACACAGAGTACGCGAAAGAACTTGCCCCCCTTCTAACAGCCGTGTACCGCAAGTCTCTAGAGGAACGGAAGGTTCCAAACGATTGGAAAAGAGCACAGGTAGATCCAGTCTTCAAGAAGGGTCGTCGAGCAGATGCGCAAAACTATAGACCTATATCTCTGACGTCGATAGGTTGTAGAATTTTAGAACATGTTTTTTGCTCGAGTATCATGTCGTTTTTGGAAACCCAGAATCTACTCTCTAGGAATCAAGATGGATTCCGAAAACCAACTCGCTTTATTTGTTTATGAGACCCAGAAAATATTAGATACAGGCTCGCAGGTAGATGCCATTTTTCTTGACTTCCGGAAGGCGTTCAATACAGTTCCGCACTGTCGGCTGATAAACAAAGTAAAAGCCTACGGAATATCAGACCATCTGCGTCGCTGGATTGAAGAGTTTTTAGCTAACAGAACACAGCATGTTGTTCTCAATGCAGAGACGTCTACAGACGTTAAAGTAACCTGTGGCGTGCCACAGGGGAGTGTTATGGGACCGTTGTTTTCACAATATATATAAATGACCTAGTAGATAGTGTCGGAAGTTCCATGCGGCTTTTCGCGGATGATGCTGTAGTATACAGAGAAGTGGCAGCATTAGAAAATTGTAGCGAAATGCAGGAAGATCTGCAGCGGATAGGCACTTGGTGCAGGGAGTGGCAACTAACCCTTAACATGGACAAATGTAATGTATTGCGAATAAATAGAAAGAAGGATCCTTTATTGTATGATTATATGAGAGCGTAACAAACACTGATAGTAGTTACATCTGTAAAATATCTGGGAGTATGCGTGCGTAACAATTTGAAGTGGAATGATCATATAAAATTAGTTGTTCGTAAGGCGAGTGCCAGGTTGAGATTCATTGGGAGAGTCCTTAGAAAATGTAGTCCATCAACAAAGGTGGCGGCTTACAAAACACTCGTTCGACCTATACTTGAGTATTACTCATCAGTGTGGGATCCGGACCAGGTCTGGTTGACGGAGGAGATAGAGAAGATCCAAAGAAGAGCGCCGCATTTCGTCACAGGGTTATTTGATAAGCGTGATAGCGTTACGGAGATGTTTAACAAACTCGAGTGGCAGACTCTGCAAGAAAGGCGCTCTGCATCGCGGTGTAGCTTGCTGTCCAGGTTTCGAGAGGGTGCGTTTCTGGATGAGGTATCGAATATATTGCTTCCCCCTACTTATACCTCCCGAGAAGATCACGAATGTAAAATTAGAGAGATTCGTGCGCGCACAGAGGCTTTCCGGCAGTCGTTCTTCCCGCGAACCATACGCGACTGGAACAGGAAAGGGAGGTAATGACAGTGGCACGTAAAGTGCCCTCCGCCACACACCGTTGGGTGGCTTGCGGAGTATAAATGTAGATGTAGAAGACACGGAAGGACGGCACCGCATGCCGTGCATCTGTTAGCTACGTGTAGGTCTAGTGTCGGCCCGGCAAAAATGCCCTCTTGATCTGAAATAAGTCTAACCCGCCGGGCAGATTCGTGCCGGGAACCGTCACGCCTTCCCATGCTGGAAGCAGGCGCGTTAGACCGCGCGGCTAGCCGGGCGAGCGTAATTCATAATGTTCCAACACGGTGTACACTGCCCTCCATAAGTTTAGAAACGCCATACTCTGCTTTACAACAGACGAAGATTGGAGTGATATATGGGAGTTATTGGCTAGAATACAGAACAGTATGATCAAATGAAGATTAGTATTGACACTTACAATATTGCACAGATAATTATTGTACATATACATACGTGTTAGTAGATTTCGGTAACGATTAAGTTTATATAAAGAGTCCAGACAATTCCACTTGAGGCGTAGCGCCTTGGAGGCGGGTAAGTGGGAGGTGTGTCTCAGAGCTGGAGAGTGACAGATGGTGACGCGAGACTGGACGCGCACGTAGTTGATGTATCAGCCGATAGAGGACAGTATTGGATAGGGGGACTCTGATTTTAGTTCCGATTGTGCCCACTAGAGTGCACTAAAGTAATAGAATGTTTTTCATAAACTGTTCTAGTATTTTCATAAAGTATTATTGTCTTTTTGTGTATGTAAAATGTTGTAAATGTGTTTTTAGCAGTATGAACGATGCGTGAGTGTAGTTTAAGGTTAATATTAAGATATTTGTTTAACGAGTTATGTAGTAGGATTTAGTGTGGGAACATTTCGAAGAAGTGTGGATATTATCAAAGGGGATATTTGTAGAATAGATTTGTAAAATAAGTTTACGGTAAAGGGAAAGTTAATTCAGGTATAAATAACATTAGTAAATAACTTTAGGCATAAACAAAACTTCAGCATATTAGATAATTACGTCGGTAAAAAGTGCAGTCGTTAGGTTTACTATTTTGCGATTGGTTATTGACGAAAAGCGCGGACTGACGCGGGAGAGTATTGTTTTGCTATTGGCTGTTGAGTAAACTGTCCAGTGTTAAGGCAATATCCTTCGCGCGCTTTTCTCGGCTGGTAGAGTAGACTTGGAGTATTCTAGAGAGGAGTGGGAGCCTAGCCATGAAACAGATCGGACGTGTGTAGTAATAGTTCCGATGGAAACGATAAGTTGCTGGATGTAGCAGTGTTTCATACATCAAAAGTGTGGTAAAGTGACGGCATAATTATTCGATGGGCCTGTAAAAATGTCGGAATTTTAAGTGAATTTTGTGACGAGACAAGACATATATTCCGCGTGGCGTATTGAGCAGGTCGGTGGCTAAAAAGTGTGACTCCACAATCAGTATTTTTGTAGCTATTACGTTTTCGGGAAATGCAACACCATAAACTTGCTAACGCGAGTGAAAGGAATTATGAGTGACTGTGTTAAGACTAGCACGGGCTTGGCAGTGATACTTGTTCACCTAAGTTTTAGAATATATTAATTGAGGACAAAATTTCCAACCTCTCATTTCGTGTGAAAACTTTCTCCCAAAACGTAGATTAGTGACTCTAATTGCAGCCTGGTTCCCGTCGAAGTACAGTAGGTTTCGCTCGGCTTCCCTACTGATGATCTGCTGAGACAATGTTCACAGGCAGGTGCAAGTCCGTCGTAAAGGGGCGGAAGGAACCGCGCCGCCGCACACTAAACACGGTAGGTGGCGCCACTAGATGGCACGATTTTTGCTCAGCTCTGGTTCCGTCTGTATAAGGTAGGACACGCTGCGAAAGCAGGGAGTCGGCTCTGTGTCGGTGATCTTTTAAATGGAATAAATTCGCAGGTTTGTTGACAGTAGATGGAAAATTAACCAAATGTTTTATCAAGCCATTCTCGAGCAAAATGCAGAGACATCTGGATCGGATATGATTGGAAAAGGGTTTGTTTGCAGTAAGGCAACGACCAGAAACCTACATCCGCTTGTGTCAGAAGTGTGTGAAGTCTCTAGAGTTAAGAAAATTTTGAAAAACATGGGATGGCCTATCCAGGTCCCCGATTGTAACCCAGTGTAACTACTATGGGATAAGTTGGGCAGGAGGATCCGAAAACGGCGAATCTCGGTTGAGACACACTTCTGGGACGTTCTGCAGCAAGAATGGAGACTAATCCCAACTGAAACCCTGGAAAATTGCCCCCTCGCACGCAGAGATTGTGTAAGGCAGTGATTAAAGCAAAGGGTGCCTGTTTTGAGGAATCTGAAATTTGATACTTGCGTTTACCTATGTATTGTTTGACCTTAATAAACATTTCCATTGTACTTAATCACTTAGTGTTTCCAAAATTATGTAAGACAGTACATGTTCCAAAAAACTGCTACGAATCGTCGTTAGCGACATGGCTCTGTACTTCAGAGGATTACTGTTCTTCCCTTAGGGTTTGGTTGGGAAGGGAGTGAGACAGGGTTGTAGCCTCTCCCCGATGTTATTCAATCTGCATATTGAGCAAGCAGGAAGAAAACAAAAGAAAAAATCGGAGTAGGTATTAAAATCCATGGAGAAGAAATAAAAACTTTGAGGTTCGCCGATGACATTCTAATTCTGTCAGAGACAGCAAAGGACTTGGCAGAGCAGTTGAACGGGATGGACAGTGTCTTGAAAGGAGGATATAAGATGAACATTAACCAAAGCAAAACGAGGATAATGGAATGTAGTCGAATTAAGTCGGGTGATGCTGAGGGAATTAGATTAGGAAATGAGACACTTAAAGTAGTAAAGGAGTTTTGCTATTTGGGGAGCAAAATAACTAATGATGGACGAAGTAGAGAGGATATAAAATGTAGACTGGTAATGGCAAGAAAAGCATTTCTGAAGAAGATAAATTTGTTAACATCGAGTATAGATTTAAGTGTCAGGAAGTCGTTTCTGAAAGTATTTGTATGGAGTGTAGCCATGTATGGAAGTGAAACATGGACGATAAATAGTTTGGACAAGAAGAGAATGGAAGCTTTCGAAATGTGGTGCTACAGAACAATGCTGAAGATTAGATGGGTAGATCATGTAACTAATGAGGAGGTGTTGAATAGAATTGGGGAGAAGAGGAGTTTGTGGCACAACTTGACTAGAAGAAGGGATCGGTTGGTAGCGCATGTTCTGAGGCATCAAGGGATCACCAATTTAGTATTGGAGGGCAGCGTGGAGGGTAAAAATCGTAGAGGGAGACCAAGAGATGACTACACTAAGTAGGTTCAGAAGGATGTAGGTTGCAGTAGGTACTGGGAGATGAAGAAGCTTGCACAGGATAGAGTAGCATGGAGAGCTGCATCAACCAGTCTCAGGACTGATGATCACAACAACAATAACAGGTTTTGGTGTGATTTCTGATACTTTCTAGTATTTGGATACTGATCTCTCGAATAGCGAACAGTTGTACATCAGTGTTACATATGGAGCTATTGTATCGGCATAAATGGTTCAAATGGCTCTGAGCACATTGGGACTTAACATCTGAGGTCATCAGTCCCCTAGAACTAGAACTACTTCAACCTAACTAACCTAAGGACATCACACACATCAGTGTCCGAGGCAGGAATCGAACGTGCGACCGTAGCGGTCGCGCATTTCCAGACTGTAGCGCCTAGAACCGCTCGGCCACTCCGGCCGGCTGTATCAGCATACCCTGAGAGGAACTAAATTGATATGATATCTGGACAGAAAGTCTTGCCTTTACTAAGTGTTTTAAGCTGCTTCGCTACAGAGAGCATACCTGATGCTAAGTTTCGCGTCCTCGCTGTTATTCTGGAATATTTACTTCGTCCTTCTTGGTGACGGAATTTTCGCTAAACTGTGTAAAACAACACTGTTTTAGGGGTGCTGTTATCGGTAATATTAGCATTGGTATCGCACGGCGAAGATATTAACTGTGTCTTGCCACTGGTGTACTTTATATACGACCAGAATCTCTTTGGATTTTCTGTCACATTTAGAGGCAGAGCTTTGTTGTGGAAGCTATTTAAAAAATTTCACATTGAAGTCTCGCTTTTATCTGAAAGAAGATGTAACGAATTTGGCAGGGAGGGGGCGGCTGGAATTGTGGAAAAGGAAAATAAAACAAAAATAATCACTCAAACGATATTTTATTAAACAGAGAATTTTAAAAGTTAGTTATTATACGTGTGTTCCAATGACGTCAAGATCGTGGGGGTGTCTTTGTTGCTGATCACTCTGGCCTCCACCAACTAAAGATAACTTTGAGGAAAATACATATGTTCGCTGCTAGAATAGTTTGCAAACATTACACTTTAGTAATTAGGCGCAGTAAAAGAAGTGCGACTTTTAACCACTTATTTCTGCAAATACGTCTCCTCTTTAGCGTTGTTGAGGCAGTCCACAGTCGCTGCTCGTCCGGGTGCGTCGCGAGTGTCTGGCAGCTACGCAGGAAGTGGATGCTGTGTCTTCTAGTGTAATAAATATGTAATGTACTGAATCGACTGTGAGAGACTCTATGACAATCATATCGTTGACTCGGAATATTACTCCCTCTGTGGGCTACTCGTAACTAAGCGTACCTAGAGTTTTCTGTTCGCTTCTTTTGATGTTATGTGGAGAATTGTACAAGAGACACAATAAACCGTTATTATTCGATGAGAACAAAGGTGAGCTCACGACTTTAATTAGTATTTTTGGAAGTATTGAAATGGCAGAATTGTTTCAGATTGAATGCGACGTGTACGGGAAGAGACGTGGACAACAGCACTCGAACCTGCAATCTCATGTATGAGTAGTTGCTAAAAATATCCAGCCGTCGCTCCCGAAACTCTTCATACGCGCAACAAACGGTAATTCTTTTAAAAGCACTATCAGAGACAATTTTATCACGTTGTTACGACCTTTTACTGCGAGGATAATACATCGACAACAGACAAACACATAAAAGAATCTGCCACAGTCTCCACCCTCTGCTCTCGTAGAAGGTGGCGCGTGCGTATGTGGGTTACATAGACCGGCCTAGGAGGTCCTCGACCCCCTCCTATGACTGCGGCTCATCTCTGCCCTCTGAACCACGACGACGGTTGTCGTGTCGTCGAGAAGTGCTCCGAACCTGACCTGCTATGGCAGGTAGACGCCGTGGCTCTGCTGAAGTGTCAGGGACGCCGGTGGCCTGGCCCAGGTCGACACGTAAGACCCCCCAAGCCGTCCCACGTGCGTTGGAGGCTATCAGCTTACGGAGAGGAGGACGTCTCTCTGGCGGCTGTTGGCGGTCTTGAGTGCTAGCAGGAAATCTACAACAGACTTATACCCAGCGTTAATACTGTGTCAGGGAGTCGAATACGCACGTTCTGTACACAGTCGATCCTTCTGAGCACATCCCTCGTAAACACAAATGCTGGAGTACATATTATGAAATATCGGCTGGTTTTGACACAACGTCACTTGTAATGACCGCATCCACTTTCCTAATACGAATGTATCAGCGATTCATATAGCGCATTAATTGCTTAACACATTTGTTATACTAACAGACTGGTGCGTAACAATATTCAGCAGTCCTTCTTGCGTTAGTGACTTGGTTTCTTACTTCACGTAACAAGGTGACGTGATACTTCTCAGTCGTTTTGCTTTACTAGGCTCCTGCTGATGCTACCTACCCACTTCGCGCAAAGTGTTGATGTCCTGCTTTGCGTCTGACCCGCTAGCATGTTGAAAGGCTGTCGTTTCGTGTCGCGCATGTTGGCACTCCCACAAGGAACACAAAGTGGACGAGGTCCTGCAGTTATGAAATTCGGCGGCCACCTCCCTGATACAGGGATGCTACGTAACATAATATTTGCTTAACAATACGAGGGTTGTCCAGAAAGTAAGTTCAGATCGGTCGCGAAATGGAAACGACTGGGAAAATCCGGTGAAATTTTGCACAGATGTGTTGGGCAGTGTCTCTAGTATGCCCATCGATCGTGTCGCGTCGCTCTTTTCAGTTTTGAGTGAACAGTGAGCACGTAAAGATGCTTAGGGAATAGCGCCACCCGCCAAGTATGAGGGCCTGGTTAGAGATTTCGCCTGTGTCATGCAGCCCACATAAAGCAACTGTCGAGCAGTTCTTTCTTCGTGCCGATTGTCGGCCGCACACTGCAGGGGCAACAAAGGCGCTCCTGCAGCGTTTCCGATGGGAAGTGTTTGATCACCCACAATACAGCCCGTCATTGGCTCCCCCTGAGTCTCATCTCTGCTCACAAGAACCGCTGGCTACGAAGACAAAATGTTTCCACTGACAACGAGCTGCAGACCAGTGCAGATAACTGGCCGAAAGCACAAGCGGCTGCTTTCTGTGACGAGGATATTGGAAAGTTGATACAGCACAACGACAAAAGTCGAAGTTGGAGCGGCGACTGTGTGGAGAAGTAGGTGGAAGGTGTACCTAACTGATGCAAATAAAACGTTTCTGGTTTCCACAGTGGTTTCCATTTTGCAACCGATCGGAACTTACTTCCTGGACAACCCTCGTAGGATCCTGCAGTGCATGTTCGCTTCCTGGACAACCCTCGTAGCATCCTGCAGTGCATGTTCGCTTCCTGGACAACCATCGTAGGATCCTGCAGTGCATGTTCGCTTCCTGGACAACCCTCGTAGGATCCTGCAGTGCATGTTCGCTTCCTGGACAACCCTCGTAGGATCCTGCAGTACATGTTCGCTTCCTGGACAACCCTCGTAGGATCCTGCAGTGCATGTTCGCTTCCTGGACAACCCTCGTAGGATGCTGCAGTGCATGTTCGCTTCCTGGACAACCCTCGTAGCATCCTGCAGTGCATGTTCGCTTCCTGGACAACCCTCGTAGGATCCTGCAGTGCATGTTCGCTTCCTGGACAACCCTCGTAGGATCCTGCAGTGCATGTTCGCTTCCTGGACAACCCTCGTAGGATCCTGCAGTGCATGTTCGCTTCCTGGACAACCCTCGTAGGATCCTGCAGTGCATGTTCGTAGGCTTCTCCGCAGGTAAGTGCGCACACAAGAAGACGTACATTTACCACTCCATTGAATTAACCATTCAAATTGTATCTAATTTCTTTATCTGCAGATTAAACACCAAATAATTGATCTTAGATTGTCACGACGTACACGAATATGCACATTACTTGCCGCCGTCGATGGTACAGCCGAAAGTGCATGTTTACAAAAACCACTGGAACAGGGTGGTCTCCGTGGTAGATGTGACGGTACAAACCCCCGTAACTAGATGAATATTTGTAGTGTGCAAGGATTGCTTTGTGGGAAGCGAGCGAGCGCGCGACATGGTGCGCGATTCGCGGAAGCGCGTGGCGCGCCGGCGCGAGATTTGCAAGGTCGGTGGGACGCCTCCGCGGCCACGTGGCCCGCAGTTTGGGGCCATTGTTTGGTTTTTCGCGCATTACGCGAAAACTGTGTAACTTACGGTGAAGAGCGATGCGGCTGTAGACTGTGGTCAGCAATATGCACCTTCTGAAAGATCGATTGTTATTTCAAGTCACGAGACGCAAAGGTAGTAACATCACAATCGGTTAATATCACGAATACTGAAAGATCAATAAAATAGTAAATAACAACTGACAGGGATGAGCGAGCACTCATTAAAAACGTTTCGACATAACGGATCGAGTGCCGTAGTCATATGTTAAGATTCATAAACAACTAACCCCAAAAAGTGCAATAAACATAATTCGAGGTAAAGTTGTTTATAAAATTCAATAGAAAATTCGTGACCTAAAGAACAGCACTATTAATATTTTGGGTGACATCACATGTATAAACTAGTTAAGTTTTACTATACACTTAACTAGCAATAGTTTTCATTGTTTGCAAGTTATTATTAACATTTATCTCCCATAATTAATTAACTGTTATAGATATGAAGATTTTGAACAGCGCATGTGTAGATCGCTATAGACTACGTCTAAAAACGGTGCCATGTCCACTTCTATGTTAAAGCTTTGCAGCATAGATGAGAACAAACAAATTTGCGCTGAGTGGCGAAAGTCTGCAACAAACTAAAACTTGATTTACGGGCGATGGAATAATACTAAAATTAATGTAAAACAGTAAATAAGATGAACTTTTTAGCGCGGTTGCGATGGTGTACTTATTTCTTTCGAGGGATGTGTGTATCAAAATTTGTAACCATAACTGGTGAGATTGGTACTTGCATAACGAGGGGGTTGACGTCCGAGCCTATATAAGCGAACGGCCATCTTGGCCAGGGTCAGTCGTTTTAGGAGGTCAGTGGCCCATGTGGTTGTTTGAGAATTCTTTTTCGCGCCGATTTATTTCGACAAAGAGTATTGTTTAATAGTGCAAATGTACAAGAATATATTTGGTGAACTGGACGTGCTACGATTATTTGTGTGAGTACGATTTACGAGGTATACAGCGTCGTTAGTGAACATGTGGTGAACTGTGATTTCGCGCCAAAACTGCTATAACAAAGAGGACAGTGGGACTTGTGGTACTATTCTAACTATCTGAATAGTTTTCGTTTATAGCAGCCTACATTACTGTTATTAGGGGGATCGGAGTCAAATTATTATTAAAGTACAACTGTAAACCGTCTCACCAGTGCTAATTTCATTGTATGAAAGAAAATAACAACGACAATAAATAGTGATTGAAGTGTGTTGTGAAAAACTGACTTTAGTATAATAATCGCCTAATTCTTGCTCCCTAGCATAAGCTGTACTTCTGTCTGAGTGAATAATTAATTCAAAAACTATAACAAATGCGCGGGTGTGGAAGTGTACTAATGCACAAAGTGAGGAAATCATCCCCTGAGACGTACGTGGGAGCCAATATTAGCAATTACATTTTTTAACCAACATTTGTATATGCACATTCGTGTGAAATCTCTGCAACCGCACTTCTTGTATTATTTACCGCCCCGTCGCATAGAGAATACGAGAACATATGCTCTAAAGCTCGTGAGTACATCGAATGGACGATGTGAATGCTTATGTACTACAACGTTTTCTCTAAACTGCACAATTTGATCAAATCTGTTTAAGAGAGTTGTCGATGTTTTCAGAAACTAGCAACTCGGGCTCTGCCGATTTACGCGTCTACCATGACGAGTGCTGTTGATCTGTGTTGAGGGTACCTACTTACCAGATCTCGTGTATGTGCTGCTCCGCAGCTTGTCCTCTACAAAGGCACAGGTAATACCAATAGTAATAAAAATGAATGTAGAAGAAGAAAAGAACACAGGAACTGGATAGCACCGATGTGCACTGAGGTGACTTACGTTACGCCATACGCATATTTACAGATGGCGGCAGTATGGCGAACACAAGGTGTAAGAGGGCAGAGCAATGACGGAGGTGTCATTTGTACCCACAGATTCATGTGGAAAAGTGTCCGACGTGTTTATGGCAACACGATGGGAATTAATAGACTATGAACGTGGAATGGTAGCTAGAACTAGCCCAACGTACAGTGCATTTCGGAAACCGGTAGGGAATTCAGTGTTGCGTCATCCACATTGTCAAAAGTCTGCCAAGAATACTAAATTTCAGGCGCTACCTCCCACCACGGGCAACGCAGTGGCCGACGGCCTTCACTTAAAGACCGTGAACAGTGGCGTTTGCGCAGCATTGTCAGTGCTTTGATACAAGCAACACTGCGTGAAATAAAGGGAGAATTCAGTGTGGAATCTATGACGAACGTATTAGTTACTACAGTGAGTCGAATTCTGAAGTTCATGGTCTCTGGCAACAGACGACCGACGCGAGTGCTTTTGCTCACAGAACGACATCGCCTGCATAGCTTCTTCCGGTGTCGTGATCATATATGAAAATCAGACGACTCGAAATCCGTTGTCTGGTCACATGAGTCCTGGTTTCAGCTGGTAAGAGCTGACGGTAGAGTTATAGTGTGGTGCAGACCCCGCGAATGCACTGACACAAGTTGTGCGAGCTGGTGGTGGCTCTGTAACAGAGTGACCTGTGTTTACGTGGAATGGACTGGGTCTTCTGGTCTAACTACATCTACATTTACATCTAGATGGATACTCTGCGAATCACATTTAAGTGCCTGGCAGACGGTCCATCGAACCACCTTCACAATTCTCTATTATTCCAATCTCGTAACCGAGCGAGATGGCGCAGTGGTTAGCACACTTCACTCGCATTCGGGAGGACGACGGTTCAATCCCGTCTCCGGCCATCCTGATTTAGGTTTTCCGTGATTTCCCTAAATCGTTTCAGGCAAATGCCAGGATGGTTCCTTTAAAAGGGCACGGCCGATTTCCTTCCCAATCCTTCCCTAACCCGAGCTTGTGCTCCGACTCTAACGACCTCGTTGCCGACGTCACGTTAAACACTAACCACCACCACTAATCTCGAATAGCGTGCAGAAAGAATGAACACCTATATCTTTCCGTACGAGCTCTGATTTCCCTTATTTTATCGTGGTAATCCTTCCGCCCCATGTAGGTCGGTGCTAACAAAATATTTCCGCATTCGGAGGAGAAAGTTGGTGATTGGAATTTCGTGAGAGGATTCCGCCGCAACGAAAAACGCCTTTCTTTTAATGATTTCCAGCCCAAATCCTTTATCATTTCTGTGACACTCTCTCCCATATTTCGCGATAGTACAAAACATTCTGCCTTTCTTTGAACTTTTTCGATCTATCTACATCATACTCCCCAAGCCACTTAATGGTGCATGGTAGAGGGTATTTTCGGTACCACTATCTGATTCTTCCAACCCTGTTCCACTCGCGAATAGTGCGTGGGAAGAATGATTGTCGGTAAGCCTCTGTACTGGCTCTAATTTCTCGATTTTTCTCCTCATTGTCAATACGTGAGATGTATGTGGGAGGGAAGTAATATGTTGTCCGACTCCTCCTGAAAAGTTCTGCCCCGAAATTTCAACAGTAAATCTGTCCGTGATGCACAACGCCTCTCTTGTGACGTCTGCCAGTGGAGTTTGTTTAGCATCGCCGTAACGCTCTCTCGCCAGCTAAACGATCCCGTGATGAAATGCGCCGCTGTTCATTGGATCCTCTCTATCTCCTCTATCAGTCCTATCTGATAGGGATCCCAGATATATCAACAATACTCAAGAATCGGGCGAACAAGCACCTTACAAGCCACTTCTTTCGTGGATGAGTTGCATTTCCTTAAAATTCTTCCGGTGAATCTGAGTCTGGTGTCTGCTTTTCCACTGTCTGTTTTATACGGTCATTCCACTTAAGGTCGCTCTGGATAGTTACGAGTAGATATTTTACGGTAAATACTGTCTCCAGCTGTTTGTCATCAATAATGTAACTGTACAGTAGTAGATTTCTTTTCCTACGAACGCGCAATTTGTTACATTTATTTACGGTGAGGGTCAACTGCCATAGTTTGCACGTTTCATCATTTCTCTGCAGGTCGTTCTGCAAATTCTTACTAGCTTCTGGCGCTGCTACTTTGGTACAGACAACCGCATCGTCTGCGAATAGCCTTACAGATCATCCGACGCTTTCTACTAGATCTTTTATATACATTGTAAACAGCAACGGTCCTATCGCACTTCCCTGCGATACTCCGGATATTACCTTTATATCTGTCGATTTAGTTCCGTTAAGATCAACGTCTTGAGTTCTATCTGCAAGAAAGTCCTGAATCCAATCGCAAGTCTGCTCCCATACTCCTTAAGCTCGTATTTTTTTCATTAAACGGCAATGCGGCACGGTGTCAAATACCTTACTGAAATTAAGGAACACGGCATCAACCTGAGCGCCGTTGTCCACTGCGCTGAACCGATCACTGACTTTTTGGCTACTTGGGGACCATTTGCAGCAAACCACGGACTTCATGTTTCCAAAGATGTCACAGAGCCGCAATTGGTCGCGATTGGTTTGAAGAAGATTCTGGGCAATTCGGATACCATCGAACAATCATGGGACACAATCGAGAAGTTAGTTTGTGCACGGGATACTTTAGCGGCAACACTGGCAATTATGGACGGTCGGACACTATAATAGGAGGTATCCCACTGCTTCTTTCACGTCAGTGTATACCTTACTATTGTGATGCGATGATGCTACATACTCTGGCACACGTTGTACCTGCAGTAGCTGAAATGATTGATGCTTCAGCTGCAACTGCAGTAGGAGCCGCAGAAGCGCTAGATCCTCTGAGATGCGTCTGACACATGACGCATACATAAATACTTGTGACAAATATGTGCCGTAATCTAAACCCACTGTTTATACAAAATGTAAAAAACACAGACAGTTCCCATTAACTGTGGTACACGAAATTAAAACTGCCCAGGGGCTGAGAGAAGCTTTTCGGCATTAGTTGGATTCTATTGCGTATTCATTGGCAGGACACTTAGAAGATGCAACAAGTCCACTAAATAGACAGCTTACACTACACTCGTTCGTCCTCTGTTAGAATATTGCTGCGCGGTGTGGGATCCTTACCAGGTGGGATTGACGGAGGACATCGAGAGGGTGCAAAGAAGGGCAGCTCGTTTTGTATTATCGCGTTATAGGGGAGAGAGTGTGGCAGATATGATACACGAGTTGGGATGGAAGTCATTACAGCATAGACGTTTTTCGTCGCGGCGAGAGCTTTTTACGAAATTTCAGTCACCAACTTTCTCTTCCGAATGCGAAAATATTGTGTTGAGCCCAACCTACATAGGTAGGAATGATCATCAAAATAAAATAAGAGAAATCAGAGCTCGAACAGAAAGGTTTAGGTGTTCGTTTTTCCCGCTCGCTGTTCGGGAGTGGAATAGTAGAGAGATAGTATGATTGTGGTTCGATGAACCCTCTGCCAAGCACTTAAATGTGAATTGCAGAGTAGTCATGTAGATGTAGATGTAGATGTAAGAGGAGCTGATGTTATTTTGTCCAGTGCCTGTAAATTTCAGACTGTGGTCTTTAAATCAGATGTATGTAATGTGTCGTAATTAACAGCGCAAACTGACACCAATGGAAGTATACAGTAGTGGCAGCAAGAAATTTGCAGTATACATGGTTCCGCCAATAAGCCGTTGACGAGAAAACAGCTTATGAGTGATTACGACGCGGCACTGACTTCAGCCTATATTTAAGAGTTGAGGATTGTGGTGCATGTTTGATGGGGCAATGGATAGACTGACTGCAACCTGTACATGGACCTCCAAGATTATCTTACCTCAATCATCTTGGTTCTTCTGTCAGGAATCATCTCAACCGTGTAATTATCCTGTTGATAATGTTGAAGAACTGGAGCAGTGAATTGTATAGTACGTCAAGTTTTACGAGATATTAATCGTATATAGTTGATGTCCCTGAGATGCACTGATAATGATGTAAGCCGAAGTAATGCATTTAAAATAAGTTTGTACCAGCGCTGAGATTAGAAATTTTGTATCTTTCTTACGAGGCGCGATAGCTATTAGGGGACAGTTGTGCTGGTTCTTTTTATGTTATGTATTTTGGTTTTTATATGTTATGTAAAGTTGGAGTTGGTATTATTCTACCTGCTTCACTACTGAAAAATTATTTATGTCATTGACTCACTTATAGTACTTCTCGCAGTTAGTTTCCTCGACATGCTGTTTTTATATTAAAAGACACCACTGACACGCTTTAAATCGCAGATTACAGCCGCAGTTAACCGTTATTAATTATTTTAGTCTAAACGTAACGGTGAGGAGATTCTCTTACCTTCCGCTAAGGGGGTTAAGCGGAGATCAGAAAACTTTACTGAAGAAACTTTCAGTATGGTCCATCATTGGCAAAACTGACTTCTTTTAAGGTGAAAACGTTAACTATGAGAAATTTTCTACATTTACATTTATTTTTTTTTAGTAAAAATTACCAAATATTTATTACGACTCTCGACCGTAATAATTTAGAACAGTGTTCCCCTATAAAATTTGCAGAAATTATTTAAGTCATTCACTTCACGAATATAGGATCTGTTACAGTTAAACATTAGGGACACTTTTAAGTAATATTTGGTTGTATTTTGTCGAAAAAGTACACGAAACTTACACGTTTTCGTGCCTCCTCAGAAAATAGCTTATTGCACTACGTAGCATAATGGGAAGTCTGTTGATTCTTTTTCAAAAGGAACAGAGATTACAATAACATTCGCAGATCATATTAGTTGATTACATAGTCTTTTCGATTTTTCTGCGGTAACATTTATTTTGTTACGTCAGTTTTGTTAAATTTGCGAAGTTCTTCAGTATTATTTTTCCACGTTATGTAGAGTACCGCCACACAGTGTCGCTGCTCTACAACCATTGCACAATTATTTTTGTATGTTTTCTTGCAGAATACAATTCCAACTCACGCCTCAATCCATTGCTATTCATCTTCTAAACTCGTTTCAGTGTTGCTGAGGCTCTCCAGTATTGGAATACCACCACAGCAGTGAGAGAAATGGGGTTAATCCTGCCTGTACCTGAGGTGTAGGTGGTATATTAATCACATATATTTGATATTTCTGAGACGTTAACATTATAGTGGATGAAACAGAGACTCAATTTGTAGAAAGACGTATTGCCAGTGTGTTGCCACGACTAGTGTATCTATCTAATAAACTGGAAACATGTGTTCGAATACAGGCACTGAAACAAATTTTATTTCAGAGCTTCAGCCGACATCATAGTCAAAGATAAAGATGAGGCCCAGTACGTCTCGGGAACATGAGCTGTAAATGATTAATACATCGATTATGCCCGAGGTACACTCAGGAACATTTCCACATCGCTCACTGCTAAGGTGCTGTTCCAGTATTCGAGAGCTTTGGCAACAACAACGGGAGTTGAGCAAGGGAACAACAGCAGGCCGAGGCGTTGAGTTGGAATTTGTATCAGGGAGGGAGCCGTATTGGGGTAATCCGTGCAGCTGTGCTACCTGCAGTGTCAGTGCGGTGTAACGACTACAGCATCTGTCTACGAAACAGGAGACTCTGGTTCGAATCCCACACCTGGGACAAAATTTAATTCATTGCTTTGGTCTACATCATTTACGAGATAGTCAAGGGATGGGCATAAAATTCTTAACTCCCCAATTAGAGGAATGTAGGACTAAAGGTAATACGAATACGGTACGTGAAACACCCTTATTCACATATGGAGCTCGGGAGGATTGATCTCTTAATATCTTATGTGTTCGCTGTACTTAGTTTAACCTTGTCCCCGCGTTCTCTACGGGAACAGGGAGTTGCACTACATTTCTAGACTCCTCAGTTAAAGCTGGTTATGTAACTTTCTAAGTAAGCGTCCTTGCAATAATTTGCTTCCATCTTCAAGCGCTTATATAAGTTCCAACGTCTCTATGACGCTCTCAAAGTGGTGAAAGAAACTTGTAAGCATGCGCCTCCTCTTTCACCTATTCGTTAAAACAAATCCCCTGTTAGTCCTATATGGTATGGTAATGTCTGCCATCTATTTCACCTACGACTGAACGTGTGTGATCATTTCATTTTATATCCCCACAAACTGCTATAGTTAGCCATCTCTATTTTGTGTATTGCCATAGTTTTGTCAATCTGATATTCTAGTGACAGGATACTACACTGAAGCTCCAAAGAAACTGGTACAGGCATCCGTATTCAAACACAGAGATATGTAAACAGACAAGAGTATGGAGCTGCGGTCGGCTGCCAGGTTACTAAGATTTAAGTGAGTTTGAATGTGGTGTTATAATCGCCGCACGACGGATAGGACACAGCATCTCCGAGATAGCGATGAAGTGCGAATTTTCCCGTACGACCATTTCTAGAGTGTACCGTGAATATCAGAAATCCAGCAAAACATCAAATCTCCTGCGGCCGGAAAAAATCCTGCAAGAACGGGACCAAAGACACCTGAAGATAATTGTTCAACGTGACAGTAGTGCAATCGTTCCGCAAATTGCCACAGATTTCAAATCTGGGCCATCAACAAGTGTCAGCGTGCGAACCATTCAACGAAATATCGTTGATACGGCCTTTCGGAGCCCAAGGTCCACTCGTGTACCCATCATGACTGCACGACAAAACGCTTTACGCCTCGCCCGGGCCCGTCAACACCGACATTGCACTGTTCATGACTGGAAACATCTTGCCTGGTCGGGTGAGTCTCATTTTAAATTTTACCGAGCGGATGGACGTGTACAGGTATGGAGACAACCTCATTAATCCATGGACCCTGCATGTCAACAGGGGACTGTTCAAGAGGGTGGAGCCTCTCCAATGGTTTGGGCGTGCAGTTGGAGTTGGAGTGCTGTGGGACCACAGATATGTCTAGATACACCAAATGTCATGGTGTTTCTGAAATTAGTACAGTTTTTTTTAAACACCAAATGTGATAGCGAGCGAGGTGGAGCAGTGGTTACCACACTGGACTCGCATTCGGGAGGACGGCGATTCAATCCCACGTCCGGCCATCCTGATTTAGGTTTTCCGCGATATCCCTAAATCACTTCAGGCAAATGCCGGGATGGTTCCTTTGAAAGGGCACGGCCGTCTTCCTTCCCCGTTCTTCCTTAACCTGAGGAGACCGATGAGCTCGCTGTTTGGTCTCCTCTCTCAAACAACCCAAACCAATCAAATGTCATGATTACCTCCATGCATGAGTCTTAAGCATATCATCCATTACTATCTTTAAACGTAAATTGCGGTTTGCAGTATATAAGTCTTTCTTCAGTGAAATATCTACCATATCTCCAAAAAAATTTACGAAATTTGCCAATCTGCGATAGCGGAAATCATGTGTGCAACGTCTAGATAACATGTACTCGTTTACTAGGTAATAAAGTTTATATTCCTGAAGGAACTTAATTGCTTATTTTCAATTAAGATAACACGAATATATGCGTAATGAGGTTGAGAACACTAGGCTGTAGCACTGAAACTCTGATGGTTAAATCGAAACACCCGCAACACTATGACCGAGGCTGAAAAGCTCCTAAATAACAGTACATCTCACACAATAAAAGTAACAGAAAGACGATTAAACCACTAAACTGACAGCTCGAAGACTTTTTTTGGAGAATAAATGAAAAGGAATGGGTGATGAGACTTGTAGATGATGTAACTGGAGCAATAGACAAGAAAGTCACCTCCACCGAGATAGAAGTTTGCAGCTGCATGTGGCACCGTTTGAGCAAGACTGAGTACCCTCGATGGGCACTAGCGGATTCTTCATCTATCACAAGACTCACTATCTGATTTGACCAATAACTTTAGAGAAAATAAATTCACTTTACGAAGTTACAATATTATACTGTAATCACTGGAGATGACTTCTTTCATTCAGCAATAAATTGTGCTAATTACATTATCTTAGTGGTGCTCGTAACAAAACATCCTGCGAAACTTCAACTGAATACCTCTGTCGCAACTACCTGGAACAGCTAGTACCATATCCGACTCATGATGGGAATATTCTGGATTTAGCGGCAATGGTTAAAGACTCTTCGACGATGCCCATATTGAAAATGATAACAGTGACCGTGAGGCAGTTGCAGCAACAATGATCACAAAACCACATAGGGCAACTAGAGGAAATAGAAATTTTTATGTCTTCAGTAAACTAGGTAAACAGTTAGTATGAAGGACCCGAAACTTTCAGTCCACGACGGGAGCATGTAGCTGTAGCCATACTATGACTCATGTTTAAAAGAATATCTGACCATGCATTCCTTTGATAGGTACCCATTACAAGACTTCACGATAGGATGGACACTCTATGGTATAGGGCTACTGTACACAAACTAATAAAGGAAAGGATACTACTCAGTAATGAATGGAAAACACAGAACAGGGCTCTGGACAGACGTTGAATGAATCTGGTCAGGCTGTGAAAAGGCACTAGAAGCCTTCACCGAGACTGTAGGTGAACATAATCGAAATGTCTCTCTCAAAACCTCATAAAATATCGGTCTTACAGAAAGGCTGTTATTATCACTATTGGACGAGGCACGAAATGTTATTACGTTTATCAGACTAAAAGCAGAAACGCTTACCTTCATTTCCAAACAACCGTTTACAACGGAAGGCTGAGCAAGGTTTAATACTCGTACAACTACAGAGATGAGTCAGTGGCGTTGAGAAACAGCTGAGATCGTTTTAAGTCAAGCAAAGCTCCAGTGCCTGATGGAATCCATATCAGATTCCATCCCGATTGTCAGACAGAGTTAACACTTGTTTTATCCATAATATACGGAAAATCTCACTGCCAAGTAACTGTGCCAAATAATAGGACACAAGTACAGATCAAACACCTCCACAAGAAGGGCAGCACAAGTAAACCGCAAAACAACTGTCCAATGTCACTGACAGTCTCGCTGTTATACAGTCTTATTAAATGTTCTCAATTGAAATTTAGTAGGGTACTTTTAACAGATTGACGTCCTTCATGAAAACCTTCATTGACTCGTTAAACAGCGATCACATGGAACACAAATAGCCTGCAAACGACGCGCTGAAAGCCAAGGAACCACACATTCAGCTAGAGGAAGTGTTTCTTGATTTCCGATAGCCATTTGACTCAGTCCAACACACACGCATCGCTCTCGTAGAGATCGCGAGGACACTCCGCGCAGAGAGGCGGTTAATCAATCATTCTTGCGCCCCGTATGTAAATGGGACGAGGAAAAGCCCCAGTACGTGGTATGATGCGAAGTATCTCCTTACACGCACTTTACAGTGGTTTACCGAGTGTAGATATAGATGCCAATGGAGGTGTGTGGCTGGCGTACGTTATTCATAAATTTCACTCCAGTGGCGATCTGTTCCATTCTATTGGAATTTCTCAGTTATATTCCTTCTTCGCTCAATAAACTCGTAGTAAGGATGTATTTCTAGTTGGTCAACCGGTCGGAAAAGAAAATGAAGGAAATAGACATTTGAAAAAAAAGGAGATACATGTCTGGATTCAATTGCTATTCCAAAAATCCGAAATGTTTTACTCATACGATTCGGGTATATGTATTCTAGCGAGACATTACGAACCCCTGGTAGAGCCACCCTCTAGCTCGCTGCCAAGGTTTTCCCTCACAGACTGCGTCTTGACCTTCGTCCCTCTCTACTTTTCACTTTACATAGACTCCGATTGTCAATGAATATAATAGATACGTGTCTTTGAGACGTCATTGTCAACAATGAGCTCGGCCACAAATCCAAGCGAACCGTTGCGTAGCATCAGTCTCATTGACAAAGCTTCCGAAGAAAGAGTCGATTTCGAAGTGCGCTTTCTAGGAAGTCTGTTTCGCATCCTTCGGGCTGTGAGAAGAAGTGAGGAGGTAGGTGATCACCGTCTTTTAAATTATTCTGCAGCTGCAGACAGCGAATCAGAGACTGGAAGACAATGATTTTGTTTTTTGTCTACTTTCGCGAAGCACTATAATCGTGCAAGCCGAGAGGAGCTGGAAATCATTTGCTTTTTTCCGGAGCGCTTTCTACGTAACTGTAGTTTCAAATTGTCGTCTTCTGGCTGATGGCAGCATTTATCCCAATCAATGTTAGGTTTTGTTTAGACAAACATACGTTTTCTTTTCGTGCATCTCATGAGGCCGCGAAAAAGTCATTCTAACCATTCTATGGAAGGTCTATAGAGAAATATGTGGTTTTTCTATTGAATTTTCCTCCAAAAAATACATTCTATAGCATGTCAATCCTAAGGGCCCGATTCCCTGCTGGGTCGGAAATTTTCTCCGCTCAGGGACTGGGTGGAGTGTTGTCCTAATCGTCATCATTTCATCCCCATCGACGCACAAGTCGCCGAAGTGGCGTATCTTACTACAAATATCGAAAACTCGTCATCTCAAGTCAAATACTTTTCAGAGCTCAGCGTTTGACTGAAGACATCTAGTAGCAGTCACTGCTGTTAACTAACTGGTTTCAGAAAATTCAGCAACGTTTTACATAATTACGTTTAACTTATCCTTTTAAAAACAACAAAGAAAACTCAGGTCATTAACTGTTCTTCCACTTCGTTTACCAATCGTTGTCTCTCTGTATCTATCTATAAAAGACTATTTCTTTTTCAGATAGTGTGTCAATTCTTCCAGAACGGTATAAAGCTCAAAAGAGAATAGAACAATCTATAAACTTGTAAGGTAGTAAGGTAGCTCGGTGAAAAATGCAAAACTTCATACAAAATCATTAATTTTGTCATGAAAGCCTTCAATGGTCGATCAGTAAATAAGAGTTCCAGATTAAATGTGTGTACATTGCTCGTGTTTGTGCTAATAATACAGGCTATACTGGCATGACACTATAAATTTTTGGTATCTGGGAACTGCAGGTACCAGTGCATGTAAAATTTCGTATGACCACAACAAAACAGAGCAAATACTGATGCACCAGAAAGGTGCGTTACCGTGTAGGGAGCAAAATGCGTCAAAGTATGTTATGATGTGTAGGCAGGTCGGTAATTTCGATAAGAAGATTTCCATCTTCGATCTTTTTTTTCGACTTGTGTTTCCCATATTTACCAATTTAATGTTCTGATATGTGGATGTCAGCACTGTAATGGTTTTGTTTGTTGTGCTGTATGAGTAGATGAGATTAGGGAAATAGATACAAAGACTGGTCACTTTCAGGAGTAGTACAATGGATTACTATTACTTTTAACGTTCATGCACCAGTTTAGCCATTAAATAACTAATGTTCTGATGACTTGAATGTTGGGTGAAAGATGTTACTGAGCAACAAAAGCGATCACTGTATCTCTGTTTCACTGTCTCACTAGGTGAGATTACTCCTCAACTGGCATATTCTGCCCTACGTTCTACATGTTTTGGTTAACTTCTCTATTTGCTGAGTGGCTGCATTGCAATGCTCGTAGCCCAGAAAATTAGAGTTGAATTAGGAGAAGGATCCACTCAACACGCGGTAACCGATTTGTTCTCATTAAGTTATAAGGTTTCATAAATATTTTGCAGATAGAAAAGGAAATAACGTGGCTGATGAATTTCAGTTAACCTTAAAGGTGATCAATCATCACCATTACTACACTTCTCATTTCTACAAATTTCTTCAAAAATTTTGCAGAATAATTTAATTTCACTTGATAGCAAGCTTTTACGAAAAATAATTAAATGTACAGTGTCCACTGTGTTGTTTCTTTAGGCCAAATCTGCTTGTCAGTAAAGCAGATTTCACATGACTATTTTCGTCTCAGGAAACACTCTAGCTAACTAAAGACCGTTTGTTTTACGTTTCCAGATGTTTCCGCGAGTGAAGCCGCTGTTTCGCTCCCCAGCTACCAGCCAGGGGTGTCCCAGGCTGGCCGACGAGCCGCCAACACCTGCGCCTCTACGCCGCCTTCGGCCACCTCGACCAAAGCCGAGTGAGAAGAAGGTGGAGTCCACCACCACCGACTGCGAAGAGGCCGCCACTGATAAACCGCAGCTTCAGCCAATTCATGTAAGCAGCAGGAGGCTGTTTGTAAACCATTAGACAGTAATTACTGTCAGAGTGTTCTAAGAACAAAGAAATTAATTCTAACAATGTTATGCAGACATATTTATTGACATGGCTTTTTCTTTTGACAGTTTGGTCCGAGACCGAGAATTGTGCATTTTGACTTGTCTGACGTTGAGGATGAAGAGGAGGAAGTCTCCGGCTCCTACTATCCTCCTGGAGTTCCAGTTCCACCCAGTCGGCTGCAGATCTTTGCCAACAAACCGCGCCGGAGGAAGATTATCCGAGAGCCACCGTCGCAGGAAGTGCAGACTGCGATGGCACATCTAAGAGCTGAGATGCAAGCAATGGTATGTTAAATGCTCAGCATGAGATTAGAAATAGAAACGTAGATTTATTTTATTAATTTTTCTACGTCAGACACTTGTAATGAATATAAATGTAAGATTAATTTAAATCCACACCAACATCCTAACTCAATAAAACACTATAATATTATGATGAGGAATGATGCGATAATCTTGAAGCAAACGCAATACAGGTTCTATCGTCACAATGAAAATTCAACTAAATCTGTGTCCATGTTATATCTATATTTTTTTCATTACTTGCAAAACAATGTCACCTCATTGTCAGACGTCTTTTGTAGGCTGTAATACCTTAACCGCTAGATATAGTATTGTTCAGGCAAGCAGCTTAATAAAAATAATGCTTCTTGTCGTTTGTAGGAGAACCCACCACCTTCAACATGGATTGGGCTTCTAGTGGAGACTCTAGTCGACCTGTATCGAAACAAGAGAGATTACCGCCGGAACCACGGGCTGGCAGAGAGACCAGGGTTCGTCATCCGAATGAAGGGAAGATTCGCACCTGTTCGCGAGGCAGTGAGAAGGTTTCTGCATCTGAAGAACAACGCGGACAAGAGGCAGCTGCCCGCAGGCATAGACTCAACTCTGCGTGATTACTTTCTTCATTGTGAACTCCCTGACCCTAATTACCCGCCTATTATTCCTTTGACACCACAGCTACTTGAGACCGCGCTGTGACGCGACTGTAGAAATCAGTCTGGTTTGGCTTGTAATAAAACACCTTAAAGCCTGTTTAATTGCGCTTTTTATTAAATAGTTAATTTTTAAATTCTTTCTACCTACAGTGCATTCTTGTGAAAGTAAAAAATGATCGGTAGTGCTAAGTTTGAGGATTTATTATTCCCGTAGGATCCTCTAAAGTAACTTGCTTGGGAGGAAATTGATCAGATTTAAACTGGCAATAGCGTAAGCTGAATTGGAACAGTTGGCGCTGTAGTTAACTTCACTAAGTTTATGAATGGTTCAAATCAGTTTACTCGCCAAATCAGGTTCAAATGGCTCTGAGCACTATGGGATTAACATCTGACGTCATCAGTCCCCTAGAACTTAGAACTACTTAAACCTAACTAACATAAGGACATCACGCACATCCATGCCCGAGGCAGGATTCGAACCTGCTAGCTGTAGACTGAAAGAAGGGCTGAGAGTGTACTTCTGATAGACAGTTTTGATCAGACACAATGAATTAATGAAGGGCTTTCTGGGTATTCGACAATTTATAAACGAATGCTTTTAAGTCAAGCGCATGGCTCAGCAATGTAAAGTGTGATATAAGGCACGTGGCGAAGAATATTCACAAGGACGAATACCTACTGATTATTTTGTATACAAGCAAATTTTTGGAGCATACCCTTAACCCTGGAAGTGAGGGATGACATCAGGAACATCACTGAGAGTGATTCTTACACTAAGACGAAACAGTGTCATTCTTTAAATAATACAAATGCCATTAGAGCCTCGGAATTCGTTCAGCCAATTGTGCCAATCACGTATATGCGTGTTTGATGCATCGCAACTCACATAATCGCCCAACATATGAAAGTTTTCTTGAAGAGATTACTTGCTTTACTAATTCCCAGATGCAGTCAGCGTGGAAGAATTCTGCCAGCTAATTCCAGTGATTTGCAATAATTTCCGTAAATGCCAAATACTTCCGAAAAACGGAGCTACCAAGTGACGACTATAGACATAGCAGCAGTAGTTAAGCGGAGAGCTGCTATAGGGTATTTGGAAAGTGGAAAAAATAGAAAATTAGGGAATTTGCAGCTACATACAGCAATACTATTAAAGATGAACTACTCGTATCATATAAGGAAACTTAAAAATCGAAAGATATTTCTGAAGGTGTGCTTGCCTAGGATAATACAATACCTTTTGGTGGTGACAGAAATTGCAGAGATACCTATGTGGATACAGGGTAATTTCTGTTGCTGCAGTCGTCACAAGAGGAAAGATAGATCAAATGTGGAATAAGGTGCCAACATTGGCATAAAGGAGTACAGTATTAAACGGCTCTTTCAGTTCTGTGGTTTAGTGATAGAGCTGGGAACAGAGAACATAATGGTTTTGCCAGTGTATAGGCTCCAATAGGGAAATGCTTTATACTTCATTAAACTATTACAAGATGATACAAGTCAGACAGTGATAATAACTCCGAAGTCACCCAAATATGTGAGGTTTCGATATTTATTTAAATTAGGGCAGAGAAGATTGATGGCAACTGGAGACGATGATGACCAGTTTTGGTATGTTCCCATTAAGGCGTTCCTAGGACTCGTATAAGGTTACACCAGACTGATAATTACTTTCTAAATTGTACTTTCTTTCACGATAAAAGTGAGCTCTCCAATAACTGGTTGACCTGACCATTAATGACAAACGACACTAATAAATATTTCATATTAGTCAGATTTATTTATGTAACACCACTTTCAATGTAGCTTTGCTTTTGGAGAGCTCAGGAGTGCCACAGAGGAATTCAAGAGAATCTAGTACTACAAAATGCCACAAATAAAACACATAGCTAGCACAGCCAACAGTGGAAGCAAACACAAATAATACTTCAAATCTATTTTCAACATCTTCAGAAAGGCAAAAATCATTCTCTGTACACAAGAATTGCAATGAGGTACTCACTTCTGTGTGCCACACTTGGAAAAATTTGTAGTGAATGTATACTCCCTGGAAGACTGATAAATGTAGCTGCAACACGCATTTGAAATACTGGAGAAAAGACTGTGACTTCTTGTTACAAACCTTGACATCCACTCTGAAACTCTTCTTTTAACAGAAGGTTAGTTGACCTCCTTAATAAAGGAATCACTTTCTCTTATAAGAAATGCGCACGTAGTACTGCCAAACAAACAAGGAGTTATCCTTTTGGATCTTTCTTTGATCCTGCTAACATCTGTGATTGTGTGTATCAAGATGTGCTACTAGGCAAACTATAATGGTTTGGAGTTGAACACTGTCTACTTGTCCAAACAGTGTCATATCATAATTGCATTTAAAAAATGCAGTGGCAAATTATACGACAACTATCAAATGAAATTCAGAGTGGGGGGATGATTAAAGGGTTCAGAAAAGGCCCCTTTTTTAGGGTAGGGAGGACAGAAAGAAAGCAAATTTTAAGAGAGGGTAGAACTGAGTCAAACCACCAGTTTGAGAAAGAAATCAGAAAACATAATTAAAGCTTATTACATCAGCATAAACAGCTTTCTGTTAAGAATTTTCAACAGTCAGCAGATATTTTAACTCTACCCAATTTTAACTCAGTTAATGTGAAATGTCAGCTCTCTTTATTGCATCAAAATACTGGAGGACTGAGAAATAAAATTAATGAATTAATAGATGAATTAGAGCCTTCAAACCCAGCTGTCTCTCTGAACATCATGTGACCACTGGTATATAACTTTTAAGTGTTACAAGGTTTATGTTAGCATCTCACTTTTGTAGATCAGGATTGGAGAAAGGAGGAGTTGTCACATTCATCAGGAACTGTCATAAATTAAAGAACATAGACATTCATAAATTTTGCCTATAACAGCAGGTGGAAGCATGTGCAACAGAAGTATAATTTCACAAAAAATCCTTCATAATATTAAGTGTACATCGAGCACCTGCAGGTAACTTTAATCTGTTTGTAAGCCCCCTTGAAGCTGTACTGGCCCATTTAACAACCAAAAACAAAGAAATAGTGTTTGCAGGTGATTTCAATGTAGATTACCATAAAGAGTCTCCCAATAAGAACTTATTTGAGTTAGTAACACTATCATTCAACTTAATTCCCACTGTAATGTTCCCCGCTAGGGTAGCCAATTGCTCACAAACAGCCATTGATAATATCTTTATAGAAAAGTCCAATGAACAGAATTATATTACAAAACCAATAGACAATGGCCTCTCAGACCATGACATGCTGCTAAATATGTTAAATGTTAATACTGACAGGATATAAAATCTGTTAAATCTTAACATTTACTGGACTGATGTTTACAGTGCTCATGGCATGAATGAAAAAAATAACACTTTTGTTAATAAAGTGCTTACATTTTTGGAACACTGTTTTCCTCCAAAACTTACCAAGGTTAGAGCAAAATCTACAAAGAAGCCATGAATTACTCAAGGAATAGGGGTATCTTGTAAAACAAAAAGAAAACTGTATCTGTCAATCCGAAACATTTCCAATGTTGATTCTACAGCACATTACAAGAAATACTGCAAAATATTAAAGACTGTAATATGGACATCAAGGCAAATATATTACAAAGAAAAGATAGTCATATCAGATAACAAAATAAAGACAATATGGGATATAGTGATTGAGGAGATCGGTAGAACCTGACATGACGAGGAACAAATAGCATTAAGAGTAAATGATACAATGATGACAGATGTGTATAGTGTTGCAGAACGTTTTAAGAAACATTTTATAACTGTTACTGAAAAGATGGGTTTGTCAGGTTCGGTAGATGCTGCTATGGGATACCTCAGACCAGATATTTCAAGTACTGTCCATAATATGAATTTGACCCTCACTACCCCAACAGAAATAATGTCCATCATAAAATCTTTAAAATCTAAAACATCTAGTGGGCATGATAAAATATCAACAAAGTTAATTAAAGAATGTGATTATGAGCTAAGTAACATATTAAGCTATCTGTATAACCAATCGTTTACCACTGGAATATTTCCTGAATGGTTGAAATATGCTGAAGTTAAGCCACTGTTTACGAAGGGAGATAAAGAATAGCATCAAATTTCCGTCAAATTTCACTGTTTCCAGCATTCTCAAAAATATTAGACAAAGTAATGTACAGTCGGCTTTATTACCATCTTATCTCAAATAACATACTGTCAAAGTCACGGTTTGGATTTCCGAAAGGTTCTGATATTGAGAAGGCTATCTACACTTACAGTGAAAATGTGCTTAATGCACTAGACAAAAAATTGCAGGCAACTGGTATATTTTGTGATCTGTCGAAGGTATTTGACTGTGTAAATCGCAATATCCTTTTAAGTAAATCATAATATGATAGCGTAATAGGAAATGCTGCAAAATAGTTCAAATCTTGTATCCTTGCCAAAAAACAAAGGGTGTTATTAGGAAAGAGACATGTATCAAGGAATCGGGCATCATCCAACTGGGAATTAATTACATGTTGAGTCCCACAAGGCTACATTTTGGGGCCTTACTTTTTCTTGTGTATATAGTAGTAGTAGTATTAGTAGTTTTATTCATCCGTAGATCTCTTTTTACAAGGATATAGGACATGTCAAAGTATTTACAAGCTTAGATCAATTTACAATAAGCTAATTCGTATACACATATATTTACAGACTTCTAGTTAGAGACAATCATTAGATTTTACTCCTGGTATACAATAATTTATTTACAAATAACTCATTAAATAATGTAATGCCACACTATTCACTCATATTTCACTATCAGTCACTGCACACACTATACACACATTGTTTCATAACACTTCACTCACTACATACACACACACACACACACACACACACACACACATACACAGGTGATCCTTGGGCCATTTTCTGTACTGCAAGTTCCCATTTGCTATCCTGAAAAACTGAGTCAGCATCCCTTCATAATGAGTGAGATGTTGAGCTCAGAAAGAGGAAGAGGTGTTAGTATTGTGCTATGCATAGCTTGAGGGGAGAGTGTCTCTAGAAAGGAAAAAAGAAGAAAAATAATAAAGTGAAGGTGTTATGTGGAATATTGGATGTTTTATAATCATCATTATTATTATTATTTGTTTGTATAACATTTTTTTATCAAACCCCTACTCTGCTTTATCTAAGTAATCCTTCAATGTATAAAATGTATTGCATAACAGGTACTTTTTAGCTGCCTTCTTAAATAAGTGTATTTTTGAAATTTCTTTAATCTCTTTTGGTAATTTATTGTACAGTTTTATTCCTTGGTAGAAAATGCTGTTTTGAGTTTTATGTTTATTTTTTCTTGGTAAATGTAAGTTGAGTCTATCTCTTGTTGCATGGTCATGGACAGAGCTGTTTGTGCAGTAATTGCCAATGTTACTTTTGATGTGTACAACTGACTGGTAAATGTGTTCACATGGAGCAGTTAAAATTCCCAGTGTTTTGAAGAGATCTTTACAATGAGCTCGACTACTATTTCTGGTTATTATTCTTATGGCTCTTTTCTGGCGTTTGAAAATTGTGTTCATATTTTGTGGATTTGTTCCCCAAAAAAGAATGCCATAGCTAAGAATTGAGTGTACATATGAATAATATGTAACTAAAAGACACTGCATGTTACACACAGATGATAGAATTCTAAGGGCATAACATGCTGATGACATTCTGTTTGCAAGTACCTTTGTGTGTTCGCACCACTTCAGCTGAGAGTCAATATTCATTCCTAGAAATTTTGCATTTGTTACACAGTCTATAGAGGTGCCATCTACATTTAATTTAACATTGTCATTTTTCCTCTTCAAACTGAAGTTCATGGCATTAGTTTTCTTTATGTTTAATGTCAATTTGTTGCTTATTGACCAATCGTAAACTTCCTTGAGAGTTTCATTTGCTTTCTCGGTAAGGAGTTCTCTTGTTCTCTCAGTGACTATAATATTGCTGTCATCAGCTAAGAGAATTTTCTCACCATGAGTAACACTACTGGGAAAGTCATTGATGTATATCAGGAATAGTATTGGTCCTAATATGCTACCTTGTGGAACCCCTATATTAATATGTTTTGGTTCTGATAAGTATTTTACTAAATGTTTAGATCTATTTGAAGTATGTGTTATCTCTACTCTTTGTACCCTATCTGTTAGGTATGATCGAAACCAGTCATTAGCTACCCCTCTTATTCCTAATGCTTCTAATTTATTTAATAGAATCTTGTGGTCGACTGTATCAAAAGCCTTAGAAAGATCCAAAAATATGCCTGTGACACACTCATCTTTATCAAGAGCATTAAGTACAACTTTTGTGAATTCTACTATGGCTGACTCCGTATTTTTGCCACTTTGAAAACCAAACGGTGATTTGCTTAAAAGATTGTATTTCTTCAGATAATTCATTAATCTGTCTTTCATAATTGCTTCTATTATTTTTGAGAATGCTGACAGCAGGGAAATGGGCCGGTAATTTTCTATGTCTTCTGCATTACCTTTCTTAAGCAAAGGTACAACTCTTGCCTGTTTTAGCTGCTCTGGAAATGTGCCTGATGTGAAGGATTCATTTATTATATTTGTTAATGGGCCTTGTATAATCCCTATGCATTGTTTCAGTACACACATTGGTACATCATCTAAGCCTTCTGACTTTTTATTTTTTAGCTTTTGAACAGTTTTATTGACTTCATTCTCTGTGGTTGGAAGTAACATCATTGTATCTAGTGCAACAATTTTTGCAGGTGTTATATTTGTTTTGGGGAATTTTTGCTGTAACTTCTCTGCAATACTTGAAAAATGCTCGTTTACATAGTTTGCTAAGTGTTGTGGATCATTTATTACCTTATCCCCCTCCCTTAGCAGTATGTTATTCTGCGTTTGTTTGCCTCTCCCCGTTTCCTTTTTTATAACATCCCAGACTGCTTTGCTTTTATTCTCTGCATTATATATTATTTTGTCATTAAATGACTTTTTTGCAGCAATCAGCACCTTCCTATAAATCTTTTTGTATCTATGATAGAAATTTAAGAATTCTGGATCATTGTGAATCTTTTTCATGGAACTGAGGTGTTTAAGTGTTTGGGAGGACTTCTTAATACCTGCTGTTATCCATCTGTTTTTGTGAGATGTTGATACAGTCATGCATACTTTTGGAAATGCTGTTTCAAAGTTCAATTTAAACAATGTGGAGAATTTGGAGAATTTCATATTCACATTGGTTTCCTTATACACTTCATCCCAGCTTTGTTTTTCTAGTTCTTTTGAAAAATCTTTTATTTTGATTTCTGATAGATGTCGTTTATAGGCTTGTAGTTTAGGGAATGATTCAATGCCTGATTTTACTGTTGTTATTTGACAGAGATGGTCTGATAGTCCGAGATCTTTTACAGCTACATCACATTTTTCCCTGTCTATATTTGTGGCCACATGGTCAATTACTGATGCAGTCATTGTAGTAACCCTTGTTGCGCTATTGACCAATAGGGACATGCCAAAACTTTGAAGGATACTTATGAAGGTGCTGCTGGATTCATTTATGATATTAGTGTTGATGTTTATGTCCCCACACAGAATTATGTTGACCATTGTACTTGAGACTTTATCTAGAACTTCTGTTAATTTATTGAAAAAAGTGTCCTCACTACCACTGGGAGATCTATACACACACAAAATGATTAATTTCTTGGTGATATCGAGCCCTGATAATTCAATAGCTGATATTTCAATGTGTTTGTCTTCACTTACTGTACTGAGGTCATGTCTAGATTTGAACTGTGTTCCTTTTCTGATATAAATGCATGATCCTCCACCCCTTGAAGTAGTTCTGCAGTAAGAGTTTGCCCTTTCATACAATGATAATACTACATGTTGGATTTCTGTGTCTCTACACCAGTGCTCAGTAATACAAACTACAGTGCAGTTCAAAGATTGGAGCTCAACTTCTAATGCTTGTATTTTATTTTTTATTGATTGCATGTTTTGATGGAGGATTGTTAAGTCTGTGAAATGCCCCATGTTACTCTTTCTGATGGTTTGTTTTTCTTTGTGACATCTGGTATGTGTGATTTTTGAAGTGTTATAATCTGTCTTGTGAGTGATTGTTTCAGTATTTTTTGAACTGCTAGAGATACTCTTTAGGCATCAGTAACAATACCAGATGCCAAGTTCGTTTTGTTTTCCAATGATACAAACATTGCAATAAATAGCAAATCAAGTGTAGTCTTAGAAATATCAGCTAATAAAATATTTGTGGACATTAATCACTGGTTCCCAGCCAATTCCTTGTCACTAAACTTTGAAAAACACACTACATGCAGTTCAGAACTTGTAAGGCGTGTCCCACGAGTATATGTCTAACATACGATGACAAGAAAATAGAAGAAGTGAACAGTGTTAAATTCTTGGGATTACAGGTTGATAATAAATTCAATTGGGAGGAGCACACCACAGAAGTGCTGAAGCGTCTTAACAAATCTTTGTTTGCAATGCGAATTTTGTCAGACATAGGGGATATAAAAATGAAAATGCTGGCATATTTAAAGGCACATTTTCAGCAATAGCATGTAAATCTATTTATTTAATCAGAGAACCCTGTTTAATAAAGCAAGAAAGCCAATGCAAGTTATATTGTGCACGGTCGCACTTGATCGCTGGTGAGACACAGAAAGGATGTCTAGTCTTTTGTTAATTACTTCTTCTGTTATGTGTTCTGGAATGGATTGGAGGGAGAGCCTCGCACGTTAGATTGGCCACACTAATTTAAACTCTTAAATTTTATAAAAAGGCACTGTGTACTGCAGGGAGCATACTCGCGCTTACTAGTAATTATATAAGGAAATTTCCACTGCACACGGACGAGATACTGACGTGCGGATAATCAACATATCACTAGTGATTAATATTGTATTCCCAATTTAAGTATCATAGTGCACTTCAGTAATTATAGTTATGATTAACGCTATTGTGATTTCATTATTTGTTTAATCCATGATCCTAACATTTCAACATTATATGTAAACTGTGTTTTCAGTATTTATGTAATTTTAGCTCAAAAATAGCGTGGCCCACGAACCTGCTTCTTATGGCGACGAAATTATCAAAGTATATGTCTGATGCCACCTTATCATGGTTTAAATATATTCACAGATTTTTAAATATTTTCATCCCTCTCAATTCAGAGCCAACAAAAATTAAAATAATATAAATAATCATATTTTCATACATACTTACACATATATATATATATATATATATATATATATATATATATATATATATATATATATATATATAATTTACACATACTCTGCTTACTTTCATTCCATAATGTCATATGGAATTATTTTTTGGGGTAGTTCATCAAACCAAGCTAAAGTTTTCTGGGCACAAAAACCTGCAGTAAGAGTTATATGTGGCGTGAACTCAAGAACATCCTGCAGAAGCTTGTTTAGGGAACTAGGGATACTAACTACTGCTTCCCAATATATTTATTCCTTAATGAAATTTGTCATTAAAATATATCACTTTTTCAAACCAACAGCTCAATTCATGGAATCAATACTAGAAATAAGAATAATCTTCACAAGGATTTAAAGTTACTTAGTCTTGTACAAAAAGGTGTGCATTATTCAGGAACACATATTTTCAATAACTTGCCAGCAGCCATAAAAAGTTTAACAACCAATGAAATTCACTTTAAAAGAACCAATTGATTTATATATTCTGCACCATTTCAGTGCAGTAATGTGTTCATTGTAAATAAGTATTATAGCAGTTGTATTACATGTTTATTATCTTATAAATAAACTTTTTAATTTTAAATTCAGTGGATTAGTATTTGATAAAATGACTCTTTCATATAGTGTTCATTAAAAAATGACGATCATTCCACTTAGGACCTGTGGAATGTTACATTAGCTTATTTGTTTTAGTTGTAAATATTTGTCATCTATTGTTGTATTTCTGACATGTTCCACATCCTGGAGGACCTCCTCACTATGGATCAACTGGAATGAAAGTAAATATAATCTAAATGTGGTACCACACAAGATACATTGCTTAGCTTGAAACTAAATCTAATCTAATCTAATCTGAATGAGGTACCACACAAGATACATTGCTTATCTTCTCCTGACCTTGATCATCAATCATTTTTCACTAAAATTAATGTCATTTCAAAACATCTGACACGTTCTGATGACACAAGTGTAGTGGTAATTACCCAAAAACAACCGTAACAGGCTAGCAATTAGATCACAGTGAAACATTAACCCTGTATGTTTCAAAGACTTACATTGCATTATTCCATATTTGCTTATAGATCGAAGAAGTAGTACTCAATGGACACCCACTACATGGTACTTCAAGTTTATAGTTCCAAGGTACTGTAAGCATACCACAATTAGTAAAACCATATTCTCGTTTGCTTATTGACATACTGCAACACGGGGTTTCTTAAGGGTGCAGACTCAGGTGCTAAGAACGATGGATTATAACCCTTTCAGAACCAATAGAACAACCCTAACTTAATTCACGGACGTCTGAGTCACAGCTCTTGTACAAGATAAGTAATTTAAGTAGTAATAAACTGTTTTTTAACACTTTAAACTAATTTATTACGTTAATTATAGTGCTCTGCAAGCGTACCATTAAAGGTTTTTGTCTTACTCGCGTATTTTCACAGTAATCACGTAAAGTTCGTTTTGTTTACATATCGCGGCCAGGCCGAACTTTTGAGTTTTCAGATTAAACTTCATACCGCAATCTTAAGTGCATTTACTGATAGTTTAGTGTGCTAAATACGTTTGCTGCCCCTTTATATCTGTAGAGTATCGTCATCTCTTAAGTAATTTCCAGTAAAAAACTTCTGAACCACTGTTTACATAGTCGCGAGTAGGCCTAATTTTTCGTACACGTATTTTCATTGTTTTCCGGTAACTTAATTGTCTTTCTGTCACTAAAATCGATTTGTACCATGAGTTTAAAGTGCCTGACGTGCCGTAGGATCGTTAGCTCCGGGGTCTGGTGTGATGGATGTAGTAACTTTTTTCATTGGGGCGACTGTAGTGGCGTGGGAATTGGGAAAATGAGCGAGACTCATCAGTGGTTCTGTAGGCTATGCAGTAGAGATAGGAAGATTGTGGAACAGGAGGGGAAAATTGCTGCCCTTCAGGCTGAGTTAGATGAGGCTAGGCGAGAACTGGGCAGGTTAAGGGGGGAGAAGGGTAAACAGGGGTGGGAAGTGGCAACAGGCATGAGGAACAGGCCAAGAAATTCTTCTGACAGCTTTGTTATTAATGTACAAAATAGGTTTGACCTGTTGCCTCAGTCAGAAACTGATGAGCGTCTCACAGAAGTAGATGTAGACAGGGCTCAACAAGCTTTCAGCAGCAAATTGATTAAGAATGTAGGGAAGTCTGCAAAGAAAAAGAAAGTCTTGTTGCTAGGTAGTTCGCATGCTAGGGGTGTGGGCCAACTTCTGCACGATGAATTAGGGTTGGATTACCAGGTCACAAGTTTTTTCAAACCTAGTGCTGAACTTGGGCAGGTTACAGAGGATTTAGGTTCACTATGTAAAGGTTTTACTAAGGAAGACACCGTGGTTATTGTGGGTGGGCCGGGCAACAGTATTGACAGAGATCCGGGGTACAGCATAGAGTGTGACCTGGCAAAGATTGCATCGGCATCGAATCATACCAGTGTTGGGTTTGTGTCGGTTCTGGAGCGCCACGACCGACCTCATTTGACCTCTTCTGTCAGGAGAGTTAATTTGGAGTTGGAACAGCTACTTGGATCTGGTGCAGGGTCACACATTGGTGTGGTTCCTGTTGATTCACTCTGTAGGTGGGACTATACTAGACATGGCCTACACCTCAACAGGAAAGGGAAGGGTAAACTGGCTGGGCTGATAGCAGGAAATTTAAAGGGGGGAGGAACTACATCTCATGGTGGAAACCCTTTTTTAGTGTAAGATCAGTGTCCAGTGGGAAACTCAGCCAGGCAAGTACTAAAGATGTTAAAAAAGTTCAAGATACTCACAAAAGTAAAGTGAAAAATAATGTTAGTATATTTCATCAAAATATTGGGGGATTGAAGAATAAAAGTACTAAAGATGTTAAAAAAGTTCAAGATACTCACAAAAGTAAAGTGAAAAATACTGTTAGTATATTTCATCAAAATATTGGGGGATTGAAGAATAAAATTGATGAGCTTCTGCTTTGTTTAGAAGATATAGAAACCAAGAATGTAATAGATATACTATGCCTGTCTGAACATCACATTGTCACTGATATGCAAAAGGTTAGCATCAATGGGTACAAATTAGCTGCACATGTAAGTAGAGATAATATGATGAGAGGAGGAGTTGCCATATATGTCAAAAGCTTCCACAGTGCAAAAAATTTAGAAACTAAAAAATTTTGTGTAGAGCAACATATGGAAGCATGTGCCACTGAACTTAAACTAAATGATGGCACTTTCATAATTGTAACAGTGTATAGGTCCCCCTCAGGGAATTTCCAGCTATTTCTAGAAAACTTGGATGCTTTGTTGTGCTATCTGTCAGACAGGGGAAGCAAATTATCATTTGTGGGGATTTCAATGTTGATTCCCTGAAAGAGTGTAATAGGAAGAATGACCTTTTAGTATTACTCAGTTCTTTCAATTTGAGCTCCGTCATTGATTTTCCTACTCGGATAACAAAGAACAGCAGTACATTGATAGATAACTTTTTTATAGACCAAGATAAGTTTAAGGACATAAATGCTTATCCTGTTGAGAATGGTCTTTCAGATCATAGTGCACAGCTTGTTACAGTACATGACATAGCTCCATGGAGTATAATAAATCAGACTTTCAAAGCAGTGCGTTCAATTAACAATATAAATATTGCAAACTTTAGGGAAAGCCTACAGCAGCTAGACTGGGATGAAGTGTATAAGGAACCCGATGCAAACTTGAAATATAACTTATTTCACAATACATTTTTAAGGGTATTTGAAAATTGTTTTCCCAAGAAAATAGTTAAACATAATTCCAAGAAAACATATAAAAAACCTTGGCTAACTAAAGGAATAAGAATATCTTGCAACCGTTAAAGAGAACTGTATCTAACAGCAAGAGGGAGTACTGACCCCGAAATTGTTCAATATTATAAAAACTATTGTGCGGTACTAAGAAAAGTTATTAAAAAGTCCAGAAGCATGTGTATCACGTCTGAGATCAGTAACCCTGATAATAAAATTAAAGCTATTTGGAATATTATTGAAAGGGAAACAGGGCAACCAAGAGCACAGGAAGACTTTAGTGCAATAAAACTGAATGACAAGTGCACTAACAAACAATCAGAAATTGAAAATATTTTGAATAATCATTTTTTAAATGTTGTGGAGAAAATAGGATCTAGATCTTCACTAGAAGAGGCAAGGCTATTAATAGAAGAGGCCATACCTGCGCAGTTTGAAACAACTGTAATTCCACCAACCTCTCCCTTTGAAATCAGTAAAATAATAAACTCACTGAAAAGTAAAAGCTCTTACGGAATTGATGGCATTTCCAGCAAAGTACTTAAAGCTTGTTCCCCACAGATAAGTAGGATTCTCAGCCACGTATGTAATAGCTCTTTGGAGCAGGGTGTTTTCCCTGATAGACTGAAATATGCCATTGTAAAACCATTGCATAAAAAGGGGGATACGTCGGATGTCAACAACTACCGCCCAATCTCTCTTCTGACAGCTCTATCAAAAATTTTTGAGAAAGTAATGTATTCAAGAGTAGCCTCCCATATTTGTAAAAATAAAGTACTAACAAAATGTCAGTTTGGTTTTCAGAAAGGCTTTTCAACAGAAAATGCTATATATGCTTTCACTGATCAAATATTAAATGCTCTGAATAACCGGACATCACCCATTGGTATTTTTTGTGATCTCTCAAAGGCCTTTGATTGTGTAAATCATGGAATTCTTTTAGATAAGCTAAATCATTATGGTTTGAGTGGGGCAGTGCACAAATGGTTTAATTCATACTTAACTGGAAGAATGCAGAAAGTTGAAATAAGTGGTTCGCGTAATGTTAAAACAACAGCTGATTCCTTAAACTGGGGTGCTATCAAGCACGGGGTCCCACAGGGTTCGGTCTTAGGTCCTTTACTGTTCTTGATATACATTAATGACTTACCATTCCATATTGATGAAGATGCAAAGTTAGTTCTTTTTGCTGATGATACAAGTATAGTAATAACATCCAAAAACCAAGAACTAAGTGATGTGATTGTAAATGATGTTTTTCACAAAATTTTTAAGTGGTTCTCAGCAAACGGACTCTCTTTAAATTTTGATAAAACACAGTATATACAGTTCCGTACAGTAAGTGGCACAACTCCAGTAATAAATATAGACTTTGAACAGAAGTCTGTAGCTAAGGTAGAATTTTCAAAATTTTTAGGTGTGTCCATTGATGAGAGGTTAAACTGGAAGCAACATTGATGGTCTGTTGAAACGTCTGAGTTCAGCTACGTATGATATTAGGGTTATTGCAAATTTTGGTGATAAGAATCTCAGTAAATTAGCTTACTATGCCTACTTTCATTCACTGCTTTCGTATGGCATCATATTCTGGGGTAATTCATCGTTGAGTAGAAAAGTATTCATTGCACAAAAACGTGTAATCAGAATAATTGCTGGAGCCCACCCACGGTCATCCTGCAGACATCTATTTAAGGATCTAGGGATCCTCACAGTAACCTCACAGTATATATATTCCCTTATGAAATTTGTTGATAATAATCCAACCCAATTCAAAAGTAATAGCAGTGTGCATACCTATAACACCAGGAGAAAGGATGATCTTCACTATGCAGGGTTAAATCTGACTTTGGCGCAGAAAGGGGTAAATTATGCTGCCACAAAAGTCTTTGGGCACCTACCAAACAGCATCAAAAGCCTGACAGATAGCGAACTAACATTTAAAAATAAATTAAAAGAATTTCTAGATGACAACTCCTACTCATTGGCTGAAATTTTAGATATAAACTAAGTAAAAAAAAAAACTTAATCATTAGTGTCATGCAATATTTTGTGTAATGTAATTTCTTGTACAGACATCTTTTATTAACCTGACACGTTCCACATCATTACGAAGTGTCGTATTCATGATCTATGGAACATGTATTAATCTAATCTAATCTAATCTAATCTCATCTAATTCTGTGTGACAGTAAGAACGCAATTAATTTTAATGTACATATAAAGTTAACGCAAAGGCAGCGAATGGTGGCATATGTTTCAGTGTTACAAGTGTGCACCACGCAACACGATAAAACGTGAGACACTCGGTTATCTAGAGGCGTTCTCAGAGAAAGCAAATACGTTTCTGTTCTAACTCTTGCTCCACAAGCCGGAATGACAAATTTGTACCCAGGGATACGATCAAAGACTTAAAACAGTGATTGGAAGATTGATAAAATGAGATGTAAGACCTTCTCAAAACATAGCCAAAAGTGCATATTATGAACAGTTACTTTCAAACACAACAATAGAAATTCTTGATAATCAGACTATTAGCTTACATCAGCTGAGCGCGCAATATGTTACGGCTGTAACAAGCGTGTAAGAATAGTGATCATAGAAGAATGAACCTCAGCTGTACTGTGAGGTGACAAAAGCCATGCGAAAGTCCGCTGCGAAAATATGGAGCCATGCTGCCCCTATAATCGACTACATTTGCGAAACTCTTTCCTATGCAGGATTTGGTGCCTGAACTGACCTCTTTACTGTGGCCTATAAATGTTACATGCAACTCACGCCGGGAGATCTCACCGGCTAAATCGTTTGCTCACATTGTCCAGAATGTTGTTCAAAATAATCGTGAACAATGGCGACCAGATGCCACGGCCTTTCGTCGTCTATAAAAACTACATCGTTGTTTGGGAAGACGAAGTCCATGAATGGCTGCAAAAGTCACCAAGTAGCCGAACGTAACCATTTACAGTCAATAATTGGTTAAATTGGACCAGAGAATCCAGTCCAATCCATGTAAACGCAGTCCACACCATCATGCAGCCACCACCAGCTTGGACATTGCCTTGTTGACAACTTGTGTCCAAGACATCGTGGAGTTTGCGGCACACTCGACTCCTACAGCCAGCTCTTACCAAGTGAAAACAGTACTCGTTTGACCAGGCAACGGTTTTCCAGTTCTCTAAAGTCCAGCCAATAACGACCCTGAGCCTAGGAGAGACAGTGGAGGCGATGTCGTGTTGTTAGCTAAGGCATTTGCGTGGCTCGTCTGCTGCTACAGCCCATTAACACCACACTTCGCTGCTCTGACCTAAAGGATACGTTCGTCGTACGTCCCACAATGATTGTCGTCTGCCACTGTGTTATCCGTGTTGAGAGGTAATGTCTCAAATTTGGTATTCTCGCCAGAGTCTTGACACTGTGGATGTCGGAATACTGAATTCCCTAACGGTTTCCGAAATGATCTAGTTCCAACTACCATTCCGGTTCAAAGTCTGTTAATTCCCGTGGTGTGACTACAATCACGTCGAAAACTCTTTGAAGTGAATCACCCGCGTACAAAATTAATGACAGCTCCTACAATGCAGTGCCTTTTATACCTTGTGTACATACTACCGCCATCTGTCTACGTGCATCTCGTTGTTTCACGGTTTTTGTGACGTCATTGTAACTGGCATCACACTTTGACACCACATGAACACATGGTCAGTCACTAGAAGGTACAGGAACAATGATGTCTACAAGAAATCCATGAAGTAAGGAAAGACTAGATACGTAATATGGGCTACACGAAACTACAAAACTGAGAATTTCAGATCAAGTTGTTCAACGCATAACATACTCCCAAAAGTCTAAACCACTAAAACGTCGCCTGACGACTTCATATGTTCAAAGTAACCTTTATCTCAGTAGCATAAGATTGTAACGTGTAGAAATCGAGCCGAAAAATTCGTTTTTGGACCGATAAACACTCAAGATACCAATCGATGTACGCTATTTGATTACTCTGTATAAAGTTCAAATTGCAGTAGAGGAAACATAAAAAAATCATACAACTGGTAAGCATTTCTAAACAACACATATAGCGGAACAAGTCCTCAGGAGTATGTAACAATCACGGGCTTTCAAATGTGTAAATTATTTGCATGAATAAATTTTCAAAATACTTTCAGGTTCATAGTCGTCAGACACAACGATGAGAGAGACATATGGAAGGTGGTAGAAGAGCAGATTCACGGAAGCACAGATGGCGTTGGAATTTGAAAAATATATGTATTCTTCATTTAATAACCTCACAACTAACAAACTCTTAATGACATGCAGTTATTACAAAGGTAATGATTATGTTATATTTCATACATCTACATCTACGTGATTACTCTGGTATTCAATAAAGTGCATGGAGTGAGTTCACTGAACGACCTTCAAGCTATCTCTCTACCGTTCCACTCTCGAACTGCACGCCGGAAAAACGATCACTTACATTTTTCTGTGCGAGATCTGATTTCTCTCTAGTGTGGTGTAAGCAGTCTCTTTAGTATACCTGTTGCACCTTCTAAGTGTTCTGCCAGTGAATCGCAATCTTTGGTTTGCTCTGCCCACAACATTATCTATGTGATCGCTCCAATTTAGGTTATTTGTGATTGTAATCCCTAAGTATTTAGTTGAATGTACAGTCTTCAGGATAGTGTGACTTATCACCTAATAGAAATTTAGCTGATTTCTTGTAGTACTCATGTGAATAACTTCACACTTTTCCTCATTCTGGCTCACTTGCCACTTTTCGAACCACACAGATAACGTATCCAAATCATTTTGTAAGTCGCTATGATCATCCGATGACTTTACAAGACGGTAAATGGCAGCGTCATCTGCAAACAATCTAAGACGGCTACTCAGATTTTCTCCTATGTCGTTAATATAGATCAGGAACAGTAGACGGCCTATAACACTTCCTTGGGGAACGCGGGATATTACTTCTGTTTTACTCGATGACTTTCTTGGGGAACGCCGGATATTACTTCTGTTTTACTCGATGACTTTCGGCTAAACTGTGACCTATCTGACAGAAAATCACGAATCCAGTCGCACGACTGAGGCGATACTCCGTAGGCACGCAGTTTGGTTAGAAGACGCTTGTGAAGAACGATGTCGAAAGCCTTCTGGAAATCTAAAAATATGGAATCAATTTGACATCCCCTGTCGTTAGCACTTATTGCTTCATGAGTATAAAGAGCAAGTTGTCTTTCACAAGAATGATATTTTCTGAAGCCGTGCTGCCTGTCGTTGTTGTGGTCTTCAGTCCTGAGACTGGTTTGGTGCAGCTCTCCATGCTACTCTATCCTGTGCAAGCTTCTTCATCTCCCAGTACTGCACCTTACATCCTTCTGAATCTGTTTAGTGTATTCATCTCTTGATCTCCCTCTACGAGTTTTACCCTCCACGCTGCCTTCCAATAGGAAATTGGAGATCCCTTGATGCCTCAGAATATGCCCTTCCAACCGATCCCTTCTTCTAGTCAAGCTGTGCCACAAATTTCTCTTTTCCCCAACTTTGTTCAATACCTCCTCATTAGTTATGTGATCTACACATCTAATATTCAGCTCTCTTCTGTAGCACCACATTTCGAAAGCTTCTATTCTCTTCTTGTCCAAACTATTTGTCGTCCATGTTCCACATCCATACATGGTTACACTCCATACAAATACTTTCAGAAACGACTTCCTGACACTTAAATCTATACTCGATGTTAACAAATATCTCTTCTTCAGAAACGCTTTCTTTGCCATTGCGAGTCTACATTTTATATCCTCTCTACTTCGACCATCATCAGTGATTTTGCTCCCCAAATAACAAAACTCCTTTACTACTTTAAGTGTCACATTTCCTAATTTAATTCCCTCAGCATCACCCGACTTAATTCGACTACATTCCATTATCCTCGTTTTGCTTTTGTTCATGTTCATCTTATATCCTCCTTTCAAGACACTGTCCATTCCATTCAACTGCTCTTCCAAGTCCTTCGCTGTCTCTGACAGAATTACAATGTCATTGGCGAACCTCAAAATTTTAATTTCTTCTCCATGGATTTTAATACCTACTCCGAATTTTCCTTTTGTTTCCGTTACTGCTTGCTCATTATACAGATTGAATAACATCGGGGAGAGGCTACAACCCTGTCTTACTCCCTTCCCAACCACTGCTTCCCTTTCATGTCCCTCGTCTCTTGTAACTGCCATCTGGTTTCTGTACAAAATGTAAATAGCCTTTCGCTCCCTATATTTTACTCTTGCCACCATTAGAATTCGAAAGAGAGTATTCCAGTCAACATTTTCAAAACCTTTCTCTAAGTCTACAAATGCTAGAAACGTAGGCTTGCCATTCCTTAATCTTTTTTCTAAGATAAGTCGTAAGGTCAGTATTGCCTCACGTGTTCCAACATTTCTACGGAATCCAAACTGATCTTCCCCGAGCTCAGCTTCTACCAGTTTTTCCATTCGTCTGTAAAGAATTCGTATTAGTATTTTGCAGCTATGGCTTATTAAACTGATTGTTCGGTAATTTTCACATCTGTCAACACCTGCTTTCTTTGGGATTGGAATTATTATATTCTTCTTGAAGTCTAAGGGTATTTCGCCTGTCTCATACATCTTGCTCACCAGATAGTAGAGTTTTGTCAGGACTGGCTCTCCCAAGGCCGTCAGTAGTTCCAATGGATTGTTGTCTACTCCGGGGGCCTTGATTCGACATAGGTCTTTCTTTGCTCCGTCAAACTCTTCACGCAGTATCGTATCTCCCATTTCATCTTCATCTACATACTCTTCCATTTCCATAATATTGTCCTCAAGTACATCGCCCTTGTATAGACCCTCTATATACTCCTTCCATCTTTCTGCTTTCCCTTATTTGCTTAGAACTGGGTTTCCATCTGAGCTCTTGATGTTCATGCAAGTTGTTCTTTTATCTCCAAAGGTCTCTTTAATTTTCCTGTAGGCTGTATCTATCTTACCCCTAGTGAGATAAGCCTCTACATCCTTACATTTGTCCTCTAGGCATCCCAGCTTAGCCATTTTGCACTTCCTGTCGATCTCATTTTTGAGACGTTTGTATTCCTTTTTGCCTGCTTCATTTTCTGCACTTTTATATTTTCTCCTTTCGTTAATTAAATTCAATATTTCTTCTGTTACCCAAGGATTTCTACTAGCCCTCGTCTTTTTACCTACTTGATCCTTTGCTGCCTTCACTACTTCATCCCTCAAAGCTACCCAATCTTCTTCTACTGTATTTCTTTCCCCCATTCCTGTCAATTGTTACCTTATGCTCTCCCTGAAACTCTGTACAACCTCTGGTTGTTCCAGTTTATCCAGGTCCCATCTCCTTAAATTCTCACCTTTTTGCTGACTATGTGTCAATAAATCATTTCTTCGAGGTACTTCATAATGTTCGAAAAGTCATTTGCCAGATCGTGTGTGAAGCACAGTCTCCAACGTGCAGCTTTCTCGTTTTGTAGAACTACGAAATTGCTGGCTAGTTGAGTTAATTACACGCATAGTGTGATCCGTCCTATGTGTATGTCTCGAAAAAGTGTATAAAGAAGTAATGCCAGTAAAACCACTGTGGCGTACACGCCGGCTTTTTGATACTTGGAAATAATTTAATTCGGCATTACTTCTATTTAGTACTTTCTGCTGCCAAAAAATTAACAAAAATCCCACTACATTATTTACTTACACTAACAGTACTAAAATATTCTCAGTATGACTACGGACGCACGACCAAATGTTCATTGGCGCTCTAGTTGTGAACCTCACATAGAAGTTCTTACATAGTTCAGAAACACCGAATGTCATGATTACTTCCATGCATGAGTCTTAAGGATAGAATGCATTACTAACTAAAAAACGTAAATTGTGGTTTGGAGTGTATATATATTTATGTCTTGCTTCAGTGAAATATCTACTGTTTCTCTACAAAAACGCTGAAATCCGCGGTAGCGAAAATCATGTGTGCAACGTCCAGATAATATTGACTCATTTACTAGGTTATAAGGTTTACGTTCCTGAAAGAAATTAATTCCTGATTTTCAGTTAACATAACACGAATATACGCGTAATAATGTTGAGATCAACCGGCGATAGAACTAAAACCCTGATGGTTAGCTACCGAAACATTCGCAGCACTATGACCGAGATTGAAGAGCTCCTAAATAACAGTACATCTCACAAAATAATAGGTACAGAAAGCTGATTAAACCACTGAACTGACAGCACTAAGATTTTTTGGGAGAATAAATGAAAAGGATAGGGTGATGAGACATGTTGTTGTTGCTGTTGTGGTCTTCAGTCCTGAGACTGGTTTGATGCACCTCTCCATGCTACTCTATCCTGTGCAAGCTTCTTCATCTCCCAGTACCTACTGCACCCTACACCCTTCTGTATCTGTTTAGTGCATTCATCCCTTGGTCGCCTCCACTGTGACTGAAGTTTGCAGCTCATGTGGCATCGTTTGGGCAAGACTGAGTACCCCCCGATGGGCACTAGCCTAACATGGATTCTTCGTCTAACACAAGACTCACCATCTAATATAACCAACAAATTCAGAGAAAATAGATTTCACTTTACGAAGTTCCAACGTTATACTGTAATCAGCGGAGGAGACTTGTATCATCCAACAATAAATCGTTATAATTACAATTCTCTTAGTGCTGCACGTAACAAAACATCCTGCGAAACGTTACTGAATATCTCTGTCGTACCTACCTGGAACAAATAGTTTGATGCTCCACCCATCCTGGAAATATTCTGGATTTAACGACAATAATTAGAAAGACTCTTTGTGGAAGTCCACATTGGAAATCGTATCAGTGACAGAGGCAGCTGCAGCAACAATGATCACAAAAGCACAAAAGGGCAACTACAGCAAAAAGAAATTTTTATATGTTCAGTAAACTTGATAAACAGTCAGTATCGTCCTATATCAACGAAGGACTCGAAACTTTCAGTTCATGTAGCATGTAGCTTTATTGTCATGTTTGGAAGAATAGCTGACCATGCATTCGTTAGATAGGTAGCTATTACAAGACTTCAGACAGGGTGGACACTTTATGGTATACGATTACTGTTCAGAAACTAATGAAGGACAGGATACTAGCCATAAATACATGTAAAACACAGAACAGGGCTCTGGCCAGATGTCGAATGAATCGGGCCAGGCGGTGAAATGGCACTGGAAGCCTTTAGCGAGTACTGTAGAAGAACATTATAGAAATATATCACACAAAATCTGACAAAATATCGGTCTTATAGAAATTCAATTACTGGCATTGATGGACGAGGCAGAAAATGTTATTAAGTTTCTCAGACTAAAAGCAGAAATACTTATCTCCATTTTCAAACAGCCGTTTTCAACGGAAGGCTGCGCTAACTTTAATACTCGTACAACTACAGAGAAGAGTCATTGGCGTTGAGAAACAGATGAGATCGTTAAAGTCAAGCAAAGCTCAAGTGCCTGATAGAATCCATATCAGATTCTATATCGAATGTCCGACAGAGTTAACACTTGTTTTATCCATAATATACGGAAAATCTCACTGTCAAGTAACTGTGCCAAATAATAGGACACAAGTACAGATCAAACACCTCCACAAGAAGGGCAGCACAAGTGAACAGCAAATCAACTGTCCAATGTCACTGACAGAGTCTCGCTGTAATACACTCTTATTAAATGTCCTCAATTGAAATTTAGTAGGGTACTTTTAACAGATTGACGTCTTTCATGAAAACTTTCATTGACTCGTTAAACAGCGATCACGTGAAACACAAATAGTCTGCAAACGACGCGCTGAAAGTCAAGGAACCACGGATTCAGCTAGATAAAGTGTTTCTGCATTTCCTATAGCCATTTGACTCAGTCCAACACACACGCATCGCTTTCGTAAGGATCGTGAGGACACACGCGCAGAGTGGCGGTTAATCAATCGTTCTTGCCCCCCATACGTAAGTGGGACGAGGAAAAGCCCCAGTACGTGGTACGACGGGAAGTATTCCCTTCCATGCACTTTACAGTAGATATAGATTTCGATGGAGATGTGTAGCTGGCGTACGTTATTCATAAATTTCACTCCAGTGGCGATGTGTTCCATTCTATTGGAATTTGTTGCTTATATTCCTTTCTCGTTCAGTAAGCTCGTAGTATGGATGTATTTCTAGATGGTCAACCGGTCGGAAGAGAAAATGAAGAAAATAGACTTCTGAAATGGCTGCATTCTTTTGGTATTCTATAAATCCAAAATTATTTACTCATAAGCATGCGAAACGATTCGAGTATATGCGACTCTAACGACACATTACGAACGCCATGTAGACCCTCCCTTTAGTTCGCGACCAAGTTTTTTCCTCATAGGCTGCGTCTTGCCCTTCGTCCCTCTCTGCTTTCCACTTTACATAGACTCCGATTGTCAATCAATGTAATAGATACATGTCTTCATGACGTCAGTTTCAACAATGAGTTCGGGCACAAAACCAACCGAACCGTTGCGTAGCATCAGTCTCATTGACAAAGCTTCCGAAGAAAGAGTCGATTTCGAAGTGCGCTTTCTAGGAAGTCTGTTTCGCATCCTTCGGGCTGTGAGAAGAAGTGAGGAGGTAGGTGATCACCGTCTTTTAAATTATTCTGCAGCTGCAGACAGCGAATCAGAGACTGGAAGAGAATAATTTTGTTTTTTGTCTACTTTCGCGGAGTACTATAATCGTGCAAGCCGAGAGGAGCAGAAATTCATTTGCTTTTTCCGAAGCGCTTTCTACGTAACTGTAGTTTCAATTTGTCGTCTTCTGGCTCATGACAATATTTGTCCCAATCGAAGTTAGGTTTTATTTAGACAAACGTACGTTTGCTTTTCGTGCATCTCACGAGGCGGGGAAAAAATCGATCTAACCATTCTTTGGAAGATCTAGAGAGAAATATGTGGTTCTGCTTTGGAATTTTCCTCCAAAAAATACATTCTACAGCAAATGAAGACCATTTGTCTCGACATTTCATAACTTAGTCTGCGATTTCCAGAAATATGCTTCACAGAAAAATCTGATTTTGTCCTAGATGTACAATACAATCCGGAGCCGTTTCTTACTTACTACAAATTTCGAAAACTCGTCATCTCAAGTCAGCGTGTGAGTGAGGACATCTAGCAGCAATCACTGCCTTTAAGTAACTGGTTTCCGGAAATTCAGTAACGTTTTACGTAATTACGTTAAATTAACTTGTCCTTTTAAAAACAAAAAAGAAATTTCAGGTTATTAACTTTTCTTCCATGTCGTTTATCAATCGTTCTCTCTCTGTATCTAGTTATGAAAGACTATTACTTTTTCAGATATAGTGTCAATTCTTCCAGAACGGTGTAAAGCTCAAAACAGTATAGAAGAATCTATAAATTCTAAGATAGTAACGTAGCTCGGTGAATAATGCAAAACGGGAAAACAAAATTCCAGATTAAATCTATGTACATTGCTCGTGTTTGTGCTAATAACGCAGGCGTACTGGCACGACACTATAATTTTTTTGCATCTGGGAACTACAGTCACCAGCGCATGTGACATTTCGTATGAACAGAACAAAACAGAGCAGCTACTGGTGCACTACAAACATGCGTTACCAAGTGGGGAGCAAAATGCGACAAAGCATGTAATGATGTGTAGGCAGGTCGGTAATAAGGGATTTGCATCTGTACAAGTCCCACTCGCCTAGAAACTGGAACTGTAGCGGCGAAATAAACTTCTGTGTGTATTCAGTTTCTAGATTTGTGGATGTTTTTGAGAATGTGGAATTAAGTGGAGGGGCAGCGTTGGTGCAACTCGTATTAGTTTCCTTGACAATGCAGAAGAAACTTCAGATCTACAACAAACATACCTAGGCTCTGTTAATTTGGGCTGCAATGATGCCATTAATGAACAAAAAATCTAGTTCTTATTTTACTAAAGATTGTACATGACCACTTGATCTGATGACTCTAACATTAATGTTCATTTTACTTTCGATTTTTTCATGCACGATATATCTAAACACTAAATGCTACATCATTTTTATGAGTGTGATCCCAGATACATATCACTAAAGCATTACTTGGATGTGGTGCCGTTCATTCTCGATTTTTTTTCGAATTTTGATTCCCGTATTTAGTATTTTAATGTTCTGATACGTGGATGTCAGCACTGGAATGATTTGTTTGATGTGCTGTATGATTAGATGAGGTTAGGGAAATAGAAACACGGTCGCTTTCGGGAGCAGCACACTGGATTGCTATTCATTTAACGTTCACACATCAATTTTACCCATTAAATAAATGAATCTAATGTTCTGATAACTTGAGTTAAAGATATTGATGAGCAACAAAAGCGATTACCTTTATCCCTGTTTCACTATCAATAGGTGAGATTATTCCTCAGTTTTCATGTTCTGCCCTACATTCTACATATTTTGATGAACTACTCTATTTGCTGAGCGGCTGCATTTCACTGCTCATAGTCCAAAAAATAAATGCCGAGTTAGGAGTGCAATTCGCTGAACACGTGAAAAACGATTTGTTCTCGTTACATTAGAAGGTTTCATAAATAATTTGCAGATAGAAAACGAAATAACGTGGCTGAAGAATTTCAGTTAAGCTTAGAGGTGATCAATCATCACCATTACTACACTAAGCAATTCTCCAACATTCATAAAAAATATTTGGAGAATTAATTGATTTGACTTGGTAGCAACCTTTTACGAAAAATAATTTAATGTACAGTGTCCACAATGTATCATTAACGTTGTAGTGTACCATTAAGCTATTAAGTAACTCAATTATTCTCAATCATTGTTTGCTTCCTACAAATATTTGTTTTCTTTTAACAATCAATCAGTTTTTTGTTCAGTTTAGTTGGTGTTTTAGTCTTAATATTAACTTTTTTGTGATTGTGATAATGTCTGGCGTATGTTACATATGGAGCAATGTACCGTATGAGACTGAATTGTTTCTTCAGGTCAAATCTCCTTGTCAGTAAAGCAGATTTCACATGACTATTTTCGTGTCTGGAAACGCTGTTGCTACTAAAGACTGCTTGTTTCACGTTTCCAGATGTTTTCGCGAGTGAAGTCGCTGTTCGGCCCGCCAGCTGCCAGCCAGGGGTGTCCCAGGCTGGCCGACGAGCCGCCAACACCTGCGCCTCTTCGCCGCCTTCGGCCACCTCGACCAAAGCCGAGTGAGAGGAAGGTGGAGTCCACGACCACCGACTGCGAAGAGGCCGCCGCTGATAAACCACAGCTTCAGCCAATCCATGTAAGCAACAGGAGCCCTCTGTGCACAACATCTGACAGTAATTACTGTCAGAGTGTTCTATGAACAAATAAATGAATACCAAGAATGTTATGCAGACGTATATATTCACATGACTTTTTCTTTCCACAGTTTGGTCCGAGACCGAGAATTGTGCATTTTGACTTGTCTGACGTTGAAGATGAAGAGGAGGAAGTCTCCGGCTCCTACTATCCTCCTGGAGTTCCAGTTCCACCCAGTCGGCTGCAGATCTTTGCCAACAGACCGCGCCGGAGGAAGATTATCCGAGAGCCACCGTCGCAGGAAGTGCAGACTGCGATGGCACATCTAAGAGCTGAGATACAAGCAATGGTATGTTAAATGTTCATCATAAGATTACGAATACAAACATTGATTTATTTTTTAATTTTTGCACATCGTAATGAATGTAAATGTAAAAGTAATTTAAATCCACACCAAATCCAAACTCTGTAAAACAATGGAATATGATGATGAGGGATGAGACGATAATCCTGAAGCCAAACGCAATATGTTGTTTGAGAATAGGTGGAATCGAAAAAACTCGTCGTCACATTGATCTAAAAAAGAATGAGCCTTTATATGAATCTGACCATTACATTGATTGGAACGGTTATGGACAGGTGATATCATCAATATGAAAATTCTGCTAAATCGGTGTCCATGTTGTATCTCTAATTCTTTCATTACTTGCAAAACAGAGTTACCCCATAGTTAGAGATCGTTTGTAGGCTGTAATACCTTAAGCCCTAGATACAGTGACGGTCAGGCTAGCAGGTTAATAAAAATAATTCTTTTTTTCGTTCACAGGAGAACCCGCCACCTTCAACATGGATTGGGCATCTAGTGGAGACTCTAGTGGACCTGTATCGAAACAAGAGAGATTACCGCCGGAACCACGGGTTGGCAGAGAGACCAGGGTTCGTCACTCGAATGAAGGGAAGACTCGCACCTCTTCCTGAGGCAGTGAGAAGGTTTCTACATCTGAAGAAGAATGCGGACAAGAGGCAGCTGCCCGCAGGCATAGATTCAACTCTGCGTGATTACTTTCTTCAATGTGAACACCCTGACCCTAATTATCCACAGATTATTCCATTGACACCACAGCTACTTGAGACCGCGCTGTGACGCGACTGTAGAAATCAGTCTGCTTTCGCTTGAAATAAAACACCTTAAAGCCTATTTCATTGTTTTTTATTTATAGTCAATTTTTAAATTCTTTCTCCATACAGTATACTCCTGTGAAAGAAACAATGAGCAGCACTGTGAAGGCTGAGTATGTATTTTTCCCGCTGTATTTCACGGAAAAAACTGAACCCTCTAATAATTGCTTGATATTACCACTAATGAAATACGACAGCAGTAAATATTTCACATTAGCCTAATTTATGTAAGACCACTTTCAACATAGTTTTGCTTTGCTAGAACTTAGGAGCTGCCACAGAGGAATTCAAGAGAATGTCGTGCTACAAATTGCCACAAATAAAACACATAGCTAGCACAGCCAAGACTCCAGAATGAGATTTTCACTCTGCAGCGGAGTGTGCGCTGATATGAAACTTCCTGGCAGATTAAAACTGTGTGCCCGACCGAGACTCGAACTCGGGACCTTTGCCTTTCGCGGGCAAGTGCTCTACCATCTGAGCTACCGAAGCACGACTCACGCCCGGTACTCACAGCTTTACTTCTGCCAGTATCCGTCTCCTACCTTCCAAACTTTACAGAAGCTCTTCTGCGAAACTTGCAGAACTAGCACTCCTGAAAGAAAGGATATTGCGGAGACATGGCTTAGCCACAGCCTGGGGGATGTTTCCAGAATGAGATTTTCACTCTGCAGCGGAGTGTGCGCTGATATGAAACTTCCTGGCAGATTAAAACTGTGTGCCCGACCGAGACTCGAACTCGGGACCTTTGCCTTTCGCGGGCAAGTGCTCTACCGGGCGTGAGTCGTGCTTCGGTAGCTCAGATGGTAGAGCACTTGCCCGCGAAAGGCAAAGGTCCCGAGTTCGAGTCTCGGTCGGGCACACAGTTTTAATCTGCCAGGAAGTTTCATATCAGCGCACACTCCGCTGCAGAGTGAAAATCTCATTCTGGAAACATCCCCCAGGCTGTGGCTAAGCCATGTCTCCGCAATATCCTTTCTTTCAGGAGTGCTAGTTCTGCAAGTTTCGCAGAAGAGCTTCTGTAAAGTTTGGAAGGTAGGAGACGGATACTGGCAGAAGTAAAGCTGTGAGTACCGGGCGTGAGTCGTGCTTCGGTAGCTCAGATGGTAGAGCACTTGCCCGCGAAAGGCAAAGGTCCCGAGTTCGAGTCTCGGTCGGGCACACAGTTTTAATCTGCCAGGAAGTTTCATATCAGCGCACACTCCGCTGCAGAGTGAAAATCTCATTCTGGAAACATCCCCCAGGCTGTGGCTAAGCCATGTCTCCGCAATATCCTTTCTTTCAGGAGTGCTAGTTCTGCAAGTTTCGCAGAAGAGCTTCTGTAAAGTTTGGAAGGTAGGAGACGGATACTGGCAGAAGTAAAGCTGTGAGTACCAGGCGTGAGTCGTGCTTCGGTAGCTCAGATGGTAGAGCACTTGCCCGCGAAAGGCAAAGGTCCCGAGTTCGAGTCTCGGTCGGGCACACAGTTTTAATCTGCCAGGAAGTTTCATATCAGCGCACACTCCGCTGCAGAGTGAAAATCTCATTCTGGAAACATCCCCCAGGCTGTGGCTAAGCCATGTCTCCGCAATATCCTTTCTTTCAGGAGTGCTAGTTCTGCAAGTTTCGCAGAAGAGCTTCTGTAAAGTTTGGAAGGTAGGAGACGGATACTGGCAGAAGTAAAGCTGTGAGTACCGGGCGTGAGTCGTGCTTCGGTAGCTCAGATGGTAGAGCACTTGCCCGCGAAAGGCAAAGGTCCCGAGTTCGAGTCTCGGTCGGGCACACAGTTTTAATCTGTCAGGAAGTTTCATATCAGCGCACACTCCGCTGCAGAGTGAAAATCTCATTCTGGAAACATCCCCCAGGCTGTGGCTAAGCCATGTCTCCGCAATATCCTTTCTTTCAGGAGTGCTAGTTCTGCAAGTTTCGCAGAAGAGCTTCTGTAAAGTTTGGAAGGTAGGAGACGGATACTGGCAGAAGTAAAGCTGTGAGTACCGGGCGTGAGTCGTGCTTCGGTAGAGCACTTGCCCGCGAAAGGCAAAGGTCCCGAGTTCGAGTCTCGGTCGGGCACACAGTTTTAATCTGCCAGGAAGTTTCACAGCCAAGACTGTAAGCATGCTACAAATAATGCTTCAATTCTATTTTAAACATCTTCAGAAAGCCTAAAATCATTCGCTGTACAAAAGAAAGACAAACTTGAATAAAGAATGTAAAGGCCTTTACGAGACTTCTGTGGCACTGAATGAGTAAACTTGTTCAGGTAGATGACATTCAGGTCTAAAAAGACACCAACTGTGAACAGACTATATTAAATTCAAATTATTTACCAATAAATCCTTAGATTTTCTAACAGTGCGTAAAAACCATACTAGAAAAAATGATTTATGAAATAAATCCATTAGATTTACTTCGACAAAAATAACAGACTGTAGTAAGAAACAAAATCCTTACCTTACTCAACCTATAACTCACCTAATTTTAAGGATTTTTCAGATAAATCGCTACAATTAATAACTCACTTCTGTACGGCAGCCTCGGTACAATTTGTAATGAGTCAATGACGTATACTTCCTGGAAGACTGATACATGGAGCTGTAACATTCATTTGAAATAGTAGAGGAAAGACTGTGACTTCTTGTTATAAACCTTGACATCCATTCTGAAAATCATCTTTTACCTACAGGTCAGTTGGCCTTCTTAATAAAGGACTCACTTTCTGTTACAAAAATGCAGATGAGAAGTTATTGTTTGGGCTCTTTCTGTGATCTTGCTAACGTCTTTGATTGTGGTAGACCAAGATATTCTACTAGGAAAACTATAACTGTTTGGCGTTGAAGGCAATCTCTTTGTACGGACGGTGTCATATCATAATTACTTAAAAAATAGGTGTCAGAGTGGCAAATGATACGACAACTATCAAACGAAATTCAGACTGGGGAATGATTAAATGTGGTACCACACCAGATGCATTGCTTAGCTTCTCCTGACCTTGACCATAAATAATTTTTCAAGAAACTTAATGTCTTTTCTAATCCTGTGACACAAGTGTACCGGTAAGTGCCCAAAAACAACCTAACATGCTTGCAATTAGCTCACAGTGAAACATTAACCCTATATGTTTCAAAGACTTCCATTTCGTTATTCCATAATTGCTTATAGATGCAAGAAGTAGTGCGCAATGGACACCCACTACATGGAACTTCAAATTTATAGTTCCAAGGTATTGTAAGCACACAATAATTAGTAAAACCATCGGCTGTCAAGAAGGGAAAGAAAACCAATATGCACTCTATATGCATATTGGTTAGAGTCACTCAGATGTGGAAAGGGTCCTCCCGGATGCCATGAACAGCATAGGGCGTTACCAACTGCAGCTGGTTGCTCTCGCCGGTACTAATAATGTGCGTCTCTTTGGATCAGAAGAGATTCTCTCTGGTTTCGAGCGGCTAACAGAAGTGGTAAAGGCTGCTAGTCTTACTTGCAAGATGAAAGCAGAGTTGACCATTTGCAGCATAGTCTACAGGACCGACTGCGTACCTCTGGTACAGTGGAGGCTCAGACGATTCTGCGACCGTGTAGGCTACAGACTCGTCGTGGTTGGGTTTCGGGTTTCGCTGAGTAGGTCAGGTGTCCACTATACGCAGGAGGCGGCTAGCAGGAGCTGTGTGGCGTGGACTGGGAGGTTTTTTAGTTTATAGGGTCTCGGGAAAGCACAAGACGGGCTTCAGCCACAAAGCGTGCAAGCCGAACACAGGAAGAACGTAGATACAGGAACCATCGGTATAACAGCTGTAAATTGTATTGGCTGTGTTGGGAAAGTACCAGAGCTCCAAGCGCTAATTGAACGCACTGATGCTAAAATCTTTGTAGGCACTGAAAGCTGGCTAAAGCCGGGTATAAGCACAGCCGAAATTTTTGCGAAGAACCTAACGGTGTTCCGAAAGGATAGGCTAAACATGTTTGGCAGTGGCTTGTTTGTTGCTGGTAGAAGCAGTTTGTCTTGTGGCGGAATTGATGTAGATAGTTCCTGTGAGTTAGTATGGGCAGAGATCATTGTTAGCTATCGGAATAAAATAGTAATTGGATCCTTTTACCGACCTCCCAATTCAGATGATACAGTTGCTGAAAGGTTCAAAGAAAATTTGAGATTGATTTCAAATACGTACCCGACTCATACGATTATAGTTGGTGGTGACTTTAATTTACCCCCGATATGTTGGCGAAAATACATGTTTAATACCGGAGGTACTCATAAAACATCATCCGAAATTGTGCTAAACGCAATCTCTGAAAATTATTTCGAGCAGTTAGTTCATGAGCCCACGCGAATAGTAAACGGTTGTGAAAACACACTTGAAACAGGCTGAGGTGAATGCAAAAAGGCATGATGTAAAAGTAAGAACGAGCAGGTTCAAAGAGGGAGATTTAGTCTTGGTCAAGACGCGTACTAGATCGAGTGAAATTGATCAGGAAATTTCAAAATTTAATTTCATTTACAAAGGTCCATTTGTAATAGACAAATGTCTGCACCACAATGCCTACAATTTGGTATTTCCAATGTCTAAGCGAAGGTACGGTCATCACAATGTCGAGAACATTAAAAGATATTTTACTCTAGAAGTAGAGGAATGAAAAATGTTCAAGTCTTTACAAAAAAAATTGTATATTAACGAAGTTGTAAATGTTGAGAAAATTTAGAAAACCTCAATAGTTTATATTGAAAGTAATACCAGAGAGTGGAAACAGAGATAAATTTTCAAAATTGGAAAGAAGGGATTGTCGAGTTACTTTCGACAGGCAAAAAGTGAAGTTTTGTAATAGATGTGATGAATGAACTGTTGTGACTTCCGACAGTCCGAAGTAATGCATTTCATTACATCAAAAACTGAAATTTTATTGTGCGGGAAAATGTTCGGGTCAAGCATTGTCCGAATGAAACTAACAAATTTTATTAATATTGTAATGTGAAAGGAAGATATGAAGAAGTATTGCGCCCTAAGCATGTGATACTGTTTATGTTTTACTCCTGATTATCTGAAGATATCCAGAAGTCAAACAGGGGCATGTGTAACAGTATCGACCTGTAGAGAGTCGAGAGACTTTGCACTAATGAATCAAAGAATGAGGTTTGTACAGCACTTAGGGTGTAAGAGTGTTTGCAGAAGACAATATTCTTTGACTCTGTGAAGTTTAATGTTCATATGTAATTAACAAATGGGTCAAATTGGTCAAATGGCTCTGAGAACTATGGGACCTAACTTCTGAGGTGCCGGCCGCGGTGGTCTCGCGGTTCTAGGCGCGCAGTCCGGAACCGTGTGACTGCTACGGTCGCAGGTTCGAATCCTGCCTCGGGCATGGATGTGTGTGATGTCCTTAGGTTAGTTAGGTTTCAGTAGCTCTAAGTTCTAGGGGACTAATGATCACAGCAGTTGAGTCCCATAGTGCTCAGAGCCATTTGAACCATTTTTGAACTTCTGAGGTCATCAGTCCCCTAGAACTTAGAACTACTTAACCCTAACTAACCTAATGACATCACACACATCCATGCCCGAGGCAGATTCGACCCTGCGACCGTAGCGGTCACTCGCTTTCAAACTGAAGTGCTTAGAACCGCACGGCCACACAGGCCGGCAACAAATGTTTATAATGTTATGTAAGTAACAATGAGGACTCAAATGGAAAGCCCTGGAGTGAAGACGAAGTTTCTTTCGCGTATCACTCTTGAGAAAATTTAGAGAACGGGCATTTGCGGCTGGCTGCAGAACGATTCTACTGCCGACAATGTAGAATTCGTATAAGGATTGCGAAGATGTCAGCAATTAGAGCTCTGCAGATATATTGACAGACGTCTTTCCTTCCATTTGCCAATGGAACAGATGCAACAACGTGCGAGGTATCTTCCTCCATTCAACCGTATGGAGGCTTGTGGAGTATGTAGAGCCAGATGTACATGAATTGCCTGTTCTGTGTTCTAAACTTTGCACCCGTGTAATCCGAAATTATCTGGAAATTTAATCATGTATTCTTCCTTCTACACTGTATACGTTCAATTAGTAGAACTTTGCTATCTTTTCTGGTGTTGCTGTGTTAATGGCCTGCGGATGTTTATTAGCGAGCGTTTTCTTGAATATGTGAATAGTGACGGTCCTGTCGTATGAAAACCAACGTTTTGCTTGGTAATCTAGGAGATTCATTTCCGTTTTTATCTTCCTACATGGACTTCCCTCTCTCTTCGTCACGTACAAATATATAATTTTCTTTTCTTCAGTTACATCTTATACTTTATCTAACCTCGTATTTCTGTAAACTCAGTCCCATTAACTTCCTTACACTAATCATTCTTCACTGCCGGATTGCTTTTAATTTTAACACTTTTCTTCTATGCATCATGTCACTTTCCTGCTCTGACCATGCAGTGTCGCAATCATCAAAGATCTGAAATTCTGTAGCATTCTTCCTCTCACCAGTTTCCCAGTTACAGAACTTGGAAATAAGACCTTCTTCCATATTTAAGTCATCTGCCTGACGCTGCCTATTTAAATTTTCTGCTCTCTTTTCACAAAGTTCTTTCCAGAACTTCCGATGATTTAACGGACTAGTCAATAGCAAACATCCAAAATCTGTTCTGCATCGTCCTGGAAATTGGTTTTCGGATTGCATCCACTTAATCTGCTAATATCCCTGGCCTCATATAACACTAGCTACACTTCACTAACTTGCCTGTCGTGACACAAGTTGGTGTTACCATCTAGGAGGAATTTTATATTTTTGATCTTTGTCTAATGAATAAGAAGGTGTGGGACAGTAATTTAGAATATATTGTAATTAATAGCAAAACTAAAACAGCCTTTACTTTGGGGACAATGAAAGCAGGTCGTCAGGCTAATGAGGCATATTAATTTGAAACATTAAGTTTATGGAAATTGAATATTACTTATCGTAGGGACTTTCATTAACATTCTCTTTGAATAGCATTCTGGATACCCACGAATACGGGACGATCTAAGTTGTGGGTAGCAGTAGTTACCATTACTCCACAAACCAGTAGCCATAGAAAGCAAGATTGTATCCCACTCATAATAAATAACACTATTACTACCATCACTTGGCTCAGTACTCAGATGTTATCATAGGAAACACTGAACTAAAGTTGGGCCTGAAAGGATTTCTGACTTAACTGACATGCAAATAACACAAATAAAGTTATATAGTATTACGCTTACACTGTCTATATCCACATTTGTGCAAATGCATCAGATTTCTTTAGTTGTGATTATATTCCAAATATCTTTCTAATATGAAAAGAATATGGTGGGAAACTATAAACTGATACTGTTTCAATAGGCAACTCTATGATTATTTCAGAAGCAAAGTTCGATTCAACCAAAAATAATGCTTAGCCCCACTGGGAATAATTCATGTTTTCATCCTTTAAAACAATTTACTCAACACTGAGATCGATTAACCTCAAAAAAATAATAGCTCATGTTAGCAATCAAGACTAAGTTACGTTTCAAATAAGGCTAATTTATGTGCTTTTTTCACCACCTGAGAAGCGGGTATTTTATACAGTAACATTTACACACTCTGCCACTGAATTTTTCCGCATTTAATACACAGAACAAATCACTATTTTGATAGAAAAATGATACTCGGTATTCTATTCACTTAGCAGGGGATCCTGCACCCGTTCATGATTAGGATAACATTAGGATTCAAACACAGCTTTATAGCACTTGGATTATTATTGAAAACACTCACACAAATTATCTGGTCCATGCTCTGATACATATCTGTGTGCATGAAGTTGGTGGAGCAGTGACGAAGTAGTGGTGGCAAGCGACGTGGCTGTCAACTGTACTCACAGCTCTTGAGGTCTGAATGCTCTTTACAATTTCTTCTTGGCGACAGATTTTTATCGTGTTAGAGCAATTCCGTATTGTCGAGAGTACTATGAAACAGCCAAATCCACATCCGAGGCTATTTTCCATGCAAAACGGCTTCCAAATGCCTCCCTTGGCACCCTAGATGTTTACCGTGCAACTGCTAGCCACTGACTGCGTACCGCTCCCACCAAGGAGCCACCCAGTTCGACCGCCAAACCCACCTTTTACATCGCGCCATGCCACTTCCGTTGCGGAGGGGCTTCCCTACAGCTTTTATATTTCACAATACATGTTTCCTAAGCATGAACCAGCTTCCAATATACAGATTTTTCTTTATTAAGATACATATTTTATAAAATTTCATTATTTTAAATATCATCTAACATTTTTCATACATACATTACAAACTTTAAATTTCTCGACACAAATCAATGACCTTAACTTACAAAGAGCAAACAATTCATACTCACAGATACACAGTTACATAGAATAAATCTATTTCTAATCGATATTGGTGTTACACACTGAATCACTTCCATCTGTTGACCCAACTATGTGACCCTCATCTGGAGTACTCACCAGTTCCCCATATTGTACGGATACTGGACTGCCCCATTATTTGTTTCTAAGTTTCGGTTCCTAAACACATTGACTTCCTATCCTTCAAAATGTCTGTCTCCTCCTCTACCTATGGAATTTCCTCTGAAGTCTATCAATCTCTCTCTCTCTCTCTCTCTCTCTCTCTCTTCGTCTCCGCTTGGAGGATAATTTGTGGAATTATGTACCTTTCCAATCTTTACGAAATTCCCGTACCGGCCACCCTGATGCTGGTTCCCTACAGTCTCAATAGCTCTCCATTTATAGTCTAAGGATACATCTAACTTTTCAGGGTTGTTTAAAAATTGTTCAGTGGTTTCATGCCACTATTCACTATGTCCTACTGCAAGCTCCCAGGCTTCTCACAAGGCGCCCTTTGAATGCGAGGTCGTAACTTTAATCTTTAGTTAGGCTCATTTGAAAGCATTGTGTTAATAATTATGACAGGAAAAATATTACTATGTGTGTCAGGAGGAAAATGAGTGTCCGGGAGTCCACAAATCAACCATCTACCATGAAAAAAAAAGAAACACCCAGTGCTGAATTTGTCCAATGGTTCCAGGTCGTATGAAAAGCAATGTCACTCACTTTGCAGAAGGGATAGTTTGCTCTAAAGGAGTAATGTTTATACTCAGACGAAGAATCAAGCAAAAGCAAGTTATTTTGACCAGCTATTGGCCAAAAGTAGTGCTCATACCATAGTTGAAGACCTATTACCCCCCATTTTCCCACTCTTGCTTACTGTGACGTAAATATTCCCTAATCTAAGATCGTGCACACTAGAAAGAATCTACATCTACATCTACATCTACATCCATACTCCGCAAGCCACCTGACGGTGTGCGGCGGAGGGTACTTTGAGTACCTATATCGGTTCTCCCTTCTATTCTAGTCTCGTATTGTTCGTGGAAAGAAAGACTGTCGGTATGCCTCTGTGTGAGCTCTAATCTCTCTGATTTTATCCTAATGGTTTTTTCGCGAGATATATGTAGGAGCGAGTAATATACTGCTTGACTCCTCGGCGAAGGTATGTTCCCGAAATTTCAACAAAAGCCCGTACCGAGCTACTGAGCGTCTCTCCTGCAGAATCTTCCACTGGAGTTTATCTATCAGCACCGTAACGCTACTGAGCGTCTCTCCTGCAGAATCTTCCACTGGAGTTTATCTATCAGCACCGTAACGCTTTCGTGATTACTAAATGATCGTGTAACGAAGCGCGCTGCTCTCCGTTGGATCTCCCCTATCCCTGCTATCAACCCTATCTGGTACGGATCCCACACTGGTGAGCAATATTCAAGTAGTGGGCGAACAAGTGTACTGTAACCCACTTCCTTTGTTTCCGGACTGCATTTCCTTAGGATTATTCCAATGAATCTCAGTCTGATATCTGTTTTACCGACGATCAACTTTATATGATCATTCCATTTTAAATCAATCCTAATGCCTACTCCCAGATAATTTATGGAATTAACTGCTTCCAGTTGCTGACCTGCTATACTGTAGCTAAATGACAAAGGATCATTCTTTTATGTATTCGCAGCACATGCGGGGGAATGAAACTACAACAAAAAAAAAACAACCCTGGCAGTCAGTAGTCTCATTACTGACGACGATTTTGGAGCCAGCCATCGAAACCTCGAGAATTTCATGGAACCGACAAGGCTTGAAAACCGAAAATATCTTGTCTGGAAACATGTAGCCTACTAAACAAAGGCTTCAGCAGAATTAAGGCAACAGAAATGTGATTCATTAGAACTTTGTATGAAACAAGTAGAAAGGACAAATGCGGTGAATAGAAAACTGGATGGTATTGAGGTTCCTGTACCACTGACATAAGGAAACACATGCTACAGTAGTTCAAAATCACTGTGCACTATGGGACCCAACATCTGAGGTCATCAGTCCCCTAGAACCTAGAACTACTTAAACCTAACCAACCTAAGTACACCACACACATCCAAGCCCAAGGCAGGACTCGAACCTGCGACCGTAGCAGTCACGCGGCTCCCGACTGAAGCGCCAAGAACCGTTCTGCCACCACGGCCGGCGCTACAGTAGTATAGGCACATAATGAGAATGAACAGCGAAAGTGTTTCAACGTGAACCTCATAGGAAGAAGACCAAGGGGAAGACCAAGAATACGCTGGATAGAGAATGTAAGATCAGATGTGGAGGAGAAAGGACACAGATGGGAAGATGTCCTGGAACAGATAATGTATGACGACAGAGGGAACTGGCAAGCGCTTCTACACCACACGCAGGAAACTGGAGTTGGAAAACGATGATGACGATGAGCCATAAATCTTTTCAGCTTGTTTAATAGCGTTTTGTTCTATTTTTCAAACACAGTACAACAGAGATTCTGCTTGGAATGGTTTCTACAAGTGCTTGACAGGATCCGAGAAACTTCCTGGCAGATTAAAACTGTGTTCCCGACCGAGACTCGAACTCGGGACCTTTGCCTTTCGCGGGCAAGTGCTCTACCATCTGGCTACAAAAGCCCGACTCACGCCCGGTACTCACAGCTTTACTTCTGTAGTTTCTCGTTCCTGCCTTCCAAACTTTACAGAAGCTCTCCTGCGAAATATGCAGAACTAGTACTCCTGAAAGAAAGGATATGGCGGAGACATGGCTTAGCCACAGCCTGGGGGCATGTTTCCAGAACGAGATCTCATTCAGGATCCGAGAAGTATGTGACACTAGATGTCTAGGCACAGGTCGAGCAATTTCCGGAAAGAGGAAGAGTGCCTCCAACTTCTCGCAGCATAATGAACACCTTGGCAGCCAATTTACCATCCAGATTGGCAGTAGGTATACTTGTAAACGAATGGTTTGAGGCACTGATGTTAGTTGACATAAATACAAGTCTCTTTGTGTCTCTAATTTTCATGGTACCATTCCTATGCATTTCCGCTTCGAATCCAGTATGGTCGGAGTTGAAAAAAATTCCGTACTGAACGTTGGGATAAAATTTATTGATCGCATATACAAATATTCGGAGCGATCTCACAGTTTGCTAAGCATCTTTTGTTTATGCTTTGTTTGAAATTTCATTATCTTACATCGTCCAATTGTGTTGCACTATTTAACGTTACGCAACCGTCCACTGCTTCCCTCGAAATCACTGCAATCTATGTCGGGCGCAATTTGATGTGCATAACGTAGTAGGTCTCTATATTACAGATCCTTTAAACTGTATCGAGCTTCCTTGAAACACGCAGACACCAGTTTTTGTAACAAGTGCGGCTTGTCCTCCCTTAGATATCTGTAGTTTTTTCTTATTCCAAATCTGTTGATGATTATTTTTTCTTACTGTGCTCGATCTTCCATGTACGTAATTATGTTTAGTACCCACTCCTTGGGCAACGATTCTCCTTTACTACATTTCACTGGAGACAGAATTTGTGGCTCCCTGGCCGACAAGCATGATGAACTACATGGCTCAACACCTGTTTCAGAATCAGTTTCACTTGCTAAGCACGTTTCTTCATCATCATACTCCTCATGTACATTGTCAACACAGTGGAGCGTATACGACACCAAACACTCCACTCATTCGTATGGCAGAAACGCTAATATTTCACCTGACACATTTTTCTCATTCTGCGATATTCCTTGGGTTCCTTTGCTGACGAAAAGTCAACCCCTGCAACGTTGTAAATACAATGCAATTTTTCGTTTTTTATCGTTGCCATTGCTCTGCTTTGTATCAATACAACTAGCACTGTTGCGTTGTTGTGAGTTACTCGTCGACTAAGCAGTTCATCTACGGTCTGTAGCCTCACGCTGTGCACACCATTGGATACCTTGTTACCATTAGCAGCCCATATTGTGGTTGCACGAAGAGAGTATGTGGGGCGTCGAATGCCGTAAACATCACTGGCTTATTGTGACTTCGCACTCGAGAAGTTCCTTGACAGGGTGATCATTTCAGTGAAGACTCCAAGGGGCCTGTTGAGATACACAAGCTTCTTTAACAGCTCTTTACAGAATTCTTTCATGCTACCTTTTCCTTTCCAATGACGTAATCCATTCAAAAACACATTCTGGATTTTGACTTGTTTTGCTTCAATCCAGAAAGTACTAAGAAACTTACAATAACTTAAATTTTGTAAATTATGTTGGCCCATGCCGCAACACATTCCCCTCAAAGTTTTTTCACACATTTGATTTTTGGGTATCTGACATATTAGATACAAAATTATCCGTGAGGTATTGAATAAAATCTACAGCATGATGTTTTCCTTCCCCTAAAAAACATTTCACTGGTACATTACTCCACATATCATCGCTATGAAACTCTAAAAAACCAGCTTCCTGCAAATTCATTGCTTTGGCATCAACATTTGCCGGTTGTTGGTTGGTTCCAGATTCGTTTGTTTCTAATTTATTGCAGGGTTTCTCACGGACGGGACTTGATTACGTATTTCACCCATTTAGGCTTGTGTACTGTCACTGTCCGACACCATGTGAATCCCTGAATCTGACTAAACTGTTGAAAGTTATCGTTTTAATTTGAAGTCTTTTGACTCTATTAGATCGTGAACTTGTTTGAATTCCTGTTCACTGTCGGGCTGTACAAAGAGAATTCATTTCTTACTGTATCAGTCTCAGCTTGTAAACAAGTTCCTACCTCAGCCGTCCTGTCCTCTAACTTCTGTTCTTTGATTGGTAGAGTGTCAAATCCCTCACACAGTTTTCCTTTCAGAGTTGCGTTTGAAGTACCAATTTCCTCTTCAACAGTATCAATGATTTCGACCACATTGTTTTTCACCACAGTTAATGTTTTTGAAAAACTTTCATTATGTCTTTAATTGATTGAGAGATGCCATAACCTGAATTAAAACGTCAGAAAGGTTTACTGATGTTGTATGAGATATAGTATTTTGTTCGCCTAAACTTTCACTACAGTTTTCATGTTTTCTGCCTCCATTTGGATCTGTTTTTATGTCATTAGCGATCACAGCCCTTTCCTCAATTTTACAGTGAGCAAACATTTTAACTTAAAAAATTAAACAACTCCAAAAATTTTATGTTGCAATGTTTCTCATAACTCAAAGTAAATTTCAGTAATTGAAAGCTATGTTCATGGCCATTCATACAGATAATACAGTGCAGCCAAATGAACCTGGGAATCCCTCACAAATTGCTGGCTCTGTTCACATTCATTTCGTGTTTATGATTATGACACCGGGTTTAAGAGGATTTAGAAGGGCTATAGACATACCAAAAACAAAAATTCCTAGCAAAATGCCAAAATGAAAAAAAAAACAAAATGTTATTGTGATGTAAAACAAACGATTCCGCTTGATTGAGGGATTACGTAACTGAAATTGGGATTTGTCCGGACGAAGTATTACGAACGTTAACGACCTTTTAATTAATTAATGGTAACTAAAACGCTGTCTTTTAAGTAAAACTAATTATCAGAATAGACGCATTTTGACCTATTTCTTCGATTGTAATACCTTACTTGCTTCTAACGTTTTCTTTTTTTCGTAAAAAATAGTCAAAATTAAGGTGTGCATTGCATGGTTTGCTGATGGAAGCTGTCACCCCCGTAAAACTTAATACTGCCCGACACAAACAAATTTTCCAGTAACGTTAGAGGCAGTGCCATAACAGAGGTAGAGTACGGGTGCACGGTTAATGTTTGGCAGGGATTTAAAATTTCTAAACGGGTTATGCAAGACTTAATATAGACACAGAGTAAAATTACTTGCAGACAATTTCGAGAAATTTTGGAGTGTATGTATGGAAACATGTTCGATCCTGCTTTCTATGACATTGTAGTAGGGCTTCAGTGGGATGCAATGCTCAAAAGCACAAACGTTTTGACCGGTATCAACATGTTGCTGTTTTACGAGAACAGGATTTGTGCGGCATTTTGCCATTGTGTCTGCTGGGGTCGCCCTTATTTTTCAGCTTTCTAAATGTTTAGTCCCAGCCCCACTGCCTTGTTCCAATCAATAAAAAAGCGATACGTGCAAAATATTACCTAAATTGAACAACTACGACGCCAATAAAGTCCCGAAATTTTGTGTGTAAATTTTGTTACACAGTTTGCAATAATAAATACCATCAAACGAAGTCTTCTTATTAAATATACTTATTTTAATAACCCCGTTTTAAGACATTAATCCTGATATTGTAATATCCAATATCTATCATAATTTCATTAATAGCCTTTTGAGCCCTTAAGTTTTTTTAACGTTTTAACTTCATGAACTTCTAGCTTTGATATGATTTGTAGTCTCCAGTCAGGTCAGGAAAAATACTAAAAAAACGTTTTTCATTAAATTCACAAAAAAGGACACACACAATCGAATAGGTTAAGGTTCATTTATGCGGTGTAAGCCGTGGGATTGTCAAGTACATAGAACTATGATAAATGAACTGCGTATTAATCTCGTCCATTTATAATTACATACTTTATTATTTATGAGTACACTACACTATAAACATAAATAATTGGTGGAACTCATAGGTTAACAATCATTGAAAAATCATTAGTAATATGTCAAACAGTAAGATACACTAAGGCCCATTAAAATTGTTATACCACGAAGATGACGTGCTACAGACGCGAAATTTAACCGACAGGTAGAAGGTGCTGTGATATGCAAATGATTATCTTTTCAGAGCATTCACACAAGACTGGCGCCGGTGGCGACACTTACAACATGCTGACATGAGCAACGTTTCCAACCGATTTCTCATACACAAACAGCAGTTGACCGGCGTTGCCTGATGAAACGTTGTTGTGATGCCTCGTGTAAGGAGGAGAAATGTGTACCATCACGTTTTCGACTTTGATAAAGGTCGGGTTGTAGCCTGTCGCGATTGCGGTTTATCGTATCGCGACATTGCTGCTCGCGTTGGTCGAGATCCAATGACTGTTAGCAGAATATTGAATCGGTGGGTTCAAGAGGGTAATACGGAACGCCGTGCTGGATCCCAACGGCCTCCTATCACTAGCAGTCGAGATGACAGGCATCTTATGTGCATGGCTGTAACGGATCGTGCAGCCACGGCTCGATCCATGAGTCAACAGATGGGCACGTTTGCAAGACAACAATCATCTGCACGAACAGTTCGACGACGTTTGCAGCAGCATGGACTATCAACTGCGGTTACCCTTGACGCTTCATCACAGACAGGAGCGCCTGCGATGGTGTACTCAACGACGAACCTGGGTGCACGAATGGCAAAATGTCATTTTTTCGGATGAATCCAGGTTCTGTTTACAGCATCACGACGGTCTCAACCGTGTTCCGTGACACCGCGGTGAACACACATTGGAAGCGTTTATTCGTCATCACCATACTGTCGTATCATCTGGCGTGATGGTATGGGGTGCCATTGGTTACACGTCTCGGTCACTTCTTGTTCGCATTGACAACGCTTTGAACAGTAGACGTTACATTTCAGATGTGTTACGACCCGTTTCTCCACCCTTCATTCGATCCCTGCAACACCCTACATTTAAGCAGGATACTGCACGACCGCATGTTGCAGGTCCTGTACGAGCCTTCCTGGCTACAGAAAATGTTCGACTTCTGCCCTGGCCAGCACATTCTCCAGATCTCTCACCAAATGAAAACGTCTGGCCAATTGTGCCCGAGCAACTGGCTCGTCACAATACGCCAGTCACTACTCTTGATTAACTGTGGTATCGTGTTGAAGCTGCATGGGCAGCTGTATCTGTACACGCCATCCAAACTCTGACTCAATGCTCTGGCGTATCAAGGCCGTTATTACGGCCAGACTCGGTTGTTCTGGGTACTGAGTTCACAGGATACATGCACCAAAATTGCGTGAAGATGTAATCACATGTCAGTTCTAGTATAATATATTTGTCCAATCAATACCCGTTTATCATCTGCATTTCTTCTTGGTGTAGCAATTTTAATGGCCAGTAGTGTAATATTATTTGTGAGCTGCTTCAAACATTTTTATATATTCGTGTATAAACTAAAATATAAATTTAAGTAATTCATTAAAGTCATTGGGAAACCTTCACTGAAAAATCATTAACATACTAAGAGCACATTACCTCTGTGTGTCAAACTGCTTGGAACAATATTTGTGCTTCAGAGTAAATATACCTTGCGTTTTTCGCAACAGGTTTTGGTTCTTCTTTTACACGAAGTTAATTTACGTATTCGTGGAGATCATCAGTGATGATATGATCATAACCGTCTATCACTTGTCATTTTAAGAAACAGGGTCATAAGGACTGCAGTATTTAGATGTTTTACATGCGTCAGACTAAGTTTAATCCTCAGCTTCGTCTACCTCAAGTCATTTCTTCATGGCAGTTGCCATTTCCTGTCAAAATTCCTTAAAGTACGTAATTTATTTCTTTGAAATTTTATTTTCTTTTTAGGGTTATTCTGTATTGCATCCGGCTGTTCACTGTAGTTAAGGCGAGAAAGTGGATAATGACCCTCAAAATTAATTTATTTGTTCTAAACAAAGTGTGCTGACCCTCCATTTGTTGATCACAGATGTCCACTACACCCACTGACTTGTTATATCTGCGCACAACATAGAGACATTGCAGCTATCAGCAGCTAACTTTCCATTACACTAAAACTATCTTGTCATCGCCTCGAACAGCCTGCACTGAATCTCAGATACTGACAATTATTAAATTCAAGCCAAAGTAATGCTTTAGCTAAACTTGAATTGTAAGTAATGATTTACCACTTTTTGCTACTGAATACATGTTCGTGAATTATGGTGAAGGCGTGAAGAAATGTTCAGAGCAGTACTGAGACCAGCACTGCAAAGTGCTTTTCAGTATGACTAGAACCTGTAAGAAAAATACAACATTCTCAATATGTGGTGGACACTAGAATATTTAAAAATTCCTGGAAGAAGCAAACTTGTACTTCACCCCTGTGTTGGAAGAAGCAAACACGTACTTCACCCCTGTGTTGGAAGCCTCCACGGAAAGAAATCTCTTCCCCATAAAATTCTTCTGTCTCCTTAACCCCTCCGCCGCTATGTCAGCGTCGATTTACAGAGTGAAGATTCGTTTCATAGAACTCTTTTGCTATTTTACGTTGTTGTGTATATGCATTGTATATATGCATTATTTTGGCACAGCAAGAAATGTTGCAGATTCATTACTGATTTTGATACAACCTTCTTCATCCCTGCTTTCTTCTGAAGCTACTTCTTTTGTAGCACGCACCGGCAGCTGTAATGGACAATCAACGTAAGCGTTGTCGTCGTCAGACAAATCAGTAATTTCAGACGTTTCGTTCAAAATACAAAGCATTTTATGTTTTGACAAAATAAGTTTGATAGTTGCCATATGCTCGACAGTAAATAACACAATTAGAGAATAAATGCAAGGAACAAGTAGAGTTATAGTTATCACACGTTTTTTGACAGTAAAAGTTAATATCGTTGTTCATTTAAATAAGATAAAGAGAAACAATGAATTATCTTGCTTTCCATTATGACAACTCTCGCTGGCCTATTGAATTTTCTTTGCAGAACAGTATGCCGCCAACGATGGAACACAAGATGCAGCCGTACCATCAGGGATTGACTCCACAATTGACGAGAGCCGATAAGAGCCAGAGAAGTGAAGCCAAGAAAAAATTTTGCAAGCTGACCCACGCATTAATGAGTGTCAGGGGTGCAAGAGATACGAAGACACTAATAATGTAAGTAATATCTGAGAACATTCCTCTCGAAGAAAGTTAGCGGCCTAGCTAAAATACTTAAATGGATGAAAAACAATACTGACCGTACTCAAATAGTTTAGTTTTTATCCTGCTGGTCGCTTGCTCACAGTCATCTTGGGGATATCACATACAATGCTCTGTTGTCTTACTTGCATACCAGTACTCTGTAACAGCTTGTCTCCGACCCGAATTTGAAACCGTCTTCCATTAAAGCATGCATATCAACGCTTCCGCGCCATCTGCATTGTAAACAATGGCGTCAGTCAAGCAGCATTTTTACTGGCTCTACGACCTAGGAGCAATCTCCAATATCTGACAAACATTGCTACATGCCTGACTCCATGTTCCACACCGAGGAGGATCCCCTCTTTTGTGGGTCAATGGAATGAATAATTAATCTAATCTAATTCGTGCCAGTACTTTTGTAACACTCAGCAGCTGTCGCAGTTCTGAAATCGTCTTCCGCTAGATGGCGCATATCGATAGGTCAACGCCGTCTACATGGGAACCCTTGGCGTCACTTAACCACTATCTTTGCTTTTATATGATCTGTTAAGTTTTCGGCAAGTCCTCACAATGGCTATCGATATTCTCACAGCCGATTATTGATTATTATTGGTTATATCTACAGCAATTATTTTATGTAATGTAATACACCTATTTCTTCATTTGTTATTAACTATTGTGCAGCTATTCTGCATGTTCCTTATTGCAATAACTGTTTTACATGCCGTATGCCTGATTGGCTACTGCTAACCGTAAAGCAGTATTCGGTGGACGGAGCATCGTGTATTTACGCAGCACACCATTGCTCAGAATTTGACGTTCGTGGAGCCATAATGCGTGCTCTGTTCACCGCTACTGCCTACCACCAAGTGTACAAGTTCTTCATTTAATTTTAGTTATATATCATGTAATTTATATGTTTCTACTGTAATCAGACTTTCCTCTAAATCTATTTTATGTTTATATTTCAGGATAAACGGTCTAAAGATGGGCAGATTCTGACCGAAACCGCGCCGGCCGCTGTGGCCGAGCGGTTCTATGTGCTTCAGTCCGGAACCACGCGGCTGCAACGGTCGCAGGTTCGAATCCTGCCTCGGGTATGGATGCGTGTGATGTCCTTAGATTAGTTAGGTTTAAGTAGTTCTAAAGGACTGATGACCGCAAATGTTAAGTCCCATAGTGCTTAGAGCCTTTTGAACCATTTTTTTTTACCGAAACCAGTAACCAGCAAATATTTTATTGCAGTCAAGACTGTTTTTAATCAATTTTAAAATAATGTAAGTATAGACGCCAGTGGTACCCAGTTGGGGGTAAAATTGGGCTCTTCCTTTTATTGATTTGGGGGGTGCTGCAGGCTATCATCTAACACTTGAAACCAAACAAAGACACTACTGTGGTACTGTCAGTGAGTTTCATACGAGGGTGAGCCACAGGATTTCCTAATGGCGACCCAAGAGGCAATCGACTATTTCTTATCTACGCTAGAAGTCTGTTTGTGATTGCTCTTCTTTGAGTGTAAATTTACAATTGGCGGTGTCCTTATATACAACTGTTATTTATTGCTCTGTTTATACATATGTGATTCTTTTTTTTAAATCGTGTTGTTTCTGTAATTTTTACTGTGATGTTATGAGCCATACGCTAAATAAAAATAAATAAATAAATGTCGATAGTCACATGCTATCATCTGCTGTCTTTTTGTATGTTTTTCCAATAAGTGTGATATGACGTAATTGAGAAATGTTTGGTATTAAAATGAATATTGTGACAGTTAATTGCCACAGTGTTTGCAAATCGTTACGTTCCACCTTTCCTAATTATGTTTTTTTTGTGAACTCTTTGGGTTATGTGATTTTGTCTCTAGAAAACATTTTGCGTAATAGCTTCCATTCCAGTATGGTGGGTACTTGTTTGTCATGGAAAAGTGGTAATATCTTTGCTATGTATTATCTTCTTTCACAAAATCTTAATTGCAAGGAGAGGCTATTTGAGGAATATCATGATTAAGACAAACACACTGATTTTTAAATTACTTATTCAGAATTGTTTGCCCTGCTGGTAAAAATTTACTGTCCTGATGTATTGTTTCTACACGAAAATGGCAACAACTTCTTCACATTCTTCATTACAGACTTTAAGACAAGACTCGACTCAACGAGCAGTGCTGAGATTGATGATAGTGGGAACTGGAAGTCCAGGAGCATTTGTTGTAGATCCCTCTGCTCCGATAAACCAGGTAGCCCGTCAGTGTGATGCTCCGGGTTGGCAGATGGCGGTGGTGATGCACGTGTTGGAAACTCGAATGGCTCATGTCTTGCTCCGATAAATCAGGTAACCCATCTTTGTGCTGCTGCATTAGTGATGATGTGGAAGAAGAAAACTCCACTGCATCTGGGAGCTGCTCAACTGAGGGAAATATACAAATAATAATAAATAAAAACTCATTGAACGACAATAATTGTAAATATAATAACTGAGATCAAAAGTTTAAAAGCTTATATTCAAATGTGCAAGGAGGTTTTTTCTAACTGGAGACGGTGGGTTGATCTCTGCTGGTACTTCATGACGATTGACTGATGTACAGAGCACAAATTATGCATCAATATCATGATGCCAATCATTTTTGGGTGTGTGGTGAGCTTAGGTGGCTGCAGCACCATGGGTATTGGAACAACTATTCTTTTGGACTGGTGGGGGAAAGATTCTTAGACGGCCATATTTGACTGTCATGCCATCAATGATAGCAATTAAGAAAAGGCTAAATACACAGGCAGCCATCTGGTGCCCAATTTGGGTCATAATTTATCGTTATAATGTGGCATAAATATAGAGGCAGCCATGTTTTGATAGTCGGTCATAAATTAAGGCCAATACGATAATTCGGTCATAAATTAAGTTCTAAATAAATACTGGATAGGAGCATACATGGGGGCTTCCAGGAGAGGGGGAGGAAACGGAGTGAGCTTGAAAGTGTCAGATGGGATTTGTCTGTTTACATAAGGGTAATAAATCAGTGGTCCCATCTCTCTTTCCTCCACTGTTTTATGCCTGTCGATATTCCTGCGTTTTTTTAAGAGAGTGCCACAATCTCTGTTTTCCCAGTATTTTCTGAATTTTGTCAATAAACCACGATGAGTCTCTTCCGTCCCTAATCCACTAACTCAGCCCATATTTCTCCAAAACATGGTTTACAATCATTTTAAACTTTCTCGTGATACTTCTACGTCCATTATACTGGAAATATATCATACAGCTAGCAGCAGAAAACAACGTATGTGGATAAGTTTGGCAGGGTATGTGCTGGCAGGAAAGATTCGTGATGCATCCCAACATCAGGCTCTCAAAACTATCAACGAGAGAAACACGTAAAACCCTGTTTCCCGGAACTCGGATAACTCTCTCTCTTTCTCTTTCTCTCTCTCTCTCCACAGTTTCCGTAGCGTACACTCCATTAACGAAAGCTGCAGACTAAATAGCTCGCAGGTTGAACTTTGCTCTTGATTTATTACCTGGTGACTCGACGGGTAATTATTCTTGCCGCCGCAAAGTTCCAACAAAATCCTCTTATTAACAGAATAGTAATTTATCTGCTAATGAGGAAAGATAAATTTTAAAAATGTTTTAAACATGTCAGAAATGGAGGAGTAAAAAGCAATTTGTATTCAGTCTCAGTTTAAAAATTTCAGACGAACTTAACTTTTCGTCTAAAAATTTTTTGGTATCAATATTGGTTGTCGGTTGCAGTGGTATGAATACTTTCTGTCGCGGTCAGAGGAAATATCACCAGCACGTTGCGCCTTAAGAGTTCTCTATCACAATCATATACGATAAGAGAATTGTAGTCACTTAATATTGCTATGTACACTCAAGGCAAACTCGTATGACATGAACAAAATTTTCAAGTTACATGGAAGGGCCACAAGAACAACAGCTAAGAAAGCTAATGAGGAGCACTTTTAAAGTTACTTTAAAAAGTTTTCGGCTCTAACTATGCCGTCTAACAGCGGTTACCACTTCGTTGTATATGTTGTTGTTGTTGTCTTCAGTCCTGAGACTGGTTTGATGCAGCTCTCCATGCTACTCTATCCTGTGCAAGCTGCTTCATCTCCCAGTACCTACTGCAACCTACATCCTTCTGAATCTGCTTAGTGTACTCATCTCTCGGTCTCCCTCTACGATTTTTACCCTCCACGCTGCCCTCCAATGCTAAATTTGTGATCCCTTGGTGCCTCAAAACATGTCCTACCAACCGATCCCTTCTTCTAGTCAAGTTGTGCCACAAACTTCTCTTCTCCCGAATCCTATTCAATAACTCCTCATTAGTTACGTGATCTATCCACCTTATCTTCACTATTCTTCTGTAGCACCACATTTCGAAAGCTTCTATTCTCTTCTTGTCCAAACTAGTTATCGTCCATGTTTCACTTCCATACATGGCTACACTCCAAACAAATACTTTCAGAAACGACTTCCTGATACATAAATCTATATTCGATGTTAACAAATTTCTCTTCTTCAGAAACGCTTTCCTTGCCATTGCCAGTCTACATTTTATATCCTCTCTACTTCGACAATCATCAGTTATTTTACTTCCTAAATAGCAAAACTCCTTTACTACTTTAAGTGTCTCATTTCCTAATCTAATTCCCTCAGCATCACCCGATTTAATTTGAATACATTCCATTATCCTCGTTTTGCTTTTGTTAATGTTCATCTTATATCCTCCTTTCAAGACACTGTCCATTCCGTTCAACTGCTCTTCCAAGTCCTTTGCCGTCTCTGACAGAATTACAATGTCATCGGCGAACCTCAAAGTTTTTACTTCGTCTCCATGAATTTTAATACCTACTCCAAATTTTTCTTTTGTTTCCTTTACTGCTTGCTCAATATACAGATTGAATAACATCGGGGAGAGGCTACAGCCCTGTCTCACTCCTTTCCCAACCACTGCTTCCCTTTCATGCCCCTCGACTCTTATTACTGCCATCTGATTTCTGTACAAATTATAAATAGCCTTTCGCTCCCTGTATTTTACCCCTGCCACCTTTAGAATTTGAAAAAGAGTATTCCAGTCAACATTGTCAAAAGCTTTCTCTAAGTCTACAAATGCTAGAAACGTAGGTTTGCCTTTTCTTAATCTTTCTTCTAAGATAAGTCGTAAGGTCAGTATTGCCTCACGTGTTCCAACATTTCGACGGAAGCCAAACTGATCCTCCCCGAGGTCTGCATCTACCAGTTTTTCCATTCGTCTGTAAAGAATTCACGTTAGTATTTTGCAGCCGTGGCTTATTAAACTGATAGTTCGGTAATTTTCACATCTGTCAGCACCTGCTTTCTTTGGGATTGGAATTATTATATTCTTCTTGAAGTCTGAGGGTATTTCGCCTGTCTCATACATCTTGCTCACCAGCTGGTAGAGTTTTGTCATGACTGGCTCTCCCAAGGCCGTCAGTAGTTCTAATGGAATGTTGTCTACTCCGGGGGCCTTGTTTCGACTCAGGTCTTTCAGTGCTCTGTCAAACTCTTCACGCAGTATCGTATCTCCCATTTCGTCTTCATCTACATACTCTTCTATTTCCATAATATTGTCCTCAAGTACATCGCCCTTGTATAAACCTTCTATATACTCCTTCCACCTTTCTGCCTTCCCTTCTTTGCTTAGAACTGGGTTGCCATCTGAGCTCTTGATATTCATACACGTGGTACTCTTCTCTCCAAAGGTCTCTTTAATTTTCCTGTAGGCAGTATCTATCTTACCCCTAGTGAGATAAGCTTCTACATCCTTACATTTGTCCTCTAGCCATCCCTGTTTAGCCATTTTGTACTTCCTGTCGATCTCATTTTTGAGACGTTTGTATTCCTTTTTGCCTGCTTCATTTACTGCATTTTTATATTTTCTCCTTTCATCAATTGAATTCAGTATTTCTTCTGTTACCCAAGGATTTCTAGCAGCCCTCGTCTTTGTACCTACTTTATCCTCTGCTGCCTTCACTACTACATCCCTCAGAGCTACCCATTCTTCTTCTACTGTATTTCTTTCCCCTATTCCTGTCAATTGTTCCCTTATGCTCTCTCTGAAACTCTGTACAACCTCTGGTTCTTTCAGTTTATCCAGGTCCCATCTCCTTAATTTCCCACATTTTTGCAGTTTCTTCAGTTTTAATCTACAGATCATAACCAATAGATTGTAGTCAGAGTCCACATCTGCCCCTGGAAATGTCTTACAACTTAAAACCTGGTTCCTAAATCTCTGTCTTACCATTATATAATCTATCTGATACCTTTTAGTATCTCCAGGGTTCTTCCACGTATACAACCTTCTTTCATGATTCTTAAACCAAGTGTTAGCTATGATTAAGTTGTGCTCTGTGCAAAATTCTACTAGGCGGCTTCCTCTTTCATTTCTTAGCCCCAATCCATATTCACCTACTATGTTTCCTTCTCTCCCTTTTCCTACACTCGAATTCCAGTCACCCATTACTATTAAATTTTCGTCTCCCTTCACTATCTGAATAATTTCTTTTATTTCATCGTACATTTCTTCAATTTCTTCATCATCTGCAGAGCTAGTTGGCATATAAACTTGTACTACTGTAGTAGGTGTGGGCTTCGTATCTATCTTGGCCACAATAATGCGTTCACTATGCTGTTTGTAGTAGCTTACCCGCATTCCTATTTTCCTATTCATTATTAAACCTACTCCTGCATTACCCCTATTTGATTTTGTGTTTATAACCCTGTAGTCACCTGACCAGAAGTCTTGTTCCTCCTGCCACCGAACTTCACTAATTCCCACTATATCTAACTTTAACCTATCCATTTCCCTTTTTAAATTTTCTAACCTACCTGCCCGATTAAGGGATCTGACATTCCACGCTCCGATCCGTAGAACGCCAGTTTTCTTTCTCCTGATAACGACATTCTCCTGAGTAGTCCCCGCCCGGAGATCCGAATGGGGGACTATTTTACCTCCGGAATATTTTACCCAAGAGGATGCCATCATCATTTAATCATACAGTAAAGCTGCATGTCCTCGGGAAAAATTACGGCTGTAGTTTCCCCTTGCTTTCAGCCGTTCGCAGTACCAGCACAGCAAGGCCGTTTTGGTTAATGTTGCAAGGCCAGATCAGTCAATCATCCAGACTGTGCCCCTGCAACTACTGAAAGTATATATTAAGAAGAAATTTTGGTAATTAGTACACTCACATCTTATAAAGTAACGGTCATGTACAGCGACCTGGATGATTGTATCTTCTGCGATTATCTCGATTTATTTAGATATAGTGATAATATTGATATTTACTCATACAATCAATAGTTAATGGTATAAAAGTTTTCCTCATACATTTCATACTGTAATGTGATGTGCTATATAGAATAATTAGATCATGGAAACTCATATTACTTATTTTTTATCATAATGGACATAATTAGAGTTTAGACTAGGAAAATATCTTTATTGTGCGAGGAAGATTCTTGATTTATGATATAGGAGAAATGGCGAATTTTCAGTGGAGAGCATTTCTGACCAAGCATCCTCTTATATTTTCTTACGACGCTATCAGTCACCTACAACCAGATGGTAGTCGTCATCCTACAGTCAAAAGATAAAAAAGAGGTGTGGAAGAATCGTTACAGAAACTACCAAATGTGCCAAGTAACTATCTACGTAATGATGAATAAGTAATAACATTACGCCTAAAAGCAGATGCTGCAAGCAGTAACGTAATGTTACCGTTGCATTGGCAACCTAAGTTATCAGCTCTAGACAGAGTTCAAGGTTTTAAAGACGGTGTGAAATATTCGCATTAGCTATTCATACATGTCTACAGCCGCACAAAGAACAACCACTTCAGCCGATTTAGTAGTTACATTTTTGATAGTGATTTTATTTTTAACGATTCTTAAAAATTCTTTTCAGATTAAAACAGTCTTTAACTATCAATATTTGTAAAGAGGGGAGGATGGTTAGGTTGGGGGCGAGTTTTTCATAGGTACATGATTACGTGGATACACAAAACAAGCTAATTATTGCACAGGAGCAGTGATTTAGCATATTAAAGCAGCAAAGGAAGAAACGTAATTAGTTGCATGTTATGTAGGCCAGACAGATGGCACATTCAATATACGATATGAATATCAGTTGTAACCATGTCATAAAATTGCTTTGGGTACATATTTTGTAAAGGAGGCTCAAAATTTTGGCTCTGTTCAAGAATAGTTAAGATCTTTTACGTAAATGAAATAGGCAGACACTTGGAAGTTTTAGAGCAAGTGGAGATTTATATTTCAACAAAGAAGAAACCTGATAAACTGCTAGACGAACAGAGCGAATTTTCCACAGATTTCTCGTATTTCAACATTTACGACTAACCGCTTTCTCTTCCATTCGTTGCACCGACTTCCTGACATCTCGCTGAATACAGTATCTGGCGCTCAGATGGACTATCCGACTACTGTGTGCTGTCTTCTTCTAATGGAATACTTGCCATTCTTTTTGTGACGATAAACACATAAAATGTATTTACGCGATGTCCTGATTCATAAACGAACTTCCGCGACTGCAAAAAATAATTATTCGTACAGAGTACTGATCATGAAAACACGGAAAAATACTTCCTTCAATCAACATGGACAGTGTCTTGAAAGGAGGATATAAGAATAACATCAACAAAAGGAAAACGAGGATAATGGAATGTAGTCGAGTTAACTCCGGTGATGCTGAGGGAATTAGATTAGGAAATGAGACACTTAAACTAGTAAAGGAGTTTTGCTATTTGGGGAGCAAAATAACTGATGATGGTCGAAGTAGAGAGGATATAAAATGTAGACTGGCAATGGCAAGGAAAGCGTTTCTTAAGAAGAGAAATTTGTTAACATCGAGTATAGATTTAAGCGTCAGGAAGTCGTTTCTGAAAGTATTTGTATGGAGTGTAACCATGTTCGGAATTGAAACATGGACGATAAATAGTTTGGACAAGAAGAGAATAGAAGCTTTCGAAATGTGGTGCTACAGAAGAATGCTGAAGATTAGATGGGTAGATAACTAATGAGGAAGTATTGAATAGGATTGGGGAGAAGAGAAGTTTGTGGCACAACTTGACTAGAAGAAAGGATCGGTTGGTGGGACATGTTTTGAGGCATCGAGGGATCAGCAATTTAGTACTGGAGGGCAGCGTGGAGGGTAAAAATCATAGAGGGAGACCAAGAGATGAATACACGAAGCAGATTCAGAAGAATGTAGGCTGCAGTACGTACTCGGCAACTTGTACAGGATAGAGTAGCATGGAGAGCTGCACCAAACCAGTCTCAGTACTGATGACCACAACAACAACAATCAACTTTTTGTTTGAAATTGTGTTGACATTACTCATTATAATGCACTGCCGGAAAAAAATAGCACAACGTTTTAGAGGTTTCGAGTTCGCTCAGGATTTATTGTTGCAACAGTGTATACGAAGTATATGAAATGATCACATTTACGGATCAATAGCGCCGGCGGTTCTGAGGTACAGAGTGTCAACCCTTACTGAAACAGGAATATTAGTAAGTGGTGCAGCCTCCGCAGACGGTAGTTCAGGCGCTGAGTCTGGCATCCTGTCGATTATACAGATGACGAATACTGTCTTGAGATACGTCTGCTCGACCTGTTCAGAATTTAGGTCTTCCTTTTCTCCTCCTATCGTGGCTTATTATGAACGATCGTAGACGCAGGCCGCTGAACTCAATTCTTTCTTCCCCCACCCCCAAATGATTGTATAATTGTTCAATATTGAACTGTTAAATGAAGGAGTCCTTTAATCTTTACATTCTTCCTTTCATTACGTGAAATCACCCTTACTGTCACAGTAGAATAACGGAGAACTATAACTGTTGCTTTAAGGTCGTGGAGGTCTTGCGCAATTAATGATAGGATAAAGTTTCAATATCGTGCGCCTGGCACGACCATTGCACACATGGCACCGATAACAGTGATAATAATTTGCAATTATCCCCCATTGATAAACATGAAAGTATTCACAGCTCAGTGAGCACTAAATCCACTTGACGTGGTGGCAGTGGTGGCCTCTGTTTTACCTTGCTGGTTTAGAAAAAATATCAAGAATCACAGCCCCTACAGCAAGGGATAGTAACCTGAAAAAAAAAAAACGAGCCACCGCTTTTAATATGTCGGACTGGGATTCCAACTTGGAATCTCCTGCTTACAAGGCAGTTGTGTTAACCACTACAGTGCCCAGATGCAGTGTTTGTCAGAGTTTCGTGGACTTTCTCTGTGCCCCCTTCGGGCGATCCACATTTTCGTCTGGCACCAGCTAACCACAGTCCATGTCCACCTCGGTCGCTACTTTCAGATTCCCACAGGAAGTCGAAGTTGTCTTGGATTCGTAGCCCATGGAGGCGAATCAATTACATGTGCGAAAGAATAGACACGACGCATTCTCTTAACTGATTTGCCTCCGTGGTGCTATGAATGCACCACCTTCAGTGAGAATGCACACTCACGTTCATCCTCCCGTGGGAATCTCAAAGTACAAAACAAGAGGGACATGATGGGGACTGCACATAGCCGGTGCTAGATGGGAATTTGGGTCGACCTGTGGGCATACCGAGACAGACTGCGCAAATACGACAAACACCGTGACACGGTGGCGCAGTGCTTAACGTAACTGTCTAGCTGGCAGGAGATTCTAAGATCGAATCCCACTCCTGCACACATTTTCACTCGTCGCACCTGACTCCAGCTGGTCTATTGATAATGACCGGGCCAAATATCTCACGAAATAAGTTTCAAACGAAAAAGCAACAAAGAACGAAACACGTCTAGTTTGAAAGGGGAAACCAGACGGCGCTATGGTTGGCCCGCTAGATTGCGCTGCCATAGGTCAAACGGATATCAACTCCGTTTTTTAAGTAGGAACCCCCATTTTTATTACATATTCGTGTAGTACGTAAAGAAATATGAATGTTTTAGTCAGACCACTTTTGCGCTTTGTGACAGATGGCGCTGTAGTAGTCACAAATGTATAGGTACGTGGTATCACGTAACATTCCGCCAGTGTGGACGGTATTTGCTTCGTGATACATTACCCGTGTTAAAATGGACCGTTTACCAATTGCGGAAAAGGTCGATATCGTGTTGATGTATGGCTATTGTGATCAAAATGCCCAACGGGCGTGCGCTGTGTATGCTGCTCGGTATCCTGGACGACATCATCCAAGTGTCCGGACCATTCACCGGATAGTTACGTTATTTAAAGAAACAGGAAGTGTTCAGCCACATGTGAAACGTCAACCACGACCTGCAACAAATGAAGATGCCCAAGTAGGTGTTTTAGCTGCTGTCGCGGCTAATCCGCACACCAGTAGCAGACAAATTGCGCGAAAATCGGGAATCTCAAAAACGTCAGTGTTGAGAATGCAGTATCAACATCGATTGCGCCCATACCATATTTCTATGCACCCGGAATTGCATGGCGACGACTTTGAACGTCGTATGCAGTTCTGTCACTGAGTACAAGAGACATTACTGGACGATGACAGATTTTTTGCAAGCGTTCTATTTAGCGACGAAGCGTCACTCACCAATAGCGGTAACGTAAACCGGCATAATATGCACTATTGGGCAACCGAAAATCCACGATGGCTGAGACAAGTGGGACATCAGCGACCTTGGCAGGTTAATGTATAGTGCGGCATTATGGGAGGAAGGATAATTGGCTCCTATTTTATGGACGACAATCTAAATGGTGCAATGTATGCTGATTTCCTACGTAATGTTGCACCGATGTTACTACAAGATGTTTCACTGCATGATAGAATGGCGATGTACTTCCAACACGATGGATGTCCGGCACATTGCTTGCATGCGGTTGAAGCGGTATTGAATAGCATATTTCATGACAGATGGCTTGGTCGTCGAAGCATCGTACCATGGCTCGCACTTTCACCGAATCTGACGTCTCCGGATTTCTTTCTGTGGGGAAAGTGGAAGGATATTTGCTATCGTGATCCACCGACAACGCCTAACAACATGTGTCAGCGCATTGTCAATACATGTGCGAACATTACGGAAGGCGAGTACTACTCGCTATTGAGAGCAATGTTGTTACGCGTATTGCCAAATGCATTGAGGTTGACGGACATCATTTTGAGCATTTATTGCATTAATGTGGTATTTACTGGTAATGACGCGGTAACAGCATGCGTTCTCAGAAATGATAAGTTCACAAAGGCCCTTGTATCACATTGGAACAACCGAAAGGAAATGTTCAAACGTACCTTCGTTCAGTATTTTAATTTAAAAATCCTACCTGTCACCAACTGTTCGTCTGAAATTGTGAGCCATATGTTTGTGACTATTGCAGCGCCATCTATCACAAAGCAAAAAAAGTGGTCCAACTAAAACATCCGTATTTCTTTACGTACTACACGAATATATAATAAAAATGAGGGTTCCTATTTAAAAAAAATGCAGGTGATATCATTTTGACGCATGGGATCCAGCGGGCCAACCACAGGGCCATGTGGTTTCCCCCTTCAAGCTAGACAAGTTTCGTTCTTTGTAGTTTTTTCGTTTGGCGCTTATTTCGTGAGATATTTGGCTCGGTCACGATCGGTGGAGCAGCCTGTAGTCTCGATGCAGCTGACATCATGAATCCTTTCCCTTTGCTTTCTCCCCACTGCACCTTCAGTTTACATAATATGTATCACAGCTACACATTCCGCACGGTGTCTGTTCTTTCAGACATGTTCGAAAGAACAGACACCACGCTTTCATGTAAGAGCACCTGCTTTCATGGCTCATTCCAGCTGATTCTCTGACGGCACCAGCCGAGTCGTGCACGTGGTTACTGCGCGAGTGGAGGATGGGCTAGAGATGCAGATGTCCCTAGTCCCATTGCTAATAATCAGGGTCGCAACAGTTCGTATTGACACCTCTGAGCTCTTATCTGCGCTGTGGTAGTTGCACCACCTCCCCTGCTGCCCTTACAAATCGACGCTTCTGGCGGTTGTCTGCGCTGTGCGAACGTCCTGGGCCTCTTCTACGGGTCTGAGATAGTTCACGTGTCCGCTGATACCAGCACCGTTACACAACTGACGCAGCACGCCCGAGTTGTGTGGCAGTTCTCCGAAAGGACCCACCCGCCTCTCGGAACGCCACAATTCGACCTCTTCCAAACTCGCTCAGTTGGCACGAGTCGGCTCTGTGGCGCGACTGCCAGCTCGCTTCACACGTCTGCACCACACTGGGCCTTCTGGTTGTGAGCATTCCAAGGTAGACACTGTAGCGGCACCACCGCTTAGGTTAGGGGAAGCTAGTTTTGCGATATTCAGAGCACAAATTACAGCCAGGTGCAGGACGGATTGCAGTAAGTTACGCATACCAGCAGCTGCGAAGACAAACAGAGGCCACAGGGGCGTAGAACTGCCGGAGAGGGCGCACACGGCAGTTTCCACGGCGCAAGTCACAGGCAGAAGAAGGCCACTAAGTGCTATGCATACGTGACACGAAGCGGCATGCTTGGCAAAACAGAGGCGCACAGCCGAGTATAAATAGGTGCCGTTTTTTAACGAGATTCATTGAAGTGTGACAGCTCTACTGGACGGTGGGTCGTGTTTCACCACCGGCTACACGCGGAGCAGATGGGACGCCAGCATTCCAGTCCAAGGTGGGTCACTGGTTCGACCCTCTGAGGCCATTGCGGGGCATTCGAGTGTGACAGCTCTCCTGGACGACGAGGCATGTCACACCTCCGGGCTACGTGCAGCAACAGAAGGGGCGCCAGTGTCCCAGTCCACGCCGGGTCGTCGGTTCGACCCTCTGAGGCCGACACGGGGTCCGCAACCAGCCAGCGGCGCGCCACTCTTCGGCTCGCTACCGCGGGCAGTTGTGTCGGCTCCCGACACACGCCGGAGACTTCCTGAGGGGAGGGCCACAGATTCGGATGCCACATCATGGGCGCTCGTTTGACGCCGTGATCCCAGTTACGCCAGTGGAGAAAGGAAGCAGCGGGCCACTCGGCGCTCTGTCAACGGGGAAGAAGAGCACTGAGGCAGCTGCAGACGCAGCCCTGATGACGAGGTCCTACAAGACCGACACACAGCAGCGCATTGCACTGGGCCGCTGGGCTGGTGGCCTCAGCATTGCGGGACCCTGCGACGCGGACCGAGGTGAACGGAGCACCGTAGTGGGAACGAATACATCATTTGGAAAGTTCTTGATGAGTTTTAATAAGGCACCCCCTGGCACCACCCACTACATTTGGTGTCTTCCCGCTACATTTGGTCATCCTGATACATTCGGTGGCAGAAGCAGCCACAAAAATACAAATGGTGCTCTGGTAGCTACCATCTGCTGGAGGATGACGCTGAAACCACTATCACTACCTCTACTATCTCCCAGGTGGCATATGCCGTCACGAGATCAAAAGCGACCTCGTCATTCGAGCTGTACTAATGTATGCCAGCAGTGTAGATGCAAATAGAATCAATAACTAACAAATGTCATAAACTACCTGTAATACTCTTAAGCTCCTGTGTTTTACTATTTCGTTGAACTACTATTTCCTTTGGGAGAGCGATGATAACATGCAACTCATGGAAGTAAAAGTTCATAATTATTAACTCCTTGTTACCACAATGCTAAGGAATTAATCTGATTACAAATTCTTTAGTTATGGTTCAAATGGCTCCAAGCACTACGCGACTTAACTTCTGAGGTCATCAGTCGTCTAGAACTTACAACTAATTAAACCTACCTAACCTAAGGACAACACACACGTCGATGCCCGAGACAGGATTCAAACCTGCGACCGTAGTGGTCGCTCGGCTCCAGACTGTAGTGCCTAGAACCGCACGGCCACTCCGGCCGCCTAATTTTAGTTATAATGTAAAACGTAATCGTAACCTAACCGTTCTTGAAACCAAATCATGATACAAAATACATAAAATCGTACTTTCAGTTCATGCACTTCATCAGCTGGCCACAGAAGAGCGGACTTCTTTGACGGACCGCTTCTGTGAACATTTTTGGTGGACCTAGCCAGCCGATCAAAGGAGTGTCATTTCCATAACATGCAGGCCCTACCGTCGGATTCGTACTCTCAGACGTTGCTGAAGGCCGGGTCCCTTCGTGAATGGAGGAAATCGGCGGATTTTCGCAAATAATCCGCTGACCCAGAACTTCGGTGCATGCTCAACAAGCCAGACGCCCCTTGCGACCGGTTTCAATAGTCTCACAGTCTATACAACAGCATTGTTACGTATTTTATTCCAGTACATTTTTGGATTTTGAAGTTCGTTTATATAGTTTTATTTCTGTTGCGACCATTTGACTCACTGTATGAAGTCATCTAGATGTAGAATGTTCACACGAAGATAAACTATTCACAGCTTTATCATAGGGCACCCAACTGTTCAGTCTTTCCAACACAATGGATAGCACCATCTGTAGACCAAACAAGTTTGTAATGGTGGAGTGCTGCAGACAAATGCATGTGTCACCGGATTTCACACGGCGTGCAGAATCATCGTGCACTGCTGTAATACAAAGTAAATGTCTGGAAGAGGCCGACGGCTCGGATTATAATCGGCGGTCAACTGCTGCTCCATGTAGGCGTTTGCACGACACAGTTTGTCCCATTCCACCTGCGTAAATCACATTTTAACATTTTTAGCTGCGTTATCGAGCTCTATGACAACACACCAGTCTTCGTCTGAGAATGCCTCTATAGCAATACATAAATGTTTCGAACCACTAGCTGTTAAATTAGACACTGAAGTGAACAGCAACGGTGCACAGGGCTTAATTGGTATCTTCTCATCCACTATGTCCACACTTTGTCCATGCAGTATCACTGGAATGTTTCTAACGCCGGAAATGCATATCCTCCTATTTCCATCTATTGTACTACAAATTTTTACCTTATTTTCTTACACATTTCTGTGTCTTTATATATTGTAATTGTTTTACAATTTATATGCATTTATGTCGATGTATAATTGTTTTGCTTCGTAAATATTATTTGTATTTTTTACGCTGGGTCTTGCCTAGGGAAAACTATGCTATCGAACGATTACATCGATAGGTCGTGTGGCGAACCAAAGTGTTTAGGATCTTCGGTAGTGTTAACTCTGCCGCGTGTAGCACGGGCAGAGCAGAGTCTGGATGGAGTAGGGCGGTGGAGCAGGTGTATTGAGTGACGCTCCCGCGAGTTGCCGCGCTTTCAGGGTTTGGCAGCATGTAATAGAGCTCGACTTGCTATGATATTTTGTGGCACGGTCTCACGGACGGGAAACATTAGCTAGCATACATGAAGAGCCCGTTTCGCCTGGTGTCCATGTCGAGAAGAAGGCGCGCCAACAGCCAGCTTGTGCAACAACGACGGTCGACAATAAGTGATTGTCGTCACCTCCTCGATCGACGACTTCAAACCTTCAATCAACCAACAAGGAAGACTAAAAGCACGTAAAGTTTTAGAACTGTATGGCAGACCTCAGCTTTTCAAACTGTTCCATTTGCATCACTAAAATACAGTAACTTACCATGAACCTTTGTTGCTCATTGTCCCAATTTCATTACCAAGCAGGGTCCATTCCTTTTCCGAAATATTTCCGAGTGCCGTTGAAATTCAAACGCCAGCATTAAAGTAATATCATTCCATTTCACTGCTTTAATTTCAAAGTTCAGTTAAAGTATTCATAATTGGCTACAATAACCAAACACAAATTAAGAATGCGAGTTTTGTTACCATATTTATATTTAACTTGGTACGTACTAAATGTTAGTATTGTTAATCAGAATTATTTAATTCAGGTTCAAAGATAAATCTCTTATTTCTAAATTGCGTAGATTCAAGTAACTTTTGAAATGATTGTTGAGGTAGCCCGAGACTAACCTTATTTTATTGAATTTCGTAGTGCTTCAGAAACAGAGTTGACTATTAATTTCAGTCACTAAATTAACTTTCAAATTTCCCGTTTTATTAATTCTTTTGCTAAATTAAGTCAGAGAGTAGCGAAATTTATTGCTTCTGACAAACATTCAGTTTTCACACAACACATGTCAACCTAAAGTTGCCACGCCTTTAGTGCTAATTATATGTGCATTAATCTTTCATTTTCAGTTATCCTAGTAGTTTTCCATAGGACTGTCGACCGTAATTTTCCCCAAATCTCAAATCTCTAATCCACGCCACTTAACTGTTAACGTAACGACCGCACATTTACTTTCTTTATTAATTTAACCCCTTTTCAAAATTAATTTCCACCAATTTCATTTGCATTTTTCCTTTCATTTAGATGTAACCCCTTCCTCCCTCATTACCGACAGATTAACTTCGCTGACTACTGCTTTTCCCAAATTTCCATTAGGTACAAGCGGTTCAATTTTTCACTGTCACTAAGGTCGATAAGTGAGGGGGAGGTTACATATTCTGCGATGGGGTCCAGTACCGACCAGCGTCATGCTGACTAGGACCCTCGGTGCGCTTCAGCGAGCCAGGGGCTGGCTGGCTGTCTTCAACGGCCAATAACAGCTCACTGTCCTGCTCCAACCAGCTAACAAGCTAGCTGCCACTGCGGTGGGCCCTGGCGGGCTGCAGGACATCGCACCCACTGTTGAGGAGAGAAGAAGAACCGTTCTAAGCGATAGTAACAGTGCAAAGACTTCATCTTCCTCACACGACAGAAAACACGGACATTAAGCAACAGGTACTTACTCTTCCGCGGCTTCTTACCATTCTGCTGCTGCTGTACGCTGGGCAGTGCTGGACGGTCTCGGCTGGCGCTTCATGCTGACTGCAACTGAGGCTGCAGAGCTGCTGGGCCCACCTTATCCCCCATGTGATCTGACACTGCGTTCCTATTGACTACTACCAATGTCAAGCGCCTCTGGTGGTATAATTATGAACTAGAGGGTATGCTGTTTGAGGCCTTCCCGGCGCTGTATCTGCTTGAAAGGTTCCCGGGAATTATGGCGGATAATATTGTAGAAACCGCACAATATTTCAGCGAGACAACTGCCCGCCATCTACCGTATGTCAGTCGCGTGTCTTTTAAGATGGGCAGAATTTGCAAGAAATGCCGGATTAAATGTGTTTTCCGGCCTCCAGCACGAGTGCAAATAATGCTGGGCTCTGTTAAAGACAACCTCGGCCTGAGGAAACCAGGAATATATAAACTCCCGTGGCAATGTGGGAAGTCTTATATTGGCCAGACGTCACACGAAGTTGGGTCAGCCAGAGAAATCTGCGTTTGCTGAACACTGCCTTGACACGGGACACGGCATGAATTATGAAGAAACCAGGATCCTCTCGCATGCTTCCACATACTGGGACTCTATCATCAAAGAGGCGGTCGAAATGCGTATAAGCAGTGACCTAATAAACAGAGACACGGGGTTTCACCTGAGCAAAGCCTGGGAGCCAACCTTGGCGGCACCAAGGAATCGTCAGCCGCAGATTAGCAACCGCACCGAGTCAACACAGATGGGAAGCTTACCGCAGATGCTTAAATCATACACCAGCACCTCGCGCACGCGAAAGGGGTCCGTCACTCCCGCCCGCATTTCCTGCGCCGCGGCGCGCCTCCGCAGACAGCGACCCGTTTCTCCAGCAGAGGGCTCTGGTCTTCCATGACATTATGCCCCGCTGGCGCCTGCGCTGTTCTACAAAGCCAGCATATAAATTGGCGAGCTTCTCAGCGACGCATCAGTAGCACCTGAAGATGGCGGGCAGTTGTCTCGCTGAAATGTTGTGCGGTTGCTACAATATTATCCGGCGTAATTCCCGGGAACCTATAAAGCAACTAGAGGGTAATTAATTGATCATTTTAATTAATTTTCGTATCAGTTCGATATCAAAAGTGCACCAGGAGCCCCACTCACTAATATATGTTGTAAGGAGTGTGTCAGAGCTCTTCATTACATCGATTAAATATTACACTCAGTATCCAAAACAATAAAGCCAAGTTAAGGCTATTTTTGCAGTGTATAAGATTCTGTGTTTCTCTGTGGAAATAAATAAGCACTCAGATATCGATAGTAACAATCTGAGGGCGAAACATGGGAGCGCGATTCTTAGCATCGTTGTGAGACGATGTCTGTCTGCGACAGTAGAATTTCAGTAGTGTTGGTCGGGAGCTCTGAGACCCAAGACGGGTCACGCTGCTCTCGCGTCGGTGTTGGCAGATCTTGCCTGATTTCGTTTATGTGGCTGGGAGAGATTTAGATAGCTTAACTACCCTTGAAGATGGAATTCAAGGTAAAATTGGCAAGAATAGCGTGAAGCGCAATTGCAGGGTTAAGTTCGTGATTGTTAGTCTGAGTTGCAATAATCCCATGTTTTGCTTGTCAGTTAAAGAAGCCTCCTTATCCTACAAATAATAATTATTATTATCCACGTCTAATTCAGAAATATGCTTTGGTTATGAAATGTTAATGTAATTTAGAAACTGAGATAATAAAGGTCATTGTCATGCATTTCGCCATTGTTAATACTTGTCAAACTATTATTGGTCATGGTGATTTCTGAAGTTTTTAAATAGATTTAATTTAAGAAATTCCTTTCTAGAAGTTATTTAGTAGTTAACGAGACCCAAGCAAACTTTTTTTTATTAAATTCATTCTTAGTAACAATAAGCTTTAGCTGCTGCTGCATGCTACTGCAAATTGCTGTAAACCACTTGGAAAAAGGCAGTCATTTAAAGAGGTGAGTACAAAACTTAGGGCCAAAACAGAGACACTGACACATCACAACATCTAATGTACTCTAATCCAATAAATTCCGTTGCGCAAGTCAGATTCTGCATCACTTGTAAATTCTTATTCAAATATGCGGTCAGATAGCTTATCCAAATGTAAGTCTTAAGCTTTTCATCTAACAATCTGTTGAGGGCTTCAATGACAGTGAAACTGACACTCATACAACAAGTGAAACTGACACTCATACAACATGCACACAGTGTTACCGATTACTAATAGCTCAGGTTTCTTATAGAGTCTATTTTAACAGACAAACATAGGCTTTATTTGTTGTAGGTACGTTACAATATATAGGGTACACCATTTTAATCCATAATGGGCAATAACTTGAGAGCCGGCCGAAGTGGCCGTGTGGTTCTAGGCGCTGCAGTCTGGAACCACATGACCGCTACGGTCGCAGGTTCGAATCCAGCTTTGGGCATGGATGTTTGTGATGTCCTCAGGTTAGTTAGGTTTAACTAGTTCTAAGTTATAGGGGACTAATGACCACAGAAGTTGAGTCCCATAGTGCTCAGAGCCATTTGAACCAATAACTTGAGAGAGATACAGCAAAATGTTTTGGATAAACGGTGTAGGCGACAAAGATGGACACGCACTGCTACTAACGGCAGTGATCTTGAACGTGATTTTCAAGGTGATTTGGAGATTTAAATGGGAACCCAAATATTTGATTTAACATTTGAAAAGAGTGGCAAAAGTTACATATAAAATGATTCGTTATTCAAGGTCTTGGGGAGCTTGAGTCAGGATTAAATAAACAAATATGTTTTTAGTTGTAGTAAAGATTAACTCAGAACAGAACAGAGGAAGGATACAAGGAAATACAATGTTATATAAAAACTGAAAGGGGCATAAGGGGGCACGTATCATTGCCAATAATCAAGATCTTAACGGTAGTTATGGAAGGTCGTTCGAAAGTTGAATTGTTTCATAGAAACTCCTATTTGTGACGTCGGATTTTCAAAGAGCAAAGAGAGATTTGAACATTTTAAGTTATAATTAACGTGTGTATTTGCAAAAATAAATGCATCACAACATATAAATGTTATTTTGACATTTGTGTGAGAGAACAAGCATAAATCTGTGTTTTTTTTGGCTATAGCGACAGAGAACGCACAGAAAACCCCAACTTATTACGATAAGAAACTTTTATTAAGGTTCGTATAATTACAGAAAACACAAGAAAAACAATGCGGAAATTCACGACACGCGTATCACTCAGTCAAGTAGTAGTCGGTCCACCAAAGAATCTCCAGTCTCCAAACACCATTTACTTTGCACTTCGCAGGTGAACTTACTGGTGGTCGACTGTCACCACAGAGGCGCCCCCCCCCCCTCCCCCCTCCCAGGAGTGCGAGCACTGGGGATGCTCGTTGGCTGATAGCAGCGTGTGCTAAGACTCCATACTGTCTGTGCAGGGTGGACTAGCACTCGTATAGTCTGCCATCCAGTGGGGGGAGGGGGGGGGGGCACGGACTGGTTGACCTGCACGCGTGAACTGGACTGGCTCTGCAGTACAGGCAGAGAGGGGGATGAGAATCTTGAGCATCCAGTCGGTGCTGAACGTTGCAGCTATGGCAGCCGTATCCACCCCATTTGCGATAGGGACTGTGCACAGGATGGTGATATGTGACGTGCGTATGGACCCACGTGAAGTGTCCCCTATGCGGAGGACGAAGTTGGATCCCTTGTGGAGCTGCAAGGAAAGCTCGTTGCGTGGGCACTCTGAGGCATTGATTGAGATGCAAATTTCGTTGACAGTGGATGTAGGGGGCACTAGGGGTGGTGGGGTGGGAAGGGTGGGGGGGGGGTGGGGGGAAGTAACGTAGTTCGGGAGAAACGCTGGAACACTCTGTGGGGGTATTGGGTGCCAACACTTGGAACAGGGTAATGTCACAGGCAACATATGGTTGAACCTGAGGTTGTGGATTGTCGACACACAGTGCCTGTGTGAAACAAGGGTAGAGTATCGTCATACGCAACCACTGAATTTCGGACAGGTGTAGGCTCGGTGCACATACGATCATGGTGGGGCGCAGGGGACTGGGCAGTCTGTGTGAGATCGGGGTCGTTACCTGATGGAAGAACACTCGACTCGAGGGGGTGTGGTGCAGGTCCCTCGATCGTCCAGGGGCACGCGGGATTAGCCGAGCGGTATAAGGCGCTGCAGTCATGGACTGTGCGGCTGGTCCCGGGGGAGGTTCGAGTCCTCCCTTGGGCATGGGTGTGTGTGTGTTTGTCCTTAGGATAATGTAGGTTAAGTAGTGTGTAAGCTTAGGGACTGATGACCTTAGCAGTAAGTCCCATAAGATTTGACACACATTTCAAAATTTTTGATCATCCAGGCTGGTTTCACATGTTGGAGGGAAACTGTCTGCCAGTGACCACTGACGTGGATGTCCAAAGTATTGTCCGTGCGAGCCAGAGTAAGGTGGCTGTAATGCCGGTTTGACTGTGTCATCCCGTAATATAACGCAAGAGTCCAATGCTGAATTCCGGAATACCTGAGGATGGGTATGTGGTCATGGAGGAGGCGTGCGGATCGCGGCTATGTCTGTCCGGACATGCTCATCTAAGAGTGGGGGGTCGGATAAGTCAGCGATTGCTTCGTCATTGACGAACTCTAAGGGGAGAACTAGGGTCTCGCCATAGAGGAGCTGTGCGAGTGAAGCCTGGAGGTGTGATCACTGCTATCTTTGGTATGTCACTCTGTTCCATTGGTATCTGTAAATATGCCTTGCGGCAGTCCAAGACACTGAAGATGCATGCTCCGCTAAGTACTTGCGCAAAGTCTTGTATGTGAGGTATTGGATAATAGTCTAATACAGTGTCAACACAAGTCTTCATATCGCAGGAATGGAGCAGAAAGAACCACGACAACAACTTCTGACAACAGGAAGTTGCAGTAGAGGGATTTGTCCAAAGGTACTCAAAAAAGTCGGTTTAACATGGATCTATGAGGAGGATTCACTGCAAGCAATATTCCTCTTCACAAACTTACAAACCCTATCCTCAAAGGCTTCCTGCACAAATATTTCTCAAATCAAAATATACCAGATGAATCACCGTTGCGTAAAAATTACATACCGACAATTTATGCAACTGTTCTGGAAGAAATATGCAATGAACTATGGGACAGCATTATCTGGATTTCAGCTGACTAAACTACAGACACTTGTGGCCATTACTTTGCAAATTTAATTGTTGGTACTTTAAAAGAAGAGTCTTCTCCTTCCTGGCCTGCAAAGAATTTGAAAAAGTAAATCATTCTATGATTGCCAGATATGTAAATGAGGGTATTAGAAAAATATTTCCCGAATCTTCTGCATATGAAAGGGTGTTGTGTTTATTTCAGATGCTGCTCCTTATATGATCAAAGCAGGAAAGCCTTCCAAATATATTATCCCAATTTGATTCATGTGACGTGCTTTGCTCTTGGAGTACGTCGTCTTGCTGAAGAAGTAGGTTCTGCGTTTGTGAATGACAATAAACTGATATCACCCACAAAGAAAGTGTTTCTAAAGGTTCCTGCTCACATAAAGACCTACAAGAAAAACTACCAAATGTGTCTTTACCTGCCGATTCAGTGGTAACTCGTTTGAGTACGTGAGCCAAAGCTATGTTGTTTCACAATGAACATTTCAAGGCCATTAAGGGGTACTAAATGACTTGGATAGTGCAGAGGCTTTGGCAGTTTGCCAGTGCAAGGAAGCTTTTAATGATAGGCTTTTAACCTTTGTGCCAAATTGATAGTTTTATTAATGGGACAGGTCAACTTTAGAAGAAACAATAAGTGCCAACATAGCACCCAAATTCAAACACTGCCCAGTTACCTCAGTTGATGTAGAATGGCCCTTTTTTGCTTATAAAAGAGTTTTGAGTGATCGAAGACATAGTCTTACTACCGAATATTTAAAACAGTGCTTGGTCGTTTATGTTTACAATTGTAGAAAAATGTAAAATAATGTATTTGATGCTTTGGTCCAATAGTATTAATTAAAAGTTAATATATTACGGAGTTTTTGAGCGTGCCCCCCTGTGTGTGATATATCTTGAAGTTGGTCCTGTACATATCAATTGTTTCGCTGTGACTCGAACTCGCATCACATCCGCTTGTTACCAACAACAATAGCAAAGAAGAAACAATTCTTGAAACATGGTATGCATTGGAGCTGGCTGTTGGCAAGAGATCTGCTAGGAGAAGGAGATTTTCAGATAGTTTTACTATTGGTGTTTGTAATAGATATGACCAACTGTCAGAGTGTAGTGGAGAAGAATCTCTAGTAGCTGTAGATATAGGAAGTATGCAGCAGACCTCAGCAGTTACAGTGGCTAGGACAGCTGCAAAGTCTAAGAGAAAGAAGAAGGTTCTGCTGTTAGGTAGTTCTCATGGTAGAGGTGTAGGCCAGCAGTTGCAGGAAGTGTTGGGGAGTGAGTACGAGATCACCAGCATTGTGAAGCCTAATGCAGGATTGGCTCAGGTGACTGTTAACATAGTGGGGTTATGTAGGGATTTTACTAAAGAGGATCAGGTAGTGATTGTGGGTGGGGCTGGTAATAGTGTTGACAGGGATGGGGAGTATGACATAGATGGTCCAGGGGAGTGTCATAGGACCGTTGCTATTCACAATATACATAAATGACTTGATGGATGACATCGGAAGTTCACTGAGGCTTTTTGCAGATGATGCTGTGGTGTTTCGAGAGGTTGCAACAATGAAAAATTGTACTGAAATGCAGGAGGATCTGCAGCGAATTGACGCATGGTGCAGGGAATGGCAATTGAATCTCAATGTAGACAACTGTAATGTGCTGCGAATACATGGAAAGATAGATCCCTTATCATTTAGCTACAAAATAGCAGGTCAGCAACTGGAAGCAGTTAATTCCATAAATTTTCTGGGAGTACGCATTAGGAGTGATTTAAAATGGAATGATCATATAAAGTTGACCGTCGGTAAAGCAGATGCCAGACTGAGATTCATTGGAAGAATCCTAAGGAAATGCAATCCGAAAACAAAGGAAGTAGGTTACAGTACGCTTGTTCGCCCACTGCCTGAATACTGCTCAACAGTGTGGGATCCGTACGAGATAGGGTTGATAGAAGAGATAGAGAAGATCCAACAGAGAGCAGCGTGCTTCGTTACAGGATCATTTAGTAATTGCGAAAGCGTTACGGAGATGATAGATAAACTGCAGTGGAAGACTCTGCAGGAGAGACGCTCAGTAGCTCGGTACGGGCTTTTGTTAAAGTTTCGAGAACATACCTTCACCGAAGAGTCAAGCAGTATATTTCTCCCTCCTACGTATATCTCGCGAAGCGACCATGAGGATAAAATCAGAGAGATTAGAGCCCACACAGAAGCATACCGACAATCCTTCTTTCCACGAACAATACGGGACTGGAATTGAAGGGAGAACCGATAGAGGTACTCAGGGTACCCTCCGCCACACACCGTCAGGTGGCCTGCGGAGTATGGCTGTAGATGTAGATGGTGACCTGGAAAAGATAGCCACTCAGACTGGCAACACGAATATGCATTTCGTGGAACTGTTTCAGCGTCACGATTGGCCTCATCTTAATACAGCTGTCTGGTGTAATAAAATGAGACTTGGGGGTGCGCTGATGACAGAAGGCACGAGTCACATTTCAGTGGTGTCGGTGGAGTCTATCAGCAGGACGGGTTTCACTAGACACGGCCAGCACCTCAACAGGTATAGAAAGAGGAGGTTGGCAAAGCTTATAGGTGACAGCATAGGTGGGGGTGGTGGGATCACTCATGGGAAAATTCCGGTAGTTGTGGGTGTTAGAGCTGTACCTTTTTTAGATTGAAGTCAGCTGGTAGGTATTCCTGCTTAAGGGAAGTCTCTCTATGAAAGAAACCACTTTCGACAAAGCTTAGGTGTCCGATTAATGAGGGAATTAGTTATATTTCATCAAAATATACAAGGTATTAGAGATAAAGTTAGTAAACTGCTTATATATGTTGACTCTGAAATTATTAGTATATCTGAACACTTCTTAACTAAGGAGATAATTCAGAGGCTTCCTTTACCAGGATACAGGTTGGCTGGCAGCTTTTCTAGGAGCTCTTTGCGGTGTGGGGGAGTAGCCATGTATGTGAAAAAAGGTATACCATTTGAATCAGTTGATGTTTCAAAGTACTGCACTGAAAAGGTGTTTGAATATTGTGGTTAAATTTAGTGGGGCTAAACTTCTTACTGTTGTTATTTATAGATCCCCAGACTCCAATTTCACAACAGTTTTGCTAAAGCTAGAGGAGGTTCTTGATTCACTTTATTGGAAATACAAAAAGTTAGTTATATGTGGCGACTTCAATATTGATTGTATAAGTGATTGTGCAAGTAAAAGGATGCTGGTAGACCTCCTTAATTCATATAATCTTATGCAAACCGTATTCTTTCCAACGAGAGTGCAAGGGAACAGTAGAACAACCATAGACAATATTTTTGTTCATTCCTCATTACTAGAAGGGCATTCTGTTAGCAAAAAGGTGGGTGGCCTTTCAGATCATGATGCACAAATTTTAACTCTAAAAGATTTTTGTGCTGCAACACATGTTAAATATAGTTATCAACTTTTTAGGAGAGCTGATCCAGTTTCTGTACAGACCTTTGTAAACCTTATCAAGGAACAAGAATGGCGAGATGTTTATAGTGCTGATACAGTAGACGATAAATATAAGGCTTTTCTCATGCTCTTTGAAAGTTGCTTTCCATTAGAACGTTCAAAACAGGGTACTAGCACAAACAGGCAGCCTGGGTGGCTGACTAAAGGGATAAGAATATCTTGTAGAACAAAGTGGCAATTATATCAAAACGTTAGAAACAGTCACAATCTAAATGCAGCAGCCCATTACAAACAGTATTGTAAGGTGCTTAAAAAAGTTATTAGGAAGGCAAAAAGTATGTGGTATGCAGATAGAATAGCTAAGTCTCAGGATAAAATTAAAATCATATGGTCAGTCGTAAAGGAAGTGGCTAGTCTGCAGAGACAGATAGAGGATATAGAATCAGTGCGTAATGGGAATGTCCGTGTTACTGATAGGTCGCATATATGTACAGTATTTAATAATCACTTTCTGAATATAGCAGGTGAACTAAATAGAAATAGAAAGGGAATCACATAGTACTCGTAGAAAAAAGTGTTCCGAGACTGTTACCTGAAATGCTCCTCCTTGACACTGACAAGGGGGAGATTGAGTTAACAATTAAATCACTAAAGACCAAGAACTCTCTTGGATATGACGGGGTATCCAGCAGAATACTGAAGTATTGTTCTATGTATGTCAGCCCAGTACTTAGCCATATCTGTAACTTTTCCTTTAGGAGTGGTCGGTTTCCTGACCGATTAAAGTACTCAGTAGTGAAGCCACTTTATAAAAAGGGAGACAGGGATAATGTTGACAATTATAGACCTATTTCTATGCCATCGGTGTTTGCTAAAGTTATCAAGAGGGTTGTATATAGAAGGTTACTGGAGCATTTAAATTCACATAATTTGCTGTGAAATGTACAGTTTGGTTTTAGAAATGGCTTAACAACTGAAAATGCTATATTCTCTTTTCTCTGTGAGGTTTTGGACGGCTTAAATAAAAGGTTGCGAGTGTTAGGTGTTTTCTTTGATTTCACGAAGGCTTTTGACTGTGTTGACCACAAAATATTAATGCAGAAGTTGGACCACTATGGAGGAAGGGGAGTAGCTTACAATTGGTTCGCCTCTTACTTTAAGAACAGAAAGCAGAAGGTAATTCTCCGCAATATTGAGAGTGGTAGTGATGTTCAGTCCCAATGGGGCACTGTTAAGTGGGGCATTCCCCAAGGGTCGGTGCTGGGGCCACTGCCGTTTCTTATTTATATAAATGATATGCCTTCTAGTATTACAGGTGATTCAAAAATATTTCTGTTTGCTGATGACACCAGCTTGGTAGTGAAGGATCTTGTGTGTAATATTGAAACATTAACAAATAATGTAGTTCATGAAATAAGTTCGTGGCTTGTGGAAAATAATTTGATGATAAATCACAGTAAGATTCAGTTTTTACAGTTTCTAACTCACAATTCAACAAGAACTGATATTTTGATCAGACAGAATGGGCATATTACAAGTGAGACGAAACAGTTCAAGTTCCTAGGCATTCGGATAGATAGTAAACTGTTGTGGAAAGCCCATGTTCAGGATCTTGTTCAGAAACTAAATGCTGCTTTATTTACCATTAGAACAGTATCTGAAATAACTGACATTTCAACACGAAATGTAGTCTACTTCACATATTTTCATACACTTATGTCATATGGTATTATTTTTTGGGGTAATTCTTCTGATTCAAAAAGGGTATTTTTGGCTCAAAAACGGGCTGTTCGAGCTATGAGTGGTGTTAAGTTCGAAAACCTCTTGTTGACCCCTATTCATTAGTCTGGGAATTTTGACATTGCCCTCGCAGTATATATTTTCTTTAATGTCGTTTGTTGTTAGCAATATTAGCTTATTCCCAAGAGTTAGCAGCTTTCACTCAGTTAATACTAGGCAAAAATCAAATCTGCATGTGGAATGCACTTCCTTGACTCTTGTGCAGAAAGGAGTGCAGCATTCTGCTGCTTTCATTTTCAATAAGCTACCACAAGAACTCAAAAATCTTAGCAGTAGCCCAAACACTTTTAAGTCTAAACTGAAAAGTTTCCTCATGGCTCACTCCTTCTATTCTGTCGAGAAGCTCCTGGAAGAGCTAAAAAATTAAGCAAATTCCAGTGTTACATTGTTGTTTTTCTTTATTTAAACTTACGACTTGTCGCCTGAATATGTTTCTTATATTTCATTTGATCTGTTTCTACAATCGTGTTACAATTTCATGTACTGACTCGTTCCATGACCATGGAGACTTCTCCTTAATGTGGTCCCACGGAACAATAAATAAATAAATAAATCCCCATTTTGCAAATTTTTAGAAAATAATCTCAGAAAGGTCCGCTTCCTAACCTCTACCAGAAAGTATTCAGAAAATGATATCAGCATTCTAAATATACCAATTTTTCATGAGGTCGGCACTCTTCATCATAATTGATGTGCACAAATTCGACTTTGAGATATAATGCACGCAGTATTACCATGTATTTTTATTATTTGACCTTGGATATTTTGAAACTTTTGATGCATATTTTCTCACAGGCTATATTTTTTACATAAGTTTCAAGATAGTCTTCCTCATCTTAAAATGTGTATACTAAATCTAAAAATTACAGATATGGTCATACATGCCACTTACAACATCTAATCAATGTCCTCTGTGTCTGCCTAACAATTCTTTGCCTGAAGTTTAAACTCTTGTCCATGTAGCACTTGCAAATAAATCTGTTACTGGTATACATTACAATGAGGCAACAAACTAACACGCTTTCCACTGCCTGCAAAAATGCAGTTTTCTTACAATACACACTTGGGATCTTGGAGGACAATTAATTTCTAAACCACCAAATCTATTACAAATAATTTATTACAAAAAATTACAGTTTTACAAAAACTAATCTCTCGTACACATACAATACATTAAAGCCATGGATGCCATGCAGGGTCTGTACGACAAAGGTTATTGTAGTCCATCGCAGTATTGACCAAGCTACTTGCCTGAAACAAAATTATGACAAATTTGTAAATTTTTTCACTAAAATTAACGATAGCTGCTATAATATATTATTTCAATAATGAATTAGTGTTTCAATAAAGAACTTAAGAGATTTAATAAAAACATTTACAAAGTTTGATAAAAGAACTGCACTTGTTGAATGAGTGTTTACTAGGATTATGTGGTTACGATCATGATGATGAAGCTCAAAAGGTGATGCAAAAAAAATACACTTTGTTGTGTATGACTGACAGTAAAATGAGACACGAGACTACTGTTTACTTCAGAGTCATAAATAAGAAATCAGGAGCAACAGTTTATAATGACAACACATATAATGTCTATTTTTCCATGAATAAATAAATAAAAAAAAACCAAAAAACAAAGTAGATGGCTAAATGTGTCCATTTAAAATAATGTTCTAATGAATCATCATACCTTGCTTTCTATACCGTCAAAGTTAGCAAGGCAATTAACCCTCGACATAATTGCTGCGACTGCACGATTCACCATGACGATCAATGTATCACCCTTCACTTCCTCAGGTACAGAGTTTGGTAAAATTTCTTGTTTGGTATCGTCTTGTTTCTGCAACACAGCAAGTACAGCAAACAATGTATGTTAGCATAGTAAATTTCATGATCTGAAATTATTAAGCCCTTAACTCTTTTTGGTATAATATTATGCTAAGTTAACTAACATCTCTTTTGATATTGACGTAATATTATATTCCGGTACATTACCCTGTATTTTTTGTTTCTAGCATCATAATTAATTATTGGACCTATTTACAGTAGGTGCCACATATTGCTAGTATCATTGGAACTATTTCAGTGTTCTCTCTATAAGTTTATAAAATGACTATTTATAATGTGGAGACTTGGCAGATGTTAGACATGCATGTTTAAGTATCACTAGATCATCAAACAGGTGTGCTTGGGATGATTAGGAATGTATGCTTTCATGGCCAGAAGCGTGTAGTAATTAGGAATATACTGAAAGATCCTGCAAAAGTAGTGAAGCATACCATGGCATTCTGATAAGTAACTTAAGAGGGCATTGTAAAAATGAAGCTGAATTGTCCACACTGACCAGCAGGAAACACAAAATTAAATAATTCGGAGATTGACTGATAAACTGGTTCTGAAGCACCAGCCAAAAGTGGAAGATAGTTCTGGAAAGCGAGACTGCTTGTCAAATTATGATGATCTTCTCCTTCTTACTGAAAGATGTTTTCCAGCATATATGCTAGCTACAAACAAAACAGGGAACGTGCACTGTTTGGGCATCAAAAAATATCACAAACCTATCACGCTGCCAATTCAAAGAGTGTGATTTTGGACTGTGTGATGCTCACTGTTTGGAAGAGAAATTTTCAACTTTCTGACCAATGATTTTGCAATTATGTTGTTCCAAAACATATTTTGAATATACTGCAAAATTTCACGACTGTAAATCGAATATAAATTCAGTTATTCTACACCCGTCTCCTCCATCCCATACTTGCCGCCAGAATAGAACCCTGGGGAATGCAGAAATGTCCAAAATTAAAACAGTTAAGTGATTAAACTGTGCAATGAACTTTTACTGTTCAAGTTGAAAGTCAGTCCCACGAGCAAAGTATTTCTTACCTGTAACAGCAAAAAGTAGTTGTTTTATGCATCTAGTAAATAGTTTAAAATTAATCTCAAAGTTTTATTTATGCAATGTTTACAGGGTGAAAAGTATTTAAAACCTACACACTCTGGGAGGTTGTAGGGGACATCAAAACAAATATTTTTCCCTAATGTCATGTTTTCCTATGATGATTATTTAAACCGGTGGAGGCCATATTATGCTCTTCAATATGTAGAGGCCATGTTACGATCTTCAAATGTTAGAGGGTGTATTACGCTTTTCAGTTGTAGGCAACTGCTGTCCATCAGTGTAGTAGTGCACTGTCTCTGCTTACTAATGGACTGATTCTGGAGTACACTGATATGATTGGTGCATACTACGTAGCACACCACAATGGACGAACTGCACAGCGGGTTTATGAACAAAAATATCTTAATTGCCGTATCCCTCATCATACGACCTTTGCTGCTGTGTACCAACGTCTGCGTGAGACCGGGGCATTTTACAGATTACCTGGACAGGGCATCGTCGCATGGTAAGAACACTGCAATTTGAGCGAAGCTGTCTTGCAGCATGTGGAGTGGGATCCTTCAATCACCCACTCATGCAATTATATGTAACAAGGAGACGAATCAAACGAATGTAAGAACAGTCCTTCGAGAGCAATTGTTATGTCCATTTCACTTACAGAATGTCAGCAACCTGGAACCAGTTGACTATCCACCCAGAGCACAGTTTTCACAGTGGCTCCTGGAACAGTGTGAAATGCATCCTACATTTCCATCCTCTGTGTTATTTACCGATGAAGCAACTTTCAGGCATGATGGAGTCTTCAACATGCACAATTCGCATGTTTGGAGTGAGGACAGCTGACATGCCATATTTACTAGCGATCATCAAGTGCGGTTCTTCGTTAATGTGTGCCTCGGTGTTGTTGGGGACTGTTTAATTGGGCCATTTCTGCAACCCAGCCATTAAATGGCAGGCACTATTACAATTTTCTTGCCAGAGCATTGGCAGAATTGCTGGAAGATGTCCCCGCTCCCTACAAGACAACACATGTGGTTCCAACATGACAGGGCACCAGCACATTTCAGTCATAATGTGCGTCGATTCCTAGACCAACGGTTCCCAGAAACGTGGATTGGCAGAGGTGGTCCTGTACCATGGCCAGCTCGATCACCAGATATGTCCCCTCTGGACTTTTTTTTGGGTTGGGAGAGATGTGCAAGCTTGTTTACACAACTCCTGTTGCATAGAAGAGGATCTGGTTGCCCGGATAGTAGAGCAGCAGGAACAATTCAGGATGCTCCTGGAGGTTTTACCCGTGTCAGACAGAACATGATCCGACGGTGTAACCTTTGTTTACGTGTCAATGGAGGCATTTTTGAAAATCTACTATAATTGCAATTGGGTTGTGTTAATGTGTTGTCTCTTGGTCATAAAAAATGGAAAAGTGTTAGTTGGTTTAATTAATTTGCCACCAGAGAAATCTTCCTCTACCAGTTTAAATACTCCTCGTAGGAAAAAATGACACTAGGGAAAAATATTTGTTTTGATGTCCCCTACAATCTCCCAGAGTTTGTTGGTTTAAATACTTTTCACCCTGTATAACCAGGACTGAAAACAGATCTTTACTTTGTAATCATCCCCTCCAGGAGAGTTGGCGCATGTTTTAAATGCAAAGTGCAGCTGTGGAGAATGGAGGTCATCTTGCCACCTCCATAGCAATATAAACAAATAAAAACCACAAATCTTACAGCCTGTAATGACATTCTTGTCCATGAAGTACCTCCTCGAGATTCGTACACAGTGCTTCAATGCCACACTACAGGAATGTAACTGAGTTGCGCACAAACTATAGCCTTTAGATCTCCCTGCATATTTAGTGCTTCAGAATATCACAAAGTGCTTCAGAATATCAAAACCAAATTTGTTTCTAACCTTTTGCATGGAAGCTGTAGCCCTACATTAATGTTCTAGACGATATGTTGGTTTACTGTTATACACAACCAGGCATAAAATAAAAATGCTGTTACAACATTATAATGTTGTCAGAAAGTATTTACACGAAAGGAATGTGCCAAGAACTGCAGGTGATCCCTTCGGACTTTTGCTGTGTGACACTCTAGACGGAATTTTACAATTTGATGAATTCTGGCACACTCTAATCACTGTGACTCTCAGCTGTTTTGGGCAACATGTTTTGGTATGAACCATAACTACTTGAACAGTTATTGGTAGAAAACATTCTATTAATTTGGAGTCAAATTTCCTTTAAAAACCTATCTGCATGGTTTGCAAGACATTTACCACAGATGAGTTAATTCAGGTGAGAAACATAGTGTAGCTGTTATAATCATGGTTCAACAGCCAACTTAGCCAACTTAACAGTTGCTACATATCTTGACCGGTGGATGGTAGACCTTTACTTGAAGTTTCTTCAAAATACCAGTAATGTTAAAAAAATAAAAAATAAATGTTATGCAGTGAAGAGTTGCCATATATCTTTATAGCATCTCTTTCCTCTTCTGGGGTTAATCGGTCTGGTGTTTCGAGTCTGATGTGGGGGTCCATTTTTCCTGTATATAACCTCATGGTGTACACCAGCTCATTCAGGGTGTTCCTAGAATCAAACCTGTAAACCAAAACTTTAAGAGGGCTCACAGTCTGCAAAAGATGGAGGCAGCTGGATACCTGTGAGTTTTAATCTGCGGAGGTGGTCCTACAGTAAATACACATTCCCGCTCTTCTCAAACGTCAAACTAGTTACGTAGCTTCAACATTTCAATGGAAAAACAAGCCACTGAGGTCCATCTCTAACTCATGTTGACAACAACTGGAAATTCAATAAACATATACAATGCCGACTGGCCGCTAACAACAGATCTCGGGTGTTCCAAAAAAATGTTGTACTGGATCTAATACTCTTTATTGCGTGCTTCGGGTGTGGCCCATCATGAGACAATTTGTTAAAAAATACAAACCTCATGAGCACAAAAATACTTAAAGACCAACACACTAAGACAAAACAAGCGACAGACAGATCTGCGGAGTATGTATCACTTTATGTTATAAGAAAATCGCATGAGCACTGACATATAATGTACGAGATTTCACAGAGAAAACAGTCAAGTGAACTTGAAAACTGAAGTGAACACTAACAAATCATGCTAAGCAGAGCAAAGTAAACTAAAAGCTCGCCAGATGGAGTGATGAACTTGGTGCTCCTAACAATGTCAAAAACAAGAACAATTACAGAAAGTAACAAAAAGGCTCCAGTTAGCTCTGTGTAACAATGTATATCATCAAAAATCACAGTACACAGGGTCTCAGTGCCACACTACTGGAATGTACCCATTTAGTACATTAAAATACATCTGTATTAAATGGCAAAACAAATCATATAAGTAGCTTATACAGACTACATGATTCAACCTAGAGTCAATGGTACAACGTATGGACGGAAGAGAATATTTTGCAAAAATTTTATTTTTACACAAGAACAGGAATTCAATATTAAAATCAGATAAAAATATCATAGGAATCAATTATAAACCCATTCATTAAAAATCTGCCAAAAGCTGCTACACAACAGCATACTGCATTCCGGACAGCACAGATGCAGTTCTCATTTTTAAGAATGAAAAACTAGAATATATTTCACACAATAATCAAAACTGATAAAAGTACACTGACAAATAGTAATCTCAGTGTGACATCCTTTCATATAGAATCAAGGACAGCAATTAAATATTATGAGAAAACCAACCAAATATCTATTCAAAAACACCAAAAACTGTCACAGGAGGAACATGTGCTCAGGATTGTGATACCCAGTCATCAGCTATATTTGCACATAATGCGCGAGACAAACTTCAGCCACTAAAATTTTGCAAGTGTTAGGCAAATTAGGAACTGTTAGGCAAATTAGGAAAGCCAGACACACATTTTCATAAAGGATCACATAGGCACCCCAAAAAACAAGTATTCATTTATATAGAAATAAAACAAACAGAAGCATGATGGACAAGAGTCATAAAAGCAGCAGTTCCTAAATGAGTAACATCATCAAGGATGCTAAAAACCAATTCTGCTCGATGATTACAGTGCTAGGATCTGTTTTGTGGGGCATACAAACTTTGAGTTAATCCAAGATATCAACATCCCTACCCCTAGGCTTGATGTGGAGAATTTTTAAACCTTCATTCATCAAGGCTAAAACATGGTCCGTTGTTTTTAAATGGCAGGCTAGTCCACCATTATTACTTCTGCATGTGTGTTCTCCAAACATTGTTATGAAGTCCCTCCCAGTCTGAACCACATAGATCCTGTCACAGGAACTGCACAAAATTTTGTAAACCCCTGAATTATTAAATTTGTTGCCTCCATTACTAAGATTGTGTTGCAAAAACAGGAACAAGCTTTTTTTGTGTACTGAAACCTACTTGTACCTTTGCCTTTCTAATATCTTACTGCACCAGGAGCCAAATAGGATAAGAATACATGCTGCAATCTATTTTCAGACGTAGATACCTGTGTTGCGCTTTGGTAAGAATCCTGATGCCCACACTCAGTATGCTCTTTACAGAAAAACCACTGTCCAGGCTCACGTGTGTTACGATACTAATCTCTTTATTGTCCACATCATCATCTAGACCCCTAGTCTAGCAAGCCTGTGAAACATAGATGAACAGAATGAATGCTTATGCGCTACAGGGTGACAGGAGCTTGACGCAATAATGACATCAGATGCAATCAACTTGCAAAAGATACCTTAATCAACTAAGAGCCTAACCTGAAAATGGGAAGATCAAGGAAATTCACACTACCATCAACTTTGTGTTCCACCACAAACTGTATGTTCCCTTCATTGTGTTGAAAACTTGTGCAAATGAATCTACACTGGCCCTACTGCCCTCAAAAAGGACAAATATATCATCCACATATCTATGGTACACAATAAGTTTCTTTTTTAGATCAGGTTAAGTGTTAAAGAATATATTACAATTCACAAAAATATCGGACAGGATCCAAAAAAGGCTACATCCCATGGCAAGACCATCACTTTGATGATAAATGCAACTACAAAATGTAAAGTAATTAAAAGACAAGGATAGGAATAGAAAGATTGCTTCTTACTATGAAGAAGACTCATTAAATTGCAGAGAGGCAAAAATAAAAGACTTCCATAAAGCTTTCTGCCAGAGCCTTCATCAGCAAAAGAGACACTCACAACATTCACACACACAAGCAAGCAAGCACACCTCATGCACACATGACCACAAACTCCAGCATCTCGAGCCGGAAAGCAACTATCCTACCTGGAGTGGACAAGGATAAGCAAGATTTAAACAAGTTCACTGGTCTCACCTAGACTTATTTTGCCAAAATTCAAAAAAATTCTATACGATGATTTGCGAAGTTTCTGAAATGGGGACATTAATATAAAGGTTCTTAATATTTAGGGAAGCTAGTACTGCTCCATCCTGGACTCCCAACACCATTTAGCAACCTGACTAATTCAAAGCTATTTTTTAAACTGCTGGGCTAACGGAATGTACAAGTTTCTTTAAGTTGTGTGTGGCGGGAACTACTGACGTAGCAATTAGGTCTCTGAATAGACGGAACAATGGGCCTGATCAGATGATGATGATCGGTTTGTGGGGCACTCAACTGTGCAACCATCATTGTCCGTACGAAGTCCCAACTTTCACACAATCCAATTTTTTCACATTCCAATCTAAACACTGTCACGGATGATGATGATGAAATGATGAGGACAGCACAAACACCCAGTCCCCAAGGAGGCCTGATCAGAAAATCCGTTTTATGAAGCTTAACCTTATCCTGCAATTTACACGTTGGAGAATTCATGACATTAAAGACTGTTTCACAAAAACCTGACTTAAACAAAAGATTTGATTCATTGATATATTATTTTTAAAATATTGACGAAGGATAAGAGAGGCTACTTCTTGAATCCCATTATACCATTTTCATCCAAAAATACTGAGGTCTTAGAAATTTAATCCTCATCAGTAATCAAAACTACATAGCTCCCCTGGTAAGGCTTCGTGACTAAAATATTATTTTCACACAATTTGATATTCAGTCTATAAGCAAAAATTTGAAAAGGGGTTATGTAAGGAACACTTTGTTTGACATGCCTTAAGACACCACAAGTCTTAGTAGCAATGTCAGCTTGTGGGAACTTTGAAATTCTTGTCTGCTCATAGCCATTTTTCGTTTCCGCAATCGTCCTCTTTCAACCTATCATCAACTTTGGGGGGCAAAATGAAACCCAAAACCTAACATCATGACATGGAAGGCTCATATCAGTTCAGAGTTCAAGATGGCAGCGAGTATAGATGTACATGTTGTTACTGCTAAATTAAATTACAGTTATGTAGTTAAAAAATCGCTTGTGTGAAGTGCAAAGATGAACTTAAAATGTATAGTGAATGTATTTCAAGTTTACAAGCAGTAATCATAGGATTAAGAAGAGAAAATGACAGCCTAAAGCATGAAAATATGGAGCTTAGGTTGAAACAAAACATGGGTGTGCTGCCAAAAGTTAGCAACTATAAATCGATGAATGGAAGACAGTGAACAGCAAATGTAAAGCACAAGGCGGAAAAATGTCACCTACCATGAGTAAACCAAGTTTCAGTGTGAAAACAATTTTAATATCCTTTATTCCGAAAACTGTAGTCGAGCGACTGGATCAAAATAAGAGGTAAATTCGAGTGTGTCTATGGAAGACGTTACAAAATGTAATCTTCACAGAAAAAAAAAAAAAAATCTCACAAAACAGATTTGCCCTACCTGTGCCTCACCAATAGTGATAAGTGTGAAATGTGTCAAAAACGAATTTCGTAACTATGCAGTGGAGAAAAAAAGAAAAAATACGATCGCCAAACCATTGAAAAAAAAAATTACAACATTACAACATTCTCTTATTAACAAACAGCCACGCCACAAATTTGATGAGTGTTTTACAGGACAATTACAAAGATATCCAAGCAATAGGAATAGTGAAATCAGGTGCAAGTACGAAAACTTCCTAGAAGCAAATAAATCACGAAACACTATTATTACAATGCTGCCTCACAGGTATGATCTTATGTACAATTTGTGTGTAAATAAGTTGATTCCAAAAAGAAACATTAAAATGAAACAAATGTGTGCTCAACTTGGCAAATGTAAAATATTAAATATAGGCAAACTGAACAGAAGCCCACATACCAGACATGGTATGCACCTAAATTTTGAAGGCAAAAAATTCTTGTGTGACAAAATATGGGAAGTTAACAAAGAAAAAGACAAATTAAACAGAATTCTCAGTCACAAAGTAAACAATGATGATTTTTTTTTTTTTTAGAGGAAAGCATAACAAATTAACCCTTGCATATCAGAATGTCCAGTATGTAACTAATAAAACAGAACAGCTGAGTGTTTACCTAAATGAAACTAAGCCACACCCCTTCCTAGAGAGTGAATTGGGATGCAGGGAAGAGGAAGCATATGGTTACAGGCTAAAAAATTACAAACTTATAAACTTGTACTGCAGAAAGACACACAAGTGTTGGGGTAGGCATTTATAGTAGAAATTATGTAAAATGTGAAAAAGTGAAATGGGAGAGATGATCTGAGTACTGAAATGGTATTTGAGGTTGCAGAAGTATACCTAAAGTATGGAAACAACAGCCTTATTATAGCAGCACTGTATAGGTCACCTGGAAGTAACACAGAAGAGTTTCTAAATTGCCTAGAGGACTTGCTGGAGGGGACAGCAGTGTATAAAAAAAACACTTGTTGCTTGTAGGAGACATCAACATAGGCTCATTAAATAATAGTGTTAATTATTTCCGCTATGTGGATGTATTACAGTGTTATAACTTTAAACAAATGAACTCAGAACCTACATCAGTCACTGCAAATACGAAGCCATGTAGTGACCATGTTCTCAAAAATGTAGGAAAAGAGAAAGTAAATGTAAACACCTTAGAAAACTAAATTTGTGATCACAGAGCCTTTACTATGGAAATTGATGTAGGGAACATAGATGTAACTGAAAGTGATACAGTTACATATACGGTGGTCCATTGATTTTGACTGGGCCAAATATCTCACAAAATAATCGTCAAATGAAAAAAACTACACAGAATGAAACTTGTCTAGCTTGAAGGGGGAAACAGATGGCGCTATGGTTGGCGGATATCAACTGCATTTTTCTAAACAGGAACCCACATTATTTATTACATATTCGTGTAGTACATAAAGAAATATGAATGTTTTAGTTGGACCACATTTTTCAGTTTGTGGTAGATGGCGCTGTAATAGTCACAAACATATGGCTCACAATTTTAGACTAACAGTTGCTAACAGGTAGGTTTTTTAAATTAAAATACAGAAGTAGGTATGTTTGAACATTTTATTTAGGTCGTTCCAATGTGATACATGGACCTTTGTGAACTTATCATTTCTGAGAACGCATGCTGTTACAACGTGATTACCTGTAAATACCACATTAATGCAATAAATGCTCAAAATGATGTCAGTCAGCCTCAATACAATGGCAATATGTGTAACGACATTCCTCTCAACAGCGAGTAGTTCGCCTTCCATAATGTTCACAAATGCATTGATAATGATCTGACGCATATTGTCAGGCATTGTTGGTGGATCAGGATAGCAAATGTCTTTCAGCTTTCCCCACAGAAAGAAATCCGGGGACATCAGATCTGGTGAACGTGCGGGCCATGGTATGGTGCTTCGACAACCAATCCACCTGTCATGAAATATGCTATTCAATACCACTTCAACCGCACGCAAGCTATGTGCCGGACATCCATTATGTTGGAACTACATCGCCATTCTGTCATGCAGTGAAAAAATCTTGTAGTAACATCGGTAGAACATTACGTAGGAAATCAGCATACATTGCACCATTTAGATTGCCATCGATAAAATGGGGGCCAATTATCCTTCCTCTCATAATGCCGCACCATACATTAACCTGCCAAGGTTGCCGATGACCCACTTGTCGCAGCCATCGTGGATTTTCCGTTGCCCAATAGTGCATATTATGCCGGTTTACATTACCGCTGTTGGTGAATGACGCTTCGTCGCTAAATAGAAAAAAATCTCATCGGCCCGTAATTTCTCTTGTGCCCAGTGGCAGAACTGTTCACGACGTTCAAAGTTGTCGCCATGCAATTCCAGGTGCATAGAAATATGGTACGGGTGCAATCGATGTTGATGTAGCATTCCCAACACCGATGTGTTTGAATCCCGGTTCTCATGCAATTTGTCTGCTATTGATGTGCGGATTAACTGGGACAGCATCTAAAACACCTACTTGGGCATCATCATTTGTTGCAGGTCATGGTTGACATTTCACATGTGGCTGAATACTTTCTGTTTCCTTAAATAACGTAACTATCCGGCGAACGGTCCAGACACTTTGATGATGTCGTCCAGGATACCGAGCAGCATACATAGCACACACCCATTGGGCATTTTGATCACAATAGCCATACATCAACATGATATCGACCTTTTCCACACTTGGTAAACGGTCCATTTTAACACGAGTAATGTATCACGAAGCAAATACCGTCCACACTGGCGGAATGTTACATGATACTACATACTTATACGCTTGTGAATATTACAGCAGGATTTAAAAGCGAAAAAAAGTGGGACAACTAAAACATTCATATTTCTTTATGTACTACATGAATATGTAATAAAAAATGGCGGTTCCTATTTAGAAAATATAAGAGTCTTACGGTGTACTACATGTATATACTGCACACAGTCATGTTCGTAAAACAAAATCCTGAATTTAATATGACAAACAGCAATGTACACAACTATGATACATGGGGAAGGGAAAATTTTCATAGAATTGTAACCAATAAAAAGACAACAGCCCACATAGAATGGGAGCAATTTTCTACAATGCACTACCGTGTGAACTCAAGAAAACAAATCTAAATATGCTAAAGAGTAGACTGAAGCAATTATTAATAGAGAAGTGTTGTGACTCTATAGACGACTTTAAGTTGTAGTGCCATCTTGGAAAACAGTGTATATAGACAATGTCTCCGATCTATCAGTGGTATGAAAGAATGTTATTATACACTGTATTATGCATACTGTACTATTATAAATATAAGATAAATTGTGTTACACTATAGAGGAATCTACTTGTGGTGCCCTCTTGAAAAATAGTGTGTACAGACATGTATCTGATCGATATGATGTTATGAAAGAATGTAAATATTTTGTAAATAAAATAGAAAGAGACTTCCACATGGGAAAAATATATTAAAAACAAAGATTCCAAGACTTACCAAGCGGGGAAAGCGCCGGTAGACAGGCACAATAAAATAACACAATGATTGCTTCTTCAGGAAAGAGGGAAAGACGAAAGGATGTGGGTTTTAAGGGAGAGGGTAAGGAGTCATTTCAATCCCAGGAGCGGAAAGACTTACCGTAGGGGGAAAAAAAAGGAGATGTGCGGATGGATATGTGTGTGTGTGTGTGTGTGTGTGTGTGTGTGTGTGTGTGTGTGTGTGTGTGTACACCTGCCCTTTTTTCCTCCTTTTTTCCCCCTACGGTAAGTCTTTCCGCTCCCGGGATTGGAATGACTCCTTACCCTCTCCCTTAAAACCCACATCCTTTCGTCTTACCCTCTCCTTCCCTCTTTCCTGAAGAAGCAACCGTTGGTTGCGAAAGCTAGAAATTTTGTGTGTGTTTGTGTGTTATTTTATTGTGCCTGTCTACCGGCACTTTCCCGCTTGGTAAGTCTTGGAATCTTTGTTTTTAATGTAAATATTTTACTGCATACGTGTAATGTAAGCTAAATTTTCCTGACAATGTCCGAAAACTTTTGTTATATGGACAGAAAATAAATAAATAAAGGAAACTCAACATTAGTCAGACTGACCACTCTATCTGCAAACTTGTCTTTACTTACTTGATCGACACTCGTTGCAATCGAGCCGACACCTCGTGGGATGAGAGAATTCAATATATGTGTATTCCCCGACAAAATAGATTAAGTTTCACCACACAAAATCACACACTAGCACATAAGATTTAGCAAACTGCTCTGGAAAGAGAAGGGAGTGTATATGACAACACAGAAACCTATCCTTGGGGCTTGCCAAGTCTTTAGCCTTATGCAGATCCAATTTCACTTTTCACACATGACTATGACCTTAATTTGCTGTGCATTACATGATTTTTTTTTTTTTTTTTTTTTTTTTTTTTTTTTTTTTAACTCAGCATAGCTAGCTGTTACGCCCTGACACAAACAGGACATGTTGAACATGATCTTCAATTGATTTCTTGTAATAGTCCTACTTTGATGTAATATTTCATGACCTCGTGGACTTCATGGAAACTCTATATGATTTTGTCAGTTTCAATTATTGTGTGAAATATATTTTGGTTTTTCATTCTTATGGTTTTATGATTGATTTCTATGGTTTTATTATATGACTTTCATTTTGAATTCCTGTACTTGTGTAAAAATAATTTTTTTTTGTGAAATATCCCTTTCCCTTCCTTGTATCACTAACTTTTATCACTAACTCTAAGTTGACTCACGTAGTCTGTTAAGCTACTGACGTGATTTGTTGTTGCCATTTAATACATATGTGTTTTAACAATATTGTGGAAAGGAAAGTTGCTACTCACCATATAGTGGAGATGCTGAGTCGCAGATAAGCACAACAAAAAGACTGTCACAAATATAGATTTCAGCCAGTAAGGCCTCGCGCACACACACACACACACACACACACACACACACACACACACACACACAACTCCAGTCTCGGAGCACTGTTGCTCCTGCTCATAGTGTGACCTCACAGTTAAGTCCCATAGTGCTCAGAGCCATTTGACCTCAGTTGCATGAGACTGGAGTCGTGTGTGTAAATTGCATTTGTGTGAGTTTGCAGTGTGTGTTTGTTGTCCAATTTTGATGAAGGCCTTACTGGTCGAAAGCTATATTTGTGACAGTCTTTTTTGTTGTGCTTATCTGTTACTCAGCATCTCCGCTATATGGTGAGTAGCAACTTTCCTTTTCACAATATGTATTTTAATGTTTTTTCTGTAGTACATGGGTTGTCCTCAATAATAATGTGATTTTTGATGACATATATTGTTACACTCTAGCATTTTTGTTACTTTCTGTATCTTTTCTTGTTTCTGACATTGTTTGGAGCGCCAAGTTCACTGCTCCATCTGGCGGGCTTTTAGATTACTTCACCCTGCTTAGCATGATTTGTTCATGTTCGCTTTAGTTTTCATATCCAGTCATTGCACTTGACTGTTTTCTCTGTGAAATCTCATACACTACATGTCAGTGCTCACGCAACTTTGTTATTATGTAAACCGGTATATATTCTATAATTCCGCCTGTCACTTGTTTTGTCTGATTAATCGATACGGTCGCATACCTTAAGCATGACTTCAAGTCACAATTGCAACAGATGGAAAGTTCTCAGCTGAAATGTTGGAAGAGCAAGTGTTGATTTCTTGCACACACAACCCCCCACCCCCACCCTCCCAAAAAAGTGTGTGTGGCAGGGGTGGCAAATGTTCTTGGCTGGTTTATCTAGGTTATGTACGGTCAGTTACCTTGAGAATCTGATCTGATTTATTGTACCATTAACTAGTTTTCAAGCCATTGCAGGCTCATCACATGTACATCATTCTCTAGATCATGTGCAGCTAGATGCTAGCTGCTGAAAATAATGGAAATTCAGGCATAAGTAATCAAAATTTTTATGAAATGAAAACTTCATTATATTTTACGATACCTCATGGTATCCATGAAAAATGCAATAGAAGTATCCAAAAATATAATAATCTTGTTGCTTTGCAAACATTTACGTAACTTACGTTACATTATTTTCAACAGTACCATGACGCTAATGTCCACTTGCACATTGTCCAGAGAACAATGTTCCTCTGCCTGGTGATCCTGCCATGGCTCAAAAACTAGTTAATATTATAATAATACTCATTAAATTCAAAAAGGGCCTGGTTGCATTAATCTACATAAACTGCCAATTTAAATCACATTCACAGTTTGTCATCACAATGGATATTGTGAAAGATGAATATTCTATCTTCTGGGAAAACTTATCATAGTATGAGAAGCTATGTATTCAGGGTAGTGAAAGGATGAAATGGTGACAATGCTAAACTGTAAATGTTGTTAATACCTGTAATGAACTTGGAAGAGATAATATTGGTTGCCAAAAAGCAAAATTTTATACTTAAAAATTACAACAATTAAAAGTCAAGAACGATGAGGTGTTTTCAAAAGGCACAAAGCTGTATGAACGTACTTTATTCGCAACTACCAGTTTCACATCAGCACAGACCTGTCATCAGATTTATAATGGTTATTTTTCCACAATGAAGATTGACAATTATGGAGTCTCAGTTTTCAGGAAGTTATCCATGTTAAAAGACAAACCAAAGTTTGGGTTGCCATAGTAAAATTGACTACACCCAAAAGAAGCTTCTAAAAATGTATGAAGTATGATTGCCAAATGATCCAGGCTGGATGACACCACACGGGATACATAAGGGGTGTTCAAAAAGAAACAAGCCAGAGGCATAATTACAGAAACCAGAACATGTAAGTTAGAAGTATTGACCCTGGCTGTTGAGACATTTGTCCCACTGTGACACAAGCTGGTAAATGGCTGTCACATAAAATTCCTGAGGCTGCGATGTTAACCAGTTCTGCACGTACAGCTGGACGTCATTGTCCGATATGAATCGTTTGCCCCTATGCTGACGTTCTTCTTTGACCAAGATGGCGCCCTTCTGATTCACTTCTTGCAGCGCGGGACAACAGTGAATGCCCAACATTACTCTCAAACCTTGACCACCCTTCGCCAAGCGATCAAATCAAAATGACCAGGCAATGTCACCCGTGGGGTCATTCTGCTCCACGGCAATGCGAAGTCTCATACGGCCAACGCAGTCGTGCCACTTCTGCAGGAATTCAAATGGGAGGTTGGGAGGTTCTCGGGCACCCTCCATACAGTCTGGACCTGTCTCCCCGTGGTTACATCATTTTTTTGGTCCCGTTAAAAAGGCTCTGAGGGGCAAACGATTCACGTAGGATGACGACCTCTAGCTGTACATGTGACACTGGCTAACATCGCAATCCCAGGAATTTTATGAGACAGCCATTCACTGCCTTGTGTCACAGTGGGACAAGTGCCTCAACAGCCAGGGTCAATGCTTCTAACATACAGGTACTGGTTTCTGTAATTATGCTTCTGGCTTGTTTATTTTTGACAACCTGTTATATTATACGATCCAGTAGACACCAACTGTATAAAACAATGAAGCAAAACTTAAAATCCTATGTAATGTGTGTACTTCCACTGTATTGCTAGCAGGCTGAAGTGGTGTAAGCAGCCTGTGGATGCTAGCAATGCATTGGCTTCTTACACCACATTGGCTGGTTAGCAATTGGTGATAGTGCTGTAAAGGATGAGCCAGACAATAAGGGATTTTACTTTATTATATGAGCCTCCAAAGGGTAATTTCATTTTTCTATTGTGGCCAAGCCACGGCCGGCAGTCTTAGCTGCCTGTAAATTATTTCGTCCCATGGTTTAGCAACAGGAAGTCAGCACCGAGGAAGGGCACCTTGATCACGCGCCTCTCTCAATGTGCTTATGAGGTAACGCCGCCCCAGGCGTTGCTTAGCAGGTGACGCTATGGAAAGTTCCATGCCGCCCACATGGTTTGCTCGGTCCTAACCAATCAGGGCGGAGGAAGCCGTGTGGTGTGTCGAATATACCCGGCCGCCCCTCGCCGGGCCCACTCTCTTGTATTCTTGCTCACCCGCGAGTCGGATGTGCGCCCTGTAGCAGCGAACATCTCCCGCTTCTCCTGGTGCTATGGCACTGTGGACTTAGTTTTGGCAGACAACCACTTTCGGTAGCTTCACGAACAATGTTTTGCCAAATTCTAAGCTCTGACCCACCCTCACCTCCCTAGGCCTATGTAGCCCCTTTCATAATGCTTTAGCCAATAAATGGCCTTTCTCTAAAAATAACCCTAATCATTTCCATAACGCCCACCGCCTGCCTATACGACCATCCTGTACAGTACGCACATTACGTGGGATTTTAAGTTTCACTTCATCAGTTTCATTCAGTTAGTGTCTACCGTATCCTATAATATATCCTATGTGGTGTTTTCTGGACTGGCCCATTCAGCAGTCATATTTTGCAAATTTTACAAGCATCTTTTGGGTGTACTCAATTTTATTATGACAACCCACTATTTTGGTCAGACTTTTAACAAGGATAACTTGAGGAAGAAATTTCTAAGAATGTACATATGGATCACAGCACTGAATGGTAGTGAAACATGGACTCTGCAAAAACTGGAAAAGAGGAGAATCGAAGCATTTCAGATGTGGCGCGCCACGCTACAGACAAATGCTAAAAATTAGGTGGACTGATAAGGTACAGAATGAAGAGATTCTGTGTAGAACCGGGGAGGAAAGGAGTATGTGGAAAACATTGACAAGGAGAAGAGACAGGATGACAGGACAGCTATTAAGACATCAGGGAATAGCTTCCATGGTACTAGAGGGAGTTGTAGAGGGCAAAAACTGTAGAGGAAGACAGAGATTGAAATACGTCCAGCAAATAACTGAGAATGTAGGTGGCAAGAGCTACTCTTTGATGAAGAGGCTAGTAATTTTCCAACTACATTATGGAAATATAACCATGATGCATCTATACTGATGTGAAACTGGTAATTGCCAATAAAGCACCTTCATACAGCTACAGCTTTCGGAAATACTTCCTCAGTCTTGGTATTTAATTATTGTAATTTTTATGATAATTTGAATGTTTATTCAGTGTTAATTGTTGTTACTGTTCTTCGAATAATTTGAGACATGAATGTGTGTCACTGAAAAGGCACTTGAGCAAAAGAAAGTGAAGTGTCAGAAACATTTGACTTGTATTAAATTTTTAAGTACGTGATACTGTCAAGCTAAAAAAGCTGTAAATAAATAAATGTGGGAAACGAAACTAACACAATACCGGTTTGACACAGGAGATGCTTGTGGTTTAATGAACACTGCTGCTGAGGCGGAAAAGAAAACACTAATGTTTAGGAATAAATGCCTTGCTCATGACTTACCTTCCTATAGCTTGCTGCCATTTCATCCCTAAGAATTGCCCTCAGGTAGGTGGGTAACTTGAAGGCTGGTTGTGCAAGACACCGTGCTGTCGCTATAATGCTTGCGGTAAAGGGTCCATTAATGCCAATCATCGTCAGCAGTTCTACAATGTTTGGTGTCAGCCGGAAAGGAACAGGCCTGTTTGAATCGAGTTCTCCTGCAGAGCAAAAAATATTATCTCTGTATTTTCTATCTTAGATATGGTTCATGCACATAATCATACAGTTTGCAGAGTTGTGAAAGTCACAAGCAATATCCAGTTGTAAGTCCAACAGCGAGTCTCTCTCTTGCTCTTAGTGTTTCACAGATCGTAAGGAAAATAGTTACTCAAAAAAACTAATCCAAAGTAAAGAAATAAACATTTGATGCAAGAATGCCAAATCATCAGTTCATGCCACACAAAGGTACTAATGTCTGAATGGAATGTTTCCTACAGTTTTTGAAGTAGAAGAAGAAGGTAGATTAGTGTTTAACATCCTGTCAATGATGTGATTACAATCAGAGCACTAGCTCAGAAGATACGTCCATTTTGAAGGAACCATTCCTGCACTAATCTTATGTGATTCAGGGAAACCACACAAAAATTAAATCTGGATGTCCAGACACATATTTGAACTGCCATCCCCTTGAATGCCTCTTTAATCTCTCACCAGCATGCCACCTCCCTCATTGTTCATCACCTCTATTTCCATGGAATTTCTGTTGTCAGAATATTTATCCTGGTAGAGATGCTCAAGAAGAATCTCAAATAATCTGGGGAGAATGTGCCTGGGAAACTTAAGTACAACTGCTCAGCAATATTGCAAGAGAGGGAAGAGCCATTCCATGGATTGAAACCAGCTACATATGGTGCTGTAATGAGGTATTTTTCATGAACTGCAGAGCCAGTAGCATCAGTGTTTACTGTGTCTCCACTCTGATCTTAGCCAATGCAAAACAGTTTCTCAGCATGAAGACTTTCTTAGATCTGTGACATATCAAATCACTGGTAGGATAGCAGCTAGGAAGTAACAATGTGACAAACACAACAGTTGTGTCTCAAAGAGTAATTTCGAATCCCCAGACTGTCTTTTAAAACAGTGGTATGATGTTTCTACATAAGACGACAGATGAGGAAATTACAATCAGCAACAAGTGTTAGTTCTTGTTCATAAAACCTTCAGAATTGATGGCTTAGTGTAACCTCAACACAATGCGTTATTTTTTAGTTGTTACTTGCACATTTCATTGGTAACAACTGCAGCCTCTCAGAACAATGTTGAATATGTAATCTATTTTACAACACTAAAAATCTTACACACACACACACACACACACACACACACACACACACACACAATACGCACAGAAAACACCTCTGGACTACAGTAACATTTCAAAACTGGGTGTTTTAACACCATAACAATGGTCCACAACTCTATTACAAGTTACTTGGGTTTTAGTTAACACACTCAGTTTTGGATGAACAGTTCATAGCAAACACAAGTTTTCTGCTAGTGCTATTAAGCAACATCCTGAATAACAATTCCTTTCTCTTCAATGTTACCCCCACATCCTGTTCTCTAATAATTAGTACAACCAATTAATAATTCAAAATTTTAAAATGCATTAACCATTTTGAAGTTCCTATTGTTCTTATCAGTGCTTTTAAAATTACTTAGTGTTTGAGACTGTCACTGTGTCTCTAACACAACTAGCAGCGGCCAGTAGCCCACCTCACCTGTCATATCATCGACGTCAAACTTAAAATACGCAATGTTCATCAGGCCAGAGTTCTGGTGGATGTACATCATGTCGGGGTTCAGCCTCGTGAGATGTAGCACGTACTCACAGAAGCAGGCCAGTGACAGCTGCAATGTGAACTGGAACAGTACATGAGGTACACAGCTCTTTAACAACTGGTCTTGAAAGGGCAGTGGAATATCTTATATTAATGTTCTGTCAATAAATATAATCATAATAGCCATAACAAATTCGAGAAATTCTAACAGCAGTTCCTTGCTCCACCCTTTTGGAAAAGTCTGAACCCTGCTGTTCACAGAAATAGTCTACAACAGCAGTGATGGAATATGAAATCCAAGTAAATAAAGTTCATTGACTACAGTAAGTTTTAGAACCACAAAAACCGTCGTCATTGGGTAAGTTATCCATTTCCTCAGTAAATATGCACCACAATAAATTCTTGTCAGATGATACTTCTGATATGGTTAACTGGTTTTCATGATCTGTGGATAACAATCTCATGGCACATTAAGTGGTATATCCCTGGTCAATACTACACATATTTGAAATACTGTGTATGCTGCCTTGAGAAAATTAGCAGTTGCAGCAAATTCAGCAAGTAAAAGTGATAATCACACTCAGTTGTACAGCTATTCTTCACAGACTGAGTTGTTAAAGAAACAAAGATCAGGGTTTAATGTTCTGTCAACAATGAGGCTACTAGAAATCGAGCCCAAGTTTGGAGGGAGAAGGAAATTTGGAGTGTCCTTTCCAAATTAAGCGTCCTTTCCAAGTACGCAGCCAGAGGAACCTAAACTGAGATGGCCAGACAGGAATTTGAACTGCTATCCACAGTCATGCCAGTTCAGTGTCTTACCTGTGTGTCACCTCATTCAGCATGTTAAAGATGGATCATATTGTTTCAGCAACAAATAATTTCATGGAGATTAAATCACGAAACAACATTGTCCAAATACAATCATTAACGTAAATTTGACATATTTTGTAGGTTCATGATCTCAAGTTTCGAACGTTTTGTGGCCCTCAAAGAATTCAAAAGGATGCTGCCAGAAAGTACACATCTGTTCCAAGATTTGAAAATTTTGGCTACATTTTACTATAGTAAAAATGTGATTACAATTTAATTATACAGAAAGTCCCAGTTAGCATAGAAAAGGGGATTATGTATTGTGAATGGTGAACTTTATACAACACTGTATTTCATGTGTGATAAAACTTTACAGCCATGCAAATACCCAGACCGCTACTAGTCCACTGGAACCTCTCATACTGTGCAGCAAAGTTCTCTTTCAATAAAAAAATTTGAGTTTGTTGTGGGGGATTCGAACAGCTGAATTACAGATAAATTACACTCTGAGTCAAATGCACATGAAAGACAGAACTGATTTTTTCAGGAAGACAGAGCTGTGTGCAACAGGTGTTGTCATATGCTCTCTCTCATATAAGAAGCCTTCATAGAACAACATGCAATAAAGCGAACGTTTGAATCTGTCTTTTTCACCTGATTTGTAATTGAGGGAAAAGAGGTTACAGTTCTATGGAAACTAGTTTGAATATTATTTGTTAAATATAAAAATGCATAGAGATGCAAGGGACAAATTTCAAAACATAATGTCTTTTTTACATGGTTGAATATAAAAATGTTACATGGTTGAATATAACAATGAAAACAATCAACTATTGACAAAATCATTTAACTGGATACATAAAAAATCTACTCGCCAAGCGGTAGCAGAACATACACATAACAGCCACCTGCTCCGAAAGCTTGCCAGTTACAAGCGTATTTTATGTGCCTTTTCTGCCGCCGCTTGGTGAGTGGATTTTCCATCTATTAAATTATTTTTACATGGTTGATGTTTTTGAAAGTATTTTCTGATTTAAAGAAAAATGGTGTGTGTATTTGCCTGAATCGGCACATTACTAACATGACGTCACTTTTATCTTTGCCACAATGTACCTGCAACCACCAAACCATTACTGAGAAATACATAACAAACCAAAATCTGAGAAAGTTGGCTTTAACCCATACCATTTTCCGGAACTGCCAGTAATCTGTAGGTGTTGTGAAGGTCCTTAGTGCCCAGTCACTCAACAGGGTTCTAGGCACCATACTCTTTTGTGTATCCTGAAGGATTTCCCGCAGAACCTGGACACTGGGCTGAGATCCCCTAGCCTGTAAACACAATTTCATTTACTAATTTTCAGGAAAAATCAGAGTAAATGGGCACAGCAAAAAATGCAAAGAGGAGGGGGGGCCTTATCTCAATACATCACATGTACAGTGGCTGTCTCTTGTTAAATACATGAAAGACAGTAATTGAAAAATTATAGACCAGTTAGCTGTGATTCAATTAGATAATGTAAATTAAGCCAAAACATCCAAAAAGTGCTGCCCAGATTTCATAAATACAAAACTAAAAACAAAAATGGTCTGCCCACCAATTACAACTTAAAAGCACTCTTGCATAAATAAGAGCAACATATACTGCATACTGATATCTGTCCACATCCCTTATATATTAAAAGGGCTGACAGGTAACAAAATTATTCAAAACAATTTAAAATCATCTGTAATTGACAATTCTTGCTACTCAACAGATGAATTTCTGTTACAATATAGGTAAATACCATATTATCATAATGTGTCTGTAATATCAGTACACTGCACCAGCCACAATGCAGCCCCATAGTGAACATTCCTCTCTAACATGGAACGAGTTGACTGACATTCAAAAGCAGCTGTCAAGTGACTGGCTACTGCTGCGAACTGATTTTTTGGAAGAGTGTCATGAACCTGTGGTACCAAAAGTACCTCAACTACTATTCTCCTCTACTATTCCCCCCAAACAACAAGTTTGAGGTGCTGTCTTTTAATAAAACTGAGACTGAGCCAGTAGGACTCACTTCACCCATTTTGGGGGAATCTGTTTTTGTTCTGTGTCAAGAGTAGGCAAACACAAAAGGGTAGGAATCTATTAATCATCATCAGTTAAAACATACGGTGAATAATGGTATCCCATAGGGAGAGGATAGCAAGGGATAGGGAAGAACACTAGGTGGACTTAGTGTGTATGCCAGGGGGTCTCATTCAACGCAATGAAGAGGCTATTCCGGTAGCTATTGAGGGAATATGGTGTAACCAACTGCAGATTGTGACACACATGGGAACAAATGATGCCTGTCGTCTGGGCTCTGAGGTCACATTGGATCATTCCAGTGCCTGGTAGAGAAGGTTGAGAAGAGCAGCCTGGTGCATAGTGTTTCAAGCAAAGCTCACAATTTGCAGTACTGTTCCCAGAACTGATCATGCATTCCTGGTACTGAGTCAAGTAGAAGTAGTGAACCAGATGCTTCGAAGGACCTGTAGGAAGCTAGGCTTTGACTTTCTGAACTTGTGCCACATGTGTTCAGAACCGTAGCCCCCCCCCCCCCCCCCCCCAAGTCAGTCAGATGTGCAGTTTTTTTTACTGATAGCTACAGGGGACCCATAAGTATAAGTGTAAGATCCAAAAGCCCCCCCCCCCCCCCCCAAAGCTAGAGTATTAAAATCCTTGCAGTTAACCACAAAAACGCTCACAACAAAATGCCATAGTTTGAAGTACTCCCAAAAGCAGTGAAGCTCATGTAATATGAGGTATAGATATTGCTAGCAGTGAGACAACCAGTCTATGCATAGACAGGGTCAATTCCATCACAGTGACTGTGCTGCAGTATGAATGATAACAGGAGCTGTGGTGTCCATTACACTTCTTAAGCAATTTCCAGAAATTCAGCGACAGTTGCCCAAACTTGTGACCAGTGCAGCATAATACAGTGTACCACATAATGACAACACTAGGCCCACAGGGGGTTCAGCAGTATAATCAGAAAACTTGCTGAAAACTCTGCCCTCTACAGGTTTAGTATCATCATTAGATGATCATGTGGAAATAAATGAACACTTACACAAAATTTATTGTTGAGGTAATGAGTAGTAACCTTCTTTACACATGCATAAATGCAAGGTAATATGCATAACAAAGAGAAAGGACCCATTAGTGACTAATGCAAGATTATGGGGAACAAACACTTGGAGCATGTCACATCACGTAATACTAAGAATCACTATGTAGTATGTAAATAAAATAGAAAGAAACATTCCACATGAGAAAAATATATTAAAAACAAAGATTCCAAGACTTACCAAGCGGGAAAGTGCCGGTAGATAGGCACAATAAAAAACACACACACACACACAAAATTTTTCAAGCTTTCGCAACCGGACGGTTGCTTCATCAGGAAAGAGGGAAGGAGAAGGAAAGATGAAAGGATGTGGGTTTTAAGGGAGAGGGTAAGGAGTCATTCCAATCCCTGGAGCGGAAAGACTTAGCTTAGGGCGAAAAAAGGATAGGTATACACACACACACACACACACACACACACACACACACACAATCCATCCATACATAAGTAGTATGTAAGGTGAATAAAAAACTTAAGTATATCGGAAGGTTTTTTGTGAAAGAGCACTGCATCTACAAAAGAAATGACTTACAAATCACTAGTATGGCCAATGTTAGAGTAGTGCTTATATAGCATTCATGACAGCAGACATCATCATACAAATTCACAGACACACTGCTGGGCATGTATCCAGTTAGTGTAGTCCATGTGAAACTGAAACAGATGCTTATAGATTGTAAATGGGAATTTTTGAAAGAAAAGCAACACTGCTCTTGAGAACTGTGGGTAAATTTCAGGAAAATCTGTGTAACAATTCTGTGACTAAGGTAATAGATAGTAGAACTTGTACAGATGCACACAGGCTGTCATTTTCTCATCACTCAATATTTTTTGATTGGTACAGGACTGAAATTTGCTAATATGGCACAAAGTATCCTCCACAATGGACTGTACAGTGGTTTGTAGAGTGTGAAACCAGACACAGATGTGAATGTGGGAGAGCACCATTAACACAGAAGTATGAAGTTACAACACTATGGAGACGAGAAGAATTAATTAATAAACTAGGCTGTAGGTATCAAAGGCTGGCTAGCTACATACCTGTACTGTGCTAAGCTGATCATAATAATTAGAAACAGGGTCTAAAAAGTCAATCTTGTTCTTCACACAGCTTTCCCTGAATATATCCAGTAGAGAAATTGATGAAGGGTTGTCCTCAACTAGTCTCATTTGAGGAGCAACAGCAACAACACGAGGCACTGTGAAATGCAGAAATCTTCGAGCTGTTTCCTGAAACATGGACAATTCTCATAAAACCAAAAACCTAAATGTTACCAGAGAAATTAAAAATATCAGCATGTGCCCCCCCCCCCCAAAAAAAAAAGAGAAAAAAAAAAAAAAAAAAACCTGTACAGCAAACCAGATGGGATTCTGTAAAGGTCCAAACCATAATGTTATTAACACTAGTTTTTAAAGACTGTCTTCATGATTTACAACTGAATTAAATGATTATTTGATGCAGTAATTCATGGAACAGTTATTTTAATACATAGTTTTAGTATGTTCAAACTTTTTTTCTTTTTTTTTTTTATTAAACAAAAGAACTTTGAGCAGCTATTAGAAACTAAACATTTTGTATCAGTCTACATGCAAGAAAGAAAATGAGAAATATAGCTTACAATGTACCCAAACAGTGACAGTACGGAAGGTCACTTAGTAAGTAGCAAAATATTGAAAGACTGTGGCAGATTAAAATTTTAGTCTAAGACTGCTTGCGAGAAATATGCTCCAACCCTGTTTCCTGAATTTTGGGAACACTGATTTGTGAAACGAACTACCTATGTGAATCTCACTGACCGACTCACAAACTTATATCTAAGACCTCTCTCCTTTCCTGCTAGCTAATTTAGGACGACACAGTAGGTATGATTCAGGCAATGACTGAACCACACTGTAAGAAGCATTTCCGCAATGAAGCTTGAGACAAGTTAACAGCATACTCAACAGGTTGATATTTCTATTTAAATTGTTTTTACATCTCATTTTCCAACATTTCTATACTTTTACTGAGTTTTCCTAATTTCATGCCTTTGTTCATCATCCTCCGAGAGCACACTGCTCGAGGATGGATTGTGAATTGCAAGGAAACAAATCAAGGACTAATGTAACTAACATACACATTTGGAATTTCTTTATTAATAATAATTTAAAAAAAAAAGCACAGTAATTTATTCCAAGATTTCAGGTTAAAAGTTCCCAAAGAACGAAGTTCACAGGGTCCTCAGTAAAATAACAGAATAAGATGGATAGAACTAATTTAATATATATGAAACTGAGAGCCATATTTTCCTCTAATTATAATTTTAATTCTTCAAAGTAGCTTTATGCTTAATGCCCCACCGTCATTAACGGTAGTGTTGCCCTCAGTTGGATGCTCAGTTTGAACACTGTAATGCTGTGTAACAAACAGTCCTGCTGCATGTGATACGATCTTTAACTACTACTATTTTTGAATTGAGTTAGCCAGGCAGCTACAGGACATCTTATAGTTTAATGCGGCTTCTGAATTACAACACAAATTTGCACTTTCCATATACACAAAAGGAAGTTTCGAGGACCAGCTGGGGATCTAGTCTTGGATCTCTGGATTTGGAGTCCAACACTTATTCATACCATTCAGTTACACACAAGGACTAGAAAGAAAGGTAATCAACAATACACTGATAAAAAAAATTAATAATATGTAAAAGTGTTCACATTCTACGTATACCAATTTCAGAGATTCTTAGTCAACCTTTGGCAAATACAGTAAAATGAGAACAGTCTAAAACTGGGGAATAACTTAGGAAATTGGAAGTCGTTTAATATAGTAGAGTTTTTAGTTGTTTGCTCGAGGGATAACCCAAATGAATGTGGTCCAGCCCAGTATAGGTGGCCATTTACAGGCTGACCATAACTTCTGCCAACGACAAATTCAACAATGCTTGCAAATCCACAGGTAGAACCGGCAGACACCAGTTGAGTGAGGAAGACAGAATAAGGAAGGCCCTCCAAAAGGAAACATAAACAAACTAACCAAAACATAGTTGGAAAGGACTGTAAGAAACCGCCTTCCTCTCTTTTACACATAGTTCATAGTAGTTGATTAACAGTTGTCGAGAAAAACAGAAATGATTTCTGGTGTTCCCCCAAGGTAGTGTTTAGGCCCTCTGCTGTTCCTTATCTATATAAACGATTTAGGCGACAGTCTGAGCAGACACTGTGACATTTTTGGTCATATATCAGTTTGTAGTTCCTCAGTGGCCCGATCACTGCAAAAACCCGACTGTAAATATGGATGAGTAAAGCACTATCTACATCCAATAATGTGAAACATCAGACACCCAATGCTGAATTAGTTATGGCCAGTACAAGTCTTAATTATGTAGTTAAGCCTCGTTTACCAGGTATGCACATACTGCACCTTTTCAATGACAACAGTCTCACTCAGACAAACTATACGCGTGACACTTTTATATTAAAGCTAATCAGCAATCATTGTTAAATGTTCTACTTCAGCGTCCGTCGTCTTATTCATGTGCCATTTCTGTATTACAATTCAGACTGATATGGGTTCCACGCTCGGAATCTAGGCACTGTCTGTCTTTCATATTCAAGTTAATCTGCCTATGACATTAACAGTTCTAATTCACAGTCGGGTTTTATATTAAGTTAAAAACATTACTGCACTAGTACATTATGACTGTTTTGACTGACCTCAGAACAGACTGACTTAAAAATGGCTTCAGGCCCAGTGCTTATGTAACTTTGCAAAAATGGCTACTAAAGTTTCACATTGTTAAATATGTAATTTTGATAATTTACAATTAGAATTTTACACCTCAAATTAACTGGATAGTGAAGAAAAATTGGTTTTGGCCTTAACTTTATTTTACAAAATAAGGCTTCTTGATGATGAAAATTGACAAAATAGCTAAATAAACAATATCATACATAAAAGTGTTAATTACCTGGAAACTAATTCAGTGCTGATGTTCCTACAATGTCTTAGACATTAGATACTTGAATACTTTAAAGATTTATACAGGTTATTTTCCTAACTGTATCAGTAATCACATGTCAACAACTTGACTAGAATATGAAATAATTACGTCAGTTAACTGAACTGAGCTTTAGCAAAACTAGTTAGTTGAAATTAATTAGGAAATTTTTCTGACTAATGTAATTTAGCAAAGTTTGGCCTGGTCTTACACTTTGAATTACGGAATGAAAGCTTTATCTTATGACACATCTCTCACTAACACCAATGACAATTGCAGATGATGCTGTCGTTTACCGTCTAGTAAAGTCATCAGATGACCAAGACAAAATTGCAAAACAATTCAGACCATATATCTGTATGGTGTGAAAAACGGCAACAGACTCAAAAGAATGAAAATGGTGAAGTCATCCACATGAGTACTAAAGTATTAAAAGGAATCTGCTAAATTTGTAGTTATGTGATATCACGTAAATCTGAAGGCTGGGAATTCAAGTAACTACTTACAGATTGCAATTATGAATGACTTAAATCAGAAAGACCGCACAGGTAATGTTTTTGGGAAAGCTAACCAAAGACTTCCATGCATTGGCAGAACACTTACAAGACGCAACAGGTCTGCTAAAGAGACAGCCTACACTATCCAGAATGATATTTTCATTTTACAGCGTATTATGTGCTGATATGCAACTTCCTGGCAGATTAAAACTGTGTGCTGGACCGAGACTCGAACTTGGGATCTTTGCCTTTCGCGGTAGAGCATTTTCCAAGAAAGGCAAAGGTCCCCAATTCATGTCTCGGTCCGGACCACAGTTTTAAACTGCCAAGAAGTTTCATATCAGCACACAGTTCACTGCAGAGTGAAAATCTCATTCTGGAAACATCCCCCAGGCTGTGGTTAAGCCATGTCCCCCCAATATCGTTTCTTCCAGGAGAGTTAATTCTGCAAGGTTCACAGAAGAGCTTCCGTGAAGTTTGAAGAGTAGGAGATGAGATAATGGCAGAAGTCAGGCTGTGAGGATGGGGTGTGAGTCGTGCTTGGGTGGCTCAGACGGTAGAGCACTTGCCCACGATAGGCAAAGGTCCCGAGTTCGAGTCTCAATCCGTTACGCAGTTTTAATCTGCCTGGAAGTTCAGCCCACACTATGCTTGTCCACCCACATCTGGGGTATTGCTGCACACTGTGGGATCTGCTTCAGGGATTATTGACAAAGGACACAGAAAAAATTCAAAGAAGGATAGAGGAGAGAGTGTCTCACAGACATAATATGTGGGTTAGGGGTGGCAATCATTAAAACAATGGTGTTTTTCGTTGTGGCAGGATCTTTTCATACAATCTGCATCACCAACTTTCTCATCCGAATGCGAAAAAAATTTGTTGGTACCCAATTACATAGGGATAAATGATCACTGTAATAAAATAAATCAGAGAAAGATTTAAGTGTTCATTTTCCGGCACCGTATTCAAGAGTGGAACGGCGGAGAATGTGACTGAAGGCGGTTTGATGAACCCTATGCTGTGCTCTTAATTATGAATTACAGAGTAGTTATGTACTTGAAAATAATCAAATATTGATAATATATCGTAAATGGTCAGATAAAAAAAATCTACTCATCAACTGGTGGCTGGGGAACACACACATAAAAGGATTTAATTTTCACAAGCTTTTGGAGCAAGTGGCCCCTTCTTCTGGGGGAAGACTTTAAGGGGAAGGAAGAGGAGTGAAGGAAAACGACTTGAGAGGTTTAGAGAAAGGGGTGCAGTTTAGAAAAGTCACCCATAACGTCGAGCCAGGGAAGACTTACAGGATGTGATGAGGAGGTCTGTCTTTCCTTCTCATGCCATCCGGTAAGTGTCTCCTGACCCAAGGTTCTGGGTGACTTTTCAACTGCACTCCTCTCCCTAAACCTTTCCGGTCTGTTGCCTTCACTCCTCTTCCTTCCTCTTCAAGTCTTCTGCCAGAAAGAGCCACTGGCTCCGAAAGCATACGGATGTTAAATCATTTTGTGTGTGTTCCCCTCCCACTGCTTGGTGAGTAGATTTTATATCTGTCCATTTATGTAAGAGTAGTTATGTATGCGAAGATTGTAAGGTGTGCTAAAGCAATATACTAAGGATTCATATAAGCAGATTATTATTACATCAACACATTTTACAATTTTATTTTCATTTTAAATTCTAAGAAAAGTGTAGTATGTTGAAAGTGGGAGTGACAGCAAATTATATTTGGAAGCAGAATGGTTCTGGAGAGGACCTGAGCACCCCCCCCCCCCCCCCCCCATTGTAGTCCCAAGAACCCAATCACAGATATGCTCCTGATTTAAGGAGTCATACGAAACCTAAATCTGGATGGGATATGCATCCTGATCCATCTCAACATTAATGCAGAATCCTGTCCTCAATTTTCCAGTGCAAAGTACAATTCATCTGTGTGTTATTACCCACAATTTCTTATCTATCAAAGGAGGGGGGATGAAGTAAAAACAAAATACATGGAAACAGTCTGGAAAAAAACATATAAACTTACCTTCTGTTTGGACAGATAATGATTCAGGAAACGCAACAATTGCAGCACTCTCTCTTCCCTCCTTGAATCACCAAGGCTCGAATCATTCACAACAAGGTACGGGTAGATCTTCCCGTTGTGCCCACGGATATACAGGCGACGGGCAGCAGTATTGTGCTTCTGCACGACATCCACGCGTGGCATGAATCGCGAGATCCGTACATAGTAATGAGTGTGCTGAAAGTTAAAAACTGGGGTCAGTGGACATCACTCACTTCGTGTGACAAAGTGTTTTAGTACAAACACTAGAGAAAAAAAAAGCTAAAGCTGTTACTGTTTTTTAAGTGTGCCTATGTGTCACCAAAAGCAGTGTCTACTTTCTGAGAAGCAAACTGAGCAATAAGTTTCCTAAGTGACAAAACCATTAAAACTCCAAAAATTTAAAAGAAAGGTAAAGGAGAAAGTTCCTGGTTTGTCTCCCACTATAATTTTAGTCCATGCTGGCTGTGCTCTTTTTATAGGCATGTTCTGCAGTTTTGGAAACAAAGTCAGAACTACACCCGAAATATCTGCCATGAAATAACAGCAACTACATTGATATTTAAAACAGTTCTCATTTGATCTTCTGTCTCAGTTGCACATGTTTAAATACACGACGTATTCCGATCACTTAGGGTCACCTTCAGATGTACGTAGCTTCATCAGCAACCCATTGCGACTGTGTGATTACTTCACACCAGAATAGTGCGTTTTGCAAAACACAGTACTCTGATATTAGTTTCTGACATAGACATGACAGGTTGCTGTTGTAACCACATAGATCTGAAGATGATCCATTGATCGAAACATTTCAGGTATTTCAAAATGTGCAACTGACTTTCCAAATTAAAAAAAAAAAAAATGCCAATTGAAAAATCAGCAAAAGATGACACACAGTCACACTGCAGCTTCTGGCATAGAACATGAAGACCATGTTTGAATCAGTCTATTTAAAGATGGTACAGTGTGTGAATGATTGATTGCGTAATCCTGAATCTCTAAAATGTTACTGCCAGAATTACCACGAGATGTCCATTTGAGGAACTAATATGTTTCTTGATCATATTAGAATACTAATTATTGGAATTTTATGAGTAAAGTCTGTACAGTAAGTGGCATCTTTCTAGCAGCATCTGCCACTGTGGTTTTTGACATCTTGGTTAAATTATAAAACTGACTAAACAAACCCGAGACAAAGCTTTTTATCAAATCTTTTTATATTTCTCCCATTAATACAACTTGGTAAGGAGCGCAGACAATCAAATAATATTCAACTATTGGTCGAATTAAGGTTTGTAAGCCATCTCTTTCACAAATTACACTTCCTTCAGAATCTCTTCCAATAAATCTGTGCATGGTATTTGCCTCCCTCATAGTTGTAATTCCTATGGTAATTCTGCCTTAAAACCACTTCAGGCAGGAACTCCTAGATACTTGGCAGTTGTGGCCAATTCTAGTTACTGCTCTCCGACTGTATAGTTGGAGAATTTGGAGTTCAAACTGGTATCTCAAACTGTTCCTGAGTGGTGTCTAGACAGTTGTTGGCAAAAGCATTACACACAAAAGGTCCAGTACACAGTTTCAATTTGGCTATGTAGAGCGCAAACTGCTACATGAGGAGAGGTTTACTCTAGAAACATTGAACAGTTTCCTCCCATATTTCATAATTATAAACACAATACAAGACCAAATGCAAATGAAAAGTTAGTGAACTGTCTATGGTCATCATTTTAGTTCAGTATGAAGAAAATGTCTGCCTGTAGCTCATTAACAAAAATTGTAGTCCACTGCAAAAATGTCTATTGACTATAAGAAAATTGCTTCAAAACTTACAGCGAATGGCAAGGATATTCTCTCAAATCAGAAAGAATAGTTGTTCCTCCCCACTCTCCTTTCTGCTCACATATTTGATACAATAAGCATTGGATAGGCATTATATAACTACTCTAAAAATTGGAAGTTCCCTATGGAATACAAATCATAGATAGAGAAGACTTATCACCACTGAACCTACAGCTGGGGGAACAAGCAGCGGAGAAACCTGTAAAAATAAAGCTATCACTGCTGTGCTTTCCAACTTTATTTCTCATTGGGAGCAGAGAACAAACCTATAAGATTAATCAAAATATCCATACAATATTACTTATTTGAAAGACAATATTATTGAATAGTAAATTGAGAACAGAAATGAAAATAATAATCGATACCTTTGGTAGCAGAAATTCCCCAGGCAATTCAACTTCAGCTGTATGGATGCTGAAATTACTGAGGAACCTGCATTTCTCTTCAATCAGGAATGACCTAAAAAAATATAAGTTTTATTGAGAGACTGCACTTAAGTACAAGAAACTGCAGAATGCATACATTTCAGTAAAAGAAGCAATGCACAATGCCTCTGTTGTGCAGTGTAATACTACGCTGAACTATATTATTATTTTAACTCAGTGAAGATCACAACATTGGTATGTACTTAATATAAATTTTAAATTTAACTGCATTACTTCCTTGATGCAATGTGATTTTTGGGTCTCACGAATCAGTTTCTTTCTAAATTTTTGTCTTGGTTAGTAGGAGACATTCTCGGAGTCTACAGAAATAATTTTTTACGCTCTTTATGATTTACTGCTTGAAATGACAAATATTTCAAACACTTTGCTACTAGAAACAAAACAGCAGGATTGTTTATTCTTTTCATTCAATGGCTGCTATGTCTCAGATTACAGTATGCACTAAAAGATCCATCTAAAATATATACGAGGGCTGTTTAATAAAGATTGATCAAATTTTCTTTTTTTTAATGGTCATCATTTTTCACATTACAATTTAACCTTATGATATTCTGTTAGCTTAATGTGCAACAAACACACTGTAGAAGTTTCTTGGTTGGGACTCCTGGTTCCCGCCTGTGAGAGGCAGGCAAGGTCAGACACGTTCAGTATTGCCTACCGCTGCAATGGAGGCAACACATGAGGAAAAATATGTGGCATTGAAATTCTGCTTTTGTCTCAACAAATCATAAGTTGAGGCCTATACAACGTTACAGGAGGCTTATGGGGAGTCTGTTCTTCCCTACAGCAGAGCTTGGAGGTGGTTTAAAATGTTTAAAGAGACGGAGACAATCAATTTCAAAGGAAGGTGGACCTGGTGCCCCAGTTACTGCTCTTACGGAAGAAAACGTCAACAATATTGCTGTCATTGTGAGAGAGGATTGACAAATTACCTTAAGATCACTTTCTGAAATACTGAACATTTCATTGGGTGCCATCCACACATTGGTGACAGAAAAATTACACGACACGCATTTGTGCACGATGGGTTCCAAGAATCTTGATTCCCAAACAAAAGGACAGTCACGTGCAGGTCTGCATGCAGTTAAAGTTGATATTAAGGGAAGATTCAGAGTCTCTTTCAAATGTAAACACTGCTGATGAAACTTTGCTACAACATTATGATCCTGAGAGCAAACAGCAAAGCTCAGTGTGGAAATCTCCATCACCAAACCCCAAAAAAGCAAAAATGGTTGCTTCTGCTGGGAAAGTTATGGTCATCTCATTCTTTGATATTCATGGAACGGTTTATCAGCATGTTGTACCTGAACACACATCAGTAACTGGACAATACTACAGGGATGTCCTAAAAACATTGCAAGTCCATATCAGGCACAAAAGACCACATTTCCGTGAAGCAGGCTGGATGCTACATCATGGTAACGCGTGACCGCATATTGCCAATGTTGTTGCTAAATATCTTGTAAAAATCAACGTGAGGTGCATCCCTCATCCTCCTTATAGTCCGCATTTAGCCCCATGTGGCTTTTTTTCTATTCCCTCACATGAAGAAACGCCTTCACGGGAGGCATTATCAATCATCAGAAGCAGTGATGAAGGCTGCGGAGGCGATTTTGAAGGACCTCTCAAAAAATTGTTTCCAGCATGTATTTGAAGACTGGCAGAAATACAGGGACTAGTGCATCAAATTCACGGGAGACTACTTTGAGAAGAACCATCAAAATTCTGAGGATGAGTAAAGGTATGTCATTAAAAAAAAAATCATTCTTTATTCAACAGCCTTTGTACAATTCAAAATTGTCCAGTATTACACCAAGAGAACTTCTCTTAAATTGAAAGAAACTCTTAAAGACAAAATTTAACAGCAAGCAGAAGTGAGAATTCGGAGTCCTGCTAAGAATTTCAAGCATAGTAAATTTGCAGTCTGTAACCTTATACAAGGCAAAACACATGAGAAATCAAGTGAGATAAGCCATAAGATTTGTAAATTAAAGTCTGTATGCAAAGGACCTTCCAGAATTTTAAACATCCCACACACAAACAGATTTTATTTAGACTTTCCTAAGTGAGGAAAAGGGTTAGATGTTAGAAACATATGTCACATAAAAATGTATAAAACAAGAATGGACATTATTAGTAATCAGTAACAAAGACAAAAATATGTCTGAGTGTAGAGTGTAATGTCCATGTTGAGCAAAATCATTAGTAATATTTCATGAACCGATAAGAATGTTTATTATGTACGTAAAAATTGTGTTTAAAAACAAAGATTCCAAGACTTACCAAGCGGGAAAGCACCGGTAGACAGGCACAATAAAATAACACACATACAACACACACAAAATCTCTAGCTTTCACAGCCAACGGTTGCATCTTCAGGAAAGAGGGAAGGAGAGGGAAAGACGAAAGGATGTGGGTTTTAAGGGAGAGGGTAAGGAGTCATTCCAATCCCGGGAGCGGAAAGACTTACCTTAGGGAGGAGGAGGAGGAGAATATTGTTTCACGTCCCGTCGACAACGAGGTCATTAGAGACGGAGCGCAAGCTCGGGTGAGGGAAGGATGGGGAAGGAAATCGGACGTGCCCTTTCAAAGGGACCATCCCGGCATTTGCCTGAAGCGATTTAGGGAAATCACGGAAAACCTAAATCAGGATGGCCGGAGACGGGATTGAACCGTCGTCCTCCCGAATGCGAGTCCAGTGTGCTAACCACTGCGCCACCTTGCTCGGTCTTTACCTTAGGGGGAAAAAAAGGATAGGTATATACTCGCGCGCACGCGCACACACATATATACAGACGCAAGCAGACATATTTTGTGTGTGTGTGTGTGTGTGTGTGTGTGTGTGTGTGTGTGTGTGTGTGTGTGTGTGTGTGTGTGTTTTTGTGTGTTATTTTATTGTGCCTGTCTACCGGTGATTTCCCGCTTGGTAAGTCTTGGAATCTTTGTTTTTAATATATTTTTTCCATGTGGAAGTTTCTTTCTATTTTATTTACATAATTAAAATTGTGTTTAATGTACACAAACATAATTATGTAAGTTTCAGAAGCTGTTACTTATCTAAAATGTATTACAAAATATGAGAGACAGAGTTGCAGACAGTAAGAGACAAATATGTGAAGTATGAAAAGAAAACAGACATACTGAAATATGATATTATTCATGGACGTTTTTTATACAACAATGAAAAAAAAAGCTATACTGCATTAAAATTTTGTTTTACTAACATTTTTGCATAAAGTAGTAAATAATATTTAAGTGTAAGTGATCATTTTTATGTTAAGGGTCTTTAAACTAACTACAAAAAAGACTCAAATACATTCAATGGAATGTTATACTTATCAAAAATGAGGTTTTCTTTCTAAATAGAATGAAAAATTCTCAGTTCTTTCTAAATAATATTATAGTTGATAAGTATAATATGTTATAATTAGGTGAATTACTAATGTATAGAGATTTTGCGAAAATTATGATGCACAAACTTAAAAAGAATTTGTAAGTGGTACGTTCAGTAATGATGACAATGTAAATGCGAAATGTAGTCTACACACGAAACACAGCTATGTTGCATGTGAAGGTACGCGGACACGTTCTTGAAGCCATTGTTACACGGCATTTCAAGAAAATGTGGGGCATGTATGATGGAACAGCTCACATTTCTGAAGTATGTTGTCAATATCTGAAATAATTTTATTAATAATTATTTCAATGTAAAGAAGGGGGAGAGATCTTGCAGAACAATTGTAAAAGTATGTTAAGTATGTTGTGACTATGTAAACATTTTATTTCATTGTTATATGTTTAAGTATTTAAATGTAATGTCTGGGTTTTTCCCAAGGAAGCACCAATTAATTGTATTGAGAAGAGTAGTATTCTGATAAAGAAACTGGGAAGCCATTATGTTTGTGAGCTCGCAAGTTTTCCCCTGGAATGTTTCTGTTTCTGGAACACCTTTACCTAAAGGAGAAATGTGCAGTAGCCAGACCCATGGGTCAGCATCACTACACAAGCTGGCAGATCGCTTTGTTATGTTTTGTTTCTGAAACACCTTTTCTCTGGAACAAGAAGAATAAAAGAAAGACTGAAATGAAAGACGTAGCCAGCTACCAGTGGTTGAGATTGGTCATGTAAAGGTGCACTCTTCAGCACTTGAATAGTTGGTTTTTATACCAACCACTTTATTCCGCTGTGACAGTTCTAGAGTCAATCCAAGAAACTCTGGGGGCAGCATTGGGTAAATACCCAAACACACAATACTAGCTGGCAGTGGCTTTAACCTACTAAGTTTAGACTCAGATATCTACAGGTTCATTGCAAGGGGTACAGATAGGCAGCCTAGTGAATTACTTTTGAATGTGTTGTCCAAAAACTGTCTTTAGCAGCTAGTTCAGCAGCTCACATGCAATGGGAATATTTTACACCTTGCAGCTACAAACAGGCTGGACCTCACCAACAGCATCAGTATAGACACAAGGATTAATGATCATGATGTCATTGTAGTGACTACAGTTACAGAAATTAAATCAATCAATCAAGAAGGCTAACAGGGTGTTTCTACTAGGAAGAGCAGATAAGCATTGTTCGCATCTGACTTAGGTGACGAACTGACTTCATTTAGTTCCAGTATGATGGATACAGAGGAATTACGGAAAAAGTTTAAACAATTGTAAATTGTGCTCTAAAGAAGTATGTTGACTAAAAAGTGGATTAAGAATGGAAAATGTCCACCATGGTTTAACAATGAAATTCGGATAATGCTGAGGAAGCAAACGCTGTTGACCTCTTGAGTTCAACAGAGCGCACACAAATGACAACAGGCAAAGGTTAGTAGAGATTTGTGCATCTATGAAATGATCTGTCTGTGAAGCATACAACTACCACCGTCATATCTTAGAAAAAGATCTGGCCAAGAATCCGAAAAAGTTCTGGTCCTATGTAAAATCACTAAGCAGGTCTAAAGTTTCCATCCATTCACTCACTGACTAGTCTGGTGTGGCAGTAGAAGATAGCAAAACAAGAGCCGAAGTTTTAATTTTCACATTTAAGACATTGTTCACGCAGATGAATCATACAAACATATCAGCATTTGGCCATCGCACAGTGTCCCATATGGACGACATAGTAATAAGCATCCCTGCTGTAGTGAAACAATTGAAAGAGCTGAAAACAAATAAGTCGTCAGGTCCAGATGGAATCCCAATTTGGTTTCACAAAGAGTGCTCTACAGCATTGGCGCCTTACTTAGCTTGAATTTACCGTAAATCTGTTGCCCACTGCAAAGTTCCAAGGGACCGGTAAAAAAACAGAGGTGAGCGCTGTATAAAAGAAGGGTACAAGATTGGACACACAAAATTACAGACCAATATCCTTAACATCTGTTTGCTGCTGACTTATTGAACATATTCTCAGTTTGAATATAATAAACTTCCTTGGGAAGGAAACACATCTGTCCACAAATCAGCAAGTATTCAGAAACCATCACTCGTGCAGAGCTCAGCTTGCCCTGTTCTCACATAACATCCCATGAACCATGAAAGAAGGGCAACAGGCAGATTCCACATTCATAGATTTCCGAAATAAATTTTATGTGGTTTCCTATTTCAGACTGTAATAAAGGAACGAGCATATGGAATAAGTTCCCAGATATGAGAGTGGCTCAAAGACTTCTAAGTAATAGGACACACCATACACTACTCAACAGTGAGTTTTTATCACAGACTTTGGTATTGTCAGGAGTGCTCCAGGGAAATGTGGTAGGACCACTAGTATTTTCCATACACATAAATGATATGGCAGACAGTGTGGGCATCAGTCTGCACTTGTTTGCTGCTGATGATGATGTGGTGTACAGTAAACTGCTGTCATCAAGTGACTGTACAATATGAGTTGAATTAGACAAAATGCAGAAAAATATAATTAATGCAGATGAGAAGGAAAAACACATTTTTGAATACATCGTTAGTTGTGCCCTGCTTCACACAGTCACATTGTTTAAATATCCAGGCATAATGTTGCAAACTGATATGAAATGGAACAAGCACGTGATGATTGTCATAAATAAGGCGAATTGTTGATTATGTTTTATTGGGAAAATTTTCAAAAAGTGTGACTCAACTATGGAGGATGCTACATGTACAGGGTGTATACGCGTATGAGGGAAAAAACTTCCTGCATTTTTCCAGAATTTCCTGGTTAAAAATACACGTTCTCCTGGATGAAAATATACTTTTTCCGTGTTAAGTGACAGTATACTTTTCTTCGGAACTGTAAAAACTTATTAATCCTTTGAGTGGTTAAGGTTTCATACACCAGAATATAATTTCCCAGCACGTTAGAAAACGAAACTCACGTTTTCGAAAAATGTCTGATGTGCAGCAATATGTACACTACATATTTTCATATTACAAAAGTGTAAATTCGAATTCCACCAAACACTGTATGTTACTTCCTGAAGCACTGAAACAGAGATGGTGATGCACTTTTGTAATCCAGTCATAGCCATGTTACGTGATCTCACCAGCCCGTGACAGATGATATTCAAAACAGGACACTTAATGTAGTCAGCCAATAACATCACTGTCAAGTAGCGTGAACACGAATAGAAAAAGTTAGTGCTTTAAATTAATATACATAGTGTTGCTACAAGATTAATAAGCTGCAAGAGAAACTAATCTTTCACATGCAATGTTGATCTTTTTTTGCACGACTTGCACTTTAAGACACATCACACAAATGTGCCAATAAAATTTTTAACAACCACATAAATGTTTTACCTTTTTTACCTTCTGGGCTCCAAATTATTCTAAATTGTAGTCCTGAAAGAATTGATTTTTAAATGAGAGTCAAGCACTCTGTGATTTAAGAAATTCATCATACATTCTCACACATAGTTCATCTTGTGTAAAAGGAAAAAATACTTGGAAATTAAGGTTTTCGAACAACCATTCGCAATATTTTCCTGCATCCTACTTAGTAGGATCGTTTCAGCAGTTGCCAGAGGGCGCGAGGTAGCAGACGTCACCATGCTTGCACAGCTACGGTGACACAGGGAGCCCGTATGTTTTACACAAAGCATTAAAAGATCTTACATTATGTCATAAAAGAAGTAAGACCTTAGAGGATACTCCAAGAGCATCAGATTTTCGTGAATCATACTAAAAATTGGCTTGAAGTGCACATTCATATGTTCAGATTCAGATGTAAATTTTCTTGGCGTATCATTACTGTTTTATCTCATGTTTGGTTCTTTATTGCTAGAAGATAAAAACGTGCACTCAAAATGCAGCAAACAGTTGAAACTAGACAATAGTGCAGAATTAAACACTTTGTTTCAAATAAGATTAGATTAGATTAGTTTTTCGTTCCATAGATCTGTGTTGAGGAGATCCTCGTGGATGTGGAACATGTCACCATTTTTTATTTTTATTTGTAAGCTGAAATAACAATACTAATAGTATAAATATATACAACACATCATTTGTTTCTATTAAAAAATTCGTCAATGGAGTAGAAGGAGGTGGTCACTAGTAAGTCTTTCAGGCTCCTTTTAAACTGATCTCTATTTGTAACTAAATTTTTTATGTTTGCTGGCAAATTATTGAAGATGAGTGTTCCTGAGTAGTGGACCCCTTTTTGAACTAAAGTAAGTGCTTTTAAATCCTTGTGCAGATCATTTCTGTTCCTGGTATTGTACCTATGAACTGAGCTGTTTGTTGGAAAAAGAGATATATTATTTACGACAAATTTCATTAAGGAGTAAATATACTGAGAGGCAGTAGTTAGTATACCCAGTTCTTTGAAGAGGTTTCTACAAGACGTCCGTGAGTTTACTCCACAAATAATACGTATTACTCGCTTCTGGACTCTGAAAACTTTTGTTTGACTTGAAGAGTTACCCCAAAATATTATACCATATGACATTATGGAATGAAAGTAGGCAAAGTATGCAAGCTTTTTCGCTTTTATGTCGCCTATGTCTGCTAACACTCGAATTGCAAATACAGATTTGTTAAGGCGTTTCTGCAGTTCTGTGGTGTGCTCCTCCCAACTGAATTTATTATCAAGTTGTAATCCCAGGAATTTAAGACTGGCAACCTCTTCTATCTGCTCTTCTTCGTACTTTATGCATATGCTGGGTGGAAACCTCTTATAGGTTCTGAATTGCATATAATGAGTCTTTTCAAAGTTTAATGTCAGTGAGTTGGCTTTAAACCATTTATTAATATCCATGAAAATATCATTAGCAGATCTTTCTAGAACTACACTCGACATACTATTTATTGCAATACTTGTGTCATCTGCAAACAAAACGAACTCTGCTTCTGGCAGTGTAACTGATGAGAGATCATTAATGTACACAAGAAAAAGCACTGGCCCTAAGATGGATCCTTGTGGTACACCACATGTAATTTCTTCCCATTCTGGCGATGACTGATGACTTAATTCACTAGTCCCTTGTACTGACACCCTTTGTTTCCTCTTAGCAAGGTATGACTTGAACCATTTTGCAGCACTGCCTGTGACACCATAGAATTCTAATTTATTTAAAAGGATGTTGTGGTTTACACAATCGAATGCCTTTGACAAATCACAGGAAATACCTGCTGCTTATAACTTGTTATTTAATGAATTAAGCACATTTTCACTGTAGGTGTAAATAGCCTTTTCAATATCAGAACCCTTCAGAAATCCAAACTGTGTTCTTGATAATATGTTATTTGTGGTCAGATGGTTGAGAAGCTGCCTGTAGATTAGTTTTTCTAAAATTTTTGAGAATGCTGGCAAAAGTGAAATCGGTCTGTAGTTTGATGGCACCTCTTTATCCCCTTTCTTGAATAGAGTCTTAACATCTAAAAGTGAAATCGGTCTGTAGTTTGATGGCACCTCTTTATCCCCTTTCTTAAATAGAGTCTTAACATCTGCATATTTCAGCCAGTCAGGAAATCTCCCAGTTATAATTGACTGGTTACACAAGTAACTTAGAATTGTACTAAACTCACAAGAACATGCCTTAATTAACTTTGTTGATATTTCGTCGTAACCACTAGAATGCTTTGTTTTTAAAGATTTTATTATGGAAGTTATTTCTTTTGGTGATGTGAGTGACATATTCATGTACCTGAAGCTATTTGTAAAGGTTAGTTTGAGATATTCAAGGGGATCATTTACTGATCCTGACAATCCCATTCTATCAGTAACAGATATAAAGTACTTGTTAAATAGATTTGCCACACTATGCCCATCGGTTACTAATGTGTCATCTAACCTTAGTGCTATTTGTTCCTGTTCCTTTCTGGTTCTACCAGTCTCCTCTTTCACTATATCCCATATTGTTTTTATTTTTTTCCCTGACATTGCTATCTTCTTCTCGTAGTGTATTTGTTTAGATGTCTGAATTACTTTTTTTAATATTTTACAGTATTCCTCGTATTTAGCTAAATCATCAGCATTGGAGCTATTCTTGGTCGACAGATACATTTTCCTTTTTGTCTTAAAGGAAATCTTTATTCCTTGTGTGATCCATGGTTTTATTATAGACTTCTGTTTAATTTGAGTAACTTTTAGAGGAAAACAGTTTTCAAACATGGTACTGACATTGTTCATGAATGTGTTATATTTTTCATTCATGTCATGAGCACTATAAACATCTTTCCAGTTCATATCTTTGAGCAGTTTTCTAAAACACTCAATTTTTGGTTTATTGAATACTCTCCTGTACTCAGATTTAGCAGTCTTGATAATCTGCTTAGAATTTACATCTAAAACAAGAAGCTGCATGTCATGATCTGATAGTCCATTTATTACAGGTTTTATGATATGATTTTGTTCCTTTGATTTGTCTATAAAAATGTTATCAATGGCTGTCTTTGGGGATTTAGTGATCCTAGTTGGAAAGTTTACAGTGTGAGTTAAATTGAAAGACAACATTACTAACTGCAGTAAATGTTTACTGGAATATTGAATTAGAAAATCTGTATTAAAGTCACCAGCAATCAAAATTTCTTTGTTTCTTACTGTTAAATAACCCAAAAGAGCTTCTAGATGATTTATGAATAGATTATAATTTCCTGCAGGTGCTCGGTAAATAGTTACTATTATATAGGATCTGTTACGGAACTCTACTTCTGTTGCACATGCTTCTAGATGCTGCTCTGAACAGAATTTATTAATGTCAATGTTCTTGAATTTATGGCAGTTTTTAATAAATGTGGCAACTCCTCCTCCCTCCATATCTACTCTGCAGAAGTAGGAAGCTAGCTTCAATCCTGAAATGTCTAACATATCTATACCAGTGGTCACTTGATGTTCAGAGAGGACTTAATGTTCAGAGACTGGCTTAGCTGAAAAGATTAATACAAGCCAAATTCCTTTAGTAAACTGACAAAAATAGCTTCATTGTTCTGCAAGGCGATTAATGCTTGTCTGTCAGAAAGGTGGACATAATAAACAAAGAGGAAACAGCAAAATCATTAAACGTTAACACAGGTCACATGGAGATTAACCCCCCCCCCATTACAACTCAGACTGCTCTTTGCACCATCCTGGATCGACAATATTTCCTGAACCAGGGCAATATTAGATAGTGTTCATGTCAAATTACTGAGCTGACAGATGAAGAAATTATCTACACTGTCTAAAAGGTGGTGCCCCAATATGCAATCGGATCTGGATAGGATTTCAAAGTGGTGCAAAGACTGGCAACTTGTATTAAATGAACATAAATGTAAAATTATGTTCTATATAAAACAAACAAAGTAGTACTCTGTGACCGCAGTATCAATGCATTATTATAATCAGAATCGGTCAATACATATAGGTACAGAAATGCGTGCAGTAAAAGAGGAGGAATCCAGTAACTAACTTGGGTAAGGTTTTCACTTTAGCCTCGAGAATAGTGATCCACTTGCGCAGCTTCTGGATGAGGTTCTGCAGCTTCATGGAGTCTGGCTGGCTGAAGTCAAAGTCAGTTGTGAACTGCACCTTCATCATCTGGAAGACCGGATCCTGGGCCGTTGCCCGTGCGCGGCTGGCCAAGCTCTCCGAGGCTGTGCTCACAAACGATGACGATGAAGCAGAGTTCGACTGCCGCTCTGCCTTCAAGTCTGAAAATTGTACAGTGCAAAATAGAAGTGAATGGGGATAAAGAATATGACTAATATGTACACTGTCGATTTGTAATGCGACACGATATTGGAGCTTTTACAGAGCTGAACTTCGTAACTATGCAGTTAAAGGTGGGAAGACTTGAAATTAATGTCTTAAAGTGACTTAATGGGCATTTTATAAATTTTATTTGTGTGTTGCTTTATTAAGCATAATATTTATTTAGGAAATGTCTTATTTCTGTTTTGTGATGAATACACAAGCAATGCAACTTTCGGAACAGCCAGTGAACACAGAAGGTCCACTTGTTCATTGTTGCTGTCACCTGCTTCAAAATATAATTCTTGTGTGTGTGTACATATACAGGGTCTCTCACCTAACTCTGCCACCTCAAATATCTCTGGAACAACAATAGATATTCAAGAACGATTTTCACCAGCATGGACATGTGGTAGGGGCTTAGGAAACCAAATACTATGTGAAACTTTAAAACGTAAACAAATACTATTTTTAAAAGGACACCCCCTATTATTTCCTATGCAATCAATAGCATGAAAAATTACAAAACTATTGGTGTTGGTTGCATTGCAATACATTAGTTACACTCCGAGACACTGCGAAGCGAAGTTGACGCTTGAAATAAATGAGACTCAAGCATGCACCTAACGCTGCCGGTAACCATGATGTGGTTGATGTACTACGTCAGTGGAGTGTTAATGTACGGTGTGGTACTGTATGACAACACATCATTGGCCCATATTTCACTGATGGCACTCGTAAAGGGGGATAGTTTAACCCCTTCTTGAGCTGTACCTTACGTGAACCGGTCCATCTATTATAATGTGTCAATGTGGTATCAGAATTATGAATGTCCTGCGCATAATGTTTATTGTTGCGAAATGACAACTAGAGGTACAATTAGTGCTAACACTTGGTTTCACGTTTCTAAACCTCAAACGTTTTGAAATATGTGCCTTGTAAAGGATAGCAATGGTGTCACAGTTTCTGACGTAATGCATCACATGTAGTACTGTGCTCAGGTCAGGGGTTGATTGCACTGGCGCCTGTATCCTGCCTTAAACATACCAATATCACCACAGCACACTCTACCTTCAGTGTACAAGTATCTCCGAATCTGGTCTACTGAATTGCTCTCATACCATAACGTAATTCACATTTGTTGCCACATTAAAATCTGTTTTCTTGTGGCTTGTTAAATTTGCCGTGATCTAGTCGATATGCCAGCCTTCAGTAATGAAGAAAAATTAGATATTATTTTAATTTAAAGTGAATGTCATAGAAATGCAACCACAGCTGTGATACTGTATGCTGAACATTACCCAGATCGTCAGTGTCTTCACATCAAACCATTGGCAACATCTGCAAGACACTCACGGAAACAGGAAGCTGGGCTCCCACAAAACGTTGACGTACAACGTCAGTGACTCGCAATGGAAACGAAATTGCTGTTCTGGCTGCTGCAGTGCACAATCCACAGGTGGGTGTACGAGAACCTGCGCGAGGTGTAGAAATAAGCCACAGTAGCATGTGCAGAGTCTTGCATCGGCATTGTTTCATCCGTTTCACATCCCACTGCACTAAGAACTGTATAGGAATGACTTTAGATCCCACATTGCATTCTGTCATTTTGCACTTCAGCAGCTGCAAGGTAATTCAGTATTCCTAAGCAATACGTTGTTTACGGACAAGGCTTCATTTACAAATCATGGTAGTGTGAATCTGCGGAACATGCACTACTGGTCCATGCAAAATCCCCACTGTATTCGCCAAGTTACTCATCAACAAAAGTGAGTGTCAAAGTTTGGTGCAGTACCATTGCTAACTGTATTGTACGTCCCTATTTTTACTGTGGAACATCAAATGGACAGCGATATGCTAATAGTGTCAAAGTTTGGTGCAGTACCATTGCTAACTGTATTGTACATCCCTATTTTTACTGTGGAACATCAAATAGACAGCGATATGCTAATTTCTTCAACACACACTGGAGCTCCTCTTGGGGGATCTAGGACTGTAAACTTGTCTATCAATGTTGTTCCAACATAATGCATGTTCCACACACAATGCAAAAGTTGCCAGAGACGTTCTAGAAGCAACATTTCCTAATAGGTGGGTGCAGCGGATAGGTACTGTGTGATGGCCAGGACAGTCCCCCGACTTGACGCCATCAGACTTCCTTCTCTGGGGTGCAGTGAGAGACAGAGTGTACCAAGAACCCTCAACAACAGTAGAGGATATGCAACATCATATTACTATGGTGTGTGCGGCAATATCTGTAGAAACTCTACAACCTGTGCAACACTCTCTTGTTGCCCATCTGCAAACATGTATTGATGCATACGAAAGGCACTTCAAACTTATGTTGACGTGACACAGTTTCATTGGTCAAGATGTGAGTGTTTTTTCTACGCTGGATGTAATGCACAACAATACAGTTTCTGTGGGTGACAGGGCGCTAGTAAATGTTTTTAGCGAAGTGAATTCAAGTTTGTTATCTCTTAACTGTAGCTCTAGTTGTCATAAGACCTGGCATTGTGGAATAGATGCTAAGTCCCAATCTAGACCTAGTGATGTATATAGTAATATGCCACTTACATTGTATACCCGTTCCTGTCGTAAAGTGAGTAATGATGAAAAAATACAAGTATGGATGAAAGGACTTGGTGTACCTTCTGAGAATGTAACTTTAACTGGTGATGTAACCTTGTACTATAATTATTAATAAAGTGTGATCTGTAGCGTCAGCCGCCAATTGCTAGACGTACATCTGGCGAACGGGCACTCAAGGATGCAACAACTTAAAAAAAAAAAGGGGGGGGGGGGAAGAAGAAGAAGAAGAAGAAGAAGAAGAAGAAGAAGAAGAAGAGAATCGAAAGCATAGTGCCGCACTGGCCGCTGAGCGCCTGCCAGGATGCGTGATGCAACCCGCTTGGGCCGGCTCGCCAGCGAGTACGCATGCTGTCAGTAATACAACAGCACTCTATTGCTCCTGTGCCGGCCCTAACAGCGGCTAAGTCCGTCATCAGCACTCTTATGTAAGTGTCTACTAGTGTAGATTCACAGGAAAAATTTTCAGTAAGGGTGAAGAAAGAACAGTTCACACTGCGTAAGACAAAGACCTCAGCCTGAAAGCATACAAGCTACAAGGAGAAATTAAAGAACAAAATGGATTCAACATAATGAGGCATAAACAGAAACATGAAATAACTTTTTTTTTTTAAATTCTATATCAGCTCTGGATTTACCTTATCATTGTTTGCTAACACTTTTTTTTAAAATAGAAATTACACTTTATCATCTCCATATACATCTCCTTTTGTTCTATTAACCATTTATTCGTGATCTATGTAGCTACAAATTCCTGAGGAAGAACGTACTAATCTTTAAATATATTATTTCTGTTCCTGCTAAAAGTAATTACAAATAATACATAATTGTCATCCACATTCTGGTCCTGATAACAATATTATTTACTTATTAAATGACAGTTTAGTTTTAAAAATTTAATTGTAAAAAGAATCTTCTAGAAAAAATAAACACTATGACTAACTCTGTGACTAGTGCCACTTAAACCAGCTAATTGTAAATAAAAATAAAACAGTAGAACTAAATTTTCACCATGCAAAAAATACAAATGTCCAACATCAAACATTCATGATGTATAACCTGTAGTGAATACGAAAGAAACTGAATTCTTTGACTGTTAGAGCTAAAGTAAGAAAGTGGAACATCCATGTGGCATTTGTTACCTCAAAGCTGATTACAGTCTGTTATGCCCCAAGGATCCTGAGAATTTTTCCTGCCAATTTCATTTTTCTTTTCTTTACCAAATGAATTGTTCACTAACTGTTGTCTTCTTTTATTGAAAACATTTCTACCCTGCCTCTACTATTTTCATTAATTATGATGCTTAAATAACAAACTTTATTAAGTTTTTTAAATTTTTAATGTCAATTGTCCTCATTTTTGCCTGTAATAATTGTGTTGCAACTATTAATTTTGTGTTCTAGGACTGTAAACTTGTCTATCAATGTTGTGCCAACATAACACATGTTCCACACACAATGCAAAAGTTGCCAGAGACGTTCTAGAAGCAACATTTCCTAATAGGTGGGTGCAGCGGATAGGTACTGTGTGATGGCCAGGACAGTCCCCCGACTTGACGCCATCAGACTTCCTTCTCTGGGGTGCAGTGAGAGACAGAGTGTACCAAGAACCCTCAACAACAGTAGAGGATATGCAACATCATATTACTACGGTGTGTGCGGCAATATCTGTAAAACTCTACAATCTGTGCAACACTCTCTTGTTGCCCATCTGCAATTGCTGAAATTTTTTAATGTATTTCTGCACATGTTTTCCACTTTCAGTTATTAATGCAATGTTGTCAGCATGTCTTATGCAGTGAATGGGTACCCTATTCACTTTAGCTCTACACATTTTCCCCTGAAAACCTCTGTAGGTTTTTTGACAAAATATTTCAACAAATAAGGTATTTTAGCTTTACATTGTTTTCCACTGTTTTCTATCCTGAGTTCCTCGATTAGATTACATTAATTATTCATTCCATAGACCCACAGAGAGGGGATCCTTCTGGGTGTGGAACATGTCAAATAAACACATTACAAAAATGAAATTAGAAAAACTTGAGTTTCATTAATTTTAAAGATCCTCAGTCAATAAACAGTAAAATTATGTACATGAATTAAAATTAAACTTCTAATATTTAGTGGTTTAATACTTACATCTGCTTTCATTAAATCCATCATTCACACAGTGGCTAGTTACTTGGCTATTACAAACAAGTAGAGTAAAAAATTAAAGTAAATTGTTTATTTCAATGATCCCCAGTTAAGAACAGTCAAATTATGTACAAGATTTAAAATTAAACTTCCACTATTTACAGACTTAAGACTTACATTTGCTCTCCATACACCCATCATTCATACATTAGGTAGTTACTTGGCTGTTACAACCATTGAAACATAATCAATAAAAGCGGATTGATGTTGGTTATCCCTGCCTGGTGTATCAAACATAATAAATAAACAAACAAACAATATGCAGAGCTTACCAATTCCAATACCAAACGTGGAAACAAGTTTCTTAATGAAATTCAGTGTATGTGGCGTAATAGTTGCTTCTTCCACATTAGCACTGTTTTCAAAAGCGATAGCAAGGCACTTCGCTAGCCCGAGACGTAGCTGCCTGAGGACTTCTTCATACCAGTTCTCTCGGAACCAGACCATCTGGGGGAGAAAAAAGAATTCTATGAGGCATCTAATATATTTTACGAGAATAATTTAAAAAACGGTTTAGGCCTTGCCCAATTTGAGCAGTGTCAAGAAACTAATAACAAAACCAAAATACATGTTCAAAAATTGATAACCCGCAATGAGCTGCTAACTGGAAGATAGGAGCAGTTAACTCTATTAATGACTCACTTCCAATTTTGTAAACACAATAAAAGCCACATTTTTTTCCAATTTGAAATTACTGATACAAACTGTCACACCTCTCCTTAACACATGGAAGAGCTATTCAGTTGCTCTGTCTCAAGCAGGAGACTTCACGCAGGCTTCCTATGTGTAGGTATCACTGAATATGAATCACTGACACGATTGAAATCAAATCTCATCAGATCAGAATCACACCGGGTCAAAAGTACTGAAATTAGGAACCTGTCTGCACCCTATCTTCAGCCAAAATAAAATGAATATTTATACATGAAAAATTGTTTAAAGAACAAATTAATTATCAGTCTTTACTGTCATTTTTACTGGATATTATTACAGGATAATTTCATGTCTGGCCCAGAACTCACTTTACAGTTTATAATGGCACAATAGCATATTTCCACGCCTTCTGATTGGGATTTTAAAGTCACCTCTTGTTTGCTCATTTAGTAAACTTGAAAATGTCTCTTAGTACACTATTTTTCCTCGTTTTGCCAATTACAACTATGAGATTAACACATGCGGTGTTTGTGAGTTCAACTTGAAAGATGTTATTATCCATTTTATCAGATTGCACCTGCTTGTTGTAAAAGTGTATTCAGCATATGGGGCATTAAAATAGTATTGCATATTTTGAGAGATATTCAGCATATGGGACATTAAAAACTATTGTATATTTTGAGAGATGGTAGTATGGACCAAAAAAAGACAAAAATGTCCAGTGCACATTGGCTCCAAAATGCTTATATCAAGAGCTATAAACATTTTGTTGATCTTCACTGCAGTGAAAACTTCTTTGCTATTACCAACAATGTACAGAATTCAGTAAAAATCTATTAGTGCTATTACTGCAAACCATGTTCACTGTTCTGGCTACATGCGACACATACATTCTAGTGAAACCCTACAATGTTATGCAACAACAATGGCAAAAAGTATAGCTGTCCTTCAAAGAAAAGTGTAAACTTAGTTCTTGAGCAGTTTCACACGTAATTGGCTTTTCCATGGAAAAGTAAGTGATTGACAGAAATTCAGCCAGGTAGCCTACAAGAAGTTCAGTGCACAGTAGTGAAATTTATAATCGTGCACATCACATCAGAAATATTCAGATGTTGCAATTTAATCTGTGCTGAAACTTCCTGGCAGATTAAAACTGTGTGCCCGACCGAGACTCGAACTCGGGACCTTTGCCTTTCGCGGGCAAGTGCTCTACCAACTGAGCTACCGAAGCACGACTCACGTCCGGTACTCACAGATTTACTTCTGCCAGAAGTAAATCTGTGAGTACCGGACGTGAGTCGTGCTTCGGTAGCTCAGTTGGTAGAGCACTTGCCCGCGAAAGGCAAAGGTCCCGAGTTCGAGTCTCGGTCGGGCACACAGTTTTAATCTGCCAGGAAGTTTCATAACAGCGCACACTCCGCTGCAGAGTGAAACTCTCATTCTGGAAACATCCCCCAGGCTGTGGCTAAGCCATGTCTCCGCAGTATCCTTTCTTTCAGGAGTGCTAGTTCTGCAAGGTTCGCAGAAGAGCTTCTGTAAAGTTTGGAAGGTAGGAGACGGATACTGGCAGAAGTAAATCTGTGAGTACCGGACGTGAGTCGTGCTTCGGTAGCTCAGTTGGTAGAGCACTTGCCCGCGAAAGGCAAAGGTCCCGAGTTCGAGTCTCGGTCGGGCACACAGTTTTAATCTGCCAGGAAGTTTCATAACAGCGCACACTCCGCTGCAGAGTGAAACTCTCATTCTTAATCTGTGCTCTTAGGACCTTGTCTAATCACACCACCCTCGAGAAAATGAACAAAAACTTTTTGACGGCCACTATTATATGTCAAAGATTAGCTTTTCTTGTAGTTGTATGACTGCATATTAATTTAAACCAATAACTTTTCTTAACTGTGTGTTCATGCTACTTAACAATGATGTTACTGCTGGCTGTCCTGCGGTCTGAATATCTGCTGTCACTGGCTGACGAAAGCAGGTCATAATCTACACTCCTGGAAATGGAAAAAAGAACACATTGACACCGTTGTGTCAGACCCACCATACTTGCTCCGGACACTGCGAGAGGGCTGTACAAGCAATGATCACACGCACGGCACAGCGGACACACCAGGAACCGCGGTGTTGGCCGTCAAATGGCACTAGCTGCGCAGCATTTGTGCACCGCCGCTGTCAGTGTCAGCCAGTTTGCCGTGGCATACGGAGCTTCATCACAGTCTTTAACACTGGTAGCATGCCGCGACAGCGTGGACGTGAACCGTATGTGCAGTTGACGGACTTAGAGCGAGAGCGTATAGTGGGCATGCGGGAGGCCGGGTGGACGTACCGCCGAATTGCTCAACACGTGGGGCGTGAGGTCTCCACAGTACATCGATGTTGTCACCAGTGGTCGGCGGAAGGTGCACGTGCCCGTCGACCTGGGACCGGACCGCAGCGACGCACGGATGCACGCCAAGACCGTAGGATCCTATGCAGTGCCGTAGGGGACCGCACCGCCACTTCCCAGCAAATTAGGGACACTGTTGCTCCTGGAGTATCGGCGAGGACCATTCGCAACCGTCTCCATGAAGCTGGGCTACGGTCCCGCACACCGTTAGGCCGTCTTCCGCTCACGCCGCAACATCGTGCAGCCCGCCTCCAGTGGCGTCGCGACAGGCGTGAATGGAGGGACGAATGGAGACGTGTCGTCTTCAGCGATGAGAGTCGCTTCTGCCTTGGTGCCAATGATGGTCGTATGCGTGTTTGGCACCGTGCAGGTGAGCGCCACAATCAGGACTGCATACGACCGAGGCACACAGGGCCAACACCCGGCATCATTGTGTGGGGAGCGATCTCCTACACTGGCCGTACACCTCTGGTGATCGTCGAGGGGACACTGAATAGTGCACGGTACATCCAAACCGTCATCGAACCCATCGTTCTACCATTCCTAGACCGGCAAGGGAACTTGCTGTTCCAACAGGACAATGCACGTCCGCATGTATCCCTTGCCACCCAAAGTGCTCTAGAAGGTGTAAGTCAACTACCCTGGCCAGCAAGATCTCCGGATCTGTCCCCCACTGAGCATGTTTGGGACTGGATGAAGCGTCGTCTCACGCGGTCTGCACGTCCAGCACGAACGCTGGTCCAACTGAGGCGCCAGGTGGAAATGACATGGCAAGCCGTTCCACAGGACTACATCCACCATCTCTACGATTGTCTCCATGAGAGAATAGCAGCCTGCATTGCTGCGAAAGGTGGATATACACTGTACTAGTGCCGACATTGTGCATGCTCTGTTGCTTGTGTCTATGTGCCTGTGGTTCTGTCAGTGTGATCATGTGATGTATCTGACCCCAGGAATGTGTCAATAAAGTTTCCCCTTCCTGGGACAATGAATTCACGGTGTTCTTATTTCAATTTCCAGGAGTGTAGATCCCACTGCTTCGGAAACTACCATGCTACATTTGGTGTAATGTTGCTGTACATCAAAGATCCTACTACAAAATGGTTATTTTTGTTTCACTTCTTAAAAGTGCAGGAAGTTGTATGCTGGAGTATAAAACCTTCACTAGTTTTAACTGGAAAGAGAGAGAGAGAGAGAGAGAGTGTGTGTGAGTGTGTGTGTGTGTGTGTGTGTGTGTGTGTGTGTGAGAGAGAGAGAGAGAGAGAGAGAGAGAGAGAGAGTTCTCTTTCTCTTGTTGGCGTATATAACCTTATCATTTTTTCTCTAGTGTTGTAGGTATGGACACCAATATTCTTCTCAAATTATGATGGATTACTTATGACTAACTTCACTATCAAATATTGGTATTTTGATGGTGCAGTTAAAATGCGTAACTACTCAAAGAGGTACCTATACGATGAACGTGGGTGGATATCACATAATTTGCTTTGTGCAATTCATACTTCCTTTCTAAGTGGCAAATTAGCCCAGAAAATGATTCCGTAACACATTACAGAATGGAAATGTGCAAAATGTATCACGAGGTTGCTTGGTTTGTTTCCAAGACTAGCAAAAATACAAATAGCAAAAGTAGCTGAACGAACTGTTTGAAAAGCTCCGTAAAATGCTTCTTCCAATGAAAGTTTTCCTCAATACATCATCCAAAAATTTGGAGCATTCTACCCTACTTACTGGTGATTATTCATTTGTTACATCAATAGTTGCTATGACTATTTGTTGTATAGAATTGAATACAATGTGTTCTCTCAAAATTTTGGGAGCGTCCATTTTCAGATAACCATTTAATATTTCTCTGAAAAACATAATGAATCATCTCTCTAATGGAATTTATCGTTAGTGTACTATCACCTGCAACAGTATCATTTATGCCTGTTTAATGTTAAGTGGAAGATCATTCATGTATACAGAGTTTCTGGATTAAACACATAACAACATAAAATGTAATAACTTCAGACATAATTGAGAGATTTATTGGTGACTTGGTTCTACAAGTATGGTAACCCAAAATGTTTTCTGTGTTTGCATTAGTAAGTGCATGAACATAATGGCTTTGCTCATGTAAACAAGTGTCAGTAGCGATGTGAACTCTACAGCAGAAGGTGTTCTAAGTGCTTTATCTCATGGAGATTAAGTCTGTTTCAATGGTACAATGTCATTTTTAGTGTACAAACTGTGACCAACTGAGGGTGGTAGCACTTATGTGCAGCTCATGATGCAGACCAGTGAAAGTCTGTCTTGAAGACTTGGCCAGACAGAACACAGCCTGGTGACATGTCTCAGGCTGTCGTGGATGTCCGGTCTTTACAAAGCAAGGAACACCGGTTTTTACAAAGCAAAGACCACCACACAGGCAAGAACTGGCCTTAGTGACTGGCTGTTGCTGTGTCAGCTGTTGCTGTAGAAGTGGCTGATACCTCATTAGCATCTCGCATATGCAGTGCGGTACAGAGCTGCCTCCCACCACAGCTGCAGCACAGAAGTCAAAAGTGCACATTATTTATGGCCTACGTCTGTGATACACATTGATAGAGCCCAAACACTTGTAGTATGCAGCAATGCCATTAAAACTGCCGACTGCCTGAAAAATGTGCTGACTTCAATAACGGCAGCAGGTGCCGCTGTAAAAACTGGTTCTCTGTTGTCTCTTTGCATGCGAAGTTCTGTGCTAGTTGTTTCTTACTTTTGTGTGTCTGTGCATTGAGTTTATTCACAAAATGTCTAGTGTTAAGAAGAGGAAAGCAGATGCTGAACGTCATCAATTCCAGGGGAATTGGACTGAGGATTACTTTCTTCACAATGTATAAAAATGAAGATTCACACAATCGCAGCTTTCGGCCATTAAGGTCTTTGTCAGCAGTAGACACACATACATACACGCGCGCACACATACTCCCGCAAGCACAACTTGCACACACATCCGCAGTCTCAGAGAGCTGAAACTACACTGTGATCAGCAGCACCAGTGCATGATGGGAGTAGTGACTGGGTGGGAGTAAGGAGGAGGCTGGGGCAGGGAGGGGGAGGGATAGTATGGTGGGAGTGGTGGACAGTGACGTGTTGCAGTTTAGACAGAGGGTAGGAGAGAAGGTGCGGAGGGGGGAGGGGTAAGTAGCGGAAAGGAGAGAAATAAAAATAAAAGAAAATAAATTAAAAGACTTGGTGTGGCGGTGAAATGACAGCTGTGTAGTGCTGGACTGGGAACAGGGAGGGGGATGGATGGGTGAGGACAGTGACTAACGAAGGTTGAGGCCACGAGGGTTACGTGAACGTAGGAAGTATTGCAGGAAAAGTTCCCACCTACACAATTCAGAAAAGCTGGTGTCGGTGGGAAGGATCCTTATGGCAAAGGCTGAGAAGCAGTCAATGAGATAAGGGGTATCATGTTTGGCAGCATGTTCAGCTACAGGGTGATCCGCTTGTTTTTTGGCCACAGTTTGTCGATGGCCGTTCATGCGGACAGACAGCTTGTTGGTTGTCATGCCTACATAGAATGCAGCACAGGGGTTGCATCTTAGCTTGTAGATCGGTTGACTGGTTTCACAGGTAGCCATGCCTTGGATGTGATAGGTAATGTTAGTGACCGGACTGGAGTAGGTGGCAGTAGTAGGATGTATGGGACAGATCTTGCATCTAGGTCTATTACAGTGGTATGAGCCATGAGCTAAGGGATTGGGAGCAGGGTTTGTGTAAGGATGGATGAGTATATTATGTAGGTTCAGTGAACAGCGGAATACCACGGTAGGAGGGGTGGGAAGGATAGTGGGTAGGACATTTCTTATTTCAGGGCACGACGAGAGGTAATCGAAACCCAGGTGGAGAATGTAATTCTGTTGCCCCAGTCCCGGATGGTACTGAGTTATGAGGGGAATGCTCCCCTGAGGCCGGACTGTGGGACTTTGGGAGGTGCTGGGAAACTGGAAAGATAAGGCACGGGAGATTTGTTTTTGTACAAGGATGGGAGATTAATTACGGTCAGTGAAGGCTTCAGTGAGACCCTTGGTATATCTAGAGAGGGACTGCTTAGCACTGCAGATGTGACGACCACAGGTGGCTAGGCTGTAAGGAAGGGACTTCTTGGTATGAAATGGTTGGCAGCTGTCGAAGTGGAGGTATTGCTGATGGTTAGTAAGTACTGATGTAGCCATCTCTGCGGCGGAGATCAACATCTAGGAAGGTGGCTTGTTGGGTTGAGTAGGACAAGGTGAGGCAAATGGGGAGAAGTAGTTGAGGTTCTGGAGGAATGTGAATAAGGTGTTCTCACCTTCAATCCAGATAGCAAAGATGCCCATCAATGAATATGAACCAGGCGAGGGATTTAGGATTCTGGGTTTTTAGGAAGGATTCCTCTAGATGGCCCATGAATAGGTTAGCATAGGATGGTGCCATGTGGGTGTCCATAGCCGTACTGCAGATTAGATTGCAGGTAATGTCTTCGAAGGAGAAGTAATTGTGGGTGAGGATATAGTTGGTCATGGAGACTAGAAAGGAGGTTGTTGGTTTGGAATCCATAGGGCATCCGGAAAGGTACTGTTCGATAGCAGTAAGGCCATGGGCATTAGGAATGTTAGTGTACAGGGAGGTGGGATCAACAGTGACGAGCAGGGCACCGTGTGGTAAAGGGAGAGGAACTGTGGAGAGTCAGTCAAGGAAATAGTTGATACCTTTTATATAGGAGGATAGGTTCTGGGTACTAGGTTGAACATGTTGGTCTACGAGAGCAGAGATTCTCTCAGTGAGGCCACAGTAACCGGTCACAATGGGGCATTCTGGGTGGTTGGGTTTATGAACTTCAGGAAGCATGTAGAAGGTGGGAGTGTGGGGTGTGGTAGGGGTAAGTAGAGATATGGACTCTGGGGAGAGGTTCTGGGATGGGCCTAAGATTTTGAGTAGTAACTGGAGATCCTGCTGGATTGCTGGAATGGGATCACTGTGGTATGGTTTGTAAGTGGAAGTATCTGACAGCTGACGGAGTCCTTCTGCCGCGTAATCCTTGTGGTTCATAACTACGGTGGTGGAGCCTTTGTCTGCAGGTAGGATTATAAGATTGGGATCAGTTTTTAGATGGTGGAATGCGGTTCTTACTGCGGATGTTAGTATGCTTGTTGAGGGATTTGGGGAATGATGGTGAGGATAAGAAATTCTGGAAAGTTAACAGAGGGTGGTTTGGAGGCAGTGGGTGTGGATCAAGGTCGGATGGAGGCATGAACTGAGTTAGGCAAGGTTCAATGTTGGTCTTTGGTTGAGTCTGATTGGTTGGGTTGGTGGCGAAAAAGTGTTTCCACTGTAGGGACCGGGAGAAGGAGAGAAGTTCTTTAACCAGTCCTGCATGGTTGAATTTGGGAGTGGGGCAAAAGGTGAGGCCTTTGGAGGAAAGGTTCATGACTGTGTTGCAGGTCTGTTTAGGATTTGACTTCTGTGTGGTGGTGGGAGGGATGTCTGGAGGGTGGGGTAAGTGTAGTAGGTCTGCGAGACAAGGTTTGTCAGCTATGAGGGGGCATGGGGGAGGTTTGGAGGTTGTAGAAGTGGTGACAGTGGTACTCCTAGGCGGGAATAGGAAGTGAGCAGGATGGTGAGCTTTTCGAGGTGGTATTGTGCATGTTGCTCAAGTTCCTGTAGGGGAAGAGATTCAATGTATGTTATGGGTTCCAGGAATCTGGGATTACATAGCAGGAGAATTATGAGGATGGAGAGAAGGTACTGCAAGGAGGATTGGGATTGGTTGATATGGTTTTGCAGGACTATGTTGGTGAGGGGGTAAGGATTGGTGGAATCTAAACAGGTGGAGGTCATTGTGAAAAGAGGGGTGGTAACCAGAGATGGGTAATTTGATGGTAAGGCCATTAGGAGGGATTTCATGAGCCAAGCAACAACGCAGGAACGGTGTGTGGGACTGGGATCTGGCTAGGGATAAGGAAACTTTTCTGTATTGACGCAGATGGAAGGAGCAAGGATCCATGGTGGTGCAAAAATGTGAAAAAATATGTAAGAAAGTAGAATTACGCACGAAAAATTACACAAAAATATACTCAAATACGTGTGAAAAGTAAGAAATGGATAACAGGGGGGGAAAAGAGATGAAATCTGAGGAAGACGACATTAGCGGAATGTGAAAACGCACTAAAATTGGTGAGAAGTCGCGAAGGTCAAAGTAGAGAATAACTAATCATTAATAAATATATTAGTGTGGGTAGCAGGTTTGAGGGTGGATAAGCATGGAGAAGGGGCACGGCAGATGTGACTGGATGAAGTGGATTTACAAACAGGGATAGAAGGGAGAAAGTGTGGGAGGTGGGGAGGGGTTCGTAGTTAAAAGATGTAAGATTGTGTGGCACCGGAAAAGCGCATGATACAACATGCAAAAATATGGGAACTGACACAGGGAGTGTGATCAGTTGGAAGGTATAGGCTTAATTATATCGGCATGAGTAATGTGGGACATAAGATGCTGCACCAATAATCAGCACGTTGGTGACGCCGTCTGTTGCACGCGGCCGAGTTTGGCTCGTAAGTAGTATGCGCAGTGCAGTTAGTAAGGCAACAAGAAAAACACAGGAAAGAAAAAGAAAGAACGATGGACATTGAGAATAGCGACACAAAAAAAAAGTTGTTACAAAAGAAAACAGCACAGGGTTAGGGTCGATGAAAAGTGGTCAGGCAAAAATCAAACAATGGAAAATCCATGATGGAATGTAACAATACAAGAGAAGGAAAGTTGCTATTCACCATATAGCGGAGATGCTGAGCCGCGATAGGCACAATTAAAAGATTCACACAATCATAGCTTTCGGCCATTAAGGCCTTTGTCAGCAGCACGTCATGTACGTGCATCAATTTCATTACGTCCGACACACTAAATCACCGCCAATTCAAACAGCATTTGGATGAAACTTCCTGGCAGATTAAAACTGTGTGCCGGACTGAGATTTGAACTCGGGACCTTTGCCTTTCGCGGGCAAGTGCTCTACCTACTGAGCTACCCAAGCACGACTCACGCCCTCTCCTCACAGCTTTACTTCTGTCCGTACCTCATCTCCTACCTTCCAAACTTTACAGAAGCTCTCCTGCAAACCTTGCAGAACTAGCACTCCTGAAAGAATGGATATTGTGGAGACATGGCTTATCCACAGCCTGGGGGATGTTTCTAGAATGAAATTTTCACTCTACAGCAGAGTGTGCGCTGATATGAAACTTCCTGGCAGATAAAAACTGTGTGCCAGACCGAGACTCGAACTCGGGACATTTGCCTTTCGCGGGAAAGTGCTCTACCAACTGAGCTACCCAAGCACAACTCATGCCCCGTCTCGAGTCTCGGTCCGACACACAGTGTTAATCTGCCAGGAAGTTTCATATCAGCGCACACTCCGCTGTAGAGTGAAAATTTCATGTGCTCCGAACATGAAGATTTGGCTTACCTTTGCAAAGTGAGATCGCTGAGCAAAAGGCTGAAGTGATTTCATGATCTTCGACAAGCAGATTTTATGGCTATCAACAGAAAACCATTGGCTGAAGTAAATGATCCCCAATGGATTTGTAATTTAGCATTTCCGGTTGACATCACAGCTCATTTAAATAGCTTAAACCACAAACTCCAGAAACAAGGGCAGTTAATTCATTCACAAATTATATAGGCATCTGAAAGCTTTCAAAGTTGCGCTTGTGGGAAATGTAGATGAAAGCTGTAAACTGTTAGTATTTTCCTACAGTGTCAGCTCCTGAAAATATTGATTATGTTACTTATGCTGATGAACTGAAATCATTATTAATGCTTTTTACGACAAGGTTTTCTGATTTCAGACATGCAGACAGCATGTTTCCTAACCCAATAATGTGATGTAGAAAAGACCCCAGAAAACCTTCATATGGAACTTACTGAACTTCAGAATATTTATCTTTAAAATCAAATTATGGAGAAGTGAACCTGTTCAAATTTTACAGAACTTACTTGATGGAAGAAAAACATCCACAAATTAGATCATGTGCAAGAAGGAAAATTTGTCTTTTTGGAATGACATTGAAGTATGAACATTTTTTTTTCTCTTATGAAAACAAATAAATGCAACACTTGCACACGGTTAACAAACAAAAACCTGCAAAATACCTTAAGACTCAATATCAGTGACATAAATTCGGATCGGGGTCACGGACTTTTACCTGCCTCGGGATGACTGGGTGTTTGTTTTGTCCTCACCATTTGGTCGTCATTCATGAAAGTGGCGGGACTGAGCAAAGGTTGGGCATTTGTAGAGCGTTGATAACCTCACAGTTGAGTGCCCCCTCAAACCAATCATCATCATCATCATCATCATCATCATCATAAATTCAGATACAAACAATCTTGTTTTAGAAACTCAAACTCAGAGCTCAGATTAATCTGCTGTTGAATATTTTTTTTAAATCAATAAACCACTGTAAATACATTTATTAAGTATAACTTTTCAGCTTTCTAATGGCTGATGGCAAACTTAGTGTGTTCAGCGAACTGAATTTAGACAGTCGCCATATGGACCTGGTTCTGTGCACTAAAGTGTTGAGTACAGCTTTCTGTACACCGTGTGTCCCAGCATGCTGTCTATGTTTCTTGTGATCAGGATATCCACAAAGGGTAAGCTTCTGTTCTCTTCTATCTTCTTGATAAATCTGGTATTTCCATGTATACCATTGAGGTGTTGATGGAACTCTAGCAGTTTGTCCCTGTCAAGTGGCCAAAATACAAAAGTATCATCAACGTACCTGTAGAAGGCTTTTGGCTCGTGTTTAGCAGTGTCCAGTGCTAGCTTTTTGAAGTGCTCCATGTATAGGTCGGCTATGCCTGGTGCTAGGGAGCAGCCCATAGCCACACCACCTATCTGTTCGTAGAACTTCCCACCACATTTGAAATACATGGTGGTCAGCACATGGCAAAAGGGCTTGATGATATCCTCCTAAAGGTGTTCTTCGAGTAAAGTCAGGGGGTCTTCTATTGGTACTCATTTGAATATGGATGTCACATGAAGCTGACTAGTAGGTCTTCATTTTCCAGCCTCCTACTCTGTAGTACCTTCACAAACTCAGCGGAGTTTTCCACATGGTGTCGAGCAGACAGAGACGGACGCCAGGACACAAACCCCGCACACGCGTCCCCCCAACCACCAACCACTCCAGGTGCATCGGGCGATTCCGCGGGCGAGTGAAAGGTCGGTGGCAGGGAAGCAGAGAGCGGTCCAGCAGAGGCATCAGCCTGCGACTGACGATATCCCGACACTTGCCTGAAGATGACGGAGACGCATTCCATCGAAACATTGCTATGAGACGATGATGCTACTCGGCTGACAACCCGTGAAGACTTTATATATGAAATTCGTCGGAAAGTCTGCACTCCCATATAACAAAGTCGCCATGCTTCACATTGGTTTCTGTACAATCATGTTATCTTGAAAAGTTTTATTTTGGGATATGAGTTGTTATGATAAATTGCAAGGAACCAAGATGCCAAGTTAAAAGAACGGCACGAAAATAAATACAAACATATGAAGATGGGGTGTTGTGTATTGATACACTCAAAGGCGGCAAAATTCCACCTTATTCGCTGGGAAAGCTGCTGTCATGACAGGTGCATTTCCTTTCAGCTGTATGCTGAGTTTTTGTATTTCACTATGTATGATAATATTCACATTCTTGTGTAGAGGTGAGTCCAAATACATTACCTGCAAACTTGCACATCACAGAAGCCTTCTTATTGACTGTACAGTCTGTAAAACCTTTCCTGTCATGGTGTGAGCTGTTTCGGCCCTTATGTGCAGTGTGTACAACATACAATTAGTGTGTACCATTAGCAAGACTCATTGTCATGTTTCTTGTTTCACATGCAGTTTTAATTTTATTCTTTTCATTACTAATTTCTGTGAACTTTTGCACAATTCTGGACATTTTAATGACTTTCCTCAAAGTACTACAATATTTTTTGTGGTCCAGAATTAATGTTGGATATTTGATTCCTTCTAACCTTTATATAGAGTTATTTCTTTCTCTTACACAAAATTAATTCCCTTACTTCTTTATAGTTTACTTATTATTGACTCAAGTTTACTATAGACCAAATAGAATTTGATGTTGTAATTTCTTTCTATTTATACCTCACCCCATACTTACTTTTAAAACATTGTATCCTGTTCTGATTAATAAGACTCCCAGCTCCGTATGAACCTGCCTCAGGACTGTAATGTGCCACATTGTCTATTTCCATTAATTGTGCATCATGATCAGATTACCCATTCACAAATAGGTACACATTAATTGTTTCAGCCTACATACTGTCTACAAAAACGTTATCAATCAATGTTCTACAACCTTCCTACATGTGAGCTGGAAAATTAACTACTGAAATTAAATTTAAAAGCCCGAATAATGAGTTTATTTTTCCCATTCATTTCTTAAGAAATCTACATGAAATCTCCACAAACTACTCCTGTTTTTCCTTGCCTGACAAGTAGCCCAGTGATGCAACTGGATTTCTCGTCATTAGTTGAAAGTTCCCTAGAGGGGAACTGTAGACTGTTATAAATGCAAGAGAGATATTCTGCAGTAACAACTTGCAAGCACATGCTTTTTGTTTCAGATCTCCACAAAAACTGTTTGTTTCAATGCCTTTGCCTCTGTGCCTGACTTCTGGTAAGTTCCAATATCACTTACAAGCGATATTTATCGAGCACCCAACTATCACCATGGCAAATATCGATTCTGTTTACAGCACTGACAACAGTGGTGCCAAAACATGTACCAAAAAACCTGACAGTAATGTAACATATCTACTGTTGATCCAGGTCTTCATCATTGAAAACTCTGCATTTTGTGTACACAGCCAGGAGCAAATCTAGTTTTGGCATAGTTGGTTCTCCCTGTGACAAGTCACGAAATTTCTAAAATCTTGATTCTGCACTAAATGAGGTCTAAACCACATTCCACAGTATACAATATCGGAATTAACTCTCACTAGGTAAGAGTAGTGCAAGTCAGCACTGCACCAGCTTCAGTTCACCCAACTGCAGAGCACTGCTGACAAGGTTCACTATTACAAGGTGTTCTTTTGTCAACATTATAAAAAGCTATAACTAATCGCTAACCACCACCATGACAGTCACACGCTGGGTATATATTGCTTGCAAGTGATCTTGGAAATTACACAACTTTTGTTACATATGTTGCAATGCCTCCTTTTTGCAAGTTAATTTTACATAAAATGATGCTGATACTTCACTTATCTGTCCTGGAAGTTATATAGTGTTCAAAATGACACAGAACATCTATCACTTCGGAATTTTCCATGTCCTCTAGACATAAAAGAGGCTAACTATCTTGTTTTTCAGTGCTCTAATGATTTTATGAAATGATTTAATTATAGTTTTCTGTTTACTGTTGCACATATTAAAAGCCTCTTCTTCCAAAACTGTCAATCCATAACCCGACTCCACCCTCGAAATGCTTTCACAGTGTAGTTTTATCTTTGCACTTACCAGCGTAATGGACACCCACTATACTACACAGGATATGGTACCCATTATCTTCTGTTATGATGTGGCAAATGGAAGCAACCACTGAGCAAGCAGATTAGATTAGAAGCTTTACTGTTTCAAAGGAACCGAAAAAGTACTATTATCATCATCATCATCGTTATTATTATTATTTACTGCTTCTGTAGGTTGTCTGTAATAGCAAAGAGCTCCCAGTTGAAGAGATGTTTTTTCACAGTAGCTAAGTTGAATAAGAACTCACAACTCTTAAGATACATGGTTTAGAGACGATGTTTACTGGGCATTTTTGTCTTGTTTTGGTCCATACTATTACCTCTCAAAATATGGAACACTTAAAAAAATCCTTTATTAGAAAACTTGGAACTGCAGTACTAACCAAAAGAGAAAGTGATTTCTGGCTTGACAAAATTTCACTCAATTACAGTGTCAACAAATTGTTATAATGGTTAAATTAATACATCTACATGGTAACATGCAACTATATTCTGATTAAAATTACTTTGTAATTGACACTTCACGTGTTGGAGTTGGTTTCCTCCAATTAGAGTGCTCAATATCACACATGAACCGTTCACTGTTGCCCAACTCCCACAACAACTGGTCAAGTCCACTTTCAATTTCATATCCGGGATTCTTTCTTCATGTGTTTGGATCCTTATTCATGGGTCTGGCACTTTTATTTAGTGATTCATCACACATGATAAAAAGTGATGCTAATGAAACACACACATTTCATACACAGTACTACCTAAGCACTACTGGATACTTCCGCACCAGAAGCGATTCAGCATCACATATACGGTTATTATAATCACAAAGAGCAGCTTGCATTAGATAATATCGCACAATATTGAAATTTTTCAAGGCTCCACTTTTAACGTTGAGACTTTAGCACAAGAGTCATCAATATAATAGTTTCCTAGTGTTCAAGCATAGTGTAATGGTTAGCTTATGTAATGCCACTTCCTCGGACGAAAATTGAAAAAAGAAAAAATAGCAACCAATACCCCAAACATTTCCCTAAAACAAGTTCCAAATTCCATGAAAAGTGAACAAGTAACCAAAGTTCCATTTGACACTATTATCTGGATAATAACCATTAACTGAAACAAGGTTCAAATGGCTCCGAGCATCATGCGACTTAACTTCTGAGGTCATCAGTTGCCTAGAAATTAGAACTAATTAAATCTAACTAACCTAAGGACATCACACACATCCATGCCTGAGGCAGGATTCGAACCTGCAACCATAGCGGTCGCTTGGTTCCAGACTGTAGTGCCTAGAACCGCACAGCCACTCCGGCCGGCTTGAAACAAGAACCTTATAGTTAGGAATTTATCAACTTACAAAAGAAAGATAGAATCTCAGTAAACTCAAACTCAAGGTCATAGTAAATCACAGAATCATTATAATTAAAATTAGCAAAGTAGAACCAACTATCTCAAAGAATACTTCGTGCAAGTACTCTTTGAGAATCGTGAGTAATGGCTAAAGAAGATTTGATCCATTGTCACTACGTTACGAGAGTTAGCCGAAGCTGGTCAGACTTGTTTAAATACTGGTATATGTAGGCGCAGTTAGATTGTTTTTCAAGGATTGATAATTGCGATCTACTATGATGCGGTGAAACGAAACATTGACTTCAACTATAACATTGCTTAGAATTCAGATAGAGAACTACCTCATATTAGACCAAAATGAACTTTTTCGTAATTGCAAGTGGACATTGGCAATAGTTTTAAAACAGACAAGTTATAAATCTCCCCCCCCCCCCCCCCACCATCACACCCGGGAAAGCTTCTTCTTCACAGCCTTGTTAGGAAGTGATTGTTACTGTGAAATAAACCACCCTTTCATGCCAATTTACGCATTTGTGATTACAAATCACAAAATTGTTTAGAGGCATAACTGCGATCTTTTGTGTGATGCAATAATATTTGACTGAAGCGCTCGGCACATATATAGAAACTCTTCAACGTTAGGAAGCAATCGCAATGTTACAACTTATTAGAGATTTGAAATTACAAACTATGGAGAAGTTGGTGTCGGTGAAACTGAATTGAATTTATCGTTCATATTTTAATAACAATTGTTAAACCATCGAATATAAACGAGTTAATTACAACGAGTAGTGTAATATTGGTCACAAATGGTGAAGTAAATATCACGCACATGTCGAGACTTCAGTTCAGCACTGTTTTTTGTAAAGTCGTCTTTAACTAATAACAGTATCATCGCTCTACCGACTATCACCGAGTTTTAGCCAGGTCCAATCAATACTAATCTATCAACTACTAACTAGAAAAACCAGTGATGTTACACTTATCAACCTTACATGTGACAAGTCATGGGGTTGAATTCTGCCTGACAAGGCACTTATCTTGCAGACACCTTATTGACCTGCAGTACTTTGTGAACAATATTCTACACTGAACCAATAGTAATCTTCAAACTTGGAGCTATTTCATTCAGAGTTACACGTCTGTTCTCCTTTACAAACTCCTCCACTAAAGCAATGTTCTCATCCATCAATATGCGGTGAGCCTACCCTGGTCTTGGGGCATCCTCTACAATTGTTACACTACTTTTAAACTCCCTAGACCACTCTTACACTTGCTGCAACATCAAACACAAATTACTGTACTGTGCTGACATTCTGCGATGAATTTCAATTTGACACCTTAACTACACAAAAAACACAACACAAATCACTTCTAAATTGTGGTACATGTTGACAACAGGGCAGACATCTTGTTGTGGATACTGCTGCCTTCCCCTCCTTTGTAGCATCACTCTGCCACCTGTTGGTCACTTTCTGAATGTCAATGAACATTACTGATGCCTACCAACTCCATAATACAACTTTTCAAAATTTTATGGAACTCTTTTCACTTGAATCAATTTCGGAAAAAAAAAAAAAACCTCTTACTAATATATGGCTGTGGAACTGATTTTAAAGAATTCTTTCATAAGAAAACTATGAACAGTTCAGATAGCTATGGAAAGACCACTCCAACATCTCAGTAAGAAAGATCGGAAAGTAAGTGCACATGTAGCAGGTCAGCAACTGGAAGCAGTTAATTCCATAAATTATCTAGGAGTACGCATTAGGAGCGATTTAAAATGAAATGATCATATAAGGTTGATCATCGGTAAAGCAGATGCCAGACTGACATTCATTGGAAGAATCCTAAGGAAATGCAATCCGAAAACAAAGGAAGTAGGTTACAGTACGCTTGTTCGCCCACTGCTTGAATACTGCTCAGCAGTGTGGGATCCCTACCAGATAGGATTGATAGAAGAGATAGAGAAGGTCCAACGGAGAGCAGCGTGCTTCGTTACAGGATCATTTAGTAATTGCGAAACCGTTACGGAGATGATAGATAAAACTCCAGTGGAAGACTCTGCAGGAGAGACGCTCAGTAGCTCGGTACAGGCTTTTGTTAAAGTTTCGAGAACATACCTTCACCGAAGAGTCAAGCAGTATATTGCTCCCTCCTACGTATATCTCGCGAAGAGACCATGAGGATAAAATCAGAGGGATTAGAGCCCACACAGAAGCATACCGACAATCCTCCTTTCCACAACAATATGAGACTGGAATAGATGGGAGAACCGATAGAGGTACTCAGGGTCCCTCCGCCACACACTATCAGGTGGCTTGCGGAGTATGGATGTAGATGTAGATGTAAGAGCAATTTACATGCCGCGTTTCAGAACATACTGGTATCATATGCTGTTGTATGTGTACTGATAACAGAGGTTGGGGTGTTGTGGAAAGGATAAAGGCAAAATGGAAATGGACAGGACGTATCGAAAGAAGAAATGACCAAAGATGACCAAAGGCAGAAATAGATTGGAGTCCCAGATAAATACAAAGACCATAAGGCAGACCACCCGACTACCGGAGTAAAGAACTGAAGAAAGTCTGTACACTTCAACTATCAGAGAACAGACTGGTATGGAAACAGCTAATGAAGCTGTATTTGTCAGCTTAAGATTAAAGAGGATACATCTTGTATATGTCGAATTAGCTGAACAATTAAATAACTAATAAAATATCTCAGGATGTAAACGTCTTTTCAATTATTATGCTGGATAATGTAGTCTTTATAAAAAAATTCTCTGTCTTTAATTTCAAGACCAAACTTTCTAAATTTAGTTTATTAACATCTGCAAATTATTAGACATTTATAAAATAATAGAATTCTACAAAAATAGGTGACTGGTATCAGCTAATTAAGAAGGAAGGAAGGAAGATTAGTGTTTAACATCCCTTTGATGAGAAGATTGCAAGCTTAGATTAGGAAAAGATGATGAAGAAAATCGACTGTACCCTTTCAAAGGTACCATCCTTGCAATTGCCTTAGGCAATTTAGAGAATCATGAAAACCTAATCCTGAATTGTCAGGCAGGGAGTTGTACCATTGTCATACTGGATGCAAGTCTAGAATGCTAACTACTGCGCCACCTCACTCAGTGTATCAGCTAAATATTTCAACAATATGATGGTGGACGCAATTTTCTCATAATCAATAGAAAGAAAAACTTTGTTGCATCAGAGGGTAGTAATTATTCTTGATCTACAGGAATGAAAAAGGGTGCATGGGTAGTTTTCATGTCCACTTCTTACTTTTAACATTCATAATGACAATTGTCACTAAATGGGTGATACTTGGAAGATTTTGCTGATCATAACGATAACCAAGTGTAGTTAATTTGTACAGCAAGTTACTAGTTTCACTGAACCACTTTAGCTAAATGCTGGGATGATTTGTAGGAACAGGCCATGGAAATCGCCTACCCAATTTCCTACTACTTATCAGTCATTAAACATTGCCACCCTGTACAGCACAATAATCATTATAATGATAATGATAATAATCCCCCATGAACAATAGACCTTGCCGTTGGTGGGGAGGCTTGCCTGCCTCAGCGATACAGATAGCTGTACCGTAGGTGCAACCACAACGGAGGGGTATCTGTTGAAAGGCCAGACAAATGTATGGTTCCTAACTGAAGAGGGCCAGCAGCCTTTTCAGTAGTTGCAGGGGCAACAGTCTGGATGATTGACTGATCTGGCATTGTAACACTAACCAAAAGGGCCTTGCTGTTCTGGTACTGCGAACGGCTGAATGCAAGGGGAAACTACGGCCGTAATTTTTCCCGAGGGTATGCAGCTTTATGTATGCTTAAATGATGATGGCGTCCTCTTGGGTAAAATATTCCAGAGGTAAAATAGTCCCCCATTCGGATCTCCAGTGGGGACTACTCAGGAGGATGTCGTTAACAGGAGAAAAAAAACTGGCGTTCTATGGATCGGAGCGTGGAATGTCAGATCCCTTAATCGGGCAGATAGGTTAGAAAATTTAAAAAGGGAAATGGATAGGTTAAAGTTGGATATAGTGGGAGTCAGTGAAGTTTGGTGGCAGGAGTAACAAGGCTTTTGGTCAGGTGAATACAGGGTTATAAATACAAAATCAAATAGGGGTAATGACGGAGTAGGTTTAATACTGAATAAAAAAATAGGAGTGCAGGTAAGCTAGTACCAACAGCATAGTGAACGCATTATTGTGGCCAAGATAGACACGAAGCCCACACCTACGACAGTAGTACAAGCCTATATGCCAACTAGCTCTGCAGATGACGAAGAAATTGAAGAAATGTATGATGAGACAAAAGAAATTATTCAGACAGTGAAGGGAGACGAAAATTTAATAGTCATGGGTGAGACTGGAATTTGGTAGTAGGAAAAGGGAGAGAAGGAAATGTAGTAGAGTGAATATGGATTGGGGCTAAGAAATGAAAGAGGAAGCCGCCTGGTGGAATTTTGCACAGAACACAACTTAATCAAAGCTAACACTTGGTTCAAGAATCATAAAAGAAGGTTGTATACATGGAAGAACCCTGGAGATACTGACAGGTTTCAGATAGATTATATAATGGTAAGACAGACATTTAGGAACCAGGTTTTAAATTGTAGGACATTTCCAGGGGAAGATGTGGACTCTGACCACAATCTATTGGTTATGAACTGTAGATTAAAACTGAAGAAACTGGAAAAAGGTGGGAATTTAAGGAGCTGGAACCTGGATAAACTGACTAAACCAGAGGTTGTACAGAGTTTCAGAGAGACATAAGGGAACAATTGACAGGAATGGGTAGCTCTGAGGGATGAAGTAGTGAAGGCAGCAGAGGATCAAGTAGGTAAAAAGACGAGGGCTAGTAGAAATCCTTGGGTAATGGAAGAAATATTGAATTTAATTGACGAAGGGAGAAACTACACAAATGCAGTAAATGAAGCAGGCAAAAAGGAATACAAACGTCTCAAAAATGAGATTAACAGGAAGTGCAAAATGGCTAAGCAGGCATGGCTAGAGGACAAATGTAAGGATGTAGAGGCTTATCTCACTAGGGGTAAGATAGATACTGCCTACAGGAAAATTAAAGAGACCTTTGGAGATAAGAGAACCACTTGTATGAACATCAAGAGCTCAGATGGAAACCCAGTTCTTAGCAAAGAAGGAAAAGCAGTAAAGTGGAAGGAGTACATAGAGGGTCTATACAAGGGCGATGTACTTAAGGGCAATATTATGGAAATGGAAGAGGATGTAGGAGAAGATGAAATGGGAGATATGATACTGTGTGAAGACTTTGACAGAGCACTGAAAGAACACAGAGTCAAAACAAGGCCCAGGGAGTAGACAACATTCCATTAGAACTACTGACGGGCTTGGGAGAGCCAGTCATGACAAAACTCTACCAGCTGGTGAGCAAGAGGTACGAGACAGGTGAAATACCCTCAGACTTCAAGAAGAATATAATAATTCCAATCCCCAAGAAAGCAGATGTTCAATCCCCAAGAAAGCAGATGTTGACAGATGTGAAAATTACCTCAGACTTCAAGAAGAATATAATAATTCCAATCCCCAAGAAAGCAGATGTTGACAGATGTGAAAATTACCGAACTAACAGTTGAATAAGTCACAGCTGCAAAATAGTAACACAAATTATTTACAGACAAATGGAAAAACTGGTAGAAGCTGAACTCTGGGAAGATCAGTTTGGATTCCGTAGAAATGTTGGAACACGTGAGGCAATATTGACCTTACGACTTATCTTAGGAAATAGATTAAGGAAGGGCAAAACTACGTTTCTAGCATTTGTAGACTTAGAGAAAGCTTTTGACAATGTTGATTGGAATACTCTCATTCAAATTCTGAAGGTGGCAAGGATAAAATTCAGGGAGCGAAAGGCTATTTACAATTTGTACGGAAACCAGATGGCAGTTATAAGAGTCGAGGGACATGAAAGGGAAGCAGTGGTTGGGAAGGGAGTGAGACAGGGTTCTAGCCTCTCCCCGATGTTGTTCAATCTGTATATTGAGCAAGCAGTAAAGGAAACAAAAGAAAAATTCGGAGTAGGTATTAAAATCCATGGAGAAGAAATAAAAACTTTGAGGTTCACCGATGGCATTGTAATTCTGTCAGAGACAGCAAAGGACTTGGAAGAGCAGTTGAACAGAATGGACAGAGTCTTGAAAGGTGGATATGATGAACATCAACAAAAGCAAAACGGATAATGGAATGTAGTCGAATTAAGTCATGTGATGCTGAGGGAATTAGATTAGGAAATGAGACACTTAAAGTGGTAAAGGAGTTTTGCTATTTAAATAACTGATGATGGTCGAAGTAGAGAGGATATAAAACGTAGACTGGCAATGGCAAAGAAAGCGTTTCTGATAAAGGGAAATTTATTAACATCAAGTATAGATTTAAGTGTCAGGAAGTCGTTTCTGAAAGTATATGTATGGAGTGTAGCCATGTATGGAAGTGAAACATGGACAATAAATAGTTTGGGCAAGAAGAGAATAGAAGCTTTCGAAATGTGGTGCTACAGAATGCTGAAGATTAAATGGGTAGATCACATAAGTAATGAGGAGGTATTGAGTAGAATTGGGGAGAAGAGGAGCTTGTGGCACAACTTGACTAGAAGAAGGGATCGGTTGGTAGTACATGTTCTGAGGCATCAAGGGATCACCAATTTAATATTGGGGGGCAGTGTGGAGGGTAAAAATCGTAGGAGGAGACCAAGAGATGAATACATTAAGCAGATTCAGAGGGATGTAGGCTGCAGTATGTACTGGGAGATGAAGAAGCTTGCACAGGATAGATTAGCATGGAGAGCTGCATCAAACCATTCTCAGGACTGAAAACCGCAACAACAACAACAACAACAACAACAACAACAATAATAATAATAATAATAATAATAACACCTATGTCAATCTTAAAGGACGTTAGATGCAATAATGAACTGTATGAACAAGTTTTGGACAAATCTGAAGACTAAGTAGCAAGGGCTTGATCGTAGCTGATCAATGAACCCTGGGAAAGGAAAGGGTAGGATTATTCTGACAGCATAGGAACATGCTATGGAAAAGGAAAGGGTAGGAGTATTCTGACGACATAAGAACATCACATGCATGCTGTTTAAGACAGAACTGAGAAAGCAGTTGACCTTAAGCGCAGACATAGCATAATTCTTGAGGAAACAACCAACCACATCCTGAGCTGTTGTACAAGGATTTCACAGACATATAACCAGAGGCACAACATTCTGGCATATATGTTACAATGCAACTTACGCTAACTGGTACGATCATCAGCCTGAAACATTGGTCAAAAATAAATACGGCAAACCACTGACTTCAGACTAATCAAACACAAAACTCTCACAAACTGAACATCCCCTGTGCAGAAAAAGAAAGCATTGATTGTTCACATCGCTATATTAGACAATAGCAAACTCGACAAACGACAGTTGAGAAAGTTGCAAGATACAAAGGTCTGCAAATCAACCTTACTTAGTAGCTCTGACAAATTAGTAAACTGATATTAGTAGTTTCTGGCACATCAGGTGCAATGCCAAAAGAATTCAGTGGGGTCTTGAAATCACTGGTGCTGATAAAATATCCATCTTTCAGTTACACCACCACCACCACCACCACCACCACCACCACCACCACGACCACCACCAATCTTCAAATCATTACTTATTTTTTACTTAGTGGAATGACCCAAGGATGGTTTAGAACAAGAGGAGTAGAATGTAATAAGCAAGGAAATAATTACAGCAGGATAGAAAATTCCACATATACATAAAGTAAAAGCAAAGATGACTCAGGAAACACTCGAGCTTATGGAAGAAGAGCATAATGGAAATTTTCAAATGAGGTAGGAATGCACCAGCGAAGATGCAAATTAACAGGGAGTGCAAAGAGGCTAAATGGGAAATACTGAGGAGAATATGTGAAGATATTAAGAAAGATATGACTCTAGGTACAGAAGAAACTGAAAGCATTTGAATGTGATGCTCTCAAAGTAAGTTGGAAATTAAGAGAACAGATGAGGTGCAAAATGAAGTAGTAAAAAGGGTGACAACTGAAGTCTACAGGGAACAGTTACTTGAAGAAGGGACAGCTTGGTACTGGAAGGAGCAGTACGTAAAAATAATTACAAAGGCAGACAAAGACTAGAACATCCAAAACAGGTTATGGAAGATGCTGAGAAGAAAAGATTAGCACAAGAGAGACAAAGATGACATGCCATTAGTGAATTGGGAAAACTGGTTCACTGAAGGAAAAAAAATATTGCGATACATACCTGGTCGACAATGCCTTCTAGCGATGACAGGACGGTGGGGTGGATGTCACGGAGCATATGCATCACGCGGGAGCAGCGCCACATGGGTGGCGTCGCCCTTATAGGGCCAGCCTCTGACGCCACCTGCTGACCATCAGCTGCAAAGAGAGAGATTCCTCAGGGTCACATATTGAGTAAACAAGAAAGTGTGAAGTAAAATACAGTCATTATCATACAATATTCTTCCCCAACAAATTTATTAAATGTCAAAACAACAATACAAGAGAGAATAAATATACTGTTTGCTACGGAAAACTAAAGCTATTCTTTCACTGCTTTTCCCTCAGCTGTGTTTATCGTTTATTTTCAATTGATTTTGAAACGAGTAAGCCTTCATCATCAGGAAATTTTGCCCAATTATGGATGTGATATACCCCTGCAAATGTGTCCTATTAATGTACACCAGCATCCTCCGTTAAGATAACAGTAGGCCTATAGCTGCCAATAAATTAAAATTATACATACAGCAGATCAGGAAAGTGGTAAAAGAATAGCCTTTGATTTCAATAAAAAAGTATTTAACAGCAGACATCCCCAATTTCCACTGTCGGGGAAGCAACAATGAAATAAAAACAAACCTCAAACTTTGCACACTTACTAGTCCCTCTTTACACAAACCCCTGCAAGTTTATATACTGTCACAGCAATGAACAACATACACTGTGACAGTAAGGCCTCGTCCTATGTAAGCGACAGAACTGCACAACAGCTTCAGATGACAAAACACCACCGCAGTCCTATTGGGGCAATGTCCATGGCACTGCCTGTTCTCCGTTACACAACTAGAGACGTTTGAATTCAAACATGTTTGAATCTCATCACTGCAGCATGTGTAACAGTGAGAGCGACAGTTACAAAAGTTCTCAGCAAAGCAGTGGAGTGGACAAGCCAGTTAGGTGAAAAAATTTTATTCTTGTGCATCTAACAGTTTGGTATCTCTGCCTGATAAAGGTCTGAATTTATTTTCATTATTCATCATAGTTACTGTCATGATATAGCAAGCTGGGAGCTCTTTACTTCCTCTATTGTTTTGCCATCTGCCTCCTTAAATTCATTTTATTTTCATTTTTGTCTAATTACTATTAACATGCATGAGTATAATCTGCATTTCCACAAAACAGAAAGGTGGGCACTCAGTCTTAAGGAATATAGCACCAGGTCTAATTTTGTCCTTCATTTTGTGTATGTAATTAATTTCTTAATTTCTTCTTCTTTCATTTCACCCTCTTTGGGGTACGCTGGATCAATCATTTCTTTGTGCGTTGTTCTTTTCTTAGGGCCCAGTATTTCTTCATTCTTTCTGATCTTCTCCTCCTCTCTTCTTCCAAGATGAAGGGTTTGGACTTTTGTGTGAATTTGCCTTGGAACCTTATGTTTTCATCTTTAGTAATTAATTTAGCAGTTTGATCAATAAGTGAATTTTCTGAAATCTTAAATTCCACTAGGTCTTTCTCAGTTTCTTTCAACCAGTTGGGCTTCGTTTTTCGGTTACGGAAGAAGTCAAAGATTTGTTTAGTTAATCTGTTGGAATTCATTCTGACAGGATGACCATAAAAATTTATTCTCTTTTTTCGCATAGAATCTGGTTTTTCAATTTTCTTGTAGAGTTTCATTTTTGATGTATATAATCTTATTGTCTTGAAATTTTGGCCCAATGATTTTTCTTAAAATTTTTCTTTCCTTTAGCTCAAGTTTCTCCATTTGGCCTTTGAAATTCATGTTAAGTGTTTCTGCTGCATACAGTGCTTCTGGCTTAATCACTGTCTTGTAATGTATAATTTTGGACCCCCACGGAAGGGATTTTTTGTTGTATGAATTTTTTGTTAGTTGGAAGGCCAATTCAAGTTTATTTTTTCTGGATTCCATTGCTTTGCTTTCCCCAGCATTTCAACTAATCCATTCTCCGAGATATTTGAATTCTTTTACTATTTCAATCTTCTGTTCTTGAATTTTGAGGTATTTACATCAGTGCTTGATGTTTGTCAATATGTTAGTTTTTTCAAAGGAGATGTGAAGATCAATTTTAGCTGCTTGTTTCTTTAGTTCAAGGATTTGCTCCCGTGCTTCTTCCACTGTTTCAGCAAACAGGGCCATATCATCTGCAAAAGCAATGCAATTTACTTTAAGGTTCTTCCTTTTGCAACCCAGTGTTATACCACTCTTAATATTTGTGTTCCATTCTCAGACTACTTTCTCAAGCGCACATTTGAACAGCAACGGTGAGAGCCATCACCCTGTCGCACTCCCCTTTTTATTTCAAAGGGTTCCGATAGTTCGCCCATAAATTTAACTTCCGAAAATGTATTTGCAAGGGTCGCTTTTATAATATCAGTTGTTTTCTTATCCAAACCCATTTCTGCCAGGACTGATAACAGAGATTCTCTATCAATCAAATCATATGCTTTTTTGAAATCAATGAAGGAGATTACATATGTCTTTGCCCTTGATTTTTGGTATGCTTTAATGTTTTTGAGGTTTAGTATTTGTTCCGAACATGATCTACCCTTTCTAAAACCTCCCTGGTATTCCACGATTTGCGGATCCAATTGCGGCTCTGCCCTGTTAAAAAGGACTTTAGAAAGAATCTTTTATGTTATATGCAGCAGTGGTATTCCTCTGCAATTGTTGGGGCCTGTCCTCAAACCTTTCTTGTGTGTAGGGTGGATGAGAGCTGTTCTCCATACTGCGGGGATCTCTTCTTCTTTCCAGATTTGATCGAAAACTCACTTTAGGGATGTAACTGCATTTTTGTCAGCCTTTTTCCATAGTTTGGCCACTATTTGATTTTCTCCGGACGCCTTGTTGTTTTTAAGTTCTGAAATGACCTTCTGTCGTTCTTCAGTCGTCGGTGGTTCTGAATCCGGCTTCTCACGGTTGTTGGGGATGGATTCAAAATTTTCAAGGATGGGTTCACAGTTGAAGAGTTTCTCAAAGTAGCCTGCTAGTATTTTGCAGTTTTCCGTGTTGTTGTGAGCGATGGTCCCATTTACATCTCGAAATTGGAGGGTGGCTGTTTTGTATCTTGATAACCTTTGTTTGAAAGTTCTGTAAAAGCTTCTTGTGTTATTTTTAGCAAATTCTTCATCAATTTGGAGGAGAGTTTTGTTTTCGTGTGTCATATTAATCCTTTTTCAGGGTGTATACGTGGACAAGGAAAAAAAAAATTCCCGGATTTCCCGGTTAAAAATACACTTTCTCCCGAGTGAAAACATACTTTTCCCCTGTTAACTGAGAGTATATTTTCTCTTGGAACAAGTCCTTTGAATGATTGTGGTTTTATACACGGGAGTAGAATTTCCCAGCACTTTAGAAAACTAAACACAGGGGGGAAAAAATGCGTTTTGGAAAGATCTTTGATGGGCAGCAACATGTACGCATTGAAATTGAGATTGTGATGCGCATTTGTAAGCTAGTCATGGCTCATGTCACGTGATCTCGCCAACCGATCACAGCGGGTATTCAGAGCTTAGGACACGTGATGTAGTCATCCAATAGCAACATCACTGTTAACTAGCGCGAACGCACAAACAGAAAAAAGTTAATGGTTTAAATTAATATACATAGTGTTGCTACACGAAACGCAAAGCTTTCACATATAATATTGGTCTATAAGATCAAAACTGAAGAAATTGCAAAAAGGTGGGAATTTAAAGAGATGGGACCTGGATAAACTGACTAAACCAGAGGTTGTACAGAGTTTCAGGGAGAGCATAAGGGAACAATTGACAGGATTGGGGGAAAGGAATACAGTAGAAGAAGAATGGGTAGCTCTGAGGGATGAAGTAGTGAAGGTAGCAGAGGATCAAGTAGGTAAAAAGACGAGGGCTAGTAGAAATCCTTGAGTAAAAGAAGAAATATTGAATTTAATTGACGAAGGGAGAAACTACACAAATGCAGTAAATGAAGCAGGCAAAAAGGAATACAAACGTCTCAAAAATGAGATTAACAGGAAGTGCAAAATGGCTAAGCAGGCATGGCTAGAGGACAAATGTAAGGATGTAGAGGCTTATCTCACTAGGGGTAAGATAGATACTGCCTACAGGAAAATTAAAGAGACCTTTGGAGATAAGAGAACCACTTGTATGAACATCAAGAGCTCAGATGGAAACCCAGTTCTTAGCAAAAAAGGGAAAGCAGGAAAGTGGAAGGAGTACATAGAGGGCCTATACAAGGGCGATGTACTTGAGGGCAATATTATGGAAATGGAAGAGGATGTAGGAGAAGATGAAATGGGAGATATGATACTGTGTGAAGAGTTTGACAGAGCACTGAAAGAACAGGGTCAAAACAAGGCCCCGGGAGTAGACAACATTCCATTAGAACTACTGACGGGCTTGGGAGAGCCAGTCATGACAAAACTCTACCAGCTGGTGAGCAAGATGTACGAGACAGGTGAAATACCCTCAGACTTCAAGAAGAATATAATAATTCCAATCCCCAAGAAAGCAGATGTTGACAGATGTGAAAATTACCGAACTATCAGTTTAATAAGTCACAGCCGCAAAATAGTAACACAAATTATTTACAGACAAATGGAAAAACTGGTAGAAGCTGAACTCTGGGAAGATCAGTTTGGATTCCGTAGAAATGTTGGAACACGTGAGACAATATTGACCTTACGACTTATCTTAGGAAATAGATTAAGGAAGGGCAAAACTACGTTTCTAGCATTTGTGGACTTAGAGAAAGCTTTTGACAATGTTGACTGGAATACTCTCTTTCAATTTCTGAAGGTGGCAAGGGTAAAATTCAGGGAGCGAAAGGCTATTTACAATTTATACAAACCCAGATGGCAGTTATAAAAGTCGAGGGGCATGAAAGGGAAGCAGTGGTTGGGAAGGAAGTGAGACAGGGTTGTAGCCTTTTCCCGATGTTATTCAATCTGTATATTGAGCAAGCAATAAAGGAAACAAAAGAAAAATTTGGAGCAGGTATTAAAATCCAGGGAGAAGAAATAAAAACTTTTGAGGTTCACCGATGACATTGTAATTCTGTCAGATACAGCAAAGGACTTGGAAGAGCAGTTGAATGGAGTGGACAGTGTCTTGGAAGGAGGATGTGAGATGAACATCAACAAAAGCAAAACAAGGCTAATGGAATGTAGTCGAATTAAGTCGTGTGATGCTGAGGGAATTAGATTAGGAAATGAGACACTTAAAGTAGTAAAGGAGTTTTGCTATTTGGGGAGCAAAATAAATGATGATGGTCGAAGTAGAGAGGATATAAAATGTAGACTGGCAATGGCACGGAAAGCGTTTCTGAAGAAGAGAAATTTGTTAACATCGAATATAGATTTAAGTGTCAGGAAGTCGTTTCTAAAAGTATTTGTATGGAGTGTAGCCATGTATGGAAGTGAAACATGGATTATAACTAGTTTGGACAAGAAGAGAAGTTGAAGCTTTCGAAATGTGGTGCTACAGTAGAATGCTGAAGATTAGATGGGGAGATCACGTAACTAATGAGGTGTTGAATAGAATTGGGGAGAAGAGGAGTTTGTGGCACAACTTCACTAGAAGAAGGGATCGGTTGGTAGCGCATGTTCTGAGGCATCAAGGGATCACAAATTTAGCGTTGGAGGACAGCATGGAGGGTAAAAATCGTAGAGGGAGACCAAGAGATGAATACACTAAGCAGATTCAGAAGGATGTAGGTTGCAGTAGGTACTGGGAGATGAAGGAGCTTGTACAGGATAGATTAGCATGGAGAGCTGCATCAAACCAGTCTCAGGAGTGAGGGGACCACAACAACAAGGTCAATACGCTACAAGAGAAGCTAAGCTTTCACATACAATGTTGGTCTTTTATGCGCATATTACAATTTAAGATATATCACATAAATGTGCCTGTAAATTTTTTAATAACGACATAAATGTCTCATCTTCTGGGCTCGAAATTCATCTAAATGGCTCGTCATTAAAGAGTTGATTTTTAAATGAGAGTCGAACGCTCATCGTACATTATCGCACATTGCTCCGTTGTATCGCTTTTCAAACCACCATTCGGAATATTTTACCGCGACATGTTAGAAATAGGTTCTTCTCCGCAGTTGCCAGAGAGGGCCAGAAGACGCGTAACCGCGATTGCGCTGCTACGATGTCATAGGGAGCCCGTATGTTCGTACATGTTAAACATTAAAAACTCATACATTATGTCATAAAAGAAACAAGACATCAAAGGATACTCCAAGAGCATCGGAATTCCGTGACCCATATGAAAAATATTGGTTCTTTAATATGGCATAATGCCATACATGCTAGAAGTTGAAAACATGCACTTGAAATGCAGCGAACAGTGTGTGGAGTTAAACCCTTCGTTTCAAATATACTGTCTGCCTCAGCGGAAAAGATTAATAAAAGAAAATTTATTTAGCAAACCGACAAAAAATAACTTCATTGTGCTGCAAAGCAATTAATGCTTGACTGTCAGAAAGGTGGAAATCAGAAATCTGTTTTGTTTTCATTTGACATGAGAGCATTAAACGAAGAGGAAACAGCAAAATCACTAAAATGTAAACACAGGTCACATGGAGACTACCCACATCCCCACTGTAACTCAGACTTCTCTGAGCATCAGCCCCAGATCTATGATATTTCCCAACGGGCACAATAACTGCCACTCCCTCGAACGTTTGAGATAGGACATCTAATATTTTATATATAAAATAAAATAAAAAATAAAGAATTTTCAAAAATATGTTCATTTTGTAGCGCACATCTTTCTGAAGAGTCTGATGCATAAAACACAACCAGTCCCTCTTTTTTTTTATATAAAAAAACTCTTCAAAAAATTTGCACTCTTTATTCCCTATCAGCTAACAATTTCCTGCTTTGTGTAACATAAAATTAAATATGGGATACATAAACCCAGTAAAGACATGAGACAAACATTTCTTCAGTCCTTAGCTCCTACAATTTTTTTATCTTTAATCTTGCTACAGCTTTACATAGCGTGCTTTCCTTTCTGCGAAAGGCTCTATTACCTCATCAAAGTTCGTCAAACGTTTTTCTACATGAAAAGTCGAAATGTCGTTGTCCAACACTGGAAAAGCTGTTAATGCAAATAGGATCCAAGACTGGTGTGGTTTCTCGATCTGATTACGTCTGTTTTGTCAATGTCTGCTAGATAATACAAAATAGGCCTTTCTAATACTGCAACAATTGCAATACACGCCAAATAAATTGTTTTGTCAATGTCTGCTAGATGATACAAAATAGGCCTTTCTAATACTGCAACAATTGTAATACACGCCAAATAAATGAGACTGTTTTGGCACAAACGGTATTTTTTGTAATGAGAGAATACAATTCACAAAGTACCAATATCAAATGCCTATTAGGCCTACTACAAGCAAAAAGCCTTACATTAGGAAATAGTTTCACACTTCATTCATACGCTCCAGTTTCTCAAGTATGAGATCGAAAACTGATAGTATGAAATTTTTATACAAATTTGGAATCGTCATATTCTTCCATAATTTGTGTGATGTCCCCATTTCTTCTCCTTCCTCGTTTTAACAAACAGTGTTATTATCACTAATTCTGTAACTATTCCTGCCAATGTCAAAGCTTCTTCGCAGGTTAACTTCACTAACTCTGCCAGAACCACCGATTTTGTTATCCTGAAATTATTCTCCGGTTAGGCGTTGCTCCAACGCGTTTGCCGCGCTTCTTCCAGAATAGAATTTAAAGCGGCTCCTAGCCGGGGACTGTTCAATTGGCTCTTACTAGTATAGTGATCTGCCCAAAAATCTTCTGTCAAAATTTCATTTCCTTGGATACAACGAGAAGGTAATACGTAATCTTTCTTACCTGTTATTCGTTTATTTCCACTCCTGTAGTCTGAATATATGGACTTAGCTAGTAATTATAACAATGCTCACCATTCGCAAACCCAATCAACCACACAATCAGACAGCAGTTGGTATTCATCCGTTCGGCCTTACTCTGACCAGCTCGTGTAGCACGTTTTGTCTGTAGGAAAGTTTGTCTCTCCATGCGACGAGGATTCCCCTGACAGAGACATCAAGTACACTATGCACGCATTCACAAATCAACTTACGATTCATTCAGAAATCAACTTAGAATGTGTTCAAAATGTTCAAAAACCGACAGAGATCAGTTCCAAAGTCATATGAATAATCGATAGACTAAAGTGCGCTGGATGCTAGTCTCTTTGTGAAACAAGGTTTTTCTCCCCTCAATAGTATGAATTTGCCCCCCGCCCCCTCCTAGTACTGGGCCTGCTGCACATGCAAGCATCTGGCAGCTTGGGCGCTACAGTAAAATTTTTCTTGGTAGCATCTAGCTGCTTTCTGCGACTGCTTACACAACCAACAGCCACATTTCTGTAGCCAGACGAGGGAGAAAGTACCACTCAACTGCGCATGGGCTGCTAAAACGAATTTCATGTAAACAGTTGTGATGTCATTCTCATCGGAGGCAATTTGTTGTCAGGAACATTGCACAGTCTTCCTAAAGCCTTTGACACATTTTGCTGTTGGCAGACTCTTGTATGAGCACTGTGTTTTGTTGCTGTATATGGCACATTTACTTTGCTATTTAAGTTTTATTTTTGTTTTTTTTCTCTCGTTCATGTTTTATTGCTGCAGTATTATTCTGCAGTAGCGGGATGCAGTAATAGCCTTTGTTAGAGTAACGGTTCTTACCAGCCCAAATTACAAAAATTTAACTGGAAACAAAAACATCGAAAAATTCTCGGAATTCTAAAAAATTCCCGTGTTTTTCCCGGATCTCCCGGGTCGTATACACCCTGTTTTTATATTTTTATCTACCAGTTTTCTAACTGTAATGAAATTCAGTCTACTTTCTTCTGTTTTCTGTGACTGCCAATTTTGCCATGCCTGTTTTCTTGTTTCAATGAGGGCATCACATTGCAGCGAACGCCAGGCATGTTTTTTACTTTTTTTGTTAGGTGCTATCCGTTCAGCTGTAGTAATGAGGTTACCCTTGATATCCCCCCAGCTTTGTGCCTGAATGGTTTCTGTTGCTTTTGTGAATTCATCATAATTCCGACCCTTAATTTGTTTCATGCTGCGTTTCCTGTTTGGGATGACTTTGAACTTAATTTTAGAAAGGTAGTGGTCTGAATCCAAGTTTGCACCCCTGAGTACCCTAACATTCATGATTTCTTTGCTAGAAATCATCTTGATTGCCACATGATCAAGTTGAAATTCCCCAAGGCTAGGATTTGGGGGTACCACATCTTTTGTCTTCGTGATAGTTTCTTGAAAGCTGTGGATTTAAGAATTAAATTGTGTGCTTGGCAAAGTTCTATTAGTCTCACACCATTTCTGTTTGTTCTCCTGTGTGCAGGATAGTTTCCAACTATTTTCATACATCTTTTTTCTTTACCAATCTGTGCATTAAAATCTCCAAGAAGAATGATGATGTTTTTATCTGGAATTTTCTGAATAATGTCATCTAGAGCATTCCTAGTTAATATCTTTTGCTACAGCTCATTATAGGTGAAATCAGTAATTGTTTCATGACAGATTCCATTGTTGACTTAAAAACTAATATAAGTCCTGCACTAATTATAAACATTTGGAAGAAGAACTATTACGGTTCTTAAATTATTTATTTGGCTCTATTCGAAAACATATTAGCAAAGTGAGCCCATAATTAATTCCAAAATAATTACCAGGTTTGTCAAAAGTATTGTTTCTATAATTATATCTGTTAACTTCATTACATTATTATTATACATTCTTGCCCCTAAGATAGCGTAGCATGATTATTAAATTTTCCCCTTTTTTGTTTTCTTCTTCTTTTTCTCTTCCCAAAACTTCTTCAGTCTTTGACTGTATTTGTGTTTCCTTTGTTCCACCCATATTTTCCCTGGTCTCTTCCTTTCTTTAATTCAAATTTCGTATTCATAATTTTGTATCTGAATTTCTCTCTTTCATCTATCATTTCTTTATTGATTCCTGCTTGTTTTAGATCTTCTTCTGTTTCATGAAACCAGTTGGTTTTTTTTTTATTGAACTGCTTTTTGATTGAGTTGTTAATTTCATTATTTAAACAAATAATTCAGTCTAACCTTTGTGGTAAAAGGAATTGTTAAAAGAAAGGAATTTTTTGATGTAGTCAGTTAACTGAATGCTTTATGTTTTAATTGTAATTTCTGTAACTTAAACATTGAACAATGTACGGTTTCAGAGCCTATTACTGTGCGGATATATAATGGACCGACTTTTAGTCCCAATAAAGTCAGTCGACGGCCGATTTTCAGATGGGAAACACATACGGGTTAGATTAACAACAATGCATCAACTTAACAGTGGAATAAGTGTAACACAAATAGGCCATGTGTTAGAACAGTTAATGACAATGTCCGTTTAATTTACACACATTAAAAAAAGTTTTGCATGACCCTGGTTCCCAGATCTCCTGAAGACAGATGTTGACTGCGGATATTATATCACAGACACAGCCCCTTTAACTGTTCACAGATTTCACTGAACCCGCCCAAAGATGTAAACAACCATGCATGAGCAGCACCTATTAGACAGAGGGGCTCCGACAGCCAATCAGTTCCAGTCGTTCCACCAGGAAGAAGGAACATGGCTCGTGCTGTCTGTAGTTCAACCATGTCTAGACCTCAGTACCGCAGATTGATTTGTCATCATTGTCACTTTGTGCCGGGAAGGGCTCTTAACAAGATAAGTGTCCAGACATCTCTAAGTGAACCAAGCGATGTCGTTCAGACATGGAGGAGATACAGACTGGAACTGTCGATTACATGCCTCGCTCATGCCGCCCAAGGGCTACTACTGCAGTGGATGACCGCTACCTACAGATTATGGCTCAGAGGAACCTGACAGCAACGCCACCATGTTGAATAATGCTTTTCATGCAGTTCAGGACATCTTGTTACAACTCAAACTGTGCGCAATAGACTGCAAGACGCGCAACTTCACTCCTGACATCCATGGTGAGGACAATCTTTGGAACCACAACACTTTGTAGTGTGGTACAGATGGGCCCAACAATATTCAGAATGGACCGCTTAGGATTGGCATCACATTCTCTTCACCGACAAGTGTCGCATATGCCTTCAACCAGACAATCGTTGGAGGCAACCCGGTCAGGCTGAATGCCTTAGACACACTGTCCACCAAGTACAGCAAGATCCTGCTGTTTTGGGGTGGCATTATGTGGAGTCGACGTATGCTGCTGGTGGTCATGGAAGGTGACTGTACAATATGGGAATGCCATCCTCTGACCAACTGTGCAACCATATTGGCAGCATATTGGCGAGTCATTTGTCTTCATGGTTGACAATTCACACCACCATCGTGCACCTCTTATGAATGACTTCCTTCAGGATAATGTCATCACTTGACTAGAACATGAACTCTATCGAACGTGTCTGGGATAGATTGAAAAGGGCTGTTTATGGACGACGTGACCCATCAACTATTCTGAGGGATCTACACCGAATCGCCATTGAGGAGTGGGACAATCTGGACCAACATTGCCTACATGAACTTGTGGCTAATATGCCACAATGAATACAGCCATGCATCAGTGCAAGATTATGTGCTACTGGGTATTAGAGGTACTGGTGTGCGCAGCAATTGGACCACCACCTCTGAGGCTGGACCAGCACCTCTGAATGTCTCACTTTACAGTGGTGCAATATGCAGTGTGTGGTTTTCATGAGCAACAAAAAGGGCGAAAATGATGTTTATGTCAATCTCTATTCCAATTTCCTGAGCAGGTTCCTGAACTCTGACAACCGAGGTGATGCAAAACATGTTTTGATGTGTGTATTTGAAAAACAGTGTCAGACGTACTATATCATTCGGCAAGAGCTGTGAACTGTGTGGTTAGGTTTTTACTGCTCATAGCTGTTCAACAGCAAACCATTGTAGCAGGATGTTGATGTTGCCTGCAACCTATTAATGAAGCTTATCAACATTTACAATAGTGAACTGGCCATATAATTGTATAATATTGGGGGGTTGTGAACACTGAAATTAAAGAACTGTGAAATGCAATTGTGCAACTGTCCGGTACTTCATTTACAGTAGTCATTGTTGAACTTCCATCCCCCATTTTTCAGCAAATATAACAATGCAGTACGTCGACACCGAGGACTGTCAACGAAGAAATAAAGCAGACAAATGTCAGATTTGGAGGCTCATCTGGGATGGGCAATATAGTATTTGGACACAATAAACATGGACTCACGAACTTCAAACAGTGAACAGTGCAGTTTGGATGGAATAACTGAATTTAAAGTACGTGTGGCACCAGTATTATTGAGTTAAGTGAACAGACTAATTGAGAGTGAAAAGTAATTACAGTATTCCATAGGTTTGATCACGCGTGAACAAGTAATGCAATAGGAAGCATCAACAACACGGCATAACAACAGATCATTGACCGGGGTTATGGAGGCAGCCATTAAAAATGTTGGACACAGCAGCCAATCTGGAATTAAGCTACATTGGAGCAGCCATTACGGAGGACAGCCGCAGCAGCCAATCACCGTGCCAGCTGGACTCAACCCACCTGACGTAAAGAAGTGGGTTTTGGACGAGTGTAAGTAACCACAGCAGCAGCAGACGAGTGAATGAAAATAAGGTAATTCATAGCAAAAGCCATTTTATATTAAGTGATACATAATGAGTGGCCTTAACGAACAAGATAGTGTGATGGGGGAGAACAGACAAAGGGGTGTGATGTGACTGATAACAAAGCTGTACAGGTTAAGCTTCTAAATGAAAAGAAAGACTTAATTGGGACTGATTTGGCAGATGATAGTGGTTATAAACCAGACACGAATGTAACTTTGAATGATGAGGACGAAAGTCATGCTGTAGATGAGATGATAAAAGTGTCATCTACATTTTGTAGTGAGTGAGCGAAATGGACAAAAACAGTACTTAAATGTGTGAAATTGTTAAGGCTAAGGAGGAAGAATCTAGTAGTGAAAGTCAGCAAAGACATAAGTTTATGGCAGAAAGAAAACTGGAAGCGATGTTAAGGCAAGTTATGAATAGTTTGAATAGTACCAGTATGAAAGATGATGTTAGTAGGGTAGAAAATAAAACTGATAGCATTAAACCTGACACGGCTGGCTTAAAGGATGAATTGAAGTTAAGGTAGTCAGCTCCAATCTTTCAGAATTAAATAAGAAGATTGAGGCGGTAGTGAATGACTGTGATGAAAAGATAAAGAGAGTAGTACAGAATACTAATGGTAAATTAACCTTAATGAGTGGTAAATGTGTAGAAGAGAGAAAGAAGCTTCGTGACGGCTATAGTAGGAGGGTGGAGGCTTCCGAGAAACAGTGTAAATATGAAGTCAAAGCAGCCAGGAAATTGTGTGCTGGAAATGAAGTTAAACTTGAGGACCAGAAAGATCAGATTAAAAATGATTTAGAAACGGAGGAAGAAACCAAGTGTGCAGTAGTGGTAAAGGAAAAACTGGTAAAAGTAGATAAAAATATAGCTTCAAAATGACTGAAATGGGGAAAAAAGTGGAAGAGGTACAAAATCTAAAGCATAGAGTGTGTAGTGTCCCAAACAACTTCTGGGGAAGTGCATCCACGGGGTTTCATTAGGGATTCAATGGTTTGCCTGAAACATGGAATGACAAAGACAATGTCATTTGCTTATGGGTGGGTAGTTCAGGTACCTGGTAGTTGGACTTTGTGGCATATCTTTGAGAAAGCATTTTTAGATGAATATTGCTGCAAAGAGGAGCAGCAGAGAATTGTGAGTGAATTTTGGGGAGGAGAGATATTTGACTCTAGGAAAGGTATTGTGAAAGGTTTCTGTCAGTTTTGGATAAGCAAACTGAAATATTTGGACAAAGAGCTAGGTAGTGAATCAATATTAAGTGTTTAGAAGCTAAGTTGCCTCAGAAAGTTAGAGAATTGCCTGCACGTGCCCCTAGGGATAATATTAGTGATTTTTTTTAACTTGATAAAGTGGAGTGTGTGCAGTCCTCAGTGGAAGATTGTAGAAGGAATTTGATGATAATCAATCAGGGAGACAGTTTCAGATAGATAGGACGAATACAACTTGTTCTAGTAGAAATTCAAACAATGACTGGGTGCAGGATAGTCAGAACGGGCATGAAAATGAGAGAAATTCAAGGAACACAAATGGCGGAGAAGACGGTAATTCTGGAAGCAAGTAGGGGGTTCAACGTTCTGAATTGAATTGAATTATGTGGTAATAATATGGTTATTTTTTGTGTTTCCTGAGGCAGTTAAACTCTTCTCCTATCGTATCTGTAGTTTATAAGTGAATCAGAAACATTCTATCTTCGACCTTCATGTGATTTTGTACAGCAGGATACTTTATTATAGAAATATATTTTATGTTGTGTTGGTGATAAGTATGGAATCGTAAAAGAATGGAAGAAAAGGCAATATAAGAAAAACGGCAGTGGTATTTGGATACGTGTTGATTCTGGTTTTATGAAATACAATGAAAGTAAATTGGTATAATGATTAAAGAATTTCTGTCAAACAAAGAGGTAAAGTCAACAACAGAAAATAAAAGGTGCCAGCATATGTGGAGGAGAAGGTGCAGATTATCTGAAAATTATAATTAACATCTGAAGTAATCAGCTCATGTGTGAAATTAGTATAATTTGGCGCAGCAGCAGAGGTAATATGCAGTAAAATCCATCTTGAATACTAGATCTTAATATTAATTATGGTATAACAGAATTTTTTTTGTTCAATGCAAACAGTGTATGGAGATAACTATAGTATAACCCCAATATTGTGTGATCTCGATTTAGCGTAAACCTGCATTTAATGGAAGGAATTTCAAGGCCCGAAAATTATTCCATAAGTGCAAAGCAATTTTATATTCAATTTAACGTAATTCACATTGGGCCAAAACCGGCATTTAGCGTTAGGAATATTAAATATTGAAAACAATACAATAGTGGCTTTGGCAGCCTGAATGCAAGCAGCACTTTTTTTGCAGTTTGCTGTTTACATTTGGGTACAAAGCCTAAGTAGTTCTGAAAAATGCCGCTAGTTGCCACCGTAAGTGCTTGCGTCTTTTATTGCTGCTTTTTGCCACTAGAAGCCCCCACAGAAGCCATTGTGTTAGTTTCGAGTAATGAATGTTAATTCATAGCAATTTAAAAAAAACTTTACACATACACCATCAAAACGGGCAATTTGAAGAAACTTGACAACTCCTGCTAATGAGAGCAGTGCTTGCAAAAAAGTTTGTTTCAGTCTGCTTTTGAACTTCGGTAAGACATGGAGACAGCAAAAGTAAAAACTTTCAGCTTGTTCCAGACACAGAAAAGCATTTTATGGACCAAAACGTGGCTTCTACTACGAGTTGGAAGTCGTAGCGAACGATTTTGTGAGGAAGCAGCGACAGTGCTTACCTGTAAGTGCAGAAATAATTCAAGTAAAAGCATATCAGAAAATCCAGGATTTTAAAGGGAGCCGCAATTGGGCCTGAAAAATACGGGGAATAACTCATTGCATTTCAGCACTACATCATCAAACTGTGCACCAGAAATTCATGCTGGCTTGTACAGCTGATGGCCGTAAACTGCCACCATTCATTTCACATGGAAAAGCCTGAAGTGTCCCCTAAAGATGTTGTACGTGCTAACGAAATTGGCTGGTGCACCACGTATGCTTGTGTTAGATTTGTACCCAGCTCACTGCCTGTACACCAGATGTGGCAGTGCACTGGGGGGAGGGGGGGGAGGTCCGATGAGTCCGAACCCCACTGACAAAACTTCGGAATTTGTTTATGGATATTTTCTGGGATTATTGGTTCAAATGGCTCTGAGCACTATGGGACTTAACTTCTGGGGTCAGCAGTCCCCTAGAACTTAGAACTAAAAAAAAAAAAAGATGGTTCAAATAGCTCTGAGCACTATGGGACTCAACTGCTGTGGTCATTAGTCCCCTAGAACTTAGAACTACTTAAACCTAACTAACCTAAGGACATCACACACATCCATGCCCGAGGCAGGATTCGAACCTGCGACTGTAGCGGTAGCGCGGTTCCAGATTGAAACGCCTAGAACTGCTCGGCTACTCCGGCCGGCGTCTGGGGTTATTGCACAATTATAAGTCGATAAGGTTGTTCAGTGGAACGGTCCCATATTTTTACAAGGATTAAGGAAAGTAGCACACGTGAGACCCTGGTGTCATTTGGAGAAACGCAGGAAGCACATTAACAAGGCCAGATCAAAAACAGAACCATAGTCTTACCATACAATTTCTATTCTGTACAGAGTTCCTCTTACACATTGGTTGCGAAAACATATTAACGAAGGCAGCCCTTCATTAATTCCAAAATAATTACTGATTTGTCAAAAGTATTGTTTGTATAATTACATCCATTAATTTCATTATTTAAACAAATAATTCAGCCTAACATTTATTTATTTTAATTGTCATTTCTGTAAGTTAAACATTAAACAATATATAGTTTCAGTGCCTATTATTGTGAGGATATTTGGTTAGATTAACAACAATCCATCCAACTTAACAGTGGAATAAGTGTAGCACAAATAGGCTGTGTGTTAGAACAATTAATGGCAATGTCTGTTTAATTTATTTGAAAAACTGTGTCACACATACTGTATTATTCTGCAATAACTGTGAACTGTGTGGTTAGGTTTTTACTGCTCATAGCTGTTCAACAGCAAACCATTGTAGCAGGATGTTGATGTTGCCTGCAACCTATTAATGAAGCTTATCAACATTTACAATAGTGAACTGGCCATATAATTGTGTAATATTGGGGGTTTGTGAACAGTGAAAGTAAAGAAATGTGAAACGCAACTGTGCAATTGCAGCTACATTAAATACAGTAGTCAGTGTTGAACTTAACGCCCCAATTTTCAGCCAGTATAAAAGTACTGTACGTCGAAGCCAAGGACTATCAACAAAGAAATAAAGCAGGTCAATGTCACACTGTGGTGCACAAAACTGAGTACATGGCTGTACAAAATTTCTAAGAGTTTGTAGAGGTAAAATCACATTGCCTATACTTTCTGTATAGTTCATTGTAGGCCATACATTATTACTTATGAAATGTAACCAGTCTATCTAATATCTAAATTGTATTTAAAGTTGGGAGCAGAATGATATCTCTTTTCATTTTTGCAATATTGGTTGTTATATCCATGGAAGGGTCACTCGCGGCACATCCGCATCCTTTCCTGTGCATCGGGAATAAAATGGTCATAAAAATCGTCGTATCTCATAAACATTTCAAGATGTCGAAACGACATTCTTTGGGAATGACAGCACGCAGAAAGGACCATTTTATCTTATGATTAACACTCGATACATTTTTGTCAAACATGTGAGCAGAGCAAAAACAAGACTCCCTACAAATTACACAGTGAGGTTTTGTCAGAATTTTCATAGTCAAACAAAGAGAGAAACAGGCAAATAGAGTATCAAAGTGACCAGCATGAGGTCTAGTTTTGCTTGAAAATATTTAATTGCCTCAAAGTAATCAGGATAATTGAGTAAAACGTAATTACCGAGCCGAGGAAAAATCTAAATATTCCACAAAAAACTGCTGCAAGCTATGTAAATGAAGTGACAAAAAGTTCATCTGTTCAAGGCCTAGCTACTTTGCATATAAAAAGATACATTGGTGCAATATTTAAATGTCAAAAAGGTTTCCTTCGAATCAAGCATTAAAGTTGGAATTGTTGAGAAAAGAAGATGTTAGCATGGCAAATGAGGTCCCAATAATAATGCAACTGAGAAACATCAAATGTTTCGCTAGTACTCTTTATTTCATAGTTTAGACAAATAATTTTACGAAATGTTTGACTTTCTACTAAAAACTTTTGTACGCTTCACTTAGACAGACTTGGCCTTAATATTTACTGCTGAAGAATTACATTCGCAACAATCGAGTATCAGTAAAATTTCATTGTTACTGATTGTATCTTATTATGAATTTAATGTAAATAAAATAGAAAGAAACTTCCACATGGGAAAAATATATTAAAAACAAAGATTCCAAGACTTACCAAGCGGGAAAGCGCCGGCAGGCAGGCACAATGAACAGAACACACAAACACACACATAGAAATACTAGCTTTCGGAACCGATGGTTCCTGAAGAAGCAACCATTGGTTGCGAAAGCTAGTAATTCTGTGTGTGTGTTTGTGTGTTCTGTTCATTGTGCCTGTCTACCGGCGCTTTCCCGCTTGGTAAGTCTTGGAACCTTTGTTTTTAATATACGAATTTAATGTGTGTGATATACTGAGATAGGTACAGGATGTTTCAAAAATGACCTATATATTTGAAACGGCAATAAAAACTAAACGAGCAGCGATAGAAATACACCGTTTGTTGCAATATGCTTGGGACAACAGTACATTTTCAGGCGGACAAACTTTCGAAATTACAGTAATCAACCACCCTTGTCAATCGAGTACACTACTTTACACCACAGATAACTCCAAGACACCATATGCATTCTTTGTATTTAAGGTAGTTAGTCATTCTTCCGCATTAAAAGTTCTTGATAATGTAAAAAACATTCATCTTCAATTTACTGATGAGAAAATTGAACGCTACTCTGCTCATTTGTCTGGTGATCTTCATTGTTGATGATAAAAATTATGAAATTCTCAATGAAGATTCCTCCCTTTGGAAATTTCATGCACAGCATTCCTTTTTGCTTTATTTACCTTTGTAAAGCTAATTTTGTTCACTTACTCTCAAGCTACAGTATTCTACAGTTTAGGGTGCCATTTTGTTGAAATAGCTGGTTGGCTCTATGTAGCCATCTCGTAACGGATGATTGCCGCTCACATGCAGGACACCCAAACTTTTCACCCAACGGCTGCTTTTTGCTGGAGTGTTGCGTATCGAGGCATCCCTCACTGTCAGTCACTTCTGATGCTTACGTGGGACACAGTCTAAAAGACTTCAGTTCGACTCTGGAAAAAGTTTTTGACTGTGGAAAAAGTTTTCCACAGCTGCAACTGCCTTGTCACTACTGGTGGAATGGTATCCACACAATGTTCCTTCAGTTTTCAGAAGAGTGAGAAATCACTGTGTTATTTCCGGCAAATAATATGGATGAGGTAAGATTTCATCTCTTGAGCACTGCGAGCAGGCACATTGTTATGCAGGAGTCACATGTTTTTCACAATCTCTCCGCAGCCTAATAGTTTGTTAACATCATTTCCCACTCATTACGAAAGAGATAGACAGTATAACCTTCCCAGAGAAGGACTTCATCTTTGTCTTCCTTGGTGGAGAAAAATCTGTGTGTTTCCATTTTTCGCTTCTTTTTTTCATTATGGACTGTAAGGGTGAACCCAACATTGATTCACAGTGATTAGACGGCAGAAAAACTTTCCTTCCTTGGCCTTGTCCATCTTCAACATTTTCACTGCAGATGTCACACACTCCTCCCCTTGAATGAGTGTTAAAATATGAGGAACCCATCAAGCCAATGCTTTTGTAATTGTCATTCATATACTATGACATGCACTGATGCTTAGCTAATGCCAATCTAATAATTATTTGGGTTATAACGCACCTACCAAACAGTTTAAAACTTACACTTTTGCAAGACCCTTGGTTAGTTTATCAGAGATGATTTGCTGCTCCATGGTGGTCCTTTCAAATCTTTGAGACCACAATGAAACAATCTTCTCAAATAAATAGCAAGACTGCTTCAAAGGTGAATGAATGTAAGTTAAATTGGATGAGTAGGAGATATATTTCGTTGCTGCCTTAATACAATGTTAATGGTATGTTATTCCACTCAGCCTCATGTGTCAGCTATTTAGCTATCAAGTTACAAAACAGTATGAAATGTAGTGAGAACGTAAGGTTAGTTGTAGAGAAGGCATATACTGGGACTAAAACAGTTTACTCTTACTTTTGTGAATGTGCAGCACATCTATAAAAGAGACCATGTTCAGGAAGTATGTGAGATTCACTCCTCAATACTGCTCGAGTATTTGAAACCCCCATTTGATCGGATTTTGGGTCAACATTGAAGCAATTCAAAGGCACGTTGCTAGATGTGTTAGCAGTCAATTTTAACAGTATGAGTATGTGTAAATGGAGCAATATGAGAGTTTTATGAAAATGGTTTGTCCAAAATTTAATGAGAATCCTAGGAGCGAAGAGCAAGAGCTTTTCATGACCTGGTATTGAGAAAGTTTAGAGAAACAGCATTTGTGACAGCCTGTAGAAGGGCTCTACTGTCTCCAAACTTGAGTAAGGAAAAAATAAGGGAAACTGGGGCTCATACCGATACCGTCCCTCATTCAATTTGCGAGTGGAACGTGAGAGAGAATGACTAGCAAAGCACCCTCCAACATGCAATGTAAATTATGTAGATGCTCATTGTATTCCATATCTTGCATTCTTGGTTATTTTGCAAAACTGATCACCAAATTGCATTCAAACTGCATTCTTTCTTCCCTGTTTTCAGATGCTCTGTTCACTTATTACAATTATGACTTCTAGTATCATCAAGATTACTTTTATTTTCCTTGGTCCCACCTTGTACTGTGGTGATTTCTTACAGCCGATCGTCAATATGGACGGCAAGTGAGAAAAAGAATAGTCCAACCATATGGATTCATATATTTGACTGCGGATCGTAAAAGGATGCTCCTTACCTGCAACACCTGGTGTTGGGCTGCCCACAGCAGTATTACCAGCATCAGAGGTGGAAGCCTGACAAGCAAAAGAAAAGAAGTAAATTACAAAATAATCTTTTTTACTTGAAGATCTCTGATCTGACGAATATATTCATCAAGGTTTTATTAATACTTAATTAGAGTACTGAACTACTCTAAATCATTAAACATTACAAATATATCAACATGTGAAACATCTATTGCATCTAGGTACAAACACACACGTTAAAATGTTACAAAACTTATTTGTTGTTTTCTTTTAGATTATGTTGTTCTGCAGTACACTTGTTAACGCCCATGTCTCAATAATTAAAAACACACAGCAAGTTAATTAAGTAACAAAATAATGATTCTACGCCACACCTCCAAATCGAAACAAAGTTGGTCCATTGTAATATGAGACACAATTTAGGTCGAATGAATGACGATACAGCTACAGTAGTTTGGTTCGAGTCGTAAGCTTAGTAGTTAAGCTTTAGCAGGTAGCTATTGCTGTGTATCAGGCGCTCCGTCCGTATTTATACGGGTACCATTCCTTTTTCACATGCTTTGTCTGGTTTGAATTGATTGCTTATTTTTCTTTGATCTGATAAGTGCCATTCTCTTTCTTATAGGTGTTTACGTCACTCTAAGCTGAAAATGCATTACTGTACTGTGCCATGCGTTTGTTTGTCGCAGTCTGAGTGTTTACGGCCTGTCGGCTCTTTAGTACATTACATTCTGCACAGAAATTAGAGTCATCTTAGATTTAAAAATCTAGTCAATTGCCGTGCTTCATTTCTGACTGTATCATTATCAGGCATAAGAATAATACAAATATAAATGACATGATATGTAGATTCTTCCGCATTTGCTGTTATCTCACTCTAGCTTCGTAGTTTATTAGGCAGACAGGATTTAAATGAGCTAGCAGCAAACACAATAGAATACATGGAAAAATGTTTATATTTGTATTATTCTTATGGTGAGAGAATACTGCATGTGATTCACAATTCATAAAAGTTCCTGTTAGCAACCACCTCTTTTCACAGGTAGGAAAAAATTCAGAACGTAGAGTAGGCCACATTGACAAACATCCGAAACAGTCTTGCCAGTCGGATTTTCGTAGTACATTGAAATGCCTCTTTAATTTATTTACTGACACAGAGGTTTTGGAGCCAGTATTTATCTTTGTGCCTGCAAAGCATGCCTAAGTAGCGCTACATATATTCGACGGCAGAAATTAGATGTGGCGGCACCTACCAACATTTCTCAGAACTTCCACTTACTTTGCACTCAATTCTAAGCCGCAGGCTGTTTTCTGGATTACAGAAATCAGAAAAAAACTGTGGCTTAGATTGGAGTAAATACGATATACGTGGAATAGACCTGGAGACACCTAAAGGTTTCAGATTCATTATATAATGGTTATACAGAGATTTAGGAACCAGGTTTTAAATTGCAGGACATTTCCAGGGGCAGATGTGGACTCTGACTACAATTTATTGATTATGAACTGTAGATTAAAACTTAAGAAACTGCAAAAAGGTGACATTTTAAGAAGGTAGGACTTGGGTAAACTGAAAGAACCAGAGGTTGTCGAGAATTTCAGAAACAGCATTAGGGAACGATTGACAAGAATGGAGGAAAGAAATATAGTAGAAGAAGAATGGGTAGCTTTGAGAGACGAAATAGTGAAGGCAGCAGAGGACTAGTAGAAATCCTTGAGTAACAGAAGAGATATGACATTTAATCAGCAATGAATGAAGCAGGCGAAAAGGAGTAAGAGAGAGAGAGAGAGAGAGAGAGAGAGAGAGAGAGAGAGAGAGAGAGAGAGAAAGTGCAAAACGGCTAGAGGACAAATGTAAGGATGTTGAAGCGCATATCACAAGGGGTACGACAGGTACTGCCTACAGGAAAATTGAAGAGATCTTTGGAAAAAAGAGAACCACCTATATGAATATCAAGAGCTCAGATAAAAAACCAGTCCTAAGCAAAGAAGGGAAAGCATAAATGTGGAAAGAGTATATACAGGGTCTATACAATGGTGATGTACTTGAGGCCAATATTATGGAACTGGAAGGGGACATAGAGGAAGATGAGAAGGTATATATAATACTGGATGAAAAACGTGACAAAGCACTGAAAGACTTAAGTCAAAACAAGACCCTGGCAGTAAAGCTACTGATAGCCTTGGGAGAGCCAGCTATGACAAAACTCTTCCACTTGGTGGGCAAGATGTATAAGACATCAGACACTTCAAGACGAATATGATAACTCAACTCCAAAGAAAGCAGGTGACAACAAGTGTGAAAATAACTGAGCTATCAGTTTAATAAGTCATAGCTGCAAAATAATAACACAAATCCTTTACAGAAAAATGGAAAAAAACTGGTAGAAACTGACCTTGGGGAATATCAGTTTTGATTCCGCAGAAATGTAGAAACACCCAAGGCAATACTGACACTATGACTTCTCATAGAAGATAGGTTAGGGAAAGGCAACCCAACATTTATAGCGTTTGTAGATTTAGAGAAAGCTTTTGAAAATGTTGACTGAAATACTCTCTTTCAAATTCTAAAGGTGGCAGGGGTAAAATACAGGTAACAAAAGGCTATTTACAATTTGTACACAAACCACATGGTAGTTGTTAAGTGTCAAGAGGCACGAAAGGGAAGCAGTGGTTGACAAAGGAATGAGACAGGGTTAATTCCTGATGTTATTCAATCTATATATCGAGCATGCAGTAAAGGAAACAAAAGAAAAATTTGGAGTAGGAATTAAAGTCCAGGGGGAAGAAATAAAAGCCTTGAGGTTTGCGATGAAATTGTAATTTTGTCAGAGCCAGCAAAAGACTTGGAAGAGCAGTTGAACAGAATGGACAGGATTGTGAAAGGAGGATATAAGATGAACATCAACAAAAGCAAAATGATGATAATGGAATATAGTCGAATTAAATCACATGATACTGAAGGAACCAGATTAGGAAATGACACACCTTAAAGTAGCAAACGAGTTTTCCTACTTGGGAAGCAAAACAACTGATGACTGGTGAAGTAGAGAGGATATAAAATGTAGACTGGCGATGGCAAGGAAAGTGTTCTGAAGAGAAATCTGTTAACATCAAGAACAGATTTGTCAGGATCTTTTCTGAAAGTAAATAAAAATGCCATGTGACTAGGGCCTCCCGTCGGGTAGACCGTTCGCCAGGTTCAAGTCTTTCGATTTGACGCCACTTCAGCAACTTGCACATCAATGGGGATGAAATGTTGATGATTAGGGCAACACAACACCCAGTCCCTGAGCGAGAAAATCTCCGAAAGTATTTGTAGGGAGTATAGCAATGTATCGATGTGAAACATGGACGATAAATAGTTTAGACAAGAAAATAGAAGTTTTCAAATGTGGTGTTACAGAACAATGCTGAAGATTAGATGGGTAGACCATGTAACTAACAAGGAGGTACTGAACAGAATTGGGAGAAGATAAATTTGTGATACAACCTGACCAAAAGAAGGGATTGGCTGGTAGGACACATTCTGAGGCAGCAATAGATCACCAATGTAGTTCTGGGGGGAAGCATGTGAGGTAAAAATTGGAGAGGGAGATAAAGAATGAATACAGTAGGCAGATTCAGAGAGATGTAGGTTGCTGTAATTTCTCAGAGATGAAAAGGGTTGCACAGGATAGAGCAGCATGGAGAGCTGCATCAAACCAGTCTTTTGACTGAAGATGACAACAACAACAACAACAACAACAACTAGCCTACCACTACTACTACTATACTACTACTACTACTACTACTACTACTCATATTACGAGATAACTGGAAAAGCAAGTAAAATATAGCTAGAGTGCAAAAGTTAGGTATATTTTATTTCTGTGCCACTTACCTGTTTAGTCACAGGTACCATTTCGACATTTTTATTTCTTTCTCTCTGTTCTATTTTCAGTGTAAGGTACAATGTCCTTATGGGGAAATAAACTGCCTGAGGGAACATTCGACCAATCTGGAAACGAATTAATTAATTAAATGTAACACAATAAATGTCACAACAACTTTCACACATAGCACAGCATACACGTAACAACTGTAAATAAATAAATGAATGATGCAAAAAATTAAAAGGAACAATATTTCAAATATTTTAACAACTTAGGCAATTATCACTTCATATAATAGAAAAGGAAATGTCACATTTATAAGGAGGAGCACACTAATTATTTCTGTAAACAGAGAGCTGTTACACTATTAATAAAATTACCATATTTACCCAATTACAAGATAAGGGTTTTTCTCAAATCTGTCCTTCAAAACATACAGGGTCACCTTACATTCACAGATTAAACTACTGCTACTGAAGTCACTGTGTTTACATAGTGCAACTGATTAGGCCAAGGTTTTATATTCCAAAGCAGCACTTCCCGACAGTTTACCACAATGAACTGTACCAAAAATAGCATTTTGGAGAGATCTTTAATGCCATCTACCGCTGGAACTGCATACTTTTGTAACAGGCAATTATAAATAAGAAAACGTTTAAATACAGCATATGTTACCTTCATGAGAAATTAAATCAAGATGACAGGTACACGATTTGCTTCTGTTAGCCTGTCACACAACAGCAAACATGATCATGACTTCCAATAATATCATATAGATGATTATGCAAGCATTATGAATAAAATAAGAATAGTTTATGTCTAATATTCAAGGTATTTTAAACACAAAGTTAGTATAACAAACTAAAATATAAACAGCATTGTAAAGGAAAGCTATGGCTTCACAAATTGTAGTAAGGTAGGAACCTAATTTCACAGCTCAGGCTGCCAAAAATATTTGGCGGTTTATTTCTGACAATGTTGCGGTTTACATTGTTTGTGTGGGCCCTTAAACTGCCACTGTAGTAAGAGCACTGTTGATTTTTTGAAGTTGGTTACAGTGTTAATCCAAAGTTGTATTATTTCTGCCAATTCCACTATAGGAAGCTGACAGGACATTGTATACCTGTCATTTATGCTTATATTGGCAGTGCTGTAAGAACTGTAAAGTGTAGGAATCAATAGAGGATGCAAACTACAGCTGTGACTCAGTTAAGAAACATGGACCCACAAGTTCACAGTTCCCAACTGGTTCAAACAGACAACACAATGCTAACTTTAAATTAATGATGATTCATGAAGCTGAGGCCACAAACAATTGAGCAAAGGATGAAAATTTGTTGCCGTAGATATGAATGTTCGCAGGTGGCTTCAAGACAAAGAATAAATTAATGATTATCAGTTCTACGTGCCAAACTTTGACGGGAAAAACATAGGGAAAGTTTCATGATTTGGAGCAGCAGGTTGTCCAATATGTGCAAGAGAAACGTAATGAAGTCTTCCCGAATACTTGAGAAGTTATCCTAATGAATGTGCTGGACACACAGAAGAATTTGCCAACTGCATGTGTAATAGAATTCAAAGCAAGTAATGGTTAGTGCATGAGGATGAAAAAGAGGGCAAGACTTAACATTATGACACATAACTACACTCACCCAGTGACTTCCCATGGCAAATGTAGGAAACTACTTGCATGTCAGCTTCATGTGGTCAATCTTAGGAAATTGCATGACTACTTGCTAAGTCATATGGGCAATACTGATCAGACCTACTTATTTTGATATGCCTCCAAATGTTAGTGACCTATAATGAGTTCTAGAAATGAAATGAAATGAGCATATGGTGTTATTCGCCAGGTGGCCTCAGCTGGAAATGGCCAAAATAACAGTAATGATGGGTGCTCTAGCAGAGGGAAGCAGGCATCCCCTCAATATGTGATTCTTTGCAGAAAAACGATACCAAAAGAAACACTGCCTCCAGCGCAGATGAAAAGGGATGGATGATTACCTGATGCTGGATTGGTCAAAGGTTGTTTCGACTAGAATACCAAGTTCTTTCCTTAAAAAAAGGAAAATGGTTGTGCTGGGTCCTTTCATGAAATTAAGAATCTGACAGCAAAGAACGACATAGATCTGGTAATAATTTCTGGTTGCATGACCTCACAACTTCAAGTATTAAATGGACACTATATTGTGGCAGTTTTAGGTGGAGAGAGTTTTGAACTACGGTTGTGCACAATACCAAAAGAGGTCGGGCATTAACTATCACTGCCAACCGCAGCAAATAACTGCCCTGAGTCCACTACCAAATGCTTTGTGTTGCGGATTGCGTGTTTTCTTTTTTTATTATGTAAATGGACCGCAAGTAGAGGTGGTAAAGTGAAGGACTCCAGTTCAGAGAGAAGGGACCGCACGTGAACCACAATTGTTAGCCCCGATCTGGGCTGCCGATGCGGGAGATGGACTGCCGCGGGCGGGAAATGCTCAGGGGAACTATGAATGTCTGCTGCGTAACTGGCGAGCAGTTGTGCACATGTGATGTGCAGTGGAGGGACACCAGCTCCACCTGTACGCTGGTCACCGGACCTATCCTAAAAGCTCCTGTCGCTAATTGAGTCCCACAATGGTGCTCAGGGTCGAATAAGTGCAATGCTGAAGGCGCTGCTGAACCATAAGCCACACTTCCATAGTCAATTCGGGATTGGACAAAGGCTCTGTAGAGCTGCAGCAGTGTACAGCGAACTGTACTCGAATTGGTGTTGCTCAGGCAACAGAGAATATTGAGGTGCTGCCAGCACTTCTGTTTAAGCTGACAAAGATGAGGGTGCCAAGTCAATCGAGCAACGTAAACCGGTCCTAGGAATTGATAGGTCTCCACTGCAGTGAGTGGATCATCATTAAGGTAAAGTGTGGGTTCCGGATGAACGGTACGACACTGACAGAAGTGCGTGACACACGACTTTGCAGCTGAAAACTGGAAGCCATGGGCTAGAGCCCATGACTGCGCCTTTTGGGTAGCTCCGTGGAGACGCCGCTCAGCAACAACAGTACTGGAGCACCAGTACGATATGCAGAAGTCGTCTGCATACAAAGAAGATGAGACGGAGGGCCCGACAGCTTCTGCTCGACGGTTAATGGCCACTAAAAATAGAAAGACACTCAATACAAAGCCCTGCGGGACTCCATTCTCCTGGATATGGATGGAACTACGGGGGTCACCAACTGCGACACAGAAAGTACAGAGCGACAGGTAGTTTTGGATAAAAATCAGGAGTGGTCCCTGGAGACCCCACTCATACAATGTGGCAAGGATGTGATGTTACCAAGTCGTGTCGTATGCTTTACATAAAGTCAAAAAAGATGGCAATCAGGTGTTGCCGTCTAGAAAAGGCTGTCAGGATGGCAGACTTGTTGGACACAAGTTTATCAGTGGTAGAGCGACCTTGGAAGCCGCGTGACTCCAGAACCCAACCCAACTGCCGATATACCGTACATCCCAGCAGCTTATGAAGAACGTTGGTGAGGCTGATGGGCCGATAGCTATCCACATCAAGCAGGTTTTTACTGGGTTTGAGCACCGGAATGATGGTGCTCTCCCGCAACTGCGATGGAAAGATGCCAGCGCACCAGATCCGGTTGAAGATGACGAGAAGATGTCTATTCTAGTCAGATAAGAGATGGTTAATCATCTGGCTGTGGATGCCATCAGGCCCAGGAGCTGTGTCGGAGCAATGTGCAAGGGCACTGAGGAGCTCCCACTCTCTAAATGGGGCGTTACAGGATTCATTGCAGCGTGTAGTGAATGAGAGGATGTTCCCTACCAGCCGCTGTTTGAGTGTGCGAAAAGCTGGGGGTAATTCTCCGACACAGAGACTCGAGCAAAGTGCTCGGCAATCGTGTTTGTGTCGGTACATAACTCGCCATTTATGATAACACCGGGGACACCTCTTGGGGCCTGGTACCCGCAAAGATGTTTGATCTTTGCCCAGACTTGGGAATGTGACGTATGGCACCCAAAGGTGGAGATGTATCTCTACCAACACTCCTTCTTCTGTTGTTTGATAAGGTAGTGAAGACGGGCATGGAACCGTTTAAAGGCTATGAGGTGCTCCAGGGAAGGGTGCCGCTTATGCCACTGTAGAGTTCGCCGACACTCCTAATTGCTTCAGCGACTTCCGACGACCACCAAGAGACTGCCTTATGCCTCGGGCACCCTAAAGAGCGAGGGATCGCGTTTTCTGCCGCAGAAACAATTTTGCTAGTCACCTGCTCAATCATCACATTGATGTTACTGTGCGGGGGAGATTCAGCAGTGACAGCAGAGGTGAAAGTTCCCCAGTCCGCCTTGTTCAAAGCCCATCTGGGCAGGCGTCCGTGCGCCTGTCACTGGGGCAGTGACAGGAAGATGGGGAATTCATCACTACCACACAGGTCATCATGAGCTCTCCAGTGGATAGATGGGAGAAGTCCTGGGCTGCAAATTGATAAATCAATGGCCGAATAACTACCATGAGCCACACTGAAATGCGGCCCCAGTATTTAAGAGGCAGAGGTTGAATTGTGACAGTTAAGTGTCGATATCTCTGCCTCGGCCAGTAAGCATGGTACCACCCCGCAAAGGGTTATGGGCATCAAAATGTTCCAGAAGTAGGAAAGGTTTAGAGAGTTGATCAATCAGTGCATCTAATACATTCAGGGGTGCTGCACCATCTTGGAGGAAGATATAAATTGCATACAGTTATTTCCTGTGTCATCCTTATTCTGACAGACACAGCTTCAAGAAGGTTTGAAGGGGCACATGTTCACTACAGACCAGCCACAGCGAACGCAAACTCCACCTGGCACTTGATTACAGTCACTACGGTTACTGTAATATCCCTTATAGCTGTGGAGGGCAGGGGTCCGCATTGCTGGGAACCAGGTTTCCTGGAAGACAATGCAGATAGCAGGTATAAAGCTTAACAGTTGACGTAGCTCAGCCAGGCGGTGGAAAAAACCACTGCAATTCCACTAGAGGATGACATCGAGAGACTGGGAAGGCATGGAACATTCAATGAGGCAGTTTACGCCTCAGAGTCACCTGATTTATTGCCTGAGCACTCTATATCCATTGTGTCTGAGGGTCTGGCGAGGTCTAGGTCCTCAGCGGATACCAAAATCTCCACCCCATCCTCAGCCACAGAGCTTGCAGGTAGAGGTGGTGTGGGTGCCACCACGGTTTCCTTGGTCTTAAGGGTTTTATTTTTGGATTTCTCTCGCTGCTCCTTGGGTTTACCTGGCTGGGAGGGCTTCACTGGCTCAGTCTCCGGGACTGAGCATGAGCATGAAGCCCTACAAACAGCTGCTTTTGGGCTCTTCAGCCACTGGCAGGTGTCATCTTTCCCACTAAAAGAAATCTGCTAAGGGAGTGACCCAAGGGACCGCTTCCTAGCGAGAGAAACCGAAGAAGACTTATGCTTCTCCGGCTTAGAAGTGGGGACAGATGTACCCGATGGTTTGGGGGGGGGGGGGGGGGGGGGGGTGTTGCTCCCGAAGTAAGCGGTGCAGGAGCAACAGGGAGGGAAATGCCCCCCACCATCTAGGGGGCAGGTGCAGTCTTCCAGCTCTGAGAGGTGACGTGGATTGGCGGAGCTGATGGTGCCAGAACTGTTGTAGCGGCGGCGTAAGGCAATGTCATACGCACAGAATGCAGGCATTCAAATTTTCTCTTAGCCTCAGTGTAGGTCAGTCTGTCCAGGGTCTTGTACTCCATGATTTTCCTTTCTTTCTGGAGAATCCCACAGTCAGGTGAGCAAGGTGAATGGTGTTCTCCACAGTTGACACAGATGGGAGGCAGGGCACATGGAGTATTGTGACTATTATGAAAGGGTTCAGAAAGTGCTGCATATCCAATGCTATGGGTGGTTCACAAATTATGGGACTATGGGAGGAAGAAATGGCAGTAGGCTTAAAAATGAAGATGAATTGAAGACAATTAAAAATACTGATATGGCAAAAATAGTACGCAAAAAAGGAATTGAAAATAAAAATTGTGATAAATTATTTCTCTCTTTTTATTTTCTTTCTCCTTTTATTATCAAAATGTAGACAATCAGCGAATGAGCTAAGTTTAGAATATTATACATTAATTTTTAGGCACATACTTTGAATCAATAAAACAGTTTCTACTTATGATTAGTCAGATTATGTTAAAAATAAACTTTTACCACTGAGTCTGTTTAAAAAGGGTTGGGGTGGCCTCATCTTATATTCAGGTAAACACAGTTCTGTCAACGTCAGTAGCAAAACATATCACAGCAAAATCTATGGTACAAATAAAACAAAACATTGAAACGTATTTGTAAAACTAAGAATATTTTCCAGAAATGAGGGTACATTCTCCTTATCATAAGCAGTATGTTGTCAGTTGTTCACACATGATAGGGCCTTGAGATTACAACTGAACAATAATGAATAGGAGTGCCTACTTACCAACTGTCGAAACACGGACAGCGGGAGCACAAATGGAAAAAGAAAACTTTCAGAACTTCTTACAGTGGCTGCTTGATCAGAAGAAAAAGGAAGATAGCAAATAGGAGAAGGTTAAGGAAAGTGATAAGAAAAAGATGCTCCGAACCCTGCATAAGGAGATTCAATCACCTGATGCAGGGTTCAGACAGCTAACAGATGCCTAAATGAGTTTGATTCACTAATGTACCAGCATTAGGTTGGCATTGCAATAGCTATCAACATTATGCATAATAATGAATATGGAGATAGTCTTTTCAATAAATGTTATGAGTTCAATATTCCTGAAAAAGGGAAAAATGCAACCTAACTTACTATTGGGCATACCTATTTGACTTTTACTGCAAAGAAAATTTCCGTGTAAGTGACAGAATATGTACTGGCAACACATAGAGCAAACACTGTGAGACAATATTAGTTATCTCACTGTGTTCTACCAAGTGTCCAATCTGTATTCTCCCTTCTGCGACCAGAGGCAGAGAGGACTTGCTGAACAACAAGTGGTTGTCCTCATTACCGATTTTTACACATTTTTCTTCCTGGCAGGAATTTTTCATGTATTTAGTTTCCTCCCTCTTTTTGGGCCATTTATAATGTACTTCCCACATCCCTAACTTGCCTACTATGCTCTCTGCCACTTCAAAATTGTTAGGTTTCTAAATCTTCTGTCATACCACCAGGGCTAATTTCCCAATCATCTAGTACAATTTGTCTCCTGTGACTAGGTGTCTTGGTTGACATTTTATGCACTTAAGCCTCAAATCCTTTCCTATCTGCTGCTCCTGGCACTGAAAACTAACCATATTTATACATTCAGTGCATTTATACCTGATGACTAGGTTTCCTCTAGCAACATTATAAATAAGAATATTCTCTGAAAGGAATGCTAATCCAGTGCTCACTAAATTAAATGTTCTGAAAGAAATTTCACCAGAATGAGGTTTATACAATATACTCATTGTCAGAAAAAAGGCTAAGTACCTGTAAGCAAAAATTTTATGTAGATGCTATTCCATACATTTAGGCGACTTCAGTACATATGTAAAATGATTATGTCACCCTGTAACCATGTTATCAGGTCTCTCAGGTTATGTAATGCGAACACAATCTGTCAAGATGGTTAAAGTGGATTAGGAATGACCACCCAGTGTGCTTTACACCACTGGAGGGAGACAGGCAGCAGTTGGGCCATTGAACCGCCATCCAATGAGCAGCTTGCCATTAAATCCACAAAACAGGCAGCTTCCCTTGGAGTGGAGTAATTCACAGAAATAATGGAATGCCGAATAGTAGTACCATATCATTTTCGTTGACGAATATCAGTTTTGTACCCCTGGGATTATTGCTATCAGTGCAGGTGTATGGCACATTCAAGGTAAGAGGACCCATTGTGAGTTTACAAGCCCTGCCACTCTCGACATGGCCTGAGTGAAACAGCACACAGCAAGGTGGATCTTCAGAAGCGTGGCCAGAATTTAGCACCAAGAGAGGTGGCCACATGTAATGGATGGAACTTCACAAACAAGTTCTGGTTCCTGCAGCAGTTCCAAATACAGTTGGAACTGTCACTTTGCAGCTGTAGAATATTACTTGCAAATATTACACGGATAAACATTACACCTCCATAATATTTGCCAATATCAAATTGTGTATAGACAATGATAATAAAAACACTTATGACACTCTTGTATATATGTAAATAGTTACTTGTATTTTGTTCAATGGCACCATCTTACTTTTTTATTAATGTTTACTCTAATATGCACATAAGGGTGTTTTTTCAGGTCGAAAAGTGACCAGTATGGAAAGGTGCTCATATCAATATGTCTAATAGAAAGAAGAACAAATTATTTCCAACTGTGGTCATTTATTATAACGAATTATCATTACAAGCTACGACCATGACTAGCGCAATCTGGTTTCCGAGGTGTTAATCATACATCGCTGCTGCATCTCGTGGTCTTTATTACCTTCAGTCAGTCACAAGCAGTCAGCCTGTTTGCAAGGGCAGTTGTTGGTGAGAACAAGTAGTTTTTAGGAGGAGATGAACTTCATGTATGCTTTCACAACTGGAGAATCTTACTCTGGCTCGAGTATTCATTTACTTCATGATGAACGTAAGCGGACAAGGAAGCAGCATCACTGATGAACTTGTATAGTAACACATAGGCGGGACTTGGGACTTTGGTTTGCTTGCAACATAACTGATTTAACTGAGCACCCAGGAAAATATTATTCACTATTTCACAGAATCTCAACTGCACTTGGCTACAATTTCAATCCTTCAATTTAATGTGAAAACCTACATACATTTAATAATTTTGTGTAAGTCTACCATACGTCTTCTGGAGTTATTAGTGAAAATACAGTATCCAGTCTTCCCCATTGTGCAGAATAAATTATTTAGTATTTTGTTTCCATCGAATTTCTTATTTTATTCAACTTATTTTACTGTTCACTGATCACTGCAATAGATTTCTATATCTTCATATTTACTCTGTAAGCCACCATACGATGTATGGCGGGAAGTACCATGTACCACCACTAATCATTTTCTTTCCTATTCCAAAGACAAATGGAGTGAAGGAAAAATTACCTTTCTATATGTTTCGTCTATATGTCTCCAGGACAATAACTAGTTTGGACAAGAAGAGAATAGAAGCTTTCGAAATGTGGTGCTACAGAAGAATACTGAAGATAAGGTGGATAGATCACGTAACTAATGAGGAGGTATTGAATAGGATTGGGGAGAAGAGAAATTTGTGGCACAACTTGACTAGAAGAAGGGATCGGTTGGTAGGACATGTTTTGAGGCATCAAGGGATCACAAATTTAGCGTTGGAGGGCAGCGTGGAGGGTAAAAATCGTAGAGGGAGACCGAGAGATAAGTACACTAAGCAGATTCAGAAGGATGTAGGTTGCAGTAGGTACTGGGAGATGAAGCAGCTTGCACAGGATAGAGTAGCATGGAGAGCTGCATCAAACCAGTCTCAGGACTGAAGACAACAACAACAACAACAACAACATGTCTCCAGATAAGTTCTAACTTCTTTTATGTATTCTTTGTGTTGCTTACGCAAAATGTACATTGGTGGCAGTAGAATCTTTCTGCAGTCAGCTACAAATACCTTTCTCTAAATTTTCTCATTAGTCTTTCACAAAAAGAACTTAATCTTCGCTCCAGTGATTTCCACTTGAGTTCAAAAAGGCTCTCTATAACACTTGTGAACATCGAACCTACTGATAACAGATCTAGCAGCAAGCCTCTCAATTTCTTCAATGTTTCCTTTAAGCCAATGTGTAGGGTATCCCAAACACTCTAGAACAAAACTCAAGAATTGGTCACACAAGCCTTCCACATGCAATCTCCTTTTTAAATGAATTACATTTTCCTAAAATTCTCCCAATAAGGCATATCATTCGCCTTCCCTACTTCCATCCTTACGTGCTCATTGCATTTCTTATCATGTTGTGATTTTACATCTAGATATTCAATTGATGACTGCATCAAGCAGCACACCACTAATACTGAATTTGAACAGTAAATGACTGTTTTTCCTACCCATGTGCATTAGCTTTCATTTTTCTGCATTTAAAGCAAGCTGTCATTCATCAAACTTGACAGAAATTCTAAGTCATCCTATACCTTTCCACAGCCACTCAAGAACAATAATTTCCTGTATACAACAGCTTTCTCAGCTAACAGTTGCGAACTGCTGTTCACCCTACCCATCAGATCATTTTTATGTAGAGATAACAAGAGCTGTCCTGTCAGTGAGGCAATGTGTCAAACGCTTTCCAGAAATCTAGGAATGTGGGATCTGCCCGTTGCCCTTCATCCATCGTTCATAGGATATTGTGTGCGAATATGTCAAGCTGAGCTTAGCATGAGCAATGCTTTCAAAAGCTGTGCTGATTTGTGGACAGAAGCTTTCCTGTCTCATGAAAATGTATTATAATTCAAATTAGAATAAGTTCAAGAATACCAATGATAAGCAAATGTGTCTTTAATTTTCATGTCCATTCTTTTACTTTTCCCATATGTTCGAGTCACCTGCACTTTTTTTCCAGTCGCTTGTGACTTCACGCTGGGTGAGGTATTTGCGATAAATGCAAGCTAAATAAGGGGCCAATGTCATAAAGTATTCTAGCTAAAACCAAACTGGGATTCCGTCTGGCCCTGGTGAAAATTTGTTTTCAACTCTTTCACTTGCTTCTCAGTGCCAAGAATGTCTATTTTTGTTTCCTTCATATTGGAGACTGTAGTGTAGTCAAACAATGACAGGTCTGTAGGTGGTGGTGGTGGTTAGTGTTTAACGTCCCGTCGACAATGAGGTCATTAGAGACGGAGCACAAGCTCGGGTTAGGGAAGGATTGGGAAGGAAATCGGCCGTGCCCTTTCAGAGGAACCATCCCGGTATTTGCCTGAAACGATTTAGGGAAATCACGGAAAACCTAAATCAGGATGGCTTGAGACGGGATTGAACTGTCGTCCTCCCGAATGCGAGTCCAGTGTGCTAACCACTGCGCCACCTCGCTCGGTGACAGGTCTGTATTACCGTCGAGTATGAATTATTATTTTGTTGTCTTCTATTGCCACAGAAGGGGTCGACAAGTGACTGGATTAAAGCCTTAAACACACTTAACGATTTCAAATAGGACCAGAATTTTATCAGGTTCTCGGCAAGACCCTACTCTAAAATATGATGGTGGTAGTAGTTGTATGCTTTGCACTTCCATCTTCTTATACACACATGAATTTCTAGTAACTTCTGCCTGTAGACATTTCCACATTTTTGACCTGAAAGTACAACAATCTCTGCTTCCTCAGGACTTTCCAAATTAATTCATTTCTTTTATCGGAGCTTGCACAACAAAATCTATAACACACACCTGGGATCATTATTAGGGCAGAAGCCCAGCAGTGGATGACCCTCTCAGAAGAATGCAGAGCCACATTTTGTCACCAGGATCCTTTGCTGGTACAGCCTCCAATATATCCTAGCACCAACCGAGAACAAAGGCGCAAATTGACGTGATTGTTTTCTCAACTGGAGGGGTCGGCCTGCAACATTCTGCCAATGTTCTCATGAGACAGCCAGGAGGTGCAGCAACGGGTCACTTCCAGCAGTGGCTCAGGAACACTTAGTAGCACAGCAGTGTCTCACAGGTATCCCTTATCCTCATGTGCTATGTCTCCTCTCATGAGAGAGTACCCTGCGACCATGCCCCCGTTGCGCGCAAGCGCGGCCACACACACACACACACACACACACACACACACACACACACACACACAACAAAATTTGTCCACACACCCCAAGTGCCTTTATAAACTGCCTGCATGTTGCAGATGTGCTTCATTAACCAACAAAACCCACCTATCTACCCCCAACAGAATGTGTGGGACCAGCAAGATCATCAAATGCATCCCAGTGCCAAAATCAAGGACCCCAGGAGCAATTAAAGCAGTTATGGGCCACCAAAGGCTACAATCAAACAGTGAATCAATACAAAATGACACAGACATAAAAGCAACGGTACGTAAAAATTTCATTATATGTTGAGGCAACTTACACTTACTAGAATGACTCAACTGTAAATTTAGTAAACTTGGGCTATTTCAGTCTTGAAATGAGAAAAATTAGAGCCACAAGGTTGTGTAAACTTATGTTTATCAACCATTCATTCCAAGCCCCTGGGTCTTTTCAACAAATTTACAGTACCCATGAAGTCATCCATATATGTACATTAAAATTAAATGACATGGTTTTTATCAGCTAAGTACTTACTACAGCATTACTGTACAATATTTGGAACATCAACTAAAGGTTCACAACATGAAATTTCTACTGTCTAAAGTCAGAGCTAGCTCCTTCAGATGTAAATGCAATTTCTCCACTACGTAGCATATTTTGCATCAGACTTCAAATGGCATGATATGTTACCTGGCTGATAAGATTCAGCACGAGCTTGCCTTCAATACGGAGAATACAGCCGAGCAGCTGTGGAACCCACGGGAGCCACATCAGCGGAGGAATACCAATGGAATATTTATCCATTGCTTCCGCCAATCCGAGGCGCTCATCATCAAATGTCAACAGCCACAAAACCTATAGAGAGATCACAATATTTAATATATAAAGGCACTAAAATCCTGAACACAAACAGTCATTCATGTTAACAAGCAACAACAGATGCAAAAGTGAATTAGATCTTTCTGAATCTCACAAAAACTCATAAGAATACAAAGAAAATGTAAGTAAATCTAACCACAAATGCAAAAATAGGAATTACAACTACATTCTTTTAGAAAGATACTGCTGGAGAAACTTAAGCACAGCAAAAGCTAATAATAAACAGTTTTCCAAATACAGAGGGGCTGATATTTACATAAAGCAGTAAAAATTTTAAACTTCTGTTCTTCTACAGAACGGGAAGATTAAACATGTAAAAAACCACACGTATCTGACACCGTAGCATTACCAATCTATGTCATGGTCCACAACAGGCCTATTTGCAGAGCTACTCGTGCACCTGAGCCCTGGTACCATCACATTATACCCTCATATCGCTTCCCCTATCCATTCCACATTGTCCTGCCGAGTCCAGTGCGGCACTTTCCTTGAGTCTGACCTCCATCTCTCCGACAGCTCGATCAAGACCTCCATACTTTCCAATCCTCTCAACCACCAACACCACTTTTTCAATAGCTGATGTTCCTTCCAGACTAAAAGGTCTCACCAATATAGGTTGCATCTGCAGTGAGGAGAAACACTTCACTATATGTGTGATGGTCTCACTAAGTCCTTCACAGACAGGTGCTACCGTTCAAACATACTCCAAAAACAAGTTTACCACGCCATGTCAACACATGCTATTAATTCTACAACCACCTATGACAACCAGTTGCAAAGAAGCAACTACACCCCCTTCCCCCCTCCTTCCTCTGTTGGTACCAAAATGCAATCCATGACTGAAACAAATTAACCTATATTATTTATTACAGCTTCAACTACCTTTCATCTTGCCCTGAAATGAGGAATAACTTCCACATTTCTCCCAGTGGTATCCCACAACTCAATTTACAAATATGTTGGCCCATCATGAGGCCACACGTACGGTCTTATCCAATGGAAGATCATGCTGTTGAGTGCAACATGCCCCACCTCAGGAGCTGCTTCACAACCTGTGACATCCAGATCTAGCCCTCCTGTATCCGACACTCTGAGTTACTGCATTAGAATTGTCCTTTCCTTCAATCACAATTCTCCTGGCCTCCATCTCCACTGGCCTCTATGCCATACTATCTACACTCCTGTCTCCCGTGCCTCTAATTTGCCTCCATTAATTTACATCTACACTGTTCCCTCTTCACCTATCTTATCTCTCCCAAAGCTTACTCCTCCACATAGTAGTGCACTTCACATGACTCTCCTGCTTCTGTCAGGGTGAGCTCATAAGTGCCACAGTCGTACCTTGTCTCCTTACTACAGGAGGGTCCCTCTAACCCTGGGGTCTCAGTGACACCCCCCTCCCCCTCCTCCTTTTCTTTTTAACTTTTCCCAGCCTATCACTCTCCCTCACATCTGCGAAACGAACAACTGCTTCCAAAAGTTAGAGCTGTGTATTTAGTTTCATACATCTCTATCGGCAGTACAATCATTTCTGCTCAAGTTAAGCACTGGCCAGTAATTCTCTCTCACAATTTTATTTGTGATTGTCTCGCTAGTAAGAAGTAAACTGTCATGTTTCAATTTTCTAACATCAATTACTAAATGACATTATTTTCAAATGCATTCAAATTATTCACCATTGTAGGCCTTCCTAGACTAAGCTCTCTTCAGTGCGATTTGCAGCAACTTCACACAGTGATGTGCAAAACTGAAGTAACTTTTGCATGACATGTCACTGCCAAATAACATAACTTGATGAAAGTTGTACGAATCAACACAAAGAACTGCTACAATATAGTACAAAAGGTAACACAAAAATATGCAACAAAACAAACAGAAATTACAATTTTATTCAAAGATAATAATTACACTGAAGACACCACGATTCATGATGAGCCCCAGAAGGTGGGACATGGTTTTAATAGGGTGTGTGAGGGCCATGGACAGAAATGTGTGCCGTACAGTGCGCTCCCATGCTGGCCATGAGGTTAGTGTGAAGTTCTTGTGGCAGGGTGTTCCATTCCTCCACCAGCACATTTGACAGTAGCTGGATGGTCATTGGAGTATGTGGATGTGCTGCAGCACATCTCGTATGTGGTCAATGTGATTTAAGTTGGGGTTTGTGCAAGCCTGTCTATTCACTGAGTAGCTTCTTATTCCAAGAGTTCCTCCAACTGTGCAGTCCATTGCAGTTGCACACTGTCATCCATAAGAATGAAATCAGGACTGTTTGTACCCCTGAAAACAACGTTGACTGGTGAGTGTATGGTGTTCAAAGATTAGGAGCTGCCAATACCTTAACACCTGGTCCACCAAAATTATGATGTTCGACAGTGTTTCTAGGTGCATTATGTACCCTCATATGGTAAAATATGGAACATGTAATGCATCCAGGAACACTGACAGACATGATCGTTTTGGAGGTCTAGGCATTATGGGGTGGGGAGACATAATGTCGCAAAGTAGTACTGACCTTCAAATCTCTGAACAAGCTACACTTGATGGTCAACATAATTGTGTGACTCAACCCCTTCGCAATGTGTGTTTTCAGGGGTGTATTCAGCTATGACTCAATTTTTATAGATGACTATGTGTGACCGTGTCGAGTTCTGCAGGTGGGGGAGATCTTGCAACCTCCTTCCCTGACTTAAATCCCATTGAGTATATGTATGATGTGTTGAGAATACGTATTAAGCAGGTCCACGTGCACCAACAACCGTCCAGCAGTTGTCAACAGTGCTGGAGGAGTATAGAACACCTTACCACAAAAATGCCTTACCAATGTTGGGGCCACTATGAGAGCATTTTGCGTAGAATGTAACTGCAAATCCTATTAAGAACCATGTCCTACCATTTTTAATGTATAGGGAATGAACATAATTCGCACTTACTTCACCATAATTACTGCCTTTTATTAAAAATTTTTCATTTCCGTTCGTGTCATTGCATGTTTCTTTCAGCTTCTTTCTGCGCTATACTAAAGCATTTCTTTCTACGTACAGTTCAAGTTTCGTTGAGCTATGTAACGTGGCAGTGACACATCAATAAAAGTTACTTTTGTCCTCAAGTTTCACACGCCAGTGCGTTATAACCATATATTTAATGAAAACAGTTTTTTCAGAAAATCAGTCAAAAATTATGTAACTAAATGAGACACTTTCAGACTTTTTCAACGAAATTGATGAATTACACATTTTTTAATTTGTAGCTGATGTTAGGATAGCAAACAGTTCGGTCGAAGCTGAGCGGCATGCGACAAAAACTACATTTCATACTGGGGAAGTTGTTCAAAAGTAATGGAAGCAAAACTGCGACATTAGCTCAGGTGCAGACCCACAAACTCTGCCCCCCCCCCCCGCTGCTGGTGAGCGTACCTTGGCGATGTACTTGCGTGACTTGTGCTCGTTCTGGTGCCGGCAGGCGTGCAGGAAGCAGGTGATGGTGGCATGCCCAATCTGCAGATTGGTGGGCTCCTGCGTGAACACCTGCTCCAGGTAGTCCCCCCAGTTCGCCCACGCCTTCAACAATGTGTCGTGAAGCTGCACAGCTGCCGAGAATGCTTTGTTGGCCTCGTCCGAACGTCCTGTGGGACAGGTGAGGTAACAGTCTGAGAGGTAAGTTTGCGACTGATAACACAAATACACTGACACTAACTCAAATTAAAACTATAGTATACTGAAAATGTATATATCTCAAGGGTTTCATTCCTTAGACTGGATTTGTGAACATGCTGTTTTGAACAGCTGTGCTCAACTCCACTCTCCCCTCCAAATACGAGACTTATTAACGAAGTGCAAGCAGCCTATCATGTGAGTTTCCAGCCCACTAGCAAACAAAGATGTGGTAAGAAAAAAAGTTATTTCATCACACAACCACACACAGATCATACAGGTTTTTATATGACTTGTTTCAAATGTTTTACAGGATTACCTTCAGGTCAATGTGCAATGTAATAGCTTAAGCCTTATTAGGGATCATGCATCAGTCACTCAGTGCAATTGGCACTACACAGTCCTCAACTATGCTAAGACTAACGTGTCGTAAAGTGCTCCAAAGGGTGCACATGCGCACTTGTATGCACACCCATTCACCTGCCCACAGACACAGTTCATATTGCTTTTCTCATCAGCATTTACTGATTCTCTTGGTATATTCACATTTTCCTTCTACCTTTCCTCTATTTGCTGTTAATTTCGCTGTTAAGTCCTAAAAAATCTCACAAACATCTAGGTATAGTTGGTTAACTACCCTCTAAATCTAGGTCATAACAGATCTCCTGAACCTGTTAACAAAAATGCCCCTTGTTCTACAACCATTCCCCAGAAACACCTGCAAAGGAATATCCGTACTGTTTACGGCCAAAATATCTGTGGACTGGAACAACATAACCAAATCCCTCACACACAGAGGCTACTACCTTGAAAATGAGGAACACCTTTCACACATCTCCCAAAATGGTACTCTACTGCTCATCAAATATCTTGGTCCACCCTCATGCCACACTACTCTATAACCCCTGTAAAATGATATATAATACCTCTGTTGAGGACTGAGGTGCAGGGTCTACCCTGTGTACCCACCAGCACATCTTACTCCAGTCCTGCAACATGCAAATATCACCGTTATCAGTGGCAGGTCCACCACTGAAAGCAGGCATGTCATATATCAGCTCTGCCTTAGTGTCTGCACTGCTATTTATGAGGGCATGACCACCCACAATCTGTGCACTCTAGTAAATGTCCACTGCCAAACTGTGGCCCAGAACAGAGTTTATCATCCCACGGCACAACTTGCTGCTGAGCCAATTCACAATCTGTGTCAACTTGATCTCCACAGTCCCTTCCCTCCCAAGTAGCTTATTTAGAGAAGGTGGATAGGAATTCTTCACACAGCAAATCCTTTCAACCCTTACATCTCTTGGTCCCAATCTCCATCAGTCACTATCTCGCACCCAACTCCACGCTAATCCTATCCCCTTACTTCCTACTTCACTCTACCAAGTTACAGTCACACTATCCTCTCTGCAGTCTTCTTATTCCTTTACTCTATCTTCCCCCAAAAGAAGGGTGTTTGGATGGACATCTGAAAGAATAAGTTAATGTCGCTCCTCCCACAAGCAAGCTCATATTTCTCATTCTCATTCTTTATTATATTGCATACACTAATTATCAATAATGCTGGTCCCTCCCCCTCTTCTTCAAGCAACCATTGAAAAATTAATTTTTCTTTTATGCTAAGACAATGAAAACTGATTTTTACATTCAGATATACTCTATACGGTAGATATTAGAGGATAATTAAGCTGACAATGAACTTACCTAGCTGCGATAGCAGCATGCCTTTTAATGAGTAAAGTTCTGCAGTCATTTCTCGTGTGAAATATTTCAAATTTGTGGACTCTATGAGATCAAGAGCCTAAAATACAAACAGATAAAAAGAGGGCAAAGCATTGTAGATCACATTTAAAAACTTGCAAAAATGATATACACTTATCTATTAAGAGTCTGTACAATGGACATATGCAATTCTACAAGTAGTAACTATAACCTACTCCAAGCAAATGTGAATATTCCCTTCTGGCAAGTGAAATGAGTAAAGTAACCAGTAATAGTAGACACATAAAAAATAACACTTTCTTAAGTAAAATAGTCTACTTAATATCGTAAGAGAAGACCTAATCAATCTGCCTCATAGTTACGGTAATTTATTAAATCTAAAGCAATTCCTCACATTTCTGAAGAGATATGATTTGACATTCCTATCTCACTCTTCTCTGACATCTAGAATATATACAACTCATGCCAAAAGCATATGTCACTTGAACAGTAAACAAAAAATATTTAAAAAAAAAACAACTATCTTTTCCATCTTTTCAAGCCTGCTCCCTACCAACTAATTTCTAATGTATATTTTACATTTATTAGGGGGGGGGGGCAATTAAGCAATTAACACCAGTTCTGGTAATTATAATTATATAATTATAATTTTTAAAGAATTTGACAGCTATCACATGGTCTTGTGACAGTGCTCCAATACAACAGAGGATATCCTCACTCCAATCATTCCATTTGGAGGTCCAGAAAAATAGCATACCAAAAATAAGCAACGCATTTGCTTACAGATGATGTCTCTGCCACAATTATTTAACAAATGCAGCAATTAAATTTGACAAATTAGTTATTACCTCTTTTAGTTCAGGTCTTCCAGCAACTGTTGATAACTGCACGTAACACTTAATTTGCTGGCGTAATTTCTGGAAGCAATCTACTATTAACAAACTTGGGACTGTATAAATAAGTCCCATTGCAACACTTGTCAAATTTTGTTTCCTGGCAATTTTTCCAAAGTGTAGGATTGCCTGGAATAAAAGGACACATGGTTAATAATGAAATAGGTATGATTAGAACTACTTAAGGACCTTCATTTATATGTCAGACTTTACAAAAATTTCTCGAAACAAAATGATGACTTTTTAAAGCAGCCAGTGAGCAACAAAACATTAATTTGAACAGCACAATTAGCAGATCTTTTAAGTTATATAATTGTATTGTGATTATTTTCTTATGACAAATTAGTAAGATCATATATATATAAATTTCAAGCAATTCTATTATCTAGAAACAAGAGCATTTTCAATCAAAAATAGTGATAACAGAAAATTTTGTATATAATAAAGAAAGCACTGTGACTTAAAAATAAAAAAAAATAATAATAAAATAAAAAATGGTATATAGTTTTAAGAAATGTGAAGGCAGGAGGAGGAGGAGGAGGAGGAGGAGGAGGAGGGGGGGGGGGGGGGGGGGAGAGAAAACAAAAATGAAAAGGAAATGGTCATTGACTGTGCATTTGTACATTTTATGGGGGACCACTTTCAATAAATAATACAGAATTAAACTCAGCACAAAGAAGATGGGCAGCCACAGTGAATACAGCTTGGTATCTTTATCTCCTCCATCTTCTCAGGTTGAGAAATCATGTGGATGAGCCGCATATTATTTTAAATTGTACTTCTTGTGATATATCTGGATATCAACTTCACAAGGAGCACACACAAACAGCCCTGCTGCAGGGGATATAATCGCTTAAAACATAACGGAATGGAAATGCAGGGCATGCTAAGTCTGTTGTTAGTTGTGATTCCTTAAAGGGCTGCTTGCTCACTCATCCACTCACTCACTACGTCTGTGCTACAATGGTTCCAGATGCCATTCTCTGTATGATCATGCTCTAGTGAAAACTATTATTTCTGGATTTCCACACAAACTGTGGTACTCTCACTGCACTCTATTCAGTGCCTCTTTGCATTTACTGCAACACCAAATTCCTCGAGCAAGTGAATAGTGAATATGTTTTCATTACTTCTCAATAAAGATCAGCTTCCACACAAACAAAATTTACAATTAGGCACTTCCTCTACAAACTACAAACACAAATTGGAACACTACTAGCTGAAACAATGCAAAAACCTCTATGAAGCTAAGGAAACAGCAAGATGATTATCATGGATAATTAAAAGCTTGTGTCCAGCAGCAAATAATGCTATAATGAAATCATCAGTACCAACTGGTGCTGCACACGCAGCAGTGACAGTGGTCCCAGTAGAACCTAAATTACTGACTCCTATCTTACATTCCCTCTCCCCTCCCCTTGGGGCAACAATTAATGAAACAAACAAAAATTTGGCAACATGTGCCTGTCGTCTCCAGCAGCAGCTTTCCTGCTGACTAGTTCACTAAGTAGAAAGGCTTTTTCATTTCTAGGGCACGTACTGAGTTCTGTCCATTTCCTCATCTGAACAGTCAGATCAAGCACAATTCAGTTTTCTACACACACTGCTACTCACAAGAGGGCATTTACCAGAGTAATTTCTGACCAAAGCTGAAGACTCAGTCTTATCTGTCATTCTCCAAGTGTTTTGAGACCCATACTAAATAAACAAATCTGTTCCAGCACACATGGCGTCACCTGACAACACATTAGGGACTTGATACAAAATCAAAAATACATTTAAACAGATTTAAGTGAACTCAAAGCTTTGCTGTCTCACAAAAACTGAAAGCAGCATGAATGAGCAGAAGGAGAGATTTTGATGACTACTGAAGAAAAATTTCCGTGACTGATCTGACTTTCAATAAGGTACAGTCTGGCATAAAGTCAGTAAACAGATAAAAATAATCATTAAGTTGCTTGGTGATGGTACTAGCACCAAAATGGATGATGGCAGTAGAGAGAATGCAGAAATACTGAATTTGGTCTTCTAAAATTGTTTCATATTGGGGAACTGTACTGGCAATAAGTGCCGAATAAAAAAATCTACTGAAATTGCCCAAAAGAGAAAATGCCTGATGGCACATAGGTACATGCACTACTTGAAAGAACACTCTTCCGGTACCAGTCCATCATAGGTTATTGGAACAACATCTTTCCACTCTTATGGTATCAGTTAATTGTACATTATTGAACCAACAAAGCGTATCAAGTGAATGGAAAATTGCACAAGCTTTGCTACTGTCCAGAAGTATCGCTTGACAAATGTGCACAACTGTATGACCCAAGTCCAGGGTGGAATAACAAAAATATGGAAAGGATACAATGCTACTCACCACGTAGGGGAGACGCTGAGTCGCAAACAGGTGCTATGAAAAGCAGTCTTTACATTGTGGCCTGTCTATGACTCAACATTCTCTCTATATGGTGCATAGCAATCTATCCTTTTCATACTATAATTATAGGCCTCCACTGCTGAAGTCAGCCTGCTGTATAATTCCGAGAGGCCTTATGAAACTCTATTAGCATTCTTCACCTATGAAATCAAGAAGGCAAGATACAACACTGCTCAGGTTACCATGTTCCCTGACTTAGCAAGGCATTCGAAACAGTTACACACAGTCGCTTACCTTTCAAAATACAGTTTACACAATATCAGACTAGTTTTACGATTGCATTCACAACTTTCTAGCAGATTGAACTCAACAATACGCTCTGAATACTGCAACATTAACTAATGTAAAAGTGACTTCAGCAACACAACAAGAAAGTGTTAGAGAGCCATTATTGTTGACAGAAAGCTCTGTGTAGCTGCTTACATTTGATACAGCTGTAGAAAGAGTGATCAAAAAGTTAATGTTTGAGGGCACTGTTGCAGCATATATGCAGTTAGTGCGTCTCTGATGCGGGTACAAAGCGCTGATATGTAGGTAAGGGATTAGTGTGGCAACAGTGTCTTTCCAACATGTGTGCAGTAAATGTGGAAACATGAACTATGGCGAAGTTAATACCAAATGTGGCAAACAGGATCAAAGGATCAAAATGCAGTTATTCTTTTCTTGACTGCCAAGGGACATCCATCGTATGGGGCAGCATGTCTTGTTAAAAGCCACAATTGTTGAATTGTGCACCAAGTATAGCACTGGTCGCAATTCAACACAAGATGCCAGCCTACATGCCAAGAAAGGCTATGCAATGTATTGTTTACTCCTATATACCTCTCTTTGAATGACCTGAGAGAGAAAGCTGATACATTAGAAGTCATACAGAGACTCTTTCCAAGGCACCATTCACAAATGGAAGAAGAAAGGAAATAAATGATAATGGTGACCTCCACCATGTGCCTTTCAATGCCTTGTGGAATATATATGTACATGTAGGCAATGTGTAAGTTTTAAAAAATATGGGTATGTAGCTGGTGTATGTCAAAACAACCACAGATCGCAGATCCAAGCTTGGAGTCCAGAAAAAGTGTCCTTGGGGACACACTGGCAAGTGGCCAGTGTCATAATCAAATCACTGCACTTCTTATTAATGCCAAGAGATTTAATCCTCAGTCAGATGAGGTGCTGGAGCTACCTTACTAAATGAAGAAACATACTTTTATCTAAGAGCACTTCTGTCTTCTTGAGTGAAGTATGGACTTGCGGAGTTTAGTAAGTAGAGCATACAAATCCAAGTCAAACATCCCTGTGGAAGCTAAACACAAAAACCAAAAACAAATCACCTCAAAACCATCCACTTAAGTAGTATACAGATTTATGTTTATGATCAGTACCACTTGATGCAACCAATGCTGTAATGTGCTGTGTACACGATAAAGAAGCAGCCACTACTTCATCCTAGCACATACCGCAGACTAAGTGTGCCCTATCTGTCTTAAAGATTGCGTAAACACCGTGAACAATCTGAAGACTTACAGCAAATGTCCAAAACCAATTTAAATAAATACACACATAGTAAGAAATGTAACTGGTTGACTCCTTTTCAATGCAAGAACTGAAGGAAGAATTGAAGACTTAAGATCTCAGCTGGGAGGGCAAGAAGAAGAAGAAAATAAAAAGAGAAAAAAGCCTCATACCTGTGCAGACGCATGAATAATTCCTCGTACCTGTGCAGACGCGTGAACACCGAGCATGCCATGATTACTCGTCTGTTCATGTTGCGAATCACAGTGTGCAGAAATAAAAGAATAGTGGTGCTGTCTCCAAGTGAAAATATCACTCCAGTGGCTCAGATCATCAGCAATTACGGGAAGCCTGTTCCGCCACGTCTTCACTGTAGCCTTCATGTCTCTCAGAGAATCGTGTATGGTATCGTGCACTGATGTGGCACATGCATGCAGCAAACTTTGATGTATCTGGGCTGCCTCCTGCAGTTCTATTATCTGCAAAAGTCATGAAAAGTCAGTGAGCAAAAAAAAATTTTCACACACACACACGAGAGAGAGAGAGAGAGAGAGAGAGAGAGAGAGAGAGAGAGAGAGAGAGAGAGAGAGAGAGAGAGAGAGAGAGAGAGAGAGAAGCACATATGCAGTGTTATCTATAACTTAATTTATTTTTAATAATCCAAACACAATACTGAAGGGCTTTAACTGTATTCAGTTACCTGCTGAGCGGCCTGTAGCAGCGGTAAATGCACGTGAGAGACAATACTGGGAAGCCGTCGCCATTCGCGCATGCATAGCGTTGAGGCAATCTCCACATATCGATCAACAACATTTAAATGGTTCTCATCAGGATGACAAACAGTAATGTATCCTCGAAACAGGTGAAGCTGTTAAAAGAAAAAGAGCAAATATAATCAATCAATGTCCTTTAAGCTACTCAAAATTGAAATTCATGGAATGGACAGACCTCTTAGGAATTCTCTATTGTGGGGGACTGTTGGAGTAAGGAGATAAATTGTCCGTTAATATCTTTCTCGAAAATGAAATGTGAATTTGGAAGAGGGAGATTTTAACATAAGGTTCTATGTTGCATCACCAAGCCACAAACACCATTTAAGAGAAAGTAAAAATGTTTTTCTATGTGCCTACCATATTCCAAATACTTCTAATGGGACTGTGATATAGTATCAAATACTTACTACATTCAAGCCTGCGTTTTCGTAAACGGATACAAATTTCTTATTAGACCACCACCCCATAAGCCTGACTTTGGTCCCAATAAATTCTTTCCTTCCCCAATTTTCCATCACAATTTCAAGTGGGAGAAAACTGCACATTCAACCTCATTACTCACCGATCCACATTGCTTGGAAAGAGTTGCCAGAACAACAACAAAAATTAACTGTGCTTCCAATCCATAAACAAGCTTTCAATTACTAACATAATTTCTAGCGAAACATAAGAACTTGATTTATTCCATTTGCAATGTTTACCAGGCTTGGGACAGAACAGCCCACTTCATTGATTATGTTGTTACAGGTGACGCTGAATGGTGGTGAGCATCTACGACGTACTGTGAGGCTAATCTTGGGTACTGGAGACAATAAACCCCCCACATGCTTGCTGAGGAGGTTGCACATGGAGCAGCCGACTGTCAACAGCATCTCTGCTTAAACCATCCTCACACAGGATGCGTTTCTCATGGGGAAGCATGCCAGGCGTGATATGAATTGTGGTTAATGTATGCTTTGAAATGATGTGCTACAGCTCACACAACATGCTCCTCTTGTGAACTGTGACCATAGTGCTCCAGTGGCAGTTGTCAACTGCATCTAGAGCACGAATTACAAAGATTGTTTACAAAAATGGACAGGACAGTTGTGTTTATTCTGTTAGCAATTGTCAGAAAGAACAGTGAAAATCATGAAGGAGATTCTGGACTCATCAGAAACTTGAAAAGCAAATTACTGGCAGAGAATCACTTCATACTGTAATGCCTGAATAAAGAAGGGTTGCCAGGAAAAAGATCTAATTATGAAAATTTGCTGTAAGCCTGAAACTTAGGTAGAGAAGTACAGTGCAAGCTGCTTCCATCAGTCCATTAAGGGGTAAAACGCAGTTGGAAACTGCTGATTTCACACAAACTGATTGTGAATAGGAAGTAAAACGCGATTAAGACAAGAACTATCTGTAAGCTAACAGCCCCAAATGCCATGTATAGGGGCCCTCAAATATCAAGAAACGAAGACCTCCTGCAAGTGAAAAGTTCCAAGCAGCACCAGATAAACAAGCCTGCAGCATATATTATGTGAGTGAGCATTGTACTCAACGAATCTTTTACACAAAGAGGGATTTGCAAAGTTTGCCTCTGAAATAAAGTTCTTGGTTTCCATCATACATTTGTCTACGTGTATATTTCTGTACGTCACTTTTACTGTGACAAGTATCTGTACCTCAAATAGAGCATAGTTTGTTGTCTATAGTACCAAACGTTACTGGGTCACTCCATGCCAAAGGGTCTTATTTCAGAAGAAATTCCCATATGAACATTGTGAATTTCCCTGAAATTTCGTGTGAACATTCAAACGTGTTCGAGTGATCATCGGTAAAGTTCAACAGTCACTAATTCAATACTTCTGTAGATATTGCCCTTTGCTTGAGCCCACAGTGCAGTTATCAACACTGCACCCTTGAACTTTTGAAACTTTGAGATCGTAACTATGGTCATATTTTCTTGAAAGAAACAAAACTAGGTCATCTCACAGAATTTCTTTGAGCTCTTAAGCTCAACAATTTAAAAAATAAATTATTACCTGGGCAGTTTTCTTATGGATAATTTAAGCTTAAAAATAGCTAAATAACATGTGAAGTTTAGCTTTTTATCCCTGAAGTAACTGCGGGATAAACCTGGAACTTTGCATGTAACAACTTACCTATCAAGGTCTTAGAATATGTAATTTCATTCTTCTACTGCTTTCCAATAGTTTAAAAATTGTGGGCAAAGTTTATGATTTTTCTGAAAACACCAAAAACTGCTATTTCCATTCAGCTTTTACCAAAACTGAGACTTCTGCAAAGACTTTTAAATCAGTTGCAATAGAAAGACCGTGTTCAAAAGCATCTAAACATCAAGATCCGCTTTTGCAATGCGAGAATATAAGGCACCAAAAAATCAAAAAGGTGGACGTACATTGAAAATGGGCTCAGGTACCAGTGATACTCAGATTAAATCTGATACATTTTATTGTTTTCTTCTCTCTATGGAAGATAACATCAATAGTTCTGATAACTAGGAAATGAGCTTAAGTCAGAACAACTGCAAATAAGCAGCTTCTTGTGTTTTTTAGACATCTTGACAGCATTCAGACCCACAAAATTATTTTTATTAAGAATGAAATAGAGTAAGGAACCCAATAGCAAAAAAGTTTTCTTTGTTCTGGCTATAATAATTTGAGGTAATGACATTTGGAAAGAGTAATTTTTTTGAGTTCTGTCTTCTCAATATTTCTTCCAAAACAATCCAATCAGTGGCATTGTCTGGCTCGCACCACAGGTTTCCTCAGAATGTTCTAAAGCAAGTTAATGAAACTTATAAAAAATTCAAGTAGTCTGAAGCAAATATAAGCTTAGGAACTTAAAAGAGAGCTCTTCTAGCTTTGTCTGTCGAAATGTATCAGACTTGGGAATTTGTGGTAAAGAAATCTACCCCACTCATGGCTGCTGCTGTGCAGCTATCAGGCATGGCCCCTATTGTGATGGGGACACTAGTTTCCTCACTTTAAAAGGAATCAGCAATGGTTAAGCCACCATGAATCGCAACAACACATTTACAAAATTTTCTTCCGTACACTACTGTTCCATAGTTTTCAGATGAAGGCCATATTTGGTGGGTTTTGTATTATAAGGAGATGTGTATTTTAATAGAGTTAATGTAGGAATTTTATGTGCGACGATTTTTGCAAACAAACTCTGTGGTTTGTGAGCCAAAGTAAGCCTCCAGTTGCTGTGGGAGACTGCTGCAGTTGCAAATCACTTTAGCCAGCACATCCCCCATGACACAGTTGCTGTGTATCATAAGGTTGGATTTTCCGTCCACATCCATGTTCACATGAGCTGCCTCATCCCATATGAGGGGGGGTCTAGTCCAGGAAGTTGAGCCTTCATATGGCTCTTCCACTTTTCTACTCTTTATTTATCAAAAACAAACTGACTCCCATTTCAGAAAAGAATACAGCATCCAATATTTCACATGTAGCCACAGGTCAACGTTAAGGTGCCAAGATGGAAAAGTGTACTTGGAATAATTCAACTGGGCCACTTTTATTTACAGAATTACAGTTAAGGTTTGTATGCATAACATGTGAACACTATTTACTCACACATCAACATTCACAGAGGTCATCAGGGTGTACTTCAAGTTTACAATTGCGCACATTATCTTGTTGGAATAAAAGTAGACCACTAAAGTAATTTTTATTATTAATAAAACTTTCAGTGGTGAGTCATATATGTCATAACTATAAATGTTTCTAATAACAAATATATTTTCCTCTCTGTCAGAATACATCATACCTGTTTATCATAGTTCAGTGAATGTTGTCTTTAGATTTACAGAATGTGCAATGTATTACATCAATATTTTGATTACGATGCCTTAAGTATGTATTATGTTCTGGATGAATCGAGAATACCTTGGTCTCCAGCCAGTACTTAAATTTTAAATAAAAATCTTCAGCAACGGGTGTTGTTTACTTCTGGCATAAGGAGTCATTCTTGCTCTGTTAATGACTTTGTCAGAGGAACGGGGTGGAGCAGAAAGAGGCTCATGGCTCTAATAGGCAAAGGAATCAATATGATCAATGGGAACATGTATCAACAGAACATGTGCTCTGTAAATGTAAAGTGTCCCAATGATCTTTCCATTGGCATAAGATTTCAGATTGTTGATTTTCAAGAGGGGACTGCCAAGGAGGAGTTTACCACAAGAAAAAAGGTTAAATAAGCAATGAAGGGTAACATCCTATGTGACAAGAGTGTGCAATGCCAGAAGGTTGAATGTGGTACGGAAGCTAGAAAATCTGAAAAAGGACTGCAAATGCTTAATCCCACTACAGCGAGGATTCAGTGACGTGAAACGTAAACAAGATTACGATTTTGCTCAGATGAATGTAGTGTAATACCAAAAGCATGGGAAAATGGTACAGCTGGAATGAAAATGCTACGAATATAAAGGTAGGACACAGAGTAAGTTACTTTGAACAATACAGTGATAGGAGAGGGAAGGGGGAGGGGGGCAGGAGATGAAGGCAGAGAAAGTATACAAGGATACTGAATGGGTGATTAAGTATGTAAAAGAAGATGAAAATTTAATAATCATGGTTGGTTGTATTGCACTATTAGGGGATGTAATAGCAGGCAGAATTATGGGAGGATATGGACTCAGCATTTGGAATGAGAGAGCACGAAGGCCAACTGATTTCTGCAGTAAACTTTAACTGGTAACAGGGAATAAACTGTTCAAAAATCATGTGAGAAGAAAGTGTACTTGGAAAAGACTTTGAGGCACAGAAATATAGCACAGGAGTACATCATGGTTAGGCAGAGGTTCCAAAATCGGACAATGGGCTGAAAAAGCACACCCAAAAGCAGATGTACATCAGACCACTATTTAATAATGATGAAAAGTAGGCTGAAGTTTAAGAGAGTCATCAGGAAGAATCAACATGGAAACAAAGAGGGATCATGAAGTACTCAGGAATAATGATGGACGTTTGAAGTTCTCTAAGTCTGTACATTCCATAATAATGAATATCACAGTAGTCAGCTCAGCTGAAGAGGAATGGACATCTCTAATCAAAAGGCATTCACAGAAGTTGGATGTACAAATGTATGTTGGGTAACAGAAGAAAGACATCAATTGATCAACAACAAAAGAAGGAAGTACAAATATGCTAAAGAAAAAGAGAGGAATACAGAAATATATGTTACTAAGAAATGAAATAACTAGGAAGTGCAGGGAAGACAAAGTAAAATTGCTGCAGGAAAAATATGGAGAAACAGAAAGAGAATTGGTCATCAAAAGGATAACTCACTCAGCATATATAAAAGTCAAAACAACCTGAGGTGAAATTAACAGCAAAGGAGTCAATATTAAGAGTGCAAGAATATTTCAATTGTTAAATGTAGAGAAGACAGTAGACAGGTGGAAAGAGTACACAGAAGGCCTCTATGAGTGGAAGAAACTGTCTGATGACATGACAGAAGAAGAATTTAACAAAGTCTGAGAATAGTTGTAATCAAATAAGATGGACAGCATACATAACATTCCTTGCAAATTTCTGACATCAATGGAGGAAGTGGCAACCAAATAATTAAGCAAGATCATGTGTAGAATACACAAAAATGGAGACATACCAGCTGAAAACATCATCCACACAATTCTGAAGACAGCAACAGCAGACAAGTGTGAAAAGTATTGTACCATCAGCTTGATAGCTCTTGCGTGAAAATTTCTGACAAGAAAAATATACAGAAGAATGGAACATAAATATGAGGATATGTTAGTTGACAATCAGTAGGCAATGTAAAGTCACCAGAGAGGATGTTCTAACACTGCATTTAAAGGGGCACCTACAACCTTTGTAGCATTTGTTGACCCAGGAAAAATGTTCAAAAATGTAAAATGATGCAAGACGTTTGAAATTATGAGAAAAATAGGTGCAAGCTAGTGGGGAAAATGAAAAATATGCATAAGACCCAAAAAGGAACAATAAGAATGTAAGGCCAAACACAAATTGCTTGGGTTGAGAAGGGTGTATGATGAGAATAAAGCCTTACTCCCCTACTGTTCAATCGGTACTTCGAAGTAGCAACAACAGAAATAAAAGGTAGGATCAAGAGAGGGATTAAAAGTCTGGGTGCAAGAAAATCAATGATAAGATTTGCTAATGACCTTCTTATTTTCAGTGGAAGCAAGAGAGAGTAATAGAGCGTTCTGATAAAATGAACAGTCTATTGGGCACAGAGTATGAAATAAGAGTAAACAGACCACGAGGAGTAGCAGAAACGAAATTAGTTATAAAATTAACATCAAAACTGGGGACCAAAAAGTAGAAGTAATGAAGGAATTCTGCTACCTTGGAAGCAAAACAATGTATAATGGGCAATCAGAGTATGCGCAGTGGAGAATCTACATGGCTTTTACAAGGAATATACCATCTACATTCATTCAGACAGCTACACAGCTCCAAAATCTCTGTCAAGCCTTGCAATTACATAAAAAATTATTGTGCAATCCCATGATGCCATTGTGAGGCTAGAAGAAACGTTCAATAACCATGGGCTTGAACTGTAGGCACTTTGAAATCATGGCAGGTCTAATAATTGGCTATAGTAACTTCAAGAAACATCTGCGCAAGATGAGAACAGAGAAAGAAGTCTCTAAAGTGCATACTATGTGGTCTCAGGGATAAAACTGCATCACATTTAATCTTCCATTACGAAGGACTGGAAGCCAAAGATACAAAATATTTGGCTCATTAATTCCTGAAGAAATTGTGGCTAACAGAGCTCTAATAAATGTACAAGGCAAAGAGGGCATAACAATGCACACTAGCAAAGGCAAAAGAGGGCATTTCTGCCAAAAGAGACCTGCTTGTGTCAAACATTCTTTTCTCTCGGTATTCCCTAAATTGAGGAAGAAATTTCTGAAGCTGTACATCTGGAGCACAGTATGGTATGAGAGTGAACCAAGGACTGTAGGGTGGAGTGGAGAGAAAAGACTAACTGTATAAGATGTGATGCTACAGAAGGATCCTGAAAATCAGATAGACTGATGGGATAAGAAACGTGGGGCTTCTCCACCGAATCGGCGAGGATTAAAAAAAATGTAGAATACACTGACAAGAAGAAGGGGTAAAATGAAAGGACGTACTAAAACATCAGTTAATAATTTCCATGGTACTAGAGGGAACTGTAGAGGGTAAAAACTGTGGCAGAAGACAGAGGAGGAGGAGATTAGTGTTTAACGTCCCATTGACCCAAGGTCATCAGAGTAGGAGTACCAGCTCGGACTATCGGACTAGAGATGGATGGAGAAGGATGATGATGAGGATGATGATCATCATCATCATCATCATCATGTTGTTTTGTTTGTGGGGCGCTCAACTGTGCGGTTATCAATGCTCACACAAATTCCCAACCTTTGCTCAGTCCAATCTTACCACTTTCATGAATGATGATGGAACACCCAGTCTTCTCGATGCAGGTGAAAATCCCTGACCCTGCCAAGAACTGAGCCTGGGACCGCGTGCTTGGGAAACGAGAACACAACCACAAGACCATGAGCTGCGGACTGGATGGAGAAGGTAATGGCCGAGTCTATTCAAAGGAACCAGCCCAGCATTTGCTTAAGCAATTTAGGGAAATCACAGAAAATCTAAATCTGGATGGCCATAAGCAGGTTTGAACCGTCATCCTCCTGAATGTTAGTCCAGTGTGCTAATCACTGCGCTACCTCGCTCAGTGTGGGAAGACCAAGATTAATAAATCCAGCAAATAATTGAGGTCGTTGTGTGTAAATGCTACTCTGAGTTGAAGAGGCTGGCACTGGAGAGAAAGCAGTGGCGGGGCACAACATACCAGATAAGATGACTGATGACAACAAGAAACGGACAGATGGAGAATTACATTATATTCATCATGTTTTCACTGGTACTGGCATTACAGAAACACATTCCCCATGATAACATTGATGAGGAGAGGAATCTGACATTATTTGGCAGCAAGATTAGTGGTGACCTTCTGGAGTATATCACATTGCTTAAATATTTGGGAGTAAGGCAAGGAAGTATGTGAAATACATAATATGTAAGGTGAAAGGAAGACTTAGATTTCTTGGACGAGTTCTGGGACAGTGCAGTCCATCTGCAAAGTAAATCATGTAAAAGATACTACAGCGACCATTCCTAGAACATTATCTTATAGAAACGTGGATCAGAAACCTATATTAATTTTTTATAGCACATCATTTTTCGCCATTTTCTGGTATTCCAGTTTTTGCGTTACACCACTGTCAAGAGTAAATATTCAACATTGTGAATGGCAAGTACAGATGGAAAGTTGTAAGTAACAGTACTAAAGTAGGGTTGTGTACCATTTCAAGCACTGGATGCAACAGCTATGATTAATGAGTCAGCGCATTTTACACCTTGTATAAGAATATGAAAAAAGGTGGCCATGTGCACAGGCATATAGACAGTCACCCTTCTCTCATCAAATACACAAATGTAACAGGTTAGAAAATCACTTACACTGGTACAAAGTACCATCCACCCCACACATATAGGTATGAACATTTACTTAATGTACATTACAGTATCATGATTTTATTTAACTGCTGTTATAAAAGTACTGAAAGTATCGACAGTAGATAATTATCACTGTACTGATGGTAGCGAATTATCACAGCTATACATATTACCTTCCAAGCTACGTCTTTCGGGCAGCTTTGCTCCAGCCTTGTTAAAGCTTCCTTTGTTGTATTCCAATTGGGAACTCGCCATGATGTTTCCAGCAGCAGTAGAGGATTGCATGCACTTTTGTCATTTGCATACTCTAGAAGTATGTCCCACTGATTCAGTTCCTTTGAACACCTGAGTAGAGAAATAAAAATTGGATCGTCATTAGTATCTGCAAGCTGTTCCTTCTCACATCTTTCCATCTTTAGTAATATTCCATTTAAATTGCTTCACTAAGTATAACCTCGAATTAAAGGAAGGGGCAAGATCCACAGAAAATATGATAAAAATTAATTAACTTGTCATAGGATGTATACGTGTACAAAGGAAAAAACTTTCCTGGTTATTCCCGAACATCCTGGTTAAAAATAGAATTTTCCTGGTTAAAAATATACTTTTTCCATGTTAAGTGACAGTATACTTACCCTCTGAACTGTAAAGCCTATCAGTCCTTTGAATGGTATATACCTATCCTTTTTTCCCCCTAAGGTAAGTCTTTCCGCTCCCGGGATTGGAATGACTCCTTACCCTCTCCCTTAAAACCCACATCCTTTCGTCTTTCCCTCTCCTTCCTTCTTTCCTGAAGAAGCAACCGTTGGTTGTGAAAGCTATAAATGTGTGTGTTATTTTATTGTGCCGGGAAAGCGCCAGTAGACAGACACAATAAAATAACACACAAAAACAGACACAAAATTTCTAGCTTTCGCAACCAACAGTTGCTTCTTCAGGAAAGAGGGAAGGAGAGGGAAAGACGAAAGGATGTCGGTTTTAAGGGAGAGGGTAAGGAGTCATTCCAATCCCGGGAGCAGAAAGACTTACCGTAGGGGGAAAAAGGGACAGGTGTACACTCGCACACACACACATATCCATCCGCACATACACAGACACAAGCAGACATTTGTAAAGGCAAAGAGTTCGGGCAGAGATGTCAGTCAAGGCGGAAGTACAGAGGCAAAGAAGTTGTTGAAAGACAGGTGAGGTATGAGCGGCGGCAACTTGAAATTAGCGGAGGTTGAGGCCTGGCGGATATCGAGAAGAGAGGATATACTGAAGGGCGACTTCCCATCTCCGGAGTTCGGATAGGTTGTTGTTGGTGGGAAGAGTCCAGATAACCCGGACGGTGTAACACTGTGCCAAGATGTGCTGGCCATGCACCAAGGCATGTTTAGCCAACAGGGTGATCCTCATTACCAACAAACACTGTCTGCCTGTGTCCATTCATGCGAATGGACAGTTTGTTGCTGGTCATTCCCACATAGAAAGCGTCACAGTGTGGGCAGGTCAGTTGGTAAATCATGTGGGTGCTTTCACACGTGGCTCTTCCTTTGATCGTGTACACCTTCCGGGTTACAGGACTGGAGTAGGTGATGGTGGGAGGGTGCATAGGACAAGTTTTACACCGGGGGCGGTTACAAGGGTAGGAGCCAGAGGGTAGGGAAGGTGGTTTGGGGATTTCATAGGGATGAACCAAGAGGTTATGAAGGTTAGGTGGACAGTGGAAAGACACTCTTGGTGGAGTGGGGAGGATTTCATGAAGGATGGATCTCATTTCGGGGCAGGATTTTAGGAAGTCGTATCCCTGCTGGAGAGCCACATTCAGAGTCTGGTCCAGTCCCGGGAAGTATCCTGTCACAAGTGGGGCACTTTTAGGGTTCTTCTGTGAGAGATTCTGGGTTTGAGGGGATGAGGAAGTGGCTCTGGTTTTTTATTTGCTTCTGTACCAGGTCGGGAGGGTAGTTGTGGGATGCGAAAGCTGTTTTCAGGTTGTTGGTGTAATGGTTCAGGGATTCAGAACTGGAGCAGATTCGTTTGCCACAAAGGCCTAGGCTGTAGGGAAGGGACCGTTTGATATGGAATGGGTGGCAGCCGTCATAATGGAGGTACTGTTGCTTGTTGGTGGGTTTGATGTGGACGGATGTGTGAAGCTGGCCATTGGACAGATGGAGGTCAACGTCAAGGAAAGTGGCATGGGATTTGGAGTAGCACCAGGTGAATCTGATAGAACCAAAGGAGTTGAGGCTGGAGAGGAAATTCAGGAGTTGTTCTTTACTGTGAGTCCAGATCATGAAGATGTCGTCAATAAATCTGTACCAAACTTTGGGTTGGCAGGCTTGGGTAACCAAGAAGGCTTCCTCTAAGCTACCCATAAATAGGTTGGCATACGAGGGGGCCATCCTGGTACCCATGGCTCTTCCCTTTAATTGTTGGTATGTCTGGCCTTCAAAAGTGAAGAAGTTATGGGTCAGGATGAAGCTGGCTAAGGTGACGAGGAAAGAGGTTTTAGGTAGGGTGGCAGGTGATCGGCGTGAAAGGAAGTGCTCCATTGCAGCGAGGCCCTGGACGTGCGGGATATATGTGTATAGGGAAGTGGCATCAATAGTTACAAGGATGGTTTCCGGGGGTAACAGACTGGGTAAGGATTCCAGGCGTTCAAGAAAGTGGTTGGTGTCTTTGATGAAGGATGGGAGACTGCATGTAATGGGTTGAAGGTGTTGATGTACGTGGGCAGAGATACGTTCTGTGGGGGCTTGGTAACCAGCTACAATGGGGCGTCCGAGATGTTTGGGTTTGTAAATTTTAGGAAGTAGGTAGAAGGTAGGAGTGCGAGGTGTCGGTGGGGTCAGGAGTTTGATGGAGTCAGGTGAAAGGTTTTGTAGGGGGCCTAAGGTTCTGAGGATTCCTTGAAGCTCCGCCTGGACATCAGGAATGGGATTACCTTGGCAAACTTTGTATGTAGAGTTGTCTGAAAGCTGACGCAGTCCCTCAGCCACATACTCCCGACGATCAAGTACCACGGTCGTGGAACCCTTGTCAGCCGGAAGAATGATGATGGATCGGTCAGCTTTCAGATCACGGATAAGCTGGGCTTCAGCTGTGGTGATCACTTTGCCACGAAGAAAAATAATCCTGATCCCACTCCTAATGATCCAACTACCCAAGACACTATCCAAATTGAACCCTGCCTGGAACAGTTCCGTCCTCCATCACAGCGGGACCCACCTCCTCTTCCTCAAAATCACCCTCTCCAAACATTCCGGGAATTTCTCACTTCCAGCCTTGCCTCTCAATCTTTCTTGAAAAACCTTAATCCTACTCCCAACATCACCACAGCCGAAGACCAGGCTATCCGTGATCTGAAAGCTGACCGATCCATCATCATTCTTCCGGCTGACAAGGGTTCCACGACCGTGGTACTTGATCATCGGAAGTATGTGGCTGAGGGACTGCGTCAGCTTTCAGACAACTCTACATACAAAGTTTGCCAAGGTAATCCCATTCCTGATGTCCAGGCGGAGCTTCAAGGAATCCTCAGAACCTTAGGCCCCCTACAAAACCTTTCACCTGACTCCATCAAACTCCTGACCCCACCGACACCTCACACTCCTACCTACTTCCTAAAATTTACAAACCCAAACATCCCGGACGCCCCATTGTAGCTGGTTACCAAGCCCCCACAGAACGTATCTCTGCCTACGTACATCAACACCTTCAACCCATTACATGCAGTCTCCCATCCTTCATCAAAGACACTAACCACTTTCTTGAACGCCTGGAATCCTTACCCAGTCTGTTACCCCCGGAAACCATCCTTGTAACCATTGATGCCACTTCCCTATACACATATATCCCGCACATCCAGGGCCTCACTGCAATGGAGCACTTCCTTTCACGCCGATCACCTGCCACCCTACCTAAAACCTCTTTCCTCGTCACCTTAGCCAGCTTCATCCTGACCCATAACTTCTTCACTTTTGAAGGCCAGACATACCAACAATTAAAGGGAAGAGCCATGGGTACCAGGATGGCCCCCTCGTATGCCAACCTATTTATGCATCGCTTAGAGGAAGCCTTCTTGGTTACCCAAGCCTGCCAACCCAAAGTTTGGTACAGATTTATTGACGACATCTTCACGATATGGACTCACAGTGAAGAACAACTCCTGAATTTGATGATACAGAATTATTCTTTGCCCTTCTGTTAAACACTACAAATATGCCCATAGCAGCTTGAGTGTAGTCTAGGAATTTTAAAAGAGGTAACAAACTCACTCACAGCTGGAGGATAAATATTTGAAACCTTCAAAGCGTTACGTATTCTTGCCTTCAATAAAACAAGCATGGTTAATCTAATAAGTAACATCATCTTATGCGATACTTCAGAGCACATCCTGCAGCTTACTTTCAGCAAGGAAGCAGCTAGTACATCATGACTTTGTCATCACAATTACCAGTGAGCTATTACATACAATACTAATAGAACAAGGAGGATCAGAATTATGTTGCTTGTGACACAGGAGCCAAAAATGTAGAAGTATGGAAGCAGCTACGACTATCAACACACAAAACCTATTTCTCAAACCAAGCAGATCCTAACAGGATAGTATGGGCATTCCAAAATGTTCACATTCTTGACACTGATAAGAAACCACATACTAGATAAAGAACTCGTTTTGCCAGGTGTAATGACCATGACCAGGAGCTTGGTAAAGGATCTGTTAAGAGTCTCAAAAGAGAGATCTTTCAATTGCATTTCTTATACAGAGGTAAATCTTGAATATTACTGGGTCTGCAAGACAAAGTGTGGGGATAGTTGTACAGTTACTTTCATGCCACTTTGTGCAAGGTGTGAAAAATGTGCTGAAGTAAATGTGATGGTACTTTTACTGAACTAGTAAACTATACTTGTCAAACTGAGACCCCGAAGAAAAGAAGTTTTTTCTGAGAAGTGTATAAAACTTCAAACTTAAAAACAGGAATATAAGACCATTTTTTTAACTTCGTTCATCTATGACTGTAGAAATTAGAATAAGTGTCCAAGCATTTTAGAAAACGAGTTTTGACATCAGTCTTCCACATCTACAAAAACTTTCTCCATCCTCCAGGAACACTCATCCTATAATACTGCTGTCAATTTTAACACTACTATCAATTTTTCTGCCAAAAATCTGACCCCTGCAGAAACTCAGTACTTTCTGAAGTCTCACCTTCAGCCCTACACCTAATTTCAACCATGCTTCTTTCCTTTACTCATTCTTTGCAGTGGAAACATTTCTTCACAACACACCGCACAGACAACAGCCACACTGAAGCCCAAATAGAACCTTGTTTACAGCAGTTCCAACCTCCCACCAACTGTTATCCACTTCAACCCAGTCATCCTCCGGTAATTTTCCAGGAATTCCTCGCTTCCAACTTGGCCTCACCTTCCTTTCCTAAATGCTTCCTAAGCGAGTATAACATTACTCCTGTGGAACACATTGCTATCCATAACCTGGAAAACAATCCACACCTTCTCATTCTTCCCACCTACAAAGTCTACACCGCAGTGGTCATGAATCAGACAATTTTTCGACACATCGGAAGACTATCCTTACAACCATGATCCCATCTCAGAAGGCCAACATGACCTCAAGCAGCTTCTTAGGTCCATCCCAAAACTTGACACCAGCAATCGCAAGCTCTCCTACCTCTTATTTACTCCATAATCCCAATCCCACAGGTCTCCCTATTGGGCTTCACATTATGACTAAGTACAATACTTTCACAGAATGAACCTCTGTCTTTGTTGATCAACACCTCCAAACTACAGTCCATAGCCTCCCATCCTAGATTCGAGACATTGCTAACTTCCTTCACCACCCTTCGACGGTTCATGTCCTGTTACCAACAGGCTCCTTGTTGGTCCTTGCGGATGCCATATCCCTGTACACCAACATCCTGGAGGCCAATGGCTTTGCAGCCATGGAACACTATCTTTCTCAAAATCCTCCTGTTACCAAACCACCACCTCTTATCCTCTTAGCTAGGAGCCAACCACATCCTGACCTACAATTATTTCACTTTCAAAGGCCAAATCTATGAACATATACATGGTACTGCCTTGGGTACTTGCATGGCACCATTCTATGTGAACTTATTTATGGATCACTTGGATGAAGCCTTCAAATCCGGTCAACACCTACAACTCCTTGTTTCATTCTGATTCACTGCTGTCATTTTCATGATCTGGACTCACAGCAAGACAACTTTTGTTCTTTCCTCTACAACGTCAACACCTATTCCCAAATCTGTTTTATGCGGTTCTCCTAAACTCATCAAGTTACTTTCCTAGATGGTATCCTAGATGCTGATCTCCACCTCTCACTTAGCTCTATAAATATGTTGGTTGGCTCACCAACCACCAACAGTACTTCCACTTTGGCAACTGTCACCCCAAAAAGTCTTTTCCTTACAGCCTTGCAGCCTGTCAATGCTGCATGTACAGTAGAAAGTGAAATATACCAATAACTTAACCAGAGCCTTTACTAAAGACTATAACATAAATAGCTCATCCATAAACAAGTCTCCTGTGCCATCTGCTTCTCTGATCATCCAGTATCACTCCAGCCTTTGAAAAGCTCAACCACATCCTCCCTCAGAGTTTCAACTTCCTTTCGTCATACCCTGAGATAAAGGATATCCTACCCACATTCCTGCAAGTAGTGTTCAGTCACCCACCCAACCTACAGATATCCTTGTTCGTCCCTATTCCAATCCTATTCTAATACTGCTCCCCATGGGTTGTTCTCTTGCGGTGGGCCAAGGAGACCTGTTCCATATACCCTCCCATCAATTCTAGTCCAGTCCAGTCACAGGCACTTCCTTCCCAATAAAAGTCAGGGCCACACGTGAAAACAGTCATATTATATGTCAACTAAGCTGCATTTCCAGTACAGCATTCTGTATGGCCATAACAAGAAACCAGCTGTCAACTTACATGAATGGCCACTGCCAAACTGCGGCAAACCACAAACTTGACCATAAAGTTGCCGAACATGCTGCATATCACAACACAAATTATTTCAACAGCTGTTTAACTACACAGGCCATTTGGGTACTGTCTTCCAGCATAAGTTTCTCTGAACTATGCAAATAAGAAATCTCTCTACAGCACATACTATGCTCTTGCAGACTACCTGGTCTAAACCTAAACTAGCCTGTTCATACTAACTCACCTTTCCTTGCCTTTTTGCAACTCCGTTCTATCCATACCACTCCCTCCCCATTCAGAGTATTCACTATCTTCTCCCACCACTTTCACCCCCCCCCCCCCGCCCCTTCCCCCCAAGGGGGCAGCTGTTAAGGGTATAAATATACTATCCATTAGTGACATATGAACACTTTTGCTGGACAGACTCGGACCAAGGTTTCTTGCTTATTACCTACACCACTTCAGCTATCCGTGCATACTCCCCAGAATGATCCAAACCTCCACGTCACACTGTCTACACCCTTATGTCATGGTCCACTACAATCACCACCTCATGCCGCAACATTACTTGTATTGTCACAACAGGGAGAAAGACATCACAAGGTATCGAGACTGGTGGTGTTATCGTTGTATTTTGGACTAAGCTGAAGGTACAATGACTACAGGTGTGTGACTCTAGTAGACTATGACACAAGGAAGCGTAACATGTACAGGTTTGGGGTGATTCAGGGAGCACGCACAGATACCTGAAGTGGTTACGGCGATCGCTTGTGATAACCAGAAAGTCCGGGTTTCAGTCCTGGTCTGGTACAAATTTTCACGTCATTAATGGGTTGCATATCTATACCAATTACAGCTGGTGCCAAGGAATTTGTAGTCGGTGAATACAGATCGAAATTCCATGCAGTTGAAAACTTCTACACACCGTAAAGCAAAATTTGATTTCTGGCACAAGAGGCCTAGGCACGTTGTAGGGAGCCACACTGTAATTAACGTCACTGACCGAATCTGGAATGAAGATACACTGAAGTGATAAATTACACACCTACTCTAAGAACGCAACCAACAGTAGATTGCATCGTAAGGAGCATGCTGCCCCCTTTGTTCCCAACAAAAGCACCAAAAAAGGTTTGTCGTGAAACCTGTAAGGCATTTATGTTTTGATTCAACCTCTCCAAAATAGAATAAGCAGCAATCAGAAATCTGTGGTATGACAAAGGAACTACTTCTGCTAAATGATAAGGGGCAACACTATTACCCTTAAGTCACACGTGTGGACTACAATAAGGAGATTTTTTTCATTCTTTTGAATGCCTAGAGACAGACAGACATCACTCCTACAAATAAATCCTTGCAGGAGTCATTTTGAGGAAAGTAAAGGACTCCTTTATAATGGTCTGGTGGCCACAACTGGTCATGAAAATAAATGTGTCTTTAAGCATATGGACCTGCTTTTTAATCAAACCCTCTTTATTTTATTACACTTTTGGAGTTTCTAATAATCATTTCTAGTCCACTAACAAAATGATCGTCAACACAAGACTTATACATACCGAATCCAATGGTCCTCCCACAGCTTCATCTCCGTCTGCACAACACCCGGTGTAGTTGCGCCAGAAAAGTCACTGCGAACTTTACTCATTGCGACTTCGTAAGCTCCCTGAGCATGTTCAAAGAAGCCTTGCTGCTCATACATGATGGCAATATTCGTCTCGCGGTAGCGAGCATGTTTTTGCCACAGGCCAGCCCACATGTCCTCCTCACTCAACATTGAGTACATGTCAGAAAGAGCATCGAGGACTTCTTGCCACTGTAAGGAAAATATTCAAAAATAAAATTTCTACTCTCAGTAACATTAAAAATTGAATATCACTTTCCAGGAAAGTTTCACTATACTAACAACCAGAATGAACAAGGCAGTTTATCACACTATAATCAGAAGACCAGGGTAGAATACAAACAATGGAAAATATAAAGGCACCTGGGTCGTTGTGCCCAACAGTTCACCTATGTGTGTATGTGGAAATGCTTGTCTCATTTCTCTGTTAGCTCTGAGAAAGGACACTTTCTGAAAGTTCAACTGTCACGTGTCTGTGCTGTCTACAGCTCATTCTCAATGACAATTTGCGAGATTGAAGATACAAATATACAACATGCCATGCGAGGTTCATGCTTAGTATCACAAGTTCGAGAAGAAGAAGAAGAAGACTTGCTGAAATAAACTTCTGGCAATGTTAATAAAGATGCTGAATACTGCTGGAAAATGTTTCCACACAAAACAATTTTTGCAGCAATTAGCAAAAAAATATGAAATGATAATTAATAAAATCTGTCTTTCTTTCATTGCTCGGATTTATAAAAATTCTGTAGGGTAGCATAAGCGATCTCATTCATATCTTTGTCACTATATGACAAACATGTACTGCAGAGAAACAAACTTGATAATTTGCTACACACTGATAAGTGTAGCGACTTTGCTGTTCCAATTGTAATTGTAAAAATAATAAGAGGCATATGTACATATTAATAACTAAGAGCAGAGTTGTAAAAATACTCTGATGCTCCACAGAGCTCTGCAGTATTGTATGAAAGGAGTCAGGCATACGGATTATTGCAATGTGCAGGACACCAACTGTCACACACAAAGAGCAGTAGCAGTGCAGCAAGAGACTGTAGCTGGCAAAAGTCAGCACCATCAAACAAGTTGAGTTGGCCCATCCAATTGAGATATGAATGTGTTGGAAAAACCCTTAACAGCTACACTCACACAATAAGTGGGAGCTGTGCAATTTGCTTGTAAATATACATAAGGAAGGAAAGGTGGGATAAAACAGATTTTTGGCATTTATTTCCACATTGCCAGAAGATGGTATTGTCACAGTACAGCCATCAGTCTTTAATCGCCTCCTGTTCTTTCCCCTGAACCAAAGTTGTAATACATATTTCAAGACAGTACTTTTTCTTAAAATAACAATTAAGACTCAAACTGTCCAATGGGGCTCAATAATACATCAAAGTCAAAATATAAACAGTCCATTCCACAGGAAAAGTGACTTATGAGAAATAAAATAAAAGGTGCTGTTTATTTTTAGTTTACATGAGTTTTTATCCAACTTCTTGTGAGTCAATACACATCTCAAAGCACTGTAAAATTTTTCAAACAATTGTGATACTCAAAATTTGAAATTGTTACAGTACCATGGTTGCAGCCTTCTAGATACATGAAATCATGTCAAAATACTTCCCTTTCATTATTATTTTCAGTTTTGGAAATAACCAGACTTCACATGGAAACAAATCAGGCAGATAAGGAGGATGTTCAAGCACCACGATACATTTTTGAACTAAGACATCATATATGATCTTGCTTTTGTGCACCAGTGCATAATTGTGTAACTAATACAGGGTGAGGTGTAATATCGATTGATTTTAAAACACATGTGACACAAGCTGCATCGGAGAGAGGTGGAGGGGATAGTGTCAGTTACATTTGGCATGAAATAGCATTTAGTCATAATGGAGCACTGGACCCCACAGCATTATGTGTACGCTGTCAAAGCATTTTATCAAAACGGTAGTTCATACCAGCTAGAACGTCATGCATTCCACAAGCACTTCAACATTAATTGGAATAGGCCAGTTCCATCTGCCAATATGATTAAAACATGGGTTGACAACTTTGAGGATACAGTGTCAACAACAAAGAAGAAAACTGGGAGATTAAAAACTGTGTACACACCTGAGAACGTCGAACGTGTAAGTGTTACCACTGGGAGAACCTGTCGTTGCTCAGCTCACCGTCACAACACAATACTTGGCATAATGTTATGATTTACACCAAGATTTGCACTTTCACCCCTACAAAATACAAATGGTTCAGGCCCTTAAGGAAACAGATTATGTGAGCCAAAGCCAGTTCTGCTTAGATTTTCTTGCATGATTAATCAAGATGAGGACATTGTAAACCATTTGTGGATCAATGATTAAGCTCATTTCCATCTCTCCAGTTGTGTGAACAAGCAAAACTTTCGTTTTTGGAGTGACGTTAATTCTAGAGAACTGCATCAGCAACCATTGCACTCTGCAGAAGTTTTTGTGTGGTGTGCCATGTCTTCATTAGAGATCATAGGACTATACTTTTTTTAAGATGGTCTTGGCAATACTGTAACAGTGACTTTGCAAACATAAGCAGACATGTCGGAAAACTTTTTACTCCACAACTTGCACACTACGAAGTAAATGATGAGATGTTTTTCCAGTAGGATGGAGCAACCACCCACACTATTCGAGTAAGCATGTATATTGCCATTCATTCATTTTCAAATCATGTGGTCTCCCAAAATGTGGATATTGCATGGCTCTCTTATTCACCAGACCTCACAACATGACATTTTTCTTGTGGGGTTATCTGAAAAGCAAAGTCTATCAAGATAATCCTCCGCAAACAATTGAAGCCCTGAAAGAGCAGATCAAACAGGAAGTTGTTCAAATCCCACTGGCAATGCTGCACAATGTGATGAGTCACTTCAAGTTTCGACTGGATGAATGTGCGCGTCAAAACGGACACCATATTACCAGAGTTACCTTCAAAAAATAACCGATGTTATAGTATTGCAGAAAATGCTTTTTTCATTTATTTTAAGATAATGAAATTTAAAAAAATTTAATGAAGTGTTTTTACTTAACAGCCTTTTAAAAGTCGCTCTTCATTTTGCCTCACCCTGTACCATGTTCCTTGATGTTGGTATTCAGGTCGAACATGAACAATCCTCACCCATAAACGGTTTAAAATGTCCAGGCAGTAACCTGCACTCACCATTTGACCTTCTGAAGCAAATTCTTTATAGACAAGTCCTTTTGAATCTCACAAAACAGTGAGCAGTCCCTTGACATGGCTTTTCTGAATGTGCACTTTTTTCTGTCCCTGAGATTCTGGACCTTTTCATCCAAACTTTGGCACTTTATAAGTAGATAATACTGACAACACCAAGTTCCATCATCAGCTGTTATGATGCAAGACATTAAGTCTGGGTCCCTAGCAGCTGGTCTTTTCACATCTCTGAAGTGTTTCGCTCTGTTATCTCACGTGGGGCACAAAGCGACAACAGATTAATTTTTTGCCTAAACTCTCAGTTAGAATGTGATGCACAGTTGTTTTAGCAGTACCTTGAGCTCAACATATTAGATGTACACTGATAATTTTGAAGAAAATCACCCACTTTCTGCACATATTCTTCAACTCTTATTGTCAGTGATGCTCCTGGATGTGGATCATCACGAAACCTTGCATACCACTTAGAAATGTTTATGACTCTTGCTTCACTCCCATAAGCAGTTTGACTCCTTTCAAAATTGTCTGTGGCACTTTCACCAAATTTAAACCAATACTTAATGTTTGCATGTTGCAACATTGTTTCTTACTAAAGTCCAAAACATACTGCTAAAATTTCGGTTATTAAGCAGTCTGTGATGCCAGCGTGGTTAAATTTAAAATGAAACACAGTTGAAATACCTTGTTGGTTAATTTATGCATCCATTAACAGATGGCTTTCAAAGTTAAGCGAATATAAAATCGGTCACGTTTCCAGGCTCAGCAGAACCAGAGTTTCTTCAGAACTATGTCTGGCAATGAACCTGAGCAAAAGGATAGGAACATGAAGTCTTGTGTGTTACATGTGTAATTAACCAGAGTAATTTTCTTTTTCATATGAGTGTTCATCAGACACTCAAAAAACTCGTCTTCATTAACAAAAACGATTTGTTGTAACTGTCAGTTTAGAAATTAACTTCCTTTTGACTACTGAATCCTGCAATAAGCAAAAGCAGCTTTCTCTAACTGTTTCAATTAAGTTTTCATCAGTCTGACTGGAATACTATCATGACTCATGGTACCACTGAGTCATTCTTAATAATATTCTGTCGTGTTTATGCTGGTATGACAGAGAATGACTGCCATCTTTTCTCAGTCAATAGCCTGTTCTTCCACTCTCCTAATTTATGTACAGATTTTTATTAACTCATGTCCTGATGTTACAATATTCCATGCAAAAGTTGTATAATGCATAATAATAATAATAATAATAATAATAATAATAATAACAATCATCATCATCATCCAAAGAGCAAACTAGTATCACAAAGGGTGACTCACTTGATGCACAGGAGCACTGGGTTCAAATTCGTAGCAGTCACCGATGTCTCTCTTATTTTTCTGCAGGAGGCTCAAATTACCTTCAGCGATCATTTTTTCAAGTATCAGTGATATTCTGTGCCACAGGTTATGACTCTTACCTATGTATTTCATAAGAGAACTGGAAAAATACATCAAAATTAGTCTGCAATAAATTTCAATTTATGAAACATTTATGAACAAGAGGATCTCAAAACTAAACTATAAGGAGGCAGATGAAAGAGACTGTCACATGAATAATGCGAGAAAATTGGAAGAATGTTGTGGGCCATATGTGGAAGGACATTGCAAGCTTGAACAAAAAAGAAGGCATAAGGAAAAAATCAATATAACAGTATTATGAGAAGGAAAGTAGCTACTCATAATATTGTTACATTCCATCTTGGATTTTCCATTGTTTGAAAAAGTGGTACAAAAATTATTGTAATTACTTATCACACAATGAGGACAGCAGCAGTGAAGATACCGAAGCGTGTGTGATTGCGATGAAAAATGATCTGTCAAATAATGGTGATCTTGGGTTTTCTGTTCTCACACATGAAAAATAAAGGTAATGTCTTCATTCAATATTTTACACGTAACATTTGTGCATTTTGCTATACCTTGTTAATGGCAAAATAAACTATAATTTATACATGGTGATCATGCTAAATGGCAACTTTGCAGCTGTGGTTCTCTGCTAACGTATCATTCACATACTGTGTCTTCTATGGTTTGTATTGTTTAACTAATTCCAGACATTCCACTTTTCACATATTCTGTTCAAAGCATATTTTATTGTCTTTCAACCAGCTGACTATTTGCTCTCTGCTCAGAGGAGCTGCTGGTGCCTTATTTAATTGCAAAAAATGATATGGCACACTGTCCATTACAAAAACACTAACAGAACTGAGATTTGGTAGCAAACGAGTAACGAATCAGTCTTTAAAGGTATCTGCGTTTTATTTCCGTGTGGTAAGTGAGTGTGTCACTCCCCCCCCCCCCCCCCCCCCTCCCCAAAAATCATAGGACCAGGCACAAAGGCACTCAGAGCCAGCATAAACAATAATCACTCACCTTCCCTTTCTAGTTGGCATGCTCATAGTTCTGTGGCACGTGTCCTCTGTCCTTGCAATGGATTGTGCATGATGCAAGATTGACCCATGTTTCGTCAATCCATATTACATTCTTGGGATCTAATGCTAGCAACTCGCACAGGAAACAATATATCCATGCCACAATGTCTCTATGTTCAATTAGTAACTTTCTTCTTGAGAATTTTTTCTACTGGAGTTCAATTTTATTTATTTATTTATTTAAGCAATGAAGATACTTGTCATTCTGCCTGTTAACAAACCAAGGTCTTACAGCAATGACATCAACTTTTTAAGTGTCGAGTATTTCTTCCTGCTGTTGTATGTGTACATACATTGCCTGATAGCACTATCATCAAAGTTGTCTGTTTCAGTCACATGGCACGATCTCTCACTTGACTTTCCAGGAGTCAGAATAAAAGAGCTGCCAGCTGAAGTGACAGCCTCTTTATCATTTCTGACTCACTTCATTGTCACTGTAGGTACGTTCAATGCTTCTGCTACCCTCCCAATCACTGGTATCGAAAGCACACTGTTTTCCCTTTCCACTTCACAGTAAATACGCAATCTGTACATAAATTCAAGTGCTTGATATTTCAACATAAGTCCTTTTCAGAAAGTCCTGTTCTCTGCACTACAGGAAGCCATTTTCCACACAAACGACAAGCAAATCTGATTAGCCACCATGGACACATGAAGTTAATACTCTTCTCTCACTGTGGGAGGTGGCCATTATTTTTTTGATTTCTTACATAAAAATGTATTCCTATTATTTTACTTGATCCACACACTTTATCAGTACTTCAACCTGACTCTGAAAAGTGAACAATAAGCATTCTTGTATAAAATACTTATTCTGTATTTTCAACTTCTCCTTCCTGATATGTTCAGTATTCACAAGTATTTTGTCACTATGGGGTTTAGGGGCAAAATCTAAGCCAATTTAAATGTTACCTTTCAAAACCAGAAGTTTCTTGAGCCTGCTAAATGGAGTTGTAGGAAACAGGTTTATTAAAAATAAATAGAAATGTCATCTAAGATTAGGTACCTACGCAGACACAGTGACTGAAGATCACTCTATTCTAATACACATGCAAGATCCAAGCAGTGTTGCTAATTCCCCCTCATAAGCAAGTGAATCATTACGTTTTCAAAAGTATCTTATATCATGCAGCTGATAAATAAGAACATATTAAACAGGACATCTTATAGCTCTTATTAAAAACCGAAATCAGCCTTACAGTCTTCATTGTTTTCCTCTCTTCTGCTGCCAGAAATGTTTATACTAATTATACACTGGAAAATCCAGGATCGAATGTAACAATGAAATGAGAAATGTCTGCCCACTATTCTTCCCACCCCTCCTACCGTGGTATTCCACCGTCCACCGAACCTACACAATATACTCGTCCATCCTTAAACAACCCCTGCTCCCAATCCTTTACCTCATGGCTCATACCCTGTAATAGATTTAGATGCAAGACCTGTCCCATACATCCTCCTACCACCAGCTATTCCAGTCCGGCCCTAACATCACCTATCCCATCAAAGGCAGGTCTACCTTTGAAACCAGTCATGTGATTTACAAGCTAAGCTGCAACCTCTGTGCTGCATTCTATGTAGGCATGACAACCAAGAAGCTGTCTGTCCACATGAATGGCCACCAACAAACTGTGGCCAAGAAATAAGTGGACCACCCTGTAGCTGAACACGCTGCCAAACATGATATCCTTCATCTTAATGACTGCTTCACAGCCTGTGCCATATGGATCCTTCCCACCAACACCAGCTTTTCTGAATTGCGCAGGTGGGAACTCTCCCTGCAATACATCCTGCGTTCCCGTAACCCTCCTAGCCTCAACCTTCGTTAGTCACCATCCTCACCCATCCACCCCCCTCCCTGTTCCCATTCCAGCACTACACAGCCGTCATTTCACCGCCACACCCAGTCTTTTATTTTCTCTCCTTTCCGCTAGTTACCCCCACCTCCCTCTGCACCTTCTCTCCTGCCCTCCACCTAAACTGCAACACTTCACTGTCCGCCACTCCCACCATACTATCCCTCCCCCTCCCCGCCCCTGCCTCCTCCTTAGCCCCACCCAGTCGCCACTCCCATCATGCACTGGTGCTGCTGTTTGCAGTGCGGTCTCAGCTCTCTTAGACTGCAGGTGTGTGTGCCAGTTGTGTTTATTTGTGTGTGTGTGTGTGTGTGTGTGTGTGTGTGTGTGTGTGTGTGTGTGTGTGTGTGTGTGTGTGTGTGTGAGAGAGGGAGAGAGAGAGAGAGAGAGAGAGAGAGAGAGAGAGAGAGAGTGCGTGTATATGTGTGTCTACTGCTGACAAAGGCCTTAATGGACGAAAGCTTTAATTGTGTGAATCTTTTTACTGTCCCTATCGCGACTCGGCATCTCCGCTATATGGTGAGTAGCAACTTTCCTTCTCTGGTATTGTTATACTAATTATAGTCATTTATTCATTTTTACATCGTGTTCTGTAAACTGTATCATGAAGGAAAGCCTTCGGGGATAATAAATGACTCAAGTTATACATTAACAGGCAGAAGCAGTCAAAGTGACTAACTTCTGCAAAGAATACTAAAACAAACTAGGGCTAGTGCTAATCTATTCACACTGATAATGATAGGATTTGAAGGGTTTGCTGCAAAAAGGAGAGAGCTTCATCCTGGAGGCATGGAGTTAAATGTACTTCTAACGGGAGGGGAAAAACCTCTTTCATTCTGCCCTAGAATTATGTAGCTCAAGCCTTTAGTCTTCTCTAACCCAAGAAATAGAGGATCCAATCACATTAGTTTGCTAGATGAAAGAGTTACTTCTTTATTATGTCAAACAACTGCTGGTATTTCTTTATAAGGACATTATACAGCAGTATTATCAGAAGTGTGGTGTTTTCTAGGTGTGCCTCATGTTTCAATTTTTATGAAGATAATAGTGAATACCATTGAAAGAAGTGATTAGTGATTCAGAAATAAACATTATTTATCTCTGGATCAAGCATTTTATGAGTGACTTATGATTACTTTGTATAGTTCTGAATATATTAGAAGAAAAGAAGCTGCACTGATAAAAATCCATTGCTCCTCCTCTTACACTATTCTGCTGCTATTTACATCTTCTACTTCATACTAAGTATAATAATTTTTTTCTGATTTTCGAGACCAGTATAAAAAACTCAACCTTAACATCGTCAGTAGCAGCATTATCATGTACATTTTCCAGATGCTTGTCAGCAACTTATGTATGTCAACAACTTATATACTGGGAAATTAATAAACCTCTGTAATATGAATGTGTTACCAGCAAAGCATCCTCAAGTTAAAACAGCTTGATGCATTATAAAACGAGTGGCTCTCAGATTACTATTTTATCTTTTTTGTATAAATAGCTGAGATTTCCAATTGTGATGTATCTTTACAAATTATGCTTTTGCCAAACAGGCCACGTTAAAGTTATATCTTAATATGAAACCAGAGCTTCTGTACTTACGGCTTTAAAGGTAAGTTGTCAATGCATCTTGTGAGGCCTTCTGTGAAAGAATTCAGTGCGCTTGGATGGCAGTCCTTCTGGATAACATGTGCACCACTGGCGAGGAAAGGCACTAAGTCTGTGATTAGAGCCTAAAACATATTACAGCTATTGAGTAAACGTAAAGGGGAAGGAAACACACACACACACACACACACACACACACACACACACACACACACACACAACCACACACACACACAAAATAGCTACTTACTGACTGTTGCCTGTCGCTTAGTACTCTCCATACTCGAGGGAAGAAATCCAGCCATACACTCTCTGCTAAGCCAGTGTCCATATGACACAGCTGTGCCATTGCAACCAGGAAATGGCTCGTGTACGTATTCCGAACAGATTCCATGAATTTGCTCTGCCGTATCAACATCTGTCGCAGAGACATCTTTCGGTTGTTCCTCGCTTCCTCACCATCCTTTGCTTCCACACCTGATACTATGCCATCCAGGTCAATTTCACTCTGTCAAAGACAACAGAGAAAAAGAATTAGCATACTGTAGTTAATAGGTTCACTTTTTACAATTATATAAAATAATAAGTGAGACAAATGATAGGTCATGATTTTTTTATAAAAAAAAAATCGAATTATCTACGATAGAATTTTACAGGAAATTAACTCTTTCCAATTCAGTTTTTCTGCTAACTTCATTCTTACCAACCCTTTATTTATTTTATATGTGTAAGGCTATAAGGCATTAATAGTTATTACAGTACTGTTATAAAAAAATAAAATGCAATAGGAGTTCACTTGACAACTTTATCATCTTTTACAATGATTTTTAAACTATGTTGTTGTTTGGTTATGGTTGTTCATCATTTACTTCTGTATGGTACTTCTTAAAACACTCTCCAGGCTTCCTCTTGCATGTTACACAGTAGAAAAAATTTTCCTTTCTTCCTCATTTGCTGCAAACCATGCAGTTCTTAGTTGACTTTTTTCCCACTTTGCATTACAAAATGCTTCTTCCCACCTATGTCTCTCGATGTCAGATGATGATGGTCTTCCTATTTTCCTTGAATTTCTATTTCTTACCTGTCTGTCTAGGTGTCTGATTGGATTTCTTAGATAGGAAAGGTGACTCTGTAGTTGTTCTCCGTGTTTGTGTTTGTCTTTTGAGTAAAGAATATAACTTTTCACTGCAACAACTTCATTCAACCACAATGTACTCAACATAGTCACTAACTTCTTGTCAAGGAATGAAAGACACATAATTTTCATATCACTTTGATAGGTATATAACTACTATTCAGCAAATTTTTGTCTTCTTCAAACCACTTGGAAAATTCTTCCTAGATGGCACAAATGTTAAGTATTAGATGAAATTTCATTTTGTGCAACTACCGAGTAAGTTGAGGGTTCATGTAGGATCCATCACTAAAAATGTGATAGCCTGAACCACACAAGCTAGCAACTGCTGGGCCAAATGAACCACTATTCAGACTGGAAAAGGTAAATTAGGACAAATTAAAATTTCTGTAATTGTCATTCCATAATAGGGAATATGAGGAAAAATTTAATCATTTTCTGAATCACACAGACAGAAAACGCGAAAACCCCATTTCATAGGCTTCTTTGGATTTTAGCACTTTCAATTCTTCTTCTGAATTCTAATGAGCTCTCACCTATAGCCACATTTCTTTTTGAACCCCCTAGCATTCTTCACCTTGCTCCCTTTGTACCTTAACACTCCAGAGCTGCGGTAGGTAAAACTAAGTGCAGCATCTAAACTATTGATGGTGGAACCTTACTGCGTGGCAGAAAAAGGAACCTGAAGGGTTCACAATTGCCACCGCAATAAATTTTCCAGGTATTTGCTACAGGTTGTGTCTCTTCATCACTGTCTGCTACATGAGTAGAACCTGATTCTCTACAGCTTGTTTCACTGCACGCAGCTGAAGTTTCTTCCCAAACACTTTCATCAATAAATTCTCCTTTGTCCTTAATGTCTTCGAGAAGCCACCTGGCAATATCATCAGCACTCAAACGGTTTCTACTGACCAGAACTGGGAGGACACTCCCTCACCCCCCTCCTTCACATGCCTTCCGCATTCCTCATGCCAGACCCTCTTGTCACCGCCGACCACGACCCGCAAACATCGGTCGGCAGCCTCCTCGGGCAATCAACACCCGAACGCACCAAGTTGCATATTGCACATGCAAATGTCCAGTCTCTGCCAGCTCATTTCGACAAGTTCAAATATATATTTCAAAATGCTGATATACACGTAATACTTTTGTCAGAGACTTGGCTCAAACCAAGTATTCCTACAACTTCCGTAAACCTAGATGGCTATATCTTTCTCAGGCACGACAAATGCAACAGACGAGTGGGCGGAGTAGGGGCGTACATACGCTCTGATTTGTCACCTACAGTTCTACACACATCCGACAACAATGTAGATAAACAAGTGGAATATATGATCATAGAGATCAAATCACTTAACAGAAAGTGCTTAATATGTGTCCTTTACAAACCTCCTAAAGTAGGTGGGTTCGCCTGCTTCGAAACTGCCCTCTCTAGTCTCGAATCGTCATATGAACATGTAATTATAGCAGGTGACACTAACATTAATTTTCTGTGCAATAGTCCTTCCACTGAGAAATTTAAGAGGATGCTTTCTTCCTCAAATATGACGCTACTTGATCTGGTACCTACTCATCACACGACTACCAGTCACACTTTCATTGACATATTCGCAACGAAATCTCCGAATAATCCGCACCTCTCAAATATCTGCGCCTGGCATGTCTGCCCATGACATCATTTCCATTACGTATTCAATAGAATGTCCTAGAAACAAACAAAACTGTCTACATACCGAGACCTCAAACGCATAAATTTGCCTGAACTCGAAACTGAGGCACAAGAAATAGTTTGGGGGATGACCTCTACTCCCCTCATGGACATAAACGACAAACTCCACAATTTCACCAACGAAATTACTCAACTGTATGACAAATATGCTCCAATAAAGACCAGAAAAGTAAAAAGGCAACCTGCACCCTGGCTGACTGATGAACTAAAACAGCTCATGAATCTCAGAGATGCTGCACATTGAGCATACAAGATACACCCTACACCTGAAAATCATGCTGTATACAAGCTGAAACGAAACAAAGTCAGTCAAGCGGTGAGAAACGCTAAGCTCAGACATGCCCGTACATTAGCTGACAATAGATGTAGACCAGCTATCCTATGGAAAAATCTTCGTAGTCTCGGTTTAGGCAAAATAAAAGTTGCAGAAAATCACATGGTCCCAGCTGAAGAACTAAACCGATTCTTCACGTTACCTGCAACCAAAAAAGAGAGAGAGAGAGAGAGAGAGAGAGAGAGAGAGAGAGAGAGAGAGAGAGAGAGAGAGAATCATTGATTACTTCATGGGGTTGAACGACTGTAGCAAAGAAAAATTCTATCTACAGCACGTCGCTTGCAGCACTGTCAAGAAAGCCATAATGCGGATTAGATCAGCATCTACTGGACATGATGGTATCACTATCCAGATGGTAAAACTTTTTATTGACCAACTACTGCCCTCTATAACAGACATTTTCAATGATTCATTAATCACAAGTGTTTTCCCTGAGGCCTGGAAACTGGGACAAATTCAGCCACTGCCTAAAAAGGACATAGCCACAGCACCCTCTGACTACCGCCCCATCCGCCTTCTTCCTGCACTATCAAAGGCCTTAGAATATATAGTTCATGACCAGCTCACCATCTACCTCACTACTAACAACCTACTAGACGAATACCAATCAGGTTTCCATAAACATCGAAGCACAACATCTGCTCTGATAAAGGTGACAGATGACCTGAAACTTGCCATGGACAGACAAGAAGCGACTATCATTTGCTTTTTAGATTTCAGCAAAGCATTTGATACTGTTGACTTCGACATCTTACTGGCCGAACTTAGCGGTCAAAATTTCTCACCAAGTGCAGTGCAATGGTTTCGCTCATACATGACGTCTCGTTAGCAACGCGTCCTATCTGGGAATATAAAATCACAATGGCGGCAGGTAGTGTCAGACGTTCCCCAAGGCTCAGTATTAGGCCCTATACTGTTCTCTCTGTATGTCAACGATGTGTCATCGGTTCTGACGTATTGCAAATACCATATGTATGCTGATGACCTTCAGTTGTATCTAAGTGCGAAACCAACCAATCTCAAGAAAGCTATTGAAAATTTCAATACTGACCTCGATGCACTGTCAAAATGGGCACAGGACATAGGTCTAAAACTAAACCCATCTAAAACCCAAGCGGTACTTGTTGGTCACTCTAAGCTCATTAGCCCAAACCATCGGGAATTCTTACCACCTCTTATCCTAAATAGAACAAATATTAACTTCTCTCCCTCAGCAAAGAGTTTGGGAGTAATAATAGATGAAAACCTAAATTGGACAGAGCACGTAACTGCAGTGTGCAAAAAAGCATCAGCATCCCTTCATGTCCTACAAAAATATAAAAAACTCTTCCCTTTCGATCTGAAAAAGAAATTAGTACAAACGCTTATACTCCCAATCATTGACTACAGCGATATTATCCTACAAGGCCTTTCTCAGGAAAATTCCCGACGTCTAGAACTGGTCATGAATGCCTGCGTCTGCGTATCTGTGACGTTCGACTTTTTGATCACATTTCACCAGCATATGCAAAATTGTCCTGGCTGCGTGCAGACAAACGCAGAGATTTCCATACGCTCTGTCTTATCTACTGCCTTATAAATGTAAACTGTCCCTCATATCTCTCCTCGTCCCTAACGCTCATGTCGGAACAACATGACAGAAACACATGTTCCCATTATAATAAAATCCTCTCCGTTCCACTGCATCGCTCAGTCACCTTCTCCGAGTCCTTTACAGTAGCGGGAACCCGACTCTGGAATAACCTCCCTCGTAATGTTTGAGAACTTAAAAACATGTCCAGCTTCAAAAAACAGTTAATGACATATCTACTTAAGCAACAGTAATGCCTTCCTCTGTACATGAATGCACTTCACCTCATTACTTCCCTCTTTCCCCCTCCTTAAATCTCCATTCCCCGAAACACGCTAAACTAGTAAACATCTACTTTACACACCAAGATATTATGTACATCTGCACAAACCTTCATTACTATTGCCAATGCTTCTCATGTTTGTCATTATTATTTGATTTTTTTTTACTGTTATTATTATTGCTTATTATTGCTTTTATCATAATCTGTATGTATAGCACCTGTTGTAAAAATACTGCCGCATTTACTTTATTAGGTCTTAGTCACTACTCTTTATTCATATTGTCACTAGAGTAAGCTAATATTCTCATTTGAACTATGGTCATGATGTAACTCTGATGTGTGAAATGCTGCATGTGTGGAACACTGTTCCAATGTAAGAGAGGGCCTGATAGCCCTAATCTGATCAGGTTAAATAAATAAATTACTGTACTATAAACGTGTGAATGCAAGACGCTTTGAGACATCACATCTTCATACTATGTGCTGCCACACACGTAGCAAATTCTAACAATGAAGTGGACAGAAAGCACAATAATGGAAAAATATCTGACATTGTATCGGAAAGGTTAAAAGTGTGGCTATATCTGAAAACTGACTTCATATAAATAGTACAAGGTTCAGAAATGACATGCACATCAGAAACTGCAACACCATCTCGTGCAAGAACCAAAAACTGTAAAACAGTTTACCTATTCATACAGTATTTTTTCTGAACTACACATTTTTAAGAAATTTGTGGTATTCTACTAGTTACAAAAATGTGTTTTTATACGACCTCGAAGAACATAGAGCTTGTAACTGTATAACAAAAGTTTAAGCGTACAGCCTCGTTTTATCAATCTGTTACCATAAACCTTTTTGAATTATATATCCCTGCTGTTAAAGTAACATGTAGAAAATTTTAAGCCCAATGTCTTTTGCATGATAGAATTATCAAAAATAAATTACACGGACATATACAAAAAATTTTATAGTTCACTACAGCTTACACACCTCTTTATCAGAATCCATTTCATCCATGTCATCCCTTATACCTTGTAAGTACATGAAATAATTGGCTTTATCAGTGCTATCTGCTTGGCTTAAGACATATGTAATGGGAGGCAACCTCAGGCTTTCATCACTGAGTCGTACAGTTTCACCTTTGAAAAGATAACACCAACAGTTACTAACATTGCAAAGAGGAAACACACAAGTTTAAGGTAAAAAAAAAATTAACCACACTATGTGTAATAATGATCATGACACATTGAAAATTACTAGAGAATTAATGGTAAAGGAACAGATGCCACCATCAGCTGAGACGACATTATATTGCTCCAGACTGTTACCTGTCCCTCCTCTAATACAACATTACACAAATAAAGTAAATGGACAAGTACTACCAGAAACAATAAACACTGGGAACTGCTGTGGCTGTGGCTATGCACCTACAAGACAACAACCTGTCTTACACCTGCATCCCGCAGTTGGCCAAGCGTCAGCCATCAGCTGTTATAGCCAGCTTACAACCCAGCAACTCCATCACGAACCAATACTTGCCTTGTGCATTAGTAAACATCCCAGGCAGTAACCGAAAAGGCTGGTTTTTTGCCCGTCTGCAGCAGACACCTCGAGAGCAGCGCACACATCCACGACCACAGCAACGCTATCATGGGCCCTAGAGATTTCATCTCCACTTGTGACATTCCCGCAAGTAGATAGAACTGTATCCGTGTGCCACGACCTTATTTATGCCAGCAAACAACCACACAACACCAGTTCACATCACACAAATTCTCTAAGCTTTACACCAACTGCTGCCACAGTCAATGTATCAAGAGTCTCTCCTAGTACCTCCAGTGGCCCACTGTCTGATGCAGCCAGTGTACCCACCTTGGATCTTTGCCTCCGATGCTATGTGGGGCTTCCAGCAGTTGTCATCCTGATACATCAATACTTGGCCTCTATCACTGTGGACCTCCAGGACTTTGGTATTATGGGGTGTCATAGTGTCCATGCAATCACATACAATTAGTGCATCATGTGAAGCATTAACTGACACTTCAGTAATGGTGATTCAGTCTTCCGTAACTGACAATACACCAGACTTACTGGGTCTCACCCACAGAACGACTCCACCCCGACAGAACGACTACTTGTGTTCGTGAAATTAAACTTCGTTGCACAAATTCCACAATATTTCCTAGGAGCAACAGTCTGACATCTTCAGGTGGTTCAACCTGATGTCTGACAGTTGCTCCGAGGAAATACTGTGGAATTTGCACAACGTGATCCGGCGGCAAACCCGTCAAGAATATTTACAACATATCCACCAAGAAAGCTTGAAGAGTCACATCAATGAACTTCTTAATCACAGGCTACCTGAGCATCGAATTTTCTGACACCAAACCTGACATGGGCTATAACAGGAACGAAACTAGAAATCTTATAAAACAGAAATTACTTCAAGGCAAATTTTACAATGTTGCACTGCAGCATTTGGAAAGTCACTGACAATCTAGTATCTTCCTTTATCCTCTGGTGAGGTACTCTGAATATTTCTGTATCTTAGACACTGTAATTCTCAAAATATTTAGGTTGAGAATCTCACTGCAACTGAATACATACAAGTGTAAAATTCACGCCCCCCCCCCCCACCCAACAGCACTAAATACTTTCCAATCTGGTCTTCAGCTACATCTACACTTATACACTGCTCTTGGCTGATGATTCAAGTATTACAATTAAGCCTAGTGTGGAAGTTTCACTACTTAAAATGTAAACGAAGTGTTCTTCAAAATTAAACTGGTTCTCTGCAAATGACCTAGAGTTTAGAAAAAACAGCATGCAATTCCGTTACTCCCCAGGGCCAGCAACATGATATTTAACCTTTCACACTGCTGTATTTCTCACATAAGTGATTACAAGTGAGAAGATGTTGTAATGCATATATGTGCACACATATATCTAAAAACAAACATGATGTAACTTACCAAACGAAAGCGTTGGTATGTTGATGGAGACACTAACAAACACAAACACACATAAAATTCAAGCTTTCGCAACACACGGTTGCTTCATCAGGAAAAAGGGACATACATTGAAGTCCACCCTGTGCAGTTCTGTCAGCATGTATGGGGGTGATGTCTGAAACTTTAAGGATTTTGATATGATTTTCACTAACTGAAAGACTGATTCAGATATTGTCACACCTGGTTCACAGCTCTGTGACCATTCTTCATGCTGACGTTTTATTATGATAGGCTGACTTGTATGAGTTTTTGTACTGCTGCTGCCATTGTCTACTCGCAGAGTGATGCGTGTGGCTTCTGCCGTATCAGTTATCTTCGCTTTGATTATTATGATTACTTCTCTTGCAATGTAGACAGTTGCTGTGTGATTAAGAGCATCTACATGATCACCATCACACACTGTGGCAGTGATAGTTCCCTGCTTGCTCAGAGGAACCATTGTTGAGGTTGTGTTAGAAATTGTTTTCCATTCTCCAATTTGTACATTCCGTGCTGCCTGTGCACCTTCATGGATAAAGCTAACATTGTCCAGTACGGACTTGTTGTGGAGAAAATTGAAAGCCTGCAATAGGCCGTTGGGACATGCAAAATTATTATTACCAAAATCTATAAATCTATCCATATCTTCTCCTTCTGAATATATTTCGGTCTCTTGCTGTGTTTTTCTCTCTGTACGTGAAGTCTAACCTAAGGAAGGAATGTGTTTTTTTGATATGATACACTGATTCAAGGCAGCCTGGTGCCTCAGATGACATTCATGTCTCCTGAGAATATTCCTGGCATGCACGGCTTAAATAGTTTAAGTTATATCTCTCTTTCTCTGTTTCCTGTCAAGCACACGAACAATGCAACATGAAAGCAGCAGAATCTTCATTGTAGCGACCATAAACACTGAGGCCCCACCACCACCACCACCACCACCATGGTTTACGTGACAGCCAGCAATCACAGTAAGATTCCACCGTTCATTGTTGCCGAACTTTGACTGTTGTGTGTTTCAAAATTACAAGGGGAAAAAAATACATGTATGACTAACTGACACATAATATGCAATATGTCATGTTGTAATGCTTCACTTATATTTGATGTAGGTTATAAGCACTATTCTTATAAACTACATGTATGTACACGTAAGTAAGTGAAAAGTTTAGATTGCTTCTCACCATATAATGGAGATAATGAGGCACAGCAAAAATATTGTTAAACAAGTAAACTTTCAGCCAAAATCCCTTCTGAATTAGAACCCAAAACCCAAACACCCTATGGCGCTAGTCGAGGAATCTGCAGCCTACACTATCGCAGTACATTTGAGCCTCTGCTTCAGACAATTCAGCTCTGTAACAGAGGTCCACAACTGATTCTGTCAACAATGTTACAAATGGTGAGCTCTGCTTTCATCTCGCATGGAAGACTGGCAGCCTTTGCCATTTCCATTTGAAACCAGAGAGAATCTCTTCGAATCCAAAGCAACACTTGTAATGGTGCCAAAGTGAGTTACCACCTGCTGCTAGCTGCACCCCATGCTCTTCATGGCATCCAGAAAGACTCATTCCACTTCTGGAACAACTCCACCTGGTATGCACACTGAGTGCACACTGGCTTTCTTAGCCTCTTTTTGAGTCATGTCCTTAAGGAGCCATATAATGTGCCTAACATTGAAGCACCCAACTATCAATACCCCCACCCTCTGTGATTTCCGGATCTGGATCTTGCCAACTGAGAGGTTTCCTTTGAAACAGGACAAGCAACTACATCTGGCTGAGGAACAGTGACAGTCACTACCAACACCTGGAACATATTTATCAGACTAACTGGAGAGGCCTTACGTTCAGCCCCTTGGGAAGTCTTTTGCTACCTTCCACTTTACCACGGGTGAGAAGTCAACCTTACTGCAAACAGTAACTGGGCTGGTCATCGGTGCAGACCGATCACTGGATTCAGATGTCCTGAATATCCTTTGAATCCCATGGCCAGCCCACCACAATGATGCCCATCCACTGTAGCTTCAAGCTGTGTAATCGAAGCCATCACAGCCTGGAGCTGAGAGCGATTTGTCATCAACTTGGCTCGCATCTGCACAGAGCGATCACAGTCCTTATCCATATAAAGACTGTGGAAAACTACACTACACGGGCAAACAAAGAGCTATCGAAACGTGCTATTGAACTTTACGTAGACGCTGTCAAGAATATAAGAACTGTGTCCAATAAATTAGTTTAATAGGCAGAGGTTCAAAAACTAAAGTGCCAAAGCACTCAGATGAGACTAAATAATTCGCTCCTGATAAGGAACTTGTACTGTCACAAAAAGAGTTTACTTTCAGACACTGTGTCTATTAAATATCAAATTAAAATGCAGAAATTCTATATACTAAACTACCGAAGCACAAAGATGAAACTATACAATTTGATCATAGGTAGAAACTAGTAAAATGTCACAAAATTGGTTACTTCCCTTTTGCTGCTTGTGTCTTGGCCAGCTGCCGCTGCTTCCTACCTGTTCACCACCTACTCCCACCTTAGACTACCACTATACACCATCTCTGCAACAACCTACGAACCTCCCCCATATCAGCTCATAGCTGACAAACCCAGCCTTGCAGACCTACTCCATTTAACCCACCCTGAAAAACCCTCCCACTGCCATACAAAACCTAAACAAATCCAAAACACAGTCATGAACCTTTCCCCCAAAGGCCTTAGCCCCACAGAAGTATCAGTCCTTCACAAAGGCCTCACCATTCGCCCCACTCCCAAATTCAATCACGCAGGACTTGTTGAAGACCTCCACTCCTTCACCCGGTCCCTACAGGGGAAACACATTTTGAGCACCAACCCTAACAAACTGACTAAACTGAAGACCAACGCTGAACCCTGCCTGACTCAGTTCTCTCCTCCATTCAACTGTAACCACCCATACTGCCCCCAAACCACCCCCCGTTAAGTTTCCAAAATTTCTTAACCTTGAACCTTGCCTCTCTTATCATTCCCCAAAACCCTAAACATGCAAGCTAACCTTACATCTGCACAAAGAGCTGCATTCCACCACCTGAAAACTGATCCTGACCTTATAATCCTACCTGCTGAGAAAGATCCACCACTGATGTTTTGAACAGCAAGGATTACCTGGCAGGACAACTCCGCCAGTTGCCAAATTTGACCACCTACAAACCCTGCCACAATGACCCCATTCCAGAAATGCAGTAGGATCTCCAGTCTCTCCTCAAATCCTTGAGGCCACCCTAGAACCTCTCCCCGTAGCCTCTCTCTCTCTCTCTCTCTGTCTCTATCTATCTATCTCTGTTCACCCCTACCACTCCCAAACCCTCCTGGCTTTGTTAGTCACTGTCCTTCACCCACCTGTGTTGGCCAACCTCTTCCCCCCCCCCCCCCCTCCCCCTAACTAAACCTAGCTGTCCTACTCTCTCTCTTCACATCGTCCCTGCATGCCCCCACAAGCAGCAAAGCAGTACTTCAGTACTTTACTGTGCTCCACCCCCACCCTGCTATCCCTTCCCCTCCCTGCCCTGACTCCCTCCTTACCCCCACCATCCAAATTGCTTCTCCTCTCATGTGCAGCTGCTGGCAGTCTGGTATTGACAGCCAGAGACAGTGGTCGTGTGTGTGTGACTCACTCTCTCTCTCTCTCTCTCTCTCTCTCTCTCTCTCTGTGTGTGTGTGTGTGTGTGTGTGTGTGTGTGTGTGTGTGTGTGTGTGTGTGTGTGTGTGTGTGTAATTCGGAAGTTGGCCTTTTGGTCGAAAGCTTACTTGTTTGACAGCTTTTTCTTATGCCCCCCCTATGACTCAACATTTCCACTATATGTTGAGTAGCAATCTATCCTTTTCATAAGACTATCATTATTCCATCCAGGATTCTCCTTTATACGTGAATCATTACAATGTGAGGTATTACATGTTATAAATCACACTGTGTATCACTCTGGCTCAGTGTAGCACAGAAGGCAGTGAAGTATTTAATCACAAAAATCATTGTCTAGTTAGTTGAATTTTAATATAATATCAGAGGTTGACAGCAGTTATTAATGAATATAATTCCAAATGCAAACTGAAATCACATCTGCTTGACAACTAGGGTCCTGAAAGTCCGTGGCCCATCTGCGTGGTCTGCAAGCACCTGTGGTGTATGATTCGCAAATGTTGTCAGAGGTTGCTGAAGGCGATCAATGCTGTTTCACCTAACAACAAAAATGAGTGTAAACTTGGCAATGACCGTGTGGAGGTCACTCACTTGTCCACATCCATGCAGAAATCACAAGCTAGCACTCACTCACATTCAGGGTGCAAATTTGAAGTGTGCACATGAACAACGTGTTTCCTTTACCACTAGAGTTACAAAAACAGGTAAAAATTATTATCTGTTACTTGTGGATAACAAATACAAATATCCATTCGAAACATTATTCGTTTACACAAATGAAAATATTCATTCACCGTCTGTGAATAAGAAGCATTACATATAATAGGTAAATCTGAACTCCAATGACATTTGGTGCTCCAATTCTTCGTTATTTATTAAATAATTTGTTTGTCAATTAGTTTTCTAAACAACTGTTTTTTCCCCCCCTTCAAACATCTCATCTGGAAGTTCATTTGATTTTCAAATATTTGCCATTGTGAGACACTAAAGAAAATATGTTCTACATCTTCAAAGATGATATCAGCGTTTATAACTCCTTTCAGCATAATGATACAAACGTTCCAAGTCACGCTCTTCTTCTGCTAAAATTCAGAAATTCCACTCTAGTTTTGGCAAATAACTTTGTTGTGATTCTAATTCCCAAATCACATTCAATGTGAATTTTCCTTTTATGTTTTCTTTGGTTATGTGTGTCTACAGAGAAACTATTTATTTTTTAATTGTAGGTGAGACACTACTGTAACACTTTCAGGTGTTGCAGGGGAGGGGAAAGAAACATCTTCCCAACATTTCTTGACAATTTCTTCATAAAAAAAGTTGATAGTTCTCCAATATTATGAACTCTTTTTGTACTCAAACATTGTGTCTCTTCTGAAACTTTTGAATCTCAAAACTGTGTGTAACTGCACTGATGCAAGTAGGATCTTCTAAAGGATACCTTACTTGGAGTTAGCCCTAACACTTTTTGATAACATTTGATGGCCAGCATAATTCCACAAATATTTCTGGAGACTTCGGAATAAAAGTGAGTTAATGTTAGTTGATAGCAACCACCTAGTTGTTATTCTGTTCAATCAAAGGTAGCAGTGTCTGATGGAATCCCACAGTTCATTCAAACTTCAATAAATAGGATGCCTTGTCAATGTTCTCTTACGTTTTGTTCCTTCATTTTCACAGAGTGTCAAATTCAAATAATCCCCTTTATCCCCTTTCTGTGTGTGTGTTTTTGTACTACAGGGAATTTAAGCCCAGAAGTTATCCCTAAAATGTTAGACACCACACAACACATAAGAAGAGAAATCAATACAAATATTCCACCGACCAAGTATTCCACATCTTACAAGTTCTCAGTCACAGTTATTCCTAATAGCAACATAAAATCCACACTGCTGACACACCCCTGAGGCACACAATTGGTTGGCTGCAAAGGAATTCTGACAGTTGTTGCTAATACAAATGTTTTTAATACCCAAAATAAAATATTAAACTGTATAATAAAGACTAATGTGGACATATATACACACCTGGATTTGCAGTCATGACTAGGAGTTCTATACACTGTTTTATCCAGTAATGTGGTCCCATAGGCTCCCAGTTCTGAGAAATCATTATGTATAACAGACGGTCATGCAATTTTCGTTTCATACTTGCATCAAATACCTCAAAAAATTTAGCTCTGATTGGTGGCTGGACACATCTTAAACCTGCCAGGAATGCAGGCTCTAACTTTGTTCCCAGTTCAGATTGCTTCAGATTTTCATCTCTGCAAGTCCATTATTTACAGCCATTACAATACATTTTGAAAGTCTGGTGTTTTGTAACTACTCAGCTAACAATACAGTTTCTGAGTCAAAATGTATTTTGCTTACCTGTACACAAAATTAACAATATCAAGGAACTGGGCATTCAGTTCCAATTCATCAGGAAACCTTTTTTCAACGTAGTGCATCATTTTAACCAGGAGTATGGATTTTTCTCTCAGTGTTGGAGTCTGATTAATAGCAATAGGGTTCTTGTTCTTCATCCAGTCCTCTAGCATCTATGTAAGAATTGATTATACACATATTTTGCTCCTCATGCAACACAATTCTTAGCCTAGCTATTTAGTAAGATACCAGCTCACCTTAGTTATAGCCTTCATGACTTTAATATCTGGTGATTTTTCAATCAGACCAACCAGTATTGTTCCAATGAACGTCTTTCGCATATCAGCACCCATCACAACTACACGGTTCTTTACCATGTCTAAACTGAGAATCAGCAGATCACTTCCTGCAACCAAAGTTAATGTTTTAATACATTCTATGCGTAATAATGGGAAAAGTAAGAAGACATGTAATCAGATTCACAGACCATACAAAGTTAAATTTGCTCCTTTTAAAGACCTCTTCAGCACTGTTTGAAAGGTTATAGTCAGTTTCAAAACCTATTTGGAGGAATATAATTTCTTTATTAATCAACAGGAAAGAATTCATGCCTTATAGTCACGCAGTTTCAGACTTGAATCATTAACAACCGGTATGAAGGTTGTTTTCTCTTTTTTTATATGATAAAGAGACACTCAACGATGCTAATTATGACGGGATTCCATTTTGGCATCCTTGAACTTTTTTAACTGATATAATTTTATTCAGGATCTTGAAATATTTCACAAAGAACATCAAAAAATAACTTCTTATTCCACAGTAAAAAGATAATAAGCTTTTAAGATTTGGTGTGTTTACAATTTTACATTTACAATTACATTCCATTTTTTGCACATCATACGATTACAGTAAAGATATATGCCTGACATGAAAACTTTATTTTATAAAATAATAAGTTAAAATACAACTTTCACTGTGTTTTGTTTAATGTTGCTTTTTCACATTGTAGTATCTGTCAACATTCTCCTAAAGTGTGTCATATGTCAAACTGTCAATATCATCTTCAACTTCACTTTCATCACTGCTGATGCAGTCCCTGCTACTTCTGGTGGCTGTGAAAATATTCATACACATCTCTGACGAAGCACATTTATAGTATGTTGTGAAGATAAATTAAAAGATTTGCACTTGCAATTACTTCACTCTTATGTCATACATCTAGATGCTACTAATTCCATTGATTAAGGAGGGCCTAAGGAATGCATTGTAGTTAAAGGAATGCACAAGTATTTTCTACTTTCCACCCATGGCCACTGAGATGCAACATAGGGCATGACAGCTGCTCTGCTGATTTATAGTAAATTACTTGCAAGAGAGCATGTTTTATGTGACTTCAACTGTTTGTGGAAGTGACTTCAAGTTAAAAGAGATTTCTATTTGGTTGTCAGCAATTTGTGTCCCAGTTGTGTCATTGGTTCATGTGGTCTTTCCTTATACAAAAGTGAAAAAAGTTTATACTCCGCTTTCATTATCTGATGATGATCCGTGTAAACCTCACTTAGTAATTCCAAGTCTCCAACAAAGTGCACTCAGCAGCACTGTCTTCCAGACTGAGAAAAAGACAGAATCACAGCCTCTTAAAGCAGGCACAGCAAGTACAGAGTGAGCACAAATTCTTACAGAATAACCATTTGACATAATAATTTATACTTGATGCCATTACATAGGTTAGTGTTACTAGCTTTTTTTTAAAGACCACTTACATTAGTAAAGCTCAACGTGTGCTCCCTTGGTAGCTCAGAGAATGTCAAGGCGGTATTCCAGTTCCCGCCAGGTGTTTTGTAACGTGTTCTGTCACCTGCATCCACAGCAGCTTGTATCATAGCCTTCAGTTCGTTGACGTCAGCAACTGGTGTGATGAAGACTCTGTCCTTGATATAGACCCCATCCCCCCAAAAAAGTAAGGGTCATAATGTCTGGAGAGCGGAGTGGCCAGGGTGTTGAACTGTTCCTTCCAATCCAGAAATGTTTCATCCAGGAAATCATGCACTATCAAAGCCCAGTGGAAGGGGGTGGGGGGTGCTCGCTCTTGCTGGAAGAAAAATGGTCCATAAACCTTGTTACGCATGAGGCCACACCAAACATTCACTTTTTCGCTGTCTCGCTTCAACTGTACAGTAGCATGTGGAGACTCTGAACCCCATATGCGGACATTATGCCTATTTATCATTCCACTGATATGAAAGGTGGCTTCTTCAGTAAAGCATATGCGATGTAAGTAACTGTTAGTGCCATCAATCCTGTTAAGAATCTCAGTTGCAAATTCTGCACGTGTCAGTAAATCATTCGGTTGCAAGGCCTGCACAATTTGCACTTTGTCAGCATGCAACCCAAGCCCTTCAAGAAGAATCTTCACCACACTTGCTTGCGGTATTTGAAGTTCATGTGATGCTTGACGAGTTTATATAGACAGACTCCATTGAAATGATTGCCGAACACGATCAACAGTTGCATCACTCACACGAGGCCTGCTACTTCGAGAATGATCTTCAATGCCGACTGTTTAATTAAACTTGGCATACCATCATTTTACTGATTTAACATAAGGTGGGCTGCGTCCATAAGCAGTCCGAAATTTATGCTGAACACTGATGGGCGATTTTGTTTCGTGAAACCACAGCACACGTTCTCCTGCTTCGATGTCATTTCGCCAGCAACTAACGTGACCTAACAGACTGAGTTGGTGTTATGGAGAACTAGCGCCATCTATTGGTCACAATAACTAGTAACAGTAACCTATGTAGCAGCATCAAATGAAACGTACTATGTCAAACGGTTATTCTGTTATAAATTTTTATAATCAGGGCAAGACTTTGTGCTCACCCTGTATCTCCTTACTATTGTCACCAAAATTATTAGCACCTGCTTTAATGTCAACTGTCTGTCCATTAAATCTCTTCATAGTAAAAATCTACTCGCCAAGAGGCAGAAGAATACACAAATAAAAGACATTTGTAACTGGTAATTTTGTCAATTACTAATTGTTTTCTTCATAGTAAAAACTGCATGAAGTGTCCATTTCCAATAAAAGTGCAGTATTAAAGGAAACACATCTATATCATCAACAATCTGGATGTTCTTTTTGCCACTTTGAGAAAGCAGATGTAACATGTGGAGAGTATAGGAAAGTAGTGTAAAATAGCTTTCTCATGAGCAAATAATGACTTCTTGTTGGCGAAATGTACTCGCGATTACCTCAATATTTGATGGAACATAGAAAATAAATAAGCTGTTCCTTATTGTGGATACCGATTACAACAATATTTTGTGTATGAAGTGCTGTTGACAATGTCTGGGGTTAATTGTTTAACGACACCAGCAACATCTATCTTCCTCATTCATGGTTTTCCATAGATGGAGTCTCCTAACTATCAAAAACAACATATGTGTTGTTATTTCCTTTCACAGAATTTATTATGATGGAGTGGAGGAGAGATGCCTTGCTGACTGTAGTATCTTGTCCAGCTGACAAAGGATGCAGTGTTGTGAGAGAGCAAACTGTATTTTCTTGTTGTTGTGGGCATCTAACATTTGTCTATAATTTCTGATCAATTTATGGGAAGTGGCTACTGTTCCTCTTGATGTTTCAAACAGTAGGTCCATTGACCTCAATACTTCATTACATATGTGCTGTGAAAGTACCCATCCAGCTATTCTGATTAGGAAAGAAAGTTATCCCTACAAGACTCTCTCTCATTTTTCTCATTTTCCACAGTGGATGCAAGACTGTTCACCAAACTCGTCAGGGGGTACAGAATTCCAAACCTGAGTCAATGTATGTGTGCTCCTGTTCTTACAAGAATTTTCATATTTTATAGTAATGTATTTTCCATTTCCAGTACATGAATTGTTATATACCTTGCATAATTTCAGTTGCCAGTCTTCTTTTCTTTGCAATCTTATGAAGAGATGGATAATTATAACAAGATAAATAAGAATATCTACCTGTAACCTACTGGTGAGATTATCTCCAATGTTCAATATTTTCTTAAGTTCATCCATATTAGGAAGATCAGTAGTGGTGACAGCACAAAGGAAAGCTGTGCCTACCATAGGTAAACCTCTAACAACTTTTCGCCTTGCTTTGCTGGACAACACACTAGGAACACAGACATGTAAAAAACAAAGTAACATCAATCAGATGTCTATTCTGTACATTTTTCCTGCAGAAGGGGATTTTTCACATCATTTTCTTTCCCACTACGAGTCTAACACATTTTATGACTCATTTTCCTTGATCCAATGTTAAGTTTTCGAGATACTGAAATATCTTCAGTAAAACTGACACACAATGTTTGTATAGGAAGTCATAAAAATTTATGCCTATGAATGCCAAAGTGGCATCTGCCAGAATATGAATTTTTTCATGTCTATCAGCTGGAAAAGAAAAAAAGACCATGAATTCTTTCATGTCTATCACCTGGTCAAGAAAAAAGAATTTTACACCACAATACAGTGTCACTAATTTTTTACACTGAGCACTGCTATGCTATTTCGAAGTAAAGAACATTTCGTAGCACTGAAAGATCTCATTCCATTCACATTTACTGCTTCATAAATACTGATAATCTGAAAAGGATAGACTGCTACCTACCATATAGAGGAGACACTGAGTCGCAGACAGGCATTATGAGAAGACTGCTATACATTACGATTCCAGCCAGACACACACACACACACACACACACACACACACACACACACACACACACAGCAACTGTGTCTCCAGCCGCTGTGGCCGGACTGCGGACCACAACAGCAACTAAGGGAGCAGCAATCTGGCATCAGTCATACAGAGAAGGAGACGGCATAGGGTGGGGAGTGGCAAGGATAGCGGGGTAGGGGTAGGGGTAGGGGTAGGGGTAGGGGTAGGGGTAGGGGTAGGGGTAGTGGTTAGGTGTTGTGTTGCTAGTAGGAGCATGGTAGGGTTTGCTAGGCGAGTTGCCCATGCCTCCTCCTTACCCACCACATTTCGGAAGAAGGCCTTTCGGCCAACAGTAATTTCATTGTGTGTGCCTGCAACTCAGTGTCTCCTCCATATCGTGAGTAACAATCTATCCTTTTCATAATATTACTGTTGTTCCACACTGGACCCTCCATTGTGAATGTCCGCAGCTCGTGATCTAGTGGCTAGCTTTGCTGCATCTACATCACAGGGTCCCAGGTTTGATTCCCGGCAAGGTAGAGGATTTTCCCTGCCCAGGGACTGTGTGTGTGTGTGTGTGTGTGTGTGTGTGTGTGTGTGTGTGTGTGTGTGGTCATCGTCGTCGTCGTCGTCATTTGTGACTGGCTACATTGGACTGAGTAAAACAAATTGGACTGAGTAACAATTGTGACTCTGTACGGACACTGATGACCACGCAGTTGAGCAACTCACAAACCAATCATTGTCATCCATTGTGAAATATTGATAATTAATAGTTGCTGCCACCAAGATGAAATATAGCTATAAAATCATACCTGTGCTAGCTGCATTCTGCTCTTGAATACTCGGACTCAGATGCTCTCTTGTTAATTTCTGTAGCACTCGCATGAATGGTGTGATCAGCCGGTCGATATAGGTCTGGTTGTTGATGCATGCAGATTTGAGCATCATGAGAGGGCCATAAAGCATTGTTGGGCTGGCACTGGACTGCTTCTCATACTGAGACAGCCCTTCGCAAACAAACTGGAACAAAATGCCACAGAATTCAGTCGTGCATCTTTCGATACTAAAAATAATTTCAGGAAAAAAGGAGAGTGCAACAAAGTGACTGAATAGTACCCTTAGCTGTATTAATGATTCTTCCTCCAATGCTTAACAAAATGTTGCAAAAAGAACATGTTAAGACTCACCAGAAGAAGCATGCAATTTTATTCCATCTTTCATTATGTTCAGTGTGCTCGTAGCTAGTGTTTACAGAGCAAAATGAAACTATTCTTGGATTATTGTCACATTTAAAGATGGAACTAACATGCCGAAGCTGGTAATCTGAATATTCACAGAAATTAGTGGCCGTCTTGACATAATAAATTATTGTCCTACAAGTTAGTAAGCACTCCATGTTCAGTATCCATCTGAATGTAAATAATGAAAATACTTCTCTTTTACCTTCCATGTAATCCTTTTAAAAGTGTACTTCTTATAATTTCTACCCTATGCTGCAAGCCAACTACTTTTAAAGTTTTTACTATACTTCTGCGTGCACAAAATTTGCAAATGTTTTGATTTTTAAGATGAAAACACAAGCTGTAAGTCTTGTCGACAATACTTTTATAACCATTTTTGGATTACAGGGCCATCATCGGGGCATAACAAGACACGGACATCTGTTCTACAGTCAGGGGTACTCTCAATATATAACAACAGTGGATAACACCACGAGTATACACTGAACGATTATATGATCATGTACAGAAAAGCAATGATTAAAATAGTCTATCAATTTAGTTTTTTGTCTTGATCACTGGAAAAGAAGGACAGTTACCGGCTCCAGTCATTTAACACCATTACCAGTCCTGTGAAGAAAAATACACAACAGGCACTTTTAAATCCCCAATTTCAGTGCATATGACCATATCTTTGAACTTAACGCGAGGATATGTATTGGATGGAAAGCAGAGTGTGGAAATCACTGAATCAGCACAATGGAGATCAATGGGAAATTGTGTGGGTTTGAAATTGGAATAAAACTCCATCACGGGTTCATGATGATTATGGCTGTTTAACACGTTCCTTGTAATTTTGATTTCTTGTGCTTTGTTACAGTAATTTCAGATGACTTTTGAAGTACATCAAACAACAGCAAATTTAGGAGATAAAAAGTTTTGGGTACATGCCAAAAAAAGTAGCCTGAAAAATGCAATGAGGATGACTTACCTTTCCAAGACTAGAGTATAGACATTCCAGCTCCTCATATTTGGAAGCAACAGTTGCTGTAGTCGACTCAGTGGGGAAATAACTCATGAGTCGTGTCATGAGACTGTGAGTCAGTCTAATTACCTGTAATTAAATTTATATAGTTTTATACTCCCAAGTATAAATGCAATTAAATATGAAAGCAGATACATTGAGCAGAAGGCAACTACCCACAATGTGATACACACAAACAGAAGACATTCACAGCCACTTAGTGCCAGTAAGCTTTGGTACTGCTAACAACCACTTGCTTGTAGCATTAGTCCCCAGTTCTATTTCCCTATGTCACCAACAGCACAAGTGAAATAGAATGTCAAACTTTTACTCCATCTATTAGATGTTGATATTAAATTCTTACTGCGCAAATGTATCAAAAGTGAATCACATAAAAATAATGTATAATTTACATTTATTATAAACAATGAACTATGATATTTTTTTTAATTTTCATATTTGTTTATGTCCCTATTAGCCACTCAATGCTCCAACACAGTGAGTTGTCATCTTTGCCCCTACCCGCCAATTATAAAACAGATAATAATCGTGAGCACTGGATTTCACACCTCACCTTGGTATTGGAGCTTGTCACACAAGCTGCGAGACCTCGCTGCAGCGGTTTGATGTTTGCCAGAATTCTCTCCTTCTTCATAAGTGTCACCAGGTAAGCAAGAAGATCGAGGGCAGTGCAGATGTTGCCATAGTTGGGAGTCGCCGACTCCACACTCAAGAAGATTTTGTCAAGCCAGCCAATCTTCAGGTCATTGGCACGGGGCCACACCTCGGGCTTGAGTGCTGTCTTCAAGAGGGCTACACACCGACGTGACAGCAGCTCTCCGGGGGAGCCCAGAGCTGAGCTCGTATCATTCACCTGAAGAAGGGGGCAGAAAACATTCTGAAATGAGCTTCAATTGCTATTGATGGAATCTTTAACCTAAGCTTGTAACTGATGAAACACAGGAATTTTGTGTAATCTGTCAATATCAAAATGCCATAAGTTTGTGCCAAACCAACATAGCTAATTGCTCTGTACCTATTGCTAACTTTTTTTAAATCAAACTTTTAATATGGTTGATTCGTGGACACTTAAATTAATAAGAAACAGGCCTACTGAAATTTTCTATTGAATCTTTGTGGAATTTTTTCTTTCTTTCTGTGCAATGTGCAGCATTTCAGGCATTTATTTAGTAAGTAGTACCCAGGTCAGACAGCATCCCAAAGCAACACTGTTAAATAGGATGGCCGTGTCGGGGAAGGAGAAGACCATTTGCCTTTGTTTGATTTCTTAGAGCCTTTACGGTTGACAACAAAGACTGAAGATGTTTGTTGGCTGGAAGGATGTAAAAATTCTTTGGGGAAGTGTTTCTTTTGTTCTTTCTCGCCTGCTGGTTGTGTAGCAGGTGAATATTTGGTGGCTTGTAGTGCAGCTGTGGGAGGAGACGAGGATGCTACCGTGATACTGGGTGATTTTACAATTGTAGTACTGAATTGGAGGTCGCAAATCTGAGTGGCCATGAACTCCATACAGCGAGCCATATAAGAACGATGCTGTAACTGCAGGGCTTTCGACTAGCCAACAACTTGCGAGTGAAGGGGGTGGGGTACTTTTTCCTTCTTCCAGATCTCCTGGACAGCCACTCATTGAGTACATGGGAAACTAATAGGATGAGGCAGCACACTCACCACTGCAACTGTTACAGCTGGGAGGAGGTGGCAGGTAGTTATCCTCATGAGCATCTCAACCACAAGAAACACATTTGGCTGTGTTTTGACAGGATACCCAAGTGTGGTTATAAATGCTGACAATGGTAGCAATGCAGGTTTGGAATGTATGGTCAGGCAGTGATGACTCCATAGCCTGGCCTTAATCTTCAATGGAAGTACTATTCAATCAAATGTGAGAAAAAGAGTTCACATAGGCACTACAATTGCATCAACCTTTTTCATCACCTGACGGACTGCAGTGTCAGCCTAATCAGAAGATAGTGCTGGATTTACCCCTTGGTCAGACCATCAAGCAGCCAAGTGTAAATAACACGATGCAAGAGCAGGATTTCATAGGGCCTACAACTGCATCAACGTCTCTCTGCATAACAAATGGATTAACTGTAGCAAAAGGGTGACCTCCTTTCGTACATGATACCACCAGGAACCGAGGTGCAGCTGAGAGAATCAGTGAAGCTTAGCCTCATTTCATTTACTTTTGGTACATGCAGACTGAGATGAAGAAGATTGGCTCACTGCGAAAAAATCCCCCATGGCAGCCAGCAACTCCGATGCTGTGCCCCTTCTGAATAGGGGCCCGCTCAGAGGTGGGTTCACCTGCCTTAGGCAATTGTTCACACCTCAGGTCCCACGTCTAGAACTCCAAACAGAGGGACCAATCGCAATTGGGAAGGTAACAGCTCAAGCAATCCCCCCTTCCTACACCTGGTCGTTAACAGGGGGTATGTGCAAACTCTACCTGTAGACCTGGGGCTGGACTGACCCATTACACCTGTTACGTGTCAAACGCATTGGCCACCTTTCAGGAGCACAGCAGGTGGTAGAAGAAACAAAGAGTGGCCTCAAACGCCGAAGGGGAGGAGATGGAGTATGAAGAAAGAAGGAAAAAACAGACACGGGACTGTTCCGAAGCTGGGCCACCTAAACTTAAGCTGGGCCACCTAAACTTCAGAACGCACTCCCAAAAATAACCAAGACATGTTCCCCAAGGGAGAGGAAAAAGAATAGCAAGCTGACAGACATACTGCAAAGAAAGGGAAGAGGCGTTTCAAAGGCTGAGGACCCATGGTAGCCAAGCACAAACTCACCAAAGAGTGGTGAGACCTCTGGAGGCTCTGTACAAGTTGTAAATAGCCTTTCACACTCTGTCTTTTACGCTCTGCTACCTTCAGAATTTCAAAGAGTATGCCAGTCAACATTGTCAAAAGATTTCACTACAAACATAGGCTTGCCTTTCCCTTATCTATCTTCTAAGATAAGACGCAGGGTCAGTATTACCTCACATGTTCCTACACTTCTCAACAATCCAAACTGACCTTTCCAGAGGTCAGCTTCTACCAGTTTTTCCATTCTTCTGTAAAGAATTTGTGTTAGCATTTTGCAACCATGACATATAAGAGCAGTTGAACGGAATGGACAGAGTCTTGAAAGGAGGATATAAGATGAACATCAACAAAAGCAAAATGAGGATAATGGAATGTAGTCGAATTAAGTTGGGTAATGCTGAGGGAATTAGATTAGGAAATGAGACACTTAAAGTAGTAGATGAGTTTTGCTATTTGGGGATCTAAATAACTGATGATGGTCGAAGTAGACAGGATATAAAATGTAGATTGGCGATGGCAAGGAAAGAGTTTCTGAAGAAGAGAAATTCGTTAACATCGAGTGTAGATTTAATTGTTGAGGAAGTTGTTTCTGAAAGTATTTGTATGGAGTGTAGCCATGTATGGAAGTGAAACATGGACAATAAATAGCTTGGACAAGAAGAGAATAGAAGCATTCGAAATGTGATGCTACAAAAGAATGCTGAAGACCAGATGGGAAGATCATGTAACTAATGAGGAGGTATTGCATAGAATTGGGGAGAAGAGGAGTTTGTGGCACAACTTGATGAGAAGAAGGGATCAGTTGGTAGGACATGTTCTGAGGCATCAAGGGATCGCAAATTTAGTGTTGGAGGGCAGTGTGGACGGTAAAAATCGTAGAGGGAGACCAAGAGATGAATACACTAAGCAGATTCAGAAGGATGTAGGTTACAGTAAGTACTGGGAGATAAAGAAGCTTGCACAGGATAGAGTAGCATGGAGAGCTGCATCAAACCAGTCTCAGGCCTGAAGACAACAACAACAACATATTCATCTTGAAGGTTGAGGGTATTTTGCCTGTCTTCTACATAATGCACACTAAATGCAAGAGTTTTGTCAGGGCTGGCTCCCCCAAAGTCATCAGTAGTTCTCATGAAATATAGTCTATTCCCAGGGCATTGTATCAACTTACGTCTTCCAGAGCCCTGCCAAATTCTTTTTACATTATTATATCTCCAATCTCACCTTCATCTGTCCTCCTATATTTCTATAATATTGTCTTCAAGTACATCTCATTTGTACAGACCTTCTATATATACTATCACATTTTACCTTTCCCTTTCCCTTCTTTGCTTGGGACTGGTTTTCCGTCTAGGCTCTTGATAATCATACAGTTGCTGCTCTTTTCTCCAAAGGCCTCCTTTAATTTCCCTGGAGAAATACAAAGTCTGTTAGAAAAGTGTCTGACCTTCGACCGGGAAAGACATATTGGTTTACGCAGAGCGCTGGCCACCTAATCGTCCTGAAAGTATTTCCCTTACAGCTCCACACTTCTCCAATGGTGCTGCTATTGGTGGAAGCATTCCAAAAAAAAAAAAAAAAAAAAAAAAAAAAAAAAAAAAAAAAACACCTTCTTTTGGAATGGACTTTAGATTGACTGGCACTGCTGCCATAATGTCCTCTCTTGTCTGAAATCACATTTCTTTCAATGAGCTCTTGAGTTTATGGGAAAATCAGGAAATGCAGGGCTCCATATCAGGAGAGTAAGAAGTCTTTTGAAGCACAGGAATCTGGTTTTCCACCAAGGGGCATTGTTGTGATGGAGGCGCCAATTTTCTGTTAACCGCAAGTCCAGTCTCTTGTGCCACACAGCATCACGTAGGTGGTGACGGAGGACACCCCTGTGGTATTCTTTGGTGATTGGGTGACCCTGTGTTGCATACTGATGGTGTACCACACCGCAGGGGTCAAGGAAAGCAGTTAGTATCACTTTGATGTTGCTGCGCATTTTGGTGGGCCTTCTTTGGTCTTGGTTACAAGGAATGTTTCCCTTGTGAAAATGGGATTAGGTTTTCAGATCATACCCATACAACCATGATTCATCAACAGTGGTTATCCTGTTCATGAAGTCAGGATCATTGTTTGTGGAGTCCAGAATGTCCTGAGAGACTTCAACACGAAGTTGCTTCCGCTCTGCCATCAGCAGCTTCAGCACAAATTTCGCCGACACTTTTTTCATGGCCAAATCTTCGGTCGCAATGGAATGTGCCAAAAAAGTGCTGATGTCCACCCATTATTCTGCAATTTATTTGATAATCACAAGATGGTCCTGCATTACCAGAGAGTTCAGTTTGGCAAGGACCTGATCATTTTGGCAAGTTGATGGCTGACCAGTGTGTGGCTCAAACTCCACTGATGTGCAGCCTTCTTTAAACTGGTTGTTCCACTCCTTAATCCGTTTGTTGTCGAGAGAATCCTAACCGAAAGCCGTCTCAATCTTTCGAATGGCTTCCACCTGGCTGTCACCCAGATTCTGATAAAATTTGATGCAGTAGCACTGCTACAGTCATGCCATCACTTCCCTTGCAACGAAAAACCAATGCGGGCACTAAACACCGTCTCATTCAACTGCTGCTTGCCAGCAACTGATGCTATCAACAGGTGGGAAACAATTCACACATGCACACGAAAGTTCAAGGTCAGCTCATGCAAGCATGCTAGATTTAAATCCACCAGCTATTCCTGTTTAGCCATTTTCCACTTACTGTCAATCTCGTTTTTTAGATGTTTGTATTCCCTTTAACCTGTGTCATTTTATATTTTCCTCTTTACCTCTTTCATCCTCTGCTGCCTTCACTATTCATCCTCCAAAGCTATCGATTCTTCCTCAATCATGTTCCCTTCCCCTGTTCTACTCAATCATTGCCTAATACTCCCTCTAGATCCTTCAACTAATCCAGGACCCATTTATGTAATTTCCTATCTTTTTTGCATTTTCTTTAGTTTTAATCAACAGCACACAACAAATAAACAGTGGCCAGAGACCACATCTGGCCCTGGCAATGCCTTAAAACTTAAAATCTGGACCTGAAATCTATCTTACCATCACATAATCCCTCTGGTACCTTCCAGTGTCTCCAGGTCTCTTCCATGTACACAACCTACTTCCACGATTCTTAAACTAAATGTTAGCAATGATTAAATCATGCTCCTGCCACCACACTTCTAGTACTAGTAGAGTAAGACCATTTTGGTTGTTCCACAGCCAGATCAGTCAGTCATCCAAACTGTTATCCCTGCAACTATTGAAAAGGCTGCCACCCCTCTTCCCACTGTTTGCAGAGCATGTACGTATACCTGTAGGTGTAGAAAGCATTACTGAAACCACAGGACACCCTAACACACTGCTTTGAGACAATTACCTGACATGCTAGCCGCAACAAGAAGTTGAGCACGGCATCGGCATGGACCGTATCGATTGGTGTAGTGGAGTCCGGCTCCACTTTGGTGACCAAGGCAGGCATCATGCACGGACCAGGCATTGTGGCATGCCTTTTCCGAGGATTTTCCAGGTTCATACCAGGGTCGTCAACAGGTGTTCGTTTTACTGGAGTACCGAGCGTAACAGACTGTTCCTACAAACAGAATTAATTTAATACTATTTTAATGATGATTTAACTGAATTGCTGGTATTTCGCTTAGTAACACAGAAACATACAGTCATAGATGTGGATTCAGCTTCATCTTTGATACGCTGCAGGTCCCACTTGATGATAACATCAGCCAATTCTACGGCGAGTCTCCTGTGCTCTATGGATGAATTAGGACTGAAGCCGAGGCGCTGCATGGCATTCACCATGTGCTGCACCAGGTGATGGCGAACTGGGTAATAGACCTGCAATGTAAATGTGAAACATACTGAGATTTGTGTAAACTATGTGTTAATACATATGTTAGTCTATGAAACAAAAGTTATACCATTCCATAAAAGACAACAATTTGATTAAGAAAATACATTACAAGGAGATGAATGGTGAGCCAGTACTTACTAACACAAGAACTATTCCGCACACAGAAAAAAGAAATACTTAAAATAGGAAATACTAATCCAAGATTTCAGAGTGTGTGTGTGTGTGTGTGTGTGTGTGTGTGTGTGTGTGTGTGTGTCTGTCCGTCCATATGTGTGACTTCTTGGACCACACTGCACACTTCCACAGGGGGTATACATGTACAATGAAAAAAAAAAAATTCACAGATTTCCTGGTTAAAAATACACTTCCTCCCGGGTGCCAGTGTATTTTCCCTTATCAATACTTTGAATGGTTATGGTTTTATACACGGGCGTACAATTTCCCAGCACTTTAGAAAACGAAACTCAGGGAAAAAGACACGTTTTGGAAATATCTTTGATGTGCAGCTACATGAACGCTGCGTATTTTCGTATTACGAAAGCATCCATTGCAATTTCCACCAAACACTACTTGTTACTTTCTGAATCATTGAAATCGAGATTCCGATGCGCTTTTGTAAGCCGTTCGTAGCTCATGTCATGTGATCTCCCAGCCGATGACAGCGGATATTCAGGGCATAGGACATGTGATGTAGTCAACCAACAGCAACATCACTGTTAAGTAGCAAGAACACACAAACATGGAAAGTTAATACAGTAGTTTAAATTAATATACATAGTGTTGCTACAATAAAAGCAAAGCTTTCACATATAGTATTGATCTTAAGGTGCAAGAGAAGTTAAGCTTTCACATATACTTTTGATCTTTTTTGTGCATGTTACACTTTAAGATCTATCACACAAATAAGCCAGTAAAATTTTTAATAATGACATAAATGTCTGATCTTCAGGGTTCAAAATTCTTCTAACTGGCTCGTCATCAAAGAGTTGATTTTTAAATGAGAGTCAAATGCTCTGTGATTGAATAAATTCATGGTACATTCTTGCACATAGCTCAACTTACGTAAAAGGATGTTTACTTTGAAAGTAACTCTTTTCAAACCACCATTCACAATATTTTCCTGTGACCTGTTAGAAATAGGTTCGTTTTAGCAGTTGCCAGAGAGCGTAGATAACAGGCAACACCGCGCTTTGGTAGCTATCATGATGTAAGAAGCCCGTATGTACGTATGTGTAAAACATTGAAAGATCGTAAATTATGTCATAAAAGAAAGCAGACATCAGAGGATACTGCAAGAGCATCGGAATTTCGTGAACTGTATTAAAATGTGCACATTTAAAGCGCATACATAAAGGCCGCATTCGTATGTCCAGATTCCCAATTAAGTAGACCTCGACCTGATATTAAGCTTTTCAGTGTGGTTTTCAGGATGTAAATTTTCTTGGAGCATCATACTGTATTTTATCATGTTTGGTTCTTTATTATGGCATAATGCCATACATGCTAGAAAATGAAAACGCGCACTTGAAATGCAGCGAACAGTTGAAACTAGCCAGTACTGTGGAATTAAACATTTCGTTTCAAATACATTGACTGCCCCTGCGGAAAAGGTTAACAAAAGTCAAATTTCTTTATATTAATGCTTGACTGTCAGAAAGATGGAAACAAAATAAAATCTGAAAATTATAACAATCAGCCTTCCATAATTATGTGAATGTGCTTTAATTCACTTGATAGCTCCCGGCCACAGATATCCATTTTGTTTTCATTTGATGTGAGAGTAAATTAAGGGGAAACAGCAAATCACTAAATGTAAACACAGGTCACGTGGAGACTACCCACTATAAAGTCAGACTGCTCTGCACATCAGCCCCGGATCTACGATGTTTACGATCCGGGTCAATAAAAAAATAAAGCAAATTTTCAAAACATGTTTGTCTTGTAGCGCACATCTTTCTGAAAAGTCTGAAACATAAAACATATGTATTCGAGGAAATGTAAGGCATATTATTTGGTCTTAAGCATGCCAAATTGCAGTGCCACGCCTCTTCATAAAGCATTTTTCAACTGCATATCCAAACTATATTCAGGAGAGTGGAAATTGAAATTTCCTGTGGTGTCTCTCCTGCTCCCAGTCGGCCGGTTTGACAGCCTGCCCTCTTTTAAATCTTGCAATTAATAGTGGATGGGATTATTTGTAACCAAAAGAACAAGAACTCTCCAGAAAATCTGAACTCTTTATTGCCTTTATTTATTAGTTAATAACTTGCTGTTTTGTGTGACATAAAATTAAATATAGGATATATAAAACCAAAACTGACAAGAGATAAGCAAGAAATTACACATTTCTTCAACCCTTACCTCCTAGCATTTTTTTTCTCTCTAATATTGCTACAGATTTACATGGCGTGCTTTCCTTTCTGCGAAAGGATCTATTACTTCATCAAAGTTCGTCAAACGTTTTGTGACATGAAAAATCGAAATGTCGTTATCTAATACTGAAAAAGCTGTTAATACAAATAATACCCAAGATTGGTGTGTTTTCTCAATCTGATTACATCTATTTTGTCACTGTCTGCTAAATAAAACAAAATAGGCCTTTCTAATATGGCAGCAATTTTGTAACACACCAAATAAATGAGACTGTTTTGGCACAAATGGCCATTTTTATAACACGACAGAATATAAACCAATATGTACAAATATCAAATGCCTATTAGGCCTATTGCAAGCAAAAAGGTTTATGTTAGGAAATAGTTTCACATTTCATTCATACGCACCAGATTCTCAAGCATGAGATCGAAAAGTAGTATTACGAAATTTTTATATAAATTTGGAATCGTCTTATTCTTCCATAATTTGGGTGATGTCCCCGTTTCTTCTCCTTCCTCGTTCTAACAAACAATCTTGTCATCACCAATTCTGTAGCTATTGCTGTCAAAATTTGTTCACCGATTAACTTCACTAACCCTGCCAGAATCACAGGTTTAGTTATCCCGTGATTATTTTCCAGTTGGGTGTTGTTACATGTTGGTACAACACGTTTTTCGCGTTACTCCCAGAATAGAACTTACGCAGCTGCTAGCCGGGGACTGTACTACTGGTCCTTACTTGTGTAGCCATCTGGCCAAAAATTTTCTGTCAAAATTTCGTTTTCTTGGAGACACTGAGAAGACAATACGTGATCTCTCTCACCTGTTATTCCTGTCAGTCATTTATTTCCATCCTGGCAGTCTGAATGTATGGATTTCGCTAGTAATTATAACAACACTGATCATTCGCGAACCAAATCAACCTCATAATCAGACAGCGATTGCTATTCATCCATTCGGCTTTAGTCCCTCAGCTTGTATAGCCCCGTCTCCTATTGTCTGCGGAAAGTTTATTTCTAGATGTGACGAGGATTCTCCTGATAGAGACATCACATACACTATGCATGCATTCAAAAGTCAACTTATGATTCATTCAGAAATCGACTTAAAATGTGTTAAAAAAGTTCAAAAACCAACAGAGAAGCGTTTCAAAATCATATGAATAATCAATAGGCAAACGTGTGCTGAATGTAGGTGCTTTGGGGGAAAAGTTTTTCCCTCAAGAATATGAATTAGGCACCCCCTTTTCCCGGTAGCATCTAGCTGCTTGCTGTGACTGCTTGCACAGCCAACAGCTACATTCCTGTTGCCAGAAAAGGGAGAATCTACTACTCAAACGTGACTCAACTGTGCATGCGTATGAGCCCGCGCGTAACTGCTAAAACAAATCGAATGTAAACAGTTGCGACTTCACGTTCATTGGAGGCAATTTGTTGTTATGAAGCACTCCATAGTCTTCGTAAATCCTTTGACACATTTTCAATCGGCAGACATGTGCATGAGCACTGTGTGTTGTTGTTGTATAAATGGCACATTTCCTTTACAATTTAAGTTAGTTTCGTTTATGTTTTATTGTTGAAGTATTATTCTGTAGTAGTGGGATACAGTAATATCCTTTGTTAGAGTATCGGTTCGTACCAGTCAAAATTACAAAAATTTAACTGAAAACGGTTTTCTCCCGGATGAAAAAATTCCCGGGTTTTTCCCGGATCTCCAGGGTTATATACACCCTGTTCCTGTCAGCTACGGTCCACTTTTTGTCTTTGTCTTGGCAACTGAAGATGTGCAGTTTCATGTGCCGCTGGGAAGAATGGCATTTTGCATGGTAAAGTTTCAAAATGTCCATCATAAGCACTTGCCTTGGTAATGTTTGCCCAGAACTGGTCAAGATGGACCTGCATTCACTACCAGTGACAATACCACTCGTATTTGGACCCAATTGACAAGGATTTGTACTTTTCTCTGATCCCTGCCAGTTACAATCTCTTTACTATAACTGTTCTTATGCTGGGTTACATGACTGTGAGTGTTACATCATTCCTTGTAGCTGCATTGGGCAGTCGGCAGTGACACACAAGCAAATCACAAAACTACTTACTATGTGGTCATAGACATGTCCGATTGCAATAGCTCCTTTCAGCCATTCCACATCTTAATGCACTAATTCCGCAACCAACTGACACAGACACACAACTTTGTTGCCACTATTTGTCAGCAGTGGGCACCACATGACTGCCAGGTCCCAGTTCTACACAATCTATAATGCTGCTAAGTGAACAGTGCACTTTTTAAAGGTGATGGATACAGAGTCCAACGAGTTAAATCATTGTTTACTGGAGAGGCAGGGAAAACAACATTCATCTCACGAACAGAACTCAGATGGTTGTTATGCTGCAACACCTTATAACTTCAGTGAAATTTCTCTGCACTCCATCACACTAATGCCTCCAAACAATGAGTACACACATCTCCTCACATAATACACAACGTGCAACCAGATACTTATTTATTCCTGATTGCCATGCATGCAATCGCTTCCTTGAACCAAAAATGAGGCAATATAAACACACTGAAAGAAGGATGATGCGGCACACAGCGACAAAAACACATTTATTAGAAAGACTCAGTGGCCAGATAACTTCATAGAAACAGTAATGACACCAAAACTGAGGAAAAAAATGGCATAACATTGGGAAAAGATTAGTTCAGCTTCAGAAGGAGCATAAATACAAAAGATGCAATTGGGTTATTAAAAATAAGCACAAAAAAGGAACCAGAAAAAGGTCACGAACTTTGAGTGGTTGTTTTTGACTTGAAAAAGCCAGTGATAAAGTTCAGTGGATTAAACTTTTATGAAGTCCTGAAGAAGATTGTAAGTAACTGGAAGTATAGGAGGCTAATAAGCAATTTATACATAACGCAAAGAGTAAAGCAATAGGTGATGAGATGACAGAAGGAATTACAAATTGGCAGAGGATTTAGGCTAGGCTGTTGTCTGCCACCTATGCTGTTTAACATCCATTACTGTTTCCAACGAAAGTGAAATGTAACAACAAGAGGAAGTTAACAACATGTTAAGAGAACAAAACACCAGCTATCACGAATATGAACTGAAGACAAATGTGAAGAATAACTTTTAAAAGGCAATCAAGGAAAATAAAAGTGAACTTCTGTGACACACTTGTGGAACAAGTTGATAACATCAGGTACTTAAGATACAAAACTATCAGAAACATGACGCATAATGAAGAAATAAAGACGATGACAACTGTTGTAAAAGAAATGTTTCACAGAAGGTAGACAACTTTCTGCAGTCCATGACATAAATAATTACGCAAAAGATTAGTGAAGTGTTTTGTATGGTGTGTCACCCTGTATGGTGTTGAATTACGGAGACTGCACCAGAGAGAGGAGAAATGCTTACGAGTTTATGGGTGTAGATCTGGTGAAAAATGGAATGTATGAAATAACAGGAATGAGGAAATGTTACAAAAGCTGAAAGAGGAAACACAAATACCAGAAACAACTGAGAAGAGGAGTAGAAAGAGGCTAGGACACTAGACGAGAAGAGATTGTGTAATAAAGGACAGCCATGGAAGGCACGGTGACTGGAAAAAGAACTAGATGTACAAGTAGATCCTAATCAACTGACAATATTGAGACAAAAGTATCTTACACAGCTATGAAAAGTATGGCAACAGTGATGGAACTGCTTGATGGGCAAAACACATCAATCATCATCATAATCATCATCATGTTTTTGAGTGTGTACAAAGTGTATTCCTAAACTATGGTCCATTTGGTTGTAAAAAAAATAAGCTCAGGATAAAAGGCTTTTACTTACGGTAATATTTTACTACATATCTACTTTACTTTTCCACACAATCGCCATTCACTTCTATACACTTTCTGAAATGCTGCACCAGTGTTTTTAGCTCTTCTGCTTAGAAATCTGCCACCTGAGAACTGAACCAGTTGGTAATACCAGTCTTGATTTCATAGTCATTTTGAAATCATTGTTCACCCAGCCAGTTTCTCAAATGTGAGAAGAGGAAATGGTTAGTGCATGGTCAGGACTGTACAGAGGCTGATCAAAAAGTTCCCAATGAAAATCTTGAATCTTCTCCTTGTTTTTGGCAGCAGTGCGAGGACATGTGTTGTCATGAAGGAGGACTATGCCAGATGACAGATTCCTGTAGCTTCAATTGTGGATCTCACATCTCAATTTGGTTGGCATTTCACAGTATATGTCTGCTGTAACTGGTGATCTGTGGTCAATGAAAGCAATCAAAAGGATGGCCTTTTCATCCCAAAAAACAGCAACCATCATTTTTCAATGTAAGAATGGAGATCACTTAAACTTTTTTGATTTGGATGAACTTGAATGGCACCACTACATTTACTGTCGTTTTGATTCTGCATCAGAGTACAATATACACATATCATCGCCTGTTAAAATGTGAGAAAACAAATCACCTCCATCCTGCTTATAGCACTCCAAAAACTTTTGTGCACTATTCATTCTTTGCTCTTTGTGCTGATCAGTGAGCATGTTTTTAACCCATCTCAAACACAACTTGCGATATCCAAGCTGTTCAGTGACAATCCCATAAATTGTTGTTCAAGCAACATTTCTGAATTCATTGCCAGACCACTAACAATCAGTTGCAGGTTACTTCAAAGCCATTGGTACACTTGATCAAACATGTCATCAGTCTTAATACTGGGCCTGCCACTCCACTGTTCATTGTGAACGTTTGTGTTGCTATTTTGAAATTCTCGATAATATTTTCAAATCCATTTGTCCCTCTTTATTTCTGGTCCATGCACTTACTATAACTCATGATGGGTGTCAGCAGCTGAAAACCCTTTTCCCAGCAAAAATTTAGTCACACCACGCACTTCATAACTGATGGGATCTAAGATTGTCTCAGCCCTTGCAATATACTCTCAACGACTGCCAAATGACTAGTGAATCAAACTAACACCGCAATAGTTTCCTAAAGAGTCAGTAGACATTGCTGCATTTGTGAAACTTTATTCAGACCTACCATCAGTTAAACAGTGGTCACCCGGACCTTAGTTTTGGATCATACCTCATTTTAATTACATTGCATATGTCTCAAGAATTTGGTAAAGTTATCTACACAATCCACTGCATGTCTCTTCTTCATAAGCCACCCATAGATTAAGTCTGTACATAATGAAGCAACACCCACACTTATTTTGATTACAAGCAAAAAGAGACATAAAACACTTAAAAAAAGCTAAATTTCTAACCTTGTAGTGCCTCACAACCAGCTGTAATATATGAAACAGCTGTTGCATTGAATGTCCCTCTTCCACAATAATTTTTTTAGTCCAGTGCGTCAGCATTGTGTAGCCATCTTCCATTCGCACCGGCATTAAAGGAGTGAGGATTTCTAATGCCTGTCGAACAATAGCTCGTGCCTCAATTGCGTGTGCTTTCAGTAGGCTGTGAAATACTGGCGGGAAAAAGGAAGAAGTGAAATCAGAACATGCTGCAATTCAGAACAAATCAGCAGCTAGCTCTAACATACAGAAACTTCAAACATTAAATTACAAACTGGAACTTACTATAGCTGTAACAAACCTTGCAATTTAATTCTTTTATGAATAGCAAACTTGGCTATTATATGTGATAACAGAAGGTGCCCATGGTAGCGTGTAGCCTGGTCGACACAGTTCTTCCCCATGAGGCATGGCCATGCAAACATCAGGAGCCGGCGCACCTTGAGACCTAATAGGGGTACGAGAAAGAAAACATGAGAGTAAATTGCTACTGTTGCCAATATTACTTGTAAGTGTTGTCAGTAATATATTAACACAAATCAGTTGTGTTTTCAAATCCTATATTCTGGCAAAAACTTAAGTTTGTGGATGATGCAAGCATACTGACGAAGTGCAAAAGGGCATGCACAATAAACACAGCAACGATAATAGTAGGATACACTTGTTCACAGCGAACAACTTAACTCTCAATCATACAAAAGTTCCCAATACTGCAAACACTCACATTAAGGATTTTCAAATGAATAAAAATGACTAACAGGTACAAGACAGATTAAAAGGGTACACTTTAAATGAAACTCTATGCAATTAGATGGATAATAATTTGAGCTGGCACCAGCATATAGGTAAAAGAAGTTCAATTCTGCCTGCTTTGCAGTTATACATCTCTTTCTCTCACTTAGATGATCTGCAGATGGAACTGCTTGTATAATTTCAATCAATTCTGCCCAACAGCATAATCATCTGCAGTGACACAGTACAGTTAAAGAAGTATTGATTTTATATAAAAGTGTGTAATATCAATATAGTGCAGAAATTGTTAACCAAATGCCCTGTAAAAGCCTCTTCCAGTAGCTTGGAATTTTTGCACACAAATGTCACTGTGTTCACTCCCTTATGATGTTTTTGGTTAATAAGAAGAGTGAATTTGTGATGAACTGTGAAATTCACCATCACAACACAAAAAGGAAAAATAAGTGCATTTGCATCACAGTCTACATATTATGTGATTATTTGAAGAATAGTCTAACTTTATTTGACTGTACACGTTTGTAAAGGGTTGAGTATAATAAGAGTAATGTGTAGTGTAAATCCAAGAACATTATGTCGAAACCTATTCAAAGAATTGGGCATACTAACCACAGCTTCTCAGTATATTTATTCCTTAATGAAGTTTGTTGTAACTAATACATCTCTTTCTACAACTAACTGCTTAGTACACAGTATCTATTCTAGGAATAAGAACCATATACATAAAGATTTAAAATCACTTAATCTTGCCCAGAAAGGAGACCAGTATTCAGCATCGCATATTTCCAATAAGTTACCAGCAACCATTAAGAGTTTAGTTTCAGAAAAGGCACAACTTAAACATAATTTTAAAGACTTTTTGGTGGCCAGCTCCTCCTATTCCATCCATGAATTTCTCAATAAGTTGCAACAGGCCATTTTAATGCAAATTTATTACACATTAATTTTTGAGAATACTTTGTAGTAACAGCCAAGTAACTACCTACTATGTGAATGGTGGATGTATGGAAAGCAAGTGTAAGTCTTAAGTCTGTAAATAGCGGAAGTTTAATTTTAAATCTTGTACATAATTTGAGTTGTATACACGGAAGAATAGCGGAGATACTAAAAGGTATCAGAGAAATTATATAATGGTAAGACAGAGATTTAGGAACCAGGTTTTAAATTGTAAGACATTTCCAGGGCCCGATGTGGACTCTGACCACAATCTATTGGTTATGAAATGTAGATTAAAACTGAGCAAACTGCAAAAAGGTGGGAATTTTAAGGAGATGCGACCTGGTTAAACTGACTAAACCAGAGGTTGTACAGAGTTTCAGGGAGAGCATAAGGTAACAATTGACAGCAATGGGGGAAAGAAGTACAGTAGAAGAAGAATGGGTAGCTCTAAGGGATGAAGTAGTGAAGGTGGCAGAGGATCAAGTAGGTAAAAAGACGAGGGCTAGTAGAAATCCTTTGGTAACAAAAGAAATATTGAATTTAATTGATGAAAGGAGAAAATATAAAAATGCAGTGAATGAAGCAGGCAAAAAGGAATACAAATGTCTCAAAAATGAGATCGACAGGAAGTGCAAAATAGTTAAGCAGGGATGGCTAGAGGACAAATGTAAGGATATAGAGGCTTATCTCACAAGGGTAAGATAGATACTGCCTACAGGAAAATTAAAGTGACCTTAGGAGGAAAGAGAGCCACATGTATGAATATCAAGAGCTCAAATGTAAACCCAGTTCAAAGCAAAGAAGGGAAAGCAGAAAGGTGGAAGGAGTATATAGAGGGTCTATACAAAGCCGATGTACTTGAGGTCAATGTTATGGAAATGGGAGAGAATGTAGATGAAAATGAAATGGGAGATACGATACTGCGTGAAGTGTGTGACAGAGCACTGAAAGACTTAAGTCGAAACAAGGCCCCGGGAGTAGAACTACTGTCGGCCTTGGGAGAGCCAGTCCTGACAAAACTCTACCATCTGGTGAGCAAGATGTTTGAGACAGGCGAAATACCCTCAGACTTCAAGAAGAATATAATAATTCCAATCCTAAGGAAAGCAGGTGTTGACAGATGTGAAAATTACCGAACTATCAGTTTAATAAGTCACAGCTGCAAAATAATAGCATGAATTCTTTACAGACGAATGGAAAAACTGGTAGAAGCTGACCTCGGGGAAGATCAGTTTGGATTCCGTAGAAATATTGGAACACGTGAGGCAATACTGCCCTTACGACTTATCTCAGAAGAAAGATTAAGGAAAGGCAAACCTACATTTCTAGCATTTGTAGGCTTAGAGAAAGCTTTTGACAATGTTGACAGGAATATTCTCTATCAAATTCTAAAGGCGGCAGGGGTAAAATACAGGGAGCGAAAGGCTATTTACAATTTGTACAGAAACCAGATGGCACTTATAAGAGTCGAGGGGCACGAAAGGGAAGCAGTGGTTACGAAGGAAGTGAGACATGGTTGTAGCCTCTCCCCGATGCTATTCAATCGGTATATTGAGCAAGCAGTAAATGAAACAAAAGAAAAATTCGGAGTAGGTATTAAAATCCATGGAGAAGAAATAAAAACTTTGAGGTTCGCCGGTGACATTGTAATTCTGTCAGAGGCAGCAAAGGACTTGGAAGAGCAGTTGAATGGAATGGGCAGTGTCTTGAAATGAGGATATAAGATGTATATCAACAAAAGCAAAACAAGGACAATGGAATGTGGTCGAATTAAATCAGGTGATGCTGAGGGAATTAGATTAGGAGATGAGACACTTAAAGTAGTAAAGGAGTATTGCTATTCGGGGAGCAAAATAACTGATGATGGTCGAAGTAGAGAAGATATAAAATGTAGACTGGCAATGGCAAGGGAAGCGTTTCTGAAGAAGAGAAGTTTGTTAACATTGAGTATAAAAAGTGTCAGGAAGTCATTTCTGAAACCATGTATGGAAGTGAAACATGGACGATAAATAGTTTAGACAGAAAGAGAACTGAAGCTTTCGAAATGTGGTGCTACAGAAGAATGCTGAAGATTAGATGGGTAGATCACATATCTAATGAGGAGGTACTGAATAGAATGGCAGAGAAGAGGAGTTTGTGGCACAACTTGATGAGAAGAAGGGACCGGTTGGTAGGACATGTTCTGAGACATCAAGGGATCACAAATTTAGCATTGGAGGGCAGCGTGGAGGGTAAAAATCATAGAGGGAGACTAAGAGATGAATACACTAAGCAGATTCAGAAGGATGTAGGTTGCAGTAGGTACTGGGAGATGAAGAAACTTGCGCAGGATACGGTAGCATGGAGAGCTGCATCAAACCAGTCTCAGGAATGAAGACAACAACAACATAATTTGACTGGTATTAACTTAGGATAATTGAAATGAATAATTTTTAATTTTTGACAATACTTAGTTGTAATACCCAAGTAACTAGCTACTGTGTGAATGGTGGATTTAATGAAAGCAGATGTAAGTATGAAACCTGTAAATATTAGAAGTTTAATTTTAATTCATGTACATAATTTTACTGTTTATTAACTGAGGATCATTAAAATTAATGAAACTCAAGTTTTTTCTAATTACATTTTGTCATTTTCCTGTCCTAGCTAATTGCTGAACGTAATATAATGTAAAGTCCTTAAAAGGAGAAAAAGCTATATGAAATACTTTTTGCGTTCTGCACCTCAATTTGTAAAAACAGAACCTTGTAGGATCATTTTTTTGTCTATCCTCCTGTCTGTATGTATGTCTGAATGACTGTTAAAAATCAATTTTCTCAGGAACAGTCCCAGGTCAAGTTGAAATTTATGCCACATGCTAAGGTCTACAGTCCTTAGCACCATAAAGAATTGAAGCCTCCAAATCAATGCAATAAAAAGATTGGCCTGTTTCTGTCACATATTGGGATGCTTACAAACTCACTTGTTAAAACCTATAACGTATTTCCCATTGACCTATAATCATAAAACTGCAAGAAGCACAGTTCGATAGCACAAATAAATGGAGAAAAAAATCCGAAAATTGTTAATTTGTAATTTATATCATAGGAAAAATTATTTATTTTATCATCTGTTATCCAACTTCAAACTTACAATTAAAATATTCTCAGAAATATTGAAGTTCCCAGGACCAATATTAAGCCAGTATCAATGTTGATAACATGTAAAAATCGTTGAGACACACTATTCCCGGGATAGATGAACTGCCAAAATATTTAATTAGTTTTTACCGAACCCTCAGAGCAGGCAGCCACGTTTGGCCATTGTTATGCATGGCAACGAGGAATGAAAGCGAGAGGGATGTCAGACAGCTAGAAGTTGGCAGAAGCTGTGTCCTGGATAGGTGCAAAAGAAGCATACGTAACATTCAAGGTGGCTTATGTATGAATGCTTCCAGTGAAATTAAGAAGTAAGACACAGTTGGGAGAGGGTAGTGGAGATACAAACCTTGGCAACAGTAGAATGAGCTTATCACTGTTCCTGAATGGGGAGAAATACAAAATTGTCTGTCAGCAAAAATACTGTTTCTAAAATTCTTGCAAGAGTTACTCCGAGTGCATTGAAACATTAGTCACTCACTAATGGAGCCAATAAAATTATTTTAACTATGAGTATCACGGAAAGCGACTTATCTGACATCACAAGTAAGAGTAGAGTGGCTATGTTTGACAGAGAACATAAAAGGAGTTGGGCGAGAGCCGACCACATTACTGGAAGCAGTCCAACCTCATTGGTGCACTAAGCTGAATTGGTAATTTAGCTAAAGTTGCAAAATAAAATCATGTACAAGTGCATAGGAAGAGACTCTAATTGATGCACAAAAATTTATTAAAAATGATGACAGTAACTACAGACTTAAGACATCATTAGCTCAGATCAACAAAGCTTACGTTGGTCTACTGTACCAGGTCTCACAAATGCATTCACAAGTAGGGCAATGCTCATTGTCTTGCTGTGTATATTATCAGTGGTGGGGGGAAATTGTGACTACCTTATGGTTGCAGTTGGGTGGGGTAATGCAATAGCAGTGGAAAATCTTGCTGTGAACAGTACCAAGAAGTATCTTAAATATTCAGAGGTTTCATGTATAAATTCCTGTGTAGCAGTATATCTTCTGCACAGGACACTGAAAGTGTGGTTGTAATGCTCACCTGTTGTTTTATCTCCCACAGGAGTCATGTGTTCGTATGGAGTACAGTGGGGAGAAGATTACTCTGAAGAGGGGAGACAATTACACTGAGGGACCGATGACCATAGCAGTCTGGCCCCTTTAATCCCACAAAACCAACAATTACACTGAAATAGTGGCTCCCATGGAGTTTTTTTAAGTCTGATGTGTTACACTTATATCTTTGTTTTTGAACATGATACCTGTTTATACCAGCTTGAAAGACACATAGGTTCAATAATATAATCACATCCCTTGGGTATTTATTTACTGGCCAATCAACCTCGTCCCTGTTATTTCAGTCAAAGTGCACAGATCTGCTATCAGCAGGAGCACGACATCAGAACTTGCACAGTGAACAAGCGGTAAGGGTGTTTTGCACGTAGTATCATCACTGATGCTTGTCGACTTGCAGGAACAAATAAATGAGCTCCTTCAGCTTAAACACCATGTACGTTTTTGGAAAGTCTGCAACTGTGTTATACACTCTATAAGAACAAAACACTGCACCAGTCACGTATTTTCTTATGCTTAGCATCACAATTTCTGAGAATTTATTCCACTGCTAAATGCAAATATTTTTAAAAGTGTTTTTTTGTGATGTTTGCATATGTTCTGTTCTGCTTCTCTTGCACTACAGTTGTTTTTCTGAGGTTATAAGGTGTTGTGCCTTCTCCATTACCCAGAAAAACACACACACACACACACACACACACACACACACACACACACACACACACACACAGTGTGTGTAAGAAACATCACAAACATACTGACGTAAATATTTGCACTTGGAAATGAGAACAAATTCTCAAAAAGCATTTTGCTAAGCATGAAGAAGCATGTAACTCATACAGTATTTCATTATTCAAACCACAAATATTTGAATAAGACAAAAGGCACAAAGGTGTCAACTAATGCTGTATGTGGCCAAACAAATAAACACACGTCTGAGGTGTCATGATGATCACAAAGTTGCTTAAGCACAGTATAGAAAGTTTGAAAACTGTTTCGATCGGTCATTATTCGAATGCCATGCAGAGTTTGGCAGTGACAGGAGACAAAGCACAATTTGTTCCAACTTTCACTGATTCAGATCTGTTGATTAGAGCGTCCTCGTGTCAAGAAACTTAACCATCTAATGTCTGTAAACACTACTTTAAGATCAACGCCATGCTAGCATAATTTAATGTCAATTAAGTCCATTTTTTCTCCATGAACATTGTAGCATGAAGTGTAAATCACAGGAAAATTGGACGCAACATTTTTCAGGTGGAATTAACATGTTGACATAGTACATTTGACGAGACCAATAAAAAATGTAGTAAACAGTGGGAAAAAGTTGATTCCGGAAATGTAATAGGATAGTTATACTGTATGTTGTGATCTATACTGGCCTATTACAAGCCTAGAAACGTTACTGTGAATTCATACCATATCCGCTGTCAAGCCTACTTGATAAGGACTGCAAAGGATGAAGCAGTATTCTAGAATTGGTACTTCATGCATGAAACTTCTCCCAGAATTCACACAACAAAGCCAAGCAATTTACTTACCATTTGTGCTAACTCTTAGTCTATGTCACGGAGTATTACACTTTATTATTAAAAATAAGTGCCAACTTAAGAAGTTAACCATGTAATTTGTGATGATCAGGTATTTCTGGGCACTTTCACTTTGTTATGTAAAATACCTTGAATTTATTGAAATTTAAAGAGAGCTGCCAATCGGAACACCAAGTTTCTCATAATGCATCCCATTACAATCACCCAGCAACAATATGACCTCCCCATATTTAAAAGTTTATTGTTGTACATTGTACTGTCAAATTTTACAGCACAGTACTACAGAATAATTCTTCGATTGTTTTGAAAATGGAGGGATATGTGTGAAGGAGATTGACCACAAAGATAAGTGACATTAATTTATATTGTCTTGTTTTTATCTTTTACGAATTAAGTGACCCACTATCTGCCACTACTTAAATACTTGTACTATCTCTCTCTAATTTGCTTCACAATAGTATTTACCATCGTTACATAGCTTTACTATCATTAAATAACTTTCTTTAGCAGTAAGGATGCAACATGGCAGTAAACAGAAATTTTGATTAGTGGATTATCAATTTCTTCTTATTTTCTTTTATCTCCCAAAACAAATCACATCATTTAATGGTTACTCAAAAACAATATACAGAAAGTAATCAAAGAAAGTGAAAAACAAATCTGAACATACCTTGCCGTTTGTTCTGTGCGTCATGAATATGAGGAGCTGCCTGATCCACAAGCAAGCATGCAAACTGTAGAAGGAATATGCGCACGGAGTCCGAATTCCCAAATGGGTTATCAGGATCTATGATCTGAAAAGAACATGTAAAAATGGTCATTCCAGAAAACTATAGTTCTTTTACATAACAAGCATATCTATAAAAGTTAAGGACATATAAAATCAATGCAACACTTTCATCTGCACTCAAATGCAGCAAATTTTTCAATAGTGAATACAATGCCACATTTGTTGTTACAGTGCAACATAAAAAAAAACAATAATTAATCTAGAAGAGGGAGAAAGAAGTTTGATGTTAAGTCAAGAATTTTAATCAACGAACTTTGAAAACTATGTTAGGTCACGAATTTAACTGTCTGATTATTGTACAAGAGAACACTACTATTAAGGGGGTAAAAAAAACACTATTCAAATTCTACACTTCCAAAACAAATAGTATCATTACTGAAAGGGCTTTGCGACAGTCATACTGCAACTACACAAGCAGAAGATGAATATGTGGAGTTTTTTATGTGACAAATGAAGTGAGAAAAAACTGTCACCTAAATACTGTAACACCTACGCAGAGGATGTTATGTGGGATGCATGGGATGGCTGGTACAGTCAACTGATAGCAGGGTACTCAACAATCTATGGTTTGAGGAAGTGAGAAAGAACCAACTTAGTGGGCTGTTTTCCAGAGCGTAGACTGTTGACTTAAGTTTCAGTCTAGAGATAAACGAAAAAGACAAAACTAATGGTTGTTAATTGCCAAGGTTTAGATCAAATTCAACTTACAGGTTGCTTAAAGGATCTGCAGGTAGTATACGATTGTGTACATCTACGATGACGGAAAATGTTACAGGTACCATGGAGAGAAAGAAGAACACATTCTTCGACTTTAGAAGAACTTGGCATCACAAGGCAGATGATGTTACAGGAAACATGGACAGAAAGAAGAATCAATACTTCCATTATAAAAGAAAATGGCATCACAAGAGGTTGCCTTCTCATGTCAGCCAAAGATATTACCAGTTCCTAGGGCACATTTTGAGAAAAGAAGGGGATAATTTAGAACAAATCATCTTACATGGCAAAATCAAACATACAAGGCCATGAGGAAGAGCAGCAAGCACAGGGTTGGATCAAGCGAAGAAGATACGGGCCTAGCTCTTCAACTGACATTAGGAAGACCGAAGATCACTATGCATGGGAGTGTCTGGTCAAGGATTCAATTACTGAAAAAATGAGGCCACTACGTTCAGCAATGAGTAAATATACTAATGATGATGATGATGATGAGGTACACAGATATAATAAATGATTATTCTTTTTACCATCATGTAACAATGTTGAAACAATGATATCCATATGCGAATCATTTGTGCGTATGACAAATAATGGAAAATCAAGGATGGAATAACAATATTATGAAAGGTATAGACTGCTACTCACCATATCGACACACACACACACACACACACACACACACAATCTCTCTCTCTCTCTCTCTCTCTCTCTCTCTCTCTCTCTCTCTCTCTCTCTTTTTCCCCTCTCTCTGATGCAAATGCAACTCTCACACATGACCACTGGCTCTGGTTGCCAAGGCCAGTAACATCAAGTAATAATCAAGTGACCAGGAGTAACTATTGCGAAAATTTACACATTCGCATATGACATGAAAGAAGTGAGCCTTTTTTCAGTTTCCGCTGAGTAATGCAACCCTCATGTTATTGTGTCCTTTATTGGCAAAAATACTGAAAAGCTCATCTTAGAGACTGGATGCAAGGACTAGCCATGCAGCCAATAGACAAGGAGACGACTGCACGCACCTTATCATGGCAGCTGCTGATAGTTATAAAATTACAGCACTATAAATTCCTGTTTCTACCCACTCAATTGTGTTTGTGATTTAAATTTCAGTTAAACTGCATTCTTGTTTTGAACCTTATTCTCCCAACAAACTGTTCAGTTCCTTTGCTATGGAATTAGTGTTCAGCAATATGTGACTTCACAGTGCAATCACCAACACACATTAAAGGCTTGAAATGTTTATTTTAATGACTACATTATTCCTGCAACTGTTTTTTTTTTTTTTACTTTAGTTTTGTAATATTGTACAATTTCATTCTTAGGTACCTAGATATATTTGTTAGCTCTCAGAGCATCAAGTATCTGCGATGACAAATATTACTACTTATGCTGATATTCTATGATCAAATAGCTAACAAATATATGGAAGTATTCAAAGATGTACAATAGTATGAAAAAAAAATCAAAATTAACAGTTGCTGGCATCATAGAGTCATCAAAACATTCATAGACCAAGGGTCAAAGGCACTCCAGATGACACTGCATGTCAATGCTACATTTGCTTTTAATGTTTCAGCAGGTTTTAAGAACCATTATTATTGTGCCACAATTTCACTGAGAGAGAGAGAGAGAGAGAGAGAGAGAGAGAGAGAGAGAGAGAGATATTCTCTTTTCAATTACCAGTCTATTTTGTTTCAAGGCAATACTCATGTTTCCTAAGCACTACACTGTCTGATTTGTATAGGAATTATTTAATACTGTGTTACTGCCACTTCTGTATTTATAGAGCAGGCTAAATTATTTAATGGGGTATGGCCTTAAACAGAAGAGACTGACTGTCACGAGATCTAACCAGGCACACAAATTACTGAAATTACTGTGGGCTTACTGAATACTGGCCATGGTATAGAGATTATTGTGTCTGCCTAATAATCAGCAGTTCAGGCTTACACATTAATAGTCCACTACATATTTGCACTACTACTGATTTGTCAGCCCAAACATACAGGTAGACGATGTGCTAGCTAGAATGTGCTACTATTGTTTCTAGATTCTTATTTTAAATGTACATATTTTGCAACCATTTGAGAAATTAACATCACTGTGTAGTATTTTCATTTTTGTGTCAGCTCTGTTCACTTACGAAATTTGAAGAAATAAAACTGTCATTTATGTGCTAGGCCATATTTATCATAGAACAAAGTGATGTGCAGAGACCCAACTACATCACATAAGACAGCAATATAAGGAAAAGACCAATTGCTACTTACTGTAGACATGACGCATCAAGTTGCAGACAGGCACAACTTCACATAAAAGCTAGTTATACTTAGTCAACAACAAATGCTCAAACTTAATACCAGTTGTATATTTTTGAATTGTAGATGTTAATGAATGTATTACCTTGCTTACAAAAACGGAAACAACATTTTCAGGATTCTCCTGATCTGGCAAGGGTGGAGTACCAATTATCTTTTCTCCTTCCCCACGTTCAAAACTTTCAGCAAAGCACGGTATAAGTATCATCTGCAGAACCTTCGCTTTCAGGTCTTGTGACATCTTTGGGCTGTGAAAGACATCCACAAAACGGAAAAATGCTGCCCTTTTCCATTCAACCGTATAATTCTCTGCAACTGTTGTTTCCAGGAAATTCCTCAAAAACTGAAAATAATGAAACAAAATTACAAATGCTCTATACTTTATGTTAAACATTCATCTTTGACAACAAGAAAAACTAAGCGTAAGTCTGATTTGGGTTGACTGTGATGTCTTTATTATTATATTTGTACATGTGATTTAAATTCTCCTCATGGTTTAATTCAATATTTCTGTACAAGCAGTTCATGAAAGGGGTCTTGAGGAATACTGTGTGTTGTTGAATTTAATATACAATGAAAATTTACAAAAAAAAAAAAAGGTGGTGACAGCTACCCTTGGTCTTCTGTTCAGTAACAGTAAGCCACCACAGAAGCTCACATTTGTAACATATCACGCTATTGATATTAGTTATCAATTCTTTCTTTTAGTCAACTTCTGCCATAAATTCAAGTTCTTTCCAATTTGATTCAGTACCTCATCATTTGACATTCTTCTATAGTGTCACATTTCAAATGCTTCTATTCTCTTCTCGTTTGAAGTGTTCATTCCTAGTCAGCATTTTACATTCCTTCTATATGACCATTATCAAGTATTTTGCTACCCAAATCTACTACTTTTACTGTATCAATTTCGAATCTAATTCTATCAGCATCACCTGATTTACTTCAACCCTACACACCATAATGATTGTTTTACTTTGATGATGTTCGTCTTATAACCTCTTTTCAAGACACTATTCATTACATTCAACTGCCCTTCCAACACCTTTGCTGTTTCTGACAGCATTAAAATGTCTTTAGCAAATCTCAACATTTTTATTTCTTCTCCCAGAACTTTAATTCTCTTTCCAAATTTCCCCTTGGCTTCCTCTATTGCTAGCTCAATGTACAGATTAGATTAGATTAGATTAATACTTGTTCCATAGATCATGAATACAACACTTCGTAATGATGTGGAACGTGTCAGGTTAATGAAAGATGTCTGTACAAGATATTACATTAGACAAAATATTGCATGACACTAATGATTAAGTTAGTTTTTTCCCCCTCCCTTAATTTATATCTAAAAATTCAGCCAATGAGTAGGAGGAGTTGTCATCTAGAAATTCTTTTAATTTATTTTTAAATGTTGGTTGACTATCTGTCAGGCTTTTGATGCTGTTTGGTAGGTGATCAAAGACTTTTGTGGCAGCATAATTTACCCCTTTCTGTGCCAAAGTCAGATTTAACCCTGCATAGTGAAGATCATCCTTTCTCCTGGTGTTATAGCTATGCACACTGCTATTACTTTTGAACTGGGCTGGATTATTAACAACAAATTTCATCCGTGAATATATATACTGTGAGGATCCCTAGATCCTTAAATAGATGTCTGCAGGATGACTGTCGGTGGGCTCCAGCAATTATTCTGATTACACGTTTTTGAGCAATGAATACTTTTCTACTCAACGATGAATTACCCCAGAATATGATACCATACGAAAGCAGTGAATGAAAGTAGGCATAGTAAGCTAATTTACTGAGATTCTTATCACCAAAATTTGCAATAACCCTAATATCATACGTAGCCGAACTCAGATGTTTCAGCAGACCATCAATGTGTTGCTTCCAGTTTAACCTCTCATCAATGGACACACCTAAAAATTTTGAAAATTCTACCTTAGCTACAGACTTCTGTTCAAAGTCTACATTTATTACTGGAGTTGTGCCACTTACTGTACGGAACTGTATATACTGTGTTTTATCAAAATTTAAAGAGAGTCCGTTTGCTGAGAACCACTTAATAATTTTGTGAAAATCATCATTTACAATCACATCACTTAGTTCTTGGTTTTTCGATGTTATTACTATACTTGTATCATCAGCAAAAAGAACTAACTTTGCATCTTCATCAATATGGAATGGTAAGTCATTAATGTATATAAAGAAGAGTAAAGGACCTAAGACCGAACCCTGTGGGACCCCGTACTTGATAGCCCGCCAGTTTGAGGAATCAGCTGTTGTATTAACATTACATGAACCACTTATTTCAACTTTCTGCATTCTTCCAGTTAAGTATGAAGAAGAGTAATTTGTTAACATCGAGTATAGATTTAATGGTCAGGAAGTCGTTTCTGAAAGTATTTGTATGGAGTGTAGCCATGTATGGAAGTGAAACATGGACAATAACTAGTTTGGACAAGAAGAGAATAGAAGCTTTCGAAATGTGGTGCTACAGAAGAATGCTGAAGATTAGATGGGTAGATCACATAACTAATGAGGAGGTATTGAATAGAATTGGGGAGAAGAGGCGTTAGTGGCACAACTTGACAAAAAGAAGGGACCGGTTGGTAGGACATGTTTTGAGGCATCAAGGGATCACAAATTTAGCATTGGAGGGCAGCATGGAGGGTAAAAATTGTAGAGGGAGACCAAGAGATGAATACACTAAGCAGATTCAGAAGGATGTAGGTTGCAGCAAGTACTGGGAGATGAAGAAGCTTGCACAGGATAGAGTAGCATGGAGAGCTGCATGAAACCAGTCTCAGGACTGAAGACCACAACAACAAGAAGTATGAATTAAACCATTTGTGCACTGCCCCCCCTCAAACCATAATGATTTAGCTTATCTAAAAGAATTCCATGATTTACACAGTCAAAGGCCTTTGAGAGATCACAAAAAATACCAATGGGCGATGTCCGGTTATTCAGAGCATTTAATATTTGATCAGTGAAAGTGTATATAGCATTTTCTGTTGAAAAGCCTTTCTGAAAACCAAACTGACATTTTGTTACTACTTTATTTTTACAAATATGGGAGGCTACTCTTGAATACATTACTTTCTCAAAATTTTTTGATAGAGCGGTCAGAAGAGAGATTGGGCGATAGTTGTTGACATCCGACGTATCCCCCTTTTTATGCAATGGTATATTTCAGTCTATCGGGGAAAACACTCTGCTCCAAAGAGGTATTACATGTGGCTGAGAATCCTACTTATCTGTGGGGAACAAGCTTTAAGTATCTTGCTGGAAATGCCATTAATTCCGTAAGAGCTTTTACTTTTCAGTGAGTTTATTATTTTACTGATTTCAGAGGGAGAGGTTCGTAGAAATACAGTTGTTTCAAACTGCACAGGTATGGCCTTTTCTATTAGAAGCCTTGCCTCTTCTAGTGAAGATCTAGATCCTACTTTCTCCACAACATTTAAAAAATGATTATTGAAAATATTTCCAATTTCAGATTGTTTGTTAGTACACTTGTCATTCAGTTTTATGGCACTTAAGTCTTCCTGTGGTCTTGGTTGCCCTGTTTCCCTTTCAATAATATTCCAAATTGCTTTAATTTTATTATCAGAGTTACTGATCTCAGGCATGATACACATGCTCCTGGACTTTTTAATAACTTTTCTTAGTACCGCACAGTAGTTTTTATAATATTGAACAATTTCGGGGTCAGTACTCCTTCTTGTTGTTAGATACAGTTCTCTCAAGATATTCTTACTCCTTTAGTTAGCCAAGGTTTTTTATATGTTTTCTTGGAATTATGTTTCACTGTTTTCTCGGGAAAACAATTTTCAAATACCCTTAAAAATGTATCGTGAAATAAGTTATATTTCAAGTTTGCATCGGGTTCCATATACACTTCATCCCAGTCTAGCTCCTTTAGGCTTTCCCTAAAGTTTGCAGTATTTATATTGTTAATTGAAAGCACTGCTTAGAAATTCTGATTTGATATACTGCATGGAGCTATGCCATGTACTGTAAATAGCTGTGCACCATGATCTGAAAGACCATTCTCAACAGGATAAGCATTTATGTCCTTCAACTCATCTTTGTCTATAAAAAAGTTATCTATCAATGTCCTGCTGTTCTTTGTTATCCGAGTAGGAAAATCAATGACGGAGCTCAAATTGAAAGAACTGAGTAATACTAAAGGTCATTCTTCCTATTACACTCTTTCAGGGAATCGACATTGAAATCCCCACAAATGATAATTTGCTTCCCCCTGTCTGACAGATGGCACAACAAAGCATCCAAGTTTTCTAGAAATAGCTGGAAACTCCCTGAGGGGGACCTATACACTGTTAAAATTATGAAAGTGCCATCATTTAGTTTTGGTTCAGTGGCACATGCTTCCATATGTTGCTCTACACAAAATTTTTTAGTTTCTAAATGTTTTGCGCTGTGGAAGCTTTTGACATGTATGGCAACTCCTCCTCTCATCATATTATCTCTACTAACATGTGCAGCTAATTTGTACCCATTGATGCTAACCTTTTGCATATCAGTGACAGATTGAATAATAGTGGGAATAGCTCAACTATGGCTTCTCTTCCACGTCCTTTGACTTTTATGACATACTACAGTATGTTTTCCGTACTAATCAGAAGTAACTTTTTTCTCGGTGTTATTTCATCCTTGCTATAAACAAATTTCAAAAAGTGTATGTAGTCCAGTCAAATCTGTCAACAGTGTTTTCTAAATCATATAAACATAAATTTGCCTTTCTTCAATATCTTTCTTCTCAGAAAAGTAGCAGGGACAGTATTGCCTCGTGTGTTCCTACATTTCACTGGAATCCAAATATATCTTCTCAAGGGTATTTCACCTGCCTCATATGTACTGCACACCACATGGAATAGGTTTGACATGAGGATTTCAACAATGCTGAGGTAATGTCTTCTACTCCATAGGCCTTGCCTGAACCAGTGACATCCCTATGATCTGGTTTGCTGTAACGTGAAAAACTTTAAACTGTCCCTCAACTTCTTTTTTATACTGGGCAAAATAATGAAAGGAAACAATGTGGAGAGATAGCTGTTTTCATCTCATACAATGGACAATCAGATGAGTGCCTGTCATCTACTTCTCACAGTATCTATTCTGTCACATGTAATTTTCATAGCCAGGTTTCTCTGCCGCAATCTTATGCTGATAAAATATGTGTTAAATGCATACTGGTCTAAGGAACTAATTACTGGCAATACATAAGCAATCTGACACAATAAATCTACTAACTGTTGACCAGTTCTTTTGATTGTGGTGTCAATAATTTCAGCAAATTCCATAAATAAAACAAGAGTAATTTATATTTTCAACCTCTCACAAATTCTACACAAATGTGCCAGAAAACAGTAAAGAGATGCTCACCTGGAAGTCTGGGATTACATGGTAGCAAAATGCACGAAGGAGTTGGAATAGTAAGTCAACATCATTAGGGTGATGGCAGAAATAATGAAGCAGTATCTTGACTATAAGTTTTGGTTCACGCCAGTGTCTTGCATCTACTCCTTCTACCTTCTTGTGGAGTTCCTGAAAGCAAAAAATGTTCATGTAACTACAGTAACAAAGCGTACAAAAATTTCAATAACACTTAGATCACAAAAAAAAATGCTTGCAAAAAATAAAACATTGGCTGTCATAAACATTTTTTTTCTTTTTTTTTTTTGAATGTTACTATGACAGTGTGCAAAACTTAAAGACTACAATAACTTTCCCATGACACTTCACTGCCAAGTAACATTACTTGATGAAACTTTGACCATATTTAGGAAGATGGTAACTGAAAGAAATACGCAATGAAATGAACAGAACTGACACTTTCCCTTGAAGAAAATAATTACATTGAATTCACCACGATGTATGCTGGTCTTCTGGCATTAAAAAAGGTGGAACATGGTTCTTAATAGGCTGTGCCATCACCACGAATAGTAACGCACGCTCCACAATGCACTCCCACACTGGCCACAAGATTTGTACAGAGTTCTTGTGGTAGGGCATTCCAATTATCACCAGCAAGGTTGGCATTTACTGTGTTGTCATTGGTGCACATGGACATGCTGCAACAGGTCTTCCCAACACATCATGCTCAACAGCATTTAAGTCGGAGGAATGGGTGCCAGTCTATTCATTGAATATCCTCCACCTGCACATTTCAATGCTGTTGTGCATTAATAAATAAAAATTAAGTCAAGGCTACACATGGGGAAGGAGTACACTGTCACAATAATGTCTACTAATGCATGTACCCTGTTCAAGATTTGGAGTTTTATAATGCCCATGCATCAATATGCCTCCCCACATCATAACACCTGGACCACCAAAGGATTATGTTTGACAATGTTCCACAGAGAGCATTACAAGTTCCCACTTCTCGTTGTATGAAGATAGGTCCAGAATAGCTATTCACATTGAATCTGCTCTAATCAGATAAGAGTATGGGATACCAAACAGTCCTGGTCCAGTCCCTAAACTATTGGCGCCATCATAAATGATGCTGCTAATATACAGGTGCGAACGTAACATGATGTACTGGGTGTCTGGCAGAGGGACTACTCCCAAGTAGTTGCTGTGCCACTGTGTAGCTCGGGTTTCCTTGCTTTGCAGTCCTGTTTAATGTGGTTGCAATTGCACCCACTGTTTGACATGGGTCCCTTCTTTCCTGTAGCAAAATATAACAGTCATTTGTCATTGTAGATGAGCATGGTCGATCAGCTTTCTCTACTTTTGGTAACAGTGGCTTTGGTTCCGAAAGCTCCCCATCCATATCAAACAACGCTTTAAGCAATACCAAATACCTGGGATACACTCATCACATTCATCGTTCCCGATGACTTTTCATCTGTGAAGTCATCTACATGCTGTAATAAAGAACATCGCTACACTGTAACTACTCGCTGACTGACACACACTGTCTCTTCTGATTCCTTAAACTTTCTTTAGTTGTGGGGCCTGCCCCACTTGGCACTATAGTCATGCTGACCACTTTCTACGTGACATCCAGCTTTCTGTGCTTGACTGGAAGACCTCGGGCAACATGTTCCCAACTTTCCAACAAGTAGTTAATGCGTTGCTTTACTTTATGTATCTCATTTTGCAGAGTAACGTATTTCTCACCATGATGTGCCCCAAAAGTGATAACCTTGTACTCTTTTGCACAGTTCATTTAAAAGGGGGCTTTGGGCTTATTGTCCCCCTGAAAATGATGTCACTAGACAATGAAGAGGAAGGTCCAGAACAAAATTTTCACTCTACAGCGGAGTCTGCACTGATAAGAAAACTTTCTGGTAAATTGAATCTGTGCTCTGGATCGAGACTTGAGGTTGGGACCTTTGCCTTTCACAGGCAAAAGCTCTACTGACAGAGCTACTCAAACACAAATCACAACTCGTCCCCACAGCTTCAATTCTGATAATACTTACCTTCTAACCATCGTAGAAGCTCTCCTGCAAAACTTGTAGGACTAGCACTACTGGAGAAGAGGATATTGTGGAAACATGGCTTAGCCACAGCCTCTGGGATGTTTCCTGAATGAAATTCTCACCCTGCAGTGAAGTGTGCACTGATATGAAACTTCCTGGCAGATAAAAACTACGTGCCAAACCAAGACTTGAACTCTGGACCTTTGCTTTTTGTGAGCAAGTGCTCTACTGACTGTGCTACCCAAGCACGACTCACGATCCATCCCCACAGCTTCACTTCTGACAGTATCTCGTCTCCTACCTTCCCCATTTCAACATTATTGAACAATTTAAGTCATTGCTCCTTCTTTCTTCACTTGTTAAAGATCTTTACATTTTCCTGGCATCTTATTGCTGTACGTACTGATAATCATAAGAAAACGTCCTCTTTAATCCCCCTCGACAAATAGTGTATTGTAAATATGATAGGTGTGCTGTATTTCTCCTAGTTTCTTAAGTTTTAACTCTACAGCAGCCTGTAAAAAAAGCAAAGCAACAACTCAGTTTGTGCGACTATCAACTGTAACGACCGTCACTCTCTTCAGCATTGTTACAATCAGTTTCAACTGTTTTGTGTGAAAAGTAATGGTTCTTTTAACATTCCCTTGAGGTATGCCTGAAGTTACTTATACTCTGACGTTTTCTCTCCGTAAAGAATGACTTCCTGTATTCTTTTTGCCAGAAACTCTTCAATCTAACCACACAGCTGGTCCAATATTCCATACACTCGTACACTCTTCATTAGACTACAGGGCAGAATTGTATCAAGCTCTTTCTGGAAGTCAAAGAACATGGTATAAACCTTGGCATTGGTATCTACTGCTTTCTGGGTCTTGTGAACTTAGTGGACTGGGTTTCACAGTATTGTTGTTTTCAGAAGCCATGTTCATTCCTGCAGAGGAGATTTTCTGTCTTCAGAAATGATACAAGGTGACAGCACAAACAGGTAACAAAACTGTACAGCAGACCAACATCAGAGATATCAATAGTACTATGTGTTTGTTTAATGACTTCTTGAAAAACGAGCCTATAGTACTTTGTGTTTGTTTAATGACTTCTTGAAAAATGAGAACGACCTGTGCTGTTTTCCCATCATTGAAATGCTTCCCTCATCTAATGCTCTATGGTAGACTGCTATTAGGAAAGGAGCAATTTCTTTCATATACTCAATGTAGATTCACACTGGTATACCTTCAGGTTCCATCCGGTTACTCAGGCAGCACTAGTAGCCCCCTTCCCCCTCAGCCAATAACATGATCTTTTATTAAAGCCTGTGTGGACAAAAACTCGACTCATGACAACAGCTGCAAGAACACTTCCAGCTGGGGAGCATTCTTGATGAGGCAAACTTATCTTTATCTGGAGTGAGATCATTTAGCTTAATGGATGAACACATAAGAAATAAGTACTTCAGCTATAGGCACAGAAAAACACTTACCAGGTAATTGTCATCCATCCACACCTTCTTGAGGGAGTTTATAAGCATTTGCTGCGTAGACAACCATTGTCTATCAAATTTTATTATAGCTGCTAACAGCATTATTCCAATATACTGAACATCTGCCTTGTCACCTGTAAGCAAATTCCTCCAATTCATCAATTTATAAGTGAAAGAAAAACAATTCAAAAAAATATTAAGTTCATATAAGTGAAGATAAACAAAAATAAAAAATACAAGAAACAAACAGAGAAATTTTCCTGCTTTTTTACTGTTTTCATTTTATTTATGTAACGATAAAACCGTATAAGAAAATGAAATAAAGGAGAAATAAGAAAGCTGTAACTGTAAGAAACATTTGATGAGGAGAGACATGTTTTAGTCAGCACTGAAAGTCAAGTCAAAAACATTTAAGACACCACAGACATTCCTAACAGGGAGACAGCATCCCGATAATTTAGAAAAGGCTATTACACAGTGCACGAAGGAGTGAGCCTGTTAAATGTTAGTGACCTCTAAAACTACAAACCCTGATGCAGTTTTCAATTGTTCCTTAACTAAAAGAAGTACACTACTTAACAATAGGTTTTACATGCTTATAACCTTCTCAGTACTCTCCTCTCCCTTCCTACCTCTTTCAGTAAAAGAGTATGGACTGGCAGTGCATAAAAACAAAACAAATAACACCTAGCTTCACTAATTTCATCATCAACAGTAATTTTGTTTAGTACTTTGGATTACTAAAATCTCAGATTTCTGAAGAATAAATACAAACAAAAGGAAAGTATTGAGGAAGTTACAGTGGTTGTTGAGACATGGTGTAAAGCATCAAATGATTGAAAAACAGACCAAATTAATTCTTACACTTTAAGCTCTTATAGTCCCGGTAGTTTTGTTTTTGCAAAAAGGGCACACAAGTTAAAATCCTTCACCACATTTGCCACAAAACCTGTAAATGATCGCACTCTGTGTAATTACTTAAGTATGAAATGAGAATAAATGATATTCACTATTATTACTTTTCTCAGTCAGTCAACTCCTAACGATTAACAGCGGCTGAGCTAGTCCACGTATACCAAATTTCTTGCACAATTTAAGTTCAGGTAAGAAACATATGCTGAAAATATGCCGAAACAGCTAGAAGTGCAAGTGGAAGTGGAAGTCAAGAAAAACTTTTGTTGTGAAATATGAAGTAAACGCTGAATGATGAAAGTTTACTTTCCACAACAAAAAGACATTACTCCTTTTTTCTTGGGACACACAGGGAGGAGAAGCAAATGGCATTGGAAAAAGCAAGTGTGAGATATTCAGAATCCTGTGAATATGTCAACTTTGACTTCTCACGGTTGACTCCTTATATTTGTAACACTTCATCAAGTTTAAATACTGATCTAGTGCTTGTTACAAGGGATATTTTTGAGGAAAAATGTGCAGCACCCACCAGCAAATTTCGAAAGTGGTTTTACTTTCTACATTCTCTTTTGTTGTAAAAATATAAGTCACAAGCAGCATTTTTTTTTTTTTTTTTTTTTTTTTTGCTATTAAATAATTCTACTTACTTGGATTTACATTCTGTGACAGGATGAGAGCAGACAATTTTGCTACACCTGGTGGACTCTGGAAGACATCTCGCAGTGGTTTACCCTCCTCAGATTTCACAATGTGTTCGAGAAATCTATTCCACTGTGGATCCTGCATTAAAATAAGTTGTTGCAAGTAACGTCAACTTCAACAGTTGATATCAGACAATTAAAAATTGAATCTTCATCTCTCCTTATTTTTAAATAACCCCTAGCAGTCCATGTGTTTGGTCAATTACATTATTATTTAGTACGTTTACAAACTACACAGTAACTGATGTGCCTACAATGAGTTTCCAATACACTGCTGCTATCCTTAGTTACATATTGTCATTCTAAGTAACAAACACACAAGCTCTCTTATTTTTTTCTTAATGTTTAACAGAAAAGTCTGGAGAAATTTGTTCTGTCCCACAAACAGGAGCTCTAAGGAGAAAACTAGGGAAAAGGACAATAAAAGAAGTAGAATATCAACTTGCAGATTTTGGGCATTATGTAAGGAAACTTAACTGTATTATCCATTGATCAAGTACATCCTTACACTATCAAGTAAGAACTGCACTCTGACAGAGTGCATAAATACACTTATAATTTTCACTGTCTCTTGCAGCGAAAGCTTTGAGCACAGTCCAAATGTGTAAATCAAAAGGACTGGGTATCTTCAGAGTGAAATAGTGCAGGGAGAAAAGGGGTGGAGTGCCAGCTTCTGGAGCAGTTATGCCTTTGAGTAGCTGCAATTTAGTCAGAAGGCCTTTTACTTCAACATGGACAGCCAGTATACACATGGTTCAAGGAGCAGATTTTATATCATGCTGTGCACCAACTATCAAATAAATTCACAAACAAAACCAACTGCACAGCCCTAGACTTCAAATCCACACCTAATTATGTGTCTCTTGTGTAGGTTGGCCTGTTGCAAAGCTTAACTTCTCATTCCTCAACTTCAACATCCATCAACATAGTTATTTCTGTGTGTCATTACTTCCACCGCTGCTGATGGCATTTGGCACCTGAGTTGACAGCAATGTAGGATACACACTTTCCCCAACCTCACCCTTTTACAGCCCAAAGCAGTCAAGGTTTACTTCCTTCTCACTCAACCCTATATGACACAGCTACACTGTCAGACTCTAGCTTTTGTGCAATTATTCAGTGTCTGGAAAGTTAATGTTCAAGAAATGTATCAATTTTAATAAAAATGTTCTGCAATTTTAATAATTATTCATCTATTTCAGCACTTTGTGTTCAGCATGAAACCATATATTAGTAAAAATAAAACAAGAACTGCTGAGAAAAACAAAATTTCCAATAACAGTTGGAATTGCAGTTGGAATTGGAGTTCTTTTTGCTATGAAGTAAATAATAAAATAACCTGCTTGATATGCAATTATGCTGACAGTGTATCAAAATTATGCAACATTAGTCATCATTATGAACATCAGAAGTCAACATATAATTATTACAAAACTTTGGTATAATTACAAATAAGTTGGTACATGAAAATATAAACTAAAAAGATAGTGCTAAAAGTTGTTGATTTTAAAAAATTGTATGTGGTTTGACAGACAAGAGTTTCCCCCTCATCAAAACATTGAAGGGATTTGCAATAGATACAAAAAACTCTGGAAATAACTAAACAAATTCTTACAAACACAGTACCTGAAATCAAAGTTCTTGGAACAACTACCTGTCCCTTCCAAATTGTGTCGAAAGTCTGCCAAAGAGACAGTTTGGCACCATCATTATTCAACTGTATGTGGAAAAATGTAATCGAAAATAGAAGAAGAAAAACAAAACATTATTAACTACAAGGACTGTGCAGAAAGTAACAGATGTTTTGGTCTATCGTGGTGGTGGGCAGGGCTATAGCGACCATCTTGGTGCCATAATATTCCTATACTTAAAATTCATCCAGCGGTGTTAGCACATGGTCTGTGTCTTTCCTTCTTTGCTTTCTGTGACATGTTAAAATGTGTGTTGCAACAGAAAATCGCACAACTTGTGAGATGTGTTCTGTGAATAGGTTCTGTTGCCAAAAAATTGCAAACCAAATGAAATTTATTATGACTTTTGTGATGTGTATGGAAGAGGAACAGTGAGTCGTGGAAAACTTCACACAGAAATTTTGTTTTTCTGAATGACACACATCCACACATGGTCAAAAGTACCCAAGAGTTCTTACAGGGTTTTGGATGGGAGTTGTTTGATCATCCACCATACAACTTTCCCAGCACTTAAGACATGGCTTCCTACGCAATGCTTTGATACTGATGCTGAACTGCATGTCACTATTAACCAGTAGTTGCAATTATAGGGAGCAGATTTCTATAGAGATGTTACTGAAAACCTTGTGCCTCAATTTGAATGGTGGTTATGTAGAAAAATAGCTTAAGAGCGTACCTTTAAAATGTATACAATAAAATTTGGTTTTCCCATATTGTTAATTTTTTATTTCACAAAGTCTGTTACTTTCTGAATAGCCCTTGTACATGAAGTTGGGTATATTGCAAAAACCAATAAATTGTTTGATCTTTGCAAATGATCTTTTAATAATAGATGGAACCTTAGAAAATGCAAAGAATAGGCTAGAACGTTTGAAAGAGACTGCAGAAAAAGCAGGTCTACAAATATTGTCCGAAAAGGCAGAATACATGACTAATGAAAGCAACTCACCACAACACCAGAAAACAGACAATTTTCAATGTCTGGGCAAAAATATAGACATAAAAAGTGAAAAAGAAGCATTTAAATCACAAATTAAAAAAATGAAAGGAGCATACATAAAGTGAGACAGTGGTACAAAACAAAAATGTTCTTAGGAAGATGTTAAATTAAGGCATTATAATGCAGTTGTAAAACAAGAACTGTTGTATGGGTTGAACACACTGCGGGATGCGAAAGGGCTTGACAAGATTTGGAAGAGAAAGTCAGAGGAATCTTACAAAAAAATATTAGGTTCAGTCACGAACAAGGATTGCAACCACTTTTTGTAACCAAATAAGGAAATATATTCACATTCAGCCTTCCAACAACAGACAGGATCAGGAAAAGAAGTGTTACACTCAATGGACATTCAGAGAGAATGGAGGAAGAAAGATTAACAAAAATGATCCAGATACTCTTCCAAAACAGACAGAGAAAATGGATGGGAGGTACGACAAAATGGACTTAGAATTAGTGCTGGTTGAACTGCACACCATAAGAGAGACAAATTCTGACTAGGAAGATAAAACAAATAGCAAAACAACTTGCATAAGATGACAGGAAAAGAGCTCATTCTGAGAAAAGAAAGGAGTTCTGAATGAACAAAGGAAAAGAGAAATAAATAGTTATCTTGAAGTGGTCACTTGTTCACATGAAACAAAATAAAAAATAAATAAAAAATTATGTAGGATTATCGAGACAAGAATAGTTGGAAGAGCTCAAATTGAGATTGAAGAAACAACAGCTTAATGTTTAAACCAATAACACAAGTGAAGCGACAGGAGCACGCATGTTACATCTTGCAGGCCTCAACAGCTGAACACTTGAAACCACCATTCTGCATTTTCCTCATATAGCATTTTTTGGAGTCTGGACTGCACAAAAACGTAAAATAGGGGTTTCAGCGTAGTTTCATTTGATTAAAACACCTATGTCTAGGTTTCAGGCAGGATCCCCCACCCCTTTTTTCATTCAATTCTCAGGTGCCATTCCAAAATAGTTGGCGAGCCTCTTCAAGGCTGTTTGAGTTTAGGGGAAATACCAGTGGGCTGAGGTGTCAATGAGTATTTGGATTGAGGAGGAAGGCATGCTAAGATAGTGTCTGCAGTTGTGCAAACACCCTGTGCCAGGGTGGCATGGTGGTCAGCACATCTGCCTAGTCAACAAGAGACCCGGATCCTGATCCCAACCTCGGTACAAATTCCCATTCGTCACTTCAGTCTGCACATAAACACATCATTCCAGTTTATCACATTATATTGAGGTACACTAGCTATCTTTAGCACCATTCTTGAACAACTCTTGAGACTTAAAAGTGGAAATATACCTGTTCTTAACAAGTAAAAATCAAGATGTTAGTCTTTTTCTTGAGAAAATTTGCTAGTAATACAAAAATATAATTTACGATCGCGCATGCGGAAGAGCACTGCGCCAGCGGCCGATTTTTATAAATAATTTTAATGTTTTTTTTTCCTTTTTTTACTTTTGCATAAGTGTTAAATGCGAACATTTTAGGTTAGGCTTTACCGTGACTGTTACTGACATTAAATGAAACAACAAGTTCACTGTTACCAGTCACCGTTTTATAAACGGTGACTAGTAACAGTGAACTTGTGGTTTCATTTAATGTAAGTGTTTGTTTTTAACAACTAATTGATTACGCTCTCTCTCTTGTCTTCATACGTAAGACGTGTATTTTTCGGCGCTATGCTGGATGTTCTTTTGGGTGGAAATTAAAATTATATTACAAAACGAAGTTGTTTCAATAGTGATTCCAAATGGTTATCGCCGAATTTGTAAATTAATCATGACAGTGACAACTTGAAGAAGTTTTCAACAGACGGAGAAAAGTGAAAGATGGGTCATCCTACAAGGGAATTAGGAGGACAGCCATGAAGACTATATTGTAATTAGTACTGCGTTTCTAACAAGATTATAAGGTAAATTTCCACTAGTTTCTGATGCAATTTCCGTACAGTCACTTTTTGTAGTGTTGCCGACCCGGTCTGCCATGCACAGTCAAATTACAGCATTATCTCAATCAATAATACGAAGTCCGCCTTATCCGTAACTGAAACCACCAAAATTCAAAACCCAATCAGATTTTTTTATATTATATTTTCACAGCAGAGCCCCAAGGAAAGGAAACACTACAAGCCGAATCAAATGAAAGGAATCCCCGAAACCTGGCAGCATTTTTGAAAACTTCTGTGAGGCACAAACAGCTGTAGGTGAAAACAATAGCCATCTATAGACATACAAACAGGCATTGCCATGAAGAAATTTACAAAATCACTTTGTAGACACACGAAGCAGCAGCTCTCAGAATACAAAACTGTCCAGCATATTTGTATGACTGTTTCATTGTTTCACAACTGTTTTCAAAATGAAATTTTTTTGAAGCTGCAGAACAAAATCTGACAGAAAACTGGAACATGAATACCCAAGCAATGCTGGGATTGTTAGATAGTATGCTGATAAATTGCTTAAAATAACCACATACCAAGCATAGAGGAGGGTAATGGAACCAGTTTACAAGTGGTTCACAGCAAATAGACTCACTCTTAAACTTCCAAAAACTTGCATCTTGTAACTCTAAATAAATTAAAATGAATTGGAGGTACCAAAAGTAGCAATCAGTGTACACACACTATATGAAACCCCATGTTTGAAATTCCTTGTCACCCAACAATGGAAATCTGCGATGGAATAACAAGGATAGATTTCTACTCACTGCACAGAAGAGGTTCAAATGGCTCTAAGCACTATGGTACTTAACATCTGAAGTCACCAGTCCCCTAGATTTAGAATTACTTAAACCTAAGTAACCTAAGGACATCATACACATCCATGCCCAAGACAGGATTCGAACCTGCGACCGTAGCAGCAGCACAGTTCTGGACTGAAGCACCTAGAACCAATCCGCCACAGCGGCCGGCCCACTGAAGAGGGACCGAATGCTAGATAACCACATTGAATGAACACTGCTAGATATTAACGTCTTAACGTAAAATCATAGTTATCTAACTTTCATTATTTTGACAGAAACTTAAAATCCTGAGCTTATTCGGACAACTTAAGAAAAGACATTCAAAAAATAAATGTTTATATCTGTTTCAGCACTGACATGTGTTTTGACACTAGAAAACATCTAGTAGTATATTTGTAGCCTGGATGTCATATTTTGGTTGTCACTGTGTGCAGCTTTGCATACTCAACAAAAACACACGGACTTCCACACTGCTTCCTGTATTATGATTTAGTCAATGCGTTCAAAAAAGGATAGCTATAGTGAGTCTGAGTTTGACATTAAATTTAGCATTTAGGAGAAATAAGTGAAAAAACTTCATGAGAGATTGAATGTGATGACAGTTTGTCAGTTGAATGCCAAGGGCTTGCCAGTGGTACAAGACAAATATATACACTGTCCTACATCCAGCTCCTCCAAGATTTATGTTCACGAGGAAACTGTTGTGAAATACATGTTTACACTTCATAGCTACACAGAAACTAAAAAACGACTTCAAGTTGCAGGCTATTTTAGTCAAAATCCAGTGCATGAGTGTACTAGGGATTTTATTACTGGTGATCTTCGAAGTTTCGTAGCTCATTATTTTAAGCTTTAAAAACTGTCTTTATATATCTGTATTGTTGTTGTTGTTGTGGTCTTCAGTCCTGAGACTGGTTTGATGCAGTTCTCCATGCTACTCTATCCTGTGCAAGCTGTTTCATCTCCCAGTACGTACTGCAGACTACATCCTTCTGAATTTGCTTAGTGTATTCACCTCTTGGTCTACCTCTACGATTTTTACCCTCCACGCTACCCTCCAATACTAAATTGATGATCCCTTGATGCCTCAGAACATGTCCTACCAACTGATCCCTTCTTCTAGTCAAGTTGTGCCACAAATTTCTCTTCTCTCCAATTCTATTCAATACCTCCTCATTAGCTATATGATCTACCCATCTGATCTTCTTCTGTAGCACATCTTGAAAGCTTCTATTCTCTTCTTATCTAAACTATTTATTGCCCATATTTCACTTCCATACATGGCTACACTCCATACAAATACTTTCAGAAACAACTTCATCGGTAATTAAATCTATACTCGATGTTAATGAATTTCTCTTCTCCAGAAACTATTTCCTTGCCATCGCCAATCTACATTTTATATCCTGTCTACTTCGACCATCATCAGTTATTTAGATCCCCAAAGAACAAAACTCATCTACTACTTTAAGCATCTCATTTCCTAATCTAATTCCCTCAGCATCACCCGACTTAATTCGACTACATTCCATTATCCTCGTTTTGCTTTTGTTGATGTTCATCTTATACCCTCCTTTCACGACATTGCCCGTTCCGTTCAATTGCTCTTCCAAGTCCTTTGCTGTCTCTGACAGAATTACAGTGTCTTCGGCGAACCTCAAAGTTTTTATTTCTTCTCTATGGATTTTAATACCTACTCTGAACTTTCCTTTTGTTTCCTTTACTGCTTGCTCAATATACAGATTGAATAGCATCGGGGAGAGGCTACAACCCTGTCTCTCTCTCTTCCCAACCACTGCTTCCCTTTCATGTCCCTTGACTCATATACCTGCTATCTGGTTTCTGTACGAATTGTAAATAGCCCTTCGCTCCCTGTATTTTACCCCTGCCACCTTCAGAGTTTGAAAGACGGTATTTCAGACCACATTGTCAAAAGCTTTCTCAAAGTCTACAAATGCTAGAAATGTAGGTTTGCCTCTTCTTAATCTAGCTTCTAAGATAAGCCGTAGGGTCAGTATTGCCTCACGTGTTCCAATATTTCTACGGAATCCAAACTGATCTTCCCCGAGGTCGGCTTCTACCAGTTTCTCCATTCGTCTGTAAAGAATTCGCATAGAATTTTGCAGCAGTGGCTTATTAAACTGACAGTTCGGTAATTTTCACATCTGTCAACACCTGATTTCTTTGGGATGGGAATTATTATTTCCTTCTTGAAGTCTGAGGGTATTTTGCCTGTCTCATACATCTTGCTCACTATACATCTGTATGTAATGCCATTCATTACACAATGTTTTGCACTAATAAAAAATTAATTTTTTGAACATAATATACGAAAAAATGTCATTAAGTTAAGGGGTAAAAACACCCCAGCCAAGTTCACTGCTCACCTCAGGCGCAGTCACTGTTGAGTCTTAGTGACAGCAGACAACTGTGGCCATGTATGCCCATTCCAGCTCCATCCAACAAAAGACTTAATATGGTAGCTAAATACCATCTAGCTGTTCTTATTCAATGTGCTTATTTGCCACCAAACACCTCCTATGCAGATAGTAGCTGTCTATTCTTACCATATTATTGTTATTCTTAGTCATAAAGACAGACGACAAACAAAGGTCGCAGCAGTTTGTGGATAAGTTAACCAACAAGATCAGTTGTGCTTGCAATGCACTTAGAATCTGCCACACTGTGTTGACCTGCTGACAGGATTACCGTATTTACTCGAATCTAAGCCGCACCTGAAAAATGAGACTCGAAATAAAAGAAAAAAAAAATTCCCAAATATAAGCTGCACCTGAAATTTGAGACTCGAAATTCAAGGGAGAGAATAGTTTTAGGCCGCACTTCCAAATCGAAACAAAGTTGGTCCATTGTAATATGAGAGACAATTTAGGTCAAATGACTGACGATACAGCTACAGTAGTTTCATTCGAGTCGTAAGCTTAGCAGTTAAGCTTTACCAGGTAGCCATCGCTATGCATCAGGCGCTCCTTCTGTATTTATACGGGTACCCTTCCTTTTTCACGTGCTTCGTCTGGTATGAATTGATTGCTTATTTTGCTTTGATCTGATAAGTGCCGCTTTCTTTGTTATAGCTGTTTATGTCACTCTAAGTTGAAAATGCATTACTGTACTGTGTCAAAATTCTGCACAGAAATTAGAGTCTTCTTAGATTTAAAAATCTAGTCAGTTGCCGTGCTTCATTTCTGACTGTATCACTATTAGGCATAAAAATAATACGAATATGAACATGACACGATATGTATATTCTCCCGCGTTTGCTGTTGTCTCACTCTAGTTTCGTAGTTTATTAGGCAGACAGGATTTAAATGAGATAGCAGCAAACACGAAAGAATACATGGCAAAATGTTTATATTCGTATTATTCTTATGGTGAAGAGAATACTGTAAGTGATTCAAATTTCATCAGGTTCCTATTAGCAACCATCTCTTCTCACAGATGGGAAAAAATCCAAAACGTAGAGTTGGTCATATTGACAAACATCCCAAACAGTCTTGCCAGTCAGATTTTCGTAGTACATTTAAATTCTGCTACATTCGAAGATGAACAATACGGAATTGGTATTTACTTCATTGAATAATGTATGGAAATGCAGTGGTCGAAACTCAAGGCAGAGAAAAAAAGCTCGTCTTCCACACACTCTCTCTCTCTCTCTGTGTGTTTTTTTGCTGATACAGAAAAACCGGAAAAAAAGTGAGGCTTAGATTCGGGTAAATACGGTACTGGTGTATTTCACTTTTAGCTGGTTAGTTATTTGCACATTTCGTGCATTGCAATTGCAATCTCTCATTTGATGTGAAACAAGTCATTCAAGTCATTTTTATAATTACAGTACACTTTTTAGTGAAAAGTCCTGATAGAACAAAATAATCTCAAGTGAAGACAACAACCCATCAAATAGTTCAGGCATTAAGCCTTCAACAGGCACATAAACAAGACTTGAAATCTTGCCAGCATTCAAATGAATCTTTTTCTTAGCCAGCTAAAACACACACACACACACACACACACACACACACACACACACACACACACACACACACAGAGAGAGAGAGAGAGAGAGAGAGAGAGAGAGAGAGAGAGAGCACATTTTATATGCTCAAACACAAAAGTTCTTTTGTAGAGTACAAGTTATGTAGCAATGTGTTTGAGGTTGGTTACGGCTACACTACAGCAGACAGGTTTCCTGTATCAACAAACACTGCCACTTGGACAAATCACAGCTCTAAAATTATTGGAGAAAAAACCTGATATTTTCACAAATAAAGGAATTTTCTTCAGATGTTTTATTTTTATCTTCCACAACAAAGAAGAGACCTGTTAATATGGCAAGATTTGTTCCTGATGCAGCCTGTATTAAAGTATTAAAATGCTCACCATGAGTTTATCAGATAAACATGAACTTCATCTAACTTAGTGTGTGCATCACTTCCTTGATGTTATTTGAACTTTATACAATTTTCATACATCAATGGAAGATGTGTCTATTACAAGTGTAAATCTATGAGAGCATCATATGACCACTAGGTACGAGACTAAGAGGAATAATATTGAAACAGTGATGAGCCACTACTGTGTACACAAAACAGGATTACTATCATTAAAAACCTCTAAAAGCTTATTGCAGTCACTTTTATCAGTCCGGACCATCAAAAAGTTCTAAGCACTTGAACACGCCAAGACTGAGATACAGAATCTTTGCCTTTTGCAGACAAGTGCTCTATTAACACTTGCCCATGAAAGACAAAGGTCCTGAGTTCAAGTCCCGGTCCAGCACACAGTTTTAGCTGCTAGAAAGTTTCAAACAGTTGCAGATCACATGGGGAAACTAATAACATATGGATTTATAATTATGTGCAAATCATTCCCAAACAATGACCATTTTCAGAACTTTGGTTCACATAGCATACATCATTGCTGAGGAGAGCAGTCTACAGGATGAGCTTCCAGTCTAGGGATTTTTTGAAGCTAATGGGTATTCTCCACAGCACATACATTAGGCACTACAAATGAAGACAAAGGTTAGCAGTAAGGAATGCAGAAGAAGACTACAAAGATCCACATCTTTCCCGCCATATGAGGGAAGTGTATTGTCAAAAATAGGTTGGGTCCTCCACAAGCACAAAGTAAAAGTGATTTTTCACCCTCCACTGAAGATAGCAGCACTCTTGGATTATAGATGATTTGATTCCCTATAAGCTAGGAGTTTACAAGATTCCCTGTGAGTTTGGCCTTCCATGGATTGGATAGATGACTCTTACAGTCCATGAAAGACACACCAAGCACCACATGTACACCCAGGTTCTACAGGCCCAATAAATCGGCTGTAATTGATCACTGCTTCGATGCTGGTCACACTATGGTGTGTAAAAATGACACAATTCTAGCATCAATGTAATATTTTTGTGACTTGGTGGTGAAAGCAAAAGCTACAATTAATCTGGCTAGGAACTTAATCAACAAGGACAGCAAGTTTCGCTTATACAAATCATGGAATCAGGCAGTTTCTTTAACAGACTTCTGAAGACATTGCCACAGTGCAGCTCACAATGTTACATCAACCTCCCAATATGGATTTACCATGTAGCCTCAGATTCAACCACACTAGTAAGCAGTAATAGTATGTATAATACTAACCTTCAGGTAACATTCTTTCAAGAACATATCAATTGTTTCCTGTGGGTATCGTAACAGAAACTTCATAAGAGGCTCACGAAATGGTGAACTTGCTTCAATATTTAAAGTTTTTTCTGTATGTAACGTCAATCGACAGAGAGGTTCGATGTACTTTGAAATAACTGAAGGGACCTGGTGAAAAATATTAATTATTGTTGTTATCTTTTGCTCATGTTCTGTAGTCTTTGTTACACCTGAAACAAAAAACATACAATATTTACGTCGAATGACAAATCTTACGTTGTATCACTCATCAGAAATTTAAAAAACAAACAAATTGGACAGAATTAAAGTTCAAAGCAATAAAAGGGAAAATATCACCATCTATCCAATAGGCTATTTCCTAACTGACAACATGACATTTGATAATAAAATGTGCTGTTATAAATCTGTGAAGTTTTCAACACTATTACTTAGCCATGAGAACAGCTTGAAATTTATGCCACAAAAGCATCTTTTTATTCCAAACACTAATTTATAATTAACTGTGCTCATCACCCCCCACCCACCTTGCCCCCTCCAGCTCTGTTTTCTAGCTATTTCTGGCTCAGGCATGGCACTGTAAAATTAATATTTTTGGATTATGTCCTTAATACTAAATATATGTTCCAGTTTCTCAATATTTTATAAGTGTCTGTCACATTTAATATCTCATATGTCACTATTGCCAGATATTTACTGTTGGTATATTTTTAAGCAGCCCATTACATGTTGATTAAAATCTTCCAACTACTGTCTTAGAATTGAAATACTGTGCACAAAATGTAATCATGTTCACCCTACTGGGGACATGAAAACATCCCAACAAGCTGTCAGACAGTTGGAAAACTAGAAATGGTACCCTTCTTAAGCGATAAGGCTCTTTTCTACTGTCACTCTCTAGCTTATGGATCACATAGACTTTGTAATAAAATGGATGGTGGTTCTTTACTTTGAACAATCTCTCTCTCTCTCTCTCTCTCTCTCTCTCTCTCTCTCTCTCTCTCTCTCTCTCTCTCTCTCCCCCCCCCCCCCCCCCCCCCCCCACCTCCGTCAACAGCTCTCTGTGTGTGGTTTATTTCTTCTTTGCTCCCTCAATTCACTTGATACATACTTTAAAATATTGTGGAACGTAAGCACTTGCACAACTTTTTTTTTTATATATTTCGTATTTTTTGTTCTTTATAATTTCCCTTCACATTGTTATAATTTGGACAAGTATTTTTAAACAATAGAGAAAAGAACAGAATTCGTCGTGAAATTTTTCATTTTATTACAGAAGATGTAGATTTTAACTATTACATATTCATCTCCAGAGATAAACATTACAAAACAGGAGAATCGGAAACAAATGTCAGATAGTTAACACTAAGTCACAAGTGCAAACGTAAGCACCACACAGTTACATACCATACAACAACAAGTGATATAAGTCTAAAGTGTCACAAAGTAAGCCGGCCGGGGTGGCCGAGCACTTCTAGGAGCTACAGTCTGGAACAGCGCGATCGCTACTGTCGTAGGTTCGAATCCTGCCTCGGGCATGGATGTGTGTGATGTCCTTAGGTTAGTTAGGTTTAAGTAGTTCTAAGTTCTAGGGGACTGATGACTTCAGATGTTAAGTCCCATAGTGCTCAGAGCCATTTGAACCATTTTGCCACAAAGTAAACAATAATGGTTGTAGAGCATGCAGGAGTCTAACATAAACTGAAGTCACTTACCTGGTTGAACAGGAAGAAAATGCGATATCAATGATGTGTTGTGCCCTTTATTGAGGCACCAGTGAATAATTAACTAATAGTGAAGGTATACAATTCCTATTTTTTTTTAATGTACTGAACAATAAAACCACAAGTAGTGATTAAACCATAGAAAACAAATCATGTGTGAAGCCACAGCTGCAGCATGCTCGGTAATAATAAGTACAGCACAGTGTGTAACGTATTTTTGCATAAAAACTAATGAAAGAAGATCCATTTACAATTTCATACTACAGTGAAAATTACAATATTAAAAACAATGTACCAAATTAATTAAAATATGAAGGAATGAAAATAGTACAATAAAATATGGTGCCTTCTTTGGTCATAAACTAAAATCACACAGATCGTAAAAATGCATTAGTGCCTTCTCTGGGCTTACAATATAAACATGTGGAATACAAGAGCAATACAACGTTGAAAGATATGAAGCTAGCCGATGCACATAAAAATGAACAAATAAGTAAAATGAAGGAATGTCTCAGGGTTATGGGAAACAAAATATGTTCAAACAAAGTGGGATTCAGATGCTCTTAATGGGCTAATGTAAGTCATAAAACCAGCTAAGGAATAGGATAGCCACACTTAGTGTAATTTATTTATTTATTTACTTTTACATTATGTGCCAGAAGCAAATAAAATATGAAATGAGTACAGTGTGTTAAATAATAAAAGGTATAATGTACCAGCTTGAAAAACTAATTAACTCATTTACAAGATATACACTTCCAATATGCGCCATATTGTGGCGATAACAGAAACAAAGGTAATACACCAAGTAATGGTACAGATCTTGTTGTAGGCTATAAATTGACAATGTGACACTTTTAATTAATGTTAATTGTGCTGCGTATTGAGACACAGTAGTCCTTAAGAAGACAAAAACAGTAAAAAAGTAAACAATAAAACCTTACTCAAATTTTACCTGTTAATCAGCCAAATAAGTATGCGACCCAGGTATGGAATTATTGAATCGAGTTTAGTTACCCTCATCTTTTTACAAGATGTTCCTTGAAAGTTCCCACAAGTGGGTACTTTTCATGACAATCCGCCGACTGACTAATTGGACGTCACAGGATCTCTTATCATAAGAAATCTCAACCTCCTCCAAAAGGTCCATCAACCATCCCTTCCCTGCACGGTGCACCAACTTAACATGTGACAAGCAGGACGGAACTGCATGTCCACTCTGGATCTTGTGGGTGGCAGGATTTGATTTTTCTACTGCATTCCTCTGTTCTAGCACTACGCGTTCACTGTACCGAACTGTGTACAGTCTATCCAATATAACAGTACTGTATCCGAATATGCAGTACATTTAACATTAACAGAAATTGTCATACTGTCAATTTATAGTCCACAACAAGATCTGTCCCACTACTTCATGCAATACCAATGTTATTGTTATTACCACAATATGAGACATATTGGAAGTATATATACCGTCTCTATGTGCTGGTACATCATACTTTTTATGTATGCTTTTTAACCTGCTATACTACTTTCATATCTTATTTGCTTCTGGGTATGTAATGACAAAAAAGTTACATGAAGCGTGACTATCCTATTCCTCAGATGGTCTTGAGACTTAATTTATCCCAGTGAGGGTGCAGGTTTGAACATTGCCAACCACACTTAATCCAAGTTGGTTTTTTTTTTTTTTTTTTAGCATATTTTACTTCCTGTAATCAACACATTCATTTATTTTACTTGTTTGTTCACTTTTATGAGCCACTGGCTAGCTTCATACTTTTCGACATTGTAATGCCGTCGTATTCCACATGTTTATACTGTAAACAAATAGATGGTGTTAATATATTTTCATGATCTGTATGATTTTAGTTTATGACCAGAGAGGACACACCATATTTTAAAGCATTAATTTTCATTCCTTTATGTTTTAATTTGTTTGGTACATTATTTTTGACTTAGTACTTTTCGCTGTTGTATGGAATTACATTAGTTTGTAACACAAAAATACATCACATATTGTCCTGCACTTACTGTTACTGAGCCTGCTATAGGTATGGCTCCACATGTGATTTGTTTTCTATGGTTTAATCAAAGAAATTTGAAAATTCAACATTTTGAAAAACTCACAGACAACACGTAAATATAAAATTCTTCCCTTGAAGTTTGATTTTTTTTCCCTTCTTCATTACTCACACTTCAGGGAAAATAGATAGATAGATAGATAGATAGAGAGAGAGAGAGAGAGAGAGAGAGAGAGAGAGAGAGAGAGAGAGAGAGAGAGAGAGAGAGAGAGAGAAGGAAATTTATTATTTCTGTAACACAATGCTATAGTGCTAGTTCTCAGTCAAATTAACACACATTACAGGCCTACATACAAATGTACATTTTTGAGAAAAGTTATATAACTTCACTATTAGTTAATTACTCATTAGTGTCTCAAAAGAGGGAACCACACAATTCTGATGTCACATTTCTTTCTGCAGGTAAGCAACAGCTTCAACTCATGTTACACACCTGTGTATTCTATATCAACCAATTTCACTTACTACATGATACTTTGGACTTATGTCACCAGTTGGTACATGGTATGTAACTGTATGGTGCTTATGCCTCTACTTGTTGTGAGGTAACGGGCAAGTTGTGGCACCCTGAAAATATTCTAAGTTCAGAGTTGGTGGCCACTGCTCAGACCACTCGGCAGGCCGCAGCTCGTTAGCAATCACATGATGCCACACAACGGCCGGACCACGTGGTCCATTGGCCACGTGGCTGGGAATTCCATGATGACGCTGTGTCGATTAAGGAGACATGCAGGGAGTGTCAAAGATGGTGGACTTTATGAAATCTTAATGGCTGACATTTCACAGTTGTATAGAAATTAATAGAAGCCAGGTGAATCATGATATCTCAAAAAGGAACACATTACTATTATTTGCATGACGATTCTGATGGTGTAATCAGATTTTCAATATCTTTATTAGTTTAAAGTTTAGTATCTGACTGTAAATTACACAAGTAACACCCAGCAACTAATTTCCAAAATCCAAACAGTGCATCCAATTTTGTCGATTGATGTGTCTTTAGAAAGCTATTAGTGTAAAAGTAAATTGGTATAAATTACAGGCATCTAATTTGAATAGTACATGAGTTATTGGAGGTCAAAGTGGGCAATTACTATCGATCACGTCAGGCCATAAGTACTACACAGTTACACGAAAAAACGGTAGCAGCATTCTTATAAATTTATTTATTCGTCTGTGCCTTTGTTTATATCTGATATTTACTATTCATGAAGAAATTGGTTAAATATTTACTGTGTTTTAGAAAGCACACAGGCATTAGGCTACTGGCCTACCTATTGTTTCTATTCCTTTAATATATGTTTATTTGATTTGTTTATGTATTTAATAATGTGTGTTAGAGCATGTTTATGGTCCAGCCTTAGGAATATTTGTTTAATTTCAAGTTATTTAAATGTAAATCCAGTATTTCAAATGTGTTTCAAAATGTTTGTGAGTGCGCGCTGGCTTGGAGACATGACAGGAGTGCTATCGCCAATCACAGAGCTCATTACTAAGGGAGGCGACTACTAAAGTGAATGGAGGGGGAGTTCTGAACAGTGTGGCGCGAGGGACAGTCGCAGAGGACACAGGAGAGTTCTGAACAGTACGGCACAGGACACGGGAGGTGCTGAATGGAGAGGGTCCTGGACAGTACAGCGTGACAGACGCACGATCGCGGGAAAGTCTTGGAGAGTGGAGCAGTCTGGGTGTGGTAGCAGGAGATAGAAATACTTCTTAGTGCTGACTTACGCACTTGTAAGATTTATGTGTCTTCTGCAGTGAAGACGTAGGATGTGTTTAGAAGTGAATATCTCGCGAGCTATGTTGTTGTTCATAACTAATTACGTGAAGTAGGAATCTATTTTTTCCCTGTTATTCAACTTATATTTTATTTAACTGTATTGACACCAGTAAGTGTTTTGCAGTAATAAACAGCATTCTAAAGGGTACTTCTGCTATCGTACTTATCAGTTAAAGTCGTTAAGATAGTACCTGCAGATTTTATTTAATTGTAATCTTTCATTTATAAATTACTATGTTGCATTAAAAATTCGTAATTGCCGAGTGGTAGGAAGCTTTGACCATTCGATTCATGTGTCTATCCATATTGTATACTGTAGACTCAGCAGTATTTGGCTTGTAATGCAGCAACTACATATCCTAGCCCCTAGACAACGAAAGCAGCCAAAACTTCTAATATTTCACTCATAACATTTTTTTCTATTTGAAAGCCCGCATTGTGACTCTGTGTCAACTATCTTACATTATTCCTGATTTGTCATTTTTAGCACTGGAGTTGCTATGTGGTAGTTAAAATCTAGATCCATTTTAATAAAATGTAGGATTTCACGACTGATTGCTGATCTTTTCTCCATCGTCTATATTCAACGATCCGCACACACAATGGGGTCACAAGGATGCCTATCTAATTGAACTATTTTTAAGGAAAGACTTCTTGTAATATTTAACATTATAGTTACCCTTTTGTGCAGTAATGATGAGGTCCAGCAACTTTTTTATATGTTGAAGCATTTGGTCACAAAATTTTGTATCCACACATGCAGGAAATAACTGTATTAAGTACGAAAGTCTCTTGGTCGCATTCAAGTTCAAAATGCGATAGTCTCCCAAAGCATCCAGTACCGGTTTTACAACATTTTGTACCTATAAACATAAGAACAAAAGCAAAATGGTCTACCATTAAACATGTAAGCCATCCTGTAACTATTGCATAAAATTAAAATAATTGTTAAACTTTTAGGGAAAGATAAATGTATATATATTCTTCCCTTTTTACACATTCTGTGCAATGTCGTTTTCTAATAACCTGTGCGTTCAAGTATTTCAAGTAAAATATTTCTTACAAAACCTCTAAGGATGACCTGAATGGTGAACCTCAATAATGCATGGAAATTGGAATCTGGAGTTTCTGGTGAGAAGAATGGCACAAAATTGGTACCACTGAATGAAACACGCACAACAGAATACATTTTCGTCTAAAGATTTTTTTTTTAGTATGCTGCAATGATTTGATAACAGTGTCAAAAAGTCCTTCTATAATTGTTGCCAGTATACAATAATAAATGTGCAAAATGTTTATGTTTTGTTCAATACATAATCATGCCCTACTTTTGTCCATTTTGGAGACACCTAACTATTTCTATAGGTAATTTTGTCCAGCAATCTCTCTGAATATAATTTTTGACATCCTCTCTCACTAGACCACACAGTTGATACACTGGTGTCAAGATGAAGAATCCAAATGGCACATGTGGTGAAACAAGCACCAACGTCATGTCCGTCATGCTGCGTTACAGGATATTTGTAGTTACCGGTATAAATCCTCTTTCTCTGACAGTTCATCCTAGCAGATAACTTTTGGCTGTCATCAGTAGAGCTACTTAAAATTAGAAAATGAGCTTTGAAAATTCAGCATTTTTAAAAATACACACACGACATACAAATACAAAATTCTTCTCGACATTTGACTTTTTTTTTCCTTTTTCACTATTCAAAGTTTTTCTTTTTTAGTTTTATATAAAAAAAGGGAAAAAATTGATTACTTCTGTAACACAACACCACAGTGCTGGTTCTCATTCAAATTAACACACATTATAGGCCTACATACAAATGTTTGTGCTGAGTGCCATCATGTAAGTTCGTTACGCAGTGTCTGGCTTTTTACAACTAAATTGCATGTTTAGAAGTACTTCTCCACACCCACACTATTGACAGGTGCCCAAATAACAAATAAAGCAGCTCTCCCAAATTCAACATATTTAAGGTTTTTACAGAGTAGAAGTTGCACTGTCATCAGGCTTCTTATCATGTCTCAAAACATTTATCTGAAATAGACAATTGACAAAGAAAGGAAAGGGATAGGTGTGTGAGAATTCGAGGCTTCCAGCACCAAAGTGCATTGTGGTAATGCAGAGGCGAAAGTTGAAATTTTATGCCAGACCGGGACTCAAACCCAAATTTACCACTTCTCACTAGTGATTACCTTAACCACTTCAACCATCCATACACAGGACAGACTCAAATTTCCAACTTCTCACACTCTGCAATGCAGAATCCCTACTTAATGTCCGACAGAACAGACACCACAGCATACACACATTTCTGCAAAAAATGCAACAGTTCCTTGACATCTGTTTCAGTGAGGAAGCACTAATATCACCCGAACTCCTTCGGGAATCAATAGTTTGTGAGTATGTGGTTAATGGACAAGGGATGCTGCACTACAGCATGCAATAAGTTGGAAATATGAGTCGCAGAGGGACTGTGTCCAGATGGCAAAAGCGAATACAGCAGCCACTCATCAGAAGTGGTGAATCTAGGTTTGAGTCCCAGTCCGGCACAAATTTCCAACTTTTGCCACAGCATTAGCACAATTCCCTGTGTGAGAGGAAGGCATGAATTCCCACCCATCCCTTTCCTTTTTTCCTCCATTCTCTATTTCATATAAATGTATCACTGGCCACATCATCGCAAGTGGTGTCTGGTCTGTCAGGCATATCTGACAGAACAGATGCCTCTCAAATATAGACATGCCTCAAACAATTAACGAGGTGTCAATGTAATGGCGAATATGCTTCATAAACACTGTCACATGGAATGCTTTCAAACTTTGAAATATTTTTTGCCTTGTTAAAGACACCAGAATTGGCTCAATAACACTTTGCACCACAAAATACATACCTGAAGAGCTTGCAATGTTTTTGTAAAAATGTTAGCTGTGTCTGTTGTTGTGCGTTTACATTACTTTTATAAACTTTTCATAGCAGCAAATCTAAGACAATTTTTTGCAGCTCGTTTCTCTGCCTCATTTTGTAGTGAGTCAAAACAATTAATTTTGCCTGTTAAAAACAACCTTCAGAATTTATCTTCAATAGTAATTTGACTATTACAAGTTCCATCTACAACAAATATGCAAGTAACTAATTTGTGCCTTATGTCATTGTAATTGTACTGAAAATGCTAGTACATGTGTCAATTACAAATCTGCATCGTAAGAAGACTAAATCTGATGCAACTTCATTGTTTTAAAATGATCAAGAATGATCTCAATGGCAGAACTTTTGTTTTCCAATTATCTGAAAAATTCAATGGTAAGTGTGTGTTTAAATATTGCACTGCATAGAGCCAAGAATTCCACCCCATGATTACAGGGTCAGGATTTTTTTTTCTTTTTTCTTTTTTTTTTCAGGTGAGGAAATTTGTATTGAAGGAACTGAAGGTTCATTTAGCGAGAGTTCAGAAATGCTGTTTTCGCCTTCCTAACAACAAAATTTAGCTCTTTTAGTTCTCTGATGAAGATATCACCTATTAAGTTTATTTTGTATGCCCAGAATTTGAAATGTGTTAAATGGTCTCCAATCAATATTTTAAGTGTGTCAAACTAGATCCCATGTATGCAGCAGAGACTGCACCCTAAACCCAGAAAATTTTCATATTTAATACTGGAGTCTTTTAGGGTGTCTACGACTTGGGCACAAGTACTTCCTTTAGTAATATCTAAAACATTACAGGAAGGCACATATACGGGGTGTTCAAAAAGTCTCTCTGCCGTGCCGTATGATTGTTAACCACACGTGCTGTATGATTGTTCACCTGCCTGGGTTACTTCCTTTCAAATGGATTCTCTGAACATTCCACTGTTTCGTTTATCTCAGCCAGCGTCAGTAGCATCGTAGGTGTGTGTTGTTACGTGTTGATGTGAACGTTTAAGTTTAGTTCCTTTGTTCGTTTGTTTCATTTGTGTCACTGTTAAAATGCTAACCATTGAAGAACGTGTGTTTTTAGTCGAACAAGTGTTCAAAGCTGACGGAAAAATACACGGTTTCCGTTTGTCACATATTTAATTCAGTTTTCCCAGACACAACACTCTCACATTGTGATACTGTGCGAGATTTGACTAACAAATTTCGAAGTACAGGTTCAGTGACAGATGCACCGATAAGTGGTCATCCCAGCGTATTGTCCGAGGATAAATTACTCGATATTTGCAATAAAATGTCCATGAGTCTGAAAAAGTCAGTAAGAAAACTCGCCCTTCATGTCGGAACGGCCCACAACGCTGTAAGGAAAAAATTAGAACTTTTCCCATATGAAGTGACAGTCAGGAAAGAATTGAAGAATATTGATCACTGGAAGCGACTGCATTATTGTCAATGGTTCAAAAATTTCTTTCAACAAAATGGAAGGGATATTCTTAATGAAACGTTTTTGAATGATGAGGCGTGGTTTCATTTATCCAGGTACATAAACTCGCAAAATTGTTGTATGTGGAGTACTGCAAATTCATTGTGCATTCATGAGGAACCACTTCATTCTGTGAAAATAGGAGTTTGGATTGCAATTTCTAGACGTTGGATAGTGGATCCCATATTTTTCAATGAAACAAGTAATGTGCAGTGATACTGATATTCTGTACTCATTCATAGGAGAACTTGTGAAGTAAAATACTGAAAGGTTATTTTCAACAAGATGGTGCAACCGCACATACAGCTCACATTTCAATGTCACTGCTTGCTGATGTTTTTGGTGATCGCATAATTTCACAGGGACTTTGGCCTCCATGATCGCCTGACCTAACAACAACTGACTTTTTCTTCTGGGGTGCAGTGAAGGCAACTGTCTACAAAATCCGTCCAAAATCCATCAATGAATTGAAAACTGCAATATTCACTTTCACTGCTTCTGTTACAGAAGAAATGTTACAGCCTATGTTTGGACACATGATTAGAATAATTGAATTGTGAACTCAACAGCAGGGGAAACACTTTCAACATTTAATGTGAAAATTAGTACGTACAAGTGAATATTAAATAAATTAATAACTTGTATTTCACTGTGTTTCATTTCGGCTTATTCACTGCAGCATACAGCAAGCGCAGCTAACAATCATACAGCATTGCGGAGAGACTTTTTGAACATTCCGTACTTGCTGTTATGACATTGCAGTCACTGCCCGAAAGAAAACTGTAAATATACATCTTCCACTTATGTCACAAATTTTATTAGCAATAATTACTTAGGAACACCCTTCACAGAATCTTTGATTTCTTCTTTCATTTTGTCACTGCACTGACTGATATATTCTCGTGGAGGTATGCATAGTCTCACCAAAGTACATCCAAACAGGGTATACAACTAGCACCGGGTACATATTTATTAAAAAGACCTAAAAAAAATTTCAACACTATCTAGTTTTGTGAATGGATTGTTGCCTTTAAACTCATTTTACTTGTTGCCTTTAAACTCATTTTACATATATCATGGTGCATAGATTCCTTCTGGATTTTCATTTTTCCAGCATTATCTACCGTGTCACCAACAGCAGCTTGCCTTTTAGATGAAGTTCCTGCAGCCACTGTAGACACTTTTCTTTGCCTTGTGGCGAGCACTTTTAATGTGATACCTATATGGCAAAAATATTCACACACACACACACACACACAAAGGTAGCTGTACTCATATTTTACTAAACCATCTTCAATAATTATGAAAAATGAAGAATAAAGAATGCAGCAAACAACAGAAAAAACAGCCATACTAAAATTCAAGTGACTGGCATACGTACATTTGCCACATTCCTAATGAACATTCCTGTAAACATGCATAGATTTGTAGTTCAGCTGGCTAGGCTGCATAAGAGGTCATACAGCAAGTGAAGAATGACTTTACTGATCACAAAAAACTGGTCTATCAGGTCAAATTTGCATGCACAACTGGTTATCGTTCTTGTCCTTGGGCCACATTTGCACTTTGCAATTTTCTCCTTTGTGTCAATTATGTGGTTATTTCAAATATAATTGTGAATATAATAAAAACAGTGCAAGTATAGCACCTGTATATTCAGATGTTTTAGCATGTACGAGATGGAATCCAAAATTTTCAAGACTGGTGCTGCCATCTGGAAAGTAGGAGTAGTAGATCTTTGCACCGCTAGGTGGCGAGAGCTGCTTATCTGATGGGTCAGTGTGCAGAGTGGCATTCAGCTGGGAGGACATGTTGTGTGTTCACAGTGATTTCCGTAATACTCTGTGTTTGGTGTGTGGCGATTTTACAATGGATCTGCAAACAGAACAGTTCGCGTGTACCAAATCCTGTGTGAATCTCGGGAAAAGTGTTACGGAGACCCTTGCACTGATTCAGCAAGTGCTTGGGGGACAGAGCATGAGCCATACGTGTGTGTCTGACTAGCATGCTCGGTTCAGAGCCAGCTGTACAGAGGTCAAAGATGATGCTCACACTGGAAAGCCCGTTAGCCGCACAACTCCAGACATTGTTGCCAAACTTCAACAATTGGGTTGTGTGGATCGACTTCGAACCATTCAAGACCTTGCGGATGAAGTGGGTATTGGTAATGGCACATGTCAAAGAATGTTGACTGATGAATTGGACATGCATCGTGTTGCGGCAAAATTTGTGCCACGGATCTTGACTGCTGATCAGAAGGCACAGTACTTATAGTAAACTGCAGGAGCGTCTATAGAAAGGTCCCAGAACTGCTCTCATTAATAAACGGTCACAACGCCCATATAGTACTAGGAACAGAAAGTTGGCTGAAACCAGACGTAAACAGTAATGAAATCCTAAACTTGGATTGGAATGTATACCGCAGAGATAGGCTGGACAGTGAAGGGGGAGGCGTGTTTATAGCGATAAGAAGTGCAATAGTATCAAAGGAAATTGACGGAGATTCGAATTGTGAAATGATTTGGGTGAAGGTCACGGTTAAAGCAGGCTCAGACATGGTAATTGGATGTCTCTATAGGCCCCCGGGCTCAGCAGCTGTTGTGGCTCAGCACCTGAAGAATAATTTGGAAAATATTTCGAGTAGATTTCCCCACCATGTTATAGTTCTGGGTGGAGATTTTAATTTGCCGGATATAGACTGGGAGACTCAAACGTTCATAACGGGTGTCAGGGGCAAAGAATCCAGTGAAATATTTTTAAGTGCTTTAACTGAAAACTACCTTGAGCAGTTAAACAGAAAACCGACTCGTGGCGATAACATATTAGACCTTCTGGTGACAAACAGACCCGAACTATTTGAATCAGCGATCATAAAGCGGTTACTGCATCGATGATTTCAGCCGTAAATAGAAATATTAAAAAAGGTAGGAAGATTTTTCTGTTTAGCAAAAGTGACAAAAAGCAGATTTCAGAGTACTTGGTGGCTCAACACAAAAGTTTTGTTTCAAGTACAGACAGTGTTGAGGATCAGTGGACAAAGTTCAAAACCATGGTACAATATGCGTTAGATGAGTATGTGCCAAGCAAGATCGTAAGAGATGGGAAAGAGCCACCGTGGTACAACAACCGAGTTAGAAAACTGCTGCGGAAGCAAAGGGAACTTCACATCAAAACATAAACATAGCCAAAGCCTTGCAGACAAACAAAAATTACGCGAAGCGAAATGCAGTGTGAGGAGGGCTATGCGAGAGGCTTTCAATGAATTCGAAAGTAAAGTTCTATGTACTGACTTGGCAGAAAATCCTAAGAAATTGTGGTCCTATGTCAAAGCGGTAGGTGGATCAAAACAAAATGTCCAGACACTCTGTGACCAAAATGGTACTGAAACAGAGGATGACAGACTAAAGGCCGAATTACTAAATGTCTTCTTCCAAAGCTGTTTCACAGAGGAAGACTGCACTGTGCTTCCTTCTCTAGATTGTCGCACAGTTGACAAAATGGTAGATATCGAAATAGACGACAGAGGGATAGAGAAACAATTAAAATCGCTCAAAAGAGGAAAGGCCGCTGGTCCTGATGGGATACCAGTTCAATTTTACACAGAGTACGCGAAGGAACTTGCCCCCCTTCTTGCAGCGGTGTACCGTAGGTCTCTAGAAGAGCGAAGCGTTCCAAAGGATTGGAAAAGGGCACAGGTCATCCCCGTTTTCAAGAAGGGACGTCGAACAGATGTGCAGAACTATAGACCTATATCTCTAACGTCGATCAGTTGTAGAATTTTGGAACACGTATTATGTTCGAGTATAATGTCTTTTCTGGAGACTAGAAATCTACTCTGTAGGAATCAGCATGGGTTTCGAAAAAGACGGTCGTGTGAAACCCAGCTCGCGCTATTCGTCCACGAGACTCAGAGCGCCATAGACACGGGTTCACAGGTAGATGCCGTGTTTCTTGACTTCCGCAAGGCGTTTGACACAGTTCCCCACAGTCGTTTAATGAACAAAGTAAGAGCATACGGACTATCAGATAAATTGTGTGATTGGATTGAGGCGTTCCTAGATAACAGAACGCAGCATGTCATTCTCAATGGAGAGAAGTCTTCCGAAGTAAGAGTGATTTCAGGTGTGCCGCAGGGGAGTGTCATAGGACCGTTGCTATTCACAATATACATAAATGACCTGGTGGATGACATCGGAAGTTCACTGAGGCTTTTTGCAGATGATGCTGTGGTGTATCGAGAGGTTGCAACAATGGAAAATTGTACTGAAATGCAGGAGGATCTGCAGCGAATTGACGCATGGTGCACGGAATGGCAATTGAATCTCAATGTAGACAAGTGTAATGTGATGCGAATACATAGAAAGATAGGTCCCTTATCATTTAGCTACAAAATAGCAGGTCAGCAAATGGAAGCAGTTAATTCCATAAATTATCTGGGAGTACTCATTAGGAGTGATTTAAAATGGAATGATCATATAAAGATGATCGTCGGTAAAGCAGATGCCAGACTGAGATTCATTGGAAGAATCCTAAGGAAATGCAATCCGACAACAAAGGAAGTAGGTTACAGTACGCTTGTTCGCCCAATGCTTGAATACTGCTCAGCAGTGTGGGATCCGCACCAGGTAGGGTTGATAGAAGAGATAGAGAAGATCCAACGGAGAGCAGTGCGCTTCGTTACAGGATCATTTAGTAATTGCGAAAGCGTTACGGAGATGATAGATAAACTCCAGTGGAAAACTCTGCAGGAGAGACGCTCAGTAGCTCGGTACGGGCTTTTGTTAAAGTTTCGAGAACATACCTTCACCGAAGAGTCAAGCAGTATATTGCTCCCTCCTACGTATATCTCGCGAAGAGACCATGAGGATAAAATCAGAGAGATTAGAGCCCACACAGAAGCATACCGACAATCCTTCTTTCCACGTACAATACGAGACTGGAATAGAAGGGAGAACCGATAGAGGTACTCAGGGTACCCTCCGCCACACACCGTCAGGTGGCTTGCGGAGTATGGATGTAGATGTAGATGTAGATGTAGAAGTGTGCATAGACCTTTGTCAGACCGCATCTGATGATCCATCCTCCTTTTCACAGGTTATGACCGGCGATGAGTGGTGGATTTACAGTTATGACCAGAGATAAAGCAATACTTGTCCCAGTGGAAGAGCCCGAGTCCTCAGAGACCCAAAAAAGTGAGACAAGTGAAGAGCATGATCATTGTGTTCTTTAATACCAAGGGAATTGTGCACAAAGAATTCGTTCCACCCAATCAAACAGTGTATATACTGCAATTTTGATGCGCCTCCAGGAAGATTTAAAAAAATTAAAGTGTCTGACCACCAAGCGAAAATGAGTCAGGTCCACAATAGCAACAGAGGTGTGAGACATGAAAAAAACATTTCCTACCAACTACAACAATAAAAGATATTGTGTAGTACAACTTTTTGTCTCCTAGCACATGTCCCACAGTTGTGGGATTTGGTTGTTTTGTGGCTATGTGTATTTATTTATATATTTAAAGACAAAGATGATGTAACTTACCAAACAAAAGCTTTGGCATGTTGATAGACACACAAACAAACAAATACAAACACAAACAAAATTCAAGCTTTCACAACCAACGGTTGCTTCATCAGGAAAGAGGGAAGGAGAGGGAAAGACGAAAAGATGTGGGTTTTAAGGGAGAGGATAAGGAGTCATTCCAACCCCGGGAGCGGAAAGAAGATTTACCTTAGGGGGAAAAAAGGACAGGTATACACTCGCACGCACGCACGCACACACACACACACACACACACACACACACACACACACACACACACACACACACACACATCCATCCGCACATATACAGACACAACCAGACATGTCTGTATATGTGTGTATGGATATGTGTGTGTGTGCGAGTGTATACCTGTCCTTTTTTCCCCCTAAGGTAAATCACCTTTTGCTCCCGGGGTTGGAATGACTCCTTACCCTCTCCCTTAAAACCCACATCCTTTCGTCTTTCCCTCTCCTTCCCTCTTTCCTGATGAAGCAACCGTTGGTTGCGAAAGCTTGAATTTTGTTTGTGTGTTTGTGTTTGTTTGTGTGTCTATCAATATGCCAACACTTTCGTTTGGTAAGTTACATCATCTTTGTCTTTAGATATATTTTTCCCACATGGAATGTTTCCCTCTATTATATTCATATTTATTTTACTTTGTCAAGTACATCCTCTGATTTGGGGCCTATAATTAGCATGTTCTTCATGGCATCTCAGTCTGGAATGCAGTGTCACATGGGACACAAACAGCAATCTGGAGGGGGTGGGGAAGGGGAAGGAATAGTAGGGTATGGGTGAACAGAGAGGCAAACGCTCTCTATTGGAGTGTGCGAGATCTAGACTGCCAACAGGGAGGTGGAGAAAAGAGGAGCAAAGCCGGAGAGGTGCGGAGAAAGATGGGTGTATATGCCGTCAGAGGGTTGCTAATAAACAGGATAGGAGATGAGAATGGGTATGACATGATAGGACAGGACAGAGAGGGCTGGAAACTGTTGCCTGGAGTGGTGGAGTGGCGGGAAATAGGGGGGGGGGGGGGCTATGTTACTGGAGGTTGAGGGTGGGGTAATTATGGGAGCAGAGAATGTGTTGTAAGGATAACTCCCATCTGCTCAGTTCAGAAAAGCTGGTGATGGAGGAAAGGATCCAGATGGCTCAGAAGTGAAGCGGCCATTGAAATCAAGAGTTTTGTGTTCAGCAGTGTGCTGTGTCACAGTGTGATCTACTTTGATCTTGGCCACAGTTTGGCGGTGGCCTTTCATACTGGTGGATAGCTGATTGGTAGTCATACCAACATAAATAGCTGTGCAATGGTTGCAGGAGAGCTGGTAAATTACACGACTGCTTTCACAGGTTGCCTGGCCCCTGATGGCATAGGATAAAACTGTGACAGGACTGGAATAGGTAGTGCTGGGTGGGTGGGTTGGGCAGGTTTTGCATATGGGTTTTCTACAAGGATAGGACCTTTGTAGCAATGGGTTGGGATTGAGTGTGGCATAGGGATGGACCAGTATGTTGTGAAGTTTGATGGTCAGCAGAACACCACTTTAGGAGGAGTGGGAAGTATCTCGGGTAGGATGTTCCTCATTTCAGGGCACAATAATAAATAATCAAATGCCTTTGTGTGCTGGTAGGATGATAGGTCAGCATTTGCTTTGAGGTGTATGGCTGTTCTTTCTTCTACTGGAAGGTTGGTGTTCTGAGGAAGGGACCTGAGGAAGGATGGTGAGGCTAAGTCGGAGATATGAAATTCCTGGAAGGTGACCAGGTGTACTTTGTCAAGTACATCCTCTGATTTGTGTGTGTGTGTGTGTGTGTGTGTGTGTGTGTGTGTGTGTGTGTGTGTGTAGGCGCACGCGCGAGTATATACCTATCCTTTTTTCCCCCTAAGGTAAGTCTTTCCGCTCCCAGGATTGGAATGACTCCTTACCCTCTCCCTTAAAACCCACATCCTTTCGTCTTTCCCTCTAATTCCCTCTTTCCTGAAGAAGCAACCGTTGGTTGCGAAAGCTAGAAATTTTGTGTGTGTGTTTGTGTGTTTTTTTACTGTGCCTGTCTACCAGCGCTTTCCCGCTTGGTAAGTCTTGGAATCTTTGTTTTTAAAATATTTTTCCCATGAGGAAGTTTCTTTCTATTTTAAAATACGTAAACATGTGCAGAAGAATGCACAGATAGACAAAAATATGCACAGAGATGCAAAAATACAAAGATACACTAAAAATTTTAAAAATACCCACAAATACAATAAAAGTGTAGAGAAACATGGGTGAAAAGGAATGATGAGGTATAGGAGTCTGTGTATGTTTCTATCAGCGAAGAGAAAGGGATGGAGGATGGGTTAGGTAGAGGATCAAAAGTTCATGTGGCATGGGCAGGTGTGGACAAGAAAATGCTAGAGTACTTCAGGATGCAGGATGAAGTGCAATCAATAGGAATAAATGTAATTATAACTATCGGAGGAAAGAATCTGGGGCATTCAATGTGTGGACAATTGGTGATAGAGTGTGATTCACAAGTATATGTGGTTTGGAATACTGTGAATAAACACAAGAAAACACTTGATTTCAATGGCTCCTATGCTACCTGAGCCATCTGGATCTTTCCCTCCACCACCAGCTTTTCTGAACTGTGCAGATGGGAGTTATCCTTACAACATGTTCTATGCTACCAAAATTATCCCAGCCCCAACCGATAGTAACATTTTGTCACCACATCCCCCATCCAACAGTTTCCACCTCCTCTGTCCTGTCATATAATTCCCATTCTCATCTCCCACCCAGTTTATATGCAGCCCTCTGCCAACGTAACCACACGTCTTTCTCCTCTCGTCTCCTTTTTTGCTCCTTTTTTCCCCATGTCTGCAGTCCACAACCTCCTGCTGTTGCACCTGTTGTCAGTCTATTTCCTGCACACACTACCAGGTAACGTTTGCACTCTCCCCACCCATACACTACTATCCCTTCCCCTTCCCCACCCCCCTCCAGATTGTTGCTTGCATCCCACATGATGTTGCATTCCAAACTGATATGCTGGAGTTGGCAGTTGTGTATGCACGAGGTGTGTGTGTGTTACTGATGAAGGCTGTGGCCAAAAGCTATATGTGAGTGTCTTAATTGTGTCTGTCTGCAACTTGACTTGTCTTTTTTACGGTGAGCAGCAATCTGTCTTTTCCTACATTGTTAAGTTATCTTTACATCTACTCAAAATGTATGCCATTTATTTGCTGTCTGTATTTTGATAATAAAAGGAGAAATAAAATAAACAAAAAGAAATTGTTAACATTAATTTTTATTGTCACTGTGTTTTTTGTTTAGCTTGTAGTTTGTGGTACTGCTATTTTTAATCACCACTGTCATCACCCTAACAGGGCACCTGTGAAACACTCTCTCACTCCCTCTCTCTCTCTCTCTCTCTCTCTCTCTCTCTCTCTCTCTTTAAACACATAGGGGGTTTTGCTTCTATGCTCACAAGTGAATGTTACAATGTCTTTTGCTACAAAAGCATATCGTCTGCCCACCGCTCTGTCATTGGCTGTGTAGAAGCAGTAGCTTACACAACCCAATTGCTTCATGTTATCACGGTGAACATCAGCAACACTGCTGCATGAAACACATTAAATACGCCACTGGCCCCAGTCTAGCCTTTTGGCATCCCCTGCACAAATATATGCTTCTGTAGATTGTTTGTCCAATTTTAAAGTCAATTTGATTCCAAGTAAATTTAAACATAGTAGACATTCACAGCCAGCCAAAGTTCGCAGTATGGATTCCGATGCTTGGCAGCACGATGAAATTTGTTGCCCGCTCACTACTCCCTTCCTCCACTCCTTATGGTTTTCACCTAAGCTCGTGACAGTTCCTCCTCCAAGCCTTCCATAGTGCTGTGTTTGAGCAACAGTGAAACAGGGATACAGGTCATACATAACAGTAGCAACTAATACATAAATAAAATACTGCAATCACGATTCAGTCCAATTTTTGAACTTTTGCTCATCTTGCAACTACCACAATCTGTTGGTATTACCTCCGAAATGGACTTTCCACTATAACTTAAATAACAATTGCAGTCAGTTTACTATCTTTTTTTGTTTTGTTTGTTAATACATTTAATTCTGGATTAATATTCTTGCTAGATTTGTCTGAATGTAACCATCTCTAAAGCTGGTTAAAAGCTTGTAACACGCATATGCACGTGCTCAGTACGGATGTACAAGAACTAAGAAAGAGCAATAATAACAAAGACTAATAGGAAGTGCTGAGTTTAAAAAGGTCTAATGCAGGGATCTAGTCTTTCATCTCTTGCAGTTCAGTCTGTATACCGCGAAATAACTGAACGAAATAAAAGATCAAATGTGGAATTAAAAGTCAAGTAAAAAGATAGCAATGATAAGATTTGCTGGTGACATTTTTATAATCTGTGAAAAAAGGAATGATTAAACTGGAATGGATAGTCTATTGCCCACAGAATATGGCCTGATAGAAAACCAAAATGGAGAGGAAAATAATGAGAGTAGCAGAAATGAGACTGATGACAAACTTTGCATTGAAATCAGGGACCACAAAACAGCAGACTAGCACAGGCAAAGAGAGAATTTCTCAACAAAAGTAATTTACTAATATCAAATACTGGTTTCGGAGGAGGAGGGTGGGATCCTGAGAGAGTACAATGGACTGCACTGTATGGAGAGTGTACAATGGACTGCACTGTATGGAAGTGAATCACAGACTGTGGGAAAACAGGAGAATGGAAGTGTTTGAGGTTTGGTGTTACAGTACAATGCTGAAAATTACATAGACCAATACCGTATGGATCTCAGCAGAATTGTCACAGAAAGGAATATATGGAAAAGGATGACTACAGGAACAGGCAAGATGAAAGAATATGTTCTGAGACACTGGTACTAGACAGAGCCACACAGCATCAACACAGTATGGGAAGGCACTGACTGGCATATAAAAGCAAATAATTGAGGATACTGGATGTATGAGATTCTCTCAGAGGAATGAGCAGCATCTACAAACCACTAAATGACACCAAATTCGACAACCCCCCCCCCCCCCCCCCCACCACCTCAAAAAATAAAATAAATAAATAAATAAAAAAGGTTCAGTAAATAAAATTTATTACTCATTTTGGCTTACTTTATTGCTTGTTTTGTGAGTAATGATTGAGCTTCATTTGCGAATGTGATGAACTACAGTGAGCATTAACTTTTTGCAGGTGGGTGAAGTACAACTTAAATAAGAAAAAACTGTATTTACATAAATAACATCTCATATTATGGTTTATATAACAATGAAAATAATCAATTATTGATAATATATTGTTATTTTATGTTATCATGTTATTGTATTACCTTATTATGCTTTGTATAATAAGTAAAATTTTGTACAGTAAGTAAAATTTGATTCAGAAGTACTTTAAATTTACAAGAAAACTAAGATAATGTTATTATTTACCCTTAGGAGGCACAACTCTTAGTATTGCTGATAGAAAGACCAAAATAGATAACAGTACTCCTAACTTTTGGAACAATAGGTTCCTTCTTTGTTATTTGTTCCGTTTCATCTCCATACAAGGTGAGTCCATCTTTCAAGTGGTGTGTGTGTGTGTGTGTGTGTGTGTGTAGAGAGACTGTAAAAAAAAATTATGACCATACTTACACTCTCAGCATCCACAGCAAATCCTGCTAGAAACTTTTTTGTACATTCAAAAGCAGCCTCCTGGAGCTCTGGACATGGCTTTTCCATAGCCTTGTAAAGTACTGTAAATATTTTCTCTCTCATGCTCGGTATGTAGTGACACGCAGCAAGTGCCTGCAATGCAGACTTGCGCAGAGCGGTCAGTGGATGAACGTTCTTGTAGCATGGCAACTTGGCCAGAACAGCATCATCCGCTTCACACAATGATATCAACTCATGGAAAAACACTTTATGTTCTGTGACATTAAGATCTGAAAAAGAAATTTACACATTCCTGTTAAAACTGCCTCATGCAATCACCTAAATACTCTCTCTCTCTCTCTCTCTCTCTCTCTCTCTCTCTCTCTCTCTCTCTCTCTGACACACACACACACACACACACACACACACACACAAATATGGAATGCAATCACCTAAATACTCTCTGACTCTGACACACACACAAATATGGAATGCAACACATCGTCTCCTGCTAAAACATTTGCACAACCAAAGAAAAACATAACAGCAACCCTACACAACACCTAAACAGATTTCTATAGACAAGAAAAACCTATGACAAGTTCTGAAAAGAATGACACAAAGAGAATGAAAAGACACTAGGACACCCAAAACATATGTTAGCGACATACGTCAAACAGCTAAAGGAGAACTAGAACAAAGGATAGTAATGTTTGTGGATTTGTGTTCCGGGATATTAATTAGTAACATTCTCAGTTACCTCAAGAAAAAACTTGGAAAGCTGAGTTCCTTATACTAATTGATTGCTCTCTCTCTCTCTCTCTCTCTCTCTCTCTCTCTCTCTCTGTGCCCCCCCCCCCCCCCCAAACTCCACTCCTGCCATCTGCCTTAAGCTATTTGGGGAAACCTTGAAAAACCATTCTCTGAATTATTAGCTATCATTCTGCCTCTCAAGACCACAGATGTGGCTTCAGCTCCCACCAAATGAGAGAGCTTTAGTCTACTGATACTTGAAAGAAACCCATCACTTCTTCCCAGAGTGCTAATCCTGAAGAACAATTTCTGTACAAATGGCTCTGAGCACTACGGGACTTACATCTATGGTCATCAGTCCCCTAGAACTTAGAACTACTTAAACCTAACTAACTGAAGGACATCACACAACACCCAGCCATCACGAGGCAGAGAAAATCCCTGACCCCGCCGGGAATCGAACCCGGGCAACAATTTCTGTGTAGTTTGAAAGTAGGAGATGATGTACTAGTGGAAGTAAAGCTGTGAGGACAGATCATGAATCGTGTTTAGGTAGCTCAGTTGGTAGAGCACTCGCCCATGAAAAGAAAAGGTCCTGGGTTCACAATTTTGATCTGCCAGTAGGTTACAGCCCATCACTACTTTAATGACTACAAATTCCTCTTAAGACTTTCATTTCCTGAACTAGTGACTCTCTTCCAAAGACACATCTGTTCGCTAAACAACGCAACATTGTCAGTTAGTGTGGTCACAAATCCCCTAGCAGAAGGTAGAAGTAGGTACTGACTGTATGGCTGACCACATTGAAAGTCCATCTGAGTCAGCAGGGGATGACTATCTATTAGAACTGGTACTGTTCTTATAAAAAGGTCCACATGAATGCAGAGAGTTGGTTGTTAGGAGCTCCAATAGCAGGTGCAGGGATGAAATCCCTTAGCGAAATAGCACGCTGGTTGAGATGGAAGGCAGGTGTACACTCAGTTAGTTAATTAGTTAGTTACATGTTCCATAGATCATCTGAACAAGTCTTTTATTGAAATGATGTACAATGAGTCAGTTTACAGGGTAGGTACACTTGATTAAGTTTGACAAGTCCTTCACACACAACCACACTCAAAAACTTTTTTTCTTTTTCTTTACAGGTTACCTGGTTTTAAAGAGAAATTAATCCATGGATTAGAACAAGTTGTACAGGAGAATTGGCTTTAGGTTATATTTAAATTTTCCTTAGTACCTATCAGACTATTATGTTACTGGGCAAATAGTCAAAAAGATACTGCTGCATAATGAACTCCATTCTGAACCACTTAGAGCTTTAATAATGGGTAATAAAGGTCTACATGCTTTCTGGAGGAAAGGAGGGCATATCTAAAAGTTGGAAGCATCCAGACGCAATATGAGTCTCACGTCGGCTCCATGATGTGTGACGCCCATGTTCATACTTAACATTCTCATTTCCAACAGTGACTGGCTACTTAGGTGAAAACAGCTAGCACTACACACAGAGTGTCAGTAGAACTACTGATTTGCAGCATTGTTCTCAGAACTGATTGCAGTCCTCTGGTTTGTAGGCGAGTGGAAGGTTCAAACCACAGGCTCTGATGATTCTGTGACGATCTTTGATGCAGATTTCTTGACCTAAGCTGTGAGGTGAAGAACTGTAGGATCCCTTAATAGCTCAGGCATACACTGCACACAGTACTGGGCTACTAGAGAAGCAGTACTTGTAGTATGCAAATACATGTTTTTCAGGATAGAAGAATCGCTTCACATGCCCAATAAATTGTGTTCTAAGTAACAGAGGGAAGAATATCAGCCCCAATCATTACGTACAATGGCATTCATCAAGGTTGATAAAAGAAAAGCTCTGTTAATACAGTATTAATTAACTGCAAGAGTGTAAAAGCATATGTCTCAGGAGAGCTGTGACAACACTTTAAGTGTTGCCATGTAGAGTCGTGAGTTAGGGGCGTGCAATTGCCGCACCCAGCTCACTGTAACTCTCAGGTATCTTCTTGTGCCGATTTAACCATAGGGGCAGAAACCTGGCTGAAACCAGATGTTTACAGCAATGAATTGGAACATATATAGCAAAGATAGATTGAATGTTGAAGGCAGAGGCAAATTTAGAGCCACAAAAATATAATACCTAGTGAGGTCAGTACAGATTCCAAATGTGAAATCATATGGGTGAAAATAACTGTTGAGCATGGACCAAACGTGGTTATCAGATGATTTTGTAGGCCTCCTGCATCAAGAACAGAGAAGCCAGAACATTTGGGGGAAAAACTTGGGGAGGACGAGCATAAATTTTCTGCTCTTAGGTGGAGATTTCAAATTAACAGCTGTACACTGGGAGACTTCAATGATTAAGGTAAGTACCAGGACAGGAAATCATGTAAATTTGTTCAATATGCCTCACCCGAAAATCACCTTGAGCAGTTTATTATAGAACCAACCCGTGAGGGTAACACCTTAAATCGAACCACTTTACTACATGTCTTAGACGAGTGTTGAGAAAACTTGTGACGAATAGGAAAGACACGCCATGGCTAAACACCTGTGTTAGAAAGTTGATCCAAAATCAAAGCGAGCTTCACTATAGCCAAAGCCTTGCTGACAAATACTGAATGAAGCCAAAATTAGTGTCAGGATAGCTAACATGAAGTGTTCAACATCTGCAAAAGCAGAGCTCTCTCTACCAATCCTAAGACATTTTGGTCTTATGTTAAATCAGTAAACTTATCAAAGTCACCTGACAGAAACACAGGATCATAACGACATCGAAACAGAGGTTGACAGAGATAAAGCTCATATTCAAAATTCCTTTTTCCAGATTTTTTTACTGAGGAAGTTCGTGCTGTCGCTCCTCTTACCAATTATGTTGCATAAACACCACAATGACAGATTGACCACAGGATAGAAAATAAATTAAAATTACTCACCATACGAAATACTACTAGAACTGATGAATCTACAGAGTGTACGTGAAAGAACTTGTTCCTCTTATAGCAGCTGTCTACTTTAAATCACTGGAGAAATGAAGCACTCTGGAAAAAATGCTTACAGTATTCCCATTTTCAAGAAAGATCACTCAAAACTACAGGCCCACATCACTGATGTCTGTTTGTTGTACTCTGAACACAGTTTATGCTCATGTTTTATCTTTCTTGAGGTCAAAAAATCTCCTCTTTATGAATCCTCATAGCTTTCGTCAAATATTTATTGTAACTCAGGTCACTCTAATCGTCCACAAGGCCCAGAAGGCAATAGATGCTGGCATCTAGGTCAATATCATGGTCCTTGAATTCTGGAAGATTTTAGATGGAGTTTTTGTCACCTAATGAACAAAATATAAGCATAGGGAATTCTAATTGGATTGAGTACTTCTTAGCAAATACTTGACAACACAGCGTGTAAATTCTTAACAGAGAAAATCTTCAGATGTAAAAGTAAATTCTGTTCTAAACCTTGGGAGTATAAATAATAGGATCATTGCTGTTAACAATATATACATATATATGAGCTACTGCATATGCCAGAAGTTCCATGAGGCTGTACATGAATGACGCTGTTATATACAAAGAAGTCACCATGCAGGAAAATTTAAGACGACCTACAGAGAACTGATAGTTGGTGAAAAGTTTGGCAACTGAGTCTCAACAAAAACCAATTTAGGTAACATACTGCACATAAATAGGCAGAAAGACTGATTACTGAGTGATTCCAAGACAGCCAAACAATCACTAGAACTAGTCTCATCTATTAAATATCTGGGAGCATGTGTTCAGAAAGATTTACAGTGGAATGACCATAGAAAACTAACTATTGAATGGCAGATAGCAGACAGATTCATTGGAAAAATGCTCATGAAGTGTAGTCACCAATAAAGCAGGCTTAGCAACAATCATTCTTTCCATTCACCATTTGAAACTGTAACAGGAAAGAGGGGAAGTAACAGTGGTACACAAAGTAACATTCCCAGATACCAAAGATTGCTTGCAGAACGGAACATAGATTTGACAATATTATAAAAATGATAGCTCCTACTCACCTTATAGCAGGGATGCAAAGTCGCAGGTAGGCACAACAAGTAAGTTAGCTTTCCGCAAAAAGGACCTTCATCGGAATTAGATGACACCCCCTCCCCCTCCCCCCCCCCCTCTCTCACTCGCACGCAAGCACGCACGCACACACGAACACACACACACACACGCGCACGCACGCACGCACGCACACACGCACACACACACACACACACACACACACACAAATGTAACTCAAACACGCATCACATTTTTGCTGTGCCTATCTGCAACTCAGCATTTCCGCTGTGTGGTAAACAGTAACTACAATATTCTTTTCATAATACTATCATTACTCCATCCTGGGTTTTCCACTGTTTGATAAATACAGATATACTACACATAAGAATGGGCAAATCCTTTAAAAATTTAGGAAAGCCAGGACTTTGCTTTCAAGGCCAACCAGACTTTGGAGTGGTAAATGAACATACCAACAGTTACTATCACCATCACCATTATCATTATCATATTCATTATTAAGTATTACTAAAAACTATTATGTTCAGGAACTTACTAATTATGATCATCAAATGACATTTCAAAATCATTTACTGAGCACTATGGCAGGAATTAATTGTATGCTAAGAGGTCTCCTCATTCTGTGTCACAACATTAAAAGTATTCATCAAGTAACTTGTCTGAGAGAAATGCCTGACAAGATAAAGTAAGGAGCTTCCAAGATTCTCCAGCATACCGCCAGAGCCCAGCATACCGCCATGACAAAATGACATGTCTACCTGTGTGCTGGCGGTACTTACACCTGCTGGTCCAGAGTTTGTCCCTCACTGGCCCCACACTGTGCTCGGCGGCTGCAGTACTGGTGGGGGGGCAAGAGTCTCAGTTGCCCTCCACCTGCCGTCGCTGTTGTATCTCATGTCTGGATGTTATGTTCTGCTTTGATGGAGCTTAGTATTGGCACCCATGCCTTACTCAGTTGGACAGCAGTATCCATGTTGAATAAACTATCAGCCACACAGATTTAAATTGTTTCTTTGAAAATTAAGTCGAAAATTAATCGGTGGTAGCCAGGACATTCGTCTGCTGGTAATTCATTTTATCTACACTTTCAATGCAGTGTTCTGCTTTTGAAGACTTGTTGGGCAGCAGTAAGCATGTGTGGCGCTTATGTTCTGTATGTTTTACCAATACAAGTTTCTCCGTATTCACATGGAACTTTGTACATCCTTCCTTTTTTGAGACCTAGGTCATCTTTCACTGTCTGTAAAAAAAGCCCATATTTTGGGTGGCGAGAAAAAACTGATATTATGTGGTGTTTTCACAGCAGTCTGCCAATTTTTGATAGCACCTTGCCGCAAACTGTAAAATGCCATTTTCTTATTGTCTTCTTCTGTGGTTTCGGCCTCCAAGTCATTCTTGGGGCTCTTGCGTTGCAGGGCCATCCAAATCTGTTGACTGCTGTACCTGTTCTTGTGGAACATGGATTCCAATTGCCACAGCTCTCTTATCAGGCTCTGTTAGTCTGAAATGGAGTATCTCCTGTGTACAAGACTGTTGAGCACTGTAGTGTACACTGGCATTCTTAGGAATACCCTGTTCCACTCTGAGCCTTCAGGACAGCTGAAGATAATTGTGACGTCCAATATGCATGCTCCGATCTGTGGCTTTGGCTTCCTGAACTCAATAGACGAGAGAGGGCCACTGGCAATGTCAAAAGGGCTCCCAAACAAATAAAGGACAGAGTCAGGGACTTCAAACTTGGATGTATGACTTGAGTCGGATGATGTATATGTTATAAGATGGATATGTTATGTTGATGTTGACTTATTAAGTTTTGTGTGAGCTATTTGATTTGGGATCTGTCTATTACTGAGCTGAAGACTTAAAAATAGGATTTTATGGCAGAGTTGAATTAATTTAGTAGTTCAGAAGAGTTAATGCTTTTTTAAAACGCCACCTTTCCATAAAATGAAGATCATTAGAAGATCTTACATGGCTACGGGGTTGGATTAACTGGACCACAAGAATAATCCAGAAAATATTTATGAAATTTATTAATGTCAACACATACAGAGAGAGTAACAGATCCAATATGACTGCGACAAATCACACATAACTATGTAAGATGCATTATATCATAGCAAATGCTTAACTAGGACATCAAGAAAAGGAAGTTTACCATCCTTTCCAATTTACATGGCAAGCTGGATGTTTTTATGGATGGAATCCAGATGCTCTGAGAATTTCTGTGGTTTTTCACCCCCCATACAGAATACAAGCTTTATTATGGACAGTGACAGATGACACAGGTCTCAAAAAAGTGAGAGTAACAAGTTCTGTGTGAAAACAGAAAAACTTATATCAGACAAATGACCTTCACAATCAAAGATCGATGTACAAAAACAAGCGCTGCACACACTTAACCACAGCCCAACAAGTCTGCAATAGCAGAACGCAGTATTGAAAATGAACATAAAATGAATTACCAGCAAATTACTGTCCCGTGCTTTCCAAAGAACCAATTGCTATCCACGTAACTCATAATTTAATAAACAGACACACTTACTTCCAACTGAGCAAGGTACGACTGCCAATATTAAGCTCCATCAAAGCAGCACACATCATCTGGATGCAAGGTGCAACAGGGATGGCAGGCAGAAGGCAACTGAGGCTCTCACCCCAATCACTGCAGCTGCAGGACACCCCCCCCCCCCTCCCCCCATTTCTCCCTAGGCCCAGGGTGAGCATGCCGTGGGGCTGGTGAGGCCGAAACTCTGGGACAGCAGACATAAATACCATCAGCACACAGCAGACACATCAGTCTGTCAGTACCACCCAATGATGGCAGAACAGTTATTTGTCGAAATGCTGTGGATCTTCGACAACTGGATCCAGCAGTAAACCCAAGAACTTTGGAAGCAGCCTATAAGTCGGGATACCCTCACCTCCTCTCCCCACTTTCATTATCACATCATATCATGACTTAAGGGAAAGATGTTACTACTACTGCTATACATAACAACACAAATTGAGAAGTAGGGATTGGCAAAGAAAATCTGTGCCAATGAAGGCCAAGTATGGTATTTTCACAGCCTTTCGTTTTTCACTTCAAAATACTTAGTTGATTATCATGTTCGATTCCATGGGAATGATTGTGCCCCACAACCATGGTGTAATCCAAGGCAGAAAGAAGGTCAGCATCGATTGTAATCTCATCTGCTTTGTTTATTGCAGTGCAGATCTAGATTTCAACTGACAGGGCAGCTACCATCAGTGTGTTGTAAATGGCCATGTAGATTGAACATAATTAGAACTACCTAACTCAGGATTAATGCTACAATGCTTTTATATGCCCTAGTTAAGATTGAATGTGAGCCATTATAATTGCTTTCAGTCTACATGACTACTTTAAAGCACCAAACACATCTGCACTGTCAGTTAAAATCTAGATCTGCAATGCCTTATCCAAAATTCTTGAAAAAGTAATGTATTGTAGAGTAGCTTCACACCTTTGTAAAAATAAAGTTTTAACAAAATGTCAGTTTGGTTTCCAGAAGGGCTTTTCAACGGAAAATGCTATATATACTTTCACTAATGAAATATTAAATGCTCTGAGTAACCGGAAGTCACCTGTTGGGATTTTTTGTGATCTATCAAAGGCTTTTGATTGTGTAAATCTTGGAATACTTCTAGATAAGCGCATGTACTGTGGTATGAATGGTACAGTGCTCAAATGGTTCAAATCATATCTAACTGGAAGAGTGCAGAAAGTTGAAACAAACAGTTCACATAATATGCAAAAAACTGGTGATTTCTCAAACGGGGAACAATCAAGAATGGGGTGCCGCAAAGTTCGGTCTTCGGTCCTCTGCTGTTCTTAATATATATTAATGACTTGCCATTCTATATTCACGAAGATGCAAAGCTGGTACTTTTTGCTGATGATACAAGTATTGCTATCACACCCGACAGACAAGAATTAACTGGTGAAATTGTAAACGATGTTTTTCAGAAAATCATTAAGTGGTTCTCTGCAAATGGGCTCTCATTAAACTTTGACAAAACACAGTATATACAGTTCCACACAGTAAATGGAATGACCCCATCAATAAATATAGACTTCAATCAGAAATCGGTAGCTAAGTAGAATATTCAAAATTTCTAGGTGTATGCATTGAAGAGTGGTTGAACTGGAAAAAACACACTGAGGATATGCCGAAACGTTTCAGTTCAGCTACATATGCTATTAGGGTCATTGCAAATTTTGGCGTATACATCTGAGTAAATTAGCTTACCACGCCTATTTTCATTCTCTGCTTTCGTATGGCATCATATTCTGGAGTAACTTATCATTGAGTAAAAGAGTGTTCATTGCACAAAAGCGTATAATCAGAATAATTGCTGGAGCTCATCCAAGATCACCCTGCAGACACTTATTTAAAGAGCTAGAAATCTTCACTGTAGCCTCACAATATATTTATTCACTTATGACATTTGTTATTAACAATCCGAACGAATTCAAAAGTAATAGCAGTGTACATGGCTCCAACACTAGGAGAAAGGAAGAACTTCACTACTCAACATTAAATCTAAATTTGGCTCCGAAGGAGGTAAATTATGCTGCCACAAAAGTCTTTGGTCGCTTACCTAATAGCATCAAAAGTCTGACGAATAGCCATATAGCATTTAAAAGGAAATTAAAAGAATTTCTTAATGGCAACTCATTAGATGAATTTTTGGATATAGTAAGTGGGTAATTTCCCAACCTCCACAACAACAACAAAATTATTGAGTGTCATGTAATATTTTGTCTGATGTAATATCTTGTATAGACATATTTTATTAACCTGACACGTTCCATATAATTACGAAGTGTCGTATTCATGATCTATGGAACAAGTACTAATCTAATCTAATAAGACAAGACAGATGGCATTACGACAGATGCTGGTCCTCCCTCCTTTCCTAGTTTGTTGATTTTCTTTTTACAATAATGGAGGGTGGGGGGTACAGTCGTTACTGTCATGTAGACAATATGAGGAGTGCTTGCACTACAAGTGATGTTGGTAACAAGATTGACACACACACTTTCTTTATATGACGGAGTGTAAATGCAGATTGCTGATTAAACATGCACTACTCAGGAATGAAGACATTGGACACCACTTGAAATCCACTCCTTACAGCCAAGAATTATCAAAAGGCAACTATCATTTTTTCAGACCTCTGGGGCAATAAAGACATGATGCTTCTGCGGGACAAGGTTTTGTTAGTAACTGGATGTTAACATCTCCATCTTCCATCAAGGGTGGGAGTAAAAAATATTCTGGATCTGAAAGAAAAAAAAAAATGTATTTCGAAATTAGGAGACCATGTACGAAAAATGAATTTACTTTGTTTCTTATCACAGTCCTTTTTAAAAAGTTCCTATTTGCATTGAATTCATCCTTGACTATCATTTCACACTTGCAGAAACCTCACCAGTGCATAGTAATGAACTCAGATCAGAAATATTGTTATGTTATTTGTATTGTATTCTATAAATGCTGTGGAGAGGACTCTCAAGAATGAGAAAAGAAGTTAAAAATGTGCAATTTCTTAGAGTGCAACACAAGAGAATAATAAAACCCAATATTTAATATAAAATTTTTAATATTAGTGCAATACACACACACACACAGCACAAACACACAAACCACAGCATTGCAGTCAATGTAATGTGTGTGTGCATGTGTGGTTTAGATACTTCTGAAGGATGATATTGCCTGGAAGCTCAGCAAAGTACTCAATCGTCTTTGTGTTAACCTTTAAAAGCCTCACCTGTACTGAGAGTGGTTAAGTATACTACTTCCTTTTAAAAAATGCAAACATTAATATAGTACTAAATGACTAACCTGGTGAATTGTGCACTGTGCCACTTGAAGCTTGCCTATCAAAAGCTTCCAGGGACAAGAAAAATTTTATTTTCAGTATTTATAGTACTGATGGAATTCAAAAAATTTAAATGTTGTCACAATAAACTCATTAAGAGGTATAAAAACTTATGTTAATGGTTTAACACAGTAAGATAAGTATTAGACAATGAAACTGTGTACTCGTATATGGCTCGAGGCAGCCTGACTCAAAGCTTGCGAATTATCCAGACTATATTCACCCAGGATTTGAGAACAGAAGTATTCAGGGGCTTTACACATAATTTCAAACTTTTTGTAAACTTTCCTCAGTTAGGGGCTTAATGTTAAATATTTAACACATTAACTCATTTGTTAAATAATCAGATGTATAAGGCTGTTTTATACATGGAAGTTTGATTCTCTTACAGAACTGCGAATCGAGGTTACTGGTCACTTTATAATAAAAAATGTTAGCTTTGAAGCGTGTAGAAAATCACACCTGACTCACTGCTGCACACATTTTGCTCAGCAGTAGAAAGTATGCCACAGTAATAACAACTTAACATAACATTACTTTTATCACAGCAGCCCAATTCCAGTCCTTGGCAAAAAGGAGACAGCGAAATTAATGGAAAACTTTATGATAAAATGTGCCTGCAGTCTTTTTCTTTACTTCACCAGTGCACATTCGTAAGTCATATCTTCATCTTCTATATGTTGTTTACATTGTTTATGCATAAACAACGTGTGGAAGTGACTTCATGTACAAAAGACAGTAGGCCTATTCTATCATTAAGTCAGCCAACATTACTTTTACTGGTTTTGTCCACTCTAAGTAAAACTTGGCAACATAAGAAATTCTACAATTATTCATGTTTCTTCTACATCTAGAACAGAACAACAAAGTGATTGACACCTAGTTGTTTACAGGACAGCTACCATGGAAACAACCAGAAAATATCATGCCTGCTATTCTGTCCATCGCTGTCATTCTTGCTCTTCTACCTCAAGTGCCAGTTGCCACAGTCAGTTCCAGAAGATGCTTTCGACTGGTAATGTAACAACTGTGGTCAGTTTTTGTAGTTAGCAGTGTTTCCGTGTGCAGTGTTTTCATTTTACATGACAGAATGTCCTACACTAGCTGTGTAAGTGTGCAGAAAACTGGTATGACTATTACCACCCTGCCTAGCAAATTGGATACTGCATGTTAAAGGACAGAATGGAAATATTTCTGAACAGAAGCACTCAACTGCTGCTGGGGAAGCCAAATTCTATGTGCAGACTAACATGGACCGACAACATCACCCCCTCCCGGGCTTGACTGTTAACCAGTTTTGTTATTTGGCTCAAGCTATAGATACAATCATAGAACATTCTTTAAGTTGCGAAGAGTCTTAAGTAGTGCATGGTTTCTGACGACGGCCAGAGTACCTGTATATACAAAACTTGCAATGATTAAAAGCATGTTCTGTGATTGCACCTCTGAAGAATAAAAATAATTCTATAATAAATGTCTATCATTTTTCTCTAAAAGACAGAACTACCTATTTTATAATAAATTCTACACCTGCTATTACATCAAATATGAACACAGGGAATGTATTCACAAAATAAGGCAGATAGAATTACTTAGTAAGCAGGGGAATAGCTGCTTTCTGGTAGGTCTCTCTTTCCTAGAAACTCTGGGTACCGTTTCCCATTTCCCATGCCCTTCCACCCTACCACTTTTCTTTCCTCCAATCCTGCCCTCTTTTCTGTAATAAGGAGAGGTGCTTAGTCCTGAAAACTAACCGTTTCATATCTTTCTATGTGTTCCTATCTGCTACTGTTGTTGCTTGGCAAGTACATTTCCTCAGTGCATATTGTAAATACTTTCAGACTTCACTGTTTCATTTCATGCAAATTCATTAGCTGGTAACTTTAACACAATTTTCTGCTGCTATCCTACACTGTCAATAACTCCTAACACCATTTATTCATATGCTTAACATTACTCATCCAACAGCATTAAAATGCTGCACCTATTGTAAAAAGACGAGGCTCCATAGTCGTGCAGAAGGTGTTTCCATCCATCAGCCCAATCTGTGCGTTGGCTGGTTGGTGACGCAACAAGTGCTTTTTGGGAGGTATCATGTCTTCAAGAACCTCCTTGTGTGGTTCCATCACTTCTGTGACCGTCTTATTCTGTATTTTAGCCAGTACTTCCAATGAATGCATAGTCTGAAAAATAATAATAATTTGGTGAGCAGCAAAATAAATAATGATGGCAGAATTACAGCGAGTATGAATACAGGCTGGCATTGGCCATAAAAGCATTCTGAGAAAAATAAATTTATTAACACTGAATATAACTAAGTGTTAGGAAGTCTTTTCTGCAAGTGTTGTACATAAGTGCAATTTGAACAATAATCAGTACAGAAAGGAGAACAGATGCTTCTGAAATGTGTGCTGCAGCAGAATGCTGAAGATTGTATGGCTAGATCAGATAAATAACCTATGAGATGGTACTGAATCAAATCAAGGAAGAAAGCGCATACATCTTGACTAAAAGAAGGGAACTCTTCATAACACACACACTGAAACATCAAGGAACAATCATCTGGTAATGGAGTGAGATGTGCATTTATGAGGTTGTAAAAAGTTCAAAGGAATCCAGACAAAAGTGACATTTGAGGAAGAAAGTGTACCCATTATGCTGCCATTATGTCTGATATATGCTGTGACAATGAGAATATAAGAAGAATATTAGGGCATATATAGAATGTTGTTTTTTCCCACCTCACTCAATATGAAAACAAAATAAGACAGAAGATCAATGATATTGGTACGAAACACCCACCAGAGTGCACATAAGTGGAGCACATATGTAGATGTACATGAAAATACTGCAAATCATACAGGAAGTATCATGTAACAAAGAGGATGGTAGTGACAGAGAAAGATCTTCAATTTGTTTATCAACTCCAGCCTCCCATATGGCTAGCAGACCTGGACTCCCGCACATGAACAAAGATAAAGTCAAATTGACAAGCAGGGCGTTAGTACCTTTATGTTAAATATAGCATGAAGAGAGAGATGTATAAAACATTCTCAATTTACTCGTCATGTCAAATCTGGGTAAAACCTGGAGCTTGCGATGACACCCTCAATCGTGTTCATCACAAATGATTACTGGTGGTGCTTGTGTTGTGATCATAGCTCATACCTGACTTGTAACTGTTCGGTGTATGTCAGCATTACACCATGCTGCCAGGGAGTGTCCTCCTCTGTAATGATGGTTCCAGAAATCATGTAGAAATTTAAGCAATTCTGTGCATTTCTCTGTCTCCTCAGTGCCTAAGAGCACACTTCCATGCACTGCTAATTTCAGAGTTGCTGTCCTGAATGTGGCTCTTTTCGAACTTTCTTATTTTAGGTGCAACTTCAATAACAGAATCCTAGTATGCAGAAGTGTGGGACAAGATTTTAATTTCATGGAACATTATTCTGCTTTTATTTGTAAGACTGTGTTCAGCAACTGCTGATTTCTCAAATCCTCTATTTTTAATGTGCCTTTGATGTCTGCCACAGTGGTCAAGAATAGTACGAACAGACTGACAAATGTAGTTGCTTCCACATTCTAAAAAGTGTTCTATCTCCACACTACGCAATGCACACCTTACAGTATGCAGCAGATAGTACTTTGTGTACCACCTTCACTTACCTCCTGTCCTGTTCCAGTCACAAACGGTTAGCAGGAAATATGACATGAGTCAGCCACCATGAGAGCTCAAATCTCTCTAATGTTATGTTCTTGGTCTTTTCTCAAAGATATATGTAGCAGTAACCAATAAACTGGTTGAAAGTACATTCTCAGAATTTCAGCAGTAACCCTCACTGTGATACAGTATGCCTCTCTTACAGTGTCTGCTGCTTATAAATTCCAGAGCTTAGCAGGCTGCTGGATCTCCTTTGTCTTCTTGTTGGTCAGAAATAAAAGAGGTTTTATGACTCTTCTTCCCAGGATCCAACATATTTTGCTATTTGCAGCTCTTCAGAAAGGAAGGAATGCAATTGGTAGTCATCATTTGATTTTTAACTTTTTCACACTTTGTTTATTGAGATTTCACCCAGATTTCATGCAATAAGCAATCTGAGAGTGTTTTATACAACTTCGATAACATTAAAATACAGAATTAGAAATAAAGATTTAGGAAAGAAAGGGTGGTATGGCATTGTTCACTGGGAGACCTCAAGGGTTAGGCTGAGTTGCCTCATTGAAAAGGGTTCCTATCCTCTGTGAACAATGGTCGTATTCCTTGCAGTGTGCAACACTTGCCTTCTACGTCTTTCTGCAGAATTTAGGTGACTGTACTGGATGTATGTACAATGAGGTGATAGAAGTCTTGACATACCTCCTTATGAGTCAGGCCTGCCTTTGGCCTGCTTTAGTGCAACAACTCAACATGGTATTGACTTAACAAGTCATTGAAAGAAAGTCCCCTGCAGAAATAGTGAGCCATTCTGCCTCTATAGCCGTCCCTAATTGGGAAAGTGTCACCGGTGCAGGATTTTGTGCATGAACTGACCTCACGATTAAGTCCTGTAAACATTCGATGGGATTCATGTTGGGTGATCTGGCTAGCCAAATTATTCACTTGAACCGTCCAGAATGACCTTTAAACTAACTGTGAACAATCATAATCCAGTGAAATGGCACTTAGTCATCCATAAAAATACCATCATTGTTTGGGCATGACATATATGAATTACTGTAAATGGTGTCCAAGTAGCTGAACACGACCATTTCCACTCAATGATCAGTTCAGTTGGACCAGATGACCCAGACCATTCTATGTTAAATACAGCCCACACCGTTATGGTGCCACCACTACCTCTCTTACCAATTAAAATCAAGACTCGTCTGACCGTGCTTCAATTTTCCTGTCATCTAGAGTCCAACCGATGTGGCCACAAGATCAGTAAAAGCGATGTTTTTCTGTCAGCAAAGGCACTCGTGTCAGTCATCTGCTGCCATAGCCCACTAACACCAAATTTTGCCACACTGCCCTAAAGGACACATCTGTCTTATATCCCAAACTGATTTCTGCAGTTATTTCATACAGTGTTGCTTTTCTGTTTGTACTGACAACTCTACACAAACACTGCTGATCTTCGTAATTAAGTGAGGCCATCGGCCACTACATTGCCCATGGTGAGAGGTAATGTCTGAAATTTGGTATTGTTGGCACACTCTCAATACTGTGGATCTGCGAATATTGAATTCTGTACTAATTGCCAAAATGTAATGTCCCATACATCTAGCTCCAACCACCATTCTGCATTCAAAGTCTGTTAATTTCCTTCGAACGGCCATTATCATGTCGGAAAACTTTTTGCATGAATCACCTGAGTACAAATGACAGCTCCGTCAATAAACTGCCCTTTTATACCTTGCGTGTGTTATACTACTGCCATCTGTATATGTGTGTATCACTATTTCATGACTTTTGTCACCTCAGTTTGCAGTTTTTGTATGTCTATCCTTTTCAAGGGGGATCTTTGGGACAATGGCCGTTTGATATTGTGAGAAAATGAAAGGCCTACATCCATCCTTATGATTTTATTTATTTCGCTGCAACCAGTTTCGGCACTTCAATGTGCAATCTTCAGGCTGTAGTTGACATGACCTATATAGCATCAGAGGTCAGCATAACTGGTTGCGCAGATTATCGGAAAACTTTGGTGTTGGCACTCTAGCCATCCAAAGAGTTGAAATGGTTAGAGTGCTGACATAAACGTTTTTGGATAATCTGCATAACCAGTTATGCCGACCACTGGTGCGGTATGTATAGGGATCATGTCAACCCCTTCTGCATTAACTACAGCCTGAAGGTGGCGCATTGAAGCACTGAAACTGATTGCAACAAAATAAATAAAATCATAATAATGCCTGTAGGTGTTTTATTTTCTCACTCAGTTTATAGTGGCGTCATGTTTATGTTGTATGATGATGGGAGCAAGGACAGGGTGAAACCCAATGCCAGCACATAGCACCAATGGGGCTGCCAAGTTTAATGTCCCCATCTGATGGATGGATCACTGCCAACATTGCCACAGCCCTCACTCCTTACAACACTGAGCAGAGTTTGCAGTTTTATCCAGGATTTGATGTGAAGTCTGGTGACAAGGAACTTTATACAACCACATCTCCCCCGCTTGTTGTTCAAATACCACTGTTGAATTTTTTTTTCTCCCACCAGGATTCAACCTGACTTCCTTCAAGTCTTAACGCCATTGGCCAGGTGTGCGTTGCCAAACACGCCTACGGTGGGTAAGAACTGTGACAAAACAGGAGTCAATCGGTATGTTGTCATCAGCTAAAACACCCAAATCTTAGTGGGTGGGATGTGTAATGACATCTAATTATAGATTAATATGAGGTTGTCCTTAAAATAAAAAAAATAAAAGTGGAGGCAAAGGAAGAATATGGCAAGATAATGTGGATGACCATCAGGATCAACAATGGTATGGGACAGAGACCAGTGGAAGGAGTTGAGAGGGGGGCCAGCAATGAGACGTCTACAGCAACAAGGAATATGGAATGCACAAACTGGTGAAAAGAAGTGAGGACGTAGGTCAAGGGAGTAAATATATACAGTGATATTTCTACTTCTCTATATCAGTGCAGCATTAAGGAACACTATCAACCATTTGACTGTCAGGGCAACATCACTTTTCTAAAGGAATGCTCCAGGAAAAACATGAGGTTATTTACCAAAATTGTGGAAAGCCTAGAACAGCTTATCTGGAGGGGGATCTGAATCCTCCCTCTCCTGAATATACATTCAGTGTCATCCAGAATGAGATTTTCACTCTGCAGCGGAGTGTGTGCTGATGTGAAACTTCCTGGCAGATTAAAACTGTGTGCCCGACCGAGACTCGAACTCGGGACCTTTGCCTTTCGCGGGCAAGTGCTCTACCATCTGAGCTACCGAAGCACGACTCACGCCCGGTACTCACAGCTTTACTCCTGCCAGTATCCATCTCCTACCTTCCAAACTTTACAGAAGCTCTCCTGCAAACCTTGCAGAACTAGCACTCCTGAAAGAAAGGATATAGCGGAGACATGGCTTAGCCACAGCCTGGGGGACGTTTCCAGAATGAGATTTTCACTCTGCAGCGGAGTGTGCGCTGATATGAAACTTCCTGGCAGATTAAAACTGTGTGCCCGACCGAGACTCTAACTCGCAGGAGAGCTTCTGTAAAGTTTGGAAGGTAGGAGACGGATACTGGCAGAAGTAAAGCTGTGAGTACCGGGCGTGAGGCGTGCTTCGGTAACTCAGATGGTAGAGCACTTGCCCGCGAAAGGCAAAAGTCCCTAGTTCGAGTCTCGGTCGGGCACACAGTTTTAATCTGCCAGGAAGTTTCATTCAGTGTCATATTTCCTCAGTTCTTGCTGTATGGAGTGAGAAGTCATCAGCATAATCATTATTAGCAAGAAACTCAAGTTACTTAACATCAAACTTTAAATTATAAAAGTAATGTAACAAATGTCATAACCTTATGGGCAACGAAAATCTCCCCTATAAGAGACAAAGCGAATTCTACAAACAAAAATCTTTTGAAACTTTTTGTCCATTAAGATCTGTACAGAAGTAGTTACAGCATGCAGTTTATCTTGTTCCTTGACCTTTGGTAGGCACTGTATACAGTTTTTCACTGTTGCTAAGTGAATAAAATATGAGGTTGCTGAATATCAGACACGATATTCAACACTACATAGCAAAGAATGGACATGCTTTCCTAACTCACCTGCTCCCTGATAAGCGTGTTTGGCCTTGTGACCTGTCGCACCAGTTCATGTGTCACGTCAAACAGACTCTTACTCTGTGCATTGAGCAGGTCTTCATTGTTTTCATCTCTTTCAATCGGTGCTGCAGCCAAAGTCAGCATTTTCTCTAAGTTGTTCTTTGCCAAATCGACAGCACCATTGGACACCTAGAATTTAATACTTCAACATTAGTATAACAAACAAGGATAGCAACTAAAATTCCATATATTACCCTACATTCTATGAATATCTCTGTTAAATATGCTATTTCAATTACTTACAGTCGTAATGAAGGAAGTTACTTACCTCCCCTGTGAGGTCCATCATAACAAACAGAAGTGCTTTTAAGAAAACAAAGAGATGTTCGAATATCCAGCGCATATCCATACGTTCATAGAAGAACTTTATAGCGACGCAACCTCCCACTTTTGCGTACCATGCTCGATCGTAGCAGAGCGCACACATGCGCTCAGACAGGTACTCCATGAGAGGCAAGCGGCATGCCTTTGAATCAGAAGAAAAGTAAAACAAATTATACAGCAGATGATAAGCTGATGTGGACACAAGACAGCAATGTCTTTAGTGCAATTAAAGAGTAGAAGAAAAGAAATTTTTGCATTTAACAAAGCTACATTACAACATGATTTGGTCAGTCACTAAAATACTCAAAATTACCAAATAAATATCATGGACATAATTGTTAAATTAGAATAGCACCAATAACAGAAGTACATAATATTACAATAATAATCCCAAGCTTACAGAAACAATTTTCACAGCAACAGAAAACAATTTTCCACACTGCTTTCCCAGTCACTGGTTTTCAATACTGACTCCTAAATTACTCACCTTTCTGAATGTCCTCCTACAATGATGTGTAACAGAACACAACACAGCCTCAGTCAGTGTCCTGGATGGACCGTTGGGTCCTGACGTTTGACCGCTGTGAGTCGATATCCTTGCTGGTACAGCAACTCAGCAGAAGCCACTACCTTCGTATCATCAGTTCTACGTGCCAATGACCTGTGATGTTAACCAGTCTCCGAGAAGTTTCTACAATTTATCCCACTGTCACGCAACAACAAACAGACCATGGTCACTGCATAAGGGTGCCCGCCATCCTGTGTAGTAATGTGATGGTCCTAGGATCATGGTTTGGTGACAGCACTGATATAAAACTTTCTGGTAGATTGAAACTGTGTGGACCTCTGCCTTTCAGGGGCAAGTGGTCTACCAATTGAGGTACCCAAACACAACTCATGCCCTGTTCTCCCAGATTTTCTTCCAGTGAAATTTCCACTCTGCACTGGAGTGTGCACCAATATGAAACTTTCTGGCAGATTAAAACCACGTGCCACACCAATATTCGAACTGCGAAACTTTGCCTTTCACGGGCAGAAGTAAAGCTTAGAGGACAGGTCGTGAGTCGCCCTCAGGTAGCTCACTCAGTAGAGCACTTTGTCGCAAAAGGCAAATGTTCCGAGTTTGAGCCTTGATCAGGCACACAGTTTTAACCTGTCAGCAGTTCCACATCAGCACTTTCTCTGCTGCAAAGTGAAAATTTCACTCTGGAAACATCTTCCAGGCTGTGGCTAAGCTACGTCTTCACAATATTCTTTCTTCCAGGAGAGCTAGTCATTCAAGTTTCACAGGAGAAGATCTGTGAAGTTTGGAAGGCAGGAGACTAAGTACTGGTGGAAGTAAAGCTTAAAGTTGTGAGGATGGGTCGTTAGGCAAGCTTGAGTAGCTCAGTCAGCAGAGCATTTTCTAGTGAAAGGCAAATGTTTCAAGTTTGGATCTCTGTCCAGCCCACAGTATTAATCTGCCGTGAAGTTCCATATTTGCGCACAGCTCTAAACGGAATAAAAATTTCATTCTGGGCAGCGACGTACAGGGGTGGTTTGATAAGCCCGGTACATTTCCATGAAAGAACAGAAGACTTTTGTTGCACCTTCGTGGTTGGTAAGCTAGATTATTCCAGTACAAAGAATTTCAACAACGAAAAGCATACATTTCACTGTCAGCAGCCGCCTGAGATGGTCAGTGTTGACTGGGAATGAAAATGGAGAAAATAGAGTTTCTTGCTGTTATGAAATATTTTCATCTGAAGGAATGGACTGCCGCACAAATCCAAACAGAATTGGATGAAGTTCACGCAGACTCTGCACTATCACTGAAGACCATTTACTTTTGTATTAATGACTAAATGTGGTTGGACAACCACTGAAAACAAACACACTCCAGCCAACAAGTAGGGTCACCATACAGGAAACCACTGACAAATTTCATGACGGTAATGCAAGGCCTCCGATAAAAATTCATGACTTTGCCGATACGGTAGGCATCTTAAACTGAGTCAGTGCATCATTTCCTGCACGGAGAATCGGCTACGAAGAAGTTCTGTGTGTGAAGTGGGTCCAAGACTGTTCACAGGCAACCAAAAGCGCATCTCACAAAAACTGCAAGACAATGTCTGGCAACGTTTAACGACAGTCCGCAAGACGTGCGTCGATTTGTCCCTCTTGATAAACTTGGATCCAAGATTGCACACCACAGTCAAAAGGGCAGTAAAAACAATGGACAAAAGCTGGCCAAAGTACACTGGAGAAAGCAAAGGCCATTGTCAGCTGGTGAGCTGACCTTTTTTTGGAGGGGGGGAGAGGGGGGTGACCCTCACCCCACCCCAAGGTAATCCTCATAGATTATTTGTAAAAAGGCAGTACCACAAATGGAACACATTATGCTTCACTGCTGGATCTTTTGAAACTTGAGCATGGTTGGAATGCAAAAAAGGTGCTCTTTCCACCACAATAATGTACCATCCAACATATAAGTGATAATGGCAAACGTGCATGAATTGGGCTTTGAATTGTTTCCTCAGCCACCCTATTCACCAGACTTAGACCCAAGTGACTTCTTCCTGTTTCCTAACTTGAAACTTTTGCTAGCTAGGAATACATTTTCATCAAATGAGGAAGTGATAGTTGCAGGCTACAAATATTTTTCAGAGTTTGACAAAGTCTATTTTTCTGATGGGGTGAGAAAGCTGGAGGATTGCTGGGCCAAATGTGTATCCCTAAAGAAAACTTTGTCGAGAAGTATGGTGAGTTGTTTATAAAACATTTTATCTTGCTTTTTCACCAGACTTATTAAACCACTCTCATAAATAAACAATGTAGGAAAAAACTGACTGCTACTTACCGTACAGAAGACACATTAATTTGCACAGAGGCACAAGTGAATTAAATGACACTTGCATCAAGTGTTCAGTCACACTCTCCATCAGCAGAAGAAAAAGACACACCATTCATACACACAAGCAAGCACACCTCATGCACATATGACTGCCAATTCCTGCATCCCCCTCACAGGTAGGCGTGAACTCCAAAGCTACTTCAGCACAACTCGTCACAATGACTGACACATGACAGCTGATGTGTGAGGCCATGCTGTGCCGAATATAACATACTTAGCTGTGCCGAGGTTTAAATGCAGCTGGTTGGTGCTGACTTCGCAGAAAGGGCAGCATTTGTTTGTCAATGCAGAAATGTCTGAAAAAGATCACTGACCATGACCTGTCTATTGTCACACAGCAGTGAGATGAACTGCAGATACTTCCTGGAGCCTGGTAAATGTCCTGTGCCATTGGCACACACAAGTGGTGGTTTCTATTGAGTTGCTGTACAGGCAAGGGTATTGTCCAGCAAACTTTCAGATCCCAATGCTCCATCCAAGGCACCGAGCATGACTGTATTCTAGTCCTTTGCAGATGGATGAAATGAACAGTTTAGCTATCATCATGGCTGGAAGTAAATTGGAATTGTATTTTTAAGAAATATTTGCACATTAATTATGTCCATCACAGTTGTACAGTGTATGTGTTATCAAATTAAAATAAACTGTAAATCACATCATACTGCTAGCTTATTCCTACGTTTCATACTATTGACTGAGCTACTAGGTATACTGTTAAAACGTGTTTTATACAATGTGTCCGAAAGGTCAAACAGTATATCGAACATCTGAGCACCTATATATAAAATCTATGTATATTATCAAATCTGTATGTGCCCATCATACTTTACACAGATATTTGTTTGTCTCCACGCCATCCTTGACATCTTGCTATCAGAGCATATCAGGAACTATAATTTGAAAGACTACCTCAACATTACGGTATATTGATAATTTTTTCTTATGGACCGTTGATGATACTGAAGATGTCAATACTACCTCAAAACTTTGGCACAATTTTTAACTAGTACATTATTCTCCATAATGAGTTGTATAGTGTGTAAGTCCAGCCCTTTCATTTCACTGAGAGCTGGAGATGTTATTGAAACAAGGTCAATCCAGTGGCCTTGAAACTGTTCATTATGGCACTGAAGCATTGGAATATCAATGTGTGTCGCAGCTAAGTTTGTTGTATGCTGTAACCACGCATAATCCATGATGCCCTGTCTTCAAGTTACATATTAACCTCATTTGCATCAAGTGCAAATAAAACTGTACATCACTATCCTTAAAAAAATAAAAATAGAATACTAGTACTGTGATGAAATCCAGCCCATAACATAATATTAGGTGAATTCTTTTCTAGATCCTGCATATAACTGGGATTTTTCCTTAAAACATAAAACCATTTTCTTACTGTGTGAAATGTGATTACGGCATATCAGAAAGTCACACTTGACCAAAAACGGTATTTGGAAATTCTGCCAACAAAGCAGGGCACGTTACTATTTGTTGCTCCCAGATAATTCAGCTGCAGATATAGGTCTAAATCCTTTGGAAAATTCAGGATGGAATAAAAACAATGTGAAAACAATACACTGCTACTCACCACATAAAGGCGACATTGAGTGGCAACAAACTGGGAAGGGAGAAACATGTTTTGTTTTGTCTAGATCTCACGAAAGACTTTGTCTGATAGCGTGCAATATCTAGCAGCCTATGTTTCAATGCGCCTGTCTGCCACTCATCGCTTCCTCTATGTGGTGAGTAGCAATCTGTCGTTTTCACATTGATGTTGGCCTAAATCCTTTCATTTTCAAATCTTTTTTTAATGTGGTCACCTAATGCTCCGCCCCCCCCCCCCCCCCCCAAACACACACATTTTAGTTCATCCACTAAGCAGTCTGTCTTAGACACTGCTTCAAACAAAAGCATGTTTTCCCCAATCAAACAGAGTTGCTTTATGAGATGGGGTCTTGCCAATGTGGTATCTAAATGCACTCATATCTCTTGTCATTAAATCAGTCCTAAACAGTGTACCTGTGTCCGGTCACATCAGTCATGGCCTCACAACTTAAAATAATGCATCACTGAAATAAAACAATTTAATACTGACAACAATGCTTTTTCTCAGCTTCAAAGCATGGGAGGTGATAAAACAACTATTTATTTCCTCAGCTGCACTAAGGCAAGAGGGGGGCAGAAACTTGCTGCTCATCCTATACTCGCATGGACTGTGATGCATTTGTGTCAGATGTGGATGCCTACGGTGAAACTACAACTACACGTTATGTACCTTTCCATCCTGCAATTTTCATCATTGTAATGCCACACAAAACAGAGATACTTAAAAAACAACCAAACTAATTCTGAATGTCGGTATCACAAATGAAATAACACATATGAGATAGCAGCTGTACTCATGAGAAAGCACTTCTACTGCCATGGCAAATGGAACTGTCCATGGTGTACCACGATCGCCTAGTCATTGGATCCTATACTGGTCAGTGTAACAGTGAAGAATAATAGTGGCAACACACAATATTTCGCCACATTCTCTACAGCAATGTGCGTATGGTTTTGAAACCTCCTGTCAGATGAAAACTGTGTGCTGGACCACGACTTGAACCTGAAAGCTTCCTTCCATGGCCAATGTTCCCGCTGACATTTATTGGATACAGCTCAATACCTGTCTAACCGATTCAACCAGTCAGGACTTGCTTGTCTACCTTCCAAACTCATCAGGAACCCTCACATATATCTTGCAGGATATGCACTCCTGGTAGGAAGAATTGGTAGAGTAGTGATGTGAGCTGGGCAAATGACCAGTGGGAAGGACATATATAAACACACATTTGCCCACGAATTTGCCCAAAATATAGGCATTTACAAAAAAAAGTACTTTTTAAAGTTTTCACTGCTAGAATGTATAATTTACCAATTGAAATAAGGACTTAATTACTTTATTACTAAGAACAAAAGGAAAGAAGAGAGAAGCATGTTTTTTTCTGTTACCGACAGCTGCTTGTCGTTTACACTGTTCTTTTACTTTTTTTTAATAGTCTGTCTGTAAAGTCAAGAAGGAGCAGTCCTTGTGGTGGGTAAAGTCGCCTTTTCCGGAAGAACCCTGCCACTGGCCTACAGGGGGCCCGTCACCTGTATAGCAGTGTAGACCGATGTACAATGATATACATCTTTCCTGTTCATGTGATCTTAGTTGCCAAATATGTCAGTTAATTTTGTATACTTACTGACACGCTTCGGTATCCATAAGTGATGGATAATTGCCCTGCATTGCAATAAATGTGCAGAACACACAGAAGAGAAGGTATTTGTGGAGTAACGACTGTTCGATCGTCTCTAATGTTACTCCGGCGTGTGTTAAAGAGGCAATAAAAGAAAGAATTTATGACTAATATTATCAGTCTCAATCAAAGGGCTGTAATTTATGCAAATGTCAGCCTCGCCACAATACTGGAATCACCATGAAGGAAAACTAATAATTTTTGGAGGAAACCCATCATTGCAGACAGTTTCACAAAGTCGATCATTCGACAATCGATGGAGGACTTTTACATAAACCAAAAAATAGTGCCAAAATTATGGAAATTACTTACTGCCATTTTCCTTGGCGGGAAGATGTTTTACACAAGACACTGTGTGAAATGGAATTTACCTGGAAAGGATCTTTAAGTAAAAGAAGATTCTGGTAGAGATAACAGATATGCTTCACTGGCAATGTAAGTACCTGATCCAGAGGAGGAAATTAGGGGAGCTACGCAGAAAATTCTTTGGAACTTGGCTGGACAATAACACTGCTTATAGAAAATGTTGGCAGGAACCTGGCGTTGATGGCATTATGGACTACGTTAGCGGAAGCGATAGTATTATAGTGGTCAATATTAGATCAAAAGATGGGTTTTTACCCCAATGCACAGTTGATTTATAAAGTGAGATTATCTGGGGCAAATGAACAATGAAAATTTTTCAGATTGGATATCAACTAAAGTAATCCCAAATATGCCATCGAACTGTGTTATGTTATGGACAATGCTTCATATTACAACAAGGAGCATAACAAAACTCCAACTAGGTCCTCAAATGAAATGGAAGTGATTAAATGGTTATTAAAAAATAAGGTGGAAGCTGATTTGTCAATGAGAAAAACAAAATATTTAATTTAATTAAACACCATAAGCCAGAAAGTGAAATTAATAAAATACTTGAAGCTCATGGACACACTGTGCTATGACTTCCACTACACAACTATGAATTAAATCCAATTGAAATGGCATGAGCAAAGCTCAAAAATGTCGTCAGGAAGAAATACTGTAGGAGATATTTGCATAACGAAATTTCTGCAGTTGGTGAAAGAAGGCATGTAGCAATGTTTTATGATTCTGCTTTTTATTCAGAACTAAATTTTACAGTAACCAAAACAAAGCTTATACAAACACTTGTTCCCATTGTTACAAGCTTTGAAACGATAACTCAAAATGACTGGAGTGCATAATGCCTCCAAGTGGAGAAACTGGAAAGAGAGTACTGGGCTAAGAATGGAATTACTGAAAACATACTAGATTCCATAGTCATTAATTTAGAAAGTGACGGTGACAACAATATTGACGGTGATACAGTTGATTATGACCTCTGAAATACAATGTATGTATGTACGTACGTACGTAGGCAATAAAAATTTCTTAAAAAATACACTGTGTATGCTTTCAAGCCTGACTATGCTCATACAATATAAAGTTTCTTTTGGTAGAAATGTACTATATGGTAGTAAAAGTGTTAACAGTTTTCCAAGATAACTACAGTCAAATGTGGGTCCAAAGCAATACATTCCTTTAACACTAGTTGTAGAAAATCAGTAATAATTTAAGAATTTCAGGGTAAAATTAATTAATCTTTCCCTAATAGAATGTGATTCAATGATGTAAAACCTTTGAAACTTATGGAACAGCAGCATTTAAATGTATCCTGTCACTACATCTCTATCTCAGTTACTATTCACCTGAGTCTATGACATATTGCTTATAACATGTGCACAATACCTATTCCAAAGACTGCTGAAATTTCCTTCGAAACATGTACTCCCATTCTGGGCTTTATGTAAAATGCTTCACATACAAGGCACATTCACATATAAAATTTTTTGGTACAAAACTTGTTTGTTAATCTGCAGCAATGTTATCCTTTTCCAAATGTTCACCATTACATACTACACACTTTTTCCAATTCTCGAAACACTTTAGGAACTTTTTCTTTGGAATAGATTATAGGGCTCTTAATTGTGCATTTTTAATCTCATCCATGCTTGCAAAACAGCTGTCGTTTAAGGCCTGCTTTGAAATGTTTATACCACTTATATACCCTTGTTTTACTCATGACACCCACCAAAAGCAATATTTAACATTTCTAAAAAATTGATACACTTTATTCCATTCTTATAATAAAATTTAATATAGAATCTCTAATCTATTTATATACAAAACAAATAATCATTGATACTATCAAAACACATGCAACCTTTCTGACAGCTGACAATAGAGAAAATACCCAAATGCATAACACCGTGCAGGTACTTTTCAGACATCTTTACGAAGGCAGTGACAAAAAAAGTGGTGCAAATCGGACTAACAAAACACGCGAATTTATATAATTTCTGGTTACTTTTTAAACGCTCTTCATGTTGCAATAATTAAGTTTCAATACAGCCCTTCAAAGAAAACTAGTAGAACACAAAGTGAAAATGAGCCTTAAATTCTACAAATTGATTGCACTATAAGGGGTTTGTTTTACGAATAGCAGCAGAGGAATATACATTCACATGAACAGGCAATCGGTTCTATGATTGTAGTAGAATCCTGACTTCCATTCTTATGTCAATATTATTTACTCTATAATGTTGTCTTTCAGAAGAAGCTGTCGTCTTTTGTATTTCTTAAGGTCTTAACACATTTGTCTGAAAATAAACGGTGCCAGAACCTATCTGTACATGGCGTCACCACAGATCTAATAGTTAACATTTCAGACAAATTACAATTTCTATTCTGCTCCTTTCTTTACCTACTTTCATATGACTGCACTGCTGTGATAATAAAATGAGAACACAGAGATACAAAAGATTTAATAAAATAGAACTGATGTCAAAGACACTGGAATCATTTGATTCCAATACTAGCAACAGGGAATAACAATATTAATGTGGAAGTAGTAAACTGCAGGAGTGTATATAGAAATGTCCCAGAACTGCTCTCATTAATAAACGGTCACAATGCCTACATAGTACTAGGGTACTAGGGACGGAAAGTTGGCTGAAACCAAATGTAAACAGTAATGAAATTCTAAACTCAGACTGGAATGTATATCGCAAAGACAGGCTGGACAGTGAAGGGGGAGAGTTGTTTATAGTGATAAGTGCAATAGTATCGAAGGAAATTGATGGAGATCCGAAATGTGAAATAATTTGGGTGAAGGTCACGGTTAAAGCAGGCTCAAACATGGTAACTGAATGTCTCTATAGGTCTCCTGGCTCAGCAACTGTTGTGGCAGAGCACCTGAAGGAAAATTTGGAAAATATTTCGAGTAGATTTCCCGACCATGTTATAGTTCTCGGTGGAGATTTTAATTTATCAAATATAAACTGAGAGACTCAAATGTTTATAATGGGTGGCAGGGACAAAGAATCCAGTGAAATTTTCTTAAGTGCTTTATCTGAAAAATACCTTGAGCACTTAAACAGAGAATCGACTCGTGGCGATAACATATTACACTTTCTGGTGACTAACAGACCCAAACTATTTGAAACAGTTCACGCAGAACAGGGCATTAGCGATCATAAAGCGGTTACTGGTTTGATGATTTCAGGTGTAAATAGACATATTAAAAAAGGTAGGAAGATCTTTCTGTTTAGCAAAAGTGACAAAAAGCAGATTTCAGAGTACTTGACGGATCAACACAAAAGTTTTATCTCAAGTACAGATAGTGTTGAGGATCAGTGGACCAAGTTCAAAACCATTGTACAATATGCATTATATGAGTATGCGCCAAGCAAGATCGTAAGAGGTGGAAAAGAGCCACTGTGGTACAACAACTGAGTTACAAAACTGATAAGGAAGCAAAGGGAACTTCACATCAAAGCATAAACATAGCCAAAGCCTTGCAGACAAACAAAAATTACGCGAAGCGAAATGTAAAGTGAGGAGGGCTATGCAAGAGGCGTTCAATGAATTCAAAAGTAAAGTTCCATGTACAGAATTGGAAGAAAATCCTAAGAAATTTTGGTCTCATGTCAAAGCGTTAGGTGAATCAAAACAAAATGTCTAGACACTCTGTGACCAAAATGGTACTGAAACAGAGGATGATAGACTAAAGGCCGAAATACTAAATGTCTTTTTCCAAAGCTATTTCACATAGGAAGATTGCACAGTAGTTCCGTCTCTAGATTGTCGCACAGATGACAAAATGGTAGATATCGAAATAGAAGACAGAGGGATAGAGAAACAGTTAAAATCGCTCAAAAGAGGAAAGGCCGCTGGACCTGATAGGATACCACTACGATTTTACACAGAATACACGAAGGAACTTGTCCCCCTTCTTGCAGCGGTGTACCGTAGGTCTCTAGAAGAGCGTAACGTTCCAAAAGATTGGAAAAGGGCACAGGTCATCCCCATTTTCAAGAAGGGACGTCGAACAGATGTGCAGAACTACAGATCTATACCTCTAACGTCGATCAGTTGTAGAATTTTGGAACACGTATTATGTTCGAGTACTGACTTTTCTGGAGACTAGAAATCTACTCTGTAGGAATCAGCATGGGTTTCGAAAAAGATGATCGTGTGAAACCCAGCTCGCGCTATTAGTCCACGAGGCTCAGAGGGCCATGGGCACGGGTTCCCAGGTAGATGCCGTGTTTCTTGACTTCTGCAAGGTATTTGATACAGTTCCCCACAGTCGTTTAATGAAAAAAGTAAGAGCATATGGACTATTAGACCAATTGTGTGATTGGATTGAAGAGTTCCTAGACAGCAGAACGCAGCACGTCATTCTCAATGGAGAGAAGTCTTCCGAAGTAAAAGTGATTTCAGGTGTGTCACAGGGGAGTGTCGTAGGACCGTTGCTATTCACAATATATATAAATGACCTTCTGGATAACATCAGAAGTTCACTGAGGCTTTTTGCGGATAATGCTGTAGTATATCGAGAGGTTGTAACATTGGAAAATTGTACTGAAATGCAGGAGGATCTGCAGCGAATTGACGCATGGTGCACGGAATGGCAATTGAATCTCAATGTAGACAAGTGTAATGTGATGCGAATACATAGAAAGAAAGATCCTTTATCATTTAGTCTTCCGAAGTAAAAGTGATTTCAGGTGTGTCACAGGGGAGTGTCGTAGGACCGTTGCTATTCACAATATATATAAATGACCTTCTGGATAACATCAGAAGTTCACTGAGGCTTTTTGCGGATAATGCTGTAGTATATCGAGAGGTTGTAACATTGGAAAATTGTACTGAAATGCAGGAGGATCTGCAGCGAATTGACGCATGGTGCACGGAATTGCAATTGAATCTCAATGTAGACAAGTGTAATGTGATGCGAATACATAGAAAGAAAGATCCTTTATCATTTAGCTACAATATAGCACGTCAGCAACTGGAAGCAGTTAATTCCATAAATTTTCTGGGAGGACGTATTAGGAGTGAGATTTAAAATGGAATGACCATATAAAATTAACTGTCGGTAAAGCAGATGCCACAGTGAGATTCATAGAAAGAATCCTAAGAAAATGCAGCCCATAAACAAAGGAAGTAGGTTACAGTACACTCGTTGGCCCACTGCTTGAATACTACTCACCAATGTGGGATCTGTACCAGATAGGGTTGATAGAAGATAGAGAGAGAAGATCCAACAGAGAGCAGCGCGCTTCGTTACAGGATCATTTAGTGATCGCGAAAGTGTTACGGAGATGACTCTGCAAGGGAGATGCTCAGTAGCTCGGTACGGGCTTTTGTTGAAGTTTCGAGGACATACCTTCACCGAGGAGTCAAGCAGGATATTGCTCTCCCCTACGTACACCTTGCGAAGAGACCATGGGGATAAAATCAGAGAGATGAGAGCCCACACTGAGGCATACCAACAATCTTTCTTCCCATGAACAATACAAGACTTGAATAGAAGGGAAAACTGATACAGATACTCAAGGTACCCTCCGCCACACACCGTCAGGTGGCTTGCGGAGTGTGGATGTGGATGTAGATGTAGTCAATTCCTAGAAAACAATTCTTGGACTTGTGGATTCAGCACATGACTCATGTCTAGTTAAAATCATTATGGATAAACCTTTTTTACTGTAATATTGTTGCAGAAGTATAGTATAAGTGAAAATATTACCTACAAGCTACCTACTTAATATAAACTATACTTTCTTTCGAAAATTACTTTTAACCTTGAATTTTGTTATTATTATTATTATTATTATTATTATTATTATTATTATTATTTACTGCCCCAAAAACTGATTTAATTAAAAATTTATAGTTGCGTTTACAATCCAATTTATGTCCTCTAATAACTCTTCCCCAAATCTCAAGCACATTTTTCAACTTGGTTACCCAAGAACTACAGAAGCAAGGTTGCAAAACACTTTTTCCAACACAATATATCAGTTTAAATTTATTTATAAGTGTCACTTATCAATTCACTTTTAAAATGCATAAATGCCCTAGCATTTATGAATTTTGGGCATTTGCTCAGGCATTTATCCTGGGCATTTGCCCCAAATTATAAATGTCTCTGGGCATTTCACTTGACTAGTATAGTGACTTAGCATGGTGAAATAACCATTGTGGGAAACCACACATGTTGGGATATCGCATTACCATGTGCACTCTGCTGCAGAGTTAAAACTTCATTCAATGTGAAAGGAAATATGGTGCGATGATATCTATAGATCCTTTATAAACGCCGACTTCCAGTAGTTTTTAGACACTTATTACATTCACACAAGATTTTTTTCACATTAACAGGGAGTTAGTTTTTTTTTTTTTTATCGGTAATATTATTGAAACAAAGGTATACTTCCTTTCATCACATCCTTATTGCCCTACCTGCTAGCCCAGCAGAGTAGGCAGGACCTGCATGGGGTTTTAAAAACTGGCAGATGGGTTGTCAATCAAAATTATAGAATTTGCTTAGATACCTCTGTCGTGAAGACTACTTCCCTTGAACGATATATATCCCAGTTCAAGTCCCAGTCTGGTACAAAATTTTTAACTGTCGGGAAGTTTCTTTCTTACTTTCGAGACATTTTCTGGTTTCCAAGCTATGTCAATCCAAAAGCATGCTCAAGATGCTAACAAATGTCTCCACCATCTTCATCAGGAATAGGTAGTGAATGTCATGATTGGTATAGTACACTCATTCTCCTTTTTTCTTCATTTCTTTGGCTGTCCTTCGTAATCAAAATTCTAAGGCTAGAAGCAGGTTCCACCCAATAAGAGTAAAAGATGACTTACTCGCTGTTTTGTGCCCAGAATGTTGGTTGCTGTTTCTAGGATAAGTATCAAAGCTAGGTTGCCAGGTTTCAGCAGTTCTTTCTCTTCATGTCCCATTATTACCGCAAGGGCATCAATCAGCACAAGAGGATCCATCCCGACCAAAGCAGACTGTCTAGCGGACATTGAAAATGGACCTGTTGAAATAAAAATTTACATCAACAGACTGCAGAAAAAAAGCCATATTAAATTAATTCATTTGTAATTCCACCAAATATGTAGAAGAATAGTGTTTTACAGATTTCCCAAAAGAATTTTTCAATTATTGTACATAGCCTCCAAAACTGCATTCGAACTTTGAAATATTATTTTCAAACATGCCAGAAAATTAAAATAATTCATACAAGAAAATGATAAATGTATGTCACCACAGTCATAAATAAAGTATAAAATAATAATGTCTTGATTATTTGACCAAATTATCCAATCAAATCACTGTTTTATCCCATTAGGTTTTCAAAAAATAGTAAATATAGTAATTACTAACTCCCTTGATGTTTTTTTTTCTCATAGTTGAGGGAAATGTGTCACCTTTAACTGACTGGTATCAACATTTCATATGTAAATAAAAATTGTTTTCCCTCTCTATTGCCTTTGGCATGGTGGGCATCTCCCAGGTGATACAATTCACCAAAGTTTGGTCAATTATGGATTCTATCACCTTCCACTGTCCCACTTTCCCCTCCCTATCTTACAGAACACACATGCACCACCTCCAAACAGCATGATGCTGTAAAGTTATAGATGGTAAACAAAAGCCACAAAATAATGTCGTGTGATGAGGGACACCCGTCGGATAGACCGTTCGCCTGATGCAAGTCTTTCGATTTGACACCACTTCGGCGACTTGGGCGTCGATGGGGATGAAATGATGATGATTAGGACAACACAACACCCAGTCCCTGAGCAGAGAAAATCTCGGACCCAGCCGGGAATCGAACCCGAACCCTTAGGATTGACATTCCTTCATGCTGACCACTCAGCTACCGGGGGGCGGACAGCCACAAAATAGGCTTATAATACCTACAACATGGGATGAAGGAGACTACAGGGGGAAAAGAGGAAAACAACATGCGTAACAAAGAGAGCTAACAAAAATGAAACAGTACTTGAAATTCCTGAATAGTATATAAATAATGGAAATCCATATATACTGACTGTATCCTGCCACTCATTAATGTGTCTCAGTCTGATCAAAAGGAGAAGTGCTACACACATAAGGAAATGGGACATACATCTACCGCCTTCTTCCAACTGTCACCATCTGTCTTCCTCCCCCCTCTGGGAAGCCTGCAACTGTCATTAATTATTTAAATGATGAAACACTGCACTATTTACGAAATATTTTCATGCTTAGCACAATGCGGTTCAAGGATTTATTCTCATTGCCAAATGCAAATATTTACATGAGTATTTTGTGTGATGTCTGCATATGTGTCTGATAAGTTGTTCTATCCCTTACAAGTCTTTCTTTAATTATTTCACTAACACGATCACAAACAAATCTTTTCCCTTCATAGTTCAAATGCATTCCATGCTTCGTGTGCAGATTACGATAGTCTGCCTCCTCCATTATGTAGGAAAACACACACACACACACACACACACACACACACACAAACCATCATTTACATTGTTTGTTTGAGAAACATTACAAGAAATACTTACGTAAATATTTGCACCTGACAACAACAGCAAATTCTCAAAACATTTATTGCTAAGCATGAAAAATGTGTAACTGGCACAGCAGTTTACTATTTCAACCAGAAACATTTGAGAAACACAAAGTGAGAGCAAAGGCAAGGAGGTTGGAATAACATCACTGACCAAGTGCTGCAAGTGGCTAAACACCGAAATGCGCAAAATATGTGTCTGAGTAACACAAAGGTGCCATGATCACAAAGCTCCGCATGCACAATATAGAGTCAGAGACACTTTGAAAACAGTTTTAATCAGCCATGATACCTTTCTTCGAACAAACCTAGTTCCTCCTATCAGCCACACTGCTGAGGGGCAGCGGCAGGAGATAAATCGCAAATTGTTGCGAAATTTAACAATTCAGATTTGCTGAGAACAGCATCCTCGGGTCAAGAAATTAACCATGTAATATTTGTTAACACTACTTGAAGGCCAATGCCATGCCATAATTTAATGTCACACTAAAAACATTGATCATGAAGTGTAAATCATAGGAAAATTATGGATGTGTTAATGCAAAATTGGACCAAACTGACATTGTTAGCATAGGAAACTTGGTGCGAACAATAAAAAATGTTGTAAATAATGAGAAAACATTAATTCTGGGAATGTAAAAGCAGTGTTATATTGTGTGTGTGTGTGTGTGTGTGTGTGTGTGAGAGAGAGAGAGAGAGAGAGAGAGGGGGCAAGGGGGGGGGGGGGGATGTTGTTAGCAAACAGAAAAATTGTATTTATGGCTTAAGATTAGAACAATACTAATACAGAATCAGAATTTGTAACAAAATTATAAACAAAACTCAAGGTTGGAGGGAGGGAGGGGGAGGGGGAGGGAGAGAGGGAGGGAGGGAGAGTGAGGGGGGGTTGGAGGGGGCTGGGAACGTTGCCCGAGGAGGAGGAGGAGGAAGAGGAGCAGGTGGTTACTGTTTAACATCTCATTGACAATGAGGTCATTAGAGACTGAGTGCAACTTTGGATTAGGCAAGAAAATCAGCCATGCTTTTTAAAAGGAACCATCCCGGCATTTGCATGAAGCAATTTAGAGAAATCCCAGTAAACTTAAATCTGGATGGTCAGACGTGGGTTTGAACCATACTCTTCCCGAAAGCGAATCCACTGTGCTAACCACTGTGCCACATTGCTTAGTAGGGATGGGAGGAAACATCATAGAAAGTGGTAAGAAAGAGATGGTCGTGGAGAGAGGGCATGGAGAAGATTGATGCAGAAAGGGGGTGGGAGGAGATTGGATACAGAAATGGGGGGGAAGGGGGAGCAGAAGAGTGGAGAGAGGGGAGGAGAAGAATATGGATGCAGACACGGGGGAGGAGGTGATGTACAGAGAGAGGGGAAGGATAAGAAAGGGGATGAAGGAGATTGTGACATATATTCATTTCTCGTACATATTGGAAATGTATGCTTTTTCTTTTCTATTTAACCAGACTGAGACACAGAAACATGTGGCCAGCAACAGTCAGACACACACACACACACACACACACACACACACACACACACACACACACACACACACACACAGAGAGAGAGAGAGAGAGCAGATGAGTGTGCACGCGCAAGTTTGGGCATTCCAGTAATACATAAAAATGCGTGTATTCAAATGAAATATCGGGCCATAATTTCAAAGTAATCAGTGAAGAACTTCCAGAGATATACAATTTTGTACAAATGAACTTTTACATTTTTATTTATATGGATGCAAGTTGTTGGTCAATCACTGGATGTATAAAGGACAGATCCGGACTGACTTGGAGGAGAATCAAAAGTACACCACTAAAAATGACTGTTTCCTGGTTGAAGAAAGGTGTGTAACACTGAGTTGATGCAAGACAGTCTACAGTATGAATACAAAAATCATGGTGCAGGCTGCCTCCTAATGGTACAGTGTCATCAAAAGAGGCTGTGAAAAAATGTCTTTCAGAAAATTTTATTAAATGGGACAATAGATATGCTATCAGTAAAGCAAATACCATCATTGCACATTTCACACCAGACACAAAGATCAATTTCTGGCCACACAACAGTAGCAAAAGGTGATGGTGGTGGTGGTGGTGGTGGTGGTGGTGGTGGTGGTGGTGGTTAGTGTTTAACGTCCCGTCGACAACGAGGTCATTAGAGACGGAGCGCAAGCTCGGGTTAGGGAAGGAAATCAGCCGTGCCCTTTCAAAGGAACCATCCCGGCATTGGCCTGAAACAATTTAGGGAAATCACGGTAAACCTAAATCAGGATGGCCGGAGACGGGATTGAACCATCGTCCTCCCGAATGCGAGTCCAGTGTGCTAACCACTGCGCCACCTCGCTCGGTAGCAAAAGGTGATCAGGGGAGGTATAAACAATATATGCGAATCAGACAAACTGAGAGCATGTCACCTCATGTGATTACCTCATGACACAGTCTTGATTTGACGTCAAAACATCGTGCCACTTTGACACTCATCTGGTATGATATCTAAGAATTTTTTCTTCAAGTAATAAATTTATATAAATCAAATGAAATTATTTGTCAGTTGATAACAGAAGAATTTCTCGAGCAAAATTCATCAAGAAATTTGGCATTTGCATACACTGAATTCTTACATGTACTGAAGAGAGACATATGAGTTGTTAGTCTGCTCATAATAAAAGTAATGTAATGAACTCAGCAGTTAATTCACAGAAACATTTGCCTTACCTGCTTGTTGGGATATTGCAACCATCGTGTAGTGACTGATCACGAACAAAAGTGTCTGCAGAACATGCGAGCGTAGTTCCTTTATTGCAGCAGCTACCAACATTGCTGTGTGGGAAAAAGAAAAACAATGAGCTGCAGTGTCACCTTTTACATATTTGGCATCATTTTCAAAACCTTTGTTCTAGGTAATCACTCCGGCTGTATAATACAATCCAGAAATAACATTATTTCATTGGTACTGCACAATAATTTCAAGAGTGTGGAACAGAACACAGTTATAAAGTTGACTTAGCAGCTGGTTTTCAATGTGGGATACTTCAGATTACAACTATTAAATGCATTTCTGACAGGTAAACGATTTTGTATTCCACTTCCAGAAACTTAAGTGAGGTTAAAGAACCATTATTCACAGTTGCTATGTTAACTCCATAACCCTAGAGCCTTTATGTTCTTCAAAGACAGCATTAATTCTAAGCCTGTTGTGTTCTCCACTTCCTGGATCACGTATCATTTACCTCATCATCACGTGTACCTCTGATCTCCTTCCAAACATGTCTGGGAGAAAGGGGATATAATCAGTCTTCTGACTGGTTTGATGCGGCCTACCCAAAACTCCTCTCCTATGTCAACCTTTTCATCTCAGAATAGCACTTATGCAACATATGTCCTCTGTTCTTTGCTGGAAGTATTCCAATCTCCATCTCCCTCTACAGTTTCTACTCTCTACACCTCCCTTTAGTACCATGGAATTTATTCCCTAAGGTCTTAGCACATGTCCTATCATGTTGTCCCTTCTTCTTGTCAGTGTTTCCCATATATTCCTTTCCTTACCAATTCTGCAGAGAATCACACCATTCCTTACCCATATGAATCCACCTAATTTTCAACATTCTTCTGTAGCTGATATCAAATGCTTCAATACTATTTTGTTCCAGTGTTCCCACAGTCCATGTTTCAGTAACATACAATGCTGCACTCCAAAATAACATTTTCAGAAATTTTTCACTCAAATACAGGCCTAGTTTGATATTAGTTGACTTTTCTTGACCAGGAGGCATGCCCTTCTTGAGAGTGCTAGTCTGTTTTCTATGCCCTTGCTCTATCCACTGTTGGTTATTTTGCTCTCCTCTACTACGTGATCACCAGTGTTGATGGTAAGTTTCTCGGTATTCTTGTTTCTGGTAATTATAATTATTTTCAGCTTTCTTCATATTACTCTCAATCCACATTCTGTACACATTAGACTGTGAGCCATAAAACTGCAAAGGCAAATTATAAAGTGTTTATTGGCACACTGGAGCAAATATTTCACTGGAATAGGAATGCTGAATAGTCCGTAGTTTTTTTTTAGTATCACCAAAGGAATTAGTGTGACACAGTCAGGCATGTTTCCACTGTCTAAGACGAATAAATTAAGTTAAAGGATGTCATATTTCATTCCAGAAAAATCTTACCAGCTGTTATGGTTGATTTTGTTTGTTAAATAGCTACAGTTACACCCAGTACAGTTCGGCTACAGTTTAGTTTTTTGTGCAGTTGTGGCTGAAGTCTTACCACCCTACAGACCGACAGCCAACCAACACTATCTCAGTCAGATCTCTCAAAATTATGGGATGAGAGCTTATACCTGCATCTCCTGTAGTGCTCTGTCCAATGACCTGCTACCATTTAAAAAAGACCTCTCCAAAAATCAAAACTACTTGGTGGATTCACTTTTTTACTGAATTAAAATTTTACTGCCTTTCAAATAATTGTTTGTTACACATTACTCTGAAATATAGCAGAGAAAATACTTTTTCCAGTTATTACAATAATCCATCTCCCTGACTGCCCTACAAAACTTGACATCAAGCTACAAATTAATTCAACAACTTATTAGGCTTGTGTCTCCGTGGAAATATAAATTTTGGTTTTATAAAGAGTGTGCCAATTGTAAAGGCGAAATTACAAAGCTGATCACTTATGTAGCTTACAGTTTGCTGAAGGGCTGAAGACACTCATTACGAAACTTCAAGAAGAAAAAAGTGAACAGAACCTTCCGAAATGTCAGCAAGATTGCTCAACTGCTGGAGATGCAGACGTAAGTGAAGTTCAAAACATGCAAACCGAAAGTGAAAAACCAAGAAACCTGTGAAAGGAACGTAAGTGAACTTTCCGGTTCTTTCAACTACTGATTACAATTGCGATGTGAACAGTTCAAGTGAATAATATGGAAAATAAAATGACTTTCTGAATCAGGCAAAATACAGAAAATTACTACCGCAGTCAAGTAATAAATACATTAGTTAAGAAGAGAAATATTTAGAAATGCATAAAACAATGTTGCTTCTAACACTCGGACACGATTTGGCATAACATATTTAATTATCATCATTACTGAGCACTCCTACTTTAGGTAAGCTTCATACCAAATGCACAAATATTAACCTTAGACAGCAGTAAACTAGCATTGGGGCTAGTTCTCACAAGTCTCAGTTTCAAATAGTAAATTATTTCAGGCCATAAATTGTTGACAGATTGAGCTAAATAGGCACACTGTGACATAAATTAAGACATTAATTTTGAGCAAATAGTTTGGATCGATGGAACGTGAGGAAATGCTTGTCAAAAGATTGATGACATGGGCACTTCCTGCAGTTAAAGGTAATATAATTATTCTTCTGTGCAACTTTATTTCCGATTATGAAGTCATAGAATCTGCTGCGCCTACGGTGGTGACTACTACTTTCATTACAATTTACTCTCTGCGAACTTCTTTCCCTATACAATTGTATCACTCCACAGTAACCTAAAGCCACTAATGGGTCGCAGCATATCTGACAGAAAACATCTGACAAGCATTCAACATTTCCTGTCTAATGTGATGATTAAAAATTCGGTGGATTCGTTAATATCTGTAGTTTTCAAGCTTTGGTTTCTTCCACAGACTGTCTATGTGAACAAAACATAAGTGAAACAGAAACACAGAATGTTGAATGTTTCTACTTGCATATTTGTACATTCTGCACCATACTTCAGCAAGTTAAACCAGACCGATGACCTCGCTGTCTGGTCTCCTCCCCCCAACAACCCAAGTTAGACTACAAGTTTCCTTTCCTAACATTTACAACCACTCTCTTATACGTGCATCATCTCCCTCCCAACACTTAGCAGAAATTATTCAGTTACCTGTAAGAGCAGTCTGATGAGTTGCCCTGGATCTGGCATCAGGGCATTTATATGGGACACCTTGTATTGGATTTATCTTGACACTCTGCTCTGTGAAGCTGTGAAAACAGGTAAGTGTTACTCAAAACATAATTCTGAGGGAAAACAAAATCACAATCAAACTTACCTACAAAGCAGTCAATGATGAAGGTTCCTGACATATCAAAAATATATGCAAAAACAGAACCGTGCCTTTTGTGGGCTACAGCCTTACTGACTGACCTATCAATATACAAATCTTGGCATGTTCTCCCCCACAGATTTGCATTTGCAAGTAGTTCTCCTCACCATACACACTTATCTTACACTCTCCTACATACTTTGCTGGACTAGCAATTCTAGAACATAGGGTTCGCATCGCGTACAAAAAGCAAGGGTCCAGTCCGAGGCACAAGCCGACACATGTGTTTCAAAATAAACAAAAATATTTTGGACTCCATTATCAACTCTGACTCATCTGATAGATTCTCCATTTTAACTTTCAAACCTCTAGAGTATAAACGGAGACAATAAAAAAGAAAAAGTGAAACTCTTAAGACCAACTACATGACATGCAAAAAATTCCACAGGAACACAAATTCTTGCTCACTGGGGGGACTTCAGTGACCAAGGAGAGGGAGGGGGGGAGATAATAAAAAATAAAATAAAAATAAGAAGAAGAAAGAAAGATCAGATGCACGGACAACTCGCACTTTGACGGTTCTGTAAAAACTTAGTTATGCCCATGAACAGTTCATAATGAAGATGCTGAGTCATAGATAGTCACAACAAAAAGACTGTCAGAAACTGAGCTTTCAGACACACACACACACACACACACACACACACACACACACACACACACACACACGTAGAGTCGACTCTCACACATGACTACAGTGTTTTGAAGGCAGACCGCGAGCAGCAGTGCACAATGGGAGACACACCCAGGTTGTGGGGATAAGGTGGGGACAGGTAGGGATAGCAGGCCAGGTGTGGGGGATGGTAAAATGCTGCTTGTGGGAACATACAGAAATGAGGTGAAGAGAGGATAAGGCAACTAGGTTTAGTCTGGAGGTTAGACGGACGGACGGGGTGAGGGGGAGGAAAGGGAGAGAAGTAAAAAAACTGAGGGTGCGTTCGTGGAATAGAGGGCTGTGTAGAGCTGGAATGGAACAGAGAAGGGGCTTGGTAGGTAAGGACAATGACGAACGAAGGTTGAGGTCAGGAGGGTTACAGGAATGCACAATATATTGCACGGAGACATCACATCTGCGCAAGTTCAGAAAATCTGGTGTTGTTGGGAGGATCCAAATGAGAGGTAGTTCTCCACCAGTGTTTCAACAACTACCTTTTGTCATGCCCTGAAATGAGAAAATGTCCTATGCACTATCCTTCCCACCCCTCCCACAGTGTTTTTCAACCGCCCACCAAACGTACAAAGTATCCTCGTCCATCCCTACTCAACCCCTGCCCCCAACCTCATGGCTCATATCCCTGTAATAAACCTAGGCAAAAGACCTGTATCATACATCTTCCCATCAACACCTACTGGAGTCCAGTCACTAACAACAGCTATCCCATCAAAGGCAGTGCTACCAGTCATGTGATTTACAAGCTAAGTTGCAAGCACTGTGCTGAATTCTACATGAGCACGACAACCAAAAAGCTGCCTGCCCCTTGGATGTGGCTAAGAAACAGCCAGACCACCCCGTTACTGAGGATGCTGCTCAGCTTGACATTCTTCATTTCAATGACTGCTTCACAGTCTGTGCCATCTGGATCCTTCCCACCAACACCAGCTTTTCTGAAATGTGCAGGTGGAAACTCTCCCTATAGTATATTTTATGCAACCATAACCCACCTGGCCTCAACCTTCGTTAGTCATTGTCCTTACCAATCTAGCCCCTTCTCTGTTCTCATTCCAACACTGCACTATTCCACCAACACACCCTCAGTCTTTTTACTTCTCTCCTTTTCTGCAACCCTCCCCCAATTCCATCCGTTCACCTAACTTCCAGACTGCACCTAGCTGCCTTATCCTCTCTCCACCTTGTACCTGTATGTTCCCACAAGCAGCCTTTTACTGTACCCCATCCTTACCCTGCTATCCTCCCCTGCTATCCTTCCCCCTCCCCACTCCAGTGTCCTCCTTAGTCCCACCAACCTGTTGTCTCTCCCATAATGCATTGTTGCTCATAGTCTACCTTCAGCTGCAAGAGAATGGTCATGTCCGCGCACACATACAGGGTGCGTTCCGAAAGTAATGCAATTATTTTTTTTAAAGTAATTTATTGAACAGATTTGCACAAACACTTAAAATTCTTCAAAGTACTGTCCTTGGGCGTCTACACATTTTTTCCAGCAACTCTGCCATGACCGGTACGCGCCCTGGAAGGCGTCTTCTGGGACCTCTCGCAAGGTCTTCGTCACGGCGGATTGGATCTCGTCTATGGACGAAAAACGGGTTCCTTTCAGGGCTGACTTAATCCTAGGAAACAAAAAGAAGTCAGCTGGGGCGAGGTCAGGACTATAGGGGGAGGTGGGGCAGCGTTGGCACCTGGTGTTTGGCCAGGAACTCGCGGACTCGTAGCGCGTTGTGGCAAGGCGCGTTGTCGTGATGGAGTTGCCAGGTAGCGGAGATGTCCTTTCTCGTCCTGATGACCCTTTTGCGGAGTCTTTCCAGCACATCCACGTAGTAGGCAGCGTTAACTGTCTGTCCTTGAGGAACAAACTCCTTATGGACCACTCCTTTGCTGTCGAAAAAGACAATGAGCATTGTTTTCACTTTTGATTTGCTCATTCTTGCCCTTTTGGGCTTGGGGGACTGATCAGTGTGCCACTCAGAGCTTTGGCGTTTTGTTTCTGGGTCGTATTCAAAAACCCAGGTTTCATCACCAGTGATGACGTTGTCCAAATAATCAGGTTCAATTTCAACACGTTGCAAAAGTTCACTTGAAATTTCCGCTCGGTTGGTCTTTTTGTCATCTGACAACACCTTGGGCACGAGCTTGGCGCACACTTTCCTCATCGCAAAATCTTCAGTAACAATGCGAAAAACAACAGTAGACGACAAGTTCAGTTCATTGGCAACCATCCTGATACTCAATCGACGGTCAGAGTCCAACAGTTGTCGCACACGAGCCACATTGTTGTCGGTTTTGCTGGTTGACGGCCGCCCAGAGCGTTGTTCGTCGTGAACCTCTTCCCGGCCTTCCTTAAAGGCCTTTAACCACCTCGAAACTTGTGAGTAGGACAGAGCAGAGTCCCCGTAAGCCTCACGAATCATTTTGTTAGTCTCCTCAAAAGATTTGTTCAGTTTAGCACCAAACTTAATCGTGTAACGTTGCTCGATCGTCGATTCCATTTTTTCCGTGACACGGTCGGCACGCAGAGGTTTACAATAACAGACGTCCTGCCGCTTCCACAGCTTGGAGAGCACTGAAACCGGTTTCGCGGCAAAGCTTAGCGTCCCCCCCACCTACTCCATGTGGCCCGCTCCCACTCCGACTACTAGGAGCGGCGCGGGAAATTCAATTGCATTACTTTCGGAATGTACCGTGTGTGTGTGTGTGTGGGGGGGGGGGGGGGGGGGTCCATTATATCCTTTCATAACATAATTACAAATTAATGATTTTCAGATTTTTCCTTTACTTTCACTGTGGAAGTTTGCTGCTTGCTTACTTTTGTGACTTTAGGTCAATGAAAAGTACTGTTTAGGTTTTGATGAGTGAATTTGCGAGATCAAAATGTGTAACATAAATGGCTGCATCTTTTGATTGCATCGACTTAGAAACTTACATATACTACACTGCCAAGTAACTATAGGACTTCAGCATGTGACATAAATTTCAACTTGACACATCTACCCATTCTCGAGTTTCGACAGACAGATGGACTAAGTGATCCTGAAGTGTTCAATTTTTACCAAATGAATTACGGAACCCTAAAAATTGTTGGAAACTATCCAATACATAACAGAACTAACCCAAGTGGCATTAAAATGAAAGAACTATGCAAAGAAAGCAATATTATCTTAAAGCAAACAATATTATCTTGAAATCCACACCCTTTAAAAAGGTACCTTTAAAACAGAAAACAAGGATCTCACCACACACACATCTACATAAATTCCAACTGTATCACGTGGCTATCGCACAAAAGTTCTATATAGAAACACAAAATGTCGAAGTCCTTAGGACAGCCAACCTACATTCTTATCACTACCTTCTTAAAATATAACTAAAAATCATCCTCAAAACCGAGCCACAACCGCAAAAGGAAAAATACACAATCCAGAAAGAGAGATTAAAGCTCAAGAGCATTTCCCCTTGTGACAGAAGACGCGCAAAACTAAAACTGAAGTCATATAAAAGAAGTCCGAATAACTAAAGCCAAACAACTAGCTCCCATAATGAAGGTCAAAACATGGCTGGTGGGCAGAAGAATGTGACAGACTTCTTAACCCACAAGCACTCATGCTATTATCATTTTGCTCACCAAAATTTTAAAACACTCAGCATTTTGCAAACAATGCCTAGAGGGTTCTCGTTCACTCAGTACCGTGTTTCATACGTCCCCTGACCCGTGTGAACCGTTATCGTGTCAGTATGCAGGGGTTTTTTTTTTTATTATTATTATTTACGATGGCTAAGTATATATATCATCACTCAACAACAACATTTTGTATTTTTGTACATGGATGTATAAGAAGAAAGAATTTTGGCGTGACTAGGAGATGTATGTAGGAGCACAATCCAATTTCTTATCCTCTACAGCATACTATAAAATGATTTACCAAGGAAACTGATGTTTCAGGTGCTTAAAAAGCCAGTGGTACATGTCAACTCTGTTCAGTTCAAAAAGGCAGATAAAAATTCACTTGGTGCCTTACTGAGAAACTACTCTACTCCCTCCAAATTAACAATGTAAGTGTAGACCAGATGTGGCTTGAATTCACAAAAACAATATAGACAGCAGTTTGTGATTTATACCAAATAAATTAACAAACAGCAGAGCCCATCCACCATGATATACGAAACAGGTCGGAACATGCGGACTTCTAAGAGAGACACTTATAGTAGTTTCCACAGCGGAATTTTGTGTTGAAATCTGGCAGAAAGTCCAAAGAGATTGCAGCTGTAAGTAAAGTATGCTAGCGGTAAGACAAATTCAATGCCTTCTCTGTGTGATAGGAATGGAAATATTATTGACGACAGTGCTGCCAAAGCAGATTTGCTAAACACTGCTTACCAAAATTCCTTCGGCAAAGAAGACAAAGTAAATATTACAGAATTTGCATAAAGAACAGCTGCCATAATCAGTAACTTATGAGGTAGAGGTCTTCGGAGCAGTGAAACAACTTAAATCACTTAATAAAATCAAGTCTTCCAGCCCAGACTGTATTCAAATTAGGTTCCTTTCAGAGTATGCTGATGTCATAGCTCCATACTTAACTATCATATACAACCACTCGCTTGACAAAAGATCTGTAACCTAAGACTATAAAGATTCACAGGTCATACCGATAAACAAGAGAGGCAATAGGAGCAATACACTCAATTACAGGCCCATAACATTAATGTCAATATGCATCAGACGTGATACAGGATCGAAAGGGGGGGGGGGGGGGGGGTGAAATCATTAAAACAAAGACATATCTCGATGCAGTGAGATCTTAACATGAAATTTTGATAACCAACCTTCTCCTCTGAATGCGAAAATATTTTGTTGACACAGAACTACATAGGGAGAAACAATCACCATAATACAAAAAGGTACATCACTCGCATGGGGAGATATAGCTGTTCGTTTTTTTCTGCACGATGTTCGAGAGTGGAATAATAGACAATTATTGTGAGGGTGGTACGATGAACCCTCTGCCAGGCACTTAAGTGTGATTTGCTGAGTATCCATGCAAATGCATATGTAGATGCAGAAATGCTTAACGTGTGACCGACCATGTAACTTTCAAAGGCATGAGTTCTTATGTGTTAAACTAAGAAGAAAGGAATGGCAATAATGACAATCAGAGAAAAACAAACGTAACAGACAAAACATTTCAAGTGCAAGGAAATTAGTGAATAAAAATCTCAAAAGAATTGAATAAGACAAAACAATACCATCAAAATCAAAACAAGGTTTTTCAAGACTTTTAAACATAAAATAACCAAATACAAACTACTAAACCTCCCGCTTCATGATAAAAACCAAAATTTGTCCACAGCATCAGGGATTACAGCAAAATAGTGTCATAATATTTCAAAATGCTCCTCAACTGTGAAGAATCCATTGAAAAAATGGGTGCCCCTCAACAACAACCACATTAACACGAAACCACCTACCATCGAAGAACAATTTTATCAAATCTCAAAATCTATATGGCCTCAGGAGAAAACCTAATCACAGCTGAACTCTGGAAGAATATCAATATAGAAATGTCATAGTCTCTCCCAAATCCATCTGAATACATTAGGATACATGAAAGAATTCCAGATGAATGACAGATGGCCTTCATGCATCTGCTTCATATGAAAGGGTCCAAAACAGACCTAATCTATTTGAGGATCTCATTCAAGTTATTCACTTGACTGTTACTAAACAGAGCAGAACCCAAAATCGACCACCAACTTGGAGATTACCAAGCAGTTTTCAAAAATGGAAGTTCCTGCCCAGCACAAATACTAAATCTCAAAAATCTCGTGGCTCAACAAAACTAAAGAGCAGAATCATATGTTATCATTTTCACTGACTTTCAAAAAGCATACTGCTCAATCTACATGACAAAACCACAAACCTAATTACAGAAATCTCTACCATCACATACTCAAAATTTAAATTCATGGGAGAACTCTCCAAATCTTTTCAGATAAAAACTGGTGTACAGCAAGAAGATGGACTCACCATACTGCTATTTAACCACACCCTAAAAAAAGTACTCATTGAGTGGAACACAAAGTCCTGTAGTGGAATCCGACTAGAAACAAAAGGCATCAAAGTCAATGGCCAGGCTTTCACAAATGATATGGCCATATTGGCCAAGACATGTGAAGCAGCAAAAGAACAGAACCCGTGACTGGAAAAATAAACAGAAAAAACAGGTCTCAAAGGCCCACCTGAAGAGACAAAATTAGGACAAACATAAAAAAACACCAAAACATTTTAAAGTTAGTTTTGTGTGTGTGTGTGTGTGTGTGTGTGTGTGTGTGTGTGTGTGTGTGTGTGTGTGTGTGTCAGCCAAAGGATTCAAATATCTCAGAGAATGTATCAGCTGAAATGCCCCTCAGAAAAAAGCAACAACATGTGGAGGAAACACAGTTGAACTGGAACCCCAAAAAAACATATAACAAGGAGTCCCTCTCGTGGAATGCAAAAGTTAATGGAAGCAGAAGCCAAAACACTGTCCATAACCATCGATGACCCAACTGAAAGGTGCAGATGAAAGGAAGGGAGATACTAAGAAAAATCCTAGGCCCTAAGTTCCATAAAACTGAATTAAACCCTTTATAAAGACAACCACAAAACCCTCAAGACACAATGAGGAAAAGAAAAATTTATTTTTACGGACACATGTGCAGAATGAAGCCAAGTCTGCATACCAACCAAAAATTTAGCTACTTCTGAAGAAAAAAATAAATATAATTACTTTAAGGAAGTGGGGGACTTAGCTGGACTCCAAATCACTGACAATATGCTCACAGATAAAACTGCGGGGACGGAAGCAAGGGGTGGGGGGCATAAGAACAGGAAGTTTCGAGTCAATATCAAATACAAACAAATGGCCCCGGTCTCTGAAGAAAAAGAAGAAAGGACGGAAAGATCGGAAATAACAAAACAAATCTGCACGAACAGAAAAGCACAAACATTAAAAAATATTAAGCTACTGTATCCCAAAGTTAAGTGAAACAGAAAAAATATTCAAGCCAAGTCTTGGAAGCAATAACATAAATTAACCAGTTCAGGTTTCTAGTTATTAAATAGCATTCATCAAACGGGTTGACATTGATCAAAAGCTAAAAGTTTCAGCTACACATACAAAACTATTGTAATAAACTGAAAGAAAAAGCAGTGTTTGCTTTGAAAATTATATAAAACCATGGTTCTGATCACATTTTTACATGTAAAAGTGAACCTGCAATGGATGTTTCTGCCTACTGCATTAGCGAAAAGATGAAGTAGACAGAGAAAATATGCCACAAGTAGTTTACTTTGTTTGGTACTCACAGGTGGTTATTCTTACAAAAAATTAGAGGGGGAGATGTAAACTGATATGAAACAACAACTATTCCAGTCTCTGTTGCATACCTTGGATGAGAGAAAAGCCTCTTCATATCTTTTCTATCATTCTCCAAGCTTATGGATGCAATTAAGTAGCAATTGACAACTTCCCAGCTCTGTCTCCTATAGAACGGATCAGTCGAGCTGCTCTTGAGGGCGGTGAATGCAGTTTCTATAATCTAGAAAAGACGAAAACAGCATTATGTTGATTTCTATCATAACAAACATTTGAACTTAAAACAAACTAATGTTAAGTAGATCCATTATATTTGGGCATGGAGCCACTGAAACTATTTCTTCAATGGTATTTTAGCCATATACCAGTCTGCCATCTTCCAAATGAGTCGTCTGTCAGTACACTCGAAAGATAGTGGAAAGGCATACGTCCACAATATTAACTGAAGAAATGGAGCAGCTGCACATCCAAAATCTAATTGATTAGTCAATGTGTCACAGAAACAGGAAGATGCACACAATGTTTTAAGTTACCTTCTCCACAGGTAAGTTTATCTGCCTGGAATGATCCTGGAAGCAGACTGCCATCTCAGGTCCAAGACTGTCAGTTGTGCTGTATGTCAGTTTCTGAGGCTCCACCATCATCTTACGGTTTCCTCCTCCAAATTTTCCAAGAACTCTGAAAAACAGCAGATATTTTTATTGTTTAAAACTATCAAATGATTTAAATAACATCATGACTATATATTTTTATTGTTTAAAACTATCAAATGATTTAAAGAACATCACAAATATTAGTTTAAACAGCTCTTTTTATAATCACATCTATTGACAGCAAACAGTATGGTGTCACAGCAACAATAGTCGAAAGAAGTTTACCAACTGAAAGCAAACCAGACACAAGAAAACAGGACACAAAAATTTTGTGTAGGTGTAATACACAGTACTGCTTGACAGAGCAAGACTAAGTACTTGAGCATGACATTGAGCAATCATATTTGTCCCTCTTTCCTTCCTTGAATGACCCATTTGGTAAGTCCTCTGAACACATTAAGTAAATTTAATAGCAGTGTAATACAACAACATCCTATTATCAGCCTAATATTGTGCATAACAGATAAGCCTTTGCCTGTGTGCATTCAAACAATATTCTTTATCAGAGTAGTAGTCAAATAATATGACAAGAACTTCTATTATTTGTGATGGTTTGCTGACTCTGTGAAAAACATAACTGGAGATAAACAGCAACATCACGTCTTATCAGTGCCATATAGTGGTCCTTTTAAAAAAACATTGATCCTCATAGCTTCTACTACACGAGTTTGTTGAGCATCTTTGTTATGGTTTCGCATTTACTGCATGAACCTGTTACGAAATGCACTGCTCTTCATTGAGATCTTCCTCTCTCTTCTATTTATCCTATTGGGAGGGATCTCACATGAACGAACAATACTCAGGAATCAGCCAAACAAGTAATCTGTAAGCCACATTGTTTTGAAAATGAATTTTATTTCCTTGAGTTTCCCCAATGTATCTCAGCCAGGCATTTGCTTTTCATACTGTCTGGAGTCTGACTTCAGCTGCCGGAGACTGTGGTTATGTGTGTGCGAGTTGCATGTGCGCGTGCCGTGTGTGTGTGTGTGTGTGTGTGTGTGTGTGTGTGTGTGTGTGTGTGTGTGTGTCTATTTTTGACTAAGGCTTTGTTGGCCGAAAGTTTATTTTGTGACAGTCTTTTTGTTGTGCCTATCTGCGACTCAACATCTCCGCTTTATGATGATTATTTAACTATCCTTTTCATAATATTGTTACATTCCATCCTGGATTTCACTACTGTTCTCTTTTACATGGTTGTTCCACTTCAGGTCACTACGGACAGTTACTCCTAGGTATCTTATGGTTGTCAAGTTTCCACTGATTTTAATGCCAACAGTGTAATCAAAATAAAACAATTCACCACAATGTGCAAACTCTCTTTTACCATTAATGTATGAAATATTCTTGGATATTGTATCACTGCTTCGGAAGGAACTTTGTCAGCTTAAGACTACCGCAATAGGCATAAAGCTGCCTACTGCTACATCTTCAGTGTAATTTCATCATTCTGGCAAGACGAACAATTGATCATACCTAAATGCCACATGTGCCACTTGCTCTGAGGGATTTCGAAGTGTCCTCCACAGTGCCTGCATCAGCTCTGCACGTACTGGCTGAATATGTTCGTACAGGAAATCAGGCTGCAAGTTGTCCACACACAAGTCCAATGTTCTTAGGCCCTTAAAAAAAAAATAAAAAAAACATTAAACACTGTTTATATTCAAGCCATATCTAGCTAGGAGTCACATTTACTAGGAGTCACATTTACTGCTATCAGTCTCCAGTGAAACTGGAACTGACTACATGTCGTATCCTCAAGACCCTTGCGGTTTCTTGTGTATATCAGTGATCTTTTATCAGTAGCATCAGCAGATGCCAAGCTTGTTTTGTCTACAAATTGTATAAATATTGAAATAAATAGCAAATCAAATTGTGGTTTCAGAAAGAGTTGATGTAATCCCAATCAACATTAATTAACAAATCAATTCTAGCCAAGGTATCATCATTAAAGTCAAAAAACTGAATGTATGCAGTTTCAAACTAGAATGAGGCACCAATTCAATCTACGCAGAAATGAAAAGAGCGTGGATGTGGGAGATATAGACTTTGTTAAATTCCAAATATTAACAGCTGATACCAAAAATTCATAATGAATTCATTTTGGGAGGTGTATACAATGGTGTGAATTTAACATTGTCTTTGAAGTTTATAAATAAACTGGGTATACTTACAATAAATTCTCAGTTTAGTTATTCCTTAATGGATTTTGTCCTAAATTACATATATCTCTTTCAAAACAACACCTCTGTTCATGTAATTTATTCCAGCAATATGAACAATCTTCATAATGGTACAATCACTCACTTTGCCCCGGAAAGTTACCAATTATTTAGGAACTTGCATTTCAAAAGCTTGTAACCAATCATAAAAAGTCTAGCTGCTAAAGATGAGCCTAAAGAATCAGTAAGCAACTCCTACTCCACTAGAAAATATCTTAGGAGGACTAACAAATGCACAGTTAAACACTGTTAAGATACTCCCACCTAAAATGGTTGCCTGTTTGAAGTGTTAACTGACTCTCACCTTTGGTGACATGTTTTCGTGAAGCTCTATGGGACTCACAAAATCTATCATATGTAACAGGTGATTTGTCAGGGAAAAGATGCCCTGTTGTTAACATACGGTCATGGGAAACCACTTCCCTAGCCATACTCCTGACTTCCGCCTGCCGACTACACCCATCACGCATGTTTTTTCGTCCAAATTTTTCTACCATACATACACCCACAAAGTGAAAGCCAAGAGATATATTGCATTCAAAAGGTTTAATTCAATGTATACTCCAAATGAAGCTACGACTGGGTCAGTTTTTCTATACATACTAGTAACTCAAACAAACGCTCGAGAAATTGTGAGCAGAATCAAAATAGAAACTTTCACAATGTACACAGGTTGGCTCAATAGGTTGGAAGGATATGCTCAAATTGTTTACAAAAAAACCATGGCAAGGTCAAAAACATGAATGAAAATTCTATCACTGCCTACAAAAATGGTGTCTTGGTAGGCTTGACAGCAAGGTATGAAAGGTAATTAAGCTCTAATGCAGATATTTTTCGACTTACTGCAAAACACTAAATTTGCTTTTCCTCCTCCCAATACAATCAGCAAACTTCAGCTCATGTTTCAAAAAATTATAAAAGTGACTAAAAGACTGATGAGCCAAAATCTGTGAATCTCCCAAATCCCTATTCATAATGAGTCTTATTTCATTTGTGCAGGGTCACATAAAACTTCAAGTCATCAAAATCATTTCAAAATCGTTGCCAGAAGGCTGAAATATTTTTGGAGGGAGTCTGGGAGTTACTGGTGAATATTTTTGTAGTGTACATTACTGACTAGATAGATAAATTTTGTCATAGATATGTGAATGAACAAATGTCAATGTTAATGATCATGATGACTAGGACTGAAATGCAGTCTGCCAAAAAGTGTAACATCCATCCATCTACTTTGAGACCTCCACTAATCTTTGTTATTGTAACCAAACACTTTGATGAAGTTATATGTTGCACAAGTGTTATTTGAACCAATGAACACTGATCATGAATATAAAAAGTTTACTTTCGCAATGTATTTGTATACTCTACTGTTCGACTGTATGTTTTATTTATGTGCATGTATCATGAAATGGGTATCTGCAAGCCAAGATGATGTTTGTGGAACCTGCTGGTCAGGCAGTTTATTCCGTATTATTGTGTTCTGTCTTGGAGATATGGTGCAAGTCACAGAGGAAGAGAAACGGTAAAAATGCCTATGATGCCATAGGGACAAGAAAAGTAATGCATTCATTCAACTGCAACCTGTTAAATAAGACAGACCAGTTGTGGGCTTAGTCTTTTGCAATGTTATTGTGATGTTCCCGAAGTTAGAAAAAACTAATATTCACTGTACACAAGAGTGCAATATACGATATGCCAGAAACATCATATTTATTCTGACAATTCAATGTTGGGTTTGTACTCCAGCAGTAACTGTAGCACTTCGAGAAATTAAATTCAATCGCAAGAGGTTGTCAAGTGTCCTGAAATAATAAGGTGAACAAGATTGAATAATAGAAAATCTTAGCTCCCAATTAGACTTTACATAGCCTCTAAATATCACAGCGAAGAACAAGTGGAACATCACACTGTGTACGTCCTTAGTACTGGATAGTAATAGTCAAAACATTAATTGAGTCAGTTGCATATCTGTCAAAATATTCTCTATCGCCACATGTTAATTATCAGTCTGTGGTGTGGTAGAATGTCTAATGCCTTTTGAAAATCTGGGGAAACTGAATCTACCTGCTTATCACCATGTCGAATTGGAAGACGTTGTGTGAATAAAGAAAACAGAATCTGTGAGCTTTTGTGAAGAGAAGCTTTACCCTCAAGAGAGGTCATAACATTTGAGCAAAGTCTTGCACAGACTGATGTCAGCAATATTTGTCTTAAAATCTGTGAACACTATCTTTTCCCCTTTCTGTAAACTGTAGTGATCTGTGCGCTCTTACAGTCACACGGGACTATTCGCTACACAATAGATTCTTAATACATGAGCTAGGGAAGAGGCTAATTCCACAGCATATTCTATGTACATTGTCAAGTCACATTAACGTGACTGCTGCCTTTGTTCAATAGCCACTTACAGAGGCAAACGGTACCATTGGCAGTGTGGCTCTAAAAGTGTGTCAGGGAGAGGGGGAGGGCAGCAGCAGCAGCAGGAGGAAAACAATGCAGATTGTCATAATGCAGAAACAGAATGATTTGTCTGATATCAAGAAATACAGATAATTGGCTTTCGAGCCAAGGTGGAAGCATTTCCAAAACGGTAAGTTTGTAAGCCGTTCAAGTGCCACTGTAGGTTAAGTATACCATGCACGGTAAAATGGTGCTGTTCAAAACTGATGCCGAAGCAACTGTGGTGCAACATGCCATAGATGACAGGGGTGAGCGATGGCTGTGGAAATGTGTGTGGGCGAATAGACGTACAACTGTTGAAGTGACTGCCCAGATGAACTAAGGAGCTCCCAACTGTGCCAACTGGGCTACCAACAGTGTCAACTCAACAATAATTCAGCGAACATTGCTGTGTATGGCCCTCCACAGCAAGCGCCTTGTTCATGCACATACGATACATGTTCATCGGCGACGAAGGTTGGAATTTGCTTCCGAATATTGTGACTGGATGTCTGAGAGCGGCAACAGGTGGCCTTTTCAGACAAATCTTATTCTCCATTGGCATGGAATGGCTGAAAGCAAACACCATGCAACAGTCATAAGAAGGGTTCAGTACGGAGGAGCGACTGGGTGATCCTGTCATTCTGGAAGGCACAATGGATCCACAGGTATACATCTATCCTTGGTAACCATGCCCACTCCTACATCCATTCATTTTTCCTCAGTACTAAGATATATACCGGGATGAAAATGCAACATGTCACATAGCGCACAGTGTATGTGCGTGGCTTGAAGAGTGCCAGGACGAGTTTATCGTACCCCCTGGCCACCAAACGCCCCAAAATTAAACCCAATCAAGAATATGTAGAACCACTTAATCAGGCTGTTCACATCATGGATCCTCAACCAAGAAACCTAGCACAGCTGGGCACGGCACCGGAGTCAGCACGGCTCCACATCCCTGTCGATACCTTTCAGAATCTCACTGATACTTCCTGCACATCTCACAGTGGTTCACAGTGCAAAAGATGGTTATTAATCTTCTAACACAGGTCCACATTAATGTGACTCTATAGAGTAAAACATAGCAGGAATTACAGCATAGCCTGTTATGAGTCTTCTCTGTTTATTAATACTTGGCTGATTATTCTGATCCCTCTCATTTATGAATGTGTGTAGTGGTCAGACTTTGGTACGGTAGTATCTTCATACATGAATTCATTTTTAAGGAAGCAATTTTGTCCTTATGAACATTTGTGGCACCTAAATTACACTGGAAGAGTTGTGAATAGAGAGAAAATATATATAAGTAAAACAGAATTCGAGAATTGCAAAATATTTCATTTTTCACCAAGATAAACCACTGACCTGGCTGATGAGAGTGTGAGAACCATTCAAAGCAGATACTAGTGGATCCATGAGCATTGGCAGGTATGGCAACAGGGAGCTCAGTCTGACAGGAACTGTGAGGCACAGCTCCACAAACAGGTCCTTCATGTGCTGCTTGTGCAAACCACTCTGCAAGCTGTTCAGTCCTGTGAAGGGAATAGTTATATGGAACAGATAGTTCTGCGAAATTCACATGCAAGTAACCACAAGATTAAAATAAAAAGAAAGAATTTCAGCCAATGATACGCCTTGTCAAAATTAGAGATCAATGAGAGGTGTTTAAAAAAAAACACTGAACAACTGCAATTTGAATGCAAGAAGTGGACATAAATTGCCTCCAAGATTTAACAGACAGTTAGTAGCACAGTCCTTACAGCGAAAATAACAATGGCTAAGTGAGCAAGTCCCAAACAAAAAACCCAAAGCTCAGTGGTTGGATCCTTAGTCAGTCCAGCATTTCTTTTGTCACTTACTGTTTCCTTCACCAACGGCAATGATTTTTACATGACAAAAACTGTGAAAGTAAACATTGCAATACAATTCCTGCATACTGAACTTTGCCCTTATTCACCCCTGCCGGACCGGAACCCACCAATGGCACAGAAATCTCATTTTCACAGTTTAGGAGTGTTTTGGCACCCGCAGGTTGGTGCACGACAGTCTATATGGATCATCTAGTTGTTTACAAGGCTGCCGCAATAACAATAGTCAATCAGAGAACACATGTAGCTGCACCTTCTTTTCTGTTCACAATAGTCAAACCTCTCTACTACTGTAGGTAGCAATTACTATGCTCAGCTGCAGATGATACTCGTGGCTGATAAACATTAACAGTTGTAGTCCGCTTCCTTGTGTGCTTTGTACCCCTGTGGCGTACGTTTTTTGCACTGCAGAATGTCTGAAGCACGAATGTGAAGTGTGCAAAAAAGGGTGGCTGCTAAATGCAAAGTTTAATGATCTGCTCATGTTTTGAGTGTTGAGACACGAGTTAGTGTGCTCTGTGTGCGATTCTTTTGAGAAGAAGAGAGACAATGGTGCGACTCTACTGCCTCTACTGAAGTTAGACAAAATAACTGCAGTCACTTTGAATATACATAAACAACTATCGTCAAATTTTATAAGGAAAAACAACTGTGTGTTACACTTCAGAGAGATTTCATATCAATTCTGTATTTCTGGAAAGCTTTTCACACTGTACCACACAAGCAGCTTGTAGATTGCATGCCTATGAAATATTGTCTCAGTTATGTGACTGGATTTGTGATTTCCTGTCAGAGAGGTGACAGTTCGTAGTAATGATGGAAAGTTATTGAGTGAAACAGAAGTGATTTCTGGCATTTCCCAAGGTAGTGTTATAGGCCCTTTGCTGTTCCTTATCTATATGAACAATTTGGGAGACAATGTGAACAGCTGTCTTAGGTTGTTTGCAGATGACACTGTTGTTTATCGACTAATAGCATCAACAGAAGACCAATGCAAATTGCAAATTGATTTAGGGTGTGAAAATTGGCAGTCGACCCTAAATAACAAAAAGTGTGAGGTCATCCACATGAGTGTTAAAAGGAATTTGTTAAACTTAGGTTACATGACAAATCAGTCAAACCTAAAGGCCGTAAATTCAACTAAATATCTAGGGATTAGAATTACAAACAACTTAAATTGGAAGGAACACATAGAAAATGTCATGGGGAAGGCTAACCAAAGACTGCTTTTTATTAGCAGGACACTTAGAAAATGTAACAGATCAACTAAGGAGAATGCCTACATTACGCTTGTTCATCCTCTTTTAGAATACTACTGTGCGGTGTGGGATCCTTAACACGAAGGACTGACAGAGTACATCGAAAAAGTTCAAAGAAGGGCAGCGCATTTTGTATTATAGCGAAATATGGGAGAGAGAGTCACTGAAATGATACAGGATTTGGGCTGGGAATCATTAAAAGAAAGGTGTTTTTCCTTGCGATGGACTCTTCTCACAAAATTCCAATCACCAACATTCTCCTCCAAATATGAAAATATTTTGTTGACACGGATCTACATAGGGAGAAACAATCATCACAATAAAATAAGGGAAGTCAGAGCTTGTTTGGAAAGATAAAGGTGTTTGTTCTTTCTGCATGCTATACAAGATTGTAATAATAGAGAATTGCGAAGGTGGTTCAATGAACCCTCTGCCAGGCATTTAAATGTGATTTGCAGAGTATCCATGTAGATGTAGATGTAGATCGTAGCATGGTGTAGTCAGTTTTTAAGAAAAACAATTAAGGAGCCGTTTGAAGACACTGTGAGGCTTGACAAAACCTTGCTAAAAGGCAGTCATTATCTAAGAAAAGACTGATAATGATAGCATATGTGGAAGTTCTGCTGTTGGAAAGGATGCAAAAATTATTGTCTAGCATGCTGAAACTGCATCTGGTTTCCTAGCTACCTGCCTCCATGTTTACAAATTGGAGAAAAAAAAGAGGAACTACTATGATGTAATGAACCACAATAGTTTTCTGAAATCGTACTAAAGTCAATTACTGGAAAAATTATATCAGCCATCTGTCATCGTAATGAATAGTGCCCCTTACCATTAAGTTATTAAAGATAAAAGCTCCAACAACTACAATGAAAAAAGGTGACAGTGCTGAATGATTGAAACGCCACAATATGGAATTTCAGGACGATTTATGTGAAGTGGAACTCCTGTAATCTTGTGCATCACACAGAAACAGTTCTTAAAGAAGTCAGTGTAGAAAGTAATATAGAGAAATATAGCTGTATTCTTCGGCAATTCCAATGACACGTCCATAGGCCTGAGCTCGTAACAACCGTGTTGAGAAAGAAAGCAAATCTGAACTAAGTGCCATTTACCCTATGCTGTAATTTGTCCATTTTTGTTGTGTGTTTCATATTTCTGACTGAATGCTGTATATTGCATTTTTGCACACAAGAAATCTCATCTTATATTACGGAATACCTCTCTGCACAAATATGATGTACCAAATGCACTATGATTGGTAAGTACTTAAGCATTTTATATTATTTTAATATTGTGAACTACTGTATTTACATGAATGAAATTATGATTCAAATCTATATGTGTGTGTGTATTGCTGACAACAGCCGTAATGGCCAAAAGCTATAATTGTGTGTATCTTTTTCTTGTGCCAATTGCGACTAAGCATCTCTGCTATATGGTGAGTAGCAACTCTGCTTCTCTAATATTGTTACATTCCATTCTGTATTTTCCATTGTTTGAAATTGCATTATGGTTCACAGTCCCAGATAAACCGCGGATGGCCCTCAACTGCCTGAGTCGGTCAGTTCAAAGATCTGTCCGGTAGGACTGTGACTAGTAAAGCATTGTGGTGATCCAACCGCCTTTTTGGGTTATGACAGCTTTACCTAGATGCTGCAGTACACCCTGCGACATTACACTGGGATGCTGAAGAGATACCAGAAAAAGAAGAACCCAACCAAACAACAGCAAGACTTTGGCAGGATTTGTATAACTAGAAAGAATATAGCCAAAATATTATCAAAAGTAAAGCACTGCTGGAACAGATCGACCAGCACTGCTGGAAAAACAGATACTGCAAATTGTTATCAAACTTTCAAGCCTAGCCGAAACGTGATATCAGATCGCAGTCTGGATTTTACAGATGGAAATTGGAATCTAGTCCCAAAAAATACAGAAATATGCCAAGTTTTGATGTATCATCAAAGACAGAAATGGAATGTGTCACCAGAAGCCTCAAACACAATAAAGTAGGCTGAGATGATTCAACAGTAGTAAAGCTGTCGGGGAGCGCAAATGATAGTACCACACACAATACAGTCACGCTTATCTAGAACATTTGGGATAATATGTTGCATCGTTATGTTTGTAAGCAACTGATACTGACAAATGGGCAATGAGGAATGTGAGACGTTACACACTGAGTTAGTTGATCAAACTTCTGAATAAAGTAATGTATATCTTCAAAGCAGAAAACACACAGAGGCATTAAAAGCTAAGACCTAAAGTCAAACTCTTGCTCTTTCAATACGTTTATCTAACACACAATAAAAACTAACCACATTTACAAACATAGTGTTTTGCTTTGTGACACTAATATTCAGATTAAATATACCGTCTGTTATAACTATAACAAACCTTGTAACAAGTTGGGAAGGAGCGGTAAAAATTCTTGATACAGTAAGTCATGACTGCCACCACCAATCGATCTAAACAGGGCACGTAGCAGGAGGAAATAGTTAAATGGCTCTTTCGCTGTCATCGCCAATTCCATTGACCTACATAGAAAATAAAACGAAAATAATCATTCAGTATGTCAAATTATCTCACAGCTGGAGAAAAAATCATATTTGAAGCATGAAATATGAACAGCATATAAAAATGGAAGCCAAAGAGTGGTAGTTTCTGCAGGAAGTTAGCCACCTATCTGTCAATCCTATGTACTACATCAGCTACTGGCTTTAGTTATCTCTCTTACTTCCAGCAGACAACGCCTGCATTAAGTGCTCTCCTGTCAGCTTCTTATGAGTCCACGTTACACAACAGTAGTTGGCCATAGTAAAAACAAATACACTGACAATATTTCAGTTGCAATGTCCCTAGGTTCAGGGGTACAGTCAATATAGAGCTAACTTGCAAAACTCTGCACAACGCCTCATTCTTACAGTAGTTGTACTTCTTTACCAATGACAGCTATGTGATACTAATGTGTTTCAATGTACAACACCAGTATGGAAATGAACAGATTATTTCCTTTTCTCTTGAAAAAAGGAAAAAGATAGTAACACATGCTGAATTCAATATTAATATCATAGCTGACAGCAATGGTGTGTCCACCTTCACTGACTTAGTAAAAAACTTTGGTTTCACAATAAATGTCATGCAACCCACTAGAGTAAATGCACAGTCAGCTACCTGTGTTGATAATATTCTAACAAATTATGTATTTGAAGATGTTTATAAATTTTGCATAGGTTTAGGAATCTCTGACCACTGAACTATCAAAAATTAAGAAATTTTATGTAACAAAAGCCATGTGAAAAGGAACTTCAATGAAAAAAATTCAATTACATTTAGAAATAAGTTAAGAGAGGTTGAATGGGCTTACAACAGCTGTATTTCAAATGTTAACAACTTTAACAATTTTTAAGTAGCTTTCTTGAAATATTTAATGAAAATTTTCTGCTTAGAACCATATGCAACAAAATGACTAATAAACTTAAGTGGATAACCCAGGGTATAAAAATATCTAGTGCCAGGAAGAGGGGAACTCCATAATGAACTGAAATGTAACCAAACCAGATGTTTTACTAAGTATGTTCATCATTATAAAGCTACATTTAAAAAAGTTGTGAAGGCAGCTAAACAAACCGCAGGCAAAAAGTTCATTGCACAACATAAAAGTAAAATAAAAGTAGTGTGGTCTGTTGTCAAATCAGAGTTAGGTGCTAAGAGTTAGTAATAATGAAATATCTAGGATTAAAGTAGATAGAAGCTTTATTGTAAACTCGGCTCAGACATCAGAGTGTTTCAATTAATTAGTCATAAATGTGGCAAAGTCAGATGTTGATGTAGCAGAGAATCACAGTAAAGTAAATCCCTTTGGAATCCACCACAGAGCTGAGTATCTTAAGGATTCTTAAAAAGTCACGATAAAGGATATGGAAAATGTTATATTATCATTAAAAAATAAAAACTCTGCTGGGTGGGATGGGATACCCACTAAAGTGATTAAAACTGTATGTGGCATAATAGCACCTTCCCTAACTAAAATATTCAACCAGTCTTTTGAACAGGGATGCTTTCCCACTGTTTTGAAGTATGGCGAAGTCAGATTTCTATTCAAGAAAGGGGTGAGGGAAGACATGGGAAACTATCGGTCTATTTCTATTCTTCCAGTCAGGTGAGAAGTGTCAGAGAAAGTAGCTGCAAATCAAATCAAAAATTTTATTGAAAAATTTTTATTATAAGTAACCAATTTGGATTTCAACCAGGAAAAAACACACTGGATGCAGTAAATAACTTTATTGAAAAGACAGGCAAATCATGGATCAGAGGAGTAAAGCTGCGTAGGTACCTTCTATGGTCTCGTAAAAGCATTTGACTCTGTGAACCATGACGTGTTTATCTACAAATCAGACAAATACGGAATTAAGGACAATGCTCTGCACTGACTAACATCACACTCACACAACAGAAAACAAAGGGCAACCATACCTCAGACGCAATGAATTATTATTCTAAAGGGAGTGCAGTATCACAAGGTGTGCCTCAAGGCTCCATTTTTGTGGTCAATCCTGTCCCTATTCTACATAAATGACTTACCCATAAATATAAATTCCCCATCAGTTGTGTTTGCAGACAATACTTCTGTTTTAATTGAACATGATGATGCAGAAAAAATTCCGAGCTCCATCGTAAGCACACTGGGTACCTTAGAAAACTGGTTGGAACTGAACATTGCAAAACCCGTATGGTACATTTCAAAGCCAAACATTCAAAATGTATGGAATTTAAAATACAACATAACAATCAACCTATGAAAGAAGCTGACATGGTCAAATTCCTGGGACTAAATGTGGACAAAGCAGGAATACACATATTGACTTCCCTTCAAATAAACTACGCACGTTTGCATTTGCAATGCAAATGCTACCAAATTCCATTGACTTAAGTACATAAAAATTGCTTATCACAGTTGTTTTGAATCTGTCATTAGATATGGGATAATTTTTGGGGAAGTCCAAGTTGTGTATCTTGAATACTGAAACTGAAAAAGAAAATTGTCTGATACATGCTTACAGCACAGCAAACAGAGTCTTGTTATTCATTATTTTGGAAATTACAGATCCTAACTGCCCCTCCATATACATTTGTGAAATTATAATCTTCCTATACAGCAGACAAAAATTATTTGAGGGGAATCCTTTTAACCACACATATAACACAAGAAATAAAATAATTTTATTCTACCCACACACCAGTTGAATTTACATGCGTAGACTCCACAGTACATGAGGATGACAGTATAGGACAAGGTAATGGGCAAAATCATATTGCATATGAAGCCAGAAATTTTAAAAACAAGGCAACAGCAGATTCTGTGGGAGAAATGCTATTATTCAAAACAAAATTCATAGAGGATGAAATGATAATTTGAAGAAGGGGGGTAATTAAGTGTTAGATTTTACTGTATGTATGTATAACAAAATTTTATTATTATTATTATTATTATTATTATTCTATTTGTTAACGTAAGCTGTTCTTTGTTAATGGTGAAATTTTACCACAATTTGACATGTCTCCTGTACCTGAATCAAACGATTTAGATTATGTACGTTATGAGACAAATAAACCACAATTCACAATTAAGAAACTCTTACAAATTTACATACATTAAATGTAAGTACTGCTAATCATTTGTCATCATACCAGGGCTTTGTTGCAGGTTGTTTTGTTTTGTTTTGGTTTGTTATACATAGAACAGTATATCTATACAATAGAATAATACATACAATTTAAATTAACCCTGGATTTGTCAATTTAGGCTGGAATTCAGCTCAAGACAATACTGATATTTTTGCTCATCTGAAAGGAGGTCTGTGAGTGGGGATCAAAATGTATATTCATTATCTGAAGGACTCACCAATACATAAGCGCAAAGCACAATGGTGTGGAGTTCTAGTATCTGATAATGAGCAGGCAGCAAGAAGGGAACAAAATTGAAAAGGGTAAACCAATAATAACAAATCATGAGCGTACCTGTTAACAATCTTATGTAGGTGGGGTCTGAGCATGTGTTTGTTCTCCTCTGGAAACAAAGAAACACTACCAAACACCAACTTGAAAAGTTTCAAGTACAAGTTGCTCTTCTCCATGCCATTTCCCATCTCCTCCATTCTTTTCAAGAGATACTCAAGAAGAACAGTAGCAAACACAGGTGATGTGGTTGGATTTGCAAGAAAAGAGTTTGCCACAACTTGTAGTGCTGAATTCTTGTAGATTCGATCCACTACAAATTCTATTGTTGTTGAGAACACTTCATTAAATGTTAGGGGATTCATCATAGAGAACTGAAAACAGGAATAAATAATTAACTTCTGATTTCACCAAATACAAGTGTGTCATTGTTATAGGTCTAAGCAGCTCAAAATTTAATGCAAAGAAAATCACACATGGTTACACATTTTAAAGATTTTTTTGTCACGAAGTTTATTTTCTAGCCCACACTGCAGGTATTGATTACTTTAAATGTATTCTGCTTGTTACAGATATACTATGTATATGGCAGATTCTTCGTGCCATAACACAATACATTATGTTATATTCTGCATTATAACTTAAAGATCCACAAACATGCGCTGAATAAAACACCCATACAATATTGGCATTAATGTTAGTCTTTCCCAAACATATCTTTAACAAGGTGCTTGATTTGGCGTTATCTGTAAGGGAGAGCCGTGCAAAGTGGCCATTGGGGTTCTTGGGGTGCTGGCGTAGGGCAGGAAATGAACTTATTCTCCCTGGAGAGCCATCCACTCCATGAAGTCTAACCTGTCTGCTGTGCTACTCTTCGGAGTTATAATAATTTCTGTGGATTGTAGATATATGACTTTACAAATAAACCATACCCTAAAACCGGATGACCAGACACAGTGAGTTATGTGCCAGTTGTGCTCCCTCAAGCTTATGTATTCTGTACAGGAGTTTGCGAATGAAGTTTGACTTTTATTTGTGGAAAATGTAATTCAAACCATGTTTTGCACTGAAATATATTCTGTTCTTTGTTAAAACAGATTTTTACCCCTTAGTTTTTACTTTAAAACTAAGTAGCCACCTTGCCTGCTTATTTCAGCAAAGTGGGCATTTTACCACTTTGTGAAAATAGAACTGTTTAACTTATTAGGTTTTAATAAAGCAAGATATAATATAAAAATTCGAACAATGACTCATTGGTATTATAGTCATAGGAGACTACGTTTCTTCATTTTTTGAAGTGCAAAATTTTACGCGCGTGCGTGAGTGTGAATGTAGTGTGTATTGCTGACACAGGCTTTAATGGCTGAAAGCTGTAACTGTGTGAATCTTTTTGTTGTGCTTATCGCGGCTCAGCATCTCAGCTATATGGTGAGTAGCAACTTTCCTTCTCTCATATTGTTACATTCCATCCTTGATTTTCCATTGTTTGGCCTTTTGCCTTTTAGTAGTTTTAATTTGATTTTTATAACATTTTACATTCTGGTTATTTTTCTGATGTTTTTATTCAGTTATAATATTTTTTGAGTGCTTGTAAAAAAGATTATGAAATCTTATTATTCCCACGATCCATCTGCGGATGGAATGTGAAGAAAACTTACCATACACTACACTAGAAAGCTAATTATACCACACAGTTTAGTTATTTGGAGTTTTAAGTGAACACATAAATACTTACAACTCCTGAGAAATGTTCCAACACTTCTTTTTCTTCTTTTGAGCGAACTGTTTGGTTAGCAGCATTCCTCTGAACAGCAGGCAAAATGAGACCCGGTAACATGGGGTTTGCACTAAGAGTGTATATATCGAGAGCCTTCATCCCCCACTTAACAAGACGTATAAACATTAGTGTTTCTTTTGGATGAAATAGTTTTCCTTGTGTTGATCCTTCAATGGTTGGAACCTGAAGAAAAAAAAATTACAAGAATTAAACTTCAATCACTTTGCTTCAAATGTTTTGAAAAAACAATTTTGTCACTTGTGCCTACATACTTTATACTAAATACTTCTGCAATACAAAACAATTTCACTGACTGATTACAATGAACGTGCACTGTACCAGCAAGTTTTAAAGAAAATGTTGTATCACTAGAATGTTACTCAGGTTTTCAAATCTCGTCAGAAGCAGACCCCAACAATCAGTCATTTCTTCTCACCCCGTGCGGTAAGTCTCCCCTGACACACAGTTCTGCGTGACTTTCCCAAAACCAACCCTTTTCCTAGACCTCTCCAGACCTTTTCCTTCACCTCTCTTCCTTTCTCTTCAACCCTTCTTCCTGAAGGAGCCTGTCTAATTAAAACCTTTTTTTATGTGTGTGTTCTGCTGCCGCTTGGTGAGCAGTGTTTTTCATCTATCTAATTACATTCTCTTGATTACTTTCTAAGATGTATGTGTACCTTCCATGGTCTAATTTATGAAGGTGGTTTGAAAAGTTCTCGTAACGAGACAGAAAAAAAGTACTTACATCACTGAAACGTTTTTTATTTTTCAATGCAGTCTCCTTGTAAATTATGCACTTGGTTCAACAATGTTTCAGTGCCTTGATCCCACCTCAAAACTGAGTTTCCTCCAGGCCTTCAAAATAGTTGTCAACTCCGGCTATCAGTTCTTCATTTGAAGTGAATCTTTGTCCACCAAGAAAAATTTTCAGTTTTGAAAGAGATGGAAGTCTGACAGAGCCATATCAGGTGAATAAGGCAGGTGCGGCAACAATTCATACCTTAGTTCATGTAATTCGGCGATGGCGATGGCATGCGTTTTTTATCCAGCATCAACAGTTGCAGCACCCATCAGGCACATAATTTTTTCATTTCTAATTCTTTAGTTAAAATTTAATATACCTTTTCGTATGACATCTGGCAAGCTTGAGCTATTTTACACACTTTCAATCGGTGATCCTCCATGACCATTTTGTGCACTTTTGCAATGATTTATGGAGTAGTGACACATTTTGGCCGACCACTGCGCAGATCATCATCTAAGATGAAGGCGGTTCCTCCAGGACGAGGCTCTTCCATTGCACTTCGGTTGGGCTGACCCCTGCGATTACCCCTAATGTGGGTAACTCGGGTGCATAATTTTTTTTGGTAGTCGGGACTGCGTTCCCGCAGACCTGGTCTAATCATAATTCAAAGTTAGATTATTTTCATATAGCTATTACAAATACATCGACTGCAACGTCATTAGGGGTCTTGGATCCGGGCGCTGGCGTGCCAGCGGTGGCCTGTCGGGGCTGCTGGTGCCTCCATGTAGAGGCTGTACGAATCTGTGTCTGTACTATTAATCATTGTATATTTACTTGTTTCATGAGCATTGCCATCTTCCTACCGAACTGCTGTACGAATCTGTGTCTGAGCCGGTGCGACAGTAATTTCATATAAGCAGTGCACTACACCACTCTCAATCAATACAGGTAGGAAGGGATGTTCATATCCTGCAATTACATAGTAGCACACTGACAACGTTAATGCAGTAACACCACTTTTGACTACCAGATCATAAAGATCGAAGTTCGGAAATGTTATCATTACCCAACTACTGGAAATAGTTCCTAAGCTCTCCTGACCAAATTTAAATTCCTTTCTCCACTTGACAACAGTTGAATATGAAGGGGCACAGTCCCCCAGTGTATTCTGGAAATCGGCATGAATGTCCTTTGCTTTCATACCTTTCTTTACGATTTTTTCCACCTTCGCAAATCACTACGCAGGAACAACAAAAGAGTCATGTCACCGCCACAGCTCTCTTCAAAGAGCACTGACATTGCACGTGTTTATAGGCAATGGTCCAATGAATATCATGTGAACAACTTGTTGCGCTAGTGTTGACCTCTCATGGTGATTCTGAGAAATTTTCAAGCTACACTCTTAATTCTCACTTGGGTAGACTGTTATAAGCTTTTTATTGCATTGGTTAAATTGTTTGTGACTCAGCACTTTTTTAATATTTGCAGCATCATATGTCTTTCTGGGTCTGCAGCTCATGGGCTCGTGGTAGTGTTCTCGCTTCCCGAGCACGGGGTCGCGGGTTCGATTCCAGGCGGGGTCAGGGATTTTCACCTGCTCCAAGATGACTGGCTAGTGTTGTGTCATCATCATCATCATCATCATCATCATCATCAACCATCTCCATTACGGTCCACAGCAAGGCAACGGCAAACCACCTCCATTAGGACCTTGCCTAGTACGGCGGTGTGGGTCTCTTGCATCATTCACCTACGCACTGTCAAGAAGAATGGGATTTCATTTTCATTTCCATTTCCATTTCCATTTCCATGTATTTCTGGCTCAGAATTTTTGAGATCTAAAATTGAGAGTGTATAGACAACAACTAAATTCCTTTCTGTTCTCTATAAATTACAGCTTTTCTACTGGAACTAAAATGTGCAGCGCTTAATAGTGAAGCTGTGAAGTTGGATATAACATTATTCTTTATTGCAGTCTGAGCAATGAGCACATCTAAAGGACAGTGCACGTATTATCACTCGATGAAATGACTACAAGAGCTATGGAAATTGTGTGTGCCTCAGCCTCTTACTCAAAACTGAAATAACCCAACAAACCTCACTCACCTTGCAAGCAGCACAGCCCCATGTAATTGTCTTTGCACCGCACACCAAAGTTTTCACGAGGGCACGGCAGTCTGTTACTGTGTAGTTACTGCCCTGTGTCTGAGGAAACCCGAACTTCTTTTCCTCCTTTTCTGTTGGTAGCTTCCCTGTAGAAAATGAGTGTAACAATGTTTTATTATGAATGGGTTTACCGACAAATTTTTATTTAAAATAATATGCAGAATGTTTAACATAAGTATCAAAACATATAAAAAATAAGAAGGTCTACACAGATCATCATTTATGTTATTGTTTTCATCTGGAGCAGAGCAAACAACACTGATTATCAAGTGCCAAGTTGAGGATTTTCGGCTGCCATGGGTCAATACTTAATTAAATTTATGAACAATGAGGGAGGTCAGCTGATGGCCACACAGCTTCTGGCACCAATGTCAATTATACTGGAACAATGGCTGGAAATGAGTGAGAGGCCAGTTATCTTCTGGCTGATATGGATAATCCCTGGGTTAAGCTGACAAGGAGTCAGCAGACATGAATAATGCAATACTACACAGAAAATTAATTTAACTATATGGAGTCAAATGAAACAGCAAAATTTAAGATGATTATTTTGGAATTCAGTGACTGATTATTTCACTTAAGAATGGCACTTTAAACTTATTAACTTGGGCTTTCATAGTTAATTACTTGCACTGATTCAATTCAGTTTGATTTGGAAAAGACCTTAAATGAACTGTGGTGTGCTCAGATAGACTGTTTAGCCAACCACAATGAGCCAAAAAAATTCTTTGGACAGTTTGAGATGTTAATGCACTTAATATGGTGAACAGTATACAAGATGTGTTAAGAAAGTACCAAACCTTTGGTTGGTATATACACATTTATTCATTTGGAGGTACAAAACCCTAGACCCCTCCAAAGTAGTCTCCTTGGTAAAGCCACACTTCTCATTGTGTTCCCACCACTGTTGAAAACACTTCTGGAACTCATCTTTTAGAATGGTTATCAGCTAGGCTGTCACATTCCATATTATGTCCTCTCTTACCTCTAATTATATTGCTTTCAGAGGCATTTTCAGCTTCAGAAATAACAAAAACTCATTCAGTTGACAGCCTGACCAACAGGGACGTTGCATTTTACAAGGAAAGTTGAATCGGATGAACAGAATGGCTGGGTGCATGATCATCATGGACCTGCTAAATTTTTGCTGCCCACAGACCCGGTCACTTGCACCATGCAGCATGAAAAAAATATGATGAACGACCTCCTGACAGTATTCCTTTATTATTGTTTGGCCTCGTGTTGAGACCAAAGACGGAACACCCTATGAGCACATGACCCTGAATTTGTTGTGGACCTGCTGTGCTCTTTTGGCCTCCTTCCATTGTGATGCCTGCATCTTGGTCCCTGAGTTGTGCCAGCACCCTCTAAGAAACAGAAAGCCTATTCATACTGGGCATGATGTCCCAACATGGCATCATCTGTAGTCTCCAAAAGCTTGTAAACATCGAGCTGTGTGCTACTGTATTATAATCTCAAACATTTGTGACGGGAGTTAATACATATTGAGTGTGGAATGTTTTTGTTTCCTTGGTGTGCACAAGACTGGCTGATTTGTTTGCATTCTGTCACGTCTTGTTATTAGTAAAAACAAAGATTCTATGACTTACCAAGCGGGAAAGCGCTGGTAGATAGGCACAATAAAAACTAAAATAAAAAAAAAAAAACCACACAAACACACACAAAATTTCGATCTTTCGCAACCCACGGTTGCTTCGTCAGGAAAGAGGGAAGGAGAGGGAAAGATGAAAGGATGTGGGTTTTAAGGGAGAGGGTAAGGAGTCATTCCAATCCTGGGAGCGGAAAGACTTACCTTAAGAGGAAAAAAGGACAGGTATACACTCGCATATACACACATATCCATCCGCACACACACAGACACAAGCAGACAGCAGAAAATGTCCCGTAACGTAAGTCTTTCTGCTCCCGGGATTGGAATGACTCCCTTTCTGCAAGTTCAAAGGTGTTTTTGTTTTGTTTAAGTTCTTAAAAAGAGTTAAATTTTAATGACGAAGAGATTGTTTTTCTTGACCTGTCATGACATTAAAATCGTGTCTCAAGAAAACCTTTTTATATTGTGAGGAAAAATAAAAATAACTGATTCATGAAATCTACTATGGAAAATGGACATGCAAATAAACATTTTGTTTCGAAACCAATGAAAAGTACTCAGCAATAGGTTACACATTTGAAGTTTATATTTATCAGAAATAGATTTCTAAATCAATTTTTGAGTTCTGGGTGCATTCATGAAATTGATTGTTCCAAGGCGGGCCATGGCCTACAACCGATGACTTCAGAGACCAGTGCACAGGCTTTCTTTTCTTAGGGGGGGGGGGGGGGTGCTTTTTGTACTCATAAACCCATAGCTCATCACCTGTGATCATAGTGTTCATAAAGTTGGGGTTACTGTTTGCACTGCTCAATACATCCTGTGCAGTTTCCAGACAGCAATATTTCTACACTTTGTCAGCACTTTTGGTACGAATTTTCACACACACTCCTTGTGCACAAATCCTTTGTCAAAACAAAATATACCAATTCACTGCTTACCCTACCTCACCTCATTTGCAAGTTCTCTTACTGTGATACACAGGTCTTCCACGAACAATCCTGCATTTGTTCAATGACATTGTCATTATGGCTTGTTGAGTGTATCTGAATGGAGTCCACTGTCTCCAGATGTGTAACCACTGGCGAAGGAATTGTAGCCACCTTTATCTGTGAATTGCTCGTTGCATTGTTCACAAAAGTATTTTGCATATTTTGAACAGTTTCCACTTGGGTATCACCAAGCTTTTGACACACAATTTGATCCAATATAGCTGCTCCTGTCCACCTCATATGCTCAGGCATGTGACACCTCAAAGTGCAACTGCAACTTTACCTGTTCCAAACACTATCCCATTTTCATTGAAGAGCAGGCTCGTATCCCCTATCTTATAGAAACCTACTACTTACCTCAATTTCATAACCTGATTTGACCCTTCCCTGTCCATTCCCCTTTTTTGTGAACACCACCTTGTCTCCAGTTTGAGCAGGAGCAGGAAGTCCTAAGAAGGGCGCATAGCGTTGGATAGACTGTGACACTTTGGGTTAGATGGAGAGTAATGTTTCTGGCCCTATCCACAACATCTCTTCTGGTTTATCAGCAAAATACTCGAAATGTTAAGTTAGATTTTTTTAATATTCCTTGGCACACACCCAGTACAAAGCTGCTCATCATCATTAGCCTCCAGCTAAATTACGTTGCAGATGCCAGTTTCACATTGTAAGCATTTCAGCTTACAAACGCCAATTCTGGGTTCTCACAAGAACCAGGATTTAATGCTGACACTTTACTCGTGAACATTTGTGTCTCGCTGAAAGCTGGCAGAAATCAAAAGTAAGTGGGCCTGCACCTGTGAGCAACTTTTAATCAAGCAGTGCCCTGTCTCCAACCCCCCCCCCCTCCCCCCAAACCAAAGCTTAACCAATCAGGTAGTTGAAAATCTATGAGACTGTGCTAATCATCATCATCATCATCATCATCATCATCATCATCATCATCATGTGTTCTGTTACATTAGAAGATACTTCGCATCTCATTTCATGAGATCCATTGCTTCCTCTTCAATGCCAGAGTATATGCTGCTTCCATTACAGCATCCAGGATCTGAAATGTCTTGCTTCTTCACCTCCTCTTTCCTTCCACATACTCTTCTAAGACTGTTATCATAAGCCCTTCCTTCTTTCTTAATATGTGTCAATCCAGTTTCAATTCCTTGTTTTTATTGCATGCAATAACCTTCTTTACTCTACCACTCTTCTCAATAACTCTTCTTTTTTCGCTGTATCCATCCAACTTGTTCTTTCCATCCTCCATCACATCCACATTTCAAAAGTCTCCAGTCTTGCTCTACCGTTCTTCCTCAGTGTCTACGTTTCAGCACCATACAGCAGGACATTCCTCACAAAACATTTTATTAGCCTTTTCCTCAAATCTTTGCCATATTGCTGAAGAAAATTTCCTTTTCTTACAAAATGTCTATCACTATTGTTATTTTGGTTTCATTTTTGTGCTGCTCTCATAAGATTTGAATGTGTACTAATACTTCTACATTCAACATTATTTTTACCTTTTTATTTCCTCTCAGGACCATTACTTTTGTTTTCTTTGTATTTCTTTTTCTTCCGTATCTCTTCCCTTTAGCTTCAATGGTGTTCATTACATTCTGTAAATATTTTTGATCATTCTTTTTCCTCCAATTTTTACCTCTTTGTCGTCTAGTGGGCAGCGGTCAATCATACTTTCTAAGTACAGACTGGAGACAGACAGAAGCCTTACTGCTTTTCCTAGTTCTACTGAGTTGGTACTTTCTCTTCTCACTTACACTGATGCTCTTTGATTTAAATATAATGAGTTTACAAGTCAGCTGATTTTTTAGTCTACTCTTTTTTTCTCCTCATTATAGTTGCAAGTATATCCCACACCATATCATCAAAGGCCTTTTCCAGGTATGGAAAACACATACGTTATGTATCTTCCTCTTTCAGTAAACTTTTCTCCCAAAATTCGCAAAAGTCTTATTGCAGCTCTAGTGCCCATATTCAGTCGAAAACCAAATTTCTCTTTAGCTTGATTCTCCTCCTTTACCTTTTTCCATCCTTTTCTTAATGACTCTTAAAATAACGTTGGCTGCATGTGAAATAAATGTCCTGTGCTCAATGTGTTTCTCTGTTCTTTGTCAGAAACTTCTCTGGACATTCACCACTGTCTCGGATATTTTGTTACATAACTTTAATCTCTCTCTTACATCTTCTTGGCTCAAACATTTTAGTTATTTCTCCCTGGAACTCTATCTGTAGCTACCACTTTCCCATTTTTCACTGCAGTTATTGCACTCTTTACTTCTTCCATAATGATTGTTGGTAATTTCTTGCCATCATTTACACTGTGCATGTTCTCGTTGTCATTTATGTTGTGGATGGATTCAAGTTCCAAGCATGCTGGTTTGTATTTGGGTCATACGGCTCTTTTAAACAATCGTCCCAACTCTGTGGGATGTCCTCATGACCTCTGTACACTACATTTTTGTCTATACAGAGTATTTCCATACTAGCTCTCCTTGCTCTGTTTTCATCTCCATGTTGCAATACTTACTCTCTTATATAGTGAACTGTATCTCCTTTCTTCTCCAGTTCTTCAATTGACTCACACTCCTCTTTTAGCCATTTTTTTTCCTGGCCTGGTCTCTTACTCTATGTAGTTCATTATTCAGACTTCGGCACATTTCTTGCGTGTTCATCACTCACTTCTCAAATGAAAAGATGTTTCTGACTTACTCAAAATCAGCAAGCACCATTTCAGTCAATATCTCTGGAAGGGACATAGCAGATCTCTTTCCATGTTTTCTTTTTGTAAATACGTATTATGTTTTATTATGTATTCTTGTTTTATGACATGTTCCACATTCCTGAGGATTTTCAATAAGATGAAGTCTATACGAATTTAATGCTTTAAAGAAATTGTACAACAGAAGAGTGCAGGCAACAAGAACTCACCGTCTGCATTAGCAAGGGCCTTCGTCAGCTCCGAGAAAGTGTTTGCGGCAGACGCGCTCACTGCCGCTGCAGAGTACTGTTGGGTGGCAGTCTCCTTGGCGAACCCTCTGGGTAACGCCGCACCAGGTGTCGCCGAGCCCGGAGTCGTGGGTATGGAGCTCATCAGTGGGATGAATGGGGCGTTCGTCGCCGCAGCTGTCGGCACCCCTGCCACCACCATCCCTGCTGATGCTGCTGTGGCTGCGACATTAGTGGTGGCGGGGCTGGTGGCAGCTGTGCCAGCAGGAGTGACGGCCGGGACGGCAGTGGCAGTGGATGCGTTCGGAGTGATGCTGCCTCCAGCAGCAGCGCCCACAGGCACCGACGCTCCTGCCACTGCGTTGCCACCGGGCTGCACTTTCAGCACGGGTGCCACATTGGGGTTTGGTGCGCCAGGCACCTGGCCAAGTGTTGTAGCGAGTGGTAACGGGGCTTTGCTGTAAACGCAACTAGCTCTTATTCCTTGTACAATGTCATTACCAATACAGAAAATGAAATGAAACACAACAGGTAATTATAGGCCCAAGCCTCCCAAACAATGTGTGGGGCTCATTTTGCATGATCTTTTGGCACGAAATGTTGGTCAATGGGGACACACAAAAGAGCTAGTAAATTGAAATCATATTGTCATCTCTCAAGTTTTTCAGAGTGATTGATTAATAGTGAGCTTCTTGATGTTCAGCTGAGTGTATTTCCATTTTATGTCCAATATGTTGATGACCAACCTGATCATACTCTTTCAGGTGCTGCGAATTTTGCTGTTTTGTGTACTCACTATCTAGACTCCACCCATACAGCATTCATGTAACACACAATTTGCAGCATGTGAAGAAGAGGACTGGGCCAGTTGCCCAAATATTGTATTGAATACAGAAACAACAACTCAGCTGGACATCCAGTGTACCATTAATCATACCTCATTCATTCAATGGTATAGATACTCTTGATATTTTTGAAAACAGTTAATTTTTTTATTTGACATATGTATTCAGGATGTAAGTGTTAAATAAGAAGAAAAGCAACAGGTCAATTTAAGTATATACAAGCAGTCTTGATGAAAGGAGGTTTTTATTTTCTGATTTATAATCAGCACTAATGGACAATGTACCTTAAATGATTAAAGCATTTTAAGGAGTTACATTTATACATAAAAGGAATTTTTAAGGAATATTCAATTTTATGTAAATGAGTACTACAGGAAAGAAGTCCAAGGCCAAAGTCATAAAATTGTTGTGGCAGACTGAATTTAAAGAGAGAGAATACTCTTAATTATAATTATGCAAAAAGAAAAACTGTTGCAACAACACTCATTTGAATTAATGTGGGAGGTAAGGGACAAAAGCTTATATCACTGATAAGTTGTTGTACTTTATGTCCATGGTGTCCCAGTGGTGATTCCACATTCACAATACACGCTCATGATGAACAGTAGTCCACGGTACATGAGCCAATGACTGGAAGTACTTATTTGGTCAATAGTAGGACCTGATGATCACACAAATGTAGCATTGACACTAATCGTCTGAGTAATAAATACTTTAAAAATATAGCTGTGGTGTTCCATTTCCACAACGTATATCGTCAGCCGCTGTCCTATGTCCACAAGAAAGATAGAGTTTTGCAAGTTTATTATGAAACACATTTTATGGTTATGTACTAGAATATTTTTTGAGGCTAAAATTCCCATTTGTAGAAATCGCCATGGTTTCCATAATCAGCAATTTTGTGACATTCATTTCACTTCACAAGATACTGGAACCTAGGTTTATGCTATATTCCTTGACTTCCTGATGCTATGTGATGCAGCTGTGCAGTTGCTTGGTGAACAACATACAAGTTTTCAAAATATTGGACCAACTTTGTGACTAAACTCAGGATTTTCTAGCAGTCAGAGTGACACATTATTCTTAACCTTTTGCTGCTACGGATGTGCTCTCTGATGAGGCAGCTTTTATGATAGTTGTGCTGCTCACCAAATGCTGGTGCATGTGCTGAGAGATGGTGCTCTGGCCAATATGAAATGCTTGATCACCCAATTTTTCTATAACAAAGAGATGAAAAAAATTGATTTTTGCACATTTTAAGTGTCCCATATCTTCACTCAATAAAGACCTGAATATCTTTTTGTTATTTGCCATACTTGCTGCATTGCATAAAATTAAGTAAAACACTGCATGAAATTTTAAAGATTTTGAAGAAGTAAAAATGCGTCGCATAAACTTTGCTGATTTTTAGCTCATACACTGCAGCGAATAAAATGCAGATATCAAAATTTTAAAATTGAGAGCTGAATGATCTCTCAATTTTATTCTTGAGTTATTGGTTTTATACCCACATGCAAAATGAGCCCATTCACATCGGTGCAAGTTGCAAATCGTGTTATTCGAGATATTGAAATGAGAATTTTTGCAAATGACAGTAGGCAATGAAGCATATATGTTGTAGAATAAATACATGTAACTGTTTTATTAACAGAGACATGGAAATAACTCATCTGCACCAGTGAGAGGTTGGCAGTTCAGTAATCATACAGACATCAGTAACACTGCAGGAAAACACAAGTGGCATGTGTACACAGGTCCACAGTACCTGGGGAGCGACTAAGAATGACCTTCAGCCCACAGTGACAAAAAGGTTAACAGGTCGTGACTGTCACATGTAGAAGTAAATCTGGGAGTATCGAAATGTTGGATATAGGGCCAGGAAGCCCTGTGAGGCTGCTATATATAAAAAAGTTGCAATGCCAGGAAACTGCAATGAAATGCAGAAAAACCAACACAGGTTGAACAATTTATATAGGAATAGGCACGTGGTTCTCAAGACAAAAATATGAAGTTTTGCATACAAATAAGCAGTTCATACGTCATTCACATGACTGATAACAAATCTCTGGAAATGGTGCTCACTGTAAAAGATCTACGAGTTACCATCTGGAGAAACCAACACAGCCACATGTAACTAGTAGCCAAAAACGTGAGCCCAGATCAAGATTCAATCAAAGAATCCTATAAAAATGCAGGGAAAAATAGGATTCACAGGACACTCATAGGCCAACTCTTGATTACTGCTCATTTTTCTGGCACCTTTACCAGGTAGGATTAACATCCGACAAATGCAAGAGCCAACGAACCACAGTGTTTTGCCACGGGTTTATTTAGTAAACACAAATGAACTATGTAGACACTCATTGAACTCCCGTGACAAATGCTAAAAAAGAGACATTTTTACATCACAGTGAGATCTACTGTCAAAATTCTGAGGCAGTGTATTTTATAAATGCTATTCATTGTATTACATCTTGAATCAGACATCTCAGGAAATTACTGGAAAGGGACGAATTTCAAATTTCGCCTCTTGTTATAATACTGAAAAGCACAAGTTGCAGTAATAATGTACTGAGAAAAAAAACCTTGTTTAACAGAGACATTTTGCAATCGAGTCTTTGTCAAGTGTCATACCTTAACAGAAACATGCACCTCCCTTATATACATATGACATGTACAAATCAAATCTTGCATTTAAAAAAATGGTTGAAATGGCTCTGAGCACTATGGCACTTAACACCTGAGGTCATCAGTCCCCTAGAACTTAGAACTACTTAAACCTAACTAACCGAAGGACATGACACACATCCATGCCCGAGGCAGGATTCGAACCTGCGACCGTAGCAGTCGCGCGGTTCCGGATTGAAGCGCCTAGAACCGCTCGGCTACAAAGGCCGGCAAACCTTGCATTATTCCCTCATGGGAGACAAGAGTCTGCATTTGACTGAAAACAATTTACATCTACAGCTACACACATACTCCACCACAGGATGCATGATGGGGAGTACCTTGTACCACTGCTAGTCCTTTCCTTTGCTGTTCCTCTCACAAATAGAGCAAGATAAAGATCATGGTCTCTATGCCTCTGAAACAAACCCCGATGTCTCTTATCTTCCCTTGTCTTATTTTGTCTTACGCAAGATGTAACTTGATGGAGGTAGAACTGTTCTGCAGTCTCTTGCAAAAGCTGGCCCTCTGAACTTCTTCAATAGTGGTTCACGAAAATAAAGTCTTCTTCTTTCCTGGGATTCCCATTTGAGTTCACACAGCGTTTCCATAATCCTTGCTTGTCGATTGAGCCTACCGGTAATAATTCTAGCACCATGCCTCTGAAATGCATGAATCTGTCATGATGGAGAACCCAAACATCTGAGGAGTACTCAAGAATGGGTTGCACAAGGGTTCTGTATGTGGTCTCCTTTATAGTTGAGCTACACAAGCCTAGAGTTCTCCCACCAAACTAAAGTAGACCATCTGCCTTCCTTTGAGTCAACATTATCTGCTTCTTCCATTTCAAACAGCTTTGCAACATATTTGAAAATAACAGAATTATTTTTCCTATTCACCTGCACTGGTAAACCAGATACATGTGGCTGACATGAAGTTCATGGTCACAGACTGGATGCATGATACACACAAAAATGATTAGTATTGCAAAATTGTAGGTAATCTCTGACTTTTGAAACCCTGTATGGTGTGAAGCCTTCATGTTCTGTAATCAGAGACTCTTAATGCTACAGCATAAGATCAACAAAGATCTGGATATCTTCTCCCTCCATGTATGGGAGCAAAGCTTATGGTAACAGCAACCTCATATAAAATATACTTGGTACGCTTCCAAAGTCAAATTAGAGAAAGGCAATTAGAGCTTACAGCAATAACTTCCACAGTCTTCACCAGGAACAAATAAATGCCATCATGCCATCAGAGCACATTATGTTTGCCATGCTAGTGGCATCTGTTGCAGCATAACTAACTCTGCAAATCCATCTGTAGTATGATAATACAATGGAGACTTTCACGGCTAGTACTTGAGTGCTTGGTGAAATTTTTATTGTTTGGGCATTAGGCCCTGGTCCAAGGCCTGACATTTCATCTCCTGTCATAGACGCCAAAGAACATAAAGAGTCAGACGCCATATACGCATAAATAGTTCAGCTTGCTGACGCTTTTTAAGTTTGAAACTGCTAGAGGAGTCTTTATAGCCTCTATGATGTTTCCAGCATTGGGAAGCAAAACATCAGGCAGAGAAATATGCTTTGATGATTGCCTTTAATGACCGTACAACAAAATTCACCTAAGACATCGGGTCTCCACTTTCATGCACCACTAAAATTGTAGATACTGTCCTGTTTAAAGATACTACTGCACAGTCATATCTGTATTGCCTCTTCAGGGTTGCCACAGTTGGCCCAAGTGAAATTCCCTATTATTTCCCAGATTTTCCGACAAGTTTTAGCAATTTTCCCCGATAAATTTAGAGATCTCAAAGGTAAGTTAAGACTTAAGTTGACAATCTGTCTTTGCAGCTATGGTACAAGAAACAATAGTGCAAACAAGGAAATACCTTAAAAAAAAAAAAAAAAAAAAAAAAAAAAAAAAAAAAAAAAAAAACCACTTGCAAGCAGATGGCGTTTCCTGATGTGAGAAAAAATCTTAAGTACTGACATCAACATCTTTTGTAATGAACTGTTTTTAGATGGAGAAAGCAAGCCAAATGATATACGTGTTTCATTGAGACCACTGATATTATTTTATTCCAATAGAACGTAACACATTTGGTGACAAAAATAAGCATTTCTCTGGAGTTGCAAGACAGATTTAAAATATCTTGACTGATTTCAGAAATAGCCTCAGAAAAAAGTAGACTTCTTGAAGGAAGTGTATCTGGCATGTACTAGAACAAATAAATGTCTATAAAACACCACACACAACATACTTGCGGTGAGACAGTCAAATTCCTGAAATACATTGCCCATGGCCTCCGGCCTGCTGAGGAGCCATGGATAAACCATGAAAATCTGCTGCATTATGCCATACACAAACAGATCCAGCCTACAAGCAGATCGGCGAGACTAGATTCGCCGGGCAGGGCCTACACATTAGTGGATGCCATACATCCTCCTACAACCACCTACTCCAGTCCGGTCACTAACATCACTTATCCCATCAAGCTGTCTGTCCGCTTAAATGGCCACCAACAAACTGTGGCCAATAAACAAGTGGATCACCTTGTCGCTGAACATGATATTCTTCATTTCAATGACTGCTTCTTAGCCTGTGCTGTATGGATCCTGCCCACTAACACGAGCTTTTCTGAAATGTGGAGGTGGGAACTTTCCCTGCAATACATCCTACGTTCCCGTAACCCTTTGGTCTCAACCTTCATTAGTCACTGTCCTCACCCATCCAGCCCTTGCCCTGTTCCCATTCCAGAACTACACAGCCATCGTTCCACCAGTCTTTTTATTTCTCTCCTTTTCCGCTACTTCTCCCCTCCCATCCCCACCTCTCCCCCTGCCCAGAGTCTAACCTGCAGCACTTTGCTGTCCGCCACTCCCATCATACTATCGCTCAACCAATTGCCACTCCCATTATGCACTACTGCTGATGTTCCAGTGTGGTTTCAGATGCCCAAGACAGTTGTGTGTGCGAGTTGCGTTTGCATTTGCATTTGCATTTGCATTTGCATTTGCGTGTGCGTGTGCGTGTGCATGCATGCTTGTGCATACGTCTGTCTACTGTTGACAAAGGCCTTAATGGCCAAAATCTGTAATTGTGAGAGTCTTTTTGTTGTGCCTATCTGCAACTCAGCATTTCCACTATATGGTGAGTGACAACTTTCCTTCTCACAATATCAATATAATTATATCTAAAAACAAAGATGATGTGACTTACCAAACAAAAGCGCTGGTAGGTCGATAGACACACAAACAAACACAAACATACACACAAAATTCAAGCTTTCGCAACAAACCGTCGCTTCATCAGGAAAGAGGGAAGGAGAGGGAAAGACGACAGGATGTGGGTTTTAAGGGAGAGGGTAAGGAGTCATTCCAATCCCAGGAGCGGAAAGACTTACCTTAGGGGGGGAAAAAAAGATAGGTTTTTAGATATACACTCCTGGATATGGAAAAAAGAACACATTGACACCGGTGTGTCAGACCCACCATACTTGCTCCGGACACTGCGAGAGGGCTGTACAAGCAATGATCACACGCACGGCACAGTGGACACACCAGGAACCGTATGTGCAGTTGACGGACTTTGAGCGAGGGCGTATAGTGGGCATGCAGGAGGTCGGGTGGACGTACCGCCGAATTGCTCAACACGTGGGGCGTGAGGTCTCCTCAGTACATCAATGTTGTCGCCAGTGGTCGACGGAAGGTGCACGTGCCCGTCGACCTGAGACCGGACCGCAGCAACGCACAGATGCACGCCAAGACCGTAGGATCCTACGCAGTGCAGTAGGTGACCGCACCGCCACTTCCCAGCAAATTAGGGACACTGTTGCTCCTGGGGTATCGGTGAGGACCATTCGCAACCGTCTCCATGAAGCTGGGCTACAGTTCCGCACACCGTTAGGCCGTCTTCCGCTCACGCCCCAACATCGTGCAGCCCGCCTCCAGTGGTGTCGCGACAGGCGTGAATGGAGGGACGAATGGAGACGTGTCGTCTTCAGCGATTAGAGTCGCTTCTGCCTTGGTGCCAATGATGGTCGTATGCGTGTTTGGTGCCGTGCAGGTGAGCGCCACAATCAGGACTGCATACGACCGAGGCACACAGGGCCAACACCCGGCATCATGGTGTGGGGAGCGATCTCCTACACTGGCCGTACACATCTGGTGATCGTCGAGGGGACACTGAATAGTGCACGGTACATCCAAACCGTCATCTAACCCATCGTTCTACCATTCCTAGACCGGCAAGGGAACTTGCTGTTCCAACAGGACAATGCACGTCCACATGTATCCCGTGCCACCCAACGGGCTCTAGAAGGTGTAAGTCAACTACCCTGGCCAGCAAGATCTCCGGATCTGTCCCCCATTGAGCATGTTTGGGACTGGATGAAGCGTCGTCTCACGCGGTCTGCACGTCCAGCACGAACGCTGGTCCAACTGAGGTGCCAGGTGGAAATGGCATGGCAAGCCGTTCCACAGGACTACATCCAGCATCTCTACGATCGTCCCCATGGGAGAATAGCAGCCTGCATTGCTGCGAAAGGTGGATATACACTGTACTAGTGCCGACATTGTGCATGCTCTGTTGCCTGTGTCTATGTGCCTGTGGTTCTGTCAGGTGATCATGTGATGCATCTGACCCCAGGAATGTGTCAATAAAGTTTCCCCTTCCTGGGACAATGAATTCATGGTGTTCTTATTTCAATTTCCAGGAGTGTATTTTTCCCACGTGGAATGTTTCCCTCTATTATATTCATATCAATATAATTATTTATTCGTATACTGACCACAATCATATCTAGAAAGTGAATAAATTTTACTGACATGAAATAGATGGCAATGATGTGGATGAACTGAATGAAATTCAGTGACATAAAATGATATCAGTGAAGTATGCTAAGAAAATGTTGAGCTCCAATCAAATGAATGTATCGTGAATAATATGGAAATTTGTCCCAGAGGGGGATGTGAACCTGGTTTCTGTTCCTATACACGAGCAGCTAACTTAACCACTGGGCTATCTGAGGATACCTCCAGGGCAGACTGAAAACTTCACAGTCATTCAATGGGATCATAGGTTCTCCACCAGAGAAATGACTATAGGTTTGTCCTGCCACAGGGCACCCTATGGGACAATTTCACCATATTGTAAGGAATGACAGCAAATGTGAATAAGAACTGAAGTTTTAGTTAGGCCTGGACAACTGTGCTCAGGCAGGCAGTCAAGGCAACGGCTCATGATAAGCAGCAAATCCATGTCTGAATCTCAGTTTGGCACAAATTTTCATTAGGCACAACATATTCAAAACAATTTTATTTATATTATTAGCATTGTTTTCAAAGAGAGTTCATTTAATGGCCTTTCCAGCAATTGTCTGTTGCAGGCAAGTGTAAGAAGACAATCATTATCTGAGTTAACCTTGAATTTATTTCAATTCTGATTAGTTGTGTATGGACAAAAGATACCCTTAGCTTCACACTAGCATCACAAAATGGTGTTAGTGACTATATTCCAAATTAAAAAATGTGTGTGTCTGTTCCTCTACCTACTCTTTTTAGGCCCTGGTGCAAACAGAGGGGGTGTTTGTATCTGTCTGTGGTGTCGTAGCTCCCAATGAGAGGTCCAATGATTTTAATACAGTCTTTTTTAATTATAGAAAGCTGGTTTAATTGGCATCGTTCTTAGCTACATTTCATGAAAGTTTCTTCAACCATTTAAATTTCATCAGCTAAATTAGTAAAAATGTTTTCTGCCAGCATGTTCTGTTTATATAAGCTACATAATGCCTAAGAGCTATATAAAGTTAAGTAGTACCAGATTCTAGAACCCAAAAAGATGTGAGTAAGAGCCTGTGAAAACATATATTTATATGTTATATCTGACCAACAATGAGGATTTATGGCTTTAGAAGTCACACTTTTCAGCCCCTACAAATCAAAGAAAGGGTGGTTATGACTCAACTGTAAAAGATAAACATATTCTCTTGCAGATTTTTTTGTAGTTCCTTTCAAGATCTATAATCCAATACTGATCATGATGGTACTAAATCAATTTATTTTGCCCTAGTAGTTCAGGAAGCTTGTTGCAAGAGAGTGCAATGACGGACCATCGTCTTTCGACTTGACTGAGAACTATCAACACTGCTTATTGCATGTTACCTAAATTAGCTGACTATTTACTAAACATAGTCAATGACTACGTGTGAGAACTACAAAAAGGAACACATGAAAAAGATATTGCATTGCAATTTCGTGTTTTGCCCCACTACTATTTGTGTGAATGTGGGGTAGAGCGTTGATCAGACCATGTCTACTGATAAAATATGAAGTTTAAAAAAGCTTGAAATAAAACTTCAATTAAAATTTAAAAAACTGACAAAAACCTCTAAAAAGTAGGAAAATATATACTGCCCCTAAAGTTCAAGATAAGTAGTAATATTCTGATCCAAGCATCTTCAGGTTGGGAAGATTGCTAACAAAATAAAATAAAATCAGAATACATCTAAAAATGATACAGTATGAAATTTAAATACACGTCAGCTACCTAGGCAACTTACATAAATATCAAAACAACAATACCACATTGCTGAGTCTAAGTTTTAATTAATTTACTCTGAAAAATTCAATGACGACTGTCCTCAGGTGAATGCCTATTCAGGTCACAGCACTTAGTCATGCCCCGCACGTCGCATACTGTGCACCAAGTGATTCATGGTTTAATGAAGCACATGGTAGTATGCTATCATCAAACCAATGCAGGGCATAGGCCTCATAAGACAGATTAATGCATGAAACTAAGCTTGTACTTAATTACATAAATATACAATATAAAATAAATAGGTAACTCAATTCCTCAATTCTTTGATAATGTTAAGATGTGGGTATGTGGCACACGCAGGCCCAAAAGAGATGATGCCAAACAGAAGAGGCTTATATCCAGCAATAACGAAGGTATGCTGCTCTAGAAAGGATAGCTGCTGTTAACTTCTCTTTTGTTAGTTACTTAGTAGTCCCCTAACCAGATGACACTTGGATCAAAATATTACTACTTATATTAAACTTAAAAGGGCAACGCACAACTTTTTTTTCCCCTTAAAGGTTTTTTGTATTGGGCTTTTTTTTAATTTAATTTTTAATTTAGGTTTCATACTTTAATTTCTGCAACGGCTTGTACGCAACTTTATATAGTCCGCTACTATTTTTTCTGATATCCATGTAAACAAAGTCTGCCAACACCCTAAGAAAAAACAAGAAATTCGAAGACTGACAATCTATAATTAATTAAAAAACTCTTACCATTTATTTAGAAGTGTGGGCAACTGGTGTTTTGAAATATTTTTGAATTTGATGATGAACGTTTCCAGCATTCTCAACAGCAGCTCCCTTCCTCTTCCACTTTCAATTTCACTGCGGTGCCTTATACAGTCAACCAAGTTGAGTAACAGTTTACAGGACATTGTTTGTATACTGAAATGAAAAAAGAGAGTACTAGGTGACAAAGATCTTGCTCAAGTGTAGTAAAGTATATTAATCATGATATAACTTGGTAAAAATACCAAATGCAATATCTCTCACACACAAGTGTTTTAGTTTCCGTCTTGAATGTCTGTGACAAAATCAAACAATGAACCAGTGTCACAAATCACTAATTGAATCCCATTGCCTTGTTCAGGCAGTGTTCTAAAATACTGCCCTGCCACCAAGCCTCATGAAGTGACCAACAGTTCTGAGATACCACCACCCCCACCTTCTTTTCTAATCTGTAAGAGGACTACTGCTAAACATGACAGAAATCAGACTTTTAACAGGTTTGATACAGTCCCTCTCCTTTTCCTATCTTGTGATAATTTATTTGTTGCATTGTCCCTCCTTGTGACATAATATTAATGCTGATAATGATGTTGAGGTGCTGTCATCTTTTTGTAGCTTGCCCAAGTTTTACATGGAATTCTTCTCAATTATGGTCACTTTCTGATGATTTCTTGATACAGTGGACTTGCTAATCAAGACCACTGATTATCATGAACGGCTCTTCTCCATACAGTTGGTCCAAAGGCTTTAAGAACGTTCTAAGTTCTCTCACCAAACTGTACCAAACTGTTGTATTTTAAATCATTTTGAACAATCTTGGTAACAGATCCCGAATTTCGAAGTCATTATATCAACATATGTCTATCTGTCATGTCTAGTGACCAAAGTTCAAATTAGTAGTGAATGAACAAATCATTTTTCAGTCCACTTTTGCTTTCACCACTGTTGATGGCTGCTCTTCTTTGAGATGTCAAAAACATCTATAAGTAGTGACTGCACAGCACAATTAAACGTCCACATAGCAAGCAAGTCTGCTTGGGTGCCGTCACACCTGGTAGATATCATGTATGCATCCCATTTCTTGGATTTTACCTACAAATTATAAAAACAACCTCAAACAGAGGGTACTCCCACCCAATATTAAGCTACTTATGTTTTTACACAATAATCTTTTTTCTAACATGAAGGATTAGGTACAAATTATACCTCTGGATGAACATCTGACAACTACACACGCCATTCTTTATAACCTGTTTTGTATTGTCTAGTCTCTGTCTGCTCAATGTTGCTCCTTCTAACACCAACTTAACCAATTCTGGATGTCACAGCACATACCACTAACTTGTCCTTTCCTCTGGCGTGGGTTTTCAAAAAACTACATTCCTCACCTAACCTTTTTACCAATTCTTCCTTTCATATCTTTTCTGTCCACTTAATTGTTCATGTTTCTCGACGGCACCAAATTTGAAACACTTCCAGTTTCTTCTCTGGATTCAAAGCGTACCAGCGGCTCTCAAGTAATTAAAATGGTGGACAAAATGACTCAATATAGTCTAGGCATTATTAGAAATGAAGTTTCACACTAGTGGAACATTCAAACTTGCTCATACATTTAAAAAAAGCCTAGAACCTGGACAGCAACTGAGAAAGTGCTTTCCATAAACAGACAGGGATCTAAGTTCAGATCCAACCCAGTTAACAGTTTTAAATTATCATTTACATTCAGTTCTTCCCTGGAAAACAATTTACTTGAGGTTAAACTTTCAAGATTACACATACATTCTTTAAGCCTGCTGCTGTGTAGTCTATACTGCATTAAGACATTATTCATCAAAGACATTCCCATGCAAAAATAATAATTTTCACTTTTTTTAATTTTGAAGAAAGTGCTAACAACAAGGTTTGATGTTGCAATGCAAAAGCAGTTGAACAAAGTACAAAAAATGTGGTTACCTGGTGGGCAGTGAATCATCTTGGACATTACGTGAAAAGAGATGCACAGCACGCTCCAGATCAGCAAAAGGCAAGTGCTGCCGTACATGGTGCACCAAATCAGCCAAGGTGCTGTATGCTAGAGGCCGCAGGGTTTCATGTGTAGTAAAGCCCTTACCCAGAAGAACATTTTCATCAAAGAGGCGTTCCATTATAGGCACAAACTCTGTAATCACAACAACAAGCACTTAAATGGTTAGAAAGGCAAAATGTTCAGAAGCGTAGCCTGTTTTTGATATGCTGGAAAACTCTGGGTTACAAATCATGGAATGAATAAAGACAGCCACTCATCCTACAGTCGAGGCAATGAGTGGTCAACAGGCACATAAACTTAATGGAACAAAATCGACACATGTAAAGGTAAAGTTGGGAGTATTTTTTCACACTAAAATTCAGTCAACTGCTGCACAACTGAAATATTTTATTTCACTGAACCGGTTTCAACAGGTTAATCTGTCAACTAGGGAAGCGTACAAAATTTATGAAGACGTAAATCATTAAAACACGACTGTGCATGTATGTGAAGTATAGAAGCATATTCCAAAAAATGTTACTCAGTATTGGCTTATAACACCGATAACACAGCATCAATACCCGACAACTGAATTTTATTATTTCTTTTTGTTTGTGGGGGATGGGGCTGAAGGGACTGTCATAGGGCCACAACTGCGTACAGGATGATGATTATGGGTTTAAAGTGACTAAACTGCTTGATTATCAAGCCTTCGATTCACAGGAAAATGACATAAAACAATAAGAGGCAAGGAAAGGTGAATTTTCAGTTTCAAGGCCTGTGACCATGTCATTGTGGTTGTAAATGTATGTGACAGTAGCTTTAGCCAGATAGTTACAAGTGTTTAACGACAATATTTTGAAAAGGTTATACTGCTACTAACCATATATACAGGAGATCTAGAGTCACAGAAAAGGCACAACAGAAAGGCTGTTACACATTTAAGATTTCAAACAAAAGCCCTTCTTCTGAAATAGAAAACACACACACAATCATGCAAGCACAACTCACAGACACCTGACCATTGTCTCCACAGTGGTCATTTGTGTGGAAGTTGTGCTTGTGTGAAAGTGTGTCTATGTGGTCCAGCTTCAGTTACCAGAGACAGTGCTAGTGTGTGTGTGTGTGTGTGTGTGTGTGTGTGTGTGTGTGTGTGTGTTATGCTTGAGTGAATGTATGAGTGTATTATACTTTAGAAAGCCTTTTGGCCAAAAGCTTAAATGTATAGTAGTCTTTTCGTTGCGCCCATCTGCTACTTACCATATAGAGGAGATGTTGAGTATCAATTCATAATTAGAATGAGATTTTCACTCTGCAGCGGAGTGTGCACTGATATGAAACTTCCTGGCAGATTAAAACTGTGTGCCCGACCGAGACTCGAACTCGGGACCTTTGCCTTTCGCGGGCAAGTGCTCTACCACCTGAGCTACCGAAGCACGACTCACGCCCGGTACTCACAGCTTTACTTCTGCCAGTATCTCGTCTCCTACCTTCCAAACTTTACAGTGAGTCGTGCTTCGGTAGCTCAGATGGTAGAGCACTTGCCCGCGAAAGGCAAAGGTCCCGAGTTCGAGTCTCAGTCGGGCACACAGTTTTAATCTGCCAGGAAGTTTCAATTCATAATTAGCTTAAGCAGTTAGATAAGTAAAATACAAACATAAATGTTTTAAAAAGCATGACAGTGGAGATGGAGAAAGTAACCTGAGGCCATCTGGGACACACACTGCAACAAGAGCAACTCCACACCTACAACCACCACGGAGACCAAGCATGGAGGTACATTTAATTTTGTTACAAAATCTGCTTTCCCTAAGGAAATGTATGCCTTTGGTAGCCGCTAACCCATCATCCACTAGTGTCCGAGGTGCTGAGGTAGACAGGTTGACTGCTCTTCTCAGATCTGCCAGCACGGTACACACATATTTCACTCCTGCACCCACTGTTGTCACTGGGCATCCCACTGCCAGCATGCCTCTCTGTTGCTGTGTCAAGGGGCATTATAACAAGAGTATCTGTGATGCTGCGGACGGCACATTGTAGGCGTGGACCCTTGTCTTGAAGCAAAGAATCCCATTTCCTGACAAGATGTGGATATACGGATCTGCTTGGCCAAGTGAACAATATGTCTGTCCTCTCGGATGCTGTCACATGATATCACTGAGATCCTGTATGGTGTTGAGTACGGTCATCCTGAACCCATCCCACATTTAGGAGACAGTCGTGGGATTCCAAACAACATAAGAACCAACAGTAACAATGAAACACTGTCTCAACAGGCCACAATCCTACTGCTGTCAAAATCTGTAATGTGCTGGCAGATGTTTCTCATCCTTATAAGGGGATTAATACTATCTCATAAGCAATCAACATTCATATGCGATTGCAGTCTTTCTCGGCATATTCCACTGATAAATTCTTCTTGGGTTATCAGCCGAGTGCTGGCATTGTCTTGTCGCAATGTTTCAATGAGTTTCGTACCCGTCATCTTTGCCCAAAGATTCAAATGTGATCTCTGAATGAGGAACCTGGTTTGTAAATTATCCTTGTGGTAGTGGTTGTTGGGATGTTTAAGGGGGACTAAACAGCTAAGGTCATCAGTCCCCCATTCCAAAAACAGGCGAGACGAAAATTTACGGAGCAGGTAAAACCCCAAGGGGGGAGGAGACGCGCCACCCCCCAGTCACTGAAAGAACACCAATGTGGCAGCGAACGCTAGAGACAAGAAGAGTACAGACGAACACCGGACAGAAAGAAACGGAAGAAAATAAGAGGGCCGGAGACTGGTTGACTGACCATGAGAACAAAAAATGGGAAAGAGTCAACCATCCGAATACACACTAAAATCTGCAACCAATGAGAGACTCGAGGACAAGCGACACAGAAAGGGAAAGGGCCAGGACCCCCCTAAATGGAACCATAAAAAGGACTACCACGGATAAAATTTAAAACATCATCAGCCATGGAGGCATCGTCGCTTAAAACCAAAGGCAACGTGCCCGGGAGATTAAAAGACTGCCGGAGGGTGTGCACTCGGGGACACTCTAACAAAATGTGGGCGACCGTCAACCTGGACCCGCACTGACACAGGGGAGGATCCTCCTGACGCAAAAGATGTCCGTGCGTCAGGTAGGTATGGCCGATGCGGAGCCGACACAGGATGACAGAGTCCCTGCAAGAAGCCCGCAGGGAGGACCGCCACAAAACGTTGGTGAGGGTGATGGGACGATAGCTGTCCACCGCCAGAGGGTCCGCACCGGGCTTCAAGATGGGGACAATAACACCCTCTCGCCATTGCGACGGGAACACGCCCTCGCTCCAAATGCGATTAAAGATGGTGAGGATGTGTGTCTGGCAGTCCCTGGATAGATGCTTCAGCATCTGCGCGTGGATGCAGTCCGGTCCTGGCGCTGTATCAGGGCAATTGGCGAGGGCAGCGAGGAATTCCCTCTCGCTGAAAGGAGCATTGTATTTTTCAGAACGACGTGTGTGGAATGATAACGGCGTCCGCTCGGCACGCTCCTTTAGAGAGTGAAAGGCGGGAGGGTAAGTTGCAGTCGCAGAGCTCGTAGCAAAGTGCACGGCAAGGTGGTCAGCAATGGCGGCAGCGTCAGTGCAGACAGTGCCGTCCAGGGAGATTCCAGGGACACCCATAGGGGTCTGGTATCCTTAAATCCGCCGGATGCGGGACCACACGAGCGACAGGGAGACACGGGAGCCCAAGGATGAAACATACCTCTCCCAGCACTCATGCTTACGCCGTCCAATAAGACGACGGGCCAAGGTGATGAGGGTCTCCAGAGACTGGTGCCGCCTATGACGCTGGAGAGCCCGCCTACGGTCGCGAATAGCCTCAGCAATCTCCGGCGACCACCAAGGGACAGCCTTCCTCCGAGGGAGTCCAGAAGAGCGGGGGATGGTAGCCGCGGCCGCAGAAATAATTGACGTGGTCAAGACACGGACCACCTCGTCAATGTCACCCTGTGGGGAAGAAGCAATGGTGGCAGCGGAAGTAAAAGCCGGCCAGTCAGCCCTGTTGAGAGCCCAGCAGGGCAGGCGCCCAGAAGAATGACACTGGGGCAGTGACAAATAGATGGGAAAATGGTCATCACCACACAGGTCAGGATGCACTCTCCAGTGGAGGGATGGGACAAGTCCGGGGCTGCAAAGAGAGAGATCGATGGCCGGGAGCGGAATGCGCGCGCGCGCACACACACACACACACACACACATCCATCCAGAGAGAGTGTGTGTGTGTGTGTGTGTGTGTGTGTGTGTGTGTGTGTGTGTGTGTGCGTGCGCACGCGCGCGCGCGAGTATATACCAATCCTTTTTTCCCCCTAAGGTAAGTCTTTCCGCTCCCGGGATTGGAATGACTCCTTACCCTCTCCCTTAAAACCCACATCCTTTCATCTTTCCTTTTCCTTCCCTATTTCCTTTTTATATTAAAAACAAAGATATATACTTGCCTCTTTCACCACATCTATTTCATACTAATCAACCAACTGCATTACAATTTCTTACTGCTGAAATATAATGCTGGTACGGGCATACTTACTAGTTCTCAAGTCTGTTGCTAAGATATGACGTGCTGCTATCATCAGTTCCTTTCGCAAATTAGCAACCTCCATAGGACACAAAGTAAGAAGTGAAAGCATTCCTTTCACCATCTGACTTGCATGTTGGGCTACAACTTCTTGGTAAATTCTAATAATATATGCCAAAAATGATAGTGTTTTTATTTGAGCTCCCATGAAATCCACAAAAACTTCTTTATTAAATGAAGGACTCATTCTGTAAAAAAGAAAACAAAGATCATTTTTACAAACATACAACAAGCTAATTCACTTTTTCACAAAAAAATTAGAGTAAATGAATACAAAGATAAAATAAAAAATTTCGAATGAAGATTACAAAAATAACAACATTACACAAAATACAAATAGGTAACAACTGCACATTGTGTGTGTTGTCAACTGTTAAGTACCTCTGTTGTTGAGTTGGCTGCAGAGATATTGTCGTCATTATCAATGGAATGAAATCAGCCACATCTTGATGAACCTGTTGCTTGTACAGCTGATACATGAGCACAACTATTATTGGTAGTTCCTGGAGAACTTTCAGGGACATAACTGCTCTTGGTATTAAATTATACTGTTAAAAAGGAAAAATAAAGAATTCAAGATTAACAACAAACCTTAGAATGCTCAAATTCACATGCAATTTTTTGTGTATAATTCAATAATAGTGTTCTATTTGATGGTAGTGGTGGTATGGGGGTTGTTTTCAGTGCGAAGACTGGTTTGATGCAGCTCCCCGCAGCACTCTACACTATGCAAGCCTCTTCATCTCTGCATAACAACTGCAACCTTCATCTATCTAATCCTGGTTAACTGTATTCAAGCCTTGGTGACCCTCTAAAATTCTTAACTCCAGACTTCTCTAGAATACTACATTGATGAATCCCTGATGCCTCAAGGCATGTCCTATCAACTGGTTTCTTCTTTTAGACCAGTTGTGCCACAAATTTGCCCCCCCCCCCCCCTCCTTATTCAATTCAGAAACTCTTCGTAAGTTACTCAATCTACCTATCTCAGGATTCTTCTGTAGCACCACATTTCAAAAGCTTCTATTCTCTTTGTGTTTGAACCACTTCCAAAAAGGTTACACTCCAAATAAATACCTTCAAAAGACACTTCCTGACGTTTAAATTCTTATTTGACATTGACAAATTTCTCTTATTCAGAAATGCTTTCCTTGCAATAGTTAGGCTACATTTTAAACCCTTCCTACTTGGCCATCATCACTAATTTTGCTGTCCAAATAGCAAAGCTAATCTCCCACTTTTGATGCCTCATTTCCAAATCTAATTCCTCAGCATTGTCCGACTTAATTTGACGGCATTCCATCACCATTGTTTTCATTTTTTTTATGCTTGTCTTAAAGTCTCTTTTTACACACCATCCATTTCACTCAACTGCTCTTCCATGCCCGTCGCTGTCTCAGACAAAATTACAATACCATCAGACGAACTCGGAATTTGAATTTCTTCTCAGTTCTAATCTTTAACTGCCACATCAAAAACCTATATATATAATAGAGGGAAACATTCCACTTGGGAAAAATATATCTAAAAACAAAGATGATGTGACTTACCAAACAGAAGGGCTGGCAGGTCGATAGACACACAAACAAACACAAACATACACACAAAATTCAAGCTTTCGCAATCAACGGTTGCTTCGTCAGGAAAGAGGGAAGGAGAGGGAAAGACGAAAGGATGTGGGTTTTAAGGGAGAGGGTAAGGAGTCATTCCAATCCCGGGAGCGGAAAGACTTACCTTAGCGGTAAAAAATGACAGGTATACACTCACAAACACACACATATCCATCCGCACATACACAGAAACAAGCAGACATTTGTAAAGGCAAAGAGTTTGGGCAAAGATGTCAGTCGAGGTGGAAGTACAGAGGCAAAGATGTTGTTGAAATACAAGTGAGGTATGAGGGGGCGGCAACTTCCCACTAACACCAACCTGTCAGAACTCCGGAGATAGGAACTTGCCCTTCAGTATATCCTCTCCTCTCGTTATCCGCCAGGCCTCAACCTCCGTTTATTTCAAGTTGCCGCCTCCCATACCTTACCTGTCTTTCCACAACATCTTTGTCTCTGTACTTCCACCTTGACTGACATCTCTGCCCAAACTCTTTGCCTTTACAAATGTCTGCTTGTGTGTGTGCGCGTGTGTGTGTGTGTGTGTGTGCGTGTGTGTGTGCGTGTGTGTGTGTGTGTGTGCGTGTGTGCGTGCGTGTGTGTGCGTGCGCGAGTGGTGTGTGTGTGTGTGTGTGTGTGTGTGTGTGTGTGTGTGTGTGTGTGTGTGTGTGTGTGTGTGTGTGTGTGTGTGTGCGCGCGTGTGTGTGCGCGTGTGCATGTGCGTGTGCGAGTGTATACCTGTCCTTTTTCCCCCTAAGGTAAGTCTTTCCGCTCCCGGGATTGGAATGACTCCTTACCCCTCCCTTAAAACCCACATCCTTTCAGCTTTCCCTCTCCTCCCCTTTTTGCTGAAGAAGCAACCGTTGGTTTTCAAGTCAACACTTGCAGTTTACAGGAAGTTATTGCCAAAACTGTACAACACAACACAAATATTACCCTAATAAATCTACCAGTGCGACATGGGGAAGTAAGTCTCATCGACAACAAGGTCATTAGAGACGGAGCACAAGCTCGGATTAGGAAAGGATTGGGAAGGAAACTGGCCATGCCCTTTAAAAGGAATCATCCTGGCATTTGCCTGGAACAATTTAGAGAAATCACGGAAAACCTAAATCAGGATGGCCGGAGACAGGTTTGAACCATCGTCCTCCCGAATGCGAGTCCTGTGTTCTAACCAACGCACCACCTCGTCGCTGAGTCAGTGCGACATGATCTCCTGCAGTGATCATATGTTACTACAGAAAATGAGCGTTATAATTTAGAACTGCAGAAACTATTTAAAATTTAAATCATGTGCACTTGCTACACATAAGCAAACAGAAATGTGAAGAACATACCAGGTGTGGACTTCACTTAAACAGAAATGGAAAGCTCCAGTTAGTGAACCAGATAATGGAACTTTGTGAGGAGCTGCATAAAACCATGGACTCAATCATCTTAGATTATAATCAATAAGTTTTTTTAGGCTCAATTTCAAGCAACACAATTTTACTGAAGTAAACCCCTTGGACTGGAATGAACCCTGTTCACTTGCCAAAGGAACCGACTTGGAAGTCAATAATTTTCATTACAATGCAGTGTTAGAAACTTGTGTAATAATTCAACTGATTCAGAATACCACATCACAAAATGTTATAAAATATCAGCGACCTTTAGGATAATGCATCCAAATGTGAGGTATCTTAGGATAAACTCAATCTGGTGCAAGTATTTTGAATCAGAATTCAGCACACCTGTTAGCAATTACTGAACATAGACTAAAAGACAATGAAATTAAGTATTACAAATTAGATGGTTATGTGTTAGCAGATAGTTACTGCAGGCAACAACACAAAGGGGGTAAGGTGGCAATATTTGTAAATGAACATTTTCCATTAAAGAAAATCTCAGCTGGGATATTTTTACTCTCCATCTTGTAACATCTGCCTCCTTAAAATTCATTTTTTTCAATTTTAACAGATTACCATTAATATACGTGAATATAATCTGCATTTCCGTGAAAGAGACAGGTGGGCCCTCAGTTTTAAAGAACATAACACCAGATCTAATTTTGTGCTTAGTTTTATGTATGTAACTGATTTCGGCCTAACCCTTGTAGTAGAAGAAACTGTTAAAAAAGAACCAATCTTTCAATGTATACAGTTAATTTACTGGGTTAAGTTTTAATTGTATTTTTTGTAAATTAAACATCGAATAATGTGTAGTTTCAGTATCTATTATTGTGAGGATATATAAAGGCCTGATGTTTGGTCACGAGACAGTAAGTCCACAGCCGAGTTTCAGACGAGAAACCTGTGTTGGCCAGAACAACTACAATGCAACAGTGAAATAAATGTTACATCAATAGCCCATGTGTAACAACAATCGTATTGTCTATTTACATACATACCTTCCTATTCTTCAAGAACTGTGAACTTTGTGGTTAGCTTTTTACTGCTCATAGATGTTCAATAGTAAACGATTGTAGCACTATGTGGAGGTTTGCCTCCTAACTATTAATGAGGCTTATGGGAAATTAGAACAATAGTGCACTGACCACATATAACTGTATATTATTGGGGGGTTGTGAAAAGTGAAAATAAAAGACTGAAATGCAACTGTGCATTTGTCGGCTACATTATTTAGCGTAGTCAGCGGCCAAATTACAAAGCCCATTTTTCAGCCAGTGTAACAATGCAGTATGTCGACACCGAGGACAACAACCAAAATAAATAAAGCAGGTGGAACTGCTACAAGAGAAATTAGACAAACAGGCCCCACTGACCTTAGCATAGTTGAAGGCTTAAATACTGATGCAAACTCCTGTAGTATAACGTATTTGAAAATAACAGATGAATTAAACTCATATAATCTCACAAATACAGTGAACTCTGATACTAGAGGAACAGAGTCAAGATCCAGTAAGATAGATCAAGTAATAGTCAACATAAATGTAAAAGACAGTGTTAACTTTCAAAGTGTTGATTTTCATTACTCAGATCACTATTGTCAGGTGTTAGAATATTTAAGGTTTTCTGTCCCAACAGCAACTAAGATAATTGAGAAGAAGCGGATCCTGAATAGCACCAACATCAGCGCCTTCAAAACTAAGTTAGCAGAGGACGAATGGGACACTATTTACCAAACTAAAGGGTCAGAAAACAAATGAGAAAAATTTTATAGGACAGTGCTGAAGCATTTCGACTGCTGCTGCCCTCTCCAAAAAAAAAAAAAAAAAAAAAAAAAAAAACAGGGTATGAACCAACTTTCGTCTTGAAAGTAATACTAGGCTGAAACTTACACCTAGGCTCATTAAGTTGAGGCAGAATATACATGATCTTCACTGTTTATTTAAGAAAACAAAGTTACATATAATTAAAGAAAAATACAATCCAGCCAAAAAAAACTTTTTAAGACAGACCTTTTACACTTGAGGAAACAGATAAACAATGATGCAACAAAGCGTTCAGCCAACATAGGTCAGGCATCCTGGAGACCAATCAATAAACATTGTAAAGCCACCAGCAAGGAACAGAGTGAACTAGTTAGCATTAGAAATGAGGGCCATCTAGTGAAAGATCCAAATGAAGTACGTAATTTATTCTATAAGCATTTTTATCTATCCTTTTGACCAACCAGCTCCTATTACAGATCTACAGGCTGGCACACCAAATGATGTCTCGGATGGTAAAGAGCTCAAATTTATGAAGGTGAATCAACAGGAAATATTTAACACAATACACAAGCTAAAGAAAAAGCATTCATCTGGATGACATGGTATCTTAAGTGTGGTATTAAAGAAATGTGCCAATGAAATAACTAAACCCCTTACCTACCTTATCAACTGTGGTATTAATGAAAACATATACCCAAATGCCTTAAAAATAAGTTTAATTAAACTAATCCATAACAAAGGAGGTAAAGAAGAAGTTTCAAATTATAGATTGATATCACTAATCCCTACCTCCAGTAAAATATTTGAAATAGTTATCCTATCACTATGCCTACCGAATTGCAGCATATGTTTAGAAAAGACCTAAGTAAGGCCACTGCTGTTACCAGTTTCTTCCATGAAGTATATGGCAATACAGAATGGGGTAGGCACACAGCTAGAATATTCCTGGACCTGAGCAAAGCTTTTGATTCAGTAAACCATGAGCTTCTCTTAAAAAAAGCTGCGGACATACGGTATCAGTGATGCATCAATGAAACTTCGCACATTGTAAATTACACTTCAGTTTTATTCACGGTAAAGACAGTGAGGAACTGAAATTTTCAGCAAATAATGGGCTACTAGAATTAAGTTCATATTTTCATGCACAAAGATTAAAGGTTAATGTAAATAAATCCCAGATGCTAATATTTACAACTGGCATCTCACACTATTCATGTATAAATTAAATGAAGTATGCAGCATGGTGGCAGAGGAAGCAAATGAGTGTAAATTTCTAGGGAGACCATCTCAACTCCAACATATGATGGATTATCCACAGCATTTACGCTGTATGTCAGCAATGGGCTGTATCTTCTTAGCCAACAGCCCAAAATGGTGCCCACCCACATGCTTAACACTAAATATTATGGGACAATCTATCGTCATCTTAGCTACTGTATAGAAAAATGGGGCTGTGCTGTAGATATTCACCTTAACAGAGTACTATTGCTACAAAAAAAAAAAAAAGAGGTTTAAGATTATGCATGGATTGGGCTATAAATACTCTTGCCGTGATGTCTTCACACACAAGTACTATGCCATTTACTCATTGTACCTTTATAAATTAATTACTTTTTTTGTCTCTCAGAAAACTGAAGTAACTAAATGTAGTGTTAAACATGACCACAACACCAGGTCCACAGAGAATTACTACCAAAAAAAACAAGATTACAAATGATGGACCAGAGCCCATATACTAATGGACTGATATGATATAATAAACTGCCGGAGTCAATGAAAAACAATAATAAAAAGAAATTCAAATCAAAATAAAAGAATTCTTAATTGAAAAGTGTCTGTATTCACTTAATGAATTTTATATAGCTGAGTTTAAGAGCTGTAAAATAATGTATAAAAAAAACTGGCTGTATTAATATACGTAAGATGCAATATATTTCGACAAGCATCAATTTACTGCCTGTAAGGCTAAGATCTAAATGTATTTTATGTTTGTAACTGTACTTGACATTTGCAAAAGCCATCATATCGATAACTCAAAAAAAAAATTATAGGACAGATGACTAAGCAGGATAGTGCAATGGTTAGCATTAGCATACTAGACCAGCATTCGGGAAGACAATGGTTCAAACCTGTGTCTGGCCATCCTAATTTAGGTTTCCCGTGATTTCCCTAGAAATTGTGTAATGCAAATGCCAGTATGGTTTCTTAGAAAGGGAACAGCCACTTTCCTTCTCCATCCTTCCCTAATCTGAGCTTGTGCGACGGCTCTAATGACCTCATTGTCGACGCCACATTAAACACTAATCTCCTCCTCCACCTATAGGGCAGATGAACAGTTAATTTTACAGTAACCTACACACCTCCTTCCGAACCCAACGTAAATCCCTCAATACAAAGTTCACTTCAGTTTCTTGCGAAGACATAGGGTTAGCCCCCACGCACACAAAAGCGGGAGAAAGAGAGAGAGAGAGAGAGAGAGAGAGAGAGAGAGAGAGAGAGAGAGAGAGAGAGAGAGAGAGAGAGAGAGAGAGAGAGATAAAACATCACAAAATTGAAAGAGCACATCACATATCTTACCGTTACAGTCATGTCATCTGACTTCTTGTCACACTGGATGACAGTCATTGTAAATGTTTCCTTCAGTAGTGCTTCCACATTGATTTCCGATATGTCAGAAACTCTTATCGCAGCACGAGGTTCAAAAATTTTTGGCATATGGTTTGGTAGTTCTCGATATATAGATTTAACGAAGTGTAAAAAATTCTGAATCTAGAAAAGAATTTGACAACTATATAGTAAGTTCAGTCTTATCACTGAATGTGTAAAAATATTTAATTGAGATTGTGTTACAATTATGATTGCTTTCAATTGTGTAAGCCCAGCATACCACTTACTTCTGCATTAAACACAGGGCGATACTGTTTATGCAGTTCAATAATTATCCTCAAACACACCAAAACGTTCTCTTCATTTTCAATCTCCAGAAGCCGCATCATCAACGAGATTATAGACTTCACATATGGCCTCAAAACTTCATTTGTTGGAAGCCTGTGTATAACTTCCAATATAAGTTTCCGCACTTGCTACAAATAATGAATACAATGAATCAATTATTGTCATCATAATCAAAACTGACCACTGACCGACAAGAAACAAGAAAATATACATTCCACTTACCTGAATACTGTACTCTGCTATAAAATGTGTTTCCCCTTCCTGAAGGATTTTTATAAATATCTTCAGTGTATAGTCAAGGAATGACTGGTAAGCAGGATGCATCAGGATAGTCTTAAAAAATAAAATAAAATGCTAACATACTTATGTATTCTAAGCAAGATCTCAACATTAAAATTCAAAACACACACACATTGAAGCTACAACTGAGACTTTAAAATGGACTACACCAGTAAATGACGCTCTGAAAGAAGTACAGATAACACAGTAGGAAATATATTAAAGAAAATTTTTAGATTCGATCACAACTGGGCAATTGGTCAGCCTGGGGAGAAAAAAAAAAAAAAAAAAAAAAAAAAAAAAAAAAAAAAAAAAAAAAAAAACCTAGGTGACCGGAAATACTTGGTCTGAGCTTATGAAACAAGTGCATTTTGAGTGAACAAAAATATTAATGGCACAAAGAAACACTAAAGTAAAATTCTAAAATGTAATTTGTTATACCCTGTTTGGACCAGTAAGGCCCAAACAAGAATATAACTAAAATAAATATTATGCCCCTACCAGTCATACATATTTTATTAACAGTTTAGTAACGTCTATAATTTTTATACTATAGAAGTAGAAAAACACTCACAACACAAAAAATAGAGCTTTTCAGCACCATCACATCCTCCGTCTATGGACTAAGAGGAAAGAGTTTAGATTCTGATATCATTCATGGGGTAAGAAGGAAAGTTAAAGAGAGCGGATGAGTTTCGAAGTTCGTAAAGTGGTTGGAGGTTATTTGTTATTTATTTAAGGTGCTCGATTAGTTGTAACATTACATGCGTGAAGGTTAACTTAAAATTTTATCTGCAGAACTGCCAATTAACAAAGGTAATACAGCTCATACAATTGTATCATGTACATTTCTTTCCAAACACTAAATTAGAATATATAAAGGCTTTGAAACAAATACTAACAAAGAGATAGAGGGGCTGGCCAGTACTTACCTCAGCTCAGTACAGCCGATAGATACAAAAAAACAACCGAAAATTTAAGTTCCTAGCTTTCGGAATAAATGTTCCTTCATCAGGGAGGAGACATGGGAAAGAAAGGGAAGAAGGGAAAGTGGATTTAGTTACTCACAACCCAGGTTATGAAGCAACAGGGAAAGGAAAACAGGGAGGGTAGTAAGGATGGAGGCATGGTTGTCAGAGGGAAGCCAAAGATATTCTACTGTTAAGTACTGTGCCAGCTTCAAACCAAAGAGGATGCATACAGAAGTAAAGAGGTATATAGTATAAAGACGAACACAACTATGTAGGATGAAAAGATGCATGAATGGCTAAAGAGGAAAGGGAAAGAGGAGAAGACTGAAGAGTAAATGGGAGTGAGGTTGTTTAACGTTGGTTCAGTCCAGGGGGATGGCGGGATGAAAGGATGTGTTAGAGTGCAAGTTCCCATCTCCACAGTTCAGAGGGACTGGTGTTGGGTGGGAGAAGATGAATCTGACGTAAGTTGCTGTTTTCACGAGAGATCTGCGACTTTCTTTCGTTATGTCTCTCATCTAACTGACTTAACATTTTATGGAGCACTGTTTTCAATTTTTTCAGGATGACAAGAATGATAGCCCAGCAGCACTTGCAAGTTATAAGACTGCTCTTAATATAGTGAGAGCTGGAAAACCGTTTGCTGAAGGTGAGTTTATAAAGGAGTATATCAATGACACTGCTGATTTACTTTGTCCACTGAATGCAAATCAGTTTCGAGCTATTACTCTTTCTCAGCGGACTGGAAGTCGTCGTATAAGTGCCACGGCAAGTGACATTTACCGTCAATTAAGGAGTGCAGTGCAGGAATTTATTGCATTTTCCATCGCACTTGAGTCCATCGCCCAATTAGTGATTTATTCCTGCAACGTGGCCACTGCTCTGCAAATAACAGAGGATTTTTTAGATATGATATCTTTAAAAAGCACGACCACTGGCACGGACATCCTGAAAGCCGCTGAAGAAGCTGTAGATTCAGCTGGCTTAAACTAGGAACATTTGGTGTCAGTGACAACAGACAGAGTACCTGCAATGAAAGGAGAACAAATGGGATTTGTTGTATTACTAAGAAACAAGTTACAGCATACAGAAGAATCACTGTACAGCATCCACTGCATTTTGCACCAAGACGTACTCTGTACAAAGGCAGCAAAACTGTGGGACATCATGCAAATAGTTATTCGGGCAGATCCCACGGGCTTACACACAGACAGTTTCAAACATATTTAGCTGAAATTGGGGAAGAGTACGCTGACATACCATACCACAGTGAAGTCCAATGGCTTAGCTGCGGTAATGCACTCAAAAGATATTTTGAGTCGAGAATACCAATAAATCAGTTTTTAAAGGACAAAGGAAGGTACGACCCCAAGTTAGAAGATCCAGAATGGTTTGCCGACCTTGAATTTTTAGTGGACATTACCGGACACACGAATGCATTGAACACAAATTTGTAAGGAGAAAATCAGCTAATTTGTGAAATGGCTGAAAAGGTGCAAGCTTTCACTAGTGATCTTGAGCTGTGAGAGCGACAGCTCTACTCAGGGAATGCAGTTCATTTCCCTACTCTGTCTACTGTGCGAGAACAGAACTGCAAAGAATATGTTTCTGTACTTAGCGCAATAAAAGAGGGATTTCTCAAGCGATGTGTGGATATATAATATTTATCCCAAGCATTTGAATGGTTCTTGAAACCATTTGCTGTTTCTGTAGATGATATTCACCCCAATTTGCAAATGGAATTAACCGATCTACAGTGTAAGTCTCGTCTGAGAGACAAGTTCCTTTTGGCAAGACGTGTAATAGACTTTTATGACGACTTTCCACAGCAAGGGTTTCCTTGTCTCCATTGTGAAGCCGTGAAGATAATGTCAATGTCTGGCTAGACATACGGTGGTGAGAGATTTTTTTCTGTTATGAAAATTAGTAAGTCTCGGTTAAAAGCAAACATCAGTGATGAAAATTTACATAACTGTTTGCGTTTGTCTGTATGTACAAATTTTGTTCCAGACATTAAATGTATTGTAAACTGCACCTGTGATAATTAAATAAAACGTCTCGGAGGTAATAACTACTCTTTCAAACCACGATTTCTTTCACGCCCTCTTACTAACCTTATTCCTTCATTCAATAAAGCAAGCTAGGAAACAAAATGCATTACAGAAGAAGGAGTGGAGAGACGGTGTGGTTGGGAGGGTAGGTAAGCAGGTAGCCAGCTTGCCCCTGTGTGCATGCAGAACATCTGTTAACTGCACACGTGCAAGTGCACCGCACATGTGCAGGATTCCTCCCCGCTCCTGGAATACAGTGTTGCTACAACTTTGCCAATATTCATTAGAGTGATCACTGACTCAATCGTATTTAGAAACACAAATATTGTTCGCCTTGATTATATGATTATCGAATCTGAGCTGTAATTAGTGAGTGAGATGCTGCTTGATAAATATTGATTTCTCTGACCCCACTCTGTCATCTAATTCCTTCCATTTGTGTTTACTTCAACAGAGTAGTAGTTCATCTTGTTTCCCAATCATTCTTTAATAGTCTGCTGTATTAGGCCAACTTCTGTACTCTAGAGTAATAGTGTTCTGGCATAACCACAAGTGCTGGAACAAAGGCAAAGAATGCAAGAGCAGAAATAGTGTTGAGACGACGTCAGCCAATGGTGCGCTGATTAGGACCGCACCGCGGCGGGAGCAACCTCTAGCTGAAGAGAATATAAGTGCCACTCCCGTCAGCCTAGGCAGACAGTACTAGACAGGAACTTGTAGACCAACACTAAGACAGCAGTTATTATTGATCCATATTCATTGCTTACATGGAAATTGCCTATAGCGAAGAACATTACTTGTTTGCATGACGCCCATTGCTTGAGACACCGTTGTAAATTCAAAGTTAAGTATTGTCAGTCTTCTTATTTGTAATAAAACCTATTAATGTGATTTGGGTGAATTGTTGTATAGCATTCCGAGATTGCAGCAATTCCTTAGGCACCCTATATGAGACGAGTGGGCAGGACCCCAAAAATAGATACCGTCTGTCTGGCTTGTTTAAATTAGACTACATTAAAACAACTGACCATTTCTTTTATATTTAAAGTTATGGGCGCAAGGCCTGATAAAATGCATAGTGCTTCATTGGGTGTTGTCCCATATGCTTTCACTATCTTTAAATCCATTAATCACTGTGCTCTACTAATTTTTGTGCAGTTGTATTGTCATTCCAGTGCTTCTATCCACTTAGGGAATACTGCTCATTTAGAAATAACTCTTAGTGGTTCAGTGCACAGACCTCAATTGAGTCTGCCAGATTTTGAATATGCTTTAATTAAAGCTGTACATCTATTTGTCTTGTGTTGAATGTGTTTGTTTATTACAAACCTATCATCAATTACAACATACTAATATTTTAGATAATGTACCTACAGAAGTTCTTTATTCTTAAGATAAATGATAAAGTAATTTTTTGTGAGTGACATCACCTTTTCCTTGTGATGAGTCTAACTTTTGATTTCTGTTTACTGAATCTGCATTTTTTGTGGTTCTGTGTTACAGATGTTCTCAGTTTAAAGGGTGTTTTTTCCTTTCGTTAGAAGAATCAGATCGTCTATAAAAGCAATTACGAGAGAAGGCAAGCTAAATAATGACTCATATCATACAGTCCATAAACCTACACTGCAACAAGACTTGCAGACAACCTCTGGTGGTGGTTCTGTCTTTTACAATGTTGTTGAAGGTTAGTTTTGTAGTTCTGTGGTATGTCATTAAGAGATACAGAATGGATAAACTGAAAATAGGACCTTTCCTTATCTCTGATGCCATTTCAAACACCTTAGTTATTCAAATATCATCACTGCTGATGTCCTTATTGCCTTGCCCAGTCTCAAAAGGCAGTTTTTATGGCGACTGAATATCTCTGTGCGGCAATTTGCTTAGCCACAACGGTATAAATAAATGAAAACTTCAAGGGGTTTTAAAGCTCTGCACCAAACTACGACTCAAAGCCTGAGCCTTGTTTTTAGAGGCGATTCTGTTACTGGCTAAACTACCCTGGTATAGCTCTCTTACCACAATCACAGTTTCAATCCAGCCAGCACCTCTCTTTTACTGAAGTTCACTGAAGCCCTGCTGTATACCTTTAGTCGAGACAGCGTAAGAATATCCGTGACAGCTCACAGTGTTGTTGTCAGCTTTCAGCCATGAAGCATCAACAGTTGCAGGTGAAAAGAGTCACTGTCTACAGAGCGTGACAACAATGAGGCACTGCCACAGAGTCATTTACCGAAACGCATTAGGTTATTGGTTGAGACAGGCCCACGAAGCTGCCATGCCCAGCACACAGCAACTCTTAGGGATCAAGTTAATGCCGACTCAACTATGGCTGGCAAACATCCTTGGAAGCTGTGGGGGAGGGTCATAAGTCTGACCTGGAAAGTGCAGTCTGTGAAGTCATCCTCACACAGGAAAGTTTTTACTATCTTGAAGCACACCAGTTGTGGCATCTCTCATGGCTGCTGCATGCTCTAAAATTACCAGCTACATCTCTCAGAACATGCTCCTCAGCACTCTTGAGCGGCAGTTCTTGGCAGCACCTGGCATGCAAATCACTCAGCTTCTGTGCCAATATGGATGTGCGTAATATACTGTAGCTGTGTTCACTCTGTTAGTGATTGTCAAAGAAGAGTGGAGAAAATTGAGGAGGAGATTCTGGGCTCATTAATGGCTCGAAAAGTGAATTGCTGGCACATGAACACTGCATGATGCTTTACAATGATCTGAGATACATACTAGGAGAAATTGTTTGTTAACACAGTTGAAACTCCATCTCATTTTCAGTTTTAAACTAACTACTGTTGAAGAATAATGTCCAATGTCAGTTTGCGCATGCATTGTATCCACATTCTCCATGTTGTATTAACGGTCTGTACTTCCCACAGGTTTGAAGCTCAGGATTCATTTTGTTATTTTATTTGAATGAAACAGGAGATGCACGCGCATATGTATTTTACACAAAGTTTCGTAATAGTGAAAACTTCCAATATGTAACCTGTGTTTACTTGCTGACACAGAATGGCAGTCACATTAAGACTTTTGACCACTGGGGAAAAATTCCAGTCATTGATCTATGCAACAAGAACTGCTGCAAACACATCAGATATAATAAAGAACACCAACTATTGCAGATAACACAGAACAAGCTACATACGAACCTGCTGCCTCTCTCTTCAAAGTTCATGACACTATCAACCACATTATGCTTGGACATGAGTACAGCAGCTCAGTTACATGATATATATTGTGTAATGGTTGTATCTGCTAATGCCATTATTTGATATTTCATTATGAAAAATTGTACCCAAAACAACACATTTTCAATACGTCATCACTTTTCTGAAGACTTTGACCAAAAGCTAACATGCAAGCATCTTTTTGTTGTGACTGACTGCAACTCAAACTGACTTCTTACAATAATTATTGCTTGGTTTTTTCATGTTGACTTACAATTCATGTAAAGCCGCCATTCCCACTTGTGCAGATAACATTCCATACACACTTTTTGCTTTAAAATAAATCCTCTGGTTTTGTCACAATCATTACTCTCATTAGCTTTATCCAGTTGTTTCACACATCTATATCTTATTGGCTAACTTGTCGACATATTGATAAGGGTCTGAGAATAAAGTCTACATTTGAGCTTTAAAGTGGCCATGGGTTACCAACCCCTATGATGTTATGCCAAGTCAGGTCAAAAAGTTAGGTTATGCAAGGGTCATTCCGACGGTAGTCAATAAAACCAGTGTACTTGCAGTAAGTAGAAATTATTTCCAACCATACGTAATTACATTTGCTCAAAGCAGAACACCCTCTGCACCACCTCCCCTCATCCCAATGTACAACCTTTATTCTGTTTATCATCTTCAGTGATTGATTAATTCTGACCCATTGGTCATTCTCAAGTACACACAATAATGCAAATGCACAATATAAGCAAACACAATGTTAGGCTTTATATAACGCCCCATGAGAAATTCATTTCAGCTCTGGTCCTGAACATCTGCAATAGTTATCTTTAACAGTACCTATACTAAAGGAAGGTACAGGACTGCCCCAGTTCTCAGCAAGTTTTGCATAAGAGCTCCTGGGGAATTTAGAAGGTACAAAGTACTGGCAGATGTAAGATGTGACGGCCAAGTCATCAGTTGCATTGGATAAAGCAGCTGATAAAAACATTTCACATAGAATATGAGATATTTGAGTAAAAGTACCAGTCTGTCATACAGTCTGAACTTAGCCAAAAGATTCTTAACAACCCCTACCTTTTATCTGCCTCCACCTGTTCCCACCCTCCAATCTTGCTCATTCATCGCAACCTTATCACATTTTGTTCCCTTGCTCTAGATTCCCCATCTTCCACCCTGTACTTTTCTTTTCTCAATGTTTTCACAGCAGTTCCAGCCTCCCAGAGTATATGCCAGCCATTTCCCCTGCATGCATACACACATTTCACATAAGCATGCCTCTCTCAGCCCATTCTTATCATGTTCTTCCTTTTTACCTATTCCACATTTATTACATTTGCCCAACAGCCACCTCAGATAGTCCACAAACAGCAGGATGCAACACAGGTGTTTCTCTATTGTCTTTCAGCGGTACCTAGCTAAGCAATAATTTATTATCATTTCCAGGTGTCTACTGTGCAGCATCTCTGTTATCTGATGAGTAGTGGACCATCCGCATACACACTATATATCCTGTCCTGCACATTCCATTTATATTTATTACCGATGTGTAATAGGGTGTTCAGCTGTCCAGTTCCTGTTTTTCTTCGTGCCGGAGTATGTACACACACTTAGAAAGTAAATAAATAAATAAAATTATAAAAGAATGCTGCAAAAGAAAAAAATCATTTAACTTGTTTTAACAGGAAGTAGCAGTGCATGCAATGCATTCTGCCTTACCTCAAAATTTTCACTTATTTCTTGGGCTGCCTTGAGTTTAATTTCATCCTTTGTGCCCGGATCTGCCAATATGGCAGCACATGATCGGTATGTTGTCATCTGAGCATAATGCTCTGGCAACCCTGGCACTGTGGCCACTGGTGCCCTTCCTGAAAACAAGCAATTATACTGTAACAACACAGTAGCAGTAGTAGGAATAATAATAACAATAATAATAATGCTTCATTCGATATCAAATGGTTTCCAGTATACTGAACATGGTTAATTTTACAGGTTTTAGATCAATTTCAAATTTATCTACATGTATGTCAGTACTCCAGACACCATCTTACAGTGTATGGCAGAGGGTACCACCACCACACTCCCCACCCATTTCCAGTTATGTCGCAAATTTCTCATGACAAGGATGAATTTTGGTAAGCCTCCATCTGACCTTGAATCTTTTTACTTTGATGTTTATGGTCTTTATGTGTTATATGTAGGAGGAAGCATAAAGCCACACCTTAAAATTACTTCCCCCCTGTCTATTTCTTCTATAGAACATACCACCAAAATCATCAAAATATAATAACCAAAGTACAAAAAGCACTTCACCAGATGAAACAAATATTATCAGAGAAGTGCATGTGTAGCTCAAAAAAATATAAAACAAAAATCAAGAAGTGCAAAAGCAATGGAAAATAGAATACAGCTACGCTCCTTGTAGGTGAAACTCTGACAAGTGGCTACCTTCTAGTAGCTCAGAAGTTTGATCAAAGTGGATGGTATAAGTACAATGGATGATGAAAACCAAAAGGCCAGACAGAAGAATCATGTATTCAGAAAAGAACATTCCTGACATCACTGTCTCCTTGACCACCTGGGGCAATTCTTAAAGTGGTACATTTGGAGCATGTGCTTTTTCAGAACAATAGGCCTCTCTTGGTTCGAAACAATCTTTCTCTTATTTTGTTGTACAATTCTGTGTGAAATAGCTCAGTTTGAAAATTTCCGAGTGCTCACAAAACTATATTTTCATAAGTTACTGGTACGAGTATTTTGGATACGTAATTTATTTTGTAGCGAATCAGCATTTGTTGTTTACAGTTCAGTCAAAGAATACATCATCTGTGAATTTCATTGTATATCAAAACAAACAAACGTGCATTTTTGAGAATTTTTGGAAGCTACCATTATCCTTTGCATAATCAACAAGCAATCTGTAGCAAATTGATGTTTGTGTTTTAGTTACTGCAGCAGATTTTCTAACTAACATACTGTGTTACAAAGAGTTTTTCCTTAAAAAGGAGGTGCCCTATATATTATCTGCATTTATCATAAATTGACTGTGTTTCCGAGTTTGCAAACAACTACAAATAACATCAAAACGTTTTAGGAAACCAGTAATTCTTACCACATGTTTCTGCGTTGCCTTTATAGAAATCTTGTTTTTGTATACCTGCTTCAGTTCTTATAAGGAATTGGCAACTTTTTTGCTCAACAGATTAGAAGATAATCAGTGGGCTTAATTTAAAATTATTTTTTGACTGCCTTGTAATAATGCAGCCCCTCTGTGAATGCTGCTCTCAAACATGGGATGATTTGGTTGACATTCGTAAGCCGCTGGAAATCACCCTGACTGCTGCTAAACAATTGGCAGCTGCCGCAAATCAGTGTGTTGGAAGAGCTGCCAAGAGTTGTGTACCTGTGATACCTATACCAGAGGTACCTCAAAAGTACTATCCTTTTTGTGGATCTTGTCACCTCTGCTGACAGTACAGGCTGTCACTACCTGTCGATTTGACTGCAAATGACGTGTCAATGGTAGATCTAGGCATCCTGCAGAGGGTGGACGGGGACCAACAAGTCCGAGGTGCTGTCTTTCACTGAAACTGAAACCGAGCCAGTGGGATTCCCTTTACCTGTTTTGGGGAAACCTATTTTGTCTGGTGTCATGGGCAGGCAAACACAAACAAGTAAGGGTCTATTCATCATCGGCAGTTTAAACGTAAGGCGAATGATGGTACCCCTTAGGTAAATGGCTGCAAGAGACAGCAATGAACGCCAGGTGCACTCAGTGTGTAAGCCTGGGGAACTCATTCAGCATGTTGACGAAGCTATTCCAACAACCACTGACGGAACAGGATGCAACCGACAGCAGATTGTGGTGCATGTCGAAACAAGTGATGCCTGTTGTCCGGGCTCTGAGGTCATTTTTAGGTCATTCCAGAGACTGGCAGAGAAGGTTATGAAGACCAGCCTTGCAGGTGGAGTTTCAGTGAAGCTCACAATTTGCAGCAATGTCCCCAGAATTGATCATGGCCACTTGGTTCTGAATCGAGTGGAAGGACTGAACCAGAGACTTCAAAGGTTCTGTGACAAGCTAGGCTACGATTTCCTGGACTTGCGCCGTTGTGTTGAGGAAGTGTCAGTGTAAGATCAAAAGAAATGCCTCCTACAGGTGAGAGTTTTAAAATCTTAATGGTAAGCTGCTGAAGCATTCGGAACAAAGTGCCAGAATTTAAAGCGCTCAAGAAAAGCAGTAAAGTTCACATAATACTGGGTAGTACAGAAAGCATAGGCAAATGGGAAATGGTAGCAGTAGACAAGAAACTCAAATCCACCGAGATAGAAGTTGAAGCTGCATGTGAGGGGTGGGCAAAAAATGATAACTGGATCCTTCTACCACCCACCAGACTCATCCCCGGATGTAACCGAAAACTTTAGAGAAAACCTCAGTTCACTTGTGTCTCCCCATCATACTGTAATCATCGATGGAGGCTGCAATCATCGAACAATTAATTGGGAAAATTACAGTTTGTTAGTGGTGGGCATGATACGACATCCTGTGAACCCTTACTACATGCCTTCTCTGAAAACTACCTACAACAAATAGTTAGGAACTCCACTCACGATGGAAATATACTGGATATAATGGCAACAAATAGACCTCACCTCTTAGACAATGTCCACATCAAAACTGATATCGGCGACCATGACACAATTGTGGCAACATTGATTACCAAAGTAAAATAGACAGCTGAAACAAGCAAAAAGATATGTATGTCCAGTAAAACTAGATAAAGAATCAGTAGTGTCATGTCTCAATGAGGACTCTGAAATTTTCAGCACAGGGCAGGAGCATGTAGAGGAACTCTGGCTCAAGTTTAAAAGAATAGTTGACCATGCTTTGGATAGATTTATACCCATTAGAACAGTTCATAATGGTAAAGAACCTCCATGATATAAAGTCACTGTAAAGAAACTTCTAAAGAAACAGAGATTACTGCAGAACAGGTGTAAAACAAAGTGTAGGGGTATAGACAGAGGGACGCCAAATAAAATGTGTTTGGCTGTTTAGAGAGTAACGTGGGAAGCCTTCAATGACTATGGTAGCAGAATATTGTCAAGTGATCTATCACAGAACCCACAGACATGCTGGTCATATATAAAGGCTGTTAAGGCACCAAAGTTAGTGCAGAGTGAATGAGACGAACTGAAATTGAGGGTAGCAAAGAAAAGCTGAAATGCTGCTCAACTCCATTTTCAAATGTTCCTTTACAAAGGAAAACACAGGAGAAATGCCCCATTTTAATTCTCGTACCACTGAAGAGGTGAATGAAATAAGTATTATTGTCAGTGGGGTTGAGAAACAGCTGAAATAGTTAAAATTGAACAAAGTTCCAGGCCCCGATGGAATCCTTGTCAGATTCTATACGGAATTTGCAACTGAATTAGCTCCTCTTATCACTATAATGTACCTTAGATTCCTTGAAGAAAAAAGAATGCCTAGTTCTTGGAAAAAGGCACAGGCCACACCCGTCTACAAGAAGGGTAGAAGAAGTGATCCACAAAACTATCATCCAGCATCGATGACATCCTCCATGCCAACCAGCATGGATTTCGAAAACATCAATAATTCAATACTCAACTAACACTTTTCTCACATGACATACTGAAAGCTTTGGATCAAGGCAATCTGATAGATACTGTATTTCTTGATTTCCGAAAAGCATTTCACTCAGTACCACAACTAAGTACAAACATATGGGGGTATCAAGTGAAATTTGTGACTGAATTGAGAATGTTTTGGTGGGGAGGACATAGCATGTTATCTTGGATGAAGAGTCATCGTCAGATGTAGAAGTAACTTTCAGTGTGCCCCACAGAAGTGGGAGCCTTACTGTTCATGTTGTATATTAATGACCTTGCAGACAATATTAATAGTAAAACCAGGCTTTTTGCGGCAAATGATGCAGTTATCCATAATGAAGTACTATCTGAAAGAAGCTGTATAAATAATCAGTCAGATCTTGATAAGATTTCAAAGTGGTATACAGATTGGCAACTTGCTTTGAACATTCAGAAACGTAAAATTTTGCACTTCACAAAATGAAAAAGGATAGTATCCTATGACCATAATATCAATAAGTCACTGTTGTAATTGGGCAGCTCATGCAAATATGTAAGTGTAACACTTTGTAGGGATCTGAAATGGAATGATCACACAGATTCAGTTGGGATAAAGCTGGTGGTAGACTTCGGTTTTGCTATAGAATACTAAGGAACTGCAATCAATCTACAAAGTACATTACTTATAAATCACTTGTGTGACCAGTTGTAGAATATTGCTCAAGTGTGTGTGACCCATACCAGATAGGAATGAAAGGGGGAGTGGTCACATGTTTGTTTAATCTGCGGGAGAGTGTCACAGAAATACTGAAGGAACTGAATTGAAAGACTCTTCAAAAGATAGATGTAAACTATTCTGAGAAAGTCTATTAACAAAGTTTCAAGAACCAGCTTTAAATGATTACTCTGCGAACATACCACAACACCCTACGTATCGTTCACATAGGGGTGGTGAGAAATAGATCAGAATAACTACGGCACACACAGAGGCCTTCAAACAATCAATCTTCCTGCACTCCATATTTGAATGGAACAGAAAGACTCTCTAATACCAGTTAAATGACCCATATCCTCTGCCATGCACCTCCTCGTGGTAGATATAGATGTATGGGAAAGAAAGATGTGAGAAAAAAGGACTACAAGCTTTCAAGATGGGATGCTGGGGAGAAAAACATGGAAGACACCGTTCACTGATGGAGTCTCAAATGAAAATTTGCTGAGAAGTGCAGGAGAGGTGAGATGGCTACTCAGAGCAGCCACTGCTAGGAGGAACGACACAACTAGCCACCTACTCTGACACTCATTCCAGTTCAATCCTACTGCCCAGGAAATGGTGGAGCAAAGTAAATACATTAATTTTCAGAAAAAAAAAAAACAGACACACCCTGAATGAGTTTAAAGATAGCAGGTTCATATTCACAGGACATGTCCATTAGCATGTTCTGGAGAAATGATTATCATTTGAACCATGTCGACACACAGGTTCAAGTCAACATTAATATTATAGAACACCACCACCTACCAGTAAAATGTGCCTGCAGTACTCATTGTCACTCTAAACTGAAAGTAATGGATCAGTGTGACTCTAGCAGACATGCAGAACACCGCACAGATGTACGTGTGGACCATACCGTCAAATCAGTCAGTTTGAAAGACAGCACATTATTGGCATGAGAAAATGTGATGCATCCATCCAGGAAATAGCTGCTCTTGTGTGACAAAATGTTTTGGTAGTGTAATGGGTATGTGCAGAATGGTTCACGGAACGCAGTGGAGCACAATGAGATGGGTCAGGTCGCACCACCTGGACCACCCCTTGAGAAGATCAACACCTCATCCGATGGCATTGCAGGACAGATCTGTATCATCCTCGGCTCTGGCGCATCAGTGGAACTGTGCAATACATCGTATACTATCAGGGTTGACAGTCTGTCACTGTTTATTACGGCACTGGTTACGTGCACATCATTCCCTTCTCCACTTATCTTTGACGAATGGGCAGAAAACAGATACACAGCAATGGTGTGTGGAACGATGTCACCAGGGACAGGAATTGCATCAGATAATGTTTGTTTGAAAATGATGGTCGTGTCCTGGTTTGCCGCCAACAAGGGGAGCAGCATTACAGTGACTGCATCCGCACAAGATGTACAGCATCAACTCAAGGTCTAATGGTGTGGGTTGCTATTGGGTACAACCACAAATCGAAGTTGCTGCAGTTCAGGGCACTGTGACGAGTGTGACCTACATAATGAAATCCTGTGACCCATACAAGACAATGCACAACTAAATGTTGCTGCACGAACATGTGTCTTTTGGTGTCACAGGATGCCAGTCTTTTGCCCTGCCCTGCGAGATCACCAGACTTGTTGCCAATCGAAAAGTGTGGGATATGGTGAAACAATGGGTGCAGTGCTGTGACACAATGTCAATCACCACAAATGAGCTCTGGAAACAGGTGAATGCAACATGGATGGCTGTACCACAGGATTTGTGCTTTATATGTATCAATGCCATCACACGTGAAACAAGTTACCAGGGACCATGCCGCCTGTGCCTAAAAGGCAACAGGACACAAGCTGAGAAACAAGCCATCATGTAATTCACATCTGGTAAATATTTGGTCTCCTTCAGATGTATAACATTGGATTAAATGACGTCTCAATTTGAGAAAGCAATTTCTTTGTAATTTTTTTAATAACCCTACGCAGGTTCAAAAATATTCGAAGTACTTCTAATTTGTTTAGAAACTGTGCTGCATTAATTGATATTAACAAAAAATCTGTGAAACGTATACCTTATAAACAGTGCCTGAAAGAAACAGAAGTTATGACTTTTCATACAAAAAAAAATTAAAATTTTAAATTTATGGCAAAATATTAATCCTGCATCTTTTATATTTTTCCGTCAGAATACAGATTTTTTTTTTTTACGCACTTAAAATTTTTGATCCATACATTAATAACGCCAGTTGTAATGATTTTTACATCAACATATATATTTTCGGTTACATCCTCTCTTAAAAAAACAGAACCCCATTTGTCACTTGTTAATGTTAGCAATACTCACTATTAAAACAGCAAATAATCACGCATTACATACATTATGCACCATTTGATACTTTCACTATGCAACCTTATGCAATCTTTTGAGATAGCCTTCTATTAATACAAGCAATGGAAGTTTTCACACATGAAAGGGCTGTGTGTTCTTCCCCCCTAAACTTAAGAACCTTACGAAATTTTTAACTTCAAGTTTTACAATGCCAGTGCTCCCACTTGTAACACAAGGTATCTTAGAATAATCTTTTAAGTTAGTATGTAATAAAAGCAATTCCAGCCCCCCTCCTCCTCCTTCTTCTTCTTTTGGATGGCAGTAGCATGAAACTCACATAATGCGTTCTCATTAGGCAACTGAGCATGTCCAGAGCTCTGTGCTATCTTTCCAACTGTCTGCTAGTCAAAAAACAAGTCTGAAAACAACTAAGAGGAAATGCCCATGTCAGTCACTATAAAAATTGCAAAGAGACACAATGACTGGTCACTTTCTCCCTTACGCAGTTGATACCCCAGCACTGGGGTGAACTATACCTAGTTTATGGAACTTTTAGTTTCTTTGCAATGGAGGAAAGGAGGACGGGTTTGGGAACGTGCCATAGATCACTCAAGCCCCACTTTGAGAAGGAGCCATTCACTGCAGTACATTATTACTGAACTATGACTACTGTCTTCTCTCATCTGGTTCCAAAATGTTATATCTGTATCAGCAGACAATTTTTGATCTGCGAACAACAACAGCATCCTACATCTCTAGGAATCTGCTTGCTTTATTCATCTCTTGGTCTCCCTCTACGATTTTTACCCTCCACGCTGCCCTCCAATACTAAATTGGTAATCCCTTGATGCCTCAGAACATGTCCTACCAACTGATCCCTTCTTCTAGACAAGTTGTTCCACAAAGTCCTCTTCTTCCCAATTCTATTCAGTACCTCCTCATTAGTTACATGATCTACCCACCTAATATTCGACATTCTTCTGTGGCACCACATTTCAATAGCTTCTATTCTCTCCTTGCCTAAACTGTTTATTGTACATGTTTCACTTCCATACGTGGCTACACTCCATACAAATACTTATTGTACATGTTTCATTTCCCTACGTGGCTACGCTCCAAACAAATACTATCAGAAAAGACTTCCTAACACTTAAATCTATACTCGATGTTAACAAATTTCTTTTCTTCAGAAATGCTTTTCTTGCCATTACCAGTCTACATTTTATATCCTCCCTACTTCGACTATCATCAGTTATTTTGCTTCCCAAATAGCAAATCTCATCCAGTACTTTAAGTGTCTCATTTCCTAATCTAATTCCCTCAGCATCACCTGACTTGATTTGGTTACATTAAATTATCATCATTTAGCTTTTTTGATGTGCATCTTATATGCTCCTTTCACGTTAAAGTCCATTTCATTCAACTGCTCCTATAAGTTCTTTGCTGTCTGACAAAATTGCAATGTCATCGGCAATCCTCAAAGCTTGTATTTCTTCTCCCTGGACTTTTAATTCCTACTGCAAATTGTTCTTTTGTTTCCTTTACTGCTTGCTCAATATACAGATTGAATAACATCAGGGATAGGCTACCTCTCACTGCAACTAGGAGAAAATTTTCGAAGCAGGATGCTAACTGCCAATGAGCAATATGAACCGAGAAAAGACTGACACTTACCCTCCAAATTCTTACATATTAACAATCGTGCTAATCTTGAGTACCATTTTGCACGATTTGCTGAAAGACTGATAACTGGCAGCGCATAATTGAGTACCATGCAATAAAAATTCGACACGACCGACTGCTGTGTGCTCGTGCTCACCTGCCCCTTAGGTCTACCTAAAACGTTCATTTTTCTGGTACTCTTTCATTTGTATTAATTCCAATGCAAACTGGAGTTAGTTTGTTATTGTAGATAATTAAACTTTTATCCAGTGCCACAACAGTCTACACCATTCTCTGAATTCTGAGCACAGTGGTTATCTCAATAAATGGAAACATAGCTTTAGGCAGAGAACAAGCATTCCTTGAAAACCTCCAGAAAGTACCATAAACATACAGGTATGTCTTCCTTACAAAAAGAAAATCAAAGAATCAGTTGACCATACCATACACATTTACTATAGAGTAAGCACATAACCAACAAGGCAGCAGTCAACATATGGAATCTATTTCTGTAACTAAGCACATGGCTTTTACTCATTTTATTCCTCTATGTGTTAGCAACAAATTTTCATAGCTTCCTCACCTTGTAGTTGCTGGGCCTGTCCATCATCAGTTGCCACGGCAACTGGCTGCCTGGTATATGGCTTTTCTGGAACAAAATGGGATATGAAATTGGCACAGCTATTATGTATTTCATAATTTGAGCACAGCCTATTGTTCCTTAGTGTAATACACACAAAGAAAATTTCACACAACACTTAAAGTTGCTATGGCTGTGAACATAAGTGCAAACATTGCCATATAGAGAACTGATGGCAAGGACAGAAGGAGGACACACTTCCAATTAAGCCCTTGCTCAGCAAATTGTATAGCAATGCTTTCTCCGGCATCCAATGTATGTACCACTAACACAACATTACCATAGCTCTGGTAGATGTGCGCTATGCTGATTTAAAGTTTGCTGTTCTTAGGTATATTCACTTTGTTTCCTTTAAAAATGGGATTTTGCAGAATCTGATCCATGAAACATGAAACTGTTCTGTTATGTTAGCAACAGGGAGTGACTGCATATCAAACGGAAGGTATAATGACCCACTTACAAATTCGAAAGTGAAAAAAGTGTGAAAATAAGTGCATCAAAAGGGTGTGAAAATAAGTGCATCAAAAGGAAGTCTTGTATAGAAGTAGGGCTTATAGAAAAAAAAGTTGAAAACCTTGTTGTGTAACTTCGGAAAGTCATACCACAGTACCTCTGGTAAAAAGAATGTTTATTATCATCTAATTTTCAGCGCCTTTGTAATGCTTTGATGTGTGTTAACAGATGTTAAGAGAGCTAAGTAAATATTGACCATTTCACCCAAAGACATTAGGGACAATATATTTGCACACAGAATAGCATCAAAACTTATAAACTCAATAAAAATTTGTTCTACCATTATTGCACTATCCTCTTCAGTCCCATAGCAAAATGCACAATGACTTGAAAGGAAAACTTTTTTTATTACCCTTGATGTACAAGAATAAAGATATAACATTCAAAAGAATTTTTCATTGCAGAAAAAAAGGCCTAACAGGAAGTACATCATACATTGGGTCTTAAGCAATACAACTGTCATACATACGCACTTCAATTACAACTCTGTGTGAATTCACTACAGCAATTTCTGTTATTGTGAAAACAAAGGACCACTTTAGGCCTATATGACATGCATACCACAAATTTAAATTATTTGCAACCTGAGAGTCAGCACTTTGATCTGTTTTTCTGCTTTCACACATGTGCTTTGGACAAACTTTTCCTGCAGTTGTGTGGTATTGGTGCCACTTCTTCATTTTAGCATTTCTGCAGCTTCTATTTCAGCAGCCTGTCCACCTGAAATTGCTTGCAACTGGGGGATATATTTTCATGTGTATAAGGTGTTCTACCATAGCCGCTTTGAATTGGTAATAGTTGAGAATATCTTTCTGCTGGAGACTGCTGCTGATAGGTTAGGTGGCGGTTCTGTGTCGTAGCCAGGAAGCATCAGACAGATATCAAAGAAGTGAAAAATTGTTCTTATTGTTGATTTCTTTTGATTCTTATTACATATTTACTTTTTACTGTATCTACCATACTGGAACTACTATATCATTGCCTCTCATAGGTTAGTGTTCTATTCACATAAAATGGACAGGCTGTCTATTTCTACATATTTCTTCTGTTTTTGCACCACCGCGTACATTTATCTGTAGACTTGATACCAAAATTATTTGAAATCAGATATAGGCTTATCCATCTTTTATATAACCACTTAATTATGGCAATTTTTTCATCCCACCAAACCACCTGATTGTCGCTGATTCTTCCAGGGCTCTTCATAGTAGAATTTGTTTATAACAGTATCAATTTTGGTATTCGATTGTACATAACAGTATCTGCAGCAGAAACATTTCTGTTCAGTTATTCACCAAGTAATGAGATCAATGTAAGACACCTGTCAATAAAGACACATGACCCTGCAGGAACAGTGTCATACAGTTCCATCCAAAGTGCATACTTTAGGAAACAGAATTGACTGTGCTAACAAAACAAGTTGCTGTCCTCTGATACTCTAAGTTCAAGGGTACACCATCGTAAATGCTACTACAAAAACCTTTATTCCAACAGGATTTGATTTGCCTCTAATATACCATCACATAGTAACACGCCCATGAAGGGATCACTTGTTCATCAGTGCCAATGCTGGTAGGTCATAATCAACTACTTTCAGGTTGACCTGAAGGAGGAGGCATCTGTTTCTGGTAACGTTGGCTGCTAGCTTTGGAATTCTTGTTCCTCGAGTCCAAAACATTTCCAAATGAGGATAACAAATTAGTGTTGTCAAAATGCAACATTCAAAGAATTATTTCACTTAATCTAAATTGGTATCAAATGATTTTCCTAAATGTTCTACACCCCTTACATTAATAAATTCAGCTACTTTCACAAGAAGTCCTGAAACTATACATATAGCTTCATAAGATTATAATTAGAGACTGGCTGTGGAGCAACAATTTGTTTTAGTGAATATCTGCTTGAGAAAAAAGAAAAAAACATTGTCTTTTTACACTCTGTTAACTCAATAATGTAGCTAATTATTAAATAAGTGTTATTAGAGTAGTCTTAAGTTAATTAACCATGTGCCTATAAGAAATCTGTTCATTTCTTTTCCATACTGGTTTAAATTTCGCTGCACATGGACTACGAGGTTTTTCATTGGAAATTTCCTACGAAAAGTTACCAGTTTCCTGAATCTGTCCGACTTTTATTTCAGAAGTCGTATTCGTTATCTACGAACTCAAAATCATAGTTCTGTGTACAATTGATTTATTAAACTAGAAATTTCAACGTCTGATGGTCCTGCCAGTGAACGAAAAACACCAATCTCTGTTGAGAATGTTGTTTTCTTTGGCGTGTTAAAGAAGCGAAGTATCAAATCCAATATTTGACCGTTTTCACCTATGTATTCCAATTATCCAACACAACTGGCATGACTAGGCAACTTACAAAAACGTAGTAAATGGAAACCGCTTTCAAACCTGAAGAATAATATTTTAATTACCTCTGTATCTCCATGCAGATAAGCACCAGCCCTTACACTTCATTTTACAATTACCTGTGGTAACGCTCGCAACAATTACCGCTCGCGTTCTGCAGGAAGCACCGCTTGTGATATTGTTGGTTCCAGAGACAAACATGCACTCTGAGCTGTACGAAAAATTTAGCTATACGAAAAATTTCTATGATGTGATACCTGGCAAGCGAAGGGGCTGAGCACATCTTGTTACATACTAATACAACCCATGAAGATCATCTGGAATGTTTTATTACTGTACTTAAGATAAAAATGAACGCTGGTCCAGGAATCCCAGTAACAAGGTACCTCTCTTGAAGAAACACTCGAATTCTGGAAAGAAGGGAACCCAAGAAACAATATTTTTGTAATCATCTTCAGAACAAGTATAGAGTAGAAACATGCAGTAACGCAGACAATCAACTGGGATTGTTTCTGATCCCATTGTATTTGCAGAAAAATTGTCCTAGACCTACAAGCTGATCTATTATTTTGAAAGTTTTCCGATCTCAGTTTTACGCCTGTCCAAATTATGGCGGAACTGGCTGGGCCCGCTACAACGTTCATTGTGTATGAGAAACGCAACATAAATGTTCACCATGTAGTTTCTACATATCTTTATTTGGACAAACCAGTTTCAGAGCGTCATAATTCGATTCTCAACGCAGCAATTCATTTATTTCATTGAATGATGGCAGCACAAGTAGTGTACTAATCCTATGTCAGACTACTCATCAACTGGTAATGTAAAAACAATAACCATATGTTGATCAAAGCGCAAACACACAAGAATGGAAAGAAGAAAATACCGATGACCAGTACCGGGGCTTTTTAAATGTCGAGCACATAGAAATTATAGAGACGCGGAAGTATTACGGTGACCGTCATCACCAAGCCAAGTGGTTCTTCTCAACTTAAATGATGAGTGTGTACTAAAGGCTTGTCAAGCTTCATTACCAATCACCAACAAGTAAGAAGAAAGCCCAAGAAAAGCTGCAAAGTCATCTGAACTCGTTTCTCTTGTGGCCGCTGTTGATCCGTAAGAGAATTCAGGAGCCCATAAGAAAAGAAAAATGCATTAAATGTATTCGCAATTGCGAACAAGGTCAATCACCAGCTGTAGAATGAAATGACGACAATGAAAGTTTGTGACGGACCGTGACTCGAACCCTTATTTTTTTTTTTAAATCTCATTTTGTTCGTTGCATCTGCTCGGGGCGGACGTCGTAAGACAACCGTTTAAGTTCGGCTGTTGATCGATTAGCTCAGTTTTTTTCATTACAGAGGGCACGTAACCCTCTGACCGAACACGCTGAGCTACCGTGCCGGCTACCATCTGGCTATCCGTGTACGACTCACGGCCAGACCCAAACTTCCAACTGTCGTCAACCACTTGTCTACGACCTGTACGCATATTCCCGTACAGGTCAGACGCGCATGCGGGTCCAAAGGAACTTTGCACCACAATCAGAATAACAAATACACTGCAATATCGTATTTCTCTGCCAGTACAGGGCAAGCGACTTTCAAGTATAACGTCTGACCTTACAGGGATATACAGAATGGATAGCCAAATAGTAAGGCGACGCCTCGAGCTAGGCTGATGGATGTCTTTATTCGCAATTGCGAAAACAGTTAACGTATTTCTTAACGGCTGTTGTCGCCGCAGGCTTGTTCATTTGGATATGCTTGCATGTTCCAAGGAACTCTGCGTCGTATTCAGAATAACAGAGGTGTGTGTGTGTGTGTGTGTGTGTGTGTGTGTGTGTGTGTAGGGGGGCGGGGGGGTAGGGGGGTCAAAACTGTTAAGCAGAACCACGAGTTCTGCAGCAAACGGGTTCAACCGAATGAAGGTTGCATTAGTTATGAAGAGATGCATATGCGTGCACAGAATAGAGTAGCATGGGAAGCTGCTCAACCAGTCTTCTCACTGAGGAAGCCAAGAACAACCTCCAAAATTTTTATTTGCTTTAAATTAGAAATATTTATTTCCATCTCTGCTGGTCTACACATAATTAGTTTCACAAGTTTTTAACAATCACTTCCAGGTGTTATTTTTTCTGTGACTGTGATTTTGGAACTTTTCATGTACACAATATCTGTGGCCAAAGTTGCATCCATTTACCATTTATAACTTGTGTATTTCATCTCGTCTGTTCGTTAAGTTTGTGCAGTAAACAATCTCTAGATTGAATACCGCCACAACAACATCGAAACTAATATCATTAGTTATTTGTAACTCAGATGATTATACAAGTCACAAATTTCACGAATTTTTGACAATCACTTTGAAGAAGTGTTGCTATTTTCCTTTTCAGTAACTGTGACATTGGAACCTTTTACGTAACAATATCTCCAAACACTGATTACACTCATTTACTATTTATTCATGTTTGTGTAACTCATATTTCTGTCTCCGTTACCCATACAATTCACTTGTTCTGTGATCATGTACACTTTGTGACCTTATCCTATCAATTTGCCCATCTAGAGATTAATAGGACAATGTTGGAAAATCTTAATTCTCAAACACCTAGTGAAAATGCTGTGATTTCGGTGGGGATCTACTTAGAAGGCTTCAAAAACTGCCTGTCAGTGGAAGGAATTACGAATATTACGCAGCCCCCTTACGTAACTAATCGCGTAGATAAAATTACCTGAACAGGTCTCCAGAAACTATGTACAACCACTATTGCATTCCACATTCCATTTGTAAATGGAATGTAAAGAAAGCTTGATTTGTGGTGTACCTCTACCATATACTTCATAGTGATTCCCAAAATAGATAGTCAAACGTATATCTTCCACTGCATAATTCTATCTGCTTTCTGACTGCATTTCTGAGTTTACGTTTGTAGTATGACGCGCAGGACAATTAATTACATATGTCATTACGTTAGAGTTTTTATAAAGAGAATAACAATCTGGACACCTGAGTTGTTTCGCAAACACAGGCAGGCGCCGCAATGGCAGGAGGGGCTAGTCCTAATCTAGCTGTTGCGCGTTGCGGAGACGTGTGCAGCTGCTGAGAGGCTGGAAGCGAACTCACGTGCCGGTGCCTCTGCGTAGGCCCTGGCCTGGGGCCGCATGCTGCATGCTGTAGCCGCCGCACCTGTTGACCCACCCCTTACGACACACCCTGTCCCTCCACAAGCAGCATCCAAACTACACTCCTGCACCCCCTCCAAGAACATCACATCCAACGGCACTGTCCTACAATAGCCCACCCTACAAGCACGCCTCGCTAAGGAATTTCGCAAATGTGGACGCCCGGATAAGGAATGTACAGATAACAAGATACTAGAGCCACTGCTCTACTCTTAGCCTAAGCGATCACAGGTGACGCGACGTAGCAACACTAAATATACGATACGTGGTTTTATAAGTTATATACAGGGTGTTACAAAAAGGTACGGCCAAACTTTCAGGAAACATTCCTCATACACAAATAAAGAAAAGATGTTACCTGGACATGTGTCCGGAAACGCTTAATTTCCATGTTAGAGCCCATTTCAGTTTCGTCAGTATGTACTGTACTTCCTCGACTCGTCGCCAGTTGGCCCAATTGAAGGAAGGTAATGTTGACTTCGGTGCTTGTGTTGACATGCGACTCACTGCTCTACAGTACTAGCATCAGGCACATCGGTACGTAGCATCAACAGGTTAGTGTTCATCACGAACGTGGTTTTGCAGTCAGTGCAATGTTTACAAATGCGGGGTTTTCAGATGCCCATTTGATGTATGGATTAGCACGGGGCAATAGCCGTGGCGCGGTACGTTTGTATCGAGACAGATTTACACAACGAAGGTGTCCCGACAGGAAGACGTTCGAAGCAATTGATCGGCGTCTTAGGGAGCACGGAACACTTCAACCTATGACTCGCGACTAGGGAAGACCTAGAACAACGAGGACACCTGCAATGGACGAGGCAATTCTTCGTGCAGTTGACGATAACCCTAATGTCAGCGTCACGGAAATTGCTGCTGTACAAGGTAACGTTGACCACGTCACTGTATGGAAAGTGCTACAGGAGAACCAGTTGTTTCCGCACCATGTACAGCGTGTGCAGGCACTATCAGCAGCTGATTGGCCTCCACGGGTACACTTCTGCGAATGGTTCGCCCGCATCTCGTGGTCGTGCGGTAGCGTTCTCGCTTCCCACGCCCGGGTTCCCAGGTTCGATTCCCGGCGGGGTCAGGGATTTTCTCTGCCTCGTTATGGCTGAGTATTGTGTGATGTCCTTAGGTTAGTTAGGTTTAAGTAGTTCTAAGTTCTAGAGGACTGATGATCATAGATGTTAAGTCCCATAGTGCTCAGAGCCATTTGAACCATCTGCGAATGGTTCATCCGACAATGTGTCAATCCTCGTTTCAGTGCAAATGTTCTCTTTACGGATGAGACTTCATTCCAACGTGATCAAATTGTAAATTTTCACAATCAACATGTGTGGACTGACGAGAATCCGCACGCAATTGTGCAATCACGTCATCAACACAGATTTTCTGTGAACGTTTGGGCAGGCATTGTTGGTGATGTCTTGATTGGGCCCCATGTTCTTCCACCTTCGCTCAATGGAGCACATTATCATGATTTCATACGGGATAGTCTACCTGTGCTGCTAGAACATGTGCCTTTACAAGTACGACGAAACATGTGGTTCATGCACGATGCAGCTCCTGCACATTTCAGTCGAAGTGTTCGTACGCTTCTCAACAACAGATTCGGTGACCGATGGATTGGTAGAGGCGGAGCAATTCCGTGGACTCCACGCTCTCCTGACCTCAACCCTCTTGACTTTCATTCATGGGGGCATTTGAAAGCTCTTGTCTACGCAACACCGGTACAAAATGTAGAGACTTCGTGCTCGTATTGTGGACGGCTGTGATACAATACGCCATTATCCAGGGCTGCATCAGCGCATCAGGGATTCCATGCGACGGAGGGTGGATGCATGTATCCTCGCTAACGGAGGACATTTTGAACATTTCCTGTAACAAGGTGTTCGAAGTCATGTTGGTACGTTCTGTTGCTGTGTGTTTCCATTCCATGATTAATGTGATTTGAAGAGAAGTAATAAAATGAGTTCTAACATGGAAAGTAAGCGTTTCCGGACACATGACCACATAGCATATTTTCTTTCTTTGTGTGTGAGGAATGTTTCCTGAAAGTTTGGCCGTACCTTTTTGTAACACCCTGTAAAGAGCGATTCTTATCATCGTTTAAAAACTCCCGAAGCGACTTAGATGACGCTTGGGCAAGTAATTTAATATAGGACACAATCATGGGGCCTCAGAAGTCCGGGAATACCCCAAAAATGGATGAGAAATTTCGAACATACGCCAGCATCAGATGACCTACCTAGCCGCAACAGCAGCGGTTGGGCTTGGGCGCGGGTAAGGATGATAGAGCGATGCAATACTTGCATTCTAGCAAACGGTGCAAATTTCGAACACCTTTTATAAACGTGATCTGTTCTAAACGTAGAAGTTACAAAATTATTGGCCTCGCTGTAACCAGTAAAATTTGTTCTTTTTTGTGTTTACTTCCTTTTTGCCTTAGTTTTTTGTTTACAGTCATCATTTAGTAAAGAAAACGTACATTATTTATTGGTAACAACGCAATTCGAAAAGTTATACTGATTTACTTGTAGGTAGGTTTTTGCTCTTTTGTGCTTTGCAATAAACAAGCGGATACCGCGAGACCGGTAAATACAATAATTAATCTTATCTGAAAGGAAACAACTGTGTAACGCAGTAAACAAAATACTACCCACCAGACGCAAGACCCGAACCTTGAGCCCCACGCGCCATAGTCATGCATGTGGACCCGTATCAACACAGACTTGAGTACTATTATCCATTTCATAATGATTCACCCTTACTCTCAGCTCATCTTTTGGTCACATCGCATGATGAACAACGATGTATTATACGCTGCCGGAATGGCAGAAATGTCTACTTTTATTTGGTGTATGAATATTACATTTTAGTTGAAAAGGGGGCGGCATATGCGCTAATATTTAAGAAAAGCCGTGCTTTTTCGACCACTTTTTGGAAATTAGGAGACAAATTTCCTTTGCACAGTTCATAGCTGCGACCATACTCAACTTCCAGACGTATCGTCGCTGCTTTTCAATTAGTCGTTTCGTCCTAATCATGATGGGCGCAGATTGATGTAATCAGGGCCGGCGCATGGCACGTGCGGCCGCACGGGGCGGCACTTTCCGAGGGGCGGCAAATCTGCCACCTGGCCCCCCCTTTTTTTTAAGGGCAAACTCAACATTCATGCCCAAGAGGGGATTCGAAACCGAACCTCGGAGGGAGCGGCTTCGGGAACTGTGGCATGGCGCCTCGACTACCTGCCAGCCGCCCCTGTTGAACAACGGGAGGGTTGTTGTTGTTGTTGTGGTCTTCAGTCCTGAGACTGGTTTGATGCAGCTCTCCATGCTACTCTATCCCGTGCAAGCTTCTTCATATCCCAGTACCCACTGCAACCTACATCCTTCTGAATCTGCTTAGTGTAGTCATCTCTTGGTCTCCCTCTACGATTTTTACCCTCCACGCTGCCCACCAATACTAAATTGGTGATCCCTTGATGCTTCAGAACATGTCCTACCAACCGATCCCTTCTTCTGGTCAAGTTGTGCCACAAACTTCTCTTCTCCCCAATCCTATTCAACACTTCCTCATTAGTTATGTGATCTACCCATCTAATCTTCAGCATTCTTCTGTAGCACCATATTTCGAAAGCTCCTATTCTCTTCTTGTCCAAACTATTTATTGTCCATGTTTCACCTCCATACATGGCTACACTCCATACAAATACTTTCAGAAATGTCTTCCTGACACTTAAATCTATACTCGATGTTAACAAACTTCTCTTCTTCAGAAACGCTTCCTTGCCATTGCCAGTCTACATTTTATATCCTCTCTACTTCGACCATCATCAGTTATTTTGCTCCCCAAATTGCAAAACTCCTTCACTACTTTAAGTGTCTCATTTCCTAATCTAATACCCTCAACATCACCCGACTTAATTCGACTAGATTCCACTACTCTAGTTCTGCTTTTGTTGATGTTCATCTTATATCCTCCTTTCAAGACACTATCCATTCCGTTCAACTGCTCTTCCAAGTCCTTTGCTGTCTCTGACAGAATTACAATGTCATCGGCGAACCTCCAAGTTTTTATTTCTTCTCCATGGATTTTAATACCTACTCCGAATTTTTCTTTTGTTTCCTTTACTGCTTGCTCAATATACAGATTGAATAAGATTGGGGAGAGGCTACAACCCTGTCTCACTCCCTTCCCGACCACTGCTTCCCTTTTCTGTCCCTCGACTCTTATACCTCCCATCTGGTTTCTATACAAATTGTAAATAGCCTTTCGCTTCCTGTATTTTACCCCTCCCACCTTCAGAATTTGAAAGAGAGTATTCCAGTCAACGTTGTCAAAAGCTTTCTCTAAGTCTACAAATGCTAGAAACGTAGGTTTGCCTTTTCTTAATCTTTCTTCTAAGATAAGTCGTAAGGTCAGTATTGCCTCACGTGTTCCAACATTTCGACGGAATCCAAACTGATCCTCCCCGAGGTCCGCATCTAACAGTTTTTCCATTCGTCTGTAAAGAATTCGCGTTAGTATTTTGCAGCTGTGACTTATTAAACTGATAGTTCGGTAATTTTCACATCTGCCAGCACCTGCTTTCTTTGGGATTGGAATTATTATATTCTACTTGAAGTCTGAGGGTATTTCGCTTGTCTCATACATCTTGCTCACCAGATGGTACAGTTTTGTCAGGACTGGCTCTCCCGAGGCCGTCAGTAGCTCCAATGGAATGTTGTCTACTCCGGGGGCCTTGTTTCGACTCAGGTCTTTCAGTGCTCTGTCAAACTCTTCACGCAGTATCGTATCTCCCATTTCATCTTCATCTACATTCTCTTCCATTTGCATGATATTGTCCTCAAGCACATCGCCCTTGTATAGACCCTCTATATATTCCTTCGACCTATCTGCTTTCCCTTCTTTGGTCAGGACTGGGGTTCCATCTGAGCTCTTGATACTCATACAAGCGGTTCTCTTTTCTCCAAACGTCTCTTTAATTTTCCTGTAGGCACTATCTATTTTACCCCTAGTGAGATAAGCCTCTACATCCTTACATTTGTCCTCTAGCCATCCCCACTTAGCCATTTTGCACTTCCTGTCGATCTCATTTTTGAGACGTCTGTATTCCTTTTTTACTGCTTCATTTACTGCATTTTTATATTTTCTCGTTCCATCAATTAAATTCAATATTCCTTCTGTTACCCAAGGATTTCTACTAGCCCTCGTCTTTTTACCTACTTGATCCTCTGCTGCCTTCACTACTTCATCCCTCAGAGCTACCCATTCTTCTTCTACTGTATTTCTTTCCCCCACTGCTCTCCATTGTTTCCTTATGCTCTCCCTGAAACTCTGCACAACCTCTGGTTTAGTTAGTTTATCCAGGTCCCATCTCCTTAAATTCCCACTTTTTTGCAGTTTTTTCAGTTTTAATCTACAGGCCATAACCAACAGATTGTGGTCAGAGTCTACATCTGCCCCTGGAAATGTCGTACAATTTAAAACCTGGTTCCTAAATCTCTGTCTTACCATTATATAATCTCTCTGAAACCTGTCAGTATCTCCAGGCTTCTTCCATGTATACAGCCTTCTTTTATGATTCTTGAACCAAGTGTTACCTATGATTAAGTTGTGCTCTGTGCCAAATTCTACCAGACGGCTTCCTCTTTCATTTCTTAGCCCCAAACCATATTCGCCCGCTATGTTTCCTTCTCTCCCTTTTCCTACTGACGTATTCCAGTCACCCATGACTATTAAATTTTCGTCTCCCTTCACTACCTGAATAATTTCTTTTATCTCATCATACATTTCATCAATTTCTTCATCATCTGCAGAGCTAGTTGGCATATAAACTTTACTACTGTAGTAGGCATCGACTTCGTGTCTACCTTGGCCACAATAATGCGTTCACTATGTTATTTGTAGTAGCTTAACTGTACTCCTACTTTTTCATTCATTATTAGACCTACTCCTGCATTTCCCTTATTTGATTTTGTATTTATAACCCTGTAGTCACCTGACCAGAAGTCTTGTTCCTCCTCCCACCGAACTTCACTAATTGCCACTATATCTAACTTTAACCTATCCATTTCCCCTTTTTAAATTTTCTAACCTACCTGCCCGATTAAGGGATCTGACATTCCAAGCTCCGATCCGTAGAACGCCAGTTTTCTTTCTCCTCATAACGACATCCTCTTGAGTAGTCCCCGCCCGGAGATCCGAATGGGGGACTATTTTACCTCCGGAATATTTTACCCAAGAGGACGCCATCATCATTTAATCATACAGTAAAGCTGCATGCCCTCGGGAAAAATTACGGCCGTAGTTTCCCCTTGCTTTCAGCCGTTCGCAGTACCTGCAGAGCAAGGCCGTTTCGGTTATTGTTACAAGGCCGGATCAGTCAATCATCCAGACTGTTGCCGCTGCAACTACTGAAAAGGCTGCTGCCCCTCTTCAGGAACCACGCGTTTGTCTGGCCTCTCAACAGATACCCTTCCGTTGTGGTTGAACCTACGGTACGGCTATTTGTATCGCTGAGGAACACAAGCCTCCCCACCAACGGCAAGGTCCATGGTTCATGAGGGGAGGACTAATTTCTTCCTTGCCACTGTGGCAGCACCGTCGTTTTTACGCCGGAGGAACGGAGAGGGGGAAGCAGTCTGGAGCACACGCCAGTATTCTTATGAGTGGAGCGCTGCCAGCCTGTTACGCGCCGTGCGTTTACTCACAACTAATTATGCAGAAGACGAAATCTGATTTGCAAATTTGAATGCAAAGTTCGATACTGCGGTTACGTGTTAAAGCCTGGTGGTGGTGGTTAGTGTTTCACGTCCCGTCGACAACGAGGTCATTAGAGACGGAGCGCAAGCTCGGGTTAGGGAAGGATTGGTAAGGAAATCGGCCGTGCCCTTTCAAAGGAACCATCCCGGCATTTGCCTGGCGCGATTTAGGGAAATCACGGAAAACCTAAATCAGGATGGCCGGAGACGGGATTGAACCGTCGTCCTCCCGAATGCGAGTCCAGTGTGCTAACCACTGCGCCACCTCGCTCGGTGTTAAAGCCTGAAGCAGTTATGCTAAGCCTTCAATGCCAGTTTCCGAGTGTTTTATTCTTCCAAATGGTTGAACATTTTAGCAACAATGCTCTCTCGTCTACACGAAACAAAATTGTTCAAATTGCTCTGAGCACTACGGGACTTAACATCTGAGGACATCAGGTCCCCTCGAATTTTTAACTACTTAAACCTAACTAACCTAAGGACATCACACACATCCATACCGGAGGCAGGATTCGAACCTGCGACCGTAGCGGTCGCGCAGATCCAGACTCAAGGGCCTAGAACCGATCGGCCACAACGGCCGGCCCACAAAACATAACGTTAATTTTGACACCTTCTGAAACGAAAATCCATAGACAGAACATTGCTTCTATGGGTTTCCTTACTAGCTTTGAAGCTCATTTCTGTTTGACAAAAGTTGTGCAGTTTTCGCAAAGCTCGTATTTCTTTCTATTGTTCGTAATGCCATACAAATTGCTCCCTGATTATACATTTATCCATATCATCGGTCACATACTTATTGTGAGCTTCTTGCTTCTTCTTCTTGGCCCTTGGGTGCTAGTTTAACCGTACCCTCGCTGTACCTCGTCACGTGACCTAGTTCCTGGCATTGCCGCGTCACCACTGCGCCTTTAAAGGCAATAGGTATTGTTGCGTTCTCTACAACGAAAACTACAGAATACGTTTCGGTAGTTGGCCGAGGGAGTCAAGATTGTTCAGAAGCACTTTCATTATGTTTCGTAAGAACAGAAGAATTGGTGCGTCCGAATTTCTTGCAACTTGGGATGTAATAGGTGTTTTTCATATAAAGCACAATTAGTATTGCAGATGCATGTTACTCATTGTTGTTGTGGTCTTCAGTCCTGAGACTGGTTTGGTGCAGCTCTCCATGCTACTCTATCCTGTGCAAGCTGCTTCATCTCCCAGTAACTACTGCAACCTACATCCTTCTGAATCTGCTTAGTGTATTCATCTCTTGGTCTCCCTCTACGATTTTTACCCTACACACTGCCCTCCAATACTAAATTGGTGATCCCTTGATGCCCCAGAACATGTCCTACCAACAAATCCCTTCTTCTAGTCAAGTTGTGCCACAAATTTCTCTTCTCCCCAATCCTATTCAATATCTCCTCATTAGTTATGTGATCTACCCATCTAATCTTCAGCATTACTCATAAGTTAGAGTTTTTCTGCTGCAAGATTGCAGAATAGGAAAATTTGTTTTTCTTATGATCTGCTACTTCAAAAATTGGCAGGACGTGGGGACCAGCCCGGTATTCACCTAGTAGTATGTGGAAACCACCTAAAAACCACATCCAGGCTGGCCGGCACACCGGCCGTCGTCGTTAATCCGCCGGGCAGATTCGATCCGGTGCCGGCGCGCCTACCCGAGTCCAGGAAGCAGTGCGTTAGCGCTTTCGGCTACCCTGGAGGGTGTGGGTGGAGCTCCAAATCTCCGCAAAATAGCGGCACAAGGTGTTGGAGATAGCAATAGGGCCCACTATGACATCATCTGCTACTGTCAGGCCGGAAATTGGGAAATGGACCATGGTCCCAGACAGCAGACACGACGGAAGAGGGAGTGGATCTGTTAAAAGAGCAAGTAAAGCTAATCCATCTAGCTTTTTTTGCTGTTCCGAAGAACGTGACGACACTGTGCACGCAATTGTTTATAACGAATGCAGTGTACCACCATAGGATGACGGTTAAAAACGTGGAGAGCGTATTTCCGCGCGCGAATTGCGTGTCGGCACGCCTCAATCCATCAATGGACCGGGATACGGCGCGGCGCGGTAAACATTAAGTGCGAGGAATGGAACTTTCTGCGGCGGTAAGGATAACGTTTGTAAGATATTCTACCTGGTCATCGCACCTGGCGAAATGTTCGTCGAAAGTCGCCAGAGAGGAGTAAAGCCTCCGCCGTTTGGGTGTACACGTAGGTGGGGTACGAGTCAGCAAACAGGAAACGATCGCTCGAGTACATGTCAAAGAGAACGGACCACTCGAGACGACGAGCAAGCAGGGCAGTGCAGAACGCGAGGTCCAAATGGGAATACGTGTGAGTGGAGTCTGAAAGGAATGTGGACGCTCCCTTGTTAAGGCAGATGAGGTTAAGTTGATTGAGAAGGTCAGCCAAGAGGGCATCTCTTGGACAGGTTCTGGGAGAACCCAGCAGCAAAAACGGGTGAGGGAGTTGCCCAAAAAGCTGGAAGAAGTCTGCCCTGTGCTACCGAATGACGGAGGGATGTAATCGGTGCAAAGGGAGGAAGGAAAATGCGGACTGCAACAGCTTGAAGCCAGGTAGTCAGGGAGATGGATTGACTATGAACTCATCCCGGATGAGTAGTATGACTCCCCTATGAGAGGGAATGCCATCCTCTGGGGAGAAGGTCAAAGCGGACCAGGAAGAAATGCAAGAGCTCGAAGTGGTCGTGAGAACGCTATTTTGTTTCCTGGAGGCAGAGACCAAGCGGACGCTGTGATTCCAAGAGCAGCTGTAAATTTTTTTTTGATCGAAGACGCCAACTGTGTGTGTGGGGGGGGGGGGGGGGGGGAGGGGGAAGCGCAAACTGTTTGCCTAAAAAAAGATATCAATATAGCGGCTACTAGTGTAGTATTATTATATTTTATCGTAACATATGTCGCCTCAGTGAGAACTGCACCTAAGACAAATACTTCACAATAATTTACACTTTCGCTTCTAAAAAGAACAGATCGTGATCCCAGACTATCCAAAACATTTTCAGAACAAATGCTTGAAGTGGTGGATGCAACAATTTGCGAAGATGTGAAATGCAATGATCACGTAGGCTCAACCACAGGTAAGGCGGGAGGCAGATTTCAGTTCATTGGCAAGATACTGGGAAAATGCATTCCGTCTATAAGGCAGACTGCTTACAAATCCACACTTCTCTCTTCATAAGACATCCACAACTGTTATTCTTCGTGAATGGTACAATCCTCTACAGTTGTAAACACTATTTATTGCTAAGCACTACCCTGTTTCAAGTCTGCGTAACCACCTAGTGCTTCCCTTTTTATAAATAAATAATTTTTACAAATGTAGCGGATATTGACAGTGCTTACAAATCACTTGTGTGTCCCATTTCAAAATATTGTTAAAGTGTATGGGGTCCATAAGAAATAGGACAACAGGGGTTATACAAAGAAGAGCGGCATGAATGTCACAGGTTTGTCTGATGAGAGAGCGTCACGGAAATGTAGAAAAATCTGCATTGGCAGACTTATGGAATAGACGCAAATTACCCCATGAAAGCGTACTTACAAAGCATCAAGAATCAGTGTTATGAGGTTCACGAGATATTCGTTACGCCCCAACATGTCGCTCAGGTAGGGACCTTGAAGAAAGAAAAAAAAAATAATAATTAGGCCTAAATACAACCCGCACATACGCATTTAGGAAGTCATTCTTCTCTCGCTCTATACGCAATAGTAACGGGCAGAAACCCAACACATGTGGTAGCATGATAAGCATGCACTTCACAGAGGTTTGTAGATTATGTACATATATGTAGACGACTGGTGCTTTGGTTGTCATAATGAGCGACGAAGCTTCATTTCTACGGTTATATCGACGATCATAACCTACGCTGTTGGTCAGATAGAAATCCTGAAGTGGCGCCTGAGCGTGCCCTGCGCAGCAGCAGGGTGACAGTGAAGTGTGGAGTTACGAAAATGTGTGTACTTGGGCGAGGGGGGGAGGTAGAACTTCCTTGAGAGGTACTACGGACAAACAGTTAACGGTTGACTGCGCAGCGCTGCCTGTCAACGCTTCAAAAGACAACTGAAACCGAATGAGATTCACTCAAGATGGGCCAACTGCCGACATAGTTAACATTGTTGTGAATGCTTCGTAAGTTACATTTCCTGGTTGCCTAATATCTTGCAGTTGTGACATTACTTGGCCAGAATTAGTAAAGCTTCCGGGCTATTATGTCGTGGTCGAATGGATTTCACATTTAAACCCAACGTTTTGACCCCATCTGTGGAGGACATTTTCAAAGGCGACTGTAACTTCTGCGAGTATCGGATTCACACCCTGGCTCACCACTGACTGCAGCAAAATTTCGTTTACGGGTGGTTCCGTGCAGTGGCATGACGTCACATGTTTAGAATACCCGGGCACAATTGGCCATTGTCGACTGCCGTCCTCTGCTGTTGCTATAACCCGATGGTAGAAGATGTTTTTCGTGCGCCACTTTATATTATTCCACTGCGATTAGCTACATAACGCTACAGTTGACCAAACGAGAGGTTTTGCAGAATCACGAAAACTACAAGTGTGTGAGAATGCTGTTATGAATAAAAACTCTGTACTCCAGGGGGGAGGCAGGTGCCCCCTCTTGGCGCCTTCCATCGTCAGTCACCTATACTAATAATTTTCAGTTTTTTCATAAGAACCATATACCAAGCACAAATGAAAGGTGAACGAGTATAAATGGACGATTCCCAAAAAAGAGCGATCACCAGTCAACTAGATCCCAAGGATGAACCACTTTGCCCATCTCTAAGTAGCATTGATTATCCGAAACAATTGGGGAATGGAGTGTTCGAATAACTGAGTTGTCGGATAGCTGATTACTTGTAGTACTGGTCTTCAGTCCCAAGGCCGGTTTGATGTAGCTTTTCACGCTACTCCATCGCGTACAGGTATCTTCTTTTCGTAATAACTACAGCAACTCACATCCATTCAAATAAACCTTCTTATTGCACTCGTCTCCTGCAATTTTACCCCCGCACAAACACACACACACACTTTGCTGCAATACTAAACTGATGATTCCTTGACGTCTCAGAATGTATCCTATCACGTTATGCCACAAATTTCTTTTCCTCACAATTATATTCAGTACCCTGAATTATATTCAGTACCTCCTCATTCCCCCCCATGAACCATGGACCTTGCCGCTGGTGGCGAGGTTTGCGTGCCTCAGCGATACAGATAGCCGTACCGTAGGTGCAACCACAATGAAGGGGTATCTGTTGAGAGGCCACACAAACGTGCGGTTCCTGAAGAGGGGCAACAGCCTTTTCAGTAGCTGCAGGGACAACAGTCTGGATGATTGACTGATCTGGCCTCGTAACAATAACCAAAACGGCCTTGCTGTGCTGGCACTGCGAATGGCTGAAAGCAAGGGGTAACTACGGCCTTAATTTTTCCCGAGGGCATGTAGCTTTACTGTATGATTAAATGATGATGGCGTCCTCTGGGGTAAAATATTCTGGAGGTAAGATAGTCCCCCATTCGGATATCCGTGTGGGGACTACTCAGGAGGGCGTTGTTATCAGGAGAAAGAAAACTGGCGTTCTACGGATCGGAGCTTGGAATGTCAGATCCCTTAATCGGGCAGGTAGGTTAGAAAATTTAAAAAGGGAAATGGATAGGTTCAAGTTAGATATAGTGGGAATTAATGACGTTCGGTGGCAGGAGGAACAAACTTCTGGTCAAGTGAATACATGGTTATAAATACAAAATCAAATAGGGGTAATCCGGGAGTAGGTTTAACAATGAATTAAAAAATAGGAGTGCGGGTAAGTTACTACAAACAGCATAGTGAACGCATTATTGTGGCCAAGATAGACACGAAGCCCACACCTACTACAGTAGTACAAGTTTATGTGCCAACTAGCTCTGCAGATGATGAAGAAATTGATGAAATGTGTGATGAAATAAAAGAAATTATTCAGATAGTGAAGGGAGATGAAAATTTAATAGTCATGGGTGACTGGAATTTGAGTGTAGGAAAAGGGAGAGAAGGAAACATAGTAGGTGAATATGGATTGGGGGAAAGAAATGATACGAGGAAGCCACCTGGTAGAATTTTGCACAGAGCACAACTTAATCTTAGCCAACACTTGGTTTAAGAACCACGAAAGAAGGTTGTATACATGGAAGAATCCCGGAGATACTGAAAGGTATCAGATAGATTATATAATGGTACGACAGAGATTTAGGAACCAGGTTTTAAATTGTACGACATTTCCAGGGGCAGATGTAGACTGACCACAATCTGTTGGTTATGGCCTGTAGATTAAAACTGAAAAAACTGCAAAAAAGTGGGAATTTAAGGAGATGGGACCTGGATAAACTAACTAAACCAGAGGTTGTGCAGAGTTTCAGGGAGAGCATAAGGAAACAATTGAGAGCAGTGGGGGAAAGAAATACAGTAGAAGAAGAATGGGTAGCTCTGAGGGATAAAGTAGTGAAGGCAGCAGAGGATCAAGTAGGTAAAAAGACGAGGGCTAGTAGAAATCCTTGGGTAACAGAAGGAATATTGAATTTAATTGATGGAAGGAGAAAATATAAAAATGCAGTAAATGAAGCAGGCAAAAAGGAATACAGACGTCTCAAAAATGAGATCGACAGGAAGTGCAAAATGGTTAAGTGGGGATGGCTAGAGGACAAATGTAAGGATGTAGAGGCTTATCTCACTAGGGGTAAGATAGATAGTGCCTACAGGAAAATTAAAGAGGCATTTGGAGAAAAGAGAACCGCTTGTATGAGTATCAAGAGCTCAGATGGAACCCCAGTCCTGACCAAAGAAGGGAAAGCAGATAGGTCGAAGGAATATATAGAGGGTCTATACAAGGGCGATGTGCTTGAGGACAATATCATGCAAATGGAAGAGAATGTAGATGAAGATGAAATGGGAGATACGATACTGCGTGAAGAGTTTGACAGAGCACTGAAAGACCTGAGTCGAAACAAGGCCCCCGGAGTAGACAACATTCCATTGGAGCTACTGACGGCCTCGGGAGAGCCAGTCCTGACAAAACTGTACCATCTGGTGAGCAAGATGTATGAGACAAGCGAAATACCCTCAGACTTCAAGTAGAATATAATAATTCCAATCCCAAAGAAAGTAGGTGTTGACAGATGTGAAAATTACCCAACCATCAGTTTAATAAGTCACAGCAGCAAAATACCAACGCGAATTCTTTACAGACGAATGGAAAAACTAGTAGAATCCGAGCTGAAGGAAGATCAGTTTGGATTCCGTAGAAATGTTGGAACACGTGAGGCAATACTGACCCTACGACTTATCTTAGAAGCTAGATTAGGAAGAGGCAAACCTACAATTCTAGCATTTGTAGACTTAGAAAAAGCTTTTGACAATGTTGATTGGAATACTCTCTTTCAAATTCTAAAGGTGGCAGGGGTAAAATACAGCAAGCAAAAGGCTATTTACAATTTGTACAGAAACCAGATGGCAGCTGTAAGAGTCGAGGGACATGAAAGGGAAGCAGTGGTTGGGAAGGGAGTGAGACAGGGTTGTAGCCTCTCCCCAATGTTATTCAATCTGTATATTGAGCAAGCAGTAAAGGAAACAAAAGAAAAATTCGGAGTAGGTATTAAAATCCATGGAGAAGAAATAAAAACTTGGAGGTTCGCCTATGACATTGTAATTCTGTCAGAGACAGCAAAGGACTTGGAAGAGCATTTGAACGGAATGGACAGCGTCTTGAAAGGAGGATACAAGATGAACATCAACAAAAGCAAAACAAGGATAATGGAACGTAATCGAATTAAGTTGGGTGATGCTGAGGGAATGAGATTAGGAAATGAGACACTTAAAGTAGTAAAGGAGTTTTGCTATTTGGGGAGCAAAATAACTGATAATGGTCAAAGTATAGAGGATATAAAATGCAGACTGGCAATGGGAAGGAAAGCCTTTCCGAAGAAGAGAAATTTGTTAACATCGAGTATAGATTTAAGTGTCAGGAAGCCGTTTCTGAAAGTATTTTTATGGAGTGTAGCCATGTATGGAAGTGAAACATGGACTATAAATAGTTTGGACAGGAAGAGAATAGAAGCTATTGAAATGTAGTGCTACAGAAGAATGCTGAAGATTAGATGGGTAGATCACATAACTAATGAGGAGGTATTGAATAGAATTGGGGAGAAGAGGAGTTTGTGGCACAACTTGACGAGAAGAAGGGACCGGTTGGTAGGACATGATTTGAGACATCAAGGGATCACAAATTTAGCACTGGAGGGCAGCGTGGAGGGTAATAATCGTAGAGGGAGACCAAGAGATGAATTCACTAAGCAGATTCAGAAGGATGTAGGTTGCAGTAGGTACTGGAGATGATGAAACTTGCACAGGATAGGGTAGCATGGAGAGCTGCATCAAACCAGTCTCAGAACTGAAGACCACAACAACAACAACAACAACAACAACAACAACAATAACCTCCTCATTAGTTTCGTGATATACCTATGTAATCTTCAGCATGCTTCTGTAGCACCACATTTCAAAAGCTTCAATTCTCTTCTTGTTCTGAACTGCTTACTGTCCACGTTTTGCTTTCATACGAAGCTGTATTCCAGACAAATGCCTTCAGAAAAGCCTTCCTAATGCTTAAGTCTATATTTGATTCTACATTTCTCTTCTTCGGAAACGAGCGTTTTCTCACCACTACCAGTCTAAATTTTATCATCTCTGCCTTGATCATCAACAGTTATTTTACTGCCCAAGTAGCAAAACTCATCTACTACTTTTAGTGTCCCAAGTACCGCTTGACTCAATATGACCACATTTCATTACCCTCATTTTGGTTTTGTTGATGTTCATCTTATACCCTCCTTTCAAGGCACTGTCCATTCCGTTCACTCGTACTTGCAAATCCTTTGCTGTCTCTGACCAGTGCAATGTCACTGGCAGATCACACGTTTCTTATTTCTTCTCACTGAACTTTAATTCCTCCTCTAAATTTTTCTTTGTCTCACTTAATACTTGATCGATGTATACGTTGAATGATACTGGGGTAGACTATAACCCTGTCTCATTCCGTTCTCAACAACTATTTCACTATCATGCCACTCCACTCATAACTGCTGTCCAATTTCTGCAAAAGTTGTAGGTAACCTTTCACTTCGTGTCTTTTACCTCTGCTGCCTTTAGAAATTCAAATAACGTATTCCAGTTAACATTTTGAAAAGCTTTATCTACGTCTACAAAAGCTATAAACTAAGCTTTACCTTTATATAACCTATCTTCTAACATAAGTGATAGGGTCGTGCGTTCCAACATGTCTCTAGAACTCAAACTTCCCCGAGGTTGGCTTCCACCTGTTTTTCCTTTCTTTTCAATACTACTTCTCGTTATTTTGCAACCATGACTTATTAAACAGATAGTTCGGTAATATTCACAACTGCCGCCATCTGCTTTCTTTGGAATTAGAATAATTACATTCTAAGTGTGTGCTTGCAGAATATCGTCTCAGTTACGTGACTGTGGATACGTGATTTCCTGTCAGAGAGGTCACAGTTCACAGTATCTGACAGAAAGTTATCGATTACAACAGATGTGATTTCTGATGTTCCCCAAGATAGTGTTATAGGCCCTCTGCTGTTTCTTATCTATCTAAATGATTTAGGAAACAATCTGAACAGACGTCTTAGGTTGTTTGCAGAGGATGCTGACGTTTATTGTCTAGTTAAGGCATCAAACGATCAAAACAAATCGCACAAAGTAATTTTAAAAGATAACTGTATGGACCGAAAATTGGCAGTTGACCCTTAATAATGAAAAATGTGAGGTCATCCACATGAGTGCTAAAATGAATTGGTTAATCTTCGGTTACACGATAAATAAGTCAAATATAATGGCTGTAAATTCAGCTAAATAGCTAGAAATTACAATTATGGGCAACTTAAATTGGAAGGAACATATAGAAAATGTTGTGAGGAAGGCAAACCAAGGACTGCGTTTTACTGGTAGAACACTTAGAAAATGTAAAACGTCCACTGAAGAGACTGCCTGTACTACCCTTGTCCGACCTCTTTTAGAGTACTGCTGCACAGTCTGGGATACGTACCAGACAGGATTAATGGGGTGCATCAAGAAAGTTCAAAGAAGAGCAGCACGTTTTGTATCATCTTCATCTCTACCTCCTCTTCTCTTTTTGCCTTCAAGTTCATTTCCCTCGTACAGATACTCTAATGCCTCCTTAATTTTCCTTTATGCTGTATCTATATTTTCACCAGGTATGCTTTTATAGACTTACACTTGTTCTCTAGCCATTCCTGCTTTGGCATATTTAATTTTTTAGACTTCTGTATTCCTTTCGCCTACTTCATTTTCTGCATTTTTGTATTTTCGTCTTTCATCGATTAAATTCGTTATCTCTTGTGATATATAAGGATATCTACTAGTCCTCGTCTGTTTATCTATTTGATACTCTGCTGCATTCACTATTTCATCTCTCTTGGTCTTCTACTGCATTCCTTTCCCTCATTGCTTCACACTATCTTTGAAACTCTCGATGATGTTTAGTTTGTGGGGCACTCAACTACGCGGTCATCAGCGACCTTCCAAAGTCCCAATGTTTACACAGTCCAGTATTTATACAATTTAATCTAGCCACTGTTATGAATGATGGTGAAACAATGAGGACAACACAAACATCCAGTCCGCTGGCAGAAAAAATTCCCAACCTGGCCGGGTTCTTTTGATTTATCCATGTCCAATTTCCTTAATTTCCCCATTTTCAAATTTTTTAGTTTTAATCTACAGCATATAAGCAATAAATTTTGCTCAGAGTCTACTTCCATCATTAGAAAAGTTTTTCAGTTTAAAAGTCACGTTTATAAATCTGTGCCTTACAATTTTGAAAGTCATCTGCACTTGTGCAGTAGTGGTGTGATACAGCTCGAGTTGTCAGGGAACTCGTCCAATTCGCTCACACTCTAGGGGTCCAGTCTGTGCCCACATGTATCTCTTTTTCAGACTCTGATATGAGTAATCCTGGTTCTATTTAGGTCCCATACCGAGACATTTTAAGGAAGTATAATGTCTTTAGAATTCACACAATCAACAAAGCACTTCATCACTACGATCGCATAATCAGACTATGATATTCTATACTCGACGGCCCATCTTATGATGTACGCTGGAGGGTATTTGGTGTACCAAACTCACTTCCCCGATTCCTGCATCACTCGCGAACGGTGCACGGGAAGAACGACTGTTAGTGATCCAATGGGTATTCCGCTGATTAGACTCCCTAACCTACATTCCATGCGATCAAATGAACAGCGACTTTTACCTCACGTTGCTTTCACCTTAGGTAACTGGGCTATGCACGGCTCTGTTTAAAAAGAATATATCGATAAAGTCGCAGAGTCGAGCCGCACATCTACTTTCATGCTGCTGATTTGCTGCAAAAAACCTGCCATTCTGATCCTGCAGTCAAATAGTCTATGCATTTGTTTGAGAAGTTCAATAATATGCTATTTCTGGTTCAAGTTTTCATCATTATGCACACCCAAAAATTTGGAGCATTCTACTTACTTAGCTCATAAGCTACATCAACTGTTGGTATGGCTATTTGTTGTGAGTAGAACTTAATGTAGCATGGCTCTTTTATTTTATTTTTTTTCCCCTCCAAAACTTAGGAAGAGCCCATTTTCAGATAACCACTTAATTCTTTGGAAAATATCACTTACCAACTCTTCCATTGCTTTCTATCTAATGGTATTTGTTATAACACTAGTAGTATCTGCAAAAAGTACAAATTTTGCTTCCTGAATGTTGTGGGGAGTCATTCACATATATAACGAATAGAAGTGCAGCCAAAACTGACCCTGTGGGATGCCCTTTTTGTGTTTTCCCAGGTCACTAAAATTTTCTGCCTTTCAGACACTGTCTGAATTATTCAGCACAACCTTTCTGTTTGTCTGATACAAACTAGCTGTGTGTAAAGACATTAATTCCATAGAACTTAAGTTTTTCTAAAAGAGTATCATGATCCACACAAACACCTTGGAAAGATCACAAAAAATACCAGCAGATGATACAATATTGTTTAAGGCTTGTGCTACTTAATTAATGAACGTATAAATAGCCTTCTTGGAATCCAAACTGTGACATGCTAAGTAAATTGTTTGCACTTAAGTGTGCGACTACTCTTGAGTACACTACTTTTTCATTTATTTTGGAAAAAGATGTCAGTAAGGAAACTGGACAACGGCTGTTTAAATCTGTCTTGACAACTCTCTTACAAAGTGGTTTGATAATTAAATATTTTTACCTGTCTGGAAACTTCTCTGTCCCAGTGATGCATTGTATATATTGCTGAGGACATTATTTATCAAGTTAGAATAACCTTTGAAAGTTCTGTTTGAAATTTCATCAACCCCATAAGACCTTTTGTTTCTTGGAATTTTTATAATTGCATTAATTTCAATAAAGAATGTTGATGCTACTTCTAATGCCTTAAAATCTTGTGGTATGACATTTTCAATATATTCTCTTGCTTCTTCAACTGAACAATTTAATCCTATGTTTGCTGCTACGTTTCGAAAGTGACAGTTAGAAGTACTTGCCACTTGTGAATTATCTGTCACAAGACTGTCATTTAAAGAATCTTGTACACTGGCTCTCCGTTCTGCCTCCCATTTGACAATGCCCCATATAGTTTTACTCTTATTATCTGCATTATTTATTTCTGTCACGACATGCACACTTCTGGACATTAGCATCATTTTCTACATATAACTCAACTCATACCACACCATTCAGCATACTCTTCAAGACATTGTATCCAGTTCTCATTCAAATTAGCCTCACTGTTTTGTGCGAACCTTCCTCAGGATTGTAAAGGTCCATTATTTCCATTAATTGTGAATCACAATCTGATAGTCCAGCAGCAACTGGGTACACATTGTTTCAGTACAACACCTACAATCTATCACAACAGTATTGAATATTGCACTGTATTACACACAGGTCTGCCTTCTTAAAGAATTCAATATACAATGTCCTCAGTCATTCCCTTGTGAGTGGCACTGTTAAATGGGGTCCATCTCCAATTGATTCCAAGCGTGTTCTGCCACTGTCTAATTCTTATGTCCAAACCAAAAATACATCAATCTTAGTACTACAGACTTGATTGTGACTCAACTTGACCACTTTCCACACTACACTGATCTATTTCAACAACATTTAAATAAAGCCATGTTATACTTCAGTCACACTAATTCCTTTTACAATACATAACAGTTTGTTCATGAATAAATAAGCTAGTATTCTTGAGTAAGTGCACTCATATTCAGTGACGACAGATAGCCGTTAAATACTGTTTAAACAATTATTTATGCCTGCTTGGCAGAAGCGTCTTTTGGTCCTCTTTTCAATAGTGGTGTCAGCTAACATGTTCTGTTGACCACTTGTTAAATTTCCGTGGTTCTGTATTACTGACCATAATTATATTTAAATTAAGTCATTGGCAAAAATAGTTAAATATTTCTTAAATATATGAATGTGTGGTGTCTGGATAATGGATCCAGTGTGAATGGAAAAGTACATCCGACCTCCTATGGGAAACACAAAGTAGTGAGTATGAAGCAAAATGGATAGGGACTGCGTATAGGTAACACTCGGTGGGAGTGTGGTCGGCCGTGAGGCACGCCGAGACAGCCTGCGCAGTTGCAATAACACCGTGTCCCCGATGGCACAGTGGTTAATGCACGTGCCTAGTAAGCAGGAGATCCAGGGTTTGAATCCCAGTCCAGTATACATTTTCACTTGTCACCGCTGACTCCTCGTAATGTCCCGAAGCAGCTGACATCACTAATCCCTTGTCTTCTCCACCCCTGTACCATCAATTTACATGTAATTCCTTAAATAATTACACAAGTATGACACGATATGCGGTATTTATTGTGCAATCAGTTGCTTTGTCATAATGGAGAATACAATGTTCAGAAAAACATCTGCATAATGAAAAGAATATAAAACATAATGAATTAAAAAATAAAACAGATACAGATGATGATTGGCTTTCAAGTACGATAGCTATACTGCAATGCTATCATCTGAGATATTGTTTGACGATATTACATGAAGGGTTTCAAAGATGTCAGTTCTAAGGCTCACAGTGATGATATTTAGTCACTGTAAATTATTAGCTTTTGTAGTTTTTAAGATATTATAAATATTACTATTTCATTGAATTCAACTCATTTTTCTGAGATTGACGATATATTCAGATATGCTTTACTTTGTAACTCTGATTTATTACTGAATTCCTAAAGTTGCAAGTATCCATATTTCAGACTGTCTAAAATTCTCTAATTTCTATTGCATCGTCTGTTCTTCAGCTAGGCAAGCAACCATCGTCCAAATTCGGTGCACTGGAGATTTTCCCATTTCCAGCCACACTGACCATCTTTGTTTTTGAGCAGGGTTATAATAGTTGCCTTGCTGGATCGGCCACGTGGTGCATGGGTCCTGGGGTTGCCAGCCAGCAATCAGATGCACAAACAAATTCATCTCACCTCGTACCGACTCTGGGTGGCTGAATAACTCTCCCACACACATGTAAAGTTACATTCAGGAATTATTTAAACTATGATTTCTTAAGCTGATGGTTCTTCCAATGAATGTGTGTGGCATTAAGTTTTTCTACAGTTTTAGCTTTATGTAGCCACTCCACTTTAAATTAGTCTGTATGTATATGACCAAGTTTTTAATGACTGCGTTTATAATCAAAAAATAACTAGGGTTTCCACCTATTTAAGCACAATATGTTACATCTGATTACATTAAGGGTCATTCATCAATTCCTCCATGAGCGTCCACAGTCTGTAAGTTTTTGTGCTCCATGCCACTTCCTAAAAACAGGAATGATATAAGCATTTTCCCCATTAGTAGTCGTGCACAGTCCACTTTCTGTCTTCCATGTTTTACTCTCTACAGTTTCCTCAACTATTATGTAAGTTAGTCCAAGATGTCTTGATATGTGTCCAATTATCGTATCACTTCTTCCTACCATTGTTTCCGCATGTTCCTCTCACTATCAATTCTATGGAAGGCCTTCTGATTTCTTCCCAAAGGCAGTACTCTTGTTCAAGCCTAAGAAAAGGTGTTGGTGGTGATGATACAAACTGATAGGATTAATGGAAAAGGAGGCCTGTAACAATATGAGGGAGGGAACCCTGCTGTGGAAATAATGGGAATTACAATTTAAACATTGATCTGATGATTGTTGTTGTTGAATAAAAATATAAAATACAAATAACAAGAGAATCTCAAATTGTCATTCTGAGTTCAAAGGCCGCTACTCAGCACTCTTCTTTTACTCTGTACAGAAGTTCCTCCTAGTACTTTAGAACGTACCTTGCAATCTAATATATTATTCAATTAGTAGTTTTTAAATTTTAATGCACTCCATTTCTTGTTTTTAAATTATCTTATGAACTTTCTGCCAGTGTTTTATTAACTTATTCCATGAAAGCTTTGGCCAATACTGTCCAACAGAATCTGATAAATTAAATTAAATTAATGTAACTTGAGTTTCAGTACCAAACACCATGGTATAACATGTGCGAATGTCATTTGAAATAGCGATGAAAGGACATGAATTATCAGATTAAAAAGAAAGACCAACTTCCCTAGTGTTCAAGCCAAATATTAATATTTTTAGTACACTGGATCCATCTATAGAATGTTACGTAGAAAGTCTATTGCCACGAGCCAAATGGCAATATTGTGAGAAACACGCGAGAATTGTGGAACACTGCAGGTAACTGATGTCTTAGATGACAAATGCCAACCAATGTGCTACTCTGAATTTGAATGTGGTCATTAACAACTGGGTTCAACAACACAGCTCAGAAAAATCCAAGAATATTTAGCTTCACAGTAAAGGCACAACACTTACCCAATCATAGCTGCATCAGCAGGTAATTGTTCAACTTATATAGTGTCTCCCCTAAATGGTCCAAAGTTTTGTTAAGAGATAGTTTTTATGGACACACAGGTGCATCATATTTAGCAGAAGATTGCAACAATGAAAGCTGCACTATAAAACATTTCTGTACATACCTGCATCAATGTCAGGAGCATGTCCTGTACACCTGAAAAACCTATAGCCCACTTCAGTAATGTTAAAAGAAACATTACACTAATGGTTAAGGTCAACTTCTACATTCCTTCCCTAAAAACTTGGCAGTCACTAAGCTACAAATTTCATTTTGATGCATGCTAACTTTGTATACAGACTACTGTCTTCCACTAATAAAACCATACAACAAAGTATGGTAAATGTTTCTATCATACTGATGCATCTTAAACTGAACTAAAAGAGAGTTCTTCATGAGAATGTGTGATTTATTTTGTGGGCTGACTTTGAGAGCAATTTACTGCCAATATTCAGTAGCAGTTGGCTTGAATCTTGCAGCCACCAGTCTGGCTTCTGAAGCAGACTCATGATAACCAACTTAATTTCATTCATTTATTTGTTTATTTTCATCCGTCTGAGTGGTTCGGTGTGAGCCACCACAAATTTCTCTCTTGTGACAGTATTCTCTTCTTAGAGTAGCACTATCACCAAACGTTTTCAATTATTTATTGCATATATTCCAATCTTTGGCCTCCCATACAGTTTATGCCGTCCATGCCTCCATTTACTATCACATAAATCATTCCCAGTCCTTTCCTCTAGTCAGTGTTTACATACTTCCTGTCCCATGTGTTTCCTCATTTCTTATCTCATTAGTCCATCTAATTTTCAATGTCCATAAATATCACTACACTTCAACTCCCTGACAAAGATGTCTTCCTCAAATTGAGGCCTTTGTTTGATGCTAGTAGACATCTTTTAGAGAGGAATGCCCTCTTACCTGTAGTAGTCATGCTTCTTATATACCCTTGTTTCATCCATCACACGTTATTTTACCTCCAAGCTAGAAAATTCTATTACTTTGCAACTTCGTGGTACCGAATTTCTTTGTTAAGTTCAACGTTACTTTCATTTCTGCTACTGCTCATTACTTTTGTCTTTTTTTGGTTTACTTGAAATCCATATTCTGGACTCATTACGCTTTGCATTCCATCAACAGGTTCAGCAATTCTTCCTCACTTTCACTGAGAGTGGCATGTCATCAAATCAGATATTTTGATTTCAGGTGCAGCAGACTTCTAGCAAAGAAACTAGATAGCTGTTGGCCGGTACCAAAACAGAGCAAGTAGGAAACAGTTTTGCTGCTACGTAGTTGCCAAAACAGCAATGTACAGGACAAATTAGGAACAGGGTTGGTTGGTTTCTTTAAAAGACAGGGGGAGGGGGGGGCACCAAACTGCCAGGTCATTGGTCCCTCACTCCGATTAAAACATTTCTACAAGGGTGATAGTAAAATAATGAAGACATACTAAACACAGCTGGAAGAAAAGAGAAAACCACAAGAATGGCAGAAGGGCAACAAACACTAAAATGGACAAACTCAGGCAAGAAAACCACAGAGAGATGCAAGAAAAATATGAGAGCAGATTACGATGGCTGGCTGACCATGAGAATAAAAAGGCCATGCAATGTGCAACACATTAAAACCCTTTTCCCAAAAAGCACGAGCATGGAGGACACAGAGGGACAAAGTATGTGCGCTAAAACTTAGATCAAATGATAAAACCCTCCCTCACAAATAAAGTGTAAAACTAAAGCTGCTGTTGAGGCATTGTTGCCAAAAACCAAGGGTGCTGGGAAAATTAAAAGTCCGCTGCAGAGCGGCTAAAAGTGGACGGTCCAGCAAGAGGTGGACGACAGTCATTTGTGAGCCACAGCGACACCACGGTGGGTCCTCGCAATGGATGAGGTAACCATATGTTAGCCACGTATGGCCAGTCCAGAGCTGGCATAGGACAACTGATTCCCTGCAAGAGAACCGCAAGGAAGACTTCCACACATTTGTAGTCTCCTTAATGACACACAGTTTGTTGTGCATACTGTTCTGCCATTCCGTCTCCCAAAGCCGAAAAACCCTGCAGAGTAAGACAGAACACAGATCAGTTTCAGAGATGACCATCTCCAGAAGCTGTTTCCTCATAGCCTGTTTGGCCAGCCTGTCAGCAAGTTCGTTCCCTGGGATTCCGATGTATCCTGGGGTCCACCAGTGAACTACAGGAACGTTCCAGGGCATAGATGGACTCCTGAATGTACACTACCAAGGATGGCGAGAGTAGCACTGGTCAATAGTTTGTAGGCTGTTCAAGGAGTCAGTACACAGGAGAAATGACTTGCCAGGGCATGAGCAGATGCACTCAAGAGCACGAAATATGGCTGCCAGCTCTGCAGTGAAAACACTGCAGCCAACTGGCAAGAAGTGCTGCTCAATATGTCCTCCGTGAACAAATGCAAAGCCTATGTGACCATCAGCCATCGAGCCATTGGTGTAAAACACTTCATGGACACAGTACATGTCGAGAATCGAGAGGAAGTGATAGCAGAGAGCCACAGGATTAACTGAGAACTTTGGGCCATGCTAAAGGTCCAGAAGAATCTGCAGCCTAGATGTGCACTATGAAGGTGTATGTGAATGGACCTCGAGGAGAGGTGGTAACGGGAAGGACTCCAGTTCAGACAGAAGGGACCAGACGCAAACCACAATCGTAAGCTCTGACCTGGGCCGCCGATGCAAGAGATGAACAGCCGTGGTTGGGAAAAGGATGCGGTAATTCGCATTTGCAGGAGAACTAAGAACATGTTCAACGTAACTGGTGAGCAGTTGTGAAAGTCTAACCTTCAATGGAGGGACTCCGGCCTCCACCAGGACATTGGTCACTGGACTTGTTCTAAAAGCTCCATGGCTACGCGAATGCCACAGGGTCGACTAAACGCAACGCTGAGGGCACTGCCAAAACGTAAACCAGACTCCCATAGTCAAGGCAGAATTGAACAAGGGCTCTGTAGAGCTGCAGCAGCGTAGACCGATCTGTACCCCAGTTGGCGTTGCTCAGGCAGCACAGGGCATTGAGGTGCTGCCAGCACTTCTGCTTAAGCTGATAATGATGGGTTAGCCAAGTCAATCGGGTGCCGAAAAACAGTCCTAAGAATCGATACATCTCCACTACAATGAGAGGATCATCATTAAAGTAAAGTTCTGGTTCTGGAAGAACAGTGTGCCGCCAACAGAAATGCATGAAAACTGGAAGCCGTGGGTTAGAGCCCTTGATTGTGCCTTGTGAATGGCTCCCTGTAGGCGACACTAAGCAACACCAGTACTGGAGCAGCAGTACGAAATGCAGAAGTCATCTGCATACAGAGAAGGTGAGACAGAGGGCCCAACAGCTGCTGCTAGACCATTAATGGCCACTATAAATTGAGGGACACTCAATACAGAGTCCTGCGGAACGCCATTCTCCTGAATACGGGGCAGAGGGACGGGACGGGACTATGGGAGGCACCGACTTGGGCACGGAAAGTAGAGAGAGACAGGAAGTTTTGGATAAGAATTGGGAGCAGGCCCCGGGCAGCCCACTCACACAATATGGCACGGATATGTCGTCACCAGGTGATGTCGTATGCTTTACATAAGTAAAAAAAAAAGACGTCAACCGGATGTCGACATCTGGAAAAGGCTGTTCGGAAGGCAGACTTGAGGGGGACAGGATTATCAGTGGTAGAGCGACCCTGGCGGTAGCTGCCCTGACAGGGAGCCAATAGGCCACGTGACTCCAGGACCCAACCCAACTGCCGACGCACCATACATTCCAGCAGCTTACAAAGAAAGTTGGTGAGGCTGATGGACCGGTAGCTATCACATCAAGCAGGTTTTGACCACGTTTCAGCACCGGAATGACGGTGCTCTCCCATCATGGCAATGGAAGATCCATTTAAAGATGATGAGGAGATGTCGCTTTTAGTCAGACAAGGGATGTTTAATCATCTGACTGTGGATCTGAACCAGCCCAGGAGCTGCATCGGGGCAATGTGCAAGAGCACTGAAGAGCTCCCACTCTGTAAATAGGGCATTGGTTCACTCGCCGACACAGAGGCTCAAGTATAGTGCTCAGCAATCACATTTGTGTCGGTAGAAGACAGGCCATTGATGTTAATTCCAGGGACACCTGTCGGGGTCTGGTACCAAAAAAGGTGTCATATCGTCGTCCAGACTTGGGAAGGTGACGTATGTCACCCAATGGTCGAGACGTAACTCTTCCAATAAGCCTGTTTCTGTCATTTCATAAGCTGACGAATGCAGGCACTGAGCCGCTTAAAGGCTACCAGGTGCCGCTTATGTCACTGCAGAGCTCGCCGACACCCTTTAATTACTTCAGCGACTTCCAACGACCACAAAGGGACTGTCTTTCGCTGGGAGCACCCTAAAGAATGAAGGACCGTGTTTTCCGCCGCAGATATGGTCGTTGCAGGGACTTGCTCAACGACAACATCAATGGCACCATGTGGGAGAGCTTCAGTAGTGACAGCAGAGGTAAAGGCTTCTTAGTCTGCCTTGATTGCATCCGTGGGCTTGACGCCGGGGGAGTGACAGGAAGCTGGGTAACTGGTCACTACCACACAGGTCATCGTGTGCTCTCCAGTGGATAGATGAGAGAAGGCCAGGACTGCAAATCGGGAATCAATGGCTGAATATGTGCCATATGCCACACTGAAATGTGTGGGGGCACCTATTTAAGAGGCAGAAGTCGAGTTGTGACAGTAAATTTCCGACCTCCCTACCTAAGCCAGTAAGCATGGCACCATCCCACAAGGGGTCACGTGCGTTCCAATCTCCCAAAAGCAGGAAAGGTTTAGGGAGCTGATCAATCAGTGCAGCAAATATGTTCCACGGTACTGCAGCATCTGGGGGAAGATATACACTGCAGACAGTTATTTCCTGCATCGTCCTTATCCTGACAGCCACAGCTTCAAGAGGGGTTTGGAGGGGCACAGGTTCACTACTTACCGAGTTCAGGACAGGGACGCAATCTCCACCTGACATTCTATTACAGTCGCATGGTTCATGTACTATCCCTTATAGCCGCAGAGGGCAGGGGTCCGCATTGCTGGGAACCAGGTTTCCTGGAGGGAAATGCGGAAAGCAGGTGTAAAGCCTAACAGCTGCTGTAGCTCAGCCATGTGGTGGAAAAAACCACCACAATTCCACTGGAGGTTTAGGTGACCGTGAGACTGGCAAGGCATGAAACACTCAATGATGCAGCCTACGCCTCAGGGTCACCTGCTGCCACAAGATGAGTACATGTGTGATCGACATCCATTGTGTCTGAGGGCCCAGCGAGATCTAGGTTCTCAGCGGATGCCAGAATCTCCACCTCATCCTCAGAGCTTATAAGTAGTGGTGGTGGAGTGTCACCGCATCGGGGGGGGGGGGGGGGGGGGGATATACGCCTTTACATCACAGCAATAGACCATCACCTTGACCTTCTAAGGTAAAGCGTCACCCTCAAAGGCCAAGATGAAGGCACCAGTGGCAACCTGATTATCCCTTGGAAAGGTGGACGCGCTGGACGAAATGGACACCTCGCTGCTCTAAATTGTCACGCAGCTCATCGTTAGACTGAAAAAGAAGGTCTGAGTGAAATTAGATACTCTGGACCACATTTAAGCTCTTATGGGGCATTATGAAAACATAAACATCCCCTGGCTTGCCATAGGCGAGTAGTGCCTGTGACTGGGCAGAGGATGATGTTTTGATCAAGACCAATTCTAACCGCATTTTGGACAAGCCCTCCACCTCCCCAAACATGTTCTCTGAATGCTCCATAAAAAACTATGGTTTCATTGACTAGAAAGATTCCCCATCAACTCTCGTACATACGAAGTACTGGGATGAATAAGCTTCACTGCCATCTGGGACAAATAATCTTCGCTGCCATCCTTAGTCTGCCGTTCCTCCAATGGTATGGCCAGGAGGGGGGGGGGGGGGGGGGGGGGAGCGGGGTGACACAATTTGGGGTCATATTTCTTATAATTGAAGTTAGACCTTGACAGTTTAGAGATTGTTGGTGGTCAAACACCAGCAAGAGATGACGTACTATGCTTCGTGACGTGTCATCCACCCTGATGCCACCCACTTCCACCAACGGCCCTCCCCCACGGGCACCACCCAGCTGCAGCAAAGGCCACCTGGCAGGATGGCCATTGCTGGGAGTCCTGATGCCCCAGGGTGACGGACATCTACTCCTTGGCATACATGTGGAGTTAATGGCACGGGCATCAGCAGAGAGATACCTGTGTGGTCAGGGGGCTACAACCAACATGGTACATGGCAGCCCCATCACAACGGACTGGCTACCATGCTGTATATCAGGCACAAACGAGCTAAGAAGTCCATTAAGGTCAACAGCGCAGAAAGCAATAACGCACGGAGTATGGAGGAAAATGCACTCAGGAGGGTGACCTTGCCCAACAGCTGGAGAATGAGCGAAAGTGCAGATACACGTCAACATAGGATGCGACAGGTCTCAGCGCATGATGGACACTATGCACCCATGTAAGGCATCCTTCCCCAAGTGGCTCACTCTTTTAAAAGATTGAGGTGAGGCTCTACAGGGGGCCATCACATAAAGGCCGAAATGTGTGAGACTCCTTTTAGTCGCCTCTTACGACAGGCAGGAATGCTTCGGGCCTATTCTGACCCCAGACACGCAGGGGTGGGGGTGGGTAGGAACTGGTGCCTGGTCACAAATAGCCTTAGCCATGTGATAGAAGACATTGAGAATTTGTGTAAAGATTCTGACAAAGAGGCCCAGATTAGCACAGTAGGTGGAGCAGGGGACAGGCTGGCTATGGATAGATATTACAACATTAGATGTGACCTAAATGAAGTAGGAGTAGCAACCACACACACACAAATGTGAGTTTTGTGGAGGTCCTACAGTGCCACAACCTGCCATGCGTTAACACGCTGTGAGCTTGTGAACGCAGAATTCAGCAGACTGCAGGTCACAGAAATGAAATCTTATATGAGTGTAACGCCCATTGCTACAACTCGGAGAAGAGGGTATATTAGATACGGACTATACCTGAATAAGAGGGGGAAAGATAGGCTGGCTGTGCTTTTTGCAGAAAAAATGTATAGTGAGACCGCAGTATAACACAAAGCAAAGACCCTGTCATTCTTGGTGTCACAACTGTTTTAGATTATTATGACAGAAGTCGAAATAACAGAAGAGCCCTCAAAATGCTTAAGAATGTGTAGATTAGTAAAATTAGCTTATGTCACGCGAATACTTGAGTATAAGGGAGAATGGTGGTTTTAGCATAGATTTTCTACAGGATTCTGATACAAAAAAATTATCAGGAAACCCACAATTAAATCTCAGTAACTCTTCAACATGGGTGAAATAGACTGTATGTCAGTAATTGCATGTTACCTTTGATGAAGCTCACAGCAAGAGAATAACTGAACATCCAATAACAAATCCCCCCTTAGTCATGATGCACATTTAGTTAAGATAAATAAGATAGTGCCTTACACTTTGCAGTACTGATACTCCTAGTGGAAATCAGAATAATTAATTCTCCAGAACAAATACACTATGTGATCAAAAGTATCCAGACACAAAAATATATGTTCTTCATATTAGGTGCATTGTGCTGCCACCTACAGCAAGGTACTCCATATCAGCAACCTCAGTAGTCATTAGACATAGTGAGAGAGCAGAATGGGTGCTCCGCGGAACTCATGAACTTCGAGTGTGGTCAGGTGATTGGGTGTCACTTATGTCACACATCTTTATGTGAGATTTCCACACTCCTAAACGTCCCTAAGTACACTGTTTGCGATGTAATAGTGAAGTGGAAACATGAAGGAACACTTACAGCACATAAACGTATAGGCTGATCTTGTCTGTTTATCGCCGACAGTTGAAGAGGGTCATAATGTATAATAGGCAGACATCTATCCAGATCATCGCACAGGAATTCCAAACTCCATCAGGATCCACTCCAAGTACTATGACAGTTAGGCAGAGGTGAGAAAACTTGGATCTGATGGTTGAGCGGCTGCTCATAAGCCATGCATCACGCCAGTAAATTCCAAATGATGCCTCACTGATCGAACAGTGGAAAAATGTGTGGAGTGACAAATCATGGTACACAATGTGGCGATCTGATGGCAGGATGTGGGTATGGTAAATGCCCGGTGAACATCATCTGCCAGCGTGTGCAGTACCAACAGTAAAATTCAGAGGAGGTTGTGTTATGGTGTGGTCATGTTTCTCATGGAGGAGGCTTGCACCCCTTGTTGTTTCGCATGGCACTGTCTGATGTTTTAAGCACCTTCTTGCTTCCCAGTGTTGAAGAACAATTCAGGGATGACGACTGCATCTTTCAACACGATTGAGCACAGCCGGTGACAGAGTGGTTACACGACAATAACATCCCTGTAATGGACTGGCCTGCACAGAGTCCTTACCTGAATCCTATAGAACACCTTTGGGATGTTTTGGACCGCCGACTTTGTGCCAGGCCTCACCGAGCAACATTGATACCTCTCTTCAGTGCAGCACTCTGTGTGAATGGGCTGCTATTCCCCAAGAAACCTTCTAGCACCTAATTGAATGTATGCCTGCAAGATTGGAAGCTGTCATCAAGGCTAAAGGTGGGCCAACACCATATTGAATTCCAGCAAAACTGAGGGATTTTTCAGTATCATTTACAAGAGGTGACGTGGGATGAAATTTCTAATGAACCAAATGCTGACATAAAATTTCATCTATCCCATGATAAAATCATATCATTAATTGAAAATAATAGCTTTCCGCATAAGCTAAACAGAAAGGACACTAAACAGCCATGTTGTGGTGCAAGAGTGAAAAAAATGTGGCTGTATAAACAATGTAATAAGCACTAGGCCCTACATTACATTTAAATGCAGGCTTTTTCAGGTACTTCCAATGATGAAATCTCCTCCGAATATCAGCTGAGTGGCAGCGTCATCTTGTAAGTATGTTTCAAGAAGTTTCCTGTTCGTCATCTTAAGCACACACAGCGAGTAGGAAACATTCTGAAATACTGCTACAAGACAACACTGCCACTTGGCTTATACTTCGAGATTTCATGACAGCACCTTACCTCTATTTATTAAATTATTAATGCAGAAACAAAGTGATTATAGCTGACTGCAGAAATTTTATGGAGTAAATATGATTTTCTAGAAAAGTCAACTACAGTAAATTCCAGAGGCAGCACCTACGAAATATCTTGCGCTTGTGAATCAAGTGAGTAAGTATGCACAAGTATAATGGATACAGTACTCACCATCCATGGTAGTTCACCGTATTGGTCACACAGAGTTCAACTGTTGCAAGCAATATCCTGCAGAATAAGTAAAGCATTAGAATACATTGCTACTTCTGTTGGTATTTATCATCTTTTAACTGCATACAGGTAACCACATTTCAAATGCAATATGTTTGTTGTAAATGAATGGTGGGCGTGAATGAGAAACCAATTAAAATTCCCATAGCGTTCCAGTTGCACATAAAGAGTGTTTGTTGGATGAAGAAGTGAAAAGGGAGTACAAAATTCTGGTATGGATTCCAATAGACACTCATCAAAGGACACACATGGCAGTCAATAGACCTGTGTAGCCCTACTATTATAGCCCAATACTACTGACTTCCCCTTCTGTTCCCTTTGTAAAGAGTACGGAAATAACAATTGCCTGTGCATACTTGTAATGAATCTCAGTCGGGCATCTATCTTTGCTACAACACATTTATGTTATCGTGATACAGTAAATTGTCCCAGACATTTACCCATGGACACTTTACAGTATTTAAAGACAACGTCGAAAGTTCCATAGAGCATATCTACTAATCATACATTTTATGTTGTGCAACACAACTGAATAAAAGAGGGCACAGGTAACTGAAAATGTATTAATATGGCTGGCCAGATACAGATTTACAATTGAGTATTTATATAAAGAGCTCAGATAGCAAACCGGCACTATGCTAAAGACAGGAAAGCTGAATGATGAATGGAATATAATACAGAAGCTATATACACGGGAGAAAAAAACTTTAGGAAAATGCTAAATAAAGAGACAAGGAAGAAGGTAAAGACACGATGGGAGATATGATACTGCGAGAAGAATATGGAAGAGCCCTGAAACATCTAAACCAGAAGTCAAACATGATACATTAGGAAAACCACACAATTTTGTCTTTTCAAAAATCTGTAATTATGATTTTAAAAACTAATATTTAAATGTATACAAACAGTAAAGAACATTCTTTGTGCTTAACAGCCACAAAATAAAATCCCATTGATGATGCTGCAGTGAAACGTATTTGAGATAAAAACAAAATTGTGTTTTGCTAAGGCGGACCCCATCCGAAAACATATGTAATGATATTCTTTGTAAATGCTCGAATATATCAATTTTACAATACCCCCATCACAGAAGCCACCGTTGCTTTCTGCCAATTCCCTACATTCGTCTGGATCTCATTGTCTGTGTCAAAATGCTGTCTTCATAGCCATCAGTCCATGTGAGCAAAGAGACGAGAACGCATTAAAGTTACTTTATGTGGGCTACCTAAAAACACGAGGAACAGGCCAACACCACATGAGGTTATCTAATGACAGTATTTCGCGGAGATTCTATTGTTCTCCTCAAAGTGCCAACCTGAAGTTTACATAGAAATCAATCATAGCTTAAAAGAGTGTAAACATAAATTTATTACGAATAATATATACTTTCCTTACAACGAACGACGAACTGAGGAAGAAGTTGGCAAAGCTGTTCAATCTTCCGGACACCGGTAGAGAACTACTGCAATTACGATAGCTGAGTTGACATTGCTAAACACTCCTAACCAAAGGGCCATTCGGTTAAAATGTAATGAACACAGCTAGCAACATTTCTTCTACATGGAAAACTACTGTAGTTTATTATACGACTGCGAAGAGCATTGGAGAACAGAGAGCTCTACAAATAATCCATTTTCTTTCTGTTATCTTTACATACTTACATGCCATGACAAAATACATTTGTAAACAACGGAAGAAACATGCAGAGTACTGCTACACTGTCAACTGTAGGCCCACATGCCGCTATCCTACAGTCGTGCAAGACTAAGAAATGTTTCTGTCCAGGCATGACGAAAGTTTTACAGTTTCAACGTAATACCTTTACAATGGAAGGCAGTGACATACTTGTTAAAGAAATTGCATGCTTACCTTAATGATTCCGCTCATTTTCCATTCCAATCAACAAACATGGGTTGGCACTGTCACACTATTCTAATAACCACTCTTGGGTCACTACTAATGATTTCGCAAGCATCTTTCTACATCCTTCTAGGACTCAAATTCATGCAGTCTCATAAATGTACACCTACAACTAATACCGGTGCCGTACATCATTCACAATACACATACACAATCGTATACACAAAACAAACTCTTCAATGCCCTCCTCACAAATCGACTACACTTGATGTTTGCGATATACTGCGATCTACCCTCGACAACGCGCTCTTTTGGAAAAGTTATGTATCTTCGTCGAACCAAAGCAAGGAGCTATAAGATTACCTCCAATAACCTTGATTACCTCCATCGTCCAACGCCCCATGTGGAACTACCTGCAGTTTTCACTGTTTGAGACGTTCTCCTTTCCAAGCGAAAATTGTTTCAGGTCTTTAATTTTAACACTGCAAAAAAAGTTCAAGAATTTGTTTCACTTAGAGCAACCATGAGAGACAAACGCTATTTTTTTTAAAAAAATTATGTTATCTAGCATTTGACAGGAGAAATACGATAAAGTCAAACAAATTACAACTGTAATACTTTTCAAATTGTTTTTAGAAAATGATCTTAAGTATTTAGTTCCTGAAAACGTAACACCTAGATGTTATCGATAAGTACCATACAGTAATTTCAGAGGATTTCAACAATTTAAACATTGTCTAAGGGCGTGTGTTCACTGGCAAATAAACTTACACAGGTCACTTGTAGAAGCTAATTCTGTAAGTTGTTTGACGTGGAAACACTCCAAGTTTACTTCCCCAAGTTTCAACAACTTGCAGAAGTAGCTTCCACAAGTTGACGGAAACTGTTATTGCATCTTGGTTTAAGTATTTACCGAACTTTCCAGCTCTGGAAAATTTTTCTCAAATTTGCAGAAGTTTTCTGTATTCAATACTGGTACAGAAATGTCAGTGTTGAAAATGAGAAAGGAGCAAAGGCAGATGGGCCAAAACAAGTGTCCCATTTGAACACCTGAACATATCTAAATGATCGCCAGAGACAAGTAAGTGTGAAATTAATTCACCGATTACTTTGTTTTTACACTTAAAGGTGATAAACAAAGTAAGAGCCTACGGAATATCAGAGCAGCTGTGTGGCTGGATTGAAGAGTTTTTAGCAAACAGAACACAGCATGTTGTTCTCAATGGAGAGACGTCTGCAGACGTTAAAGTAACCTCTGGCGTGTCACAGGGGAGTGTTATGGGACCCTTGCTTTTCACAATATATATATATATATATATATATATATATATATATATATATATATATATATATATATATATATATATATATGACCTAGTAGATAGTGTCGGAACTTCCTTGCGGCTTTTCGCGGATGATGCTGTAGTATGCAGAGAAGTTGCAGCATTAGAAAATTGCAGCGAAATGCAGGAAGATCTGCAGCGGATAGGCACTTGGTGCAGGGAGTGGCAACTGACCCTTAACATAGACAAATGTAATGTATTGCGAATACATAGAAAGAAGGATCCTTTATTGTATGATTATATGAGAGCAGAACAAACACTGATAGCAGTTACATCTGTAAAATATATGGGAGTATGCGTGCGGAACAATTTGAAGTGGAATGATCATATAAAATTAATTGTTGGTAAGGCGGGTGCCAGGTTGAGATTCATTGGGAGAGTCCTTAGAAAATGTAGTCCATCAACAAAGGAGGCGGCTTACAAAACACTCGTTCGACCTATACTTGAGTATTACTCATCAGTGTGGGATCCGGACCAGGTCTGGTTGACGGAGGAGATAGAGAAGATCCAAAGAAGAGAGGCGCATTTCGTCACAGGGTTATTTGATAAGCGTGATAGCGTTACGGAGATGTTTAACAAACTCGAGTGGCAGACTCTGCAAGAAAGGCGCTCTGCATCGCGGTGTAGCTTGCTGTCCAGGTTTCGAGAGTGTGCGTTTCTCGATGAGGTAGCGAATATATTGCTTCCCCCTACTTATACCTCGCGTGGAGATCACGAATGTAAAATTAGAGATTCGGGTGTGCACGGAAGCTTTGCGACAGTCGTTCTTCTCGCGCACCATACGCGACTGGAACAGGAAAGGGAGGTAATGACAGTGGCACGTAAACTGCCCTCTGCCACACATTGTTAGGTGGCTTGAGGAGTATAGATGTAGATGTAGAAGTAGAATGTCAATAAAGGCGTCTTTAAATTTTAATAGATTTTTTTTTAAAGTAAACGTAAGTGTATTGCATTTGTAATAAAAGTAAAAAAAACTGTTTGCAAAGAAGAGTATTTAAAAGGTTATCTCTTGGTGGTATAGAGTGCATCTGTTGTGTCTCCTGTTTTTTAATATTTTATTGTTCAAAGACAAGAGATGTTCCAAACTAGCATACGACGTCCCAAGAAACTTTTTGTGCACTAGGTCCTCCGATTTTACTCTATTAAATAATGTTTCTTGATAAATTAAGTATGTGTGCCACTGCACTCATTTCATCATCCAAATATTTCTTTTTTTCTTAATTTTGGTTTTGGTAATGATTTTTCGTCTACAATAATAATGCAACAATAGCGATGGTTGTTCTGTTTTTAACCATGCCACGGTAAACGTCCACTTGCCTAACGCATAATTATTGCAAATACTTCTGCAGGTACTTTCAGCAAGTTACTGAAATTAACTTGCTCAAATGACTTGTAGTAAACTTGCGCAAGTTTTTGCTGCAGTGCTTGAAGAAGCTAACTGTGGAGCTTAGTTGCTAGTGGACACACGCCAATCTAGTACCAAAGGCGGCCATTGGGTCCATTTTCTTGATTTTTTTCTGATATCCATATTTTCTTATAATATTTTCCTTGCTGAATCGGATAGTAGCCTCACTGAGTGCCAAAAACAAACAGAAATGGTTTAATAACCGCTTTAACAGTTTGGATTTGCTTCAAAAACGACCAATTCAAAGCAGGTGTTGTTTCAAAAGTGGCACACTCCAGCAGTAGCCAGTCGTAGTGGTCAGTGTCTTTCAAGACAGTAACTTCCACAAGGAACTTTTCCAAGTACTTGCCAACGTGTTTGCAATAGAACAAAAACTTGTGTAAGTTGTCTCCTGCTAGTCGCTCGGGAAGGAACTTGCTGCAAATAGTTTCAAAAATGTTTCCACTAGAGTCCCGTTGTGAGATAGGTGGGTGAAAATTCACAGTTTTGTCCACAAGAACCAGAACACCTGCTACTGTAGTTGTACTGTTATAAAGGCCTATTCATATTGGGCTAAATGGTACCACCATGGCACAGTACTGTCATGTCAGCATGTCATACCGTCTGTCACATCATGTCAAGTTAATTCAAGTCACGTGATCTCAATTTGCACTGCTGTCCTCAACAGTTTGTTCGCGAGAATTGCGGTATTTGCAGAATAATTCTAAACTGTTTTTACACATGAAGTTCACATAGCCACACACACACACACACACACACACACACACACACACACACACACACAAACACAAAATGCAACAGCTTACGTACATGGACGCTGGAGCCCACATATGTACAAATATGACATTTGTCGGACTCAAACAGTTTGCAGCACGTAGGGATGGTTTGGATATTAGAGAAGGAAGACAGAATTGCGAAACAATGCAAGAAATAGACTGTGTGTCCGCAAAATGTCATTATGTGGTACAGAAGGGGAATTTCACACACTCTACTAGAAGCTTGAGGAGAAGGAATCTGCATTTTATGAATATTTTAGAGGGTCGAAGCACCAATTTTTTCATTCATTACACCAAATTGCACTCAGAATTATTAAATGGAACACAGTGTTATGAGCTGCCATCCTATAACGTGAAAAAGTTGTTTGGTTAAGATCTACTTCAGTTGCCAGCAAGTGCATGCTTTTCTGATATAGTCTGCCTCTGTAGCGTAGCAGTAAGCGTTACTGCCTACCACGCACAGGGGCCCAGGTTTGATTCCTGGTAGGAGACTGGGTCTTGTCTGTCCTTCATCATCATTTTCATCTTCATTGACACATAAGTCGCCGAAGTGGCATCAACTAATGAGACTTGCAATAAGGCGACCAAGCCCCGAAGGGCATATCTGGGCCAATAAATGCCATATGATCATTTCATCTCCCTCACTACCCTTTGCTTCTAGATTTATGGATTTTCTTTAAATCTTGGATTTGGTTTTTAATACTTCAAGTACTTTATTTGTATGGAACTGGAGTTAACTGGTCAAACGACATAAATGTCGACCAGTGATGTTTGCAAAACTGTTTCACCCACAATCCAGAGAGCTGCTTAACAATAAATAAGCCTGCCACAAACAAATATTCAAAGAAACAACTCTATTACATTACTGAAGGTACACTTCGCAAAACAAAAAATAACATTTTTGCCTTTGTTGCAGTCTGAAGGTTTCAGTCCATTTCTGCAGCAAAGGGTGCAAGTGTCTGTCAATACACAAATAAATTCAATGTACTAACCAATCTGTCTCTACCCACAAAACATTCTTCACTTCAACTTTCAGCCATATTTCTGTCCATTTCGTGTCAAAATATAAAATACAGTACTGATATGTACAAAAATTCACTTTATAAATGTTGTAGAGGGCGAGCAATTTAGTGCACTCATGTTGTAAAGTCCAGACTGCCACCTTACTGTTTCAACAAATCTTTTATCTTTCATTATAAAACTATAAATTTAAACGAAAGGAATAACCAAAAGAAACAATTTACAACAAATTATAAAAAATAAAGATTTAGAATAACAACTGGTATCAATGACGAAACGAACTATGTAGATGACTGTAAGATTGTGTATCAGAAAGAAATGAACTTGGGGGTCACGAATGGATAATGACATCATCTGTCAACGCTTTCTTTCTGAGAAACATTGACGGTGCCACCTTATGATTTAACCTGGTGGCCACTGGGGATGCCGCCATTTGAAACGCAGCGTTTTTGTGTGATCTGATGTGACATGCACTGTGAATTGGCATTTATTTAGAAAAAACGTAACAAATAGAATTTTAAGGTAAATAAGAAGTGTTTAGGTTAAGAAGAGGATGCAGATAACTACATGCTTAAGTTTTCCAGAAATGTTATTGAACAAATTAAAATCAGAGCTCTCTGCTCAGCTGAAAAACTTTCTGAAAATGTCATAAGCAAGTTCTCAACAACATTTGTGTGTTGTAGAATTAAGTATTTGGAAACAGGATACGAAAATGCAGTAAGCTATTTCTCCAAGATATTGCGTTTTAATTCCCCTTCTATTTTTAGCAACGAGTAAGAGGATAAAACACCTAAATATGAAAGAAACGAAATATTTATTTAGATTTACTACATTTACATGTACGTATTTTGTGTACTTCCAGGAGTTACTCCCACTCTTTCACATACCTTCTTTGTCTCTCTGTTTGTACGATTTCTTGCATTATTCTAGACTGCTGTGGGGCTCTACATGAATCTTTAAAAGAGAGTATTTATAGGTTAGCGTTTTGATAGTTCATAAGCTCACTAAAATAAATCACTTAAGCAGAGCATTTGAGAAACAAATGCCTTATGAATGACCCACTTCGATAGGATCTGATAAAATAGTTATATCATCTGAATGAGTGCACACTGCAGAAATAAAGCTTCTGTCGTCATATATCCAAAGATTGCAACCATCATCTCTGCCGAAATTTCCAAAATCGCTTGTTGAATTCTATGTTTCAACTTTTTTTTTTTTTTTTTTTTTTTTTTTTTTTTTTTTTGCTGCTTCTACCAATGCTCTGAAGCAACATAATCATGAAACACTTGAAATTCATCATTTGATTTCTGTGTCATTTTCGAGGTATTTTCCAAAGTAATTTCCTTTTGCAAGTTGTCCTTTTGGTTTCTGTTTCTACGTACACAATTTTCGTTTAAATAGGTTGTCTATTTGAGCCACCTTCATTTTCTATGTTGCCTGAAATAAATTATCATAATTACTATTCATATAGGTAAATTTAGGATATAATTGTTGGTTTCCATGCTTTAAGGTACCATCAGAAGAAGTAGAATTGTTACAAAATGACAATGGTTTTGAAAACAGATGTAATTTATTTGTATACGATTTTGTTTTTTCAGACAGTCTGAGTCAGACCCTCTTGTATGTAGAAGTTTTGTTACACTATACTGCTTGGAGTATGATGGGCTACGAGTCTTTTGTATCATATGTGTTTTCAAATAAGAGAAGACTTAATAACAGTGTTAAGCATTTTTATTAAAGTGAAATAGAACCAAGTCAAGAAAAATTCCTACATATTTTGCATCATCTTGGGAGTCACAGATGTTCCCTGCAATCGGCTGCCTGTGTCTACAATTGAAATGGAGGAAAAGAAGTCCATGGTCATATTTTCGTAAAATTAACAGAAGGAGAAGCTTTCAGAAGACGATATATATATGATGGACACAGAAAAAGAAACGGCGCAAGGTAAAGTGAATGAACAATAGCACAATTTTGTATACGCAGAACATTTCATAATAATGGAATTGTACTAATATTCTCTCTTCACTGCAAGCAAAGAGACAATTAGCAATCAATTTCCTTCACTCCTTCCTTTTATTTTTTAAATTATTTTTTATTTTATTACAGCTTTCAAGGAAGAATGGAATGTATATTTTAATTACAAAACCACTTATAGTATTATACTGTTAGCATAATACCTGACTATACACAGTGAGTCACTAACTATTGCCACCAAGGGTAACTCCAAAATTATTATAGTAGCTGAAAAGTTTGTGGGGCGAAAGTTGCATGGGACAATGGGGGCCATAATGTGACATTCGTTTTTTGTTGCTGGGTTGGGTCGCTTCAGAGATATGCAGGTCAACTTTGTTTTTGTAAATGGGATGCTATAGTTTGGTACTTATTTTCTGATAGCAGCTATCGAGACGAATCCAATGATGTGTAACAGTACGGTCTTTGAAGGTCAACAAAGGTCAAAAAGGTGGCATGAACGTCCATTTACAAAAGGTTTTCGAAGTGATGACTATTGGTATCAATGCAGTGCTGCAATCTTCTTATCATGGATTGAGTGGTATTCCTTATCACGTCTGCACTTATCGAAGTATATGTTCTGGCAATCCTCTCTAGCATATCTTCAGGTGTAGTTGGAACATCTTTATAAACAATGTCTTGTACGAATCCCCAGAATAAAAAATCCAGAGGTGTCAAGTGTGGCGAACGAGCCGGCCACGACACATCTCTTCCGCGTCCAATCCAACGATTTGGGAATTGTCTCTGCAACTCATTTCCAACCATCAGTGAAAAATGTGCCTTACACTTATCGTGTTGATACCACATTCTGTTCTTTGTTCCTAAGAGTATTTCTTTTAATAACAGATGTAATGTTTCTTGCAGGAATGTGGTGTACTTCCTACCATTAAGATTTCCTTTGATGCAATAGGGGCATATAATTCTGTCCTCCAGAATTCCACACCATACATTCATCAACTAATGTGTGAAACTTGCCAGAGCCAACATGGATTTTCAGTTGTCCAATAATGCATGTTATGCAAATTAAGATTTCCATGGTTTGTGAATATAGCCTCACCAGTAAATAAAATCAAATAAATAAATGTGTCATCCCTTTGAATCTGAAGTTGAACCCATCAGCAGAATTCAGTGGGACGCATACAATCTGTACCAGTTAATTCTTGGTGGAGACTGATGTGGTAAGGATGATATTTATGGTGATGCAGAACATGAACAGCACTAATCTGGCTCATGCTAGATTCCCTTGCGATTTGATGCAATCTAACACAAGGATCTTGAACCACAGTGGCAAGATTACTAAATTTCCGTTCCCTCATTAGTAACTTTCCTTTGCCGGATATGTTTCTGGGGCATTAAAGATCCAGTTGTTCTCAGTTTTTCATACACATATTTAAATGTATGGTGTGTAGGGTGAGTATATTGGGGATATCTTTCAAGATACTAGTCATCAGCTCTCACTGAATTTCGTTGGCATTCTTTGTAAATGAGAAGAGTATCAACTTGTTCTTCGAAGAAATACATCATTCACATTCGCTTGATTCGACGATACTCGTCTTAACATTCCTATTAGAGTTGTATTGCGAAACTGTCGAATGGTGTTTACATGACAATGGCGCGTCACATGGATACGCCATATTCGGCGAAAATGTAGAATTTGCACGATATACAGTAGAGAAGTGTCAGAGCATGTGCTTCGATAAGTGCTGAAGTGATAAGGAATGCCACTCAATCCATGATAAGAAGATTGCAGCACAGCATTGATACCAATGGTCATCACTTCGAACACCTTCTGTAAATGGAAATTCAAGCCTTCTTTTCAACCTTCGTTGACCTTCAAAGACCTTACTGTTACACGTCATTGGATTCGTCTCGACAGCTACTATCAGAAAATAAGTACCATACTATGGAATCCCATTTAAAATCACGAATTTGACTTTCGGAGTTATTCTAGGTGGCAATAGTTAGTGACTCTCCCTGCAGAGTTTTATACTTTGATGTGGGCAGTAATGGTAGAACATGTGATGCTGTAGTTTTTAATAACCATAAACTGTCAGAATGTCTTGAGCATAATGCTTTGAATTTACCTGTACCTTGAATTTTGGCGGTTAGAACTGCTCAGACAACACATGATGTTATTGCCATTGATGCATTTGCTTTTTAAAAAAAAGATGTATTATGAAGCTTCATCCTTTTAGAGGACAGTCAATGCAAAATCGAGCAGTAGATCATGAAATGTGTCAGAATACGTTTTTGGACTTATCTCCAAGCACTGTCGACTGTTACAAACTCCAATTCCTTGGAACCCAGAAACGTCAAGGAAAATTGTCAAGTCAATTTGTGTGGAGTGTTCACAACTTTTTAATGACACAGAAGAATAGCAATGCCTATTATGCAGCACTTAGCACATTTTACACTCAAGGTTCAGAAGCTCAGGGAAAATATCGTGATCACTAGGGCCCGGATTTTAATTACCTATAAACAGTGAAATATGCATGCATTTATGAAGTAAAATTACATAAATATGGTCTTAAAAATAATATATGACTTAATAGAAGTTTATTTAAAGCATTCTTGTTTGTTTATTTAATTCTTTATTCACCATAAAGTAAAACAAAATTTACTTCTCCACATATTGTAAGTATAATCAAAATATCCACGGGTGTACTGCCGGTCTATAGTGTCCAACGGGCACAATATTTCGGCGATCAAACATGTCGCCATCATCAGGTGAACTGACGGACTGAGCTCCTGTGAACGCGCCGGCACGGAGATCCGTACGCTATGGCTGCTCAGGGCGAACTGGGTTCGGTCGCTCGCTCGCTCGCTCGCTCGCTCGTTACTGGTGTGCCTTCCTGAGGCACGTGTGTGGGCAGGATAAGCAATTTAATGCTGTGCCTGCAGATCCTGGAACACAAGAAAACATAGAAATACTGTCGTGTTGAGGGTCCTGTCGTTTGGATTTGTAGTATTATATTGGGGTTGTTTGGGAGTGGATCACTCCCGCAACAGGTCCGGCCAGCGTGTAGTTGGCCGGTGGTGTGGTTGTTGGCCCAGTCGTTGTACGTGCCGGTTGCGGGAGTGACCCGCTTTTTCATAAAATTGACGGGCGATGACTCTAAATCGGTCATGTAGTGTTAAAATTCCAGTGTCTTCATGTAGGAAGGTGGTTGGGTAGAAACGGGGAAGACGCAACGCGAGTTTGAGCGCCCTGTTTTGCACCCGTTGGAGGGATTGTATGGAGGAATCGGCGGCATTTCCCCACACCACGGCAGCGTACTCTAGCACTGGGCGAATTAGTGCCAGATATAGCGTGATGCCGTGGTGTGAGGGCAGGGTCGATTCCGGGTTTAATATGGGATAGAGGGTGCGGAGCCTCCCTATCGCCTTACTTCTTGTCCACTGTATGTGTGGGGCCCAGGTGAGCCTTTGATCTAGTCTGACACCGAGATATGTGGCTGTTTTAGACCACGGGATGGGGCCTCCCGCGATGTGTAGTGGAGCAAGGTTAGGCGGCACTTTCCTCTTAGTGAAAGCCACCGCCTGGCTTTTGTCGGCATTAAACTTGAGCCGCCACTTGGTGGCCCAAGCACCAATTGCCTCGCATCCTTGTTGTAGGCGTCGTCCCATGGTGTGTGCGTTCATGCTGCGAGTGAACAGAGCGGTGTCGTCGGCGTAGAGGGCCAACTCCACTCTGTCCACTCGCGGCGCGTCCGCGGTAAAAAGTGAGTATAGTATGGGGCCTAGTACTGAGCCCTGCGGTACTCCTGCTCTGATGTGTCTGTTGGTGGATGTTCCCTGGCCTACCCTTACGTGGAAGGTCCTGCCTGAGAGGTATGACCGGAGGAGGACTGTGTGCGACGTCGGGACCCCGAGATCAAACAGCTTGTAGACGAGGCCGTCGTGCCACACGGAGTCGAAGGCGCGGGAGACGTCCAGGAATACCGCCCCAAGGTATTCCCTCGTCTCCAACGCCCTCATTGCTGGTTCGACCAGGCGGAGCAGCTGGTGTGTGGTGGAGTGGCCCTCCCTGAAGCCAAATTGCTCGTCTGGTAGAAGGTTATCATGTTCCACATGTCGAAGGAGTCGCCTCTCGTATAGTCTCTCGAACAGTTTTGACATGGACGGTAGGAGGCTGATTGGCCGGTAGCTTGACGGCAGCCGAGGGTCTTTGTCAGGTTTCGGTATGGCTACCACCTCCGCATGTTTCCACATTGTGGGGTATTCCCCGGTAACGAGGATCTGATTGAAGATGGTAGCCATGTATGGGTAACATTCCTGAGGGAGATTTTTAAGGAGAATATTCGGGATGCCATCATTTCCGCCGGCCCTTCGAGTGTTGAGGGAGCGGAGTTGGATTGCTACTTCTTCCGCCGAGATAGGGTTGATAACGTCCTCCTCGTCTCTGGCTGCGAGGAAGGTTGTCAGGCGATCTTCGACAAGTCTGACGTGCTCGTCGTCTACATGTTCCGTTACAGGCCGGAAGTTAGCTTCGAAGGTATCGGCCAGGACACTGGCCTTCACGTCGGGTTCGGATAGGAACTCTTGTCCCACCTGCAGTGGCGGCACTCGTTGCCTGCGGCGCAGGAAGCCACGTACAACGCGCCATGCACTGCCGTCGTTTGGATCTAGGGACTCCACCAGTTCAGCCCAAGCTTTATTTCGGTGTTCTCGGACCGCTGCAGTGATTTCGCGCCTCAAGCGGTTTATGCGGCGCTTCGTTGCGGGCTGTCGAGTGACCATCCACTCGCGGACTAGCCGATTTTTTGTCGCTATGACCTCACGTATATTTTGAGGTAGGCGTCTTGTCCTATTGTGCAGCTGGCGAGGGCGACCAGGAGTGGCTGCTTCCGCCGCTCGTAGGAGTGCCTGGTTTAGTGAGGCAATTGTGGTTTCTGTCGCCTCCTCCTCTGGGTCTGGTGCACTGGCGAGATATGTTCGCATCTCGACTTGGAAGTGCTCGACATTTACCCTCCTGAATGTCGGACGACCAGCGTCCACCGCCTCGCCGACGACGTCTATGTCAAAGATCACAGGCAAGTGATCGGATGACAAAGCCGTCCTCGTCGAGGCAGACGTGAACCGATCGACGCCCCTCAGGATGGCAATGTCGAGCACATCGGGTTGTCCACGCGCTGGGATATATGTAGGGTCATAGGGCCCTAGTATGATTGCACCATGTCTCAGAGCGGCACGCTCAAGTCGTCTCCCGCTGACATTGGTGAGACGGGAGTTCCAGTGAGTTGACTTCACATTGAAGTCCCCCACTATGAACAACCGCCCCCCCCAAGGCCAGCAGAGAGTCGAAGTCCGCCTCTTGCAAATCAGCGCGCGGTGGGCGGTAGGCAGCCACGAATGTTATTTTGCCAACGGCGGTGTGGACGACTACTCCTGTGGCCTCCACTGTGTCAAGCTGCGGCAGTTGCACCGGGTAGTGCCGTAGTGATGTTCTAACGTATGCAGCTGTACCGCCGCCGGCGGTCGGCCGGTCGGTGCGGTAGCAGCTGTAATTTGCAGCACGGACGTGTATGCCTGGTTTGAGAAAAGTTTCGCTGACGAGGCAGATGTCAACTGCCTCGTTGTGTAAGAATTCTCGGAATCCCCATTGTTGGTGTACAAGACTGTTTGCGTTGAAGACGCAGACAGTCAGTGCGGGAGTGTGGAGATTATTCATGGTTTGGGGATTGAGCGACAGCCTGGAGGGCTGACGCAGCTGCTGTGACTAGCGGGGATAGCTGCGACATAACGCTGTTGAGCGTCTGCAGCAGTGTTTTTAGGTCGCTGGCGATTGAGCTTGCGGCCGCGGGTGTGGGGGGCGATGGGACAGGGTCGGGCTGGCTCTGTTCGCCGGCGGGACTCTGCGCTGCTGGGGCAGCTCGTCCACCTTCTTCATGGTCTACGGTTGAGGGTGGTAGTCCTTGAGTGCTGGAGCCTGGTTTAGGTTTGTTGTTCAGTTGTGGGTTGGTAGCGGGAGGGCGTCGGTCGCCGCGGGGTGGTGTCTGCTGTTCAGCAGACTGCCCCCCTACGACAGACGCGAAGCTAACACCTGGTTGCACTTTCTTCGCCGCCTTGCCACGACGACGGGGCTTGAAAGCGCTGCAGCCCCTATAACTGGCGACGTGTGGTTCGCTGCAGTTGCAGCATTTTGGTTTCTCCTCACGTTTTTTCGTGCATTCCCTGCTTTGATGGGGGCCTGCGCACTTTACGCAGCGTGCGGGCATGGTGCAGTTGTGCGCCACATGGTCTAGGCCCTGACATGAGTAGCATTGAGGTCTCTTGCTCTTGGCCTTGAGTGGTTCGACTGCTATGTCTATGTCTGCGATTTTCTCAAGCTGGTATATTTTACGGTTGTCTTCGTTGTCCACAAGAACAACTAGGAACAACGGCATCTTTTTATGCGTCCGAGGAGACGTCATAAGTTCGACTGAGCGGGCGGCATATCCCGAGTCAGCTAGTTCCTGTTTAAGGTGGGTGGGATCCATTTTGATAGGTAGGTGGCGTATTACCACTTTTAAAAGCTTCAGGGACTCAGTGTTATGGGTGTAACAGTGGAGTCCCTGTGCTCTGATGAAGTCCATTAGTTTTTTGTGTTCATCTACTGATGATGGGAAGACCTTGTAGAGGTCGTTCCCAGTGACTTTAAATGATTTTACCTCCACCACGTCTTTGATCATGCGCCGGAAGTGCATGAAGTCGTCGTCCCACTTCATGACTACCGGCGGGGGACGGTTCTGTTTACGTGCCTGGGGAGCAGGTTCTGCTTCCATGCTCACCTCAGGTGCCTCTGCGTACCGGTTTGACGTGGTTGGGGGAGGGGGAAGCACTTGTTCGAGCTTCTTGGGCTTGGCGGTGTGCCGCCGGTTTGGTTTAGTGAAACCGTCGTCAGTGGCTGTTGTGTGCGCCGCTGGGGCGTCGGTCACAGCAGCCTTCTTATTTTGTCGTCTGTTAGGTACAATGGTCTCTGTCTGGTCGTCACTGTCGGAGGTGTCCGGCCGTTTCCGTGACGCTCTTTGTACTTCTATTGTCGTTTCCGCCAATAGCAGTGCCTCCAGGTTTGCTTCGGGTATTTCCAGGGAGCCTGGAGTGGTTGGAGGCCTTGTGCGATCTCTGCTGCAACGGACAGTCAGTCCCTGCGCGGCAGGAACTGGTGCGCTAACGGCTGCTTGACTGGGATCGTCCGTTGGGGCGACCAGCGGCTCACTGGCTTCTTCGATAGCCAGGTCCGGTGGCGCAGCACCACTCGGGGCCGCCTCCATCGATGCAACAACATCTTGAGCTGTTGCGACCGTCGGGGCTCCCGGCGGAACGATCGCCTCTTGTGTGGCCGCGCGCGGCAGAACGTGCGTCAACACCTGAAGCTCTCGTGGGGCCTGGTACTTTTTGTAGTCGTGAAAACGTCTTTGGTCAAGCTCACGGCCTGGATAGTCTTTGTGGTGTGCTAGTCTGTCCACCAGAACAAAGAGTTCCGTGGCAGAGAGGTCTCGAAAGTCGTGTGGGATGTCTGGGTCGTTAGTCTGCGTGAACCCTGGAGGGGCAGTCGTGGTGGGGGGGACGGGCTCGATCGCCGGCTGAGCAGGCTCAATCGGGGCCGAGTCGTACGTGCCCACGTGGTCGCTAGTTGCTGGGTCCATTGGGCGGCTGAGAAGATAAGAGAATAGATGGTTGTCTCTAAATCTAGTGACCGCGGACTTGTCCCACGTGAAGGGGGTCCTGGATCACGGCTTGCCCTAACAGTCCCTAGGCGCGGCACAAATCGATTCCTGAATCGATTTGTTTCGCAGCCAGATAGCAAGTATACACGACAATTTTGCCGCTAACGTACTCGTAAGCGAGTAGTCAGCCGTGGATTTTCGCTTCAGCTTCCGATCGCGGCGGCGGCCGATTTAAATACCCTCCGCCCGCGGCGCGCTCCCTCCGCCGTCCGCGCCCCGCGCATCGCGCCACGGTAGCTCGGTGGAACAGATTGCGACGGCGTCTGAGATGACGTCGGTGTGATAGCTCTGTCCGCCGTGGTCGTCACAACTATGCGTTTGCTCGATTTACTCTTGATTAACCCAATCGCTGGTTCCCAAGCCTTGCTAAGTTTATAGCCACAGTCACGGTTTATGAGGACGTCATTGGTGCGAATTTCGATGGCCTCTCTAACAACGCTGTCCCAGTATCTCGACGTCTGTACCAGAATCCTTGTGCGGTCATACTCCATAGCGTGATTTTCAGACAAACAATGTTCAGCGACCGCCGACTTGCTCGGATACATCAGTCGAGTGTGCCTCTGGTGTTCAAGGCATCGATCCTCGACGGTACGCATCGTCTGACCAATATACGACTTGCCACATTGACATGGAATCTGGTACACGCCGGCCTTCCTCAAACCGAGGTCATCTTTGGCGCTCCCCACCAGTGCACAAGTTTTATTTGGAGGACAAAACACAGTTCCGACTCGGTGTTTCTTCAGAATGCGGGCTATTTTCCCCGAGAGTGCGCCTGTGTATGGAATAAATGCAGTGCCTACCTCCTCCCTCGTGACTTCATCCATATCAACAGGTTGTGATGCAGTGGTTGGGCGGAGAGCACGTTGGATGTGCCACCCTGAGTACCCATTTTTTCGAAATACAGTTCTCAGATGTTCCAATTCCTGGGATAGACTCTCTGTGTCAGAGATAGTGCGCGCCCTATGTACTAGGGTTTTAAGTACCCCATTCCTCTGTGAAGGGTGGTGGCAGCTGTCTGCGTGCAATACAGATCAGTGTGTGTTGTCTTTCGATACACCCCATGACCTAGGGTGCCGTCAGCCCTTCTCCTGACCAAGACGTCAAGGAAAGGTAATTTACCCTCCGTTTCAGTCTGCATAGTGAATTTGATGTTGGGGTGTATGGAGTTTAGATGTGTAAGGAAGTCAAGGAGTTTATCCATACCATGTGGCCAGATGACGAACGTGTCGTCCACGTAACGGAAAAAGCAAGTAGGTTTCCATTCGGATGACGACAGGGCTTCCACCTCGAAGTTCTCCATGTACAAATTCGCTACCACCGGTGAGAGTGGGCTACCCATGGCGACTCCTTCAGTTTGTTCGTCGTATTCTCCTTTAAAAAGAAAATACGTGGAAGTCAAGACATGCCTAAAAAGTTCAGTGGTATTCTCGTCAAACCTCTGACCAATCAACTCTAGCGACTCTCGCAGGGGTACCCTCGTAAACAAGGAAACGACGTCAAAACTCACCATGATATCTGACTCATCCAACCTGAAGCTATCAAGGCGTTTAACAAAATCCACGGAATTACGGATGTGATGAGGGCATTTACCCACATAAGGACTTAATATTCCCGTCAGGTATTTGGCCAACAAATATGAAGGTGCCCTGATGTTGCTGACAATGGGGCGTAATGGACCCCCACTTTGTGAACCTTCGGGAGTCCATATAGTCTAGGCGGTACCGGACCTTGGGGTAACAATTTCTTAGCGTCACCCTTCGGTAAATCTGCGTCCTTGAGGAGAACCCTCGTCTTGTTCTACACCTTCTTTGTAGGGTCAACGCTGATCTTCCGGTAGGAATCGTCATTTAGCAGGCTCTGCATCGTATCAATGTAGTCCTTACGGGAGACAGCAACTGTAGCATTGCCTTTGTCAGCCGGTAAGACAACAATTTCAGAGCGTTCCCTCAGATCACGAATGGCCGCCCTCTCTTTACTGTTGATATTTGACTTCATCGGCTTGGATTTCGTCAACGCACGATAAGTTTCACGACGTATTTCCTCGGCTGATTCTGGCGGAAGTCGAGGTGCAACCTGTTCAACAGCACTAACAACTTCTGCGACCGGAGTGAACTTGGGGGTGGGAGCTAAGTTGAGACCTTTCTGCAAAACCGAGACCGCATCATCACTCAACACCATGCCACTCAAACTGATGACAGTCTTGCACGGAACCTGCAGAGATGGTTTGTCAAGGAGACGTGAGAACTTAGCTGTTTGACGTCCCGTAGCCTTCTTATGGGCGGAATCAGCTGACACCCAGGTGACACCATCAATCCAATCCCAGGAAAAAGAAGTGAACTTAGTAGTCAGTTGCAAATGTAATTTGAGTAATTCCTGTGAGATAAACTCAAGGCTCCGGCGGGTGAATTGCACTCTCTCACGTACCAATGCGAGGCTGGCTCGTTTCTTGATTCTCTTAGCTGCTGCAGAATCAATGTGATGCATAACCTTAGCAAAATTTGGAACAACATTCTCGGAACGACATCTCTTTAGAAAGGCAAGAGTACTCAACAAACGACATCTACGGTGGCGCAACTTTTCAAATTTCTTCATGCTGCGATACATCTCCTCCCCGTAAAGGTGTATGATGTGAGTCTTGAGTTTCTCCCGGCGTATTTGATAATCAAAATATCCACGGGTGTACTGCCGGTCTATAGTGTCCAACGAGCACAATATTTCGGCGATCAAACATGTCGCCATCATCAGGTGAACTGACGGACTGAGCTCCTGTGAACGCGCCGGCACGGAGATCCGTACGCTATGGCTGCTCAGGGCGAACTGGGTTCGGTCGCTTTTTTTATTTTTTTTTTTTAGGATGGGGCCCCTCCACGCCCGCATCAACGTGGTGACCAAACCAAAAGTTCTACTGTCACCTCCGTAAGCATGTTAGTTTTGAATCAGGCGTCACAGGATGCAGGCTGTGATGTTGTCCATGCGTCTGGGTAAGATTACTCATTTACATGGTCCATCAGGAGATAGAAGTGGTCGAAAGCGATTGAAGGGTAGCGGTTGTAAGGGCAGAGGGAAAAAAAAGTGCCGAGGCCAGAGCCAAGGGAAAAAAAAACCTCTGCGACAGTAGGACGGGTAGTAAGAGCAGTAGCGGCTTGCTAGCTGCGATAGAGCATGCAAGGTGAGGTCGGTTAGCGTGAGGTATCATGCATCGTTACCTATGTCTGCGTGTCCGTTAGCTGGGTCAATCCGAGTGCTGCGGCTGGGCTCGCTTGTAGTCCCCTGGGCCGGCTGCAGTGGCTTCCTCCCTGTAACATAAGAGTTCGGCGCGGCAACGCGTGCGTTGCTGTTGGGCCCTCTGCTGCGCCTTGTCGTCGGTGATTTGGTGCAGCTTCATCAGGCTGGTGCAGAACGACAGCGATCGGCTACCGTTCAGCGTCCTCCTCTACTGCACGCCGCAGCCCTCTCGCAATGTAGCGTCAATGCGCTCCGTGTGTTCGAAGATCTGCGTCAGTTCAGCGTCCGAGGAAGTTTTGCCGTTCGCTCTCGCCTGGGCGATAAAGGCTGCCCTTTTGGCTTCTCGATCCCTTGGGGGACCGGCTCCCGTCGCGGTCGGCGTCGCCACCGGTTCAGCTGGAGCGGCGGTTTTCTTCTCTGCGCCTCTCACCTGCGGTGCTGCTGGGGCAACCGCTGGCTCAGGCGCGCGGGCGTCCTTCTGCGAGGTCGCAGGAGTGTTCGCAGGTACTACTGCGCCGGGGCCTCGGGCGAAGACTGCGCGCAGCTGCCTTAAGGCCTCTTCTTTCCCTGCAGCCACGGCGGCTGCGAAGGCAGCCCTCTCTGTCGCAATGACGGCTCTGAGGGCTGCAGTGGCCTCCTTCACGGCGTTGCCGAGTTCGAGGTCACGTATCTTCTCGGGAGCGCGGGCTGCGTCCTGGCCGCCCGTTTCCAAGCGGTCTTCCCTGCTCCTGGCAGGTGGAGCTGCTGCTGCGCCGTCCCTCTGCTGCGCCGGGCTGTTCTGCGCCCTACGCCGTTTCCGACGTCGTCTTCGCATCTTCCGCTGTGTCGGTGCGGCCGCGGCCGCCTCGCCGCCCCCGACACGGCTGCGGCTTGAAAAAGCAGCACAGCCGCGCCAGCTGGCGACGTGCGGGCCGCCACACCGGACACAGGTCGGTAGAACGTTGCTGCCGCGGTCGCAGGCGCGGCTGTCGTGCTCCCCTGAGCACTTGACGCACCGCACCGCGTTGCGGCAATACTTCGCAACATGGCCCTCGCCCTGGCACCTGAAGCACTGTCACGGTTTATGAGGACGTCATTGGTGCGAATTTCGATGGCCTCTCTAACAACGCTGTCCCAGTATCTCGACGTCTGTACCAGAATCCTTGTGCGGTCATACTCCATAGCGTGATTTTCAGACAAACAATGTTCAGCGACCGCCGACTTGCTCGGATACATCAGTCGAGTGTGCCTCTGGTGTTCAAGGCATCGATCCTCGACGGTACGCATCGTCTGACCAATATACGACTTGCCACATTGACATGGAATCTGGTACACGCCGGCCTTCCTCAAACCGAGGTCATCTTTGGCGCTCCCCACCAGTGCACGAGTTTTATTCGGAGGACAAAACACAGTTCCGACTCGGTGTTTCTTCAGAATGCGGGCTATTTTCCCCGAGAGTGCGCCTGTGTATGGAATAAATGCAGTGCCTACCTCCTCCCTCGTGACTTCATCCATATCAACAGGTTGTGATGCAGTGGTTGGGCGGAGAGCACGTTGGATGTGCCACCCTGAGTACCCATTTTTTCGAAATACAGTTCTCAGATGTTCCAATTCCTGGGATAGACTCTCTGTGTCAGAGATAGTGCGCGCCCTATGTACTAGGGTTTTAAGTACCCCATTCCTCTGTGAAGGGTGGTGGCAGCTGTCTGCGTGCAATACAGATCAGTGTGTGTTGTCTTTCGATACACCCCATGACCTAGGGTGCCGTCAGCCCTTCTCCTGACCAAGACGTCAAGGAAAGGTAATTTACCCTCCGTTTCAGTCTGCATAGTGAATTTGATGTTGGGGTGTATGGAGTTTAGATGTGTAAGGAAGTCAAGGAGTTTATCCATACCATGTGGCCAGATGACGAACGTGTCGTCCACGTAACGGAAAAAGCAAGTAGGTTTCCATTCGGATGACGACAGGGCTTCCTCCTCGAAGTTCTCCATGTGCAAATTCGCTACCACCGGTGAGAGTGGGCTACCCATGGCGACTCCTTCCGTTTGTTCGTAGTATTCTCCATTAAAAAGAAAATACGTGGACGTCAAGACATGCCTAAAAAGTTCAGTGGTATTCTCGTCAAACCTCTGACCAATCAACTCTAGCGACTCTCGCAGGGGTACCCTCGTAAACAAGGAAACGACGTCAAAACTCACCATGATATCTGACTCATCCAACCTGAAGCTATCAAGGCGTTTAACAAAATCCACGGAATTACGGATGTGATGAGGGCATTTACCCACATAAGGACTTAATATTCCCGTCAGGTATTTGGCCAACAAATATGAAGGTGCCCTGATGTTGCTGACAATGGGGCGTAATGGACCCCCACTTTGTGAACCTTCGGGAGTCCATATAGTCTAGGCGGTACCGGACCTTGGGGTAACAATTTCTTAGCGTCACCCTTCGGTAAATCTGCGTCCTTGAGGAGAACCCTCGTCTTGTTCTACACCTTCTTTGTAGGGTCAACGCTGATCTTCCGGTAGGAATCGTCATTTAGCAGGCTCTGCATCGTATCAATGTAGTCCTTACGGGAGACAGCAACTGTAGCATTGCCTTTGTCAGCCGGTAAGACAACAATTTCAGAGCGTTCCCTCAGATCACGAATGGCCGCCCTCTCTTTACCGTTGATATTTGACTTCATCGGCTTGGATTTCGTCAACGCACGATAAGTTTCACGACGTATTTCCTCGGCTGATTCTGGCGGAAGTCGAGGTGCAACCTGTTCAACAGCACTAACAACTTCTGCGACCGGAGTGAACTTGGGGGTGGGAGCTAAGTTGAGACCTTTCTGCAAAACCGAGACCGCATCATCACTCAACACCATGCCACTCAAACTGATGACAGTCTTGCACGGAACCTGCAGAGATGGTTTGTCAAGGAGACGTGAGAACTTAGCTGTTTGACGTCCCGTAGCCTTCTTATGGGCGGAATCAGCTGACACCCAGGTGACACCATCAATCCAATCCCAGGAAAAAGAAGTGAACTTAGTAGTCAGTTGCAAATGTAATTTGAGTAATTCCTGTGAGATAAACTCAAGGCTCCGGCGGGTGAATTGCACTCTCTCACGTACCAATGCGAGGCTGGCTCGTTTCTTGATTCTCTTAGCTGCTGCAGAATCAATGTGATGCATAACCTTAGCAAAATTTGGAACAACATTCTCGGAACGACATCTCTTTAGAAAGGCAAGAGTACTCAACAAACGACATCTACGGTGGCGCAACTTTTCAAATTTCTTCATGCTGCGATACATCTCCTCCCCGTAAAGGTGTATGATGTGAGTCTTGAGTTTCTCCCGGCGTATTTGATAATCAAAATATCCACGGGTGTACTGCCGGTCTATAGTGTCCAACGGGCACAATATTTCGGCGATCAAACATGTCGCCATCATCAGGTGAACTGACGGACTGAGCTCCTGTGAACGCGCCGGCACGGAGATCCGTACGCTATGGCTGCTCAGGGCGAACTGGGTTCGGTCGCGGCGGCGGCCGATTTAAATACCCTCCGCCCGCGGCGCGCTCCCTCCGCCGTCCGCGCCCCGCGCCACGGTAGCGCGTCTGAGATGACGTCGGTGTGATAGCTCTGTCCGCCGTGGTCGTCACAACTATGCGTTTGCTCGATTTACTCTTGATTAACCCAATCGCTGGTTCCCAAGCCTTGCTAAGTTTATAGCCACAGTCACGGTTTATGAGGACGTCATTGGTGCGAATTTCGATGGCCTCTCTAACAACGCTGTCCCAGTATCTCGACGTCTGTACCAGAATCCTTGTGCGGTCATACTCCATAGCGTGATTTTCAGACAAACAATGTTCAGCGACCGCCGACTTGCTCGGATACATCAGTCGAGTGTGCCTCTGGTGTTCAAGGCATCGATCCTCGACGGTACGCATCGTCTGACCAATATACGACTTGCCACATTGACACGGAATCTGGTACACGCCGGCCTTCCTCAAACCAAGGTCATCTTTGGCGCTCCCCACCAGTGCACGAGTTTTATTCGGAGGACAAAACACAGTTCCGACTCGGTGTTTCTTCAGAATGCGGGCTATTTTCCCCGAGAGTGCGCCTGTGTATGGAATAAATGCAGTGCCTACCTCCTCCCTCGTGACTTCATCCATATCAACAGGTTGTGATGCAGTGGTTGGGCGGAGAGCACGTTGGATGTGCCACCCTGAGTACCCATTTTTTCGAAATACAGTTCTCAGATGTTCCAATTCCTGGGATAGACTCTCTGTGTCAGAGATAGTGCGCGCCCTATGTACTAGGGTTTTAAGTACCCCATTCCTCTGTGAAGGGTGGTGGCAGCTGTCTGCGTGCAATACAGATCAGTGTGTGTTGTCTTTCGATACACCCCATGACCTAGGGTGCCGTCAGCCCTTCTCCTGACCAAGACGTCAAGGAAAGGTAATTTACCCTCCGTTTCAGTCTGCATAGTGAATTTGATGTTGGGGTGTATGGAGTTTAGATGTGTAAGGAAGTCAAGGAGTTTATCCATACCATGTGGCCAGATGACGAACGTGTCGTCCACGTAACGGAAAAAGCAAGTAGGTTTCCATTCGGATGACGACAGGGCTTCCTCCTCGAAGTTCTCCATGTACAAATTCGCTACCACCGGTGAGAGAGGGCTACCCATGGCGACTCCTTCCGTTTGTTCGTCGTATTCTGCATTAAAAAGAAAATACGTGGAAGTCAAGACATGCCTAAAAAGTTCAGTGGTATTCTCGTCAAACCTCTGACCAATCAACTCTAGCGACTCTCGCAGGGGTACCCTCGTAAACAAGGAAACGACGTCAAAACTCACCATGATATCTGACTCATCCAACCTGAAGCTATCAAGGCGTTTAACAAAATCCACGGAATTACGGATGTGATGAGGGCATTTACCCACATAAGGACTTAATATTCCCGTCAGGTATTTGGCCAACAAATATGAAGGTGCCCTGATGTTGCTGACAATGGGGCGTAATGGACCCCCACTTTGTGAACCTTCGGGAGTCCATATAGTCTAGGCGGTACCGGACCTTGGGGTAACAATTTCTTAGCGTCACCCTTCGGTAAATCTGCGTCCTTGAGGAGAACCCTCGTCTTGTTCTACACCTTCTTTGTAGGGTCAACGCTGATCTTCCGGTAGGAATCGTCATTTAGCAGGCTCTGCATCGTATCAATGTAGTCCTTACGGGAGACAGCAACTGTAGCATTGCCTTTGTCAGCCGGTAAGACAACAATTTCAGAGCGTTCCCTCAGATCACGAATGGCCGCCCTCTCTTTACTGTTGATATTTGACTTCATCGGCTTGGATTTCGTCAACGCACGATAAGTTTCACGACGTATTTCCTCGGCTGATTCTGGCGGAAGTCGAGGTGCAACCTGTTCAACAGCACTAACAACTTCTGCGACCGGAGTGAACTTGGGGGTGGGAGCTAAGTTGAGACCTTTCTGCAAAACCGAGACCGAATCATCACTCAACACCATGCCACTCAAACTGATGACAGTCTTGCACGGAACCTGCAGAGATGGTTTGTCAAGGAGACGTGAGAACTTAGCTGTTTGACGTCCCGTAGCCTTCTTATGGGCGGAATCAGCTGAAACCCAGGTGACACCATCAATCCAATCCCAGGAAAAAGAAGTGAACTTAGTAGTCAGTTGCAAATGTAATTTGAGTAATTCCTGTGAGATAAACTCAAGGCTCCGGCGGGTGAATTGCACTCTCTCACGTACCAATGCGAGGCTGGCTCGTTTCTTGATTCTCTTAGCTGCTGCAGAATCAATGTGATGCATAACCTTAGCAAAATTTGGAACAACATTCTCGGAACGACATCTCTTTAGAAAGGCAAGAGTACTCAACAAACGACATCTACGGTGGCGCAACTTTTCAAATTTCTTCATGCTGCGATACATCTCCTCCCCGTAAAGGTGTATGATGTGAGTCTTGAGTTTCTCCCGGCGTATTTGATAATCAAAATATCCACGGGTGTACTGCCGGTCTATAGTGTCCAACGGGCACAATATTTCGGCGATCAAACATGTCGCCATCATCAGGTGAACTGACGGACTGAGCTCCTGTGAACGCGCCGGCGCGGAGATCTGTACGCTATGGCTGAAGTGTGGATTCTTCAGCTTTTCGAGTGGGATGTTGCAGGACACCATCATCTCACACAAATCCTTGCAGAATGATTGCACGATTGACGATTGAGCCGTCTGTTCAAATAACAGCGTTTGCCTGCTGTTATTTTCAGCACTTTGTTTCACACAGCTGCTGTGTTTAGCGTTATTACAGAGTTGTTGCACATTAAGGCACTTTTCTGCTCTAACTTTAACTTCACACAGTTTACAAAATAATATTTTCCTATCAGTACTAAAGAACTTCTCACCAAATTCTCGAACATATCCTCGCAACTTCTCGCTGTCGGAGCACATTGCTTTAGGCATGTTGAACAAGGCAAAAGCTGTATTCAAACTGGTTACTGGGAACACCTGTGCGACAGCGATGATTATTGCTACAGAAGCCGCCTTTGTTGGCTCTGAGAGCATGTTGTTGACTCTGCACAACAATGTTTTATGTGCGCGAAACGACTGTTGTAGTACACCGATTTTCTGTTACAGTCCTGAGAAATAAAGCTGTGTACTAATTTATCTGTTTATGTTTCATAATAAAACGTTAAATATTGTCTCTTGAGCAACATATTCATTTTCTTATTCGTGTGTCCCATAAGATACGAGAAAAACGGTATATGCATTTTTGTCAAAAGTTGACTGAAATATGACCTATTATACTAAAAGTTAGCCGCAATATGACCTATTACTAAAATTTGTTGAAATATGACTTTATATACCCAATCAAAATAAATTTTTCGACACTAAAGTGCCTAGATTTGTGTATAAATTCACCCTATAGTTCAGAAAAAAATATTACTTGCCATTAAAATCTGGGCCCTAGTGATCACAGATGAGCGAAAAAAAAAAATAATCACTGGAGTAACCCCTAAACGTACATAACTGACCACAGTCAACCAAGGAAGCATGAAATGAATTTGAATTCCATATGCTTTGTGTCCCACAATTCTGGAAAGCATTTTTCGATTAATAGCTGCGTTTTCTCGCAATTCCACACTAACTTCGTCACAAACACTGACATTTTCAAATCTGATTACAATACAAAACATCTGAAAGTTGAAGATAAACTTCCAGGAACTGTCAAATTCAGCAATGAGTAGCTGCATGTTGCTCTACAACTTATACACCAACGAGGTTAAATTTCATAGATTGGTTGTCATCTCACTAGTGTATCCACTAACTTTTGATAGGCTACAGCTTGGGTAACGATGGGTGGCACAGCACTTTTCGCTGTGTATTGGCGAATGTGGAAAGTTTAAAATTGCGCCAAGACTGCCTTGGACACAAGAATTCAGTTGCATCAACCTGATGCAAATACAGAAACAACTGTGTGTATGTGTGTGTTTCTATCTGTGTAAAAAATGAATGTGATAACATATTCTAATCTTGAGTGCTGTGTGTACAATGACTAACATGTGCATTTATTTCATGTAAAATGATTTTGGTCGCTAGCCCATTCGAAGACCTGTTTATCAAATTATTAATAGCTTGTTTAGGTAAAGACACCAGTTAGGTTCCTTCCAGAGTATGCTGATACAATAGCTCTGTACTTAGTAATCATATACAACTGTTCACTTGACAAATGATCTGTATTCAATGACTGGAAAGTTGCACAGGTCACACTAATATTCATGAAAGGTAGTACGGGTAATCCATTAAATTAAAGACCCATGACATTAATGTTGATATGTTGCAGGCTTTTGGAACATACATGGTGTTTAAACATTATGAATTACAATGAAGAAAATAGTCTATTGATACACATGGATTTAGGAAACATCGTTCTTGTGAAACATGACCATCTCTTTAGTTAAATGAAGGGCTGAGTGCCATCGACGAGGAATTTCAAATTGATTCCATATTTCTAGATTTCCAGAAGGCGTTTGACACTGTACCACACAAGCGGGTTGTAGTGAAACTGAGTGCTCAGTTATGTGACTGGATTCGTGATTTCCTGTCAGAGAGGTCACAGTCTGTACTAACTGACAGGAAGTCACCGCGTAAAATGGAGGTGATATCTGCCGTTCTAGAAGGTAGTGTTACAGGCCCTTTGCTGTTTCGTATCTATATAAATGGTTTAGGGGACGAACTGATCACCCATATTAGGTTGCTTGCAGATGATGCTGTCGTTTATCGACCAGTAAACTCATCAGAAGATCAAAAAAATTGCAAAACGATATAGAATGAAGTCTGTATGGTTCGAAAATTGGCAATTGACCCCAAATAACGAAAAATGGGACGTCATCCACATGAGTGTTAAAAGAAATCCGTTAATCTTTGGGTACACAATAAATCAGTCAAATCAAAAGGCCTTAAATTCATTGAAATACCTTTATAAACAACTTAAATTGGAAGGAAAACATAGAAAATGTTGTGGGAAAGACTAACCAAAGATTGCGTTTTATTGCAAGTCACTTAGAAAATATAACAGATCTACTAAAGAGAGTGCCTACACCACGTTGTTCGTCCTCTTTTGGAATACTGCAGCACAGTGTGGGATCCTTACCAGATGGAATTAATGGAGTACATTGAGAAAGATCAGAGAAGGACAGCGCATTTTGTATTACAGCGAAGTAGAGGAGAGAGTGTTACTGAAATGATACAGGATTGAGGGTGGATATCATTAAAACTATGACGTTTTCCGTTGTGACAGAATCTTATCACTAAATTTGAATCACCAATTTTCGCCTTCGAATGCGAAAATATTCTCTTGACGCGGACCTTCGTTGAGAGAAACGATCTTGATAACAAAATAAGAGAAATCAGAGCTTGCATGGGAAGATATAAGTGTTTGTTTTTCCCATGTGCTGTACGAGACTGGAATAATAAAGAATTACAGTGGAGGCGGTATGATGAAACTTCTGCCTGGCACTTAAATGTGATTTGCAGAGTATCCATGTAGAAGAGGATGTGGATGTAGATGTATTTTTAAGTTAATATGTGTATATGGCTGCTAGTGGGAATGTTTTTATGGTGATTGATTAGCCTCTCAAAAAATTATTACACACGTTTTGAAATAGCTAAATATCTGAAAAAATTGGTAGTGCTTGACATTATGTGAATGGTGAGATATGGTGCTGCTTTACATATCACTCAGCAGGTGACAGTACAAGCAGCTGTTTTTAGTGCTGCAAGATGGACTGAATCTTATAGGTTGGTTGTGGACTGTCTATCGTGGTGCCCAGCTGTCAGACGGACTGTAACAGGGGAGCTGAGTGAATGTTAAGGTTGCTAGCAAGCCACGAGGCTCAGTGGTCACTGGGGTATTTCCAAGCAGAAAGAGGGGTGAGTTCTGGCAATATGGTCATGGGATGAGCTAATGTGCAGGAACTGGGACTTGAAATGTTGTCACTAATACGATTTTAATGGATATGCATTAAAACGCATTACAAGCATGATGGAGAAAAACCAATGACAGTTTTCAAACCATAGCGGTGGAATGAGCTCATTGGACACAAATCCATGTCTGAAGCTTTAGTATTCAAGAATTTATTGACATTATCACCATCATTGTTCATAGTAAATCGTAACAGCTGACTCTATTATGAAAGTCACACTCGCAATATGCCAGATGAAGGACGATAGCTCTTGTAGTATAAAGAACAGATTATTTTTCTATGTAAACAACTATATAAATTGTTAAAAACTGTATAAAATGTTATCCAATTTGCATTTGGATTGCACTTTCTTGACTCTTCTACAGAACCGTGTGCAGTATACTGCTGCATCCATTTTAAACAAGCTACCACAAGAATTTAAAAATCTTGGTAGTAATGCATGCGCTTTCAAATCGAAAAGGTACATGCATTGTTTAATTCATAAATTTCGGGCGTATTATAATAGTATTTGAGAGTTGTAGCATCGCGTTTTAGTACCTGAAGAGTGTAAAATCGTGTAGCCTCCTTCCGCCTACGAGCATTGTGTCAGCAGAGAGCAAGTAGCAGCATTACTGCATTTACTACGCAATCTTGTATTTTAATAACCGTTTTAATTTTTTGTTGATTTGTTTGTGCTCTCTGTAGATTAGTTCAGACGTTTTAGCATGCATAGGGACTGAAACTGCTGTGTTCGGATGCAGGCTGAGTTGGCATCCCTTCGCTCCCAGCTTCAGGCAGTGTTGGCTTCGGTCACACAGCTTGAGGCTGTTGCCAATGGGCATCACTGTGGGGGTCCCGATGGGTGTTTGTTGGGGATGGCCAGCTCGTCCCACGCATTACCCGATCGGACTACGGCTGTGGCTGCCCGGGATACTGCCAACACTGAGGCTGGTCCCTCACCTGTGGTAGAGTGGGAGGTCGTCTCGAGGTGTGGCAGGGGGTGAAAGACGTTCCTTAGGGCTGAATGGAAGGCCTCTCCAGTTTGTCTGATGAACTGGTTTCAGGCTCTTGTCTCCGGCTGATATTGATCTTGGGCTGGACATGACTGCTTGTCCTGTTCCAGAGCTTGCCCCTCAGTCTGCAAGATTCAGGCGGTTGCAGAGGGTGGGCTTACTGATAGTTGGGAGCTCCAACGTCAGGTGCGTAATGTGGCCCCTTAGCGATATGGCTGCAAGGGAGGGGAAGAAAACCAATGTGCACTCTGTGTGCATACCGGGGGATGTCATTCCAGATTTCACCCATCTGCAGGTGGTCGCTCATGACGGCACCAATGATGTGTGTTGCTATGGATTAGAGGAAATCCTCTCTGGCTTCCGGCGGCTATCTGATTTGGTGAAGAATGCCAGTCTCGCTAGCGGGATGAAAGCAGAGCTCACCATCTGCAGCATCGTCGACAGGACTGACTGCGGACCTTCGGTACAGAGCCGAGTGGAGGGTCTGAAACAGAGGCTGAGACGGTTCTGCGACTGTGTGGGCTGCAGATTCCTTGACTTGCGCCATAGGGTGGTGAGGTTTCGGGTTCCGCTGGACAGGTAAGGAGTCAACTACACACAGCAAGCTGCTACAGGGATAGCAGGGGTTGTGTGGCGTGGACTGGGCGGTTTTTTAGGTTAGATGGCCTCGGGCAAGTACAGAAAGGGCAACAGCCTCAAAGGGTGTGGGGCAAAGTCAGGACATGCGGGGACCAAGCAGCAATCGGCATTGTAATTGTAAACTGTCGAAGCTGCATTGGTAAAGTAGCGGAATTTCAAGCTCTGATAGAAAGCACCGAAGCTGAAACCGTTATAGGTACAGAAAGCTGGCTGAAGCCAGAGATAAATTCTGCCGAAATTTTAACAAAGGCACAGATGGTGTTTAGAAAGGATAGATTGCATGCAACCGGTGGTGGCGTGTTGGGCGCTGTTAGTAGTAGTTTATCCTGTAGTGAAGTAGAAGTGGATAGTTCCTGTGAATTATTATGGGTGGAGGTTACACTCAACAACCAAGGTAGATTAATAATTGGCTCCTTTTACCGACCTCCCGACTCCGTAGCATTAGTGGCAGAACTACTGAGAGAAAATTTGGAATACATTTCACATAAATTTTCTCAGCATGTTATAGTCTTAGGTGGAGATTTCAATTTACCAGATATAGACTGGGACACTCAGATGTTTAGGACGGGTGGTAGGGACAGAGCATCTAGTGACATTATACTGAGTGCACTATCCGAAAATTACCTCGAGCAATTAAACAGAGAACCGACTCATGTAGATAAAATCTTGGACCTACTGATAACAAACAGACCCGAACTTTTCGACTCTGTAAGTGCAGAACAGGAAATCAGTGATCATAAGGCCGTTGCAGCAGCCCTGAATATGGAAGTTAATAGGAATATAAAAAAAGGAAGTAAGGTTTCTCTGTTTAGGAAGAGTAACAGAAGGCAGATTTCAGACTACCTAACAAATAAAAACGAAAATTTCTGTTCCGACACTGACAATGTTGAGTGTTTATGGAAAAAGTTGAAGGCAATCGTAAAATGCATTTTAGACAGGTACGTGCCGCGTAAAACTGTGAGGGACGGGAAAAACCCACCGTGGTTCAACAACAAAGTTAGGAAACTACTGCGAAAGCAAAGAGAGCTTCACTCCAAGTTTAAACGCAGCTAAAACCTCTTAGACAAACAGAAGCTAAACGATGTCAAAATTAGCGTAAGGAGGGCTATGTGTGAAGCGTTCAGTGAATTCGGAAGTAAAATTCTATGTACCGACTTGACAGAAAATCCTAGGAAGTTCTGGTCTTACGTTAAATCAGTAAGTGGCTCGAAACAGCATATCCAGACACTCCGGGATGATGATGGCATTGAAACAGAGGATGAAACGCGTAAAGCTGAAATACTAAACACCTTTCTCGAAAGCTGCTTCACATTTGAAGTGGAATGATCATATAAAATTAATTGTTGGTAAGGCAGGTACCAGGTTGATATTCATTGGGAGAGTCCTTAGAAAATGTAGTCCATCAACAGAGGAGGTTGCTTACAAAACACTCGTTCGACCTATACTTGAGTATTGCTCATCAGTGTGGGATCCGTACCAGATCGGGTTGACTGAGGAGATAGAGAAGATCCAAAGAAGAGCGGTGCGTTTCGTCACAGGGTTATTTGGTAACCGTGATAGCGTTACGGAGATGTTTAGCAAACTCAAGTGGCAGACTCTGCAAGAGAGGCGCTCTGCATTGCGGTGAAGCTTGTTCGCCAGGTTTTGAGAGTGTGCATTTCTGGATGAGGTATCGAGAATATTCCTTCCCCCTACTTACATCTCCCGAGGAGATCACGAATGTAAAATTAGAGAGATTCGAGCGCGCACAGAGGCTTTCAGACAGTCGTTCTTCCCGCGAACCATAGGCGACTGGAACAGAAAAGAGAGGTAATGACAGTGGCACATAAAATGCCCTCTGTCACACACTGTTGCGTGGGTTGCGAAGTATAAATGTAGATGTAGATGTAGAAGAGTTTTCTCATGGGTCACTCCTATTCTGACAAGGAGTTCCTTGAAAAGTTAAGCTGGTTCCTATGTTACATTGCATATTCTTAAAGTTACCGCTTGCCATTTTTGGCATCATAAACACAGGGATATGTGTGTGTGTGTGTGTGTGTGTGCGAGTATATACCTATCGTTTTTTCCCCCTAGGGTGGGTCTTTCCGCTCCTGGGATTGTAGGGGCTCCTTGCCCTCTCCCTTGGAACCCACATCCTTTCATCTTTCCTTCTCCTTCCCTCTTTCCTGACTAAGCAACCGCCGGTTGCAAAAGCTCGAAATTTTGTGTGTGTGTGTGTCTGTGTATGTGCGGATGGATATGTGTGTGTGTGTGTGTGTGTGTGTGTGTGTGTGTGTGTGTGTGTGTGTGCGAGTGTATACCTGTCCATTTTTCGCCCTAAGGTAAGTCTTTCCGCTCCCGGGATTGGAATGACTCCTTACCCTCTCCCTTAAGACCCACATCCTTTCGTCTTTCCCTCTCCTTACCTCTTTCCTGAAGAAGCAACCGTTGGTTGTGAAAGCTTGAATTTTGTGTGTATGTTTGTGTTTGTTTGTGTGTCTATCGAAATGCCAGCCTTTTGTTTGGTAAGTCACATCATCTTTGTTTTTAGATATATAAATAAATAAATATTTACACATCACACACACACACACACACACACAAAATCACGTACACTATGATAAAAGGGTCATACTATTCTGCAACATTTACATACAGTCTCATTTTCCCCCTCTCACTTAATCAGGCCCCCACCGCCTCTCTCTCAACAAGTGAATGGTGTGAGTATGAGAAAGTTTCAATCTCAACATCACAAATGTCACGAGGTGCATGCTGACTTTAGATTGAAGCTCAGTGTAAGGGTCACATTCTCTCCATCAAATATCAGTTTGCCATGCCATATTCATATATTGTGGTTGTGTCGGAGCACTGCAGACACTGCTGTGCAGGTACTGCAAACATTTTTTTGTGTGGGAGGGTCCTCAGTGCATCCCTTCCAATGTGTGATACGCATACATTTTTGCTCACAGACCTGCAAAATCCACAACTGGTGATCCATTCACCTCATCTTTCATTAGACTGATAACCTTCTTGTTCTGTGGAAAAATATTGTAAGGATTATCGGCCATGTATGAAGACATATCGAATTATTCACCATGGCATCTCATTACTTAATGTGGTTTGCAGTCTTTCACCCAATAGATGAAGCTATCTGTGTCAATACAAAGTAATTCTGGATCTGCAAAATGAGTTTTCACAAACTCCTAATGGAATGGGTACATATGGAGTTTGGATAAGATATATAGGTTTCAGAACTCTGCTACAATCTTAGCTATCTCACAGCAACCAAGCTCTTATTGAGGTGCTGTGACTCACTTAAAATTTGGTCTGGTGATGCTTTTTCTTATGCCAAACACCCATCCCATTTGGTTCTACTCAAATTATCGTGGTCCCTCAGATTCTCTACTGCTTTACCAAAAATTGAATTATTCATTAATTTAAAAAGTCACACTCGAAGTTACGCATTGTGGAAGCTCTATTTTATTTTTAAATCAATATGCTTCTTCAACCAGGGGGATTGCTTGAAGGACACGGCTTGGGCGATTCTAACCAGCTGCATCTCCGATCTGAGGCACTGCTGGAGAATATGATAGTGACTAATGTGTGTCTGCTAATTCCCCAGCATTGTCATCAATTTTCCGGTGCAACCTCCTTGCAGAACTAGTTTCTTGGGACACGACAGCAAGTGGGTGTGAACATCATGCAAACTAGTAGGGTATGTGAGTTCTGCCTCCACCACATACCCCCACCCAAAGCAGCCACTATACCCTCAATTTTTCCACCTAATTCCTTGCGTTCTTCTTTGGGCACCCATTGAAACTCAGTTGGCAGTGATTGTTGCATGGCATGCCTGTGCAGGTTGTTGACATCCAAGTACAAGATGTAACTCGAATCAAGGGATGTGTTGAACCTCTCACCCATGTATGGGTTATTTGCCTTGCTGTGGCTGTGGACTCATTGACAAATTCCCCTAAGGATCCCTCACTCAAAGAAAACAAACATGCCAGCATCAGTCAACGGTCCAATACTGCTCTTTGTTTTCTCAAGCATAGCGTCCCAAGACAATCCAGGTACTGTGCAATAAAAGGTGGGATTCAAAGAATATGTCACCATGCATAGACTCCAGATTTCTCAAAAACATTCATTAGTAAGCACACATCTGTGGAAGTGTTGAATCCCTGCCATACATCCACAGCATGTTCATACTCTGCATTCATTATGGCATCGCCTGTGAGGTACCTGGAGAATGCATTTGTTTATGGTAGTAGGGTTTCTTTGAGTTTTGCCATATTATACAGACACTCATGTGGGAAAATGCCCTTCCTAGTCATAAGCTGAAACTTTTCCTGATTGGGGAATGAGGCTCAGGTGATTTGCATATCCTTCTGAGGCAGAGTTTCAACAATTTTCTGGAGCTCCATCACTTTCTTGTAAATGGCAACTTCAGAATGGTGCAATTGCAGAGTCTCTTGCATCCATGGTAATTGTGAGTTGTGCATCTGGAAAGAGGCAGGCCAACATTGAGTGCATGTGCAAGACAGTCTTTAGTGAGTTTGAAAAGCATCCTTCAGCTCTGCAGTCCTCTCAGTCTTCATTTACCCTTGCTAGTTAGTTAGTTAGTTATATTACTTGTTCCATGGGTTATGAACATGATTCTTTCGTAATGATGTGGAAAGTGTCAAAGTACACAAGATTCATTTATCCCAAATAATCATTGTTAGTCTTACATATGGTACAATTGTTAATGCTTACTGTATTTCTTTGGCCTATGTCTAAAAATTCATCTATGGAGTAGAAGGAGTTGTCATTCAGGAATTCCCTTAACTTACTTTTGAATGCCGATTGGTTGTCTGTCAGACTTTTGATATTGTTCGGCAATTGACCAAAAATCTTTGTGGCAGTATAATTCACCCCCTTTTGTGCCAATGTCAAATTCAATGAACGGTAGTGAAGGTCACCCTGTCTCCTAGCATTGTAGCTGTGGACTGTGCTATTAATTCTGAAGTGATCTGGGTTACTAACAACAAATTTCATTAGGCTGTATATATATTGTGAAGCTACTGGCAATATCCCTAATTCTTTAAATAATTGTCTACAAGATGATCTTGGATGAGCCCCAGACATTATTCTGATAACACGTTTTTGTGCAATAAATACCTTCTTTCTTAGTGATGAATTGCCCCAAAAGATGATTCCGTAAGAAAGCAACAAATGAAAATATGCATGGTAAGCTAACTTACTGATGTGCTTGTCTCCAAAATTTGCAACGACACTAATAGCATAGGTAGCTGAGCTCAATCGTTTCAGTAGATTGTCAATGTGTGTCTTCCAGTTTAAATTCTGATCAATTCAGACACCCAGAAATATTGAACAATCTGCTTTAGCTAAAGATTTTCCCCCACACTCTATATTTAATTCCAGTGTTATGCCTTTCCCTGTACTGAACTGTATGTACAGTGTTTTTTCAAAGTTCAATGAAAGTCCATTTGCAGAAAACCACCTAATAACTCTTTGAAAAACATTATTTGAATTTTCCTCAGCTGATTCTTGCTTTTTAGGCTTGATTACAATACTTGTGTCATCTGCAAAGAGAACCAATTTTGCATCTTCATGAATATAATTAGGCAAGTCATTAACATATATTAAAAACAATAAAGGCCCCAAGACGAAACCCTGTGGTACCCCATTCTTGATACATCCCCAGTCTGGATAATCTGATGCCCTTTGTGTACTATGTGGGTTTACTGTTTCAACCTTCTGCATTCTACCAGTTAAATATGAAGTGAACCATCTGTGTACTGAACCATTCATTCCATAGTACTTCAGCTTATCTAAGAGGATTTCATGATCCACACAATCAAAAGCCTTAGAGAGATTACAGAAAATCCCAATTGGTGATGTTCTACTATACAGAGCATTTAAAATTTGATCAGTGAAAGCGTGTATAGCACTATCTGTTGAAACACCTTTCTGAAAACCGAACTGACATTTTGTTAAAACGTTATTCCCACTAATGTGTAAAGTTACTCTTGAGTACATTACTATTTCAAACACTTTTGAGAAGGATGTCAGAAGTGAAATAGGGCGATAATTGTTGACGTCTGTCTTGTCACCTTTTTTATACAAGGGTTTAACTATGGCATATTTCAGTCTGTCAGGAAATATTCCCTGATTCAATGAGCTATTACATATGAGGCTAAGAACTCGACTTATCAGGTGTGGACAAGATTTTAGTATTCTATTGGAGATACCATCGGTTCCATGTGAGTTTTTATTCTTAAGTGAATTTATTATGTTCTTAATTTCAGACGGTGAGGTGGGTAGGATTTCAATTTCATTTGTTTGCACCGGGAATGCCTCTTTCATATAGAGTTCGGCCCTATCTGGTGAGCAGCTGGTGCCTATATTTTCCACTACTTTTATAAAATGATTATTAAAAATATTTTCAACCTGTGATTTTTCATTTATAAGCTTTTCATTGTGCTTAACAGTAATACTGTTGTCCTGTGACCTTGGTTGCCCTGTTTCCCTTTTAACTATATTCCATATTGTTTTAACTTTGTCATCAGAGGTTCTAATCTCAGACTTGATACACATACTTCTGGATTTTTTTATAACTTTCCTTAATATATTACAATATTTCTTATAATGGTTGAGCTTTTCTTCATCTCGACTTATTCTAGTGTCTTGGTATAGTTCCCATTTCCGGCTACAAGAAATTTTAATCCCTTTAGTCAGCCATGGTTTTTTATCAAGTTTATTTGAATTATGATTCACTAATTTCTTAGGAAAACTGTTTTCAAATATACCCACAAGTTTATCATGGAATAAGTTAAATTTAACATTTGCATCAGGTTCCCGATAAACATCCTCCCAGTCTACCCTTTTCAAGCTTTCCTTAAATTGTTGAATTGTTATATGGTTAATTGGGTGTATTATTTTGTTTTTTTTTTTTCACATTACTGTATGGAGCAAAGTCATGAATTGAAAGTAGCTGTGCATCGTGATCAGAAAGCCCGTTCTTAGTAGGATAGGTGCTTACTTCTTTTAATTTATCTTGGTCTATGAAAATGTTATCTATCAGGGTGCTACTGTCTTGTACAATACGAGTAGGAAAATCAATGACTGATGTCAGATTGTAAGAGCAAAGTAATAATTCAAGGTCGTTCTTCTTGCTTGAGTGTTTAAGAAAATCTACGTTAAAATCTCCACAAATGATAATGTGTTTTCCCTTTTCTGACAGATAACGCAGCAAGAGATCTAGGTTTTTAAGAAACATTTGAAAATTTCCAAGTGGGGACCTATACACAATCACAATTATGAATTTACCACTGTCCAATTTGAGCTCACAAGCGCATACTTAAATGTGCTGTTCTACACAGAATTTTGTGGTTTCTATGTTTTTAAAACTATGTTCCCCCTTAACATAAATGGCAGCTCCTCCTTTCTCCATATTGTCTCTACAAAAATAAGTTGCTAGTTTATACCCATTAATATTTACATTTTCCATTTGTGTAGTTATATGATGTTCAGACAGGCACAGTACATCAACTTCTGTTGTATTTTTAATATTCTCAAAACAAATTATTAGTTCGTCTATTTTGTTCCTTAATCCCCTGATATTTTGGTGAAATATATTAACACAACTGTTTCCTCTACCTTTATTCGAACCATTTATTTTTTTACCTTTAAGAGCTGCCTGTCTGGACATCTTGTTCAACCTAAAAAAGGTGCCCCTATGCCCTTTCGGGTCACAGGGGTTTTGCCTTGAGTGCTAGTGGCCCCCTTTAGACGACCTACAATTAAATCACCTATTCTATCCTTCCCTTGCTTGTTAAATCCTGTTAGTGTGTCAGTGAGGGAGACTTATAAAGATGTGGCTTGTGGAGGTGGCACTGCTAAACATTAAAAATTCCTAAGAAGTGATCAAGCTCATGATAGTTTAGCGGGGTGGGGAACTTAAATTTTCTGATGGTGTTGACTTGGTGTGGAGTTTGTTTGATGCCTGCAGTGGTAACTATGTGAGGAAGGGAACAGCTGCCTACCAAAACTAAGATTTGTCATAGTTCATCTTCACACCCCTATCATTTAGGACAGAGAGACCTTGTTCAGAGTGTCAGTCATGATCATCAGGGGTAGCCAAAAAAATTAGGCATACCAGAAAGCTAACTGAAAAAGTATCCCATTAATGAAACATTGCAACATCTGAGCTGTGTTCTTCAACCCGTAGGGCATGAAAAGATGTAGAAAGGGACCGATCAGTGTGATACTAGTGGTTTTTGCAATATTATCTTTGTGCATGTGGAATTGTATTGTAAGATTTTTACATTCAGTCACAGTGAACATAGCTGAGCCTGCTAGTGGTTGTGTGAAATCTTGTATGCTGGGTAATGGGTAGCTCTGATGCACTGTACAGGTCTTGATAGCTCTTTAGTTGCCAGAGTCTCAAAGTTCTGTCTTTTTTTATGTTAAGTTCATTAGTGACACCCAAGTGCGGTTTGTTGGACAAACTATGCCTGCCTAGGAAAGTTCATCAGTTGCTGCCTTAGCGGTATTCAAGTTGTCCAGGAACAATCAGTTCACCTTGTGAAGTAGTGACAGTTGTTAGGATGCAGTGCAGCTTCCCATTATTTATCACACAAGCTTTCACTTCCACGTGAGGATGAGTAGAGTTGTATTCACAACAAAAGGTGGCATTTTGTTAATGCACAGTAAGAAGCATCTGTCAATGCTTTTGAGAAAGCTAAAGTATGTCTTTGAAAGAAGCACAGCCACACTTTATTTTGCGATGTATATATAAATAAAAGTGCATCTTGTTCTGAGCTAACATAGTATTGTAATTAAAAAGAACAGTGGAGTAAAATTTCTAGCTTAAGAACAGGGTAATTTTTCTGCATGAGCTACATATTACATAAAGTCTACTACAGGGATTTCAGTGTACAGTTAAATATTGATGCCACTTAAGGTATTACTTATAGGTAGTCATCTGGTAACCTCTGAACTCCTTCCATGTCTGAATGTGAGGAACACATTGCAGTACAGGTACTGGCATCTGCTATGTTGATAATGAGGCGGCCAACAACAGACTCCACAAAGTCACATCTGCATCCCGTCAGTGTTCGCCAGTGATGTGTATGTTAGCTCTAGTACATCTGGGAGCTTAAATGTCTTGTTATTTCTCGTGACAAATCCCTTAACTTGGCTCCACATCAGCTCTGTTGAGTCCAGATTGCAGTGGTGTGGTAGCAACTATAAAAATGTAGCCTTGGTATGGTGTGCTCAATGTTATGAAAATTAAATTTTCAATGTCTCTGTGATGCTTATGACTTTGACTCATGGCAAACCACACCAGTAGTATAAAACAATGGACAAAGTTAAAATGAAACAGTATTTGATTTTTTTTTGTCCCAAAATTTAATTTAAATGAACTTTATTAACAAGGAATTCAGTGTGTGATATGTAATAAGAAACATGTACACATGCATTTTTCACAAAAGGTTCTGATTAGATTATATGTTAATTAGTATATTTTTGATGAATTTTATATTTAAATGATGTAGGTATTTGAACTGAACGAAAAAGTAGACCAGGATGAGATTCAATTCAGCAACCCACAAAATGCCCCATCCCTGTTCTCCAACCCTGTCAATTCAGCTATGCACTTCGTCTGTAGTAGCATCTTAATGGTAGTAAATGAAGTTCCTAGGAAAACTTCAAAGTGAATTTTCTCTGTAAACTTTTAAAAAAACATTAAAAACAACCAATTTCTTGTCGCTTTTTAAACAGTATTCCACATGCATCTTCACTAAGGAGGTGGAAGCAGAATCAGCCATTTTCACATTATGTATTAACAGTACGACAATCAGAGCACAACTAGAGTCTACAGAGACTGCAACTACATCTACATCTACATCTACATGACTACTCTGCAATTCACATTTAAGTGCTTGGCAGAGGGTTCATCGAACCACAATCATACTATCTCTCTACTATTCCACTCCCGAACAGCGAGCGGGAAAAACGAACACCTAAACCTTTCTGTTTGAGCTCTGATTTCTCTTATTTTATTTTGATGATCATTCCTACCTATGTAGGGTGGGCTCAACAAAATATTTTCGCATTCGGAAGAGAAAGTTGGTGACTGAAATTTCGTAAAAAGGTCTCGCCGCGACGAAAAACGTCTATGCTGTAATGACTTCCATCCCAAATCGTGTATCATATCGGCCACACTCTCTCCCCTATAACGCGATAATACAAAACGAGCTGCCCTTTTTTGCACCCTTTCGATGTCCTCCGTCAATCCCACATGGTAAGGATCCCACACCGCGCAGCAATATTCTAACAGAGGACGAACGAGTGTAGTGTAAGCTGTCTCTTTAGTGGACTTGTTGCATCTTCTAAGTGCCCTGCCAATGAAACGCAACCTTTGACTCGCCTTCCCGACAATATTATCTATGTGGTACTTCCAACTGAAGTTGTTCGTAATTTTAACACCCAGGTACTTAGTTGAATTGACAGCCTTGAGAATTGTACTATTTATCGAGTAATCGAATTCCAACGGATTTCTTTTGGAACTCATGTGGATCATCTCACACTTTTCGTTATTTAGCGTCAACTGCCACCTGACACACCATACAGCAATCTTTTCTAAATCACTTTGAAGCTGATACTGGTCTTTGGATGACCTTACTAGACGGTAAATTACAGCATCATCTGCGAACAGTCTAAGAGAACTGCTCCGATTGTCACCCAGGTCATTTATATAGATCAGGAATTTTTCAAATAAAAACTATGCAGCTAAAATGTGATTAAGAAAAAGTTGATACTCTTAATACACTAGAATATGTCATAGTTTCATTTATCTACTATGTAAGTAGGTGCTACTTTCAAGAGTGTAACAAAACTAATGCACATGTTGTATGGCTGCTGGTTGTAGTGGGTTTAAATCAGATTGTGTGTTTAAATCAGGTTTATTCTTATGATGACCAACTGTAATTACATGTATTTTTAACAGTCCACAGTTCATGGTCTCGCAGTAGTGTTCTTGCTTGGAAAGATGCTCATGACGAAAACGGAGTTAACAAAACACATCGAGGACTATTTCTGAGACATTTTCCATCGAGAATCGACAGATGACGAGGCAACTGCTGAAATCTTCCAGCAGACGAGGAGCGTGCTCACAGATGCAGACAGGGCATTGCTGACAGAAAATGTCGATGTGGATGACATCAAAGAAATGACGAGGACCAGCGCAAGAGGAAGAGCACCCAGCGCCGACGGCATCCTGCTCGAGTTCTGCCTCGCATATTGGGACATGCTAGGAGGACAATTCATGGAGATGGTGAACGAGATACTCAATGGGGTGGAAATTCCACCTGTGCTGACCAAAGGGACCATAACACTCATCCCTAAGAAGAGAGCCACCCACCACATTGAAGAGTTTTGTCCGATTACGCTTCTCAACGCCAACTATAAAATAATAGCAAAATGCATCACAAATAACCTGAAATCGGTGATGAGGAAAGTCATCAGTCCATGGCAAACATGTGCGGTACCAGGGAAAAATATATTTGATGCCACATGCACCTACAGGGACATAATACCAAAGGCAGCCACCACCAGAAGCACAGGAGCCATAATTTCAGTGGACTTCAAGAAAGCCTTCGACAGGATCGACTACAAATATCTCATAGAGACACTAAAAAGACTCGGGTTTGGGCAAAAATTCATCACAATCATCCAACTAAATACTGCGTGATCGACAGTAATAATCAATAGTTGGAAAACAAAACTGATAAAACTGGACAGATCTGTGAGGCAAGGCTGTCCATTGTCAATGGCTCTATTCGCTATAGCACTGGACCCGCTGCTGCGGAAACTCACAAATGACATCAGATGATTCTCCGTAGGAGACAAAGCAATAGCATGTATAGCCTACACTGATGACCTAGGCATCTTTATTGAAGACCAGGAAGACATTGGGAGAGTAGAAACCATCATGAACACATTCCAAAAAACATCAGGCGCCCAAACCATCCCTAGAAAAACAGTGCTACTTCCTATAGGGAATCAACGACTCAAACCAGGCAGCCAGTGGTATAAAATAGCAGAAAGCCATAAAATTCTTGGAATATATATACAGTCTTGTCCACTTAGAATGGCCGCATACAACTGGAGGGACGTGCTACACACCATAAGAGGTCTCTCCAGACGTGAACCAGAAGCTTACAATCCACCAGAAAACAGAACTTATAAACACGACGATCCTGTCGAAAGCATGGTACCTGGTGCAAATCTTAAGCATCCCGACAGAAATTGGGTGAGCACTAACGAGCGCAGTGTACTACCTGTTGTGGCATCGAAATATATTGAAAGTGGCACAAGCAACCTGCTCGCCGCCAACAAAAGAAGAGGGACTAGGTCTAGTTGATATAAAGACCAAATGTGCATCCCCTGTATGGAAATGAACGCTCGCCTTCCAGCACAAAAATCCTGACAGCGTCACAGCCAAGATAATTGGAAGATACAAGCCCGCATCACAAGAAGCGCCGGTCGACATGAGGCACATTCCCTTCAGAATGCGACACGTCAGGCTGCTCTATGCCAACAAAAGTTACATTCTGGACACCGTGGTGAACCCCTGCCTCAGAACAGCCAAGAGAATATACAGGGCCCTCATGGGGAAGCCGGCAAAAAACAAAATTGAACACAAACTCCTGCAATACAATTGGAAACAAATATGGGGGAACGTCTAGCAAAACGTGTTGCTTAAACATGCGAAGGAGACATGGTACAAAATAATTAACAGAACGGTACCAGCCAACCAAAGACTGGTGGAGATAAAACTTGTTGCAAGTGACAAGTCTGATGTATGTGGCATGACTGACACCCTCGAGCACCGATTCACCTGCGGGAATGCCATCAACATCTGGGAAGCGTGCCAGCAGATGGTGGCCCACATCAACAGAACGGCGCCGGGAAGCATCACAGTGGAAGCAATCACCGCCCTAGACTGCAACCCATTTCCACAGCCCAAGCGACTGGTGACTCTCTGGACCCTCGCCATGACGGTACACGCCATCGTAGCGTGGAGGTAGAACGACCAGCTGGCCTTCCTGATGGACCTCTGGTAGGAGAACAAGATGGCCCACCAGCACAGGCGCTACCACGAGAATTTCAAAAACTTCCTGCAGATCCCACTGCAGACAGCGATCGCCAGAGTCTTCCCCAGCCTGTGACCCTCAGCACCGCCACCAGCCACCTCACCACAAGAAGAACGTCTGCAGTGACAGTGAACGAGTGCAACACAAAAGATAAAGTGCTTTCTCCTCTCGCCTCAAATAGTGAAATATAGTAGTATAAAGTGTTTCTTCGTAGTGAAATCAGTGGTACAACAAAGTGCTTCTCACCAAAAATATGTCATGCTTGTAGCCACAACAGTGTCAAAAGTATGCACAGTAGTACAAACAGTTTTTTTTAATTAACTTTTTTTCCATTATTTGTACTATACTGACTAGGAAACAAGCATTACTTAGTGGAAAGTGCCAAGTACTCATTATTATTATTATTATTATTATTATTATTATTATTATTATTACATATATTTTTTAAACGATTTCCTTTACTTTGTGCCTATAAAATTCTATTGTTTACTCACACTCTCCTTTCTGCTTCTCTTATGTAATATGACAAAATTTTCTCTCTTCTTCAATTTAGGTATATTCTGTAGTATATGTAAAAAAGTTTCTTCCACTTCTACTCCATCTATCATGGTGACGTTTCCCTCATACTGTCCCACTTAACAGTGTAAACTAGAGGAAGAGATCAAACCAGAATACACAATGTGCCTGTGGCATCACAAGTGCATCACATACAGAAACATAAACTCAAAATCAATGCATCGATACCAAATATAAGCTGTTATGCCTGTTCTGCAATGTCTACACCCCCCCCCCCCCCCAAAAAAAAAAAAGACGACAAATGGCCATGTAAAAGGGTTCAAGGAACAACAATAAGAGAAAATCAAGAATATAAAAATGAAAACATATAAAATGACAGTAATATTAACCATCACTAGGAATATAATAGGTTAATAGAATAAAATGTCTTTTTTTAATGTATTGTTGTTAATATATTTAAATAAATACATATGGTTAAAAGAAAAAAAAAAAAAAAAGACAACGCGGGGTCCTGGGTTCGATTCACGGTGGGGTCAGAGATTTTCACGTGCCTCAAGATGACTGAGTGGTGTTGTATCATTTTCTTCATCATCATTCATCTCCATTAAGGTCAGAGGAAGGCAATGGCAAATGACCTCCACTAGGACCTTGCCTAGGATAGCGGTGCCAGTCTCCCGCACCGTCCCCTACGCTCTGTTACAGAGTATGGGACTTCATTATCACCATCATTTTTAACAATCACTTTATAAATGCAGCAGCAAAAACGGGTTTAAATGATTTGGTTTAGCAAGAGAATATTTGAAAAATGTCATTCCACAAAACTTCAAGCAACTAGAAGTAGCACCAACATCCTACACTGAAATTAATAGAATTATAAAAATTCTTAAAAACAAAAAGTCATAGATTGATGGAATTGTGAACAGAATTCTGGAAAGTTGTTCTAGCTTTATAAATGATGTGCTGGAACAGGGAATTTTTTTCAGACAAATTAAAATATACTGTTGTTAAATGTCTTTATAAGAAAGGTGAAAATAAGGACTTAAATACTTATCATTTGATTTCCCTACTGATGTCTTTTTTCCAAAATATTCAAAGAAGTAACATACTCGAGACTAGTCTCATGTTTAAGTAGAAAACAACGTAGATACAACATCGCAGCTTGAATTCCAGAAAGTTTGATCACCTGATAATGCAATATGCACATTCACTCACCAAATGAATGAAGCCTTAAATAATAAAATATTGCCAGCTGGTATGTCTTGTGATTTTTCCAAGCTGTTTGTTTGCATAGAATATGTTACTCTCTCAGAAAAATTTAAGTTTTAAGCTACTGATGGCTTTATGCACAACTGGTTTGAATCCTGCATAACAGAATGCAGAATTCATTATATTTATGAATGACCTTCCACTTTCTATTTATCAAACAGAATTGGTACTTTTTGCACATGACACTAATGTTATAATAAATCTCATTAAAAATAAAGCAACAGAAAAGATTGTTAATGACGTTTTTCAAAGAATTATTAAGCAGTTTTCTGAAAATGGACTCTCCTTTAATTTTGAGGAAACATGCTACATTCAGTTCTGCAAAATAAATAGAGACCTACCAACAACGGATGCAGCACATGCACAGGAGTCAGTAAATAGGATAAAGTGCTCTAAATTTATGGGTGTATGTGTTGATGAAATCTTGCGTTAGAAGAAGCATATTACTGATCTGCTCAAACAATGAAATTCAGCTATGGAAACACACAAATCAACCATATTCCACTCAATAATGTCCTATGGAATAATTTCCTGGGGTGCTCATCACTTAGAAAGAAAGTATTGATTGCACCAAAGTGAGCAGTGAGAATAATATGTGGTGTTTACCTGTGGTCGTCAGAAGTCACGTGTTCAAGGAGTTAGGCATTTTAAATGAACCACCACAATCATAATGTGGTGCTACAGAAGAATGCTGAAGATTAGATGGGTAGATCACATAACTAATGAGGAAGTATTGAATAGGATTGGGGAGAAGACAAGTTTGTGGCACAACTTGACCAGAAGAAGGGATCGGTTGGTAGGACATGTTCTGAGGCATCAAGGGATCACCAATTTGGTATTGGAGGGCAGCGTGGAGGGTAAAAATCTTAGAGGGAACCAAGAGATGAATACACTAAGCAGATTCAGAAGGATGTAGGTTTCAGTAGGTACTGGGAGATGAAGAAGCTTGCACAGGATAGAGTAGCATGGAGAGCTACATCAAACCAGTCTCAGGACTGAAGACCGCAACAACAACCACAATACATATATTCCCTAATGAAATTCATCGCAATTCATATCTAAAATGCTAGAACACCATTATTAAAGCTGTCACTGGCTCAGAAAGGCATTCAAGATTATAGCAACAAAAAGTTTTGGTCATTTGTCCAGTGCTACAAAATGTGACAGACAGCAAAGCAAGTTTTAAATCTAACCTAAACTCATTTCTCCGGGACAATTCATTCTGTCTTATGGACAAATTTTTATTTAAAGACTGGTAGCCTGTAAATTCTTTTTTTTTCTTTTTAAATCTAGCTTTTAAATGTAATTGCACGATTAAGACTAAAAACTTATACGTTCATTACTATTAATAGTCATCATGTATATATATCCTGTAAACTCATTCAACATCGTTTCGATAAAAGAATCCTCAGAAGTTTTGTGGAACATGTAGCGAACAAACTAACTAAGCTGTGGCTCTTTAGGGTTTAGTTTAAGGTCCAGATTTTGTGTCTGACATGATACTGATAGAAGATTGTCATTCATGTCTGATACTCCAGCAGTAATGTTCTTAGGCCTGCTGCTTAGCACATAAGTGGTAGTGTCAAAAGTATGTTTAAGGTAATCTCTCATCTATTTATGAACAATGTACTTCAAGGCTTTAAATATTGCAGAAATGTTCCTTAGCCTGTAGCTGTCTGGTGATTTTGAGTGCTCATTCTTGGTATTGGTGAAGCTATGTTTGCATGTTGAAGGTGATGTACCTTCACTCATGATGCACACGATTTCAGTGTGTGCACATTCACACAGTTCACAGGCCCTGGGTCAGTCATCTGGTATGCTCTGGTGAACCGCCAAAGAAATAGAATTGTTTAAAGCGATCACAAACAAGTTCTTGACTGAGTCTGTACTCTGAATTACTGTTGTCCAATCAACATGTTCATTGCTATGCACAACCTCTATTTTATGTGTTGCTCTATAAAGTACTATGTCCTTTAAATTGTGTTTATTTTTGCTACTGCGAACTTGGCATTGAGAGAGGTTGCATTTTCTCCGTGTGTTAGTGTCAGTACTTAGTCACCCAACAAACATCTCGATGGAAGAAATATTCCAATGTCTCATTGCAGCAAGTTTTTGTAGAAGAGGAAGCTCTCATCACTGCTCTCAATCAAGTGCCATCTGCATGTTTGCGTCAGGTAACTCTCCCATCAGTGCAATCGTCACCCTTTCCAACATAGGATGAATCACCTAAAGACTGGGACTTCTACAAGACATGGTTGCACCAACATTTCCAGGTTTTTTACATGAATGATGCAAACCTGCTTAAGGCTTTCTTTCTTTTCTGGCTTTCAGTGCACATTTATCAGTTGTTGTGACAACTTGCACCCTTACAAGAAACAGCCAACTTATCATTTGATGAAACATGCAAGCTTCTCTCAAACTATTACTGTGAATGAAGGTATGTCATTGTGATGCATATAGAATTTTACCATTGTCAGAAACACCCAAACCAACCTTACAAAATCTGGGCTGCAGAACTACATGAGTTGGGCCATCATTGTAAATTTGTCACTAGTACTCATAATGAATCCTACACTGATCACTTGATGCATGATGATATCACTTGTCTGGCCCAGGATAGGGAAGTCCTTAAAAAAGTGCTCCAGTATTATAATCTGATGCCTACCAATGTGCTCAACACAGCATAGTCCTTTGAAGTGTCATTGGCCATAGGCGATCAGATTGTTGTGTGGGTGGAGGTATTGGAAATTGCTCAGTCAACCCCTGTTAGGCATACTGCAAGTGTTCAGGATGACAGGGAAGCAGATGACTCAGCATTGCATGGGGCAGCATCGGTTATGGCCATAGCAGCAACAGGTCATGTCACAACAGAGACTGTGTGCTTCCCTTCTGTCTTGCCCATACTGCTTCATCCAACACGAGTGTGCTGCGTGTCCTAAGTGTTGGGTGGTTTGCAACAAGTATTGAAAGAAAGATCACATTGCATCAGTGTTTAACTCCTCTTCAAACATGGTGGACACAGTAGTCCCAATGACATAAACTGTATCTCTACAATGACTGTTTCCAAGGACAAATTGTTTATTGACTTTTGTGTGTTTAACAAACTGTTAAAAATGAAAGAGAACTCAGGATCTGCAGTGACTTTGTAAATGCACAAACATAAGTGGACTTGGGCTCCCCTCCCTTCACACAGGTTACATGGATGTTGGTTAGCTACAGTAAACAACAGATTCAAATTCTTGGTCAGTTTTCCACTCCTGTCTCTTACAAATCTGTTGTTCGTCCTCTCACCTTTCTTCTTGTGGATCATTCCCATACTGCAGACCTGTTCAGGTTAGATAAGTTTAACACCTTTGGTTTCTTCATTGCAGATGAAATAAGTTTAGTGTCAGATCAAGTTCTATATCAGCAATTGGAGCCTCTCTGCTCTGAGTTTTTGTCTGTTTTCCCTTGGGCTACGTTGTACTACCTGTTTACAGACCCACATTACCATGAAAGAGTACATCTGCCCTCATTTTTTTCTGGCACGACAGATGTCCATCATGTTATGTGACCCTGTCAAGGCCAAATTACACTGTTTGATGTCATTCAGCCTTCCAGTGAATGAACTACACCAGTGGACATTATTAAGAAGTCGACGGGTAAGCTTCACCCCTGTGGCAACTTCAGTGTCACAATTATTGCACAGTCTGTGATAGGTACATACCCTTTACCTTGCAAAATTGTCAGGCTGCCACTACATTTTCAAGATTGATTTGTCAGAAGTGTACCTCAGTTCCCCTTGGATGAAGCCACCAGGCACCTTTTTGTAGTCAATACACCTTTTGGCCTATACCAATATCAATGCTTAGCATTTGGCATCACTAGCACACCCACAATTTTTCAGCATTTTTTAGAACAGCTGGCAGCCTCTGTACCTGGTTCTTCCACTGAAGACCACTTTAACAATCTCTGATCATTGTTTTTTGTTTTGCATGCTGTGGGTCTCAAGTGCGATCTTGTCAAATCCAAGTTTTTTCCAGTCGTCAATAGGGTACCTAGGTTTTGAGGTTTCTCACACAAGGATAAAGCTGTTGCATCATTATGTTGATGCAACTGAGGTTTTGTCACAGCCGGCCTCTGTTAAGGAACTACATGCATTTCTACGTAAAACTGCGTCTAACCATTCATTTTTACTGGATGCATCCACTGTTGCTCAGCAACTGCAGGTGCTCTTGCATAAAAATGTACCTTTTTCCAGTCCCCAGTTTTTGCATTTGCTTTGTTTAAGTGTAAGCTTTAATCTGCCCTGTGTCTGGCCACTTTTCAGCTGGGTCAGCATCTCGCGGTGGCAACAGCTGCCTCTCGGCATGGTGTTGGAGCACAAATATGTGGATAATTCTGAAAGACCCATTGCTTTTGCTTCTAAGGCTTTTACTCCCTCTCAGCAACAGTATCTTTGGACTGAAAAGGATGCATTAGTGATTGTGTTAATCCTCAAGAAATTTCAAGTCTTCTTGTATGGTTATAAGTTCAATTTAATCAAGGTCACAAGCTGTTGGTTACTCTTTTCAACCCTTCAGCTGGACATGGCAGTGCATTGTTTGCAGTGGTGAGCCCTCTTCCTCTCCCATTATCATCATCTGATCCATTACCATTCAGTGACACAACACTCCAATGTTGATGTCATCTAGGCTTCCAATGCGACGAGATCCGGTGTTCAATCAGGACAAGTTGCTTTGTTTCTTCTTAGATATTGAGAACCAGAATGTGGGTGATGGTGTTTCCACCACTAGTGCCATGAAAGCATTGGCCGTCGCCCCGAACCTTGTACTTAGTCGGATCCTCTCTTTTGTGCAGCATGGTTGGCCAGAAAAACCTTTGGACCATGCTTTGGATTTCTTGCATAATTACTTCTCCTTAAAGCACTGCCTTTCTGTGCTTGATAGGGTTCTATTTGTGGCTATGGAGGATGCTGCTCCCTGGGTTGTGATTAGTGCTTTCTTACACCTTAATGTACTGTGGCTACTGCATGTCGGTCACTGGGGGACCTCTCACACCAAAGCTTTGGCCTGCTGGCATGCGTTTTGACCAGGCACAGATGGGGCCATTGCATGTCTTTTTGCAGCTTGGACTCACTGCATTCAGCAACACATGGTTCAAAATGGCTCTGAGCACTATGCGACTTAACTTCTGAGGTCATCAGTCGCCTAGAACTTAGAACTACTTAAACCTAACTAACCTAAGGACATCACACACATCCATGCCCGAGGCAGGATTCGAACCTGTAACTGTAGCGGTCGCTCGGTTCCAGACTGAAGCGCCTAGAACCGCACGGCCATTCCAGCTGGCAGCAACAAGTGGCCCAGAAGATGTCTCTTTCTCCCTAGCCAATGCCGAAGTGCCCTTGGGAGTGTCTACATGTTGATTTTGCTGGGCCCTTCCTAAATCAATATTGGCACATTGTCTGTCTGTGTCCTCAGTAGCTGCTATTTGAGCCCTGTCTAAGATTTTTGCAATTGAGGGACTTCTGTGTACCATGGTGTTTTTGTCAGGCTTGTGGTATTTGCAATCTCACAGCTCCCCAGTTTCATCCTCAATCTAATGGAGGAGCCAAATGCATGGTTTGGACATTTAAAACTCTGATGTGGAACTATGCATCTGGCAGATCTGCTGAAACTGCTTTAGACCATTTTTTCAGTTCATACCATTTCACTCTGGTGGGTAACAGGAGCCTGGTGGAGGTGCTGTATGGAGGTCAACTACAGATCCTCCATCATCTGCTGCATCCAATCACAGATCCACTGACATTGCTGGCTCTGTGAGAGTTCCAGCTGGGTGCGCCTACCTGGGCTCACGGTTTTGGTCGCTGGATGAACTTGGTTCCTGCCATCAGTCATCAGGGCTGGCATCTGTGCCTCTTCTGCACTCCTGACAGGTGGATGTCCCATCACTTCGACGAGCTGTGTCCACTCACAGCGGATCCTGTTTTGGAAGGACCACTGGATTCCCTGACCCCACCACCACCCCCGCCTCCACCACTGCTGATGCCTGTTTCTGTGTTGCAGATGTTCTGGTTTGCACTGATGGAGGTCACTGCCTGGAAGATCGCTGTCTGATGATCCTGCGTCCACACCCACTCCTTGACTGCCATTGCCGGTGCAGCCCCTTCTGATGCCACTGCCACCTCCATTGTTGGGTCCTATGTGGCTGTTATCTCCAATGCTCCCACTGATGCCTCCAGCACCGATCGCTGACATCGACAAGGATGTCGCTATGGAGACACCATCCCTGGTCCTGCCCTATGGCCTCACATGAGTGGGTGGGGGGACAGTGTGCCAACCCACCCCCTCACCACTTCTGCCCCCTACTTGCCAGTGATTGCCCACCACATGCTGAAACAACTGCCATCATTGGGCTATGAAATGGATGCCAGCACTGTCATTGGTGTTTTCTTTGACTTGTAAACTCAGTGCCATGTCAGGCCAGAGTTTTTTTCCCGTGGTAGCAATGTTTTTTTTTTTTTTTTTGGTACCAATGGTTTTTTTGGTAGCAGTGCTTTGTCTTGTACCATGTTTCTTTCTGTGCCTAGTGTTTTGTATACATGTATGTGTATGTACATGTCTGATTTTCTCAAGGGTAGAAGGGAGGAGTGATGTACCTTCACTCTCGATGTGTACAATTTCAGAGAGCGAGTGTCATACAATTTACATACCCACTTATAGAGGCCACCTGGGACAGTCCACTGGCATGCTCTGGTTAACTGCCAAAGAAAAACAGCATTATTTAAGTGATTGCAAACTAGTGCTCAATCTATTGTACTTCATATCACTGTTGTCCAGTCAACATGTTCAATGCTATGCTACTCATTGCTCAATAAAGTACTATGTTCCATAAATCACATTTGTTCTTGCTATGGCAGAAGGATACATACAAGTAACAATAAAGAAATTAACGATATCTGTGAGATCTGGAATTATGAAATTGGTAATGTTCACTCAATCGTGCTACTGCTTAAGAAGATATTCTTATGGTTGCTTTCAACTGTTTGTGGGCATTTATTCCTTAGTGGTATTCGTTGCTGAAAATGAAGAAAGTAGTTTCAGATCAATTGTGATCTGCAAACCACAATGCGAGACACAAAAGGTGTTTCCTTATATACTATACATCCTTGTTTACTGTTCAAAGCATTCTAATGCAGTGGTCTTTGCAAGCTGCTGGCAGACATAAGAAAATGGGAAATTCCTGAAAATTTAAAATACATGGTGATTATAATTAAACTTCAAACCACTGTTGAAACAACACCAGTGCACTAGTCAGAATGACGACAAATTGCAACAGAATATTACAGGAGAAGAGAGAAAATGTATGGCAGAAGAAAAATAAATAGTTACAAAATGTAGCAATAGATGATGCTGTAAGCATCATAAGTTAATAATGATTGACTACAAATGACAAATGACTCATACAACAATGCCTAGTGTATGTCTGACACTAAACAGACTGTACTACTCAGTGTGCATAGGTGTACAGGTGTGATACTGTTAGTTACATAAGCCCATCTATCACAGCAAGGTCATATCAATTGGATGGGAAAAATTGGTTTATAATTGTCCTGAGATTTACTATTCATACAGAAAGGTGTGAGATATATGGGTAAATATGTATGTTTAAAAATGAATTAAAGAACTTTCTGTGGAGCCGTTCTTTCTACTTCATTGAAGAGTAGCTTTACAAAAAGTCCTAAAATGAATGTGTAATGTTATAATGTAATCAATATTTTATTGTGATACTATAATACTTCATGAAGTTAAGTCATTCAATACTATTGAATCTAAGTAAAAAAGTGTAGCATAGTGTACAGTACATCGCTGTGAGTAATTTGCTAATGGAATGCACAGAAATTGATTTGTAACAGCTGCTTCCACTTTGCCAAGATCTACATTGACTTTCTAAACCATAAGTTATTATTTTTGGTGGGATGTACAAATCACAGTGAACAGATGCAGGCCCTGGAATGAGGAACTGGATGAGGTGATTGGTGATGGATTACAACTTTGAATGAACACCTGAAATTTAAGTTTGAAGAACACTATATCAAAGATGGAGACTTGGTTTCAAATTGTGACCTGGCAAACAAGGGCATCCATACCTGGGGGAAAGGGTGGGATACAACCCCCCCCCCCCCCCTACTTAGCTCTCAGGGAAAGGAAAAAATATAATGTAGTCAGGTGCTTTTCTTTCAAGAAAATGATTTAAAAGTCGGCATTACGCAGGTTTTAACAGGGTAGGAATTGAAACTTTTTCTATGGTTACTTACAAGTTGCCATTAGTCTTCCAAAATATTAAAAATACACCATGTCCTATGTTTAATAACCCTGGCCCTTTCCTCTACAAGTTCTTGTATGGGTGCCCTTGCTGGGAAATCTTTTCCATGTGTCTCTTAGCATAAATTTAGTGTAGACTGTCCTGTTACATAAAAGATTCCATCTAGCTATGTTTTCTGTTCATAACACATTTTTTACAAAGATAATCTGTGGAAAATACAAACTATTAAGCTCTTGTGTTTCTGAAATCATTGTTGAACAAGGACTAATCAATAGTTTATGTACTATTTGCAGAGGTTTTGAGGTTTTTACATAGACAGTTATTTTTAAAAATAAAGAAAGAAACCATTTATATCCCTGAATTTTATTTGACTTTCAACCACAGGCTGTTCCAGAAGTCTGAGGTTCTTTTGATGAGCCACGATTACCATCTTCATTAACTTTATTCTCATCTTTTATAAATGAATATTCATATGAATTAGACAAACCACTTACTACACAAGCAGCTAACGCACTGCGATGCAAACCCATTTTCTCCACAATATCCCAACGATTCTCTCTGATGTCATAACGTTCTACATATGGAATTGTTGTAAATCCTGCAACATAGATTGGCTATAGCAGTCACTGACATATTTCAAAATTATTAGCTTGTAATGAATTGTGTTGTCACTCAGTTAATATAAATGTGGAGTAACTGCAAGCATGTAAAAATACTAATAAAAGACTGGGTTAACTAACTAGTGTTATTCTGGAAATTATTGTAACAGAGTTTGATCATAAATAGTACTTTGATGGTGTATACTCCTCAACAAATGACAGCACTGGCACATAACTGCTTTCAACATATTGTCTGGAGTCTCTATTACTAATTCAACTACAAGCAAGCTTATGCTAGCATTGAGTTCATATTTATTGTGGCCAAAGTGGGGCTGTGAGACAGAAGTGTTTTGCAGTGACTGAAGCAGTCACTGTGTATCAAAAAGCAAGAGGTGTTGCTCTAGTAGAATTTTAACAAATAATGGAAGCAGTTATCAGTAATAACTGTTTGTGTTAGCACTGTGTTGTGCTAAGTAATGAAACAAATAACACATTTAAGAAAGTTTACAGTAATGGCTGTGTTGGTATTAGCACTACAAGTTGTAATGCAACCAAAATTTTTTGGACACTGCAGAAGAGTAGAACTTACGAAAGCATTCATTAAGGGAGACTGTAAATTTTCAGTTGATGAGGGTGTGACTGGATTTTAGAGCTATACTAGTAATATGGTGTTAAAATTTTTAACCTTTCAAGAATTATAATCATGCCCAAGACAATGCAGCACTTTTTCCCAGCATCACATTTAACAACTGGTACTATCTTGATGAAATAAGGTCAACACTCTTGTTGTACGTAGCAGAAATTCAGAAAGTCAGAATTTGTTTTACTGGAGCAATGGCCGATGACCACATTTAACAACTTGTACTACAATGCATATGAGCCAAGTAGAGGGAGCTTAATGAAGGAAGGATTCATATCAAACACTCTGTGTGTGTGGTCTTCAGTCCAGAGACTGGTTTGATGCAGCTCTCCATGCTACTCTATCCTGTGCAAGCTTCTTCATCTCCCAGTACCTACTGCAACCTACATCCTTCTGAATCTGTTTAGTGTATTCATCTCTTGGTCTCCCCCTACGATTTTTACCCTCCACGCTGCCCTCCAATATACTAAATTGGTGAGCCCTTGATGCCTCAGAATATGCCCTACCAACCAATCCCTTCTTTTAGTCAAGTTGTGCCACAAATTTCTCTTCTCCCCAATCCTAATCAATACTTCCTCATTAGTTATGTGATCTACCCATCTAATCTTCAGCATTCTTCTGTAGCACCACATTTCAAAAGCTTGTATTCTCTTCTTGTCTAAACTATTTATCGTCCACATCGTTTATCGTGGCTACACTCCATACAAATACTTTCAGGAACGACTTCCTGACACTTCTATACTCGATGTTAACAAATTTCTCTTCTTCAGAAACGCTTTCATTGCCATTTCTAGTCTACATTTTATATCCTCTTTACTTCAACCATCATCAGTTATTTTGCTCCCCAAATAGCAAAACTAATTTACTACTTTAAACATCTCATTTCCTAATCTAATTCCCACAGCATCACCTGATTTAATTCAACTACATTCCATTATCCTTGTTTTGCTTTTGTTGATGTTCATTTTATATCCTCCTTTCAAGACACTATCCATTCCGTTCAGCTATTCCTCCAAGTCCTTTGCTGTCTCTGACAGAATTAGAATGTCATCGGAGAACCTCCAAGATTTGTTTTCTTCTCCATGGATTTTAATACCTACTCCGAATTTTTCTTTTGTTTCCTTTACTGCTTGCTCAATATATAGATTGAATAACATTGGGGAGAGGCTACAACCCTGTCTCACTCCCTTCCCAACCACTGCTTCCTTTTCATGCCCCTCGACTATCATAACTGCCATCTGGTTTCTGTACAAATTGTGAATATCCCTTCGCTCCCTGTATTTTACCCCTGCCACCTTCAAAATTTGAAAGAGAGTATTCCAGTCAATGTTGTCAATAGCTTTCTCTAAGTCTACAGATGCTAGAAACATAGGTTTGCCTTTCCTTAATTTATTTTCTAAGGTAAGTTGTAGGGTCAGTATTGCCTCACATGTTCCAACATTTCTATGGGATCCAAACTGATCTTCCCCGAGGCCGGCTTCTACCAGTTTTTTCCATTTGTCTGTAAAGAATTCGTGTTAGTATTTTGTAGCCATGGCTTATTAAACTGATAGTTCAGTAATTTTCACAGTTGTCAACACCTGCTTTCTTTGGGATTCAAATTATTATATTCTTCTTGAAGTCTGAGGGTATTTCACCTGTCTGATACATCTTGCTCACTAGATGGTAGAGTTTTGTTAGACCTGGCTCTCCCAAGGCTGTCAGTAATTCTAGTTGAATGTTGTCTACTCCTGGGGCCTAGTTTTGACTTAGGTCTTTCAGTGCTCTGTCAAACTCTTCATACAGTGTCATATCTCCTATTTCTTCTTAATCTATATTCTCTTTCATTTCTATAATATTGTTCTCCAGCATATCACCCTTGTATAGACCCTCTATACACTCCTTCCACATTTCTGCATTCTCTTCTTTGCTTAGAACTGGGTTTCCATCTGAGCTCCTCATATTCATGCAAGTGGTTCTCTTTTCTCCAAAGGTCTCTTTAATCATTCCATAGCGCTCTTCCTGAAGCTGTGTACAACCTCTGGTTCTTCAGTTTATCAAGGTCCCATCTCCTCAAATTCCTACCTTTTTGCAATTTCTTCAGTTTTAATCTACAGTTCATAACCAATAAATTGTGGTCCGAGTCCACATCTGCTCCAGGAAATGTCTTACAATTTAAAACCTGGCTCCTGAATCTCTGTCTTACCATTATATAATCTATCTGAGACCTTCCAGTATCTCCAGGCTTCTTCCATGTATACAACCTTCGTTTATGTTTCTTGAACCAAGATCAAACACTCTATTAAAATTAAAATGAGTTCAGATATGCGTGAATGCCATCCTGATTCTCAAAAATTACTAGCCCTACAACATAAGCATAATAACAGAATCCAGGCCATTCATTGTGCAGTTTGTTATTTTACTATGCCTCTTCACCATTGCACTCAGCCTGACACACAGAATGACTGTCCCGAGATGAGTCACAAATATACTGTCTCACAAACAGAGTGAATCGTGCAATCTGGCACACACACACACACACACACACACACACACACACACACACACACACACACACACTTCAGTTGCAAATGTGAAGTGCCTCAGGATAATTCAATGGGAAAAAGAGAATAGTTTGTTCCATCTAGAAAACAAAAGGCCAAACATTTTACATACTGTCTTGGAGGAACTAGGCAGCTAAAACTCATGATGATATGGCTCCCACCAGACATGCAACTTTCATTCGTTCTGGCAGAGGGTACTTTCTATTCTACCACATCTCAGTATTTCTTTGTGTTCCATCTGCATGTGGATTGCTGGGAACAATGACCTCTGTGCATGCTCTAATTAGTCTTAGCTTGTCTCCACAGAACATATGGCAGTGATACATAGAGGGTATGTTATATTTATCTGTACTGTGCTCTACAATTCCTCACTTAATCCTAATTGTTGAAATCATGTAAGTGGGATTTTGTGAGGTCGTTGATAGCCATCATCAAGTGTCTGTTTTTTAAGTCTTTTAAACATCTCAATGACAATGTCCCACAAATTAAAAATATCTGTACCATTAGATTTCAAAACAAATGATCTGAAAGAAAAAGTGAAAAACATCTATAGCTTACACAGACTGACTAGCTCAAGAGTTACATGAAGAACTCTACAAGCAGTACAAATAAGTTCCGCAAAGAAGTCAAGAGATTAAAATCAGAAAGAATTGGCCAACAGATACAAGGTTCAGACAGTGTGCAATTTGCAGGGGGGGATGGTGGGGATTTTCCGCCCTCTGCATCAGACCACCCCTTCCTCTGGTTTTAGTTTATGCATCCCCCTGGGATGTTTATTTCCCACGCACTGGAGTAAAACTTTACCTATAATTTAAATTTGTGTAGCTGAACACTGAAAGTTTACTATTAATACTGTTAATATATTTGCTTATTAATTTTGACAATGGGTTATGTAGTAGTTAAGCATTTCAAAACATTTAGAACTAAATGACAAGGTGACGCACGCCACATTTCCGTAGCATGCCACAATGTTGCAAGACATCGTCCCAGCGTAAACGACGGTTTAAGCCAGGTCTGTATTGTTTGGTGGATGTGATGTGTTGCGTATGAGACTAAAACCTGCAATCAGATCCAAACGTCATGGAAAACTGTGAAGAGGTGTCATCCTGTAGCAAGATAATGCTCGCCCACATTCTGCCAAGTGGACAGCCATCGCAATAAAAGAGTTGAGATTCGAGATGCTGGAACATCTACCATACAGTCCAGACCTGGCTCCGAGTGATTTTTACATGTTTGGACCCTTGATGGAAGCACTACAAGGAAAAAGATTTGAAAGTGATTAAAACATTATCGCTGGGATGCAAAATTGGTTGCAGATGCAACCGATAGACGTATTTTCTGATGAAATAAAAAAAAAAACTTGTAAAACGTTGGGAAAAATGCATTGAAGTCCAGGGAGGTTACGTAGAAAAATAACGCATGTTTCAGTTTTCTATAATCAGAATAAGTACAGCTTTTCACAAATGTGCCTTTACTTTTTGAATTCCCCTCTTATACCTGTATGTAGATGATTTGTAAATAAGCTTTACTTATATTGTACTTTTAAAGATATAACAAGGGATGGCTTTTCTGATAGTGCGTACGCGTGAATAATGAGTTTCAGCATTAACATCTATTTATAAATAACTGTTTAACAATGGGTAATGCCACGGTCCATGCTAGTAACACAAATAATTATACTAACCCCCTAAGTCATCCCCCCACTGGTAAAGGCACAAATCGCACACTGGGTTCAGATAATGTTTCAAAGAACTGCTGGTTAACTGCAACTAAAATCAGAAACAATGAAACAGAAACTAAAATTAATAATGTACAATTAACAGGGAATAATGAGGATATTTCTGATCCCCTTCTAGTCAGCAATATTTTTAATAATTACTTCATAGACACTGTTGAAAATGATGTCTCTATGAAACAGGATATACAGCACACATTTGAGTCCAGTAACAAACAAAACTGCAGTGCACTACCCGCAGTAAGCACATATAACATTCTGCAGCTCATTGATAGCCTCAGAAACAAAAAATCAGCAGCATTGGATGAAACTTCTCCACATATATTGAAGAAATGGAAACATAAACTAATAAAACCACTAGTTCATCTAATAAACTGTGTTCTTGAAGATGGTGTGTTCCCTTACAAATTCAAACTGGCTGTAGTTAAATCAATAGACAAAAACGAGGAAATAAACCATGTACAGAACTATAGACCCATTGCCCTAATCTCAACTTTCAGAAAACTGATAGAGAAAAAAAAAATTAAAAAGTCCTGGAACATTACAACAATGCTGACTTATTAAGTGATTTCCAGCATGGTTTCCGAAGAGCTCAAAGTACCACATCAGCAGCAGTACAATTTGTCCATCATGTACTTGAAAAAATAAATGAAAAATCCCAAGCAGCAGGAGTATTCCTGGACCTCTCAATGGCTTTTGAAAGAGTGCATAATGACGTGGTCTTATCAAAAACTGTGAAGAGTGGCGTCAGTGGAAAACTCATGCAATTGCTAGGAACATATTTAAAGAGTAGACAGCAGCGCACAGAGATTATATATTCTAATGGAGAAATACGTGAGAGGAGAAGGTCAAGTATAAGAAACATACATTTTGGTGTTCCTCAGAGCTCCATTTTAGGTCGTTATATTCATGTGCTAAGTAAATGATTTCGCAAGTTATCTTGACAATAAGCAATTAACCACTATATATGCAGATGATACATCTGATGTCTGGTATGCAGACAGAGAGCCCAGCCTAATTGAAGACATACATAACTTTATTGAAAAGGCAAGAGCTCACTTTGAAATAGACAAGCAAAAAGTAAACATAGAAAAAAATGAATATTATTCATTTTAAACCAAGTGGTCCAAACAAACAAAATACTGTGATTTATGAAATTCTGCCAAAAACTATACAGATTGTAAATTCTTGGGTTTATGCATAGATGATTGACTTTCATGGAAGCAGCAAGCTGATTATGTCTGTAAAAACATTACACCCAGTCTATATCTATTAAGAAGGTTAGCATCATATCTTAAGTCTGAAACCCTACGGCCTGTACATTATGGATTAGTGTATCCTTTCTTGTATTATGGAATAGTACTGCGGGGTGGGACATGCCAGACTGATATGAAAAATGTTTTCATATTGCGGAAGCAAGTCTTGAGGATCATAGCAAAAGTAAAACCAGGAACTTTGTGCAAACCTCTATTCATTAGACACATTATTCTCACAGTTTATGCCATGTACACTCCTGGAAATTGAAATAAGAACACCGTGAATTCATTGTCCCACGAAGGGGAAACTTTATTGACACATTCCTGGGGTCAGATACATCACATGATCACACTGACAGAACCACAGGCACATAGACACTGGCAACAGAGCATGCACAATGTCGGCACTAGTACAGTGTATATCCACCTTTCGCAGCAATGCAGGCTGCTATTCTCCCATGGAGACGATTGTAGAGATGCTGGATGTAGTCCTGTGGAACGGCTTGCCATGCCATTTCCACCTGGCGCCTCAGTTGGACCAGCGTTCGTGCTGGACGTGCAGACCGCGTGAGACGACGCTTCATCCAGTCCCAAACATGCTCAATGGGGGACAGATCTGGAGATCTTGCTGGCCAGGGTAGTTGACTTACACCTTCTAGAGCACGTTGGGTGGCACGGGATACATGCGGATGTGCATTGTCCTGTTGGAACAGCAAGTTCCCTTGCCGGTCTAGGAATGGTAGAACGATGGGTTCGATGATGGTTTGGATGTACCGTGCACTATTCAGTGTCCCCTCGATGATCACCAGAGATGTATGGCCAGTGTAGGAGATCGCTCCCCACACCATGATGCCGGGTGTTGGCCCTGTGTGCCTCGGTCGTATGCAGTCCTGATTGTGGCGCTCACCTGCACGGCGCCAAACACGCATACAACCATCATTGGCACCAAGGCAGAAGCGACTCTCATCGCTGAAGACGACACGTCTCCATTCGTCCCTCCATTCACGCCTGTCGCGACACCACTGGAGGCAGGCTGCACGATGTTGGGGCATGAGCGGAAGACGGCCTAACGGTGTGCGGGACCGTAGCCCAGCTTCATGGAGACAGTTGCGAATGGTCCTCGCCGATACCCCAGGAGCAACAGTGTCCCTAATTTGTTGGGAAGTGGCGGTGCGGTCCCCTACGGCACTGCGTAGGATCCTACGGTCTTGGCATGCATCCGTGCGGCACTGCGGTATGGTCCCAGGTCGACGGGCACGCGCACCATCCGCCGACACTGGCGACAACAATGATGTACTGTGGAGACCTCACGCCCCACGTGTTGAGCAATTCGGCGGTACATCCACCCGGCCTCCCGCATGCCCACTATACGCCCTCGCTCAAAGTCCGTCAACTGCACATACGGTTCACGTCCACGCTGTCGCGGCATGCTACCAGTGTTAAGGACTGCGATGGAGCTCCGTATGCCACGGCAAACTGGCTGACACTGACGGCGGCAGTGCACAAATGGTGCGCAGCTAGCGCCATTCGACGGCCAACACCGCTGTTCCTGGTGTGTCCGCTGTGCCGTGCATGTGATCATTGCTTGTACAGCCCTCTCGCAGTGTCCAGAGCAAGTATGGTGGGTCTGACACACCGGTGTCAATGTGTTCTTTTTTCCATTTCCAGGAGTGTATATACTAGAAGCTATAATGCTAGTGAAAGAAGACACTAAGACCACAAAAAGAAACATGGATATTCCAACTATGAAATGAGGCATAGAAAAGGCTTTCATATGGTTTACAGTAGATTAACTTTAACAGCAAAAAACCTCTATGCCAAAGGAACTGTTTTTAATAACTTGCTGCCAAATGAAGTTAATATATATTGACAGGGGATACTTTTAAAAAGTGAATCAATCAGTGGTTTTTCCAAAAATGCCCTTATAACTTGAATTTATCTTGAATTATAACGTAATAAGAAATAATGTAAACCAAAAATTTGTAATTGTGAAAATGATTAATAAAATTCTTTTCCGGGCTATTATGCCGTGGTCTGATGGATTTCGCATTGTAAACCAACGTTTCGTCCCCATCTGCGGAGGACATCTTCAAGGGGGTTCGTGGCTTCTGTTAACTTCCGAAACACACACTGTCTCACTACTGACTGCAGCAAATTTGCTGCAGTCAGTAGTGAGACAGTGTGTGTTTCGGAAGTTAACAGAAGGCACGAACCCCCTTGAAGATGTCCTCCGCAGATGGGGACGAAACGTTGGTTTACAATGCGAAATCCATCAGACCACGGCATAATAGCCCGGAAAAGAATTTTATTAATCATGACAGTTCCGGCCGTGAAAGTTTACATTTTACAATTGTGAAAATGTTACACTTAGTCGAAAATGTACATACTTGTAAAATATGAGTTAAGAGCAATAAGTTGAATTTGAAAGTGCTGCTCTTCATCGTATATATTCATTATCCCCTTTCAGTCATATCTGTTATGTGTCCCAGTATTTTATCAATAAACCGAAGTCTGCCACATGCTTTACCTATCACTGAGACTATGTAATTGTTCCATTTCATATCCTTATATTTGTAAGATGACCTAAGCCAGCTGTGGTCTTTCATATTGTAGTCATGGATACAACAGTTTTTAATTTTTTGAAATGCACCACTTTACGTTTCTGAACATTTAAAGCAAGCTGCCACTTTTAAATCTTATGAAGATCTAACTGAATATTTGTGAAGCTTTTTTCAGATAGTATTATCTGTGGAAAGTCTTGAGGTTAGTATTCATATTGTTTACAAGGTCATTAATTTATGACATGAACAGCAAGGATCCCAACTCACTTCCCTGATGGACACATGGAGTTACTTCAGCATCCACTGATGATTCTCCATCCAAGATAACATGCTGTGTCCTCCTCAGCAAGATATTATAATCCCGTCACAAATAACTCATAACTGGTGGAACACAAAGGGTATAAAAATGTAAGGTAAGACTATGAGGTAACTGTTTAGCAAAGTGTAAATGTAGCAGAGTGGCCAACGGTATCTTTCATTGGGAGTTACCCTTAGGTTTCAATGCTGCATTTTTATATGAGGCACTTACAAGGAAGAAAATTCTTTATTTTGGCAACTGACTTCTCAAGATTTGTTATGATGTAAACATCCCTGGAGTTCATTGTGTATGAACGTCACAGAATTCAACTTTTTAAAATTCAGTTTATGATTCTGTGAAAGAGAGATATCTATGATAGAAAACAATCTGTGGCAAAGAGCATGCTATGTTTTATTGACTGTCTTAAAAACTCTTACCATAAGATGATGAGCTACATTCCTAGTATAACTGAAGTACTTTCGTCATTTAAAAGACTGGAAGCATAAACAAATTGGACATTATAAGTACACTTATTCTCAATTCATTTATAATGAAAATTAACCACCCTCTTTTTATTGTTGATGCAAACTTGTCAGTTAACTGCTGATTCAAGTCTGTGATCCTCATCACAAGATTTCTTTCACTGGAAAGCATCAACAAGGCCGAGAGTCTTTAGGCTCATAGAGTTTTAATCCATGGTCTAGGGGCAGCGTCTTTGGTTCATAATCAAAATGTCTTCGGTCCCGGGTTCGATCCCGCCACTGCCTACATATTGATAAATAATCAGCATTGGCGGCCGAAGACTTCCAGCATAAGAAGTCAGCCTCATTCTGCTAACGGCATTGTCAAAGAGGGCAGAGGAGCGGATAGAGGTTCAGGGCACTCTCTTGCCCTAGGGGTGGGAAATTGCCCCTAAAGGTGGAAGAATCAGCAATGATCAACGACATGAGGATGCAGAAGGCAATGGAAACCACTGCATTAAAGACAAGTAACGTGTATCCACAGGACATGTGGCCTGTAGTTGAAGAAGTGTCATGATGATCTCTCCATTGGCAAAAGATTCCGGAATAGTCCCCCATTCCCCCATTCGGATCTCCGGAAGGGGACTGCCAAGGGGGAGGCTACCATGAAAAAAAGATTGAATAATCAACAAAAGGATAATGTTCTACGAGTAGGGGCATGGAATGTCAGAAGCTTAAACATGGTAGGGAAACTAGAAAATCTGAAAAGGGAAATGGAAAGGCTCAATCTAGATAAAGTAGGGGTCAGTGAAGTGAAGTGGAAGGAAGACAAGGATTTCTGGTCAGATGAGTATCGGGTAATATCAACAGCAGCAGAAAATGGTATAACAGGTGTAGGATTCATTATGAATAGGAAGGTAGGGCAGAGGGTGTGTTACTGTGAACAGTTCAGTGACCAGATTGTTCTAATCAGAATCGACAGCAGACCAACACCGACAAAGATAGTTCAGGTATACATGCTGACGTCGCAAGCTGAAGATGAACAGATAGAGAAAGTGTATGAGGATATTGACAGGGTAATGCAATATGTAAAGGGGGATGAAAATCTAATAGTCATGGGCGACTGGAATGCAGTTGTAGGGGATGGAGTAGAAGAAAAGGTTACAGGAGAATATGGGCTTGGGACAAGGAATGAAAGAGGAGAAAGACTAACTGAGTTCTGTAACAAGTTTCAGCTAGTATGTGCGAATACCCTGTTCAAGAATCACAAGAGGAGGAGGTATACTTGGAAAAGGCTGGGAGATACAGAACGATTTCAATTAGATTACATCATGGTCAGACAGAGATTCCAAAATCAGATACTGGATTGTAAGGCGTACCCAGGAGCAGATATAGACTCAGATCACAATATAGTAGTGATGAAGAGTAGGCTGAAGTTCAAGACATTAGTCAGGAAGAATCAATATGCAAAGAACTGGGATATGGAAGTTCTAAGGAATGACGAGATACGTTTGAAGTTCTCTAACGCTATAGAAACAGCAATAAGGAATAGCGCAGTAGGCAGCCCAGTTGAAGAGGAATGGACATCTCTAAAAAGGACCATTACAGAAGTTGGGAAGGAAAACATAGGTACAAAGAAGGTAGCTGCGTAGAAACCATGGGTAACAGAAGAAATACTTCAGTTTATTGATGAAAGGAGGAAGTACAAACATGTTCCGGGAAAATCAGGAATACAGAAATACAAGTCACTGAGGAATGAAATAAATAGGAAGTGCAAGGAAGCTATAATGAAATGGCTGCAGGAAAAATGTGAAGACATCGAAAAAGATATGATTGTCGGAAGGACAGACTCAGCATACAGGAAAGTCAAAACAACCTTTGGTGACATTAAAAGGAACGGTGGTAAGAGTGCAATGGGAATTACACTGTTAAATGCAGAGGAGAGAGCAGACAGGTGGAAAGAATACATTGAAAGCCTCTATGAGAGTGAAGATTTGTCTGATGTGATAGACGAAGAAACAGGAGTCGATTTAGAAGAGATAGGGGATCCAGTATTAGAATTGAAATTTAAAAGAGCTTTGGAGGACTAACAGTCAAATAAGGCAGAAGGGATAGATAACATTCCATCAGAAAGTCTAAAATCATTAGGGGAAGTGGCAACAAGACGACTATTCATGTTGGTGTGTAGAATATATGAGTCTGGTGACATACCATCTGACTTTTGGAAGAGCATCATCCACACAATTCCAAAGATGGCAAGAGCTGACAAGTGCGAGAATTATCGCACAGTCAGCTTAACAGCTCATGCATCGAAGCTGCTTACAAGAATAATATACAGAAGAATGGAAAAGAAAATTGAGAATGTGCTAGGTGACGATCAGTTTGGCTTTAGGAAAAGTAAAGGCACGAGAGAGGCAATTCTGACGTTACGGCTAATAATGGAAGCAAGGCTAAAGAAAAATCAAGACACGTTCATAGGATTTGTCGACCTGGAAAAAGCATTCAACAATATAAAATGGTGCAAGCTGTTTGAGATTCTGAAAAAAGTAGGGGTAAGCAATAGGGAGAGACGGGTCATATACAATATGTACAACAACCAAGAGGGAATAATAAAAGTGGACGATCAAGAACGAAGTGCTCATATTAAGAAGGGTGTAAGACAAGGCTGTAGCCTATCGCCCCACTCTTCAATCTGTACATCAAGGAAGCAATGATGGAAATGAAAGAAAGGTTAAGGAGTGGAATTAAAATACTAGGTGGAAGGATATCAATGATACAATTCGCTGATGACATTGCTATCCTGAGTGAAAGTGAAGAAGAATTAAATGATGTGCTGAACGGAATGAACAGTCTAATGAGTACACAGTATAGTTTGAGAGTAAAACGGAGAAAGACGAAGGTAATGAGAAGTAGTCGAAATGAGAACAGCGAGAAACTTAACACCTGTATTGGTGGTCACGAACTCAATGAAGTTAAGGAATTCTGCTACTTATGCAGTAAAATAACCAATGACGGACGGAGCAAGGAGGACATCAAAAGCAGACTCGCTATGGCAAAAAAGGCATTTCTGGCCAATAGAAGTCTACTAATATCAAATACGGGCCTTAATATGAGAAAGAAATTTCTGAGGATGTACGTCTGGAGTACAGCATTGTATGGTAGTGAAATATGGACTGTGGGAAAACCGGAACAGAAGAGAATCAAAGCATTTGAGATGTGGTTCTATAGACGAATGTCGAAAATTAGGTGGACTGATAAGGTAAGGAATGAGGAGGTTCTACACAGAATCAGAGAGAAAAGGAATATGTGGAAAACACTGGTAAGGAGAAGGGACAGGATGATAGGACATCTGCTAAGACATGAGGGAATGACTTCCATGGTACTAGAGGGAGCTGTAGAGGGCAGAAACTGTAGAGGAAGAGAGAGATTGGAATACGTCAAGCAAATAATTGAGGACGTAGGTTGCAAGTGCTACTCTGAGATGAAGAGGTTAGAGCAGGAAAGGAATTCGTGGCGGGCCGCATCAAACCACTGGTTTGACCAATGTCATAGTCATTATAAGGGTTAGCTTCAACAACTTATGGCAATATCTTTCCTAGGCAAAACTATGTAAGCTGAACACATTTCCTCTAAAGTATCTTTACGAAATTTAAAACAATACAAGGAGAACTTTTCTAGAAGAAACAATTATGAAGCTACAAGATGACCTGAGAAACTAAAATGATCTTAGCACCAGAAACAATTACATTGAACATCATCTTTGCTTCAAATTTCCACTTAGTCTTCTGCAACTTTCTTTTCTTCATTGGGCAATCAGATTAATCACCACTGGTAATGTCAATTTTTTTCTTGTGCCTTGATAACATTTATTTCAAATTTAGGCAGACTTCAATGCATGATGCTTATAACAGTTTCCACAGTGAAACTTTGTCTCGAAACCTGGCAAAAAATCCAAAGAGATTCTGGTCGTATGTGAAGTATGTTAGCGGCAAGAAACAATCAATGCCTTCTCTGCACAATAGCAATGGAGATTCTATTTAAGACAGTGCTGCCAAAGATGAATTACAAAAACAGCCTCCTGAAATGCCATCACAAAAGAAGACGAAGTAAATATTCCAGCATTCGAATCAAGAACAGCTTCCAACATGAGTAACGTAGAAGTAAATATCCTCGGAGTAGTGAAACAACTTAAATCGCTTAATAAAAGCAAGTCTTCTGGTCCAGACTGTACACCAATATGGTTCCTTTCAGTGTATGCTGATGCACTAGCTCCATACTTGACAATCATATACAACCATTCGCTTGACAAAAGATCATTACCCAAAGACTGGAAAGTTGCACAGGTCACACCAATGTTCAAGAAAGGTAGTAGTAGTAATGCACTTAATTACAGGCCCATATCATTAACGTCAATATGCAGCAGGATTCTGGAACATATATTGTGTTCGAACATTATGAATTACCTCAAAGAAAATGTTCTATTGACACACAGTCAACATGGGTTTAGAAAACATTGTTCTTGTGAAACACAACTAGCTCTTTATTTGCATGAAGTGTTGAGTCCTACTGACAAGTGGTTTCAGATCAATTCCATGTCTCTGGATTTCCAGAAGGCTTTTGACACTGAACCACACAAGTGGCTTATAGTGAAATTGCATGCTTATGGAATATCATCTCAGTTATGTGACTGGATTTGCGATATCCTGTCAGAGTGGTCATAGTTCGTAGTAACTGATGGAAAGTCATAGAGTAAAACAAAAGTGATTGCTGGTGTTCTCCAAGGTAATGTTATAGGCCCTTTGCTGTTCCCTATCTATATAAACGATTTGGGAGACAATCTGAGCAGCTGTCTGAGGTTGTCTGCAGATGACACTGTCGCTTATCAACTAATAAAGTCATCAGAAGATCAAAACAAATTGCAAAATGATTTAGAAAAGATATCTGAATAGTGCAAAAATTGGTAGTTGATCCTAAATAACAAAAAGTGTTAGGTCATCCACATGAGTGCTAAAAGTAATTTGTTAAACTTCAGTTATACGTTAAATCAGTCAAGAGATGAATACACTAAGCAATTCCTAAGTGTGTAGTTGAATTTATGGCCTCAGAACATGATATACCAACCGATCCCTTCTTCTAGTCAAGTTGGGGAGAATGGACAGTGTCTTGAAAGCAGGATATAAGATAAACATCAACAAAAGCAAAACAAGGATAATGGAATGTAGTCGAATTTAGTCGGGTGATGCTGAGGGAGTTAGATTAGGAAATGAGACACTTAAAGTAGTAGACGAGTTTTGTTCTTTGGGGAGCAAAATAACTGATGATAGTTGAAGTAGAGAGGATGTAAAATGTAGACTGGCAATGGCAAGGAAAGCATTTTTGAGAAGAGAAATTTGTTAACATCAAGTATAGATTTAAGTGCCAGGAAGTTGTTTCTGAAAGTACTTGTATGGAGTGTAGCCATGAATGGAAGTGAAAGATGGACAGTAAAAAGTTTAGACAAGAAGAGAATAGAAGCTTTCGAAATGTGGCGCTACAGAAGAATGCTGAAGATTAGATGGGTAGATCACATAACTAATGAGGAGGTATTGAATAGAATTGGAGAGAAGAGAAATTTGTGGCACAACTTGACTAGACGAGGGGATATGTTGGTAGGGCATATTCTGAGGCATCAAGGGCTCACCAATTTAGTATTGGACAGCAGTGTGGAGGGTAAAAATTGTAGAGGGAGACCAAGAGATGAAGACACTAAGCAGATTCAGAAGGTTGTAGGTTGTAGTAGGTACTTGGAGATGAAGAAGATTGCACAGGATAGAGTAGCATGGAGAGCTGCATCAAACCAGTCTCTGGACTTAAGACCACAAGAACAACACCAGGTAAAATGCTGATTGCCTTATTTGGTTTGAAATGTCTTCTTGGCACACTTCTAACATAAGTTACAAAAGTTCATTTCGAATTGTTTTGCATGTAGCCATATCAACAAATTAAGTTGTCATGTGAATGTAAAATGACTCATTCCACATCATTACAATTTATTATGGAAATGATCCGTAGAACATGGAAGTAACTAAAAAAACTAAAAACTAAACTGTATTTTGGTATATTACCATCATAGCCCCCAATTGCATAAATATGGTTATCAAGGACAACAGCACCAAAATTACTTCTTGCATAATGCATTGGACATATTTCACTCCAGCCAAGTGTTTTTTCTGGATCCAGCATTTCAGCTGTAAAAGAAATAAGTGGAATCTAAAATCTGAAATTTTGATTGAAATGTATTAGCTGTTATTTAATTTGCAATGTAAGAGGTAACTTGATATACTGAACATTTCTGAGTTTATTAACTTATCATAAAAAGGGGGATTATGGGAAGGAAACAGTAAGAAAAAAGTAATCAGCCACCTGAAGGTGACATATGTAACAGTACAGATACATCATCCGCTCAAGAGCTGCCTCTGCTATTCCAGTTCAAGTACACACTCATACACATGCAACAACACAGTCAGCCAATCTAGCTCACCCACGAGCCCAACAAAATCTTTATGCTTATTTTATAAATACGAGTTTCAAATGAGATTAAAAATTTGTTAGTCATAACATTAAAGACAAAAATATAATAATATTAATAAAAGTGTAGTGAAATAGGCTTGATCAGCAGCCTGATATTTCAGGTTTGCTATATTTTAAGGCCTTCACTAATAGAGTTTAAGAAGAGAGGAAATGGCTCAAAATTAAAGGAACCTCATTTTGATTCTTTTGAAAATAAATTCCATATAGTAAGGAAAGCCTGGATAGAATGTAAATAGTTTAGAAGTAAAGGAGATCACTCACCAAATAGCAGAAGTATTTAATTACTGATAGGCACACACAACAGAGAAAGAAAACTTACTAGCAGAGACCGAGGACAGAAGGATTATGGGAATGAAGGGTGTGTCACAAAGATAACTCCCATCTATGTTGTTCAGAAATGCTGTGCTGGAGGGAAGGATCCAAATGGCACGAGTTTTGAAGCAGCCATTGAATTCAAGTGTGTTGTGCTGAGCAGAATGTCGTGCCAATGAGTTGTCAACTGTGTTCATGGCCACAGTTAGGCAGTGGTCATTCTTTATGGTGGACAGCTGGTTGGCATAAAAAGCTGTGCAATGATTGCACGGACTTGGTATATGACATAGCTGTTTTCATAGGTGGTGCTGCCTCTGATGGGAATGGCTAAGCCTGTAACACAACTGGAGTAGGAAGTGTTAGGTGGAAGATTCAGGCAGGTCTAGCATTTGAATCTTTCACAGGGATATGATTCCAAAGGCAAGGAGACGAGACTGTGAATGACATGGGGATAGACCAGGATGTTGTGTGGGTGAGGTATGTGTTTGTACTCTAACTTGTCAAAGGATTTATACTGAAAACTAGCAAGTTTTCTTTCTGTTTTTCAGTCTGTCTGTTGATGACTCTATGCTTCTGCTATTTGATGATTGGTATCCCTTACTCATGAATTATTTACATTTTGCCAGAACTTTCTCACTATGTATTGAGAAGTAACAGCTGGTAGGAATATGTAATGGGATGATTACATAGGAGACAGATCCTATGCCTGGAGACAGTCTTGATGAATCTGTAATGTTTTTAAATATTCATATGCTTGTGGTACTGGGGAAACTCATAAGAGACAGTCTGTTAGAAGTAAAAAGTCCATTCATTCACACTTCATGTTCTCTAGACCCCATTACGCAGCAAAGGCTTCATGGCCACATTGTTCATTAACTGGTAAAGGGATCAATTGCAGGTATTTTCTGTAAAGTATTCAAACAACCAGTTACAGTTTGGTCTAATCTACTCACATAAGTAGAAATGGATATTACTTCTAGATTGCCTTGTTACTATGTTTCTCACAAGGGAATATTCTAGTCTTACATATTGAAATTTTTTAAACTGGGAGAATACAGCAAAAGAAAGACCCTGTCAAAATTTTAGCTGTTAAGATGCGTGCAAGTATTTTTTTTTAAAATGTTGAAAATTAGGAAATTCATAGCTCACCAGGTGGCTGGAGAATTGCCCACCCCTACCAGAACTGTAGCAGCCACTGTCCATGCACAAGATGGGGGCACATATCCTTGGTTGATGACCAACTAGTAAACAGATGACACGAGTTGGAACGATCATAATTTGTAAAGCGAATTTCAGTTTTCATTGATAGTTTCTCTAAAACAATTGTCTGCAGTTACTGTTCACTCAAATTTGCAACTCATTCAGTATCCATAACAATTCCCAGTTGCCTTTTTGGTAGCATAAGTGTTAACAAGTAGGTATTAAAATCCATGGAGAAGAAATAAAAACTTTAAGGTTCGCTGATGACAGTGTAATTCTGTCAGAGACAGCAAAGAACTTGGAAGAGCAGTTGAATGGAATGGACAGTGTCTTGAAAGGAGGATATAAGATGAACATCAACAAAAGCAAAACAAGGATAATGGAATATGCTCGAATTAAGTCAGGTGATGCTGAGGGAATTAGATTAGGAAATGAGACACTTAAAGTAGTAAAGGAGTTTTGCTATTTGGGGAGCAAAATAACTGATGATGGTCAAAGTAGAGAGGATATAAAATGTAGACTGGCAATGGCAAAGGAAAGCATTTCTGAAGAAGAGAAATTTGTTAACATCGAGTATAGATTTAAGTGTCAGGAAGTTGTTTCTGAAAGTATTTGTATGGAGTGAGGCCACGTATGGAAGTGAAACATGGATGATAAATAGTTTGGACAAGAAGAGAATAGAAGCTTTTGAAATGTGGTGCTACAGAAGAATGCTGAAGATTAGATGGGTAGATCACATAACTAATGAGGAGGAACAGAATAGGACTGGGGAGAAGAGGAGTTTGTGGCACAACTTGACAAGAAGATGGTATCAGTTGGTAGTACATGTTCTGAGCCATCAAGGGATAACCAATTTAGCATTGGAGGGCAGCGTGGAGGGTAAAAATCGTAGAGGGAGACCAAGAGATGAATACACTAAGCAGATTCAGAAGGATGTTGGCTGCAGTTCGTACTGGGAGATGAAGAAGCTTGCACGGGATAGAGTAGCATGGAGAGTTGCATCAAACCAGTCTCAGGACTGGAGACCACAACAACAACAACAACAACAACAAGTGTTAACAGTGGGGATAAAACTGAATTAATATTCACTGTGTTTAATGCATAATGCTTAGCAGTGTGCAAAAGCAATTTTGCTTTGTAAAATCAGACCATGTACCGTAAATGGATGAAAGACTTGCAAAAGTAATAAACTGCCAAAATGAAACTTAAAAAACTGTGAAAGAAAAGCTATCCAAAAGATTTACTCTACAGGATGGCCACAAAGTCCCATTACCCCCATTAATGACCAACATAAACCCAAATAAATAACAAACGTAATTGTTGGGTTCAAATTAATGATGATGTAAATAAAACAGAAAGAAACTTCCACATGGGAAAAATATATTAAAAACAAAGATTCCAAGACTTACCAAGCGGGAAAGCGCCGGCAGACAGGCACATGAACAAAACACACAAACACACACACAGAATTACGAGCTTTCGCAACTGGCAGTTGCTTCGTCAGGAAGGAAGGAAGGAGAGGGAAAAATGAAAGGATGTGGGTTTTAAGGGAGAGGGTAAGGAGTCATTCCAATCCCGGGAGCGGAAAGACTTCCCTTAGGGGAAAAAAAGGACAGGTGTACACTCGCACACACACACACATATCCATCCGCACATACACAGACACAAGCAGACATATTTAAAGGCAAAGAGTAAGGGCAGAGATGTCAGTCGAGGCGGAAGTACAGAGGCAAAGAAGTTGTTGAAAGACAGGTGAGGTATGAGTGGCGGCAACTTGAAATTAGCAGAGGTTGAGGCCTGGCGGATATCGAGAAGAGAGGATATACTGAAGGGCGAGTTCCCATCTCCGGAGTTCGGATAGGTTGGTGTTGGTGGGAAGTATCCAGATAACTCGGATGGCGTAACACTGTGCCAAGATGTGCTGGTCGTGCATCAAGGCATGTTTAGCCACAGGGTGATCTTCATTACCAACAAACACTGTCTGCCTGTGTCCATTCATGCGAATGGACAGTTTGTTGCTGGTCATTCCCACATAGAAAGCATCACAGTGCAGGCAGGTCAGTTGGTAAATCACGTGGGTGCTTTCACATGTGGCTCTCCCTTTGATCGTGTACACCTTCCGGGTTACAGGACTGGAGTAGGTGGTGGTGGGAGGGTGCATAGGACAGGTTTTACACCGGGGGCGGTTGCAAGGGTAGGAGCCAGAGGGTAGGGGAGGTGGTTTGGGGATTTCATAGGGATGAACCAAGAGGTTACGAAGGTTAGGTGGACGGCGGAAAGACACTCTTGGTGGAGTGGGGAGGATTTCATGAAGGATGGATCTCATTTCGGGGCAGGATTTTAGGAAGTCGTATCCCTGCTGGAGAGCCACATTCAAGGTCTGATCCAGTCCCGGGAAGTATTCTGTTACAAGTGGGGCACTTTTGGGGTTCTTCTGTGAGAGGTTCTGGGTTTGAGGGGATGAGGAAGTGGCTCTGGTTATCTGCTTCTGTACCAGTTTGGGAGGGTAGTTGCGGGATGCGAAAGCTGTTTTCAGGTTGTTGGTGTAATGGTCGAGGGATTCAGGACTGGAGCAGATTCGTTTGCCACGAAGGCCTAGGCTGTAGGGAAGGGACCGTTTGATATGGAATGGGTGGCAGCTGTCATAATGGAGGTACTGTTGCTTGTTGGTGGGTTTGATGTGGACGGATGTGTGCAGCTGGCCATTGGACAGATGGAGGTCAACGTCTAGGAAAGTGGCATGGGATTTGGAGTAGGACCAGGTGAATCTGATGAAACCAAAGGAGTTGAGGTTGGAGAGGAAATTCTGGAGTTGTTCTTCACTGTGAGTCCAGATCATGAAGATGTCATCAATAAATCTGTACCAAACTTTGGGTTGGCAGGCTTGGGTAACCAAGAAGGCTTCCTCTAAGCGACCCATAAATAGGTTGGCATACGAGGGGGCCATCCTGGTACCCATGGCTGTTCCCTTTAATTGTTGGTATGTCTGGCCTTCAAAAGTGAAGAAAACAAAATGAAAGAAGAACGAAAATACAACACTGCTGACATTCCTAATTTAAACTAGAGGTATGTGATGCTGTAAATATGATTCCCAATTACCAAATCGTGAATACGCCTGAACTAAAAATTTATCACCATAATGTGCAATCCCTGCGTAATAAGATCGATGAAATTAACGTTCTATTAACACACGAACTTAATGATATCTCAGTGTTATGCATTTCTGAGCACTGGCTTAACCCAGAATTAATCCAGAATACGAAAATAAACAAATTTGCCTTGGCTACTTACTACTGCAGGAAAAACAGCAAGCAGGGTGGGGTAGCAATTTACACAAAGGATAATGTAGATTTTATTACACTACCTGACTTAACTAGGGCAAATGTCGAAAAGGATTATGAAATTGCAGCTATAAAAATTACTCAGTTCAACCTGGTTATTGCTACAGTTTACCGATCACCGTCCGGGAATTTTGAACTTTTCTTAAGCAAAATGGAGTCACTGCTAAATAAAGTAAATAAAATGGATTGTGAATTGATAATCTGTGGTGACTTCAATATTGACTTCCTCACGAACAGTGGAAATAGGGAGACCATTTTGAACCTTGAGTTTACACAACACCTCACTAAGAATTTTCAATGCAGGTTTTAGTGATCATCTTGCTCAAATATTAAGCGTAAAAGTACAAGGCAGTATTATTAACAACATGTCTTTCAGAACAGCATATCGAAGTTATAATCAGCATAATGTGAACTACTTCAACAACTTATTACAGAAAGAAAAATGGCTAGGAGTGTACAAAATGAACGATATAAATGAAAAATTCAACACTTTCATTGATGTATTAACCCATTTCTTTGAACTTGCATTCCCACTGAAAACATTAACCATATGGGGAAACTCTAGAACAAACAGCTGGATCACAAAGGGAATAAGAGTTTCAAGCCAGAAGAAAAGACTACTTCATGAAATATGTAACTCAAAAAATTCCTCACCTGTAGTATGCGCATACTATAAAAAATACTCCAAAACATTAAGAAATGTAATAAAAGCAGCAAAAATAATGCATAATGATGAAATCATTTATAATTCAGCTAATAAATCAAAGGCTATGTGGAGTGTTATAAAAAAAGAATGCGGAGAATACAGACAACCTTGGAAAAATATAACACTATCACATAAAAATAAAAAAGTAACATACCCCTTAGAAGTAGCCAACACATTTAACAACTTTTTCACAGGTGTTGCTGAAAATATGTTACAATCAAACTTTAAGAGCACCCACGCAAATGAATATTAAATAAGTGCATGTAGAGGATCAATGTACATCAGTTCTGTTTCACAAGATGAAGTAGCTAAAGCAATAAAAGGACTAAAAAATTCCAAATTGGCAGGTATTGATGGTATACCTGCAACAATGTTAAAGAAGAGCACATCAAACCTGATTGAAGTATTCACACATTTATGCAACTGCTCACTTCAGGCAGGCACTTTCCCTGATGTGTTGAAAACATCAAAAGTTATTCCTGTATATAAAAAAGGGGATAAAGACAATGTAAATAACTACAGACCCATCACAATTTCCTCCTGCATCTCTAAAGTACTGGAAAAAAGTGATGTATGAGAAACTTATGAAATTTATTAATAAAAACAGCATCCTATGTAATGAACAACATGGATTCAGAAATAAGAGGTCAACAACAACTGCTATCTATGAGTGCATCAATTCCATCCTAAACCTGATGGACAAAAAACAGGAAACAATAGGAGTCTTTATTGACTTGTCAAAAACTTTTGACATGGTGGACCATAAAATTCTGCTATCAAAGCTAGAAAGATATGGTATTCGAGGTCTGACCAACAAGTGGATCAGTTCCTTCCTGACAAATCGTATGTAGGCAGTGTGCGTCAAGCACACAAATATTGAACTAAAAACTGTATCTAATCACTTATCTGACTATAAACAAATAAAATGTGGTGTACCCCAAGGATCCATATTGGGACCCCTTCTGTTTCTTCTGTACATAAATGATCTAAGCTTAAATATTGATGCACACAGAACAATCACATTTGCAGATGACACCATGATTCTACTAAAAGGAGGTGACGATGAACAGTTACAGCAGACAGTAAACACGATCACGAAACAACTTAGTAACTGGGCACAGAGTAATCAGCTTGTAATAAACAGTAAGAAAACAGTTGCTCTAAAATTCCACAATGTTCCTAACAAGGACATGTTTATCCCATCAGTCTCTATCAATGACGAGCCAGTTGGTAACAGTACTAAAACCAAATTCTTAGGACTTTGGCTGCAGAGTAACATCAGATGGAATAAGCATATTGAATATCTCAATGCTGAACTGAGCAAAACATGTTATCTTCTTTGTTCATTAAAATCATGCTGTAGTGAGAAAACAGTATTGAATGCATATCATGCGTAGTTTCATTCTCATCTTAGATATGGGGTCACCTTCAGGGGAAACTCTAAAACAGCTAATAGCACTTTTAAACTACAAAAAAGGGCCATTAGAATCTTGTTTGGGAGTAAGCCTAGAGACTCTTAACAAAGAAATTTTCCAACTGTGGAATGTATTTGTAAGGAAATTGTTGTACAGTGGAATTTCTGATAGCTCCATGGCATTTGAGGTGTATCAGGAGAACAAAATTCTTAGATTTCAGTTATCTGTGCATTATCAGTTTGCACTGGCACATTTTACAAATTGCTGTAAGTGTGCACAGTATGCAGCAGAGCAACGGCCAGGACCATTTCTTACTCCACCATCTTCTGTCTGAATAAAACTAGTAATTACTGTGATGTGGCTGAAAGCATTAATTTTTCTTTCCTCAGGAGTGTCTGGTGTAAGGAATATGTTTGTTTGCACTATTCAAATGACACTTTGTTTTACTGTGATAACTATGGGAAATAAAGAAGGAAGTGTTTTATTGTTACTAAAATATACAATGTTCAAAAATTATCATAGTAACAATGCTACAGGGATTGTTATAAAATGATCAATGTGGAAGAAATATTTCGTTTCAGTAAATTAAAGTCATGTTTCCTCTGCTAGTCATCTTTGTAAGAATTACATAAGTTGCAATTTAGATGTCAATACAAACTGGCTCTTCTTTCAAACATTAATCATAGATGACATTTCTTGTATTGTTTAGGTGCTTCAAATTTGCTTATATCACTCCAGATAATAGCATTAAGTGGTGCTATGCACTCTTGTCATAGCTGATCATGAGCTAGGCAGAAAGGGCTGTACAAACCACTGTAATAAGTCACACCGTAAAAATGAGTAAATTCAACTATTTTTAAAAAAGACTTGCAGTGTGTTTTAACAGTTAAAATTTTGACACTGCATTTCTTTCGCTGTATTCTTCCTGCATAATAAATTTAGTGGTGGGTTTTGATATATCAGATTGGACCATTCCCATGTTAGAGAAAAGCATATACTTTTATTTATTTATTTATTTTTTTATTTACATGTCAAGTTCTGTAGGAGCAAATTGAGAAGCAAATCTCCAAGGTCTTGGAACGTGTCAGTACATGAGCTTACAACATAAAAGTAATAACAGATAAAAATAAATGTTCATGAAGCTGAAAGAAAATCAGTCCATAAGTTTAAGCAAATGCTATCAGCAATACAATGAGAATCAGCTTAATTTTTCAAGGAACTCCTCGACAGAATAGAAGGACTGACCCATGAGGAAACTCTTCAGTTTCGATTTGGAAGCACATGGATTACTGCTAAGATTTTTGAATTCGAGTGGCAGCTTATTGAAATGGATGCAGCAGTATACTGCACACCTTTTTGCACAAGGGTTAAGGAAGTCCGATCCAAATGGAGGTTTGATTTCTGCCGAGTATTAACCAAGTGAAAGCTGCTTATTGTTGGAAATAAACTAATATTGGTAACAAGAAACAACAATAAGGAATATTCATATTGAGAGGCCAAAGTCAAAATACCCAGGCTCATGAACAGAGGTCAACAAGAGGTTCGTTAACTCACACCACTTATTGCCCGAACTGCCCGTTCCTGAGCCAAAAATATCCTTCTAGAATGGGAAGAGTTTCCCCAAAACATAATACTATATGACATAAGTGAATGAAAATAAGCAAAGTAGACTAATTTACGTGTTGAAGTATCACTCACTCACGATACCGCTCGAATAGTGAAAATGGCAGTATTAAGTCTTTGAACAAGATCCTGAATGTGGGCTTTCCATGACAGCTTACTATCTATCTGAACACCAAGGAATTTGAACTGTTCAGTTTCACTGATCATATGCCTGCTCTGTGAGATTAAAACGTCAAGTTTTGTTGAATTGTGTGTTTGAAACTGAAAAAACTGAGTCTTACTGTGATTTAATGTTAGTTTATTTTCTACAAGCCATGAACTGAGGTCATGTACTGCACTACTTGAAACTGAGTCAATGTTGCACACAACATCCTTTACTACCAACAGCAAACAGAAATATTTTAGAGTTACCCATAATACTAGAGGGCATATCATTTATATAAATAAGGAACAACACTGATCCCTGGGGCACCCCCCACTTGACAGTACCCACATTACAGCCGTTATCAACCTTGTGAATAATGACCTTTTGCTGCCTGTTGCTAAAGTAAGAGGTGAACCAATTGTTAGCTACTCCCCTTATTCCGTAATGGTCCAACTTCTGGAGCAATATTGTGAGATCAATGCAGTCAAATGCCTTTCTTAAATCAAAAAAATACGCCAAGTTTTCGAAAGTTTTTGTTTAGCCCATCCAGTACCTCACAGAGAAAAGAGAATATAGCATTCTCAGTTGTCAAACGACTTCTAAAGCCGAAATGTACATTTGATAGCAAATCATGTGATATAAAATGATCAATTAACCTTACATACACAGCCTTTTTGATAACTTTTGCAAACACTGATGGCATAGAAATAGGTCTAAAATTATCCACATTGTCCCTTTCTCCCTTTTTATAAAGTGGCTTTACTACTGAGTACTTAATTCGCTCAGGAAACTGACCATTCCTAAAGGAAAAATTACAAATATGGCTAAATATAGGGCTAACATGTGCAGCACAGTACTTTAATATTCTACTAGACACTCGATCAGAACCATGAGAGTCCTTAGTCTTCAGTGATTTAATTATTAATTCAATCTCCCTCTTGTCTGTATCACAGAGGAGTATTTCAGACGTCAATCTCAGAATGGCATTTGCTAAGAAATTTATATGATTTCCTCTAGAAACTAAATTTTTATTTAATTCATCAGCAATGCTCAGAAAATGGTTGTTACATATTGTACATATATCTGATTTATCAGTAACAGAAATATTATTACTGCGAACTGACTTTATATCGTCAACCTTGTGCTGCTGACCAGACACTTCCTTCACAGCTGACCATATGGCTTTAATTTTATCCTGTGTAACAGTTCTGGTCACTAAATGTAGCACTTCTGCTACTAAATGTAACTGTGTTTTCTCTTTTGATGCAAGTCAGTTGTCAGGATGAGCATTCTAAAGCATTATGTCACGGTGAAGATACTAAATAAATTAATTACTTTTCTCTCTTAACAACATGTGGGCAGGGTGGATTCTTCCTTGGCTCAGGTATGAGGTAGAATGAAACAGCATTTTTACATAAGATAACTTTTATTGCAAGTTTCGTACAACTGTTTTCTTACTCGATGTTCTGGCTTGGAGAAGGGCAGCTGTTTTTTGTGTAGCCTTCTGCTGTGGCGGCAGCGTCTGATTACGTGTGGCAGTGTGTATCTCATGTCACCGTCTCGCCCAGCTGACTGGAGATGCGCAGCATGAGGTGGCCCATTTAATTATTGCGAGCGAAGTTGTACATCAGATGGTGATACCTTGGATGTGGCGTCCCAGTGTTTCTCTTCTCTAAGTGGCCGCGTGTGTTGCGCGTCGGCCAGCGGAGCGGCGCGGCAGGGGAAGGCCAGTGTCCCGGACTCGAACAACGGACTCCTGCTTGCCAGTCTTTAGCTATCAGGTCTTCATCCCAGCACACAGGTGACTGCTGATGTGAGGCCGTCTCCTTCCCGTCCTCGCGAGTCACCCAGGTACGTATAAATCAGACTGCAAATACCTTTTAACTTCTGTCTTCTGTGGACGAGGCTGCTGCTTGCTATTCCATTACAGCGGCGGACTTGGTGCGTCTGTGTATGATGTAGTCTCTTCTTGCATGACGGTCTTCAGCATCGAAACTGACTGAAAACTACTGTTACTCCTCTCTTTTCTTCGTCCCTCTTCCTTCGTCTGTCGGGCCCACTGCGTCTCGCGTATTTATTCACTTCAGTTTACTGGAGGTGAACGACTTCATGGTCATTGCCTCTTCTGTCATGTTGAAAAGCTTCTCGAAGAATCTTCTTAACGTTGGTCATTGGCTCTTGGAATGTAGGCCTTTGCTCACATGTGACAACTGAGAAACACGTGAGCCGGTCGGGCGATGCACTGACGGCTGAATCGACAGCGTCCGCTTATGTGGAACTTGCTGACTTCACGGTCATTGTCTCTTCTGCTTTGCTGTTCTGCCCACTGTTTGCCAGTATGTAACTCTCTAAACTAAACCAAGTTTTTCATTTATATTCCAATTTCTACTACACTCTGATTTCACTAATTTATTTACTTAAGTACCACTCAACACCTGTGAATTAGCTATTCTATTTGCATACCACATACTTTTTGCCTTGCTAATAACGTTTTTAAGCACCTTACAATACTGTTTGTAATGGGCTACTGTAGCTTGATTGTAACTACTTCTAACATTTTTATATAATTCCCGCTTTGTTCTACATGATATCCTTATCCCACTACTCAGCCAACCGGGCTGTCCATTACTGCTAGTACCCCATTTAGAATGTTCTAATGGAAAGCAACTCTCGAAGGGCATGAGAAATGTGTTATGGAAAGCATTGTATTTATCATCTATATTATCGGCACTATAAACATCTTGCCACTCTTGTTCTTTGACAAGTTTTGAAAAACTCTCTATTACTGTTGGATTAACTTTCCTATGTAGTTTGTAATTAAACACGACATTGGTTTGAGTACAAAAACCTTTTAGTGTTAAAATTTGTACATCATGGTCGGAAAGGCCATTCACCCTATTAATAACAGAAAGCCCATCTAGTAGTGAAGAATGAATAAAAATATTGTCTGTGATTGTGCTACTGTTCCCCTGCACACCAATTGGAAAAAAACAGTTTGCATCAGATCATATGAATTTAGGAGATCTACCAACATCCTTTTTTTGCACAATCATGTACAAAATTAATATTGAAGTCACCACATATAACTACTTTCTGGTACTTCCTACAAAGTGAATCAAGAACCCTCTCTAGCTTAAGCAAAAATGCTCTGAAGTTGGAGTTACGGGACCTGTGAACAACGGCAGTTAGAAGTTTAGTTTCACTAAATTCAACTAATGCTGCACAACTTTCAAATATCTGTTCAGTGCAGTGTCGTGGTACGCCTATGGACTAAAATGAAATACTGTTTTTACGTACAGAGCCAATCCCCCACCCCGCAAGGAACTCCTTGAGAAACAGCCAGCTAATCTGTAGCCTGGTAAAGGAAGCCTCTGAATTATCAAATTATTTAAGTAGTGCTCTGATATACCAATAATTTCAGAGTTAACATCTATTAGCAGTTCACTAACTTTATCTCTAATACCTCTTATATTTTGATGAAATATGCTAATTCCTTCTCTACTTGGAAACATTACATCCTCTGGAGGTGAGCCCTTAGTTAGAGGCACTTACTTTAAGCAGGTATACCTATCAGATGACTTCAGTTTAAAAAAGGTGCAGCTCTAACACCAACTACTACAGGAATTTTTCCATGAGTGATACCACTGCCACCACCACCACCCACTACACTGTCACCTATAAGCTTAGCCAGCCTCCCCATCCCATACCTATTGAGGTGCAGGCCATGCCTAGTGAAACCCCATCTACTGATAGACCCAACTAGCACCACTGAGATGTGATCCACCCCTCCGCCATCAGTCACCCTCCCCAGCCCCACATTAACGCGCCTAACAGCCGCATTAAGGTGAGGCCGATCATGACGCTGGAACAGTTGCAAGAAGTGCACATTAGTGCCACTAGTTTGAGTAACTATCTTAACCACGTCACCACTGACATCATATTCCCCATCCCTATCGAGACTGTTCCCTGTTCCACCCACTATCACTATCTAATCCTCTTTCGTAAAATTCTTACATAACTCCCCTATGCTTTCAGTCACCTGAGCCAACCCTGCACTAGGCTTCACAATGCTGGTGACCTGGCACTCACTCCCCAACACTTCCTGCAACTGCTGGCCCACACCTCTACTGTGGGAACTACCTAGCAGCAGAACCTTCTTTCTGCTAGACTTTGCAACTAACCTAGGCCTCCTAATTGCTGAGGACTGCTGCAAGTTACCTACATCTACAGCTACACGAGGCTCCTCTCCCCTCAACTCTGACAGTTGGTCGTATCTATTGCATGTATGCAAAGTAAAACTGTCTGAGTACATCCTCTTCCTAGCTACCTTCTTGCCGACTGCCAGTTCCCATTCCCCACCACCCTTCACCCTCCTCAACCTATCTAGTTCCTCCTTTGCGCATTGTAACTGCACCTGAAGGGCACAGATCTCATGCTCCTGCTCCTCTATTAACTTGTTTCTACTACAGGTTCTACATTCCCAGGAGAGGATCTCCCTAAAATGACCACTGGTCTCCCCACTGCATTCCCCCCCAATGAAAATACTTTGAACAAATCCCACAGTGCAATCCACTACTCACAACCCTATGACAGAGCCCACACTTTTCATTCATGGTATAATTTTACAGTTACTGAAAACAACTATCACAAAATTATTAGCTAAAACCCAAAAATTAAAACAACCACTGTAACACTAAGCAAAGTTAAAACACTAAATGAAAATTTTACTGAAATATTTCACTAGAAAGAATAATAAACGTCAGTTGAAAACTAAAGCATGAAATTTACTAAACGACTTCAACACACTGAAAACACAGAGCACAAATAAGTTTGTCAGTACTTAGCTTATAACCGCTACAGCTGTAGTGCATGCCACAAAATGTAAACACACTACTGAGGTGCGAGGCTTAGACGAACGACAAAAGCAGACTCACAAATAATAGACCACTCGAGTCAATAACACAGGAAGAAAGACTGAGATTAATGAAAATCCACTAATAAGTTACTTTTATGGCAAATATTAAAACAAATAAACTTTAAAATACATAAATGAAGTCTAAAATTTATAAAATATTAACAAGCTATTTCAACAGCAGTGCAGCACATGTGACGTCACACCAAAGACTCCACTACTCATTCTGTTATTCTAATATGTATAACTTTACACAGAATACTATCAGTTTTCTAAACACTGCAAAAGACTTAATGTGAAAACTTGTGATAACTGGAAGTTACATCTGTCAGTCCAAATATTCTGACAAAACTGCATAAAATGGCATAGTACCAAGCTTTGATCCTTATATGGAGGTGGGTGTGGCAACTTTAAATGTGGAGAGAGCCCCTTGTGCCATTTGATGACACTTCATCCTGTGGTAGATCAGTGTTCCCAAGAGCGGCCTCACATGAATTATTTTGGCCATCCACTGGAAGGTGCCTGATGGTACTTCCCTTGTATATATAAGTGGACCTGACAGTCAGTAGTTTTACTCCAGATAATGATGGTGGAGACAGCTGTTGAAGCTCAAGGATTTTTTAAAAAAATGACATGGATTGAAAACTGAGAAACTTTTGTTCAGGTTTCTGAGGTGACTCTAGAAGAATTATATTAGCATCTTAATTTCCTTTAGAGATACACCACGTTTTTTTAGAATCATAAAAAGGAATCAATTCAGAGTTCATATTTTGTCCTGTTTCACATTACTTGTTGGTATTATCCCTGAGATATTCAAACAGTGTGACATACCCAAAACACTCATCACTTTTCTTTCCATTTGCTATTCATTATACTAAGTGGAAATTTTGTCCACATCATCCTGCATTTTCTTGCAATTCTCCGAGGAAGATATTATGCTGTACACAAAAGCAACATCAGCAAACAATCTGATACTGCTGCTGACCCTATCTGATAACTCATTTATGTACACTGAGACCACTGAACATTCAATTACACTTCTGTGGGGCATGTGTGATTTTTGTTGGACAGTCTGAATGCAGATTGTTATTAGCCAAAGGTTTAGTGGGCATTCATATATCTGTGAAGATATATGCATGTGTGCGAGTGTACATCTGTCCTTTTTTTCCCCTAAGGGAAGTCTTTCCGCTCCCGGGATTGGAATGACTCCTTACCCTCTCCCTTAAATCCCACATCCTTTCGTCTTTCCCTCTCCTTCCTGAAGAAGCAACCATCGGTTGCGAAAGCTAGTAATTCTGTGTGTGTGTGTTTGTGTGTTTTGTTCTTGTGCCTGTCTGCCGGCGCTTTCCCGCTTGGTAAGTCTTGGAATCTTTGTTTTTAATATATTTTTCCCATGTGGAAGTTTCTTTCTATTTTATTTACATCATCATTAATGTGAAGATACTTTGTATGACTGTATAACAGTTGCTAGTTGACGATGTGACACATTGTCAAAAAATTTTCAGAAATCTAGGATCATGATACAATCCATTCACTCCTCTTTCAAGAAATACTATTTTTAAATAGATAAAGCAAATATACAAACTGTTTGAAACTTCCTCATCCTCCTCCTCATCATCTTCATCATCATCATCACCAGGATTTCCTTCCAGTGAACTGGGTAGGAACTTTGTGAACAACATGCCTCCACTGGTTTCTGTCCGGGTATAACTTTTCCCTCTCCGCTACATCCCATGTTACGACTCTACTCTGTTGAAACTCCCTGTCAGATTGAAACTGTGAGTGGGATCGGGACTTGAACCCAGGACCTTTGCCTTTCATAGGAAAGTGCTCTACTGAACGAGCAACCCAAGCACAATTCACTATCCAAACCTCATAGCTTTAATTCTGCCATTACTTTATCTCCTACCTTTGAAACTTCACAGAAGTTCTCCTACACAACTTGAGGGACTAGCACTCCCGGAAGAAAGAATACTGTGGAGACTTAGCTTAGGCACAGCCTGGGGAATGTGTCCACAGTTGTGGCTGCGTAGTTCAGTTGGTAGAGCACTTCCCTGCAAAAGGCAAAGATCCTCAGTTCAAAACTTAGTCTAGCACACTATTTTAATCTGCCAGGAATTTCCGAATCAGCCTGCACTGTGCTGCAGAGTGAAAAATTCTTTCTACATACCTTTTAGTTTTAAAGGAAAGAAGAGAAGGCTGTGACAAGTCAGAGGTTTGAGTTAGTCTTTAGGATGAGTCTGGAAGCTAATGCGCCACTTTTCTTTGTGACATGATTACCCATCACAGATCAGTCAGACAGGTTGGAGAGAAGGTGGGAGGATCCTTAGTTTTTGAATGGTGGATAGCTAAATTGTCTCTGTGCTCTTGGATGGTTAGAATGGGTTCTTCCATGAATCCTTATGTTGTGGTCGTGTTGAATTTATGATGGAGAAAATTTTAGAGCAACACTAAGCTATGAAGTTTTCTGTGAAGCTCAAAAAGATGCCACTGGAAACTTTTTGAATGTTTGAGGAAGCTTTCAATTGAACAGATGGCACAAGATGTTTAGAGAATGTTGGTAGAAGGTCACTGATGAGGTCCGCACAGTACGCCCATCAAAATTGCAAACAGTTATGACTCATGTGTGCCAGGTACTGAATTCAGGCCATTGAATGAGTGCATGCTTGTCATCAGAATTACCAGACTTGATGGAAATGAGTGTTGATGAGATTGTATTGGAAGACTTGGCCATAATAAGGTGCCAGCTCACACCGCCTTTGTTGTCATGCCTGTATCAGTGTGACAACAATGCCACAGCCACCCTACAGTCCTGACCTGGCACTGGTGGACTTTTCTTGTTTCCTTAGTTGAAACGGGCCTCAAAGGAAAGCATCTCATGTCACTGGACAATGTGGAAACTATTCCAATGGATTCCCTGAAGAACATCCAGAAATCTTACGATGCATGGAAATCTTGCTGTCAGAAATGTATTGATGCAGAAGGATCATACTTCCGAGAATTTTATGTTGTTGAACCTGTAAGTGATGCATTACTTTCAGGACAAACCCTGTGTGAGGAGCACTTAGGTGACACAGTCAGTAAGTAGTATGTTGCCTGTGAAAGGAGATGTTTGGCCTCTCCTGGTTCACAAATTTGAGTTGTCACAAGTAGTTATTCAGTTATGATGGAACTTTTTCAACAAAACTTTTACATTTACATAAAAATTAAAAATCAATGATTTTTGGAAAACCAACAGTATCGCAGTGAACACACTACTTGGTAAAATGTGGTTTAACATGTTTCTCTGTCACTGATGTTGTAGGGCTTCAAAAGTAAGATTTAATACTTTTACAAACTTCTGTGAGAAGCACCCTGAAGGAAAATATTAGCCAGCCATTCTCTCTTTCTGCAGCTTTACAAAAAAGTAGTCTTAATAATCCATTACTACTTCACATTTCTCACTTGATTACCTGACTCAAGCCTATGCCAGCCACTGAAGCCACCAAGAGCATACAGACATCCTTTGTTTGCAATGAGCTTCAATCCAGAGCGGGAGACACCCAATTCCTGGATGAATGTCCATGAATCAGTTTCTGGATCATAAATTTCTACGCTGTCAAGTACTTCAGTCCCATTGAAGCCTCCTGCTACATATATCTACAAAAGAAATAGAAATTAGTATGACATGTCGCTTTTGAAGTGTGACTATGAATTTCAGTTATGAGAAAATATTTCCCTGACTATGTATGAAAAGATTGATAGTAACTCCAACTGGTCACCAGGTAGACATCTTTTGCACCAGCAGCTCTCCACACACTAAATGTGCTGACAAGATAAGATAAAGCTCCATAAAATGTTTTTACTACATGCCTTCTGAAGTGATGTGCAATTACTGAAAACACGATTTTTAACGAAACACTGATACCATGCAAAAGCAGATGAAAGTGCAAACAAATGTTTGTGATCACTATAAGGTATGATGAACAAGGGAAATCAAGTACACAAAATGAAATCAGTGCTACTGGTCACTTCGTTATTTGATTCACAAGGAAGTATCACACCAATGATGAGTAACATGAACTAATACCCTGAAGCACCACAGAAACTGGTATAGGCATTCATATTCAAATACAGAGATACGTGTAAACAGGCTGCAGTCGACAATTCCTATATAAAACAACAAGTGTCTGGTGCAGTTGTTAGATCAGTTACTGCTGCTACAATGGCAGGTTATCAAGATTTAAATGAATTTGAACATGGTGTTATAGTCGGTGCACAAGTGCTGGGAAACAGTATCTCCAAGGTAGTGACGAAGTGGGGATTTTCCCACATGACCATTTCATGAGTGTACTGTGAATATCAGGAATGCAGTAAAACATCAAATCTTGACATCCCTGCTGCTCGAAAAAGATCCTGCAAGAACGGGATCAATGACAAATGAAGAGAGTTGTTCAAAGTGCAACCCTTTCGCAAACTGCTGCTCAATTCAATGCTGGGCCGTCAACAAGTTCAGCATGTGAACCATTCAATGAAACATCATTGGTATGGGCTTTCAGAGCTGAAGGCCCACTGTGTACCCTTGATGACTGCATGACACATATCTTTACATCTTGCTTGGGCCTATCAACACTGACATTGGACTGTTGATGTCTGGAAACATGTATACAGGGTGTTACAAAAAGGTACGGCCAAACTTTCAGGAAACATTCCTCACACAGAAATAAAGAATAGATGTTATGTGGACATGTGTATGGAAACACTTCATTTCCATGTTAGAGCTCATTTTAGTTTCATCAGTATGTACTTTACTTCCTCGATTCACCACCAGTTGGCCCAATGGAAGGAAGGTAATGTTGACTTTGGTGCTTGTGTTGACATGTGACTCATTGCTCTACAGTACTAGCATCAAGCACATCAGTATGTAGCATCAACAGGTTAGTGCTCATCACCAACGTGGTTTTGCAGTGAGTGCAATGTTTACAAATGCGGAGTTGGCAGATGCCCATTTGATGTACGGATTAGCACGGGGCAATAGCTGTGGCACGGTACGTTTGTATTGAGACAGATTTCCAGAACGAAGGTGTCCCGACAGGAAGACGTTCGAAACAATTGATCGGCGTCTTAGGGAGCACGGAACATTCCAGCCTATGACTCGCAACTGGGGAAGACCGAGAATGATGAGGACACCTTCAATGAACGAGGCAATTCTTCGTGCAGTTGACGATAACCCTAATGTCAGTGTCAGAGAAGTTGCTGCAGTACAAGGCAACGTTGACCATGTCACTGTATGGAGAGTTCTATGGGAGAACCAGTTGTTTACATACCATGTACAGCATGTGCAGGCGCTATCAGCAGCTGATTCGCCTCCACGGGTACACTTCTGCGAATGGTTCATCCAACATTGTGTCAATCCTCATTTCAGTGCAAATGTTCTCTTTACGGATGAGGCTTCATCCCCACATGATCGAATTTTAAATTTTTACAATCAACATGTGTGGGCTGACGAGAATCCGTACGCAGTTGTGCAATCACGTCATCAACACAGATTTTCTGTGAACGTTTGGACAGGCATTGTTGGTAATGTCTTGATTGGGCCCCATGTTCTTCCACATACGCTCAATGGAGCACGTTATCATGATTTCATATGGGACACTCTACTTGTGTTGCTAGAACATGTGCCTTTACAAGTATGACACAACATGTGGTTCATCCATGATGGAGCTCCTGCATATTTCAGTCGAAGTGTTCGTACGCTTCTCAACAACAGATTCAGTGACCAATGGCCTCCATGCTCTCCTGACCTCAACCCTCTTGACTTTCATTTATGGGGGCCTTTGAAAGCTCTTGTCTATGCAACCCTGGTACCAAATGTAGAGACTCTTCATGCTCGTATTGTGGATGGCTGTGATACAATACGCCATTCTCCAGGGCTGCATCAGCGAATCAGGGATTCCATGCGACGGAGGGTGGATGCATGTATCCTCGCTAACGGAGGAAATTTTGAACATTTCCTGTAACAAAGTGTTTCAAGTCACACTGGTACGTTCTGTTGCTGTGTGTTCCCATTCCATGATTAATGTGATTTGAAGAGAAGTAATAAAATGAACTCTAACATGGAAAGTAAGCGTTTCTGGACACATGTCCACATAACATACACTCCTGGTCAGACCCACCATACTTGCTCCGGACACTGCGAGAGGTCTGTACAAGCAATGAACACACGCACGGCACAGCGGTCACACCAGTAACTGCGGTGATGGCCGTCGAATGGCGCTAGCTGCGCAGCATTTGTGCACCGCCGCCGTCAGTGTCAGCCAGTTTGCCGTGGCATACGGAGCTCCATCGCAGTCTTTAACACTGGTAGCATGCCGCGACAGCGTGGACGTGAACCGTATGTGCAGTTGACGGACTTTGAGCGAGGGCGTATAGTGGGCATGCGGGAGGCCGGGTGGACGTACCGCCGAATTGCTCAACACGTTGGGCGTGAGGTCTCCACAGTACATCGATGTTGTCGCCAGTGGTCGGCGGAAGGTGCACGTGCCCGTCGACCTGGGACCGGACCGCAGCGACGCACGGATGCACGCCAAGACCATAGGATCCTACGCAGTGCCGTAGGGGACCGCACCGCCACTTCCCAGCAAATTAGGGACACTGTTGCTCCTGGAGTATCGGCGAGGACCATTCGCAACCGTCTCCATGAAGCTGGGCTACGGTCCCGCACACCGTTAGGCCGTCTTCCGCTCACGCCGCAACATCGTGCAGCCCGCCTCCAGTGGTGTCGCGACAGGCGTGAATGGAGGGACGAATGGAGACGTGTCGTCTTCAGCGATGAGAGTCGCTTCTGCCTTGGTGCCAATGATGGTCGTATGCGTGTTTGGCGCCGTGCAGGTGAGCGCCACAATCAGGACTGCATACAACCGAGGCACACAGGGCCAACACCCGGCATCATGGTGTGGGGAGCGATCTCCTACACTGGCCGTACACCTCTGGTGATCGTCGAGGGGACATTGAATAGTGCACGGTACATCCAAACCGTCATCGAACCCATCGTTCTACCATTCCTAGACCGGCAAGGGAACTTGCTGTTCCAACAGGACAATGCACGTCCGCATGTATCCCGTGCCACCCAACGTGCTCTAGAAGGTGTAAGTCAACTACCCTGGCCAGCAAGATCTCCGGATCTGTCCCCCATTGAGCATGTTTGGGACTGGATGAAGCGTCGCCTCACGCGGTCTGCACGTCCAGCACGAACGCTGGTCCAACTGAGGCGCCAGATGGAAATGGCATGGCAAGCCGTTCCACAGGACTACATCCAGCATCTCTACGATCGTCTCCATGGGAGAATAGCAGCCTGCATTGCTGCGAAAGGTGGATATACACTGTACTAGTGCCAACATTGTGCATGCTCTGTTGCCTGTGTCTATGTGCCTGTGGTTCTGTCAGTGTGATCATGTGATGTATCTGACCCCAGGAATGTGTCAATAAAGTTTCCCCTTCCTGGGACAATGAATTCACGGTGTTCTTATTTCAATTTCCAGGAGTGTATATATATTAAGAACAATAAGGGACCCAAGACTGAACCTTGTGGGACACCATTCTTGATACCTCCCCAGTTAGAGGAGTATGCTGGTTTTTGCAGACTATCTGTACTGTTAATTTCAACCTTCTGCATTCTTCCAGTTAAGTTTGGATTAAACCATTTGTGCACTGTTCCATTCATACCACAATACTTAAGCTCATCTATAAGAATTTCTATAAGACTTTCACATATCAAATGCTCATCGTTTTGCAAGACTAACTACAGCATTTGATACCACCATCATCAAAACAATGGACAAAAATGACTTAAAATGCAACATGCATAGCAATAAAAATAATTATAGTTATTCTAATGACAACATATTAGTTGACTTCGCAAACTTACCTCAAACTGTCACCTTTAATCTACTCTATGGGATATTCTACATGTCTATCTGCCAAAACCTATAACCAAACAATAATACTGACTCAAAACTAAATTCAACATTCTATTTGGATGCCACATGCCACAGCATAATTACATCAAAGTAAGTATTTAAGATTCAAAACCAATTACATGGCGAGAATGTTGTCAGCTGTAATTTTAATAATACGGTAGTGTATCTACATCTGTGGTTGAACTGTTATTGGTAAATTAAACAGTTGTGTCTGCAACATTTGAAATAATAAACATCTTTGCTGTACGTAACATAATGTTAGTAAAATGACTTATGGAAGACTAATTCAGATTTAGCTTTCATGTGAACATGTGGATTCCATTTTCAGCTCTAGTACTATGAAATATCAGAGATGACCAGCATTGCCAATACCAATATTCCAAAGTCCCCAAAAATCTGGGAGAAATCCCCCAAATTTGGCGAGAAAAATTTCCTACTGCCCCACATAATAGGTTATGTGAGTTTTTCATAGTGCTCATCTTATATTTTATATAAATTTTATTTTTATAAATTATTGATTACATTATTTCATGCTCATCATGTGCTTTTATTCTTCATAAAATTTAAGTATTTACAAGAAAAAAGAGAAATATAAGTACTTAAAAAGGCCACACAAACCTTTTTCACATGATGTGATGGTTTGCTCTATGCATGTGCTCAACAGCTTTCTTTCACATGTACTCAGCCATTGTTATGTTCAGTCTCGCTTAAGTAATTTCTATACAGAAAAGAGTATTTATGTATCCTGTTTATATAAGAGTGGTTGAAATATTTTCTATGAAACTCATTGTGAACTTAACGTCTTGAAAATCATTACTGTCAACACCAGCAACAAACTTACCAACCACAAAATTATCGATGTGACAGCTATGATATATTGGTAAATAGCAAAACCTCAAAGTCCCCACACACTCCCCACATAATGCCACTCCCCACAGAATTTCCAGCTGAACTGAAATTCCCCACAGTTTGTGGAATTACCCACGAACTGGCCAAAGACTGTGAATGAGTAAATAGCTAGTTGGGCACTCTGAATTCGCAAAGGATCATGGTAGTGTGACCATAGCAACAATTATCAGTTTGGTTGGCAATTGAGGGTCCCTTATACTATGTTATCTCCATATGTTTGTGAGACAAACTACCAATGTGTTCTTGACTTGTAACAGTGCAGAAGTCTGTAAATTTGCTTTATGTAATAAAACGATTCACGTATAGCTGTGTCACATGTAGCACACCATTTGGCAGTGGTAATAGTGCGCCTTAGTACCTAACGTCTACAAGTCTATTCTTTCGAAATACAGTTAAATTTCCCCCAAAATCTAACTGCTGTCTTTTTTGTGTTTTAACCAACTTCCCGTACCTAGTAGTATGCATGCTTCACTCTTTTTTAGGAGTTCTTCAATCTCTGGCTCTACTTTGTTGCAAATGTTTCAGCAGTTAATTACTAGGATTTTAACTTTCTGTGTAATCTCATTTTTATGGTAGAAAACCTCAAACCTTTCCGTATAACACTGGGGTGTGTTGATGAATTCTCTTTCTACAATTGAATTTTTCTACTACATTTTTCTCTTTCCAGTACTATATTTATAAACGTTATAGTTGTTCCAGAATAGTTATTGATTGCTGTCAATAAAGTTCATAAGGAAAGCTGTTGTCAGTATGCCATAATGTTAAAGGACTACCTAAAGTGGAACTGCCTGTCACAGTTTTTCTATGTATAAAACAGCTTCAATAGCTCTGTTTTAAGAAAAGGAAGTCTTTCACATAGCTCAATGTTTCTGACCTCATATCTCCTATGTGTCATATAATGATATAATTTTGTGGGTACATTCAGTGCTATACACGGACACTCTCTCCAAAAGTATTGCGAAGACAGTTGGTAGCAAAGAAGAAATAAATTAAAATGTCATGCCAAAAAAGGCAGTTCTACTGCTTGAATAGGAAAAATGTAGTGAGCGCTAACCTTTTATTCCTTTCATCGTGTTGTGGTAGTGCCAGCGACAGAAAGTTTTTTAAAGGTTTGAAATTATGATTAAAATTTTTTGGAAGCGGCTCAGAGTTTCAATCTCAAGTACTAACTGAATATAGTGTGGGTTCCAGAAAGAATTTCTCACTCTGTTGAGGAGTATACGCTGATATGAACCTTCCTAAGAGATGAAAACTGTGTACCACATCGAGAGTCGATCTCGAGACCTTTGCTTCTTTTTTCCCTCACCACTTTTTGTGTTCTTCAACTAGCTTCTGTTCTGTAGTGTTCTTTTTTCAGCTAGTAGATGAAAATGTAGAACATAACCATGGACCTTGCCGCTGGTGGGGAGGCTTGCGTGTCTCAGCGATACAGATAGCCGTACCGTAGGTGCAACCACAACGGAGGGTTATCTGTTGAGAGGCCAGAGAAACGTGTGGTTCCTGAAGAGGGGCAGCAGCCTTTTCAGTAGTTGCAGGGGCAACAGTCTGGATGATTGACTGATCTGGCCTTGTAACAATAACCAAAACAGCCTTGCTGTGCTGGTACTGCGAACGGTTGAAAGCAAGGGGAAACTACAACCGTAATTTTTCCCGAGGGCATGCAGCTTTACTGTATGATTAAATGATGATGGCATCCTCTTGGGTTAAATATTCCGGAGGTAAAATAGTCCCCCATTCGGATCTCTGGGCGGGGACTACTCAAGAGGATGTTGTTATCAGGAGAAAGAAAATTGGCGTTCTACGGGTCGGAGCGTGGAATGTCAGATCCCTTAATTGCGCAGGCAGGTTAGAAAATTTAAAAAGGGAAATGGATAGGTTAAAGTTAGATATAGTGGGAATTAGTGAAGTTCGGTGGCAAGAGGAACAAGACTTCTGGTCAGGTGACTACAGGGTTATAAACACAAAATCAAATAGGGGTAATGCAGGAGTAGGTTTAATAATGAATAGGAAAATAGGAATGCGGGTAAGCTACTACAAACAGCATAGTGAACGCATTATTGTGACCAAGATAGATACGAAGCCCACACCTACTACAGTAGTACAAGTTTATATTCCAATTAGCTCTGCAGATGACGAAGAAATTGAAGAAATGTATGATCAAATAAAATAAATTATTCAGATAGTGAAGGGTGACGAAAATTTAATAGTCATGGGTGACTGGAATTCGGTAGTAGGAAAAGGGAGAGAAGGAAACGTAGTAGGTGAATATGGACTGGGGCAAAGAAATGAAAGAGGAAGCCGCCTGGTAGAATTTTGCACAGAGCACAACTTAATCATAGGTAACACTTGGTTCAAGAATCATAAAAGAAGGCTGTATACATGGAAGAAGCCTGGAGATACTGACAGTTTTCAGATAGATTATATAATGCTACGACAGAGATTTAGGAACCAGGTTTTAAATTGTAAGACATTTCCAGGGGCAGATGTGGACTCTGACCACAATCTATTGGTTGTGAACTGTAGATTAAAACTGAAGAAACTGCAAAAAGGCGGGAATTTAAGGAGATGGGACCTGGATAAACTAAAAGAACCAGAGGTTGTACGGAGTTTGAAGGAGAGCATAAGGGAGCAATTGACAGGAATGGGGGAAAGAAATACAGTAGAAGAAGAATGGGTAGCTTTGAGGGATGAAGTAGTAAAGGCAGCAGAGGATCAAGTAGGTAAAAAGACGAGGGCTAGTAGAAATCCTTGGGTAACAGAAGAAATATTGAATTTAATTGATGAAAGGAGAAAATATAAAAATGCAGTAAATGAAGCAGGCAAAAAGGAATACAAACGTTTCAAAAATGAGATCGACAGGAAGTGCAAAATGGCTAAGCAGGGATGGCTAGAGGACAAATGTAAGGATGTAGAGGCTTATCTCACTAGGGGTAAGATAGATACTGCCTACAGGAAAATTAAAGAGACCTTTGGAGAAAAGAGGACCACTTGTATGAACATTAAGAGCTCAGATGGAAACCCAGTTCTAACCAAAGAAGGGAAAGCAGAAAGGTGGAAGGAGTATATAGAGGGTCTATACAAGGGCGATGTACTTGAGGACAATATTATGGAAATGGAAGAGGATGTAGTAGAAGATGAAATGGGAGATACGATACTGCGTGAAGAGTTTGACAGAGCACTGAAAGACCTGAGTCGAAACAAGGCCCCCAGATTCGATAACATTCCATTGGACCTACTGACAGCCTTGGGAGAGCAAGTCCTGACAAAACTCTACCGTCTGGTGAGCAAGATGTATGAGACATGTGAAATACCCTCAGACTTCAAGAAGAATATAATAATTCCAATCCCAAAGAAAGCATGTGTTGACAGATGTGAAAATTATCGAACTATCAGTTTAATAAGTCACAGCTGTAAAATACTAACCCGAGTTCTCTACAGACGAATGGAAAAACTAGTAGAAGCCGACCTCGGGGAAGATCAGTTTTGATTCCGTAGAAATGTTGGAACACGTGAGGCAATACTGACCCTACGACTTATCTTAGAAGCTAGATTAAGGAAGGGCAAACCTACGTTTCTAGCATTTGTAGACTTAGAGAAAGCTTTTGACAATGTTGACTGGAATACTCTCTTTCAAATTCTGAAGGTGGCAGGGGTAAAATACAGGGAGCGAAAGGCTATTTACAATTTGTACAGAAACCAGATGGCAGTTATAAGAGTCGAGGGACATGAAAGAGAAGCAGTGGTGGGGAAGGGAGTGAGACAGGGCTGTAGTCTATCCCCGATGTTATTCAATCTGTATATTGAGCAAGCAGTGAAGGAAACAAAAGAAAAATTCGGAGTAGGTATTAAAATCCATGGAGAAGAAATAAAAACTTTGAGGTTCGCCGATGACATCGTAATTCTGTCAGAGACAGCAAAGGACTTGGAAGAGCAGTTGAACGGAATGGATAGTGTCTTGAAAGGAGGATATAAGATGAACATCAACAAAAGCAAAACGAGGATAATGGAATGTAGTCGAATTAAGTCGGGTGATGCTGAGGGAATTAGATTAGGAAGTGAGACACTTAAAGTAGTAAAGGAGCAAAATAACTGATGATGGTCGAAGTAGAGAGGATATAAAATGTAGACTGGCAATGGCAAGAAAAGCGTTTCTGAAGAAGAGACGTTTGTTAACATCGAGTATAGATTTAAGTGTCAGGAAGTCATTTCTGAAAGTATTTGTATGGAGTGTAGCCATGTATGGAAGTGAATCATGGACGATAAATAGTTCGGACAAGAAGAGAATAGTAGCTTTCGAAATGTGGTGCTACAGAAGAATGCTGAAGATTAGATGGGTAGATCACATAACTAATGAGGAAGTATTGAATCGGATTGGGGAGAAGAGATGTTTGTGGCACAACTTGACCAGAAGAAGGGATCGGTTGGTAGGACATGTTCTGAGGCATCAAGGGATCACCAGTTTAGTATTGGAGGGCAGCGTGGAGGGTAAAAATCGTAGAGGGAGACCAAGAGATGACTACACTAAGCAGATTCAGAAGGACGTAGGTTGCAGTAGGTACTGGGAGATGAAGAAGCTTGCACAGGTTAGAGTAGCATGGAGAGCTGCATCAAACCAGTTTCAGGACTGAAGACCACAACAACAACAACAATGTAATTAATAAGAATATGGAAAGATTGGGAGGGCGACATCCCATTACGTCTTTGAGTGAAACTCGTCGTCTCCACATGCATTGATAAGTTTGTGTCTTTTCGCTGTTTATCTTTTTCTGGTGTCTGTATTTTCCAACGGCAGTCTGCGAAACTTTAAACTTCTGCTTCTCAGGCTTCTTTGCCTTCAATCCACTGTATTTCCGTCGTTTTACTCTGTCGTTCTCCTTCCTGTCCTTCTCTCAGGTGTCATGTGTAACTTCACGCTCTCCAGCTCGCTAGGGGTTCCATAACTGCATTTATGAGAAAGTTTGCGTATGAAGTTGGGGTTCACTAAAGTCGATTGTGCTGTGGTTTTAGGTATGTTCAGAAGTCCCCAGCACTACGTTCCGTACTCTAGGGAATGTAAATACTGCTTCTCCTTTCTACCAATTGTCTGTGTTTGTCTTCACATTTGAGTAAAGGTCACCTTCCGACAATAACAGACTACTGAAGGTGATGGTGTGTGGCGATGTACGTTGGATGAATGCTAAGGGGTTTCTAGCCGCTTTCCATATTTCATGCATGGTTCTACATACAAACTGATGTTTGATGTTCATCAGTAAGTATCTCGCACATGACAAGCTGCACAGAGATGGGAGTCCATAAGATATATAGCTTGCAATCGGGAAGTCGTGAGGAGTTTCCTATTGACCATATAATACCACAAGGCCATCTCACTCGTTGGGAAATATGAGTGATGGTCACCTTTCTGTATGATGTTCCAATCGACCTCTCAGTACTTATTGAGTCCATAAGATATGTAGCTTGCAATCGGGAAGTCGTGAGGAGTTTCCTATTGACCACATAATACCACAAGGCCATCTCATTCGTTGGGAAATATGAGTGATGACACTTTTCTATATGATGGTACAATCGACTTCTCAGTACTTACAATTTACATTTGTTTTGTCATGGGCCATGGTCAAATATTTGTATACTGCTCGGACTGTAGCTAGGTGTGTCTCGGCAAAGCCCATGCTGATGGAGCTGTATTCAGTCAAAAAATATTTGAGATTTTGGAGGTAATTTGGTCTGTAGTAAACGTCCACCGACGCTACAAGACTGACTGGCACTATTTTGTTCAGTAAAAAGACGACGATACTAATCGGCGAATAAAAAATCCACCTTTTGTACGTGGAACTTAAAGCTCGTGCCTTCGTATATATGTCGGTGAGTTTCAGTCCGCCATTATAGTTCATACAGGGATCAGAGTCTATGTTGACATATACCTGTGCGTACTTTATTAAGTAATCTTTGTAATTGACTGCTACCGTGTGTCGAATGTCTCAAGTGAATTTTACTCCCAGGCACTTCATGGCCTTGATCTTCTTTATCTGTCCGTAATTGACGTCATTTGCATAGGAGCAGCAGACGAACCTATGGCCCAGACTCATGACTCCCTGGAATTGTCTGTTCCAAGCACTTAACAATGGCTCGATGGCTATAGGAAAAAGTCGTGCCATTGACTTCGGACAGCCTTGTCTAACTGATCTATTGATTGTTATCAGCTACAACGTTCGGTTGTTTATCAGTATTGTGGACTACGAGTTCTTGCAAAAAGCGTGTGATGATTGTCACGAAATGATGTGTGAAGGTCATTGCCTGTACGGTCTTCAGTAAATGCTACTGGTTTACCCTGTCAAAGGCTTCTTCAAAATCGAGCATAGCCATGGCGCATGGGATGCCAGAATCATCCGCTACTGCTATTAATGTTTCGATAATCACACAGGGTAGCATGAGTGTGGCAGTCTTTAAGACACTGGTTTATTTCAGGGTTGTGACTGTGTTCGTTACTGGTTTCAGACTCTTAGATATGATCCTAGCAAATACCTTGTAGTCACTGTTTAAAAGAGTTGATGGTAATGTAGTGCCAATTCCCCCTATGGCGTGTTAGGAACTAGTATAATCACGCCTTCGCAAAAATTTTGTGGCATGTCTCTGCTTGCGTCCATCATTCCTGGCATATGCACTTTAGTGTTGGTTTCTGACTTTTCAATTTGCGGTAGAATTTCACCAATGCACCATCAGTGCCAGGTGATTTGTCTCTTGGCCTTTCATCAGCATGTTGTCCACCCCTCTCTGATATCATCTCCAGTCGCTAGAGTGGTGGCATGCTATATGCCTCCCCTCCCCTCCTTAACTGTCCCATAATTGTGGGTGCACAGGATGGAATTAGTACCGCTTACATAGGTTGTCATAGGTGGTACATGGGAGGCAGATGTCTCTGCCAATGCTCTGAATCAATGGGGCTTCAGGTACCTACTGTTCCTGTGGGTTTGGAACTTGGACAACTCAGGGCAAGAGTTCCATTTACATAAGTAGCCTACTACCCATCATCTGTGATGGTCTCAAAATGATGGCTTATGGGGTGGAAAGAGATCATGCTCGTGCCCCACTGGAGGCAGAGGTGAGATGTATCTGTGGGCAGTGTGTGGAAGTCTGGGAGGCTGTGGTCTAGACCTGATCTGACTGGGAGGCATAGGTGGTAGTGCTGAGCGATCTCATGTTATTATGTGGTCCATAATTCGAGCTGACTGTGATGTTGTAAAAGTTCCTCTTGTCCTCCCGGTACTTCAAATATTTTATGCCCACTTGAATCGACAATAGTGTATGTCTATACATGAGAGCCCAAATTAACGATTGTGTCTGTGATGACTGATTACAGTGTGTTGGTCACAGGAGATAAAAGTACACACAGTGCCCACTACCATGAACCCTCTTGGCTGGGCTGTAGCCAAGTGTGTGGATGGCTCTATAAGAAGAGGAATAGCATTTCATAACTTTGTCAGATATTGCCATCATCATGATCGTTCGGTTCATTTGGGCCTTGAAAGTTCTGAATAACTGTTCTGCTCCTGCATTCGATGTAGGCTGAAAATGGCTGGTGTTCTGACACTTTATGTCATTCATTTGTCAAAAGGAATAGAATTCACATGATGTAAACTTTGTTAGAAACTGACAAAGATCAATGAGTGTCTAAGAGAATAAAGGACAAATGGGACTCACTTATAATGTTGGGAATATATTACGTAATGTATATGTGGTGTCACCGCCAGACACAACACTTGCTAGGTGGTAGCCTTTAAATCGGCCGCGGTCCGGTAGTATACGTCGGACCCGCGTGTCGCCACTATCAGTGATTGCAGACCAAGCGCCGCCACACGGCAGGTCTAGAGAGACTTCCTAGCACTCTCTCCAGTTGTACAGCCGACTTTGCTAGCGATGGTTCACTGACTTCTACGCTCTCATTTGCCGAGACGATAGTTAACAAAGCCTTCAGCTACGTTATTTGCTACGACCTAGCAAGGCGCCAGTATCCGTACTATTGATATTGTGAATCATGTACCATAAAGAGCGACGTTCTCCATTAATGGATTAAAGTTAAGTATTCCACCAGCTACGTCCGTTTTTCTCAATTCTAATTCCCTTGTCATGTTCCAGACCTCACGCCAGCCTGCGTGAGCTGAGACGCGTGCATTTAGGTCTCCTTTAGAAAAACACGGTTGGCTCTCCTGCCAATCACAACATTGGCGACGAGAGTAAAAGTGTTCTTATCTAAATTTCTATGATGTACTTTTGTAATGGCTTCGCCACAATCTCCAGATGTACTGTCCGAATTTTATCGCTTACAGAATCAGCAGACGCAGGCCTTACTGGATGCCCTTGGACACCTCGTCCAGGGTCAACGTGCGACGCAAACCGATGCGGCGGAAGCCGCTTCACCGCTAACGCAGCCACTACAAACAGTTGCACCCACTTTTCGACCTTTTGATGCTGCACTGGAAAGCTGGACGGAGTGGTCACGCCAATTTGGATTCCATCCCGCCGCCTACAGAATTCAAGGTAACGAGCGGCAGCCTTTTCTCCTTTCCTCCGTCGGGGTACAAACGTACCGTGTGATAGTCAAATTATTTCCCCGACGCGACGTAGCAACTCTGTCCTACGAAGAAATTTTGTCTGCATTAGATGCATATTTCAAAGAATCAGCCAATGTAGTTGCGAAACGGTATACCTTCTTTCGTACAAAACGTACGGCAGGTCAGACTAATCGGGAGTGGGTTGCAACCTTGCAAGGCCTTACTAGGGATTGTGCTTTTGAGTGTCAATGTGGACTCCCTTATTCAGATACTATGGTACGTGATGCAATTGCACAGAACGTTTCTGATGTTCGTATAAGGGAACAGATTTTGAAACTAGTAAATCCTTCCGTTCAACAAGTGATGGGCATATTGGATCGGCAGGACACACTTGACTTTGCTCAGGAATCACCAAAGATATTCAGGCTCGCGAAACATCGCCCATGGAAATTCATGTAGTTCATTCCACTCCGCGCAGTGCCACTATCTCTAACAGTGACTGTGTTCGTCCCAAAAATAGTGTGCGTCGACATCGTCGGAACTCCCGTCAAGTCGCAAGTGATTATGTACCAGTGTCAGTTCACGTTGCACGAGACAGTCGCTCTTGTCGTCAGCAGGACAATAAACTTTTTGTAGACTTGGACATTAACGGTAAAGTGATACAATTCCAGCTCGATACCGGAGCTGCTGTTTCACTGATCAATCAAGACACTTACAAACTGCTGTGCACACCTCCGTTGCGTGCCGCAAATGTTACGTTAAATAGCTACTTAGGTCAAGATATCCCTGTGTTAGCACAGTGCAGCCTTCTTGCAACATACAAAGAACAAACAAAACTTGTCATTTTACGTCCTTCGTTCTTCTTCTGTAGTGAACTTGTTTGGTTTCGATTTATTTCAGTTGTTTAACTTGTCTATAGTCAATCAGGTCCTATCAGTGAACCAGACGGTGCCTTCAGACAGTGTTTCTCGTCTATGTGAACAATTTGCAGACATTTTTGCACCGGGCCTCGGTTCCGCTAATAACTATAAAGCACACTTGGAACTGAAAGTAAAAGCGCAACCGAAATTTTTCAGAGCGCGCAATGTTCCCCACGCATTGCGTGATGAGGTCGCGAAAACATTAAACGATTTGGAATCACAAGGTGTAATTGAACGTGTGCAGACTTCTCTCTCGGCATCACCCTTAGTAATTTTGCCAAACCCTTCCGGAAAGTTGAGACTTTGTGTAGACTTCAAGGCAACAGTGAATCCACAACTAGTGATTGCAACTTTTCGTTTACCCCGCCCGGAAGAACGTTTTGACAAACTGTGCCCGGGTAAATATTTTTCGAAGTTGGACCTAGCAGATGCGTACTTGCAAATACCGGTGGACGAAGAATCCCAGCGCGTTTTGGTGGTTAACACGCATCTTGGGTTGTATCGATTCAAAAGACTGCCATTCGGGTGTGCATCCGCCCCTGCATTGTTTCAGCAATATCTACAAACTGTTTGTGCGTCGGTCCCTACTGCAGCAAATTATCTGGACGATATTATGATCTCTGGAAAGACGGAAGAAGAACATTTGGCCAGTCTCAGAACATTATTTCAGGTCTTGCGACACAATGGTCTTCGCTCGCGGAAGGACAAATGTGTGTTTTTTGCTCGGGACTTGCCATACTTGGGCCATGTACTCAATGCCCAAGGCATACATCCCAGTCCCACGCACCTTCGTGCCATACAAGACTTGCCATCGCCGCCGAATTTGAAGCAGCTACAGTGTGTGCTGGGAAAAATCAACTATTATCATAAATATATTGCACACGCCTCTTCCATTTCAGCTCCGCTTCATCGCTTACGCCGTAAAGGTGTTCTGTTCGTCTGGACGACGGAATGCGAATGCGCCTTTCGCCAGTTGAAATCGGCGTTGCTTTCCAATACTTGCCTTACGCCATTCGATCCCCAGAAGCCCCTTTTGTTGATGGTGGATGCATCGGATTTCGGGATCGGTGCTGTGCTTGCGCACAAAGATGGATCGCACGATCGCCCTATTGCCTTTGCGTCCAAATTGCTCTCGACTGCGCAAAGAAATTTTTCACAGATCGAGAAAGAAGCATTGGCTCTCGTATTTGGTGTTACAGTTTCATGATTTCTTGTATGGTCGTCACTTTACCATAATCACAGACCACAAACCATTGACATCGCTTTTTCATCCGACCAAGCCTGTACCTCCACGTACAGCTCAGAAATTCATTCGCTGGTCTATTTTCCTCTCGCAGTACCGCTACGATATCTTGCATCGGTCCACTGCTAAGCACGGAAACGCCGATGCGTTGTCCCGCTTGCCTGTTGCTGAGGATAGGGCATTCGATTCCTACGAACTTGCTTGCATGTTCATTGATGCGGAAACCGATGACGTGGTCGAATCGTTTCCGATTGATTTTCGTCGTGTAGCTACAGCCACAGCTGCCGACCCTGTCCTTGCTCCCGTTCTGCGTTTTGTTGCTACGCAATGGCCCTTGTCAAAGTCACGTATCGGGGACCCGTTGGTCCGCCGATTTTTTGCTTACAAGGAGACACTTTTTGTACGACGTGACGTTTTGCTGTTGCGTTCTGATAATGATCAGTCCAGGGTCGTGGTACCACGTTCGTTACAGTCTCTGTCTTACAGCTTCTCCACCAAGGACATTGGGGTATAGTGAGAACGAAACAACATGCTCGCCAGCACTGTACTTGGTTCGAAATCGATGCCGCGATTACGAATATGTGCTCCTCTTGCGTGGTGTGTGCCGAACAACAATCAGCGCCACCGAGGAAATTCTTTTCATGGCCAAAAGCCACTTCCCCTTGGCAACGCTTACACATCGATTTTGCTGGTCCATTCTGGAATGCTCGATGGTTGGTTGTGATAGATTCATTCAGTAATTTTCCTTTTGTTGTCCGGATGTCTTCCACGTCATCTGCCACCATCCAAGCGTTATCCACTATCTTTTGCATTGAAGGTCTTCCACAGACTATTGTTTCCGACAATGGCCCACAATTCATGTGTGCAGAATTTCAGTCATTCTGCAAGGCCAATGGTATTAAACATCTGATGTCCGCGCCGTTTTCGCCACAGTCAAACGGTGTCACTGAACGATTGGTCAGGACTTTCAAGTCACAGATGTTGAAGTTAAGAGTCGCGTTCTCGGGAGGACGCGTTATTGCTCTTTTTGTCCTCGTATCGCTCTCAGCCCCGAGATGGTCGCTCGCCGGCTGAGTTGCTCCACGGTCGTCGTCATCGAACCTTGATGTCTTTGCTACATCCGCCGTATCAGGTTCCTATGCAGCAGCAGACATCTGCTTTTGCTCCCGGCGACGTTGTCTACTATAGCCAATATCGAGGTTCACGGCGTTGGCTCGAAGGGCGCATTCTTCGCTGCCTCGGCCGCGCTATGTATCTGGTTTTGCGGGCCTCTGGTGAGGTGCGTCGGCATCTCAATCAGCTGCGTCTCTGTCGTCGCACGGGATCTGCCGCTCGCCGTCTGCTTTCAGCGACGGTGCCGTCCGGTCAGCGCCCTGGGGACCCATCTACTGGCTCGCCTCAGCCCCAGATGTTACCGACGCTGCCTTCCATTTTGCCCCATGGCGACGCGCCGCCGCCGCCGCCGCCGCCTGTTCTCCCGCCGGCGACGCCCGCAGTGGACGCGTCGCTGCAGCCGCCGGGCGCCTCCCTGGGTCACGCGCCGCCGATCGCTTCCCGTGACCAGCTGTCCTCCGACATGAAACTCTTGCCCGCATCGGACCATATGTCGTCTTCGCCCTCGGGTGCCCCGGTCCGATGGAGGTCGACCCTTCGGCCCCTCCTGTTTCTCTACCGGCGCATACACCGCATGTTGGCGTGCACCCTGGAGCAGGTTTTTAGGCGTTTCCTAGCTCCCCGCGGTCGGAATGGCAGAGTGCGGGTGGCACAGCCTCGCCTGTTGTTAGGCTCCCCACCTCGTCGCATACGTCAACATGGGGTCCTCCCCACGGCGAGCGGAAGCCTTATTCCACAACCGTACGCCGATTTGCGGGGGAGGAATGTGGTGTCACCGCCAGACACCACACCTGCTAGGTGGTAGCCTTTAAATCGGCCGCGGTCCGGTAGTATACGTCGGACCCGCGTGTCGCCACTATCAGTGATTGCAGACCGAGCGCCGCCACACGGCAGGTCTAGAGAGACTTCCTAGCACTCTCTCCAGTTGTACAGCCGACTTTGCTAGCGATGGTTCACTGACTTCTACGCTCTCATTTGCCGAGACGATAGTTAGCATAGCCTTCAGCTACGTTATTTGCTACGACCTAGCAAGGCGCCAGTATCCGTACTATTGATATTGTGAATCATGTGCCATAAAGAGCGGCGTTCTCCATTAATGGATTAAAGTTAAGTATTCCACCAGCTACGTCCGTTTTTCTCAATTCTAATTCCCTTGTAATGCCCCAGACCTCACGCCAGCCTGCGTGATCTGAGACGCGTGCATTTCGGCCTCCTTTAGAAAAACACGGTTGGCTCTCCTGCCAACCGCAACAGTATACATTCGCAGAAGTCTGTGATGGAGTTACTTGACCATCCACTAATACCAGGATCACAGAACATAAACAGTATTCTAGATTGGGAAAGGTAGAGAATTCAGTCATGGCAGACTAAGCACTGTTTGAGATCGGCCAGGTAATAAAATTCGCCAGCATATTGTATTTCGTTGAGGAGAAAAGTTACCATCCTTGCTTGTTCTGGAAAGCTGTAGACGTTCACAAACATGACAATACCTTCAACTAAAAAGAAGAAAGCCTCAAGTTAAACAGATCCTGGATTCTCACGCTGAACTGAACAACCGATGCAGGTAGTACTGTGTTACTGTACCGCATCACAAATGGAATGAAAGGTTCTACATTTATTGTTTGTTGTTCTTGAGCCACCACATGCAACTGCATTAATTATAAATTGAAATAACGCTAAATACTGAAAGCTAGTGTTAATATTGTCCATGAGGGCTCTTGAATGTGTAATTGGTTTCTACAGTTTGGCTACGCTAGTGCATAGGATTCCACCAAACGCATTTGTCGCAATTACCCTTGATAATTAGTCACTCAATAATCGATAATGAAACATGCCCGAGGAGTAATTTTATATGCCGTGAATAAAAAATTAAAGAATGATCACGATGCATTTGGTTTACTATATTTAAATTTAAAAAAATAGAATTTATTCTTTTCTTTTCCCCACTATATCAACGTAATGACAGTGCGAAAGTTTTAAAATAAAAGAAATCCAGACCAATATAATACATTAACTAACATGTAAATTCTTGTAAAACTTGGGAAATAGTTCAAAGTTTTTCGAAAAAAATGTTTTAAAATTAAAGTTTCACATGGCTAACATGTCGAAACCCCAAGCTCAAATCGCTCACCAGTTAATCACGGAAATGTATTTAGAATTCTATCTTATTCACCTAGGTGAATTATTCTGAATTCACACACTAGCTTACTTCTTAAAATATTATAGTCTGATTAAAATTAGTTGATAGTTGACGCTTCACACGTTGGAACTGGTTTCCTCCAGCCACAGCACTCAATTTCACAAACAAACTGCGACGTCTGGTCAGTTCACTTCGAATTCTTTGTCGGCAATCTTTCTTTATGTGTGTGGATGGTTCTGGCACTTTTATTTTGTATTTTATCACACACGATAACCACATTACAAACATACTTGCATAACGATGCTAACTAAATACACACATTTCATACACAGCACTAAAGTGGCGTACCAACTATTTTTTGGAGGGGGCAAACAAACCCATTTACTGATTTCGTCTTTCAGTAAAACCGTTACGAATACATGCATTCGGTAGTGTGGGAAGATGTGTTAGGTAATCAGCCCTATGTCGTTCTGCAGAGAGGAACAACATATTAATATTAATATGGACCCAGTTTTATAGGTCGCGCTCTTGAAAACAATTTCATTGCTTTATTTTTAAAAAGATGTTCTTTATGTTAGAAGACTTTGGTCCTACTTTGTTTTGAGACCATTTACGAAAAGTAGTTCATATTTAGTGTAGATGGCAATATCAATAGGCCAGAGAAAAAACTTTTGTTATTATTTTTATTTTACAAACACTATGCATCACGTCTTAACGAAAAGAAAACACAATGTCTTTGAGAAAGAAGACGGCACTTTTTTTTTATTTAGACTAAAAAATGTTACGTACAGTTTCCAAATGCAGTTTTGCTTTCCACACTTCAGGAAACGTATTCTTTAATGAAATTTTTCCAGCCATGTCTTCATGAACATGGAGCAGGGGTAAATGGGTGAGTCTCGACCGAGTCATTGTTGATCTGAGGCAAGTTTTAAGTCGCCTCGAGGTGCTGAATATCCTATCGGAGGATGCTGATGATACCGGAACTGTCAGAATTAGAATGATGAGGCGAATAACTTCCTGAAAGAGTTCTTTAACCAAACTAGGTTCAGCAATAAGTTTTCTTCCAATAGAGGATACATTAAATGGTTTGCAGCATTCCAAGCTGTGCATGAAGCCTGTCCAGGTTAAAGTCTGTTGTATGTACTCCAAGCAATTCTTTTAAATATCGTGTAGATGGAGGATGTGTCTGGGAGGACATTATAATATCTCTTCAAGATGTGATAGTTGCTTTAGATCCTGTTCGCTGAACCTTCGATCAATCTCATTCAGAAGGAGATCAAGAATTTTAACGAAATATTTTCTAAAATTTCGTTCTTGAGACAATTCTTTGGGAAAAGACGGTGTCCTTTTGTGTTGCAATTTCGCTGGTATTTTTATTGGGCGTGAGATAATTGAGTCTTTCATATTTAGGTTTTCAGAATAATCTTTGGATTTCTCTAACGGCACATCAAATGCTTCCGTAGTCCTAAGATTTGCAAGAGCTCCTTTCAGAACCTCCAAAGAATGTTTCACTCCAGCTGCATTAAAATGTGGATTCTGTAGGGATCTGGCCAGTTCCTCTCACAGTCCAAACACTTCATTTGCTACTGTTGCTACTGTTGTACAAAAAATAGTCTCAAACTTTTCGAACTCCTTCGGATTTCGCATAGTCTCTCAGGACTGACCTTCTTTCGTCTCTGAGCTCGATACATTCAGCATTTTGGTCACTATTTTCTGGACCCACCCATAGCTTTCCCTGAAACGTGTCAAAATCTGCTCTTACAAGCCCATCGGATGGGACACATTGGAGTCAGTCGTTGAGCTTTTCGGTTTTCACTCGCCTCATTGACATCAGATGGTAGCACAACATCTGCATGCACGTTTTCTTTTTTGTGGATTCTAGAATTATATTTGGGACGTCTTTCACAGTTACCAGTATATCGCACAATGGATATCAACTTCTTAAAACTTCCTGTAGTGCCAGATCCAAACAATGATTGCTGCACTGAATGTATCAACTCTTTGGCTGGACTTGAAAAAGCGTTTCCTTCACATCTTTGTTCCGGCCACACATATTATCGGCACTATCGAAACAGTAGGCGCCTAGGAACTCAATTTCTAGTGACTGTTAGAAGGATGTCTTTAATGGTAGTTGCCGGCGCTTTGCCTTGGAGTCCTGAGGACTATATAAAACCAGAAAAAGTTCTTTTATTTCGTGCATGTCATGGTCAAGGTCAACACAACGTACACAAAGAGTAAACTGCTCCCGTCTAGCCACGTCCGTCGTTGAATCCGCCATAATTCTGCAAAATAGGGAATTTTTTATTTGATGCACAATTTCTAGCTGGATCACGTGAACCATAATTGCCAGTACTTTGTTTTCTATCGCTGGCGTCAGCCAAGTGTTATGGTGTTTCAGCCATATCTTCAGTTCTGGCACATCATTCTTCCTCTCCCAGAGACCGTTTCATGACCTCTCAGTGCGTTTCCTGTTCAACCTGAGTGAAACAGTAATCACTAGTAAAGCAGTTCTAGCTTTCTCCTGATATGTCAGCAGATGTCAGCAGATGTCGAGTGACATGGGCTATCACAGGTATGCTATTTTCATGTTGCTAAATAATTGCGAGAGACCCCCGAAAAAAAAGGCTCTTCCTGCGTATTTTGTACTTTTCAGCAGCTTTTCTTCAGTTAGAGATACCTTCTTTGAGAAAAACTGTTCCTTTCAGTGGACTTCTGTTATTCAGTAAGTGGATAGACCGAATGCAGTATCGAGCGAGGAGGTGCAGCGGTTAGCACACTGGACTCGCATTCGGGAGGACAAAGGTTCAATCCCGCCGCCTGGCCATCCTGATCTAGGTTTTCCGTGATTTCCCAAAATCGCTTCAGGTAAATGCGGGGATGGTTTCTTTGAAAGGGCACGGTCGAATTCCTTTCCCATTCTTTCATAATCCAACGAGACCGATGACCTCGCTGTTTGGGCTCTTCCCCCAAATCAACCCGACCCCGAATGCAGTCATAGTAGAAAACACTGCCACACTTTTCTTCGTAATGTAGCCACGGATAAGTCACAAACCATTCCGATTTACAAGATCTCCCATTCCTTCGTGGAAACTTACGCTTCTCTGATGGGTGAAATTTTGTTTAAAAACAGGTACACTTGAAGTAGTCCATTGCTTTTTCATGTGTCTATATGCTTCGACAGTCACGTGTCACAACTTTTATATCCATCGCCTCTACCTGAAATCGGGAAGGATAAAAACATGCAACATGAGGTACCCCACACACATCACACTAACATAAAAATAGCTTTCAACAAGCAAAGTATGTCAATGGTGAGCACAAGCATAGTCGACCATAAAATATTTAGCTTACAACCATCAGTTCTTATGCTTTATTGTAAGTATTTTCGACTAGTATTACTGCTATCAGCCTGAGACTGGCCACAGTCATAGGTAAAGCTAATACAAACGATCTGAAATTTTTTAGTGCTACTACCGTCTCCAAAACACTCCTTGATAGGTTTTTGTGACACTGTGCAGTACTACACCTAAAACAACAAAATGGTAATAATCGTATACAAATATGATTCATGACCCATGGATCGATGCACAGAGAAAAAGGGAACGAAAAGTTAGATACCGAAACTTAAAAATGACGTTATAAGTCACTAACTGTAGGAGGAATCACTGTAAGCATTATTGAACACATAATGATGAATTACAAAAGAGAGTGCAAATCAGACGTTAAAGCAATATTGCACTGTAAATAGGACATAACATCAGACACAACAAACAAACTTACACAATCATATCAAATCGATTGCGACTAATGATTCATTAGAAAGAAACTCATATGGTAAATAAAATATTTTCAGCTGTAAAGATAATGTGTACCACCGTATTTGCTCAGTGATGAAGTGCCGTATAAAGCATTGTGATTTGTGTTTGTCTGATGTTCAACATTCAATTGTTAAATCAATTTAAGTAAATTGAACAATTTTGTCCCGTTACATGTAGCATGTGTGTTGAAACTGGTATAAAATATACAGAGAACTGAGATCTCGTTTCCTGTGTACGAATGCTTTTCTCGGTGGCTGAATAACAGGCAAGGATGAAGCCGCACTCACAGTATATTAAAATCTCTTTCCAGAAGAGACTATATATTTTTATTTTTTACTGCTGTTTTTGCGGCAAGTTTTATTGTAAACATTGACTTGCATTATAGCACTGTACTTTTCCTTTCATAAGCTAACAAATGGCATTAATATATATATTTATATGGTAGGATCTCAGTATTTATTGTACAGAGAGCTGCTCATCTCTTTGCGCACTATTATATTTTCTGAAAGCCTTGTTTCAGTATCTTGAACTGCTTATGTGTAGTGGCTTGTCACGCTGCACTCTGCATGGCGTGCAGAAACTTATCATGTGCAGCGTTTCACCAACACATACAATCCATTTACTCGTCACTGGCAAGATACAGGTTTTCCACCACGATAAAAAAAAATTACTTCAGTACGTTAGCTTCATTTTATATGCTGCAATACAGGACCTAAAGTGCAAAAAACGTGAAGTAGCCAGTGAGGTCATTCTTCACAGCAAATTCTTCAAATTATGTTCAATGAGTCATGGTACTTCATTTACAAACATCGTAAAAACTATGACTAACAACGAAAAGGTAGGCACTGCACTGCCAAGCACGAATGTTCGGCTGTGATATGTCAAATTCTTATGAAATCACTTGAGAAACGTTGCGTTGCGAAAGAAAAATCCCACGCAAATCCAAAAACAGTATTTTCTTAACAATAATGAAACGTTTTCCGGTCAAATAAATTTCAGAAAATGTTGTGGCTTTGCCTCATTTATATAAAACAATGATGTCCAGATGTCACAAAGAAAAACAAACCATCGGAAAGAGTAACATGGGCATTTCACAGACTTAACAATCCTCCATCAAAACATGCAATCAATAAAAAATAAAATACAAGCATTAGAAGTTGAGCTCCAATCTTTGAACTGCACAGTAGTTTGTATTACTGAGCACTGGTGTAGAGACACAGAAATCCAACATGTAGTATTATCATTGTATGAAAGGGCAAGCTCTTACTGCAGAACTACTTCAAGGGGTGGAGGATCATGCATTTATATCAGAAAAGGAACACAGTTCAAATCTAGACATGACCTCAGTACAGTAAGTGAAGACAAACACATTGAAATATCAGCTATTGAATTATCAGGGCTCGATATCACCAAGAAATTAATCATTTTGTGTGTGTATAGATCTCCCAGTGGTAGTGTGGACACTTTTTTCAATAAATTAACAGAAGTTCTAGATAAAGTCTCAAGTACAAAGGTCAACATAATTCTGTGTGGGGACATAAACATCAACACTAATATCATAAATGAATCCAGCAGCACCTTCATAAATATCCTTCAAAGTTTTGGCATGTCCCTATTGGTCAATAGTGCAACAAGGGTTACTACAATGACTGCATCAGTAATTGACCATGTGGCCACAAATATAGACAGGGAAAAATGTGATGTAGCTGTAAAAGATCTCGGACTATCAGACCATCTCTGTCAAATAACAGTAAAATCAGGCATCGAATCATTCCCTAAACTACAAGCCTATAAACGACATCTATCAGAAATCAAAATAAAAGATTTTTCAAAAGAACTAGAAAAACAAAGCTGGGATGAAGTGTATAAGGAAACCAATGTGAATATGAAATTCTCCAAATTCTCCACATTGTTTAAATTGAACCTTGAAACAGCATTTCCAAAAGTATGCATGACTGTATCAACATCTCACAAAAACAGATGGATAACAGCAGGTATTAAGAAGTCCTCCCAAACACTTAAACACCTCAGTTCCATGAAAAAGATTCACAATGATCCAGAATTCTTAAATTTCTATCATAGATACAAAAAGATTTATAGGAATGTGCTGATTGCTGCAAAAAAGTCATTTAATGACAAAATAATATATAATGCAGAGAATAAAAGCAAAGCAGTCTGGGATGTTATAGAAAAGGAAACGGGGAGAGGCAAACAAACGCAGAATAACATACTGCTAAGGGAGGGGGATAAGGTAATAAATGATCCACAACACTTAGCAAACTATGTAAACGAGCATTTTTCAAGTATTGCAGAGAAGTTACAGCAAAAATTCCCCAAAACAAATATAACACCTGCAAAAATTGTTGCACTAGATACAATGATGTTACTTCCAACCACAGAGAATGAAGTCAATAAAACTGTTCAAAAGCTAAAAAATAAAAAGTCAGAAGGCTTAGATGATGTACCAATGTGTGTACTGAAACAATGCATAGGGATTATACAAGGCCCATTAACAAATATAATAAATGAATCCTTCACATCAGGGACATTTCCAGAGCAGCTAAAACAGGCAAGAGTTGTACCTTTGCTTAAGAAAGGTAATGCAGAAGACATAGAAAATGACCGGCCCATTTCCCTGCTGTCAGCATTCTCAAAAATAATAGAAGCAATTATGAAAGACAGATTAATGAATTATCTGAATAAATACTATCTTTTAAGCAAATCACAGTTTGGTTTTCGAAGTGGCAAAAATACGGAGTCAGCCATAGTAGAATTCACAAAAGTTGTACTTAATGCTCTTGATAAAGATGAGTGTGTCACAGGCATATTTTTGGATCTTTCTAAGGCTTTTGATACAGTCGACCACAAGATTCTATTAAATAAATTAGAAGCATTAGGAATAAGAGGGGTAGCTAATGACTGGTTTCGATCATACCTAACAGATAGGGTACAAAGAGTAGAGATAACACATACTTCAAATAGATCTAAACATTTAGTAAAATACTTATCAGAACCAAAACATATTAATATAGGGGTTCCACAAGGTAGCAAATTAGGACCAATACTATTCCTGATATACATCAATGACTTTCCCAGTAGTGTTACTCATGGTGAGAAAATTCTCTTCGCTGATGACAGCAATATTATAGTCACTGAGAGAACAAGAGAACTCCTTACCGAGAAAGCAAATGAAACTCTCAAGGAAGTTTACGATTGGTCAATAAGCAACAAATTGACATTAAACATAAAGAAAACTAATGCCATGAACTTCAGTTTGAAGAGGAAAAATGACAATGTTAAATTAAATGTAGATGGCTCCTCTATAGACTGTGTAACAAATGCAAAATTTCTAGGAATGAATATTGACTCTCAGCTGAAGTGGTGCGAACACACAAAGGTACTTGCAAACAGAATGTCATCAGCATGTTATGCCCTTAGAATTCTATCATCTGTGTGTAACATGCAGTGTCTTTTTGTTACATATTATTCATATGTACACTCAATTCTTAGCTATGGCATTCTTTTTTGGGGAACAAATCCACAAAATATGAACACAATTTTCAAACTCCAGAAAAGAGCCATAAGAATAATAACCAGAAATAGTAGTCGAGCTCATTGTAAAGATCTGTTCAAAACACTGGGAATTTTAACTGCTCCATGTGAACACATTTACTAGTCAGTTGTACACATCAAAAGTAACATTGGCAATTACTGCACAAACAGCTCTGTCCATGACCATGCGACAAGAGATAGACTCAACTTACATTTACAAAAAAAAAAAAAAAAAAAAAAAACATAAAACTCAAAACAGGATTTTCTACCAAGGAATAAAACTGTACAATAAATTACCAAAAGAGATTAAAGAAATTTCAAAAATACACTTATTTAAGAAGGCAGCTAAAAAGTACCTGTTATGCAATACATTTTATACATTGAAGGATTACTTAGATAAAGCAGAGTAGGGGTTTGATAAAAAAATGTTATACAAACAAATAATAATAATAATGATTATAAAACATCCAATATTCCACATAACACCTTCACTTTATTATTTTTCTTCTTTTTTCCTTTCTAGAGACACTCTCCCCTCAAGCTATGCATAGCACAATACTAACACCTCTTCCTCTTTCTGAGCTCAACATCTCACTCATTATGAAGGGATGCTGACTCAGTTTTTCAGGATAGCAAATGGGAACTTGCAGTACAGAAAATGGCCCAAGGATCACCTGTGTGTGTGTGTGTGTGTGTGTGTGTGTGTGTGTGTGTGTGTGTGTATGTAGTGAGTGAAGTGTTATGAAACAATGTGTGTATAGTGTGTGCAGTGACTGATAGTGAAATATGAGTGAATAGTGTGGCATTACATTATTTAATGAGTTATTTGTAAATAAATTATTGTATACCAGGAGTAAAATCTAATGATTGTCTCTAACTAGAAGTCTGTAAATATATGTGTATACGAATTAGCTTATTGTAAATTGATCTAAGCTTGTAAATACTTTGACATGTCCTATATCCTTGTAAAAAGAGATCTACTGATGAATAAAACTACTACTACTACTACTACATATGATACTGCGTGAACAGTTTGACAGAGCACTGAAAGATCTGAGTTGAAACAAGGTCCCCGGGGTAGACAACATTCCATTAGAACTACTGACAACCTTGGGAGAGCCAGTCCTGACAAAAACTCTACCATCTGGTGAGCAAGATGTATGAGACAGGCGAAATACCCTCAGACTTCCAGAAGAATATAATAATCTCAATCCCAAAGAAAGCAGGTGTTGACAGATGTGAAAATTACCAAACTATCAGTTTAATAAGTCACAGCTGCAAAATACTAACACGAATTCTTTACAGACGAATGGAAAAACTAGTAGAAGCCGACCTCGGGGAAGATCAGTTTGGATTCTGTAGAAATGTTGGAACACATGAGGCAATACTAACCCTACGACTTACCTTAGAAGAAAGATTAAGGAAAAGCAAACCTATGTTTCTAGCATTTGTAGACTTAGAGAAAGCTTTTGACAATGTTGATTGGAATACTCTCTTTCATGTTCTGAAGGTGGGAGAGGTAAAATACAGGGAGCGAAAGGCTATTTACAATTTGTACTGAAACCAGATGGCAGTTATAAGAGTCGAGGGGTATGAAAGGGAAGCAGTGGTTGGGAATGGAGTGAGACAGGGTTGTAGCCTCTCCATGATGTTGTTCAATCTGTATATTGAGCAAGCAATAAAGGAAACAAAAGAAAAGTTCGGAGTAGGTATTAAAATCCATGGAGAAGAAATAAAAACTTGGAGGTTCGCCAATGAAATTGTAATTCCGTCAGAGACAGCAGAGGACTTGGAAGAGCAGTTTAACAGAATGGACAGTGTCTGGAAAGGAGGGTATAAGATTAACATCAACAAAAGCAAAATAAGGATAAGGGAATGTAGTCGAATTAAGTCAGGTGATGCTGAGGGAATTAGATTAGGAAATGAAACACTTAAAGTAGTAAAAGAGTTTTGCTATTTGGGGAGCAAAATAACTGATGATGGTCGAAGTAGAGAGGATATAAAATGTAGACCGGCAATAGCAAGGAAAGTATTTCTTAAGAAGGGAAATTTGTTAACATCGAGTATTAATTTAAGTGTCAGGAAGTCGTTTCTGAAAGTATTTGTATGGAGTGTAGCCATGTATGGAAGTGAAACATGGATGATAAATAACTTAGACAAGAAGAGAATAGAAGCTTTCGAAATGTGGTGCTACAGAAGAATGCTGAAGATTAGCTGGGTTGATCACACAAGTAATGAGGAGGTATTGAGTAGAATTGGGGAGAAGAGGAGCTTGTGGCACAACTTGACTAGAAGAAGGGATCGGTTGGTAGGACATTTTCTGAGACATCGAGGGATCACCAATTTAGTATTGGAGGGCAGCGTGGAGGGTAAAAAACGTAGAGGAAGACCAAGAGATGAATACACTAAACAGATTCAGAGGGATGTAGGTTGCAGTAGGTACTGGGAGATGAAGAAGCTTGCACAGGATAGAGTAGCGAGGGGAGCTGCAACAAACCAGTCTCAGGACTGAAGACCACAACAACAACAACTCTTGCTGCCCCTCCAGCCTCCTCCTTTGCCTAGTCCTGGCTTGTTCCTTCTCTCAACCAGTTGGCAATAGCTGTAAAATGCCTGACAGCCCCATCATAATAATAAAGAATTGGTCAGTTCTGCGTAATATCGGCGACATACCAAACCTGTCTCCACCCGGCACTGGCTGTAAAAAGGGCACCGGAATGTATGAGTGAGTGGATCGATCTGTGGGTGAATTGAACAAAATTTTTAAATTCAAATATCTACATATCACTGCATGATAGATAGTCATATAATTTCTATAACCATGAAATTTAGTACTTTAGAGCATTATAGATCAAAGTTCAAAAGTTTATTAACAGGATCAGAAATTTTTAGAGCACAACAAGAAAAATGTTTCTGAAAAAGAGAAATATTTTCAGATCTAATATAAATTTAAATGATAGAAACTATTTGGTCAAAGTTTGTCAGGACTGTAAAACAAGAAGAGAAAATAATCAAACTGGGAAGAAAACAGTATTATGGAGCAAATTGACTAAAGGAAGGAATCAGTTCACAGGATATATCCTGAGGCATCAGTGGAAAAAGGGTTGTGGGCAAGAACATCGTAACACACAATTGAATATTTCTGAGAAAAGTGAGGAAAACCTGTTTTGAAACCTGTACGCTACCTAAAAATATGATTTAATCTTAAGTTAAAGAGGAGACTGGTTAATGCTAACTGGTCAGATTGTATGTTAAATACAATATTAAATTCACCCTATTGATGCAGGTAACCAAGTCTTGTATGAATCTCCAACAGCATTACAAAAAAAATTCATTTTATTTACATTTTCTGAAACACGTAATGTAAACAACACAAACTGATTAGACTTTCAGTATTTTATAAATTTCCTTACTCAAACATTTGAGTAGACTTACTCCCTTTCAGACATATATGTATCTCTAGTAGTATCTTTGTCCAACTCTCCTTCAGGTTTTTTGTCTTTTTGTTGTTTCATGAACTTACTGTTGTACTCAATGGATGGAATATATAGTTGTAAAGCTGTTATTTCTTTCAATTTGGCTTCATCAATTTTTCTCAAACCTTTGTACAATGTGGAAAAAATAAAAGTGACCAAGAGAACAGAGTTCTAGGGTACAAAGGAACACAGCAGAGGAAAGAAAATACAATACTAACCTGAACATAGCTGATGCTGAAAGTGACGACCATTCATCTCTTAGCACCTTTGGGCCCTGGTCAGCAAGTTGATGAAGGCGGATCAAACCTGGACTGCTGCAACCTCATCAAAAATGTTTTGCTGCAGTTCTTGAAGACTATGAGAGTTGTTGCAGTACACCTTAGACTTGAGGGCTCCCCACATAAAGTAATCATGCACTGACAGACCAGGTGACCTTCTTAGCTAACATTACTAAGATTGTAAACTCACTTTTGCTGATGGAACCTCGAAGGCAATTACTTTCTGGTCACTGACAGGTGCCTTAATTAGGTGTATATAGTAAAGAGCCCCTGGTGTCGTGCAGGGTACCTGAGGTAGACTTGTCTTCCGGGAAGTCACCATGAGTTAATGCAATGGCATTCAGGCACCGCCTGTCCATGTCTGTGCCAAACTCGCCATGTTTAAATTGACTGCAACATCATAATTCACATTTGGGGCAGTTGTTGGGTTCTCAGTGTTGTTTCCCTTGCAGTCACTGTGCGAGCCAGTGGTCTTGTCCCAATTGTCATTTGTTCTATTTATTTTTTAAGAAGAACAGTTTTTGTTGGGATAGTTATTGTTTAATGATGCATTTTGACTTCTCAGATTTTGTTTGTTGTATGTTCATATTGCACCATAACTTTCCCACAGTTCATTTGTACAAGGTTTTACATAAAATGACATATTAAGTTTTAACATATGTCCTGCATACACTCTCTCAATCATTCTCATGCACTCCCACAGCAAAATTATAAGCAAATAATAGTTTTGAGCAATTTTTGTATTACGTAATCTAAAGCAACTAAAGTTTTGAAAAGGAATTTCTAATTAATTGACTTTTTGCACTGATAACTTTGTAATGGCTTCAAATGATAATGAAAGTCAATTTGTTATTGTTCCTAACTGGGTTTTAAAACATAAGCGTAGGGTTTAGGACTTTTAGGTAATTTTCATTATCTCCAGAACTATAATAAATAAAAATCTGAAATTTTGATAGCACCATTCCATTAATAACAAAAGGATGTCTACCAGATTTGAACAAAAGTGAATAATAACTAATATGGATTATTTAGATTTGTAGAGGGTATGAATTTTCATACTGATTGAATGTTACTCAATGCAGTTCTCATGGCAGGCAGCATCAGCTGCGCTGTGAGTAAAGCGGGGAGGGAGGGGGGGGGGGGGGGGGGGAGTAGTCACCCTGCAGCCACTGTACCAAAAGGCTGCTGCATGCCTTGCTGCAACAAATGTCATCTCGTAATAACTTGCTACATTACAAATCTCTTAACTGGCTTTGCCAGAAGGGCATCAAGTTCGTCTGGTTTGTGGACTGTCAATGGCCTTTTCAATCCCTCAAGTAGTGTTTGTGCTCTGCTCCCTGTGTGGCTTCTTTCATTCTGAGTAAACCCTTAACCCTGGCCTGTGACATGTGCCTGTATGGCACTGCTGCAGCCTCATCCCACTGGAACCTGGTTGGCACTGAAAAGCCCATTGTCTATGCACTGAAGATGCTTTCTGCATGCTGTGTAATCATTCACGAGAGGAAAAGGAGGTGCTAGCTATTATATTTGCAGTTAATAAGATTCGTGTTTTCTGGTATGGGTTAGGTTCCTCCTCATCATTGACCGTAAGCTGCTGGTTTCCTTATTTGACCCTTGTTCCATGATGCCCAATAGGAGAGCCCACTGATTGCAGAGGTGCGCCCTATTTCTCAGTAACTATTGCTATGACATATTTTACTGCTCCACCACCCAGCATGCCAATTCTGATGCACTACTGTGGCTACCAGTGGGGCTAAATCTGGATTTCAATTGGCAGGAGGCAATATGTAGGATTTTTTTATTTATTAGTATTTTATTAACATATCAAGTTCTGTAGGACCAAATTGAGGAGCAAATCTCCTAGGTCATGGAACATGTCAGTACATGAAATTGCAACATAAAAGTAATAACAGATAAAAATAAATGTTTATGAACCTCAAAAAAGTCAGTCCATAAGTTTACTTAAACTTATGCAATCAACAATACAACAAGAATCAGCTCAATTTTTCAAGGAACTCGTTACCAGAATGTAAGGAGTGACCTATGAGGAAACTCTTCAGTTCTGATTTTAAAGTGTGTAGATTACTGCTTTTTGAATTCGAGTGGTAGCTTATTGAAAATGGATGCAGCAACATACTGCACACCTTTCTGTGCAAGAGCTAAGGAAGTCCGATCGAAATGCAGTAGGGTTACCCCCGTTCGAATAGTAAAAATGGCAGCATTAAGTCTTTGAACAAGATCATGAATGTGGGCTTTCAACGAGAGTTTACTATCTATCTGATAGTTACACTAATCAGATACCCATTCAGGGAAATAAAAATGTCAGGTTTTGTAGAAGTGTGTGTTAGAAACTGAGTCTTACCATGATTCAGCATTAGTTTATTTTCTACAAGCCATGAACTTAAGTCATGAACTGCACTATTCGAAACTGAGTCAATGTTGCACACAACATCCTTTACTATCAAGCTGGTGTCATCAGCAAACATAAATATTTTAGAGTTACTCGTAATACTTGAAGGCATATCATTTATATAAATAAGGAACAAGAGTCCCCTACACTAATCCCTGGGGCACCCCCGACTGGACTGAACCCCAATCAGACCCCACATCACAGCCATTCTCAACATTGTGAATAATGACCTTTTGCTGTCTGTTCCTATTCGTAAAGTAAGAGGTGAACCAATTGTGAGCTACTCCCCTTATTCCGTAATGGTCCAACTTCTGGAGCAATATTGTGAGATCAACACAGTCAAATGCATTAGTTAAATAAAAAAATATGCCTAGTGTTCAAAACCTTTTGTTTAACCCATCCAGTACCTCATAGAGAAAAGAGAATATAGCATTTTCAGTTGTCAAACGACTTCTAAAGCCAAACTGTACATTTGATAGCAAATCGTGTGATATAAAGTGATCAATTATCCTTACATACATGGCCTTTTCAATAACTTTAGCAAACACTGAGGGCATAGAAATAGGCCTAAAATTGTCTACCTTATCCTTTTTTCCCTTTTTATAAAGTGACTTTACTACTGAGTGCTTTAATTGTTCACTAAACTGACCTAAAAAAAGGAAAAATGACAAATATGGCTAAGTACAGGGCTAACATGTGTGGCACAGTACTTTAATATTCTGCTAGACACTCCATCATATCCATGAGAGTCCTTAGTCTTTAGTGATTTAAATATTGACTAAATCTCCACCTTGTCAGTATCACAAAGGAGTATTTCAGACATCAGTCTTGGAAAGGCATTTGCCAAGTAAGTTATATGATTCACTGTAGAAACTAAATGTTTATTTAATTCACCAGAAATGCTCAGAAAATGATTGTTAAATACTGTACATATTCCTGATTTATCAGTAACAGAAATATTTTTACTGCAAACTGACTTTGTATCATCGACCTTGTGCTGCTGACCAGACACTTCCTTCACAACTGACCATATGGTTTTGATTGTATTCTATTTGCATGCCACATACTCTTTGCCTTCCTAATAACATTTTTAAGCACCTTACAATACTGTTTGTAATGGGCTATTGTGCTTGATTGTAACTGCTTCAAACGTTTTGATATAATTCCCACTTTCTTCTACAAGATATCCTTATCCCACTGGTCAGCCACCCAGGCTGTCTATTACTGCTAGTACCTCGTTTAGAATGTTATAATGGAAAGCAACTCTCAAAGAGCATGAGAATGTGTAAGGACTGCACAAGAGGTCACAACCACAATGGCTGCTCACCAGCTTTTTTGGAAAATTGTTTCAGTGATGCAGATGGATTGGCTGCAGTATGTCTCTTCGTGTGGGGGTCTAGTGTGGTGTCTGTCTTTTCTCCAACATGACTGACTCATCATTGTCAAGGTGGTCCTCATGCTTGCCTTGGAAGACATATGCTGTTAAGTGGATGTCCCCCCTGGCATTACACCCTCAAATTCTCCAGTTTGCTACATGCATCCCTTAGGGTATGGCTCATATGAAAGCAATGGCAAGACATCATGTCTACCAGCCTATGATTAATTGTGACATTGGTTGTCTGATGTGGAGTTGTGGTGCTCATGCACAGAACCAGGTTGCACCGCCATGCTAGTTTTCTCCTGGGCGGATCCTGTTATCATCTTTGGGACACGGTGCACATTGATTTTGTGGGATCATTTTTAGGCAGAACGTGGTTGTTGCTGGCTGACACATTGTCCAGTTTCCCACGCATAGTAAGCAGTCCTACACTGCCAGTGACCATGGGCTGTCAATTGTATTTGCCATTGAGGGATCCTGCAGGACCCTCATGTTGATAATGGTAGGCTATTTGTATTGAGGGAGTTTGAAGACTTTTACATTCATAATGGTATCCAAAATCTGATTGTCAAATCATTTAACCTGACTTCTATCCCTGAGATGGAGCACTTCATGTATACATTCAAAACCCATATGAAGAAGTCAGTGTCCAGCTCTTCTCAAGATGATGCATTGTCGAGTTTTCTGGCTATGTACCGGGTGAAAGTCAATGGGTGTAGTCTGGTGGAACATATGCATGGATGCCAGACACGAGCCTGATGAATTTGTTGCACCATTAGTCACATGTCACAGATCACTGTGGCCCACTGCATTTTCCTCCTGGGGCTGCCGTTTGGGCCCAGTCCTCTGGCTGGTGGCAGTGATGGCTGCTGGATGTCGTAGTGGTCCAGAACGATTGGTGGTTGTTTACAGTGGCTGTTGGTAGGGAGCAGCTGACCCATAATTCAGTTGCATCTGTACCATGTTGGAACATCACCACATCAGTCTTCTGGTCTGTTGGGTTGGTTGGTCATGACGTTGTCCTGGGTGCAAGTTCCCACTTGAAGTGACTTGCTTCCCTATTGGTGCTGCTTCTGCACTCTCTGCTATCCTCCTTTCATCTGCAGCCATAGGACACAGTGGGCTTGTACCTGCACCTGCTGGTGTGGAGCCTGTGGATTCTGATCTACCCTCCTCCTCCCCTTCCACCTCCACCACCTCCCTCTCCCTTTGTTGATGGAGGTGGTCTCACCTCCACTGCTGTTGTTGGACCTCCTCGTTGCTCTTTCAGAGGAACCAGCAGTGTGAGCATTGCCTCCATTGGTGGGTGATACACTGCCGGATTCTCTGGTGCCCTCTCTGTTTCTGTGCTGGCAGTTTCAGCCCAAGTCTGGCGATTTTTAGCCTTATGTGGCCTTCTCAGTGGGGAGGGATTTAATATCCCCACCAGTTGACTTAGCAATGGAGGTAAGTGAGCTGCCTGGGCAGCATCACAGAACAGTGCAAAAATCTGTCATGAGGAGTGCTTTTGACACACAATATGAGCAGACCTGCTGACTATGTTGTTTACCTGAGGGTGGCAGTTAGCCAAGCATGCAAGCGCATCATGCCTAGTGTTTCTGGGTGCTCAGTTGACAGCTACCTATGCCAGCCACATGTTGAATTATCCCTATGCACCTTTCTGTGCGGGTTCAGACTTTCTGCTTCCCATAGATTGACTCACACGGTGAGTTTTTGTTTCCTCTGAAGGAGTTCTAATATTTAATATTCATTTATTACTGAGTGACCGTTGGCCAGTGAAGTACCCATGCTGACATGGGTGACCTTGTCACATCAGAGCAGATACTAAACAACCAAACTTATATAACTCACACTTGCATGGCAACTGTTATCTCTGAGTGGTTATGCCCAATAGCTAATAATTTTTAGCAGTCTTCATTCCAAGTGCCCTCTATGTGGTGAATAGCATGAACAGCAGTTTATTCTTTCATATTGCTGTTATTCCACCCCAGATACCTGTGTGTGTTTTTGCTGCACTTAAAATGTTTAACAGTTTCATTTTTTGTCATCAGATTTTTTTACTTTTGTCATTGGTTCTTTACAGTATTTTCTTAATGCAAAGGATATCCAGAAAGTAAGGTTACATGATTTTTTACACATACACAAATGCACATATTTCGGTGATTCAAACAGGAACAGTAGCATAGGTATTACATCATGTTTCCTCTTACTTCAACAAATTTTGTCAACTGTAGAATGAATTTTTTTAACGCCTCTGTCATAGATGCCTCCTGCCAATTCCTTAAACCCCTTCTCCACTTTGATTTCACCTCCTTATCATCGAAACCTATCCCTTCAATTTTAGAAATACATGATTGTCGCAAGGCGCAAGATCAGGATTGTGAGAGAGGTGGTATAAAAGATTCCAATGAAATGAGGTCAACAACTCTTGTGTTGCTTGTGTGGAGTGTGTCCTAGCAGCATTAAGAAGGGGGCAGACTGCCCTCATCAGCATTCCATGGCATTTGTTCTGTATGGTACTGTGAAGTTTCTCAAGGATCTCACAGTATTGTGATGAGTTGATTGTTCTGCCTCTTGTCAAGAATTCTATAAGGAGAACACTGTTTTTGTCCCAGGAAAAGGTTTCCATGACTTAAGCTGATTCCTGAGTTTTGAATTTTTGTTGAAGGGGGATGAGTGTAGTGCCACTTGACAGATTTTCACTTATTCTCTTAGGTGTGGTGGTAAAGCCATGTACTCATCCCTCATTACTCTTCTGTTGCGAAAAGGCTCTCTGTTACTTAAAAAATGACCAAGAAACTCTCACATGGCCTTGACTCTGTCGATTTTTTATTCTGTAGTAAGTATCTTCAGAAGGCATTGCACACACACCTTATGATATCTTAGTGGATCACTCACTATTTCATGAACAATGGTTAAAGCAACTTCAGGACACAGTTTGTGCAGATCATCAATGGTCACACAGAAATCAGAACAAATATGCTATTCAAGTTTTTGCACAAGTTCATCAGTTACTATGGATGGGTGTCCACTTCTCTCTTCATTGTGAATTTCTGTTCTTCCGAAAGTGAAATTCTGTACCCATTTTTTTTACATGTTGCCACGAGAGAACCTCGTCCTCATACACTGACATGATTTCATGATGCACTGCTGCAGCACTCATGCCCATGGCATTCATGTAGTGTCTCACAGCATGCGGTTTGCACTTGGTGGAGACAGAATGATAGTGCTCATCTTTACTCATCGCAACACAGACAGACAGAACGATAATGATTACTATTACCACTTATTCATTTCAATGTGCACTACTATACACAATAGTGAAAAACTAAATTCTCTGGTGGAGCTACCGGCCTTGTAACCTTAGTTTCCAGATATCCCTTGTGTACACTGTTGAATAGTCAATGAGTCATACTGTGAAATGAATGACCAGGGGTCAAATTAAAATAGTTAAGCCTTTTAACAGCAACACACACACACACACACACACACACACACACACACACACACACACACACACACACACACCAGTGGAAAAATCATCTGAGATAAAAAAAAATCAACCAGTCCAAGAGCAGAGAAAATCTCCAACCTGGCCAGGAATCAAATCTGAACCCATTTGCATGGGATGCAACCACGTTACCTGTCAGCTCAGCAGGTGGATGGAATAATGACAATACGGAAAGGATAGAATGGTGCTCAACACCTAGAGGAGGCATTAAGTGGTAGGCAGGCACACTGAATAAAGACTGCTTGATATTATTTATGTTGTCCGAGACAACAGTACCCATGTGTGTGTGTGTGTGTGTGTGTGTGTGTGTGTGTGTGTGTGTGTGTGTGCGCGTGTGCATGAGCGTGTGTTTTGTGAATGTCGGAATGTATATTTGTTTTGAGTGTTTTTCTTCTAAAACAAATATGGAAAAATTGAACAAAAGCAATGATAAAGAGTGTATAACACCTGGGACCCTGGGATTAAAGTGCTGTATCTTGTGTTAGGAAGAGAGAGCTCTACATAATTCAGAGAATAAGCAGTAGTCAACATTTGAAGCTCCATTACCATTACAAACTCCATTCAGTATTGCTGAATCCTCCACCTTACCATTACAAAAGCACAACTCATATACTATGTTAAAAAATGAAACACTCCAATAATAAGGCAAACACTATTTGGTTCATTATTAAACAGAAAACAAAGAAAACTAGTAATCCAAATAAAAGTGAGCCCTCAGAAAATAGTTCTGACAGAAATGGTGAAAACTTTCAAGTCATTTGCCACCAAATTCAATGAATCCTTCCTCACCGTGGCTGCAAACATTTCCCCCAGTAATAAACATTAGAATACAGACACATTACATTTACTTGTGGAGACAATGCAAGCAGCACAAACATACATTAGTTTCAGAAATGCAACGTCCAAGGAGATTGAGGGATTGATCAGGTCAGTAAAAAGTAGTAGTTTTGCTGGCTATGACGGTATTTCTATGGTTTCTAGCAGAATATTAAAATCTTGTGCAGAGTTGATAGGATTACCTGTAAGCTATTTTTGTGGTCAGTCAATGACTTGGGGCATATTTTGTGACAGCCTTACATATGCTGCAATGATGCACATCTACCAAACTGGAGATATGCAAACCACTTCCAACTTGAGACCATATCAATCCTTCTAGTCTTTTCATAAGTATCTGAAAAAATGACATATGATAAAACACTGGTTCATTCACCTGATCAGAACTTGTTAACCACATCTCAGTTTGGCTTTTGTAAAGGATTCTCAGTACAGAAAGCAATACTAGACCTCACAAATGAAGTACTGACAGAGCTAAATAAGAAATATTATCATGAAAGTGTATTCTATGACCTTACCAAAGACTTTGATGGTGTGGATCACAAAATTCTAGTTGACAAACTAATTTTTTTGGCATCAATGGCATCTCTCTTGCAAGATGGAATCTGGCTTCATTACAGGAAGCAGAGTCTCATTAACAGACTATATCCATGAGAATAATTTCAGAATGGGAGAACCTAACATGTGGAGTGGGACAGGGATTAGTACTGAATGTACTCTTTTCTTCTAACCTACATAAATGATCTTCCAGTTACATGAAAGGTTGTACTAATCAAGGGTCCAATCATAACCCTAACAGATGTGTCTCAGGTAAATAGCTGAACAGGCATACAAGTGATTCACAGGTAACAGTTTAGTCTTAACATCACAAAGATTCATGTTATGCATTTTCAAAGAAACAATAATTAGCTTTTAATGCCACAGGTCATACACTGAAGGAATGAAGCACAGTACTTAAAATTCCTTGGGGTCTAGCTGGATACAAGTTCAAATGGAATCAATACGAGGGTCAATTAATCAAACTCAGTTCACTATGTTATGCCCTCAGAAGCATCTCCAGTTGTCTTAATCTAAAGAGAAGAATGTTGCCTTACTATGAATATTTTCACTTCCTGCTGCCTTATGAAATGATCTTCTTGGGAAGTGCACATGAAGTAAATAAAGTGTTTGTTCAGCAGAAGTAAGTGCTAAGGATATTGTGTAAAGCAGATAACCATACAGCTTGCTAAAGACTTTTTTAAGCATCTCAGAAGTCATATATCTACTTCTCAGTACATTTACTCCTTAATGGTTTTTCTTGCTGATAATAGAAATAAGTTTCAACCAAATTGCAATATACACAGTCACAACACAAGACACAAAAGTAATTTTCATGAAGATTTTGTTTTCTTGTCCAGGGTTCAGAGTGGAATATGTGCTTTGTTGTAAAAAAAATTCACCAAGCTCCTGCAAGAAGTTGGGAATCCTTAACAGTTCAAAAGTGAACTAAAACATATCTCATTAGCTGCTTTTTCTACAAATAATCTGAGTATCTAGATTTGTATTGAAAATAGTTGTTAGCTATGTGGGAAGTCACAGTGTCGAAATTGTATAACAGTAATAATGTACTGTAAACAGAACTCAGCATTTATAGATGTAAAAATATTTTCTTTAAAAATATCACTGTAATCAAATAATTATGAAATTATTAAGCCAGTAGCTTTTTCCAAGCAGCAGCATTCTTATTAATTTACTCAAATACATGTGGGTGGAATAAGGGTGCAAATCAGTAAGAAGTGTAGTGACAGTGTCATGTTCATACCGAATAAAGTTTCGGTTATGTCTTTGTCTCATGTTAATGGATACATTGAATCATCCACATCCCTGAAGGTTCTCATTCTTGATGGGATCTGATGGGTGAATGAATGAATGAATGAAATTGATCTCTAACCAGATTTTAGTCAATTTACATTCTCCAGAATGAGATTTTCACTCTGCAGCGGAGTGTGCGCTGATATGAAACTTCCTGGCAGATTAAAACTGTGTGCCCGACCGAGACTCAAAATTGGGACCTTTGCCTTTCGCGGGCAAGTGCTCTACCATCTGAGCTATCGAAGCACGACTCACACCCCATACTCACAGCTTTACTTCTGCCAGTACCTCGTCTCCTACCTTCCAAACCTTACAGAAGCTCTCCTGCGAACTTTGCAGAACTAGCACTCCTGAAAGAAAGGATATTGCAAAGACATGGCTTAGCCACAGCCTGGGGGATGTTTCCAGAATGAGATTTTCACTCTGCAGCAGAGTGTGCACTGATATGAAACTTCCTGGCTGATTAAAACTGTGTGCCCGACCAAGACTCGAACTCGGGACCTTTGCCTTTCACGGTCAAGTACTCTACCATCTGAGCTACCATCTCCGCAATATCCTTTCTTTCAGGAGTGCTAGTTCTGCAAGGTTCGCAGGAGAGCTTCTGTAAAGTTTGGAAGGTAGGAGACGAGGTACTGGCAGAAGTAAAGCTGTGAGTACCGGGCATGAGTCGTGCTTTGATAGCTCTGATGGTAGAGCACTTGCCCGCGAAAGGCAAAGGTCCCGAGTTCGAGTCTCGGTCGGGCACACAGTTTTAATCTGCCAGGTAGTTTCAATTTACATTCTGTTTCTGTACAGGCAGAAGGTGTGGTATTCTAACAGGGATCAGCCTTTCATGCTTTCTGAATTGCACTGAGACTCATGACACATGCTAGAGAGTACCTTATCATTGAGAGTGGCTGCACCTGCATCAGATCTGGCACACTGCATATCGTGGAGCATTGTCCACTGATTCAAAGAAGGGTCATACCTTTCCACTGAGTTAAGGCGATTTCTTCCATCATTTCCTCCTATAGCATATATTTTGTCACCTGTAAATATAATGCAAACTAACAACAAAGTAAAGTTCTACTGCAATAGAATAAAATCTGAAAACTTAATCTTGGACATAATATAGAGATGTTACTTACCAGTAGTCCATTGCTGTTTCTTTTGTAATATTTTTATACATACTCTATTTAATACCATTTTTGTTAAAGCGAAAAGCAATAAATCACATAAAACGACTTACGCAGATACACACACACACACACACACACACACACACACACACACACACACACACACACACACACACACACACACACACACACATACATACATTAACCTGGGTGGTAATGTGAAGTCCTGGGAAGAATACAAATGTGCCGCTCAGCACAACTTTCTTGACTTCTGTTCTGACTTCATAACCCATATCATTTATATCCTCCACCCCTAATACCAGCTTCCTTGATCTACAGGGATGAAAACTGTACTTGAAACACATTCCGTTCAGCAATCTTTCTAGCCTCTTAATATCCTCTAGCCTCTGCACCCCATCCCCTCAATTGTGTCAGGCCAAAAACCAGGGCCTAGTTAGTGTATAGAATGAGTTCTGTAACAGTTGTCTCTTTGAGTTAATGTGAGCCTAAACTTATTCAACATTCAACATTGTTTTTCATGATGAAATCTTGTGTAGTAACGTCACCTACCTACATACTATGCACACCACTGTATAGCATATAGCAATGGCAGAGGGTATTTATCATGGTACTAAATATTGCAGTTTCTTTCCATTCCAATGACATACTAACACTGGAAGAAAGACTGCTTAAATGCACCTGTTTATTGACAAATCAGGTCTACTTTTATATATCGCCTGTTGGCTTTCTGCCTCGAGTTCTTCAGCAGACATTTGTTTCACAAATTTTCTCAAATTTAACGAGTGTGAGTGGCTAGCATTGTCAAGGTTTCACCCTGCATTAATGGTGACAGAGTGGAGTACAGCCCACAGCTGGAGATTATATGTACCTGTCACTCCAACATCCTTTCCTTGGTCATTTCTTCTGTGGTTCTCCCCTTGCTACCTGCGATCATCGTTTGATGCAGCATGGGAATCCAAGATCTATTTATCTCAAGGTTTTCATCTTTCTTGTTGAAGCAGATGCCATACTTGTGAATTTCTATGGCTTCCATGAACAAGCAGGCACAGTAACTCTTATTCACAGCAGAACTTGTATGCCAGCAAAATTTATTATGTGGGCAGTCTCACTTAGTGCATACATTTTTTCACATGTACAGGATATGTGGTGTATGCTTGAATTGCAAATGGGTCTCTTTTGTCAACTGCTGATCTGAGATGGTCGTTTACTTTTTGGTTAGTTTGTAAATCATTTTGGGCTGTATAGGGATTATGCTGTCTGTCACTCTGGGTATGTATGGCTATCAGTGTACATTTTCCATATGGACCATGAAGATCAGATCAGAGAAATTAGGACTAACTGGAGACACACAGCCAGTCAGGTTTTACTCACTGTATTTGGGAACGGGAAAGGAAATGACTGCTGGTGGAATGTGGTACCCCTACCCTGCACTGCATGGGGGCTTGCACAGTACGGTATGTATCTGGATGTAGATGTAAATTTGTCCTTATGATGTTTCACCCTCCCCCCATGAACCATGGACCTTGCCGTTGGTGGGGAGGCTTGCGTGCCTCAGCGATACAGATGGCCGTACCGTAGGTGCAACCACAACGGAGGGGTATCTGTTGAGAGGCCAGACAAACGTGTGGTTCCTGAAGAGGGGCAGCAGCCTTTTCAGTAGTTGCAGGGGCAACAGTCTGGATGATTGACTGATCTGGCCTTGCAACATTAACCAAAACGGCTTTGCTGTGCTGGTACTACGAACGGCTGAAAGCAAGGGGAAACTACAGCCGTAATTTTTCCCGAGGACATGCAGCTTTACTGTATGATTAAATGATGGCATCCTCTTGGGTAAAATATTCCGGAGGTAAAATAGTCCCCCATTCGGATCTCCGGGCGGGGACTACTCAGGAGGATGCCGTTATCAGGAGAAAGAAAACTGGCGTTCTACGGATCGGAGCGTGGAATGTCAGATCCCTTAATCGGGCAGGTAGGTTAGAAAATTTAAAAAGGGAAATGGATAGGTTAAAGTTATAGTGGGAATTAGTGAAGTTCGGTGGCAGGAGGAACAAGACTTCTGGTCAGGTGACTACAGGGTTATAAACACAAAATCAAATAGGGGTAATGCAGGAGTAGGTTTAATAATGAATAGGAAAATAGGAATGCGGGTAAGCTACTACAAACAGCATAGTGAACGCATTATTGTGGCCAAGATAGATACGAAGCCCACACCTACTACAGTAGTACAAGTTTATATGCCAACTAGCTCTGCAGATGATGAAGAAATTGAAGAAATGTACGATGAAATAAAAGAAATTATTCAGATAGTGAAGGGAGACGAAAATTTAATAGTAATGGGTGACTGGAATTCGAGTGTAGGAAAAGGGAGAGAAGGAAACATAGTAGGTGAATATGGATTGGGGCTAAGAAATGAAAGAGGAAGCCGCCTAGTAGAATTTTGCACAGAGCACAACTTAATCATAGCTAACACTTGGTTTAAGAATCATGAAAGAAGGTTGTATACGTGGAAGAACCCTGGAGATACTAAAAGGTATCAGATAGATTATATAATGGTAAGACAGAGATTTAGGAACCAGGTTTTAAGTTGTAAGACATTTCCAGGGGCAGATGTGGACTCTGACCACAATCTATTGGTTATGACCTGTAGATTAAAACTGAAGAAACTGCAAAAATGTGGGAAATTAAGGAGATGGGACCTGGATAAACTGAAAGAACCAGAGGTTGTACAGAGTTTCAGAGATAGCATAAGGGAACAATTGACAGGAATAGGGGAAAGAAATACAGTAGAAGAAGAATGGGTAGCTCTGAGGGATGTAGTAGTGAAGGCAGCAGAGGATAAAGTAGGTACAAAGACGAGGGCTGCTAGAAATCCTTGAGTAACAGAAGAAATATTGAATTTAATTGATGAAAGGAGAAAATATAAAAATGCAGTAAATGAAGCAGGCAAAAAGGAATACAAACGTCTCAAAAATGAGATCGACAGGAAGTGCAAAATGGCTAAACAGGGATGGCTAGAGGACAAATGTAAGGATGTAGAAGCTTATCTCACTAGGGGTAAGATAGATACTGCCTACAGGAAAATTAAAGAGACCTTTGGAGAGAAGAGAACCACGTGTATGAATATCAAGAGCTCAGATGGCAGCCCAGTTCTAAGCAAAGAAGGGAAGGCAGAAAGGTGGAAGGAGTATATAGAAGGTTTATACAAGGGCGATGTACTTGAGGACAATATTATGGAAATAGAAGAGGATGTAGATGAAGACGAAATGGGAGATACGATACTGCGTGAAGAGTTTGACAGAGCACTGAAAGACCTCAGTCGAAACAGGGCCCCCGGAGTAGACAACATTCCATTAGAACTACTGACGGCCTTGGGAGAGCCAGTAATGACAAAACTCTACCAGCTGGTGAGCAAGATGTATGAGACAGGCGAAATACCCTCAGACTTCAAGAAGAATATAATAATTCCAATCCCAAAGAAAGCAGGTGCTGACAGATGTGAAAATTACCGAACTATCAGTATAATAAGCCACGGCTGCAAAATACTAACGCGAATTCTTTACAGACGAATGGAAAAACTGGTAGATGCAGACCTCGGGGAAGATCAGTTTGGATTCCGTAGAAATGTTGGAACACGTGAGGCAATACTGACCTTACGACTTATCTTAGAAGAAAGATTAAGAAAAGGCAAACCTACGTTTCTAGCATTTGTAGACTTAGAGAAAGCTTTTGACAATGTTGACTGGAATACTCTTTTTCAAATTCTAAAGGTGGCAGGGGTAAAATACAGGGAGCGAAAGGCTATTTACAATTTGTACAGAAACCAGATGGCAGTAATAAGAGTCGAGGGGCATGAAAGGGAAGCAGTGGTTGGGAAAGGAGTGAGACAGGGTTGTAGCCTCTCCCCGATGTTATTCAATCTGTATATTGAGCAAGCAGTAAAGGAAACAAAAGAAAAATTTGGAGTAGGTATTAAAATTCATGGAGACGAAGTAAAAACATTGAGGTTCGCCGATGACATTGTAATTCTGTCAGAGACGGCAAAGGACTTGGAAGAGCAGTTGAACGGAATGGACAGTGTCTTGAAAGGAGGATATAAGATGAACATTAACAAAAGCAAAACGAGGATAATGGAATGTAGTCAAATTAAATCTGGTGATGCTGAGGGAATTAGATTAGGAAATGAGACACTTAAAGTAGTAAAGGAGTTTTGCTATTTAGGAAGTAAAATAACTGATGATGGTCGAAGTAGAGAGGATATAAAATGTAGACTGGCAATGGCAACGAAAGCGTTTCTGAAGAAGAGAAATTTGTTAACATCGAATATAGATTTATGTATCAGGAAGTCGTTTCTGAAAGTATTTGTTTGGAGTGTAGCCATGTATGGAAGTGAAACATGGACGATAACTAGTTTGGACAAGAAGAGAATAGAAGCTTTCGAAATGTGGTGCTACAGAAGAATACTGAAGATAAGGTGGATAGATCACGTAACTAATGAGGAGGTATTGAATAGGATTGGGGAGAAGAGAAGTTTGTGGCACAACTTGACTAGAAGAAGGGATCGGTTGGTAGGACATGTTTTGAGGCATCAAGGGATCACAAATTTAGCATTGGAGGGCAGCGTGTAGGGTAAAAATCGTAGAGGGAGACCGAGAGATGAGTACACTAAGCAGATTCAGAAGGATGTAGGTTGCAGTAGGTACTGGGAGATGAAGCAGCTTGCACAGGATAGAGTAGCATGGAGAGCTGCATCAAACCAGTCTCAGGACTGAAGACAACAACAACAACATGATGTTTCACTTTGCCCTAGCATTAGATTTTGTGACACTGCTTACGCAACTAGTGAAGTACCCATTGGTTCTTAGAACACTTTCCAAGTGTTGCATCTGGCATCCGAAGTGCTGGGGCTTACTTATTTGCCTTGTGTGCTTTACATGCATATTAATCATTTCCATTTCTTGCATTGGGTGATGCTTTTACAGTTTGTGCAGGTACTGGTCATGTGCATCAGTTTTTAATATGTGCTGTGTCGCAGGTTCCCACCATTCCTCATAACCAGCAATCAACATTTCTCATCCATTGCCTAAAATTATATTTCCTGCGTGTGTTAAAATATGCTGAAAGAAAACCATTGTCCAAGAAAGGCTCACCAGATGACATGGAAAATTACTGCCTCATCTCTCTGCTGCCAGTTTTTGCCAAGGTTATACAAGGGATTGTTGCAAAACATCTCGAAAACTTACTTATAGAAAACGATATCATAATTAAAAATCAATTAGGATTTCAAAATGGAAAAAAATACAATAAATGCTATCAGGGAATTCACTGAAAAGATAGATTTTGCTTTAGACAAGGGTAAATAGGCCACAGGTACTTTTTGTGATTTGACCAAACCTTTTGACTCGGTCAGTCACTTACTACTTGTAGACAAATTAGACAGATACGGGATTGTGGACAGGGCATTACAGTGGTTCAAATCCTATTTGTCAGAAAAAAAAGTTATTCTAAATTCAAATAGAAAAAATAATTCTCGGACTGGAAAAAGATTTGTACAGGGGTCCCACAGGGCTCAGTTTTATGGCCTTATCTTTTTAAGTTGAACATAAATGATTTACCTTTAAACATTGAGGTTCAATCCATTTTACTCGCAGATGACACCTCGGTTTTAATTGAAAATGATAATTTAGAACAAATTAATGGTACTGTGTAAAATATAATGGGAAATCTAGAATTATGGTTTCAGCAGAATGGATTAAAGCTCAATGTCACAAAAACACAATTGGTGCAGTTCCGTGCTAAAATAACATTAGCATCTCCCATAAATATAGTGCATGGTGATCAGGAAATGACTGAAGCAAGTTCTGTAAAATTTCTAGTTACAAATCTTGAAAAAAATTTTAACTGGAAAGCACAAGTAGACTTGATATGTGATTGGTTGGTTTCCCAGCATATGTGATATTTCCAGGGCTCTTGGATGTCCAGCCCGATGCAATCGTTGAAGTCCCACGATATTTCGGCAAATAACCTTTCTGCCGTCAGCAGGTGGTTCTGATGGAATAGTCTGCACATTGTCGGTGTTATGTGATTCTTGAGTTTCCCCCAGCGTATTTGATAATCAAAATATCCACGGGTGTACTGCCGGTCTACAGTGTCCAACGGGCACAATATTTCGGCGATCATACATGTCGCCATCATCAGGTGAGCTCCTGTGAACGTGCCGACACGGAGATCCATACGCTATGATTGCTCAGGGGGAACTGGGTTCGGTCGCGGCGGCGGCCGATTTAAATACCCTCCGCCCGCGGCGCGCTCCCTCCGCCGTCCGCGCCCCGCGCCACGGTAGCGCGGTGGAACAGATTGCGACGGCGTCTGAGATGACGTCGGTGTGATGGCTCCGTCCGCCGTGGTCGTCACAACTATACGTTTGCTCGATTACTCTTGATTAACCCAATCGCTGGTTCCCAAGCCTTGCTAAGATTATAGCCACAGTCACGGCTTATGAGGTCGTCATTGGTGCGAATTTCGATGGCCTCTCTAACAACGCTGTCCCAGTATCTCGACGTCTGTACCAGAATCCTTGTGCGTTCATACTCCATAGCGTGATTTTCCGACAAACAATGTTCAGCGACCGCCGACTTGCTCGGATACATCAGTCGAGTGTGCCTCTGGTGTTCACGGCATCGATCCTCGACGGTACGTATCGTCTGACCAATATACGACTTGCCACATTGACACGGAATCTGGTACACGCCGGCCTTCCTCAAACCGAGGTCATCTTTGGCGCTCCCCACCAGTGCACGAGTTTTATTCGGAGGACAAAACACAGTTCCGACCCGGTGTTTCTTCCAAATGCGGGCGATTTTCCCCGAGAGTGCTCCTGTATATGGAATAAACGCAGTGCCTACCTCCTCCCTCGTGATTTAATCCATCTCCACAGGTCGTGCTGTAGTGGTTGGGCGGAGAGCACGTTGGATCTGCCACTCTGAGTACCCATTTTTTCGAAATACAGTTCTCAGATGGCCCAATTCCTGGGGTAGACTCTGTGTCAGAGATAGTGCGTGCCCTATGTACTAGAGTTTTAAGTACCCATTGCTCTGTGAAGGGTGGTGGCAGCTGTCTGTGTGCAAATGCAGATCAGTGTGCGTTGTCTTCCGATACACCCCATGACCTAGGGTGCCGTCAGCCCTTCTCTTGACCAAGACGTCAGGGAAAGGTAATTTACCCTCCGTTTCAGTCTCCATAGTGAATTTGATGTTGGGGTGTATGGAGTTTAGATGTGTAAGGAAGTCAAGGAGTTTATCCATACCATGTGGCCAGATGACGAACGTGTCGTCCACGTAACGGAAAAAGCAAGTAGGTTTCCATTCGGATGACGACAGGGCTTCCTCCTCGAAGTTCTCCATGTACAAATTCGCTACCACCGGTGAGAGTGGGCTACCCATGGCGACTCCTTCCGTTTGTTCGTAGTATTCTCCTTTAAAAAGAAAATACGTGGAAGTCAAGACATGCCTAAAAAGTTCAGTGGTATTCTCGTCAAACCTCTGACCAATCAACTCTAGCGACTCTCGCAGGGGTACCCTCGTAAACAAGGAAACGACGTCAAAACTCACCATGATATCTGACTCATCCAACCTTAAGCTATCAAGGCGTTTAACAAAATCCACGGAATTACGGATGTGATGAGGGCATTTACCCACATAAGGACTTAATATTCCCGTCAGGTATTTGGCCAACAAATATGTAGGTGCCCTGATGTTGCTGACAATGGGGCGTAATGGTACCCCCTCTTTGTGAACCTTCAGGAGTCCATATAGTCTAGGCGGTACCGGACCTTGGGGTAACAATTTCTTAGCGTCACCCTCCGGTAAATCTGCGTCCTTGAGGAGAACCCTCGTCTTGTTCTCCACCTTCTTTGTAGGATCTTCCGGTAGAAATCTTCACTTAGCAGGCTCTGCATCTTATCAGTGTAGTCCTTATGGGAGACAACAGCTGTAGCATTGCCTTTGTCTGCCGGTAAGACAACAATTTCAGAGCGCTCCCTCAGATCACGAATGGCTGCCCTCGCTTTACTGGTGATATTTGACGTCATGGGCTTGGATTTCGTCAATGCACGACAAGTTTCACGATGTATTTCCTCAGCTGATTCAGGCGGAACCTGTTCAACAGCACTAACAATTTCTGCGACCGGAGTGAACTTGGGGTGGGATCGAAGTTGAGACCTTTCTGCAAAATCGAGACCGCATCATCACTCAACAGCATCACTCCAATTGATGACAGTCTTGCACGGAACCTGCAGAGATGGTTTGTCAAGGAGACGTGAAAACTTAGCTGTTTGACGTCCTGTTGCCATTTTATGGGCGGGATCAGCTGCAACCCATCAATCCAATCCCAGGAAAAAGAAGTGAAATTACTAGCCAATTGCAAATGTAATTTGAGTAATTCCTGTGAGATAAACTCAAGGCTCCGGCGGGTGAATTGCACTCCCTCACGTACCAATGCGAGGCTGGCTTGTTTCTTGATTCTCTTAGCTGCTGCAGAATCGATGAAGACAACGCACACTGATCTGTATTTGCACTCAGACAGCAGCCACCACCCTTCACAGAGGAATGGGTACTTCAAACTGTAGTACATAAGAAGCGCACTATCTCTGACGCAGAGAGTCTACCCCAGGAATTGGAACATCTGAGAACTGTATTTCGAAAAAATAGGTACTCAGTGTGGCAGATTCAACGTGCTCTCCGCCCAACCACTTCAGCGCAACCTGTGGAAATGGATAAAATCACGAGGGAGGAGGTAGGCACTGCGTTTATTCCATATACAGGCGCACTCTCGGGGAAAATAGCCCGCATTTGGAAGAAACACCGGGTCGGAACTGTGTTTTGTCCTCCGAATAAAACTCGTGCACTGGTGGGGAGCACCAAAGATGACCTCGGTTTGAGGAAGGCCGGCGTGTACCAGATTCCGTGTCAATGTGGCAAGTCGTATATTGGTCAGACGATGCGTACCGTCGAGGATCGATGCCGTGAACACCAGAGGCACACTCGACTGATGTATCCGAGCAAGTCGGCGGTCGCTGAACATTGTTTGTCGGAAAATCACGCTATGGAGTATGAACGCACGAGTATTCTGGTACAGACGTCGAGATACTGGGACAGCGTTGTTAAAGAGGCCATCGAAATTCGCACCAATGACGACCTCATAAGCCGTGACTGTGGCTATAATCTTAGCAAGGCTTGGGAACCAGCGATTGGGTTAATCAAGAGTAAATCGAGCAAACGTATAGTTGTGACGACCACGGCGGACAGAGCCATCACACCGACGTCATCTCAGACGCCGTCGCAATCTGTTCCACCGCGCGACCCTGGCGTGGGGCGCGGACAGCGAATGGAGCACGCCGCGGGCGGAGAGTGTTTAAATCGGCCGCCGCCGCGACCGAACCCAGTTCCCCCTGAGCAGTCATAGCGTACGGATCTCCGTGCCGGCACGTTCACAGGAGCTCACCTGATGATGGTGACATGTATGATCGCCGAAATATTGTGCCCGTTGGACACTGTAGACCGGCAGTACACCCGTGGATATTTTGGGTGTTATTTATGTCCATCAGGTGGGCTTCAATTCCCTGTGGTGGCAGTCCGATTGCAGCCTTTGACATTCCAATTGCGAGCGCCGATGCTTTGATTGAGGCCACCGACAATCAGTTTGCGGGTGCCAACCCAGGTCCATGCCGTCCCTGGCATCATGCCAGGTGGTGGAAGAAATTACCGTTTCTTGATGTGCTTGTAGAGCGGAAATCAAATGGCACACTGGGTCATAGCGTGTATCGAAAGGCTACACATACAGGCTTATAGGTACATGCCCCGAGTTGCCACCATCGTGCACAGCTCAATGGGATGCTCAACACACTGGTTCACAGGACATACACGATAACGGATGAACAAAATCTGCACAAAGAACTCAAACACTTAGAAAATGTATTCTGCAAGAATGGGTACAGTAATCGACAGATCCAGGCAGACCTCAGATGATGGAAACACAGCAGAAACGCAGGTGAAGAACAGTCTAAAGACGAGGAACCAGCATTGCCTTTCTACTGTATGCAGGCAACATGACAATAAAAATTGGGGACTGCTAAAACAACACAAAATTGACACGGTCTTCCGACCACTCTCCAAGATACGCGCCTTACTGGGGACAGTGAAAGACAGATTTGTCCTCAAGAAAGCAGGCGTATATAATACCCCATGTGGTTGTGGCAAAACCTACCTCAGTCAAAAAATTTGAACAGTCAAAGACCGATGCAAAGAACACCAACACCACATGCACCTAGGCCAGCCCAACAAATCAGCACTGGTAGGACACTGCTTGGAAACTGGTCACAACACGAAATATTAAGAGACGAAGATCCTGACCCTCACCAGCTTCTACTGGTACAGCATCTTCAAGGATACCATTGAAAGTTGCGTAACAGACAATATCATAAACTGAGTCAGAAGTTTTCAACTGAGCAAGGCATGGAAACGATTACTTAGCTCCATCAAGGAGTCACACCTCAAGTGGACACAAGATCCTGCCACGATGGCCACCGGGGACACGCCAAGGGATTCTGGATCTTCCACCACCCAGCGTGAAGCCAGGGATGGCATGGACCTTGGTTGGCACCAGCAAATGGTTTGTCGGCGGCCGCAACTGAAGTGTCGGCGCTCGCAATTGGTATGTCGGCGGCCGCAATCGGACCATTGGCACAGGGAATCGAGGCCTGACTGATGGACATAAATAACACTGACAATGAGCAGACTGACCATTCCATCAAACCCAGCTGATGATGATGGAAAGGTTATTTGCCAAAATATCATGGGACTTCAACGATTGCATCTGGCTGGACACCCAAGAGCCATGGAAACAACATATGTAGATTACTTAGCAAACAAACTAAACAGCCTAGCTTATGCAGTGAATGTGTCTTCTGGTTCACCCCTTATGGACACCAGAAAGCTGGTCTACCAAAGCTACTTTGAGACTACGGAATACATATCTGGGGAAACTCAACGAACAGCTTGAGATTACTTACTCTTTAAAAGAAAATCATAAGAAACATGTGTCTAATCTAAAAAGGAACATAATGTTGCCCATTATTTTGAAAATTAAAAATACTAACCATTCCTTCTCTATATATCTACGAAATATTTATATTCATGTATAAAAATCAAAACTCACTTGTCAATTTTATTTTCAGCCACAATTACAGTATCTGTCACAGATACAGTTTCAATCTTACCTCTCATAATTTAAAATTTTCCACTCAAACACCACTGTACATGAGATTAAGAATTTACAATAAATTAAATAACGCAAATGTGATAAATATGGAGTTTGACCCACTAATAAAATTGTTATTTAATGCACTATTGGAAAAATGTTATTATTGAATTGAAGAATTCATCCAGGACAGTGTGGCAATTTGAAAAGAAAAATAAAAGAATAAAGATTGTGTATTGTGTACTAAAATGTTAATATATTGTATAAATTGTATTGAAAGTTGCAAAATGACCATGTGTTATACATGTTCTTGTTAATTGTTCATGTCTAAAAATTCAGAAATGCATGCTTAAATATGTTAATTATTATAACCTTATTTTTTAAAAGTAATTTTACGTGTCTCCAGTACAAAAATCTTTGATTTGTAACTGTATATTATGAGATGAATATGTGGCGTCGATCCACAGATCGATAGGCCAAAACATCATATGTGTATTATGTCTTCGACTTGATCTTTGTTTTTGTATACTTCCAGGACCTCAGTTCCCACCTAGTCTTTGACCTGTACGTTTGTCATAATAAAAGTATTGACGATTAGAAGCGAGAACCATGGTCATTACCTTACCACCTTGATATCTCCTTTAGTAGTAACTTCGAAGTTCGAATAATCTGTCGAACCGAGTACAAAATGACTACTGCGCTGGCTTCCGCGTGGACCTTTGTCCGCTACACAATGGCCTTCTACAACACGCCGCCGCCGCCCGGTTTTCACCAGCACCAGCAACTAAATTCCAGCACGCCAGCTGTAGTCGGTGCCCGACGTGAATTTCCGCAGTCCTATAGCGTCGAGAATCCAGGGACCTCGTGAGGTGCAGTGGATTTGAACATGACGCTAGCGATCTCTGACTCCGGCTTTGTTAACCCGGAAGTGATTCAGTTTCCCGTGCACAGCAGTACAAGAAACCACTGCACACTGATACTAAACTTTAATGCAATTATTGTAAATAGTGGGGAGCATAGTTTTCATAATGTACCACAATAGGACGCCTTTTTGAATGTGCAAGCTCCAAGTGTGTATCACTCCGCACCGATTGCACACTACGTCAATGACATTCGCCAGCCTGTTACTCTGAGTGTTCATCAGTGCAGTAATTTGAGTGCGTCAGGTTCCACCAAGCTCATCAGTGACTCGGTGATGGACAATTTCACTGCAGATGTGGAGGACCAATTGCATAATAGCCTGTCGAGCAACCGCCGTGACCACTTTGACCTTCTGCCGCAACAACCAGTCCCACTTCGCTCCACTGCCCGGCTTCCTTCTAACGGATTTCGCTTCCCCTCCAACTACTGTGAACACAGCCGGCACGTCTGCTTCCTCTCTACCGCCCTCACAACGCAGAGTTAACTTTGACTCGCCTACTCCTGCGTCCGCGAGCAGCTGCACGCATTCTTCGACTGCCAGTTTGTCGAATCTACCGAAACTTCCAGCATTCAAACCTGCCCACCCGGAATTCTGGTTCAACCTGGTCAAGCAAACTTTCAGTGTCTGTGCACTTGATGACAACGCCCGTTTCACGTGCCTCATGAACCACGTTCACGACTGTGTCGACTTAATTTATGACCTGGTTAAGTCACCTCCTCTGAATGAGAAGTACACTACAGCTAAACAAGGAATACTGGAACGTGTCTCCGAGACAAGAAGAGAAAACATTCGACAGCTTTTCTATGAAGAACGCCTCGGCGACAGATCTCCGTCCCAGCTGTGGCGATGCCTTCAACTTCTCATTGGTGAATGAGACACGCTAGACGCCACGCTCACTGAGATTTGGACGAAAAAGCTGCCTCTGTCTGTCCAAACGGCCATCTCTGCCTACGAAGATGGACCAAATAACGAATGCTTGTGTGCCACTGACCGAGCCTATTCCGCCCTACTACGTGAACGCCGTGCCCAGCAGTCCGGCAGGTACGCCCGTTTCCAACCACAACCAGGGCCCCAATGTGGACGCCCCACTAAACCTAAGTCTGTCAAGCTCGCCGCACCACCGGCGCCTTCACGTCCACACAACAGCACATCTGACCCTGCGGAAGATTCTGGGCTGCCACCGTCTGACCACTCGCAGGAGTAGATATCCACCCATAAATACTGTTTCTTCCAAGCAAAATTCTGGGATGAAGTACGCAATTGTAAACTACCATGCTCCTACCCAAACTTCACCCGCAGTTAGGCTGTGACGCCACCTTCTGTGACGTAAACAACAGGCGCTGTCCCACGCTCCATTCTGTGTCCAACACTAATGCTTCGAATGGGCGAGTCTACGTCCTCGACTTGAACTCTGGCACAAACTTCCTCATCGAGAGGGGTGCAGATGTTTCCCTACTTCCATCTCGTCTTGCTACCGAAAAGATCTGACTACACAAAACTGTCCTACGTGCTGTAAACTCATCTAGTTTGTCGTGCTTAGGTTGTACTTCATATGCAGTGTCCCTCTCGCCAGAGTGCAACCTGAAGTGGTCTTTCCTGGTGGCTGACATCAACGATCCCATTTTGGGCATCGACTTTCTACGACACCACAAACTGTGGCCTGACCTCATCAAAAATACAGTGTTCTACCCCCCTGAGCACGAACACATCCCGTGTGCTTCATCGAGTGTCAATAGTACTGCTAAGCACGTCCACCTGGCTAGGAAGTGTAATAACCCCTCCTCCGAGCTCTTGTCATGGACAAATAAGTGGCTCACAGAGCGTGTCGAGTCTACACACCTGCACTTGGAACGACTTGAGCTACACCGTCACCTCAACGACTTAAGTTACGGGTTATCTTCGGCACGGCAGCAGCCTGCAGCACACGACGCCTCGGTAACACACAAGGTTAGACAGTGCCACTACAGTGTTCTCGCGCCCGAGTGCATTTGCGACCGTGTGCCACATAAACTTACAGTGTCCATGCTCCCGCCAACTCTAACTATGTTAATTCGAGTGCACATTCATCCCCCTCCTCCCTTGGGCAGCTACCTTCCCAAGCGCAGGTTAATGTTTTTGATTTACTGCCATCAGCTGTTCATTCGCGCCCGCTACCACCACCATGCTCGACAGCGGCGCCTTCTGTTACTAATAAACATTGTACCAACCTTGTTTCGTGTAGCTCACTTGTTTGTCACTCCGAGCCACCCAACAGTTGGCACTTATGCAAACTTTCGCCGTCGGCGCCACAACTCAGCCTAGCGGCCGCTGCGCACACTATACCACAGACCGTCGCCTCGTGTACCGCGAGGCGCATTTCCGTGGTTACAGGCAGCACCGCCCACAAACTTCGCTTGCAAGATGGACCGCCTATCTCTTGCCGACCATACCGTCTCAAGCCAGAACTCATGAAAGTGGCTCGCGAACAAATAGACGATCTCTTAACAGCCAGCATCATTGAGCCATCTGCCAGATGCTGGGCCTCTCCTATACACTTCGTCACAAAAAGCGACGGCACATGGCGTATGGTTGGCGACTATACTAAGTTGAACTCTCGTACAATCATAGACAAGTACCCGGTTCCTAACGTCGCAGATTTTGAACATGCTCTTGCAAGTGCCAAATATTTCTCGGTAGTGGACTGTAAGAAGGCCTATCATCACATTCCGATGGCACCAGAGGAAATTGAAAAGAGAGCTGTTACAACACCTTTCGGCATTTTCCAGTACCAGTTCATGCCCTTTGGTGTCCACGACGCTGCACAAACTTGGCAGAGATTCATTTGTTTTGTTTACTTGGACGACATTCTTATTTTCAGTCCTACTTTGCAAAAGAACAAGGAACATTTGCAGATTGTTAAAGACACTCTAACCGCTGCCAGTGTTGAACTGAATAATAAGAAGCTCCAGTTCCACCAGACTTCGGTAAGATTCTTAGGCTACATCTTGTCAGCTAAGGGCCTCGCTCCTCCCAAGGATAAAATCAAACCTGTTTTGGATTTGCCACGTCCTCACTCGTTTAAGGAGCTGCAGAGGTTCATGAGAACAGGAACTATTATAGGAAGCACTTGCCTGCAACAGCCGTGGTTCAGGCTCCCCTAACAGACGCTCTTGCTGGCAAAAATACGGCCGGTATCCGGCCGGTCCCCTGGGCCACTGCCACGGAACAAGCTTTTGACAAACTGAAGCACCTACTAGCAAACGCAGTAACTGTTGCCCACCCGCATCCGGACGCTACATTTTTTTTCCTGCGGATGCCAATGATACCGCAGCAGGTGCTGTCCTCAGCCAAACCGTCGGAGATACTACCTCTCCTTTGCAGTTCTTTTCTAAGACGCTCAGCGGTCTTCAAAAAAAAGTACTCAGCCTGTGAAACACTTTCACACCGAGGTTGAGGGTAGGGACTTCTTCACTTTAACCGACCATAAACCTTTGGTTGCTGCTGTGAAGAACGCCCGGACTGACCCTCCACCTAGACACTTCCGTCATTTGGACTTTATATTGCAATTTACTTCTGACATACGATACATCAGGGGTGCAGATAATGTGGTCGCATATTTTTTGTCTCGTGTCGGCGCTCTCACAACTCTGATAGACCTCTCTAAGCCTCAGATGCAGTCTACACGGACACTATGGACCTTATTTCTGATCACAGCTCGTCACTCAAACCTGTGCGATCCACCTTTCCCGGTGTCATAGGCGAGGTTTGGTGTGACGAATCAACTGTTACGCTGCGTCCCTTCATACCCAAACCTCTTCAGAGACAAGTGTTCGACAAATTACGCAACCTAGCTCATCCAGGTATGAGAGCCTCTACCAGACTTATTTCAGAGAACTTCGTCTGGCGCGACATGAGTCGCGACTGCCAAGCCTGGGCCCGTGCCTGCATTCCGTGGCAACAAAATAAAGTTTGGCGGCACACAACGCCCCCACTAAGCAGCTTCACCGCTCCTCCCAGTCGCTTCCATTGACTTGGTGGGCCCCCTCACTCCCTCCGAGGGTTACAGATACGTGCTGTCTATTATAAACAGAACCTCTCGTTGGGTGGAAGCTGCCCTGCTACCCAATAGTACATCTGAATCAGTGGCATGATCCTTCATAGACACTTGGATTTCACGCTTTGGCTGCCCTGTTTACTTGACAATCGACCAAGGCCATCAATTTGAGTCTGCCTTGTTTTCTGAACTATGCAGGCTGTGCGGCATCAAGAAAATGCAGTCAACAGCATACCACCCCCAAAGCAATGGCCTCGTGGAACGTTGACATAGGACGCTTAAGACGGCCCTATGTTGCCACGGCCTCCTTTGGACGGAAGCCCTGCCATTCGTCTTACTCAGTTTGCGGACCACCTTCAAAGAAGACCTTAAAGGCTCAGTGGCTGAGTTCGTCTGCGGCTGGTCCCTTTCACTGCCAGGCGAACTTGTTGCTCCTACTCCAGTTGCCCTCAGTAGAACGGGTGAGGTTACACTGTAACAAGCTTCAACCCCCACCTTCTACCAGCCACACTCTGCTGCACACATATGTTTCCAAGGCACTCGACACTTGTGAATTTGTGTTCCTTCACGATGACACTGTAAAAGCCCCATTACGGCCCCTTACACAGGCACCTACAGAATTGTCAAACGAACCAGTAACACAATCGACACCGTAATTAAGGGCTCAGTAACTACTGTCTCCTTCAACAGGGTTAAACCTGCTTGCGTCAAGTTTTCCCCTACCTCACCCATCGTTAAAGAGACCATGCTCTCTGACCACTCTCGGCCTTCTTCCTCTGCTCATGATTCGAGTAAACTCACGCCTACACAGGCCCCGTCAACGAGCCCACACTCATTCGGGGGTTTTCTGCCTCCTGGCTTCCATAGCAGAGGCCCCAGCTCCCAGGGCTATAATATAACAGTTCCATCTTCGTGCAACTGCACACTGCACCACTCTTCTAACCAGTACAGCCCACAGGTTTCTTCCACGCCCACTCAGACCTCACTGTTTGACACTCACCTCTCTACTCACAGCACACCACTCTCACCGTGCTACAGTTTCTCCACCCCACCCCACTGGCTCAGAATACCTCTCCGTTAGCAGGTGCCACTTACGAGCTCTCTAACTACGTTCATCCTAATGACATTTGTGGTTTATCTGTCGTCGTTAGTGGTGATACCGCAGTAGTGCCGCTTGCGTGTGACAATTCGTGTGTAGTTGGAGTGTCACAACATGTAGTGAAGCATTTCAAAATCTCTTGAAGTGCTACTTGTGGCAACCTATGTCTTTAAGTTAGACCAAGTGGAAAGGTGATCATTAGGTTCCCTGCTGACGACACCCTTCCATACCAGCGCTCCTGCACCGGCCGCCGACTACGACCGCCGACGTTGCTTCATCACTTCAGCATCAGCATTCCAGGATTTGCTCCACGCTCTCCTCCCACATGGCCAGTGCCATTAGATGTGGAGGAACTCACTGTAATCCACTTAAACTCTCGCCAACCGCCCCCCCCCCTTCTGCACCTTCAATACGTACTCAATAATGCGGGGAGGGGGGGGGGGGTCTATGTCGCGTCGATCCACGGATTGGTAGGCCAAAACATCATATGTGTATTATGTCTTCGAGATGATCTTTGTTTTTGTATACTTCCGGGATCTCAGTTCCCACCTAGTCTTCGACCTGTACGTTTGTCGTGTGATAAAAGTATTGATGATTAGAAGAGAGAACCATGGTCATTACCTTACCACCTTGATATCTCCTTTAAGTAAACTACATTCTAGAAAGGATAGCTGAGGGTCCCTTTCTACCTCTAAAGTAAATTTTATGTTGGCATGGTGACTGTGTAGATGTCTTAGGATATTACTGAGCTGTTCCTCAACTTGGCTCCACAGGACAAATGTATCGTCAATGTAAATTTGACAGCAAAAAACGTGGGCCACTGCTGAACACAACTAGCACGACCTACCTGTGTTGCAGATCCTCTAAACACTTTCCTGATCTACATTAATGATTTAAAGGCATCTCTGTACTCCCAATTAGTAAGTTATGCAGATGATACCTCACTTTTGTTATTTTGCAAACAAACTAATAACTTGACACTGGCTGCAACTGATGGCTTAAGTCAAATAACTACTTACGTCCATGATCAAGGTCTAGAAGTCAATATTAGCAAATCCCAGCTATTACCATTTAAACTTGGTAATTCATACCAAACTTGTATTGATAATATAAGTGGCATCAAAAAAGTAGACACTGACAAGTGTTAATTTTTGGGGATATACCTAGATGAAAATCTTAGATGGGTAGACCATATCAATTTTGTATGCAATAAAATCAGCAGTTCACTGCACTTACTTAGCAAACTATGAAAATTAGTCTCTGAATAAACATTAAAAGCTGCTTATTATGGGACAATATTTGCATATATTAATTATGGAATAGAGGTATGAGGATGTGCTGCTGACAGACACATGAACAGTATCCTAACACTGGAGAAAAGAGCAATCAGGACCATGCATCAACTAGGATACAGAGATTCATGTAGGGAAACCTTTGTACAACATAAATATTTAACAGTATACTCCTTGTATATGTACAAATTAATAACATTCTTTGTAGACCATAAAAATAATGAAACTAAGTGCTCTGATGTGCATACTCATAACACAAGACAAAAAGATTGCTTCTTCAGAAACAGAATCAAACTAAAGACAACAGATATAGGCCTTGGATTAACGGCCAGATGTGGTTTAACAAACTGCCAAGTGCTACAACATGCCACAGAGGTAAAATATTCAAAAGGGAATTAAAATCATTCTTAACTCTCAAATGTTTGTACTCACTGAATGAATACTGATATTAAAATGTAGCTATTATTAATTCTAGGCCTAACTCTTCTATCTATATGATGTACTATTCTGAGGTGCTTGTAATATATATTATTTTTATAACAACATTCTGTAAATTCAACTGTATGTTGCATTATGAAGTCGTGTACCATATATTGCCTGTTAGTGGCTTCTTGTACATGTGAATTGCAAATTCTACTCAGGCCTATTGGCATAACTGGAATTTTGCCTCTTGAAGGTAAACACTGGCCAAGCATTCTGTTTCCTTGAGATTTTAAAAGATGTGCCAGCTACCATAACCTATCTGACTATCCTGGGTTCTGATGTTTTGTAATGCTCATGTGGATCCCTTCTCCTCACACAAAAAAGGCATCTAATTTAACAGAAATTTCTTGGGTTTCCAGTAATGTGAGACTGTCAAAGAGGTGTGACACCTTGATGATATCAGACTTGTACAGAGCACATATGTCCTCCCTTTACCAGGTTCAGTCTTTTTACAAATGAAAATTGTTATTCAAGTGAATTAATCACTTTTAAATAACTGCCACTCTCAATAAAACTGTACTAACAATAGAAGTTGTTCTGCGAACCTCTTTCAGGAAACTGAAGCATAAGTACCTTAACATAACTGCTCTTAAAGCTACTTTAATTACTACTCCAGTCCAGTTCTTTGCTCTGACCTGCTATGCAGACACTGACGTAACTTCGAGCATGATACATGCATGCTCGATCACTCCACTCATGTTTCTCAGGATCATAACATTTGACTGAATTGAAATATTCTCTTCCATCATGACCACCAATGAGATATATTAGCTTTTTCAGGACACATATTCCGTGATATGCTCGTGCCAAGGAATCAACAAAATTTGAGGAATACCATCGGTCTGTCCTGTAAATCGTGGGACATTAACATTAAAAGTCAATGAAGTCAGTTTGATGCCATTATGTTCACAACTATTAATAGAAATAAAAAAGGTGACAACACACATACAGCTGATTGAAGCTTGGTAATTAAACACTTGTAAAAGGACAGATCTATTACTAGCTTTTGAGGTACCACACTTAGTTTAGTGACACACCAGAACACAGATACCAAATGCACCACACCATTGCTCCATCAAGAAGAAGACATACAAGCAAATCCATGGCATAACCATGAGCACATACATAGCACCTTTACATGCCAGCTCTTTTGTGGGATATGTAGAGAGATTTTTCCTAACCACTCAAAATGCAAACCACTCTTCTCATTCTGCTTTGCTGATGATAATTTGGTACCCAGACTCAGGGCAGAGATACTCCATCACCATTCCTCGACATCCGTAAGACCTTTTCTCTTATCTTTTTCATCTGACTCTCTTCAGTTCACTCTCTTCAGTTCAGAATATCAATTTCCCTCCCCCTTTAACTATCTAATATCACCATGGACTGGAACAGTTTGACCACATCTTCTGTCAGAGTTTTGACAACCTTTCACTGTTCTATGAAATGAGGCATATCCTTCCCAAAACCTTTCACAATTCTTCTAAAGTGGTAATCTGACAACCACACAATGTACAAAATATTCTTGCCCATACTTATTTAACACCTACTTCCTACCTGTTGCCATATGTGTCATATCAGTGTCAAAAAATCCAGGCACAATACCTGTTCTGTGCCTCCAATCATTGCATTTATTGTAGTTCCATCAGAGGCACATCTTACCCTCTCAGTGGCAGGGTCACCTGTGGGTGTAGTCATGTCACATAGCAGTATGCTGTAACTTCTGCACAAACTTTTATTGGGCATGATCATCAATTAGTTGTCCAATCAAATGGATGGTCATTACCAAATTGTGTCCAAGCGAAACAGACTGCTTAGTAGCAGAACATGCTGTTTATCACAAGGCTGACTTCAATGCTGCTTTGTAACCCATGTAATCCTTTTCTATGACTAGCTTCTCTGAACTGTATACTTGTGACTTGTCTTACAACATGTTCTACAATCCTGCAGTTGCCCTGACATAATCTCCTCCAGCTTGTATACCACACCCACCAGGCTATCCCCATCTACTAATATACACTTGTCTCATTCTTCCTCTGTTCTGTCCTACTCCCATCCCCTCCAATTAAGCCATGCCTCTTATTCCACAGTGTAGTATGTGAAACTTTATCTGCCTATCCTGTGCTGAGATCACTGGTGCCACATGCCTTAATTTTCTTGACCTACATAAATGATTTATCAGGGATGTTCAAAAACTCTGGTTAGTAGGGGTGGGTTGAGTATTAGGAGCACATCTGAATATGGTATGAGAGATATATTTGCATACTACATTTGAAGGGTTTCACCTGTGGAAGCCTTGGTAAGACCTTCAGCATGCTGGACAAATAACTGCATGCTATTGACATAAGGCTACAGAGAATTTTGGATGTAGGAGTGACGTCAGGGGCTATGAAAGCCAATGTACTTTTGGTTATATACTAATGTGATATACTAATATAGGACCCAGACACATTTATAGCAGATAGAACTAAGAGAGTGATTAAACAGGCTTACAACAGGCTCACAGCAAACTAATTAACCTTTAATTTTCCAAAAATGCATATTGTGCAATTCCTAACAAATAAAAGAAATTTACCAGTACCAGAAGCTGAGATCAACTGGCACACTGCATGAGGCTTTAAGCCTGGCACCACTTTGTGGGTAAGTATGGAAAAAACACTACTTCTGCCTGCTATGTTCCCTCAGTATTTTGGCCTGGAGGCAAGATTGCAGGCAAACTTTGCATAGTTTTATTCAGTACTGTTCTATGACAATCTTATTGTGTAATGTTCCTGCACTAACTCAGCAAGGCAGCAGGGCAAGTCCAAACTCAGTTTACTGCTACCATTCAATTCAGTCCCAGCTGATAACCAAATAGCCTCCCTCCCCCTCTGCAATCTACTACTGCATATGGCTGGTTTTCATACCTTCCTCAGCTACTATGCACAGCTCACAAGGACTGCCACTGATCCTGTGCACATCCTTCCTCCCACCCCTCTCCACTATCCACCCACTGCCTTTCAGTTCTTGTGATTCCTATTCATGGTTTGCTTCCATGGAGACAATACTCACAGGCTCCTCCTCAACTACCAGTGAGTCCATGTATTTCACCTCAATGGTTGTGCAGCATGAACCTTCAGTCACCATGGAGATCCACAACTTCATCATAAACCCACCATAGCTTGGCAGATTTCGTGCCCTAAAGGACTGAACATAATACGGCTGGCCACATCAGAAATGCTGCACACAGCTGGACTATTTTCATCAGAGGAATGCACCAACATGTGGCCCTCCGAGTTCCGGCAGCATATCTGGACACTTGTCAAGGCTGTAATCTTGCCCAAAACACTGTTACACATGAATTGACACACATTTGCCCCCTCCAATCTACTCGGTGTTAGCCAGGTGTAACTATACAAATGTGGATGCAGCTGTCACTGTGACGGACAGGGTCTTAGCGCAGCTTGCCTTGGGGCCTGCACGAAACCCCATTCCCATACTGTGCCAGTACCCACATCACAATACCTTCAACCGCCAGCACACCTGCCACTCAAGCACAATCATCCTGAACAACTAGAAGTGGTAGGAATGTTCTGGGTGCTGGTGATCTTGGTTGGTACCAGTAGTATTTTGTCAGTGACACCAAAAACTGCTGGGCACAATTTGCATGGTCCCCAAACACCAGTGGGGGCACAACTGGCTTCTCTGCTATTTCTCAGTGTCTGTTCATCCACAATCATCGGCACTCATCCTCTCCAACAGCTTACTTTCTTGGTAACAGCTCCAATCTCTCAGTCTAGCCCCATAAACTGTTACCCTCCTCTGGACCCACCTCTCCCCTTCTCCGCACCCTGCCAAATGGCTCTGTGATGACAACCTACTGCTCCCACACCTGGTCTTTCAACCCTGGCCTCAGCAGAGGATTCACATGGATCTTTAGTTACAGACCCTATCCTTGATGGCAACTTCACTGCCCATTACATCCTCCTTCTTGATCTGGTGAATCATCATGTCTTAGACAGTATATCCCACCATTCCACTCACTGTACAGCCTGCACTGTCACTCATTTTGCCATCATACTCAAACTCTTTTTTTCTGATGGCTTTTCCAAATTTCCTCTCCTCATCCACCCTTCCAAAGCCCCCCCCCCTCCCCCCACCCAGTATGTGCACCATCAATACATGGCTCTACATCACAATTGTGCTATACCACAGTTCTCATTGCCCCTACTGCCTTTTCTTGGTTAAGCGAAGAGCTGTGCGTTTATGCCCTTTGGGCTCCATAACACCACCCAGACTTGGCAATGCTTTCTTGACAATGTCCTACATGGTGTTTTTGGTTGTTTCTCCTACATAGATGATATCCTCATCTATGTCCGTGATCTTGTGGAGCACTTCTGGAACCCCACGAAGGTAATTTCCAGCCTCTATGGGGTGGGAGTGATCATCAACCTGCAGTATTGCATTTCTAGTGTTACAAAGGTTGACTTCCTTGGACACAAGATATCATTTGCCAGCTCCCACCCACTGGACAGGAAGGCCCAGGTCATTACCAAATTTCCATGTCCCACAACCCCCAAAGAAATCTGCAAGTTCCACTGTATGGCAAATTTCTTCTGCTACCACCTCAAAAAGATTGCAAGCGTGCAAGCACACTTACTGGTGCAAGCACACTTACCTTCATACTCCAGGGTGACCCCACTTATGTCAGTAGGCCCATTCCCTGGATCCTGGATGGTGCGAATGACAGACAGTTTTGAACAAATAAAACATGACCTCTTGCGTCCTGTGCTCCTGGCACACTCATAATCATAATGGATGCCAGTGAGCCTGCTCCAGGTATCATTCTTCAACAACATGTTCCTGGCAGCCATTGACATCCTTTTACATGAAGCTCTCTGTGCTGCAGTGGAGTTGGACCATGTACAACTGCAAGCTCCTCACAATATATGTGCTAGGCAGTTCTGTGAGCAGGAGTACATAGCCCAGCTCAGATCAACATACGGCACATTGCGGGCATTGACAATATCGTCTTCTACAATAATAGGAGAAGTATAATTTACTTCTAGATTATGTGGCCCTAACCACAGTTGAGGATGGAATTTTATATTCTGTTATGAAATTCTTTAATAGGAACAATGTAGAAGATATCTTATTGGCTACTACTATAATTTATCATAATACTCTTTGCTCACAGGAATGTAAATTCCAGCTAACATTAATGTTCATATTGAACAGATACTTAATTTTTCATGTATATGGACAGATGATAGTGGTCTCTGAAATCATAAATGTTCAGTGTGAAGTAGTAAATAAAAAGATGACTCCTGATTAATGTAAGAGGAAGAGCAGTGGCTTTTCCTTAAGTATATGCTTTCCTGCTGTATAACACAAGTCATAATTTGTTGTTAGTATACTTTACAGAGGCAGTCTTCATTGCCTGTTTTTGCAAGTTACTCTTAATAAAATATTACATGCACTTATACTGTGGTTGATGAAGTTTTTATTTCTACAAAAACATTCTCATAATCATGGCACAACAGCCCAGAATACTTTAATGAGTGTAATACAGTCCTTCTTCAGGTAGAACTGATATACTGACGGGAGAATCTTTGAAGTAATTCCACCCAGTTCTTTCCTCCACCCCTCAATTTGTTGGAAGTGTCTATATTTTCTCATATATGAAATTTCATATTCGTTTTTCTCAGCTAACTTTTGAAGAATAAAGTAGTGTGAAAATTAGTGTAACAAGCTCTAAAAATCACAAACTATGTTCAGCATGTGACATTATTCAGGTGGTTGCCTGAGGATGAGCCCGCTGGATGTACTAGCAGCTGACCAGTTGCAGAAAACATCACAACCTATTCACAGTCTGACCATTACTGCTGTCAACAACAAACCCCACACAGTACAAGAGACCACAGGTAGATCCGGAAAACCACAGGAAGTTGAGTAAAGCAGATAGAAAGGGGAGGTCCTCCACTATGAAAATAATAAAGCAGAGACTGACTTTAACGAACTGAAGCAAATATGACTGAAAGAAATGCCATTTCCCCAATCTACATCATTACATAGCTGTTATCTCCAGACCTGTGTTCACAGTTGTACTGTAAAGTGAACTGGTATTAGTAAGTGGAAACTGTAATTTTATACTGAGAAAATTGTGATGTCATTATGAATGTGAGATTCTGCTGCTATCACAGTTCTTAAATCAACAGTGTAGCACAGGAAATTGTGATATTTTATGATAAATGTTCTTAAAATGATGTTCTTTTCTGAACTGCAATTTCTTGGAAGTTATGCTACGATGATGTACTACACACTAATGTAAATAAATTCTGCTTACAATATTGAAACCTTTAATATATTTTATAATTATTCTTAAAATCCTAGGCATGTGTGGCACATTAAAAGTAGAGATGATGGCAAGTTATTTTGTGTGTGTGTGTGTGTGGGGGGCGGGGGGGGGGGGGGGGGGGGGAGCAAGTAACAACAAGCTATGGACATCTCCCCACTCCTCCATCTGAACCAACCCTGATGTTTATCTAGAGGAGAGGGGCAGATCAATCTTTGTGAATGGAGTTGTCTTTTTGTACCTTGATGACTAGACTGTGAGATGAAGTTGACAGACACATTTAATATGAACATCTGTCCTTAGTTTTTTTATACAGTAGTTAAAATCTGCCAACAAGGATGTGTAATGCTTATATTTACTCCTAGAGAAAAAGAAATGTTTTGCCATAATTATGGAGCTTTAGTTTCATGTAGACAGAAAAAACTGCTTCAGATATTACCTTGAGTCATATGTCTCCATGAAATTTGTTGGTGCTCCATCACTCCAGCCACCAATGGCGAATATAATACCATATGGAATTCGTGGTCGGGCAACATCAAAATCAAAATATTTTTTTGCTGATTCCCTTTGAATGTTTTTCAGGTGTTCGCATGTACTTTGGAGCTTTTTCTGCAGAGCCTAAAAAAAAAGTTAAGGATAGCAATAAATGCATCCAAAGACAAATAATTTCAACACAAAATGTATATAGGATGAGGGTTACAAATATTTTCCCTGAGCCTAATGCTGCTCACAACTTTTCTGAGGATACTATGTTACCATTTTTTATTTCATACAGTAAGATTTTCATGGATGTGAAGGAAGTCAAAACATACATCAACAAAGAAAAGCAACTGTTTAAAAAGATATCTGCACTCTGTGCTAACAGTGAACTGTCCTAATACTTAATAGTATTTGTTCTTACATAACCTAAATCTAACTCAGTAAATTAAAATAAACCCACAGCCTAAGGGAAAAAAGGCTGCTCATTCCTTAGTTCTATTAAGCAGCAATTGTTTATCTTTTATTGGTAGCTTAATATTTATTTACTTAAATTTTTCTTTCTCAGAGAAAATATTTACAGATATGTGTAACAACAGAGGTTAAGAAATATGCCATAATCACAGTGAAGGATGCAGTGACATAGTGTTTAAAAACATAGTATTTGTAACATACTTATTTTATTACATAGCAAGTTTCAATCTATGTGATATTCATCAGATGTATCTAGAAAATATAAAAATAATGTGCAGATTTGTCACTGGGAACATTATGACAGCATACATGCATGAGACAATTTACAGAAATTACACAAACATCAGGAGGGAGAATATAATTTGATGAGAGAATCCCACACTCTTCTCTCTTCCACAGTTACCAATACTTGACTGATTGTTCTTCATTTTATACACAAACACTGTAAATAAGGCAATATAGTTACTTATGCAGATGATAAAATTCTGCTATTCAATGATGATGATATGGAAAATCTGGAAATAAAAGCTTACTTGGAAATAAATAATTCTATGCCAAAGGATTATGGAAATAAATTTACATAACAACATTGCTACAACATTTTGTGTAGATTTCCAGTTAAACAACAACACAATCAAGACATCAACATTTGCATCATGAGTGGATATAACAAAACATTGAACAATGAGCAATCCAGGATGGAATAACAACAATATTATGAAAAACATACAGTGCTACTCACCACATAGAGGATATGTTGAATCGCAGGCAGGCACAACAAAAAGACCGCTGTATGGTGACATACACACACAGCCACACACATTCATGCAAGCACAACTCACACACACATGATCACTATCTCTGGTCGCTAAGGTTGGCCTCAGCAGAGACAGAGCCGACATGTGTCTGTGAGTTGTGCTTGAGTGAATGTGTGTACATGTTTTCTATGTAAGGAGGAGGCCTTTTGGCCAGATGCTTGTATGTACAGCAATCTTTTTGTTACACCTGACTGTAATTATTGTGAGTAAGAAAACATCATGTACACAAAATTCCTTGCGATAATAATAAATGAACATGTAAATTGGGACTAGTACATTGAATATATAACTGGAAAATGCAGCTCAAACCTATATGTGCCACACAAACTTCACAGTCTAATAGACACAAATATTATGAAAATGACATATTATGCTCAAATTCTTTCTACATTACGTTATTTTAGGTGAAGGAACACAGATACATACACACTATTCAAACTGCAGAAGAGATCAATAAGAATGGTAGCCAACCTAAAAAGGAGGGAATCATGTAGGGCAGCATTTAAGACACTTAGGATACATGACTAAGCATGTATGAACTCTTATGCTGGACAAAATTAATGTATATTCATGATACATTAATTCTGTCCAGTGTAAGAGTTCATACTGAAGGTACTGAGTCATGACACAACTAAGACACAAGAAAATGAACTTCTTCCACGTGCCCAAACACAACATCATGAAATTCAAATCAAAAATATCCTAAGAAGGACCAAAAGCCCTGAAAAATTCTCTCCAAATCTAATTAGGCAAATAAAAGTATTTAAAAAATATTTCAGAGACATTTCATTTGCAAAACTGTTTCTGTAATAAAAATTATCTTATGTGCCATACAGTATAACACAAATTGCAATGTAGTCTGTGTGCAAAATGAGCTTTTGTTTATGTAAGGAACAAAATACACTGGTGGAAAAAAATTAGTACAACTGGAAAGACAATGCTGATTTGGACCTGATGGTGGCACATGGTAGCTGGGGGATATTAGATGAACAGATAATGATTTCTGTGTTGTCCACCAATAGATAGCATAGTGGCATAGCTACCTAAGTGCCATCTGCGTCTACCTTTAACAGAGAATTCTCAAAGCCAGAAGACTCAAGTGTGGTGCAAACATGTGAAGCAAGCAGGCTACCACACCAAGGAGATGCACTCGTGCTTTCTACAGCCATCTGAGAAAGTTTGAAAGGGGTCAGATTGTGGCCTTTCGAGTGATGGAATGGATGTTCTGCATCAGTTGTCCAACAAAGCTTGTATCAGTGGTCACATGAACATTCTCACACCTGTAGATGAGGTTCTGGACATCTGCATACCGCAGATGACCACCAGGATCATCGTACTGTAAGGGCAGCAGTCGCAGATTGTACAGCTGCCACAGCACAGATAAGAGGGCTTGTCAGCCCAGAAGTATCAATGTGAACTGATTATTAGCAGTGGAACTATGGGCAAACACACCTCTAGCCTGTCTTCCACTCACGACTGGTGCCATAGGAGGATCACTTGGAAGATTCGAATGGCATGCTGTTGTCTTCAGCAATGAAAGCAGATTCTGCCTGCATGCAAGTGATGATCATTTGTACATATTTTGTAGAACTGGTGAGTGCTGTCTTGTAGAACACAGTCATCCAAAACACACTGGCTGCACACCAGGCTTTGTCATCTGGGGTGTGATAAGCTAAACTCATGTTCACCTTTGGTGTTTCTGGAGGAGACACTAACCAATGCTCAGTATGTGGAGAATATTGTGGGGGGTGTTCTTTTCTTGCAACAGGAAGGTAATGTATTGCTGCAACAGGGTGATGGTTGGCCACACATACTGTCCATGCTCTGCAAGATGTGCATTGACTTTCCTGGCCAGCAAAAGCTCTGTACATGTGTCCTACTGAGTACATGACTGAGAGGGACATGACGGGTCAAGAAGTGACTTGTGTGATATGTCAACCAACAACTCTTACAGAACTACACAAACAAGTTGAGTAGGCATGGAATAATGTATCACAGTCCAGCACTTACAATCTGCACAATCAACTGGACACCAGAATCAGTACCTGCAGTGCCACACATGGAGGCTACACCGTGTACTAATATGGGTGTTCCAGCACAGGTCACTACGTGGTACCTCAGCATTGCTCGTGCTATTGATCCGTAAATGTAATTATTTCATGTACTCCATAGGCACAGCTGCAACAATAAATCTTGAGTGAATTGGGCACCTCTAAATGGGTGTACAAATTTTTTTTTCCCGTCAGTGTATGTTCTTAAAAAAGTTATAGAACCTCTTGTGCGTATGTGTGTATATATATATATATATATATATATATATTTTCCAAGACTTACCAAGCGGGAAAGTGCCGGTAGACAGGCACAATAAAATAACACACACCCATGTGGAAGTTTCTTTCTTTATATATATTCATAGAACATCGGTGTATATAAATGTTATTTGATAAATGCTAGTTATTACACATTGTTGTATGCTTTCCACGTTTGTGATACAAATTTGTTTTGATCCCTACAATCTTATTGTCTGCAGTTCCAATAGACATTAAAATTACAGTTACAAATTACAACAGTAAAGGAAGTAGCATTTATTAAAAAAACAAGAGAAGTAACTAAAAGTCAATGTATCAGTCCTCCTAAACTAGTAGTACATAAAACATACCATATCTGTAGCCAAAATTGGCCCCTTCATAGGATATACAAAAAATAACAAAACTATGGTACATCAACTCAAACGGGCATTCTACCCCTGCCATTACTGTTGTATGCTACCATAATCCTCCCACTGAAAACTTTGCATAATATTTTTGTGTCTTCTAGACATATCTGATGATGATCATATATATTGTCTGGCAAAAAAGGGAAGCAAGCAGAAGAAATGGTTGAATGTCAGTGTATCTTCCTGCATGTACACCCCATGAGCTGGTATGTAAATGATTAGAGTTGCATTTCTCTGTATCGCCAGAATGGTCACCGGAGAGCTTTAGTGTTGTTCATGTTTAGTGTTGTTACTAGGTGTAGTAGGGTATATAAGGAGTGTGAACAGCATCAGATGTTGAGTGATCACTGTGATGAACTCATAGATGCTACATACTTCTGTGAGATAATGTTATTAGCACCTGTGAGAGTTTGAAAGGCACATCACTGTGGGTCTCCATTCAGTCAAATGATTGAATTGTGTAATATTCTGATTTGTGGGGTATTCAGGTGTGACAGTGGCCCAATTATGGAGTGCATGGGAATGTGAAGGCAGGTATATTCTTCCTCAAGTTTCTGGTCAACCACATCTGACCACCACAGAGGTGGATCACTGTATTATGCACTAAGCATACCGTTAGCCCTTCACATTTGTGCCTGCTGTGTCAGAACAGGATTCCTTGGAACATTCTGTGTCACCCTCCAAAATTAGTTGGAGACTATCACCAGCCAGCCAGGCTAGTGGAATTACCTTCTGGTGCATTGGGTGCAATTAACACCACAACACAAATGGTTGCATCTGCAGTGGCACCATGACTGGGAACCACAGACTATGGATCAGTCGTGTTGAATTGTGTTTACTGATGAATCACAGTTATGCACATCCTGAATGACCACTGTTGGCGAGTATGGTAGTGAACTGGGAAGATATCTAATTCTTCCAATGTTTTGGAGAGGCACAGGAATCTTACTCCTGGTACAATGTTGTGCAGAATCATCAGATATGATTTAAGGTCATCGCTGGTAATAATTAATGGACCGCAGACAGAACAGTAGTATGTCACTGACATCCTGTGTCCTCAGATATTATCTTTCAAGCAACAGTGTCATGGTGCCATTTTTCAAAAGGCTATTGTTCAAACATGCATGGGATGTGTCTCAAGGAACTGTCTGTGTGACGATGTTGTACTCGAGTGGCCAGCTAAATCCCCATATTGTCTGCCTATAGAATATGTGTGGGACCAGCTTGGATGTCATCTCTGTTCCAATGCCGGAATTAGGATATCAAGGACCAGTTATAAAAGGTGTGGACATACTTGCTCTTAGGAGATGATAAAATTACTTTTTGACGCTCTTCCTAACTGAATCGATGCATGCAAGCAGAACTGGGGGGATGCAGCATCATTTGAATAGTGGGCTCATACTATCAAGTTCTTTGTAAATTTGAATAATTTTTGTAATCACTGACATAACATCACGTACCCATTCAACCCATTTAGTTTCATTTCATTTTCTCGACCCCCTCACCATACCCACTTTTTTGTCTTGCAGTGTAGATAAAACTGGCCATGAAATACATAACTGAATAAAAATGATAGTCAGATACTTTTGATTAGATTCAGAAATAAAAAACTTCATCATATTTGTCGAGACTCGAACTTATTGTGCATTGAAGGTTAATGTGCTGCTCAATGTGCTGAAGTACTATGTTGGGCCCTATTGTTGTATTTTTGACTGTTTTCACCCATACAAAATAATGAATTGCAACCTTCAAAAATTCGGTATCACGCCATTTCCTGTGAAGCTTATCTAATTCAATTCAGTGTCTGTGGTTATGCCGCTGAATAGCGTCTTACGTGGATGTATCCAGTAGTGTTTAGTTAGTGCTGCAACGGCGTACCAACTGGTGGGGGGGGGGGGGCGGGGGGAGGGGGCGCAAGAGGCGCAGTGGCTCCCCCATCCCATTTCAAACTTGGAGGGGGGGGGGGTCGAGATACTGTTTTTGCCCCCCCCCCCCTCAAATTATCTTGGAGTTTTATTTGATCTATAGGCAGAGCCAGTGAGTAAACTATGCTGCCGTCAAGAAATATTGGATCAGTATATTTGGTGACAGCGATATTTGATTTTGACTGAAGCATCTTTTAATACTACATACCGTCCTCTCTCTTCGTCTCTTTTTTCAGTGTGTGACTGTAATGAGGGACAGCCTCTGTGTGCATATGTAACAAATTGAGTATAGCACTTTTAAACAGTACTTGAGACTGATGAGGCCCTCAGGACCGGCTATATCATACAGGCGAACTACAGAGTGGCCAGTGCGCCGAATCTGGGGGAGGAGCACGAGACTTGAGGCAGAAGTCTTGACTGTAAAAACTTGGTTTCGTTATCTCTTTACATTGTTAACATTACCCTCTGCCACTGCTTAATAATACATTGTTCAAAACAAGTGTTGCCACCACCCCCAGTACTTACTGTCCTGTTCCCCTTGAATCTAAGCCGGGCTTAGTAAGCCCACATACGTTCGCAGATCAGCAGGTAGTGTAAAACTTTTTTTGATCAGTTTAGTCTCGCAGTCATGCAGACAAAAGCCACGTGCAGTCAAATGAGAAACACCGGCCAACAAGGCCGAAATAGCAGTTGGTGAGCATTATTGTTCTGGTAGCGAAAGTGAAACGTGTACAGTGTAGCGAGTGATTTTTCTCCAGTTTTCTATTCAGAGATAAGGACACACACAGTTGATTCGCAGTTGATATGAGTGAAGCTTTGTGGTGAAAGGTGCATAATTACTTTATGTCATTTATTTGTAACAAATCTCCTAGCTCAGTACTGATTGTTCTCAGTAGTTCACTGGAAAAAGTAAATGTAATTATATTCCCACACTTCTCAGTAAGACTTTTATGGGCAGGGGGTAGGGAGTTATGGTGTACCCGAAAATATTTGCAAAAAGATGTCAGTTATTTCCGATACAGTGGAAATGCTTTTGAGCTAAAGGGGACACCAAAGCTCAATGCAAAAGCAACAAAACAATGCCTGGATCTCCACTGGAACACTCAGAACTTGCTTGACTATCCCTATCAGTGGCAGACAGGTCAGCCCAAAGGATTCAAGCAGGAAAAAGCGAAGAAATGTTCCAGAAATAATTAACAACGGTCGCTGAATAAGCATTCCCTGCCACTACAAAAGAGCAAGCAGAGGGTCAATCAACAAAGAAGAGATCACTGCTGTGTAAGCTGAACTCATACAGAAAGGCGCAGACTACATACATATAATATCGAGAAATAAGATGGAATAATTGTTGTAAGTTGTAAGAAAACTAGTATTTGGAAGCATGCTCTTCAGCTACGTGTAGTATTGCAAGAAAATCCTTGCATAACCCATTGCGGCTTCTTCTGAAATTATCCTTCATGACAGTGTGCTCAAATCATCCTTTTGTTCCGCAGAAAGACAAAGTCCACTGCTGTTGCAGGAACTGAACAATTAGACATGTGTACCGAAACATTACTATTTAGCAAGTTGCTATAAAGTTCATGACATACACTACATTCACATTTAAGTTTGAAGATTTCAATTAATTTGACTAGTTACAAATATTCCCCATTTATGTCTCATAGGAATACATAGTACATTCATGATTTGACACATGCTGCTCTGTTTAGGAGCCACATTTCTCACAGTCAGCCCTGCGGTAGTAGCTAAGCAGTGCACTCAACCAGTCGTGGCAATTATTGCTTAGAAATGTCTTTCGTGCTAAAAACATCTATCAGTTTACTAAGGTATTATAGATAATTTTACCCTGAAGTCTAGTACGCACTGACGTATTATCCAGACTCGTTACTGCAATTCGTTATGCCTGGCTCATAGGTATCATTGTTGCGGTCTGTTTGTGGTAGACTCTTCCTCACCCTACAGCACAAAAGAACAGAAGCTGAAACGAAATTTCAATCATATGGATCATTGTTTTATATAAATGAGGCAAAGCCACATCCTTTTCTGAAATTTATTTGACCGGAAAACGTTTTATTATTGTTAAGAAAATACTGTTTTTGGTTTTTGCGTGGGATTTTTCTTTCGCAACGCAACGTTTCTCAAGTGATTTCATAAGAATTTGACATATCACAGCCGAACATTCGTGCTTGGCAGTGCAGTGCCTACCTTTTCGTTATTAGTCATAGTTTTTACGATGTTTGTAAATGAAGTACCATGACTCATTGAACATAATTTGAAGAATTTGCTGTGAAAAATGACCTCACTGGCTACTTCACGTTTTTTGCACTTTAGGTCCTGTATTGCAGCATATCAAATGAAGCTAATGTACTGAAGTAATTTTTTTATCGTGGTGGAAAACTTGTATCTTGCCAGTGACGAGTAAATGGATTGTATGTGTTGGTGAAACGCTGCACATGATAAGTTTCTGCACGCCATGCAGAGTGCAGCGTGACAAGCCACTACACATAAGCAGTTCAAGATACTGAAACAAGGCTTTCAGAAAATATAACAGTGCGCAAAAAGATGAGCAGCTCTCTGTACAATAAATACTGATATCCTATCACATATATATATATATATATATATATATATATATATATATATATATATGCCATTTGTTAGCTTATAAAAGGAAAAGTACAGTGCTATAATGCAAGTCAATGTTTACAATAAAACTTGCCGCAAAAACAGCAGTAAAAAATAAAAATATATAGTCTCTTCTGGAAAGAAATTTTAATATACTGTGAGTGCGGTTTCATCCTTGCCTGTTATTCAGCCACCGAGAAAAGCATTCGTACACAGGAAACGAGATCTGAGTTCTCTGTATATTTTATACCAGTTTCAACACACATGCAACATGTAACGGGACAAAATTGTTCAATTTACTTAAATTGATTTAACAATTGAATGTTGAACATCAAACACAAATCACAATGCTTCATACGGCACTTCATCACTGAGCAAATACGGTGGTACACATTATCTTTACAGCTGAAAATATTTTATTTACCATATGAGTTTCTTTCTAATGAATCATTAGTCGCAATCGATTTGATATGATTGTGTAAGTTTGTTTGTTGTGTCTGATGTTATGTCCTATTTACAGTGCAATATTGCTTTAACGTCTGACTTGCACTCTCTTTTGTAATTCACCATTAGGTGTTCAATAATGCTTACAGTGATTCCTCCTACAGTTAGTGACTTATAACGTCATTTTTAAGTTTCGGTATCTAACTTTTCGTCCCCTTTTTCTCTGTGCATCGATCCATGGGTCATGAATCATATTTGTATACGATTATTACCATTTTGTTGTTTGAGGTGTAGTATTGCACAGTGCCACAAAAACCTATCAAGGAGTGTTTTGGAGACGGTAGTAGCACTAAAAAATTTCAGATCGTTTGTATTAGCTTTACCTATGACTGTGGTCAGTCTCAGGCTGATAGCAGTAATACTAGTCGAAGATATTTACAATCTAGCATAAGCCCTGATGCTTGTAAGCTAAATATTTTATGGTTGACTATGCTTGTGCTCACCATTAACATACTTTGCTTGTTGAAAGCTATTTTTATGTTAGTGTGATGTGTGTGGGGTACCTCATGTTGCATGTTTTTATCCTTCCCGATTTCAGGTAGAGGCGATGGATATAAAAGTTGTGACACGTGACTGTCGAAGCATATAGACACATGAAAAAGCAATGGACTCTACTTCAAGTATACCTGTTTTTGAAACAAAATTTCACCCATCAGAGAAGCGTACGTTTCCACGAAGGAATGGATGATCTTGTAAATCGGAATGGTTTGTGACTTACCCGTGGCTACATTACGAAGAAAAGTGTGGCAGTGTTTTCTACTATGACTGCATTCGGGGTCGGGTTGATTTGGGGGAAGAGACCAAACAGCGAGGTCATCGGTCTCGTTGGATTATGAAAGAATGGGAAAGGAAGTCGACCGTGCCCTTTCAAAGGAACCATCCCCGCATTTACCTGAAGCGGTTTTGGGAAATCACGGAAAACCTAGATCAGGATGGCCGGGCGGCGGGATTGAACCTTCGTCCTCCCGAATGCGAGTTCAGTGTGCTAACCGCTGCACCTCCTCGCTCGATACTGCATTCGGTCTATCCACTTACTGAATAACAGAAGTACACTGAAAGGAACAGTTTTTCTCAAAGAAGGTATCTCTAACTGAAGAAAAGCTGCTGAAAAGTTCAAAATACGCAGGAAGAGCCTTTTTTTTCGGGGGTCTCTCGCAATTATTTAGCAACACGAAAATAGCATACCTGTGATAGCCCATGTCACTCGACATCTGCTGACCTATCAGGAGAAAGCTAGAACTGCTTTACTAGTGATTACTGTTTCACTCAGGTACCTTTGTTGAACAGGAAACGCACTGAGAGGTCATGAAACGGTCTCTGGGAGAGGAAGAATGATGTGCCAGAACTGAAGATATGGCTGAAACACCATAACACTTGGCTGACGCCAGCGATAGAAAACAAAGTACTGGCAATTATGGTTCACGTGATCCAGCTAGAAATTGTGCATCAAATAAAAAATTCCCTATTTTGCAGAATTATGGCGGATTCAACGACGGAAGTGGCTAGACGGGAGCAGTTTACTCTTTGTGTACGTTGTGTTGACCTTGACATGCACGAAATAAAAGAACTTTTTCTGGTTTTATATAGTCCTCAGGACTCCAAGGCAAAGCGCCGGCAACTACCATTAAAGACATCCTTCTAACAGTCACTAGAAATTGAGTTCCTAGGCGCCTACTGTTTCGATAGTGCCGATAATATGTGTGGCCGGAACAAAGATGTGAAGGAAACGCTTTTTCAAGTCCAGCCAAAGAGTTGATACATTCAGTGCAGCAATCATTGTTTGGATCTGGCACTACAGGAAGTTTTAAGAAGTTGATATCCATTGTGCGATATACTGGTAACTGTGAAAGACGTCCCAAATATAATTCTAGAATCCACAAGAAAGAAAACGTGCATGCAGATGTTGTGCTACCATCTGATGTCAATGAGGCGAGTGAAAACCGAAAAGCTCAACGACTGACTCCAATGTGTCCCATCCGATGGGCTTGTAAGAGCAGATTTTGACACGTTTCAGGGAAAGCTATGGGTGGGTCCAGAAAATAGTGACCAAAATGCTGAATGTATCGAGCTCAGTTAGAGACGAAAGAAGGTCAGTCCTGAGAGACTATGCGAAATCCGAAGGAGTTCGAAAAGTTTGAGACTATTTTTTGTACAACAGTAGCAAATGAAGTGTTTGGACTGTGAGAGGAACTGGCCAGATCCCTACAGAATCCAAATTTTAATGCAGCTGGAGTGAAACATTCTTTGGAGGTTCTGAAAGGAGCTCTTGCAAATCTTAGGACTACGGAAGCATTTGATGTGCCGTTAGAGAAATCCAAAGATTATTCTGAAAACCTAAATATGAAAGACTCAAATATCTCACGCCCAATAAAAATACCAGCGAAATTGCAACACAAAAGGACACCGTCTTTTCCCAAAGAATTGTCTCAAGAACGAAATTTTAGAAAATATTTCGTTAAAATTCTTGATCTCCTTCTGAATGAGATTGATCGAAGGTTCAGCGAACAGGATCTAAAGCGACTATCACATCTTGAAGAGATATTATAATGTCCTCCCAGACACATCCTCCATCTACACGATATTTAAAAGAATTGCTTGGAGTACATACAACAGACTTTAACCTGGACAGGCTTCATGCACAGCTTGGAATGCTGCAAACCATTTAATGTATCCTCTATTGGAAGAAAACTTATTGCTGAACCTAGTTTGGTTAAAGAACTCTTTCAGGAAGTTATTCGCCTCATCATTCTAATTCTGACAGTTCCGGTATCATCAGCATCCTCCGATAGGATATTCAGCACCTCGAGGCGACTTAAAACTTGCCTCAGATCAACAATGACTCGGTCGAGACTCACCCATTTACCCCTGCTCCATGTTCATGAAGACATGGCTGGAAAAATTTCATTAAAGAATACGTTTCCTGAAGTGTGGAAAGCAAAACTGCATTTGGAAACTGTACGTAACATTTTTTAGTCTAAATAAAAAAAAACATGCCGTCTTCTTTCTCAAAGACATTGTGTTTTCTTTTCGTTAAGACGTGATGCATAGTGTTTGTAAAATAAAAATAATAACAAAAGTTTTTTCTCTGGCCTATTGATATTGCCATCTACACTAAATATGAACTACTTTTCGTAAATGGTCTCAAAACAAAGTAGGACCAAAGTCTTCTAACATAAATAACATCTTTTTAAAAATAAAGCAATGAAATTGTTTTCAAGAGCGCGACCTATAAAACTGGGTCCATATTAATATTAATATGTTGTTCCTCTCTGTAGAACGACATAGGGCTGATTACCTAACACATCTTCCCACACTACCGAATGCATGTATTCGTAACGGTTTTACTGAAAGACGAAATCAGTAAATGGGTTTGTTTGCCCCCTCCAAAAAATAGTTGGTACGCCACTTTAGTGCTGTGTATGAAATGTGTGTATTTAGTTAGCATCGTTATGCAAGTATGTTTGTAATGTGGTTATCGTGTGTGAAAATACAAAATGAAAGTGCCAGAACCATCCACACACATAAAGAAAGATTGCCGACAAAGAATTCGAAGTGAACTGACCAGACGTCGCAGTTTGTTTGTGAAAATTGAGTGCTGTGGCTGGAGGAAACCAGTTCCAACGTGTGAAGCGTCAACTATCAACTAATTTTAATCAGACTATAATATTTTAAGAAGTAAGCTAGTGTGTGAATTCAGAATAATTCACCTAGGTGAATAAGATAGAATTCTAAATACATTTCCGTGATTAACTGGTGAGCGATTTGAGCTTGGGGTTTCGACATGTTAGCCATGTGAAACTTTAATTTTAAAACATTTTTTTCGAAAAACTTTGAACTATTTCCCAAGTTTTACAAGAATTTACATGTTAGTTAATGTATTATATTGGTCTGGATTTCTTTTATTTTAAAACTTTCGCACTTTCATTACGTTGATATAGTGGGGAAAAGAAAAGAATAAATTCTATTTTTTTAAATTTAAATATAGTAAACCAAATGCATCGTGATCATTCTTTAATTTTTTATTCACGGCATATAAAATTACTCCTCGGGCATGTTTCATTATCGATTATTGAGTGACTAATTATCAAGGGTAATTGCGACAAATGCGTTTGGTGGAATCCTATGCACTAGCGTAGCCAAACTGTAGAAACCAATTACACATTCAAGAGCCCTCATGGACAATATTAACACTAGCTTTCAGTATTTAGCGTTATTTCAATTTATAATTAATGCAGTTGCATGTGGTGGCTCAAGAACAACAAACAATAAATGTAGAACCTTTCATTCCATTTGTGATGCGGTACAGTAACACAGTACTACCTGCATCGGTTGTTCAAGTTCAGCGTGAGAATCCAGGATCTGTTTAACTTGAGGCTTTCTTCTTTTTAGTTGAAGGTATTGTCATGTTTGTGAACGTCTACAGCTTTCCAGAACAAGCAAGGATGGTAACTTTTCTCCTCAACGAAATACAATATGCTGGCGAATTTTATTACCTGGCCGATCTCAAACAGTGCTTAGTCTGCCATGACTGAATTCTCTACCTTTCCCAATCTAGAATACTGTTTATGTTCTGTGATCCTGGTATTAGTGGATGGTCAAGTAACTCCATCACAGACTTCTGCGAATGTATACTGTTGTGGTTGGCAGGAGAGCCAACCGTGTTTTTCTAAAGGAGGCCGAAATGCACGCGTCTCAGATCACGCAGGCTGGCGTGAGGTCTGGGGCATGACAAGGGAATTAGAATTGAGAAAAACGGACGTAGCTGGTGGAATACTTAACTTTAATCCATTAATGGAGAACGTCGCTCTTTATGGTACATGATTCACAATATCAATAGTACGGATACTGGCGCCTTGCTAGGTCGTAGCAAATAACGTAGCTGAAGGCTATGCTAACTATCGTCTCGGCAAATGAGAGCGTAGAAGTCAGTGAACCATCGCTAGCAAAGTCGGCTGTACAACTGGAGCGAGTGCTAGGAAGTCTCTCTAGACCTTCCGTGTGGCGGCGCTCGGTCTGCAATCACTGATAGTGGCGACACGCGGGTATACAACCGGACCGCGGCCGATTTAAAGGCTACCACCTAGCAGGTGTGGTGTCTGGCGGTGACACCACATTCCTCCCCCGCAAATCGGCGTACGGTTGTGGAATAAGGCTTCCGCACGCCGTGGGGAGGATCCCATGTTGACGTATGCGACGAGGTGGGGAGCCTAACAACAGGCGAGGCTGTGCCACCCGCACTCTGCCATTCCGACCGCGGGGAGCTAGGAAACGCCTAAAAACCTGCTCCAGGGTGCACGCCAACATGCGGTGTATGCGCCGGTAGAGAAACAGGAGGGGCCGAAGGGTCGACCTCCATCGGACCGGGGCACCCGAGGGCGAAGACGACATATGGTCCGGTGCGGGCAAGAGTTTCATGTCGGAGGACAGCTGGTCACGGGAAGCGATCGGCGGCGCGTGACCCAGGGAGGCGCCCGGCGGCTGCAGCGACGCGTCCACTGCGGGCGTCGCCGGCGGGAGAACAGGCGGCGGCGGCGGCGGCTGCGGCAGCCCGTCGCCATGGGGCAAAATGGAAGGCAGCGTCGGTAACATCTGGGGCTGAGGCGAGCCAGTAGATGGGTCCCCAGGGCGCTGACCGGACGGCACCGTCGCTGAAAGCAGACGGCGAGCGGCAGATCCCGTACGACGACAGAGACGCAGCTGATTGAGATGCCGACGCACCTCACCAGAGGCCCGCAAAACCAGATACATAGCGCGGCCGAGGCAGCGAAGAATGCGCCCTTCGAGCCAACGCCGTGAACCTCGATATTGGCTATAGTAGACAACGTCGCCGGGAGCAAAAGCAGATGTCTGCTGCTGCATAGGAACCTGATACGGCGGATGTAGCAAAGACATCAAGGTTCGATGACGACGACCGTGGAGCAACTCAGCCGGCGAGCGACCATCTCGGGGCTGAGAGCGATACGAGGACAAAAAGAGCAATAACATGTCCTCCCGAGAACGCGACTCTTAACTTCAACATCTGTGACTTGAAAGTCCTGACCAATCGTTCAGTGACACCGTTTGACTGTGGCGAAAACGGCGTGGACATCAGATGTTGAATACCATTGGCCTTGCAGAATGACTGAAATTCTGCACACATTAATTGTGGGCCATTGTCGGAAACAATAGTCTGTGGAAGACCTTCAATGCAAAAGATAGTGGATAACGCTTGGATGGTGGCAGATGACGTCGTGGAAGACATCCGGACAACAAAAGGAAAATTACTGAATGAATCTATCACAACCAACCATCGAGCATTCCAGAATGGACCAGCAAAATCGATGTGTAAGCGTTGCCAAGGGGAAGTGGCTTTTGGCCATGAAAAGAATTTCCTCGGTGGCGCTGATTGTTGTTCGGCACACACCATGCAAGAGGAGCACATATTCGTAATCGCGGCATCGATTTCGAACCAAGTACAGTGCTGACGAGCAAGTTGTTTCGTTCTCACTATACCCCAATGTCCTTGGTGGAGAAGCTGTAAGACAGAGACTGTAACGAACGTGGTACCACGACCCTGGACTGATCATTATCAGAACGCAACAGCAAAACGTCACGTCGTACAAAAAGTGTCTCCTTGTAAGCAAAAAATCGGCGGACCAACGGGTCCCCGATACGTGACTTTGACAAGGGCCATTGCGTAGCAACAAAACGCAGAACGGGAGCAAGGACAGGGTCGGCAGCTGTGGCTGTAGCTACACGACGAAAATCAATCGGAAACGATTCGACCACGTCATCGGTTTCCGCATCAATGAACATGCAAGCAAGTTCGTAGGAATCGAATGCCCTATCCTCAGCAACAGGCAAGCGGGACAACGCATCGGCGTTTCCGTGCTTAGCAGTGGACCGATGCAAGATATCGTAGCGGTACTGCGAGAGGAAAATAGACCAGCGAATGAATTTCTGAGCTGTACGTGGAGGTACAGGCTTGGTTGGATGAAAAAGCGATGTCAATGGTTTGTGGTCTGTGATTATGGTAAAGTGACGACCATGTCTGGCGTGGGACCTGTCGTCTCGCGGTGCGTTTTGGTGTGGGCCAATCCGCGCCTGCGCGCCGTAAGGCACAGAAGTTCGCACTGGGGCGTATCGCTTCCAGTCGGACGTGCCCACAGGGGAAGTGATGCGTCATATATAGCCTCTCCTTCTCAAGTGGCTCTTTCCGCCTTCAAGTGGTGCCAGACGTTAAGCTTGGCATTTCTCGGGCTCGCCCGGGTGTGCCTTGCGACAAAAGGAAGAGCTGCGACCCAACCCGATGCGAAAGCGAAGGGTGCGTGGCACAGGGGGAGCTGTGTCGAGGGACGAACATCTGTCCCTTTCTGTTCGCAGGGCCCAGACCAGCAGGAGCTCTGCATGCCGGCGACTTCGTTTGTCGGCGTGGGATCGCGGCGCGAGTCGGCAAGGGTGCCTCGCCGCGCCCCTGGGTAACCGGGGCGTGTTCTTCCAAACCCAGGAGGTGGTGACATCGCCTGGGCTAGGTTAACTGGGTCCAGACCGCCGAACGTCTGGGGGACCGGCCCGCCACCTGAGTAGGAGTGGGTCCTTGGCCGAAAGGTGGAAACTCGGGCTAGTAGGCGGCGAAGGGCGAGAGGTGCATCCGCCTCTCCGGAGTGCGGGGTCCAGTTGCCGAGGAGCGTCGCGTGAAATCGCCGATGACGGAGCCATCGATGGGGACCAGTGCGCTGGCGACGGCGCGCTGAACCCGGCAGTTCGAGAGGGCCCTTGACCTTGGGGCGAGGTCGGTGGGCGAGCTGCAAGAAGTCCCCCCCCCCCCCCCATGCCAGAGGAGCCGGTCCGGGGTAAGAGACGGGCTCCCAACTTTCTTCACTCGTCTACATCATCATGGCCGAACAAGAGACGAGTGATTCGAGTGTGCATTCGAGGTGCTCGATGTCTACTGTTCCTATCCCAGAAGAGGGCCTGGGGCAAAACGAGGAGAACGTAACTGACTGGCACAATAGAATTAATCAATTATTGGACTCTAGCATAAAGAACGGTAAAATAAGCAATACTGCTGTCCTGTCCATCAAAAAGGAGCTCGCCGCCTGGGCGATCGCTAGCGCGAAGCTCGAGGGGCGGCTAGAAGAACTTGAAAAGGAAAACGAGCGTTTACGTAAACAGCCGACAAAAACATGGGCTGGTGTAGCTGCGCAAGCGGCTCCAAAAACACAAACGCAAGCCACAAAAGAGACAATCGCCAAGGTGTCGAAAAGGCCGGACACGGCGGTCTTCTTGAGACCCTTGGCCGGACAAGACACAAAGAAAGTACAAGAAATATTCACCACAACGGTGAACCCTGCAAAGGAAAAAATTAAAATAAACAAAGTTAAGGCAACCAAGAATGTGGTTATTGTAAACGTTGCCACAGAAGAAGACAGGGACAAAATTCTTAATCACACGAAGCTCAACAAGGTAGTGAAATGCGAACCGCCTAAAAAGCGGAATCCGCTGGTGATATTATACGATGTACCTGTGGCAATTGAGGAAAATGAGATATATGAAACTGTAAAAGAACAGAACTTTGAGGAAATGAATATGGAAGCCTTCAAAAATGAGTTTAAGTTGCGCTTCAGAACGGGACCCCGCGATCGTGATGTTGTCCATCACGTCGCGGAAGTCTCGGGGAGTATGTGGCGCAAACTGACCGCTATGGGCAGAATTTATATGGGGTTTCACGCAATTAATGTGAGGGACTACCTGGTGGTTCCCAGATGTCATAATTGCGGTGATCTGGACCATGTCCACAAGCATTGCGAGAGGAAGCCGGCCTGCTCCAGGTGTGGGGCAGAAAATCATACAAGGAAAACCTGTAGTAAAACAGGGATTTGTATCCCTTGTGTAAGGAGAGGAAAGAAAAGTTGCAATGCTACTGGAAGGAACTGCCCTACATACAGGATGCTCGAGCAACGGCTTATAGCAAGAATAGACTATGGCTGAGTCTGTTCCTGCATCCAGGAAGCCCAAAAGGAAGTCGCCCAGTAAGAGGTTAAGGGATGCGTTGAGAGCAAGCAGATTTAGAGAACTTTTGCGGAAGTTCAACAATGCAACAACTGGAAAAGTGCAAATGGTAGACATAGGGATTCAAACAGACCCTAGTGGGCAGAAGGACGCACCCTCTCCTCCAAGCTGGGGAAGAAGGTCGATTAAAGATCATGAGCGACCAAAAGGGCATCCTGTGGTAGGGAGTTCGACTTTCCCGACAATCAAAGACAACACAGCTGATGAAGAAAAAATACAAATCAATGATGTGAGCAGTACGAGTACGATGAAAGATCCACCCTCCTATGGAGGCATGGGAGTGGATCCAAGGAGGATTTACCCAAATTTGGAACAGGCATTGCAGCTATCGCGCCTGGAGGAGCCGGCTGTCCTCACCACCGCTTTAAGGCATGTGGTGCGTGTTGGCCACGAATATGGTAGAGACGTCACCTTTTCGGTAATGGAGGCTGTAGATAGAATACAGCTCAAGACAATGAATCTCCCCACTGACTTTGGAGCCCTGCGTGACTTGGTGAAAAAAGTATTCGAAAGGCGAAACGAAAAATTTGATCTGGAAGAACTATATCACCAGTCTGTAATTACAAATGGAAGGCTTGCACACGACTGGAGTAAGACCTGGCCAGAGTCGCATATTAGAACATACTTTTCCACTGAGCCTTACAAACGTAGGGCAGATCAACTGTCATAACAGCAGACTAGTCACGCAGGAACTCCGGAAGGTGGTGGAGGAGAGGAGACTTGACATACTCTGTCTACAGGAGCCATACTCTCAAGCTGGACGGATCCCCTTTACAGCTGCCAACTGGCAAATAACTCACAGCACAGGTGAGCCAAAAGCTGCAATCATAATCATTAACAAGGCACTGAGAGTTACAGTGCTTACACAGCTTTCTGATGACCACTGCAATGTCGTGGAGTTGCAATCACCCATCGGGGTATTGTACATCGTTAATATGTACTTCCAGTACGGAAGGGAGATTGACGAGTTCTTAGATAAACTAACTCAGATAACCACGGCATTGCAGGGGCGGAAAATACTAGTCACAGCAAACATAAATGCAAAGTCCCCCCTATGGTTCAGCGGCACAAGAGATGAACGCGGAGAAAAGGCTGAAGAGACCATCATGGCCTTACAGCTTATGGTCGCCAACAAGCAAGGGCACCCCCCTACCTATGCAGGTGGCGGGGGAGAAGGTACCAACATTGATATTACTTTGGTAACGCCCAACGCCGCAACCAAGGTAATTGATTGGAAAGTATGGGAACACATGACAACAAGTGACCACAATCTGATTACCTTCTCACTGGGAGACAGGGAGTGCCGCTGGGACATGGGGTGGGAGCTGCAATTCAATTACAATAAGGCCGACTGGGATCGCCTGGCGAGAGAGTGTGACATTCCGACATGGCCGGAAGGTGACGTAAACGTGGAGCTATACGCCGAAGAACTGGTGAGTGCAGTCAACAGAGCGGTGAAAGCAGCCGTACCAACCAGGAGGAGAGCCGTCGCGGCCTCCCCAACACCATGGTCGACAGAACTAGAACAGATGCGCCAGTCTGTAAGGAGGGCTAGGAGGTACTACCAGCGGTGTGCCGTCTGGAGGGAAAAACAGCGATGGCTACAGATCTACAGAGAGGCGAAGGATAATTTTCAACAGGAGCTCAGGGCAGTCCGACTTGCAAGCTGGGAAAAATTTGTTTTAAATCAACTCGCCACAGACCCATGGGGTACCCCCTACAAACTAGTACGGGAGAAAATAAGATCGCCTATGGTGCTGTCCACCGTCAGGAGCGGGGACCGGATGACGGAGACTTGGCAGGAAACTGCCGAGGTCCTTCTCCGGGTCCTGCTGCCTGATGATGTGGAAGAAGAGGATACGGAAGTACAAAGGCTGATCAGGGAGGAAGACCGACAAGATTATGAAAATAACAGTATGGTCTATCCCTTCTCAGAAGAGGAGGTCGACGCCCAGATAAAAGCCCTCAAAAAGGGGAAGGCTCCTGGACCAGACGGTATCACAGCGGAAGTGGTGCAGTTCCTGGCTCCCCAGCTGGTGGCACCTCTCACCAAGTTGTACAATGAGTGCTTGAGACTCAGAAAATTCCCTAACACCTGGAAGAAGGCAAATGTTGTAATACTCAAGAAAGGCCCAGATAAGGACCCAAAAGAAGCCAAATCGTACAGGCCTATCTGCCTACTAGACATACTGGGGAAACTTTTTGAGAGGTTGCTGGCAGACAGACTGGCTGCACATCGTGTGTTGTGTGGGATGTGCGACAGGCAATTCGGTTTCCAGTCGGGGAGATCAGCATCTGACGCTATCGCCCTTGCCGCGGAGGTCTGTGGCTCAGCCCCGCACAAATACATTGTTGGCATCATGGTGGATATCAGCGGCGCCTTCGACAATCTGTGGTGGCCCTCGCTCTTCTCTCGCTTGCGGGAGAAAGAGTGTCCCGGGCCGCTATATGGTTGTTTTAGGAGCTACTGTGAGGGAAGGGAGGTCTGGCTATCGTCCCCTAGCGGGAGGGTCAGAAAGCAGATTACAAAGGGGTGTCCACAGGGCTCTGTCCTTGGGCCACTCTTTTGGGACATAACAATGGAATCACTCTTAGAAGATCTGCAGAATAGCGAGGATGTGCTAGAGGGCATAGCCTACGCAGACGACCTCCTTCTGTTGGTTGGCGGCCGTAGCCGCGAAGAACTGGAACCGAAAATTGAGAGAGCAATTTCTATCTTGACCACATGGTGTCACAGAACAAAAATGACTATATCACCCAGTAAGTCTACATATCTGTTGCTCAAGGGACAACTAGTTAGGAACCCGACGGTGAGAATAGACGGCTCGCCAGTGCTTCGGCGACGTGAGGCCCGGTACTTGGGCGTAATCGTCGATGAGAGATGGAACTATACATCGCATGTTGACACAATAACACAGAGATCCCTAGAAACACTGAATAAACTCATTGGCATAGGACACAAGCGGTTTCACTTACCACCAGACCTAATCAAACTCTATCATAACAGCATACTGACCTCCATTGTGGGATACGCGTCAGGAGTCTGGGCTCACAGGCTCACGAGGGTCATGCCTGCCATGGCCGTGAGGAGAGTGCAGCGGAATATGCTCCTGCGCTCTGTAGGAGCATATAGAACAACACCAGGGGGGGCGCTATTAGTACTCATGGGGCTGTGTCCTCTGGACATTAAAATAAGAGAACAGGCGGCATGGTACTGGGCCAAGAAAGGCAACAGGGATAAAATGATAGAAATAATGGGGATCTACACGGGCTCTAAATCGGAAATTAGAAATAGGGGGGAAGAACTTTGGCAAGAGCAATGGGATGCGGACGAAACAGGTCGGAGAACGCATGAGCTGCTGCCAAATATCAAGGAGCGCTTACAGCTCAGATACTTCAAGCCATCTAGAGGACTTCTGCACTTCCTCACTGGACATGGACCCTATCCAGCATACTTATGCAGATTTGGGAAACGGGCTACACCAGCGTGTGACTGTGGGGCCCCACAGGGCACCCCAGACCATGTGGTGTATGAGTGCCATCTCTTCGACGAAGTAGCATCACAACTCAGACTCCAACTACCAAATCAAGACACGTACCACTTACTCAGGCGCGAGGATCACTTTCAAAGTCTAAATAATCTTGCGAATGAGATCTCGGGCAAAATATTAAAGGACTTTCTCAGGAACAACCAAAATTAACCCGAAATTGACAAACACCTGACCAGACCTAAGTGCACCCGTCCCTTTCCGCCGGACGTGGAATTGGCCAGCCGTTTCACGGCTGGGATCCGCCACGCTCCTGGACCTGGAGGAGGGTGCACATTTCTACCGGATTTGACCAACACACCGAAATTGACAGTAGCGTAGGAATAGGTTAAGAAGTAGGATAAGTTAGGATAATACCTTAGTATAAACTGCAGCGGTTCAAACGTCTTGGGCCAGCCCGGTGCCAGGGGCATGCCCACTGGGCTCAGCTCAGTGGGCCCGGCCACAAACAGTAGGTTTATACTCACGCTGGCACGTGTGTAACGTTGCAGTTAGGTTAAGTAGGTTAATATTAGAAGTAGAAATGCCCATAGCGAAAATAAAAACTAACACTAAAAAGTAGCTAATAATATTAAGTAATGAATGCTGTAGTAACTGTATTATTGTATGTAAGCAAAGACCCACTAATGCTTCAGGTGGTGGGTTATTTTGTATCATAATATTGGTTTGAAATAAAGAATTTTTTTTTTAAAGTGACGACCATACATGAAATCATGAAACTGTAACACCAAATACGAGAGCCAATGCTTCTTTCTCGATCTGTGAAAAATTTCTTTGCGCAGTCGAGAGCAATTTGGACGCAAAGGCAATAGGGCGATCGTGCGATCCATCTTTGTGCGCAAGCACAGCACCGATCCCGAAATCCGATGCATCCACCATCAACAAAAGGGGCTTCTGGGGATCGAATGGCGTAAGGCAAGTATTGGAAAGCAACGCCGATTTCAACTGGCGAAAGGCGCATTCGCATTCCGTCGTCCAGACGAACAGAACACCTTTACGGCGTAAGCGATGAAGCGGAGCTGAAATGGAAGAGGCGTGCGCAATATATTTATGATAATAGTTGATTTTTCCCAGCACACACTGTAGCTGCTTCAAATTCGGCGGCGATGGCAAGTCTTGTATGGCACGAAGGTGCGTGCGACTGGGATGTATGCCTTGGGCATTGAGTACATGTCCCAAGTATGGCAAGTCCCGAGCAAAAAACACACATTTGTCCTTCCGCAAGCGAAGACCATTGTGTCGCAAGACCTGAAATAATGTTCTGAGACTGGCCAAATGTTCTTCTTCCGTCTTTCCAGAGATCATAATATCGTCCAGATAATTTGCTGCAGTAGGGACCGACGCACAAACAGTTTGTAGATATTGCTGAAACAATGCAGGGGCGGATGCACACCCGAATGGCAGTCTTTTGAATCGATACAACCCAAGATGCGTGTTAACCACCAAAACGCGCTGGGATTCTGCGTCCACCGGTATTTGCAAGTACGCATCTGCTAGGTCCAACTTCGAAAAATATTTACCCGGGCACAGTTTGTCAAAACGTTCTTCCGGGCGTGGTAAACGAAAAGTTGCAATCACTAGTTGTGGATTCACTGTTGCCTTGAAGTCCACACAAAGTCTCAACTTTCCGGAAGGGTTTGGCAAAATTACTAAGGGTGATGCCGAGAGAGAAGCCTGCACACGTTCAATTACACCTTGTGATTCCAAATCGTTTAATGTTTTCGCGACCTCATCACGCAATGCGTGGGGAACATTGCGCGCTCTGAAAAATTTCGGTTGCGCTTTTACTTTCAGTTCCAAGTGTGCTTTATAGTTCTTAGCGGAACCGAGGCCCGGTGCAAAAATGTCTGCAAATTGTTCACATAGACGAGAAACACTGTCTGAAGGCACAGTCTGGTTCACTGATAGGACCTGATTGACTATAGACAAGTTAAACAACTGAAATAAATCGAAACCAAACAAGTTCACTACAGAAGAAGAACGAAGGACGTAAAATGACACAAGTTTTGTTTGTTCTTTGTATGTTGCAAGAAGGCTGCACTGTCCTAACACAGGGATATCTTGACCTAAGTAGCTATTTAACGTAACATTTGCGGCACGCAACGGAGGTGTGCACAGCAGTTTGTAAGTGTCTTGATTGATCAGTGAAACTGCAGCACCGGTATTGAGCTGGAATTGTATCACTTTACCGTTAATGTCCAAGTCTACAAAAAGTTTATTGTCCTGCTGACGACAAGAGCGACTGTCTCGTGCAACGTGAACTGACACTGGTACATAATCACTTGCGACTTGACGGGAGTTCCGACGATGTCGACGCACACTATTTTTGGGACGAACACAGTCACTGTTAGAGATAGTGGCACTGCGCGGAGTGGAATGAACTACATGAATTTCCATGGGCGATGTTTCGCGAGCCTGAATATCTTTGGTGATTCCTGAGCAAAGTCAAGTGTGTCCTGGCGATCCAATATGCCCATCACTTGTTGAACGGAGGGATTTACTAGTTTCAAAATCTGTTCCCTTATACGAACATCAGAAACGTTCTGTGCAATTGCATCACGTACCATAGTATCTGAATAAGGGAGTCCACATTGACACTCAAAAGCACAATCCCTAGTAAGGCCTTGCAAGGTTGCAACCCACTCCCGATTAGTCTGACCTGCCGTACGTTTTGTACGAAAGAAGGTATACCGTTTCGCAACTACATTGGCTGATTCTTTGAAATATGCATCTAATGCAGACAAAATTTCTTCGTAGGACAGAGTTGCTACGTCGCGTCGGGGAAATAATTTGACTATCACACGGTACGTTTGTACCCCGACGGAGGAAAGGAGAAAAGGCTGCCGCTCGTTACCTTGAATTCTGTAGGCGGCGGGATGGAATCCAAATTGGCGTGACCACTCCGTCCAGCTTTCCAGTGCAGCATCAAAAGGTCGAAAAGTGGGTGCAACTGTTTGTAGTGGCTGCGTTAGCGGTGAAGCGGCTTCCGCCGCATCGGTTTGCGTCGCACGTTGACCCTGGACGAGGTGTCCAAGGGCATCCAGTAAGGCCTGCGTCTGCTGATTCTGTAAGCGATAAAATTCGGACAGTACATCTGGAGATTGTGGCGAAGCCATTACAAAAGTACATCAGGGAAATTTAGATAAGAACACTTTTACTCTCGTCGCCAATGTTGTGATTGGCAGGAGAGCCAACCGTGTTTTTCTAAAGGAGGCCTAAATGCACGCGTCTCAGCTCACGCAGGCTGGCGTGAGGTCTGGAACATGACAAGGGAATTAGAATTGAGAAAAACGGACGTAGCTGGTGGAATACTTAACTTTAATCCATTAATGGAGAACGTCGCTCTTTATGGTACATGATTCACAATATCAATAGTACGGATACTGGCGCCTTGCTAGGTCGTAGCAAATAACGTAGCTGAAGGCTATGTTAACTATCGTCTCGGCAAATGAGAGCGTAGAAGTCAGTGAACCATCGCTAGCAAAGTCGGCTGTACAACTGGAGAGAGTGCTAGGAAGTCTCTCTAGACCTGCCGTGTGGCGGCGCTCGGTCTGCAATCACTGATAGTGGCGACACGCGGGTCCGACGTATACTACCGGACCGCGGCCGATTTAAAGGCTACCACCTAGCAAGTGTGGTGTCTGGCGGTGACACCACATATACATTACGTAATATATTCCCAACATTATAAGTGAGTCCCATTTGTCCTTTATTCTCTTAGACACTCATTGATCTTTGTCAGTTTCTAACAAAGTTTACATCATGTGAATTCTATTCCTTTTGACAAATGAATGACATAAAGTGTCAGAACACCAGCCATTTTCAGCCTACATCGAATGCAGGAGCAGAACAGTTATTCAGAACTTTCAAGGCCCAAATGAACCGAACGATCATGATGATGGCAATATCTGACAAAGTTATGAAATGCTTTTCCTCTTCTTATAGAGCCATCCCCACACTTGGCTACAGCCCAGCCAAGAGGGTTCATGGTAGTGGGTACTGTGTGTACTTTTATCTCCTGTGACCAACACACTGTAATCAGTCATCACAGACACAATCGTTAATTTGGGCTCTCATGTATAGACATACACTATTGTCGATTCAAGTGGGCATAAAATGTTTGAAGTACCGGGAGGACAAGAGGAATTTTTTCAACATCACAGTCAGCTCGAATTATGGACCACATAATAACATGAGATCGCTCAGCACCACCACCTATGCCTCCCAGTCAGATCAGGTCTAGACCACAGCCTCCCAGACTTCCACACACTGCCCACAGATACATCTCACCTCTGCCTCCAGTGGGGCACGAGCATGATCTCTTTCCACCCCATAAGCCATCATTTTGAGACCATCACAGATGATGGGTAGTAGGGTACTTATGTAAATGGAACTCTTGCCCTGAGTTGTCCAAGTTCCAAACCCACAGGAACAGCAGGTACCTGAAGCCCCATTGATTCAGAGCATTGGCAGAGACATCTGCCTCCCATGTACCACCTATGACAACCTATGTAAGCGGTACTAATTCCATCCTGTGCACCCACAATTATGGGACAGTTAAGGAGGGGAGGGGAGGCATATAGCATGCCACCACTCTAGCGACTGGAGATGATATCAGAGAGGGGTGGACAACATGCTGATGAAAGGCCAAGAGACAAATCACCTGGCACTGATGGTGCATTGGTGAAATTCTACCGCAAATTGAAAAGTCAGAAACCAACACTAAAGTGCATATGCCAGGAATGATGGACGCAAGCAGAGTCATGCCACAAAATTTTTGCGAAGGCGTGATTATACTAGTTCCTAACACGCCATAGGGGGAATTGGCACTACATTACCATCAACTCTTTTAAACAGTGACTACAAGGTATTTGCTAGGATCATATCTAAGAGTCTGAAACCAGTAACGAACACAGTCACAACCCTGAAATAAACCAGTGTGTTAGAGACTGCCACATTCATGCTACCCTGTGTGATTATCGAAGCATTAATAGCAGTAGCGGATGATTCTGGCATCCCATGCGCCATGGCTATGCTCGATTTTGAAGAAGCCTTTGACAGGGTAAACCAGTAGCATTTACTGAAGACCGTACAGGCAATGACCTTCACACATCATTTCGTGACAATCATCACACGCTTTTTGCAAAAACTCGTAGTCCACAATACTGATAAACAACCGAACGTTGTAGCTGATAACAATCAATAGATCAGTTAGACAAGGCTGTCCGAAGTCAATGGCACGACTTTTTCCTATAGCCATCGAGCCATTGTTAAGTGCTTGGAACAGACAATTCCAGGGTGTCATGAGTCTGGGCCATAGGTTCGTCTGCTGCTCCTATGCAAATGACGTCAATTACGGACAGATAAAGAAGATCAAGGCCATGAAGTGCCTGGGAGTAAAATTCACTTGAGACATTCGATACACGGTAGCAGTCAATTACAAAGATTACTTAATAAAGTACGCACCGGTATATGTCAACATAGACTCTGATCCCTGTATGAACTATAATGGCGGACTGAAACTCACCGACATATATACGAAGGCACGAGCTTTAAGTTCCACGTACAAAATGTGGATTTTTTATTCGCCGATTAGTATCGTCGTCTTTTTACTGAACAAAATAGTGCCAGTCAGTCTTGTAGCGTCGGTGGACGTTTACTACAGACCAAATTACCTCCAAAATCTCAAATATTTTTTGACTGAATACAGCTCCATCAGCATGGGCTTTGCCGAGACACACCTAGCTACAGTCCGAGCAGTATACAAATATTTGACCATGGCCCATGACAAAACAAATGTAAATTGTAAGTACTGAGAGGTCGATTGTACCATCATATAGAAAAGTGTCATCACTCATATTTCCCAACGAATGAGATGGCCTTGTGGTATTATGTGGTCAATAGGAGACTCCTCACGACTTCCCGATTGCAAGCTACATATCTTATGGACTCAATAAGTACTGAGAGGTCGATTGGAACATCATACAGAAAGGTAACCATCACTCATATTTCCCAACGAGTGAGATGGCCTTGTGGTATTATATGGTCAATAGGAAACTCCTCACGACTTCCCGATTGCAAGCTATATATCTTATGGACTCCCATCTCTGTGCAGCTTGTCATGTGCGAGATACTTACTGATGAACATCAAACATCAGTTTGTATGTAGAACCATGCATGAAATATGGAAAGCGGCTAGAAACCCCTTGGCATTCATCCAACGTACATCGCCACACACCATCACCTTCAGTAGTCTGTTATTGTCGGAAGGTGACCTTTACTCAAATGTGAAGACAAACACAGACAATTGGCAGAAAGGAGGAGCAGTATTTACATTCCCTAGAGTACGGAACGTAGTGCTGGGGACTTCTGAACATACCTAAAACCACAGCACAATCGACTTTAGTGAACCCCAACTTCATACGCAAACTTTCTCATAAATGCAGTTATGGAACCCCTAGCGAGCTGGAGAGCGTGAAGTTACACATGACACCTGAGAGAAGGACAGGAAGGAAAACGACAGAGTAAAACGACGGAAATACAGTGGATTGAAGGCAAAGAAGCCTGAGAAGCAGAAGTTTAAAGTTTCGCAGACTGCCGTTGGAAAATACAGACACCAGAAAAAGATAAACAGCGAAAAGACACAAACTTATCAATGCATGTGGAGACGACGAGTTTCACTCAAAGACGTAATGGGATGTCGCCCTCCCAATCTTTCCATATTCTTATTAATTACATTGTTGTTGTTGTTGTGGTCTTCAGTCCTGAAACTGGTTTGATGCAGCTCTCCATGCTACTCTAACCTGTGCAAGCTTCTTCATCTCCCAGTACCTACTGCAACCTGCGTCCTTCTGAATCTGCTTAGTGTAGTCATCTCTAGGTCTCCCTCTACGATTTTTACCCTCCACGCTGCCCTCCAATACTAAACTGGTGACCCCTTGATGCCTCAGAACATGTCCTACCAACCGATCCCTTCTTCTGGTCAAGTTGTGCCACAAACATCTCTTCTCCCCAATCCGATTCAATACTTCCTCATTAGTTATGTGATCTACCTATCTAATCTTCAGCATTCTTCTGTAGCACCACATTTCGAAAGCTACTATTCTCTTCTTGTCCGAACTATTTATCGTCCATGATTCACTTCCATACATGGCTACACTCCATACAAATACTTTCAGAAATGACTTCCTGACACTTAAATCTATACTTGATGTTAATAAATTTCCCTTTATCAGAAACGCTTTTCTTGCCATTGCCAGTCTACATTTTATATCCTCTCTACTTCGACCATCATCAGTTATTTTGCTCCTTTACTACTTTAAGTGTCTCACTTCCTAATCTAATTCCCTCAGCATCACCCGACTTAATTCGACTACATTCCATTATCCTCGTTTTGCTTTTGTTGATGTTCATCTTATATCCTCCTTTCAAGACACTATCCATTCCGTTCAACTGCTCTTCCAAGTCCTTTGCTATCTCTGACAGAATTACGATGTCATCGGCGAACCTCAAAGTTTTTATTTCTTCTCCATGGATTTTAATACCTACTCCGAATTTTTCTTTTGTTTCCTTCACTGCTTGCTCAATATACAGATTGAATAACATCGGGGATAGACTACAGCCCTGTCTCACTCCCTTCCCCACCACTGCTTCTCTTTCATGTCCCGCGACTCTTATAACTGCCATCTGGTTTATGTACAAATTGTAAATAGCCTTTCGCTCCCTGTATTTTACCCCTGCCACCTTCAGAATTTGAAAGAGCGTATTCCAGTGAACATTGTCAAAAGCTTTCTCTAAGTCTACAAATGCTAGAAACGTAGGTTTACCCTTCCTTAATCTAGCTTCTAAGATAAGTCGTAGGGTCAGTATTGCCTCACGTGTTCCAACATTTCTACGGAATCAAAACTGATCTTCCCCGAGGTCGGCTTCTACTAGTTTTTCCATTCGTCTGTAAAGAACTCGGGTTAGTATTTTGCAGCTGTGACTTATTAAACTGATAGTTCGATAATTTTCACATCTGTCAACACCTGCTTTCTTTGGGATTGGAATTATTATATTCTTCTTGAAGTCTGAGGGTATTTCACATGTCTCATACATCTTGCTCACCAGATGGTAGAGTTTTGTCAGGACTTGCTCTCCCAAGGCTGTCAGTAGTTCCAATGGAATGTTATCGACTCTGGGGGCCTTGTTTCGACTCAGGTCTTTCAGTGCTCTGTCAAACTCTTCACTACATCCTCTTCCATTTCCATAATATTGTCCTCAAGTACATCGCCCTTGTATAGACCCTCTATATACTCCTTCCACCTTTCTGCTTTCCCTTCTTTGGTTAGAACTGGGTTTCCATCTGAGCTATTAATGTTCATACAAGTGGTCCTCTTTTCTCCAAAGGTCTCTTTAATTTTCCTGTAGGCAGTATCTATCTTACCCCTAGTGAGATAAGCCTCTACATCCTTACATTTGTCCTCTAGCCATCCCTGCTTAGCCATTTTGCACTTCCTGTCGATCTCATTTTTGAAACGTTGGTATTCCTTTTTGCCTGCTTCATTTACTGCATTTTTATATTTTCTCCTTTCATCAATTAAATACAATATTTCTTCTGTTACTCAAGGATTTCTACTAGCCCTCGTCTTTTTACCTACTTGATCCTCTGCTGCCTTTACTACTTCATCCCTTAAAGCTACCCATTCTTCTTCTACTGTATTTCTTTCCCCCATTCCTGTCAATTGCTCCCTTATGCTCTCCTTCAAACTCCGTACAACCTCTGGTTCTTTTAGTTTATCCAGGTCCCATCTCCTTAAATTCCCGCCTTTTTGCAGTTTCTTCAGTTTTAATCTACAGTTCACAACCAATAGATTGTGGTAAGAGTCCACATCTGCCCCTGGAAATGTCTTACAATTTAAAACCTGGTTCCTAAATCTCTGTCGTAGCATTATATAATCTATCTGAAAACTGTCAGTATCTCCAGGCTTCTTCCATGTATACAGCCTTCTTTTATGATTCTTGAACCAAGTGTTACCTATGATTAAGTTGTGCTCTATGCAAAATTCTACCAGGCGGCTTCCTCTTTCATTTCTTTGCTCCAGTCCATATTCACCTACTACGTTTCCTTCTCTCCCTTTTCCTACTACCGAATTCCAGTCACCCATGACTATTAAATGTTCGTCACCCTTCACTATCTGAATAATTTATTTTATTTGATCATACATTTCTTCAATTTCTTCGTCATCTGCAGAGCTAGTTGGAATATGAACTTATACTACTGTAGTAGGTGTGGGCTTCGTATCTATCTTGGTCACAATAATGCGTTCACTATGCTGTTTGTAGTAGCTTACCCGCATTCCTATTTTCCTATTCATTATTAAACCTACTCCTGCATTACCCCTATTTGATTTTGTCTTTATAACCCTGTAGTCACCTGACCAGAAGTCTTGTTCCTCTTGCCACCGAACTTCACTAATTCCCACTATATCTAACTTTAACCTATCCATTTCCCTTTTTAAATTTTCTAACCTACCTGCGCGATTAAGGGATCTGACATTCCACGCTCCGACCCGTAGAACGCCAGTTTTCTTTCTCCTGATAACAACATCCTCTTGAGTAGTCCCCGCCCAGAGATCCGAATGGGGGACTATTTTACCTCCGGAATATTTAACCCAAGAGGATGCCATCATCATTTAATCATACAGTAAAGCTGCATGCCCTCGGGAAAAATTACGGCCGTAGTTTCCCCTTGCTTTCAGCCGTTCGCAGTACCAGCACAGCAAGGCTGTTTTGGTTATTGTTACAAGGCCAGATCAGTCAATCATCCAGACTGTTGCCCCTGCAACTACTGAAAAGGCTGCTGCCCCTCTTCAGGAACCACACGTTTATCTGGCCTCTCAACAGATACCCCTCCGTTGTGGTTGCACCTACGGTACGGCTATCTGTATCGCTGAGACACGCAAGTCTCCCCACCAGCAGCAAGGTCCATGGTTATGTTCTACATTTTCATCTACTAGCTGAAAAAAGAACACTACAGAACAGAAGCTAGTTGAAGAACACAAAAAGTGGTGAGGGAAAAAAGAAGCAAAGGTCTCGAGATCGACTCTCGATGTGGTACACAGTTTTCATCTCTTAGGAAGGTTCATATCAGCGTATACTCCTCAACAAAGTGAGAAATTCTTTCTGGAACCCACACTATATTCAGTTAGTACTTGAGATTGAAACTCTGAGCCGCTTCCAAAAAATTTTAATCATAATTTCAAACCTTTAAAAAACTTTCTGTCGCTGGCACTACCACAACACGATGAAAGGAATAAAAGGTTAGCGCTCACTACATTTTTCCTATTCAAGCAGTAGAACTGCCTTTTTGGGCATGACATTTTAATTTATTTCTTCTTTGCTACCAACTGTCTTCGCAATACTTTTGGAGAGTGTGTCCGTGTATAGCACTGAATGTACCCACAAAATTATATCATTATATGACACATAGGAGATATGAGGTCAGAAACATTGAGCTATGTGAAAGACTTCCTTTTCTTAAAACAGAGCTATTGAAGCTGTTTTATACATAGAAAAACTGTGACAGGCAGTTCCACTTTAGGTAGTCCTTTAACATTATGGCATACTGACAACAGCTTTCCTTATGAACTTTATTGACAGCAATCAATAACTATTCTGGAACAACATTTATAAATATAGTACTGGAAAGAGAAAAATGTAATAGAAAAATTCAATTGTAGAAAGAGAATTCATCAACACACCCCAGTGTTATACGGAAAGGTTTGAGGTTTTCTACCATAAAAATGAGATTACACAGAAAGTAAAAATCCTAGTAATTAACTGCTGAAACATTTGCAACAAAGTAGAGCCAGAGATTGAAGAACTCCTAAAAAAGAGTGAAGCATGCATACTACTAGGTACGGGAAGTTGGTTAAAACACAAAAAAGACAGCAGTTAGATTTTGGGGGAAATTTAACTGTATTTCGAAAGAATAGACTTGTAGACGTTAGGTACTAAGGCGCACTATTACCACTGCCAAATGGTGTGCTACATGTGACACAGCTATACATGAATCGTTTTATTACATAAAGCGAATTTACAGACTTCTGCACTGTTACAAGTCAAGAACACATTGGTAGTTTGTCTCACAAACATATGGAGATAACATAGTATAAGGGACCCTCAATTGCCAACCAAACTGATAATTGTTGCTATGGTCACACTACCACGATCCTTTGCGAATTCAGAGTGCCCAACTAGCTATTTACTCATTCACAGTCTTTGGCCAGTTCGTGGGTAATTCCACAAACTGTGGGGAATTTCAGTTCAGCTGGAAATTCTGTGGGGAGTGGCATTATGTGGGGAGTGTGTGGGGACTTTGAGGTTTTGCTATTTACCAATATATCATAGCTGTCACATCGATAATTTTGTGGTCGGTAAGTTTGTTGCTGGTGTTGACAGTAATGATTTTCAAGACCTTAAGTTCACAATGAGTTTCATAGAAAATATTTCAACCACTCTTATATAAACAGGATACATAAATACTCTTTTCTGTATAGATATTACTTAAGCGAGACTGAACATAACAATGGCTGAGTACATGTGAAAGAAAGCTGTTGAGCACATGCATAGAGCAAACCATCACATCATGTGAAAAAGGTTTGTGTGGCCTTTTGAAGTACTTATATTTCTCTTTTTTCTTGTAAATACTTAAATTTTATGAAGAATAAAAGCACATGATGAGCATGAAATAATGTAATCAATAATTTATAAAAATAAAATTTATATAAAATATAAGATGAGCACTATGAAAAACTCACATAACCTATTATGTGGGGCAGTAGGAAATTTTTCTCGCCAAATTTGGGGGATTTCTCCCAGATTTTTGGGGACTTTGGAATATTGGTATTGGCAATGCTGGTCACCTCTGATATTTCATAGTACTAGAGCTGAAAATGGAATCCACATGTTCACATGAAAGCTAAATCTGAATTAGTCTTCCATAAGTCATTTTACTAACATTATGTTACGTACAGCAAAGATGTTTATTATTTCAAATGTTGCAGACACAATTGTTTAATTTACCAGTAACAGTTCAACCACAGATGTAGATACACTACCGTATTATTAAAATTACAGCTGACAACATTCTCGTCATGTAATTGGTTTTGAATCTTAAATACTTACTTTGATGTAATTATGCTGTGGCATGTGGCATCCAAATAGAATGTTGAATTTAGTTTTAAGTCAGTATTATTGTTTGGTTATAGGTTTTGGCAGATAGACATGTAGAATATCCCATAGAGTAGATTAAAGGTGACAGTTTGAGGAAAGTTTGCGAAGTCAACTAATATGTTGTCATTAGAATAACTATAATTATTTTTATTGCTATGCATGTTGCATTTTAAGTCATTTTTGTCCATTGTTTTGATGATGGTGGTATCAAATGCTGTAGTTAGTCTTGCAAAACGATGAGCATTTGATATGTGAAAGTCTTATAGAAATTCTTATAGATGAGCTTAAGTATTGTGGTATGAATGGAACAGTGCACAAATGGTTTAATCCAAACTTAACTGGAAGAATGCAGAAGGTTGAAATTAACAGTACAGATAGTCTGCAAAAACCAGCATAGTCCTCTAACTGGGGAGGTATCAAGAATGGTGTCCCACAAGGTTCAGTCTTGGGTCCCTTATTGTTCTTAATATATATACACTCCTGGAAATTGAAATAAGAACACCGTGAATTCATTGTCCCAGGAAGGGGAAACTTTATTGACACATTCCTGGGGTCAGATACATCACATGATCACACTGACAGAACCACAGGCACATAGACACAGGTAACAGAGCATGCACAATGTCGGCACTAGTACAGTGTATATCCACCTTTCGCAGCAATGCAGGCTGCTATTCTCCCATGGAGACGATCGTAGAGATGCTGGATGTAGTCCTGTGGAACGGCTTGCCATGCCATTTCCATCTGGCGCCTCAGTTGGACCAGCGTTCGTGCTGGACGTGCAGACCGCGTGAGGCGACGCTTCATCCAGTCCCAAACATGCTCAATGGGGGACAGATCCGGAGATCTTGCTGGCCAGGGTAGTTGACTTACACCTTCTAGAGCACGTTGGGTGGCACGGGATACATGCGGACGTGCATTGTCCTGTTGGAACAGCAAGTTCCCTTGCCGGTCTAGGAATGGTAGAACGATGGGTTCGATGACGGTTTGAATGTAGCGTTCACTATTCAGTGTCCCCTCGACGATCACCAGAGGTGTACGGCCAGTGTAGGAAATCACTCCCCACACCACGATGCCGGGTGTTGGCCCTGTGTGCCTCAGTCGTATGCAGTCCTGATTGTGGCGCTCACCTGCACGGCGCCAAACACGCATACGACCATCATTGGCACAAAGGCAGAAGCGACTCTCATCGCTGAAGACGACACGTCTCCATTCGTCCCTCCATTCACGCCTGTCGCGACACCAATGGAGGCGGGCTGCACGATGTTGGGGCGTGAGCGGAAGACGGCCTAACGGTGTGCGGGACCGTAGCCCAGCTTCATGGAGACGGTTGCGAATGGTCCTCGCCGATACCCCAGGAGCAACAGTGTCCCTAATTTGCTGGGAAGTGGCGGTGCGGTCCCTTATGGCACTGCGTAGGATCCTACGGTCTTGGCGTGCATCCGTGCGTCGCTGCGGTCCGGTCCCAGGTCGACGGGCACGTGCACCTTCCGCCGACCACTGGCGACAACATCGATGTACTGTGGAGACCTCACGCCCCACGTGTTGAGCAATTCGGCGGTACGTCCACCCGGCCTCCTGCATGCCCACTATATGCCTTCGCTCAAAGTCCGTCAACTGCACATACGGTTCACGTCTACGCTGTCGCGGCATGCTACCAGTGTTAAAGACTGCGATGTAGCTCCGTATGCCACGGCAAACTGGCTGACACTGACGGCGGCGGTGCACAAATTCTGCGCAGCTAGCGCCATTCGACGGCCAACACCGCGGTTCCTGGTGTGTCCGCTGTGCCGTGCGTGTGATCATTGCTTGTACAGCCCTCTCGCACTGTCCGGAGCTAGTGTGGTGGGTCTGACACACCGGTGTCAATGTGTTCTTTTTTCCATTTCCAGGAGTGTATTAATGACTTGCTACTCTACATTCATGAAGATGCAAAGCTAGTTCGTTTTGCTGGTGATTCAAGTATAGTAATCACACCTAACAAGCAAGAATCAACTGAGGAAATTACAAATAATGGCTCTCAGAAAATGATTATGCGTTTTCTGCAAACGGACTCTCACTAAATGTTGATAAAACACAGTTGATACAATTCTGTACAGTAAATGGCATAATACTGTTGATAAATATAGACTATGAACAGAAGTCTGTTGCTAAGGCAGAATACTCAAAATATCTGGGGAGGGGGGGGGGGTGTTGATGAGAAATTAAATTCAAAGAAACACATCGATGATTTGCTGAAACAGGTACAGATACCTATGCTATTAGAGTTATTGCAAATTTTGGTGATAAACATATCAGTAAATTAGCCTACTGTGCCTATTTTCATTCACTGCTTTCACATGGCATCATATTTGGGGCAATTCGTCATTAACAGAGGAAGTATTAATTGCACAAAAGCTTATAACCAGATTAATAGCTGGAGGGCACCCAAGATCACCTTGCACACATTTACTTAAGGAACTTGGGATATTTACAGTAATTTCGCAATACATGTATTCACTTATGAAATTTGTCATTAATAACCTATTCCAATTCAGACAATAACAGCGAAGTGCATAGCTACAACACTACAGGAAAGGATGATCTTCATTATTCTGGATTAAATCTCACTTTGGCACAGAAAGGGGTGAATTGTCCTGCCACAAAAGTCTATGGCCATTTGCCAAATAGTATTAAAAGTCTGACAGATAGCCAACCAACACTTAAAAGCAAATTAAAAGAATTTCAGAATGACAACTCCTTCTACTCAATAGATGAATTTTTAGGTATAAAATAGTAGCTGTAAACAACAAAAGTAATTATTTTGTGTAAAGAAAACTTATGTAAAATTGACATGTTCTACATCATTATGAAATGTCGTATTCATGATCTATGGAACAAGGATTAATGTGTGTGTGTATGTATGTATTACAAAGACATAACTATTCATGCTGCATGTGCAAGACATCAGTACAGATTACAACATAGCAATCGAAGCAAATTTATCAGGGTGAAGAGCATTCAACACTGGAGTATACCACCACCAGTTAGCTTGGAAGTAAGTCTGGGTACAGAAAACATCATAGAAACGTTTGGATTAGAAATGAATCTGAATTATTTTCAGCTGGAGATTCATTTGCAGATCCCACACTCAGATCTCAAAACAAATAAAATCTACCTTCTCAAAACATGCTCTTTATTACAAACTGCAAAATACATAAATATTTCCATCTGCATTACATTCTTACGCATTAACATTTCCTTTCATGGAAAAATTTACATTGTAGACTCCCACCCCCCAGAATTTTTCATAGTCCATGTGACATGCATCGAAATATTCACCTGAAACATGTACAGTAGCTTGTCTGAATTTAACATAAACATTGGGTATGCCAAACAGGTCAGTCTGTTACCACAACCTTTATTTAGCATTCACATTCGATGGCTTTGCTAATTCACAACCAAAACTATCACCTCGTAACCTACTATATAATTAAATTAATCATTTCAAAAAGATCATGAGCCACAAACGAAATACTTTAAGGAAGGCAAAAACTTCCTACAGCATTTTGCATTTGCATATATAATATTCAGAGTCTTTTAAGACTGTAGTGTTGTGTACTTTTGTTTTGTTATTTCTATTTTGGCATAAAAGTGAATTTAAAAATTGCTGACTCATGACCTTTTTTCATTGAACAATTATTTGTTATAATAACTGACTGATATACTTGGAAAACAAGTAGATTTTATTACAAAATCAGTACATAAGGCAAGCTGCAATCTCAAAGGAGACTATTACCTCAAAGGAGACTATTAGTATTTTATTAACACTTTGAGGATTAGCTGCACTTCCTATAATAATGCCATACCAAAACACAATAAAACAAGTTAATCTTCTTGATCATAACCATTATCATTGTGTGTTTCTCCTGCTATCAGCTATTCTTGCAATTTTTTGCACCTGTTTCTCAGAATATGGTAACTCAAATGGAAGTACATGATCCTTAGCTGCTCTGTTTTCACTTGCCCTGGATAACGTACATAATACTCAAAACTCATCCATTTAGAAGGGAAAAAAGATTTTTTATGTTCTTTCGGAAATTTTTCCATATTTGATTCAGAGAGGCAGGATTTTTAAAATATGCAGATCAGCAACTTTTAAGTGCTAATATAAAACATGGTCAACAGTTTCCACTGAGAATTGATGCCTTTTTGATAATTATGGCATAGTCTTTAAGTATAGCGATCCTGTTATGATGCCTGATCAACTTCTTCAAAGTTTCATATTTTGCCCACGAAAGGCAAAGGTCCCAAGTTTGAGTCTCGGTCCGGCACACAGTTTTAATCTGTCAGAAAGTTTCATATCAGCGCGTACTTCGCTGCAGAGTGAAAATCTCATTCTGGATTAATCTTTATTGTTTGGTAGAAAATTATTCTGTTTATAGAGAAGTAATGTTTCATCTTCTTTTATGTCCCAGTTGATACAAGTTTAAACAAAAGTGAATGATTGTGTTATTCTTGTTCTAACCTATTGGAGAAAAGGTGAAGCGTATTCACATCCTTTTGGATATGTTTCTGCATATAATAGTATACAAATGAGCAACTTTAATTTCCTCCTTTCTAGCCTCCAACTTCATGGTACATTGAAAAGTTTGAGTCGTTACTTTTCATATTATATTTGTCAAAAACATTGCCTCATATATTTTCAAATGAAAGGTGTCCTGAACAGGAATATTTGGTAATGGTAAATTTTGCTTGTAGTCAAACTCTAGTCCACAGACATTATGAGTATTTTCCCTTTCAGTGCGTTCTGCAACTTCATTAATTTTACTGTAAGAGTTTTTAGACCTTCTGTGGTGAATCATTCACCAGGCTGTTACATATCATAACTGCAAAAATGGCACAGGTCAATGATGCATGACCTGTCTACATGGAATGAAGATTTCTAGCTATGACAGTGATGCGATTTGAAGAACTTCCCTTCTTGTATGTATTAAGCTGACTACCCTTCATCACACAATTCCAACTCATTTTAGTAAAAATGTTAATTTGCGACCATTCTGTATAGACCAATTCAATTCGAGCTAGGCTACACATCAGTCTGTAGCCAAAACCAAAACTTTGATAGGGGATCCAATACCACACACTAGCCCCCATTTGATTCATCACAGTTTCATTTAAATCTGGATACCGGATTTTGTACGAGTTGCATTCCAACACCTTCGTCCCAGCAACAGCATACATTTTGAGTTGCCAACAGCGTTCAATTGGAGTTGCGAGCTTTTCGGTTGAATTTCAAACTGCATGCATATATATTCTATAGGAGAAGACAATTTTTTTGATATCTGAGCGGCCTAACCTGTTTTCTTAATCTGATGCTTTAATTAAACAGCCAAAATGTTTCCCACCACACAAACATACTACGACGTCATTGCAGGGACATCTGTCGGTCGTCCAGGGTTCCAAGTGATGGCTACATCCGTAGCGACATCTATCTATCTGCTCGGTAGTTGAGCGTGAGTCGTATTGCACTCTGCGTGATGTCTGTATCGAAGACGACAGAGGACGCGTATCGACTTTTGTGATTGTTAGAAACGCTAAACTGCCTTAGCTATTTTTGCATTTGCTCGTTATATCTTTCATTGCTACATTCACGGCAATTTTTGAAACCATAGACGACTTCATTTTCTTCAAAAGTGTGAACCTACTAACATTTGCAATAAAGAAACGAGCTCACGATGTGATCTGTCAATGGCATATTTGATAACGGAATTTCTAATGCCACAGTGGCACAGTCAGTTAAATGTAGCTCAATGCTGGTGGAGGTACTATGTTCGAAACTATCGAGACTCAGATTTTGTCTGGTATGGAGTCCACTTGACGTACGTAGGGTTGGGTTGTTTTGGGCACGGAGACCAGACAGCGAGGTCATCGGCCTCATAGGATTTGGGAAGGATGGGGAAGGAAGTCGTCCGTGCCCATTGAAAGGAACCATCCCAGAATTTGCCTGGAGCGATTTAGGGAAATCACGGAAAACCTAAATCAAGATGGCCGGACGCGGGATTGAACGTACGTAGGGAATTATGATTCAGTTGTTAAAATTAAAGACAGAAATGTCTAACGCCAAAGCATGTCCTAAAAACTTAGGGCATGACTAATGACAATGTATGTAAGGAAAATAGTCTGCACTGACACACGAAACATAGGTGTAGGAGGGCACAACCTCCCATAGATTATTCTTCAAGCTGGTTTAGGGTGTCCATTCGTCCCGTTTTTCCTGGGACAGTCCCGTTTTTTACCAAAATGTCCCGCTGTACCGAAAGTTTTTTTGGGGACGCTCAAATGTCGCGTTTTTTTATGATTCCGCTTGGCTAGAGTATTTTACGCTACTGGTTGTTTGACTTGCTATGAACTGCGCAATCATTTACGCTAGGAAGCGTGTGATGACCTTCAGCATAGCCCAAACATGTACCGAACTGTCAAAGATCGCAAGTAATTTTAAACACACTATAGGTTACAAATAACAAAAAGAGTCTTCTCTTCTAAATCGATCGACTGAATCCGTCCTTTCGGTCCAGAGATACTCTACACAACTAATACTTACTCTCTGGCTTTCGTCACCACAATGTTAATGTTTTTCACTGTGCAATCACTGTTTCATTATGTCAAAACGAAAGCGTAATTTTGACAGCAACATAAAAAGCGAGTTTCCTTTCATCACTGGTAGTGGAGAAACAGTAGAATGTACGTTGTGCAGATCAAAATTTGCTGTTGGTCATGGTGGAAGGTCTGACATTGTGAATCACATTGAGACGAAGAAACATCGCGTGAGTGATCAAACGAAAAGAGCAAATAAATGCGTGAGTGACTACTATGTAAACTCAAAATCAGTAACGAAAATGGTTAGGCAGTTGGCACCACAAGAATCTACGTTTGCATACCACAGTGCAATAAATAACCACAGCTTTAAGTCAATGGACTGTACTACAGCAGTTGTTAAAAAAATTTTCAATCCTAAATTCACATGTTGAAAACACACTAAATATAATGCAATCATTTCAAATGTTATTGCACCGCATACAGCTCAGCAGGTTTTAAATGAACTGAAAAGTGCTCGATTCATTTCTATAATGATTAATAACATTGCATCATCTGGATTTAAAGTTGGTTCCTCTCCTGATCAGGTATTTTCACCCTGAAAATGGCATCACGGTGTAAGTGCTCGAATTGATTAATCTAGCAGGAGGAACTTAACATTTACTTCAGAATTATGTGCTGGAAGTTTTAAACAAATATGATATTGAGGGAAAGGTGATTGCAGTTTCTGCAGACAACACTAACACCAATTTTGGTGGTAAGCAGAGGAAAGGAAAAAACAATTTGTTCTATAAACTGCAACAGAACACAGTGAATAACATAGTAGGTGTTGGCTGTCCAGCACCTGTGGTGCACAATTCCTTACAAACTGGCTCAGATTACCCACCCATCGACTGCCAATTAATTATAAACAAAATCTACCAGCATTTCCACATGTATACAGTAAGGGTTAAATCTCTGAAGTCATTCTGTAAGTTTACTGAAACTGAATACAAAACTGTACATCGGCACAGCAAGACAAGGTGGCTATCTCTGCTACCAGCATTGGGAAGAATTGTAGAGATATTTCCTGCTTTGCAATCATATTTCATTTCCCTTGATAAGTGTCCTGTTATTCTTAAACAATTCTTTGATAATTCTGTGTCTGTTGTTCTTCTACATTTTCTTGTTAGCCAGCTAAAACCTTTCTCCACAACAGTTAAATGTATTGAGAAATAAGAAATCACAATAGTGGAAGTTTATCAAGAAATAAAAAATGTATTGGGCAAATTACGATGTAGAAAATCTGAACGATTTCTCACATCCTTTGTACACGAGACTCTAAGGAAGCTGGAAGAAGAGGGTGAAATTACTGTAGAACAATTTCATATTTATGCTGACCACTTATATGACTCTTGCATTGCGTATATTAGAGAATGTTTACCACTTCTCACACCTTTTAAAGCATTTGACTGGAGTAATACTGAAAAGGAGCAGGTACAGTGGAAGGATATTCAGGACTGTTGTGTTTTTGTTAAAAGTATTGTACCAAATTTTCCTGTTGATGAAGACGAACTGTTCGATGAATTTTCATGTGCACAGAACTTCATAAAAAGTGAAGAAGGAGACAAAGAAAGTGTCAGTGCAACGTAATGTAAAATATTTGCTTATTTCAAAAGTAAAAACATTAACATGAAAAACATGATTCATTTGGTGGAGTTTTGTCTGGAAATTCCTGGGTCGAATGCTGCTGTGGAACGTGTGTTTTCTTTAGTGAACTCTTTGTGGTCAGATGAAAAAAACAGAGTGATAGTTGAAACAGTGAGGGCCTTGCTCATTGTCAAAACACACTTTAATGGTGTATCGTGTACTGACTTTTATGATACAATTTCAAACGAAAATGCACTTCTTGATAAAGTACATAAAAGTGAAAAGTACGGTGATAGGGTGGCAGAATAACTGTAAAAAGTGATTTGGGATCATCTGAGAGCACGTTGTAAAGGTTAACTTGTATGTGTATTATATTTAGTGAATACAATATTTATGGCCCATTTTTTTTCTTCATTGTCCCAGGTTTCTCTCTAATTTATAGTAAATCTCCCCTTTTTCAATTTAAATGAACTGGACACCCTGAGGTAGTTTAATAACCTCATCCCGTTTTACTATAAAATAGAATTGTTTGGTCCAGTAATCATGATCATTTGGAAACTGCAATGAAATAATCCTGCAAATTTCAAAATGTGTTGAAAGTGTCAAATGAGTAATGTTAACAAAATTTTGCATTTTACTGACGTAAAGAACTATATGCTCAGTACAGTCACTTGAACTAGTATTTGAGAAATAAGCTCTTTGGTGACTAATTTTCAGCAAAGACTCCACACCAAGCTGCTATTTGGCAGTAATTTTCGCGTTTAACACAAAATTGGATTCTCAGTCTTTTCGAACATAGGAGCTCTGTAACCACAGAACTACATTTAAATCATCATGTCATCATGACATTCAATCCATCGTTTTCAAACTTACCATTTACAAAGCATATTGTGACTTAGTTTTTTTCCAAAAGTTTCAGATTCACGCTTTTAAAAAAATAAAAATAAATAAATAAATATATAATTAAAAATAAAATAAAGGTATCATCAGCTTTCAAAATTGCAATGAATATACCAGTTAAAGATATAATGAGCTCCTCTTTCGATTGGTCTGCAAAAATGACTACTGCAGCTTAGCATCTCGAACAATCACAAAAGACGGAACGCGGCCTCATCTTTGATACAGCATGTGATAAGACTCACCCGTTAGTTGAGGGTCACTCATACGATGTTATCTCCAGACACCCGTGTTTGTCTCTTCCAAAGGACGTCTTTTCCGTGGGATGTCAGAGAGCTTTCGACTTCTCGAAGCTCTCCATGTTCTCACAAGCTAGGTCTAATGGGGAATGGAGGTGTTGTATTTCTGGCAGTAGACAAGAAACTCAAATCCATCGAGACAGAAGTTGAAGAAGATAGAGATTGAAGTTGCTTGCAAGATGGTTTGTGTAAGACTTAAGTATCGGTGTTGTTGTTGTGGTCTTCAGTCCTGAGACTGGTTTGATGCAGCTCTCCATGCTACTCTATCCTGCGCAAGCTTCTTCAACCCCCAGTACCTACTGCAGCCTACATCCTTCTGAATCTGCTTAGTGTATTCATCTCTTGGTCTCCCTCTACGATTTTTACCCTCCACGCTGCCCTCCAATACTAAACTGGTGATCCCTTGATGCCTCAGAACATGTCCTACCAACCGATCCCTTCTTCTGGTCAAGTTGTGCCAAAAACTACTCCTCTCCCCAATCCAATTCAATACTTCCTCATTAGTTATTTGATCTACCCATCTAATCTTCAGCATTCTTCTGTAGCACCACATTTCGAAAGCTTCTATTCTCTTCTTGCCGAAACTATTTATCGTCCATGTTTCACTTCCATACATGGCTACACTCCATACAAATACTTTCAGAAAAGACTTCCTGACACTTAAATCTATACTAAATGTTAACAAATTTCTCTTCTTCAGAAACGCTTTCCTTGCCATTGCCAGTCTACATTTTATATCCTCTCTACTTCGACCATCGTCAGTTATTTTGCTTCACAAATAGCAAAACTCATTTACTACTTTAAGTGTCTCATTTCCTAATCTAATTCCCTCAGCATCACCTGACTTAATTCGACTACATTCCATTATCCTCGTTTTTCTTTTGTTGATGTTCATCTTATATCCTCCTTTCAAGACACTGTCATTTCCATTCAACTGCTCTTCCAAGTCCTTTGCTGTCTCTGACAGAATTACAATGTCATCGGCGAACCTCAAAGTTTTTATTTCTTCTCCATGGATTTTAATACCTACTCCGAATTTTTCTTTTGTTTCCTTTACTGCTTGCTAAATATGCAGATTGAATAACATCGGGGAGAGGGTACAACCCTGTCTTACTCCCTTCCCAACCAGTGCTTCCCTGTCAAGTATCAGTGCTGGGCAGAAAATTATAACTGAAGCCATCTATCGACCACGACACTGCCCTCCGTCCGCTTTGATGTAGAGAAAACCTCATTTCAATAGTACACCAACGCCCAAATCATACTGCAATCTTCGGAGGTCATTATAAGCATCAAGCAACGGATTGAGATAATTGCAGTTTTGTTAGTGATGGGCGTCACAAGATATCTTGCGACATGTCACAAAATATCTTCTCTGAAACCTAACTAGAGTTCATAATTCGGGAACCTACTCATGGCAGAAATATATCAGATCTAATAGGAGTTTAGAAACCTGACCTCATTGAGGACGTCTACATGGAAACTAGTTTGAGAAACCATAAGGCATTTGTAGTATCCTTCTACAAGAAGGGCAGTATAAGTGATTCACTCTGAGCTCAAAAAATCACGATAAATCACGGGAAATCAAGACGACCACTCTTGAGTGAGATGTGGATAAGCATTGAGAGTGTCGTTCTTCATTTCTTTCGCTTCATAATTTAAGTTAGCTGATATTCTCTTTCCCTCGTAGGTATTTAAGTGCTGATATTATTAGGATGCATCGTAACGAAAACTTCAAAAATCATACACGTTTGGAAGGAATGGACAAATATGTCTGAGAACCAGCATAATAATGGGTGAATTTGGAAGTGCTGCTCTGCTCATAGGTCCCTGCATAACCACACGTTCGGAAATAGTGAGCAATTCGTAAAAAAATAAAAATAAAACCAGCAATGTATTTTAGACAAGACTGTAAATGTGAATGCTGCTCGTTCAACGTAAGCACGCGAAGCACTGTGGATATTAGATGCGCAAAAATTCTGTAGATTCCGAAAGTGCAATTTTACGACATGCGACCATTTCACAATACTAGAAGTAGGCTAAAGTGCTCTTAGAAACTAGCCACACTGATATTTATAATTTTCATTGTCTGGAACATTTAGCCATAATTTGCAGTAGGGTCTGGTGGGGTATTTGTGAACTAGGGGTAATTGGAAACAACAGATATAAAATTTTCTGGAGAGACATTTGGTGTAACGTAGGCAACATAGTTTTCAACCATCATTTTTTATTCTGATATCACTTCCCCTCACATGTACTGTTGAATTTTGATAACTGTTGAGCTTTTTATGTTGATGTATCTGGCAGTTCGTTAGTTCCAGATTTCAGAAGAAAGAAAATTCTATTTTTCCTCCTTTATTTATTGCTAAATTGAACACATTTATGGTTTATTAAGTTATTTTGCCATTCACAGACGAGATTATAATAATGAAATTACTTAATTTCAAGCTGAATAAGAACCATCGCATGTTTACATTAACCCCCAAAAAATTACAAATTAGGGTAATTGGGCACAGATATCATGTGGAGATTTCAAAGCAATATGCCATTATTTCATAGCAGGTTTTGAAAAATGCCAACGACTAATATTAAAAACAAAGTACCCAGATTGCAGTTAACGCCGTAATGCTGTGTCAAAGGCTGTGCGTGATGTTAGAAATTAAGGTAAAACATTCAGCGAAGCAGAAGCAGCTTATAGTGTATGAAAATCAGCCGTATATCACTGAATTAAAGGATGGAAATTAAATATTTGTGAGATTGCAGAATTAAAGAATACAAAGAAGAAATTAAATAAGACCCTTCATACATGATTTTCATCATTTTATTAGAATTCCTCCAAGTTGGAGGGTGCCACTAGATAAGGTAGGCCTTAGGCATCCTCAAGGTCTTCCTCCATATGTTGAAGCTACACTGGCCAATTGTTTAATTCCTCATACAGAAACAATAATCCATATGACACAGACGAACATACAATCATTGGTATAGCAACATGATAAACAGAATTAATTGAAACTTGATTACAAGATTGTTTGCAACTTCTACAATAAAAATTATAATTTGTATTAAATTTGTAGCCTAAAAGATAATGAAAGATCATGCTATGTTTACAGTTGTGATGAGTCTGGGTTTGGCAGTAACCCAACTAGTGAAGGAATTAACAATTGTTCTGGCCTACATCGCTGGACATGACACTTCCTTGCCACTACTGACTATATATAAAGGTGGTGCAGTCCAGAGTCGCTGAACGGACTGATACCTACCCAGAGTCACTTCATGCTGATTCAACAAATGGGTGCATGGAAGAGCCTAAGTTTTAAGAGTGGTTCACTACAGCTTTTGTCCCTCAAATTCATAAAAGTTACCAATTGCCCAGTCAAGCCGCCATTTTGGAATTTGATGGTCATGCTAGCTATGTCAGTGTACGATTAGTGGACATGGCTGTATAAAATAACGTTCAGTTAGTGTACTTGCCAGGTCATCCACCTGAAAAACCACAATATTTTGATAAATTTGTATTTGGCACTGTTAAAACGAAATGAGGGAAAATGCTTAACCATACATTTTGTATTTATGTGTAGTGTTTATGTGTACTGACAACGTATGTGTTACCTACTACCTCCATTTTGAGGTTATTTGACAAATTCCTTTCAAAAATTCCTTATTTTGTAAGTTTAATAAATCCTTTTGAAGCTGCTCATTTTGGAATTTGATTTCGTGATGGTTGGGGGTAATTGTAAACACTGTCCAGATCATTCAGGGAAGTGGTTATAAATCGTAGAACAGAGTTAGTTTACAGTTACCCCTGTTAGCACATTCGTACCCGGTCTACACTTTGAGGCTGCAGTTTCCTTTCACCGCTTACCAAATGGGGTAAAAGTGAACATATGGGGTAAATGTAAACTTATTATGAAATTACCCTGAATCAACAGGTTAGTGAATCCAAGAGCCGATTTTGCATTTCAGGCCTATTATGTCTAAAATTCCGAAAATAACTAATTGTATTTAGCAAGGTAATTTCCAAGAATGATTGCCTATTGAAGTCGCGGAGTCCACACTATACATATCGCACGTGCGATTGTAAATCGATCATGCGACTCTGGTGGCGGACGTTATAATCACTTATTTGTGATTGTCAATTTTATCTGTTTTCCGTCGTCCCCTTAGTTGCTCTAAATTACATACGTCCGCGAATTATTTGTGAGTCGCTAGAGCAGCCCAGACGATTTATATCGGTAGTGAGTGGGATGTCTGTTCTTGGCGTTTCCTCGGCGGATTCTCTCACATGTAAGAGTCTAACTTCATGCTTTTCCAGCGGAGAAAATTGTTTCACTTTTTGTCGCAAATATGGAGTACTATTGGACAACGAAAGGAGGGACTGTGTGGACTGTGGTGGTGCGAAGTGTGTAAAACTTTGTAAGAAGAGTTTCAATGCTGTAATACCGTTACAATTTCATTGTGGACAGTGCGGAAAACGAACGAGTATCAGGAAGAATACATGGTTCGATTCTTCCAAATTACCCATCCACACGAGCGCAATTATTCTATCTTGCTGGATTCGAGATTAAACCTTACAAGCAAGAGCATCGGAAACTGACTTATCTGCTACTACCGACTATTTCGGGTTTTGCAGAGAAGTGTGTTATGTGGTAGTGATGAACGTCAGTCTACTCTACTGATGGACCGAGTAAAGTTGTTGAAGTGGACGAATCTCACATAGCACCAAGGAAGAACCAGAGAGGACGACCTTCAAAGAGTGAAATCGATCATATTTGAGTATTTGGTGGAATAGAACGAGAGACCCCGGAAGTGTTTCGTTTTAACAATACTGTCCAGAGTGCCTCTGATAAAGCGCTTCATACTGCCTGGTAGCAAAGTCATTACAGAGGGATTTCAGTCCTGCAAGACACTCAAAGCAGAAGGATTCGACCACGAGTTCGTCAACCATTCTGTACAGTTGGTGTCCTCGGATGACCCCAGTGTGCACACGTAGAACATCGAGCGGCCATGGAAATCAGTGAAGTCCTCCATTAAAAGAGAAGGCCGTCCAGGACAAAGACACAAACTATACTTGTTTCAATACCTCTATTTCCACAACTTGCGTTTGCAGGGAAAAGTTAACGTATGTGACACTCTATCGATATTTTTGCGTGATATTGGCAGAGTTTACCCAGGCTAAGGCAAAAAGGGCATTATTCCTGTAGCATACACATCACATGGACTTTCTCATGACAACACCGACGACGAGTAAGGTAAGCCGTCTCCTTTGTAATTACAAGTATTTTTGTAACGCTCTGCCGGTCGGAGTGGCCGTGCGGTTCTAGGCGCAGTCTGGAACCGAGCGACCGCTACGGTCGCAGGTTCGAATCCTGCTTCGGGCATAGATGTGTGTGCTGTCCTTAGGTTAGTTACGTTTAATTAGTTCTAAGTTCTAGGCGACTGATGACCTCAGAAGTTAAGGCACATAGTGCTCAGAGCCATTTTGTAACGCTCTTCTTTTGTCATTGCTGTAGTGACAACCGTAAACATACTCATAACGTCCGCTGCTAGGGTTGTACGATTGATTTACAGTCGCATGTTCGATATGTATCGTGTGGAACCCGCGACTTCGATAGGCAATCATTCTTGGAAATTACAAGCAAGCTAGTAATTACCTTCAGTTAAAGTAAAAAATCTCAAAATATTTTTCAGTTATTCCGCCCGACCTAGCTCACAATTTACAACGTTATCCACACGAGGTATACTATCAAAATTTAAATTCCTACGAGTGAAATAAAATACCAGCAAACTTCATTTACGAGGCGAAAAAAATGGAGAACGACGTGCTCGTCGGGTGTCAACATTTCACTCATGATTGGTCTTCTTGATTTCTAGTGAGTCGACATCGTATGTGCACTGCAACTGCCATGTTGCTTGCGCCACTGGTGATAGCCGACTAAGTATATTGCAGTCAACACCACAGCGGTTTATTTATGGGTCATTCCATGTCAAATCAACCAGTTGTTCTACATGATTTGAACCATGACCTCTCAGATTTGGATGAATTTTTTTTCAGGTATTGTACCCACTAACACAAGTTTAAATTTGAAATTTCAAATTTTTATGATCTTTGGTTTTTGAGTTTCAAGGGTTTAAAAATTTTAAAAAACTCTATTTTTTATCAATCGATGGATGTTTTGAAATGCTGTAGCTCAAATACTATACAACCTAGAAAATTTTAAGCTATTCCAAAAAAACATGTTTTGAAATTTCAAAAATACGTACCCTCTGTCCCTTTACAACTAAGGATGAAGGTGAGTTGGCTTTATTCATAATTTTAACTTGTAGTACGTATATTACCAATTAAGATTTGTTCGCTTCCTTCTGATGCGTAGTTAAGAGAATCATGAACATTAAATTAAAACAACGCCATATCATTTAATGAATTAACAAACAATAAGAGGGTAATGTTGCATAAAAGGCTAACATAATAATTTAAGTTTGTTAGAATTACATAGGCTTATCTCAGTATTTATGGTGTCGAAATAGTCTGCTTTTCACCTCATTAGTGTGTATTGCGGTTGTAAAATATTATTTTATACAAGAACCCATTGAGATCCCATCTTGAAATTTTGCATGCATGTAGTCAGTTAGACTGGACAACACATACAATTTTTATAAAAAAATCCGAGGGTATGCATTTTGGAAATTTTAAAAATGTTTTTTTGGAATAGTTTAAAATTTTCAAATTTAGCTAGCACGGTCATGTTAGATATCAAATTGAAGGGAATTTATAGAGGAAAACAATGGTGTACATTTGAGCTCTCTAGGTTGTATAGTTTTTTAGCTACAGCATTTTAAAACATTCATCGATTGATCAAAAACGGAGTTTTTATTTTTTATTTTTAAACCCATGAAACTCAAAAACCAAAGGTAAGAAAAATTTGAAATTTCAAATTTAAACTATTGTTAGTGGGTACATTAACTGAAAAAATATTCATCCAAATCTGAGATATCAAGGTTCAGACTGTTAGTTGATTTGAGATGGAATGGCTCTTACGATAACTCCAAGTTGTCCTGAAGGATAACTCCGTTAGGCAACAGGGGAGTTGCAAAAACTAGAGGAAACGCAGTATGGCTCACTTACTTCACTTCGCCGCAGGTATTCGTTGTTGAGAACGATGCCGTCAAACTCTTGTGGGTCGAGCAGTCCGTACCGAGGGCACAGCGTAATGAGGTTCTGCAGGGGGGCGAGCCTGTTCTCGGGGTCGTACTCCGCCCAGCGTGTGGCGGCATCGAGCACCGCCTTCTCGTGGCCGACGTTCAGCTGGTCGGAAGACAAAATCTCGTACATCGTGTCAGGACCCAGAGTCCATATGGCAGTGGCCGACTCTACAACTTCCAGGAAGTTGTAGCATATGAATCTCAGTGCCTGACGTTCGAGCGAAACGAGGTGAAGGTCGGCAGCAGCTTTCAGAGTATCTACGCAGTTTCTCGCACTCATTTCTTCTCTCAGGAAGCAGCAACAATCGCGGACGAGTTCCTCCACATCGTACTGATGAGCGACTTTTAAAAGACTTCTCGCTTTCGACACAGTAAGCGTACATGTGCCGGTGTAAATATATTCCAAAAGTAATTTCACGATATTGGCCGGTACGGGAAAGCTAGCTTCGACCACTTCTTTGACTCCAGAATCTGTTTCTCTGATGAACAACTGACTAATTTTTTCTGCGGCCGAGCACACTATAATGCGGTGTACGGGAAAAGTACAGCCGTCACTGCTGCGAATTACTCCGTCGCACATCACTTCCTGCAGGTGCAGTTCGTTCCATGCTTCAGGGAACGGAATGCGAGCCTCGCGGAAGTTCTCCGAAAAATCGGTTAGTCGGCTCATATCTCGTTCCACTGTTCACTGCTGCTACTTATAGAAAACCACTGCAGGTTTTGTCCATTCGAGGAGTGCACTTTCAACAGGAACGTCTATGTACGATGTCATACGCCATCAGCTGTTTATTGTCAAAGATAATTCATAACTTTTTTCTTTTTTTTTTTTACTTTGACTGGATACCATTCAGGCATCACTGAGTAACAATAATGACTTTGCTCATTCTATGTCCACTTATTTTGGTGTGGCTTCGCTTTTACTGTCCCTTACAGTTTCCTATCAACGTTTATATCCTTATCTGTCCATTACATATAAATGCGATTGTCTCCGCGTAAGTTTTAATGTTGGGTTCATACAGCAAGGACTTGACTGACACTATTTGCCGGATTTTATTATTGATAACAAATGCTAAGAACTTGTTCCCCGCCTCACTATATTTCCTGCATTGATACAGTACAGGGTTCTTATCATTACAATTAGGAGCGTACATTTGGCTTATATGCACTCAGTATAAATGTTATGTAAATGTCCCATGACATAGCCTTATTCTGCTTAATGAGAATGTCGCTTGTCGGGGTCCACAAACTATCTCAAAGTAAAATCATTTCGGAATTCGTGGTTGTATTTGCGCAAAGTCGCTTCCTTTGTGTCGTGAGGTCTGCCTCTATTCTTGCTGGCAGGATTCAAATGCCCTTTTTCGAATAAGTTGTCCTTATTCCGTACAGGAAACCTTTATGTATAGTGGTGTCCCGTTGCTTGCAGCCTGCTTTGCCATTTGATCTGCTTTTTGATTGCCTGTGATTCCTCAATGGGCTTTCACTCGAATACGAGATTAGCACATCCTGTGTTGTTGTGAACTCCGGGACCATTCATCTTGCCAGGAATGGTGCGGTCTTTTGCGAACGATACGCCGTTATTCCATGTAACATACTTTCTGTCTAGTGGGGTTCTACACGTACATCTGAATCTACACTCTGAAAACCACTGTAAGGTGCATGGCGGAGAGTGCGTCCAATTGTACCAGTTATTAGGGTTTCCTCCTGCTCCATTCACGTATGTAGCGCTGGAAAAATGATCGTTCAAATGCCTCTGAGCGTGGAGTAATTATTCTAATCTTATCCTCACGATCCCTTTGTGAGCGATACGTAGGGGATTGTAGTATATTCCTAGAGTCATCATTTAAAGTCGGTTATTGAAAGTTTGTTAACAGACTTTCTCGGGATGGTCTGCAAGTTCAGTTCCTTCAGTATCTGTGTGACACTCTCCCACATATTAAATAACCTTGTGACCATTTGTGCTGCCCTTGTCTGTATACGTTCAAAAAGCACTGTTAATCCTGTTTGGTACGTATTCCATACACTTGAGCGATGTTCTAGAATTGTAAGCAATCTCCTTTGTAGACTGATTGCACTTCCCCAGTATTCTACCAGTAAGCCGAAGTCTACCAACTGCTTTAATCACCACAGAATCTATGTGATCGTCCCATTTCATATCCCTACAAAGTGTTCCACCCAGGTATTTATATGAGTTGGCCAATTCCAAGAGTGACGCATTGATATTATAGTCACAGGATTTTACGTTTTTTCCTTTTTTTTAAAAGCAAAATTTTATATTTCTGAACATTTGCAGCAAATTGGCAATCTCTGCTCGACGTTGAAATCTTATCAAGATCTCACTGAATATTATGCAGCTCATTTCAGATAGTACTTCATTATAAATAACTGCACCATCTGCAAAAAGCCTGATTTTACTATTAATACTGTCTATAAGGTCATTAATATCAAATAAGAACAGCAAGAGTCCCAACACACTTCCCTGGGTACACCCGAAGTTACTTCTACATTAAACGATGACTCTCCATCCAAGACAACACGTCCTAAATTACACGCCCTAAATTACACACTTGTGACTCTTTGGTTAAACTGTCTGGCTGATGGCAAGTTTGCGAAATACTAAGTTAATATAACATATAACAACAGTAATAACAATATCGGGAACTAAATTAACGAACCATAAATGATGTAGGCTACACAGTTGCGATTCGGTTAGAATAATGTTTATTCAGAAACCAAACTAATAACGAAAGTGGTCGTATTTAGAATTACTATTACACTCGAGTGCACATCCATTTGACACAGTTCGATCATTCATAATCTCATCGCGAATTACAGGTTATCTACGCGAAAAGTTAAGAGTCCACACCAGGCCCGCGGCTGCTCGCCACTCACCCGCGGTACCAAGTCGTTTCACTTCCTATCTGCCTGAACACCGACTGTCCGCTTTCGCGTCTGCATTCACGGGGATGAAAGCTATATGGGAGAAGAGGCAACAAGCCAGGCAGTTCCTTGCAGACCACTAGAGGCGCTAGTGGTCAAACTAAGTAGCAATTTATATACTAAGATGGTATCTGTTCTTTCGGACATGAAATTACAATGAAATGAACACCCTTAGCGGCTTAAAGGCGCTGACATACGTCAACAGGGACAAATGAAAGTGTGTGCCCCGACCGTTGACGCTCTATCCATCTGAGCCACCGAGGACACAGAGGATAGCGCGACTGCAGAGATTTATCTCTGGCACCCGGCATCCGGGATCAATGAGAAGTGTCCAGTGGTGGTTGTTGATATTATGCCGTCTTGCTCTGTACTGAAGTCTACGGTTACAGTCGTCTTTGTATATGTTTCATATTTACGTACTACTCATGTTCATTATAAACAGATTTTTTACTTTAAATTTCAAAAATTCACCGTGGAATTGAAGAGATTTCCTGCTGAAAAATTGTCCGCAATTAATCCTAAGGTAAGACACTAAATTCTCAGTAAATAACCTCGTAGCCTACCCGTGGAATGTATTCTCTTCTATCGTGAATGAAGCTGTGTGATTTAAGTTTGCTTACTTAAATAACTTTGAAATGTCAGTCGTAGTTTTATTTAATGAGGAATATTATGTTTCTTCAGAATATTCAACTCGACAAATTAACGTTGAAATACTCCTGTAAATTCCCCGGCTGTTCATCTGGATATTATGTCGGTTCAACGGAGGAAGTTAGCAACAAGCATTTATACAGGTTTCCAAAACAACTTCAAGAATTGCTTCTGAAATGGAAAAGTGTTTGTGAACTGTCACCTGATGTGAATTGTGCTACTTATTTTGTTAATGAAGGTCATTTTTTTTGAGGAAGATTTGATGTATAAAACTAGGTATAGGCTAAACAGGGGTGAGTTTCCAAAACGTGTGACAGGTGTTCCTTGTGAAATTGCTAATATCAGCAATGAATCAGGTGAAACTGCTGTGCATATTGAAATTTTTATTGTGTGCTTCAGAAATAAAAAGCAAGTTCTGTTTTCATTTCACTGTTTTCATCCACCTTTCCTATTTTTGGTACTTAACATTTGTGTCTTCTTTTTTCTCTTGAATAATTTACAGTGGTTAGATGTAGGAACATTTTTTAAGAAACTAATGGTCAAGGTGCAAGTTTACTGGGCAATTAGTCATAAACAACAGTTCTGAAACATACACATTTTAGACTTCTTCATTATTTAACACTGTGATAAAGATTTTTTAATTGAACCTCCTTAACTGTTGATTATTGTCTTAATAATAGTGTTTTTTCTCCATAGACCCCACAGCTTGTAAGATGTCAAAGTATGACATTATTCAGAAATATCTGTAGTCCAATTTAGCTGCAACAGTTTTATTTAGCTTCAGCTATTTAAGCCACAAGCTTGTTTCGACTTAACTGTCAGTTTCAAGTGTTGCATCTAGTGTTTAGGACGCACAAAACATCCTGGAGCTCTTATATCTTGATAGAAATGAATATAAGTGTGTCAGTTTGCAAGTCTATTCTTGACGTTCGCACCTGACAGTTGCTGATCAAAAAAAGATCATAGAAGCAGCGACTGTCAGACGCAAACGTCAAGAATAGACTTGTAAACTGACGCACTTATATTGATTTCTATCAACATATAAGAGCTCCAGGATGTTTTGTGCGTCCTAAACACTAGATGCAACACTTGAAACTGACAGTAAAGTCGAAACAAGCTTGTGGCTTAAATAGCTGAAGCTAAATAAAACTGTTGCAGCTAAATTGGACTACAAATATTCCTGAATAATAGGTTTGTCACTGTTGTATTGCAATGTGCTATAGCTGTGTTTCAATTATTTTATTATGATGCTAGGCAAAATAATTACATAGCACGCTCAGGAAACTGAGATAAGAAAATTAAACTAAGAAAAAAAAGAAGAAAAAAACAGCGTATATAAGCTAGGAGGGATGCAACCCGTAATGTTTATCCTTTTTAAGTTCATCTCCATACCAGTAGAGGCGCTGCTATCAGCCCGTGTTTCTCTCTTTTAACGCGGGAGTTGCACTTCTCTTTTCTTGTTGTTCTGTGTCTGCACTGGCAGTGTCCCTCTACCCGTCACCGACCGCGTTTTCCCGCCTGCCGAACATACTCGATCAACTGACTAGGGCAGTTCCCTTTCCTGAAGCCGTTCATCTGTTTGGCTACAGCTTATTATACATCATTTTACATTTTAACATATTTAAATAATCAAAGCTTGAGCACTTTCACGTCTTGAATAAAGTAACAATAATGCCCATTGTTAAATTCTTTTACATAAAACCAATACAATTTCCATCAAATATTCTGTGACCTAATGATTCAATAAGATGTCATGCATTTATCGTTCAATGTGTTTTGTGTGGAGGAAATGATGATCTGATGGTTAAATGAAAATACTGATAATTTAAATTTACTATAACTTGTAAACAAAGTTAGAAGTTGATAGAATGAGATTTTCACTCTGCAGCGGAGTGTGGGCTGATATGAAACTTCCTGGCAGATTAAAACTGTGTGCCCGACCGAGACTCGAACTCGGGACCTTTGCCTTTCGCGGGCAAGTGCTCTACCAACTGAGCTACCGAAGCACGACTCACGGCCGGTACTCACAGCTTTACTTCTGCCAGTATCTCGTCTCCTACCTTCCAAACTTTACAGAAGCTCTTCTGCGAAACATGCAGAACTAGCACTCCTGAAAGAAAGGATACTGTGGAGACATGGCTTAGCCACAGCCTGGGGGATGTTTCCAGGTTCTAGGCGCTTTAGTCAGGAATCGTGCGACTGCTACGGTCGCAGGTTCGAATCCTGCCTCGGCCACGGATGTGTGTGACGTTCTTAGGTTATTTAAGTTTAAGTAGTTCTATGTTCTAGGGGACTGATGATCTCCGATGTTAAGTCCCATAGTGATCAGAGCCATTTGAACCAGTTGAATTTTTCCGCCATATTTAACACTGCTACATCTCCCTGGCCACAAACGCCTTCTACTAGCTTTCACTATGACGTAGGTTCTCCTCTGGCTCACTCGCACACTACAGCGCTTAGGCCTCAGTAGACGATAGACACCTGTGAGTTTCCCCATCTCGTGGAGAATCTGCGCCCTTTGTGGCACACGGTCCTGGAGGACAGGGTTCGTTTCACAATTCCTGTAGGCTGACTCTTTCGGCCATATACTTAAATGAGAGCGCAATGCTCGTCAACTCACAAAGCGGTACTTGGACATGCCTGTGATCACAGTGCATAAGATCAGACGAAGCATCTTGCACTGCTGTTCACACATTATCACCCACCCTCTGGATTTGCTTCCTGCTGATCTGCCAGCAAGATAAACGTTCGCTCTGGAATTTCTTGCTCGCATGGAAGTGGTCAATGAATGCCCATGGAACATTGTGTGGGGAGACGAATCAAAGGACGTGGAAATACGCATAACTGCAGGATACGGGCAACAGAAAGTCAGTACACATATCAGCCGATGCCAGTTTATTGTGCAAAAGCGAATGCGTGCTGTGGGTTGACCGCATCGCTTATCGTAGGGTTGTATTTTTTCGCAGAGAAACATGTTGTGGGTCCTGTCACATGTACTGTCACTAGTTAACGCTATGAGAGTCTTGCGCACCAACGCCATTTCAACCCTTTCACAGAAATACAGTTGCGAATATGGACAATTACTAGCTGTACAATGGAATGACGACAGCGAAAATCTGTCGCGGACCGGGCCTCGAACCCGTATACCCCGCTTATCGCGAGTCGTCGCCGTACCATTTGGCTACCCGATCACGACTCCCGGCCAGACCCAAAGTTCCGTATGTCATCAACCATGTGCCTGCATCCTGTACTCGTACATCCATTACGTGTATTCCCACACAGGGGAGACATTTTGCTTGAAAGTCACTTGCGCGATGTCGGCGGATAAATACACTGCAGTGTGTGCGTTATTCCGAAATACGATGCGAAGTTCCTTCAGATGTGCACACATGTCCGGAGAAACAGGCATTGCCAGCCACTGTGCCCGAACGGTTCTAGGCGCTTCAGTCCGGAACCGCGCTGCTGTTACGGTCGCAGGTTCGAATCCTGCCTCGGGCTTGGATGTTCTTGGGTTACTTAGGTTTAAGCAGTTGTAAGTCTAGGGGACTGATGACCTCAGATGTTAACTCCCATAGTGCTCAGAGCCGTTTTTGAACCTGACAGATATACAGTCTGGACCGGAGGCCTTACCTTCATTAAGTGATTTAAGCTGCTTCGTTTTGAACAGGCACTGCGGCGACTACAGCGTTGTGAAGTACATTAAATGTATCCGCCGTTGCAAATATGGGCAACCATTAGCTATACAATCGAATGACGACAGTGAAATTTTGTGCCGGACCGGTTCTCGAACCCAGATTTCCCACTTAAGGCGAGTGGTCGCCTTACCGTTAGGCTGTCCGAAAACGACGATTGTAGACACATTGTTGACGACATAGGGAAGGAAGTTTGGGTCTGTCCATGCGTGCACATCTGAAGGAACTTCGCATTGTATTTCTGAGTAACACAAGCACTGCATTATCATCATCGGTAACAGAATGGAAGTGTGGGAAAAATGCTAGAACTACCTACCGTCATTTCCCTACAGCTTGGCCGCCCAGATCACCTGATCTTAACCCTCTCGTTACCAATCTTTTTCACACCTCTTTTTTACCAAGCGGGGTATTTGGACTAACCCAAAATAGTTTTGTGTTTTATTGTAATATTTGTTCTTAGATTTCGTTATTTCCATTGAATGTGTTTATTCAGTATTGAAAAACAGCTTTTCAGGTTATTAGAAATATTTAATCAGACCACAGATACAAAGCAAAAAAAAAAAAAAAAATTACATCTTTCACGAAATTCTGTACTCAACGAACAGAAAATGAATAATCTATGTAACTCTACAGTCACTGCAGTAAAATAACACAAGACTTTTTTCACCTTTTTAGTCAAGTGCATTTTTGCACTGCATGCACTTCACAGTAACAGTTTCTTCTCTGTGTATATAACAAACAGGTTTCTTGCACCTTACACAACAGAATCTTGTTTCCAATTACGAACGTAGCTGAACTGAAGGCACGTACGGCCCAACGCATGACCCCGGAGACCCTGCACTCTGTCGTGGAGCACGGTGTTTCGCGATTTCAGCCTGTGGCAGAAAACGTGGACAGCGTACCGAACGTGTCTTGTACCAGTCTAACGACAATCAGAAACGGATGTCAATTTGCTTTTTGTGCGGCTTTTGGCCTCAGGACAATTAAAAACAGATTTTTGGTTACGATGTGGTATGATGTTTCCGTGGTGGGTGGGCTTAGCTAACCAATACTGCCACAACTTGTGCAATCTTGCACACTGAATAGTAGAGATGATGAAATGTGCAACTCAACCTTAGCGATCGAACTGCAATTCATCTGTCATTTGTAGCCGACCACATCTAGGGTAAGACGCTTCCAGCGTCATCTGTTGGTATTCTAAAATTTTCGTTAATTTTTTTTTGTTCCAAGACATTTCTCCGCGCCAGGTACATGCTTTTTCAAATCGGACACCATTCTGAGCCGCATTTCCCTTTCTACAGCGTTTTTAAACTAAAACTTTAACTATAGACACCCCGTACAGTCGCGACTGACATGGCTGCAAAAATTATTGCCGCCCGACAATGGGAGCGACACTAGCGCGCCCAATGGGGACAAAGCCAGCCGTCAGATTACTGTTTGTTTTTATTTTTCTTCCTGATTAAAGAAACAATTACTATATTCTTGCCTTCCAACTTTTGTAAATGTTCAAGAGACGTGAACGATCGTGAAGTAAATGTAAAACCGGCCGAATCTGGCTGAGTGACATAGACTACAACTTACTGTTGAAGAAATACCTTCCAATATGCGTATAACTGCAGGTTACTCCACTGAATGCAAGAGAATGTAAACACACATTTCATGCGTGAGAAGAATATTTTCTGTTGTCCGTTTTTATTATGATAGGCGCCTCCCTGGACACATACCAAATGTGTATGGAATCCAATGGCATGCACATTCGTATACTTCACTCGACTTTCTAAAACACATATATGTTTTGTAAATATAGATCCAAGATGGCCGCCGAGTGAGATCACAGGTATTTTCTTCGTCCGCTAAAACAACTTATTTAAGAGGAAATAGTGCCAAGTTTAAATATTCTTTGTTTTTATTACTTGCTGTAGTGTCCGTTCTTGTCACACAACTGAATATTAGCGTCCAAGCAGAGCTTGTTCTTGAAAAAACTTGTTCTTTAGCTGAGGTCCCGATAATCGCGACATAACCCGTAATTTTGCGTGACATAAACACAACAAATTCTATTCAAGTTTTCTTGATAGTGCAAAAATCGTTTAAAAAAGACAGCTACTAGTTTCATCAGTGTCTATTGTCGCAATAAAAGTGTAATTAAACATTTCTAAATCGTATTTAACTAACACATTTCGTATTGTTTACTAGTTAGATAGACGCGATCTAGGTCTAAATTTTCCGAGTTATAAACGTTTAAAAACCTGACCAAACACGCCTGATAACTTAAATTCTCTAAAAGCAAAGTAATTACAAATTCATTCTTCTGTTTTTGCATCTCTAAATCAGTAGAAAAACAACAACCACCGCACATAAGATCTTTGTGTCGTTTTTTTTTTGTTTGCAGACATACAATCTCGCGACCTTGACAAATTTAAAACATTCTTTAAACTTAACTATTCTTTCGAAACTGACCATGAGTGAGAAATGTGGGAGCTGTTATAGGGTAGTGAGTAAAGGGATTTGTTGCCAATCTTGTAGGATATATTTTCACTGGGGGGGATGCAGTGGGGAGAATGTTGGGAGAACAGAAGAGGCTCTCTCCTGGAACTGCAGAGTATGCAGTAGGAACATTTTGATTGGGGAGCAGGAAAGGAAAATCTGTGCCCTTCAGGCACAGTTGGAGGAAGCAAGGAAGGAACTGATAAGGATCAAGGGAAATAGGGGGGAGGAGGGTGGTTGGGAACTGGCAGCTGGTAGGAGGATAGGAAGAAAGAGAACGCGATCTGATAGTTTTATCATCAACACCAAAAACAGGTATCTGCCACTGCCAGAATTAAGTGGAGAAGAGCCTCAGGTAGAACGAGGAGCAGGAAATGTGCAGCACACTTCTACCGGGGCCAAGAAACCTAGGAATGTACAAAGTGTTAGGAAGAAGAAAGTGCTGCTGCTAGGTAGTAGCCATGGGCGAGGTGTAGGCCCTCAGTTACAGGAAAGTTTAGGGACAGCGTACCAGGCCACCAGTATCTTCAAACCAAATGCAGGGCTAAGTCATGTGATAGAGGACCTAGGGTCTTTATGTAAGGATTTTACAAAAGAGGACCATGTAGTGATAGTGGGTGGGGCGGGAAACAGTTTGGACAGGGATGGGGCATATGAAATAGGTGGTGAACTGGACAAGATAGCTTCCCTGACTCATGGCACCAATGTACACTTTGTTGAGCTGTTCCGGCGTCATGATCAGCCACGCCTTGATGGAGCTGTGAGGCGAATCAATGTGGGGCTGGGGATGGCTCTGAGGACGGCCAACTTTGCTCATGTTTCTCTGGTGCCCGTCGGGACTATCAACAGATGGGGTTTCACTAGGCATGGCCTACACCTAAACAGGACTGGGAAGGGAAGATTGGTACAGCTGATTCGTGAAAGTATGGGGGGTGGATCTCGGGCCACACATGGTCAAATACCTGTTGTCATAGGTAGGAAAAGTAGGTCTTTTTTAGGATAAATCCAGACAACAGGTTCCCCTGCCTAAAGAGTATCTCTAGCAGTTCAAAAAATACTGAAACAATCACTCACAAGACAGATTATAACACTTCAAAAATCACACATACCAGATGTCACAAAGAAAAACAAGCCATCGGAAAGAGTAACATGGGGCATTTCACAGACTTAACAATCCTCCATCAAAACATGCAATCAATAAAAAATAAAATACAAGCATTAGAAGTTGAGCTCCAATCTTTGAACTGCACAGTAGTTTGTATTACTGAGCACTGGTGTAGAGACACAGAAATCCAACATGTAGTATTATCATTGTATGAAAGGGCAAACTCTTACTGCAGAACTACTTCAAGGGGTGGAGGATCATGCATTTATATCAGAAAAGGAACACAGTTCAAATCTAGACATGACCTCAGTACAGTAAGTGAAGACAAACACATTGAAATATCAGCTATTGAATTATCAGGGCTCGATATCACCAAGAAATTAATCATTTTGTGTGTGTATAGATCTCCCAGTGGTGGTGTGGACACTTTTTTCAATAAATTAACAGAAGTTCTAGATAAAGTCTCAAGTACAAAGGTCAACATAATTCTGTGTGGGGACATAAACATCAACACTAATATCATAAATGAATCCAGCAGCACCTTCATAAATATCCTTCAAAGTTTTGGCATGTCCCTATTGGTCAATAGTGCAACAAGGGTTACTACAATGACTGCATCAGTAATTGACCATGTGGCCACAAATATAGACAGGGAAAAATGTGATGTAGCTGTAAAAGATCTCGGACTATCAGACCATCTCTGTCAAATAACAACAGTAAAATCAGGCATCGAATCATTCCCTAAACTACAAGCCTATAAACGACATCTATCAGAAATCAAAATAAAAGATTTTTCAAAAGAACTAGAAAAACAAAGCTGGGATGAAGTGTATAAGGAAACCAATGTGAATATGAAATTCTCCAAATTCTCCACATTGTTTAAATTGAACTTTGAAACAGCATTTCCAAAAGTATGCATGACTGTATCAACATCTCACAAAAACAGATGGATAACAGCAGGTATTAAGAAGTCCTCCCAAACACTTAAACACCTCAGTTCCATGAAAAAGATTCACAATGATCCAGAATTCTTAAATTTCTATCATAGATACAAAAAGATTTATAGGAAGGTGCTGATTGCTGCAAAAAAGTCATATAATGACAAAATAATATATAATGCAGAGAATATAAGCAAAGCAGTCTGGGATGTTATAGAAAAGGAAACGGGGAGAGGCAAACAATCGCAGAATAACATACTGCTAAGGGAGGGGGATAAGGTAATAAATGATCCACAACACTTAGCAAACTATGTAAACGAGCATTTTTCAAGTATTGCAGAGAAGTTACAGCAAAAATTCCCCAAAACAAATATAACACTTGCAGAAATTGTTGCACTAGATACAATGATGTTACTTCCAACCACAGAGAATGAAGTCAATAAAACTGTTCAAAAGCTAAAAAATAAAAAGTCTGAAGGCTTAGATGATGTACCAATGTGTGTACTGAAACAATGCATAGGGATTATACAAGGCCCATTAACAAATATAATAAATGAATCCTTCACATCAGGGACATTTCCAGAGCAGCTAAAACAGGCAAGAGTTGTACCTTTGCTTAAGAAAGGTAATGCAGAAGACATAGAAAATTACCGGCCCATTTCCCTGCTGTCAGCATTCTCAAAAATAATAGAAGCAATTATGAAAGACAGATTAATGAATTATCTGAATAAATACTATCTTTTAAGCAAATCACAGTTTGGTTTTCGAAGTGGCAAAAATACGGAGTCAGCCATAGTAGAATTCACAAAAGTTGTACTTAATGCTCTTGATAAAGATGAGTGTGTCACAGGCATATTAGCTCATGGCGGCTGCAGTGTAACACGTGTTAAGTTCGGCTCGCGAAATTTAGTCGAATTCGAAGGTGTTTCTCGCAGGTGGTGTTGTCTAGTACAAGTGGAAATCGTGTAAACAACAGTGCTCTGTGTAGTAGTGCTATTTTTTTTCTGTGCTCCGCCAATATCTGCGAGAAAATGGTAAACAGAAGAATCAAGAGCAGCGCGTCCAGCAGCGGGGAAGCAGCAGGTGCGGCGGGCCTGCTCCTGGCGGAAGGTGCGGCCGCGGCTCCCGGTATAGCGGAGTTGGTTCGCTCTGAGGTAAACGCTGCGCTTCGCGATAAAAACAATCTCGATCTGATAGCAGGCACCATATCAGATACTGTAACGGCAGCAGTATTGGCCAAAATGCGTGAAACTGTTGAGGCCAATACTGCCGAAATTACAGCACTAAAAAAGTCTGTGTCTGAATACGAGAAAAAGGCACGAGAGTTGGAAGTGAAACTATCTGCCGCCACAGACGAGCTAGAACAGTACCAAAGGCGAAATAGTCTACGACTGTTTGGAGTAGCAGAAAATAAAGAAGAAGACACGGACAACCTGCTTATACAGGTTGCGCGTGAAAAATTAGGCGTCGAAGTGACCAAGGCAGACATTGACAGGAGCCACCGGGTGGGACGAAAACTACCAGGTGCTACCAAACCTCGTCCAATAATAATTAAATTTGTGTCGTACCGAAAAAGGGCTGAGATCTTTACCCAGAAGAAGAAGTTAGCAAGGACAGGGATTACAATAAGGGAAGATCTGACACACGAGCGGCTAAAGATTTTAAACAGTGCCATATCCCATTTCGGTCTTCAGAATGTGTGGACCCTGGATGGCAGAGTAATCATTAAGACTGCAGCTGGAAAGAAGACAGTCACAAACATGACAGAACTAAATAGTATTAAGTGAACCTACTCGAGCCAAAAGTCAAACTTAACACCATTTGCAAATCTTAACAGTCCTATACTCAGATATAGTCTTGTAATTGTATTAACTTTTTAATTATTTGTACCTTCAACTAATTGTTCTTGTAACTGTATTAACTTTTTAATTATTTGTACCTTCAACTAATTGTTTTTGTAACTGTATTAACTTTTTACTATTTTTTTGTGTCTTTAGCTGTAGCCATTGCTTAGTTTTAGTTACTGCTAATACTTTTTTCATTTTCTCAGTTTATTCTCTTCCATTCTGTAATAGTTCTATTGCAATTATTAGTCTCTCCTTTAGTTCATTAGTCAACCATCTCTTCGGTTTAAATTGTTCATAACAAAAATCACTATCAGTATCACTTTAGCAAATTTCAATTTAATTCTAGCTTCCTACGATACTCTATTAAATATTAAGCTTACTTCTCTCTGCTGGCAGCATCGGCCTCTTAAATCACTCCTCTTTCCCTTATTTCCACCCTAAGCTGTTTCAAATACTCTAATTACATTTTTCCTCTTACGACATAGGATACTCAGTGACACACAGCTGTCACCATTTTGGTCATATTCTCCCTGCACCGAATACCACTAATCCATTTTCTATACTCCCGCAACCTCAGGAAATCTCTTGCAGTCGCTTTTCTTTCGGCTCTCGCGGAGTCACAAACAGGGCGCGCAAAATCTCGGACACCCCTGTAATATGTCACTTGGCGGAAACACCGGTCAGTGCCCCTCGCGGCAGGTAGTGCCTAACAAAGGGACAAACCAGTCTGCCACCCTACTCCAGGCTGCTCAGCGGAACGCGTCCGAGGTTTTAGCAGCTCACTGCAACATTCAGTCTTTACCTGCGCATTACGAAGAACTTAGCCTCCTCTTCCACCAACTAAACTACCACGTAATCCTCTTATCCGAAACGTGGTTGAAACCACACATATCCTCTGCATCTATTCATCTCCCAGGGTACACATTTCTTAGGGCAGACAGATCAAAAAAGCGAGGTGGCGGGGTCGGCGCATATATACGAACAGATCTCAAAGCGAAAGTCTTATGTACGTCAAATCCTACTGAAGAAAAAGAGGCTGAATTCATGTTCATTGAAATAAATATACAAAGTCGGAAATTCTTGACTGGCGTCGTGTACAAGCCGCCAAAAATAAGCTCAATGAGTTCCTTCCAGTCGGAATTACATTCACTTCAGTGTCAATACGAACATGTCATCGTAATGGGTGACTTGAACATAGACCTGCTAAGAGACACTCCCTCCGCAATAAACCTAAGAAGATTGTTTAGTTGCAATAGCATGAACATTCTTCCATTGCAACCTACACACCATACGGCGCACAGTCATACTCTTATAGACGTGATCGCAACGAAACAGACTGACAAAGTAAGAGATGTTGGTCAATCATCGGCCCCTGGCCTCTCAGCACATGATGTAATATTCCTGGCCTACTCTGTGCAGCCCCCAAGGATCAAATCGCGTTACATACAGGGTGCGTTCCGAAAGTAATGCAATTTTTTTTTAAGTAATTTATTGAACAGATTTGCACAAACACTTAAAATTCTTAAAAGTACTGTCCTTGGACCTCTACACATTTTTTCCAGCGACTCTGCCATGACCGGTACGCGCCCTGGAAGGCGTCTTCTGGGACCTCTCGCAAGGTCTTCGTCACGGCGGATTGGATCTCGTCTATGGACTAAAAACGGGTTCCTTTCAGGGCTGACTTAATCCTAGGAAACAAAAAGAAGTCAGCTGGGGCGAGGTCAGGACTATAGGGGGGGGGGGGCAGCGTTGGCACCTGGTGTTTGGCCAGGAACTCGCGGACTCGTAGCGCGTTGTGGCAAGGCGCGTTGTCGTGATGGAGTTGCCAGGTAGCGGAGATGTCCTTTCTCGTCCTGACGACCCTTTTGCGGAGTCTTTCCAGCACATCCACGTAGTAGGCAGCGTTAACTGTCTGTCCTTGAGGAACAAACTCCTTATGGACCACTCCATTGCTGTCGAAAAAGACAATGAGAATTGTTTTCACTTTTGATTTGCTCATTCTTGCCTTTTTGGGCTTAAAGGCCTTTAACCACCTCGAAACTTGTGAGTAGGACAGAGCAGAGTCCCCGTAAGCCTCACGAATCATTTGTTAGTCTCCTCAAAAGATTTGTTCAGTTTAGCACAAAACTTAATCGCGTAACGTTGCTCGATCCCATTTTTTCCGTGACACGGTCGGCGCGCAGAGTTTTACAATAACAGACGTCCTGCCGCTTCCACAGCTCGGAGAGCACTGAAACCGGTTTCGCGGCAAAGCTTAGCGTCCCCCCCACCTACTCCATGTGGCCCCCTCCCACTCCGACTACTAGGAGCGGCGCGGGAAATTCAATTGCATTACTTTCGGAACGTACCCTGTAACTTGTAGGAACATGAAACGTATTGACCTTGACGCTCTAACAGCCGATTGCTCAGAAATCTCATGGCATCAAATAATCAGAGAACCTACAATCGACGGCAAAATTAATGAACTTGGTGATAAACTCACTGCCCTCTATGACAAACATGCACCTGTGCGCACAGTCCGTGTAAGAAAATCTCCTGCTCCATGGCTGACAGCTGAATTACGTCAAATGATGACTAATAGGGATGCTGCCCACAGGCGTTTCAAGGCAGATCCGAAACCCGAACGTTTTGAAGAATATAGAAAGCTACGGAACAGAGTGAAACAATGCATTCGCAATGCCAAAATCAGGCACGCTCGCTCCCTTGTATGCAGCGATCTGACACCCACGACTCTATGGAAGAATCTCCGTAGCTTGGGGGTCGGAAAGGCAAAATCGGAAACTACTTTTCATGTGTCAGCTAACGAATTAAATGAATTCTTCTCTGCACCTCTGAATACCAACACGGCTGATAATTACCGTCCACAAGAATCTCCAAACAGGATAACTAACAACGATACCTTCCATCTAAAACATGTAACAACAAATACGGCAAGAAAAGCAATAATGAGAATCTCTTCTGATGCAATAGGCAACGACAGTATCGGTATAGCCATGATTAAGAATGTTGCCGATATCTTAGTACCTGTCTTAACTGACATATTTAATTTTTCCCTCGTGAACGGAATATACCCAACTGCATGGAAAAGAAGCATAATTCGACCCATCCCCAAGGTCGAAAACCCGCAACTGCCTAGTGATTACCGACCAATCAGCATACTGCCTGCTGTTTCCAAAGCACTGGAATATATTGTTCATGACCAAATCACTGAACACTTGCATGAATTCAGTCTATATGACAAATTTCAATCCGGTTTCCGTAAACATCACAGCACAAACACTGCTCTAATTAAAGTAACTGATGACCTGAAATATGCCATCGACAATCGAAAGGCAACAATATTGACGCTACTGGACTTCAGCAAAGCTTTTGACACTGTTAACTTTGACATATTACTCAGAAAAATGCAACAGCTTATTTCTCTGATAGTGCAAAGAGATGGTTTGAAAGCTACTTAAAAGACAGACAGCAATGTGTTGTCTGCGCATATGAAAAATCTTCCTGGAAACATGTTTCTTCGGGAGTGCCACAAGGATCAGTCTTAGGACCACTTTTGTTTTCTTTATATGTCAACGATATTTCGTCGGTTTTGTCCTCCTGTAAACATCATTTCTATGCCGACGACCTCCAGCTCTACCTAAGCGTCAGACCTGAAGACGTAAACACTGCAATCGCTCTGATGAATGATGATCTGTCTTCAGTAGTGACATGGGCGAGAAATCTGGGGCTTAAATTAAATGCAAAAAAGACGCAAGTAATCTTAATAGCCCATCAGAAATTAATAAGTTCAGACTTCCTCCAACGGCTACCTCCTATTCTGCTCGAAGGTACTCCAATACCATATCAGAAAACAGTGAAGAACTTGGGTGTAACTTTGGACGAGCATCTCAACTGGGCTGAGAATACAGTCGCAGTGTGCCGAAAGACGTCTGCTTGTCTCTATGCTCTCAAAAAGTTTCGGAACATATTCCCACAGGACTTGAAACGCCAGCTCGTGCAAGCACTCGTTCTACCGAACCTCCACTATTGTGATGTGATTCAACAAGGCATGAGTAGTGAAAACAAAAGACGGCTAGAGCTAACCATGAATGCCTGTGTGCGTTACACCTGCAACATTCGCCGATATGATCATGTTAGTGCTTCATACTCCGAGCTAGGGTGGCTGCGGCCGGACAAACTGCGTGACTACCACACTCTATGTCTACTTCACCGACTCCTCATCGCGCAAGCACCCCAGTACCTAGCTTCAGAGATTAAAAACCTGTCATGCCATCATAATCGAAACACGAGGTCACTCTTATCTGGTATCCTAACTGTGCCCACTCACAAAACAAAAACTTTTGCAAACTCCTTCTCAGTTGCCGCTGTCCGCCTCTGGAACAAACTGCCCCTTACCTTGAGGAAAATTCAATCTCCTGTGGCTTTTAAGAAGAAGTTGAAGCATTTCCTACTATCATCCGCATAAAATTCTCCACAAAATTAATGTGCAAGGCCAATCCTCTCATCTGTCAAATAGCAAAGCTAGCGTCTCGTATCTTGCTGCTGAGATGCCTTCCTCTTCATCTATCTCTATTAGCCACGCAGTCTCCTTTTCCTTTATATTTTCCTTAATTATGTTTCATCATGTCTCTCTATTCTTCTCCTCCCTTCACCATGAGTCTCCCTCATACTCCCTGCTGCCAGCACTCCTATCTTAAATCTTTCTCTTCAATAATGCATTTTTCGAGGTGTACCTTTCTAATTGTTTATCTCACTTTTTGTATTAGATGTAGTTTAACATGCCTACTGAAACATATGACTGTAAAATAAGTAGAATGCCTGGTTAGATGTAAGAGAGGGCCTGATGGCCCTAATCTTGCCAGGTTAAATAAATAAATAAATAAATAAAAAAATAAATATTTTTGGATCTTTCTAAGGCTTTTGATACAGTCGACCACAAGATTCTATTAAATAAATTAGAAGCATTAGGAATAAGAGGGGTAGCTAATGACTGGTTTCGATCATACCTAACAGATAGGGTACAAAGAGTAGAGATAACACATACTTCAAATAGATCTAAACATTTAGTAAAATACTTATCAGAACCAAAACATATTAATATAGGGGTTCCACAAGGTAGCATATTAGGACCAATACTATTCCTGATATACATCAATGACTTTCTCAGTAGTGTTACTCATGGTGAGAAAATTCTCTTCGCTGACGACAGCAATATTATAGTCACTGAGAGAACAAGAGAACTCCTTACCGAGAAAGCAAATGAAACTCTCAAGGAAGTTTACGATTGGTCAATAAGCAACAAATTGACATTAAACATAAAGAAAACTAATGCCATGAACTTCAGTTTGAAGAGGAAAAATGACAATGTTAAATTAAATGTAGATGGCTCCTCTATAGACTGTGTAACAAATGCAAAATTTCTAGGAATGAATATTGACTCTCAGCTGAAGTGGTGCGAACACACAAAGGTACTTGCAAACAGAATGTCATCAGCATGTTATGCCCTTAGAGTTCTATCATCTGTGTGTAACATGCAGTGTCTTTTAGTTACATATTATTCATATGTACACTCAATTCTTAGCTATGGCATTCTTTTTTGGGGAACAAATCCACAAAATATGAACACAATTTTCAAACTCCAGAAAAGAGCCATAAGAATAATAACCAGAAATAGTAGTCGAGCTCATTGTAAAGATCTGTTCAAAACACTGGGAATTTTAACTGCTCCATGTGAACACATTTACCAGTCAGTTGTACACATCAAAAGTAACATTTAATTTCTACTTGTACATTACGTAGATGCTGATCTACATGTGTACTTGTCCTGGTTTTAGTGCTATTCATCTGATTCCTGTCATTCGAAATTTCACTTGCACAGCACTACGAAATGAACAGTTGTTTACTTCACGTTACATTTTGGATGTTGTTGCAAAATGGGGAATGCTATTGTCAACTATCGAATGCGTAACTCTGATCCATATGTGTGCATGTGAATTGGTATTAGTTTTAGAATGTTCCGGTGATTGCGTATGCATATCGGCTTTCTTCTTCAGGTATTTGTGTGTGCGTGTGTGTGTGTGTGTATGCGTGAATTTGTATTTGTGTGAGTGTGGTTAAGTGTATATAAGGACACAGTTTTTTCTGAAGACATTTTTCTGGTATGTAGCCTAGTACAGTAGTCAAATGGGGACAATAGACCATTCAGACAAGAAGATGATAGGAACTTCTGAAATGTGGTGCAACAGAAGAATGCTGAAGATTAGATGGGTAGATTTTGTCACTGAGGAAGAGGTATTTAGTGACACTGAAGAGAAGAGAGATTTATGATATAGCCTTACTACAAGACGTAAACAGTTGATAGCATACATGATTAGTCATCAAGGAGTCATTAATTCGGTAATGGTGGAACTGTAGGAGGTAAAAATTGTAGAGGGGGACCAATGAATGAATATAGTAAGGAGGTTTAAATGGATGTATCTTCCAGTAGTTACTCAGCGATGAACAAGCAGGGTAGACTAGCTTATAGAGCTAGAGCAAACAATTTTTCAGAATGACGACCGCAACAACGGCTACCCTGGTGTGCTGTGTTAAGTAACCTGCATTTCTTGCATAAAGTGGATGGCTATGAAAAAAAAAAAAAGAAATCAAAACCGATTTTCCTTCAGACCACTCTTGTTACATCACAATACATGGGTGCAACTGGTATATCATTCCATGGGACACATTAATGATGAACACATCCAAACATGATAAGTCTTTTCTGTTGTTCTGTCACATCTCCACATCATTCTGTGTTACTGCACAGACCCCATACAGCTGACTGGTACACACAAGAATTTCATTGTCATGACGTCACAAGTGGATGACTGCCTCGTACCAGTTCTAGAACATATACAACTTTCCAAAGGGGCCAGCATCTTATTTTCAGGGGATGAATAACATATTGATATGTGATTAGTACTAATCAAAATCTGTTGTTAGTGTGCTCTGCAGAAGTAGTCTGCAGTGGCTGCATCTGATCCTTAATGTGTAATAGTATTAGTTCCATATTACTGAAAGCGAGATAAAGAACATGGGGTGTGAGTGAGCGAATGTGTCAAAATATCAAGAGTAGAATTTCCTTGGGACCCTAGTACACTTAGCGTCAAATGTGGACTGCTCATTGTAACGCAATGCCTATTAAAAACTGCCCGCAGCTCCGGAATGTTTACTGTGGAACTAATAGGACGGTAGCAGCAACATCCTCCAGCTGGTAGACGCTGGCGCAGACAGGCGCGAGTCCTTTGTTTATGTTTGCACTGCGCGTGTGGCAGCCCTTGGCGAGAGCAACATGGCGGCGGCTCCGGGCGGAAACAAATATTTACGCTGCTGGATTAGCGGCGCCGCAATTTCGCCGCCCATTGTCTCACAGAGACCTGGAGAGTGCTCGTGTCACCGACAGATGGCTCGCGAGAGGCCGCCGACCTCAATCCGACCCTTTGACGTTAATTCCCTTTTTGGGAATTTTGTACAAACATGCTCTCACGGAGTTAATTCTAACAAATACTAAAAGGCAGACGAACTATATATATTACGCTCCGCCATTCACGATATGAAATTCTGTTGACTTTTTCGCTCTTTTTATCGATCTAAAACTGATATCAAGTACTTTTTGTACACACCATATTGACTGCCTCAGATCAAACGTTCTTCGTTCCTCACAGTGATCGCTATACAACCTGGATGTAGAAGTCTGGTCTCTGAATATATAGAACTTGAGCGTGTCTGCAAATACATGTGCTTTGCATCGTCCGCCATATTGTAGTTTGGCAAACAAATTTCCATCGGTCTGCATGTGACAAAGAATTGCAGACTGATTTCTTGTTTTGAACTTTATGTCAACATATGAAGTAATAGGCTTATGAGAGAGAGGAATTGAAAAGTATTTTCTTTTTGTGTTCTAGTGACATTTCCTAGCAGCTATGTTGTAGTTTGGCAAGAAAAGAAATATGGGCATCTATGGCTGGCACCATAGAATGGCTGAAGTTCAACATCCGGGTAGTGTACAGATCACTGGTTCCTCATAACCTAAATTTGAACTTAGTAAGAGTTGGTTTTGATGTAAAGTAACACACATGTTCAGATGTAACATTAAACTGCTTAAAATTACCCATATTTTCTACATTATTTAATTCTACTTATATTTACTTTTAGTATATATTACTGAAGTATCATTTGTACCACTACACTACTATTATATACTGGTAAATAACTCCAAGTTTTCGTTTATGGTTTTCCATTCAGAAATTATACCTAACAATACTAATATTTACCGAAATGTCCTCTTGTCAGCAATGATATCATAGGGTTTATGAGGAATCATTTCCGTGAGGTAATCCCACAAAGCCTCATATGAAAGAATTGCGCATCTTATCTTTTACACCTTTTAAAAAAGGTTTTAGGAGCCACTGAGGATCTCAGTCGAAGGATGAGGTGAGAATAATTCGATTCAAGGTACCAGTTTAACCTAAAAGATGTTGTTTTAGTTGATGTTAATGAATTAATTAAGCATCAACAACTTTTAAAATACTTTGACTTGAGAAAATCAGGTTGCATTAATTCGGTATACATAACAACATTCTGTTCAACTTTTATTCAAATTTATTTTGAAATGATGTTTGTTTTATTTGTTATTCTCCTACTATCTTCAAGTCAGTCCAGTTCAACAAATAAAACATAAACATGTTTTGCAAGTGAACTGGCAATTCATGACAGACCTTTTTCATTACAGTGCATTGAACCTTTGGCAATACTGTCCTTTAGCTAGGTTTAAAATTGTGAAATATGATTAGAACAAAAACACATGTTGCAAATATTATGATATCTGGCTTGCCTGACATGATAACAATGAAGACACAAACCACCATCACAAAAGAGGCTGCCGCAACTAAAGACATGTCGTGATGCATAGGGGTTGGACTGTTAACAGCAGGGGTAATAAAAACACACTGTGTATCACTTTAGATGGCACTTTATTTTCGTTTTAAATAATTTTGCTGTGATAACACTGATGGCAGCCATGCTGGTGTGATTCAGGCATAAGGTTTTTGTTTGAGTTGAAAGTTAACATAATAAAAATGATTTCATATGGTTTTTCCCTGTTGTGAATATCACAATTTAACCTCAGACATCATACAATATCTTGGACCTGAAACTCTGAACAAAATGGCAACAAAGATCTGTACATCCACTGGGTTGTGGAGAGAGAGACAGACACACAAAGAGGATCAGGAGTGAGTTGGTATTTTGGTTGAAAGAGACGAAGTTGTGTGGTGTTTAGCACAATTGACCAAAGTGGGAGAACGCAATACCGTTTAGGTTTGCCACGGTTTCCCCAAATCGATTAAGGCAAATACCAAGATGTTTACTTTGAAGTAGACACAGCCAATTTTTGTGTCCCATCCTTGCTAAATCCGAGCTTGTGCTTTGTGTATGATGACCATGTCACCCACAAGGCATTATACCCATATTTTACGTTTTTAAGGTGAAATTAGTTTGTTCTTCGTCGAATGTAGCGAAAAAGGGGCAGCGAGGATAGAATGAGATGCTACCGGCGTTTTCTACAAGCAGCTTTATGTGCTCATTTCATTTCAGGTCGCTTCGTTTCTATATATTTTATGATTTTACTGTTTACAGTTTTTACGTAATTGTTAAGGCGTTCTTAGCCACTTGTTGACAAATAGCCTAATGGATTCTTGCTAACGCCTAAGGGCTTTTCCGTGGTCATTACTGCTGCGGTTCTTTCTGTACAGGAACAATCTGTTCTTTAAAAAGGAAGGAATTTCGCCATCATCCAGAGAACTATATCTATGTCAGATGGGTAATACCGAAGTGGCCATTTGGACCCTTCCCTGTGAAAGAGCGGAGGAAATATGCACTGAAACCGCCAATATACTGCACCGAGCAAAACCATCAGCTTATTTATTTATTTATTTATTTATTTATTTATTTATTTATTTCGTATTCCATTAATCCGTATTGTGATAAATCACAAGGATGTTGCAGCTTGCAGCCTGAAGGATGAAAAGTTACATGCTATTAAGAGCATTAACGCCGACAAAAGTTTATTGGTACTGCGTTCCGATAAGCGAAATACGACAGTCGTAATGTAGACAAAGGGTTGTGGAATTTATTTAGGCTAAGGACAACACACACGCATGCCCGAGGGAGGACTTGGACCTCCGGCGGGGGCGCCGCGCGGGCCGTGCAGGGCGCCCAAGACCGTACGGCAACCAAGCGCGGCCGAGGGTTGTGAGCTAAAGATCCGTGGCGCGTTAGATCCGATGAAGTACCGAAAATTAATCGCAGATCCGAAGCAGCGAATCACACGGAGTACGAATCGATGAATCAGGACATCTTCTCTCTGGACGGACATACAGAGGAACCTGCGAACCACAGATGTCCGACCACCTCAGTTGTATGGATTACCAAAGATCCTCAAGAATACTTGAGCGAGGGGGGTGGGGGGTGGAACTGAAAGGTTCGTGGCTTTGCCTAGAGAGAATAAAGCTAGAGTTTGAAACTGCCAGTTTATTCAACATTTTCTCACCTGAGACTGCTACACGTGGTACCTCATTGTTGCAATTTTTCTAGTCTGTGCAAACAAAAGTGACGAGTCAGTCGGGAAAGCAGCTCTCCACGGCCTTCTTGGCATCTCCAGTGTCCTGCAAACAGTCTTTCTTCAAGTTCGGAAACAGAATCCGAGGGTCGTCAATTTGGCAGCCACAGCGTTGGACGCGTGCCCGAGTGCGTTGTGATGCAACAAAAGAATCCCGTTGGTGAACTCTCCTCGGCGTTTATTCTTAACTGCTTCCTTTAAGTGGTCCAGCCTGACTGGGCTGCCTCTAAACACGTCTCCGACGATTGTCCGGTTGAAGGCGTATGCGACACTCGTCAGTGAAGAGAACGTGATGCCAAGCCGGATCGGTCCCTTCGGCATGTTTTGGGCCCATCTTTACCGCGCTGCATGGTGTCGTGGTTGCAAAGATGTCGGGAGTGAAGCTGCGCATGATGCAGCCTATTGCGCATAGCTGGAGTCGTAACACGACGTCCAGTGGCTGCACGAAAAGCATTATTCCACTTGGTGGCGTCGCTGTCAGCGTTCCTACGAGCCCTAGTCGGTAGGTAGCGGTCATCCATTGCAGTAGTAGCCCTTCTGCAGCCTGAGCGAGTTATGTCATCGACAGTTCCTGTCTCTCTGTATCTCCTCCATGTCAGAACAACATCGCTTTGGCTCATTCCAACACTCCTGGACACTTCCCTTGTTGAGAGCCTATAACGGTACAGCCTCCCCCAGGACTCATATAAAATGTAAGATACCACGTTTTTTTTAAATATGCATCCGGATGGTTATCGGACAATTCAGTGCTTCCTAAGGCTTTGTATGTGTGTCCTTATATGTATCATTCTATCCTATTTGATAAAAAAACTTGATATTTATTGCGAAGGCATGTGGAATGTGCCGGAAGGACGTGTGTTGTCGTATTTATTGGTGGATTGCTGTCATTGATAAAATAATGTACATATACTAAATCAAGTAACTTATCGAGAAACTGAAGTAATAAGTCCTTAAAAACAAATAACTAGAGACTGCAGAGATGTTAGCATGAAAAATCAATGCTTCGAATTAACAAAATGGTAATCTAATTTTCTCTTATCGAGAAACTGAAGTAATAAGTCCTTAAAAACAAATAACTAGAGACTGCAGAGATGTTAGCATGAAAAATCAGTGCTTCGAATTAACAAAATGGTAATCTAAAAGTCCAGTAACAGTAGACCTCACTGTCTTGAGAAACAGCTTGAAAGTTATTACCAAGCGATGTGCTTTCATGTGTTATTTATTTTTATGTCTTCCTCTGTAATTAATATTCTTTGTAATTACATTTTTAATTAACTCTCCAATTATTTACACCTCAAAGTTTTCCAATTTCCAGAATTTGAGGCTTTATTTTATATATGTAATTGGATAAAGCACGAGCTCTGTCTGTAATACCACTGAATATAAGTAACCAAATCCATATTGTGATTAATTATGTAACTAAAATAATATGAGAGACATTATTGTAATTTAACTACAGAATGATTTTCTTATGGAAAACTGACAAGTGTGCAGTTCGGATGCCAATTAATGTGAATAAATATTGTGAAGCTTGACAATTTCCCATTTATTCATCAATGGACCAGGCAGAAGAAACTTAAGTTAAGTAACATTCAACATGAATAGTTACAAATGGTGGAGCTGAGCTGGGATCGACGTTTGAAAGTGAAAATATGTTTAACAAGTGACTGTTCCAGGTGAACGTAAGACGAAGCCAAACATAAATTGACTTGAAAAAATTTGTGTTACTGACACACATGATGCCGCAAGGAAAGTGTTGGTGTGGATAAAAACGACCAAATTCTCTGACAGCATCGTCGACCATCAGATGAGTAACAGTTTATCTTTTTAATGAAATAGTTTTGTGACAGAGACAAACATTTGTTGGAAAGTTTTTATATTTTGTAATTTACCATGGTTGATAATGACAAGGTAAAAATGAGTGAGGAAACAAATGTAAACAGCAATGCAATGGAAAACGCTTCGGACCTGGGAGCAAGTATCAGTGAACTATCTCCCAGTAGTAATCAATGTTAGAGCGAAGCTTTGGTGGAGAGAGTTCCAGTGAAAATGTTGCCACAAGTACTCCAATTGCACAGGGAATAGTAGGCAGAGATGATTTGTTAATGTTATTATTGCAGCATATGAAAGAAGCATAGGAACAGATGGGACAGATTAGGCAGGATATATGGGCTACCAAAGCCAACACTTGAGCAGTAATTAAGTGAAAATATTAATCAGATAAGGGAAATCCAGGAGGGTTTGGTAGCACTAAAAATCACTGTTGAGACAGGGCAGGATGAACTCAGTACTCATGTAGGGGCAAAGAACGAAAGTTAGAGATATTAGAAACTAATTTCACACAAGAGTTTTCCAAAAACGAGGATAGATTCTAAAAATTAAATAAATATGTAGAAGTAGAAAATTCTAAACTCAAAGTAGAAGTTGTCCAGACTAGGAGAATTTTAGAAGAAAAAGTAGAATCTTACAAAAGGAACTCTGAGTCAAAACTTACAGACATTACTAATCAAATAAGTAGTGTAGGACTGAAGTATAATGAAAAAAATAGATTTGTAGAAAAATAATGTTGTAGATTTAAGTAGGGAAGTTGTAGAACTACAAGAGGGTGTAGCTCAAAGAAATTTTTTAACAATATTAATTGTGTATGGGGCTGCATACCTTTAAACTGCTTTCCAGGAGATGGTAAATTGCGTCCTGTTGATTTTTTACAGCAATGTCATGATAATTTTAGCAATGACATGACAGACAATGTTAAAATTAAATTTGTTAAGAGATTTTTAGATGGAGAAGCAAACTCATGGGCCAATTAGAATGTTAATTGTACCATGTCATATGATGAATTTGAAAGAAAGTTCTGAAATAAGTTTTGATCAGAATCTGAGCAACCTAGGATTAAGAGTGCGTTTTTGAATGGTTGAAGGTATAGGGAAGGTGATAGTAGCTTCAAGTGTTTTGGTGAAAACCAGTTGAGGAAATTAGTAGAATTAGACAAACATTTTGACAAACTAATACAAATAGATGCCTTAAAAAGGAGATTACCGAAAAGAGTACAGTGGGAGTTGATTTATGGACCAGACGACTCTGTACATCAGTTCTTGAGATGTGTAGAAAAGTTGGATAGAGCCTATGAGAAAAATGTGAGGTTAAGTAATGGCAGATTTGGCAATCAACCATTTGAGGAGTGGAATCATAGCAGGAATCAAGGTAAAAGTGACAGTGAAAATCAGAAAAATAATAGTGGTTACAATGGAAGAGATAATAAATGAGTCAACCATAGAAATGGGAATAGAAACAGAGGATATGACAACAGGGAGTGACCTTGGGAGAATAATAACAGACAATTGGATAATCAACAATCAAGACCAGGCAATTTAAACTAATAGACGCCTCATTGGGAGCCTGTCAGTTTGGGGCGAGAAATAAGTGCTGAAATCAGGCTAAACACCACCGGCCTAGAAACATCGATAATAATGACACAAAACAGAGTAATCGAAGATATTGGAGTGGAAATGACAGAACTAATATAAGAAAATCTCATCAGATTAACAACTTACAGTTTCACAGTAAATTCTGGAAAAGTATGAATGAAAGTCTTGAAGATAGAAGTAATGGCACATGTAAGAATGTTGAATAGGTTCCGTTAGAGGAAGAAACTATCTCAAGTCTGTATAATCAGTATGGCAAAGACATTTGCGAAGAAAATGTTGGTTCTGATAATAATCCTGATAAGTTTTGATTAGGTAAATTAATGGAGGAAGAATCTGTCACTGTTAAGCACTTAAGTGATGATACTTGTACTGGTGTACTTGTCAACAATTCTGATGATCATTGTAAAGATCTAGAAGTGTCTAATATTGGAGATGGTAGCATGTGTGACGATGTTGATACTGAAAGTGAACGTAATAATGATGAATAGGAGGAAGAATTAGACACCATGATGTATATGGAGGTTAAAGAAGATTTAACGAATGGTGAAGATAATGATTTCAGTAGTATTTGTGAGGATATGAGAATCAGCTTGTTCCAATGGAAACTGGGAAGGTATCAGTTAAGGAACATGTCGACAGACATTATGATTTAGATGTGATGCTAGAAACTTTATGGGACATTTACAAGGGTTATAGTCACAGTGATAGAGTAAAAAGGGTCATCAAGGTTATTTGTGAAGAACTGCATTCCAACTGGGAAAGTAGAACCAATCAGCAGGCTTACATTGAGATCAGTTCTGGGAAAAGCAGACAGTGTGTAAAAGAGAGACATGACATGAAGCAATCCTCTGATGTACAGACAAGTAAGAGAAATTGCACAGGCAAGAATGGTGCAAATGACACAATTGACATTAACGAGGAAGATAATGAAGAAGATTGCAGTGAGGACAAGCATGCTGAATTAGTGGCCACCAAACTAAAAGAAGCTGGATGTCTAGATGAAGAACAGACAGATCAATTAGGTAGTTTGTTGTGGGAATACAAAGATGTGTTTAGTTAGAAACCTAAGAGAGTGAAAAACTATGAATGTAGACTTAAACTCAAAACCTGACAAACCATTTTTTATCAAACCATATGGAGTAAGTGTCAAATACCAACAAAAAATAAGATGATGTAAAAGTCCTCAGGAGGACACATCTTTGTGTCAAGTGCATGGCGAGTACTAGGTCTCTTAGCTATGTAGCATTCTATTTTTTCTTTTCGTTTTTGGATGCTACATCTTTTACTCATCTATAAACCTGTAATGTCGTTACCTCTTACTGAAAATACTATCCATTCTTAGTAGTATATGTTTTCTGTATGTAATATGACTATTGAGTGACATTGTTTGAGGAATAATTTGAAAATGTAAACTGTGTACTAAATTTGACTTTCCTACAATAGTGATTGACCAGTTATTGTAGTTATACTCTGTAGAGCACTTATTTGATTTGTGGGTATTTCTTTGAGAATTACAGGAATGGTTATGACTTTATGAATTTGATAATGAGATGAACAAATGGATAATGGTAAAGATATACATGCGTTACTAAATGGACAAGTTGCACTGTGACAAAATACGATTTGTGAAAAGTTTTTTATTACAAGATGGTGTGATAATGAGCAGTCTGTGGGTTTGTTTGATATGACAAAGAGTTAAATGAGATCTGGGGGGTCAAATATACTGTATAGTGTAATATACTGAAATATTTATAAAAAAAGGCTACATATATAATTCTTTATTAGTTCTTGATTTTACTCTATATGTAGCTAAATCTTTACAGTTTAGAGATGCTTCATTTTGTGTGATTTTGTTTGTAAATATGCTAATAGTATACGGTAATATATGTATGCTTTTGATCTATTCATACCTGATGTTACCTTAGTTGTAACCTACACTAGTACCTTGAGTAATGGGTTCATCCCTGTTCCTACCTAAAGGACTGTGTCCAGGATCCTTACCTGAATTGGAAGTGAAAATTGAAAAACTGTGAAACTAATAGTGGACTGTCCTATTGCAGCATAGAGTCTGCCATAAAAATAGGGGTTGCAGACACAAGATAGACAGTGCAAAAGGACTGATGATTGTGAGCTGCCGATTCCTTAAGATGTGCAATGTGAACCAGTGAGTGGGGTGACAGCTAAGAAAAGAAAACATTTTTTGATATTTTGATTGGGTATATGTACTTAACAGCCATTTACACAAGTAATACTTGGAAGAGTGGCCTGGGGGGGGGGGGGGGGGGGAATTGTATAACTGTACAGCCTTCCCCAGGACTTATGTGAAATGACAGATACCACCTTTTTTTATATGCATCCGAATAGTTATCGGAAAATTCAGTGCTTCCTAAGTTTTTGTATGTGTGTCCTTATATATATATCATTCTGTCCTATTTGATAAAAAACATGATACTCATTGTGAAGGCATATGGAATGTTCCGGAAGGACGTGCGTTGTCATAATTGTCGGTGGATTGTTGTCATTGATAAAATTGTGTACAGATACTAAATTAAGTAACTAATCAAGAAACTGAAGTAATAAGTCCTTAGCAATAAATAACTAGAGACTGCAGAGATGTTAGCATGAAAAATCAGTTCTTCGAATTAACAAAATGGTAATCCAAAAGTCCAGTAACAGTAGACCTCACTGTCTTGAGAAACAGCTTGAAACTTATTACCAAGCGATGTGCTTTCATGTGTTATTTATTCTTATGTCTTCCTCTGTAATTAATATTCTTTGTAATTACATTTCTAATTAACTCTCCAATTGTTTACATCTCACAGTTTTCCAGTTTCCAGAATTTGTGGCCTTATTTGTGCATTTTATGTATGTAATCGGAGAAAGCACGAGCTCTATACTACCACTGAATATTAGTAACCAAACCCAATCTGTAATTAATTATGTAACTAAAACAATGTGAGAGACATTATTGTAATTAAACTACAGAATGATTTTCTTATGGAAAACTAAAGTTATTACTGTAAAAGATTGTCATTGAATATTGTATTTTATACCTTATTCGGCTGTGACATCAGTTTCTTTACGTTTTGTAAATTTTAAATGTAATGTCAAAATTGTACAAAATTAATAATGCTCTATTTTGGAAGTTGTTGTTAAAATTCTATATCAAGCGATGTAGCGTTGTTGTGGGGAGTCAGTTATGAAGTTCCTTTCGGAAGTCAAAGAGATCAGTGAAGTACGTCGATGTTTGTTTACATGACATGTGTGCAGTTCGGATGCCAATTAATGTGAATAAATATTGTAAAGCATGAAAATATCCCATTCATTCATCAATGGACCAGGCAGAAGAAACTTAAGTAACATTCAACATGAATCGTTACAAGCCCTTCCTGGCACAAAATAACAATGCGGACGCGATCGAAGCGTGGCATTGACCGTCTAGGCATGGTTGAACTACAGACAACACGAGTCGTGTACCTCCTTCCTGGTGGAATGACTGGAACTGATCGGCTGTCGGACCCCTTCCGTCTAATAGGTGCGGGTCATGCATGGTTGTTTACATCTTTGGGCGGGTCTAGTGATATCTCTGAACAGTCAAAGGGACTTTGTCTGTGATACAATATTCACAGTGAACGTCTGCCTTCACGAGTTTGGGAATCGGAGTGATGCAAAACTTTTTTTGATGTGTGTGTATTGTGGGTGAGATACCAGGAGAGGAAAGCAAGTTAATGTAGCCGAAGACGTCTGCATCGAACTTGCAGCTTTGTTGCTAAATGGAGGATGATTTGTCTGAAACTTTTACATGAGCAAGAATCAGCAGTCAAATGTCTGAAGTTCAAAACGCATGTCTTTAGAACTGTGCGGTATAACAAAAATTTGTGCCACGTTTCATAGTGTCGCACCCATTGAAGAGAGGTGAAACGGTAGCACGTGAAGATGACAACAGCAGTGTGGTGGTAAAGTGGTGGGATGTTCCCGATCTTAGGCCGTTATCAACAAAACACACACCTGTTATGACTCCAAGCTCGGATTTTGTGTATCACGGTCGTCCTTCGAAACACAAACCTTTGGCGATACTGTGTATAATAACGGAAAAACTGGCCTCGACAGAAGAGACCAGTTGGTATCATATGCCACAATACGGAATGGTGTCAAATGGCATCGGAAATTAGAGCTACATTTGCTTTTAGGAACAAGGATATTAAATGCTAACATCGTCTACCAGAGGGCCACAAATTCATAAACGGAAATAAGAATCTTTCGGGGACGTCTCGTTAGGTAATGATTGTCCGTAGAATATGCTAAGCAAGAATCGGTCGAACAAGCGTCTTATAAGCCAATTTCTTCGCGGGTAAGTTACATTTTATTAAGATTCTTTCTATGAATCTGAGTGTGGCATCTGCTTTCCCCACTATTTGTTTTACATTATGGTTCAAATGGCTCTGAACACTATGGGACTCAACTGCTGTGGTCATTAGTCCCCTAGAACTTAGAACTATTTAAACCTAACTAACCTAAGGACATCACGCACATCCATGCCCGAGGCAGGATTCTAACCTGCGACCGTAACAGTCGCACGGTTCCGGACTGCGCGCCTAGAACCGCGAGACCACCGTGGCCGGCTGTTTTACATTATCATTGCACTTAAGGTCACTCTGGATAGCTACTCCTAGATATTTAACGGTAGATACTGTTTCCGGATTCTTGTCACCAATAGTGTGGCTGTACAATAGTACATGCTCATGCCAATATGTAAGATTTCCTTACGTTTAGGGTCAACTGCCAGATCCTGCAACATTCATCTATTCTCTGGAGATCACTTCAAATAGTTACTTTGCTATCGGTTATCGTGAAATTACACCTTTAATAATTTTTATCATTTAAACACAGACCTACAGAATATTCCCCGACAAAGACAACTCAAACTTAACCTTCTCATTTATTACCCACGATTTACATGCCCAACGCAACCTGACTGCTATACAGTGACAACATGACTTCCAATAATTAACACGAAAGAATGGCCCTGATATTGAAAGAAATCTTAACAATAATAAAAGTCCAAAAAACATGAAATTAAAGAAATATGAAACTACCTCCAGCTCTGTCAATTGACTAAACTCATTTGAGGCACAAACCTCATCTTTTTACAAGTCCCTCAAAGAAAATCTTCATAAAACGAAGTACAGCAATTACAAGAAGCAGCAACTACAGCAATCTAAATAAAAAGAGACTACTATAGACTCTAACTACTAGGAGGCATATGGTTAGCAAAAGAATCATTTTGTTGAGAACAAACAATGTATTTAGAAAACTTTACCTTATTCATGTGACATCCAGTTCCAAAAATTATATAGTTGTCAATAATTCCACTACCCAGACATTACCAACAACTGTCCTCATACATTTCCTAGCGGTCTCACTTTACAATGCATGTCCTAGCAACACAAAGTCTCCACTGAGAAAATCATGTCCATACGCTTCTCCGTCCACTCGCTAACTGCTAGTCCGTCCAACCACAAGATCTCTTGCCGAGGGCGCAGAGCGCAGTCAGATATATTAACACAGTCTATAGCGCTGCCAACATACAAACAGGCTACTTTTAATCTCAAAACTGTCATTTCGATGTTCGTACGACGACTGAAAGACGGGACCGTGCTACGATCTTTCGCGGTGAAACAATTTCGAAAAATCGAATTGAGTATTTCGGCCTTCTCTTTGTTATCTTCCGTTTCGGTGTCTGCTTTGTCACAGTGAACGAACGAACGATTTAGACGCACTTACTGATGTTACATACGACCAAAACCTCTTAGGGTTTTTACTCGGAGCTGTTGACAAAGTTTTACTTTCAAAGTCATTGCACACTGCCCACGTTGCTTTCCTTTCGCTAGTTTTCGCTTTGTTCAGCTTCTGCTTGTCAGCTAGGTTTTTACTTTTCTTGACTCTGAAATGAAGTTCTCTTTGATTAGTTAGAAGTTTTCTAACACGGTAATTAAACTACTATATGTATATTGTCCGTATTTTAATGTAGTATGTATGTCCTATAGTTATATTTCAGTGCTTATCCTATTAAATTCCTTTGAAAATTCCGACTGCAAATCCTATGCTCTTGAACGAGAAGAGCGCGACCCATATGTGGGAGATAGGGCTGTAGCGTCTCCTGGCCAGTCGTCATAAAAAGCGTGTGATAGAATTTTTTCCGTGTGTGTAAGACCAGTTAACATGTATAGATATACAGTTAGTGCCACGCACACGGCGAAAGAGAAATAATTTAAACACGAATAATCATATCCAAGTGAAACAATAAAGCAAGACTGTGTAAACATTTCACGAATGTATTATGAGTGTATGTAGAACATTCACAATTATTTGACGTTTTACGCATTTTTTAACTTTGAATCCATGACATATTATTGTCTTGTTAAATGAATTAGTGATTATGATCCGTGCCTCAGATAAAAAGGACAATTCAGTACATGTATAACTGGTAAAAAGCATTGTAATAATCTCTCTGTTCTCTTTGGGTTTCGTTACGCGTAACACTTGCGTGTTAAGCAAATGTATATGCTAGCCGCCATTAGGCGAGTTGTTGTAAAAATGTGTGTAAAATTAATGCATTTTTGTTTCAATATATAGAGTTTGAGCAAATATGTTTTTAAAATAATTTGTAAAGTTGCCAGACATTCGTCCCGTAAATAATTTAGACATTTTCAGCATTTAATTTAGCGGAGGCCGCTGTACCAATCTGCGAGGTCAACGGCTGCAGACGTGGCACATTTAAAAAATATTTACTTCAGGCATCGCAGTCGTCTCGCCGGTAAAACGAGGTAACATAATGATATTTAACATTTTCTTACAGCTTCCAGCAGACTATATCATATTATTCAGTGCATTTCTCAGTTTCATTTGGAAGGTGCTGTGCGACATGTTCTAAGCGGCCGCAAAAAATATAACGAATAATTGTGTTATGACTTTATTATTTTCACATTTTGTGGCAAGGTCTGCTGTGTGAAACTAAAGCAATATTTTACTTTTTTTCCCTGAGATTAAGAGAAAGCGGGCTAGCCGCGCGCCTGTTCTAATTAACAATATTCAAAAATCCACTGCATAACGTAACCAACATTCAGTGCTGTGACGATCATTTGAATTTCATTACTGACTTTTCTGAATACGATGCAAGGTATTGAGTTCAGGTACAGTTGTCTTTCTTTCTTGATTACGTTACAGTAGCAAGTGAATGTTTCCTACGTGGTTATGCAGAGCAGATATGGAAAAGGAATAATTTGATCCACGGTGTGCCACATTTATGATAAAAGTGTTTATTCCCTCTCCCACTCCATGTTTGAACTTAACATTAAAATTACCTCCAGTAGTAAAAAAGTGCGAGGAAGAGTAAGGGAGACGGAAAAGGGGCCCTCACGGAAGTTCGACCGTGACACGGCGACGAACGTGTTAAGAACTGCGTGTTGAGTTCAATCTTTTAGGAAGTCCTGAACCCAGTCACTAGGTTGGTGCGATATTCTGTGATCTTGTGCTGCGTTCACTGTGCGACAGTAAGGTGGTGTATCCAGTGGGGAGAGGTGGCGGAGTGAGAAAGGGGGGGGGGGGGGGGGCTTCGTCTGGTGGCTCTCCGCCTTGCCAGGTAGAGACACGTGGAGGCCAGCTAGCCTCGGATCTTCTTTCAACGCCGACGTCGCTGCAGGAGGGCAAACTTGGCCTTTGATCTGCCCGGCGAAGGTGAAATATTAGCTTCAGACAGGCTTCCTCTGAGAAGATTAAACGCTTAATGCAGCACCTTATTATTTTCTATGCTATAAAGAAGCTGGGGTTTCACGTTAAAGTCGCCAGAGGCTTCGGGTGGAGAAAATTAACTCTAACTTGGTGCACAGCTTGTAACAGTCCGTTCATACCACCCGAGTGGGGAAGGGGCTGGGAGGGAGGGCTTGTTTACACTGAGTACGCATCGTGCACAAGTTCTTCCTGGCCGTGTCGGAATATACCATGTCTCTTTATGAATAGTTTATTTACAAACATTAGGTTTTGGTTAATGAAGAATGATACTGATACGAGAACAGCTTCAGTGTAACTGTTTATTATACGTTCCAAACGATACACATCCGACTGTTTTTGAGTATCACTTACCACCCAAATAGTGACTTGCACACATTTTGAGTTTGCCACTGGAAAACTCTGTTGGCAGTTCCCAGCTGTACTCGTTGACAGTGGCTTGAAAAATAAATAACTCACAGAAGGCATTTTCCATCTACGAGGACTGGAACTTAAATAGTGGCAACTATTTATTCACAACCGATACAAAAGAGTTACATGTTTTCAGCTGTTACTGTCCTTCAAAGTAGTCACCAGCGTTGTGTAGAACCCGTTGCCAGCGATGTGGAAGGCGTAGTAAACCGTTAGCAGAGCCTGTTCTGTTGATGGTGCGAGTGGAGCGGTCTACTGTCTGTTGAATCTATGGAACAGGGCTCGAAATCTGAAATATTCAAAGAAAATCCATTAGAACGGCTTGATATTGCTCACTGAGCCCTGTCCATTGACAGTACGTTTGTCTGAATCCCTTAAGGCGTTAGTGAGTTATTAATTTTTAAACATAATTTTATATCCAAAGTATTTAACATGAACAACTTTTAAACCAAATCTCGTAGCGTCTTCACTCAAGCAATTGTCTAATTTTTGTCTTTAAAACCTTGTGACTGATTTCTCTGTTATTGGTTCGGTTTATTTTTTATTTGGAGTTCCCTTATTTTATATTTTCTTTATCCCATTTACCCTTGCAGTTCGTTCAAACGGTCGGGATTTCCTAACAGCTTGTTCAGATCGTCAGGCTAGGTGACCTGCAGTCAGGATTTCTCGTATTTCGAGCACTGGCAATCACCGCGCATCGAAGGTGCCGCCACCTACTGATCACGCCACAAAGTTTGTCCGGCCTAGCATGGTCCCCAACTATAAGACAACGCTCTCCTCGGTGGCACGACATCCGCCGACTCGGCTGCCAGTGTTACGATAGGACCGCCTCTGTTGTTACAGTTTTTCATCGGAATTTTCGGAATGTACCGTCTCCGCGTGCTGTGGTTGGTCTCTCCTACCGTATGTGACACCCATGACAAGTTCCGACGCGTCCATCTGTCAAAATTTTCGTGGAGAACGCCAGAAATGCAGCTCACTGTCCATCTACACATTAATCAAAATCTTGTGTTTCGCTCGAAAGGGCTACTCATGTCTGAGTGCCCTCACCTTTATTGCTTGTAGTATGACTCAGTTATTTGATGCTATTTCACTAATGAACACAGTTTCTTTCCCTTGTATTTCGTAAAGAAAAGTATGGTGACGTAGATGTTTGCCATCTAAAGTATTAAGGAAAAACAGCTGCATAAGGCTATAGAAAGATACACGTCTGGTTCATACAAATGCTGTCCGTAGGGTTTCTGTGTAACGAAAGCACTACCTTTGTCGTTTAAGAGCCAAACTCATTTTCGCTAACACTGATTTTTTACGAAGATCAAATTCAAACATAAATTATTGAAGCACGATATTACTAAATGACACTCAAAATTCGATCACCTTTTGTTTGGTTTGGAATAGCGATTTATATTTATCAGATGGTTCTGATTAAAAATAACTACTTTTCACCTAAAATATAAAACTGGGATAATAGTTTCCTGTTTCATGTTACCAATTTTCATTCTCAGCACATAGGTTGTTATTGCTATTAAGACTTTCTGTGACGTATGTTTAACGAGTACTTAATTATTGAATTTTTCCTATATTAATTAATGCATTGTTCATTAAAATACAGCCTTTTTTGAGTCATCAATCTCTTGACTGGTTTATGCGGCCAGCCACGAATTTCTCTCCAGCGCCAAGCTTTCCATTTCAGGGTAGCACTTCCAACCTATGTCCGCAATTATTACCTATATATATCCCAGTCTCTGCCTTACTCTACAGTTTTTACCCTCTACAGCTCCCTCTAGTGCCGTGGAACTTATTCCCTCATGCCTTAACAGATGTCCTACCATCTTTCCCTTCTCCTTGTCAATGTTTTCCACAGTTTCCTTTCCTCCGAGAGCCTCCAGGACATCAAACACTCTCCTGCTTCGATGGGGTCCAGCTCCGTCTTGCCTGACACACTTCTTGTCGAAAACAGGTTCACTTTGGATAAAGGGGATGAAATCATCCTCCAAAACCTTCACGTACCGTTCGGCAGTCATCGTGCCATCAAGGAATATCGCGCCGATTATTTCGTGATTCAACATTGCATACCACACAGTCACTCGTTGAGGACGGAGAGACTTCTCGATCGCGAAATGCAGATTTCAGATCCAAATGCATCAATTTTTGCTTAGTGATGAACCCATCCAAATGAAAGTGGGTTCCTTCTTAAGCATGCGCGTACTAATTCCAATCATGCCCCGCGGCTAACCGTGAAGTTTGAACGCCCTACACAAACCGTTCAGAAGTTATTACGATTTTATTCCATATAGTTCAATAATATGCGGTCCAAGCTTAATGGTTTCGACACTACGTTTTCCTGTCATGGGTATTTGAATCACTGATGTGTGGTGCTCGCGAGTGCAGCGTTCAGTTCTGCAGTGACTGTTTCAGCTGTCATTCTCTTCGATGATCGCCCGTTACCATCACTCGACACACATTTTCTTCCGCGTTTTGATGTTTATCACGTTTTCCCTAGATATAATATAAATTTTCAGTACGGTGGCTCTTGAAACACTAAATTCTTCGGCTACCTCGTTTACAGAAGCAACCATTATACAAGCATCAACAAACTGCCCACGTTCGAATTTACTTAGCTCCGCCATAATGCACTCAACAACTACACAGAACATCGTTCTGACAGTTGCAACTTATTGTGGACATTGTGCAGGTACCATTCATGATCAAATGCAACTGCACAACTTGCAGGGTTGGCTATCGTCTGCATTTATGTTCAAGTGTTCATTCTCCATGTGTTTCCATATTTCTGTCTAAACCACTGTATATACTCCACAAGCTACCTTACGGTGTGTGGTGGAGGGTGCTTTTTATACAACTTTCACTTTTCCCCTTTCCTGTTCCAGGAGCAAAGAGTGCGCGGGAAGAAAGATTAATAACTAAAAGGAAATTTGTATGACTTAGCAGCTTTGGGCGTTGAACAGCTGCTCTTGAAAATTTGTGACCGGACCGGGACTCGAACCCAGATTGTCTACTTCTCGCCAACGGTCATCTTGACCATCTCCGCCATATGGACACGCTTCCCGTCCGACTCAAATTCTCAAATGCTGCTCACCACTAATGTTGTTACCCCGTTGATTTTCCCCTTTGATCGCAGCATCACTGCATTCCCACAAGAACAGAACAGACACCACAACGGTAATTGGAATAACAATTGTTGGTACGCCTCTTTCTTATTTTATTTTCATGGTCTTTCCGCGAGATTTATGCAAGAAAAACCAACATACTTGTTGACTCTTCTAGAAACGCATTCTCTCGTAATTTTAATAGTAAGCCACTTCTTGGTGTGGACCGCGTCTCTTGCTACATCTGCCACGTGAGTTCACTGAGCACCTCCGTGACGCTTCCGCGCTTTCTAAACAAACCTGCAATGAAAAGAGTTGTTCTTCTTTGGATCTTCTCTGTTTCTCCTATCAGCTCTATCTGGTACAGGCCCTAAACTGGCGAGCAGTATTCCAATGATGGTCGAACGAGTGTCGTGGCATTACAAGAGTTCGGAGTTTTACCGAGTCATCAAAATTACGTGTCCCTGCTATCATTTGCCTAAAACCTCGTTTCCATATCTTGAACCGTTCACGAAATAAAAGGGGTGCAAGTTTCAGGTGATTCACTGTGAACCTGCGAGAAAGACGGTGGCAATATGGGTACTGTAACAGTATTTTATTAGTGATGAACGTTGTCAATTTACGTAGCAAACTATGATTTTTCATTCAGGGTGACTTATGTCTAAGAATACGACGATGTGTAATGATTGTCACACACCGAACAACAGTTTAGATTGATCTGAAGATGGCTCGTCAATGACCTGAAACCGGTAATCAACAAAGAAGATTTAGAATGAAATTTTCACTCTACAGCGGAGTGAGCGCTGATATGAAAGTTCCTGGCAGATTAAAACTGTGTGGAAGAAAGGATATTGCGGAGACATGGCTTAGCCACAGCCTGGGGGATGTTTCTATAATTATTCCAGGAGTGCTAGTTCTGCAAGGTTCGCAGGAGAGTTTCTGTGAAGTGTGGAAGGTAGGAGACGAGGTACTGGCAGTAGTAAAGGTGTGAGGACGGGGCGTGAGTCGTGCTTGGGTAGCTCAGATGGTACAGCACTTGCCCGCGAAAGGCAAAGGTCCCGAGTTCGAGTCTCGGTCCGGCACACAGTTTTAATCTGCCAGGAAGTTTCAACAAAGAAGATTTGCTATCTTGATGTAGGATTTTTATCCACACATGTTTTAAATCAACAGATCGCGTATCCCACCGTTGACAGTGTCAAAGAATAACTTGAAAATCTGTTGATAAATTGCGATACACGTTTCTTCGTGAAGCCTTTCGTAAGCAGCAACGAAAGTGTCACCACGGTGGACCGTCTCTCGCATTCAGTACCGGCGTCCATCTGTTTATGAAACATCGATCTACGCCCTCTTTCTCTCTCTGTCTCTCTCTCTCGTAGTTCCCAGAGACGGGAGGCGTCCGCCCACTCAGAGGTGAAACGTGACGCCGGCCTGGCGGCGGGGCCAGGCGCCTGCCGCTAAAAGCAAAGCGGCGTCGCCCACAGGAAGACAATGGCTGCGGTTAGGACGACCAGCGGGGGACTCTGCAGGGCCAGGGCGGCTGTGGCGCGGTGCAGCTTCCGAAAAGAGCTGAACCAAGCTCTGTGCACGGGAAGCATTTTGTCTGGGCCACTCCAGCATTCTCAGGTTTCTTGTGGTTATGAAACGTTTGACGTCCGACAGACTTATCCTTTGACATTTTCGAATAACCTTTATGCAATTTACAACACTGGAAACAGAGGTACCAATGAATACAAGATCGTGGAAGTTGACTGTGTGTTGTCTAAGGGGATGACAGTGAGTGATGGAAAATCAACGAAATGATGACACCAACTTCCTTAATTGCTTTAATTTATTTTCTAATTTTGGCTTTTTTTCAACTCCTTTGTTTCAGTCCTTTTCTGATTCGTATATATTTTTTGATTGTGTGAACCACGATAACTTCAACTAATGAGTTATGGTACTAGGGTCACTCCAAAATAAATGCACACAATTTTTTTTAAATCCATCTTTTATTCTACATGTTTGAAAGTTTTACACTGTGTAGATACATTCTTTAGGAACAATATTTTCATTTCTTCACACAATTTCCATCCCTCTCAACTGCCTTACGCCATCTTGGAACCAGCGCCTGTATACCCGCACAGTAAAATTCTGGACCAACCTATTGGAGACACTGTTTGGTAGCGTGCACAAGGGAGTCATCACCTTCAAAACTTGTTACACGAAGAGAGTCTTTCAGTTTCCCAAAGAGCTGATAGTCACATGCAGCCAGGTCAGGACTGTGAGGCGGGTGTTTAAGTGTTATCCATCCGAGTTTTGCGATCGCTTCCGTGGTTTTTTGACTGACATGTGGCCGTCCATTGACGTGCAATAGCAAAACATCCTGCTTTTGCCGATGTGGTTGAACACGACTCAGTCGAGCTTTAAGTTTCTTTTGTGTCGTCACATATGCATAAGAATTTATGGTGGTTCCACTTGGCATGATGCCCACAAGCAAGAGTCCTTCGGAATCGAAAAACACTGTAGCCATAACTTTTCCAGTAGAAGGTGTGGTTTTGAGCCAGCCGGTGTGGCCGTGCGGCTCTAGGCGCTACAGTCTGGAACCGTGTTACCGCTACGGTCGCAGGTTCGAATCCTGCCTCAGCCATGGATGTATGTGATGTCCTTAGGTTAGTTAGATTTAAGTAGTTCTAAGTTCTAGGGGACTGATGACCACAGATGTTAATTCCCATAGTGCTCACAACCATTTCTGTGGTTTTGAATTTTTTTTCCTTGTGTGAATTTGCATGATGCCACTCCATTGATTGACTCTTCATCTCTGGTGAAAAATTAAGGAGTCAAGTTTCATCACCTGTCACAGTTCTTCCAAGAAATTCATCTCCATCATTCTCGTACTGTTCCAAAAGTTCGTTGCATACTGTTTTTCTTGTTTCTTTGTGAGCCACTGTCAACATCCTGCGAAACCACCTGGCACAAACCTTTTTTTTAACGCCAACACTTTCAGTATTCTGCACATACTTCCTTCCCCTATCCCAACGCAGAGTGACAATTCGTTACTGTGATGCGTCTGTCAGAAGTCACCAATTCGTTAACTCTCTGCACGTTGTCTGGAGTGTGAGCAGTAAGAGGCCTGCCGAAGCGAGGACAATCCTCAATATTGCCGTGCCCGCTTTCAACACGTAACTTGCTTGCCCACTGACTAACTGTACTCTGATCGATAGCAGCATCTCCATATACCTTTTTCAACCTCTTGTGGATGTTTCCCACTGTCTCGTTTCCACAGCACAGGAACTCTATGACAGCACGTTGCTTCTCACGAACGTCAAGTGCAGCAGCCATCTTGAAGACATGCTGTGACGGCGCCACACACGGGAACAGGTTGAACTAAGTTTGAAAACAAGCGGGAAGGATATATCTACACACTGTAAAACTTTCACATATGCAGAATCAAAACTGTATTTTTACATAATAGTGTGCATTTCTTTCAGAGTGACCCTCGTACCAAAATTCAGGGTTAGTATTTTCAGAAAACAGAAACACATTATAAGAATAATACCTGATGTTTATCTTATACAGCCGTCTTTAAAAAACTTAGTAATATGACAAATGTTTCACAGTATACTGAGTCACTCACGTCTTTTGTAGCGTCCAACGTTTCTCATTTTCGAAAAAGTAAGGCAAAGCGTGAACGTAATGTCCGCTTCCTTAGCTGAATGGTAAGTGTGGCCTACTGCCGATTAAACGTGCTGCCATGGATTATTGCTTGATGGGAGGACGAACGGTGTGCACTCTAGCTCGCGATGCTAATTGAGCAGCTACTTGACAAAGAAACAGTGGCAACTGGTCAGCTGAACAGACAATGGCCGGGAGGGAGATGTGCTACCCTATTCCTCCATACCGCATCCACATGACACCATTGGCTGATGGACGACACGGAGGTCGATCGGGCTCTACTGGATCATCTGTGGCCAGAACAGCGATGTTTTGTAAGGCTAGAAACCACATCTACAGGGACTGCAATTCGATAACACTAGCACAGAAAGGAGTCACGTACATAGGTAAGCATCTATTCAACAACCTGGCAAAGCACCTTAAACGACTTGTGGATAATGTACTGGAGTAAGACTAAATTAAGGAAGAATTTGGAACTTCCTGGCAGATTAAAACTGCGTGCGAAGCAGAGAGTCGAACTCGGGACCTGTAACTTCTGCGGATAAGTACTGTACCGACCGAGTTACCCAGTGACGACTCACGACCCGTTCTCACTGCTTCACTTCCGCCAGTTCTTCGTCTCCGGCGTTCCAAAATTCACAGAAGCTGTTCTGCGAAACTTGCAAGACACGAACTCCTGAATGAAAAGATACTGCGGAAATATGGCCTAGCCATAGAATGAAATTTTCTCTCTGCACGGGAGTGTACGACGATGTGAAACTTCCTGACAGATTAAAACTGTGTCCTGGACCGGACGGTAGAGCACTTTCCTGCGAAAGCAAAGGACCTGCGTTCGAGTCTCGGTCTGGCACACAGTTTTAATCTGTTTATCTCTGTACACTCCACTGCAAAGTGAAAATTTCATTCTGGAAAGAACAATATGTTAAGCAATTGTATTTACCACTGTAAAGAGTGGCTTCATACACTCTTTAAAAGTTAATCTGGTAGGTTATTTTAAAGTATTACTACCAATGTAATTCAACAACATTTCATCGTATCAAGTCATTTAATTGTATCGCAGTTAAACAAAATGTAAATCTTTTTTCTGCACATCCCTGAAACTCCTCTCTAAGGGACGCAGGGGATATGAAATTTAGTCGTTTTTGTTTAATCTTATTCCGAATTATTCGCTGAAGGCGAATTTCATGACATCAGATGCAATTAGTGTAGATGTATTATTCAAGTACCGCATATAAAAATTTGTGCCGGACTGTCACTCGAACACCCATCTTTTTGAAGCTCTGAAGAAAGACGTTTTAGAAAGTCGATTTGTTTTGGACGGATAGGTGAACGCCTAGGTAAAATCGTGGTTCCGTAGGCAACCGCAAATATTTTTGTATGAAGGCATTGACAATCTTGTTTCACAGTTTGAAAAATGTATTAACAGGTACGGCGGTGACTTTTGAAATAATAAAGAGTTTACTTGACTTTTTCCATTTCTCCCGTTTTCATTTTAGTGCCTCATATATTTAGCCTTCAACTTCAGTGCACTAGCCATCAGCAATTAAATTATGAAGATTTCAACAATTATTCTTTTTAGGCAACAGTAATGATAAAAAAGTAAATTTTTAACTGCGAAATGAGCATGTTACTAATCCATACAGATTATAAAAATGCATGTGTGTGTATGTGTACGTGTGTATGTGCCTATGTTCCACATCTCCTGAAACACTAGACAGATTTCAACAAAACTTGGTACATGTATCTCTTACTGTCAGGCAACAATCGCCAACCTAACATAGTTTAGGAGATACGAAGTCATAACTAATGAGACGCGTGAAAAACAGGTGCATCGTGGACGACGTTTAAATTTGTGACTCCTATGCTACCAACTCTGTTCTCAATAAATTACACACACAGTCCTCACATATGCCGCTGAAAATATCTAGAAAATAATATCATTGTATGACATATAGATTAGGAGAGATGACGTCATAAACACTGAGATGCCTGGAATACTGCCGCATCATGCATGATGTTTAAATGTATTACTTCTTTGCTACGAAATCTATTCGCAACATATTTCACAGACAGTATCCACATATGTCACTGCCCGTACTTACACAAATGTGTCGTTGTATGACAAATAGACCGCGAGATATGACGTCCTGAATTTAGTCAGCTTAAGGAAATCCCTGACACCTGGCAACATTTTCGGCAGCTTTCAATTGCGAAGCGCAAACTGCTGTAGGCGGAAACAATACCCGTCTATACAGCTATGAAGAGGCGTTGCCATAAAGACGTCTTCAAAATAACGTTGCGGACACGCAAGGCAACTACGCCCAGCGTACTACAGACGTTGTTTATAATCACGTTCTGAGTTAAGCATTACAGAGAATTTGTATTTTACAACTAAGTTTCTTCCATTCGTTGGTGTCGATGTACTTCGGACGGTGAGGAATGCTTTGGATAGTGTACTTATATGTCTGTACATTGTGCATGTTTATTTGTACGACTGTTTCATAATTTCAAAGGTGTTTTTGTGTATACATGGAAATGAAAATTTGCCGGCTGGTGTGGCCGAGCGGTTCTAGGCGCTTGAGTCTGGAGCCGCGCGACCGCTACGGTAGCAGGTTCGAATCCTGCCTGGGGCATGGATGTGTGTGATGTGCTTAGGTTAGTTAGGTTTAATTAGTTATAAGCCTAGGGGACTGATGACCTCAGATGTTGAGCCCTCCCCCCATGAACCATGGACCTTGCCGTTGCTGGGGAGGCTTGCGTGCCTCAGCGATACAGATGGCCGTACCGTAGGTGCAACCACAACGGAGGGGTACCTGTTGAGAGGCCAGACAAACGTGTGTTTCCTGAAGAGGAGCAGCAGCCTTTTCAGTAGTTGCAGGGGCAACAGTCTGGATGATTGACTGATCTGGCCTTGCAACATTAACCAAAACGGCCTTGCTGTGCTGGTACTGCGAACGGCTGAAAGCAAGGGGAAACTACAGCCGTAATATTTCCCGAGGACATGCAGCTTTACTGTATGATTAAATGATGATGGCATTCTCTTGGGTAAAATATTCCGGAGGTAAAATAGTCCCCCATTCGGATCTCCGGGCGGGGACTACTCAGGAGGATGTCGTTATCAGGAGAAAGAAAACTGGCGTTCTACGGATCGGAGCGTGCAATGTCAGATCCCTTAATCGGGCAGGTAGGTGAGAAAATTTAAAAAGGGTAATGGATAGGTTAAAGTTAGATATAGTGGGAATTAGTGAAGTTCGGTGGCAAGAGGAACAAGGCTTCTGGTCAGGTGACTACAGGGTTATAAACACAAAATCAAATAGGGGTAATGCAGGAGTAGGTTTAATAATGAATAGGAAAATAGGAATGCGGGTAAGCTACTACAAACAGCATAGTGAACGCATTATTGTGGCTAAGATAGATACGAAGCCCACACCTACTACAGTAGTACAAGTTTATATGCCAACTAGCTCTGCAGATGATGAAGAAATTGAAGAAATGTACGATGAAATAAAAGAAATTATTCAGATAGTGAAGGGAGACGAAAATTTAATAGTAATGGGTGACTGGAATTCGAGTGTAGGAAAAGGTAGAGAAGGAAACATAGTAGGTGAATATGGATTGGGGCTAAGAAATGAAAGAGGAAGCCGCCTAGTAGAATTTTGCACAGAGCACAACTTAATCATAGCTAACACTTGGTTTAAGAATCATGAAAGAAGGTTGTATACGTGGAAGAACCCTGGAGATACTAAAAGGTATCAGACAGATTATATAATGGTAAGACAGAGATTTAGGAACCAGGTTTTAAGTTGTAAGACATTTCCAGGGGCAGATGTGAACTCTGACCACAATCTATTGGTTATGACCTGTAGATTAAAACTGAAGAAACTGCAAAAATGTGGGAAATTAAGGAGATGGGACCTGGATAAACTGAAAGAACCAGAGGTTGTACAGAGTTTCAGAGAGAGCATAAGGGAACAATTGACAGGAATAGGGGAAAGAAATACAGTAGAAGAAGAATGGGTAGCTCTGAGGGATGTAGTAGTGAAGGCAGCAGAGGATAAAGTAGGTACAAAGACGAGGGCTGCTAGAAATCCTTGGGTAACAGAAGAAATATTGAATTTAATTGATGGAAGGAGAAAATATAAAAATGCAGTAAATGAAGCAGGCAAAAAGGAATACAAACGTCTCAAAAATGAGATCGACAGGAAGTGCAAAATGGCTAAACAGGGATGGCTAGAGGACAAATGTAAGGATGTAGAAGCTTATCTTACTAGGGGTAAGATAGATACTGCCTACAGGAAAATTAAAGAGACCTTTGGAGAGAAGAGAACCACGTGTATGAATATCAAGAGCTCAGATGGCAGCCCAGTTCTAAGCAAAGAAGGGAAGGCAGAAAGGTGGAAGGAGTATATAGAAGGTTTATACAAGGGCGATGTACTTGAGGACAATATTATGGAAATAGAAGAGGATGTAGATGAAGACGAAATGGGAGATACGATACTGCGTGAAGAGTTGACAGATGTGAAAATTACTCAACTATCAGTTTAATAAGCCACGGCTGCAAAATACTAACGCGAATTATTTACAGACGAATGGAAAAACTGGTAGATGCAGACCTCGGGGAGGATCAGTTTGGATTCCGTCGACATGTTGGAACACGTGAGGCAATACTGACCTTACGACTTATCTTAGAAGAAAGATTAAGAAAAGGCAAACCTACGTTTCTAGCATTTGTAGACTTAGAGAAAGCTTTTGACAATGTTGACTGGAATACTCTTTTTCAAATTCTAAAGGTGGCAGGGGTAAAATACAGGGAGCGAAAGGCTATTTATAATTTGTACAGAAACCAGATGGCAGTAATAAGAGTCGAGGGGCATGAAAGGGAAGCAGTGGTTGGGAAAGGAGTGAGACAGGGTTGTAGCCTCTCCCAGATGTTATTCAATCTGTATATTGAGCAAGCAGTAAAGGAAACAAAAGAAAAATTTGGAGTAGGTATTAAAATTCATGGAGACGAAGTAAAAACTTTGAGTTTCGCCGATGACATTGTAATTCTGTCAGAGACGGCAAAGGACTTGGAAGAGCAGTTGAACGGAATGGACAGTGTCTTGAAAGGAGGATATAAGATGAACATTAACAAAAGCAAAACGAGGGTAATGGAATGTAGTCAAATTAAATCGGGTGATGCTGAGGGAATTAGATTAGGAAATGAGACACTTAAAGTAGTAAAGGAGTTTTGCTATTTAGGAAGTAAAATAACTGATGATGGTCGAAGTAGAGAGGATATAAAATGTAGACTGGCAATGGCAAGGAAAGCGTTTCTGAAGAAGAGAAATTTGTTAACATCGAATATAGATTTATGTATCAGGAAGTCGTTTCTGAAAGTATTTGTTTGGAGTGTAGCCATGTATGGAAGTGAAACATGGACGATAACTAGTTTGGACAAGAAGAGAATAGAAGCTTTCGAAATGTGGTGCTACAGAAGAATACTGAAGATAAGGTGGATAGATCACGTAACTAATGAGGAGGTATTGAATAGTATTGGGGAGAAGAGAAGTTTGTGGCACAACTTGACTAGAAGAAGGGATCGGTTGGTAGGACATGTTTTGAGGCATCAAGGGATCACAAATTTAGCATTGGAGGGCAGCGTGGAGGGTAAAAATCGTAGAGGGAGACCGAGAGATGAGTACACTAAGCAGATTCAGAAGGATGTAGGTTGCAGTAGGTACTGGGAGATGAAGCAGCTTGCGCAGGATAGAGTAGCATGGAGAGCTGCATCAAACCAGTCTCAGGACTGAAGACAACAACAACAACATAGTGCTCCGAGCCATTTGAACCATTTGAAAATTGTTTGTTATTACAGCACAAACACAGTTCATTTTTTGTTTTCGTATCTAACAGAACATTGGCAAAATGAATATCTGGACAATGCTGCTTTTGTCAGATAGTTAAACAATATTGTCAGATAGTTAAACAATATTTCTTACAAATAGATTTGTAAAGTCTCACCTTTTTTTAGATGTAAGCAATTTATAATCAAACACTTTTAAATGGTGAATGCACTTCCTCAAAAAATGTCTGTGGTCAGATTTTAAAATTACTAAATAACATTAATCTTCATAGATATCTGAGTAGCAGTAGAAGTAAAAAATGGTTCAAATGGCCCTAAGTACTAAGGGACTTAACATCTGAGGTCATGAGTCCCCTTGACTTAGAACTATTTAAACCTAACTAACTTAAGGACATCAGACACAACCATGCCCGAAGCAGGATTCGAACTTGCGACCGTAGCAGCAGCGCGGTTCCGAACTGAAGCGCCTAGAACCGCGCGGCCACAGCGGCCGGCTTAGAAGCAGTAGTAGTACTAGTTTTATTCACCTGTTGATCACTTTTACAACGATGTCGGACACATCGTGGTATCACAATTACTGTACTGTTGTGCAGTATGAGGAACGAGTGGCGCTTCTGCCACATATTTCGCCCGCATTACGTTTTTGTTTCACTTCTGCTTGCTGTCGGCCGAACAAGAACATTCAGTAGCAGCAAGGTAGAGAGAGAGTGTGTGTTGTGTCGGCCACTGTAGGAGTCAGCACCGACACAAGGAAGGAAGGAGAGCAGTTACGATGGCCTACAGTAGGAATACGCAATCATGTCTGTACGCAAGACTTCCAAATTAATAGTGTAAGGGGTCCTCTTGTACATGGAGACGGAGTTCATAATATATTTCATGAAAAATGACATGTAATGGTTATCATATGTAGACGAGATTGTATTTTTGACACCACTGAACCGGAGATGTTGTCTGAGTGTAAGTAGGGGCGCTCAGAGTGCAGTAGCAGTTGCCGTTGTACTCAGTTTAAGGAAGGATGTAGGACTTTTAAGCTCGTCGCTTGCTGTGAGAATTTAGTTTTTTTAGGTAATGAGATTTTGTATGTTTAGTTTTAAGTATGCAATAACGCAATGTGTCTTTGGCTAATTTTACAGTACTGATCCTTGAAAGTAGGAAGCAAATATTTATCATCGGATTTAATGTATAGGTTGATTTGGTGTGTCCCATTTGTAATATTGTGTATTTTGTAATCCTGATACAGACAAGTAAAATTTTGGAATCTATTTTGTCAAACGATGTCATACCTTTTGTCATGTAACAATCCAAGTCAGTAAGTGAGAACTGTAGAACAATTGAGAAGTTCACTGGTTTTGAAGTTAATGTAAAATGTTTCATATTAGATTCTGTGAAGGAGAAACTTTATTTTGAATACAATTTTCGTAATGAAGAATTCGGTCTCAGCATATCCTGTTATCAGTATCTCATCCTCTACCACGTCGTGTGACATTCTTTGTATTAAGCTATTTTACGGCCGGCATTGCACATCGCTTAGCCAAGACTGAATATTTTGTAACCCTACTGTGGAGAGAACAGAATACCAAGATTACATCCGTTGTGACTCAAGAGCTAAGGAAAATGTATCTCATTCTTTATTTGCGTCGGGAATTTTATCAGTTTATTGCGCCGGGCCATAGAACTCGGTATTCAAGACACTGAGTAAATTTCAGAGGGATTGATATCGTTAAAGGCATTACATACTGGTTTTCGAGATTGTTGCTGTTGTGGTCTTTAGTCCAGAGAGTGGTTTGATGCAGCTCTCCATGCTACTCTATCCTGCGCAAGCTTCTTCATCTCCGAGTAAATACCGCAACCTACATCCTTCTGAATCTGCTTAATGTATTCATCTGTTGGCCTCCCTCTGCGATTTTTGCCCTCCACGCTGCTCTCCAATACTAAATTGTTGATCCCTTGATGCCTCAGAACATGTCGTACCAACCGATCCCTTCTTCTGGTCAAGTTGTGCCAAAAACTTCTCTTCTCTCCAATCCTATTCAGTACCTGCTCGTTAGTTATGTGATCTACCCATCTAATCTTCAGCATTCTTCTGTAGCACCACATTTCGAAAGCTTCTATTCTCTTCTTGTCCAAAGTATTTATTGTCCATGTTTCACTTCCACACATGGCTACACTCCATACAAATACTCTGAGAAACGACTTCCTGACACTTAAATCGATACTCAATGTTAACAAATTTCTCTTATTCAGAAACGCTTTCCTTGCCATTGCCAGTCCACATTTTATATCCTCTCTACTTCGACCATCATGAGTTATTTTGCTTCCCAAATAGCAAAACTCATTTACTACTTAAGCGTCTCAATTCCTAATCTAATTTTCTCAGCATCACCCGATTTAATTCGACTACATTCCATTACCCCCGTTTTGCTTTTGTTGATGTTCATGTTATATCCTCCTTTCAAGACACTGTCCATTCCGTTCAACTGCTCTTCCAAGTCCTTTGCTGTCTCTGACAGAATTACAATGTTACAATGTCATCGGCGAACCTCAAAGTTTTTATTTCTTCTCCATGGATTTTAATTCCTACCCTAAATTTTTCTTTTGTTTCCTTTACTGCTGTGTTGGTGGTGACTTTAATTTGCCCTCGACATGTTGGCGAAAATACGTGTTTACTTCCGGAGGTACGCATAAAATATCATCCGAAATTGTGCTAAACGCATTCTCTGAAAATTATTTCGAGCAGTTAGTTGATGAACCCACGCGAATGGTAAACGGTTGTGAAAACACACTTGCCCTTTTAGCAACAAATAATCCTGAGTTAATAACCAGAATCAAAACCGATATCGCGATTAGTGAACAGAGGGTTGTCGTGAGGAGATTGAATATTGTAATCCACAAATCCTCGAAAAATAAGCGACAAATATACCTATTCACAAAGGCAGATACAAATTCACTTGACGCCTTCCTGAGAGACAATCTCCACTCATTCCAGATTAATAATATAAGTGTAGATCAGATGTGGCTCAAATTCAAAGAAATAGTATCGACATCGATTGAGAGGTTTATACCAAATAAACTCACAAACGACGGTGCTAATCCTCCTTGGTACGCAAAACGGGTTAGAACACTGTTGCAGAAACAACGAAACAAACATGCCAAATTTGAACAGACGCAAAATTCCCAAGATTGGCGATCTTTTGCAGAAGCTCGTAACTTAGCGCGGAGTTCAGTGCGAGACACCTATAACGCTTTCCACAACGAAACTTTATCTCGAAATCTGGCAGAAAATAGAAAGAGATTCAGGTCGTATGTAAAGTATGTCAGCGGCAAGAAACAATCAATGCCTTCTCTGCGCGATAACAACGGAGATACTATCGACTGGTTCAACTGGCTCTGAGAACTATGGGACATAACATCTATGGTCATCAGTCCCCTAGAACTTAGAACTACTTAAACATAACTAACCTACGGACATCACACAACACCCAGCCATCACGAGGCAGAGAAAATCCCTGACCCCGCCGGGAATCGAACCCGGGAACCCGAGCGTGGGAAGCGAGAACGCTACCGCACGACCACGAGATGCGGGCAGGAGATACTATCGAAGACAGTGCTGCCAAAGATGAATTACTAAACACAGCCTTCCGAAATTCCTTCACAAAAGAAGACGACGTAAATATTCCAGAATTCGAATCGAGAACAGGTGCCAACATGAGTAACGTAGAAGTAAATATCCTCGGAGTAGTGATGCAACTTAAATCACTTAATCAATTCAAGTCTTCTGGTCGAGACTTTATACCAATTAGGTTCCTTTCGGAGTATAGTGATGCATTAGCTCCATACTTAACAATTACATACAACCGTTCGCTCGACGAAAGATCCGTACCCAAAGACTGGAAAGTTGCATAGGTCACACCAATATTCAAGAAAGGTAGTAGGAGTAATCCACCAAATTACAGGCCCATATCGTTAACGTCGATATGAAGCAGGATTTTAGAACATATTTTGTGTCGGAACATTATGAATTACCTCGAAGGAAACTGTCTATTCACACACAGTCAACATCGGATTAGAAAACATCACTCCTGTGAAACACAACTAGCTCTGTATTCACATTAAGTGCTGAGTGCTATTGACAAGGGGTTTCACATCGATTCCGTATTCCTGGATTTCCGGAAGGCTTTTGACACTGTACCACACAAGCAGCTAGTAGTGAAATTACGTGCTTATGGAATATCGTCTCAGTTATGTGGGTGGTTTAGCGAGTTCCTGTCAGAGAGGTCACAGTTCGTAGTAACTGACGGAAGGTCACCGAGTAAAACAGAAGTGATGTCTGGCGTTCCCCAAGATAGTGTTATAGGCCCTTTGCTGTACCTTATCTATATAAACGATTTTGGAGACAATCTGAGCAGCCGTCTTCGGTTGTTTGGAGATGGCGCTGTCGTTTATCGACTAATAAAGTCAACATAAGATCAAAACAAACTGCAAAACGATTTAAAAAAGATACCTGAAAGGTGCGAAAACTGGCGATTGACCGTAAAAAACGAAAAGTGTGAGGTCATCCACATGAGTGCTAAAAGGAACTCGTTAAACTTCGGTTACGCGATAAATCAGTCTAATCTAAAGGCCGCAAATTCAACTAAATACCTAGGTATTACAATTACGAACAACTTAAATTGTAAGGAACACGTAGAAAAAGTTGTGGGGAAGGCTAACCAAAGACTGCATTTTATTGGCAGGACACTTATAAAATGTAAGAGACTTTCTAAGGAGACTGCCTACACTACGCTTGTCCGTCCTCTTTCAGAATACTGCTGCGCTGTGTGGGATCCTTACCAGGTAGGAATGACGGAGTACATAAAAAAAGTTCAAAGAAAGGCAGCACGTTTTGTATTAAAGCGAAATATGGGAGAGAGTGTCACAGAAATGATACAGGATTTGGGCTGGAAATAATTAAAAGGAAGGCGTTTTTCGTTGCGACAGAATCTTCTCACGAAGTTCCAATCACCAACTTTCTCCTCCGAATGCGAAAATATTTTTTTTACACCGACCTACAAAGGGCGGAACGATCTCCACGATATAACAAGGGAAATCAGAGCTCGTACGGGAAGATATAGGTATTCATTCTTTCCGCGCGCTATACGAGATTGGAATAATAGAGAATTGTGAAGGTGGTTCGATGAACCCTCTGCCAGGCACTTAAATGTGATTTGCAGAGTATCTATGTAAATGTAGATGCTGGAGTACCGAACAGACGGCCGGCAATCACTTACTGAGCGTGGCACGAAGCAGTACAATGTTGTTTTTCTAGCTACTATTTATTATTTGAATACTGCTGCGCTCCTGCAGCCAGAGCGTTGAATTAGTTGCACTGCATGAAGCTTAATAACAATTTCATAGAGGCATTAACTAAATTAAAAACGTAAATGAGAAGACCATTTGAACTTAATTGTTATTGGTGGAAGACGATGGATCAAGGAGGAGCGCGCACTGAATAAGCAGGCGGCGAACAGTTCACTGTAACACACTACGAGTCTTCTACCGGGGGACGAGCGAGAAAACACGCGGCGGCACAGTCATGTGGAATATGATGCTGATAATTATCTGCCGCAATTAGCAGTGCTGCGGAAAACGTTTAGTGTGACAAGTCACTAGAAATTTTATATCTGGTACACGCAGTTGTAACACGCATTTATGACGGGATAGTGTAACGAGCTACCGAAAATCATTTGTCGTGTTGAACAGTGCGTCGGTGAACGTTCGTGTGAGTTTTGAACATCTTGTAACACTGTGAATCATTATATCGTCTCTTGTTGCGGTACTATGAACATAGTTAGCTTCCGTGGGAGTTGATTTAATGAATGAACATGATCAGGCTCTTACCTGAAATTCTTGATTACCGCCAAACGTTAAGGAATAAAAATCAAGTGGGAACATATGTTCTGATAATTTTATTTCTTAGCACTAGATTGTCTCCCACATTGCAACCTCAATTTAGAACGGTTCGTTGTTTGCAAGCATTTAGAATTCTGCGCCTTTATGGAGAAAAAGCCAATCGGGACGAGATCTACGAGACAACTTTATAAGACGAAAGGTAAGCAAACCAGGGTCACTGATGCTAGGAAAGTGAAAAGGCATGCCATCATAAACTGTAGTATTGATAGAGCCTGGCATTTTTGCAAGGTGGGTTGGGCATTTTATGAAACCTGCCGTGTAACTGTGCCTCGGAAAACGTTTATTTGTAACAACTCACCATAAGTTTTATACCAGTGTGGGAGCAAATGCAATACGTACTTTGGACAGACGGGACAATAAATGAGAATTATCGTAAATTGTTTACTTTACTTGTTTTCGCTCTCTTATCTCGTATGATGTTATATTTTGGAGCAACCCTTTGTATTCACCAAGAATATTCTTAGCCGAGAAAAGGGCGGCCAGACTCATCCGCAGAATTAATACGGAAACTTCTTGTAACTTCTTGTTCAAGCCATTCGAAATTCAAATCCTGCCTTCCCTGCCCGTATATTTCATCATGAAATTTGTTTTTGACAATACTGACTCATTAGGAAGAAACTGCGTTGTTCATTCGGTGAACACTAGACAGAAAACTATATGCACTTGGGTGATACTTTTTTAAACACTGTGGAGAAAGGTGTGCACTATTCAGCACGTTTCATTTTCAGTGGGCTAGGAAACTGAAATAATTAAGTGATAAACACCCAGTGTTCAAATCCAAACTGAAAAGTTTCCATATGGAAAATTCCTTGTATTCTGTACAGCCGCGACCAAGACGTTTTATCTCGCATAATTCCATGGAACATGACAAATACACAAACACCCACTAGCTAACAAGTACACACCCCATTCTTCGTGTGTTGGAATGGTTTTTTCCGTATTTAAACTACTACAAATAGGCTCGTGTAAGGATGACTAGCACGCAGATATGGAGGTACTGGGGTATTACTTTGGTAGCGTTCGGCCAAGGCGTCCATGATGCGACACTTCGCATTTCCGTCAGCGTATAGTATAGACATTTAATACCAGGTGGTGCGGTGTTGCTTCGCACAGGCAGCTTTTCAATAATCCTGGAGACATACACTCAGTGCTTAAGAAACAACGTAAGGTAAATGATAGAACCGTTAACGAAGAATGCTGAATGTGATGCTCCAGTGCAGTACAAGTTGGACAGCGAAATAAATGCAGTCCCTATGCCGTTGTTCGCTGAGTAATAAATTTTATTGGAAATGGCTTTGTGAACGGATAATGGGCTTAAATAATCACAGAACAATTGCAAAAAGGGGAAACCGAGGGATATAGATTATGTGTTCATTTTTTTTGTTCGAGTAAACAAAAGCTGCGATTTGCACCGCAGCGAAATAAATGTGACCATTTTTATGTGAAACAAGCGAAATAAATCCTTTTTTGGCATTTACGTCAAAAGCTATTTCTCGTCTTTGTGTTAGTAAGAGGACGTAAAGGCGATTATTTGTGGGCCAGCTATAACGAGTTCTTTTATAAAAAGGATTTACCCTCTCCGTTTTGAGGCACGGGAGACTGTAACAGCAGTTCAATCATCTATAACGTGTAACAATAGGGTACCCAGTGAGTTGGAAACGAAGCATCTATTTCGAAACACACTAGATAAAAATATAATTTTTTCTTCTCTTTATGAACATCTACTTCTACATACATTTTCCGAACGCCGGCACACGGTGAATGGCGGAGTGTACCTTGTACCGCTGTCATTTCCTTTCCCGTTACACTAACAAAGGGCAGGGAAAAAAAGTCTTTCTATACTACTCCGTAAGAACCCGATTTTTCTCATCTTGTCTTCATGGTTCTTGGGCGGAATGTACTTTAGCCACAGTAGAAGCGTACTGCAGTCAGCTGCAAAAGTCGGCTCTATAACTTTTTCGCAATACTAATTCGCGAAAAGGAAGTCGCCATTCCTCCAGAGACTACCATTTGAGTTTTCGAAGCGTCTTGTAACACTATAGCTTAGACATTACATACCTTTTGTTGATTATTTAGCTTCCCCTTTTGTTCAACATCCCATCGTTGACCTTCTGTAATTAGTGTATGATTAATTCAATACTGTAATGAAGTGTAATCTCTGTAATATGCACAATATGAGCAAATTAAGTTTTGTCTTTCTCATATAATCTCTTTGCTTATCTTTAAAATTGAATAATTTTGTTTAAATAACTTTTTGTAGAAATGTCAATATGTGCAAATGTTCTGTTTTATTTAATATGTTTGGTTGCTGTTGCGTAAACTGCTGACCTTCACTTAGGCTTCTTAGTTATTTTGTATGTAAAAGGTGTTGTGGTTCCCCTCGGGAACGGAACCGTGTAGCACGCGCAAAATGTGGCTGGCATGGATAAAAAGATGGAACAAAGAGTCAGTCGGGGACGAGCTGCCAAACTGTCAACTGCTCATTTAAAGCTGCATATTGTGCTGGGGCCGAGAGAGGCTTTCCGTGCCACTTTCCAATGCCTCGGATGGATGGATAAAGAGCTGGAACTATTCTGGAATTGATATCTATCATCGGCACCAAGAAATGACAGAGTCCAGCAATTCTACCTGAAAATGCACCTACCACCATGCAATCGCCACCACATTGCGCAATCACTGAAAAGGAACCAAGGAATAGTAGAAATGTATGGTGACGGATCAGGTAACTGGATATTTTAGTGGAAGGTAACTTATACTCGAACTCTTATACCTACCTTGAATTTTTATCCCTCTGTCATATTCCTCTTAGGCTCCTCTCCGTTTGAACTAAAGTGATTACCAAGTGTCCTTTATTGAAAGCATATTAAAATTAATATGGCAATAGAGCGTCCTAAATTTAATATTGTTTTTTGAAAGGATCTTACAAATATCTCAATTTTGTGTTTCAATGCAGTAAAAGTTGAGAATGATACTGTCGAAAGTTACATGTTCATGCTTGTTAAGCGCTTGTTTCTTTAGTGTACTGAAAGTATGTTTAGTTTGTTCTGCTACAGTGGTCGAGATTAAGGGCCCCTCTCCATTGAAAGTAGTTAAAATCCACAAAGTTACTTAATTATAGAAAGTTTCAATTACTCTTGCTATTCGAGTGAAATTCTGTACAATATTGGGTTCCTCTTGTATAATGAAAGTGCATATTAATAGTGTAATAGGATCCACAGTTTATCCTTTATGCTCACGATAAATAACAGTTAATAGAAAGACCACTATCTACGAAAACAGTACTTTATTTATTCAAAAGACAGTGAGAGGTGATTTGTTAGTGAACTCCATTTAATTTTCACTCTAAGTAGAAAGGTGTTTAGTAGTGAGAGAATTAATCTATGCATGATAATTAATTTTGTTGTGAACCATATTCATATTTCATGTTAGGGAGGAATATGTTAGAAAAAGTAATATTGAACCTATGTCCAATTTATGATTCTAAAGTGCACTGTAATAGTAATTTTATTGAGACCATTCACTTTGACTAAGCCCTGAAAATAGTAGTGTGTGTCGTTATCTGTTATATTTATGCAAATAGTTTGTTCTGATCTGGTAGCTCCAGCCTTAACGTGAACATACTGTACTCAGGTGTCAGAGTTCATTGCACTCGCATGTGGCAAAGTATAGGTTGTGTTTGTCCGTTAAAGCTACTCATACCTATTTTCTTGAACAAGAACGTCAATCATTCTCTTGCCTAATTAAGCTGGCGAGCGTTTTCCTTATTCTTTGAACAGTGTGGATACGTAAAATATTGTTTGTTACTGTTTAAATATTTACGTAATTCTGGCTTTCACTTCCGATAAGCCATCTCCGTTAGGTACAACACGGTCAACATAAATAAAATCCTTTCAGAGGGTAACACTGATCTGCTTCTTTATACTACAATTGCTTGAATAGAAACAGTTTCATTATACGAACTACCTCCAGCTTTGAGGTTATAGTATTGCAGTAGCGGGTGGAAACGTTATAGTCTCCATAATATTCTGTGTTGATTTAACCTACCGGTAACAAATCCAGCAGCACTCCTCTGAATAGCTTCTATGTCTTCCTTTAATCCAATCTTCTAAGGATCCCGTACACACGAGCAGTACTCAAGAATGGATCGCACTTGAGTTCTATGTGCGGTCTCCTCTTTAGGTTAGCTACACTTTTCTAGAATTCTCTCAATAAACTCAATTCGGCCATTCGCTTTTCCTAAATTCTTCCTTGCGTGCTCATTACGTTTCATATTGGTTTGCATCGATACGCTTGGATATTTATTCGACACGAATGTGTCAAACAGCACACCACTGACATCTTATTCGAATATTTGGTGTTTGTTCCTTACAAATCTGCATTAACATACATTTTTCTACATTTAGAGCAAGCTGTTACCCATCACACCAAATGGTTTTTCTGTATGTCATCCTGTATCCTCCTGCAGCCATGCAACGACGACATTTTCCTGTACCCAACATAGACATCAAAAAACGGTCGCAGATCTCTGCTCACCTTATCCGTCAGACTGTTCATGTATATAGAAACAGTGACGGCTCGTTCATAATTTAACCAGTGTTCAACAATATTACAAAAATAAACAGATAGTATTTCATTATGTCGTCATGATAGGCGCGACTTAATATTGTTGCGGTATTAGCTTACGTAATCCACTAAGTTCGAATGCCGTTTATACGTTTATAATTTCCGCTTCCTCTCTGCTTACAACGTACATTTAAATTAAGTTCCCTTGGCTATTTCCTAACAATTTACAAAATATTCGTTATAATTACAATCCATTATATACAATCAGAAATAAATACACTATTAGATTGATTACGTATTAAATATACTTTCTGTTATAAAGCTTACAGATTCAGAATCAGAAGTACAGTACTCGTTATCAAGGGACATTAAACGGAAGACATTTTGGATGGAGCAGAAGATATTTTGTATGCATTTCAGGTGTGACACATTATTTCCGAATAACAACATGGGAAGAAAAATATGCATTGCGAACCTCACAACCGAAGGTTCAACTGTATTCTTACACCATCATACCAAATTTCCTAGTATACTTCTTTTTCATTACCGCCACCTTTTTTAGCCTTTTGACTTAAAAGGGTAGTGCCGGCCGCGGTGGCGAATCGGTTCTAGGCGCTTCGGTCCGGAACTGCGCGACTGCTACGGTCGCAGGTTCGAATCCTGCCTCGGGCATGGATGTGTGTGATGTCCTTAGGTTGGTTAGGTTTAATTATTTCCAAGTTCTAGGGGACTGATGGCCTCAGATGTTAAGTCCCATAGTGCTCAGAGCCATTTGAGCCATTAAAAGGGTAGTAATTGTAACTAAATTGAACATATTAATTTTACGTATGTAAACTTAACTATTTAAATGTGTTTCAATTTTACAATTAATAGTTTAAGATTGCGAGGAATTAAAAAGAAAAGATGAAAAAAGATACCGTTGTCGCAGGAAACGAAACCGAGGCAATGAATTGCTAGTCAGTACATTTAAGCACTGTACCACAACGATGTTGTGTGTAATGCTGCTCACAAATACTCTACTCGTAAATTTTCAAAGAGTTTTTTAGCTTTTCCTACCACCTACTCAGACAAAACATTCTAGGAACTTGAAAGGAACACCTACCTCCATCTACACCCCTGGAAATTGAAATAAGAACACCGTGAATTCATTGTCCCAGGAAGGGGAAACTTTATTGACACATTCCTGTGGTCAGATACATCACATGATCAAACTTACAGAACCACAGGCACATAGACACAGGCAACAGAGCATGCACAATGTCGGCACTAGTACAGTGTATATCCACCTTTCGCAGCAATGCAGGCTGCTATTCTCCCATGGAGACGATCGTAGAGATGCTGGATGTAGTCCTGTGGAACGGCTTGCCATTCCATTTCCACCTGGCGCCTCAGTTGGACCAGCGTTCGTGCTGGACGTGCAGACCGCGTGAGACGACGCTTCATCCAGTCCCAAACATGCTCAATGGGGGACAGATCCGGAGATCTTGCTGGCCAGGGTAGTTGACTTACACCTTCTAGAGCACGTTGGGTGGCACGGGATACATGCGGACGTGCATTGTCCTGTTGGAACACCAAGTTCCCTTGCCGGTCTAGGAATGGTAGAACGATGGGTTCGATGACGGTTTGGATGTACCGTGCACTATTCAGTGTCCCTTCGACGATCACCAGAGGTAGTATTAGTAGTAGTAGTAGTTTTATTCATCCGTAGATCTCTTTTTACAAGGATATAGGACATGTCAAAGTATTTACAAGCTTAGATCAATTTACAATAAGCTAATTCGTATACACATATATTTACAGACTTCTAGTTAGAGACAATCATTAGATTTTACTCCTGGTATACAATAATTTATTTACAAATAACTCATTAAATAATGTAATGCCACACTATTCACTCATATTTCACTATCAGTCACTGCACACACTATACACACATTGTTTCATAACACTTCACTCACTACATACACACACACACACACACACACACACACACACACACACACACACACAGGTGATCCTTGGACCATTTTCTGTACTGCAAGTTCCCATTTGCTATCCTGAAAAACTGAGTCGGCATCCCTTCATAATGAGTGAGATGTTGAGCTCAGAAAGAGGAAGAGGTGTTAGTATTGTGCTATGCATAGCTTGAGGGGAGAGTGTCTCTAGAAAGGAAAAAAGAAGAAAAATAATAAAGTGAAGGTGTTATGTGGAATATTGGATGTTTTATAATCATTATTATTATTATTATTTGTTTGTATAACATTTTTTTTATCAAACCCCTACTCTGCTTTATCTAAGTAATCCTTCAATGTATAAAATGTATTGCATAACAGGTACTTTTTAGCTGCCTTCTTAAATAAGTGTATTTTTGAAATTTCTTTACTCTCTTTTGGTAATTTATTGTACAGTTTTATTCCTTGGTAGAAAATGCTGTTTTGAGTTTTATGTTTATTTTTTCTTGGTAAATGTAAGTTGAGTCTATCTCTTGTTGCATGGTCATGGACAGAGCTGTTTGTGCAGTAATTGCCAATGTTACTTTTGATGTGTACAACTGACTGGTAAATGTGTTCACATGGAGCAGTTAAAATTCCCAGTGTTTTGAACAGATCTTTACAATGAGCTCGACTACTATTTCTGGTTATTATTCTTTTGGCCAGTGTAGGAGATCGCCCCCCACACCATGATGCCGGGTGTTGGCCCTGTGTGCCTCGGTCGTATGCAGTCCTGATTGTGGCGCTCACCTGCACGGCGCCAAACACGCATACGACCATCATTGGCACCAAGGCAGAAGCGACTCTCATCGCTGAAGACGACACGTCTCCATTCGTCCCTCCATTCACGCCTGTCGCGACACCACTGGAGGCGGGCTGCACGATGTTGGGGCGTGAGCGGAAGACGGCCTAACGGTGTGCGGGACCGTAGCCCAGCTTCATGGAGACGGTTGCGAATGGTCCTCGCCGATACCCCAGGAGCAACAGTGTCCCTAATTTGCTGGGAAGTGGCGGTGCGGTCCCCTACGGCACTGCGTAGGATCCTACGGTCTTGGCGTGCATCCGTGCGTCGCTGCGGTCCGGTCCCAGGTCGACGGGCACGTGCACCTTCCGCCGACCACTGGCGACAACATCGATGTACTGTGGAGACCTCACGCCCCACGTGTTGAGCAATTCGGCGGTACGTCCACCCGGCCTCCCGCATTGCCACTATACGCCCTCGCTCAAAGTCCGTCAACTGCACATACGGTTCACGTCCACGCTGTCGCGGCATGCTACCAGTGTTAAAGACTGCGATGGAGCTCCGTATGCCACGGAAAACTGGCTGACACTGACGGCGGCGGCGCACAAATGCTGCGCAGCTAGCGCCATTCGACGGCCAACACCGCGGTTCCTGGTGTGTCCGCTGTGCCGTGCGTGTGATCATTGCTTGTACAGCCCTCTCGCAGTGTCCGGAGCAAGTATGGTGGGTCTGACACACCGGTGTCAATGTGTTCTTTTTTCCATTTCCAGGAGTGTACTTGGATAGTCTGAGCCAAATCGCGTAAGCCCCGTCCCATGACCTCCCGTCGTTAGATTTAAATATGGAGTTCTATCTGACTCTATAACTCTCAAAGTGTTGAGTGCTTTTGACAAGGGATTTCAGATCGATACCGTATTCCTGGTTTTCTGGAAGGCCTTTGACACTGTACCACACAAACGGATCGTAGTGAAATTGTGTGCTTATGGAATATCGTCTCAGTTATGTGGCTGGATTTGTGATTTCCTGTCCGATAGATGACAGTTCGTTGTAATTGACGGAAAGTCATCGAGTAAAACAGAAGTGATTTCTGGCGTTCCCCAAGATAGTGTTATAGGCCCTTTGCTGTTCCTTATCTATATAAACGATTTTGGAGACAATCTGAGCAGCGGTCTGCCGTTGTTTGCAGATGACGCTGTCGTTTATCGACTAATAAAGTCATCAGAAGACCAAAACAAACTGCAAAACGATTTAGAAAAGATATCTGAATGGTGCGAAAGTGACAGTTGACCCTAAGTAACGAAAAGTGTGAGGTTATCCACATGAGTGCTAAAAGGAACTCGTTAAACATCGGTGACGCGATAAATCAGTCTAATCTAAAGGTCCCAAATTCAACTAAATACCTAGGTATTACAATTACGAACAACTTAAATTGTAAGGAACACATAGAAAAAGTTGTGGGGAAGGCTAACCAAAGACTGCATTTTATTGGCAGGACACTTAGAAAATGTAACAGATCTACCAAGGAGACTGCCTACACAACGCTTGTCCGTCCTCTTTTAGAATACTGCTGCGCGGTGTGGGATCCTTACGAGATAGGACTGACGGAGCACATCGAAAAAGTTCGAAGAAAGGCAGCACGTTTTGTATTATTGCGAAATATGGGAGAGAGTGTCACAGAAATGATACAGGATTTGGGCTGGAAATAATTAAAAGGAAGGCGTTTTTCGTTGCGACTGAATATTTTCACGAAATTCCAATCACCAGCTTTCTCCTCCGGACGCGAAAATATTTTATTGACACCGACTTACATAGGGAGAAACGATCAGCAAGATAAAATAAGGGAAATTAGAGCTTGTACGGAAAGGTACAGGTGTTCATTCTTTCCGCACGCTGTACGAAATTGCGATAATAGAGAATTGTGAAGGTGGTTCGATGAACCCTCTGCCAGGCACTTAAATGTGATTTGTAGAACATCCATGTAGATGTAGGTGAAGATGTAGATGTAGAATCTCTTCTCCAGAGAACTAATGGAAAGGGGCCTCTTTAGCAGATCACCTACAGGTGCTAGCACGATACCGGGTGATCAAAAAGTCAGTATAAATTTGAAAACTTAATAAAATTGACACACATGCTAGGAATGACATGGGGTTTTATTAGAACTAAAAAAAAAAAACAAAGTTCACAAAATGTCCGACAGATGGCGCTGGACAGCAAAACGTCAGTGACTGCGCATGACAATCGTGTATAAAAGCAGCTGTAATGAGAGAAAGAATCAGATGCGCCAGCAGTCGCAGCATGTTGACGTTAGCTGAAAAGGCGCTTTGAGTGAACTCTGTTTTCAGAATAGGGAATGTGCTAGTTCAGCGTTACGATCCTACCGCCATAGGAAGGGGATTCGAACGGGTAAAGGTCCGTTGACAAATGCAGCTATGGCGAGAATGATTTCGAAGCCACGGGTTGTTTAGACGATAGACCCCGTAGTGGCCGACCGAGCACAAGGCGTAATGCTGCTGAGACAGTTCAGGAAGAAGTGGAGGCTGTAGCGGGTTCGTCTATGCACGGGGAAGTCAGCGCTCGTGCAGTCGCACGTCGCACCGGCATTCCATACACTACTGTTTGGTTAGCACTTAGGCGTACCCTCTGATGCTGTCCATACAAAATCCATCGGCATCATGAACTGTTACCTGGCGATTTAGTGAAGCGGAGGGCATTTGCGTTGTGGGCGTTTCAAAAGATGGCGGAAGATGACGATTGGTTGAGTAACGTGTTGAGGACCCACGAGCTTATTTAACACTCCGAGGGTCTGTCAACGCCCACAACTGCAGAATTTGGGCTACCGAAAATCCTAGAACTGTCGTGGAAACTCCATTGCACGACGAGAAAGTCACGGTATGGGTTGGATTTACCACATCTACCGTTATCGGGCCTTTTTCCTTCGAGGAAATGCGCGATTCTGGTTTTTTAACTGCTTCCGTGACGGTGAGAGGTAGGCCGATAAGTTACAGAATCGCATCATTCCCAGCCTGGCTGATAAACACTTGCTGGAACGTACGATGTTTATGCAGCATGGAGCTGCACCCCATATTGCTAGACGCGTGAAAGCTCTCTTGCGCTCGTCGTTTGGTGATGATCGTGTGCTCAGCTGCCACTTTCGTCATGCTTGGCCTCCCAGATCCCTAGACCTCAGTCTGTGCGATTATTGGCTTTGAAGTTACCTGAAGTCACAAGTGTATCGTGATCGACCGAAATGTCTAGGGATGCTGAAGGACAACATCGAACGCCAATGCCTCGCCATAGCTCCGGACATGCTTTACACTGTTCTTCACAACATTATTCCTCGACTGCAGTTACTGTTGAGGAAAGATGGTGGACATGTTGAGCATCTCCTGTAAAGAACATCATCTTTGATTTGTCTTACTTTGTTGTGCTAATTATTGCTATTCGGATGAGATGAAGCGTCATCAGTCGGAAATTTTTTGAACTTTTGTATTTTTTTGGTTCTAATAAAACCCCATGTCAGTCAAAGCATGTGTGCCAGTTTTTACCTCTCTATCTACATTATTTCGTGATTTGTTCAGTTTTCAAATTTATACTGACTTTTTGATCACCCGGTACTTTACATGCAGGGCCCACGAGAAAGACAGGCCGTGGCCGTACGTCACGTCACGTGACACTGCAGGTCTTACGAGAGCCAGTAGCCGACTCCGGGGAGGAGCGAGTAACTGTTTCAGAGTTCCTAATAACTCTTGATTATGCATTTAAATGCATGCAAGCTCTCTGTAGCACACGATAAAGTTAAGATCTTTATTGAATACCTTTTCAATTACTTACTGATTTCCCGTGGGTCCTGAGCTGTGCCGAGCGCTCGCGAAGTGAGGCGGGAGTGTGACGTCACAAGTTCGTCGCATAGCCTTCATTTCTCGTGGGCCACAGCGCCGACGGGAATGACGTAGCACCAGAGCATGCGCAGTCGGAAACAGAGAACTGCGTCTCTTCGCTGAGCTCATCGTAGCGCGGCTGATCATCATTTCAGCGTTTGACAATCGTTTCTAGTTATCGCAGAGACAACACTAGGAAACATGTCCGTTTTATTTACATACTAGCACGCGCTTCAAGAGAAGTAGCGTAATTATACTGCGATTTCCGGCTCGCGCCGGCGAGCAATAGTATAATTTTAGTGTCACATTTACAGTGTGCTGTAGCACATTAGCACATGACAACCGGCCGTCACTGCGCAGAAAACAAGAGCAGCTCTGTCACGCTTTTGTGGGGTGCTCATGACGATACACTTGTCTCTGACGAATACTCGCCATCGAGGACACGGGACCCCTCTTGTTTCTTATTTATGTTGTGAGATATCTCAAAAGTACTTCTTCGTTTGTAGAATTCTGAACTTTTTATCGGACGTAAAACGTTGTCGTAATTATTCGTTATGTTAGCTCTAATTTGTCTAATTCGAATTTCAATACTGGGTATTTGAATGCATACAGGCATCCTGACTTGACTATCGAATCGTTATACCTCATGTTTTTATTTCTTATAGTCCACATATAAATATTTTTAATTATTGCAGATATTCTCTTCCATTTTCTATCTTCTTTGGTAAATGTCAGCTTTTTCTTATTCGTTTCCCTCAGTTGTCGCTTGTAGGTGATTGAACTATTTAACCTTTTCTATTCGACAGATATCTGTTACTAAAGTTTTCTATGCATTTTTTTGTTACTAAAAAAATCAGTCCATCTTCAGGCCACAAGTGGCCCATCGGCACCTTCCGACCGCCGTGTCATCCTCACTGAGGATGCGGATAGCACACCGCTCTCCCGGTCGTTGTGATAGTTTTCTTTGACCGGAGCCGCTACTTTTCGGTCGAGTAGCTTCTCAGTTGGCATCACGAGACCGAGTTCACCCCGAAAAACGGCAACAGCGCATGGCGGCCCGGATGGTCACCCATCCAAGTGCCGGCCCTCCCGACAGCGCTTAACTTAGGCGATCTGACGGGAACCGGTGTATTCACTACGGCAAGGTCGTTACCTTTTTTTGTTACTAAGAAATTCAGTTTTCTCTGGGAATATTCTTAAACCTGCTTTATTTGATAGCTGCTCGAAGAACTCTACCTTTGTTTCTGCGTCTTCTAGATCTTCAGACTATGCAACAAAATCATCCACAAATGCCAGTCAACTTAATATTTTTGCTATAGACGTTAGTAATTTTGGGTAATAGAATAGGTCCCAAGGCCAGTGAAGCTTCCCAATATGATTACAACTGCAATAAAATCGAAAAGAAAACAACAGAATGGCCACCAGTCCAAAACTGAGAGCGACTTTGTTCACCTAATTAGTCATTAGCAAGGGCGTGCGTAATGTGGAAAATGTATGACTACTAACACATGCAACTGCACATCGAGGAAGTGCAATTGCACAACGAGAAAGTGCCGACTAGTGAGAAAATCTGTGTCCGCCTTTTAGAAGAGACACTGCGAATTCATTTTGGAAATATCTTTGTGTGAATGAGTACTGTAAATATTAAGTGACCTTGACATACACAAACCCACCCTCCAACCAAACCGACCCACCCATACACACACACACAGACACAGACACACACACACACACACACACACACACACACACACACACACACACACACACACACTTCCGCGAAACAATGCAATAACGTTACGATACAATACTGCTTGTCTGAAACTATTAAATGAAAGATCTCTTACTCAAAGTGATGGGTCAACGCTGAAATATTGCTCGCCAGGCCAACACTGGTGAAGTCAGAAATATCGACTGACATGGGGAAATAAAAAATCTTGAAAGTGTCAGGGTATGATAAATAAATAGTTTTAATTTTCTCCTTAATAGTCTTAGGAACGAAACTTCTCATTTATGCGGAGTATTTCTGAACTATGTCTACGTTCAAAGCTGCAGTTCTGAAACTTTCTTCGTGAATGGTGTAATTTGCTTGATTGGTCAATAAATTCTCAACATATCGATACTAAAGATCCTGGTGATTATTAGTTGTAAGAGTCTAGGTAACGACGAACAGTCACACTGGAATACAGTAGTTAACAGTTATAAGTTGTGTAAGCGCTCAGACATGCAAAATTACCACTGGGACTGCCTCGTATGTACCGTTGTGTAGCGGGGAAAAAAAGCAACAGTTTCATTTTTGGCTTAACATTTCCTGATTAACTGTCGGTGAAAACAGGAGCAAAATATCAGCTCTACTGCAGATGACAGGCAGACAATTATATATAACATTTGATACCAATGTATATATTTTTGCTAACAGTGTTTTGAATATAAATACCGTAAACCGGAAACTGTAGATATTACTGGATTTTGTCCATTATAAATGGTTTTCTGAAAGCCGGCGACTGTGAAAACAATGGGTTTCTTTATAAATAACTTTTCTACTACCACTCACGATTTTCTTTTATTCATATTTTAGTCGACGCGTTTCGGAAATGTTTCCCTGTTTCAAATACGTTTTCTCTTTTTACTATGCATTTTTTACATAATGTTTCCGTTGTGTGAGGTTATGCTTTGTTTTGCCGACTTTGCTGCAATACACAAAAAAGTTCTGTTTTTACGTAATTATCGATTTTTATATGTAGTAAGTGGCGAAATTTGGAAGAACTGATTCTTACATTGTTCTTAGTGTCTATTTTTGTAGAGTATCGCACATTTTAAACATCATACACTATTTTCAGAGCGCAGTATACATCGCGATTAACTTGTATAAACACAGAGTTACAAAGATGTTTTAGGTATAGTTGACAGAGATAATGTTACAGGTCTTTCACATAGTATGACCACAGTTTTACGTGACAGTCGCACTCCTGTTCGTTTTTGTTACCCCCATCAATAACAGCGTCCCGAGAGGCCACCAAACGACACTTCTGAATATGATATGGGATTAGTACGAATACTGCCGTTTATACTGATTTCTAAAACAGTTTTTCTAGCGCCAAAAAATCGACAATAACAAAAAGTTACACTAAACTAGTGGTTATTTAGTTTCTTAGATCGTGGAAGATGCGAAACGATGCATTATAGGACAGTGTATTTATCATTCACTTGTAACTCTTAGACGTTTCCTCGATCATGTCGTTTTCCTTTAACAACAAAAAATTGGTAGTAAACACCAGAAGATCTGATCTTTTACTCAACAAAGCAGAGTTTTGTTGGCTACCCTTTCAGCCAAATCAGTGAATGAGAATTATGGACACCTATAAGAAATGTAGTACCTACGTTGTTTAACGCATCAAGTAAGCTAACCCAACTGTAACTTGAGCGAAAACCACACACACGTGAGAATAAATCGTCAAAAAAAACTGTTTCGTAACACAGGAGAAACCAGTTCCCAAATTGTTGATAAATCTGAGCCCAAACGGCAAGAATCTTCAACACATTTGCTTTTGAAGCAAAGGTAATTACATTTACAAATATAATGTTGTATCAGAAAGTCGTGTAAAGTGTAATAAATGGAGAATCACTGGGACTCCATAAAAATTGTTCAAGCCTCAAGGAATGTGATTATGATAATAACGATAGACAACAATAGAAATACATTCTTTTCACATATGAAATCTGTTTATATTCTATTGCTTTCAGCGGAATAAGCTGTTAACGTGGACATATTCGAAAGTATTTGTTCATGAACAGCTTATGCTATATCATCAGCGTTATTCTGCTGTTTTTATATGTATTTCAAAATAATTCATGTCTCTCGGTAAGTTACTAACGCATAGAATTCAAAAATATAACAACTATTCCGTTAATTAAGTGGAAAATAATTAAAAACAAACATTTGTCTGCTTTCTCACCGCATGGAGCGCTGGTGTCGCTCCATCAGTCAAACACTAACAATTTTCACACTGGAGAGCTTCGTGAATGTACTTATTAGACTGTGGAATGACATTCTTTTGTACAGAGGATATTTTATCTTAACACATGGATCGTAATTGGCTTATGCCTGTTTTCCAATTGTGCTTATTGCTATGTGTTAGTGTTTGTTATTTAAATATATTACCAAAGCATCTGAAGAAATTCACTCATTCAGTTTCAAGTTTTTGTTTAACATTAAGTCTTCATGTTTTCTGTAATGTGAATATATTTCTAGTTTTTCTAACAAGTTTATTTTATTCCCTTTATATAGTCGGTAGAGTACTTTTACATACCGCCCTACTTTTCTAACTGGGTGTCCTGTATTATGCATGCATGTGGTTACTGCTGATGTTGCTGGATATATAGGCTTTAATATGTTCTGTGTACCTGGTTTTGAAATTTCGGCCTGTTTGTCTTAGGACCATTGCTGGCACGTTGCGTTGTACGCTCCATTGTCTGAGTGTGTGTCAGGATTAAACTTTATATTATGTATAATTTTACTGCTGTTTATTTCATGCAGAAAGCCAAATATTTACTTCGTTATTTTTAAACATTTGCAATCTTCTGTGATATACTGAACAGCCAAAGAAACTGGCACACCTGCCGAATATCGTGTAGAGCCTACGGGAGCACCCAAAGTGCGGCAATACAACATGGCATGGACTCGACTAATGTCTGAAACCGTGCTGCAGGGAACAGAGAGCACGAATCCTGCAGGCCTGTCCATAAATCAGTGAGACTACGAGGGTGTGGAGAACTCTTCTCAACAGCACGTTGCAAGGCATCCCAGAAATGCTCAATGACGTTAATATCTGGGGAGTTTGATGGCCAGCGGAAATTTTTAAACTCAGAAGAGTGTTCCTGAAGCCATTCTGTAGCAATTAGGGACGTGTGCAGTGTCGCATTGTCCTGGTGGAAATGCCCCGGTCCGTCGGAATGCACGTTGCACATGAATGGATGCAGGTGATCAGACAGGATCCAAACGTACGTCTCACCTGTCAGAGTAGTAACCATATGCATCAGGGGTCCCATATCAAACCAACTGCAGACGTTCCACACCATTACAGAGCCTCCCTCAGCTTGAACAGTCCCCTGCTGATAAGCAGGGTCCATGGATTCATATGAGGTTGTCTCCATAACCGAACACGTCCATCCGCTCAATACAATTTGAAACGAGACTCGTCCGACCAGGCAACATGTTTCCAATCATCAACCGTCCAGTGTCGGTGTTGACGGGCCCAGGCAAGCCATAAAGCATTGTGTCGTGCACTTATCAAGGCTAAACGAAGTGGGCCTTCGGCTCCGACTGCCTATATCTATGATGTTTCGTTGAATGGTTCGCACGCTGACGCTTGTTGATGGCCTAGCTCTGAAATGTGCAGCAATTTGCGGAAGGGTTGCACTTTTATCACGTTGAACGATTCTCTTCAGTCATCATTGGTCCCGTTCTTGAAGGATATTTTTTAGTCCGCAGCAGTGTCGGAGATTTGATGTTTTCCCCCATTCCTGATATTCACGGTACACTCATGAACAGGTCGTATGGGAAAATCTCCACTTCATCGCTATCTCGGAGAACCTGTGGCCCATGGATCGTGCGCCTACTACTACACCGGGTACTAACTCACTTAAGTCCTGATTATATCCCATTGTAGCAGCAGTAACCGATCTAACAACTGCGCCAGACACTTGTTGTCTTATATAGACGTTGCCGACCGCAACACCGTATTCTGGCTGTTTACATATCTCTGTATTTGGATAAGCATGCCTATACTAGTCTTTGGAGCTTCAGTGTGTATTACTTGCAACAAATTTCATTAGGGAATAAATAAACTGAGAAGGAGTGGTTGAAAAGTTTTGTACATGATGTTCTCGATTTTTCACCAGAAATCATTCTTAATACACGCTTTCTGCCCCCTAAAAACTCATGGTTGGTTTGAGAAGTTACCCCAGAATATGATTCTGTATGACCTAATAGAATTAAAGTAAGCAAAGTATACAACCCTTTTTTATATTTCTATCTCCTACATCTGATATCATTCTCACTGCAGATATGGACTTGTTTAGGCGCTTCAGCAATTCAGTAGTATACTCTTCCCAACTGAATTTATTATCGACTTGTAATCCCAGAAATTTAACACTGTCAACCTCTTTCATCTGCATGTCTATGTTTCGAAATGCGTACAGTGGGTCTTTTCAAAGATTACTGACAGTGAATTAGCTTGTACCATTTACGAATGTAAGTGAAAAATTGATTAGCAGCTGTTCATAAATCTGTGCTTGACTTGCTACTTATTGCAGTGTTTGTATCATCTGCAAACAAAATAAACTTACATCTGACAATGTAACAAACGAGAGGTCATTAATGTGCAAAAGAAAAAGCAATGGACCCAAGATAAAACCTTGAGGAAACCATATATATTTAATTCCCAGTCAGATGAAGACTGACTGCTTACTGTACAGGTATATAGCATCAACACCCTTTGTTTCCTATTGGTTAGATAAGACTCAAACCATTTCACAGCATCGCTTAAGAGAATGTAGTGTCTAACATAGTCAAATGCTTTTGACAAGCCACAGAAAATGCCAATAGCCTCTAATTTATTATCTAATGAATTTAGTCAAGATTAAGTCAATGCGCTCCACAATAGTCCTTCTTGGCAAATGAAATACTTTCAAAAATGTTTCTAACATGAGGACACGATGTGCTTGGATCTCTACAACACACTGCTTAACAAACTCGCCATCTGAAAGAGGGTTCTTGTGCTTAACAATGTCATACGCTATCGTGGAACTCGTTTCTCTAGCGTTATTTTCAAGTGTCGATTCCTTTATAAATAACCTTTGTTGCGTTTTTAGCCTCTTCACATACTCTATAGATTTTATTTTGCGTTCCCCATTGCAACTTTTTCAGACTAACTCGTTGTGTTTTATTTCATAATGTCGTTTCAGATTTATCCTTAAACGCGGCGATCGTATCATGACGCGATAAACACACTGCTTTATTTCATGTATTAATAACGAAATACGTGGCTTATCTGAAGTGAAAGTCAGAGTTACGTAAATATTCAAACAGTAACAAATAATGTTTTACCTAGCTACACTGTTTAAAGAATAAGGAAAACGGTCGCCAGCCTAATTATGCATGAGAATGATTAACGTTCTTGTTTAAGAAATTAGGTATGAGTAACTTTAATGGACAAACACAACCTATATTTTGCCACATACGAGTGAAATGAACTCTGACACCTGCATATGTTCATGGTAAGATTGGAAGCTGACAGAGCGGAACAAACTGTTTGCATAAATATAACAGATGACGAAACACACTATTACTTTCAGGGTTATTCAAGCCGAATAAGTTTTATAACATTACTGTTAAGATTCACTGCAGAATCATAAATTGGACATAGATTAAGTGTTATTGTTCAAACATTTTTCTAGCTGACATAAAATTATAAATATAGTTCACTGCAAAATTATGAACTGGTCACAGGTTAAATATCACTCAACTAAATACTATTCTATTTAGAATCGATGTTTAATGGAATTCACTAACAGGTTACTTCTCACTGTCTTTTGAATGAAGAAATTATTGTTTTCATAAATAGATGTAAAGGATAACCAGTGAATCTTATTACACGATTAATATGCACTTCCAATACTCAAAAGCAACAAGTGCTTAGCAAGCATCCAACTTTCCACAACTGCAATTCACGACTTTGCTGCAGTGAGACACAATGTTGACAAATTTACAAGAAACTGACTCACCTTTTGAAATTTACTACAGGCAGCACTATTATAATTAACTAAGCAAAACTTTATAAGCCTCAGTTCTAAGAATTTTAATTTTTAAAAGAAGCAGCAATTACCATAGTCTTCCACTTTAAAGTAAATGATTAAATGGGTGACTTTAAACTCCAAAAAACTTTAAACTGGACTGTTTCCATCACTGGGAGGCTTTCACAAGACTACATTTACGACTTCTCACAATTTCACTAAATCCACAGTAAATATGAATACTCTCTTCTTACCAAAGACCAAACAACATTATTTAATATTTTGAGGCTTTCATTTTTTCCACAAACTAGGACACTCGGTAATCATAGTTCAAATGGAGAAGAACCTGAGAGGTGTTGTGATAGGGAAAAAATCAAGTCAGGTACATGAATTCAGTTATAAGTTACCTTATATTTGTACACACTAAAACATCCAATAAACTGATCCTTCACTGTACATTACTATAGTCCTCCATTACAGTGATTGCGCATTGTGGTGGCGCCTGCATGTTGGTAGGTGGAATTGCAGGTAGAATTGCTGGACTCTGTCATTTCTTGGTTGCGATGATAGATACCAATTGCAGAATAATTCCAGCTATTTATCCATCCAACCGAGGCATTGGTAAGCATGAGAAAAAGCCTCTCTCGGAACCAGGACAATATACAACTTTTACATGGGCAGTGCACAGTTTGGTAGCTCGTCCCCGACTATTTTTCCACCTTTCTACCTAGGCCAACCACAATTTGCACGAGCTACTAAGTTCCGTTCCTGAGGGGAACCACACTCCCTTTTCCATACAGAATAACTAAGAATCCTAAGTGATGGTCAGCAGTTTACATAACAGCAAAAACAAACATTTTAAATAAAACAGAACATTTCCATATATTGACATTACAACAAAAAATTATTTAAACAAATTCCAAATATATACAGTACGTTTTGTCTCTCCAATAGAGACAAAGAAATGACAGATACACTACACTACATAGAATCAAATCATGACATCAAATTTTTTACAAAGAAAGGAGTATACAATTTTGTATTATCTATTCAATCAAAACACATTTATAGAAGCTCAATGATGTAACATTAAATTAAACAAAAAGGCAAAATAAATCAGTAGAGTATTAGAGCTATGCTGTTACACCTTGTATACGTTTCGTGATATTGCTGTTTTTTCTACGTTTATAGCACCCACAGCAAATGGAAAAAAAATTCTGTGGCCAGGAGCGATCAATTAAATCAATATGCGTTCCCATAAGAGTGAAATATATTAGTAGTTCCAGTTTTCTGATTTTATATTACTTCCACATTATTAGAAATCAACCATTAATCATCTTCCAGACTACTGAAGTTACTTTTGTTGGTCTGCTAAAGAACTTTGCTTCTATTAATCTTTCCTGCCGAAGCAGTCGATCTATTTGAAGCGAAGTGTTTCATTCCACACTATTGGCTAATTTCAACTGATCGCTAAATTTCGAATGCACGCTTTCATCTTCTGGCACGTATGGCATTATACCATAATTAAGAACCAAACACGAGATAATACAGTACTCGTACTACAAGAAAATTGGCATCTAGGAAACTACACAGAAGAGCTTAATATCAGGTACTTCAGTGCGAATCTGGACATACAAATGCGAACTTTATGGCAAATTATGTATTTTAGTATCATCATAATCATCATTTAAGAAATATTATTCCTTTCAGCGTTCAGTCTGGAGTATAGCCCCCTTATAAAGTTCCTCCATGATCCCCTATTCAATGCTAACATTGGTGTCTCTTCTTATGTTAAACCTATTACTTCAAAATCATTCTTAACCGAATCCAGGTACCTTCTCCTTGGTCTACCCCGACTTCTCCTACCCTCTATTGCTGAACCCACGAGTCTCTTGGGTAACCTTGCTTCTCCCATGCGTGTAACATGACCCCACCATCTAAGCCTGTTCGTCGTGACTGCTACACCTATAGAGTTCATTCTCAGTTTTTCTTTGATTTCCTCATTGTGGACATCCTAATGCCATTGTTCCCAACTACTAGTACCTGCAATCATCCTAGCTACTTTCATATCTGTGACCTCAACCTTGTTGATAAGGTAACCTGAATCCACCCAGCTTTCGCTCCCTTACAACAAAGTTGGTCGATAGATTGAACGGTGCACAGATAGCTTATTCTTGGTACTGACTTCCTTCTTGCAGAAGAGAGTAGATCGTAGCTGAGCGCTCACTGCATTAGCTTTGCTACACCTCGCTTCCAGTTCTTTCACTATGTTGCCATCATGTAAGAATATGCATCCTAAGTAGTTGAAACAGTCCACCTGTTCTAACTTTGTTCGTCCTATTTGGCACTCAATCCGTTTATATTTCTTTCCAACTGACATTACTTTCGTTTTGGAGATGCTAATCTTCATACCATAGTCCTTACATTTCTGATCTAGCTCTGACAAATTACTTTGCAAACTTTCAATCGAATCTGCCATCACAATTAAGTCATTCGCACATGCAAGACTGCTTATTTTGTGTTCACATATCGTAATCTCACCAAGCCAGTCTATTGTTTTCAACATATGATCCACAAATAAAATGAACAACAGTGGAGAGAGGTTGCAGCCTTGCCTTACCCCCGAAACTACTCTGAACCATGAACTCAATTTACCGTCAACTCTAACTGCTGCCTGACTATCCATGTAAAGACCTTTAATTGCATAATCTCGTAGAACAGACAATAACTTCCAAATAGGAACCCGGTCATATGCCTTCTCTAGATCTATAAAGCATAGATACAATTCCCTGTTCCGCTCATAACACTTCTCCATTATTTGCCGTAAGCTAAAGATCTGGTCCTGACAACCTCTAAGAGGCCTAAACCCACACTAATTTTCATCCAATTGGTCCTCAACTAATACTCGCACTTTCCTTTCAACAATGCCTGAGAAGATTTTACCCACAACGCTGATTAACGAGATACATCTGTAGTTGTTACAATCTTTTCTGTTTCCATGTTTAAAGATTGTTGTGATTACTGCTTTTGTCCAATCTGATGGAACCCGTCCCGACTCCCAGGCCATTTCAATTATCCTGTGTAGCCATTTAAGACCTGACATTCCACTGTATTTGATGAGTTACTACTTAATTTCATCCACCCCAGCCGCTTTATTGCACTGCAATCTATTGACCATTTTCTCCACTTCCTCAAATGTGATCCTATTTCCATCATCATTTCTGTCTCATTGTACATCGAAATCTGAAACATTACTGATCGTATTGTCTCCTGCATTGAGCAACTCTTCAAAATGTTCCCTCCATCTGTCCAAGGCATCAACAGCATTCACCAGCGGTTTACCTGACCTGTCCAAAATACTTGTCATTTCCTTCTTACCTCCCTTTCGAAGACTGGTAATTACACTCCAGAATGGTTTTCCAGCAGCTTGATCGAAGGTCTCCAACCTGTTTCCAAAGTCTTCCCAAGATTTCTTCTTGGATGCTGTAATTATCTGTTTGGCTTTGTTTCTTTCTTCAACATAACTTTCTCTGTCTACCTGAGTTCTAGTATGTAGCCATTTTTGATATGCCTTCTTTTTCCTTTTACAGGTTGCCTTGACTGTGTCATTCCACCAAGCTGTCTGCTTCATCCTACCTTTACACACTACTGTTCCAAGACATTCTTTAGCCACTTCTAGTACTGTGTCCCTGTACCTTGTCCATTCCTTTTCTAATGGCTGTAATTGACTACATTCAACTAACTGGTACCTTTCTGTGATCGCTGTTATGTACTTGTGCCTGATTTCCTTATCGTGAAGTTTCTCCACTCTTATCCTACTACATATGGACCTGACCTCTTGCACTTTCGGCCTCACAGTCCCAATTTCACTGCAGATTAGATAATGATCAGTGTCATCAAAGAAGCCCCTGAATACACGTGTGTCCCTCACAGCCTTCCTGAATTCCTAATCTGTTATTATATAGACAGATCTGGTTCCCCTGCCTTTCCAAGTATACCGGTGAATGTTCTTTTGTTTTAAAAAGGAGTTTGTGATTACTAAGCCCATACTGGCACAGAAATCCAAGAGTTTTTTCCCGTTCCTCTTGGCCTCCGTATCCTCTCCAAATTTAGTATTTTAGTATGGCTTACGAAATTCCAGTGCTGTTGGAGTAGTCTCTGATGTCCTTTGTCTTTTATGACATTCTAAGGTCTGTTAATACTATATACATACGAACATACGTAAATATTCACTTGAATAAAGCAGGTAAATTTGGTCAATGGTACTGAGATAAATGTTTTGTTTCAAATTTATTGACAGCTTTAGCAGAATTTTTCAGATTTGCTTTCCTAAAACACGTTGATTTTCAATAACAAGATACTTGTGTAGTGCTCATTCTGGGCTTGAAATTATTTCTTAACTCGTGTTGGTTTTATGTTAAACTCATGGAATGCCATTCTACCGTAAACTGCAGACAGGCAGCACACCGTGTATTATTATTTAACTCCGCACATGGCTTCATCTTTATTCCTAGAGTAGAATATGAAGTTACTGTTGCACAGTTTCTTTGCCTCGGAGATAACCTTGTTAACTTTCTACACATTTTGAAATAGTCATGAAATAATTTATTTCTTTTGTTCTGGTGTAGGTGGCACAAGAAATTTTTAATTCATTTTTGCAAGAAATTTGTATCCCTTCTTACTGTCTTTTGCCTGTGCTCTGTACATGTAGACCTGATTGGAAATGCCACATAAGAATATTGCAGAATACGAATAAAATAAAAATCTATGTTAATGTCACCACGTAACAAAATATTAGAGTATTTTGGTTGTAGAGTCTAGTTTTGAAATCAATATTATGCCAAGAACTGCTTCTTTATTTTGCATTCGTTATCTGGTGCGATATGATAAAACAACTACTTCAGGAGCAGCTCCATATGTGTCCTCTCAACAACATGCCACAGTGCTGCACATGGCCACGTGATGCCCCACCACGCATGAAATCCCAAACATAAATGCGACGAAAAGCGTATGAGCAGAGCAAACACCATGCACGGGCTTCCTACGTCATCGTGTTTTCCGGCGCTCTCTGACAAATCCTCAAACGAACCTTAAATGAATGGTATCCTTTCGAATAGGACAAAGGTAGACAATTTTACTCAGTTTTGGTTTCCACTCGGCGCTGGATGGATGGGCCTCTATGTGCCGCACTGTGCTCAGAGGTTCTTTGTGGAGAAGACTGAGTTGTAAACGTACCTTGTGATTGCGCTCTGCAAACTCTTGTTACGAGTTACGGTGAGATAATGCCTAGCATTAAGCACTTAATTCATTGCGGTTTCATCAGGTCTAGCCTTTACGAATTGTAGAATTTAACATGCTTCGTACTCTGAGACAGTCAGTTTAGATTCATGTGGACCAGATATCGATGTCATATTAATGCATGCTAAACGTAGGCGAACTAAATAAATCACACTCGCATCCATTTAACCATTCTTGTTAGTTTCTTAGGCTTATGTAACAACTCGCACGTAAATTCTTTATCATGTGTTGCATAGGATGCCTTGTGGTTCATGTATGTATAATTGTATTCTTCCCTGTACTATGAGTAGTGTTTTGACTTGGAATAAACGTTAACGTCAACACAATACTCCAGAATTTATTTACATTTCCTTGACACTAATAAATTTATGGTTGGATTCTACGTACAAACTGCACTGCTGTAAAGGTTATGCTAATAACATGGCCTTCAGGAGGCTTATTTATTCGCATGACTACTTTCAAAATCAGCATTCGCTTTTTTAGCAGCACTGTTAGTTCTAGCTACTCTACATGATTTATTTCGTGTTTCTGAAAGCTAAACTTGCGTCAAGATCTTCACTGTCGCCGACAATGTCTTACGATGTATTCAGTATTTGCACTGGTGACAATCTGATACAAACATTCTGATTGCACATGCCTCTGTCTAAAAGATGGGACATTTACATATCTCATAAATCTTTTCAAAGAACTTAAAATAGGTAATCTGATTTCAAAGTTTATTTTTTTTAAAGAGTAAACCGCCATTCGATTCCATTCGTATATTTATCTTTCGTACTACCTAGATTTCGGTTTTTTATGCCAATATCAAGTACAATACTGAAAGTTGTTAGACCATTATTATTATGTCATATCTGTCAAATTAGTAAAGTAAACAGTACTAACACATGACTTTAAAACGTAAGTGACAGTTATATCTTAAAAGCGTGTGTTAGTCTTGTTTACCTGCTTTGGACTGCCTTAACAGATACGACGTAACTGAAGTCTAACAAATTTTACCGTTGCTCTTGAAATGTCATAAAAGCCGAAATGTGGATAGTACAGAAGACAAATATAGCAATATACAGTCAAATGGTGGTTGCCTCTTTTTTTGAAAATATTGCATGACTGTGGCTCAACACCATAGAAAAGGTTTCGCTAAAGTTCAGCTTCAGTATTTATTTACGCCCATAGATCGGAATGTTGGGCAGTGTAAGATTTCCCCTTATGAATTTGTTATCAAAATAAAGTCAGATAATTAAATAAAATTTTATGGATTATAGTTTCATTTATAAGAGCATTTCAGTCGGGGCAACTTTCTGAGACATGTTTCATATGTTTTCAGAATCCGACAAGCAAAGGGCACTTTATAATAGGACTAACATCATTTTGTAAATGATCTGCGGATAAATATAGAATTAACTAATTATTTCAAGCACATCTGGCGTCACCTGGCGTTAGTCTGTCCTCCAAGAAACACACCGCATAGTGCAGAACTTAATTCTCAGTGGCCCCCAACCTCTGCGTTTTACTGTATGAATTGGGAGCGGGCCGTGTGCCTGGCGATTATCTGAGGGGCAACAGGAATCCACCCCCATTCCTATTCAGACGGAGCCTCCCTGAAAAGAAACGCTACGACAGCCCTCTCCAGCTGGAGATCGGGGTGCGGAATTTATGCAGAGGGTCGATATGCAATGCAGGGGGTCGGCCGTTGTTCATATTCCTCGCGTTTCTTTGGTACCTCCCACGATAACCGTGGGCATTCATTTCGCTGTCAGCATCGAAGTAGGCCAGCAGCCGTGTCTTCTCCCTGCTGTATGTATATCGCCGCAACCGGCGCGGCGCGGCCAATTTATTTGAATGGGGAACGTAAGAGGAGGAACAGGTAGCTGGCTGGGTATCTCTTCCCGTCTCGCACGCTTGCTTCCTTCAGCGGGAATGAGAATGTCCTACAGAGCAAGGGAGGGGTGGATCCTCCGAAATGCGAAAATCGGCAAAATATCGAAGCAAATTATTTAAAATTCTGTTTATGCTGTCTTGTCACTGGCACATCTACTCCTATACACTGGCTACCAGTATTAAGTCATATCTCCCCGCCAGATCTCAGACGTGAAGACATTCTCTCAAGAGAATTCAACAAAATAAGGGATAATACAGAACTACCGATACATTCTGACATCAGCAACACAAATACTAGTCGCCTGCTTTCGAGAAAACCACCAACAAGAGATGGCATGAACTAGTGGATGTAAACAAACTGGTTCTCTACTTCTGAAAAAAGACTATGCGGCCAAATGAACAATTAAAGCCAATATAATTCCTGTAAACCAGCAAAAGTAAAAAATGCCCACGAAACACGTAATTTTGTTTTGAAGCTGACAGCCAATGAGAAAGTAGTTGCAAAAATATTATTGGTCAGTTTTCAAGCAGTAATGGCGGACAGCATCAGCTGGTAATATACGTAATTTTATGATAGCTAATTTTACTGCACAAAAAATAAAATATGTACTCCCTCCAAAAGAAGTTGCACAAAAACATTAAAATAAAATTATGATGAGCAGTAAAATGTCTGAGAAGAATTTTGAAAGAAAATTATTAATTGAACTTTAATTAGGCGGGTTTTCAACACTGTCAACAGGACGAAATAATGGAAAGAATATTTATTGGAACTAAACAAAATTGAGATATTGCGACAGTATTTTTAAATAGGTAATTTAACTGCAGTTGTCTTTAATTTTGAAATGAGAGAGAGCGTAATAATTTTCTTTTAATGTCTTAACTGTTGCTGCAGGCAGTGCGATGACGTCAGCGGTGGTCCGGGCGGACGATGTGTGAAGTTAATCCTGGTTCGTGGCGTGGAGATAATGATGGATCCTCCTGTTTCATTAGTATTCCAGTTACGGCGGTGGTCCACGTCTCCGTTGTGGTCGAATCAGCCGGCAGCACTGGCGCGATAATAGTAGTTCCAGTGTGTGCGTTGTCGTTACGCCGCGACGTTTTATTACTAAAAGTTATCAATTACGCAGTGCGGGTAGGTCGGAATTATGCAGTGTCTTTAGTATTTACGATATATAGCCGGTTAATGCCGATATTTCGCACAGTTATTTCACCGTGTTGCTACAGGAAAACAACCACATGTGTTTATCACTATAACAGTCCGTTAAACATCAGTTCAGTTTACGTCGTCGTCTTTAAGACAGTTTGGACGATATAATAAATGTTTCTTGATCACATCACAGCACTGTTCTTTTACTTAACATTTTGGTTTGTTCCAATTTCACGCAGTTCTAACAGTTAGTGTCTCCACACAACAATGGCGTCTGATTCATTACAAGTTCACACAGCTTGTAAAGTCGTCACCGCAAATACTCGATATACTTTTTAGGTTTTACTGCTCACTTTATAATGCACGATCTCCTATTAACACAGCGGACGCACTGTAATTAATTGTTCCTCCGCGTATCACCGTCTTTCCCGCCGGACTTTGCCACGGTTTTTCACCCGCGAACCGGCCTCTTACCCAAGACCACCTACAATATATCAGACCACAACACAGAAACCAAGATGGCGGCCGTCTTAGGCCAAGTATTTCAGCGCTACCCTACTAATACGAATAATTTACAAACTTAATTAATGGAAAGTAGATTCTAAATTGCGTGAGAAATGTATTGTTATGTATTTTTCTATCTTCAAACTTAAATAAAAAGTTGTCACTAAAGCCACAAATTACGTAATAAGAACTATGACGAAGTAAAATTATGAGATGCAACTCAAAATCAAATCCAAAAAACTACTACAAAACACATGTAAATGGCATATTTGGACACTAATAATAATTTGCACAATAGAAGCTACATCCCCCCATGAACCATGGACCTTGCCGTTGGTGGGGAGGCTTGCGTGCCTCAGCGATACAGACAGCCGTACCGTAGGTGCAACCACAACGGAGGGGTATCTGTTGAGAGGCCAGACAAACGTGTGGTTCCTGAAGAAGGGCAGCAGCCTTTTCAGTAGTTGCAGGGGCAACAGTCTGGATGATTGACTGATCTGGTCTTGTAACAATAACCAAAACAGCCTTGCTGTGCTGGTACTGCGAACGGCTGAAAGCAAGGGGAAACTACGGCCGTAATTTTTCCCGAGGGCATGCAGCTTTACTGTATGGTTAAATAATGATGGCTTCCTCTTGGGTGAAATATTCCGGAGGTAAAATAGTCCCCCTTTCGGATCTCCGGGCGTGGACTACTCAAGAGGATGTCGTTATCAGGAGAAAGAAAACTGGCGTTCTACGGATCGGAGCGTGGAATGTCAGATCCCTTAATCGGGCAGTAGGTTAGAAAATTTAAAAAGGGAAATTGATAGGTTAAAGTTAGATATAGTGGGAATTAGCGAAATTCGGTGGCAGGAGGAACAAGACTTCTGATCAGGTGACTACAGGGTTATAAACACAAAATCAAATAGGGGTAATGCAGGAGTAGGTTTAATAATGAATAGGAAAATAGGAATGCGGGTAAGCTACTACAAACAGCATAGTGGACGCATTATTGTGGCCAAGATAGATACGAAGCCCACACCTACTACAGTAGTACAAGTTTATATGCCAACTAGCTCTGCAGATGACGAAGAAACTGAAGAAATATATGATGAAATAAAAGAAATTATTCAGATAGTGAAGGGAGATGAAAATTTAATAGTCACGGGTGTCTGGAATTCGAGTGTGGGAAATGGGAGAGAAGGAAACGTATTAGGTGAATATGGATTGGAGCTAAGAAATGAAAGAGGAAGCTGCCTGGTAGAATTTTGCACAGAGCACAACTTAATGATAGCTAACACTTGGTTTCAGAATCATGATAGAAGGTTGTATACATGGAAGAACCCTGGAGATACTAAAAGGTATCAGATAGATTATATAATGGTAAGACAGAGATTTAGGAACCAGGTTTTAAACTGTAAGACATTTCCAGGGGCAGATGTTGACTCTGACCACAATCTATTGGTTATGTCCTGTAGATTAAAATTGAAGAAACTGAAAAAAGGTGGGAATTTAATGAGATGGGACCTGGATAAACTGACTAAACCAGAGGTTGTACAGAGTTTCACGGAGAATGTAAGGGAACAATTGACAGGAATGAGGGAAAGAAATACAATAGAAGAAGAATGAGTAGCTTTGAGGGATAAAGTAGTGAAGGCAGCAGAGGGCCAAGTAGGTAAAAAGACGAAGGCTAGTAGAAATCCTTGGGTAACAGAAGAAATATTGAATTTAATTGATGAAAGGAGAAAATATAAAAATGCAGTAAATGAAGTAGGCAAAAAGGAATACAGACGTCTGAAAAATGAGATCGACAGGAAGTGCAAAATGGCTAAGCAGGGATGGCTAGAGGACAAATGTAAGGATGTAGAGGCTTATCTCACTAGGGGTAAGATAGATACAGCCTACAGGAAAATTAAAGAGACCTTTGCAGATAAGAGAACCACTTGTATAAACATCAAGAGCTCAGATGGAAACTCAGTTCTAAGCAAAGAAGGGAAAGCAAAAGGTGAGAGGAGTATGTAGAGGGTCTGTACAAGTGCGATGTACTTGAGGACAATATTATGGAAATGGAAGAGGATGTAGATGAAGACGAAATGGGAGGTACGATACTGCGTGAAGCACTGAAAGACCTGAGTCGGAATAAAGCCCCTGGAGCAGACAACATTCCATTGGAACTACTGATGGCCTTGGGAGAGCCAGTCCTGACAAAACTCCACCATCTGGTGAACAAGATGTATGAGACAGGCGAAATACCCTCAGACTTCAAAAAGAATATAATAATTCCAATCCCAAAGAAAGCAGGTGTTGACAGATGTGAAAATTACTGAACAATCAGTTTAATAAGCCACAGCTTCAAAATGCTAACACGAATTCTTTACAGACGAATGGAAAAACTGCTAGAAGCCGACCTCGGGGAAGATTAGTTTGGATTCCGTAGAAATACTGGAACGCGTGAGGCAATACTGACCTTACGACTTATCTTAGAAGAAAGATTAAGGAAAGGCAAACCTACGTTTCTAGCATTTGTAGACTTAGAGAAAGCTTTTGACAATGTTGATTGGAATACTATCTTTCAAATTCTAAAGGTGGCAGGGTAAAATACAGGGAGCGAAAGGCTATTTACAATTTGTACAGAAACCAGATGGCAGTTATAAGGGTCGAGGGGCATGAAAGGGAAGCAGTGGTTGGGAAGGGAGTGAGACAGGTTTGTAGCCTCTCCCCGATGTTATTCAATCTGTATATTGGGCAAGCAGTAAAGGAAACAAAAGAAAAGGTCGGAGTAGGTATTAAAATCCATGGAGAAGAAATTAAAACTTTGAGGTTCGCCGATGACATTGTAATTCTGTCAGAGACAACAAAGGACTTGGAAGAGCAGTTGAATGGAATAGACAGGGTCTTGAAAGGAGGATATAAGATGAACACCAACAAAAGCAAAACGAGGATAATGGAATGTAGTCGAATTAAGTCGGGTGATGCTGAGGGAATTAGATTAGGAAATAAGACACTAAAGGTAGTAAAGGAGTTTTGCTATTTGGGGAGAAAAATAACTGATGATGGTCGAAGTAGAGAGGATATAAAATGTAGACTGGCAATGGCAAGGAAAGCGTTTCTGAAGAAGAGAAATTTGTTAACTTCGAGTATAGATTTAAGTGTCAGGAAGACATTTCTGAAAGTATTTGTATGGAGTGTAGCCATGTATGGAAGTGAAACATGGACAATAAATAGTTTGGACAAGAAGAGAATGGAAGCTATCGAAATGTGGTGTTACATACGAATGCTGAAGATTAGACGGGTAGATCACGTAACTAATGAGGAAGTATTGAATAAGATTGGGGAGAAGAGAAGTTTGTGGCACAACTTGACCAGAAGAAGGGATCGGTTGGTAGGACATGTTCTGAGGCATCAAGTGATAACCAATTCAGTATTGGAGGGTAGCGTGGAGGGTAAAAATCGTAGAGGGAGACCAAGAGATGAATACACTAAGCAGATTCAGAAGGATGTAGGTTGCAGTAGGTACTGGGAGATGAAGAAGCCTGCACAGGATAGAGTAGCATGGAGAGATGCATCAAACCAGTCTCAGGACTGAAGACCACAACAACAAACAGAAGCTACATAGCAATAATAAATGAAGCGTGTAACTAAAGCTCAAAATTGTATTAAACAATATGCAGTTAATTCTAGCCACTGTCATTACGTAATATGTTAGATGTGTTCGATTTTGAGTACCTGTTGGATTTATTTGCTGCTCAGCTTGGCCACTTTGCGTTTTGTTATTTTTGCTGCAATGTCTTCATGAGTTCCTCTTTTTTGTTTGACTAGTGTTCGAGTAATTTCCTTTGAAACACACTTTTCATTCAACAGTTTTGTGTAATTATTAATAAAAATATTTGAAAGCATTGTAATACTTTTCTTGATTATTGTCTTTAAAGGAATATCACATTTGCACACATCACAGAGGTTATTAACGTTATTTTCAGACAATTCAGTTCCTAAGGCAAGTACTGCATCTCTGTGATTTTCAAGTTTTAGGAAATCTGGTTCATATGTGCTGCTAATCAGAACTCGAAAAAGTTTATATATATTACAACACATGAAATCATTATAGAAGAAGGACACTTCAATCCCCCACGATTCATTTGGTTGAAATAGGAAAGGAGTTCTTTGGTTTCACACTGCAACAAAATTTCATCCTGTGTCTGCAACATTTCTTCACAGCCTGAACATTTTACAACTTTTTGCAGCTTCTCAAGAACTGTTTTGCTGGTGTAGCTAGCAATACAAACCAAGACTTTCAAGTCTTCATCCATCATGGGAATGTTTGCTAGTTCCTCTAGAGCAGGTTCTAATTTATCTAAATTTTCATATGTTTGGTGTTTTATGCTGTAATTTACTTTTGCTGCAAAATCATTTAATGTACATTCACTATGTTTAGTAGATCTGAGCTTTAGTAGACTTATTACTTTCAGTTTCCTCTCAGATTCCAAGATTTGCTCTACTGAAACATTATGTGTGCAGAGACTTAGCCTTCTATAAGCTCCAAATCTTGCTTCCAAAGCATCAGTTTGGAATTTTGCTGTAAGAATATAAGACCAGTTGTAAGTGTTAAAAATGTATGTGCATAACTGAACTGTTGTTGCAAGTGTGTGAGAGAAAGCAGTATATGTTTCATTGGTTAATTTTCCATGAGTAGTCAATGCATGCCAGATATCAAGAAATATTTTCAAATTTTCAAGAAACACAAGTTTGGAGTCAGTAGGTCCAATTGTGGGGCGGCGAAGAAGTTGTCGAATGAGTTGTTTGAATGTTCATTTCACGTAACAGACTATTGCCGATGCAACATATGTGGGACGGCGAAGAAGTCGTTGTTTAATGTTGAATGAAAGTTGAACATTGCCACCTTAAATCACGCGAGCCTGGCAACTAATTTGGTGGCCAGTCAGAAAGCGAAGGGAAACTTACTGACCTTAGTTCCCAGTCTGCACGGCCACATTCCTGTACAGCCCAGCTAAACGAAAAATATCCATAGTTCTTCACGGGATTAGGGCTGCTTCAATAAAATTTAAAGTTCCAAACAAGATTTTATTATCTTAAAGGCTCACACAAATTACTCGAAACTTCTGAAAATGCTAAAGACATTAAATATTGTTAATTCAGCCAATCGTTTAATAGTTCAGAGGCGACTTCTACAGCAAGTTCCTCCCGAATAGTTCATTACTCTAACTAACGGTGCTCTATTAATAGTTCGCAATAATGTTAAAAAAAAAGATTAATGCTCGCCTTAAAAGTGGAGTTAGTCACCACTTGCCACGCGGAATTATACTTCACACGGACGGCACAATAACAGTTTGTTACCGAAGTCTAAACGATCCAGGACGGTGTACAGTCCTCGCGATTTTCAATGTCCGTTTACATTGCTAAGTACGCGCATGTCACAGCCCGCTATGACGTCACCCGAGGCGAGGCGCGATCGGACGTTAAGCTCGCGTGGACTAGGCGTTGGTCTAATGCGGAGTGAGCTTACTACTGCCTCTGCCGCTCTTTTTATATAGCTCCGGCGCGTACCGCCAAGAGAGCATCTGTTCTTTCCGTTCCTATGCAGATGCCTGCAGCCTCCAAATGATCGCTATCTCAGGCACATAATCTTAAATATCACATTTAATAATAGCTTTACAAACTTCTCAATTTTTGTATACATACATCTGAGCAGTACAGAAGCACGTAGAAAATCTCAGCCCGCTAAAATTAAAACTTTACTCTCTAGAATTTTTACAATGGAACTAACGGTAGATTGTTACCTCTGAACCATAGCTTTATCAAGACTTGTATCAGCTGTTAATTATGCTACAAGACTAAAACTTGGTGTAGCTTTGTTAATTGTCCTATCTGATCATTGGTCTTAAAGAATTTGTTTTATCATTAAAATTTAAAGTACTTAATCTATAATGCTTATGTACATTTTACTCACAAAAGTAGTTTTTACTAAATTACTAAAAAACTAGAAGAGGTAACTGATTGTGATATTTCCATTATTATTATTAGGGTGAACTGAAGCATCCTACCAATTTTCAATATTGTAGCTCTATTATTTCGCGCCTCTGATTTTTCCGAAAAACGCGGATTCTGGAGTCAATTTTAGTTTTATGGTTTTGGAAACCAGCACCACTCATTAATGACTTCTTACTGCACCTTCTCACCAAATTTTGGCTTCCTAGCGTCATTATTTAGCGCCTCCTATTTTTCTTTCAAAACGTGAATTTTACGTAAACTACTAATTTTATAACATTAAGATTTGTTACCTGAAACATTATTACATAGAACTATACTTTAACAAAGTTTTACACACAAATCTTAATTTTTACTTTTATGTTAAATGTGGTGCAATACTATATGCAGGCGCGTTACGATGACGTGACGCTACTAGCAGTGAACTAGGGTAAGTCCCGTGCACTCGCTCGCCTCTGTATCTTATACATGATACAGCGCTTGCTTTGCTTCACAATGATTGGGTTAGAATTGTCATCTGATGTGCATTTGCCTTTCATGGGATGCTGTACATTAGAAACTGTCCACCATTTAATGATTAATTTCAAAAACTGAATAATGGCATCAGAAATCTCAATCCCCCGACTTTTCAAAATTTCTAGTCCTGCCCCATTTTTAGAATCAAAAACACTGAGAGCAAGGGTAACATTCTGTCTCTCAATAGAAGTTGGATATACTGCGTTTCTCACTAGCTTTGTGGTAAGTTTCAACAGTTTATTTTTCTCAGAATTAAACAGTTTCCCAAAATCTGAAAACTTTGCTTCTCTGACAGTATATTCACATGCAGCATTCCCTTCATCACTGCGTAGAAAGGTATTGACGAAAGTAAATGTATCCTCAATATTTGCCCTTATGGAGGATTCATTTTTTTCCATTCAACCAGTTATTTCTGATACACTTAAGCAAGTGCACATTCTCAAACAGGAGAAAGAGAAATTTGGATGGAGCGACTGGATTTGTAATAAACGGCTGTAAAGTGCCACCACATATAAGCTGATACATTTTCCTATTAGTGCTATGGTTGTCTGTTACCAGGCATATAACATCATACTGAAGCTCATGCATTAACTTTAATACATCAATTGTCATTTTCAGTAGAGTATCAGCATTAACATTTTTTACAGGAAAGAGCGCTATCTACATCTTCATCCATACTCCGCAAGCCACCTGACGGTGTGTGGCGGAGGGTACCCTGAGTACCTCTATCGGTTCTCCCTTCTATTCCAGTCTCGTTTGGTTCGTGGAAAGGATTGTCAGTATGCTTCTGTGGCTATCACTTCTTTATAATCAGAATGTAAAGATGATGCCATGAAAACCTGCATTGTACCTGCTGTTGTAGTATCTGAAGTATTCTCAGCAACACCAAGTATCTTTCCTGCCTTATGAGAGAATTTTGAATTAACATGAACTTCATCTAGCATCACTGAAATTACCTTCTCACTTCCCTGAAGAAATTTAATTTTTTCCCTCAAAAAAGCTACCTGTTATGGACCAATACAAGGTTTATTTGGACCCATTTTGCATAGAAACTGCCTTAAATAGACAGGATGAGGTAATGTTAACACATTTGTTTTTCTCAAGTGATGGTAGGCACCGGGAAATGAAAAGCAAATGGTTGCTGCCCATATCAAAAGTTCAGGAGAATATCTACACTGCTTTGTTATTGCGAGTTGTAATTGCTCCAAAACAAATTCTATTTTAGGTGCTACTTCAGCGTCAAAATCACTACCAGCTTTTAGTGCTTGTTTGAGAACATTGACTAAAATTATATTCTTGTCAATGGTGCCAGTAGAGTTATCTGTGAAACCATTTAGGTGACTCACCAGATTACAGATTTCGTCTACTTGTCACGTTTAAAGTTCTCTTCCTCCCCAGGCTGTAGTATCCATTTCAAGGTTTCCGTAGGCAAACACACGTTTTTGTGAAACACTTTTACAGCCGGCCAAGTGGCCCAGCGGTTCTAGACGCTACAGTCTGGAACCGCGCGACTGCTACGGTCGCAGGTTCGAATCCTGCCTCGGGCATGGGTGTGTGTGATGTCCTTAGGTTAGTTAGGTTTAAATAGTTCTAAGTTCTAGGGGACTGATGACCACAGCAGTTAAGTTCCATAGTACTCAGAGCCATTTGAACCATCTTGAAACTCTTTTACTTCCAAGGAAGTTGATATCTTGAAGCACACTGAAACTAATGGCACATAACTGACTGAATCATACTTTAATTTAATGAAAGACACGTAGTCATTCTTTACTAAAGTTGTAAATGGACAAACATTCCTTTTCTGCACTTCGCTATTAAAATGCTGAAAGTCAGGTATATTGTCATTTTCGCACCACTTACTGAAACTACATTCATCACGTTCCAGTAGCTGTTGAACACGATCTTCAGGATTCTTCCTTTGCTTAGGAACTGGTACTGTGTGATAAGAAGGTTGATTAGGAAAGATGGTTGGAAACGCATCATTTGTTAGTTTTGGTATTTTTCGTGGCACACGTATTGGTTCACTACTTTCCACAGGAAAAATGTCTTCCGTCACCACAAACTTAGCTTCAAAATGCTTAATGCATACCACAGCTTTATCGTTCACTTCAAAATTATCCCTATGAATTAGTTTAATCCATTTGTCCCTAAATGCTGTTTCCTTGGGAAACTTAAATGTTGAGGTATCGTATGTTTTGCCGTAATTGGATTTACATCCTGGTACACAGCAGCTACGACCCATCGCAAGAACAGTTTACAATTTAAATTATGCCGAACTTACTACAGAATCTAGAAAATAAATACTAGCGTAGCACTTTTGACGACATTCACAGCATATAGCATAAATAACAGCTAGTAATAAGTGCTTTCGCTTCTCTTGAACGTCACGTATACAATGTTACACACACGCGTTATGGAAACACAAGCACGCTGGTTTGTTTCCCCCACGAATGCCGCCATATTGTCAACTATCGATATCTGCCTTAAGTTATGATTTATTGTAGGTGGTCTTGACTTACCACAACAACTCGCACGCTCCCTATCGATAGTCGTTCGCTCTATCTCTGACACAGTGCTTCCCCTAGCCTAGCCAAAGATATAAAACCAGAACATCCATATTCGCACAATTTAAAATATAAAACAGCAGCATAATGAATAAAGAAACAATGTGACGTATTAACAAATAAAGAATAGTTGAAATAAATGATACATACGTACTGTGACATGGTAATGCACAAAAGAAAAAAATATCGACTTTTTTTTACAAGGAGCAGCAACTTCCAAACTATCATCGAGTGGCAGAAGAGACTTAACGACAAATGCTGCCCAACAACGCCTCCTGTGAAGACGCCGCCACCTGGTTTAGGCCTCCCTTGCAGACAATGGTCCTCACTGAACAGAATCCGAACCAACGGTGGGAACTGTGCAGCCTCCCACTTCAAGTGGAACAGAACTTGAATGCCCGAGTGTGAGTGTGGCGCTACACAACAGACGATCCAGCACGTCATCACCGAATGCAGGGCAAGAAAGAACAATGGCAGTGCTAGTGACTTTGCTCTCGCGACTCCACGAAACTATAGACTACATTCGTAATCTAGACATACAAGTGTAAATTTCAATTATGACAGATGTTGTATCTCTAGCCATACGCTAAATAAATATGTGTATAGGGTGCTTCTGATTATGAATAATTTTATTGGTTTAAATATTAATACGGGTACATGATATTCAGCATATTTGCTTCTTAGTTGCATGTTACATGTGACACTTTGTCAGATATATGGTACTACGAACAGTGAGTTAGTTTGCAGACTATTAACGCCATAGGAATTTCATTTCGGCTGCATGTTGACCACACTAAATCAATTGCGGGTAAGGCAGATGTAAAGCGGAGATTCCTTGGAAGAATCCACAGGAAATGCAGTCGACCAGCAAATGATGTAGCTTACAAAAGAACGCTCATTCAACCAATGCCTGAATACTGCTCATCACTATGGGATGCATACCAGAGGGTACTGATGGAGCAAATAGGGAGGCCGGCCTTTGTGGCCCAGCGGTTCTAGGCGCTACAATCTGGAACCGCATGACCGCTATGGTCGCAGGTTCAAATCCTGCCTCGGTCATGGATATGTGTGATGTCCTTAGATTAGTTACATTTAGGTAGTTCTACGTTCTAGGGGACTGATGACCTCATAAGCTAAGACCCATAGTGCTCAGAGCCATTTGAACCAAATAGAGAACATACGACCAAATGCAAGTTTACTTAGCTAGCGTAAAAGTGTTACAGAGACGAGCAATCAACTTAAATGGCAGACACTGCAGGAGACGAGTTCTGCATCAGGGTGTGGTTTTTTTTTACATGCCTGGTACGATTGTTTCGCACCTTAAAATCCGGTTCGTATGTACAATTTTATCCAAATGAAGAACAACTGGAGCGGATTTATTCATAATGAAAAATTTATTCTGAGAGAGTATGTTCCTCGAATAGTCCTATGTATCCCTCCTATGTATATCTCGCGGAAAGAACATGAAGGTGCAGTTAGAGAGATACGCAGAGGCTCTCCGGCAGTCGTTCTTCCCTCTAACTAGTCGCGACTGGGACAAGGAAGGGATGAAGTGGTGTCTACATTTATAAGCACACGAATATTTTGGAAATGCTTGGCGGAGTATTCATCGAACTACTTTCACGCTATTACTCTACTGTTCCATCATCAAACAGCGCACTGGAGAAACGAACACATAAATATTTACGTGCGAGCTCTGATATATATTATTTTACTACAATGATCATTTCTCATTACGTAGCGGACTACAAAATATTTACACCTTCGGAGCAGAAAGATGGTGATCGAAATTTCGTGAAAGTATTTCGCCACAACGAAAAATGCCTCTGTTTTTGTGATCACTACCTCAACTAGCGTATCACATCTGTAATCCTCTCTCCTCTATTGAGTGATAATACAAAACGAGCTGCCCTTCTTTGAGCATTTTCGATGCCCTCCATCAATCGTACTCTAGCAGAGGCTGGAAATACGTTTTGTGGGCAGTCTCGTTAGTGGATTTGTTGCATATTCTACGTTTTCTGGCAATAGATACAGTGTCTGGTTCGCCTTCCCTGAAACTTTATCTAACAATTCCAATTTAAGTTGTTCGTAATTGTTATCCATTGGTATTTACGAAGGACGTTCCGAAAATAAGTTTCGTTATTGTTTTTTACAGTGGAACTGTACTGCCAAAAACAAATACTCCGTGATATAATGAACTACACACGTTGCACTATGTTTGGATATAATCGCCGCAGACGATGAGGAATTTGTCGTAAAGTACAATCAGTCTGAACAGAGCGCTCTGATAAAACTCTGTGCCCTGTCATGCAAGGAATTGTCGCACAGCCTGCTCGACCTCAGCGTGCATGTGGACGACGCCCATTTCGACCTTCGTCCTCCACACTCTGTCTTCCTTCTCTGTAGATGAAACACTGCTAGCAGTCATTTGACGAGACATGACCTCTTCACTATGCACTGTCTGTAGGCGTCAATGGATGACAGACACACTAGTCCCACGGGCCCATACATACCGGATATCAGCACGCACTTCTATTAGCGCCCACGTTGGCTGTATATGTCTCTCTGCCATCCTGATGGGTACCCTCTCTTCTTCGGCGCTCTGCGCATGCTTCATTCCTCTTACACTGACGCCGTTTCCGTCGATGAACCAGCAATGGGTGCGGATTCATATGGCATTCGTTCGTGTCATCTGATGTACTATCGCCGGCCGGTGTGGCCGAGCGGTTCTAGCGAGCGGTTCTAGGCGCTTCGCTCCGGAACCACAGGTTAGAATCCTCCTTTAGGCATGGATGTGTGTGATGTCCTTAGATTAGTTAGGTTTAAGTAGTTCTAAGTTCTAGGGGACTGATGACCATAGATGTTAAGTCCCATAATGCTCATAGCCATTTTGAACGTTCCTTGTACCTGAATTGACGCCTTTAAATTTGTGTGATTTATCGTGTACACGATATTTAACGGATGCCGTAACCTCCCTTTTCCTAATCGGCCTACTGGATTGCTCTATAACTGGCCGTGATCGCATATGCCTAAAGAAATTTTACAGTGAATAAGGCTATCGGTACCAATGGAAAGCCGGCCGCGGTGGTCTCGCGGTTCTAGGGCCGCAGTCCGGAACCATGCGACTGCTACGGTCGCAGGTTCGAATCCTGCCTCGGGCATGGATGTGTGTGATGTCCTTAGGTTAGTTAGGTTTAAGTAGGTCTAAGTTCTAGGGGACTAATGACCACAGCAGTTGAGCCCCATAGTGCTCAGAGCCATTTGAACCATAGGAAAATAACGCCGGTTAGTTGGAGGAAAGTGTAAAACAGACACTTCTGCAGGAAGAATCTGTTCTAAACTTAAGCTAAATACTGGTAATTTTGAAATGGGTGGAGAATAGTGCAATCGCTCATGAACCGTACGAGGGTGTTCGAATGGTTCAAATGGCTCTGAGCACTATGGGACTTAACATCTGAGGTCATCAGTCCCCTAGAACTTAGAACTACTTAAACCTAACTAACCTAAGGACATCACACACATCCATGCCCAAGGCAGGATTCTATCCTGCGACCGTAGCAGTCGCGCGGTTCCGGACTGAAGCGCCTAGAACCGCTCGGTCACAGCGGCCGGCACGCAAGGGGGAAATAGGGTATATTTATACAAAATTTACTGATAACACAAAGAAAACACTGATTACCTAAAAAGGCCATAATTAAGCGGTCGCCAGCCCGCTAGTGCAATCTGTCTTAAGAAATGTAATGGCAAAGAAACTTAAGCAAGTAATCACTGGTGTAACAACTGAAGATTGTCACACTTTTCCACAGCACAACATGTAACATTGTGTGATTGCCTTATCATTTTAAATCATTCACTAATCGAGCAGTCGCTCGGCAACAGCTACAGTTAGCAAATAATGTTGAGAGAATGTCAAAGGTGAACGACCTGTGATGTAACATGTTTATTGTTGAAGCGACGTCAGAGATGCAGTGAGTTATTGACTTTGAAAACCGCGGCGCGAAAAACGGACAGAAGAAGAGCACTTTTACACTTTTCTTTTTGGTGTACGAGATATTCTCGAGAAACAGTTACTCAGTTACTCATTCTTCTCCTGTCTCTTGTAACTTGTGTCGAATGCGCATGTCTTGCCGCCGTATTATTATCGTTAAAAATAATAGTAGTGTAAAGTAAAAGTGCAATACTAAAATTGCAATACTGCATAGCAGTATATTTATTGTGCGACGTGTATGTGAAAACGTCAAAGGAATTATTGTCATTACCAGAAGAGAAGTGCCAGTCAAAACGGCATCCATGTTAAAATTGTAGTGTAAGTTCATCTATTAATTGCCATAAATTCAGATTAAATGGAATTGGTGTATGGACTTTTTATTTAATATAGAATGTATGTCTCACTCCTTCATGAAGTTATTTAATTTTCTTTATGTTTCTGCCAAATAGAGAGTTCACAGTCACGAATTCTTTCGTCGAAATCGGACGGAAGTTGTATGCGGCGAAATATTTTCTCCGCGCCACATTCTACTGGTAAATGCATGATAAACTACGGTCCCTTAGGAAATTCATGTTGAGCTATCCAAAAATAATTATATTTTGAATAAGAATTTACTCTCCTCTGCAATGCAACTTCCGAGTGATCAGACGATCCAACAGGAAACAGCCGCACACGGTCGGCGTTCGCAAATATACACTCCTGGAAATTGAAATAAGAACACCGTGAATTCATTGTCCCAGGAAGGGGAAACTTTATTGACACATTCCTGTGGTCAGATACATCACATGATCACACTTACAGAACCACAGGCACATAGACACAGGCAACAGAGCATGCACAATGTCGGCACTAGTACAGTGTATATCCACCTTTCGCAGCAATGCAGGCTGCTATTATCCCATGGAGACGATCGTAGAGATGCTGGATGTAGTCCTGTGGAACGGCTTGCCATGCCAGTTCCACCTGGCGACTCAGTTGGACCAGCGTTCGTGCTGGACGTGCAGACCGCGTGAGACGACGCTTCATCCAGTCCCAAACATGCTCAATGGGGGACAGATCCGGAGATCTTGCTGGCCAGGGTAGTTGACTTACACTTTCTAGAGCACGTTGGGTGGCACGGGATACATGCGGACGTGCATTGTCCTGTTGGAACAGCAAGTTCCTTGCCGGTCTAGGAATGGTAGAACGATGGTTTCGATGACGGTTTGGATGTACCGTGCACTATTCAGTGTCCCTTCGACGATAACCAGAGGTGTACGGCCAGTGTAGGAGATCGCTCCCCACACCATGATACCAGGTGTTGGCCCTGTGTGCCTCGGTCGTATGCAGTCCTGATTGTGGCGCTCACCTGCACGGCGCCAAACACGCATACGACCATCATTGGCACCAAGGCAGAAGCGACTCTCATCGCTGAAGACGACACGTCTCCATTCGTCCCTCCATTCACGCCTGTCGCGACACCACTGGAGGCGGGCTGCACGATGTTGGGGCATGAGCGGAAGACGGCCTAACGGTGTGCGGGACCGTAGCCCAGCTTCATGGAGACAGTTGCGAATGGTCCTCGCCGATACCCCAGGAGCAACAGTGTCCCTAATTTGCTGGGAAGTGGCGGTGCGGTCCCCTACGGCACTGCGTAGGATCCTACGGTCTTGGCGTGCATCCGTGCGTCGCTGCGGTCCGGTCCCAGGTCGACGGGCACGTGCACCTTCCGCCGACCACTGGCAACAACATCGACGTATTGCGGAGACCTCACGCCCCACGTGTTGAGCAATTCGGCGGTACGTCCACCCGGCCTCCCGCATGCCCACTATACGCCCTCGCTCAAAGTCCGTCAACTGCACATACGCTTCACGTCCACGCTGTCGCGGCATGCTACCAGTGTTAAAGACTGCGATGGAGCTCCGTATGCCACGGCAAACTGGCTGACACTGACGGCGACGGTGCACAAATGCTGCGCAGCTAGCGCCATTCGACGGCCAACACCGCGGTTCCTGGTGTGTCCGCTGTGCCGTGCGTGTGATCATTGCTTGTACAGCCCTCTCGCAGTGTCCGGAGGAAGTATGGTGGGTCTGACACACCGATGTCAATTTCCAGGAGTGTATTTCCACTGCTGATTATAGCTATATGTTGCAGCGCAAAAGAAACATATTGTTATAATTAGCGACTACGAACGGGGACATTTATAACAGTATGTTTATGTATACACATTACGTAAACATATCGTTATAAACAGTTAATGACAAAATAAATGAATCAGAAAGCACTGAGTTTGCAGTTACTTATTCCGAAAAACTAAATTTTGCAAATAACATTGAACGAAGTTACTGGTTAAGTAAATGGCTGGCGTAACGTAAACTTTATTATGTAAAAAATAGCTTTCATAACCTCAGTGCAAGGGAATGCAAAATTTGGAAAAAGACAAGCAATTTATTTTGGATTGTTGAATGATTGAACTGAATTTACTTTAAGCAAATGAACAATTGGTTTTACTTTTAAAATAACAACAATAAAATACATACCAAGCAGAAGTCACTCGCTAAGCTAAATAGAGAATGAATGAATTTGCAGCTCTTAATTTGTGCTGTATCTTTAGTTATTAGTTTTTCCAGCGAGATTTTTCTTTACTTTAAGTAGCCTCTGTTCAAATGGCTCAAATAGCTCTGGGCACTATGAGACTTAACATCTGAGGTCATCAGTCCCCTTAGCCTCTGTCATGCAATACAAGAATGGCAAGTTACTGATACAGAAAATTTAGATTGAAAATGATCATTATCAAACACACAAAACTGACAGTAAATATTTGATCAGTTTTCATATTCTTACTACACTCGGTGATTGCATGGAAAGGAAAGGGACCCACTTGTTAATAATGTCTGAGAATAATGACAACGCAGGTGCCCTACACGTTTTAACTATTGCAAGTTATTCAAGTTATTCATTCTTTGTGCAATAAATGTTGCTGGGAAATGTCAACGTAAGTTTATAAGTTTTCGCTGAACAGTCTTACGCCCCAGAATGTAGCCGACGACGATGCTGAGATGCCGTTGTTGCTGCTGCTGCTGCTGTTCAGTAAGAACCCTGAGTCGTCTTCAGAGCTACAGATAATTACGGGACAGGCAGTAGTTGGAACTGCAGTTTCCTCCGCTGTCCACTCCTACCGTGCTCTCAATACTCGCGGGGTAACAAATCGGGCGCGTCTGCACTGGCGCGAGCGTAGCTGCACACCGCGGCGGCGGGAGCTCCCAACAAACACTTCAGCACTCACGCAAAGATGAACAACGGCAGAGCTACTACCATTTTGTCGTTGCTATCGATTCATTTCACAAAGTTCCCTTGCCTATTGATCAGCAATTTACAATATTTTCATTATAATTACAATCAATTATATATAGTCAAAAATAAATATACTAGTACATCGATTACGTATTAAATACAATTTCTGTAATACACAAACAACTCTGTTCGAAGAACATCCTCAACTGAGCATTATACCAGAGGCTGAAAATAGAGCTTCAGTTGTAAATTTCTTTTATTACCACGCGGCCGGTTTCGGCTCTCATCAGCCCATCCTCAGGTGTCGCAACTGTGCTGTGACCCCCGAGCGCCGCGGTGGACGTGTACTAGGCGCCGTGTGCTACCCAATGAGCGCAGAACAGGAAGTCGTGATAATAAAAGTGATAGTATAAGAAATTTACAACAGAAGCGGTATTCTCAACCTCTGGTTCTGTAATGCAGCTTATAGCTTCAGGATCAAAAATACGGAGCATGTTATCAACGGATATTACACGGCGAAAATTATGGATGGTGTAGAAGGTATTTTATCTGCATTTTCGGTGTTACTCATTTGAGTGACCTCACAGTTTTCATTATTTAGGGTAACTGCCACCTTTCAAACCATGCAGATGTCATGTCTAAATCAATTTGCTATTGGTTTTGATCTTCTGATGACACGAAATGCTCTTATGGCATTATTGGCCGGGAGGCTCCATACGGGGAAGTTCGGCAGCCGTATTGCAAGTCCTTTTTAGTTTACACCACTTTGGCAACTTCTGAGCCAATGATCATGAAATGATGATGAAGGAGACAAAGACCCAGTCATCTCTAGGCAGAGAAAAATCATGGACGCCCCTTTGAGTCGAATCCGGGACCCCCTGCGCGGGAAGCAATAACGCTACCGCAAGACCACGACCACTGATTACTATAAGAGACGGTAAATGACACCTTGCTCTACAGAAAATCTAAGATGGATGCTCAGATTATCGCCTAAATCGTGTATATAGATTAGGAATAGTGAAGGGCCTATAATTTCTGCACGAATCCAGTCACATAACTGATACGATACTCCGTAGGAACGCAATATAATTTATTTCCAAAATATACTCTCTTTCAAGAGTGCTAATCCCTCAAGGTACGTAGGAGAAACTCTGTGGAGGTTAGAAGGTAGGAGATGAAGTTGTGGCGAAAGTATGGGAGTTTGCGTTGTAATTCGATAGGTCAATGGGTAGTGCACTTTCCACGAAAGGTTAAGATCCCAGGTTCGAGTGGTGATCTGACAAACAACTTTAATCTGCCAGGTAGTTTCTAATCAGCGCACACTCCAAGGCATTCTAGAATATTTGGTGTCATAATTTCACTAAGCATTTAACGTTTTTGCGCTGCATAAGCTGCAACTTTCTAAATAACAATTCTTCTACGTAATGGAATTTGCTCATAGGGAACTGTATGAGAAATTTTTTAACAACATTATTCACTCCTTCCAGAGCCAATCAATTTTAATGTAGACAAATGAGGTAATGTTCTGCTTCTGTTGTGTAACTGTGAATGACATTACTCCTTCTCGACTCTATATGTGCAACGCATTTCACGAGAAAAATACTACTGTGGTGTTGTAGTTATTATACGTACTGAAACACTTGTCTACGAGGTGATAGGGAGTGAACATCACCTATTGTTCTTAGGGTATACTTTTCCGCAACGAAGGAGTTCCTTAAAATAATCTACCCCGACAAACAATTCCCAATGTTATTACTGTATGAAAATAAGCAAAGTGTGTTAACTTATTGATTTGTTTCTCTACAAGGTGTCCAATAATTCTAAGTTCAAAAGTGGCCTTAAAATTATTTTTTTTCGGTATCACGAAAACCTGCTCATAATGCTTCGTGAACGGTCTTCTGGCACAGAAGATGCGAACTCTCAGCTCACAACTCATCCATACCGTCGGTATCATGCAGATAGTGTGAGGAAATAACTGGGCGTACAAGCATTTGTTTCTACCATGCTCCATCCCTAAATTTGGAAAGTAGGGAGGATTGATATAAGATGGGATAAAGTACTCTCTGCTCCACACATACCGTGATTTGCAGGGTACAGATGTGGGTGATCACACCCATAACGATTTTATGAACCAGCCCCATCTGGGTTCATTTCCAGAAATACGAGGGGCTGCTGGCAAGTCCTTGGCCTTACGAAGAAAAAATGCTGTTCTCGTATGAAAAACAATAAACATCTATTCAGCTTTTTTTCCGTTGAGCACAACACATTTATACCTTTGTTCCAGCTTCTTTAACACAAAATACAGATTTCAATTGTACAGCAAACTACTCATCTACAACCATTTCGGGCTTCTTCAATGTGCAGAAATCAAATTCTATTGCTGTTTCTAGAAGTCTTTTAACAGATTAGTCTAAGTGGGCCAATCCCGGTGAATAAGGTGGATGTTTGAGGTTTCGAAGTGCAGATTTGGCATTTTTGCTGCATGAAGCCTCCTTGTCTATTTTAAACTTCTTTGGCGTGGGGGATCACTGAGTCTCAATTCTTTGATCTCTGGACCATAAGTATATATCCATGTTCCATTCATGGTGACGAGACGATCCAAAAGTGTAACATAATCCCGGCGAAACTGGGCCAAAACTGGCTGTGAAGCAACCACTGTTCACGGCTTTGGTTTGCATTGTCACATTGTGGAACGTATTTGGTTGAGAGCTTTCCCATGTCCTAAATCACATGAATAATATTACCCACACATTCGCGGGATATGCCCAGATTCTCTGCTAACTTTCCAGCATTTTTCCTTTGATCATCCAGCATCATAGAATGGACAGCATCCACGGTTTCCGAAACTGTGACTTGGTTGACCTACAAAGACGCTCTTCACTTTTAGTACTGAAATGCCTGCTTTCTTTAGAGCAGGGCCTCCCAACGTGTGGTCCGCTGACCCCTTAGGGGTCCGCCGGCTCTTTCTAGGGGGTCCGCGGCCACCTTTCACCAAATCGTGTAAAAAAAAAAAGAGAGAGTAAAATTATTGAATAAAAATGTGAAAATCAAATTCATCACAATTTTTTTTTCGAGTGAAAAACATGTGTACTTTTACTTCAGGCCCTACTCCCAAGCAGCCTTTGCGGTTCCTAAGTGAGAACGCATACACAGTTTAGTGTTGGAGAATGCAGCTTCTCTGATCGACTGTTTCGCAAGACGCGGGTCGTTTGTGCGCCGGCTCAAGGCTCTAGATACGTTGAAACCTTTTACGCATGCGCGGAGCGAGCTTTGTCGACCAGTCACAGCGCTCGCTGGCACGTATATGGTCCCAGGTATCATTAAATGTTAAACTTGCTTTCTCAGTGCACTACCTGTTTCATAAGTCGATTTTTGACCAGTTCATTACTTCTAACATGGGTCGGTGGCTTAAGTCACGATCACTGAAGAAGGGTGCGGTTTCTCCATCGCCTTCACAACAAGGGAAGGGAAGTTTCCATTTGAAATGAATGAGGGAGGACGACCAAAGGAAGAACAATCACAAGAAGGTCCACAGCCAGATTTATTATGTGAACAGGCTGCAAGTACTCCATTGGTTGCAAAAGCCTGTGGAAGTGGAATAACCAAGAAGCGTAAGTACAACGTAAGCTATTTAGAAGGGGGCTTTATGGAGACAAAGGTGGGCAAAGCTCAGTGTGCAATTTGTACGCGAGTCCTTCCGAACAATTCAAAGGTTCCAGTTAAATTGCGCCGTCATTTTGAAGGTACTCACCCGGATTTCCAGCCCATCGATTTTTTTCAAAAGGAAGAGTGCTGAACTAGCTCCTTCTCAGAATTGCATGAAAACACATGCAAAAATAATTAATGAAAATTCAATAAAAACTTCTTTCTTGGTAAGTTATCGAGTGGCAAAAACAGGCAAAGCTCATACCATTGAACAAAATCTCATAAAGCCGCGTGTTAATAGTATTGTTTCTTACATGCTAGACGAAAAGGCAGTAAAGCTTGTATCTTCGGTGCCATTATCAAACAATACTGTAAAGAAACGCATTGTTGACATGTGAAATGATGTGAAAGACACTCTTGTTTCTCGCATCCAACACAATTCATTTTCTCTGCAGACAGATGAATCCACTGATGTTGCAGGATTAGCGATTTTATTGGCTTTTGTTCGTTATGAATATTCTGGATGTTTTGAGGAGGACCTCTTATTGTTCAGACCACTCCTTGGCAACACAACATGTGCTGAAATATTCCGTCTATTGGATGATTTTTTAAGGACTAACGAAGTTTCATGGTCTAACTGCATAGATGTGTGCACAGATGGTGCAAAAGCTATGACGGGTCCTACAGTCTACATCTACATGACTACTCTGCAATTCACATTTAAGTGCTTGGCAGAGGGTTCATCGAACCACAATCATACTATCTCTCTACTATTCCACTCCCGAACAGCGAGCGGGAAAAACGAACACCTAAACCTTTCTGTTCGAGCTCTGATTTCTCTTATTTTATTTTGATGATCATTCCTACCTATGTAGGTTGGGCTCAACAAAATATTTTCGCATTCGGAAGAGAAAGTTGGTGACTGAAATTTCGTAAAAAGGTCTCGCCGCGACGAAAAACGTCTATGCTGTAATGACTTCCATCCCAACTCGTGTATCATATCTGCCACACTCTCTCCCCTATAACGCGATAATACAAAACGAGCTGCCCTTCTTTGCACCCTCTCGATGTCCTCCGTCAATCCCACCTGGTAAGGATCCCACACCGCGCAGCAATATTCTAACAGAGGACGAACGAGTGTAGTGTAAGCTGTCTCTTTAGTGGACTTGTTGCATCTTCTAAGTGTCCTGCCAATGAAACGCAACCTTTGGCTCGCCTTCCCGACAATATTATCTATGTGGTCCTTCCAACTGAAGTTGTTTGTAATTTTAACACCCAGGTACTTAGTTGAATTGACAGCCTTGAGAATTGTACTATTTATCTAGTAATCGAATTCCAACGGATTTCTTTTGGAACTCATGTGGATCATCTCACACTTTTCGTTATTTAGCGTCAACTGCCACCTGACACACCATACAGCAATCTTTTCTAAATCGCTTTGCAGCTGATACTGGTCTTCGGATGACCTTACTAGACGGTAAATTACAGCATCATCTGCGAACAACCTAAGAGAACTGCTCAGATTGTCACCCAGGTCATTTATATAGATCAGGAACAGTAGAGGTCCCAGGACGCTTCCCTGGGGAACACCTGATATCACTTCAGTTTTACTCGATGATTTGCCGTCTATTACTACGAACTGCGACCTTCCTGACAGGAAACCACGAATCCAGTCGCACAACTGAGACGATACCTCATAGCTCCGCAGCTTGATTAGAAGTCGCTTGTGAGGAACGGTGTCAAAAGCTTTCCGGAAATCTAGAAATACGGAATCAACTTGAGATCCCCTGTCGATAGCGGCCATTACTTCGTGCGAATAAAGAGCTAGCTGCGTTGCACAAGAGCGATGTTTTCTGAAGCCATGCTGATAACGAAAATAAAAAAAAAAAAAACGCCAAGAATTGCAGCAGTAGTCATTGTGCACTCCACACATACCCTTTAGCTGCGAAACAAATGCCTGTTTCGTTCAAGAAAGTTTTAGATGAATCCATTCAAATTATTAACTACATAAAATCAAGGCCGTTGAAGTCAAGACTTTTCACAATGCTGTGTGAAGATATGGGAAGTCTTCTTCGTTCCCTGCTTCTCCACACAGAAGTGAGGTGGCTCTCACGTGAGAATGCACCCTCTCGGTTGTACGAATTAAGATTGGAAGTCTTAGCTTTCCTTTTGGAGCATAACACGAAATTAGCAGACCTCATTAATGACGAAAATTGACAGTGTATTCTTGTACTTGTCTATTTGTCAGATATTGTCTCGAACACGAACGAAATGAATATTTCAGTCCAAGGGCAAAGTGGAACAAAGGTCACTGCTATAGACAAATTTCGAGCATTGAAGAGGAAAATCAATTTTTGGGCAGAGAGTGTCGAGGAGGGGGCTCGAGTGTTTTCCTCTTCTCAAGGAGTTTTTGGAAAACAAAGCATTCGCGCTTGGGAAGAATTTGTTTCATCAAATCCTGGAACCTCTCCGAAGCTTGATGTCATTGTTGGAGCATTATTTCCCAACAGCTGACGATGAGAAGCTGCAGAAATACGAATGGGTGGTCAACCCATTCACTGTATCCAAAAAGCCGAACATATTATCATCAAATGAATGCGGGTTGTTGATAGAAGTTCCCACAGACCCTACCATGAAATCAAGTTTTGACATTAACGGTTACACACACTTTTGGATCCGTTTGGATAACAAGAAATACTACCCTCTTGTTGAAAAGGCAAAACGTGTACTTCTTCTGTTTGCCACAACATACACGTGTGAATCTGGATTCTCGATCTACGCTGCCCACAAAACTAAGTATCGAAGCAGTCTAGATGCGGAACCAGACATCCGTCTCCAGTTGTAAAGAAATGAACCCAAGTTTTCAAAATTGTGTCAGCAGAAACACCCTCAGCCATCACATTAGGATTCCATTGTTATTCCTCCAGACTCGTCTATAGTAAAGAAGAAAGCATTTTTCTTCGTAGATGCTCAGTAAACGTACCTGAACTATAACTCTGTAGGAATTTTGTTTCTGTCTTCTATCATTTACAAAATAATTATTAATTTAATTCTGTTGGCATTGATATTTTTGTTACGAAAATTAAAATGATTTCTAAAGCTAATTTCTTTTATTTACAATATATTCCGTCCTCTCAGTTAAAAACATGGCCTGCCTATACTTCAATTACAGTTACTTGCTATTACTGTGACACTTTATTGTGGCAACTGGCTGTGAGCGTAAAAAATGAGAACTTTTTACGTGCCACCTTGTAAAAGGTAAACCTCCGTTGCTAGAATTGTTTCCTTTGAGGAAAAAAGTCTTACGTTCTGTGAAATGCTTTGTCTTCATATATAGAAATAAGAGAGTCCGTTTATTTGTTTTCCTAATTTGTTTACAGTCGAGGCTGACTGCCACGGCCGGCCGGAGTGGCCGAGCGGTTCTAGGCGCTACAGTCTGGAACCGCGCGACCGCTACGAACGCAGGTTCGAATCCTGCCTCGGGCTTGGATGTTTGTGATGTCCTTAGGTTAGTTAGGTTTAAGTACTTCTAAATTCTAGGGAACTGATGACCTCAGCAGTTAAGTCCCACAGTGCTCAGAGCCATTTGAGCTGACTGCTACAATATAGTGCCCAAGTAGCAGTTGAAGTCGTCAGCTGTGGCTAAACTAGACCAAAGGCTATTGATACTTCGGGGGAGGGGGGAGGGGTCATTGGGAAAATGGCACTTGCATCAAGAAGCTTTCAGTTCCCATGGGTTTCGCTCTGAAATTTAAAGTTACTGTGCTCTTGACTAACTAGAGGTCCGCCATGGATTTTCGACTGAAGAAGGGGTCTGCCAGCTGAAAGAATTGGGAATCCCTGCTTTAGAGCAACCTAATTCTTGATAACGGAGCAGGAAGACAAGTTACCACCCATTGTACTAGACATATCATCATAAATTTCTTTGGCAGTCTTCCCTTTAAAAGATGATTCTTAATCACTTCACGACTCTCTTTCATTGTGAATTCTCTATTTTCTTACGCCTTGTTTACTTCAAACCTGCTCAGAAAAATAAGGACCAATGTTATCGCTATGCAGTTATCACGTATAATGCAAAGAACAAGATTAATGCTAAAACATTAGAATTAATCTAAAACATTTTAACAGGGGAAAGCCCGGGACTTATCACAAGCCTCTCGTACATTTGTGTTGCACGATCGGTCAAAGACCCTTGGAAGGGATTAAACAGGTCTCTGACTACACATTCCACTATTGACACTGTCTTTATCTTCAGAAGGTACACTGATCACAGGGGCCGGTTGTATGGACTCTACCAGTACAGGATCGATGTGTTAAGTGGAGGATCCGCGCTCTCCCTGAAGCGAATGTGCTGACGTGTTGCCTACACCGGCAGGAGAACGTGCTCGCGGAGCGGGTAGCAAACACTTTGCCGTAGGCGCAGCCTCATTCTAAATTCTGGCACCTCGCTCCACGGCATATATTTCCATAGCAGCGCCGCTCAACGCGAAAAAAAGGGAAAAGAGCTTGAGGTGTGGAGCACCCTCCTGTACGGCGTTCAGTGCTCCCAGAGTCGATGGGTGAAAATTCCGTCTTGTAGCGTCCCTCAGTCCTGACGAAGGAAGCAGTGATAGCAGTGAACACATCCCCTCGGTGACACATCAGTGGCTGGCGGTCTGTAACAGCGCCGTTGATTTTTGGGGCATTTATGTAGAACTGTCTTGAGCTAAAGGTCTAGAAATACGATTAAACGTCAAATAAGATACAACAGAATCCATCGTTTCTATACAAACGATGTTTCAGGAGAAAAATCTTTAATTAGGATACGACATTAGAAGCTATTTCGAATAAACCATTCCATAAAACACATGAACAGTTTTTATTGGCTACAGAAACACAGCTGGTTAGAGAGACAAGTTTTCATTTCACGCTTTTACTCCTGTTGATATGAGTTCATTTGCCGATTGTCATTTTTGTTGAAATTCCAGTTCTGAAGTTGCGCTTAAGTTCACATACTTGAATTTTTCAACTGTGACTCTATGGCCAATTCTACCATATCACTCAAGCATACCGTACGTGTCTACAAATTCTGAGTATGCCGGTATGATGTTCTAAACACTTCTAACGTACTGTTTCTACTCTGAAAATGTGAAAACTCCAGTTTTTTTAAAATGCAGATTAATGATCTAATATAGAATGCAATAAAATATACAAATTCGTTATTCACGCTAATGCTCTGTGTTATGTTGCATCAATCTTTCCGATATGATACGGTTCTGCACGCAGTTTTAAGCTGCAGCAAGTTTCAAAACACCACACACTCAACAGTATAGCAAAAGAATCATTGAGGAAACAACTCTCAAAGAATGTGGCTGAGCGATTTCTCTTCGATATCCTTCCATCCAGAAGAGAAATTTGTTAACATCGAGTATTGATTTAAGTGTCAGGAAATTGTTTCTGAAAGCATTGTATGGAGTGTAGCCATGCATGGAAGTGAAACATGGACGATAAATAGTTTGGACAAGAAGAGAATAGAAGCTTTCGAAATGTGGTGCTACAGAAGAATGCTGAAGATTAGATGGGTAGATCACATAACTAATGAGGAGGTATTGAATAGAATTGGGGAGAAGAGGAGTTTGTGGCACAACTTGACCAGAAGAAGGGATCGGTTGGTAGGACATGTTCTGAGGCATCAAGGGATCACCAATTTAGTACTGGAGGGCAGCGTGGAGGGCAAAAATCGTAGAGGGAGACCAAGAGATGGATACACTAAGCAGATTCAGAAGGATGTAGGTTGCAGTAGGTACTGGGAGATGAAGAAGCTTGCACAGGATGAGTAGCATGGCGAGGTGCATCAAACCAGTCTCAGGACTGAAGACCACAACAACAACAACATCCTTCCTTACAGGTGTGCTGTTACCGGAAGGTATGCTGGACGACTTCTGTGTGAAGTTTGGAAGTCAGGAGATGAGATGCTGACAGGAGTAAAGGTTTTTGGGATATGTAGCTTACCTGGAAAGGACTTTGTACGCTAAAAGCATCAGCTTCGGTGTGTGGGCCTGACTACAACGTTCCCAGCTGGGAGAAAATTACATAAGCAATGGAGAATCAGAGGTAGTGGGCACTTAAGGAAAGAGGACTGATGTTTCTTCGTCTTCCTCTTCTTTTCCACTTCAAGGAGAAGGCTTACAGCCTATTGTCCTATGCAGAAGTCATCTGTTTCTCGATTCGACTTTATCTCTCTTTCCTGTTCGGATATAATTGATTGCTTGTTTAGCCATCATGTCTTCATCCAGTCTTCGATATATTGTTTCCGTTTAGTGCATCTTTTTTTAAATCATACAATACATACAAAACGTGTAATGTGTTGAAGTGTAGGTATTTTTATGTGTTGTTTCTTAGTAAGTATACACATTAGCGTGCTGCTTGTTCTTTATCTGTGTCGAACAGTCTTCCGTTAGACACATCACCAAATTTACGACCTGGTGTTTTCTGCATGGTCATAATTGCACCACTAACTGGACTATCACTGTTAGTACAGTCTAACCGTTTTGGGTTAACGTGTCCGCACTTAAGCACCTGACCTATTGCCCAGGGGAACATGAGCGTTAATGGCTTGCTCTTGGCGCATGTACTTGGAGGTACTAACCAAACTAAAAACATGCTACTCCTAATGTCAGTAATTATTAGTCAGCAAATGAAATAAATGGCGATGTAATGTTGAGTCAACAACAGAAAAATTGGCAGTCTGCAGTTATGTAGCTACGTGGTCGCTTTCTACATTGTGTACAATTACTTAATTATGATAAACTATTAATATAACCCAAATCGCCAGTTTTATTACACATTAATTTTGTTACTGTGTTACGATTGGTATCGTTCGGTGAACATCTTTAGATTGCCGAGTTGTGCTAAAGGGAACCTGAAGATGTTCAACGAACACAATAAATATTTAATACTACAGCTGAGATGGTTTTTATTAATCATTAACATTAGTCAGCCGTGACGGCCAACAGGATCAAAATTATTTCTTAATTATTCTGCACCAACTCATTTCTTTTCTTCTTTCTGTTTATCTTTCACCAATCATTCCAATTTGTCCAACAGCATCTTTTATACTTCTGTCTTTTGTGAAACCAAATTGCTCCTACCTACAAATTCCTGAGTTATCGGTTGAAAATATTCCATTCTCTGTCTTTCACTACAGTTTCTGTACTCTAGGGTTAACTCTACCACCACGGAAGTTATTCCACGATATTGTATCGCATGTCCAATTATCCTATCCCTTCTTCTAGCCAATGTGCTCCACAGAATCCTTTTCTCTCCGAGTCATTTCATTTTAATCGCAGTATCTCAAACGCTTTGATTCTCTTTGTTTTCCGGTTTCCCCGCCGTCCAGTGCTGTGTTACGGGCATACATTATCAGAAATTTCTTCATCAGATTAAGAGCTGTGTTTGATAGCGGAAGACGTCTTCTTGCGAGGAATGATCTGTTTGCCAATGCTACTCTGCTTCTTATATCTTCCTTGTTTTGTCAGTCATGCGTAATTTTGCTTCCAAGTAGCTTAATCCCTTACCTTCATCTTCTTTGTGAACCTCAGTTTTAATGCTAAGTTTACGCCTAATCTCTTTTCTGCTATATTTCATTACTTTCGCTTTTCTTCGGTTTACTCTCAGGCCATATTCCAGGCCCATTAGACTGTTCAGTCAATTCAAGAGATCCTGTAAGTCTTCCTCAACATCACTGAGGGTAGCAATGTCATGAGCGATTCTTGTTATTGACATTCATCGTCCTGAATTTTGACGCCATCCCTGGACCTTTCACCAGAAAACACAACAGACTTCCACTTTGCCCTACAATGAGAACTCGCTTGACATCACTGAAGTCGCAAATGGCGGTAGATTGGGGTCAGAGGAATGCACAATTCAGGGCATCTGGTTCATTGTGGTGCCAACTGCTGCTCAAATTGCTGCCGCAGGTGAAGTGCAATGCTCTAGAGTCATAAGCCGTACACAGTGATCTTCCGTCTCGGTAATGCCACGTGGCTGTCCGGATCCTTGCTACCGTACATTCTCGTGATCAGCGCTGACAACAATCATGTACAGTGGCTAGATTCCTGCCAAGTCTTTCTGCCATATCGCAGAAGCAACATGTAGCTTCCCGCAGCCCTAATACACGAACTCGTTCAAAGTCAGTGAGGTGCTGATAATGGCGTCTTTGTTGTCTTAAAGGCAGACTAACACCAACTCACTACGTTCAGTCTCAAAGGCAGCTAACACTCACGACAGTTACGGAGCATATTTAAAGGAAACATAATTTGTATCCTCAAATTTATGCTACTAGCTCCGCTCTTACGTGACTGGTGTGAAATTTGAATAGCATTGTATCTTTTTGATGTAGAAACACGCCTGCCAACTTTCTTTTATGTCGCACAACTCCTTCTTGGTACTGAGATTTTTTTTCCTTCAGTGTAATACGTATTGCTAAAATAGCTAAACGATGGCGCATCATTCAATCTAGGATGCTGATTTTCTTGTGTTGGTTGCGATATAATTACAGTCCCAAAAACTTGATTTCATTGTTTGAGAATACAATGTTTGTTTCATGAGGAGTTATGGGAGGAGTGATGCGTGTAGTTCGCTGCCAGTGTTTGTAATGCTCCAGCTACATACGACATGTTATTCCCTGCTAAAATATTAATTTCAAATATAATGCTAGCAGAATATGTATTTCAAACAAGTGCCGGTGTATGGGAGAAGGCCGACGAGTGGGGTAAAATGCTTTTGTTAATGATTCCTGGAAAATTTGTTTCATGTAACCCAAAGAATGTCCGAGCCGGCACCCAGCTTCGCGTTCCTGGAAAGGTGCGCTGAAGCAGAGGCACTTCAAAACCTGCCATTTCATCGCTGAAACAAGGGAATACTGAAATTATTTAATCAGTTACTGTGCTGTATCCATTTTGAACTGACTGTTACACCAGCACAGGGCTTTTGCATCTTCATCTACACCTTCATAACAGCTCTGCAGTTCACACTTAAGTGCCTGGTAGATGGTTTGCCGAAACACGTTCACTCTATTTCACGACTCTATTTCACGACCGTTCCACTCTCGAACAGTGCGCGGGAAAGACGAACACATAAATCTTTCCATTTCAGCTCTGATTTCTCTTATTTTCTTACAATGACCGTTTCTCCCTAAGTAGGTGGGTATCAACAAAATATTTTCGCTTAGTGAGGAAAATGTTGGAGACTGAAATTTTCTTGAAAAGATATCGTTGCAGAGTAAAACATCTTTGTTTCAATGGTTGCCACCCCATGTCGTGTATCACATCCGTAACACTCCTTCCCTGTTTCGCGATAATACAAAACGAGCTGTCCTTCTTTGAAATTGTTCGATGTTCTCCGTCAATCCTATCTGCTATGTAACCCATACTGTATTGCAGTACTCTAGCAAACAACGGACAAGTGTAGTATAGGCTGTCTCTTTAGTAGATCTGTTGCAACTTCTAAGTCTTTTGGCAGTGAATCGCAGTCTTTCATTTGCGTTCCCCGCAGCATTATCTATGTGATCGTTCCTATTTAAATTGTTCGTAACTGTAATTCCTAGATATTTAGTTGAATAAAAAGCCTTTACATTTTTGTGATTCACCGTTAACCAAAATTTCGTTTTAGGATCATGTGGTTGACCTCACACTCTTCATTATCTAGGAGCAATTTCCATTTTTTCACTCCTTACAGATATCTTTTCTAAGCAATTTCAGTGATTTTACTGGACAGCAAATGACTACCTCATCTGTGAACAACCTACGATGGTTGCTCAGGTTGTCTCGTAAATCATTTATATAGATTAGAAACGGCAGAGGACCCATAACACTTCCTTGGAGAACGGTATATATTACTTCTGTTTTATTCGGTAACTTCCCATGCCTCATTACGAACTGTGACATTTCTATCAGGAAATCACAAATCGAGTCGCATAACTGAGACATTGCTTCTTAATTATGAGGTCAGATTACAAACTGCTTGTGAGAAACGGTATCAAAAGCCTTTTGGAAATCTGGAAATATGGTATCAATTTGAGATCATCTATTGATACCATACATTAGTTCGTGAGAGTAAAGATCTGATTATGTTTCACAAGAACGATATTTTCTGAACCGGTGCGGACTGTGTCAACAGATCGTTTCCCTCGAGGTAATTCATACTGTTCGAACAGAGTATGTGTTCAAAGATCCTCCTGAAAGTCGACATAAGTGATATGGATCTGTAATTCAACGGATTACACTTGTTTCCTTTCTTCATAGTGGCGTGGTCTGTGTAATTTTCCAGTCTTTAGGTATTGGTAGGATCATTCGTCTCGTGTGGTAGCGTTCTCGCTTCCCGCGCCCGGGTTCCTGGGTTCGATTCCCGGCCGGGTCAGGGATTTTCTCTGCCCCGTGATGACTGGGTGTTGTGTGATGTCCTTAGGTTAGTTAGGTTTAAGTAGTTCCAAGTTCTAGGGGACTGATGGCCATAGATGTTAAGTCCCATAGTGCTCAGAGCCATTTGAACCATTTGAATTTTGATCATTCGTCGAGAGGGGACTTGTGTACTAGTGTTAAGTACGAAGCTATTACATCTGCATTTTCTGAAAGAAATCTAATTGTTATACAATCTGAACCGGAGAGCTTGCCTTTACTGAGTCATTTAAACTAGTTTGCTATACCGAGGATATTTACTTCATTAATGTTGGTAGCAGTTCTTGATTCGATTTCTGGAAAACCGCGTTTAGAAACTCTGCTTTAGTGGCACTCCCAGCAGTAATATTACCATTACTATCTCGCAGCGGAGGTATTGACTGTGTACGGTGCTATTAAGGTACTGGTAGGAAGTTTAATTCTACGAGTCATTGTGCCTGCAATATTATTTGAGGAATATGTTCTGTCTCTTCACCAGCAGTCCGTCGTTTCCTTTTCAAAGTGAAATGAAATGAAAATATTCTAATTTGTTTCCAGTAATTTAGTGCAGCGTGCAATATTTTAATTACTATGCGAAGCTTAGCCAGTGATCTGTTCTTAGTTCTGTCATTTAGTACTCTTTGGTACTATTCGGCGCCCGGACCGGCAGAACATAATAAGAAACAGTGAGCGGCAAATTCTAAGACTGCGATCATAATATTTATATTAGTGATTTAATTTTTCCTTGGCATTTTTATTTCCGGCTCCCTATAGCGGTAGATCGGGTAACACTCATCTCACAAGGCTTTCTGCAAACATGGCGTCATTTTGACGTCCCATGCAATATCAGCAAGGGCAGGAATTGCTATCGACATTGTGACAAGGAAGAATATGAATGGCATTGCTCCTCGTTTCACTCGCAGTAGTTTAAGCTGTCCTCCTTAGGTTCCCGCCAAACCATACTCCCGGAAATCGCCAAATATTGCTTTCTTCGTTCTCTACAGACGAAGAAACAGGAGTCGATCGGGAAGAGACAGGGTATCCAATATTGGAGGTTAGAAAAACTTTCGAAGACTGAAATCAAATAAGGCAGAAGGGATCGATAACATTCCATTTAAATTTCTAAAATCATTGAGGGTAGTGGCAATAAAACGATTATATATATTGGTGTGTAGAATGTATGAGATTGGCGTTGTACCATCACACTTTCGGAAAAAAACATCATCCACACAATTCTCAAGATTGCAAGAGCCGACAAGTGCGAGAACTATCGTATAATCAGCTTGACAGTTTATGCAGTCAAGTTACTGACAAGAATGATATAGAGAAGAATGGAAAACAAAATTAAGAATCTGTGACACGACGATCAGTTTGGCTTTAGGAAAGGTAAAGGCACAGGCACGAGAGAGGCGTTGCGGTTGTGATGGAGACAAGATTGAAGAAAAATCAAGACACGTTCATCGGGTTTGCCGACCTGGAAAAAGCGTTCAATAACTAACCTAAGGACAGCACACACATCTATGCCCGAGGCAGGATTCGAATCTGCGACCGTAGCGGTCGCGCTGTTCCAGACTGTAGCGCCTAGAACCGCTCAGCCACCACGGCCGGCCAAAATTGACTGAAACAGTGAAGAGTATGTGGTGGAATGTGGTGTAAATTCTGTAATAGGGCATTTTACTTCTTAATTGCTGAGCTCTATCATACGTGACACAGAGCGAAATTCGGGTGCAGAATAATTTCTACGGAATTTTCGTTTTCAAAAGAGTAACATTTGCTGATCTGGAGCAGGTGGAACGGAAAGAAATACGACGAGGAAGGAGCCAGACGTGCAGTGGAAATGGGGACGGGAGGGAAGAGAAAAGAGACGGAAAGGTTGAGCGTGGGAAGGGGAGCGATGGGTGGGGGAAATGGACAGCCCTCATTTCCGTCGCGCATTTTCCCTCGGGCTATTTGTCTTTCAGAGCTCGCCGCCGATCTCTCTTTGTTTAATTACGCTAGAAGTGAAAGATAAAGTTTTCCACCAGGCGGAGACGGACGGACAAAAGAGATCTGGTCCGCGCTCCGCAAGCGAGGGAGGCTGTGGTAGCCCGCACTGAGTTCGCAGCAAATCACGTGTGGGGCTGTCCGCGATATCCTCTCCAGTCACTGTCCTTCCTGTAACGCTGCAACGAATCACGGAGTACGTGGTTTGAACGGTCGCAAATATTAGACAAAAGTTTTGCGAAAGCAAAGGTTCTCTCACGTCTTTTTCTTGGGATTGTTGAGCTACTCTGTTACTGGGTCAGCGGGCCTCCGAGCGGCTTGATGCGGGTCCTCTCATTTCCTCTCCTGTGCCAATTTCTTCAGCTTAGAACTTACACCAAACGTTCTCAGTTACACTAACACAAAAAAGACGCACCATGAAGGAATTATCCGAATGAGTCCGAAACAGGTTGATGTGATGCATATACAGACAGATAAATGATTAAAATTTCATAAAAATTGGATAATTTATTCAAGAGAAAGAGCTCCACAAACTGAGCGGGTCTGTAGCGCGTCGGTTCACCTCTGGTCCCTATGTAAGCGGTTATCCGCTTTGGCATTTATAGTTGTTGGATGTCGTCTTGAGGGACATCGGGCCAAATTATGTCCAATTGTCGCGATATCGTCAAAATCACGAGAGATTTAGAAGGCCCTGCCCATAATTCTCCAACAATTCTCAATTGGGGAAAGATCCAGAGACATTTTTTGGCCAAGGCAGGGTTTGAAAAGGAGGAAGGCAAGCAGAGAAACTCTCGCCGGGTGTGGACAGCCATTATCTTGCTGAAATGTAAGCTCAGTATGGATTGCCACGAAGGGCAACAAAACGCGGCATAGAATATCGTCGACGTACCGCTGTGTTGTTGTGGTGCCACGGATGACAAACAAAGGGGTAATGCTATGAAAAGAAATGGAACCTCAGAACATGGCTCCTGGTTATCGGGCCGTAGGGCTGGCGACAATGGGGCTGGCATCCACCTCAGTTCGGGACGTCTCCAGACACCTCCTCGAACTGGAACCTCGTATACTGGCGTAGAACTGCCTTCAGTGATGAGTCCATTTGAATTAGGTTCCGATGACAAGAGAAGTCATGTCTGGAGACACCCTGGACAGTGATGGGATGACCAAGAGATAAACAGAAGCCTAAAAATTAAAAGCAGAAAAGAAACACTGTTGAAGTTCTACAAAGTAATGCCTGTGCTAGCTTTTCTTCTGGATCTGAAGCATAGCTGTTGACAAAAACTGGTAACGACAAGATACAGGCTTCCGAAACGAGATCCTTAAGAGTAGTAAAAGGATGTATCCTCTCAGTTAAAACTACAAATGAAAAGAAAGAGAAGAATTAGTGTTGGCCAGGCTGTAATTAAATTATAGCAGCATATGGTGGATGAGATTTATTTCTTGTACAAAGCGAAGACACTTAAAACAGAAAATCACAGAACATTTCCTAGAAAACAACACAAATATGTGCAAAGAAATAAAAGACCATATGTTGGTCAAAACCGGCAAAGATAATAAAACATCAAAGACATACTTTCACACACGCATGCAAAGTAATCAGCGTAATGAACTATAATACTATGCAACACTCCCACTCTTGTTTGCTGATTTAAAGACACAGTCGTTAATGATTCACTATTAGTCTCAAATTTAAAATTTTCCCCTGCGAATTGAATGTTCAAACGAATTTAGGGCTTGCAGCCGGTCATGGTTGAATTTATCTCACGGTATTTCCACGGCACCTGCCTGTCATCTTCAGGTGCGCCGTCGAAGACTGTTCTACGATGGTCCACGTGAAGTTCCACTGGTCAACTGGTCAGCACACGCTGACACAGTGCAGTTACGAGTATCGATATCTGCAGCATTTCAGCATCTAAAAACAGATGAAATTGAAGCTTATTACACTACTGGCCATTAAAATTACTACATCACGAAGATGATGTGCTACAGACGCAAAATTTAACCGATAGGAAGAAGATGCTGTGATATACAAATTATTAGCTTTTCAGAGCATTCACTCAAGTTTGGCGCCGGTGGCGACACCTACAACGTGCTGACATGAGGAAAGTTTCCAACCGATTTCTATACACAAACAGCAGTTGACCGGCGTTGCCTGGTGAAACGTTGTTGTGATGCCTCATATAAGGAGGAGAAATGCGTAGCATCACGTTTCCAACTTTGATAAAGGTCAGATTGTAGCCTGACGCTATTGTGGTTTATCGTGTCGCGACATTGCTTCTCGCGTTGTTCGAGATCCAATGACTGTTAGCAGAATGTGGAATCGGTGGGTTCAGGAGGGTAATACGGAACGCCGTGCTGGATCCCAACGGCCTCGTATCACTAGCAGTCGAGATGACAGGCATCTTATCCGCATGGCTGTAACGGATCGTGCAGCCACTTCTCGATCCCTGAGTCAACAGATGGGGACTTTTCCAAGACAACACCCATGTGCACGAACAGTTCGACGACGTTTGCAGCAGCATGGACTATCAGCTCGGATACCATGGCTGCGGTTACCCTTGATGCTGTATCACAGACAGGAGCATCTGCGATGGTGTAGTGAATGACGAACCTGGGTGCACGAATGGCAAAACGTCATGTTTTCGGATGAATCCAGGTTCTGTTTACAGCATCATCATGGTCGCATCCGTGTTTGGCGATATCGCGGTGAACGCACGTTGGAAGCGTGTATTCGTCATCGCCATACTGGCGTATCACCCGGCGTGATGGTATGGGCTGCCATTAGTTACACGTCTCGGTCACCTCTTGTTCGCATTGAGGGCACTTTGAACAGTGGACATTACATTTCAGATGTGTTCGACCCGTGGCTCTACCCTTCGTTCGATCCCTGCGAAACCCTGCATTTCAGTAGGATAATGCACGACCGCATGTTGCAGGTCCTTTACGGGCCATTCTGGATACAGAAAATGTTCGACTGCAGCCCTGGCCAGCACATTCTCCAGATCTATCACCAACTGAATACGTGTGGTCAATGATAGCCGAGCAACTAGCTCGTCACAATACACCAGTCACTACTCTTGATGCACTGTGGTATCGTGTTCAAGCTGCATGGGCAGCTGTAGCTGTACACGCCATCCAAGCTGTGTTTGACTCAATGCCCAGGCGTATCAAGGCCGCTATTACGGCCCGAGGTGGTTGTTCTGGGTACTGATTTCTCAGGATCTGTGCACCCAAATTGCGTGAAAATGTAATCACATATTTGTCCAATCAATACCCGTTTATCATCTACATTTCTTCTTGGTGTAGCAATTTTAATGGCCAGTAGTGTACTATTTTTTTAAATACATTTCTCTTGTACTTTGAAGATACTTTGGGATGCGTTTAGTAGCAGTCCAGTGCTCAGTTCGAGGGATGTTAAGAAACCGACTTTCTTGACTGACACAAAACATTATAGCAGGTTTTGTCACTGTGGCAGAAAACACAAACCCACCAACAGCTACACCTAATGGAACGTTTTTAATGGATTTCTTATCTTCATTCGCTGGGCACTGTACTAAACGCAGTTACAAACTGTAATCAGTTGGTGTTGCATAGCGCCTGCAGTTGTTCATGTTCAGTTCTTCTCACAGAGGACTACTGTACCCCTCTTGGCAATTAAACAGTTCTTTACTTTCATTTTCTTGGACGATTTCGAATCCTACAAAGTAACTAGGATTGTCAGCCACAATTTCAAACTGAGTTTTGATTTCTTCAAGTTGTTTATTTGTAGTTGCTATTGATTTACTTATAATTAGCCCACCGTCAACAAAACTTGCCCATCAACTTGACGCGAAACGCAATTATCTGAGTGAAGCTGTTTTAATTCAAAATACTTAATAAAGTGAACAAATTTTTGATTACAACATGGAGGAGAAAGCTTCATTTCATAAAGAATTTTTTAATTTGCAGACTAAATTTGCTTTTCAGTAGTGAAATCTTCTGGTTGTCTCATGAATATGCCTTCTCGAAAATTCTTGCATTGGAAAAAGCAGTTTCCAAATCAAATTGGCCTCGCGGGATTAGCTGCGCTGTCTGGGGCGCTGCAGTCATGGGCTGTGCGGCTGGTCCCGGCGGACGTTCGACTCCTCCCTCGGGCATGGGTGTGTGTGTTTGTCCTTAGAATGTTTAGGTTAAGTAGTGTGTAAGCTTAGGGACTGATGACCTCAGCAGTTAAGTCCCATTAGATTAAAAAAGAAAGAAAAGAATCAAATTGCTTCATGTCCATATCATACATTCCTGGTAAACTCGAAAGAATACGAATTGATTCTTATCGAACAACAGACGAAAAGATTTCTTTCTCCATAATCAAGACTAGGTTTCTGGGAATACTCTTCTGAACATAATCTAGCTTTATATGTCAGTATTCTACCATCTGGTTTACGTTTAATTTTTTTTTAATTTTGTAAACCTTCTTACAACCAATAGCCTGGCGATCTGCAGGTAGAGCTAATAAATCAAACGTATTATTTAGCGCCAGTTAAAACATTTCGTCTTTCTTTGCTTTGTACCATTTCACAGAGTCTCCGGAAGCCATCGTCTCCCTAAAACTTTGCTGTTTATTAATGACTGCTGTATAAGCCACATAGTTTTGGAATGGAATTGTAGGGCAAAGTTCATCACGATTTCTTACGTTCATTCGTCATTCAGCAACCTTCTGAGTACCAGAGTGTTCTTGATCTTCCACAAATTTTCAATAGGTTGTTGAACTTTATTTCCTTCTACATCTGTCAAAAAATGGTTCAAATGGCTCTGAACGCTATGGGACTTAACATCTGAGGTCATCAGTCCCCTAGAACTTAGAACTAATTAAACCTAACTAACCTAAGGACTTCACACACATCCATGCTCGAGGCAGGATTCGAACGTACGACCGTAGCGGTCGCGCGGTTCCAGACTGAAGCACCTAGAACCGCTCGGCCACAGCGGCCGGCCTGCATGTGTCAGGAAGTTGTACTGGTATACAGGCTGTTCTAGAATGATGTTTTAAAAATTTGTAGACTTGTTCCGTACACCAAAACAAGAAAAGCTGTCCAGCAGACATGGGATATAAAATGCATACCTTAAGAGATAGGAGCACTTGTTCATCCTCGATACTGTGAAACACATCTCTTCCCGTACAAGCTCTTTGCTTTCCAGATTTTCGGAGGAAGTAGTATGGAAAAAAATGCCCAGTAAACATTGGCTGTAAAGTAAATACATTAAGACCTACGAGTACTGTGAAACACATCTCTTCTACTGAACGTGAGGTTGCAAGTGTGATGCAGAGGTTTCATGTCAGTTCCACTGTTTCATTTCAAGTTTCTGTCAGTAGAAATGGTTCTTTTGGTGAACACTATCCATTCCATACTAACTTTTGTCGAGTAAATTCAAATTTAATCATGATTTCCTTGTGGTCCAGGCACGCTTGGTCCTGAAAAGTGTTACACAGTCTCTCTGTAAGTTCCCAGACCGCTTTTTTGCTCCTAAAGTGAATTATCTTTGCACTACATCCTATGGGTTGTTTTACTGACCGGTTTTGGTGAATTTCCGTGGGTGTCTTTGTGCATTGGACACACGTGGAGCGAGCTAGAGTGTCACACTCAACAGTGTATGGAGACCAGATCGCTCATATGCCATCACTCTCAAGAAAGTTTCATTGGTCCTGTCCAGAAATTTACTGTGAGCTAGAACCCAACAATTGTAGTTCTATATGTATTACCTACTTACAGTAGAAAAGTACAGGGTGTATCACAGTTCCTGTTGCAGTCATCTTGAGGTTATAGTGAGGACTTGGTAGATAAAGTTTTGTTATGTGACATATGTCCAGAACTGTGCCTTTGGAACGCAAAACAAGTTTGAAGAGCGGGTCGCTTACAAATCTCCCGCTTCACGGTACGCACACACAGCAGACAGTGATCTCTGACATGCGTGTTCTGCAGGAACCTCAGGCACGGGCTATGGTTCGGGCACTCGTCGTCAGTTTCAAATGGTTCAAATGGCTCTGTGCACTATGGGACTTAACACCCGCGACCGTCGCAACAGCGCGGATCCGGACTGAAGCGTCTAGAACCGCTCTGCGACAGCTGCCGGCGTCATCAGGTTCTCTTGTACGTGACGAAGGGCGACTTCTGAGAGTCTAGAGTGCTGCACTTCCGTGGAGCTATCGCACCGATTTCTCCCAGCACTTGTTTGAGTCGGACGAAAATGGTAGGTGATGGCATAATTAGAACAGGGACAGACGAGGACGTAACCTTCTGTTTGTGTGCGTACCGTGACGTGGGAGGTTTGGAAGTGACCCGAACTTCGAACTTCTTTTACTCCCCAGCGGTCACTTCCTGACATGGGTTCCTCATCATAACTTTATCTACGAAATCCCCTCTGGTATACTGATTTCTGAAAGTGTGGGCTAAGTCGGTGAATAGGTATAGTGCTCTATGTTCCATTAACAGGTATGTATACTTCCACAATTCGGAAGTAGTAGATTGCTTCTGACCTGTGCGAGTGCGCGAGATCGGTGATGTCTCTGTGACTGTAAACTTGCGAGTATGTGTTTATTTTCCTTGCCTAGAGAGGGCTACCGACGTATGCTGGCTTAAGCGGTCGCGCTCGCCACGGCAGACGTGTGCTGGAGGAAGTACACAGTGTGTCCATCTTAGGTTGTATGCGTTACTTGGTCATATCGCACCCCGTTGTGGACGACTGGGAAGGTTTCTGCTTCGGTCCGTTGTTTCTGCTGCTTGTCCTGCAGCCCTGACCGGGCCGTTACCTTCGAGAAGTGCCTTAAGAAGGAAGTGAGCCAGGGTACGTTAACATTGGTGCACGACACCGACGGCTATGAAATCGTTAATCGTTACTGTAGGACGGCGAGAGAGGAAAATTATGTGTGTGAGAACATTATGTTAAGCATTGTACTTTTGAATACCACCAGAGTTTGGCATTGAACTTTACTGTCTGTCACTGTGGACATTTTGTGTCTGTGTTCACGAGTGTCATTTACTTTGAGTGACAACACTTACTGCCATGAACCTTGGGCCTTGCCGTTGGTGGGGAGGCTTGCGTGCCTCAGCAATACAGACAGCCGTACCGTAGGTGCAACCACAACGGAGGGGTATCTGTTGAGAGGCCAGACAAACGTGTGGTTCCTGAAGAGGGGCAGCAGCCTTTTCAGTAGTTGCACGGGCAACAGTCTGGGTGACTAACTTATCTGGCTTTGTAACATCAAACAAAACGGCCTTGCTTTGGTGGTACTGCGAACGGCTGAACGCAAGGGGAAACTACGGCCGTAATTTCTCCCGAGGGCATGCAGCTCTACTGTATGGTCCTCTTGCACCCTGTTGGGTAAACTATTTCCGGACGTAAAATAGTCCCCCATTCGAATCTCCAGGCGGTGACTACTCAGGAGGATGGCGTCATCAGGAGAAACAAAACTGGCATTCTAGGGATCGGAGCGGGGAATCCCGTAATCGGAGTGGTAGGTTAGAAAATTTAAGAAAGGAAATGGATATGTTGAAGTGGAAATTGGAAGGTTGATGGCGGGAGGAATAGAGCTTTTGATCAGATGAATGCAGGGCTATAAATACAAAATGAAATCGAGGTGATGCGGGAGTAGGTTTAATAATGAATATGAAAACAAGAATCCGAGTAACCTAATATTAACAGAATAGTGGATGCGTTATTGTAGCCAAAATAGACACAAAGCCAATACCCACCACACTAGTTCAAATGATTCAAATGGCTCTGAGCACTATAGGACTTAACTGCTGTGGTCATCAGTCCCCTAGAACTTAGAACTACTTAAACCTAACTAACCTAAGGACATCACACACATCCATGCCCGAGGCAGGATTCGAACCTGCGACCGCAGCAGTCGCGCGGTTCCGGACTGAGCGCCTTAACCGCTCACCACACTAGTGAAAGACTGTATACCAACTGACGCCGCAGATGATGAACGGGTTCAAGAAATGTATGATGAGATAAAAGAAGTTATTCACATTATGCAGGGAGACGAAAATCCAATTGTGATGGGTGACTGGAATACTATGGTAGGAAAAGGAGGAGAAAGAAAAATACTAGGTGATTGTGGAGTGGATAAAGAAGTGAAAGAGGAAGCCGCCTGGTAGAATTTTGCACAGAGCGTAATTTAACCATCGCTAACACTTCGTTTGAATATCATGAAAGAAGGGTGTATACGTTGAAGAGACTTTGAGGCACCGGAAGGTTTCAAATTGATCATATAAATGTATGACAGAGATTTCGGAACCAGATTTTAAACTGTAAGAAATTTCCAGAGCATAATGTTGACTCTGAACACAATTTACTGGTTATGTATTGTAGGTTAAAACTGAAGAAATTGCAAAAAGGTAGGAAATCAAGGAAATGGGTCCTGGATAAGATGAAAGAACTAGAGGTTGTTGAGAATTGCAAAGGGAGCATTAGGCAACGGTTGAGAAGAACAGGTTAAAGGATTACAGCAGAAGACGAATGGGTGGCTTTAAGAGATGAAATAATGAAAGTAACAGAGGATCAAATAACTGAAAAGACAAGGACTAGTAGAAATTCTTGGTTAACGCAGGAGTCATGGACTGATGAAAGGAGAAAATATAAAAATGCAGTAAATGAAACAGATGAAAAGCAATACAAAAATGAGATCAACAGGAAGTGCAATATAGCTAAACAGGAGTGACTAGAGGACAAACGTATGGATTTAGAAGCACATTTCACTAGGGGGAGATAGACACCGCCTATAGGAAAATTAAAGAGGCCTTTGGAGGAAAGAGAATCAGCTGTATGAATACCAAGAAATAGGAAGGAAAACCAGTTTTAAACAAAAAAAGGGAAAGCTGAAAGGTGGAAAAAGGTGGAAGGAATATATTGGGTCTGTGCGAGGGACATGAACTTGAAGGCAATGTCATAGAAATGGAAGAGGACGTAGGTGAAGATGAGGTGGGGGATATGACGCTGCGAGAAGAATTTGGCAGAGCACGGAAAGAGCAATGTCGAAACACAGCCCCGGCAGTAGGCGGCATTATGTCAGGACTGCGGATAACCTTGGGAGAACCAGCCATGACAAACCTCTTCCACCTGTTGTGCAAGATGTTTGAGACAGCCGAAATACCCTGAGATGTCAAGAAGAATGTAAAAATTGCAATTCCAAAGAATGCAGTTTCTGACGGGTGTGAGAATCACCCAACTATCAGTTTAGTAAGTCAGGATTGCAAAATAAAAACACGAAAGATTGGAAAGAGTGGTAGAAGCGGACCTCGGGGAAGATCAGTTTGGGTTACGGAGTAATGTAGTAACACACAAGGCAATACTGACCCTACGACTTAGCTTAGAAGAGAGATTAAGGAAAAGCAAGCCTACGTTTATAGAATTTGTAGACTTAGAGCAAGTTTTTGAAAATGTTGACTCTTGTTGAAATTATGAATGTAGCAGTCGCAAAATACAGAGAACGATAGGCTATTTACAACTTGTACAGAAACAAGACATCAATCATGGGTGTTGAGGGGCAGGAAAAGGAAGCCGTGGTTGAGAAGAGAGTGAGACAGGGTTGTAGCTAAACCCTGATGTTATTCAGTCTTTAAGTTGAGCAAGCTGTAAAGGAAACCAAAGAATAATTTGGTGTGGGAATGAAAGTCCAAGGAGAAGAAATAAAAGCTTCGAGGTTTCCCTTTGGCTTTGTAATTCTGTCGGGCAACAAAGGACTTGGAAGAGCAATTGAACGGAATGGACCGTGTCTTGAAAGGAGGATGTAAGATGAACATCGAGAAAAGCAAGACAGGCATGATGGGGTGTCATAGAATTAAGTCATGTCATAGTGAGGGCATTAGATTAGGAAACGAGACACTTAAACTAGTAGATGAGGTTTGCTATTTGGGCAGGAAAAAAAATGATGATGGCCAAGGTAGAGAGGACATAAAATGTAGACTGGCAATGGCAAGGAAAGCGTTTCTGAAGAAGTGAAATTTGTTAACATCAAATATAGGCTTCTGTGTTAGGAAGTCCTTTCTGAAGGTATTTGTATGGACTGTAGCCATATATGGAAGCGAAACGCGGACGATAAACAGTTTAGACAAGCAGAGAACAGAAGCTTTTGAAATGTGGAGCTACAGAGGAATGCTTAAGATTAGAAGGTGGACACATGACTAATGAGGAGATACTGAAAAGGACTGGGGAGAAAAGAAATTTGTGGCGCAACTTGACCAAAAGAAGGGATCGGTTAATGGGACAAAATCTGAGACATCAAGGGATCACCAATTCAATACTGGAGTGAAGTTCGTGGGGTGTAAAACGTAGAGGGCGGTTGTTGTAGTTATTTAAAGATGAAGAGTCTTGCACAAGGAAGAGTAGCATGGAGAGTTGCATCAAACCAGTCTTCAGACTGAAGATCGCAACAACACAACGTGGTGATATTCGTCTGAGTCGCATGATAACGGATGGCTATTGTCTTTCCTTTTTGTCTTTAACGCAGCTGTGGACTCCTATTTTAATATAATTAATGTTTGTTGTTTTCGAGCAGTGTTGATTTCGGGCGTACTAAAGCAGAATATAGTTTACAGCTCTTAACCATACGTAACGTGTTTACATTGTTCTGTAGTTTTAAATCTTTCAAAGTTTTAGCCGTATATGTCTGTGTATTTACCGTGTCTTTAGTGGACAGACGGTCTAAATGCTGTTTTCAATTCTGTTGCTTTCTGCGTGTTATAGCAGTCCATTAGTTGTTACCTTATTAATTTGTTTTTGAGATTCCAAGGCCCAGTCGACTGGTTGTACCAACACCAGTGAACCAGACATATACTTTATTTATTGTTTTTAAACAGGAGTGATGGATTATAGAGCTATTTCAAGTTTTTATTGTTTAATAGTGTCACTGATATTACGAAGTAAAGCTTTTTGATCAGTCCAGATAACTGAACGTTGTGATTCTTTTTAAATTGCCAGATGTTTATTTTTGTTTGTGAATTCAGTAACTATGCTTTTATGACGAAAATAGCACAGTTAATTGCAACATAATTTTATGTTTTTCATTTGTAGAAGAATATGTGAATTAGAACTTGATGCTAATATCGTGATTAAAATTACCCCTGGCACCTTACCACTTCCGAATCCTCGCCTTATCAATTTTGTTGAATATGTGCCACGTGAAAGTAGAAGAATTATAGGATGATACTGACAGTAAATTTACCGGCAGAACTGACGAAAATTTCCTCAATTGCAGTGAGTGAGGCGAAACTAAAGAGCGTTGTTAATAGTGATTTAAGTACTAAAACGAAGTGATCACGAAAATAAATATTTTTAGGCCAGCACTTTATTAACACAAAGACGTAAGAAATAGGACAGCTGTGGTAATCCGAGAGCGGTTGGCAGTCAGTCACTGCTCTTGCTCTCCTAAGGTTGCAGAGTCCTCGCTCAGATGGCAACCAGACTTAGCTGGACTACTGAGAGAGCCAAAACGACAGCATTCCGGAAAAATCGAGAAAGTGTATTCGACGATTTCTCCGTGCAGCAGCCACAGGATGGCTACCATACCACGGTGCGCGCAGCGACCAAGGCCAGTGGTATGCTGATACCGTTTTCAGTCGCGGCGATCTCTCGCGGCGAGAGCAGTGGCATGGCGACCAGGAAAGAAGTAGAGGCCGGTGAGGATCAGCCCGAACCGGAAGTGGACCAGCGCGGGGACCTCACTCCTCGCGCAGATGATCAGCCGCACGCCGAGCGCGGCAGCTGCGGCCAGCGACCGGCAGAGCGCGGGCCGGTCGCGGCAGTAGCAGCAGCAGCAGGCGAGGCGGCCCAGGTGGAGACGCGGCTGGAGAGGAGGGCGGCGGCGTCCCGCAGGAGGCACGGCCAGCGCCCCCGCAGTGCTGACCGGAGGGCGAAGCGCGGCGCATCACGCTCCCGGACAGCGCCTGCGCCACCGCCTCCACCAGCTCACGGTGGCCTGCGAGGGGCGTGGCCCCGCTCCAAAGGTCAGCTGAGGGAAGGAGACAGCATTTGAGTGTGTCGATCTACATCTACAACCTACTCCGCAAGCCACCTGTGTGTGGCGGAGGGTACCTTGAGTACCTCTATCATTGCTCCCTTCTATTCCAGTCTCGTACTGTTCGTGGAAAGAAAGATTATCGGTATGCCTCTGTGTGGGCTTCAATCTCTCTGATTTTATCCTCATGGCCAATTCGCGAGATATACGTAGGAGGGAGCAATATACTGCTCGACTCCCCGGTGAAGGTATGTTCTCGAAACTTCAACAAAAGCACGTACCGAGCTACTGAGCGTCTCTCCTGCAGTCTTCCACTGGAGTTTATCTATCTTCTTTCGCGATTACTAAATGATCCTGTAACGAAGTGCGCTGCTCTCCATTGGATCTTCTCTATCTCTTCTATCAACGCTATCTGGCACGGATTTCACACCAGTGAGCAGTATTCAAGCAGTGGGCGAACAAGCGTACTGTAACCTACATCCTTTTTTTCGGACTGCATTTCCTTAGGATTCTTCCAATGAATATCAGTCTGGCAACTGCTTTATGCAGTCATGGACTGTGCGGCTGGTCCCGGCGGAGGTTCGAGTCCTCCCTCGGGCATGCGTGTGTGTGTGTTCGTCCTTAGGATAATTTAGGTTAAGGAGTGTGTAAGCTTAGGGACTGATGACCTAAGCAGTTAAGTCCCATAAGATTTCACACACTTTTGAACAGTTGCTTTACCAACGATTAATTTTATATGGTCAATCCATTTTAAATCACTCCTAATGCCTACTCCCAGATAATTTATGGAATTAACTGCTTCCAGTTGCTGACCTGCTATATTGTAGCTAAATGATAAAGGATCTTTCCTTCTACGTATTCGCAACACATTACTCTTGTCTACACTGACATTCAATTGCCATTCCCTGCACCATGCGTCAATTCGTTGCAGATCCTCCTGCATTTCAGTACAATTTTCCATTGTTACAACCTCTCGATATACTACAGCATCATCGATCTTCATATTGTCTCAGAAACAAATTCGTGATTTAAAAAGAAAAAAAAAAGAAAACTGATTTGTGTCATATTCAACAAAAGCAATGCAAGAACTTGTTTTGACCATTCGTCATGTAAATATAAACCGCCTTTTCTTGCTGCAATGTATTTTACACTGAAGAGCCAAAGAAACTGGTACACCTGCCTAATATCGTGTAGGGCCTCAGCGAGCACGAAGAAGTGCCGCAGTACGACGTGGCGTGGACTTAACAAATGTCTGAAGTACAGCTGGAGGGAAGTGACACCAAGAACCCTGTAGGGCTGTCCATAAGTCCTAAGTGTACAAAGGGGTGGATAGCTCTTCTGAACAGCACGTTGCAAGGCATCTCAGATATGCTCAATAATGTTAATGTCGGGGCAGTTTGGTGGACAGCGGAAGTGTTTAAACTCAGAAGAGTGTTCCTGGAGCCACTCTGTGGCAATTCTGGACGTGTGGAGTGTCGCACTGTCCTCCTGGAATTGCCCAGATCCGTGGAATGCAGAATGAACATGAATGGATGCAGGTAAAGAGAGGATGCTCACGTAAGAGCCACCTGTCAGAGTCGTACCTCGACGTGTCAGGGGTTCCATACCACTACTCAGACGCGCCACAGCATTACAGAGCCTCCACCAGCTTGAACAGTCCTCTGCTGACATGTAGAGTCCATTAAGTCTTGAGATTGTCTCCATACACGAGACTCATCCGACAAGGCAACATGTTTTTGGTCATCAACACTCCAATGTCGATGTTGACGCGCCCAGGCTACAAGAGACGGCCTTCGGCTCTGAAAGCCCAAATCGAAGATATTTCTTTAATGTTTGCACGTTGACACTTGTTGATGGCCCAGCACTGAAATCTGCAGCAGTCTGTGAAAGGGTTGCTCTTTTGTCACGTCGAACGATTCGCTTCAGTGATCGTTGGTCCCGTTCTTGCAGGATCTATTTTCGGCCTCAGCGATGCCGGAGATGTGATGTTTTCCCGGATTCCTGATATTCACGGTATATTCGTGAAATGATCGTATGGGAAAATCCCTTCATCGCTACCTTGGAGATGCTGTGTCTCATCGCTCGTGCGCCAACTATAACACCATGTTCAAACTCATTTAAATCTTGATAACCTACTGTTGTAGCAGCAGTAACCGATCTAACAACCGCGTCAGACACTTGGTGTCTTATCTAGGTGTTGCCGACCGCAGCGACATATTCTGCCTGTTTACATATATCTGCAATTGAATACGCATGCCTATACCAGTTTCTTTGGTGCTTCAGTGTATTTTTTGCAAACGCGTGTCGCCTTTTAGCTTAAGACGGTGGCTCTCAACCTTTCTTAGATCATTACTCCTGACTGCAATCAGACATTAGCTAGTAACCCCGCTCTATCTTTAGCACCTATCTAAAATGTAGAATTAATAATAAAACTGTGTGCAGCACTGTGGTACCCCTTATGTAGTTACTGTTGCATCATGCATTCAATTAATTCACTTACCTATTTCGAAGCGAGTAATTAAACAATTCGTGGACTACTGCAGATACTATCTATAACTTGAAGAAGACATTTTCTTGAGATATTTGACATTTGTTTCGTGTCTGTCTCACTTTTATAATCAGCGGTCTACTGGACAAAGCTTAACATATGTGTGCAGTGGGTGGACTGTTTGATGATCCTGTTAAAGCTACTAACTGAGAAAAAGTGGTTATTGATAACTTACGAAATCAATAAAACTCTTAGAACATTGAGATAATAGTAATGATCTATTGAAAATATTGTTTCGTGACTGAAACAGAATTGAAATGTTTAGTTTTTACTCCTCAGAAAATTTCATTTTACCCCTGGGGGCAGGGGAGGTAATTACCCCCAGGTTTGGAACTACTGCTTTAAGGCATCACCAGTCGAATAGTTCTTCGGGTTTCTGGTTGGCATTTGGGTTTCCTCTCATCTGGTCACATGCTGGAGGTCGTACTATTACTTCACTTGCGAAACATAAGCATGTTTTCATGTTATGGACTTTTTTCTTAACAATATTCATATTGTTTAACCTAAGTGCTGTGGAGAGCTATTAGTCTTCTGTAGCTAGTTGTACATATTTTACAGAAACGTGTGCTGTAACCGTCGTACCTGCTGTATTCACTTTGTAATGAAGAAAAAAGTTCGTAATACGAAAACCTGCTTGTGTTTCGTAAGTGAAGTTACAGTGCGACTTGCAAAATATGAGCCGGCCGGTGTGGCCGAGCGGTTCTAGGCGCTACAGTCTGGAACCGCGCGACTCCTACAGTCGCAAGTTCGAATCCTGCCTCGGGCTTGGATGTATGTGATGTCCTTAGGTTAGTTACGTTTAAGTAGCTCTAAGTTCTAGGGGACTGATGACCTCAGAAGTTAAGTCCATTAGTGCTCAGAGCCATTTGAACCAATTTTTGCAACATATGACCAGATAAGAGCAATCGCAGATGCCAACCAGAAACGCAAGGAGAAAGGGAGAATGTAGACAATTTTAGACCTGTTTCTATGCCAACAGTGTTTGATAAAGTTATTGAAAAGGCTGTGTATGCAAGGTTCGAATGGCTCTGAGGACTATGGGACTTAACTTCTAAGGTCATCAGCGACCGTAGCGGTCGCGCGGTTCTAGACTGTAGCGCCTAGAACCGCTCGGTCACCTCGGCCGGCGTGTATGTAAGCATAACTGATAATTTTATATCACATAATTTGCTATCAAATGTAAAGTTCGGCTTTAGAAGTCGTTTAACAACCGAAAATGCTATATTATCTTTTCTCTGTGAGGTATTTAAACAAAAGGTTTCGAACGCTAGGCATATTTTTAGATTTGATCACAAACCATTGCTCCAGAAGTTGACCATTATGGAATACGGGGAGTAGCTCACAATTGTTTCACCTCTTACTCTAACAACAGACAGCAAACGTCATTATTCACAGTGTCGAGAACGGCACTGATATGGGGTCTGAGTGGGGCACTGTCGGATGCCGGGTGCCCAAGGGACCAGTGTTGGGGCCCCTCCTGTTCCTGACTTATATAAGTATTACACGTAATTCTAAAATATACCTGTTTACGAATGACACTAGCTTGATAGTGAAGAATGGTGTGTGCAACATTGGCTCTGTTTCAAGTAGTGTCGTTCACAGCATAAGTTTACTGCTTGTAGCAGTTCAAATTTCTAGGTGTTCAGATAGACAGTAAGCTGTCATAGAAACCCCTAATTAAGGATCTTGTTGAAAGACTCTTACTATTCCAGTGGTATCTGAAGTAATTGATAGTTCGACACGAAAATTAGTGTACTTTGCTTATTTTCGTTCGCTTATATAATACGGTAACCATTCCCATTACCAAAGGATATTTCTTTGGTGGCCGTAGATGACTCTCCATTCAGGATAATATGTTGTGTGGTGCCTATCAGGAAATGGTCGATCGAGTCGAAAAACTGGCCGTAGGTACTGTGTAGGAATGAATTTGCTTCGGAACCCGTTGGTCAACAACAGAATCTAAAATTTTTCGAGTATCTTGAGATTTCATGGAATTCATGCGCAGCCAACGAATGGGTGTAGTATATATCAAAGGATGCAGAAAGTTGTGCTTAATAATTGAACCAAGGTAATCATTTTTTTTTGCTGCTAAAACAACTGTGGTCTTTGTTCAGCCAAATTTGCACTTCGAATCATTGCAAGTCTTGGGGATAGAAAAATCAGTAAGTTAACATATTTTCCATATTTTCGTGCAGCATTGTTGTGTGGACTAATATTCTTGGGTAACACATCCTTAAGAAAGGTTTTTGTTGTGCGAAAACGAGGAGTAAGGATAACATGCGGTGCTCACCCTCGATTGCCTTGTAGACATCTGTTCAAGAAGGTAAGTATTTTGACTAATGCTTAGAATCCTAGAACACTGAAGGGAGGAAACGTTACATTGTTACTAAACCTTGGTAAATTTACCACTTCATATTTTATTCAAAGAAAGTCATAATTTATAGTTTATCCACTACTACTCCTTATTTCATTTAAACACAGTCGTAATTTGTAGTTTATCCACTAGTTAATTACAATTATGAGATTTCCAACGATACGTCACAAACATTGTAGGTTACAAACATTCTGTTTTACAGCCTATACTGACGATACCAGATTGGCGGAAGCCGCGAATTGGTGTCAAATGCAATCGTAAATTTTACAAACGTTTAGTACTCTAGGGTTAAGCTTCTGTTTTAGCACAAAAAGAGCTGCGCAATGCTGCCACAAAAATTTCTGATCACTTACCTGCCGATATAAAATGTCTGACAGACAGGAAACTGAAAAAGTTTCTCTTTGATAGCTCCTATTCAATAGTAAAATTTATAATTTTGTAATGTGTGAAAGGTGATGGGTTGGAGTTATTAAGTCTCAAAAGTATAAAAAATTTAAAAAAATTTAGATAATCAATATGTAGCAAAATTTACGTGTGATATTAATGTAAAATAATACTTTCTCCGTCATTACTATGAATTGTACAAATGATCCGCGAAACATGAAACAAACCAACTAGTGGTGTCAGAAATGGCCTTCGCCACACAATGTAAGGTGGATTGCCGAGTACAGATAAAGATTTAGACACGAACATCCACCAGCCCTTTCACACACGCACATCCACCTTCCGTTACATCCACACACACACACACACACACACACACACACACACACACACAAATGGTTCAAATGGCTCTGAGCACTATGGGACTTAACTTCTGAGGTCATCAGTCCCCTAGAACTTAGAACTACTTAAACCTAACTAACCTAAGACCATCACACACATCCATGCCCGAGGCAGTTTTCGAATAAGCGACCGTAGCGGTGAAGAAATGGAAGTCGACTGGGAAGAGATAGGGGATCCAATATTAGAATCGGAATTTAAAAGAACTTTGGACAACTTAGGCAACGGCCATGGCGCAGTGGTAACACCGAATCCCGTCACATCACCGAAGTTAAGCGCTGTCGGGCTGGGATGGGTGACCATCCGGTCTGCCGAACCTGCGACCGTAGCGGTCACGCGGTTCCAGACTGTAGCGCCTAGAACCGCTCGGCCACCTCGACCCCCCCCCCCCCCACCCACCCACCCACCCACCCACCCACACACACACACACACACACACACACACACACAAACGCTCGCAGGCACGCGCGCACCCACGACCACAGTACGGTACGTTGAGAGATGTAGCAGAGAAGGTGAGGTGGGTACCCACCTGGGTATCAGGTGTCGGCGTGACTGCAGTAGTGCCGCTGAATGCCGCCGACGCTCGCTCCGTGTCGGTAAACAAAGCCCATGCTCTGCTACTCCTGCAAGAGGCGCGACCGTTGAGTTTTCCTCGTGTGAAAATGGCACATTTGTCTGTAATCATTTGTGGCTGGCGTGTGTCTTCAGTTACGCAGGCGGGTTGTTGTTTAGTGTCTAAGCACAAACCCAGGGAGCCTCTGAGAAGAGCGTTGTAGGGAAACCGAGTAGATTAGTTTAGATTAGATTAGATTAGATTAATACTTGTTCCATACGACACTTCGTAATGATGTGGAACGTGTGAGGTTAATGAAAGATGTCTGTACAAGATATTACATTACACAAAATATTGCATGACACTAATGCTTAATTTATATCTAAAAATTCAGCCAATGAGTAGAAGGAGTTGTCATCTAGAAATTCTTTTAATTTATTTTGAAATGTTGGTTGACTATCTGTCAGGCTTTTGATGCTGTTTGGTAGGTGACCAAAGACTTTTGTGGCAGCATAATTTACCCCCTTCTGTGCCAAAGTCAGATTCAACCCTGCATAGTGAAGATCATCCTTTCTTCTGGTGTTATAGCTATGCACACTGCTATTACTTTTGAACTGGGCTGGATTATTAACAACAAATTTCATAAGTGAATATACACTCCTAGAAATTGAAATAAGAACACCGTGAATTCATTGTCCCAGGAAGGGGAATCTTTATTGACACATTCCTGGGGTCAGATACATCACATGATCACACTGACAGAACCACAGTCACATAGACACAGGCAACAGAGCATGCACAATGTCGGCACTAGTACAGTGTATATCCACCTTTCGCAGCAATGCAGGCTGCTATTCTCCCATGGAGACGATCGTAGAGATGCTGGATGTAGTCCTGTGGAACGGCTTGCCATGCCATTTCCACCTGGCGCGTCAGTTGGACCAGCGTTCGTGCTGGACGTGCAGACCGCGTGAGACGACGCTTCATCCAGTCCCAAACATGCTCAATGGGGGACAGATCCGGAGATCTTGCTGGCCAGGGTAGTTGACTTACACCTTCTAGAGCACGTTGGGTGGCACGGGATACATGCGGACGTGCATTGTCCTGTTGGAACAGCGAGTTACCTTGCCGGTCTAGGAATGGTAGAACGATGGGTTCGATGACGGTTTGGATGTACCATGCACTATTGAGTGTCCCCTCGACTATCACCAGAGGTGTACGGCCAGTCTAGGAGATCGCTCCCCACACCATGATGCCGGGTGTTGGCCCTGTGTGCCTCGGTCGTATGCAGTCCTGATTGTGGCGCTCACCTGCACGGCGCCAAACACGCATACGACCATCATTGGCACCAAGGCAGAAGCGACTCTCATCGCTGAAGACGACACGTCTCCATTCGTCCCTCCATTCACGCCTGTCGCGACAGCACCGGAGGCGGGCTGCACGATGTTGGGGCGTGAGCGGAAGACGGCCTAACGGTGTGCGAGACCGTAGCCCAGCTTCATGGAGACGGTTGCGAATGGTCCTCGCCGATACCCCAGGAGCAACAGTGTCCCTAATTTGCTGGGAAGTGGCGGTGCGGTCCCCTACGGCACTGCGTAGGATCCTACGGTCTTGGCGTGCATCTGTGCGTCGCTGCGGTCCGGTCCCAGGTCGACGGGCACGTGCACCTTCCGCCGACCACTGGCGAAAACATCGATGTACTGTGGAGACCTCACGCCCCACGTGTTGAGCAATTCGGCGGTACGTCCACCCGGCCTCCCGCATGCCCAGTATACGCCCTCGCTCAAAGTCCGTCAACTGCACATACGGTTCACGTCCACGCTGTCGCGGCATGCTACCAGTGTTAAAGACTGCGATGGAGGTCCGTATGCCACGGCAAACTGGCTGACACTGACGGCGGCGGTGCACAAATGCTGCGCAGCTAGCGCCATTCGACGGCCAACACCGCGGTTCCTGGTGTGTCCGCTGTGCCGTGCGTGTGATCATTGCTTGTACAGCCCTCTCGCAGTGTCCGGAGCAAGTATGGTGGGTCTGACACACCGATGTCAATGTGTTCTTTTTTCCATTTCCAGGAGTGTATATACTGTGAGGTTACTGTGAGGATCCCTAGATCCTTAAATAGTTGTCTGCAGGATGACTGTGGGTGGGCTCCAGCAATTATTCTGATTACACGTTTTTGAGCAATGAATACTTTTCTACTCAACGATGATTTACACCAGAATATGATACCATACGAAAGCAGTGAATGAAAGTAGGCATAGTGAGCTAATTTACTGAGATTCTTATCACCAAAATTTGCAATAACCCTAATAGCATACGTAGCCGAACTCAGACGTTTCAGCAGACCATCAATGTGTTGCTTCCAGTTTAACCTCTCATCAATGGCCACACCTAAAAATTTTGAAAATTCTCCCTTAGCTACAGACGTCTGTTCAAAGTCTACATTTATTACTGGAGTTGTGCCAGTCAGTCGTCGTACCGGCCGTGCACCGGGCCTCACACCCCTGGCAAAAAGTACTGGTCGGTGTGGCGAGACCGGTTGTATAAAATACCGCTTTGAAGAAAAGAAAAAGGACCACTTCTGGGTTAATTTTGAACGCCGACGGAGTTCGGAAATGAAAGAACACAGTGCAAACCGCGTTTTGAGAAGTAAAAAGGCGTTTATAAAGAAAGAAACTACACAAAGTTCATTAATATGTGTGTGCAGTGTCCTTGGAACCTAAACGAAGAAGGACCGATCTCAACAAAAGACGACAAACTATCAGTGCAGGACACCATACAGTTGGTCTTGCAAAACCATATAATGTAAAATCTCGTTTTCAGTAAACAATAATCCACTGCTGATGGTACAGAGGTGGTGAAACATGTTTACGTAAAAAGAAAAAAAATAGTGTATTTGCAAAAAGGTGGAACTCAAATTATATAATTTACTACGTCTACTTGTGGGTTAAGTAGTATGCATTTACACTACATGTGGATCACACCTACGAGCGGCATTTTGTGAACAAACGTCCATACGCTGTGGAACTGAATGTTCCAGTGCATTTGAGAACACAGTGGGATCAAAAACTCGCTGGGATGGATACCACACCTCCTGCAGTGTGGCAGCTATCCCGACACTTCACCAGGGAAAAACACTGCACCCCAACGCTACAGGGACCGGACGGCCCCGCCTGCTTCGCGGAGCAGAAGGCGGAGCTCATGGCCACCACACCAGCAGCGTCTTTCACACCGAACCTGGCTCCCTCCGACCCAGCGTTCACACTTGAAACTGACCAGGTGCTTACACAGCCTGTAGCCCAGCCAGTGCGCACCGAAATCAGACGCACAACAACAAACGAAATCACATGGGCAATTATGCACTCTATATCTAGGAAAGCTACGGGTTACGATGGCATTCAGAACCGCGTTTTCCAGGAACTCACGGTCAACGCCATAGAATATATCACCTGCATTACGAATGCCATACTCAAGCACCAATACTTCCCGGCCTTTTGGAAGACGGCCAAGGTCTTGACGCTCAGCAAGCCAGGGAAAGACCACTCCCTCCCACAAAATTACCGACCCATCAGCCTGTTGAGCGCGCTCAGTAAGATCGTTAAGAAGGTGGTTCTAAAACAATTCACTCGGTTTTGCATTGACAATGACACCCTGCGCCCGGAGCAACAACTACTGATAGTCGTAGAATACATAACACACCGCTACAACACGAACAAAGCAACTGGGTCAGTGTTCCTTGACATCGAGAAAGCTTTCGATCGCCTCTGGCACAATGGCCTCATCCGCAAACCCACGGCCGCTGGGTTCCCCGACGGACTCGCATGTCTCGCACACTCATACCTCACCAACAGAAGTTTCAACACTGACATTCAGGGTAAACAATCGACACAACATATTATCCAAGCAGGGGTACCCCAAGGAAGCATTCTAGGGCCCCTCTTGTTTAATCGCTACATCAATGATATTCCAACGACACAATACACGACGGTTGCCATCTACACGGATGACACGACCATCCTTACGCAAGACTGCAAACCGTCAAACATTAGTAGCAGACTACAGGCAGCACTCAGAACTGTCGAACCTTGGTTGGAGAACTGGCGTATTAAAGTAAACCTCGACAAGTGCGAGGCAGTTCTGTTCACTCGCAGGCCGAAATTACTGCGCAAACACCAAAATGCAGACCAGTAACACTACATGGAAGTCCAATACGCTTCTCTGCGAAAGTCAGATACGTCAGTGATTGGCTAGACCGGAAGCTCATATGGGGGGACCACATATAATACATGACCAACAGAGCAAACGCGAGGCTCAGACAACTCTATCCTATGTTCAACAGGAATAGTACTCTGAATATGAGGGTGTCTAGGACATTATAAATGACACTGATTAGACCCCTGATGACATACGCAGCTCTTGTCTGAGGATACGCAGGGTCGATACACCTGGATCGCCTTCAGAAAAAACAGAACAAGATATTACGTATCATAAGCAATGCTCCCTGATACACACGGACAGCGGACTTTCACCGAGAATACCGACTGGAGACTCTCCAGGAGTTATTCAAAAAACGCGTCACGCGACTGTACAAGAAATCAAGTCACTCGAACAAATCCTCACATCCTACACCTGGGCAACTGCAATCACAACCATAGATGGAAACACAAGCGCCCAAAAACACTCCTTAGGGACTAACCATCTATGGTAACTTCGTAACTACGCAAACGACACAGTGAGGCGAGCCCCTGCACTTCAGCCACTGACTAGCTTGCTAGCTCAGCCTCTGCCATGAGGCAATCGCGGGGAAGCCATACACGACACACAAACAAACTCCCAACACATATCACACTGCCAGTTCCTTCGAGAACCATCGAACTGCCAAACCTACAACGACATGGCTATGTCACAGGAGCAGCAGCAGCAGCAGCAGCTGCAGCCCCAGGAGACATCGTCGGCCCAGCAGCAGCAGCGCTCACCTCCCCGAGAGGACTGATCATTCTATGACAATCTGGCATCGCTTCTATGGTAGATACCCAACCGCTAACACAACCTTACCTTGCACGATCTGTCGCAGATAGCAAGAAACCGCTGCTGCCCTTACTACCCAACTTGACACTGTCGCAAAGGAGTTTTTTCCCTTGGCACTTCTTTCCCTCTGCCCTTAAAACCGCCCTTCTTTCAAGCTTGACTCTGTCTAGCTTTTTCGACCACTTCTATCATCCAGATGCACCCGTATTAGTGGGTAACCCTTCCCAGACGTACGGATAACATCGCAATTCCTCGATCCTGCGATCTCCTCGATTCTAAATACTAACAATGCAGAGGTGAAAGCAGACCTTTTGAGTTGGTCACCATGCTCGCGCGAGCGTGGAGGGTCTCACACCGAAAGGCTTATCAGAAGCTCACAGCAGCTCATAATTAGTTTCTAAATCACAAAGTCTATTTCAAAAAAAAAAGAAAAAAGAAAAAAAGGATTGTTGATCTACCCATTAATGGTAAATGGCAGCCAATAAGTTATCACATCAGATTTATTTAACAGAGACAACTTCCAAATCAGTTTTGCTTCACTAGAGCCCGGAGATAACGATACTGGAATTCAAGAGAACCTTGTGCTACAAAGTGCCACAAATAAAACACCACAAATAAAGCACGCAGCTAGCACAACCAAGACTGGAACTATACTACAAAGAATCCTAACAACGTTCCTCTACATATTCCGAAAGGTAAAATTCACACACTCCACACAAGAAGTGAAAAATTTCAAGTAGAAAGCAAAGCCCATTACGAGTATTATTAGGTACCAAATGAATAAACTTGTCAAGGCAGTTGACATTCAGCTCTAAAAAGATAGCAAGACTAAGGTTATTTCAAATTCAGATTATTTACCACTGATCCTAAGACTTCATAACAGCCCTTATAAACCGTAGTACAGAAAACCATTTGCGGAAGCAGATCCATTATTTTACTTAGAGTAACGTCTATACTAACAAATAAAAATCCTTTGTTACTCACCCCGTAAGTCTTCTGATTATAATCGTATTTCAAATAAAGGACTAAAATTATGTATTCATTTCAACATGCCACCCTCTGTCTAAGACGCCATTACAGTCTGATTCTTCCTTGTTTACGTTCTGTACTGAGTGTTTAAGATGCCTCAGATAATCTTGAGTCCCGCCGACTATGAAGTACAGGCTGTTATAAGATTTCTTAGTGATAAGGCCTAAAAGCGATCGATATTCATCGTGAGATCTGTGCACTTGAAGGAGGGAACATGAGTGATGGAATGATAAGAAAGTGGGTGAGAGCATTTAAAGATGGCCGCACAAATGTGCATGATGAACAACGGAGTGAGAGTCCTTCGATCGTTAATGAAAGTTTGGTGCAGGAAGTGGACAATAAGGTGAGAGAAAACAGACGCTGTACGATTTCCTCCTTGCGGGTTGACTTTCCTAATGTTTCTCGTAGTGTTTTTATGGCATTGTGACTGAGAACTTGAATTACCGAAAATTGTGGGCATGTTGAGTACCGAAAAGGTTGACCGATGTACGCGAAACCAAACGTTTAGACAGTGCATAGACTTTCCTTGAACGGTCCGCATGTGGCGAATCAGACTAAAGATCACATCACAACTCTAGATCATCCTCCGTACAGCCCCAATCTTGTCAAAATTGTTTAAATGGCTCTGAGCACTACGGGACTTATCTTCTGAGGTCATCAGTCCCCTAGAACTTAGAACTACTTAAACCTATCTAACTTAAGGACATCACACACATCCATCCCCGAGGCACGATGCGAACCTGCGATCGTAGCGCTCGCGCGGTTATAGTCCGTACCGCCTAGAACCGCTCGGCCACTCCCGCCGGCTGACGAAGTCAAAACAGTGGTGATGCAGTGGTTAACAAGTCAGGCAGCAGACTTGTATGAGGAGGGTATTCAAAAACTGGAACAACGTTATGACAAGTTCCTCAATATTGACGGACATTATGTAGAAAAATAGATTAAGGTACAGGCTTTCATGTCAAAATAAAGTTATTGAGATATCTTAGCAATTTCAAAACGGTACTTACTTAATAAACACTCCTCGTATATAATCAGGGTGGTCCATTGATCGTGACCGGGCCAAATATCTCACGAAATAAGCGTCAAACGACAAAACTACAAAGAACGAAACTCGTCTAGCTTGAAGGGGGAAACCAGACGGCGCTATGGTTGGCCCGCTAGATGGCGCTGCCATAGGTCTAACGGATATCAACTGCGTTTTTTAAAAATAGGAACCCCTAATTTTTTATTAAACATTCGTGTATTACGTAAAGAAATAAGAATGTTTTAGTTGGACCACTTCTTTCGCTTTGTGATAGATGACGCTGTAATAGTCACAAACATATGGCTCACAATTTTAGACGAACAGTTGGTAACAGGTAGGTTTTTAAAATTAAAATACAGAACGTAGGTACGTTTGAACATTTTATTTTGGTTGTTCCAATGTGATGCATGTAAATTTGTGAATTTATCATTTCTGAAACGCATGCTCTTACAGCGTGATTACCTGTAAATACCACATTATTGCAATAACTGCTCAAAATGATGTCCGTCAACCTCAATCCATTTGGCAATACGTGTAACGATATTCCTCTCAACAGCTAGTAGTTTGCCTTCCGTAATGTTCGCACATGCATTGACAATGCGCTGACGCATGTTGTCAGGCGTTGTCTGTGGATCACGATAGCAATTATCCTTCAACTTTCCCCACAGAAAGAAATCTGGGGACGTCAGATCCGGTGAACGTGCGGGTCATGGTATGGTGCTTCGACGACCAATCCACCTGTCATGAAATATGCTATTCAATACCGCTTCAACCCCACGCGTGCTATGTGCCGGTCATCCATCATGTTGGAAGTACATCGCCATTCTGTCATGCAGTGAAACCTCTTGTAGTAACGTCGGTACAACATTACGTAGTAAATCAGCATACATTGCATCATGTAGATTGCCATCGATAAAATGAGGGCCAATTATCCTTTCTCCCATAATGCCGTACCATACATTAACCCGCCAATGTCACTGATGTCCCACTTGTCGCAGCCATTGTGGATTTTCCGTTGCCCAGTAGTGCATATCATGCCGGTTTACGTTACCGCTGTTGGTGAATGACGCTTCGTAGCTAAATAGAACGCGTGCAAAAATCTGTTATCGTCGCGTAATTTCTCTCGTGCCCAGTGGCAGAACTGTACACGACGTTCAAATTCGTCGCTGTGCAATTCTTGGCGCATAGAACTATGGTATGGGTGCAATCGATGATGATGTAGCATTCTCAACACCGACGTTTTTGAGATTCCCGATTCTCGCGCAATTTGTCTGCTACTGATGTGCGGATTAGCCGCAACAGCAGCTAAAACACTTACTTGGGCATCATCATTTGTTGCAGATCGTGGTTGACGTTTCACATGTGGCTGAACACTTCCTGTTTCCTTATATTACGTAAATATACGGCGAACGGTCCAGTCACTTGGATGATGTCGTCCAGGATACCGAGCAGCACACATAACTCACACCTGTTGGCCATTTGGATCACAATACCCATACATCAACACGATATCGACCTTTTCCGCAATTGGTAAACGGTCCATTTTAACATAGGTAGTGCAATACGAAGCAAATACCGTCCGCACTGGCGGAATGTTACGTGATGCCACGTACTTATACGTTTGTGACTATTACAGCGCCATCTATCACAAAGCAAAAAAAGTGGTCCAACTAAAACATTCATCTTTCTTTACGTACTACACGAATATGTAATAAAATATGGGAGTTCCTATTAAAAAAACGGATTTGATATCCGTTTGACCTATGGCAGCGCCGGCCGGGGTGGACGAGCGGTTCTAGGCACTACAGTCTGGAACCGCGCCACTGTTACGGTCGCAGGTTCGAATCCTATCTCGGGCATGGATGTGTGTGATGTCCTTAGTTTATTTAGGTTTAAGTAATTCTAAGTTCTCGGAGTCTGATGACCTTAGAAGTTATGTCCCATAGTGATTAGAGCCATCGGAACCATTTGGACCTATGGCAACGCCATCTAGCGGACCAACCATAGCGCCATCTGGTTTCCCCTTCAAGCTAGACGAGTTTCTTTTTTGTAGTTTTTTCGTTTGACGCTTATTTCGTGAGATATTTGGTCCGGTAACTATAAATGGACCAACCTGCATGTAACGGTGACACTCACTTGAAGAAGTGCATAAAACCAAGTGATTTCTTTTTAGAAATCTTTACACCCATTCTGAAAGTAATCTGTTAACAGTAGTTGAGATGGGCTTCTCAACAATAGCACCAGATTTTCTTATTAAAAATGCTGTCTTAGTACTGTCAAACTAACAGAAAGTTACTATCTTAACACTTTCTGTAATCTTGCTAAGGCCTTTGATTGTGTAGATCAAGGCATGCTACTAGGATCATTATGATGGTGTAATTCTACTTGTACAGATGGCGTCACACGTTAATTACATTAAGATAATTTCCGATTATCAAATGATATGTCAGCTATAAAGCGATATTGAGAGTTGAGAAATATTAAATTTGGTACCACTGAATATATATTGCTTAACTTCTCCTGATCTTGACCATAAATCAAATTTCAAGGGAAATGAACGATTTTTCAAAAAATGTGAAGGATTCTGATGACACAAGTTTACCAAGAAGTACCCGAAGAGCAGGCTTACAGTCAGCGGACAGCGAAACATTAACTCTACATCTTTCAAAGACATACATTTCGTGAATCCATTATTGCTTATATATACAAGAAGCAGTGACACATACTACTTGAAACTTCGTGTAAAGTTAGACGTTTTTCTAAGCAGGCCACGGGTACAGAAACTACGAGGTGTGATTGGAATCTTTTAAGAATAGATCCGGTACCGATTACTGGTTTGGAGGGTAGGTAGACGGAGGGTGGGGAGTGAGTAGTTGTCTTGTCCTTGAATGCCCTCTGTTCTAAAAATGGGAAATCAGCTTTTGAGACTTACGAACTATTAAAAACAGCTTTTGGAGATAATTGTGTGAGCCAGTCAAATGTTGTTATCTGTTTCAACAGATTTAAAAATGGCTGCGAAAAAATGGAAGATGAACCACGGTTCAGACATCCTTCCACCTCAAAAACAAACGAAAATGTTGTGAAAGTTCGCGACTTAATGCACTCTGATCATAGACTTACAATTAGAGAGATGCCTGATGAACTTAATTTAAATTTCTATGCAGGTCAGTCAATTTTAATGGATTAACTGAACATGCGTCGGGTGTCTCCAAAATTCATTCGAGAAATGTGGTCAATTGACCAGAGACGATACCGACTTGAAGTGCGATAGGCACTGATTAATCGGGCTAAAAATGAGCTATATTTTTTAATTAGGGTAATTACAATTGAAGAATCGTTGGTGTACGGATATGGTCCTGAAACCAAGGTGCAGTCTGCGCAGTGGAAGACTCCAAGTTCATCACGACAGAAAAAAAAACACGGCAAAGTTGGGCAAAGGCAAAGACGGCGTTGGTGATTTTCTCCGATTCTACCAATATTGTTTATCATAAATTTACCCCTGGAGGACAGATAATTAACCAGGAGTACTACAAATGTGACCATGAGCGTTTGCGCGTAAAGGTGCGGAAGAAGAAAAGGCCTGCATTTTTGAAAGACTTGAGTTGGCTGCTGCACGATGACAATGCTCTGGCTCATTGTGCCTTCTCCACTGTTGGATTTCTGACCAAATCCAAAATTACTGTGCTTCCACAATCGCCACAACACCTGATTTTACCCCTGCAGACTTCTATCTGTTTCCTAAACAGATATTTTCACTGAAAGGGAAGCAGTTTGGCTGTATTGAATGTAGACGAGATGTGGCTCAAATTCAAAGATATAGTAGCAACAGCGATTGAGATATTCATACCTCATAAATTAGTAAGAGATGGAACGGATCCCCCGTGGTACACAAAAAAGGTCCGAACACTGTTGCAGAGGCAACGGAAAAAGCATGCGAAGTTCAGAAGAACGCGAAATCCCGAAGATGGGCTAAAATTTACAGACGCGTGAAATTTGGCACTTACTTCGATGCGAGATGCCTTTAATAGGTTCCACAACGAAACATTGTCTCGAAATTTGGTAGAAAATCCGAAGAAATTCTGGTCGTATGTAAAGTACACAAGCGGCAAGACGCAGTCAATACCTTCGCTGCGCAGTGCCGATGGTACTGTTATCGACGACTGTGCCGCTAAAGCGGAGTTATTGAACGCAGTTTTCCGAAATTCCTTCACCAGGGAAGACGAATGGAATATTCCTGAATTTGAAACACGAACATCTGCTAGCATGAGTTTCGTAGAAGTAGATACCTTAGGGGTTGCGAAGCAACTCAAATCGCTTAATACGGGCAAGTCTTCAGGTCCAGATTGTATAAGGATTAGGTTCCTTTCAGATTACGCTGATACTATAGCTCCCTACTTAGAAATCATATACAACCGCTCGCTCACCGATAGATCTGTACCTACAGATTGGAAAATTGCGCAGGTCGCACCAGTGTTCAAGAAGGGTAGTAGGAGTAATCCATTTAACTACAGACCTATATCATTGACGTCGGTTTGCAGTAGGGTTTTGGAGCATATACTGTATTCAAACATTATGAATCATCTCGAAGGGAACGATCTATTGACACGTAATCAGCATGGCTTCAGAAAACATCGCTCTTGTGCAAAGCAGCTAGCTCTTTATTCGCACGAAGTAATGGCCGCTATCGACAGGGGATCTCAAGTTGATTCCGTATTTCTAGATTTCCGGAAAGCTTTTGACACCGTTCCTCACAAGCGACTTCTAATCAAGCTGCGGAGCTATGGGGTATCGTCTCAGTTGTGCGACTGGATTCGTGATTTCCTGTCAGGAAGGTCGCAGTTCGTAGTAATAGACGACAAATCATCGAGTAAAACTGAAGTGATATCAGGTGTTCCCCAGGGAAGCGTCCTGGGACCTCTGCTGTTCCTGATCTATATAAATGACCTGGGTGACAATCTGAGCAGTTCTCTTAGATTGTTCGCAGATGATGCTGTAATTTACCGTCTAGTAAGGTCATCCGAAGACCAGTATCAGTTGCAAAGCGATTTAGAAAAGATTGCTGTATGGTGTGTCAGGTGGCAGTTGACGCTAAATAACGAAAAGTGTGAGATGATCCAGATGAGTTCCAAAAGAAATCCGTTGAAATTCGATTACTCGATAAATAGTACAATTCTCAAGGCTGTCAATTCAACTAAGTACCTGGGTGTTAAAATTACGAACAACTTCAGTTGGAAGGACCACACAGATAATATTGTCGGGAAGGCGAGCCAAAGGTTACGTTTCATTGGCAGGACACTTAGAAGATGCAACAAGTCCACTAAAGAGACAGCTTACACTACACTCGTTCGTCCTCTGTTAGAATATTGCTGCGCGGTGTGGGATCCTTACCAGGTGGGATTGACGGAGGACATCGAAAGGGTGCAAAAAAGGGCAGCTCGTTTTGTATTATCACGTTATAGGGAAGAGAGTGTGGCAGATATGATACACGCGTTGGGATGGAAGTCATTACAGCATAGACGTTTTTCGTCGCGGCGAGACCTTTTTACGAAATTTCAGTCACCAACTTTCTCTTCCGAATGCGAAAATATTTTGTTGAGCCCAACCTACATAGGTAGGAATGATCATCAAAATAAAATAAGAGAAATCAGAGCTCGAACAGAAAGGTTTAGGTGTTCGTTTTTCCCGCTCGCTGTTCGGGAGTGGAATAGTAGAGAGATAGTATGATTGTGGTTCGATGAACCCTCTGCCAAGCACTTAAATGTGAATTGTAGAGTAGTCATGTAGATGTAGACGTAGATCCAGGCCAATACGGAGAGCGTCCTTACCATACTTTAGTAAAAAATTTCCAGGAATGTTTCCAGAAGTGGAAACACCGTTGGAGTCGGTGTGTTCAGCAAGAAGGGGATTATGTTGAAGGAGATGCATCACAGTAGCATGTAAGTACCACCACTGTACAATTACAAGTCCATTCTTAAAACTTTCCGATCACAACTCGTATATTCTCATTATTCTGTGCAGAGACAGATGCCAAAATCGAGGGTTCATGAGCCTTTGAAAACCGATACAATAATAACCGTAACATAATTCTGTGTGACAGTGAAAACGTGCAAATAGTGGCAAATGTTTCAGTTTAACGAGTGCGCGCCGTGGAACACGACAAAATGCGAGACAGACATTTAACTAGTGGCATTCTCAACGACAGCAATTATGTTTCTACCGTTAGTATTGGACCCTATATCAAAATGAAATATTTCTTGCGTAGGATCTGAAAGACGAGAGAAAATCCTACGTGGAAAATTGCCAAAATGAGATGTAAGACTTCTCAAAAAATTAGCCAAAAAGCATGTTATGAACACTTACTTGAAAAAACAAAAATTAATTCTTGAGCACGACTATTATTAGTCTACATCAACCAAGGGTGCGGTGTATTAATACTGACACAGCATAGTACAAATAGTGATCATAGAAAAAGAAAACCTCCTGTTTACACTTCAGTGACAAATGTCATACGATACCTGCTAATATCGTGTCGGACCTCCTTTTGCGAGACGTAATGCAGTAGCTCGATGTGGAATTGACTCAACAGTTCTCTGGAAGTGTCCATGCAAAAATATTTAATCATGTTGCTTCTATAGCAGTCCATAACTGCCAAACTGTTTCACCTGCAGGATTATGTTTGTGAATTGACTTCTCGGGTACGGCCCATAAATGTTCGATGGGACTGATGCCGGCAGGTCTGGATGACGAAATCGTTCACTCGATGTGTCCAGAACGTTCATCAAAACAATCGTGAAGAATTGTGACCGGTGAAATGGCGCATTGACCTGTATAAAATTCCAACGTTCTTTGGGAACATTTAATTTCGTGAATGGCAGCAAATGGTCTCCAAGTAGACGAACGTTAATATTTCATACATGAATATATGAAGATGATATCTGTTCATTCGGACATATCTTCATATAGATAAGGCTTTCCTGCCAATAATCCTCGTCAGCGCGGATGCACTCAGATTGCTCAAACACTTACGAGAATCGGTAGATTGGCTGCCGCGAGTAATGAGTATAGTGGGTACGGCCACAACAAACGTAGTGTGTGGACAGTAAGACGGCAGTGTGGGTGTCGTGGGGGGCGTCTCAGAGGTAAGTCCCTGCAGTCGCACTATCCTCTGTGTCCTCGATGGCTCAGTCCTACAGAGCGTCTGCCACGTTAGCGACAGTCTTTAAACCGCGAGGGGGCTTCGGTCTGAAGTAGGCTTGACTTCCCGAATGCAGAACGGGTCAGTAAACAGCTACGATACCAATCGATCGGCACTACTTAAGTAGTCTATACAAAGGTGTAACAACAGGCTACGAAATATGGAAATATAAACTACACTTAAACATTGATAAGCAACGCATACAGCGGAAGGAGACCTCAGCGCTATCTAACAAGCGCAATCTTTCAAGTGTTTGAAATATTTGGGAGAATAAATTTTCAAAATACGTTCAGCCCGCCAGGCACAACCAACCCAGAGACATATGTAAGGTAGCAGAAGACTAGATCGAGAGAAGCGCAGACGGCATTGGAATTAGGAATACGTAATTGCTATTCATTTTATCACTTCAACACTAATGAACTCTGGATGACATGCTAATATTTCATAAGTATTTATGAAGTTATATTTGGTAAGAGAGAGCCTACTGGAGCACTTCGATTTCACCAAGAAAGTGGGCGAAGCAAATCAGCTGCTGACAAGTTGCATCCTCAGCTAGGTCAGCAGCCCGAGGTTGTCAGGAATCTGTCAGGAATGTGTCAATCGCTGTACCCACCCGAAACAGAAGTGACGTCATGCCGAGACGCTGACAGTGCTTTGGCTGCTTGGAGTCTGTTGCTTGTACAACCACTCCCCTCCCCCACACCTACTCAAGACAGCAAAATTGGCAGTGTACCTTGGTGAAGACAAGGAATGCACACAGATAGGTTCCAGCTTCAGTTCTTGATAATAAATAGCACAAAAATGAGGGCAGTGCAGATGTCACTGCAGAGGTGAAATGTATAAAATGAATGTATGTGTATAAAGTAAGGTATAAATGTATAAATGTATAAATGGAATGTATAAAATAAACCACAGGATAAATAACAGAAAGATAACAGTGACCCACAACTGTAATTCCGCTGTGGTTAGCGATACAGTATATTTAGAAGAGTAAAAAGTGCCCATCATAAAATTAATCGAATTACGACAAGCAAATGTGGCATCTTCTCCCTGATGGTGTATGTTAATTTTCAACTTATTGAGTTTAATAACAAAATTAAGGTTTTTTAAATGCGTTATGGATTGACGCATAATGTTTGCCTCACGTTCCTATAGTCGATAATTTATCGGCCACACAGACAGCATCGTTTCTAGGTCTGAAGAGGAGTTGGAGCAAATGACCAGAGCACTAAAGGAGCCTGCCAGAAAATTTAGGCTAAACATAAACATAAAAGACCCAACACAGAGTACCTCGTTATGACACGTGGTCAAACCCAGACTGCTGGTAATCTAAAATCGATGCAGGTGGGAGTACAGTCCTACAAGACAGTGCATCAATTTAAATACCTAGGGGAACTTTTCACTGACACCTTGTTACGTGATCAGAGATCAATGCCAAAATACAAGCAGAAAACCAATCTTATCACGGCCTAGCACAACGCCTTCGGTCCACATATCTCTTCAAACAGTTAAAGATTCGAATATTCAAAACCCTGATCCAGCCTGTTGTTCTATATTGCTGTGAGACATGGAGTATCGGGAAACAGGACTTCCATAAGCTCCTAGTTTTTGAGAGAAAATTGTTTCAAAGATCTTCCGTCCAGTTCTGGATGCAGGCAAGGGAGAATGGGGGATCAGTCAAAACTAAGAGCTTGATGAAGTATACCAGCAGCCCAACATAGCGGGATCTGTGAAAGCAAAACGAGTACAGTGGGCCGGCCATGTAACCTGGGTGGAAAATCAAAGATGGCCTCGAAAGCTCCTGGATTTCACACCTACAGGAAAGAGACCACCAGGGAGACCCGAGAAGCGTTGTAGGGATGGCCTCCATGAATATTTCATCCAGACATCAATAGTTTTCGACGGATGGCGGATAGGAGCAATGAACAGAATACTTGTAGCAGCGTGTGGTCCACAGGGCCTTATCATGTAGAAGAAGAAGAAGAAGAAGAAGAAGAAGACAGACAGACAGTATCCCACTACGTAAATGTTTACGCACATCTTTGTCCTGCACTCGCAATCAATCTACCGATCACTTTCAGAACGTAAAAAAATTTCTTTTGTATTGGTGGTATTTTGCATTGTGCATCAATGTAGTACTCTTGGTACTGTCTTCATTGCCGACTTATTTAGTTAGATATAATTTTGTCAAGAGTTATTAGGAACTCTACGCGTTTAAAGCGGTACAGTAATCTTTCAGAATTTCCCGAATGGATAAAACGCTAAGACTTAACTGAAAACAACTCATATCCTACCGTCTTTGAAATACATGTATCGAATCTGATAGCTTTGGTACTAAATAAGAATAATGATTTCCTCAATTCTTGTTCACAGCAGTCTGGAGTTCAATTACATTTTCAGTGTTAATTAGTCGCCTCATATTCTCCCCTGGATTTCTCAGGAAAGCGTTTAAAAGTCTTACTATGTGTGCTCCTTATCTCCAGGTACATACAACTTACTCAGAAATCCAAGAACCAATAAATCTCACTGATATAATTTGTACAAAAAAGTGTTCGGTTTTCAATCAAGAGATTAATTTTCGAGTCTCCTTCACAAATTTTGGTGTGAAATTTAACGAGGGTACTTCAACGAACAATCACGTCTTCTGAGTGCTTCACATTTTCTTTTTGTCAGGCAGTTTAGTTGTTGAGAGGTAGCAAGAAGGACGCCGGTCCAAACTGTATATATATTTTAGTAAAACATGCAATTGCAGGGAATCAACTGCTCAATGTAGTATTAATTTACTCTGTACTTGGGGGATAGTAGAGAACAAGAGAATAATTTCCTCATACAAACGCTGAAGAGAGTAATTTAGATGGTTCTGAATAAATCGTCATGTCATTGTTATACGGAAGTTAAGCACTAGGCCCCTCTATCTTTATGTAGATACTCCGCTAGCTCTTGTACTCATGGATCAATACACTCTTGTCGCCCATAAGAAATGCGATACCTAGCAAAATTTAAACATTTACCTGAAATTTGTTGAACATTACAGGCAGATTCAAGTTATTTATAAGTTAATGAAATAGTGCAAAAATTAAATAGAAAATATTTTGGCCTTGTTCAGTCTGCAATATTTAATGTTCAAGAAATTCAACCATCTGTACTATTTTCTGCCAGTCTTTAAGGAATATAATTTGTGCCTTTCATTGTGGATATAAGATTTAGATACATTTTAAGAATCGGACGCGATTTCTAGCAGTCCTACATGATTTGTACTAATGGTAGTGTGAACCTATAGACATGTTAAACTTTGACAATACATTCATAAAAACACCGAATAAATGCTGGTATATGCATATTTAAAAACATACTTTGCCTAAGCGGGATGGTGCGAATCAGTGTGATGAATTCAGTGGGTGCTAAACAGCATGGTGTCAGCATTTATATGCTATACACATTGCTCATTTTCCAGTACCAATTTCCGCGGAGAGTAATTTTAGCAGTCTATACCTTTATATGTGAAAACAACATCAATTCAGGACTGGAATCCATAGGAACTGGAGATACTTTAGCCTCACATTCACACCGGGAAATGTAGTGTTGAAGCCTATTAAACGACTGGTGCTTTGTTCTCTTTTCGCACCCACCACCTTTCGTTTCTGCGCTCTTGCCACCTTGACACAAAGAGAACCACTTCATTTTCCCCTATTCTCTTGCTACAGTTCTATCGACCACGTGGACATTAAACCACAAAGTATCTATGCCCTGATAGGAAACGTCAATATCCGGCTCAAAAGATAGCTTAAAATAATTATTAACAAATAAAATGCAATTTCAGTTTCAGGGAGAGCATAAGGGAGCAATTGACAGGAATGGGGAAAGAAATACAGTAGCAGAAGAATGGGTAGCTTTGAGGGATGAAGTAGTGAAGGCAGCAGAGGATCAAGTAGGGCTAGTAGAATTCCTTGGGTAACAGAAGAAATATTGAATTTAATTGATGAAAGGAGAAAATATAAAAATGCAGTAAATCAAGCCGACAAAAAGGAATACAGACGTCTCAAAAATGAGATCGACAGGAAGTGCAAAATGGCTAAGCAGGGATGGCTAGTTGAACAAAGGTAAGAATGGAGAGGCTTATCTCACTAGGGATAAGATAGATACTGCCTACAGGAAAATTAAAGGGACATTTGGAGATAAGAGAACCACTTGTATGAACATCAAGAGCTCAGATGGAAACCCAGTTCTAAGCAAAGAAGGGAAAGCAGAAAGGTGGAAGGAGTATATAGAGGGTCTATACAAGGGCGATGTACTTGAGGACGATATTATGGAAATAGAAGAGGATGTAGATGAAGATGATATGGGAGATACGATACTGCGTGGAGAGTTTGACAGAGCACTGAAAGACCTGAGTCGAAACAAGGCCCCAGGAGTAGACAACATTCCATTGGAACTACTGACGGTCTTGGGAGAGCCAGTCCTGACAAAAACTCTACCATCTGGTGAGCAAGATGAATGAGACAGGCGAAATACCCTCAGACTTCAAGAAGAATATAATAATTCCAATCCCAAAGAAAGCAGGTGTTGACAGATGTGAAAATTACTCAACTATCAGTTTAATAAGTCACAGTTGCAAAATACTAACGCGAATTCTTTACATACGAACGGAAAAAAAACTAGTACAAGCCGAACTCGGGGAAGATCAGTTGGGATTCCGTAGAAATGTTGGAACACGTGAGGAAATACTGACCCTACGACTTAACTTAGAAGCTAGATTAAGGAAGGGCAAACCTACGTTTCTAACATTTGTAGACTTCGAGGAAGCTTTTGACAATGTTGACTGGAATACTCTCTTTCACATTCTGAAGGTAGCAGGGGTAAAATACAGGGAGCGAAAGGCTATTTACAATTTGTACAGAAACCAGATGGCCGTTATAAGAGTCGAGGGACATGAAAGGGAAGCAGTTGTTGGGAAGGGGATGAGACAGTGTTGTAGTCTCTCCCCGATGTTATTCAATCTGTATATTGAGCAAGCAATAAAGGAAACAAAAGAAAAGTTCGGACTAGGTATTAAAATGCCTGGAGAAGCAATAAAAACTGTGAGGTTCGCCGATGACATTGTAATTTTGTCAGAGACAACAAAGGACTTGGAAGAGCAGTTGAACGGAATGGACAGGGTCTTGAAAGGAGGATATAAGATAAACATCAACAAAAGCAAAACGACGATAATGGAATGTAGTCGAATTAAGTCGGGTGATCCTGAGGGAATTAGATTAGGAAATGAGACACTTAAAGTAGTAACGGTGTTTTGCTATTTGGGGAGCAAAATAACTAATGATGTTCGAAGTAGGGAGGATATAAAGTGTAGATTGGCAATGGCAAGGAAAGCGTTTCTGAAGAAGAGAAATTTGTTAACATCGAGTATAGATTTAAGTGTCAGGAAGTCATTTCTGAAAGTATTTGTATGGAGTGGAGCCATGTATGGAAGTCAAACATGAGCGATAAATAGTTTGGACAAGAAGAGAATAGAAGCTTTTGAAATGTGGTGCTACAGAAGAATGCTGAAGATTAGATGGGTAGATGACATAACTAATGAGGAAGTATTGAATAGGATTGGGGAGAAGAGAAATTTGTGGCACAACTTGACCAGAAGGAGGGATCGGTTTGTAGGACATGTTACGAGGCATCAAGGGATCACAAATTTAGCATTGGAGGGCAGCGTGGAGGGTAAAAATCGTAGAGGGAGACCAAGAGATGACTACACTAAACAGCGAGGTCATCGGTCTCACCGGATTAGGGTAGGACGGGAAAGGAAATCGGCCGTGTCCTTTCAATAGAGCCATCCCAGCATTTGCTTGCAGCGATTTTGGGAAATCACGGAAAAAATAAAACGGCCGTCCTCCCGAACGCGAGTCCAGGGTGCTAACCACTGCGCCACCTCCCGCGGTCACAGACTGCCTCTTGATCATAATCGCCTTCTTCTTTTCATTATATATAGACTCCGATTGTCAGTAAATGTAAGAGATCGTGTCTTCATGACGTCACTGTCAACAATGAGTTTCGACAGCAAACCAACCGAACCGTTGCGTAGCATCAGTCTCATTGACAAACCTTCCGAAGAAAGAGTCGATTTCGAAGTGCGCTTTCTAGGAAGTCTGTTTCGCATCCTTCGGGCTGTGAGGAAGAAGTTGAGAAGGGGGAGGTAGGTGAACACTGACTTTTAAATTATTCTGCAGTCATAGGCATGGGATCAGGCTCTGGAAGACAAATTTTCATATTTAGTTTTCTAATTGGTTTCATTTAAGCGGGAAGGTGATCATCACTATTACTATACTTACTATACGGACTAATTTATTTGGCGCCGTAGAAAGCGTTTAAGACAAATAATCAAATGTACAATGCCTGCTGTATATCATGTAGTGTATTATTAACATATTTCGTAACTCCAGACTCTCAATAATTGTTGGTTTGATACAAGTATTTGTTTTCTTTTAACGATGCATCAGGTTTTTGTTCAGTTTACTTGGTGTTTCAATCTAAAAATACAGCATCACTTAATTTTTTTTATTTATGATGAGATCTGGTGTGTGTCCCATACGGTGTCATGTATGGTATGAGACTGAACTGTTTATTTAGGCCAAACCTTCTTGTCAGTAATCAAAATTTCACTTGACTATTTTCGTGTCAGGAAACACTGTCGCTACTAAAGACTGCTTGTTTCACGTTTCCAGATGCTTTCGCGAGTGAAGTCGCTGTTCGGCCCGCCAGCTGCCAGCCAGGGGTGTCCCAGGCTGGCCGACGAGCCGCCAACACCTGCGCCTCTTCGCCGCCTTCGGCCACCTCGACCAAAGCCGAGTGAGAGGAAGGTGGAGTCCACCACCACCGACTGCGAAGAGGCCGCCGCTGATAAACCACAGCTTCAGCCAATTCATGTAAGCAACAGGAGCCCTCTGTGTACAACATCTGACAGTAATTACTGTCAGAGTGTTCTATGAACAAATAAATGAATACCAAGAATGTTATGCAGACGTATATATTCACATGACTTTTTCTTTCCACAGTTTGGTCCGAGACCGAGAATTGTGCATTTTGACTTGTCTGACGTTGAAGATGAAGAGGAGGAAGTCTCCGGCTCCTACTATCCTCCTGGAGTTCCAGTTCCACCCAGTCGGCTGCAGATCTTTGCCAACAGACCGCGCCGGAGGAAGATTATACGAGAGCCACCGTCGCAGGAAGTGCAGACTGCGATGGCACATCTAAGAGCTGACATCCAAGCAATGGTATGTTAAGCATTTAGTTGTTAAACCACTGCATTACGTTAGAAACACAAAAGTAGATTTCTTATAAACGCTTGAAATAAATGTAAATGTAGGATTCATTTTAATCTACACATACATCCAACTGTTTAGACTACTTTCAATTGATGCTGAGGGGTGACAAGGGATTGTGAAGCCAAATCCGGTATATTGTTTGAGAATATGTGGAAACGATATTTTGCAAAACTTACGTTAATTAAGTTGGAAGGAATGCTTATGGCGTCGTGATAAGATCGATACGAAGATTCAGTTAACTGGCTTTACAAATTATACCTCTGTAGTTTTCATTACTTGCTGAAGTCATAGTGATGTCACTGTTAGAGATATTTTGTAGCCTGTAATAGCTGAAATGTTAAATATAGTGCTGCTAAAGGAAGCAGCTTAATAAAAAGAATTCTTTTTGTCATTTTCAGGAGAACCCACCACCTTCAACATGGATTGGGCATCTAGTGGAGGCTCTAGTCGACCTGTATCGAAACAAGAGAGATTACCGCCGGAACCACTGGTTGGCAGAGAGACCAGGGTTCGTCATCCGAATGAAGGGAAGACTCGCACCTGTTCGTGAGGCAGTGAGAAGATTTCTGCACCTGAAGAAGAGTGTGGACAAGAGACAGCCGCCGACGGGCATAGATTCAACTCTGCGTGATTACTTTCTTCAATGTGAACACCCTGACCCTAATTATCCACAGATTATTCCATTAACATCACAGCTACTTGAAACCGCGCTGTGATATGATTGTTGGAAGCCAGTCTGGTTTGGCTTGAAATAAAACACCTTAAAACCTGTTAAGTTGTGTTTTTATTGCACAGTTAATATTCAAATACATTCTACACACAATGTACTGGTGTGAATGTGGAATAGTTCAGCACTGTGAAGATTGAAGAAACCTGATTTGTTGGAAATAAATGAAATTTAACTGGCAGTAGCATAAGCTGAATTAGAGAAGTTGGCGCTGAAGATGACGTCACTAAGGTTGTGAATGGGGCAGATCAGTTTACTGTGTTCAAACTTTCAATCCGGTGAACCGGTTAAGAGGTGGAACAGACTCCTATGTAGACGGCCTCCATACAAGCCAAAGGATTCAGATACAGTGAGACAAGTAAGGAAAAGTACAAGTCATGGTTAATGATAGTAGACTGAGAGCAATACTGAGAGGGTACATGTGTTAGGCAGTTTTCATGATATGAAATGTCTCAATTAACGCAGAACATAATGGGTATTCAACGTCTCAGTATGGAATGGTTTTAACTGAAACTTGGGACTCACCATTATACCACGCGATGTGAGGTGTGTGGCGAAGGATATTCATGAATAAGAATACGTACTTATCATTAAGGTACAGTAAATTTTTCAGATGATAACCTTAATAATGAAATTTAGGGTGATACAGGAACATCGCTGAGAATGCTTCTTTCACTAAGGTGAAGATTGCGTCATTCCTTGAGTAGTGCAACAGGACTTGGATCCTCGAGTTTCGTTCAACCAGCTGTTCCGGTCATGTATGTCCGTGACTGTTGCATCGTACGGCGCATTGTCGCACAACATACCGCATGGCCTACATCAGAATATTTTCACCAAGAGATTATTTGTATTACTAATTTCCAGAGGTAGTCTGCGAGGCAGAACTGTGTCAGCTAATCCCTATATTCTCGAATAATTTGAGTAAATGGCAAATATTTCTGAGCAACAGAGCTACCATCTGACTATACACGCATTTGCAGCAGTTAAGTGTAAAGCTAAAATAAGTTGAATGGATACCACAAATAATAAAAAATCATGTTACTTTATGCTACATACGAAAAGTCTATTTAACATGAACAACTCGTATCAGGAAAGGAAACTATACAATCAAAAATATATGTTCTGGCGTGCTTGACTAGGACAATCCCAGACCTCTTCATAGTTACAGAAATCGAAGAGATCTATGTCGATAAAAGTTAATATAAAATTGACTGCACATCACAAGAGGAAGTATAGCTGGAATAAGGTGGCAAGCCAGACGTAGAGGAGTAAAATATTAAACGGCTTTTCGACTGCTGTACTTCAGTGACAGAGCTGGGAACACAGAAAGAAATGGTTTTGTCAGTGTAGAGGCTCCAGCAAAGAAATTCTTTACACTTCATTTAACTATTACAAAAAAAAAAAAAGATTGTGGTAATAACGGCGCATTCGGTAAAATATGTGAGGACTTCGGTATTTATTTGACGTGGGGCAGTAAAAGATTGAGGGCAACTGCTGACACTGCCGACCGGTTTCAGTATGTTCCAAAATGAAACACTCCTAGGAATACCAGAAGTACACAGTCGCCGATAACTAGTTTCTAAACTCACCTGTTTTTCATCGAAAACACTCGAGTACGTCGATAATTGATTGGTCTGCGCATGAATGGCAAATGAGAGCAAAAAAATTTCACATCAGTCACATATGTTTAAGAAAGGCAAATTCCAATACAGTTTTGTTTTACTAGAGCTCAGAGTTACCCGTACTGGAGTTCTAGAGTATCTTCTCCTACAAACTGCCACAAATGAAAATGCAGCTAGCACAACAGAGTTGGAACTATACTACAAATAATCCTTCACGTTCCTCAATATATTCTGGACGGTAAAAATCACACAAGAAATACAAAATTTCAGAAAGAAAGCAAAGGCCAATACGAGAATTATTAGGCACCGAAGGAATAAACTTGTTAAGGCAGATGACATTCACCTCTAAAGACACAGCAATGCTGATTCAGGTTATATTAAATTGAAATTAATTACCATTATTCCTAAGCCTTCCTAACAGTCCCAAGAAACTGTAATACAGAAAACCATTTATGGAAGTAGATCCACTACTTTACTTAAACAGAAAATACAGTCCATACAAACAAAAAATCTTTTGTTACTCACCCAGTAAGTCTTATGGTTATAATAGTACTTCAAAAAAAGGACGAAAATTATGTACTCCCTTCAACATGCCACCTTCTCTCTAAGACGCCATTACTGTCCGATTCTTCCCTGTTTACGTTGTGTTCTGAGTGTTTAAGATGCCTCCGATAATCGTTGGTCTGACCGACTTTGAAGTACGGGCTGTTATAAGGTTTCTTTGTGCTAAAGACATAAAACCGATCGATATTCATCTTGAGATCTATACAGTTTACGGAGAAAACGTATGTGATGGAATGGTAAGAAAGAGGATGAGAGCATTTAAAGATGGCCGCACAAATGTGCATGATGAAAAACTTCGATCGTTAATGAAAGTTTGGTGCAGGAAGTGAACAATAAGGTCAGAGGAAACAGACGCTTTACGGTTTCCTCCTTGCGGGATGTCTCTCCTAATGTTTCTAGTAGTGTTTTTTATGGAACTGTGACCGAGCACTTGAATTAACGATAATTGTGCGCATGTTGGGTACCGAAAATGTTGACGGATAAGCACAAAAGCAAACGTGTAGACAGTGCATTGACTTCCCTTGAGCAGCACCACAACGACGGCGACGATTTCTTAAGTCAAATTGTTTCGGGCGATGAAACGTGGGTCGCCTGCGTCACACCAGGGTGAAAGCAACAGTCCATGGAATGGGGGCATTCAGATTCACCTAGACAAGTGAAGTTCAAGCAAACAATTTCTGCCCGGAAAATTATGTTCTCAGTTTTTTGGGACGGAAAAGGAGTACTGCTTGCGGAATATCAGACTAAAGATCTAATCACATCTTTTCGATGGAAAACTGTGTTTTTGAAGGACCACCTGGACGGTCAGCGTCTTCAAGGCAATGACGAAGTCAAAATGGTTCAATTGGCTTTGAGCACTATGGAACTAAACTTCTGAGGTCATCAGTCCGCTAGAACTTAAACCTAACTAACCTAAGGACATCACACACATCCATGCCGGAGGCAGCATTCGAACCTGCTACCGTAGCGGTCGCGCGGTTGCAGACTGTACTGCCTACAACCGCTCGGCCACTCCCGCCGGCTGACGAAGTCAGAACAGTGGTGATGCAGGTATTAACAAGTCAGGCAGCAGACTTCTATGAGCAAAGTATTCTAAAACGTGAACAACATTATGACAAGTGCCTCAGTACTGACGGAAACTATGTAGAACAGTAGATTAAGGAACAGGCTTTCATGTAAAAATAAAGTTATTGAAGTATCTTAGCACGTCTTTTTTTAAATTTCAAAACTGTGGCGTCACCGCCAGAAACTACAACTGCTAGGTGGTAGCCTTTAAGTCGGCCGCGGTCCGTTAGTATACGTCGGACCCGCGTGTCGCCACTATGAGTGATTGCAGACCGAGCGCCGCCACACGGCAGGTCTAGAGAGACTTCCTAGCACTCGCTCCAGTTGTACAGCCGACTTTGCTAGCGATGGTTCACTGACTTCTACGCTCTCATTTGCCGAGACTATAGTTAGCATTGCCTTGACCTACGTTATTTGCTTCGACCTAGCAAGGCGCCACTATCAGTTATTATTGTTTGTAAGATATGTACCGTGAATAGTGACGTTCACCATTAATGGAATAAAGTTAAGTATTCCACCAGCTACGTCCGTTTTTCTCACTTCTAATTCCCTTGTCATGTTCCAGACCTCAAGCCAGCCTGCGTGAGCTAAAACGCGTGCATTTCGGCTTCCTGTAGTAACGGTGTTGGCTCTACTGCCAACCACAACATTGGCGACGAGAGTAAAAGTGTTCATATCTAACTGCCCTGATTTACTTGTGTTATGGCTTCGCCACAATCTCCAGATGTACTGTCCGAATTTTATCGCTTACAGAATCAGTAGACGCAGGCATTACTGGATGCCCTTGGACAGCTCTTCCAGGGTCAAAGTGCGATGCAAAACGATGCGGCAGCAGCCACTTCACCGCTAATGCAGCCACAACACGCTGTTGCATCCACTTTACGACCTTTTGATGCTGCACTGGAAAGCTGGACGGTGTGGTAACGCCATTCTGTAATCCATCTCGCCGCCTAAAGAAGTCAAGGTAACGAGCGGCAGCCTTATTTGTTGTCTTCTGTCGGCGTGAACACGTACCGTGTGATAGTCAAATTATTTCCCCGACGCGACGTAGCAACTCTGTCCTACGACGAAATTTTGTCTGCATTAGATGCATATTTCAAAGAATCAGTCAATGTAGTTGCGAAAAGGTATACCTTCTACCGTACAAAACGTACGGCAGGTCAGACTAATCGGAAGTGGGTTGCAACCTTGCAAAGCCTTACTTGGGATTGTGCTTTTCAGTGTCAATGTGGACTCCCTTATTCAGATACTATGGTACGTGATGCAATTGCACAGAACGTTTCTGATGTTCGTAAAAGGGAACAGATTTTGAAACTAGTCAATCCCTCCCTTCAATGAGTGATGGACATATGGGATCGGCAGGACACACTTGACTTTGCTCAGGAAGCATTTACAACTTCGCCAGCAGTGTGTCAGGTTAACCGGCCCGCCGGGCGAGCTGCACGGAGCAGTAAACAGCCCTCGCGCCCGGCCGCGCCGCTGCCGCCAGGCTCTCAGCCACGTGTGCCGCTCAGGCAAGCAAATGCAGTGATTCAAATCATGCCCGCGGTGTGCTACTAAACATTCGCGTGAGAATTGCCCGTCACGCCAAGCTATTTGTTTTTATTGTAATAAAAAAGGACATGTTCAGAGTGTTTGGCAGAAAAAGCTTCGATCGGAATCTCAAACCCGTTCCAGGCCCTTTGCTTCGCGCCGGAATCGGAATCGAACCAAGGATACACAGGCTAGGGAAACTTTGCCCATGGAAATTCATGTAGTTCATTCCACACCGCCCAGTGTCACTCTCTCTAACAGTGACCGTGTTCGTCCCAAAAATAGTGTGCGTCGACATCGCCGGGACTCCCGTCAAGTCTCAAGTGATTATGTACCAGTGTCAGTTCACGTTTTACGAGACAGTCGCTCTTGTCGTCAGCAGGACAATAAAGTTTTTGTGGACTTGGACATTAACGGCAAAGTGATACCATTCCAGCTCGATACCGGAGCTGCAGTTTCACTGATCAATCAAGACACTTACAAACTGCTGGGCACACCTCCGTTGCGTGCCGCAAATGTTAAATTAAGTAGTTATTCAGGACAAAAGATCCCTGTGTTAGGACAGTGCAGCCTTCTTGCAACATACAAAGGACAAACAAACCTTGTGCCATTTAAATCCTTCGTTCTTCTTGTGCAGTGAACTTGTTTGGTTTCGATTTATTTCAGTTGTTTAACTTGTCTATAGTAAATCAGGTCCTCTCAGTGAACCAGTCTGTGCCTTCAGACAGTGTTTCTCGTCTATGTGAAGAATTTGTAGACAATTTTGCACCGGGCCTCGGTTGCGCTAAGAACTATTAAGCACATTTGGAACTGAAAGTGAACGCGCAACCGAAATTTTTCAGAGCACGCAATGTTCCCCACGCATTGCGTGATGAGGTCGCAAAAACATTACACGATTTGGAATCACAAGGTGTAATTGAACGTGTGCAGTGTTCTGTCGGGGCATCACCCTTAGTAATTTTGCCAAAACCTTCCGGGAAGTTGAGACAGTGTGTGGATTTGAAGGCAACAGTGAATTCACTACTAGTGATTGAAACTTTTCCTTTACCCCGCCCGGAAGATCTTTTTCACAAACTGTTCCCCGGGTAAATATTTTTCGAAGTTGGACCTCGGAGATGCGTATATCCAAATACCGGTGGACAGAGAATCTCAGCGCGTTTTGGTGGTTAACACGCATCTTGGGTTTCAAACGACTGGCATTTGGGTGTGCATCCGCCCCTGCATTGTTTCAGCAATATCTACAAACTGTTTGTGCGTCGGTCCCTACTGCAGCAAATTATCTGGACGATATTGTCATCTCCGGAAAGACGGAAGACGAACATTTGGCCAATCTCAGAACATTATTTCGGGTCTTGCGACAAAATGGTCTTCGCTTGCGGAAGGACAAATGTGTGTTTTTTGCTCGGGACTTGCCATACCTGATACCTGTATTCAATGCCCAAGGCATAGATCCCAGTCCCACGCACCTTCGTGCCATACAAGAGTTGCCTTCGCCGCAGAATTGGAAGCAGCTACAGAGTGTGCTGGGAAAAATTAGGTATTATAACAGATGTATTCCGCATGCCTCTTCCATTTCAGCTCCGCTTCATCGCTTACGCCGTAAAGATGTTCGGTTGGTCTGGACGACGGAATGCGAACGCGGCTTTCGCCAGTTGAAATCGGCGTTGCTTTCCAATACTTGCCTCACGCCATTCGATCCCCGGAAACCCCTTTTGTTGATGGTGGATGCATCGGATTTCGGGATCGGTGCTGTGCTTGCGCACAAAGATGGATCGCACGATCGCCCTATTGCCTTTGCGCCCAAATTGCTCTCGAATGCTCAAAGAAATTACTCGCAGATCGAGAAAGAAGCATTGGTTCTAGTATATGGTGTTACAAAGTTTCATGATTCCTTGTATTGTCGTCACTTTACCATAATCACAGACCACAAACCTTTGACATCGCTTTTTCATCCGACCAAGCCTGTACTTCCACGTACAGCGCAGAAATTCATTCGCTGGTCTATTTTCCTCTCGCAGTACCGCTACGATATTTTGTATCGGTCCACTGCTAAGCACGGAAACACCGATGCGTTGTCTCGCTTGCCTGTTGCTGAGGATAGGGCATTCGATTCCTCCGAACTTGCTTTCATGTTCATTGACGCGGAAACCGATGACGTGGTCTGATCATTTCCGATTGATTTTGGTCGTGTAGCTACAGCCACAGCTGCCGACCCTGTCCTTGCTCCCGTTCTGCGTTTTGTTGCTACGCAATGGCCCTTGTCAAATGCACGGATCTGGAACCCGTTGGTTCGCCGATTTTTTGCTCACAAGGAGAGACTTTTTGTACGACGTGGTGTTTTGCTGTTGCGTTCTGATAACGATCAGTCCAGGGTCGTGGTACCACGTTCGTTGCAGTCCTCTATCTTGCAGCTTCTCCACCAAGGACATTGGGGTATAATGAGAAAGAAACAAATTGCTCGTCAGCACTGTACTTGGTTCGGAATCGATGCCGCGATTACGAATATGTGCTCTTCTTGCATGGTGTGTGCCGAACAACACTCAGCACCACCGCGGAAATTCTTTGTATGGTCAAAAGCCACTTCCCCTTGGCAACGCTAACACATCGATCTTACTGGTGCGTTCTGGAATGTTTGATGGTCTGTTGTGGTAGATTCATTCAGTAATTTTCCTTTTGTTGTCCGGATGCCTTCCACGACGTCATCTGCCACCATCCAAGCGTTATCTGCTATCTTTTGCATTGAAGGTCTTCCACAGACTATTGTTTCCGACAATGGCCCGCAATTCATGTCAGCAGAATTTCAGTCATTCTGCAGGGCCAATGGTATTCAACATCTGACGTCCGCGCCGTTTTCACCACAGTCAAACGGTACCGCTGAACGATTGGTCAGGTCTTTCAAGTCATAGATGTTGGAGTTGAAAGAGTCGCATTCTCGAGAGGACGCGTTATTGCTCTTTTTGTCCTCGTATCGCTCTCAGCCCCGAGATGGTCGCTCGCCGGCTGAGTTGCTCCACGGTCGCCCTCATCGAACCTTGATGTCTTTGCTGCATCCGCCACATCAGATTCATGTACAGCGGCAGACACCTGTTTTTGCTCCCGGCGACGTTGTCTACTATCGCCACTACCGAGGTTCACGGTGTTGGCTCGAAGGGCGCATTCTTCGCTGCCTCGGACGCGCTATGTATCTGGTTTTGGGGGCCTCTGGTGAGGTGCGTCGGCATCTCAATCAGCTACGCCTCTGTCGTCGCACGGGATCTGCCGCTCGCCGTCTGCTTTCAGCGACGGTGCCGTCCGGTCAGCGCCCCGGGGACCCATCTACTGGCTCGCCTCAGCCCCATGTGTTACCGACGCTGCCCTCCATTTTGCTCCATTGCGACGCGCCGCCGCCGCCGCCGCCGCCGCCGCCGCCAGTTCTCCCTCCGGCGACGCCCTCGTGGCTGCAACCGCCGGACGCCTCCCTGGGTCACGCGCAGCCGATCTCTTCTCGTGACCAGTTGTCCTCCGACATGAAACTCTTGCCCGCTCTGGACCATATGTCGTCTTCGCCCGTCCGGTGCCCCGGCCCGATGGAGGTCGACCCTTCGGCCCCTGATATGGAACCGCGTGTCGCCACTATCAGTGATTGCAGACCGAGCGCCGCCACACGGCAGGTCTAGAGAGACTTCCTAGCACTCGCTCCAGTTGTACAGCCGACTTTGCTAGCTATGGTTCACTGACTTCTACGCTCTCATTTGCATGCTTTGATCTACACAATCAAAGGATTTAGCAAGATTACAGAAAGTGTTATAACGGTAAGTTTGTTTGTTTGACAGTACTAAGACAGCATTTTCGATAAGAAAAACTGCTTCTCTTGTTGAGAAGCCCATCTCAACTGTTGTTAACAGATTACTTTCAGAATGGGTATGTGGACATGAACTTGAAACCAAGGTGCAGTCTTCGCCTTGGAGACTACAGGTTCACGACGACCGAAAAAGCACAGCGAAGTTGGACGAAGCTGAATATGATGATACGATTTTCTTCGATTCTACCGATATTGTGCATAGTGAGTTTACCCCGGGAGGACAGATAATTAACCAGGAGTACTACACATGGGTCCTTGAGCGTTTGCGCGAAGAGGTGCGGAAGAACAAAAGGCCTGCATCGGGGAAAGAGAGAAGTTGGGTGCTGCACCATTACTATGCTTAGGATCATTGTGCCTTCTCCACTGTTGAATTTCTGACCAAAGTCAAAATTCCTGTGCTTCCACAACCGCCATATTCCAGTGATTCGGCCCCTGCAGACTTCTATCTGTTTCCTATACTGAAATTTTCACTTAAAGGGAAGCAGTTTGACTCTACTGAAGACATCCAGGCAATTACGGAGAGTGTCCATTACATACGTTAGTAAAGAATTTCAAGGAATGTTTGCAGGAGTGGAAACAACGTTGGAGTCGGTGTGTTGAGTAGGAAGGCTATTATTTTCAAGGCGATGAATCACAGTAGCATGTAAGTACCACCACTGTACAATTACAAGTCCATTCTTAAAACTTTCCAATCACAACTCGTATGTTCTCGTTTAGTATTTGACATAGTAGCACAGGTTTCTTGAGAATGAAGAGACAGATGCCAAAATCGATGGTCCATGAGCCTTTGAAAACCGATACAATAATAACCGTAACAAAATGCTGTGTGACAGAGAAAGCGGAATTAATTGTAACGTAGATGTAAAGTTAGAGCAAATCGTGCAGATAGTGGCAGCTGTTTCAGTTTAACGAGTGCGCGCCGTGGAACACGACAAAATGCGAGACAGACATTTAACTACTGGCATTCTCAACGACAGCAATTATGTTGCTACCGTTAGTATTGGACCCTATATCAAAATGAAATATTTCTTGCGTAGGATCTGAAAGACGAGAGAAAATCCTACGTCGAAAATTGCCAAAATGAGATGTAAGACTTCTCAAAAATTTTGCCAAAAAGCATGTTATGAACACCTACTTGGATAAAACAAAAATTAATTCTTGAGCACCACTATTATTAGTCTACATCAACCAGGGGTGCGGTGTATTAATACTGACACAGCATAGTACAAATAGTGATCATAGAAAAAGAAAACCTCCTGTTCAGACTTCAGTGACAAATGTCATACGATACCTGCTTATATTGTGTCGGACCTCCTTTTGCGAGACGTAATGCAGTAGCTCGATGTGGTATTGACTCAACAGTTCTCTGGAAGTCCCATGCAAAAATATTTTATCACGTTGCTTCTAAAGCAGTCCATAACTGCCAAACTGTTCCCCTGCAGGATTTTGTTCATGAGTTGACTTCTCGGGTACGGCCCATAAATGTTCGATGGGACTGATGCCGGTACATCTGGGTGACGAAATCGTTCACTCGATTTGTCCAGAACGTTCATCAAAACAATCATGAAGAATTGTGACCGGTGAAATGGCGCATTGACCTGTATAAAATTCCAACGTTCTTTGGGAACATTTAATTTCGTGAATGGCAGCAAATGGTCTCCAAGTAGACGAACGTTAATATTTCATACATGAATATATGAAGATGATATCTGTTCATTCGGACATGTCTTCATATAGATAAGGCTTACCGGCCAATAATCCTCGTCACCGCGGATGCACTCTGATGGCTCAAACACTTACGAGAATCGGTAGACTGGCTGCCGCGAGTAATGAGTATAGTGGGTACGAGCACAACAAACGTAGTGTGTGGACAGTAAGATGGCAGTGTGGGTGTCGTGGGGGCCGTCCCAGAGGTAAGTCCCCGCAGTCGCACTATCCTCTGTGTCCTCGATGGCTCAGTCCCACAGAGCGTCTGCCATGTTAGCGACAGATTTCGGGTTCGAGTGACGGTCTCGGCACACATTTTCAACAGTCCCCGTTGATATTTATCAACGCCTGTAAGCAGCTAATGGTCGGGATTTCACTGTAATTTCATCCGAAAATATTTCAAGTCAATATTCGCTTTAATTGGATTAGAAGCCACAGTGCGTTTGATGTAGCGCAACCCATACCATTCTGAAGCCAACACCAGCTGTAACAGTTACTTGCTGACAATCTAGGTCTACGGCTTCGTGGGGTCGGCGCCACAATGGACCCTAATATCAACACTTACCAGCTGACCAGGCCACAGGTTTCTAGTTGTCTAGGATCCAACCAAAGTTGTAACGACCCTAGGAGCTGCTAGCAAAGGCACTGGCGTCCATCTCTGCTGCCGTAGCCACATTTCACCACACTGTCCAAACGGATACGTGCGTGATACTTGCGGCCACATTGATTTCTGCGGTGAACTAAATTTTTTTGACAGTGCATATGATATCATACTTCGATATCTCAAGAACACATGGTCTGTCACTTGAAGGTACAAGGACGATCTTATCTGTAAGAAATACATCATGTATTTATGACAGACAGGAAAACCGTAGGATTTCAGATCTTCTGTTGACTGCAGAAAAAAACCTACAGAACTATTAACCAATATAAAGTTACAAAAAAAAAAAAAAAGATTCAAATGGCTCTGAGGACTATGGGACTTAACTTCTGTGGTCATCAGTCCCCTAGAACTTAAAACTATTTAAACCTAACCAACCTAAGAACATCACACACATCCATGCCCTAGGCAGGATTCGAACCTGCGACCGTAGCTGTCTCGCGGTTCCAGACTGTAGCGCCTAGAACATCTCTTCCACCCCGGCAGGCATAAAGTCGCATAACTACTTCATATGTACACAGTGAAATGTATCTCAGTAGCACAGGATTATAGCCTTTAGAAATAGAACCGAAAAGTTTGTTTTTGGACAGCTGATCAGAACACACTATCAGGTTGTTAATAAACTGCTTAAATCTTCTAGACCTTTTACTGTGTCCCATTTCTCTAAGGGATAGGTGTTATGGTAGGAGTTTTGGCAATGTTAATGACAGTCGGTGGCTGGCTGGCGCACGTGAAGCTACCACTACCTTACGGAATCTGTTTACCGACTCCGTTTGTTTGCGTCTAAAGTAAATGACATTTTAAAGCTTGGGAACGTTTTCTGAAAGTTTGTGCAACGTGTATCTGAGACTATACTTGGGTAAAAGCCCGGTGCTTACTTGGCTGTATGTGGGGAAAAAGACTAAAAATCATGTGCAGACCATCCCTCGTCTTTAAACCGCGACGCGTCTTCGACCTGAAGTAGACTTTTCTTCCCGAATCCAGAATGGGCCAGTAAACAGTTACGATACCAATCGATGTACACTACTTAAGTAGTCTATACAACGGTGTAATAACGATCTACGCAATATGGAAACATAAACGACACTTAAACATTGATAAGCAACGCATACCGCGGAAGGAGACATCAGCGCTATCTAACGAGCGCAATCTTTCAATTGTTTGAAATATCTGCGAGAATAAATTATCAAAATACTTTCATCCCACCAGGCACAACGAACCCAGAGACATATGTGAGGTAGCAGAACAGCAGATCGAGAGAAGCACAGATGTCGTTGGAATTAGGAATACGTAATTGTTATTCACTTCATCGCTTCATCACTAATGAACTCTGAATGACATGTTAATATTTCATAAGTATTTATCGTGCTATATTTGGTAAGAGGAAACCTACTGTAGGACTTTGATTTCACAAAGGAAGTGGGCGAAGCAAATCAGCTGCTGAGAAGTTGCATCCTCAACTAGGTCAGCAGCCCGTGGTTGTCAGGAATCTGCCTCGAGCCTGTCAGTCGCTGTACCCACCCGAAACAGAAGTGACGTCATGCCGTGATGCTGACAGTGCTTTGGCTGCTTGGAGTCTGTTGCTTGTACAACCACTCCCCTCCCACACACCTACTGAAGACAGCAAAATTGGCAGTGTACCTTGGTGAAGACAAGGACTGCACACAGATAGGTTCCAGCTTCAGTTCTTGATATTAAAACGCACAAAAATAAGGGCAGCGCAGATGTCGGTGCCCAGGTGAATATAAATGTATATGTATAAAGTAATGTATAAATGAAATACATAAAACAAATCACAGGATCAAAAACAGAAAAATAACAGTGAACCACAACTGTAATTGCACTGTGGTTACCGATACAGTACAATTTAAAGAGTAAATAATGCCCATCATAAAATTAAACGAACATGTGCCGTTTAGAGCAACGTGGCATCTTCTCCCTGATGGTGTATGTTAATATTCTACTTATTGAGTTTAATAGCAAAGTTAAGTTTTTTTTAAATGTGTTGTGGTATGAGATACGATGTTTGTCTCATGATCCTATAGTCGAGAATTTATCGGCTACACAGACAATATCGTTTCTAGGCCTGAAGAGGAGTTGGAGCAAATGACCAGAGCACTAAAGGAGTCTGCCAGAAAATTTGGGCTAAACATAAATATAAATGACCCAAGACAGTGTACCTCGTTATGACACGTGGTCAATGACAGAGTGCTGGTCATCTAAAATCGATGCAGGTGGGAGACCAGTCCTACAAGACATTGCATCAATTTAAATACCTAGGGGAACTTTTCACTGTCACCTTGTTACGTGATGCAGAGATCAGTGCCAGAATAGAAACAGGAAACCAATCTTTTCACGACCTAGCACAACTGCTTCGGTCCACATATCTCTTCAAGCAGTTGAAGATTCTAATATACAAAACCCTGATCCAGCCTGTTGTTCTATATTGCTGTGAGACATGGAGTATCGGGAAACAGGACCTCCATAAGATCCTAGTTTTTGAGAGAAAAGTGTTTCAAAGATCTTCCGTCCAGTTCTGTATGCAGGCAAGGGAGAATGGGGGATCGGTCAAGTCTAAGAGCTTGAGGAAGTATACCAACAGCCCATCTGTGAATGCTAAACGAAAACAGTGGGCCGGCCATGTGTCCATAATGGAGGATTACAGATGGCCTCGGAAGCTCCTGGCTTTCACACCTACAGGAAAGAGACCACCAGGGAGACCCAAGAAGCGTTGGAGGGATGGCCTCCTTGAATATTTCAACCAGACATCAATAGATTTGGACGGATGGCGGATAGCAGCAAAGAACAGAATACTTGTAGCAGCGTATAGTCGACTGTGCCTAATCATGTAGAAGAAGAAGACAGAGAGTATCCCACTACGTAAATAATTCCCCACAGCTTTGCCCAGTACTCGCAATAAATCAACCGATCACATTCAGAACATAAAAAAGTTTCTTTTGAATTGGTGGAATTTTGCATTGTGCAGCAATGTAGTACTCATCTACTGTCTTCATTGACTACTTATTTAGTGAGGTATAATTTTGTTAAGAGTTAATAGGAACTCTACGCGTTTAAAAAGGTACAGTAAGCTTTCAGATTTTTCCGAATGGTCTTTCTAAGGTAGGAAATTGTTGCTAACATCACTGTTTCAGCTGCTAAGTGAATTGATCCACGTGTCTTAATCACAGCGTGAAGTGCATTAAAATACGAACTATCTCACTTCTCTTTAATATTATTAACCAATATTCCATGGATATCTTCACCTGCAGCCTAACTGTAGGATGAGATAACACGCCAAGACTTAATTGAAAACAACTCATATCCTACCGCCTTTGAAATACATGTATCGAATCTGTTAGCTTTGGTACTAAATAAGAATAACAATTTCCTCAATTCTTGTTCGCAGCAGGCTGGGAGTTCAATTACATTTTCAGTGTTAATTAGTTGCCTCATATTCTCCCCTGGACTTGTCAGGAAAGCGTTTAAAAGTCTTCCTATCTCTGCTCCTTATCTCCAGGTACACTCCTGGAAATTGAAATAAGAACACCGTGAATTCATTGTCCCAGGAAGGGGAAACTTTATTGACACATTCCTTCGGTCAGATACATCACATGATCACACTGACAGAATTACAGGCACATAGACACAGGCAACAGAGCATGCACAATGTCGGCACTAGTACAGTGTATATCCTCCTTTCGCAGCAATGCAGGCTGCTATTCTCCCATGGAGACGATCGTAGAGATGCTGGATGTAGTCCTGTGGAACGACTTGCCATGCCATTTCCACCTGGCGCATCAGTTGGACCAGGGTGAGACGACGCTTCATCCAGTCCCAAACATGCTCAATGGGGGACAGATCCGGAGATCTTGCTGGCCAGGGTAGTTGACTTACACCTTCTAGAGCACGTTGGGGGGCACGGGATACATGCGGACGTGCATTGTCCTGTTGGAACAGCAAGTTCCCTTGCCGGTCTAGGAATGGTAGAACGATGGGTTCGATGACGGTTTGGATGTACCGTGCACTATTCAGTGTCCCCTCGACGATCACCAGAGGTGTACGGCCAGTGTAGGAGTTCGCTCCCCACACCATGATGCCGGGTGTTGGCCCTGTGTGCCTCGGTCGTATGCAGTCCTGATTGTGGCGCTCTCCTGCACGGCGCCAAACACGCATACGACCATCACTGGCACCAAGGCAGAAGCGACTCTCATCGCTGAAGACGACACGTCTCCATTCGTCCCTTCATTCACGCCTGTCGCGACACCACTGGAGGCGGGCTGCACGATGTTGGGGCGTAAGCGGAAGACGGCCTAACGGTGTGCGGGACCGTAGCCCAGGTTCATGGAGACGGTTGCGAATGGTCCTCGCCGAAACCCCAGGAGCAACAGTGTCCCTAATTTGCTGGGAAGTTGCGGTGCGATCCCCTACGGCACTGCGTAGGATCCTACGGCCTTGGCGTGCATCCATGCGTCGCTGCGGTCCGGTCCCAGGTCGACGGGCACGTGCACCTTCCGCCGACCACTGGCGACGACATCGATGTACTGTGGAGACCTCACGCCCCACGTGTTGAGCAATTCGGCGGTACGTCCACCCGGCCTCCCGCATGCCCACTATACGCCCTCGCTCAAAGTCCGTCAACTGCACATACGGTTCACGTTCACGCTGTCGCGGCATGCTACCAGTGTTAAAGACTGCGATGGAGCTCCGTATGCCACGGCAAACTGGCTGACACTGACGGCGGCGGTGCACAAATGCTGCGCAGCTAGCGCCATTCGACGGTCAACACCGCGGTTCCTGGTGTGTCCGCTGTGCCGTGCGTGTGATCATTGCTTGTACAGCCCTCTCGCAGTGTCCGGAGCAAGTATGGTGGGTCTGACACACCGGTGTCAATGTGTTCTTTTTTCCATTTCCAGCAGTGTAGATACAACTTACTCAGAAATCCAAGAGCCAATAAATCTCACTGATATAATATGTACAAAAAAGTGTTTGGTTTTAAATCACGATATTAATTTTCGAGTCTGCTTCACGAATTTTTGTGTTTAATTTAACGATGGTACATCAACGAACAATCACGTCTTCTGAGTGCTTCACATTTTATTTTTGTCAGGCAGTTTAGTTGTTGCCAGGTAGCAGGACGGGCGCTGGTCCAAACTGTACATATACTTTAGTAAAACATGCAATTGCAAGGAATCAACTGCTCAATGTAGTATTAATTTTGCTCTTTACTTGGGGGATAGTAGAGAACAAGAGAATAATTTCCTCATACAAACGCTGAAGAGAGTAATTTAGATGGTTCTGAATAAATCGTCATGTCATTGTTGTACGGAACTTAACCACTAGGCCCTCTATCTTTATGTAGATACTCCGCTAGCTCTTGTACTCATGGATCAATACACTCTTGTCGCCCATAAAAAATGCGATACCTAGCAAAATTTAAACATTTTCCTAAAATTTGTTTAACAGTACAGGCAGATTCAAGTTATTTATAAGTTAATGAAATAGTGCAAAAATTAAATAGAAAACATTTTGGCTTTATTCAGTCTGCAATATTTAATGTTCAAGAAATTCAACCATCTTTACTATTCTCTGCCAGTCTTTAAGGAATATAATTTATGCCTTTCATTGTGGATATAAGATTTAGAAACATTTTAAGATTCGGAAGAGAGTCCGATCAGTCCTACATGATTTGTAGTAATGGCAAAGTGAATCTATAGGCATGTTAAACTTTTACAATACATTCATAAAAACACCGAATAAATGCTGGTATATGCATATTTAAAAATATACTTTGTCTAACTGGGATGGTGCGAATCAGTGTGATGAATTCATTGGGTGCTAAACAGCCATGGTGTCAGCGTTTATATGCCACACACATTGCTCATCTTCCAGTACCAATTGCTGCGGAGAGTACCATTAGCAGTATATACCTTTATATGTGAAAATAACATCAATTCAGGAATGGAATCCATGGGAACTGGAGATACTTTAGCCTCACATCCACACAGGGAAATGTACTGTTGAAGCCTATTAAACGACTGGTGCTTTGTTCTCTTTTCGCACCCACCACCTTCCTTTTATTCGCTCTTGTCACCCTGACACAAAGGGAACCACTTCATTTCCCCTATTCTCTTGCTACAGTTCTATCGACCACGTAAGTGGACAGTAAACCACAAAGTATCTACGCCCTGACAGGAAACGTCAATATTCGATTCAAAATATAGCTTAAAATAATTATTAACAAATAAAAATTACCGGTAAAGCATATTTTATGAACAACTGTAAATTACTAATGAGATAAAGATCTGGTTCAAATGGCTCTGAGCACTATGGGTCTTAACTTATGAGGTCATCTGTCCCCTAGAACTTAGAACTACTTAAACCTAACTAAGCTAAAGACTACACTCACATCCATGTCAGAGGCAGGATTCGAACCTGAGAGCGTAGCGGACGCGCGGCTCCAGACTGAAGCGCCTAGAACCGCTCGGCCCCAATGGCCGTCTAAAAGATCTGTATGAACGACACGATTTTCATGTTTGTACTTGCAAAGTTTGTGTAGCTGCCGCGATGGTTAGCAGCCTGTTTGTTCAGATTTGCATTGAAGACGCGATGTGTTTCAGCGTCATTTTGTAGCCATTACTAACCGTGCGGCTCTCTTCCTGGTTGTGATTCAGTGGCAACGAGGAATCATAATAATTGTCTACAAAGAGAGGACAGGAATTCGGACACACAAAAAACACATTAACACACATGACTCGGCGTAGAAAAACAGCTGGCGTTCCGAGAGAGCTGCCTGTCATCCATGGACGCTAAAAGTAATGGTACTGCTAGGATTTGAATGGAATGGCTAGAGTTGTTCCAGCAAAATAGTGTGAATCTGAGGTAATGGTAATGGATGTGGACTGCGATCACGCCCCCTTCTCTGCATAGTAGATCACAAGTACTCAATAATATTGAGGTCTGGTTATATGGAGACCAGGGCGATGCGAAGACTCATATTTGTGGCCACTAAACTAGTCCTCGAATATACGATCTGTGTGGATAAGCGACTGTCTACCTGGAAGATAGCAGTGCCATTTTGGAACACTCGTTGTATTATGAGATGCTTCAGATCAGGAAAAATTGTCACTTAAATGTTGACAGTAACCCCAGCTTGCAGAGACCAAGTGTCTGCCGGAATATCACAATATTTCTGTCCCAAGCATTCCCGAACCTCTGCTATGTTTCGCTCTTGAGACGTGAACTCGGCCACCTAAATGTCTTTATTCCATTAGCTACATATGATAACATATTTTTTGATTTCAGCACCACGTTTTCCTTTTATAGGCATCTGTTCGTTGGTTTTCGAACCCAGTTTACTGGGTAATATACGGCTTATAAAGGTCAGATAGTGTTGTTTTCGTGCTTAGAGGGCCAGTGGCACATTCAGTTCTGCAGTGGCTTCTGCCACTGTCGTCTTGTATATTTTATTGCCAATCACCGTTCATCACGCTCATTCAAAACAGTCTTTCGTCCGTTCTGGTGCTTAGCGGATAATATCCTAAGCTTTCCCCGTGTGCAGTATGAATCTTCGAGCGGAACCTCTTGAATCAACAAACATTTCGGTTACACAATACGAGATGAAAAATTTTCCCACGTTCGAAAGCACTGGGCTTCTACTTAATGCACGCACAATTACACATCAAACTATTATGACCGCCACTGAGATTTGCAACGCAATGAGAACATTGCAAACATGCCGTTCGTGGTCAAATACAACAGTGCAAAATGCCGGTTTGGCTATCCGTGTTTGTGTTGAAGCATGCATTTCTGCCTTTGTTTCAATTTTTGTGCCGCCCAGGCCGCTTGAACGTTCTTAGGGTTGGAGAGTTGACAACTAGATTATGCAAATGTTCTGAGGCAAGAAACAGGACTGTTCTCACACGAACCAGCCATTTTCAGAGAGCGAAACCGTTGCTCAAAACCACGTCAGGTGTGCCCATAAACACGATTTGCCATCCAGTGCAGACAAACTTTACATTCTCGACCAGGTGGCGGTCATTAGCTATGATTCGTGTCATGTGAGCAATTGTAACCGCGATATCCTCAAGAGAATGGGAGGCTATCCTGTTGGTTTGCATAGAGACTGCCTGGCTTCATCGGTGGTGTAGAACAAGTAATTTCCGCACTCACTGGCGACAACGTGGAAGGGACGCTTTGGGAAATGTGCTCCATGCTCACTAGAGCTAAACACCACGAAAGCGGGATGAGCTGGCATTCGATAACTACGGAGCGATCCCGAAGTAGTCTGTCTACCTGAGGGCAAAGGAAATTCCACTGTACCATAAACGCTGACACAGTACACTCGAATAATGTATTACCTACTCGAGGATTTGGCACACAGAAAATTGAAGTCAGACGACACCAATGGAATGAAGAAGACTTGAGCTTCTCTGATAGGGCCTGCCAAAAGAAATGGTCCATGAGTTTCGACCACTAGCTCCTACACCACCAAGGCTCTGCGGATTACCAAGGTTCAGAAACAGGACGTCCATCTATGTCCTGTTATAACCAAAATAGGCACAGAAACGTACCAGCTGGCCAAACACCTAACGGCAGTATTAACGATCCTACATCGCTGATTGTCAGGACTGCATCAGTAGCTCTGCACGTTTCATTCAACAGGCGCAAAAGCGGCGCCTCCGTGACCAGGACCTTATACTGAGCTTTGATGTGGTATCTCTCTTCACCAGGATGCTGCTTGTTGATTCCGTCAAATTAGTGAAGGAGAAATTCAACGACATAATGACTAACACTTCGAATTTGTCCTCCCATAAACATTCTCTCTCTTCAGTGGTCACTATTACTAAAAAATGTGGAGAACACAGCTGCACTGAAGTCTATACGTTTGTCGTTTTGCCACTTGGGAGCGAAAGACTTCAGGATTTTCTCAAACATTTGATCTTTCAGCACTCCTGAGGTGGAAGAGAACGGCGAACTCCTCTCTGTGGACATCTTAGCCAAGCACAAAGCAAACGCCACTACAGCACATGTGTGCGGATATAGAGACACAGTCATCTATGATGGAGAACCCAGAATGTGCGCCCCCAATGTATAAACAAGCGGGTGTGACAGTATCCGGCCGGGAAAGCAGGAAGACCCGACTACGACCACTATACAGCTAACTTAATGGGCAGCTGCTACAGCACAGAATCCTGCCACCCCCACTACGACTACGGTTCCGAATGACAATGTTAGTGAAAGATTATTTCCCAATGAGACCACAGATACCGAATGTATCGGTGTCTTCACCGAAGCAGACAGAATCTGTGGTGAAAGCTCCAATAGCTACTGTATCAGGAAACACTACTGTAGCGGCTGCTACCACCCACCCCGATTTCGACGACTCTAATGAATGGCAATGATTGTGAAAGTCACATTCCAATGGCGACCACCCAAACTGTTGGGGCATCCTTTATCAAAACAGAAATCTCAGAACCAATGACGAAAACCGCACTCTCCAATATTAGATGTTACTCGAAAGTTTCTGAAGCAGAATCTGCTCATGATAACATTTGTGGTGAGCCCCAGGAAACATCCTGAGTATCGTTAGTGAATATCTCTCTGGAAAGTACCTAGAAAAAATAGTTCGAAACCCCAATAGCGATTGGATTGAACTTGAGTAAATGGCAAGGAATTTATCTCACCTCTTTGATGATGCCCACACTTAAATTGGTTCCAGTGACTATGAAGAATTTGTAGTAATTTCATGTCAGAACAGAAGCTGTAGAGGTATGCCTGCCATGGCACTATTTTCAAAGAATAACTGACCATGCCGTCGTTAGATATGTTCCTACAAGAGGAGTTCGTGACAGGATGGACACTACATGTGTTACGGTCACCACACAAAAGCATGTAAAGAAACGGATACAATTCAATAACATATATAAACCACAGTATACTGCTCCAGACAGAAGACGAATAAAACGAGTTAAGCTGTCTAGAGCACAGGAGAAATTCAATGAGTACCTTAGAAGAACATAAGCGAAGAATCACTCAGAAGACTTGACAACATTCCGGTCGTATGTAAAGGCCGCTGGTGGCACGAAAGTTATTGATAGGCACTGAGGGACGAGGCAACGACTGACAATACGTTTAGGAGACTATAAGCAGAAATGCTTAACACATTTTTCAAGCTGCCCTGTAAAGACGAGTCAATGGCGTCGAGAAACAGTTGAGATCGTTAAAGTAAGAAAAAAAGGCAGAAACGGTGCCACATGACAGGATCAAAGCACAGGTCAGAGTCCTCCAGAAGAAGGGAAGCACATGTGAACCACAAAGCCACTGTCCAATATCCTTCAACGCCTCCCATTGTTATGCAGTCTTAGAAAATATTATGAGGTGAAATTTTAAAGGGTACCGAGAACAGATTGGCCTCATTCATGCCAACCAGCACTGATTAGGTAACCAGCGATCACGTCAAAGCAAACTTGTCCTTATGCGAAGCACTGAAAGTCATGGAAGCATGCATTCAATCATATGAAGTATTTCGTAGCTTTTGAAAGGCATTTGAATCAGTACAACACATATGTATCTCTCCTGTAGAGATCGTGAAGACACAGTTAATTTAATGTCATAGCGCGTAGAGGCGTTTAATCAATCTTCTTGCGTCCCAAACGAAATAGAACAGGAAAACGCCCCAAAACTTGATACTTTGAAAAGACCCTCTTCCATGCAGTTCAAAGCAATTTGTAGTTTATAGATACATGTGTCGATGGAGATGTATAGGTGGCGTGCGTTGTTCAAAAAATTCACTCCAGTGGTGATCTGTCTCTTTCTGCTGGTATTTGTTAGCTACAGTCCTTTGCCGTTCAATAAAGTCGTAGCAAGGATATATTTGTAGATGACACGTCTATCTGCAAAGGAAACAAGGAGAATTCACTTTTTAAATAAGGACAGACGTGTTAGGATTCAATAGTTATTCCACAAATCCAAAATCACTTACTCATTTACGTCTCGAACCAGTCGAGTATACGAGACTAAAACGATACTTTCTAAACCCCTGGCATTCCCTCCCTTCAGATCGCGTCCGAGTTGGGTTGTTTGCGGGAGGAGCCAAACAGCGAGGCCATCGGTCTCACCGGATTAGGGTAGGACGGGAAAGGAAATCGGCCGTGTCCTTTCAATAGAGCCATCCCAGCATTTGCTTGCAGCGATTTTGGAAAATCACGGAAAACCTAAATCGGGATGGCCGGACGCGGGATTTTACGGCCGTCCTCCCGAATGCGAGTCCAGTGTGCTAACCTATGCGCCACCTCCCGCGGTCACAGACTGCCTCTTGATCATCATCGCCTTCTTCTTGTCATTATACACAGACTCCGATTGTCAGTAAATGTAAGAGATCGTGTCTTCATGACGACACTGTCAACAGTGAGTTCCGACAGCAAACCAACCGAACCGTTGCGTAGCATCAGTCTCATTGACAAACCTTCCGAAGAAAGAGTCGATTTCGAAGTGCGCTTTCTAGGAAGTCTGTTTCGCATCCTTCGGGCTGTGAGGAAGAAGTTGAGAAGAAGTGAGGAGGTAGGTGAACACTGACTTTTAAATTATTCTGCAGTCGTAGGCATGGAATCAGGCTCTGGAAGACAAATATGTTACCTATTGTCTACGTATCAGTAGGTCGGATTATTCCTCAATTCCCTTCCTGTACACTATACTCTACACTTTTGATTAACTTCTGTACTTGCTGCGCCGCTGCATTGCGTTGCTCATAGTCCAGAAAATTAGCCTGGAACAAGGAGCACAACTCACTGCACATGTGGAAAACGACTTGTCCTCACACCGTGAGCTGGTTTCATATATAGTTTGCTAATTAGTTTCCTTTAAGTGGGAAGGTGATCATCACTATTACTATACTTTTCGATTCTCTAACAACCTTTAAAATATTTGCTTACTAATTTATTTGGCACCGTAGAAAACGTGTAAGACAAATAATTAAATGTACAATGCCTGCTGTATATCATGTAGTGTATTATTAACATATTTCGTAACTCCAGACAGTCAGTTTACTTAGTGTTTCAGTCTAAAATACAGCATCACTTAATTTTTGTATTTATGATAAGATCTGGTGGGTGTCCCATACGGTGCCATGTATGGTATGAGACTGAACTGTTTATTTAGACCAAACCTTCTTGTCAGTAATCAAAGTTTCATTTGACTATTTTCGTGTCAGGAAACACTGTCGCTACTAAAGACTGCTTGTTTTACGTTTCCAGATGTTTTCGCGAGCGAAGTCGCTGTTCGGCTCGCCAGCTGCCAGCCAGGGGTGTCCCAGGCTGGCCGACGAGCCGCCAACACCTGCGCCTCTTCGCCGCCTTCGGCCACCTCGACCAACGCCGAGTGAGAGGAAGGTGGAGTCCACCACCACCGACTGCGAAGAGGCCCCTGCTGATAAACCGCACCTTCAGGCAATTCATGTAAGCAGAAAAGCCTCTTTGCACAACATTCATGAATAGTAACTGTCAGAGTGTTCCAAGACAAAAGACCGAAATGAATTCCAAAACCGTTCTGCAGACACGTTTCGTGACATACATTTTTCTTTTCACAGTTTGGTCCGAGACCGAGAATTGTGCATTTTGACTTGTCTGACGTTGAAGATGAAGAGGAGGAAGTCTCCGGCTCCTACTATCCTCCTGGAGTTCCAGTTCCACCCAGTCGGCTGCAGATCTTTGCCAACAGACCGCGCCGAAGGAAGATTATCCGAGAGCCACCGTCGCAGGAAGTGCAGACTGCGATGGCACATCTAAGAGCTGACATCCAAGCAATGGTATGTTAAGCACTTAGCTGTTAAAAACACTGCATTACGTTAGAAACACAAAAGTAGATTTCTTATAAACGCTTGAAATAAATGTAAATGTAGGATTCATTTTAATCTACACATACATCCAACTGTTTAGACTACTTTCAATTGATGCTGAGGGGTGACATGGGATTGTGAAGCCACACGCGGTATATTGTTTGATGATATGTGGAAACGATATTTTGCAAAACTTACGTTAATTACGTTGGATCGAATGCTTATGAAGTCGTGATAAGATCAATACGAAGATTCAGTTAACTGGCTTTACAAATTGTACCTCTGTAGTTTTCATTACTTGCTGAAGTCATAGTGATGTCACTGTTAGAGATATTTTGTAGCCTGTAATAGCTGAAATGCTAGATATAGTGCTGCTAAAGGAAGCAGCTTAATAAAAAGAATTCTTTTTGTCATTTTCAGGAGAACCCGGCACCTACAACATGGATTGGGCTTCTAGTGGAGACTCTAGTGGACCTGTACCGAAACAAGAGAGAATACCGCCGGAACCACGGGTTGGCAGAGAGACCAGGGTTCGTCATCCGAATGAAGGGAAGACTCGCACCTGTTCGTGAGGCAGTGAGAAGATTTCTGCACCTGAAGAAGAGTGTGGACAAGAGACAGCCGCCGACGGGCATAGATTCAACTCTGCGTGATTACTTTCTTCAATGTGAACACCCTGACCCTAATTATCCACAGATTATTCCATTAACACCTCAGCTACTTGAAACCGCGCTGTGATGTGAATGTTGGAAGCCAGTCTGGTTTGGCTTGAAATAAAACACCTTAAAACATGTTTAGTTGTGTTTTTATTTCACAGTTAATATACAAATACATTCTACACACAATGTACTAGTGTGCATGCGGAATAGTTCAGCACTGTGAAGATTGAAGTAACCTGATTTGTTGGAAATAAATGAAATTTAACTGGCAGTAGCATAAGCTGAATTAGAGAAGTTGGCGCTGAAGATGACGTCACTAAGGTTGTGAATGGGGCAGATCAGTTTACTGTGTTCAAACTTTCAATCCGGTGAACGCGTTAAGAGGTGGAACAGACTCCTATGTAGACCGCCTCCAGACAACCCAAAGGAGTCAGATACAGTGAGACAAGTAAGGAAAAGTACAAGTCATGGTTAATGATAGTAGACTGAAAGCAATACTGAGAGGGTACATGTGTTAGGCAGTTTTCATGATATGAAATGTCTCAATTAACGCAGAACATAATGGGTATTCAACGTCTCAGTATGGAATGGTTTTAACTGAAACTTGGGACTCACCATTATATGAGGTGGGTTGGCGAAGGATATTCATAAATAAGAATACATACTTATCATTTAGGTACAGGATTTTTTTTAGATAACCTTAATAATGCAATTGATGGTGATACCAGGAACATCGCTGAGAATGCTTCTTTCACTAAGGTGAAGATTGCACCATTCTTTGAGTAATGCAACAGGACTTGGATCCTTGAGATTCGTTCAACCAGCTGTTCCGGTCATGTATGTCCGTGACTGTTGCATCGTACGGCGCATTGTAGCACAACATGCGACGTGGCCTACATCTGGATATTTTCTTCAAGAGATTATTTGCATTACTAATTTCCAGAGGTACTCTGCGAGGCAGAACTGTGTCAGCTAATCCCTATATTCTCGAATAATTTGAGTAAATGGCAAATATTTCTGAGCAACAGAGCTACCATCTGACTATACACGCATTTGCAGCAGTTAAGTGTAAAGCTAAAATAAGTTGACTGGATACCACAAATAATAAAAAATCATGGTACTTTATGCTACATACGAAAAGTCTATTTAACATGAACAACTCGTATCAGGAAAGGAAACTATACAATCAAAAATATATGTTCTGGCGTGCTTGACTAGGACAATCCCAGACCTCTTCATAGTTACAGAAATCGAAGAGATCTATGTCGATAAAAGTTAATATAAAATTGACTGCACATCACAAGAGGAAGTATAGATGGAATAAAGTGGCAAGCCAGACGTAGAGGACTAAAATATTAAACGGCTTTTCGACTGCTGTACTTCAGTGACAGAGCTGGGAACACAGAAAGAAATGGTTTTCTCAGTGTAGAGGCTCCAGCAGAGAAATTCTTTACACTTCCTTTAACTATTACAAAGGACAAAATACAGACTGTGGTAGTAACTGCGCATTCGGTAAAATATGTGAGGACTTCGATATTTATTTGACGTGGGGCAGTGAAAGATTGAGGGCACCTGCTGACACTGGCGACCGGTTTCAGTATGTTCCAAAATGAAACACTCCTATGAATACCAGAAGTACACAGTCGTCTATAACTAGTTTCTAAACTCACCTGTTTTTCATCGAAAACACTCGAGTCCGGCGATAATTGATTGGTCTGCCCATGAATGGCAAATGAGAGCAAAAAAAAAAATTCACATCAGTCACATTTGTTTAAGAAAGACAAATTCCAATACAGTTTTGTTTTACTAGAACTCAGAGTTGACCATACTGGAATTCAAGAGCATTTTCTGCTAGAAAGTGCCACAAACGAAAATGCGGCTGGCACAACAAAGATGGAACTATACTACAAATAATCCATCACGTTCCTCAATATATTCTGGATTGTAAAAATCACACACTGCACACAAGAAATACCAAATTTCAGAAAGAAAGCAAAGGCCAATACGAGAATTATTAGGCACCGAATGAATAAACTTGTTAAGGCAGATGACATTCACCTCTAAAAACACAGCAATGCTGATTCAGGTTATATTAAATTCAAATTAATTACCATTATTCCTAAGCCTTCCTAACAGTTCCAAGAAACCGTAATAGAGAAAACCATTTATGGAAGCAGATCCACTACTTTACTTAAACAGAAAATACAGTCCATACAAACAAAAATATCTTTTGTTATTCACCCAGTAAGTCTTATGATTATAATCGTATTTCAAATAAAGGACGAAAATTATGTTCTCACTTCAACATGCCACCTTCACTCTAAGACGCCATTACAGTCTGATTCTTCCCTGTTTACGTTGTGTTCTGAGTGTTTAAGATGCCTCCGATAATCGTGGGTCCCACCGACTGTGAAGTACGGGCTGTTATAAGGTTTTGTTTGTGCTAAAGACATAAAACCGATCGATATTCATCATGAGATCTGTACAGTTTACGGAGAAAACATGAGTGATGGAATGGTAAGAAAGAGGGTGAGAGCATTTAAAGATGGCCGCACAAATGTGCATGATGAAAATCTTTGTGGGCGTCCTTCGATCGTTAATGAAAGTTTGGTGCAGGAAATGAACAATAAGGTCAGAGAAAACAGGCGCTTTACAATTTCCTCCTTGCGGGATGACTCTCCTAATGTTTCTCTTAGTGGTTCTTATGGAACTGTGACCGAGCACTTGAATTAACGATAATTGTGCGCATGTTGGGTACCGAAAATGTTGACGGATAAGCACAAAAGCAAACGTGTAGACAGTGCATTGACTTCCCTTGAGCAGCACCACAACGACGGCGACGATTTCTTAAGTCAAATTGTTTCGGGCGATGAAACGTGGCTCGCCTACGTCACACCAGAATGAAAGCAACAGTCCATGGAATGCCGGCATTCAGATTCACCTAGACAAGTGAAGTTCAAGCAAACAATTTCTGCCCGGAAAATCATGTTCTCAGTTTTTTTGGGACGGAAAGGAGTACTGCTTGCGGAATATCAGACTAAAGATCTCATCACATCTTTTCGATGGGAAACTCTGCTTTTGAAGAAACACCTGAGCGGTCAGCGTCTTCAAGGCAATGACGAAGTCAAAATGGTTCAATTGGCTCTGAGCACTATGGGATTTAACTTCTGTTCTGAGGTCATCCGTCCGCTAGAACTTAAACCTAACTAACCTAAGGACATCACACACGTCCATGCCGGAGGCAGCATTCGAACCTGGCTCCGTAGCGGTCGCGCGGTTGCAGACTGTACTGCCTACAACCGCTCGGCCACTCCCGCCGGATGACGACGTTAGAACAGTGGTGATGCAGGTATTAACAAGTCAGGCGGCCGACTTCTATGAGCAAAGTATTCAAAAACGTGAACAACATTATGACAAGTGCCTCAATACCGACGGAAACTATGTAGAACAGTAGATTAAGGTACAGGCTTTCATGTAAAAATAAAGTTCTTGAGATATCTTAGCACGTCTTTTTTTAAATTTCAGAACTGTGGTGTCACCGCCAGACACCACACTTGCTAGGTGGTAGCCTTTAAGTCGGCCGCGGTCCGGTAGTATACGTCGGACCCGAGTGTCGCCACTATCAGTGATTGCAGACCGAGCGCCGCCACACGGCAGGTCTAGAGAGACTTCCTAGCACTCGCTCCAGTTTTACAGCCGACTTTGCTAGCGATGGTTCACTGACTTCTACGTTCACGTTATTTGGTACGACCTAGCAAGCCGCCATTATCAGTTATTATTGATTGTAATTCATGTACCGTCAATAGCTACGTTCACCATTAATGGATTAAAGTTAAGTATTCCACCAGCTACATCCGCTTTTCTCACTTGTAATTCCCTTGTCATGTTCCAGACCTCACGCCAGCCTGCGTGAGCTAAAACGCGTGCATTTCGGCTTCCTTTAGTTATAGGGGTTGGTTCTCCTGCCAACCACAACAACACGGATTTCGCTAATTGTAAGTCTTCGATCAGAGCGCATAAGTCGCGAACTTTCTCTACATTTTCATTTTTTTTTTTAGGTGAAATGATGTCTGAATCTTGGATCATCTTCATATGTTTCTCAGCCATTTTTAAATCTGTTGAAACAGACAAAAACGTTTGACTGGCTCACACAATTACCTCCAAAAGCTGTTTTTAATAGTTTGTGAGTCTGAAAAGCTGATGTCCCAGTTTTAGGACAAAATGTCACGCAAACTCGTTGCTCCATTTTTACGTCCATTTTCACGCATTCAGGATCCGCCAACAAGCCATAACAGAGCCGCACTCCATCAGCAGCCACAACGTACTGAATAAAGGAAACCCATTTTCCTGTCAGAGGGCTTTCAAGGACTAGGCAGTGATTCACTCACCACCCTCCGTGTACCTACTACCCTCCAAACCTGTAATCAGTAGCGGATCCATTCTTAAAACTTTCCAATCACACCTTGTAGTTTCTATACCCGTGGCCTGCTTACAACAACTTTTAACTTCACACTTGAGGTTTCATGTAGTACGTCTCACTGCTTCTTGTATATATAATCAATAATGGATTCACGAAATGTATGTCTTTGAAAGATGTAGAGTTAATGTTTCGCTGTCCACTGACTGTAAGCCTGCTCTTCGGGTACTTCTTGGTAAACTTGTGTCATCAGAATGTGTCACATTCTTTGATAAATCGTTCATTTCTCTTGAAAATTGATTTATGGTCAAGATCAGGAGAAGTTAAGCAATATATACTGAGTGGTACCAAATTTAATATTTCTCAGCTCTGAGTTTTGCTTTATAGCTGTTATATCATTTGATAATCGGAAATTATCTTAATGTAATTAACGTGTGACGCCATCTGTACAAGTAGAATGACACCATCATAACGAGCGGTAGCGTTCTCGCTTCCCACGCCCGGGTTCCCGGCTTCGATTTCCGGCGGGGTCACGGAATTTCTCTGTCTCGTTATGGCTGGGTGTTTTGTGATGTCCTTAGGTTAGTTAGATTTAAGTAGTTCTAAGTTCTAGGGGACGACAATAGATGTTAAGTCCCATAGTGCTCAGAGCCATTTGAACACGATCATAATGGTGCTAGTAGCATGCCTTGATCTACACAATCAAAGGCTTTAGCAAGATTACAGAAAGTGTTATAACGGTAAGTTTCTGTTTGTTTGACAGTACTAAGACAGCATTTATGATAAGAAAAACTGCTTCTCTTGTTGAGAAGCCCATCTCAACTGTTGTTAAGATTACTTTCAGAATGGGTATATGGACATGAACCTGAAACCAAGGCGCAGTCTTCGCATTGGAGACTACAGGCTCACCACGACCGAAAAAGCACGGCAAAGTTGGACGGAGGTGAAGATGATGATGACGATTTTCTTCGATTCTACCGATATTGTGCATCGTGAGTTTACCCGGGGAGGACAGACAATTAACCAGAAATACTACAAATGGGTCCTTGAGCGTTTGCGCGAAGAGGTGCGGAAGAACAATAGGCCTGCATCGGGGGAAGACAGAAGGTGGGTGCTGCACCATGACTATGCTTAGGCTCATTGTGCCTTCTCCACTGTTGGATTTCTGACCAAATTCAAAATTCCTGTGCTTCCACAACCGCCATATTCCGGTGTTCGGTCCCTGCAGACTTCTATCTGTTTCCTATACTGAAATTTTCACTTAAAGGGAAGCTGTTTGACTCTATTGAAGACATCCAGTCAATTACGGAGAGCGTCCTTAACATACTTTAGTAATAAATTTCCAGGAATGTTTGTAGAAGTGGAAACACCGTTGGAGTCGGTGTGTTCAGTAGTAAGGGGGTTATTTTCAAGGCGATGCATCACAGTAACATTCTCGTAGCAGCACTGTACAATTACAAGTCCATTCTTAAAACTTTCCAATCACAACTCGTATGTTCTCGTTTGGTATTTGACAGTAGCACAGGTTTCTTGAGAATGCAGAGACAGATGCCAAAATCGATGGTCCATGAGCCTTTGAAAACCGATACAATAATAACCGTAAGATAATTCTGTGTGACGGAGAAAACGGAATTAATTGTAACGTAGATATAAATTTAGAGCAAATCGTGCAAATAGTGGCAAATGTTTCAGTTTAACGAGCGCGCGCCGTGGAACACGACAAAATGCGAGACATTCATTTAACTTGTGGCATTCTCAGCGACAGCAAATACGTTTCTATCTTAAGTGTTGCACCCTATATCAAAATGAAATATTTATTGCGTAGGATCTGAAAGACGACAGAAAGTCCAACGTGGAAAATTGTCAAAATGAGATGTAAGACGTCTCAAAAAATTAGCTGAAAAGCATATTACGAACAGGTACTTGAAACAACAAAAATTAATTCTTGAGCACCACTATTATTTGTCTACATCAACCAAGGGTGCGGTATATTAATACTGACACAGCACAGTACAAATAGTGATCATAGGAAAAGGAACCACCCTGTTTACACTTCAGTACCAAAGGTCATACGATACGTACTAATATTGTGTCGGACCTCCTTTTGCCCGACGTAATGTAGCAGCAGGTTGTGGTATTGACTGAACAGTTCGCTGGAAGTCCCATGCGAAAATATTTAGCCATGTTGCTTCTATAGCGATCCATAATTGACAAACTCTTTCTGGTGCTGGATTATGGTTCTGAATTGACCTGGGACTGATGCCGGCAGATCTAGGTGTGCCAAATCGTTCACTCGATTTCTCCAGAACGCTTATCATAACAATTGTGAACAATTGTGGCCCGGTGAAATGGCGCATTGACCTCTATAAATATTCCATCGTCGTTTGGGAACATTTAAGTTCCTGAATGGCAGCAGATGGTCTCCAAGTAGACGAACGTTAATATTTCATACATCAATATATGAAGATGATATCTGTTCATTCGGACATATCTTCATATAGATAAGGCTTACCGGCCGATAATCCTCGTCACCGCGGATGCACTCTGATGGCTCAAAGACTTACGAGAATCGGTAGACTGGCTGCCGCGAGTAATGAGTATAGTGGGTACGGCCACAACAAACGTAGTGTGTGGACAGTAAGACGGCAGTGTGGGTGTCGTGGGGGGCGTCTCAGAGGTAAGTCCCTGCAGTCGCACTATCCTCTGTGTCCTCGATGGCTCAGTCCTACAGAGCGTCTGCCACGTTAGCGACAGTCTTTAAACCGCGAGGGGGCTTCGCTCTGAAGTAGGCTTGACTTCCCGAATGCAGAACGGGTCAGTAAACAGCTACGATACCAATCGATTGGCACTACTCAAGTAGTCTATACAAAGGTGTAACAACAGGCTACGAAATATGGAAACATAAACGACACTTAAACATTGATAAGCGACGCATACAGCGGAAGGAGGCCTCAGCGCTATCTAACAAGCGCAATCTTTCAAGTGTTTGAAATATTTGCGAGAATAAATTTTCAAAATACTTTCAGCCCGCCAGGCACAACGAACCCAGAGACATATGTAAGGTAGCAGAAGAGTAGATCGAGAGAAGCGCAGATGGCATTGGAATTAGGAATACGTAATTGCTATTCATTTTATCACTTCAACACTAATGAACTCTGGATGACATGCTAATTTTTAATAAGTATTTATGAGGTTACATTTGGTAAGAGAGAGCCTACTGGAGGGCATTGATTTCACCAAGGAAGTGGGCGAAGTAAATCAGCTGCTGACAAGTTGCATCCTCAGCTAGGTCAGCAGCCCGAGGTTGTCAGGAATCTGTCAGGAATGTGTCAGTCGCTGTACCCACCCACAACAGAAGTGACGTCATGTGGTGACGCTGACAGTGCTTTGGCTGCTCCCTCTCGCGTACTCATGACAGGAAAATTGGCAGCGTTTCTTGGTGATGACAATAACTGCACACAGATAGGTTCCAACTTCAGTTCTTGATAATAAATAGCACAAAAATGAGGGCAGTGCAGATATCACTGCTCAGGTGAAATGTATAAAATAAATGTATATGTATAAAGTAATGTATAAATGTATAAATGAAATGTGTAAAATAAACCACAGGATAAATAACAGAAAGATAACAGTGACCCACAACTGTAATTCCGCTGTGATTACCGATACAGTATATTTAGAAGACTAAAAAGTGCCCATCATAAAATTAATCGAATTACGACATGCACATGTGGCACCTTCTCCCTGGTGGTGTATGTTAAATTTCAACTTATTGAGTTTAATAACAATATTAAGTTTTTTTTAAAATGCGTTATTGATTTACGCATAATGTTTGTCTCACGTTCCTATAGTCGAGAATTTATCGGCCACACAGACAGTATCGTTTCGAGGTCTGAAGAGGAGTTGGAGCAAATGACCAGAGCACTAAAGGAGCCTGCCAGAAAATTTGGGCTAAACATAAACATAAAAGACCCAAGACAGAGTACCTCGTTATGACACGTGGTCAAAACCACACTGCTGGTAATCTAAAATCGATGCACGTGGGAGTACAATCCTACAAGACTGTGCATTAATTTAAATACCTAGGGGAACTTTTCACTGACACCTTGTTACGTGATCAGAGATCAATGCCAGAATACAAGCAACCCAACATAGCGGGATCTGTGAAAGCGAAACGAATATAGTAGGCCGGCCATGTGGCCTTGATGGAAAATCACAGGTGGCCTCGGAAGCTCCTGGATTACACACCTACAGGAAAGAGACCACCAGGGAGACCCGAGAAGCGTGGTAGGGATGGCCTCCACGAATATTTCAACCAGACATCAATAGATTTGGACGGATGGTGGATAGGAGCAATTTACAGAATACTTGTAGCAGCGTGTGGTCCACAGGGCCTGATCATGTAGAAGAAGAAGAAGACAGACAGTATCCCACTACATAAATAATTACGCACAGCTTTGTCCAGCACTCGCAATAAATCTACTGATCACTTTCAGAACATAAAAATTATCTTTTGTATTGGTGGTACACTCCTGGAAATTGAAATAAGAACACCGTGAATTCATTGTCCCAGGAAGGGGAAACTTTATTGACACATTCCTGGGGTCAGATACATCACATCATCACACTGACAGAACCACAGGCACATAGACACAGGCAACAGAGCATGCACAATGTCGGCAATAGTACAGTGTATATCCACCTTTCGCAGCAATGCAGGCTGCTATTCTCCCATGGAGACGATCGTAGAGATGCTGGATGTAGTCCTGTGGAACGGCTTGCCATGCCATTTCCACCTGGCGCCTCAGTTGGACCAGCGTTCGTGCTGGACGTGCACACCGCGTGAGACGACGCTTCATCCAGTGCCAAACATGCTCAATTTGGGACAGATCCGGAGATCTTGCTGGCCAGGGTAGTTGACTTACACCTTCTAGAGCACGTTGGGTGGCACGGGACACATGCGGACGTGCATTGTCCTGTTGGAACAGCAAGTTCCCTTGCCGGTCTAGGAATGGTAGAACGATGGGTTCGATGACGGTTTGGATGTACCGTGCACTATTCAGTGTCCCCTCGACGATCACCAGACGTGTACGGCCAGTCTAGGAGATCGCTCCCCACACCATGATGGCGGGTGTTGGTCCTGTGTGCCTCGGTCGTATGCAGTCCTGATTGTGGCGCTCACCTGCACGGCGCCAAACACGCATATGACCATCATTGGCACCAAGGCAGAAGCGACTCTCATCGCTGAAGACGACACGTCTCCATTCGTCCCTCCATTCACGCCTGTCGCGACACCACTGGAGGCGGGCTGCACGATGTTGGGGCGTGAGCGGAAGGCGGCCTAACGGTGTGCGGGACCGTAGCCCAGCTTCATGGAGACGGTTGCGAATGGTCCTCGCCGATACCCCAGCAGCAACTGTGTCCCTAATTTGCTGGGAAGTGGCGGTGCGGTCCCCTACGGCACTGCGTAGGATCCTACGGTCTTGGCGTGCATCCGTGCGTCGCTGCGGTCCGGTCCCAGGTCGACGGGCACGTGCACCTTCCGCCGACCACTGGCGACGACATCGATGTACTGTGGAGACCTCACGCCCCACGTGTTGAGCAATTCGGCGGTACGTCCACCCGGCCTCCCGCATGCCCACTATACGCCCTCGCTCAAAGTCCGTCAACTGCACATACGGTTCACGTTCACGCTGTCGCGGCATGCTACCAGTGATAAAGACTGCGATGGAGCTCCGTATGCCACGGCAAACTGGCTGACACTGACGGCGGCGGTGCACAAATGCTGCGCAGCTAGCGCCATTCGACGGCCAACACCGCGGTTCCTGGTGTGTCCGCTGTGCCGTGCGTGTGATCATTGCTTGTACAGCCCTCTCGCAGTGTCCGGAGCAAGTATGGTGGTTCTGACACACCGGTGTCAATGTGTTCTTTTTTCCATTTCCAGGAGTGTATTTTGCATTGTGCAGCAATGTAGTACTCTTGGTACTGTCTTCATTGACTGCTTATTTAGTTAGGTCTAATTTTGTCAAGAGTTATTAGGAACTCTACGCGTATGAAACGGTACAGTAAGCTATCAGAATTTTCCGAATGGATAAAACGCTAAGACTTAACTGAAAACAACTCATATCCTACCGCCTTTGGAATACATGTATCGAATCTGATAGCTTTGGTACTAAGTAAGAATAACAATTTCCTCAATTCTTGTTCACAGCAGGCTGGGAGTTCAATTATATTTTCAGTGTTAATTAGTCGCCTCATATTCTCCCCTGGACTTCTCAGGAAAGCGTTTAAAAGTCTTCCTATCTCTGCTCCTTATCTCCAGGTACATACAACTTACTCAGAAATCCAAGAGCCAATAAATCTCACTGATTTAATTTGTACAAAAAAGTGTTTTGCTTTCAATCACGAGATGAATTTTCGAGTCTCCTTCCCAAATTTTGGTGTGAAATTTAACGAGGGTACTTCAACGAACAATCACGTTCTGTGAGTGCTTCACATTTTATTTTTGTCAGGCAGTTTAGTTGTTGCCAGGTAGCAGGACGGACGCCGGTCCAAATTGTACATATATTTTAGTAAAACAAGCAATTGCAGGGAGTCATCTGCTCAATATAGTATTAATTTTGCTCTTTACTTGGGGGATAGTAGAGAACAAGAGAATAATTTCCTCATACAAACGCTGAAGAGAGTAATTTAGATGGTTCTGAATAAATCGTCATGTCATTGTTATACGGAACTAAACCACTAGGCCCTCTATCTTTATGTAGATACTCTGCTAGCTCTTGTACTCATGGATCAATACACTCTTGTCGCCCATAAGAAATGCGATACCTAAAAAAATTTAAACATTTACATCAAATCTGTTGAACTTTACAGGCAGATTCAAGTTATTTATAAGTTAATGAAATAGTGCAAAAATAGAAAACATTTTGCCTTTGTTCAGTCTGCAATATTTAATGTTCAAGAAATTCAACCATCTTCACTATTCTCTGCCAGTCTTTAAGGAATATAATTTAGGCCTTTCATTGTGGATATAAGATTGAGATACATTTTAGGATTCGGACGCGAGTTCTATCAGTCGTACATGATTTGTACTAATGGCAGTGTGAACCTATAGGCATGATAAACTTTGACAATACATCCATAAAAACACCGAATAAATGCTGGTATATGCATATTTAAAAACATACTTTGCCTGAGTGGGATGGTGCGAATCAGTGTGATGAATTCAGTGGGTGCTAAACAGCCATGGTGTCAGCATTTATATGAAATACACATTGCTCATCTTCCAGTACCAATTTCCGCGGAGAGTAATTTTAGCAGTCTATACCTTTATATGTGAAAACAACATCAATTCAGGACTGGAATCCATAGAAACTGGAGATACTTTAGCCTCACATTCACACCGGGAAATGTACTGTTGAAGCCTATTAAACGACTGGTGCTTTGTTCTCTTTTCGCACCCACCACCTTTCGTTTCTGGGCTCTTGCCACCCTGACGTAAAGGGAACCACTTCATTTTCCCTATTCTCTTGCTACAGTTCTATCGACCACGTAAGTGGACATTAAACCACAAAGTATCTATGCCCTGATAGGAAACGTCAATATTCGGCTCAAAATATAGCTTAAAGTAATTATTAACATATAAAGCGCAATTTCAGTTTCAGGGAGAGCATAAGGGAGCAATTGACAGCAATGGGGGAAAGAAATACAGTAGAAGAAGAATGGGCAGCTTTGAGGGATGAAGTAGTGAAGGCAGCAGAGGATCAAGTAGGTAAAAAGACGAGGGCTAGTAGAAATGCTTGGGTAACAGAAGAAATATTGAATTTAATTGATGAAAGAAGAAAATATAAAAATGCAGTAAATGAAGCCGTAAAAAAGGAATACAGACGTCCCAAAAATGAGATCGACAGGAAGTGCAAAATGGCTACGCAGGGATGGCTAGAGGACAAATGTAAGGATGGAGAGGCTTATCTCACTAGGGATAAGATAGATACTGCCTACATTAAAATTAAAGGGACCTTTGGAGATAAGAGAAACAAGGCCCCCGGAGAAGACAACATTCCTTTAGAACTACTGACGGCCTTGGGAGAGCCAGTCCTGACAAAACTCTACCATCTGGTGAGCAAGATGTATGAGACAGGCGAAATACCCTCAGACTTCAAGAAGAATATAATAATTCCAATCCCAAAGAAAGCAGGTGTTGACAGATGTGAAAATTACCGAACTATCAGTTTAATAAGTCACAGCTGCAAAATACTAACGCGAATTCCTTACAGACGAATGGAAAAACTGGTAGAAGCCGACCTCGGGGAAGATCAGTTGGGATTCCGTAGAAATGTTGGAACACGTGAGGCAATACTGACCCTACGACTTATCTTAGAAGCTAGATTAAGGAAGGGCAAACCTACTTTTCTAACATTTGTAGACTTAGAGAAAGCTTTTGACAATGTTGACTGGAATACTCTCTTACAAATTCTGAAGGTGGCAGGGGTAAAATACAGGGAGCGAAAGGCTGTTTACAATTTGTACAGAAACCAGATGGCAGTTATAAGAGTCGAGGGACATGAAAGGGAAGCAGTGGTCGGGAAAGGAGTGAGACAGGGTTGTAGTCTCTCCCCGGTGTTATTCAATCTGTATATTGAGCAAGCAGTAAAGGAAAGGAAAGAAAAGTTAAGACTAGGTATTAAAATGCCTGGAGAAGCAATAAAAACTCTGAGGTTCGCCGATGACGTTGTAATTTTGTCAGAGACAACAAAGGACTTGGAAGGGCAGTTGAACGGAATGGACAGTGTCTTGAAAGGAGGATATAAGATGAACATCAACAAAAGCAAAACGACGATAATGGAATGTAGTCGAATTAAGTCGGGTGATCCTGAGGGAATTAGATTAGGAAATGAGACACTTAAAGCAGTAAAGGAGTTTTGCTATTTGGGGAGCAAAATAACTGATGATGTTCGAAGTAGTGAGGATATAAAGTGTAGACTGGGAATGGCAAGGAAAGCGTTTCTGAAGAAGAGAAATTTGTTAACACCGAGTATAGATTTAAGTGTCAGGAAGTCATTTCTGCAAGTATTTCTATGGAGTGTAGCCATGTATGGAAGTGAAACATGGGCGATAAATAGTTTGGACAAGAAGAGAATAGAAGCCTTAGAAATGTGGTGCTACAGAAGAATGCTGAAGATTAGATGGGTAGATCACGTAACTAATGAGGAGGTATTGAATAGTATTGGGGAGAAGAGAAGTTTGTGGCACAATTTGACCAGAAGAAGGGATCGGTTGGTAGGACATGTTCCGAGGCATCAAGGGATCACCAATTGGTATTGGAGGGCAGCGTGGAGGGTAAAAATCGTAGAGGGAGACCAAGAGATGAATACACTAAGCAGATTCAGAAGGATGTAGGGTGCAGTAGGTACTGGGAGATGAAGAAGCTTGCACAGGATTGAGTAGCATGGCGTGCTGCATCAAACCAATCTCAGGACTGAGGACCACAACAACAAAGCGCAATTACCGGTAAAGCATATTTTATGAACAACTGAAAATTACTAATGACATAAAGATCTGGTTCAAATGGCTCTGAGCACTATGGGACTTAACTTTTGAGGTCATCAGTCCCCTAGAACTTAGAACTACATAAACCTAACTAAGCTAAAGACAACACACACATCCATGTCCGAGGCACGATTCGAACCTGAGACCGTAGCGGACGCGTGGCTCCAGACTGAAGTGCCTAGAACCGCTCGGCAACAATGGCCGGCATAAAGATATAGTTCTAAAACTGTATGAACGACACGATTTTCACTCAGCACCACCGCGGAAATTCTTTGCATGGCCGTTTTCACCAGAGTCGAACGGTGCCGCTGAACGATTCGTCAGGACTTTCAAGTCACAGATGTTGAAGTTGAAAGAGTTGCATTCTCGGGAGGACGCGTTACTGCTCTTTTTGTCCTCGTATCGCTCTCAGCCCCGAGATGGTCGCTCGCCGTCTGAGTTGCTCCACGGTCGCCCTCATCGAACCTTGATTTCTTTGCTGCATCCGCCACATCAGGTTCCTGTGCAGCGGCAGACACCTGTCTTTGCTCCAGGCGACGTTGTCTACTATCGCCACTACCGAGGTTCACGGTTTTGGCTCGAAGGGCGCATTCTTCGCTGCCTCGGACGCGCTATGTATCTCCGCCGCCGCCGCCGCCTCCGCCTGTTCTCCCTCCGGCGACGCCCGAAGTGGATGCGTGGCTGCAACCGCCGGGCGCCTCCCTGGGTCACGCGCAGCCGATCTCTTCTCGTGACCAGCTGTCCTCCGACATGGAACTCTTGCACGCTCCGGACCATATGTCGTCTTCGCCTGTCCGGTGCCCCGGCCCGATGGAGGTCGACCCTTCGGTCCCTGCTGGTATAGGCTTTCATGTAAAAATAAAGTTATTGAGATATCTTAGCACGTCTTTTTTTAAATTTAAAAACTGTGGTGTCACCGCCAGACACCACACTTGCTAGGTGGTAGCCTTTAAGTCGGCCGCGGTCCGGTAGTATACGTCGGACCCGCGTGTCGCCACTATCAGTGATTGCAGACCGAGCGCCGCCACACGGCAGGTCTAGAGAGACTTCCTAGCACTCGCTCCAGTTTTACAGCCGACTTTGCTAGCGATGGTTCACTGACTTCTACGTTCACGTTATTTGGTACGACCTAGCAAGGCGCCATTATCAGTTATTATTGATTGTAATTCATGTACCGTCAATACATCCGCTTTTCTCACTTGTAATTCCCTTGTCATGTTCCAGACCTCACGCCAGCCTGCGTGAGCTAAAACGCGTGCATTTCGGCTTCCTTTAGTTATAGGGGTTGGTTCTCCTGCCAACCACAACAACACGGATTTCGCTAATTGTAAGTCTTCGATCAGAGCGCATAAGTCGCGAACTTTCACTACATTTTCATTTATGTTTAGGTGAAATGATGTCTGAATCTTGGATCATCTTCATATGTTTCTCAGCCATTTTTAAATCTGTTGAAACAGACAAAAACGTTTGACTGGCTCACACAATTACCTCCAAAAGCTGTTTTTAATAGTTTGTGAGTCTGAAAAGCTGATGTCCCAGTTTTAGGACAAAATGTCACGCAAACTCGTTGCTCCGTTTTTACGTCCATTTTCACGCATTCAGGATCCGCCAACAAGCCATAACAGAGCCGCACTCCACCAGCTGCCACAACGTACTGAATAAAGGAAACCCATTTTCCTGTCAGAGGGCTTTCAAGGACTAGGCAGTGATTCACTCACCACCCTCCGTGTACCTACTACCCTCCAAACCTGTAATCAGTAGCGGATCCATTCTTAAAACTTTCCAATCACACCTTGTAGTTTCTATACCCGTGGCCTGCTTACAACAACTTTTAACTTCACACTTGAGGTTTCATGTAGTACGTCTCACTGCTTCTTGTATATATAAGCAATAATGGATTCACGAAATGTATGTCTTTGAAAGATGTAGAGTTAATGTTTCGCTGTCCACTGACTGTAAGCCTGCTCTTCGGGTACTTCTTGGTAAACTTGTGTCATCAGAATGTGTCACATTCTTTGATAAATCGTTCATTTCTCTTGAAAATTGATTTATGGTCAAGATCAGGAGAAGTTAAGCAATATATACTGAGTGGTACCAAATTTAATATTTCTCAGCTCTGAGTTTTGCTTTATAGCTGTTATATCATTTGATAATCGGAAATTATCTTAATGTAATTAACGTGTGACGCCATCTGTACAAGTAGAATGACACCATCATAACGAGCGGTAGCGTTCTCGCTTCCCACGCCCGGGTTCCCGGCTTCGATTTCCGGCGGGGTCACGGAATTTCTCTGTCTCGTTATGGCTGGGTGTTGTGTGATGTTCTTAGGTTAGTTAGGTTTAAGTAGTTCTAAGTTCTAGGGGACTGATGACCATAGATGTTAAGTCCCATAGTGCTCAGAGCCATTTGAACACGATCATAATGGTGCTAGTAGCATGCCTTGATCTACACAATCAAAGGCTTTAGCAAGATTACAGAAAGTGTTATAACGGTAAGTTTCTGTTTGTTTGACAGTACTAAGACAGCATTTTTGATAAGAAAAACTGGGGAGGACAGACAATTAACCAGGAGTACTACAAATGGTTCCTTGAGCGTTTGCGCGAAGAGGTGCGGAAGAACAAAGGCCTGCATCGGGGGAAGACAGAAGGTGGGTGCTGCACCATGACTATGCTTAGGCTCATTGTGCCTTCTCCACTGTTGGATTTCTGACCAAATTCAAAATTCCTGTGCTTCCACAGCCGCCATATTCCCGTGATTCGGCCCCTGCAGACTTCTATCTGTTTCCTATACTGAAATTTTCACTTAAAGGGATGCCGTTTGACTCTATTGAAGACATCCAGGCAATGACGGAGAGCGTCCTCAACATACTTTAGTAAAAAAATTCCAGGAATGTTTGCAGAAGTGGAAACACCGTTGGAGTCGGTGTGTTCAATAAAAATGGAGTTATTTTCAAGGGGATGCATCACAGTAGCATGTATATAGCACCACTGTACAATTACAAGTCTATTCTTAAAACCTTCCAGTCACAACACGTATGTTCTCGTTTGGTATTTGACATATAGCAGCACAGGTTTCTTGAGAATGCAGAGACAGATGCCAAAATCGATGGTCCGCGAGCCTTTGAAAACCGATACAATAATAACCGTAACATAATTCTGTGTGACAGAGAAAACGGAATTAACTGTAACGTAGATGTAAAGTGAGAGCAAATCGTGCAAATAGTGGCAGCTGTTTCAGTTTAACGAGCGAGCGCCGTGGAACACAACAAAATGCAAGACAGACATTTAACTAGTGGCATTCTCAACGACAGCAATTATGTTTCTACGATAAATATTGGACCATATATCAAAATGAAGTATTTCTTGCGTAGGATCTGCAGAGAGAGAAAATGCTACGTGGAAAATTGCCAAAATGAGATGTAAGACTTCTCAAAAAATTAGCCAAAAAGTATGTTATGAACACTAATTGAAAAAACAAAAATTAATTCTTGAGCACCACTATTATTAGTCTACATCAACCAGGGGTGCGGTGTATTAATACTGACACAGCATAGTGCAAATAGTGATCATAGAAAAAGAAAACCTCCTGTTTACACTTCAGAGACAAATGTCATACGATACCTGCTAATATTGTGTCGGACCTCCTTTTGCGAGACGTAATGCAGTAGCTCGATGTGGTATTGACTCAACAGTTCGCTGGAAGTCCCATGCAAAAATATTTTATCATGTTGCCTCTACAGCAGTCCATAACTGCCAAACTCTTTCCCCTGCAGGATTTTGTTCGTGAATTGACTTCTCGGGTACGGCCCATAAATGTTCGATGGGACTGATGCCGGCAGGTCTGGATGACGAAATCGTTCACTCGATGTGTCCAGAACGTTCATCAAAACAATCGTGAAGAATTGTGACCGGTGAAATGGCGCATTGACCTGTATAAAATTCCAACGTTCTTTGGGAACATTTAATTTCGTGAATGGCAGCAAATGGTCTCCAAGTAGACGAACATTAATATTTCATACATGAATATATGAAGATGATATCTGTTCATTCGGACATGTCTTCATATAGATAAGGCTTTCCTGCCAATAATCCTCGTCAGCGCGGATGCACTCAGATTGCTCAAACACTTACGAGAATCGGTAGATTGGCTGCCGCGAGTAATGAGTATAGTGGGTACGGCCACAACAAACGTAGTGTGTGGACAGTAAGATGGCAGTGTGGGTGTCGTGGGGGGCGTCTCAGAGGTAAGTCCCTGCAGTCGCACTATCCTCTGTGTCCTCGATGGCTCAGTCCTACAGAGCGTCTGCCACGTTAGCGACAGTCTTTAAACCGCGAGGGGGCTTCGGTCTGAAGTAAGCTTGACTTCCCGAATGCAGAACGGGTCAGTAAACAGCTACGATACCAATCGATCGGCACTACTTAAGTAGTCTATACAAAGGTATAAGAACAGTCTGCGAAATATGGAAACATAAACGACACTTAAACATTGATAAGCAACGCATACAGCGGAAGGAGACCTCAGCGCTATCTAACAAGTGCTATCTTTCAAGTGTTTGAATTATCTGCGAGAATAAATTTTCAAAATACTTTCAGCCCGCCAGGCACAACGAACTCAGAGACATATGTAAGGTAGCAGCACAGCAGATCGAGAGAGGCGCAGATGTCGTTGGAATTAGGAATACGTAATTGCTATTTATTTTATCACTTCAACACTAATGAACTCTGAATCACATGCTAATATTTCATAAGTAATTATCATGCTGTATTTGGTAAGAGGAAGCCTACTGTAGGACTTTGATTTCACCAGGGAAGTGGGCGAAGCAAATCAGCTGCTGACAAACTGCATCCTCAGCTAGGTCAGCAGCCCGAGGTTGACAGGAATCTGTCAGGAATGTGTAATTCGCTGTACCCACCCAAAACAGAAGTGACGTCATGCCGTGACGCTGACAGTGCTTTGGCTGCTTGGAGTCTGTTGCCTGTACACCCACTCCCCTCCCTCACACCTTCTCAATACAGCAAAGTTGGCAGTGTTCCTTGGTGAAGACAAGGACTGCACACAGATAGGTTCCAGCTTCAGTTCTTGATAATAAATAGCACAAAAGAGGGCAGTGCAGATGTCAGTGGCCAGGTGAAATGTATAAAATAAATGTATGTGTATAAAGGAATGTATAAATGTATAAATGTATAAATGAAATGTAAAAAATAAACCACAGGATAAATAACAGAAAGATAACAGTGACCCACAACTGTAATTCCGTTGTGGTTACCGATACAGTATATTTAATTTAGAACAGTAAAAAGTGCTCATCATAAAATTAATCGAATTACGTCGTGCAAACGTGCCGTTTAGAGGAACGTGGCATCTTCTCCCTGATGGTGTATGTTAATTTTCAACGTATTAAGTTTAATAACAAATTAAGTTTCTTTTAAAATGCGTTATGGATTGACGCATAATGTTTCTCTCACGTTCCTATAGTCGAGAATTTATCGGCCACACAGACAGTATTGTTTCTAGGTCTGAAGAGGAGTTGGAGCAAATGACCAGAGCACTAAAGGAGCCTGCCAGGAAATTTGGGCTAAACATAAACAAAAAAGACCCAAGACAGAGTACCTCGTTATGACACGTGGTCAAAGCCAGACTGCTGGCCATCTAAAATCGATGCACGTGGGAGTACAGTCTACTAGACAGTGCATCAATTTAAATACCTAAGGGAACTTTTCACTGACACCTTGTTACGTGATGCAGAGATTAATGCCACAATACAAGCAGGAAACCAATCTTATCACGTCCTCGCAAAACGCGTTCGGTCCACATATCTCTTCAAGCAGTTAAAGATTCGAATACACAGAACCTTGATCCAGCCTGTTGTTCTATATTGCTGTGAGACATGGAGTACCGGGAAACAAGATTTCCATAAGCTCCTAATTTTTGAGAGAAAATTGTTTCAAAGATCTTCCGTCCAGTTCTGGATGCAGGCAAGGGAGAATGGGGGATCAGTCAATACTAACAGCTTGAGGAAGTATTCCAGCAGCCCAACATAGCGCGATCTGTGAAAGCTAAACGAATACAGTGGGCCGGCCATGTGTCCATAATGGAGGATTACAGATGGCCTCGGATGCTCCTGGCTTTCACACCTACAGGAAAGAGACCCCCAGGGAGACCCGAGAAGCGTTGGAGGTATGGCCTCCATGAATATTTCAACCAGACATCAATAGATTTGGACGGACGGTGGATAGCAGCAATGAACAGAATACTTGTAGCAGCGGATAGTCCACTGTGCCTGATCATGTAGAAGAAGAAGACAGAGAGTATCCCACTACGTAAATAATTCCCCACAGCTTTGCCCAGCACTCGCAATAAATCTACCGATCACTTTCAGAATTCAAAAAACTTTCTTTTGGACTGGTGGTATTTCGCATCGTGCAGCAATGTAGCACTGTTCGTACTGTCTTCATTGACTACTAATTTATTTAGGTATAATTTTGTCAAGAGTTATTAGGAACTCTACGCTTTTGAAACGGTACAGTAAGCTTTCAGAATTTTCCGAATGGTCTTTCTAAGGTAGGAAATTGTTGCTAATATTACTGTATCAGCTGCTACGTGAATTGTTCCACGTGTCTTAATCACAGCGCGAGGTGTATTAAAGTACGAACTATCTCACTTCTCTTTAATATTATTAACCACTATTCCATGGATATCTTCACCTGCAGCCTAACTGTAGGATGAGATAACACGCCAAGACTTAATTGAAAACAACTCATATCCTACCGCCTTTGAAATACATGTATCGAATCTGTTAGCTTTGGTACCAAATATGAATAACAATTTCCTCAATTCTTGCTCACAGCAGTCTGGAGTTGAATTACATTTTCAGTGTTAATTAGTCGCCTCATATTCTCCCCTGGGCTTCTTAGGAAAGCTTTTAAAAGTCTTCCTATTTCTGCTCCTTATCTCCAGGTACATACTACTTACTCAGAAATCCAAGAGCCAATAAATCTCACTGATATAATTTGTACAAAAAAGTGTTTGGTTTTAATTCACGAGATTAATTTTCGAGTCTCCTTCACGAATTTTTGTGTTTAATTTAACGATGGTACTTCAACGAACAATCACGTCTTTCGAGTGCTTCACATTTTCTTTTTGTCAGCAGTTTAATTGTAGCCAGGTAACAGGACGGACGCCGGTCGAAACTGTACATATATTTTAGAAAAAACATGCAATTGCAGGGAATCATCTGCTCAATATACTATTAATTTTGCTCTTTACTTGGGGATAGTAGAGAACAAGAGAATAATTTCCTCATACAAACGCTGAAGAGAGTAATTTAGATGGTTCTGAATAAATCGTCATGTCATTGTTGTACGGAACTTAACCACTAGGCCCTCTATCTTTATGTAGATACTCTGCTAGCTCTTGTACTCATGGATCAATACACTCTTGTCGCCCATAAAAAATGCGATACCTAGCAAAATTTAAACATTTATCTAAAATTTATTGAACAGTACAGGCAGATTCAAGTTATTTTTAAGTTAATGAAATAGTGCAAAAATTAAATAGAATACATTTTGGCTTTGTTCAGTCTGCAATATTTAATGTTCAAGAAATGCAACCACCTTTACTATATTCTGCCAGTCTTTAAGGAATATAATTTGTGCCTTTCATTGTAGATATAAGATTTAGATACATTTTAAGATTCGGACGAGAGTTCTATCAGTCCTACATAATTTGTACTAATGGCAAAGTGAACCTATAGGCAAGTTAAACTTTGACAATACATTCATAAGAACACCGAATAAATGCTGGTGTATGCATATTTAATAACATACTTTGTCTAACTGGGATGGTGCGAATCAGTGTGATGAATTCAGTGGGTGCTAAACAGCCATGGTGTCAGCATTTATATGCCACACACATTGCTCATCTTCCAGTACCAATTGCTGCGGAGAGTAACATTAGCAGTATATACCTTTATATGTGGAAATAACATCAATTCAGGACTGGAATCCATAGGAACTGGAGATACTGTAGCATCACATCCACACCGGGAAATGTACTGTTGAAGCCTATTGAACGACTGGTGCTTTGTTCTCTTTTCGCACCTACCACCTTCCTTTTATTCGGTCTTGTCACCCTGACACAAAGGGAACCACTTCATGTTCCCCTATTCTCTTGCTACAGTTCTATCGACCACGTAAGTGGACAGTAAACCACAAAGTATCTATGCCCTGATAGGAAACGTCAATATTCGGCTCAAAATATAGCTTAAAATAATTATTAACAAATAAAGCTCAATTACCGGTAAAGCATATTTTATGAACAACTGAAAATTACTAATGATATAAAGATCTGGTTCAAATGGCTCTGAGCACTATGAAACTTTTAAGTCTAAGATCATCAGTCCGCTAGAACTTAGAACTACTTAAACCTAGCAAACCTAAGGACAACACACACATCCATGCCCGAAGCAGGGTTCGAACCTGAGACCGTAGCGGACGCACTGCTCCTGACTGAAGTGCCTAGAACCGCTTGGCCCCAATGGCCGGCATAAAGATCTGGTTTTAACACTGTATGAATGACACGATCTTCAGGTTTGATCTTGCAAAGTTTATATGAAGGTGCCTGTTTGTTCAGATTTGCATTGAAGACGCGATATGTTTCAGTGTCTTTTTGTAGCCATTACGAACCGTGCGGCTCTCTTCCTGGTTGTGATTCAGTGGCAACGGGAAAGCAGAGTTATTGTCTTGAAAGAGAGGACAGAAATACGGACACACAAGAAACACATTAACACATCTGATACGCTGTAGATAAACAAATGGCATGCCGAGAGAGCTACCTGCCATCCATGGACGGTAAAAATAGAGGTACCGCGTGGATTTGCTGGGAATCGCGTACAGTTCTTCCAACAAAATAGTGTGAATCTCAGATAATGGTAATGGATGTGGACAGCGATCACGCCCCCTTCTCCGCATAGTAGATCACAAGTACTCAATAATATTGAGATCTGGTTATATGGAGACCAGGGCGATGCGAAGACTCATACTTGTGGCCACTAAACCAGCCCTCGAACATACGACCTGTGTGGAAAAGCGGCTGTCTACCTGGAAGATAGCAGCGCCATTTTGGAACACCCGTTGTACTATGAGGTGATCAAGATCAGGAAAAATTGTCACTTAAATGTTGACAGTAACCCCAGCTTGCAGAGACCAAGTGTCTGCCGGAATACCAAGATATTTCTGTCCCAAGCATTCCCGAACCCCTGCCATGTTTCGCTCTTGAGACGTGAACTCGGCCAACTAAATGTCTTTATTCCATTAGCTACATATGATAACATATTTTATGATTTCAGCACCACGTTTCCCTTTTATAGGCATTTGTTAGTTGGTTTTGGATCCCAGCTTGAAGCAAAGCAAGCGCTGTATCATGTATAAGATACAGAGGCGAGCGAGTGCACGGGACTTACCCTAGTTCACTGCTAGTAGCGTCACGTCATCGTAACGCGCCTGCATATAGTATTGCACCACATTTAACATAAAAGTAAAAATTAAGATTTGTGTGTAAAACTTTGTTAAAGTATAGTCCTATGTAATAATGTTTCAGGTAACAAATCTTAATGTTATAAAATTAGTAGTTTACGTAAAATTCACGTTTTGAAAGAAAAATAGGAGGCGCTAAATAATGACGCTAGGAAGCCAAAATTTGGTGAGAAGGTGCAGTAAGAAGTCATTAATGAGTGGTGCTGGTTTCCAAAACCATAAAACTAAAATTGACTCCAGAATCCGCGTTTTTCGGAAAAATCAGAGGCGCGAAATAATAGAGCTACGATATTGAAAATTGGTAGGATGCTTCAGTTCACCCTAATAATAATAATGGAAATACCACAATCAGTTACCTCTTCTAGTTTTTTTAGTAATTTAGTAAAAACTACTTTTGTGAGTAAAATGTACATAAGCATTATAGATTAAGTACTTTAAATTTTAATGATAAAACAAATTCTTTAAGACCAATGATCAGATAGGACAATTAACAAAGCTACACCAAGTTTTAGTCTTGTAGCATAATTAACAGCTGATACAAGTCTTGATAAAGCTATGGTTCAGAGGTAACAATCTACCGTTAGTTCCATTGTAAAAATTCTAGAGAGTAAAGTTTTAATTTTAGCGGGCTGAGATTTTCTACGTGCTTCTGTACTGCTCAGATGTATGTATACAAAAATTGAGAAGTTTGTAAAGCTATTATTAAATGTGATATTTAAGATTATGTGCCTGAGATAGCGATCATTTGGAGGCTCAGGCATCTGCATAGGAACTGAAAGAACAGATGTTCTCTTGGCGGTACGCGCCGGAGCTATATAAAAAGAGCGGCAGAGGCAGTAGTAAGCTCACTCCGCATTAGACCAACGCCTAGTCCACGCGAGCTTAACGTCCGATCGCGCCTCGCCTCGGGTGACGTCATAGCGGGCTGTGACATGCGCGTACTTAGCAATGTAAACGGACATTGAAAATCGCGAGGACTGTACACCGTCCTGGATCGTTTAGACTTTGGTAACAAACTGTTATTGTGCCGTCCGTGTGAAGTATAATTCCGCGTGGCAAGTGGTGACTAACTCCACTTTTAAGGCGAGCATTAATCTTTTTTTTTTAACATTATTGCGAACTATTAATAGAGCACCGTTAGTTAGAGTAATGAACTATTCGGGAGGAACTTGCTGTAGAAGTCGCCTCTGAACTATTAAACGATTGGCTGAATTAACAATATTTAATGTCTTTAGCATTTTCAGGAGTTTCGAGTAATTTGTGTGAGCCTTTAAGATAATAAAATCTTGTTTGGAACTTTAAATTTTATTGAAGCAGCCCTAATCCCGTGAAGAACTATGGATATTTTTCGTTTAGCTGGGCTGTACAGGAATGTGGCCGTGCAGACTGGGAACTAAGGTCAGTAAGTTTCCCTTCGCTTTCTGACTGGCCACCAAATTAGTTGCCAGGCTCGCGTGATTTAAGGTGGCAATGTTCAACTTTCATTCAACATTAAACAACGACTTCTTCGCCGTCCCACATATGTTGCATCGGCAATAGTCTGTTACGTGATATGAACATTCAAACAACGCATTCGACGACTTCTTCGCCGCCCCACATATGGTGCTTATCGGCCGGGAAAACTGAATTAAAAGCAAATAAAAGTGCTCGATGTGTGAAAGCGATTGGTATAAATTAACGAACTCGGTAGGCAATAACAGGACACTGAATTGAACTAGTGTGGGAACAGTGTTACCAGTAAAGGCGGGTGTAGTGTATAAACAATAAGTGTCTACCGCTGTACGTTGGTTAGTGACGATGGTGAGGAAGGCGACGATGCTGGATCGCGGCTGCCGACGGAGCTGAGACTAAAGGAAGACGGTGCGTCATCGCGGAGCTGCGCTGATCTGCGAGACAGCTGCCGGCTGCGCCGAGCGGTCAACGGTGCCTTGCTGCCCCCCCCCTGGAGCTATTGCAGTAGGCGATTCCTGTGGCGGTACTCGACGCTACAGCTGCTGCTGCTGCCTTCAATACGTCGCGACGCGTCGCATCACGATTGCTGGTATACCGCGACGACATCATTCGTCGAAATCAAGCATTTAAGTTAAGTCAAAGACTTTTAAAATATTTATTAACTGCTGCTAACAAACTAAAAGATATGGAAAGTAGTGTACATTTCAGAAGGGAACCGGTCTCTGACCAAGAATCCTCAGGATCAGGAATTGAGTTTAATGAGGATGGTTCCATTAATCCCTCAAATATTGAACTAGAACGTAATTTGTCACCAGTAAATTATGACTTTAATTTAAATGAGAGTGCAGGGATGCAATCAATAAGTGAAATAGAAGTCAAAAGGGAGCCAGTAGAGTTGCTAACTTTGTCAGGTAGTGAAACTGAGCTCAATATATCTCCAGCTCAGTCAAGTCAAGAGATACAAAGTATCAAGGTAGAAGCTCCGGATTGGATGCAAATACTGTTTGCCAAACTCGAATCAAACCAAAATAAAATTGAGGCTAAAATTGAAAATAGTAATAAAGAGTTGGAGAATAAAATTGAGGCTAAAATTGAGGATAGTAATAAAGAACTAAAAGAAGAACTGCAATCAAAATGGAATAGTTTGAATTATAAGATAGATGCTATTCATCATGACATTCAAGTAAAAGTAGGGCAACAGTTGACTAAAATGCATAGTACTTTCAAATGTGAAATAGATCAAATTCAAAAAAATTATCAAGAGGCAGATGAACTTTTGGAAGTGAGGTTGTCCGAAAGATTGAGCAACGAGTCCAAACTTTGCTCTGACAAAGTTAAAGAGGTACAAATTAAAGTAGATACTTGTGAGAAAAACATTGAGAAAGTAAAAGAAACCTGTACCGAAATTCGTGGTGCAGTGGAACAAAGATGTTCTGCCAGGATAGAAGCAGTAGAGTCACAAGTAGAGGAATTAAATACTAACATTGCTAACCTAGAAAATAGAGTAACCTCTGTTAATTCTAGTCATTCTACTGTACAGCATGTGACTTCAGTTGACGCCGCTTTTATAGGGTGTCGACAGTTTTTGCGCTTTGATCCTGATAAGTACATTCACCCTCTTGAATTTTGGAATGACTTTGAGGATGTTCTCCCCAACACTTGGTCAGAAAGAGAAAAAATTTCATTTATAAGAAGTCATTTGTCAGGTGATGCTTTGCGATGGTCAGCGGATGTAATGATCAAATGTAAAACTTTATCTGAATTTAAGTCTGCATTTCTCAACGAATACTGGTCACATAACAAACAAAATGATGTGTTAAGGGAATTCTGGAGTGGTAAGAAGTTTTTCCCAGGGCGTGAATCAGTAAAGGATTTCGCTAGGAAGTGGGTTTCAAGACTGTCACATTTGACAGAAAAGATGAAGCCAGATATGATCATTATGGGTTTAGAAGGTAAGCTGCCGTGGTACTGGCAGAAAAGGATCATTTCCGCCCCTAGAGATAATATAGACAAATTTATTGAATATCTGGAAAGAGTGGAAAGAGTAGCTGCTGCTGAGGAGCAGGTGCAGCAGAATAACAAATCTTCTAACAATCACGTACAAAATAATGGAAACGTGAACGTTAGAAATATGGAAGTTAGGCACACCAAAACAAACTATCGAAACCAAAGCCGTGGCAGAGGAAGAGGGGGTAGATACTCACCACGCTTTCGTAACAACTACTATGACGAAAGTGGAGAAGTAAATATTATGCCATTAAGACAAGAAGGGAGTCATGATGCTACTATATCTAGTGGTGTCACAGATGAACACAACAGGCCGCGTGTGGGAAACTAAATCCCGTCTATGAGGAAACTGGCGCTCACCAGGCGGTAACAGTAACACAGCCAGTAACGGAAACACAGACAATCAGCCAACATACACAGACAGACAACATGGATGACGAAATAAATACAGATAATACCAGTGATGTGTTAAGCCACTCTCACAAAATAGTGGATAGTATTTTGGATACACTAGAAAAATGGGGCAAGGAAGAACAGGAACTCAAGGTAGATAATGGGGAAGAAATAGATAATGGGTTTGAGTCTGATGGGAATAATGATGAAGTAAAAGCTTACATCTTCGATGAAAATGGCAATCTAAAAGCTGAAGTAGAAGTAGCAGAAGTAGAATCAGTACTGCAAAACTTTAGAGAGGAGGAAATGATGAATGAAGGGGGTAGAAATAGTAACGAGGTGAAAGAATCTAGTAGCTGTGTAAACGTGCCACAAATGGTTGAAGGTGACGACATTCTTATGAACAGCAATATTGCGCAGGGACGCAGTTGCTCAGAGGTAGAGGATAGTTTGGCTGATGTGCAGCAAACAAAAGTAGAAAAAGTCGTCAGATGCTTCGATTTAAAGTTAGTGGACAGATTAGAGACAGCAGCTAAGATTATAGAGCATGATGAGCCCCAGGATGTAAATGTAAATGTAATTGCAACTGATCAGAATTACTTTAGCTGGAAGAACATAGAACGAGATTTATTAGACGAGGTGTGTGAGCAACCTGTTCAATGTAAAGTAACTCACCCTGTTATCAAAGTAAACATATCAGGAGTCACTGTGCGTTGTCTGCTTGACAGTGGCAGTGAAGCAAGTGCTTTATCACAAACATTTTTTGACACCATACCCAATAAAGAGAAGTTAACAGTTATGAAAGTAAGTGGCTTAAAGATTATAGGTGCTACTGGAAAAGTCTCTAGACCAGTTCAACACGAAGCTTTGATACCCATTGGTATAAATGACGTAGTAATAGATCATCCTTGTTTGATTGTGCTAGGCTTAAGTGTTGATATGTTGATTGGTACTGATTTCTTATCAAAGTACCAGGGAAAGATCAATTTTGATCAGAACAACTTAATTTTAACTTTACCTGACTCTAAAGTGATAAGAGAGTCTTTTATAGGAAGTCATATAGGCGGTAGTAATGAAACTTGGGAACTGCCTATTAGAGTAATAAAGAATAAAGGATACTTGCAGGAAAATTTGGTTTTCAGTGAGAATGAGGAAAGTGCTAAGGTTGAAGAGAGACACATCCTAAAGGAAATTGCTGACGAACAAAGATCAGAGTTAAAGAGTGTGTTAACTAAGCATAGTAATGTATTCTCAAACGCACCTGGTGAAGTTAAAGGTTATGAATGCCATTTGAATATCAAGCCTGGGAAGGTATTTTTTAAGAAGCCTTATCCAATACATGTTGCAAGGAAACAAGCAGTGCGAAATGAAATTAAACGTATGTTGGCATGGGGTGTCATAGAGCAAGCAATTAGTGAATACAATAGTCCTCTTGTTGTAGTGCCTAAGCGTGATGGAAGTGTTAGATTAGTATTGGATGCACGCTGGTTAAATGAAATTGTCATCAGAGAAAGTGATCGTCCTCAAAATATGGATGAGTTAATTCAAAAGTTCCGAGGGGTTAAGTACTTTACTTCCATGGACATAACATGTGGTTACTGGAATTTGCCGCTGGCTAAGGAATCACGTAAGTATACAGCATTTTTGTATGAAGGAGTATGCTACCAGTATAAAGTAGTTCCGTTCGGATTGAATATTTCAGTGTGTGCCTTTGTAAGAGTTATGGCTCATGTATTAGGACAGGAATTATTAGATCAAGTAACCATTTACGTAGACGATATTCTGTTGGCAACTCCCACATGGGAAGAACATATCAGTCTGTTGGACAGGGTACTAGAAGCTCTTGAAAATGGAGGTATGAAATTAAAGTTAGAAAAGACTGAATGTGTAAAGGACAGAATAAAATTCCTGGGCCATGAAATTAGCAGAGAGGGTATATTACCTGATCCATCCAAATTATCATGTATTGAAAAGTTTGAAGCGCCCCGAAATAAAAAGCAACTCAGGTCAATGTTCGGTTTGTTTGGATTCTACCGACGTTTTGTTAAAGATCATTTATTTAATGATCCATGTTTACTCAACCTGCTAAAAAAGAATACCCCATGGGTTTGGACTCCAGAATGCCAGTCTGCTTTTGAGGGATTAAAAGATTGTTTAATTAATAGTCCGCTTTTGCACCATCCCGATTTTACAAGACCCTTTTGCATGTCAGTGGATGCAAGTGGTTATGGGATTGCTGTAGAATTGTTTCAGCTAGAAACAGAAGGCGACCAGGAGGTTCATAAAACTATTGCTTTTGCAAGTCGTTCATTACAATCTGCTGAGCGAAATTATGCTATCTCAGAATTAGAGGCACTAGCCATAGTATTTGGTATGCAGAAGTTTGAGCACTATTTGTTAGGACAGAAGGTAATTATCTATAGTGATCACAAAGCACTTACATTTTTGAAGACTTGTAAACTAAGGCATCCAAGGTTGACAAGGTGGGCCATGTACCTTCAGCAGTTTGATCTTGAAATTAATTATATACAGGGAAAGAGCAATTTGGTAGCAGATGGGCTATCAAGAAGTGCTGAATTATGGAATGAATCAGAACTTCCTTTGGCAGAAAGGAATGAGGTAAGTATGTTGACAGTACATGAGCTCAGAGAGGAGAGTGCCTTAAAGAAAGTATTTAAGAATTTAAGACGAGAACAGAATGAGGATGATCAATTGAAGCTAGTTAAAAGCTATTTAGGGGACCCTAATTATCCAAAGGTAGCACAATATTACTGTCTACACAAAGGAATTTTGTTCCGTAGGAGGAAGGTGACTTTAGCAGAATGGAAAGTGTGTTTTCCTTCACAGCACGTAGATCTGCTAATAGATTATGTACATCTAAGGTATGGTCATTATGGTAGAAAAAAGTGCATTGCTAAACTAAATGAGAAAGTCATCTTTGATAACATGCATCGTAGAGTTGCAGAAAGGTTAGCATCCTGTGTTATTTGTCAAAAGGTAAGAGCAGTAAATAAAATAGTGCAAGGGGATATGCATCACGTAGACCCAAGTGAACCCTTAGAGTTATGTGCAGTTGATCTTTTTGGACCTCTCCCGACATCTAAAGGAGGATGTACGCATGTTTTTGTGGTGATTGATGGGTTTAGTAAATATGTTAAACTGTATCCGATTAAGAGAGCCAATGCCAAAACACTTGTAGATAAATTGGAGAAAGATTATTTTATGAAAATTGGCAAGCCAAAGAACCTATTGTCAGATAATGGTCCTCAATTTGTATCAGAAAAATTTAAGTTGTGTCTTGAAAGGAGCGGAACTCGGCATATAAGGATTTCAGCATACTTTCCGCAAGGAAATATGAGTGAAAGGGTTATGCGAGAACTGAATAGACTATGTAGAACCTACTGTGCTAGGAAGCATTCAACATGGGCTGATCATATTAAGTATTTTGAAGAGATAATTAATAATCTGAAACACGATGCCACAGGTTTTGCTCCATGTGAGCTGATGTTCAATCAGGAACCACATAATATCATTCCGAGTATGATTGACTTTCCAGTTCTAAGTCAGAGTACATTGGATGAGAAGAAAGCACAGGCCAGGGCAAATATACGCAAAAGAGCTTTAGATAGGAAAAAGAGGCATGATGCAAGGGCTTCCCCCACTAGTTTTAAAATTGGTGAGCTAGTGCTGGTCAAAACAAAAGAAAAATCAAAGAAAATTTCTGCAGAAACTAAAAAGTTTATGCATGTATATCATGGACCATTTAGAGTAGTAAGTAAACCTCATGCAAATGCCTATCGTTTGGAATATCCAAAGAGTAAGAGAGAACTAGGTCTAAGAAATATTGTGGATCTAAAGGAATTTAAAATTAACAGTAATTAATTACTGTAGGGAGTCTGCCACTCTTTGGCGGATACACGGTTTGGCGTACCGTGCAGTCCCAGCTGGGTGAAACTTTATTTCCTTTTCAAGTTTCATTCCCTTCTTCTGGTCTATCATAACAGGTAAGAATCACATATGTCTTCATGTTGTATATATGCTATTAGGTTTTAAGTATTCTTAGTAAGGATCTACCTAGTGAATGGCAAAACAAAAGTCTGAGTACCAATAAGAGGCAAACATGGCTAAAATAAATGAATTAAAATATTTCATGTAATTGTAAAGGGTTAGAAACTACAACTAAGAGAGACACTTTGCAGTATACGAAGTACGGTATGAATATGAATAATCCATGAGATTATGCAGAAGGTAGTATGTTGCTAGAAATAAGGTTGTCTGAAGGAAAACAGCGTAAGAAGGTAATGCTCATAGAGGCAAGCAATGGCGTTTTAGAATTAAATAAATGGAGATGTGTGGAAGTGGTGTGAGGATCGCACCAAATATATAGAAACAGGACGTCAATAGGCTGACAAAAGGAAAAGGGAGAAAGAAGTGGAGAAATGAAGTATTTTGAATCTGGAAGAAAAGGGAGAAAATGAATGAGGTGAAGAAGTGAAGTAAGTAAATTGAAGTAAATGATGTAGGATTAAAGAATAATTCCCTCACGTCTCGTGAAATGGTGAAAAACGCTAAATCTTGCTTGAGGCAAATAAATAGTTAAACAGACAACAGAAACACACAAATATTGGAAAATGCAGAAATTTGGAATCGGTATACTGAAAATAACTAATTTTTTTAGTAATTCATACAATAAAGCAAAGTGCTGGTCAGCAAATGACTTCTTTGATGAACTAATCCATACGATAATTAAGCCAGAGTACATTAAAACTAAAAGGTTACTCAATTTTCTAAGTTGAAGCAAGATCTTAATATATTAATTTGCTAAAAGAATTTTCACTATTTAGGAACCTAAAAGATTATTTATGAAAGAAGAAAGTAGGAGCTATTGTATCAGATACGACTTAGTGCTAAATGTCTTTCTGACACCTTCACAATTAGTAAAATAGTGCCAGAATATAAACTATAAAATGTACTTTGTCCTACCTTAGATATAAGTTGAAAACAGAAACTTAGACTGTATTGTCTGTTTCTCAGGGACATGCAGGCTGCATGAATGACTGACAACAAGCGGTAGGGAGATTGGAAGTAGAGACGCAAACCACAGTGAATACAATTTCCTCCCACAATTTTGTCAATCAGTGAAATTAAATGAGTGTTACAATAGGACACCCACCACAGTGCCGAGTATTATAGTAAAAGAAAAATGTGAGTGCGTTGCAGTGATAAAAGTCGTGTGTATTTTCTTTTTCAGGAAGAGACTGATTTTAAAGAAAAAAAAAAAAACTATTTTGTAACCATTGAAAAATTTATATTTCCATGTAAATGTATGTAAATAATTTGTAAATATCTTCTGTACTAGGTTTTCTATGTGTATATGAGTATGGTTATTTTGTGTATGTAGTAATAAGGAATTTCCTAAGAAGAAGCAACTTAAGTTGAAAGAGGTATACTAAAGTAATCCATCGCTTGTTTGTTCTTTTAGAAATTTAATTTTGTTCAAAAATATATTTTCACGAAAATTAAAAAGGGGGTGATGAAGCAAAGCAAGCGCTGTATCATGTATAAGATACAGAGGCGAGCGAGTGCACGGGACTTACCCTAGTTCACTGCTAGTAGCGTCACGTCATCGTAACGCGCCTGCATATAGTATTGCACCACATTTAACATAAAAGTAAAAATTAAGATTTGTGTGTAAAACTTTGTTAAAGTATAGTCCTATGTAATAATGTTTCAGGTAACAAATCTTAATGTTATAAAATTAGTAGTTTACGTAAAATTCACGTTTTGAAAGAAAAATAGGAGGCGCTAAATAATGACGCTAGGAAGCCAAAATTTGGTGAGAAGGTGCAGTAAGAAGTCATTAATGAGTGGTGCTGGTTTCCAAAACCATAAAACTAAAATTGACTCCAGAATCCGCGTTTTTCGGAAAAATCAGAGGCGCGAAATAATAGAGCTACGATATTGAAAATTGGTAGGATGCTTCAGTTCACCCTAATAATAATAATGGAAATACCACAATCAGTTACCTCTTCTAGTTTTTTTAGTAATTTAGTAAAAACTACTTTTGTGAGTAAAATGTACATAAGCATTATAGATTAAGTACTTTAAATTTTAATGATAAAACAAATTCTTTAAGACCAATGATCAGATAGGACAATTAACAAAGCTACACCAAGTTTTAGTCTTGTAGCATAATTAACAGCTGATACAAGTCTTGATAAAGCTATGGTTCAGAGGTAACAATCTACCGTTAGTTCCATTGTAAAAATTCTAGAGAGTAAAGTTTTAATTTTAGCGGGCTGAGATTTTCTACGTGCTTCTGTACTGCTCAGATGTATGTATACAAAAATTGAGAAGTTTGTAAAGCTATTATTAAATGTGATATTTAAGATTATGTGCCTGAGATAGCGATCATTTGGAGGCTCAGGCATCTGCATAGGAACTGAAAGAACAGATGTTCTCTTGGCGGTACGCGCCGGAGCTATATAAAAAGAGCGGCAGAGGCAGTAGTAAGCTCACTCCGCATTAGACCAACGCCTAGTCCACGCGAGCTTAACGTCCGATCGCGCCTCGCCTCGGGTGACGTCATAGCGGGCTGTGACATGCGCGTACTTAGCAATGTAAACGGACATTGAAAATCGCGAGGACTGTACACCGTCCTGGATCGTTTAGACTTTGGTAACAAACTGTTATTGTGCCGTCCGTGTGAAGTATAATTCCGCGTGGCAAGTGGTGACTAACTCCACTTTTAAGGCGAGCATTAATCTTTTTTTTTTAACATTATTGCGAACTATTAATAGAGCACCGTTAGTTAGAGTAATGAACTATTCGGGAGGAACTTGCTGTAGAAGTCGCCTCTGAACTATTAAACGATTGGCTGAATTAACAATATTTAATGTCTTTAGCATTTTCAGGAGTTTCGAGTAATTTGTGTGAGCCTTTAAGATAATAAAATCTTGTTTGGAACTTTAAATTTTATTGAAGCAGCCCTAATCCCGTGAAGAACTATGGATATTTTTCGTTTAGCTGGGCTGTACAGGAATGTGGCCGTGCAGACTGGGAACTAAGGTCAGTAAGTTTCCCTTCGCTTTCTGACTGGCCACCAAATTAGTTGCCAGGCTCGCGTGATTTAAGGTGGCAATGTTCAACTTTCATTCAACATTAAACAACGACTTCTTCGCCGTCCCACATATGTTGCATCGGCAATAGTCTGTTACGTGATATGAACATTCAAACAACGCATTCGACGACTTCTTCGCCGCCCCACAAGCTCACTGGGTAACATACGGCTTATAAAGGTCAGATAGTGTTGTTTTCGTGCTTAGAGGGTTCGCCAGTGGGACATTCTGTTCAGCAGTGGCTTCTGCCGCTGTCGTCTTGTTTATTTTATTGCCAATCACCGTTCATCACGATCATTCAAAACAGTCTTTCGTCCGTTCTGGTGCTTAAAGGATGACATCCTAAGCTTCCCCCGTGTGCGGTATGAATCTTCGATGGGAACCTATTAAATCAACAAACATTTCGGTTACACAATACGAGATGAAAAATTTTCCCACTTTCGAAAGCACTGGGCTTCTACTTAATGCACGCACAATTACACAGCACACTATTCAGACCGCCACTGAGATTTGCAACGCAATGACAACATTGCAAAAATGCCGTTCGTGATCAAATAAAACAGTGCAAAATGCCGGTTTGGCTATCCGTGTTTGTGTTGAAGCATGCATTTCTGCCTTTGTTTCAATTTTTGTGCCGCCCATGCTGCTTGAACGTTCTTAGGGTTGCAGAGGTGACAACTAGATGATGCAAATGTTCTGAGGCAAGAAACAGGACTGTTCTCACACGAACCTGCCATTTTCAGAGAGCTGAACCGTTGCTCAAAACCACGTCAGGTGTGCCCATAAACACGATTTGCCATCCAGTGCAGACAAACTTTACATTTTCGATCAGGTGATGGTCACTAGTTATGATACGTGTTATGTGAACAGTTTTAACCGCGATGTCCTCAATAGTATGGGAGGCTATCGTGTTCGTTTGCATAGAGACTGCCTGCTAAGACCACATCAGAGGTTTTGGGAGGCAGCGAGAAACTGATGCTTCCATATACTGAGAGACCAGTTTAAATAAATTTTGTAATGACGTCATCATCAGCATCATCATCATTAAAGACTAATTATGCCTTTCAGCGTTCAATCTGGAACATAGTCCCCCATATAAATGTCCTCAATGATCCCCTATTCAGTGCTAACATTGGTGCCTCTTCTGATGTTAAACTGTTGTAACCGCAGAAAAGCCAAGTCTTAATGCAGTTGTTCTCAGACGATACACCAGAAATCATACGGGGAGATAGAGTTAACAGGGGACGCCAGGCGTGTCAGAGGGGTCACAAAAGATAACGACGCAGCCAGATAGCCGAGGCGGCGGTCCAAGCGGCCAAGCAGCTGATCGTGATAAGCAAGGAAGCAGACTCAGCTATTAAGATAAACAGGGCGCTCTGGGCAGGTCCCTTAATAAGCAATAACTTGCAGTATCAACACTCTTGGCTAGAGGGAGAAGTCTGGGAGCGGAGAGAGAAAGAAAGAGGGCCCTAGGTGGGGACCGCACTACGTCATGAGGAGCCAATGAAGGGCTCAGGACGCAGTGAGTGACCATATAGGGAGAGGCCCCTCTACCCCTGCACCCAGCTTCTGAAGAAAAGTACTGAAGTTAATACTAAAACAATCCCTAATAAGGAAAAGTTGCACTCGACGCTATGTCATGCCAAGCGCTGGCGGGGTCGAAGGGGAAGAGCTAACAAAACTCGGAGGCACGCCGCTCCGGGGATCTCTCTCTCTCTCGGGTTTAGGCAGCGACGGTAGTCAGCGTGAGTAGCAGCCGACTTGGGCTGAGGGCGGGCTGCAGGCAGACAGTTGGAGATAGTCGCCGATGAGCGTTTAGGCAGCGTCCGCGGGACTCTGACGTAGGGTGCTAGTGTGGGCAGCAAAGTGCTGGAAAGTTCTATCAGGCAGCCAGAACGGTGGAAGTCAGTCACCGTCTCTGTAATGGGCTTGGCTATTCTGTAGGTACAATCACTACGCAGTTAGGGTGATCTGTATTCTTTATGAATAAATTAGAACTTTTATAAAGTCCATACGAGTTTACTTCTACCAACATCCTAGCCTTGTACCTTCACACCAGGGAATTTAACATCTTAGCCAGATCAAAAGTCTCCCTCTCAATTAGGTCAACCGGCTAATTCCCGTTTAAGAACCATGTCGCTCAATCCCTCGCAAAACCCACGCTTGGGACGCGACATAAATAAAAGTTTTGGTGCCAGGTGTGGGGTACCTCAAAGGCATATAGGCAAAAAGGAGATAGGAGCCAGTAGATTTTGCTACAGCGACTGTGGCAATTAGCAGGAAGTTGTGGCGACTCGCAACTTTCAGCATTAGTAGCCCCACTACGACAGAGTCCAGAGAAGTAGTCCTCACGGGTGCAGGGCAACGCAGGATAGCGGCAGCACGACGCGGAGCGACGAGGCACAGAGGTGCCTAAGCAGCCAGCGTTCGAGACCGGGGGTCCGGGCCGAGCAGCGGCAGCAGCCGTAGCAGCGGCAGCCGAGGCGAGCGACGGGGTCGGCACAACCCAGCAGAGCGGCGGCCGACGCATCGCGGCAGCGCGGAACAGCGCGGGCATAGAGAGCACAGAGACAGCGCGGAGCAGCGCGGCCACAACGCGGGACAACGCGGATCAGCGGAACAGACGGCGCACCACAAGAGAAGCGGTACATATAAAATTATATTAAGAATTTTGTATCTTGTATTGTAAAGTGCTAACATAGTTAAGTTGGTAAGATGGCCCAAACTAACGAAGTTCCGTCAGCCTCCAGTAGCGGTAAGATATCAGTGAAAGAAGCCTTGTGTATAGTTCCAAAAGTGTTCGAAGGAAATAAGAGAGATCTTAGGGAGTTTATTGAAAATGTAGACGCTGCATTTGAACTTGTGAAACCGGAGGAACACGAAACGTTACTGAAGTTTGTTAAAGCCAAAATAACCGGAGAGGCCAGATCGAGGCTGCAAGTAAGGGAACGCACGGGGACATGGCAGGAAGTAAAACATGTTCTAGAGGAAAATTATGCGAGTAAGCGTACCATTGACTACTACGCGTGCAAGATATTTCAATCGAGACAGGGACAAGGAGAGCCAATTGCGACATGGGCAAGCCGAATAGATGAAATGCAAAGGGATTTCAGGGAAGCAGTAAGCAGAGTTACGGCTAGGGAGAACTTAAAGGGCGCAATAGAACTGGTTGATTCACTAGGAAGAGCATGCTTTATACAAGGGTTAAGCAATGATAGAATACAGACGATAGTAAGAAGTAGAGGCGATGAAATCACGCTAGCAGCGGCCGTGGAACTAGCATTGCAAGAAGAAAGTGCAATACTGTCAATGAAAGAGCGGGGACTAGCCCCAAGAGTAACTTTCAACCGGGGAAAGGAAACGGTGAAGAATACCAGAGATATTAGAGATTTGAAATGTTTCAATTGTGGATTGAGAGGGCACATGGCAAGCAAGTGTAGAAAGAATAGGCCAGAGGGAAGAGTACGGATAATGACGGGCAAAGAGTTTACGAATTTTTGTTACGGGTGCGACAAGCCAGGACATACAGACGCGGAATGCCGGGTAAGATTAAGAAAAATTAAGCCGATAGATACAAGAGACTTTAGAGGAAATCATAGGGAAGCTGATGGAGGGTTACGTGAGTGGAGGTGCCCACAATGTAATCTACCAGGGAACTGTGGAGGTCCGTGTACGAGGGTAAAAGACGTTGCTTATTTCAAGTGTAAGCGGCCGGGACATTACGCGAAAGATTGTCACGCAGGGCCCTGGCACGCATGGAGACAAGGCAGGGTGCCAGTATCGAGCAAAACCGGTAAAGTGGTGCAGGGAAACTAAGAGGCGGCAAGGCCGCACAGTCGGGCCTTGTTGCGATAGGTAAACCCTCAGTTAGGGTAATCGACTGTGCAACAGAAAATGACGTTTTGGTTTTATACTGCATAGAATTAAAAAGATATTTGAAGTTGCTAATAGACACTGGAGCACAGTTGTGTCTGCTCAAGAGAACGAGTATTCCGATAAATAGTACACTTGCAATTAATGAAGCGGAAAGGCTTCGGCTAAAAGGTGTAACCAGTGAGGCCGTCAGCACAATAGGTACGGTACAGGTACACTTAAGTGTGGACGGTTCTGAGCAAGTAGGGCAAAAATTTCACTTGTACGGGAGAGGATTAGATATTCCGTACAACCGACTGATAGGCAGAAATTTCTTGACAGAGCATAGAGTTAAGTTAGACTATGCAGGTAAAATAGTGAGACTAAAAGGGCGAGATATACCCTTGGTAGTAGAGGAAGAGCCAAAGGGACATGAGAACGAACAAGATTCAGAAGTAGGCGGGGAAATAGGGCCCCGAGAGGAAAAAATAATGTTATTACAGGTGGAAGGAAATGTAAAAAGGGGAATCGAAAAGGAAATGATTATTCCTAGGCAGGAGATTGCACAAGGGGTACATGTACCTGAAGCGTTAGTAAAAGTGCGAAATGGGAAATGCATAGTAAGGTCATTAAACTTGACAGAAGACAGAGTGCAGTTAAGAAACGTCAGGTTAATGACGGAAGAATTAGAAAAAGTAGGGAAAATACGCGAAGTAAAATGTTGTACTAATGTCATAGGAAAGACAGAAAGTCGTACTAGTGTGTTGCGAAGGCAATTAAGAATGGATCATTTGAACGCTGAAGAGAAAAGCGCTCTAGCAGAGGTTTGCGCGGAATATGGAGATGTATTTCATCTACTAGGGGACAACCTGTCCTATACTTCCGCAGTGAAGCACAGAATACCGATTGCACCGGAACACGCGGGAAAGGTAGTAAACGCTAGACCGTACAGGATCCCGGAAGTGCAAAAGGAAGTGCTAAGGGAGCAAATAGAGCAGATGCTAAGAGATGACATAATTGTCGAGAGTAAGAGCGCTTGGAACGCACCGTTACTGTTAGTTCCAAAGAAGCTAGACGCTAGTGGCAAACAGAAATGGAGAATCGTAGTGGACTACAGACGATTAAATGATATCACTGTAGGCGATGCATTTCCACTACCGAATATCTCCGAGATACTGGATCAGTTAGGGCAAGCTAAGTACTTCTCGACGCTTGACCTCGCAAGCGGGTACCATCAAATATTGACGGACGAGAAGGACAGAGAGAAAACGGCATTTAGCTCAAACTATCAGCATTACGACTACAAACGAATGCCGATGGGACTGAAGGGAGACCCAGGATGTTTTCAGAGACTGATGAATACAGTCTTGGCAGGTTTACAAGGAGTGAAATGCTTTGTATATCTAGACGACATAGTATGCTATGGGAAAAACCTGCAGGAGCATAACGAAAAGCTCCGGGAAATATTTGACAGGTTGCGAGAGCACAATTTGAAGCTGCAACCAGACAAGTGTGAATTCCTGAGGAAGGAAGTAATCTTCCTAGGTCATTGCATCACTGACAAAGGAATATCACCAGATATGGCGAAGGTGGAGAAGGTGAAGTTCTTCCCACACCCAAAGACAACTAAGGAACTAAAAGGGTTTCTCGGATTGATAGGTTACTACCGCCGTTTCATTGCTAACTTCAGCAAGATTGCGAAACCTCTCCATGAGCTCTTAAAAAAGGGAGTGGAGTACCGATGGAGCGAACGTCAGAACAATGCGTTCGAAGAACTAAAAGAGAAATTAATAAACCCTCCGTTACTTCAGTACCCTGACTTTACGAAACCGTTCATCATTACAACGGATGCGAGTAACGCAGCCTTGGGTGCAGTGTTATCGCAAGGTAAGAAGATTGGCGAAGACTTGCCCATCGCATATGCATCCAGAGCATTGAACAAAGCCGAACTAAATTATAGCACAACGGAAAAAGAGTTGTTGGCTATAGTTTACGCAGTAAAACAGTTCAGACCATATGTATACGGCAGAAAGTTCACTGTAGTGACAGACCATAAGCCACTAACGTGGATATTTAGTGTCAAAGATCCGAGTTCGAGACTCCTGAAGTGGAGACTGAAACTCGAGGAGTATGATTATGAAGTAATATACAAGCCAGGAAAGTTAAATAGTAATGCGGATGCGCTGAGTAGAATAAGGCATGAAGGGAAGGAAGAGATAGATGCGAAGCAGAAGGTGGAGAGAGAGATCTCGGCAGCAAAAGCAAATGGGGAAGAAAGTTCCGTAAACGTGCGGCAAGCACAAGTGTCGAGTGAAATAGAACAGGAAACGGATAGTGGTGAGAAAATTAGTCCCGAAGAAAAAGAAAATATACTAAAGGAAATGCATGACAATCCCTTGGGAGGTCACCAAGGAATGCACAGGACACTCGAAAGAATTAAAGCATACAAGCAGTGGCGCGGAATGAAGCGTGACATTGAAAATTACATTAGGAAATGCCCATCGTGTCAAAAGAATAAAAACACGCAAATGAAAACTAGGATGCCATTAGAAATTACAGACAAAGCAGAAACAGTATTCGGAAAGTGTGCGATGGATATAGTGGGTCCACTAGATGTATCTAATACAGGAAAAAGGTACATGTTAACATTCCAAGACGATCTGAGTAAATTTACCTTAGCAATCCCAATTGACAAACAAGATGCCGAAACAGTAGCTGAGGCATTTGTGGAAAACGTAGTATTAAGGTATGGAATCCCATCAGTATTATTAACAGATCAAGGGTCTAACTTTCTGAGTGATGTATTTAAAAGTGTATGTAAATTGTTGAAGGTAAAGCGTATAAATACTACAGCGTACCACCCTGAATCAAATGGTGCACTAGAAAGAAGTCATAGAACTATTGTAGAGTATCTCAGACACTTTGTAACAGGAGATCAAAGTTCTTGGGACAAATGGGTACCGTATGCAATTTTTGTGTTCAACACTACACCACACAGCAGCACAGGATACACACCATTTGAATTACTATACGGAAGAAAGGTTAACATACCAGGAGTACTGCAGCAAGAAACACAGCAGGTAAGTTACAATTATGAAATGTATGTAAATAAACTAAGAGCGAGAATGCAGGAAGCCCACAGAGTGGCCAGAGACTCGATTATAAGAAGTAAGAAAATCAGTAAGGAACAGTATGACATGAAACAAAATCCAAAAAACTTTACTGCACGATGAGTCGGTGAGACGGGGTAGATCTCGGAAATTAGATTCACAATGGAGAGGTCCATTTGAAGTAGTAAAAGTGGAAGGTCCTAACGTAGTAATAAAAGTTAAAAGAAATAAGGAAACAAAAGTACATGCCAACAGGCTGAAACAATTATTTTAAATTTCAGGTATGGCACTCAAGTGGCAGGTCGTGAAATTCGTCATAGTGATAACAGCATACTACATCACTGCATCAGAGCATGCAACAAATGAGTACCAATTGACGTCATTTCCGAGTTCATCAGGACTATATTACGATAATAGAGGACAGGTAGAAATATACAGTACCACATGGAGAATAGTCACATACGTAAATCTAGATATAATAACACAAAGGTTTCAGAATGCAGAGAGGTATGGTAGGGCAGCGGTACAAAGGTGCCGAGAAACACTAACACAATTAAATGTAGGATTAATAGAATGCAGGGTACTAGACCAACAAGTAACCCACCATGTGGAAAAAAATCACAGGATTGCAACTTTTAGTACAGCAGCTAACGAAACACGAGACCAGAAGGAAGAGAGGAGTATTCAACTTCGTCGGGCAGGTAAGTAAAATACTGTTCGGGATGTTGGACGAAGCAGATGCAGCATACTATAAGGAAAGAATAGACGCTATGGAGAAAAACTCAGAAGGGTTGTTGAGGCTAACAAAGGAACAGGTGGCAGTGGTAAGAGCCACATTGGCGGGAGTAAACAGGACGGTATATACACTAGAGTCAAATGAGCACGTTCTGAAGACAGGTATGCAAAGACTAGAACGATTCATGAAGGAATACGTGAAGGAAACCGATATAGGGTTTAAACGTGTAGCGTCCTTCGCCACAGTAACAGAGCAAGTATTACAACTATTGGCAGTGTTTGGTCAGATCGAAGAGGTATACGAACAAATGATAAATGCCATTGTAAATGCTCAGAAAGGAATACTACAGCCTCATATAATTAATCCAGTCCAAATTGTAAAATACCTAAGTTTAATACGGGAAGAACTAAAAGATGTAAAGTTTCCTGTTCCTCTTACGGAGTCCTCAGGTCATCTATTGTTAAGAATAATTGATTTAGATGTTTTCATCTCGGGTAGCATACTAGGATATGTAATTAATATTCCATTAATAAATAATAACAATTTCAATTTGTATAGAGTACTCCCTCTACCAAAAGAAATTCCAAACATGAAAGGTAAATATGTGTACATACAGCCAGAGAAAGAATTCTTACTAATAGATGAATCCAAAAGGCAGTACGCGAAACTTTCTGAGGAGGAACTAAAATGCAAGGAGCTAAGTAAAAATAGGAGACTGTGCAAACAAGCATTCGCCTTGCTGTCAACATTCGACCACGAAGAGTGCGAAGGCAAATTGTTGCAACCGGTAAGAGAAATTCCGGAAGATTGTGTGCGAAAAATAGTCGCACTGAATCAGAGCCTTTGGACTCATCTAAACAGTAACGAATGGCTATATGTAGCACCGAAGGAAGAAGGCTTAACAGTATTGTGTGGAAGGGAACCACCAAAGGACCTAGTAATAAAAGGGGTAGGAAAAATTAGTTTTTACAGTAAATGTAAGGGGTATGGCACTAGAGTGTTCATACAAACAGATTGAGTGATCCAGAGTAATGTGACGAAGAAAGACATAGTTCCGCAGATCAATCTAGAATTCGATTGTTGCGTGGTAAACAAGGAAAAAAGGAATGTCTCAACGTTAGCATTAGATTTGCCATTGCACCAGGTAATAACACAGTTAGACGACTTGAAAGTCGCAGGAAAAAGACTGGATGATGTCCAGAAGATGGTAGAGAGACAAGAGGAGGAAATGAAGTACTCCAGGTACTTCACACATTACTCCATAACTACGTATGTAGCCATATCAATAGTTATTCTAATCATAATAACATGCTGTTGTAAAAACTGTAAATGTTGTAAAGACTGTTTTAAAAGTATATGGAAATATTTTGAAGACAGTGATTGTTGTGGAAAAGTATGTATGAGAAATACCATAGTGAACCAATACCCAGAGACTAGTTCAGCTAGAAGACACAGTAATAAAGAAACTGAAGAGATAGTAATTTATGAAAGATGTGGAAAAGACCAAGGTGATACGGTCGCTTTCAGAAACAGACGTTAAATAACTGTATTTGAAATGTGTAATTGAAATGTAACTGTATTTGAAATGTGTAATTGAAATGTAACTGTATTTGAAATGTAATTCTAATTGAAATGTGAATGTATGTATCAATGAAAGTGTCTTTTGATTTTAATGCAAATGCTTTTGACATAACTGAATGTTAGGCATGTATAATGTAATTGTATTATTGTGTGTTTAATGAATCTGACTTTACTAAATGAAAATGAAAAATATAACATATCAGATGCTAATGTAATAAACAAATCTGTAAAGCATGTAATGGAAAAAAAAGAGTCACAATTGACGCTACTCTGAGGAGTAACGCCAATTTCCCTGGCGGGGGAGGTGTTGTAACCGCAGAAAAGCCAAGTCTAAATGCAGTTGTTCTCAGACGATACACCAGAAATCATACGGGGAGATAGAGTTAACAGGGGACGCCAGGCGTGTCAGAGGGGTCACAAGAGATAACGACGCAGCCAGATAGCCGAGGCGGCGGTCCAAGCAGCTGCGCGTGATAAGCAAGGAAGCAGACTCAGCTATTAAGATAAACAGGGCGCTCTGGGCAGGTCCCTTAATAAGCAATAACTTGCAGTATCAACACTCTTGGCTAGAGGGAGAAGTCTGGGAGCGGAGAGAGAAAGAAAGAGGGCCCTAGGTGGGGACCGCACTACGTCATGAGGAGCCAATGAAGGGCTCAGGACGCAGTGCGTGACCATATAGGGAGAGGCCCCTCTACCCCTCCACCCAGCTTCTGAAGAAAAGTACTGAAGTTAATACTAAAACAATCCCTAATAAGGAAAAGTTGCACTCGACGCTACGTCATGCCAAGCGCTGGCGGGGTCGAAGGGGAAGAGCTAACAAAACTCGGAGGCACGCCGCTCCGGGGATCTCTCTCTCTCTCGGGTTTAGGCAGCGACGGTAGTCAGCGTGAGTAGCAGCCGACTTGGGCTGAGGGCGGGCTGCAGGCAGACAGTTGGAGATAGTCGCCGATGAGCGTTTAGGCAGCGACCGCGGGACTCTGACGTAGGGTGCTAGTGTGGGCAGCAAAGTGCTGGAAAGTTCTATCAGGCAGCCAGAACGGTGGAAGTCAGTCACCGTCTCTGTAATGGGCTTGGCTATTCTGTAGGTACAATCACTACGCAGTTAGGGTGATCTGTATTCTTTATGAATAAATTAGAACTTTTATAAAGTCCATACGAGTTTACTTCTACCAACATCCTAGCCTTGTACCTTCACACCAGGGAATTTAACATCTTAGCCAGATCAAAAGTCTCCCTCTCAATTAGGTCAACCGGCTAATTCCCGTTTACGAACCGTGTCGCTCAATCCCTCGCAAAACCCACGCTTGGGACGCGACAAAACCTATTACTTCAAAATCATTCTTAACCGAATCCAAGTACCTTCTCCTTGGTCTACCTCGATTTATCCTACCCTCTACTGATGAAGCCATGAGTCTCTTGGAACCTTGCTTCTCCCATGCGTGTAACATGACCCCACCATCTAAGCCTGTTCGCCCTGACCGCTACATCTTTAGAGTTCATTCCCAGTTTTTCTTTGATTTCCTCATTGTGGACACCCTCCTGCCATTGTTCCCATCTACTAGTACCTGCAATCATCTTAGCTATTTTCATATCCGTGACCTCAACCTTGTTGATAAGGTAACCTGAATCCACCCAGCTTTCGCTCCCATACAACAAAGTTGGTCGAAAGATTGAACGGTGCACAGATAACTTGGTCTTGGCACTGACTTCCTTCTTGCAGAAGAGAGTAGATCGTAGCTGAGCGCTCACTGCATTAGCTTTGCTACACCTCGCTTCCAGTTCTTTCACTATGTTGCCATCCTGTGAGAATATGCATCCTAAGTACTTGAAACCGTCTACCTGTTCTAACTTTGTTCCTCTTATTTGGCACTCAATCCGTTTATATCTCTTTCCCACTGACATTACGTTTGTTTTGGAGATTCTAATCTTCATACCATAGTCCTTACATTTCTGATCTAGCTCTGAAATATTACTTTGCAAACTTTCAATAGAATGTGCCATCACAACTAAGTCATCTGCATATGCGAGACTGCTTATTTTATGTTCACCTATCTTAATCTCACCCGGCCAGTCTATTGTTTCCAACATATGATCCATAAATAATATGAACAACAGTGGGGACAGGTTGCAGCCTTGTCTTACCCCTGAAACTACTCTGGACCATGGACTCAATTTACCGTCAACTCTAACTGCTGCCTGACTATCCATGTAAAGACCTTTAATTGCTTGCAAGATTTTTCCTCATATTCCATAATTTCTTCCTCCTAGGAACCCGCTCATATGTCTTTTCTAGATCTACAAAACATAGATACAATTACCTGTTCCACTCGTAACACTTCTCCATTATTTGCCGTAAGCTAAAGATCTGGTCCTGACAACCTCTAAGATGCGTAAACTCACACTAATTTTCATCCAATTTGTCCTCAACTAATACTGGCCCTTTCCTTTCAACATACCTGAGAAGATTTTACCCACAACGCTGAGCAAAGAGATACCTCTGCAGCTGTTTCAATCTTTTCTGTTTCCATATTTAAAGATTGGTGTAATTACTGCTTTTTTGTTTATTTTTTTTTAATTTGGGCCTCCTACCTCCCCTATAGCCCTACCTTGTCCTCTCCAAAAATCCCGCCATCCTCTGGTGTCGACGCAGCACGTAAAACAGCGTGCTGTGAGTAGCAAGACTTATTGACATAAACCGAAATAAAAGCGGAGACAGACTCTGCAATGCCTCCGACGGCGACGACACTATTCAGAAAACACACCTCCCTCTGCAGGTGTAAAGCAAGTGATGACGTTAGAAACTAAAGAGAAAGGAGTAAATAAAGGCAGAAATGAATGCAAAAGAAAATACATGGACGGCAGCTCACTGAAATGAAAACGGAATTGGCGAGATAGTCCCATCGTCTATAAAATGAACGGAAGAATAAACCTCGAAGACAGATTACGTGTTTTCCAATGGTCCAAGAATATCGCATACAAAGTGTACACATTGTCCATGTTACCAATTTCCATAGTATCAGTATCGTCGAATAATCTAAGCTAACGATGCCCAGAAGGCCAATGTCAAAACCCGGGTATAGGCAAGTCGAGGGTAGTTGGAAAGTCCGAGTGGCAGAAGATTCAGGGCTAAACCCAGGCAATTCCTGTATGAGGTGCCTTAGTCAGCCAGGAACACCCTTTGGTAACCATGAACCATCGCCACCTTTAGGTGCGAAAGTAGTGGTATAGTTCCGGTCAGATTCCACCAGCGATGCTGGCTCCAAATGTAGTCCATAAAAGAGACAGCATCGGTGAGGCAAAGGTCATATATCGTGAAAATGGTGTGGCCCAAAAGCGACACCATTGCGTTACGTCGTGTTCGGGGGTTGGCCTGGATGTCAGGGGTGAGGAACCAGTCGATGGACACATTGTCCGGTGTAGTCCCACCGGTCAGCGCTAATAGCACACGTGCATGGTTCCACACTTCTGTGACGTAGGGGCATAAGAGGAGATGCTCCCTGCTGTCGACGTCACCACAACGGCCGCAAGCAGCCGAGGGCCGCAGGCGGATGGCCGCCAGGCGATGATTAGTGGCTATTAAATTGTTGACGACGCGATACCATAGCGCTGAAACGGCCGTGCGAAGGGCTGGGTGGTTAATATTGGTCTAAGCTTGGCGCCAGATGACCGACGGTCGGCTGTCCTCCAATTTACGTGGCGAGGGCTGGCCTCGAAGTGCCTGGTAAAGGCGCTTCGACGTGCGCGCCTTGTCAGTGGCCACCGTTAGGACGTAACTTTGACTGAGGTGATAGTCCTTGACCGTCGTCATCCGGAACGGAATATGCGTCAGACAGACTGGTGCACGCGCCGATGGCGGGCGACAACGGTCGAAAAGCACCGCCGTCGTCCTACCTGGGTCAATCTCGCGCAGAGTGGCGATACGGTGAATCAGGAGGGCAGCACATTTGCGGGGAAAGTCAACGAGCCCAAGGCCACCGTCGACCTTTGGCAGTGTACAAGTTTGCGCATCTACTTTGAAGAGTGCATGCCGCCACAATAGCCAATATACTGTTTGCGAGATGGCCCTGCCGGTTTGCTTCGGTAGTGTAAGTAGTTGTGCGACATACCATGCCCGTGATAGGACGTAAGTATTAATCAGTTGGGTACGTTGATGGAGATCGAGTCGTCGATCAGCGTGACTCACGCAAAGGCCTCTGATGCGGGTGAGAATTCGTCGCCACGTGACTGTCAACATGCGCTGTGGACAGGCAGTCACCTCAAGGCCCAAGATGCGTTGTTCCCCCACAATCCGGTACCATGGGCGTTCGATGGTCAATGATCGGGGTCCTAGCGGGATGATCACCGTTTTGTTGGAATTTAACATAGCACCGGATGCCCGTTCATAAACGTTGAGGACACGGCGCACTGAATCGATGTCCCTGGCGTTCGCTACAAACACACCGACATCATCGGCGTATGCCGCACTGCGGAAGGTGACGCCTGGGAAAGCGACACCGTCGACCATCCGTCCGATGTCAGCCAGTATGTGGTCCAGTGCTAAAGCGAACAAATACATCGACAAGGGACACTCTTGGCGAACTGAGCGTCTGACGCGAATTGGTCGCGATCTGCAGCCGTTCACAACGATTGTGGAATTTGCTCCATCCAAGAAATGCCGGATGACTCTTATGAAATGCTCCCCGAAACCCATCCGCGACATAACGGCCAGCAGGTATGGATGGGAGACCCTATCGAAGGCACCGGCGAAATCTAATGAAAGAATTGCAGCCGGAGTTTGAGCGTCGGCGGTGAGTAAGACAGCATCACGGTATATCGAAGCGGCGGTAAAGATGGAGCGATTCGAAACGCCACATGATTGAGTGGTACAAAGTATCTTATTCATGACCTGTTTGAGACGTGAAGCAACGCTTCGCGCCACCAACTTATAGTCAGTGTTAAGAACAGTGATGGGGCGTAGGTTTTGAGCCCGACAGTGATCTGTGACCTTCGGAATAAGGGCAATACGCCCAGCTAGAAATTCGGCGGGTAGCTCGCAACCAGCAAAAATTTCCTCGCACATTTGGCAGAAGCGGTCTCCTAAAAGAACCCAAAATTGCTGGTAAAACTCATAAGGAAGACCGTCGGGGCCAGGTGATTATAGTCGTGGACAGGCACGGAGGACAGATGTGAGGTCAGCGAGTGTGAGTGGCTCAGTCAAACGGTCGCGGTCTCGACCATCCAATGAAGTCGGGACCCCACTGATGAGTGCTCGTTGGGCGGCGATGTCTATCTCAACATCCTGGAAGAGGTGTGTAAAATGGTCTGTGAGGTGGTTGAGGACTTCACGATGGTCTGTGAGGTGCGTACCATCGGTTGCTTTAAGGCGTAGAATGGCGTTCATCTTGGCATGATACCGTTCAGAGGCGAGGTGATAGATGGATGGCCTCTCGCCCGCAATCAGGGATGCGGAACGACACCTCACCACCATCCCCTCTGCCTTCTCCCGAGAGAAGCGAAGGATTGTCTCTTTAATTTTGTTGAGGCGCATGCGTAGCTGGTCATACCTGTCAGCAGGAAGGGTTAGTGCATCATTGAGACATTGTTGATAGAAGTCTAGTGTGCTACGCTTCCAGTGTGCGACCTCGCGACTGTGCTGCTGGATAACACGTCGCAGTCGCGGCTTCGCACAGCGGAGCCACCAAAGTACAGTGGTAGAGTACTTCGATGCAGTAGCGATGCAATCCCGCCATGTTTTCGTGACAAGAATGCGAAGTTCACTCGTTGGAAGATGTGTATTCATCTTCCAATAGGTGCCCCGAGGAACCGGGGTTGGACCCATGATAAGCAAAGAGCAAGAGTATGCACAGTGGTCACTAAAGGCCATAGGAATGACTTGGACGGCACAAAGGGCAGAGATCAAATCAGCAGAGACATAAACACGATCAATACGGCTTGCCCCAGTGGGGTAGATGTGAGTAAAGTGTGTGTAGGCGGGATGAAAGTGGCTCCATGTATCATTAAGGTCAGCCGCCCGAAGGAGGAAAGAAAGAGCTTCACACCTCATAGGCGTCGGGACCTGATCAGCATCGGATACCACACAGTCGAAATCTCCGCCAAACACGATATGACGACGAGCTGTCAAGAAAGGGGTGATATCTGACGTAAAAAGGGACGTTCTGGCATGGCTGTGATTAGCTCCTGAAGGAGCGTAGACGTTAATAAAAAGGACATCCCGAATGATGCATGCAAGAACGCGACCATTGGGTAGTTTTGTAACATCGGATGGAGTTAACTCCGATCGGTAGAGCAAAGCAGTGCCCCGCTTGGCGTCCGGGACGATGTTATATAGCGCCTCATAACCAACCAGGTCAGAGAAAAAGAGGGCACAAACCTCCTGGAGAAAAACCACATCAAATGCACCAAGGCGCAAAAAGTACTTTAGGGAGCGTAATTTTACTGGCTTGGAGTTGATATTGACCGTTAAAAGGGAGAGGGCTCCCGGCTGACGGTCAATTGCAGGCATAAGAAAGCAACACATAGAAAGTAGCGTCAGAAGAGGTCATGGTCGTAGGTAAGCAGGTGTGTATATATCGAGACTGTAACCCTGCGACATGACCCCCGATGTTAAAGACAAATACCAGACAGCTCATGTGGGAACGAGCACACTCAATCACGCATTTCGTCTTCTTCATCGTGAGCCCAGTTCAGCCCTCCCCCGCCATCGACGGGATAGTCCGAATGGGGTGGCGCAGACGGCTCGATCGCAGCGGAATGTGAGAGGGTGCGAGTGCGCTGCGGCGGCTGTTCGCTACCCTGTTCGTTTTTACGCTTTGCGGGGACTGCTCCCCGATCTCGTGATGAAGTAATAAGCGCCTCTAATTGGCGAGCAGTTTTCCGCATACCATCAGAGCGGTCAGCGGAAACAGAGCGTGTAACTGAAGAGGCCTGAGATTCAGCCTCACTACTGCTCTCGGGAGGGGGACATATGGCGCCCTCCTCCTCCGCCTGCTGTTCTTGGCTCGCCTTCTTGCGCCTGTGACGACGCCGGGGGGACTTGGCGTCCGCACGGTCATCTGCCAGTGGGGGTGGCGGAGGAAGAACAACCTCCATCCGATCCACAGTGTCTATACCACCGGCCATAGTAGGTGCACTAGGTGCCGCCGTCGGTACCGCCACTGCGGGCGTCGGGTCCGAAGTAATCTCAAGAGGGCTGTCAAGGGGGGCAGTAGGTGCCGTATTCACCACTCCTGACGGACCCGGAGTCGATTCGCAGTTCTGTCAGCGGTCCGGTGGGCAGCACGCGCCACTATCTCGCTGAGAAGAGGTACAAGGGTGTCTCCTCCAGGGCGTTCCCGCGGCAGCTGCACAGGGAGCCTGCGCGGGCATTCCACGCGCACGTGCTCCGTAGACTGACAGGGGGAGCATGTCTGTGGTTGCCCTATATAGGTAACCTGTGCCCTTGTACTGGCGATGTTTAAGTAGGACGGTATGTGCTGGCGGAGGTCCATACGAACACTTCGGACTTCGCTGTTGCCCTGGAAACGGTAGGCCCCACTTTCCATTCGTGATGCTAAGCACCTTGCCGTACCGCGACAGGACACGGCCGATTACTTCATTGGGACATTCAGGGGGTACGTTAAATACCCGCACAGTCCGTATCCCAAAGCCAGATGGCACTACATGCACTGTTCCGACTGTTCCATCGAAGTAGCGGAACGGGCGTTCGCCCGCTAGTGCCGGCCATACTTTCCGTATTTCTCTTGGTCGAGGAATTTCACGAATAACGAGAATAGTACAAAATCAAGTTGGAAGGTGTTGACGTCATTTTCCGGCACTTTCAGATCACCAAATATCCATTCCTGTATTTCGAAGGCCGTAGGCCGTCTCGCTGTTCTGTCGAATACGCATCGAATACTATTTCGTCCAGTCTGATGGAACCTGTCCACTGTATTTGATGAGTTCCGACTTAATTTCATCCACCCCAGCCGCTTTATTGCACTGCAATCTATTGACCATTTTTTACACTTCCTCAAATGTGATCCTATTTCCATCATCATTTCTGTCCCATTGTACATCGAAATCTGAAACATTACTGATCGTATTGTCTCCTGCATTGAGCAACTCTTCAAAATATTCCCTCCATCCGCCCAAGGCATCAACAGCATTCACCAGCGGTTTTCCTGACCTGTCCAAAATACTTGTCATTTCCTTCTTACCTCCCTTTCGAAGACTGCTAATTACACTTGAGAATGGTTTTCCAGGAGCTTGACCCAAGGTCTCCAACCTGTTTCCAAAGTCTTCCCAAGATTTCTTCTTGGATGCTGTAATTATCTGTTTGGCTTAGTTTCTTTCTTCAACATAACTTTCTCTGTCTACCTGAGTTCTAGTATGTAGCCATTTTTGATATGCCTTCTTTTTCCTTTTACAGGTTGCCTTGACTGTGTCATTCCACCAAGCTGTTTGCTTCATCCTATCTTTACACACTACTTCTCCAATACATTCTTTGGCCACTTCTATTACAGTGTTCCTGTACCTTGCCCATTCCTTTTCCAGTGGCTGCGATTGACTACATTTAACTAACTGGTACCTTTCTGAGATCGCTGTTATGTACTTGTGTCTGATTTCCTTATCCTGAAGTTTCTCCACTCTTATCGTCCTACACATCCACCTGACCTCCTGCACTTTCGGCCTCACAATACCAATTTCACTGCAGATTAAATAGTGATCAGTGTCATCAAAGAATCCCCTGAATACACGTGTGCCCCTCACAGTCTTCCTGAGTTCCTGATCTGTTATTATGTAGTCAATGACAGATCTGGTTCCCCTGCTTTCCCAAGAATACCGGTGTATGTTCTTATGATTAAAAAAGGAGTTTGTGATTACTAAGCCCATACTGGCACAGAAATCCAAGAGTTGTTTCCCGTTCCTGTTGGCCTTTATATCTTCTCCAAATTTACCCATAACCTTTTCATACCCTTCTGTTCGATTTCCAATCCTGGCATTAAAATCACCCATGAGCAGAATACTGTCCTTGTCCTTTCCTCTAACAACTACGTCACTGAGTGCCTCATAAAAACTATTTATCTTATCTCGATCTGTTCTTCACAATGCGAATATACTGACACAATCCTAATTTTCTTGCTAGACACTTTCAAATCTATTCACATCAGCCGTTCGTTTACATACCTTATTGCAACTATGCTGGGTTCCATTTCTTTCCTGATGAAAAGCCCTACACCCGATTGTGCTATTCTTGCTTTGACTCCTGACAGGTAGACATTATATTCTCCCACTTCCTCTTCTTTATCACCCCTTACCCGAATGTCACTGACAGCTAAAACGTCCAACCCCATCTTACTTGCAGCCTCTGCCAGCTCTACCGACTTCCCAGAGTAGCCCCCATTGATATTAATAGCTCCCCATCTCATTACCATTCGTTTGCCGAGTCGTATCTTAGGAGTCCCTGGATTGTCAGTTAGAGGTGGGACTCCATCACCTCCAAAGGTCCGAGGCATTTTGCTCTGATTGTTGCTAGCCTTACTTGCCCCGGGTCCCATTGAGTTTTACCCGTAACGGTTAAGGGACTAACCGGTGGATTTGGTAGTCTTTGCCGTCTGAGCACAAAGGTGACCACGACTCGGAATATGTCCGAGATGCCCAGCCTTATTCCAAAGTAACTGGTATCCCGACTGTCTGAACCACTTACTTGGCCACTCACACGTTGCCCGTGGTTCATGAACTAGGACATGATTACAGGAACCCAAACCATGTAATTACGTTTGTTTAACAAATAAAAGGATACAACGCAAATCCGGAGAAATTTTATGGGTAAGCGCTCACACTGAAAATGTTCAACACATAAACCTGATGAATAATGACAATCTGTTTTCTGTCGTTTGTCATTGCCTCTCCTTGCCCAATTGTCAATACGTTTATAGTAAATGGACCAGAGTATAATATCATGATTGCGCAGGGTAAGAAAATGAGAACGGGGAAAATTCAGTTCTGGAAAACGGATTCTACTTCGAACAAATATCGATCGCTATGCAGGCTTCATCGGTGGCGTAGAACAAGTAATTTCCGCACTCACTGGCGACAACGTGGAAGACACGCTTTGGGAAATGTGCTCCACGTTCACTAGAGCTAAACACCACGAAAGGGGATGAGCTGGCATTCGATAACTACGGAGCGATCCCGAAGTAGTCTGTCTATCTGAGGGCAAAGGAAATTCCATTGTACCATAACCGCTGACACAGTACACTCGAATAATATATTACCTACTCGAGGATTTGGCACACAGAAAATTGAAGTCAGACGACACCAATGGAATGAAGAAGACTTGAGCTTCTCTGACAGGGCCTGCCAAAAGAAATCATCCAGGAGTTTCGACCACTAGCTCCTACACCACCAAGGCTCTACGGCTTACCAAGGTTCAGAAACAGGTCGTCCATCTATGTCCTGTTATAAGCAAAACAGGCACAGAAACGTACCAGCTGGCCAAATATCTAACGGCAGTATTAACGATCCTACATTGCTAATTGTCAGCACTGCATCAGTAGCTCTGCACGTTTCATTCAACAGGAGCAAAAGCTGCGCCTCCGTGACCAGGATCTTGTACTGAGCTTTGATGGGGTATCTCTCTTCACCAGGATGCTGCTTGTTGATTCCGTCAAATTAATGAAGGAGAAATTCTACGACATAATGACTAACATCTTCGAATTTGTTCTCCCATAAACATTCTGTCTCTTCAGTGGTCACTATTACTAAAAAATGTGGAGAACACAGCTGCACTGAAGTCTATACGTTTGTCGTTTTGCCACTTGGGAGCGAAAGACTTCAGGATTTTCTCAAACATTTGATCTTTCAGCACTCCTGTGTAAAATTCACCATGGAGATGGAAGAGAACGGCGAACTCCTCTCTGTAAACGTCTTAGCCAAGCACAAAGCAAAACGCCACTACAGTACATAGCGTATACAATAAAGCCACTCACACTGATTTGGATCTCCACGCAGCCAGCTGCTATCATACTTCATTGCATGAAAGTATTCTACGCACACAGGAGAAATTCAATGAGTACCTTAGAAGAATATTAGCGAAAAAACACTCAGAAGACTTGACAACATTCTGGTCGTATGTAAAGACTGCTGGTGGCACGAAAGTTATTGATAGGCACTGAGGGACGAGGCAACGACTGACAATACGTTTAGGAGACTATAAGCAGAAATGCTTAACACATTTTTCAAGCTGCCCTGTAAAGACGAGTCAATGGCGTCGAGAAACAGTTGAGATCGTTAAAGTAAGAAAAAAAGGCAGAAACGGTGCCACATGACAGGATCAAAGCACAGGTCAGAGTCCTCCAGAAGAAGGGAAGCACATGTGAACCACAAAGCCACTGTCCAATATCCTTCAACGCCTCCCATTGTTATGCAGTCTTAGAAAATATTATGAGGTGAAATTTTAAAGGGTACCGAGAACAGATTGGCCTCATTCATGCCAACCAGCACTGATTAGGTAACCAGCGATCACGTCAAAGCAAACTTGTCCTTATGCGAAGCACTGGAAGTCATGGAAGCATGCATTCAATCATATGAAGTATTTCGTAGCATTCGAAAGGCATTTGAATCAGTACAACACGTACGTATCTCTCCTCTAGAGATCGTGAAGACACAGTTAATTTAATCTCTTCGCGCACGGAGGCGTTTAATCAATCTTCTTGCGTCCCAAACGAATCAGAACAGGAAAACTCCCCAAAACTTGATACTTTGAAAAGACCCTCTTCCATGCAGACCACAGTAAGTTTGTAGTTCATAGATACATATGTCGATGGAGATGTATAGGTGGCGTGCGTTGTTCAAAAACTTCACTCCAGTGGCGATCTGTCTCTTTCTGCTGGTATTTGTTAGCTACAGTCCTTTGCCGTTCAATAAACTCGTAGCAAGGATTTATTTGTAGATGACACTCCTATCTGCAAAGGAAACAAGGAGAATTCACTTTTGAAATAAGGACAGACGTGTTAGGATTCAATAGTTATTCCACAAATCCAAAATAACTTACTGCTTTAGGTCGAGAACCAGTAGAGTATACGAGACTAAACCGATACTTTCTGAACCCCTCGCGTTCCCTCCCTTCAGATCGCGTCCGAGTTTGGTTGTTTGCGGGAGGAGCCAAACAGCGAGGTCATCGGTCACACCGGATTAGGGTAGGACGGGAAAGGAAATCGGCCGTGTCCTTTCAATAGAGCCATCCCAGCATTTGCTTGCAGCGAATTTGGGAAATCACGGAAAACCTAAATCGGGATGGCCGGACGCGGGATTTTACGGCCGTCCTCCCGATCACGAGTCCAGTGTGCTAACCACTGCGCCACCTCCCGCTGTCACAGACTGCCTCTTGATCATCATCGCCTTCTTCTTTTCATTATACACAGACTCCGATTGTCAGTAAATGTAAGAGATCGTGTCTTCATGACGTCACTGTCAACAATGAATTCCGACAGCAAACCAACCGAACCGTTGCGTAGCATCAGTCTCATTGACAAACCTTCCGAAGAAAGAGTCGATTTCGAAGTGCGCTTTCTAGGAAGTCTGTTTCGCATCCTTCGGGCTGTGAGGAAGAAGTTGAGAAGAAGTGAGGAGGTAGGTGAACACTGACTTTTAAATTATTCTGCAGTCTTAGGCATGGGATCAGGCTCTGGAAGACAAATATTTTACCTATTGTCTACGTATCAGTAGGTCGGATTATTCCTCAATTCCCGTCTTGTACACTATACTCTACACTTTTGATTAACTTCTGTACTTGCTGCGCCGCTGCATTGCGTTGCTCATACTCCAGGAAATTAGCATGCAACAAGGAGCACAACCCACTGCTCATATGGAAAACCACTTGTCCTCACACCGTGAGCAGGTTTCATATGTAGTTTGCTAATTAGTTTCATTTAAGCGGGAAATGTGATCATCACTATTACTATACTTTTCGATTCTCCAACAACCTTTAAAATATTTTCTGACTAATTTATTTGGCACCTTAGAAAACGTGCAAGACAAATAATTAAATGTACAATGCCTGCTGTATATCATGTAGTGTATTATTAACATATTTCGTAACTCCAGACTCTCAATAATTGTTGGTTTGATACAAGTATTTGTTTTCCTTTAACGATACATCAGGTTTTTGGTCAGTTTACTTGGCGTTTCAATCTAAAATACAGCATCACTTAATTTGTTTATTTATGGTACGATCTGGTGTGTGTCCCATACGGTGTCATGTATGGTATGAGAGTAAACTGTTTGTTTAGACCAAACCTTCTTGTCAGTAATCAAAATTTCATTTGACTATTTTCGTGTCTGGAAACGCTGTTGCTACTAAAGACTGCTTGTTTTACGTTTCCAGATGTTTTCGCGAGCGAAGTCGCTGTTCGGCTCGCCAGCTGCCAGCCAGGGGTGTCCCAGGCTGGCCGACGAGCCGCCAACACCTGCGCCTCTTCGCCGCCTTCGGCCACCTCGACCAAAGCCGAGTGAGAGGAAGGTGGAGTCCACCACCACCGACTGCGAAGAGGCCGCCGCTGATAAACCACAGCTTCAGGCAATTCATGTAAGCAGAAAAGCCTCTTTGCACAACATTCATGAATAGTAACTGTCAGAGTGTTCCAAGACAAAAGACCGAAATGAATTCCAAAACCGTTCTGCAGACACGTTTACTGACATAAATTTTTCTTTTCACAGTTTGGTCCGAGACCGAGAATTGTGCATTTTGATTTGTCTGACGTTGAAGATGAAGAGGAGGAAGTCTCCGGCTCCTACTATCCTCCTGGAGTTCCAGTTCCACCCAGTCGGCTGCAGATCTTTGCCAACAGACCGCGCCGAAGGAAGATTATCCGAGAGCCACCGTCGCAGGAAGTGCAGACTGCGATGGCACATCTAAGAGCTGACATCCAAGCAATGGTATGTTAAGCATTTAGCTGTTAAAAACACTGCATTACGTTAGAAACACAAAAGTAGATTTCTTATAAACGCTTGAAATAAATGTAAATGTAGGATTCATTTTAATCTACACATACATCCAACTGTTTAGACTACTTTCAATTGATGCTGAGGGGTGACATGGGATTGTGAAGCCACACGCGGTATATTGTTTGATGATATGTGGAAACGATATTTTGCAAAACTTACGTTAATTACGTTGGATCGAATGCTTATGAAGTCGTGATAAGATCAATACGAAGATTCAGTTAACTGGCTTTACAAATTATACCTCTGTAGTTTTCATTACTTGCTGAAGTCATAGTGATGTCACTGTTAGAGATATTTTGTAGCCTGTAATAGCTGAAATGCTAGATATAGTGCTGCTAAAGGAAGCAGCTTAATAAAAAGAATTCTTTTTGTCATTTTCAGGAGAACCCGGCACCTACAACATGGATTGGGCTTCTAGTGGAGACTCTAGTGGACCTGTACCGAAAGAAGAGAGAATACCGCCGGAACCACGGGTTGGCAGAGAGACCAGGGTTCGTCATCCGAATGAAGGGAAGATTCGCACCTGTTCGTGAGGCAGTGAGAAGATTTCTGCACCTGAAGAAGAGTGTGGACAAGAGACAGCCGCCGACGGGCATAGATTCAACTCTGCGTGATTACTTTCTTCAATGTGAACACCCTGACCCTAATTATCCACAGATTATCCCATTAACACCTCAGCTACTTGAAACCGCGCTGTGATGTGAATGTTGGAAGCCAGTCTGGTTTGGCTTGAAATAAAACACCTTAAAACCTGTTTAGTTGTGTTTTTATTGCACAGTTAATAATCAAATACATTCTACACACAATGTACTAGTGTGAATGTGGAATAGTTCAGCACTGTGAAGATTGAAGTAACCTGATTTGTTGGAAATAAATCAAATTTAACTGGCAGTAGCATAAGCTGAATTAGAGAAGATGGCGCTGAAGATGACGTCACTAAGGTTGTGAATGGAGCAGATCAGTTTACTGTGTTCAAACTTTCAATCCGGTGAACGCGTTAAGAGGTGGAACAGACTCCTATGTAGACCGCCTCCAGTCAACCCAAAGGAGTCAGATACAGTGAGACAAGTAAGGAAAAGTACAAGTCATGGTTAATGATAGTAGACTGAAAGCAATACTGAGAGGGTACATGTGTTAGGCAGTTTTCATGATATGAAATGTCTCAATTAACGCAGAACATAATGGGTATTCAACGTCTCAGTATGGAATGGTTTTAACTGAAACTTGGGACTCACCATTATACCACGCGATATGAGGTGTGTGGCGAAGGATATTCATAAATAAGAATACGTACTTATCATTAAGGTACAGGAAATTTTTTAGATGATAACCTTAATAATGCAATTTAGGGTGATACAGGAACATCGCTGAGAATGCTTCTTTCACTAAGGTGAAGATTGCGCCATTCCTTGAGTAGTGCAACAGGACTTGGATCCTTGAGATTCGTTCAACCAGCTGTTCCGGTCATGTATGTCAGTGACTGTTGCATCGTACGGCGCATTGTCGCACAACATGCGGCATGGCCTACATCTGGATATTGTCTTCAAGAGATTATTTGCATTACTAATTTCCAGAGGTACTCTGCGAGGCAGAACTGTGTCAGCTAATCCCTATATTCTCGAATAATTTGAGTAAATGGCAAATATTTCTGAGCAACAGAGCTACCATCTGACTATACACGCATTTGCAGCAGTTAAGTGTAAAGCTAAAATATGTTGACTGGATACCACAAATAATAAAAAATCAGGTTACTTTATGCTACATACGAAAAGTCTATTTAACATGAACAACTCGTATCAAAAACATATGTTCTGGCGTGCTTGACTAGGACAATACCAGACCTCTTCATAGTTACAGAAATCGAAGAGGTCTATGTCGATACAAGTTAATATAAAATTGACTGCACATCACAAGAGGAAGTATAGCTGGAATAAGGTGGCAAGCCAGACGTAGAGGAGTAAAATATTAAACGGCTTTTCGACTGCTGTACTTCAGTGACAGAGCTGGGAACACAGAAAGAAATGGTTTTGTCAGTGTAGAGGGTCCAGCAAAGAAATTCTTTACACTTCATTTAACTATTACAAAGGACAAAATACAGACTGTGGTAGTAACTGCGCATTCGTAAAATATGTGAGGACTTCGGTATTTATTTGACGTGGGGCAGTGAAAGATTGAGGGCACCTGCTGACACTGGCGACCGGTTTCAGTATGTTCCAAAATGAAACACTCCTAGGAATACCAGAAGTACACAGTTGCCGATAACTAGTTTCTAAACTCACCTGTTTTTCATCCAAAACACTCGAGTCCGGCGATAATTGATTGTTCTGCGCATGAATGGAAAATGAGAGCAAAAAAAAAATTCACATCAGTCACATTTGCTTAAGAAAGGCAAATTCCAATACAGTTTTGTTTTACTAGAGCTCAGAGTTACCCGTACTGGAATTCTAGAGTATCTTCTGCTACAAGCTGCCACAAATGAAAATGCGGCTAGCACAACAGAGATGGAACTATACTACAAATAATCCTTCACGTTCCTCAATATATTCTGGACGGTAAAAATCACACAAGAAATACAAAATTTCAGAAAGAAAGCAAAGGCCAATACGAGAATTGTTAAGCACCGAATGAATAAACTTGTTAAGGCAGATGACATTCACTTCTAAAGACACAGCAATGCTGATTCAGCTTATATTAAATTCAAATTAATTACCAATATTCCTAAGCCTTCCTAACAGTCCCAAGAAACAGTAATAGAGAAAAGCATTTATGGAAGCAGATCCACTACTTAACTTAAACAGAAAATACAGTCCATACAAACAAAAAATCTTTTGTTACTCACCCAGTAAGTCTTACGGTTATAATAGTACTTCAAAAAAAGGACGAAAATTATGTACTCCCTTCAACATGCCACCTTCTCTCTAAGACGCAATTTCTGTCTGATTCTTCCCTGTTTACGTTGTCTTCTGAGTGTTTAAGATGCCTCCGATAATCGTGGGTCCCACCGACTGTGAAGTACGGGCTGTTATAAGGTTTCTTTGTGCTAAAGACATAAAACCGATCGATATTCATCTTGAGATCTGTACAGTTTACGGAGAAAACGTGAGTGATGGAATGGTAAGAAAGAGGGTGAGAGCATTTAAAGATGGCCGCACAAATGTGCATGATGAAAAACTTTGTGGGCGGCCTTCGACCGTTAATGAAAGTTTGGTGCAGGAAGTGAACAATAAGGTCAGAGAAAACAGACGCTTTACGATTTCCTCCTTGCGGGATGACTTTCCTAATGTTTCTCGTAGTGTTTTTTATGGAACTGTGACCGAGCACTTGAATTAACGATAATTGTGCGCATGTTGGGTACCGAAAATGTTGACGGATAAGCACAAAAGCAAACGTGTAGACAGTGCATTGACTTCCCTTGAGCAGCACCACAACGACGGCGACGATTTCTTAAGTCAAATTGTTACGGGAGATGAAACGTGGGTCGCCTACGTCACACCAGAATGAAAGCAACAGTCCATGGAATGGCGGCATTCAGATTCACCTAGACAAGTGAAGTTCAAGCAAATAATTTCTGCCCGGAAAATTATGTTCTCAGTTTTTTGGGACGGAAAAGGAGTACTGCTTGCGGAATATCAGACTAAAGATCTCATCACATCTTTTCGATGGTAAACTGTGCTTTTGAAGGACCACCTGGACGGTCAGCGTCTTCAAGGCAATGACGAAGTCAAAATGGTTCAATTGGCTTTGAGCACTATGGAACTAAACTTCTGAGGTCATCAGTCCGCTAGAACTTAAACCTAACTAACCTAAGGACATCACACACATCCATGCCGGAGGCAGCATTCGAATCTACGACCGTAGCTGTCTCGCGGTTTCAGACTGTAGCGCCTAGAACATCTCTTCCACCCCGGCAGGCATAAAGTCGCATAACTACTTCATATGTACACAGTGAACTGTATCTCAGTAGCACAGGATTATAGCCTTTAGAAATCGAGCCGAAAAGTTTTTTTTTGGGCAGCTGTTCAGAACACACTATCAGGTTTTTAATAAACTGCTTAAATCTTCTAGTCCTTTTGCTGTGTCCCATTTCTCTAAGGGATAGGTGTTATCGTATGAGTTTTGGCAATGTTAATGACAGTCGGTGGCCCGTTGGCGCACGTGAAGCTATCACTACCTTACGGAATCTGTTTACCGACTCCGTTTGTTTGAGTGTAAAGTAAATGACATTTTAAAGCTTGGGAACGTTTTCTGAAAGTTTGGGTTGCGTGTATCTGAGACTATACTTGGGTAAAAACCCGTTGCTTACTTGGCTGTATGTGGGGAAAAAGACTAAAAATCATGTGCAGATCATCCCTCGTCTTTAAACCGCGACGCGTCTTCGATCTGAAGTAGGCTTGTCTTCCCGTATCCAGAATGGGCCAGTAAACAGCTACGACACCAATCGGTCGGCACTACTTCAGTAGTCTATACAAAGGTGTAAGAACAGTCTGCGAAATATGGAAACATAAACGACACTTAAACATTGATAAGCAACGCATACAGCGGAAGGAGACCTCAACGCTATCTAACAAGCGCAATCTTTCAATTGATTGAAATATCTGCGAGAATAAATTATCAAAATACTTTCATCCCACTAGGCACAACGAACCCAGAGACATATGTAAGGTAGCAGAAGAGCAGATCGAGAGAAGCACAGATGTCGTTGGTATTAGGAATACGTAATTGTTATTCACTTCATAGTTTCAACACTAATGAACTCTGAATGACATGCTAATATTTCATAAGTATTTATCATGCTGTATTTGGTAAGAGGAAGCCTACTGTAGGACTTTGATTTCACCAGGGAAGTGGGCGAAGCAAATCAGCTGCTGACAAGTTGCATCCTCAGCTAGGTCAGCAGCCCGTGGTTGTCAGGAATCTGCCTCGAGCTTGTTAGTCGCTGTACCCGCCCGAAACACAAGTGACGTCATGCCGTGATGCTGACAGTGCTTTGGCTGCTTGGAGTCTGTTGCTTGTACAACCACTCCCCTCCCCCACACCTATTCAAGACAGCAAAATTGGCAGTGTACCTTGGTGAAGACAAGGACTGCACACAGATAGGTTCCAGCTTCAGTTCTTGATAATAAAACGCACAAAAATGAGGGCAGCGCAGATGTCAGTGCCCAGGTGAAATGTATAAAATAAATGTATATGTATAAAGAAATGTATAAATGTATAAATGAAATACATAAAACAAACCACAGGATCAAAAACAGAAAAATAACAGTGATCCCCAACTGTAATTGCACTGTGGTTACCGATACAGTACATATAAAAGAATAAATAATGCCCATCATAAAATTAAACGAACATGTGCTGGTTAGAGCAACGTGGCATCTTCTCCCTGATGGTGTATGTTAATATTCAACGTATTGAGTTTAATAGTAAAATTAATTTTTTTAAAAATGTGTTGTGGTATGAGACACGATGTTTGCCTCACGTTCTTATAGTCGATAATTTATCGGCTACACAGACAACATCGTTTCTAGGGCTGAAGATGAGTTGGAGCAAATGACCAGAGCACTAAAGGAGTCTGCCAGAAAATTTGGGCTAAACATAAATATAAAAGACCCAAGACAGTGTACCTCGTTTTGACACGTGGTCAATGACAGATTGCTGGTCATCTAAAATCGATGCAGGTGGGAGACCAGTCCTACAAGACATTGCATCAATTTAAATACTTAGGGGAACTTTTCGCTGTCACCTTGTTACGTGATGCAGAGATCAGTGCCAGAATAGAAACAGGAAACCAATCTTTTCACGACCTAGCACAACTACTTCGGTCCACATATCTCTTCAAGCAGTTGAAGATTCTAATATACAAAACCCTGATCCAGCCTGTTGTTCTATATTGCTGTGAGACATGGAGTATCGGGAAACAGGACCTCCATAAGCTCCTAGTTTTTGAGAGAAAAGTGTTTCAAAGATCTTCCGTCCAGTTCTCTATGCAGGCAAGGGAGAATGGAGGATCGGTCAAATCTAAGAGCTTGAGGAAGTATACCAGCAGCCCAACATAGCGCGATCTGTGAAAGCTAAGCGAATACAGTGGGCCGGCCATGTGTCCATAATGGAGGATTACAGATGGCCTCGGATGCTCCTGGCTTTCACACCTACAGGAAAGAGACCCCCAGGGAGACCCGAGAAGCGTTGGAGGTATGGCCCCCATGAATATTTCAACCAGACATCAATAGATTTGGACGGACGGCGGATAGCAGCAATGAACAGAATTCATGTAGCAGCGTATAGTCGACTGTGCCTGATCATGTAGAAGAAGAAGACAGAGAGTATCCCACTACGTAAATAATTCCCCACAGCTCTGTCCAGCACTCGCAATAAATCTAGCGATCACTTTCAGAATTCAAAAAACTTTCTTTTGGACTGGTAGTATTTCGCATCGTGCAGCAATGTAGCACTCTTCGTACTGTCTTCATTGACTACTAATTTATTTAGGTATAATTTTGTCAAGAGTTAATAGAAACTCTACGCGTTTAAAACGGTACAGTAAGCTTTCAGAATTTTCCGAATGGTCTTTCTAAGGTAGGAAATTGTTGCTAACATCACTGTATCAGCTGCTAAGTGAATTGATTCACGTGTCTTAATCACAGCGTGAAGTGCATTAAAATACGAACTATCTCACTTCTCTTTAATATTATTAACCAATATTCCATGGATATCTTCACCTGCAGCCTAACTGTAGGATGAGATAACACGCTAAGACTTAACTGAAAACAACTCATATCCTACCGCCTTTGGAATACATTTATCGAATCTGATAGCTTTGGTACTAAATAAGAATAACAATTTCCTCAGTTCTTGTTCACAGAAGGCTGGGAGTTCAATTACATTTTCAGTGTTAATTAGTTGCCTCATATTATTCCCTGGACTTCTCAGGAAAGCGTTTAAAAGTCTTCCTATCTCTGCTCCTTATCTCCAGGTACATACAACTTACTCAGAAATCCAAGAGCCAATAAATCTCACTGATATAATTTGTACAAAAAAGTGTTTGGTTTTAAATCACGAGATTAATTTTCGAGTCTCCTTCACGAATTTTTGTGTTTAATTTAACGATGGTACTTCAACGAACAATCACGTCTTCTGAGTGCTTCACATTTTATTTTTGTCAGGCAGTTTAGTTGTTGCCAGGTAGCAGGACGGGCGCTGGTCCAAACTGTACATATATTTTAGTAAAACATGCAATTGCAAGGAATCAACTGCTCAATGTAGAATTAATTTTGCTCTGTACTTAGGGGATAGTAGAGAACAAGAGAATAATTTCCTCATACAAACGCTGAAGACAGTAATTTAGATGGTTCTGAATAAATCGTCATGTCATTGTTATACGGAAGTTAAGCACTAGGCCCCTCTATCTTTATGTAGATACTCTGCTAGCTCTTGTACTCATGGATAAATACACTCTTGTCGCCCATAAAAAATGCGATACCTAACAAAATTTAAACATTTATCTAAAATTTGTTGAACAGTACAGGCAGATTCAAGTTATTTATAAGTTAATGAAATAGTGCAAAAATTAAATAGAAAACATTTTGGCTTTGTTCAGTCTGCAATATTTAATGTTCAAGAAATTGAACCATCTTTACTATTCTCTGCCAGTCTTTAAGGAATATAATTTATGCCTTTCGTTGTGGATATAAGATTTAGACACATTTTAAGATTCGGACGAGAGTCCTATCAGTCCTACATGATTTGTAGTAATGGCAAAGTGAAGCTATAGGCATGTTAAACTTTGAATACACCGAATAAATGCTGGTATATGTATATTTAAAAACATACTTTGTCTAACTGGGATGGTGCGAATCAGTGTGATGAATTCAGTGGGTGATAAACAGCCATGGTGTCAGCATTTATATGCCATACACATTGCTCATCTTCCAGTACCAATTGCCGCGGAGACTAATTTTAGCAGTCTATACCTTTATATGTGCAAAACAACATCAATTCAGGACTGGAATCCATAGGAACTGGAGATACTTTAGCCTCACATCCACACCGGGAAATGTACTGTTGAAGACTATTAAACGACTGGTGCTTTGTTCTCTTTTCTCACTTACCACCTTTCGTTTCTGCGCTCTTGCCACCCTGACACAAAGGGAACAACTTCATTTTCCCCTATTGTCTTGCTACAGTTCTATCGACCTCGTAAGTGGACAGTAAACCACAAAGTATCTATGCCCTGATAGGAAACGTCAATATTCGATTCAAAATATAGCTTAAAATAATTATTAACAAATAAAGCGCAATTACCGGTAAAGCATATTTTATGAACAACTGAAAATTACTAATGAGATAAAGATCTGGTTCAAATGGCTTTGAGCACTATGGGACTTAACTTATGAGGTCATCTGTCCCCTAGAACTTAGAACTACTTAAACCTAACTAACCTAAAGACTACAGTCACATTCATGTCCAAGGCAGGATTCGAACCTGAGAGCGTAGCGGACGCGCGGCTCCAGACTGAAGCGCCTAGAACCGCTCGGCCCCAATGGCCGTCTAAAAGATCTGTATGAACGACACGATTTTCATGTTTGTACTTGCAAAGTTTGTGTAGCTGCCGCGATGGTTAGCAGCCTGTTTGTTCAGATTTGCATTGAAGACGCGATGTGTTTCAGCGTCATTTTGTAGCCATTACTAACCGTGCGGCTCTCTTCCTGGTTGTGATTCAGTGGCAACGAGGAATCATAATAATTGTCTACAAAGAGAGGACAGGAATTCGGACACACAAAAAACACTTTAACACACATGACACGGCGTAGAAAAACAGCTGGCGTTCCGAGAGAGCTGCCTGTCATCCATGGACGCTAAACATAATGGTACTGCTAGGATTTGAATGGAATGGCTAGAGTTGTTCCAGCAAAATAGTGTGAATCTGAGATAATGGTAATGGATGTGGACTGCGATCACACCCCCTTCTCTGCATAGTAGATCACAAGTACTCAATAATATTGAGGTCTGGTTATATGGAGACCAGGGCGATGCGAAGACTCATATTTGTGGCCACTAAACTAGTCCTCGAATATACGACCTGTGTGGATAAGCGACTGTCTACCTGGAAGATAGCAGTGCCATTTTGGAACACTCGTTGTACTATGAGATGATTCAGATCAGGAAAAATTGTCACTTAAATGTTGACAGTAACCCCAGCTTGCAGAGACCAAGTGTCTGCCGGAATATCACAATATTTCTGTCCCAAGCATTCCCGAACCTCTGCTATGTTTCGCTCTTGAGACGTGAACTTAGCCACCTAAATGTCTTTATTCCATTAGCTACATATGATAACATATTTTTTGATTTCAGCACCACGTTTTCCTTTTATAGGCATCTGTTCGTTGGTTTTCGAACCCAGTTTACTGGGTAATATACGGCTTATAAAGGTCAGATAGTGTTGTTTTCGTGCTTAGAGGGTTCGCCAGTGGCACATTCAGTTCTGCAGTGGCTTCTGCCACTGTCGTCTTGTATATTTTATTGCCAATCACCGTTCATCACGCTCATTCAAAACAGTCTTTCGTCCGTTCTGGTGCTTAGCGGATAATATCCTTAGCTTTCCCCGTGTGCGGTATGAATCTTCGAGCGGAACCTCTTAAATCAACAAACATTTCGGTTACACAATACGAGATGAAAAATTTTCCCACGTTCGAAAGCACTGGGCTTCTACTTAATGCACGCACAATTACACATCAAACTATTATGACCGCCACTGAGATTTGCAACGCAATGAGAACATTGCAAACATGCCGTTCGTGGTCAAATACAACAGTGCAAAATGCCGGTTTGGCTATCCGTGTTTGTGTTGAAGCATGCATTTCTGCCTTTGTTTCAATTTCTGTGATGCCCAGGCCGCTTGAACGTTCTTAGGGTTGGAGAGTTGACAACTAGATTATGCAAATGTTCTGAGGCAAGAAACAGGACTTTTCTCACAAGAACCAGCCATTTTCAGAGAGCGAAACCGTTGCTCAAAACCACGTCGGGTGTGCCCATAAACACGATTTGCCATCCAGTGCAGACAAACTTAACATTCTCGATCAGGTGGCGGTCATTAGCTATGATTCGTGTCATGTGAGCAATTGTAACCGCGATATCCTCAAGAGAATGGGAGGCTATTCTGTTGGTTTGCATAGAGACTGCCTGGCTTCATCGGTGGTGTAGAACAAGTAATTTCCGCACTCACTGGCGACAACGTGGAAGAGACGCTTTGGGAAATGTGCTCCACGCTCACTAGAGCTAAACACCACGAAAGCGGGATGAGCTGGCATTCGATAACTACGGAGCGATCCCGAAGTAGTCTGTCTACCTGAGGGCAAAGGAAATTCCACTGTACCATAACCGCTGACACAGTACACTCGAATAATGTATTACCTACTCGAGGATTTGGCACACAGAAAATTGAAGTCAGACGACACCAATGGAATGAAGAAGACTTGAGCTTCTCTGATAGGGCCTGCCAAAAGAAATGGTCCATGAGTTTCGACCACTAGCTCCTACACCACCAAGGCTCTGCGGATTACCAAGGTTCAGAAACAGGACGTCCATCTATGTCCTGTTATAACCAAAATAGGCACATAAACGTACCAGCTGGCCAAACACCTAACGGCAGTATTAACGATCCTACATCGCTGATTGTCAGGACTGCATCAGTAGCTCTGCACGTTTCATTCAACAGGCGCAAAAGCGGCGCCTCCGCGACCAGGACCTTATACTGAGCTTTGATGTGGTATCTCTCTTCACCAGGATGCTGCTTGTTGATTCCGTCAAATTAGTGAAGGAGAAATTCAACGACATAATGACTAACATCTTCGAATTTGTCCTCCCATAAACATTCTCTCTCTTCAGTGGTCACTATTACGAAAAAATGTGGAGAACACAGCTGCACTGAAATCTATACGTTTGTCGTTTTGCCACTTGGGAGCGAAAGACTTCAGGATTTTCTCAAACATTTGATCTTTCAGCACTCCTGTGTAAAATTCACCATGGAGATGGAAGAGAACGGCGAACTCCTCTCTGTAAACGTCTTAGCCAAGCACAAAGCAAAACGCCACTACAGTACATAGCGTATACAATAAAGCCACTCACACTGATTTGGATCTCCACGCAGCCAGCTGCTATCATACTTCATTGCATGAAAGTATTCTACGGATATAGAGACACAGTCATCTATGATGGAGAACCCAGAATATGCGCCACCAATGTATAAAGAAGCGGGTGTGACAGTATCCGGCCAGGAAAGCGGGAAGACCCTACTACGACCACTATACAGCTAACTTAATGGGCAGCTGCTACAGCACAGAATCCTGCCACACCCACTACGACTACGGTTCCGAATGACAATGTTAGTGAAAGAGTATTTCCCAATGAGACCACAGATACCGAACGTATCGGTGTCTTCACCGAAGCAGACAGAATCTGTGGTGAAAGCTCCAATAGCTACTGTATTAGGAAACAGAATTGTAGCGGCTGCTACCACCCACCCCGATTTCGACGACTCTAATGAATGACAATGATTGTGCAAGTGACATTCCAATGGCGACCAACCGAACTGTTGGGGCATCCTTTATCAACACAGAAATCTCAGAACCAATGACGAAAACCACACTCTCCAATATTAGATGTTACTAGAAAGTTTCTGAAGCAGAATCTGCTCATGATAACATTTGTGGTGAGCCCCAGGAAACATCCTGAGTATCGTTAGTGAATATCTCTCTGGAAAGTACCTAGAAAAAATAGTTCGAAACCCCAATAGCGATCGGACTGAACTTGATTAAATGGCAAGGAATTGATCTCACATCCCTTGAGGATGTCGACACTTAAATTGGTTCCAGTGACTATGAAGAATTTGTAGTAATTTCATGTCAGAACAGAAGCTGTAGAGGTATGCCTACCATGGCACTATTTTCAAAGAATAACTGACCATGCCGTCGTTAGATATGTTCCTACAAGAGGAGTTCGTGACAGGATGGACACTACATGTGTTACGGTCACCACACAGAAGCATGAAAAGAAACGGATACAACTCAATAACATATATAAACCACAGTATACTGCTCCAGACAGAAGACGAATAAAACGAGTTAAGCTGTCTAGAGCACAGGAGAAATTCAATGAGTACCTTAGAAGAAGATAAGCGAAGAATCACTCAGAAGACTTGATAACATTCCGGTCGTATGTAAAGGCCGCTGGTGGCACGAAAGTTATTGATAGGCACTGAGGGACGAGGCAACGACTAATAATAAGTTTAGGAGACTATAAGCTGAAATACTTAACACATTTTTCAAACTGCCCTGTAAAGACGAGTCAATGGCGTCGAGAAACAGTTGAGATCGTTAAAGCCAGACAAAAAAAAAAAAAAAAAAAAAAAAAAAAAAAAAAAATTGGCAGAAACGGTGCCACATGACAGGATCAAAGCACAGGTCAGAGCCCTCCAGAAGAAGGGTAGCACATGTGAACCACAAAGCCACTGTCCAATATCCTTCAACGCCTCCCATTGTTATGCAGTCTTAGAAAATATTATGAGGTGAAATTTTAAAAGGTACCCAGAACAGATTGGCCTTCTTCATGCCAACCAGCACTGATTAGGTAACCAGCGATCATGTCAAACCAAACTCGTCCTTATGCGAAGCACTGAAAGTCAAGGAAGCATGCATTCAATCATATGAAGTATTTCGTAGCTTTCGAAAGGCATTTGAATCAGTACAACACATATGTATCTCTCCTGTAGAGATCGTGAAGACACAGTTAATGTAATGTCATAGTGCGCAGAGGCGTTTAATCAATCTTCTTGCGTCCCAAACGAAATAGAACAGCAAAACGTCCCAAAACTTGATACTTTGAAAACACCCTCTTCCATGCAGTTCACAGTAATTTGTAGTTTATAGATACATATGTCGATGGAGATGTATAGGTGGCGTGCGTTGTTCAAAAAATTCACTCCAGTGGCGATCTGTCTCTTTCTGCTGGTATTTGTTAGTTACAGTCCTTTGCCGTTCAATAAAGTCGTAGCAAGGATATATTTGTAGATGACACGCCTATCTGCAAAGGAAACAAGGAGAATTCACTTTTGAAATAAGGACAGACGTGTTAGGATTCAATAGTTACTCCACAAATCCAAAATCACTTACTCATTTAGGTCTCGAACCAGTCGAGTATACGAGACTGTAGCGATAGTTTCTGAACCCCTGGCATTCCCTCCCTTCAGATCGCGTCCGAGTTGGGTTTTTGCGGGCGGAGCCAAACAGCGAGGCCATCGGTCTCACCGGGTTAGGGTAGGACGGGAAAGGAAATCGGCCGTGTCCTTTCAATAGAGCCATCCCAGCATTTGCTTGCAGCGATTTTGGGAAATCACGGAAAACCTAAATCGGGATGGCCGGACGCGGGATTTTACGGCCGTCCTCCCAAACACGAGTACAGTGAGCTAACCTATGCGCCACCTCCCGCTGTCACAGACTTCATGACGTCACTGTCAACAATGAGTTCCGACAGCAAACCAATCGAACCGTTGCGTAGCATCAGTCTCATTGACAAACCTTCCGAAGAAAGAGTCGATTTCGAAGTGCCAATTAGGTATGAGACTGAACTGTTTATTTAGACCAAACCTTCTTGTCAGTAATCAAAGTTTCATTTGACTATTTTCGTGTCAGGAAACACTGTCGCTACTAAAGACTGCTTGTTTCACGTTTCCAGATGTTTTCTCGAGTGAAGTCGCTGTTCGGCTCGCCAGCTGCCAGCCAGGGGTGTCCCAGGCTGGTCGACGAGCCGCCAACACCTGCGCCTCTACGCTGCCTTCGGCCACCTCGACCAAAGCCGAGTGAGAGGAAGGTGGAGTCCACCACCACCGACTGCGAAGAGGCCGCAACTGATAAACCGCACCTTCAGGCAATCCATGTAAGCAGCAGAGCCTCCTTTGCACAACATTCATGAATAGTAACTCTCAGAGTGTTCCAAGACAAAAGACACAAATGAATTCCAAAACGGTTCTGCAGACACGTTTACTGACATACATTTTTCTTTTCACAGTTTGGTCCGAGACCGAGAATTGTGCATTTTGACTTGTCTGACGTTGAAGATGAAGAGGAGGAAGTCTCCGGCTCCTACTATCCTCCTGGAGTTCCAGTTCCACCCAGTCGGCTGCAGATCTTTGCCAACAGACCGCGCCGGAGGAAGATTATCCGAGAGCCACCGTCGCAGGAAGTGCAGACTGCGATGGCACATCTAAGAGCTGACATCCAAGCAATGGTATGTTAAGCATTTAGCTGTTAAAAACACTGCATTACGTTAGAAACACAAAAGTAGATTTCTTATAAACGCTGAAATAAATGTAAATGTAGGATTCATTTTAATCTACACACACATCCAACTGTGTAGACTACTTTCAATTGATGCTGAGGGGTGACATGGGATTGTGAAGCCACACGCGGTATATTGTTTGATGATATGTGGAAACGATATTTTGCAAAACTTACGTTAATTACGTTGGATCGAATGCTTATGAAGTCGTGATAAGATCAATACGAAGATTCAGTTAACTGGCTTTACAAATTATACCTCTGTAGTTTTCATTACTTGCTGAAGTCATAGTGATGTCACTGTTAGAGATATTTTGTAGCCTGTAATAGCTGAAATGCTAGATATAGTGCTGCTAAAGGAAGCAGCTTAATAAAAAGAATTCTTTTTGTCATTTTCAGGAGAACCCGGCACCTACAACATGGATTGGGCTTCTAGTGGAGACTCTAGTGGACCTGTACCGAAAGAAGAGAGAATACCGCCGGAACCACGGGTTGGCAGAGAGACCAGGGTTCGTCATCCGAATGAAGGGAAGATTCGCACCTGTTCGTGAGGCAGTGAGAAGATTTCTGCACCTGAAGAAGAGTGTGGACAAGAGACAGCTGCCGACGGGCATAGATTCAACACTGCGTGATTACTTTCTTCAATGTGAACACCCTGACCCTAATTATCCACAGATTATTCCATTAACACCTCAGCTACTTGAAACCGCGCTGTGATGTGAATGTTGGAAGCCAGTCTGGTTTGGCTTGAAATAAAACACCTTAAAACCTGTTTAGTTGTGTTTTTATTGCACAGTTAATAATCAAATACATTCTACACACAATGTACTAGTGTGAATGTGGAATAGTTCAGCACTGTGAAGATTGAAGTAACCTGATTTGTTGGAAATAAATCAAATTTAACTGGCAGTAGCATAAGCTGAATTAGAGAAGATGGCGCTGAAGATGACGTCACTAAGGTTGTGAATGGAGCAGATCAGTTTACTGTGTTCAAACTTTCAATCCGGTGAACGCGTTAAGAGGTGGAACAGACTCCTATGTAGACCGCCTCCAGACAACCCAAAGGAGTCAGATACAGTGAGACAAGAAAGGAAAAGTACAAGTCATGGTTAATGATAGTAGACTGAAAGCAATACTGAGAGGGTACATGTGTTAGGCAGTTTTCATGATATGAAATGTCTCAATTAACGCAGAACATAATGGGTATTCAACGTCTCAGTATGGAATGGTTTTAACTGAAACTTGGGACTCACCATTATATGAGGTGTGTGGCGAAGGATATTCATAAATAAGAATACATACTTATCATTTAGGTACAGGAAATTTTTTAGATGATAACCTTAATAATGCAATTTAGGGTGATACAGGAACATCGCTGAGAATGCTTCTTTCACTAAGGTGAAGATTGCGCCATTCCTTGAGTAGTGCAACAGCACTTGGATCCTCGAGATTCGTTCAACCAGCTGTTCCGGTCATGTATGTCCGTGACTGTTGCATCGTACGGCGCATTGTCGCACAACATACCGCATGGCCTACATCAGAATATTTTCACCAAGAGATTATTTGCATTACTAATTTCCAGAGGTAGTCTGCGAGGCAGAACTGTGTCAGCTAATCCCTATATTCTCGAATAATTTGAGTAAATGGCAAATATTTCTGAGCAACAGAGCTACCATCTGACTATACACGCATTTGCAGGAGTTAAGTGTAAAGCTAAAATAAGTTGACTGGATACCACAAATAATAAAAAATCATGGTACGTTATGCTACATACGAAAAGTCTATTTAACATGAACTCGTATCAGGAAAGGAAACAATGCAATCAAAAATATATGTTCTGGCTTGCTTAACTACGAGAATACGACTCCTCTTCATAGTTACAGAAATCGAAGAGATCTATATCGATACAAGTTAATATAAAATTGACTGCACATCACAAGAGGAAGTATAGATGGAATAAGGTGGCAAGCCAGATGTAGAGGAGTACATATTAAGCGGCTTTTCGACTGCTGTACATCAGTGACAGAGCTGGGAACACAGAAAGTAATGGTTTTGTCAGTGTAGAGGCTCCAGCAGAGAAATTCTTTACACTTCATTTAACTATTACAAAGGACAAAATACAGACTGTGGTAGTAATTGCGCATTCGGTAAAATATGTGAGGACTTCGATATTTATTTGACGTGGGGCAGTGAAAGATTGAGGGCACCTGCTGACACTGGCGACCGGTTTCAGTATGTTCCAAAATGAAACACTCCTAGGAATACCAGAAGTACACAGTCGTCGATAACTAGTTTCTAAACTCACCTGTGTTTAATCGAAAACACTAGAGTCCGGCGATAATTGATTGGTCTGCCCATGAATGGCAAATGAGAGCAAAAAAAAAATTCACATCAGTCACATTTGTTTAAGAAAGACAAATTCCAATACAGTTTTGTTTTACTAGAACTCAGAGTTGACCATACTGGAATTCAAGAGCATTTTCTGCTAGAAAGTGCCACAAACGAAAATGCGGCTGGCACAACAAAGATGGAACTATACTACAAATAATCCATCACGTTCCTCAGTATATTCTGGATTGTAAAAATCACACACTGCACACAAGAAATACCAAATTTCAGAAAGAAAGCAAAGGCCAATACGAGAATTGTTAAGCACCGAATGAATAAACTTGTTAAGGCAGATGACATTCACCTCTAAAAACACAGCAATGCTGATTCAGGTTATATTAAATTCAAATTAATTAACATTATTCCTAAGCCTTCCTATCAGTCCCAAGAAACCGTAATAGAGAAAACCATTTATAGAAGCAGATCCACTACTTTACTTAAACAGAAAATACAGTCCATACAAACAAAAATATCTTTTGTTATTCACCCAGTAAGTCTTATGATTATAATCGTATTTCAAATAAAGGACGAAAATTATGTTCTCACTTCAACATGCCACCTTCTCTCTAAGACGCCATTACAGTCTGATTCTTCCCTGTTTACGTTGTTTTCTGAGTGTTTAAGATGCCTCCGATAATCGTGGGTCCCACCGACTGTGAAGTACGGGCTGTTATAAGGTTTTGTTTATGCTAAAGACATAAAACCGATCGATATTCATCATGAGATCTGTACAGTTTACGGAGAAAACGTGAGTGATGGAATGGTAAGAAAGAGGGTGAGAGCATTTAAAGATGGCCGCACAAATGTGCATGATGAAAAACTTTGTGGGCGTCCTTCGATCGTTAATGAAAGTTTGGTGCAGGAAGTGAACAATAAGGTCAGAGAAAACAGGCGCTTTACAATTTCCTCCTTGCGGGATGACTCTCCTAATGTTTCTCTTAGTGGTTCTTATGGAACTGTGACCGAGCCCTTGAATTAACGATAATTGTGCGCATGTTGGGTACCGAAAATGTTGACGGATAAGCACAAAAGCAAACGTGTAGACAGTGCATTGACTTCCATTGAGCAGCACCAAAACGACGGCGACGATTTCTTAAGTCAAATTGTTTCGGGCGATGAAACGTGGCTCGCCTACGTCACACCAGAATGAAAGCAACAGTCCATGGAATGGCGGCATTCAGATTCACCTAGACAAGCGAAGTTCAAGCAAACAATTTCTGCCCGGAAAATCATGTTCTCAGTTTTTTGGGACGGAAAGGAGTATTGCTTGCGGAATATCAGACTAAAGATCTCATCACATCTTTTCGATGGGAAACTCTGCTTTTGAAGAAACACCTGAGCGGTCAGCGTCTTCAAGGCAATGACGAAGTCAAAATGGTTCAATTGGCTCTGAGCACTATGGGATTTAACTTCTGTTCTGAGGTCATCCGTCCGCTAGAACTTAAACCTAACTAACCTAAGGACATCACACACATCCATGCCGGAGGCAGCATTCGAACCTGCGACCGTAGCGGTCGCGCGGTTGCAGACTGTACTGCCTACAACCGCTCGGCCACTCCCGCCGGATGACGAAGTTAGAACAGTGGTGATGCAGGTATTAACAAGTCAGGCGGCCGACTTCTATGATCAAAGTATTCAAAAACGTGAACAACATTATGACAAGTGCCTCAATACTTGTGGAAATTATGTAGAACAGTAGATTAAGGTACAGGCTTTCATGTAAAAATAAAGTTCTTGAGATATCTTAGCACGTCTTTTTTTAAATTTCAAAACTGTGGTGTCACCGCCAGACACCACACTTGCTGGGTGGTAGCCTTTAAGTCGGCCGCAGTCCGGTAGTATACGTCGGACCCGCGTGTCGCCACTATCAGTGATTGCAGACCGAGCGCCGCTACACGGCAGGTCTAGAGAGACTTTCTAGCACTTGCCCCAGTTGTACAGCCAACTTTGCTAGCGATGGTTCACTGACTTCTACGCTCTCATTTGCCGAGACTATAGTTAGCATTGCCTTGACCTACGTTATTTGCTACGACGTAGCAAGGCGCCATTATCAGTTATTATTGTTTGTAAGATATGTACCGTGAATAGTGACGTTCACCATTAATGGAATAAAGTTAAGTATTCCACCAGCTACGTCCGTTTTTCTCACTTCTAATTCCCTTGTCATGTTCCAGACCTCAAGCCAGCCTGCGTGAGCTAAAACGCGTGCATTTCGGCTTCCTGTAGTAACGGTGTTGGCTCTCCTGCCAACCACAACATTGGCGACGAGAGTAAAAGTGTTCATATCTAACTGCCCTGATTTACTTGTGTTATGGCTTCGCCACAATCTCCAGATGTACTGTCCGAATTTTATCGCTTACAGAATCAGTAGACGCAGGCATTACTGGATGCCCTTGGACAGCTCTTCCAGGGTCAAAGTGCGATGCAAAACGATGCGGCAGCAGCCACTTCACCGCTAATGCAGCCACAACACGCTGTTGCATCCACTTTACGACCTTTTGATGCTGCACTGGAAAGCTGGACGGTGTGGTAACGCCATTCTGTATTCCATCTCGCCGCCTAAAGAAGTCAAGGTAACGAGCGGCAGCCTTATTTGTTGTCTTCTGTCGGCGTGAACACGTACCGTGTGATAGTCAAATTATTTCCCCGACGCGACGTAGCAACTCTGTCCTACGACGAAATTTTGTCTGCATTAGATGCATATTTCAAAGAATCAGTCAATGTAGTTGCGAAAAGGTATACCTTCTACCGTACAAAACGTACGGCAGGTCAGACTAATCGGGAGTGGCTTGCAACCTTGCAAAGCCTTACTTGGGATTGTGCTTTTCAGTGTCAATGTGGACTCCCTTATTCAGATACCATGGTACGTGATGCAATTGCACAGAACGTTTCTGATGTTCGTAAAAGGGAACAGATTTTGAAACTAGTCAATCCCTCCCTTCAATGAGTGATGGACATATGGGATCGGCAGGACACACTTGACTTTGCTCAGGAAGCATTTACAACTTCGCCAGCAGTGTGTCAGGTTAACCGGTCCGCCGGGCGAGCTGCACGGAGCAGTAAACAGCCCTCGCGCCCGGCCGCGCCGCTGCCGCCAGGCTCTCAGCCACGTGTGCCGCTCAGGCAAGCAAATGCAGTGATTCAAATCATGCCCGCGGTGTGCTACTAAACATTCGCGTGGGAATTGCCCTTCACGCCAGGCTATTTGCTTTTATTGTAATGAAAAAGGACATGTTCAGTGTGTTTGCCAGAGAAAGTTTCGGTCGGAATCTCAAACCCGTTCCAGGCCCTTTGCTTCGCGCAAGAATCGGAATCGAACCAAGGATACTCAGGCTCGCGAAACTTCGCCCATGGAAATTCATGTAGTTCATTCCACACCGCCCAGTGTCACTCTCTCTAACAGTGACAGTGTTCGTCCCAAAAATAGTGTGCGTCGACATCGCCGGGACTCCCGTCAAGTCTCAAGTGATTTTGTACCAGTGTCAGTTCACGTTGCACGAGACAGTCGCTCTTGTCGTCAGCAGGACAATAAACTTTTTGTAGACTTGGACATTAACGGCAAAGTGATACCATTCCAGCTCGATACCGGAGCTGCAGTTTCACTGATCAATCAAGACACTTACAAACTGCTGGGCACACCTCCGTTGCGTGCCGCAAATGTTAAATTAAGTAGTTATTCAGGACAAAAGATCCCTGTGTTATGACAGTGCAGCCTTCTTGCAACATACAAAGGACAAACAAACCTTGTGTCATTTTACGTCCTTCGTTCTTCTTGTGCAGTGAACTTGTTTGGTTTCGATTTATTTCAGTTGTTTAACTTGTCTATAGTAAATCAGGTCCTATCAGTGAACCAGACTGTGCCTTCAGACAGTGTTTCTCGTCTATGTGAAGAATTTGCAGGCATTTTTCACCGGGCCTCGGTTGCGCTAAGAACTATTAAGCACATTTGGAACTGAAAGTGAACGCGCAACCGAAATCTTTCAGAGCACGCAATGTTCGCCACGCATTGCGTGATGAGGTCGCAAAAACATTACACGATTTGGAATCACAAGGTGTAATTGAACGTGTGCAGGCATCTCTCTGGGAATCACCCTTAGTAATTTTGCCAAAACCTTTCGGAAAATTGAGACTTTTTGTGGACTTCAAGGCAACAGTGAATCCACAACTAGTGGTTGCAACTTTTCCTTTACCCCGCCCGGAAGATCTTTTTCACAAACTGTGCCCGGGTAAGTATTTATCGAAGTTGGACCTCGCAGATGCGTATATCCAAATACCGGTGGACAGAGAATCCCAGCGCGTTTTGGGTTGTATCAATTCAAACGACTGCCATCCGGGTGTGCATCCGCCCCTGCATTGTTTCAGCAATATCTACAAACTGTTTGTCCGTCGGTCCCTACTGCAGCAAATTATCTGGACGATATTGTGATCTCCGGAAATACGGAAGACGAACATTTGGCCAATCTCAGAACATTATTTCAGGTCTTAGACAAAATGGTCTTCGCTTGCGGAAGGACAAATGTGTGTTTCTTGCTCGGGACTTGCCGTACCTGATACATGTAATCAATGCCCAAGGCATACATCCTAGTCCCACGCACCTTCGTGCCATACAAGAGTTGCTTTCGCCGCAGAATTTGAAGCAGCTACAGAGTTTGCTGGGAAAAATTAGGTATTATAACAGATATATTCTGCATGCCTCTTCCATTTCAGATCCGCTTCATCGCTTACGCCTGTACTTCCAGGTACAGCGCAGAAATTCATTCGCTGGTCTATTTTCCTCTCGCAGTACCGCTACGATATTTTGTATCGGTCCACTGCTAAGCACAGAAACGCCGATGCGTTGTCGCACTTGCCTGTTGCTGAGGATAGGGCATTTGATTCCTCCGAACTTGCTTTCATGTTCATTGATGCGGAAACCGATGACGTGGTAGGATCGTTTCCGATTGATTTTAATCGAGTAGCTACAGCCACAGCTGCCGACCTTGTCCTTGCTCCCGTTCTGCGTTATGTTTTTATGCATTGGCCTTTGCCAAGGCACGGATCGGGGACCCGTTGGTTCGCCGATTTTTTGCTCACAAGGAGAGACTTTTTGTAATACGTGCTGTTTTGCTGTGCCGTTCTGATAATGATCAGTCCAGTGTCGTGGTACCACGTTCGTTGCAGCCCTCTGTCTTACAGCTTCTCCACCAAGGACATTGGGATATAGTGAGAACGAAACAACTTGCTCTTCAGCACTGTACTTGGTTCGGAGTTGATGCCGCGATGACGAATATGTGCTCTTCTTGCATGGTGTGTGGCGAACAACACTCAGCACCACCGCGGAAATTCTTTGCATGGCCGTTTTCACCAGAGTCGAACGGTGCCGCTGAACGATTCGTCAGGACTTTCAAGTCACAGATGTTGAAGTTGAAAGAGTTGCATTCTCGGGAGGACGCGTTACTGCTCTTTTTGTCCTCGTATCGCTCTCAGCCCCGAGATGGTCGCTCGCCGTCTGAGTTGCTCCACGGTCGCCCTCATCGAACCTTGATTTCTTTGCTGCATCCGCCACATCAGGTTCCTGTGCAGCGGCAGACACCTGTCTTTGCTCCAGGCGACGTTGTCTACTATCGCCACTACCGAGGTTCACGGTTTTGGCTCGAAGGGCGCATTCTTCGCTGCCTCGGACGCGCTATGTATCTCCGCCGCCGCCGCCGCCTCCGCCTGTTCTCCCTCCGGCGACGCCCGAAGTGGATGCGTGGCTGCAACCGCCGGGCGCCTCCCTGGGTCACGCGCAGCCGATCTCTTCTCGTGACCAGCTGTCCTCCGACATGGAACTCTTGCACGCTCCGGACCATATGTCGTCTTCGCCTGTCCGGTGCCCCGGCCCGATGGAGGTCGACCCTTCGGTCCCTGCTGGTATAGGCTTTCATGTAAAAATAAAGTTATTGAGATATCTTAGCACGTCTTTTTTTAAATTTAAAAACTGTGGTGTCACCGCCAGACACCACACTTGCTAGGTGGTAGCCTTTAAGTCGGCCGCGGTCCGGTAGTATACGTCGGACCCGCGTGTCGCCACTATCAGTGATTGCAGACCGAGCGCCGCCACACGGCAGGTCTAGAGAGACTTCCTAGCACTCGCTCCAGTTTTACAGCCGACTTTGCTAGCGATGGTTCACTGACTTCTACGTTCACGTTATTTGGTACGACCTAGCAAGGCGCCATTATCAGTTATTATTGATTGTAATTCATGTACCGTCAATACATCCGCTTTTCTCACTTGTAATTCCCTTGTCATGTTCCAGACCTCACGCCAGCCTGCGTGAGCTAAAACGCGTGCATTTCGGCTTCCTTTAGTTATAGGGGTTGGTTCTCCTGCCAACCACAACAACACGGATTTCGCTAATTGTAAGTCTTCGATCAGAGCGCATAAGTCGCGAACTTTCACTACATTTTCATTTATGTTTAGGTGAAATGATGTCTGAATCTTGGATCATCTTCATATGTTTCTCAGCCATTTTTAAATCTGTTGAAACAGACAAAAACGTTTGACTGGCTCACACAATTACCTCCAAAAGCTGTTTTTAATAGTTTGTGAGTCTGAAAAGCTGATGTCCCAGTTTTAGGACAAAATGTCACGCAAACTCGTTGCTCCGTTTTTACGTCCATTTTCACGCATTCAGGATCCGCCAACAAGCCATAACAGAGCCGCACTCCACCAGCTGCCACAACGTACTGAATAAAGGAAACCCATTTTCCTGTCAGAGGGCTTTCAAGGACTAGGCAGTGATTCACTCACCACCCTCCGTGTACCTACTACCCTCCAAACCTGTAATCAGTAGCGGATCCATTCTTAAAACTTTCCAATCACACCTTGTAGTTTCTATACCCGTGGCCTGCTTACAACAACTTTTAACTTCACACTTGAGGTTTCATGTAGTACGTCTCACTGCTTCTTGTATATATAATCAATAATGGATTCACGAAATGTATGTCTTTGAAAGATGTAGAGTTAATGTTTCGCTGTCCACTGACTGTAAGCCTGCTCTTCGGGTACTTCTTGGTAAACTTGTGTCATCAGAATGTGTCACATTCTTTGATAAATCGTTCATTTCTCTTGAAAATTGATTTATGGTCAAGATCAGGAGAAGTTAAGCAATATATACTGAGTGGTACCAAATTTAATATTTCTCAGCTCTGAGTTTTGCTTTATAGCTGTTATATCATTTGATAATCGGAAATTATCTTAATGTAATTAACGTGTGACGCCATCTGTACAAGTAGAATGACACCATCATAACGAGCGGTAGCGTTCTCGCTTCCCACGCCCGGGTTCCCGGCTTCGATTTCCGGCGGGGTCACGGAATTTCTCTGTCTCGTTATGGCTGGGTGTTGTGTGATGTTCTTAGGTTAGTTAGGTTTAAGTAGTTCTAAGTTCTAGGGGACTGATGACCATAGATGTTAAGTCCCATAGTGCTCAGAGCCATTTGAACACGATCATAATGGTGCTAGTAGCATGCCTTGATCTACACAATCAAAGGCTTTAGCAAGATTACAGAAAGTGTTATAACGGTAAGTTTCTGTTTGTTTGACAGTACTAAGACAGCATTTTTGATAAGAAAAACTGGGGAGGACAGACAATTAACCAGGAGTACTACAAATGGTTCCTTGAGCGTTTGCGCGAAGAGGTGCGGAAGAACAAAGGCCTGCATCGGGGGAAGACAGAAGGTGGGTGCTGCACCATGACTATGCTTAGGCTCATTGTGCCTTCTCCACTGTTGGATTTCTGACCAAATTCAAAATTCCTGTGCTTCCACAGCCGCCATATTCCCGTGATTCGGCCCCTGCAGACTTCTATCTGTTTCCTATACTGAAATTTTCACTTAAAGGGATGCCGTTTGACTCTATTGAAGACATCCAGGCAATTACGGAGAGCGTCCTCAACATACTTTAGTAAAAAAATTCCAGGAATGTTTGCAGAAGTGGAAACACCGTTGGAGTCGGTGTGTTCAATAAAAATGGAGTTATTTTCAAGGGGATGCATCACAGTAGCATGTATATAGCACCACTGTACAATTACAAGTCTATTCTTAAAACCTTCCAATCACAACACGTATGTTCTCGTTTGGTATTTGACATATAGCAGCACAGGTTTCTTGAGAATGCAGAGACAGATGCCAAAATCGATGGTCCGCGAGCCTTTGAAAACCGATACAATAATAACCGTAACATAATTCTGTGTGACAGAGAAAACGGAATTAACTGTAACGTAGATGTAAAGTGAGAGCAAATCGTGCAAATAGTGGCAGCTGTTTCAGTTTAACGAGCGAGCGCCGTGGAACACAACAAAATGCAAGACAGACATTTAACTAGTGGCATTCTCAACGACAGCAATTATGTTTCTACGATAAATATTGGACCATATATCAAAACGAAGTATTTCTTGCGTAGGATCTGCAGAGAGAGAAAATGCTACGAGGAAAATTGCCAAAATGAGATGTAAGACTTCTCAAAAAATTAGCCAAAAAGTATGTTATGAACACTAATTGAAAAAACAAAAATTAATTCTTGAGCACCACTATTATTAGTCTACATCAACCAGGGGTGCGGTGTATTAATACTGACACAGCATAGTGCAAATAGTGATCATAGAAAAAGAAAACCTCCTGTTTACACTTCAGTGACAAATGTCATACGATACCTGCTAATATCGTGTCGGACCTCCTTTTGCGAGACGTAATGCAGTAGCTCGATGTGGAATTGACTCAACAGTTCTCTGGAAGTGTCCATGCAAAAATATTTAATCATGTTGCTTCTATAGCAGTCCATAACTGCCAAACTGTTTCACCTGCAGGATTATGTTTGTGAATTGACTTCTCGGGTACGGCCCATAAATGTTCGATGGGACTGATGCCGGCAGGTCTGGATGACGAAATCGTTCACTCGATGTGTCCAGAACGTTCATCAAAACAATCGTGAAGAATTGTGACCGGTGAAATGGCGCATTGACCTGTATAAAATTCCAACGTTCTTTGGGAACATTTAATTTCGTGAATGGCAGCAAATGGTCTCCAAGTAGACGAACGTTAATATTTCATACATGAATATATGAAGATGATATCTGTTCATTCGGACATATCTTCATATAGATAAGGCTTTCCTGCCAATAATCCTCGTCAGCGCGGATGCACTCAGATTGCTCAAACACTTACGAGAATCGGTAGATTGGCTGCCGCGAGTAATGAGTATAGTGGGTACGGCCACAACAAACGTAGTGTGTGGACAGTAAGACGGCAGTGTGGGTGTCGTGGGGGGCGTCTCAGAGGTAAGTCCCTGCAGTCGCACTATCCTCTGTGTCCTCGATGGCTCAGTCCTACAGAGCGTCTGCCACGTTAGCGACAGTCTTTAAACCGCGAGGGGGCTTCGGTCTGAAGTAGGCTTGACTTCCCGAATGCAGAACGGGTCAGTAAACAGCTACGATACCAATCGATCGGCACTACTTAAGTAGTCTATACAAAGGTGTAACAACAGTCTGCGAAATATGGAAACATAAACGACACTTAAACATTGATAAGCAACGCATACAGCGGAAGGAGACCTCAGCGCTATCTAACAAGTGCTATCTTTCAAGTGTTTGAATTATCTGCGAGAATAAATTTTCAAAATACTTTCAGCCCGCCAGGCACAACGAACTCAGAGACATATGTAAGGTAGCAGCACAGCAGATCGAGAGAGGCGCAGATGTCGTTGGAATTAGGAATACGTAATTGCTATTTATTTTATCACTTCAACACTAATGAACTCTGAATCACATGCTAATATTTCATAAGTAATTATCATGCTGTATTTGGTAAGAGGAAGCCTACTGTAGGACTTTGATTTCACCAGGGAAGTGGGCGAAGCAAATCAGCTGCTGACAAACTGCATCCTCAGCTAGGTCAGCAGCCCGAGGTTGACAGGAATCTGTCAGGAATGTGTAATTCGCTGTACCCACCCAAAACAGAAGTGACGTCATGCCGTGACGCTGACAGTGCTTTGGCTGCTTGGAGTCTGTTGCCTGTACACCCACTCCCCTCCCTCACACCTTCTCAATACAGCAAAGTTGGCAGTGTTCCTTGGTGAAGACAAGGACTGCACACAGATAGGTTCCAGCTTCAGTTCTTGATAATAAATAGCACAAAAGAGGGCAGTGCAGATGTCAGTGGCCAGGTGAAATGTATAAAATAAATGTATGTGTATAAAGGAATGTATAAATGTATAAAGGAAATGTAAAAAATAAACCACAGGATAAATAACAGAAAGATAACAGTGACCCACAACTGTAATTCCGTTGTGGTTACCGATACAGTATATTTAATTTAGAACAGTAAAAAGTGCTCATCATAAAATTAATCGAATTACGTCGTGCAAACGTGCCGTTTAGAGGAACGTGGCATCTTCTCCCTGATGGTGTATGTTAATTTTCAACTTATTAAGTTTAATAACAAATTAAGTTTCTTTTAAAATGCGTTATGGATTGACGCATAACGTTTCTCTCACGTTCCTATAGTCGATAATTTATCGGCCACACAGACAGTATCGTTTCTAGGTCTGAAGGGGAGTTGGAGCAAATGACCAGAGCACTAAAGGAGCCTGCCAGGAAATTTGGGCTAAACATAAACAAAAAAGACCCAAGACAGAGTACCTCGTTATCACACGTGGTCAAAGCCAGACTGCTGGCCATCTAAAATCGATGCACGTGGGAGTACAGTCTTACTAGACAGTGCATCAATTTAAATACCTAAGGGAACTTTTCACTGACACCTTGTTACGTGATGCAGAGATTAATGCCACAATACAAGCAGGAAACCAATCTTATCACGTCCTCGCAAAACGCGTTCGGTCCACATATCTCTTCAAGCAGTTAAAGATTCGAATATACAGAACCTTGATCCAGCCTGTTGTTCTATATTGCTGTGAGACATGGAGTACCGGGAAACAAGATTTCCATAAGTTTCTAATTTTTGAGAGAAAAGTGTTTCAAAGATCTTCCGTCCAGTTCTGGATGCAGGCAAGGGAGAATGGGGGATCAGTCAAAAGTAACAGCTTGAGGAAGTATACCAACAGCCCAACATAGCGGGATCTGTGAAAGCTAAACGAATACAGTGGGCCGGCCATGTGTCCATAATGGAGGATTACAGATGGCCTCGGATGCTCCTGGCTTTCACACCTACAGGAAAGAGACCCCCAGGGAGACCCGAGAAGCGTTGGAGGTATGGCCTCCATGAATATTTCAACCAGACATCAATAGATTTGGACGGACGGTGGATAGCAGCAATGAACAGAATACTTGTAGCAGCGGATAGTCCACTGTGCCTGATCATGTAGAAGAAGAAGACAGAGAGTATCCCACTACGTAAATAATTCCCCACAGCTTTGTCCAGCACTCGCAATAAATCTACCGATCACTTTCAGAATTCAAAAAACTTTCTTTTGGACTGGTGGTATTTCGCATCGTGCAGCAATGTAGCACTCTTCGTACTGTCTTCATTGACTACTAATTTATTTAGGTATAATTTTGTCAAGAGTTATTAGGAACTCTACGATTTTGAAACGGTACAGTAAGCTTTCAGAATTTTCCGAATGGTCTTTCTAAGGTAGGAAATTGTTGCTAATATTACTGTATCAGCTGCTACGTGAATTGATCCACGTGTCTTAATCACAGCGCGAGGTGTATTAAAGTACGAACTATCTCACTTCTCTTTAATATTATTAACCAATATTCCATGAATATCTTCACCTGCAGCCTAACTGTAGGATGAGATAACACGCCAAGACTTAATTGAAAACAACTCATATCCTACCGCCTTTGAAATACATGTATCGAATCTGTTAGCTTTGGTACCAAATATGAATAACAATTTCCTCAATTCTTGCTCACAGCAGTCTGGAGTTGAATTACATTTTCAGTGTTAATTAGTCGCCTCATATTCTCCCCTGGGCTTCTGAGGAAAGCTTTTAAAAGTCTTCCTATTTCTGCTCCTTATCTCCAGGTACATACAACTTACTCAGAAATCCAAGAGCCAATAAATCTCACTGATATAATTTGTACAAAAAAGTGTTTGGTTTTAATTCACGAGATTAATTTTCGAGTCTCCTTCACGAATTTTTGTGTTTAATTTAACGATGGTACTTCAACGAACAATCACGTCTTCTGAGTGCTTCACATTTTCTTTTTGTCAGCAGTTTAATTGTCGCCAGGTAACAGGACGGACGCCGGTCGAAACTGTACATATATTTTAGAAAAAACATGCAATTGCAGGGAATCATCTGCTCAATATACTATTAATTTTGCTCTTTACTTGGGGGATAGTAGAGAACAAGAGAATAATTTCCTCATACAAACGCTGAAGAGAGTAATTTAGATGGTTCTGAATAAATCGTCATGTCATTGTTATACGGTACTCATGGATCAATTCACTCTTGTCGCCCATAAAAAATGCGATACCTAACAAAATTTAAACATTTATCTAAAATTTATTGAACAGTACAGGCAGATTCAAGTTATTTTTAAGTTAATGAAATAGTGCAAAAATTAAATAGAATACATTTTGGCTTTGTTCAGTCTGCAATATTTAATGTTCAAGAAATGCAACCACCTTTACTATATTCTGCCAGTCTTTAAGGAATATAATTTAGGCCTTTCATTTTAGATATAAGATTTAGATACATTTTAAGATTCGGACGAGAGTTCTATCAGTCCTACATAATTTGTACTAATGGCAAAGTGAACCTATAGGCAAGTTAAACTTTTACAATACATTCATAAGAACACCGAATAAATGCTGGTGTATGCATATTTAATAACATACTTTGTCTAACTGGGATGGTGCGAATCAGTGTGATGAATTCAGTGGGTGCTAAACAGCCATGGTGTCAGCATTTATATGCCACACACATTGCTCATCTTCCAGTACCAATTGCTGCGGAGAGTAACATTAGCAGTATATACCTTTATATGTGGAAATAACATCAATTCAGGACTGGAATCCATAGGAACTGGAGATACTTTAGCCTCACATCCACACCGGGAAATGTAATGTTGAAGACTATTAAACGACTGGTGCTTTGTTCTCTTTTCGCATCTACCACCTTCCTTTTATTCGGTCTTGTCACCCTGACACAAAGGGAACCACTTCATGTTCCCCTATTCTCTTGCTACAGTTCTATCGAACACGTAAGTGGACAGTAAACCACAAAGTATCTATGCTCTGATAGGAAACGTCAATATTCGGCTCAAAATATAGCTTAAAATAATTATTAACAAATAAAGCTCAATTACCGGTAAAGCATATTTTATGAACAACTGAAAATTACTAATGATATAAAGATCTGGTTCAAATGGCTCTGAGCACTATGGAACTTTTAAGTCTAAGATCATCAGTCCGCTAGAACTTAGAACTACTTAAACCTAGCAAACCTAAGGACAACACACACATCCATGCCCGAAGCAGGGTTCGAACCTGAGACCGTAGCGGACGCACTGCTCCTGACTGAAGTGCCTAGAACCGCTTGGCCCCAATGGCCGGCATAAAGATCTGGTTTTAACACTGTATGAATGACACGATCTTCAGGTTTGATCTTGCAAAGTTTATATGAAGGTGCCTGTTTGTTCAGATTTGCATTGAAGACGCGACATGTTTCAGCGTCTTTTTGTAGCCATTACGAACCGTGCGGCTCTCTTCCTGGTTGTGATTCAGTGGCAACGGGAAAGCAGAGTTATTGTCTTGAAAGAGAGGACAGAAATACGGACACACAAGAAACACATTAACACATCTGATACTCTGTAGATAAACAAATGGCATTCCGAGAGAGCTACCTGCCATCCATGGACGGTAAAAATAGAGGTACCGCGTGGATTTGCAGGGAATCGCGTACAGTTCTTCCAACAAAATAGTGTGAATCTCAGATAATGGTAATGGATGTGGACAGCGATCACGCCCCCTTCTCCGCATAGTAGATCACAAGTACTCAATAATATTGAGATCTGGTTATATGGAGACCAGGGCGATGCGAAGACTCATACTTGTGGCCACTAAACCAGCCCTCGAATATACGACCTGTGTGGAAAAGCGGCTGTCTACCTGGAAGATAGCAGTGCCATTTTGGAACACCCGTTGTACTATGAGGTGATCAAGATCAGGAAAAATTGTCACTTAAATGTTGACAGTAACCCCAGCTTGCAGAGACCAAGTGTCTGCCGGAATACCAAGATATTTCTGTCCCAAGCATTCCCGAACCCCTGCCATGTTTCGCTCTTGAGACGTGAACTCGGCCAACTAAATGTCTTTATTCCATTAGCTACATATGATAACATATTTTATGATTTCAACACCACGTTTTCCTTTTATAGGCATTTGTTAGTTGGTTTTGGATTCCAGCTCACTGGGTAACATACGGCTTATAAAGGTCAGATAGTGTTGCTTTAGTGCTTAGAGGGTTCGCCAGTGGGACATTCTGTTCTGCAGTGGCTTCTGCCGCTGTCGTCTTGTTTATTTTATTGCCAATCACCGTTCATCACGATCATTCAAAACAGTCTTTCGTCCGTTCTGGTGCTTAAAGGATGACATCCTAAGCTTCCCCCGTGTGCGGTATGAATCTTCGAGCGGAACCTATTAAATCAACAAACATTTCGATTACACAATACGAGATGAAAAATTTTCCCACTTTCGAAAGCACTGGGCTTCTACTTAATGCACGCACAATTACACAGCACACTATTCAGACCGCCACTGAGATTTGCAACGCAATGACAACATTGCAAACATGCCGTTCGTGATCAAATACAACAGTGCAGAATGCCGGTTTGGCTATCCGTGTTTGTGTTGAAGCATGCATTTCTGCCTTTGTTTCAATTTTTGTGCCGCCCATGCTGCTTGAACGTTCTTAGGGTTGCAGAGGTGACAACTAGATGATGCAAATGTTCTGAGGCAAGAAACAGGACTGTTCTCACACGAACCTGCCATTTTCAGAGAGCTAAACCGTTGCTCGAAACCACGTCAGGTGTGCCCATAAACACGATTTGCCATCCAGTGCAGACAAACTTTACATTTTCGATCAGTTGATGGTCACTAGCTATGATACGTGTTATGTGAACAGTTTTAACCGCGATGTCCTCAAGAGTATGGGAGGCTATCGTGTTCGTTTGCATAGAGACTGCCTGCTAAGACCACATCAGAGGTTTTGGGAGGAAGCGAGAAACTGATGCTTCCATATACTGAGAGACCAGTTTAAATAAATTTTGTAATGACGTCATCATCAGCATCATCATCATTAAAGACTAATTATGCCTTTCAGCGTTCAATCTGGAACATAGTCCCCCATATAAATGTCCTCAATGATCCCCTATTCAGTGCTAACATTGGTGCCTCTTCTGATGTTAAACTGTTGTAACCGCAGAAAAGCCAAGTCTTAATGCAGTTGTTCTCAGACGATACACCAGAAATCATACGGGGAGATAGAGTTAACAGGGGACGCCAGGCGTGTCAGAGGGGTCACAAGAGATAACGACGCAGCCAGATAGCCGAGGCGGCGGTCCAAGCGGCCAGGCAGCTGCGCGTGATAAGCAAGGAAGCAGACTCAGCTATTAAGATAAACAGGGCGCTCTGGGCAGGTCCCTTAATAAGCAATAACTTGCAGTATCAACACTCTTGGCTAGAGGGAGAAGTCTGGGAGCGGAGAGAGAAAGAAAGAGGGCCCTAGGTGGGGACCGCACTACGTCATGAGGAGCCAATGAAGGGCTCAGGACGCAGTGCGTGACCATATAGGGAGAGGCCCCTCTACCCCTCCACCCAGCTTCTGAAGAAAAGTACTGAAGTTAATACTAAAACAATCCCTAATAAGGAAAAGTTGCACTCGACGCTATGTCATGCCAAGCGCTGGCGGGGTCGAAGGGGAAGAGCTAACAAAACTCGGAGGCACGCCGCTCCGGGGATCTCTCTCTCTCTCGGGTTTAGGCAGCGACGGTAGTCAGCGTGAGTAGCAGCCGACTTGGGCTGAGGGCGGGCTGCAGGCAGACAGTTGGAGATAGTCGCCGATGAGCGTTTAGGCAGCGACCGCGGGACTCTGACGTAGGGTGCTAGTGTGGGCAGCAAAGTGCTGGAAAGTTCTATCAGGCAGCCAGAACGGTGGAAGTCAGTCACCGTCTCTGTAATGGGCTTGGCTATTCTGTAGGTACAATCACTACGCAGTTAGGGTGATCTGTATTCTTTATGAATAAATTAGAACTTTTATAAAGTCCATACGAGTTTACTTCTACCAACATCCTAGCCTTGTACCTTCACACCAGGGAATTTAACATCTTAGCCAGATCAAAAGTCTCCCTCTCAATTAGGTCAACCGGCTAATTCCCGTTTACGATCCGTGTCGCTCAATCCCTCGCAAAACCCACGCTTGGGACGCGACATAAATAAAAGTTTTGGTGCCAGGTGTGGGGTACCACAAAGGCATATAGGCAAAAAGGAGATAGGAGCCAGTAGATTTTGCTACAGCGACTGTGGCAATTAGCAGGAAGTTGTGGCGACTCGCAACTTTCAGCATTAGTAGCCCCACCACGACAGAGTCCAGAGAAGTAGTCCTAGCGGGTGCAGGGCAACGCAGGATAGCGGCAGCACGACGCGGAGCGACGAGGCACAGAGGTGCCTAAGCAGCCAGCGTTCGAGACCGGGGGTCCGGGCCGAGCAGCGGCAGCAGCCGTAGCAGCGGCAGCCGAGGCGAGCGACGGGGTCGGCACAACCCAGCAGAGCGGCGGCCGACGCATCGCGGCAGCGCGGAACAGCGCGGGCATAGACAGCACAGAGACAGCGCGGAGCAGCGCGGCACAACGCGGGACAACGCGGATCAGCGGAACAGACGGCGCACCACAAGAGAAGCGGTACATATAAAATTATATTAAGAATTTTGTATCTTGTATTGTAAAGTGCTAACATAGTTAAGTTGGTAAGATGGCCCAAACTAACAAAGTTCCGTCAGCCTCCAGTAGCGGTAAGATATCAGTGAAAGAAGCCTTGTGTATAGTTCCAAAAGTGTTCGAAGGAAATAAGAGAGATCTTAGGGAGTTTATTGAAAATGTAGACGCTGCATTTGAACTTGTGAAACCGGAGGAACACGAAACGTTACTGAAGTTTGTTAAAGCCAAAATAACCGGAGAGGCCAGATCGAGGCTGCAAGTAAGGGAACGCACGGGGACATGGCAGGAAGTAAAACATGTTCTAGAGGAAAATTATGCGAGTAAGCGTACCATTGACTACTACGCGTGCAAGATATTTCAATCGAGACAGGGACAAGGAGAGCCAATTGCGACATGGGCAAGCCGAATAGATGAAATGCAAAGGGATTTCAGGGAAGCAGTAAGCAGAGTTACGGCTAGGGAGAACTTAAAGGGCGCAATAGAACTGGTTGATTCACTAGGAAGAGCATGCTTTATACAAGGGTTAAGCAATGATAGAATACAGACGATAGTAAGAAGTAGAGGCGATGAAATCACGCTAGCAGCGGCCGTGGAACTAGCATTGCAAGAAGAAAGTGCAATACTGTCAATGAAAGAGCGGGGACTAGCCCCAAGAGTAACTTTCAACCGGGGAAAGGAAACGGTGAAGAATACCAGAGATATTAGAGATTTGAAATGTTTCAATTGTGGATTGAGAGGGCACATGGCAAGCAAGTGTAGAAAGAATAGGCCAGAGGGAAGAGTACGGATAATGACGGGCAAAGAGTTTACGAATTTTTGTTACGGGTGCGACAAGCCAGGACATACAGACGCGGAATGCCGGGTAAGATTAAGAAAAATTAAGCCGATAGATACAAGAGACTTTAGAGGAAATCATAGGGAAGCTGATGGAGGGTTACGAGAGTGGAGGTGCCCACAATGTAATCTACCAGGGAACTGTGGAGGTCCGTGTACGAGGGTAAAAGACGTTGCTTGTTTCAAGTGTAAGCGGCCGGGACATTACGCGAAAGATTGTCACGCAGGGCCCTGGCACGCATGGAGAAAAGGCAGGGTGCCAGTATCGAGCAAAACCGGTAAAGTGGTGCAGCGAAACTAAGAGGCGGAAAGGCCAGACAGTCGGGCCTTGTTGCGATAGGTAAACCCTCAGTTAGGGTAATCGACTGTGCAACAGAAAATGACGTTTTGGTTTTATACTGCATAGAATTAAAAAGATATTTGAAGTTGCTAATAGACACTGGAGCACAGTTGTGTCTGCTCAAGAGAATTAGTATTCCGATAAATAGTACACTTGCAATTAATGAAGCGGAAAGGCTTCGGCTAAAAGGTGTAACCAGCGAGGCCGTCAGCACAATAGGTACGGTACAGGTACACTTAAGTGTGGACGGTTCTGAGCAAGTAGGGCAAAAATTTCACGTGTACGGGAGAGGATTAGATATTCCGTACGACGGACTGATAGGCAGAAATTTCTTGACAGAGCATAGAGTTAAGTTAGACTATGCAGGTAAAATAGTGAGACTAAAAGGGCGAGATATACCCTTAGTAGTAGAGGAAGAGCCAAAGGGACATGAGAACGAACAAGATTCAGAAGTAGGCGGGGAAATAGGGCCCCGAGAGGAAAAAATAATGTTATTAAAGGTGGAAGGAAATGTAAAAAGGGGAATCGAAAAGGAAATTATTCCTAGGCAGGAGATTGCACAAGGGGTACATGTACCTGAAGCGTTAGTAAAAGTGCGAAATGGGAAATGCGTAGTAAGTGCATTAAACTTGTCAGAAGACAGAGTGCAGTTAGGAAACGTCAGGTTAATGACGGAAGAATTAGAAAAAGTAGGGAAAATACGCGAAGTAAAATGTTGTACTAATGTCATAGGAAAGACAGAAAGTCGTACTAGTGTGTTGCGAAGGCAATTAAGAATGGATCATTTGAACGCTGAAGAGAAAAGCGCTCTAGCAGAGGTTTGCGCGGAATACGGAGATGTATTTCATCTACCAGGGGACAACCTGTCCTATACTTCCGCAGTGAAGCACAGAATACCGATTGCACCGGAACACGCGGGAAAGGTAGTAAACGCTAGACCGTACAGGATCCCGGAAGCGCAAAAGGAAGTGCTAAGGGAGCAAATAGAGCAGATGCTAAGAGATGACATAATTGTCGAGAGTAAGAGCGCTTGGAACGCACCGTTACTGTTAGTTCCAAAGAAGCTAGACGCTAGTGGCAAACAGAAATGGAGAATCGTAGTGGACTACAGACGATTAAATGATATCACTGTAGGCGATGCATTTCCACTACCGAATATCTCCGAGATACTGGATCAGTTAGGGCAAGCTAAGTACTTCTCGACGCTTGACCTCGCAAGCGGGTACCATCAAATATTGACGGACGAGAAGGACAGAGAGAAAACGGCATTTAGCTCAAACTATCAGCATTACGAATACAAACGAATGCCGATGGGACTGAAGGGAGCCCCAGGATGTTTTCAGAGACTGATGAATACAGTCTTGGCAGGTTTACAAGGAGTGAAATGCTTTGTATATCTAGACGACATAGTATGCTATGGGGAAAACCTGCAGGAGCATAACGAAAAGCTCCGGGAAATATTTGACAGGTTGCGAGAGCACAATTTGAAGCTGCAACCAGACAAGTGTGAATTCCTGAGGAAGGAAGTAATCTTCCTAGGTCATTGCATCACTGACAAAGGAATATCACCAGATATGGCGAAGGTGGAGAAGGTGAAGTTCTTCCCACAGCCAAAGACAACTAAGGAACTAAAAGGGTTTCTCGGATTGATAGGTTACTACCGCCGTTTCATTGCTAACTTCAGCAAGATTGCGAAACCTCTCCATGAGCTCTTAAAAAAGGGAGTGGAGTACCGATGGAGCGAACGTCAGAACAATGCGTTCGAAGAACTAAAAGAGAAATTAATAAACCCTCCGTTACTTCAGTACCCTGACTTTACGAAACCGTTCATCATTACAACGGATGCGAGTAACGCAGCCTTGGGTGCAGTGTTATCGCAAGGTAAGAAGATTGGCGAAGACTTGCCCATCGCATATGCATCCAGAGCATTGAACAAAGCCGAACTAAATTATAGCACAACGGAAAAAGAGTTGTTGGCTATAGTTTACGCAGTAAAACAGTTCAGACCATATGTATATGGCAGAAAGTTCACTGTAGTGACAGACCATAAGCCACTAACGTGGATATTTAGTGTCAAAGATCCGAGTTCGAGACTCCTGAAGTGGAGACTGAAACTCGAGGAGTATGATTATGAAGTAATATACAAGCCAGGAAAGTTAAATAGTAATGCGGATGCGCTGAGTAGAATAAGGCATGAAGGGAAGGAAGAGATAGATGCGAAGCAGAAGGTGGAGACGGAGATCTCGGCAGCAAAAGCAAATGGGGAAGAAAGTTCCGTAAACGTGCGGCAAGCACAAGTGTCGAGTGAAATAGAACAGGAAACGGATAGTGGTGAGGAAATTAGTCCCGAAGAAAAAGAAAATATACTAAAGGAAATGCATGACAATCCCTTGGGAGGTCACCAAGGAATGCACAGGACACTCGAAAGAATTAAAGCATACAAGCAGTGGCGCGGAATGAAGCGTGACATTGAAAATTACATTAGGAAATGCCCATCGTGTCCAAAGAATTAAAACACGCAAATGAAAACTAGGATGCCCTTAGAAATTACAGACACAGCAGAAACAGTATTCGGAAAGTGTGCGATGGATATAGTGGGTCCACTAGATGTATCTAATACAGGAAAAAGGTACATGTTAACATTCCAAGACGATCTGAGTAAATTTACCTTAGCAATCCCAATTGACAAACAAGATGCCGAAACAGTAGCTGAGGCATTTGTGGAAAACGTAGTATTAAGGTATGGAATTCCATCAGTATTATTAACAGATCAAGGGTCTAACTTTCTGAGTGTTGTATTTAAAAGTGTATGTAAATTGTTGAAGGTAAAGCGTATAAATACTACAGCGTACCACCCTGAATCAAATGGTGCACTAGAAAGAAGTCATAGAACTATTGTAGAGTATCTCAGACACTTTGTAACAGGAGATCAAAGTTCTTGGGACAAATGGGTACCGTATGCAATTTTTGTGTTCAACACTACACCACACAGCAGCACAGGATACACACCATTTGAATTACTATACGGAAGAAAGGTTAACATACCAGGAGTACTGCAGCAAGAAACACAGCAGGTAAGTTACAATTATGAAATGTATGTAAATAAACTAAGAGCGAGAATGCAGGAAGCCCACAGAGTGGCCAGAGACTCGATTATAAGAAGTAAGAAAATCAGTAAGGAACAGTATGACATGAAACAAAATCCAAAAAACTTCAAGGTAGGAGATAAAGTATTACTGCACGATGAGTCGGTGAGACGGGGTAGATCTCGGAAATTAGATTCACAATGGAGAGGTCCATTTGAGGTAGTAAAAGTGGAAGGTCCTAACGTAGTAATAAAAGTTAAAAGAAATAAGGGAACAAAAGTACATGCCAACAGGCTGAAACAATTCTTTTAAATTTCAGGTATGGCACTCAAGTGGCAGGTCGTGAAATTCGTCATAGTGATAACAGCATACTACATCACTGCATCAGAGCATGCAACAAATGAGTACCAAGTGACGCCATTTCCGAGTTCATCAGGACTATATTACGATAATAGAGGACAGGTAGAAATATACAGTACCACATGGAGAATAGTCACATACGTAAATCTAGATATAATAACAGAAAGGTTTCAGAATGCAGAGAGGTATGGTAGGGCAGCGGTACAAAGGTGCCGAGAAACACTAACACAACTAAATGTAGGATTAATAGAATGCAGGGTACTAGACCAACAAGTAACCCATCATGTGGAAAAAATCACAGGATTGCAACTTTTAGTACAGCAGCTAACGAAACACGAGACCAGAAGGAAGAGAGGAGTATTCAACTTCGTCGGGCAGGTAAGTAAAATACTGTTCGGGACGTTGGACGAAGCAGATGCAGCATACTATAAGGAAAGAATAGACGCTATGGAGAAAAACTCAGAAGGGTTGTTGAGGCTAACAAAGGAACAGGTGGCAGTGGTAAGAGCCACATTGGCGGGAGTAAACAGGACGGTATATACACTAGAGTCAAATGAGCACGTTCAGAAGACAGGTATGCAAAGACTAGAACGATTCATGAAGGAATACGTGAAGGAAACCGATATAGGGTTTAAACGTGTAGCGTCCTTCGCCACAGTAACAGAGCAAGTATTACAACTATCGGCAGTGTTTGGTCAGATCGAAGAGGAATACGAACAAATGATAAATGCCATTGTAAATGCTCAGAAGGGAATACTACAGCCTCATATAATTAATCCAGTCCAAATTGTAAAATACCTAAGTTTAATACGGGAAGAACTAAAAGATGTAAAGTTTCCTGTTCCTCTTACGGAGTCCTCAGGTTATCTATTGTTAAGAATAATTGATTTAGATGTTTTCATCTCGGGTAGCATACTAGGATATGTAATTAATATTCCATTAATAGATAATAACAATTTCAATTTGTATAGAGTACTCCCACTACCAAAAGAAATTCCAAACATGAAAGGTAAATATGTGTACATACAGCCAGAGAAAGAATTCTTACTAATAGATGAATCCAAAAGGCAGTACGCGAAACTTTCTGCGGAGGAACTAAAATGTAAGGAGCTAAGTAAAAATAGGAGACTGTGCAAACAAGCATTCGCCTTGCTGTCAACATTCGACCACGAAGAGTGCGAAGCCAAATTGTTGCAACCGGTAAGAGAAATTCCGGAAGATTGTGTGCGAAAAATAGTCGCACTGAATCAGAGCCTTTGGACTCATCTAAACAGTAACGAATGGCTATATGTAGCACCGAAGGAAGAAGGCTTAACAGTATTGTGTGGAAGGGAACCACCAAAGGACCTAGTAATAAAAGGGGTAGGAAAAATTAGTTTTTACGGTAAATGTAAGGGGTATGGCACTAGAGTGTTCATACAAACAGATAGAGTGATTCAGAGTAATGTGACGAAGAAAGACATAGTTCCGCAGATCAATCTAGAATTCGATTGTTGCGTGGTAAACAAGGAAAAAAGGAATGTCTCAACGTTAGCATTAGATTTGCCATTGGACCAGGTAATAACACAGTTAGACGACTTGAAAGTCGCAGGAAAAAGACTGGATGATGTCCAGAAGATGGTAGAGAGACAAGAGGAGGAAATGAAGTACTCCAGGTACTTCACACATTACTCCATAACTACGTATGTAGCCATATCAATAGTTATTCTAATCATAATAACATGCTGTTGTAAAAACTGTAAATGTTGTAAAGACTGTTTTAAAAGTATATGGAAATATTTTGAAGACAGTGATTGTTGTGGAAAAGTATGTATAAGAAATACCATAGTGAACCAATACCCAGAGACTAGTTCAGCTAGAAGACACAGTAATAAAGAAACTGAAGAGATAGTAATTTATGAAAGATGTGGAAAAGACCAAGGTGATACGGTCGCTTTCAGAAACAGACGTTAAATAACTGTATTTGAAATATGTAATTGAAATGTAACTGTATTTGAAATGTGTAATTGAAATGTAACTGTATTTGAAATGTAATTCTAATTGAAATGTGAATGTATGTATCAATGAAAGTGTCTTTTGATTTTAATGCAAATGCTTTTGACATAACTGAATGTTAGGCATGTATAATGTAATTGTATTATTGTGTGTTTAATGAATTTGACTTTACTAAATGAAAATGAAAAATATAACATATCAGATGCTAATGTAATAAACAAATCTGTAAAGCATGTAATAGAAAAAAAAAGTCACAATTGACGCTACTCTGAGGAGTAACGCCAATTTCCCTGGCGGGGGAGGTGTTGTAACCGCAGAAAAGCCAAGTCTAAATGCAGTTGTTCTCAGACGATACACCAGAAATCATACGGGGAGATAGAGTTAACAGGGGACGCCAGGCGTGTCAGAGGGGTCACAAAAGATAACGACGCAGCCAGATAGCTGAGGCGGCGGTCCAAGCGGCCAGGCAGCTGCGCGTGATAAGCAAGGAAGCAGACTCAGCTATTAAGATAAACAGGGCGCTCTGGGCAGGTCCCTTAATAAGCAATAACTTGCAGTATCAACACTCTTGGCTAGAGGGAGAAGTCTGGGAGCGGAGAGAGAAAGAAAGAGGGCCCTAGGTGGGGACCGCACTACGTCATGAGGAGCCAATGAAGGGCTCAGGACGCAGTGCGTGACCATATAGGGAGAGGCCCCTCTACCCCTCCACCCAGCTTCTGAAGAAAAGTACTGAAGTTAATACTAAAACAATCCCTTATAAGGAAAAGTTGCACTCGACGCTACGTCATGCCAAGCGCTGGCGGGGTCGAAGGGGAAGAGCTAACAAAACTCGGAGGCACGCCGCTCCGGGGATCTCTCTCTCTCGGGTTTAGGCAGCGACGGTAGTCAGCGTGAGTAGCAGCCGACTTGGGCTGAGGGCGGGCTGCAGGCAGACAGTTGGAGATAGTCGCCGATGAGCGTTTAGGCAGCGACCGCGGGACTCTGACGTAGGGTGCTAGTGTGGGCAGCAAAGTGCTGGAAAGTTCTATCAGGCAGCCAGAACGGTGGAAGTCAGTCACCGTCTCTGTAATGGGCTTGGCTATTCTGTAGGTACAATCACTACGCAGTTAGGGTGATCTGTATTCTTTATGAATAAATTAGAACTTTTATAACGTCCATACGAGTTTACTTCTACCAACATCCTAGCCTTGTACCTTCACACCAGGGAATTTAACATCTTAGCCAGATCAAAAGTCTCCCTCTCAATTAGGTCAACCGGCTAATTCCTGTTTACGAACCGTGTCGCTCAATCCCTCGCAAAACCCACGCTTGGGACGCGACAGAACTTTGGACAACTTAGGCAACGGCCATGGCGCAGTGGTAACACCGAATCCCGTCACATCACCGAAGTTAAGCGCTGTCGGGCTGGGATGGGTGACCATCCGGTCTGCCGAACCTGCGACCGTAGCGGTCACGCGGTTCCAGACTGTAGCGCCTAGAACCGCTCGGCCACCTCGCCCCCCCCCCACCCACACACACACACATACACACACACACACACACACACACACACACACACACACACACACACACACACACACACACAAACGCTCGCAGGCACGCGCGCACCCACGACCACAGTACGGTACGTTGAGAGATGTAGCAGAGAAGGTGAGGTGGGTACCCACCTGGGTATCAGGTGTCGGCGTGACTGCAGTAGCGCCGCTGAATGCCGCCGACGCTCGCTCCGTGTCGGTAAAAAAAAAGCCCATGCTCTGCTACTCCTGCAAGAGGCGCGACCGTTGAGTTTTCCTCGTGTGAAAATGGCACATTTGTCTGTAATCATTTGTGGCTGGCGTGTGTCTTCAGTTACGCAGGCGGGTTGTTGTTTAGTGTCTAAGCACAAACCCAGGGAGCCTCTGAGAAGAGCGTTGTAGGGAAACCGAGTAGATTAGTTTAGTTTAGATTAGATTAGATTAATACTTGTTCCATACGACACTTCGTAATGATGTGGAACGTGTGAGGTTAATGAAAGATGTCTGTACAAGATATTACATTACACAAAATATTGCATGACACTAATGCTTAATTTATATCTAAAAATTCAGCCAATGAGTAGAAGGAGTTGTCATCTAGAAATTCTTTTAATTTATTTTGAAATGTTGGTTGACTATCTGTCAGGCTTTTGATGCTGTTTGGTAGGTGACCAAAGACTTTTGTGGCAGCATAATTTACCCCCTTCTGTGCCAAAGTCAGATTTAACCCTGCATAGTGAAGATCATCCTTTCTCCTGGTGTTATAGCTATGCACACTGCTATTACTTTTGAACTGGGCTGGATTATTAACAACAAATTTCATAAGTGAATATACACTCCTAGAAATTGAAATAAGGACACCGTGAATTCATTGTCCCAGGAAGGGGAAACTTTATTGACACATTCCTGGGGTCAGATGCATCACATGATCACACTGACAGAACCACAGGCACATAGACACAGGCAACAGAGCATGCACAATGTCGGCACTAGTACAGTGTATATCCACCTTTCGCAGCAATGCAGGCTGCTATTCTCCCATGGAGACGATCGTAGAGATGCTGGATGTAGTCCTATGGAACGGCTTGCCATGCCATTTCCACCTGGCGCGTCAGTTGGACCAGCGTTCGTGCTGGACGTGCAGACCGCGTGAGACGACGCTTCATCCAGTCCCAAACATGCTCAATGGGGGACAGATCCGGAGATCTTGCTGGCCATGGTAGTTGACTTACACCTTCTAGAGCACGTTGGGTGGCACGGGATACATGCGGACGTGCATTGTCCTGTTGGAACAGCGAGTTACCTTGCCGGTCTAGGAATGGTAGAACGATGGGTTCGATGACGGTTTGGATGTACCATGCACTATTGAGTGTCCCCTCGACTATCACCAGAGGTGTACGGCCAGTGTAGGAGATCGCTCCCCACACCATGATGCCGGGTGTTGGCCCTGTGTGCCTCGGTCGTATGCAGTCCTGATTGTGGCGCTCACCTGCACGGCGCCAAACACGCATACGACCATCATTGGCACCAAGGCAGAAGCGACTCTCATCGCTGAAGACGACACGTCTCCATTCGTCCCTCCATTCACGCCTGTCGCGACACCACTGGAGGCGGGCTGCACGATGTTGGGGCGTGAGCGGAAGACGGCCTAACGGTGTGCGAGACCGTAGCCCAGCTTCATGGAGACGGTTGCGAATGGTCCTCGCCGAAACCCCAGGAGCAACAGTGTCCCTAATTTGCTGGGAAGTGGCGGTGTGGTCCCCTACGGCACTGCGTAGGATCCTACGGTCTTGGCGTGCATCTGTGCGTCGCTGCGGTCCGGTCCCAGGACGACGGGCACGTGCGCCTTCCGCCGACCACTGGCGAAAACATCGATGTACTGTGGAGACCTCACGCCCCACGTGTTGAGCAATTCGGCGGTACGTCCACCCGGCCTCCCGCATGCCCAGTATACGCCCTCGCTCAAAGTCCGTCAACTGCACATACGGTTCACGTCCACGCTGTCGCGGCATGCTACCAGTGTTAAAGACTGCGATGGAGCTCCGCATGCCACGGCAAACTGGCTGACACTGACGGCGGCGGTGCACAAATGCTGCGCAGCTAGCGCCATTCGACGGCCAACACCGCGGTTCCTGGTGTGTCCGCTGTGCCGTGCGTGTGATCATTGCTTGTACAGTCCTCTCGCAGTGTCCGGAGCAAGTATGGTGGGTCTGACACACCGGTGTCAATGTGTTCTTTTTTCCATTTCCAGGAGTGTATATACTGTGAGGTTACTGTGAGGATCCCTAGATCCTTAAATAGTTGTCTGCAGGATGACTGTGGGTGGGCTCCAGCAATTATTCTGATTACACGTTTTTGAGCAATGAATACTTTTCTACTCAACGATGATTTACCCCAGAATATGATACCATACGAAAGCAGTGAATGAAAGTAGGCATAGTGAGCTAATTTACTGAGATTCTTATCACCAAAATTTGCAATAACCCTAATAGCATACGTAGCCGAACTCAGACGTTTCAGCAGACCATCAATGTGTTGCTTCCAGTTTAACCTCTCATCAATGGCCATACCTAAAAATATTGAAAATTCTCCCTTAGCTACAGACGTCTGTTCAAAGTCTACATTTATTACTGGAGTTGTGCCAGTCAGTCGTCGTACCGGCCGTGCACCGGGCATCACACCCCTGGCAAAAAGTACTGGTCGGTGTGGCGAGGCCGGTTGTATAAAATACCGCTTTGAAGAAAAGAATCTACATTCCACTCAACGAGACAGAAGACTGATTCATAGAGTTCCATTTGTTGGCACAGTCATTTTTATCGCACAAATACAAACGGTTGCGGGCCTCAGTGGCCACCTTCAGAAGATACAATAGAAAAAAATAACAGAGCTTGAATTAAGACCTTAAAGCACGTACAATTTATTTACTAGTTATTCATCTTTTGAATCTGCAGCTCTTGTCCTTTCTTTCCCCATTTGCAGTTAAATTATAGGATATGGGTTCTGCCTTTTTACAAACACATTATTTTCTCTTTTTACCCAAACATGTTTCAGCACCTCTTTGCCATCATCTGTATATGGTTTTGAAGGACCACTTCTGGGTTAATTTTGAACGCCGACGGAGTTCGGAAATGAAAGAACACAGTGCAAACCGCGTTTTGAGAAGTAAAAAGGTGTTTATAAAGAAAGAAACTACACAAAGTTCATTAATATGTGTGTGCAGTGTCCTTGGAACCTAAACGAAGAAGGACCGATCTCAACAAAAGACGACAAACTATCAGTGCAGGACACCATACAGTTGGTCTTGCAAAACCATATAATGTAAAATCGCGTTTTCAGTAAACAATAATCCACTGCTGATGGTACAGAGGTGGTGAAACATGTTTACGTAAAAAGAAAAAAAAATAGTGTATTTGCAAAAAGGTGGTACTCAAATTATATAATTTACTACGTCTACTTGTGGGTTAAGTAGTATGCATTTACACTACATGTGGATCACACCTACGAGCGGCATTTTGTGAACAAACGTCCATACGCTGTGGAACTGAATGTTCCAGTGCATTTGAGAACACAGTGGGATCAAAAACTCGCTGGGATGGATACCACACCTCCTGGAGTGTGGCAGCTATCCCGACACTTCACCAGGGAAAAACACTGCACCCCAACGCTACAGGGACCGGACGGCCCCGCCTGCTTCGCGGAGCAGAAGGCGGAGCTCATGGCCACCACACCAGCAGCGTCTTTCACACCGAACCTGGCTCCCTCCGACCCAGCGTTCACACTTGAAACTGACCAGGTGCTTACACAGCCTGTAGCCCAGCCTGTGCGCACCGAAATCAGACGCACAACAACAAACGAAATCACATGGGCAATTATGCACTCTACATCTAGGAAAGCTACGGGTCACGATGGCATTCAGAACCGCGTTTTGCAGGAACTCACGGTCAACGCCATAGAATATATCACCTGCATTACGAATGCCATACTCAAACACCAATACTTCCCGGCCTTTTGGAAGACGGCCAAGGTCTTGACGCTCAGCAAGCCAGGGAAAGACCACTCCCTCCCACAAAATTACCGACCCATCAGCCTGTTGAGCGCGCTCAGTAAGATCGTTAAGAAGGTGGTTCTAAAACGATTCACTCAGTTTTGCATTGACAATGACACCCTGGGCCCGGAGCAACAACTACTGAGAGTCGTAGAATACATAACACACCGCTACAACACGAACAAAGCAACTGGGTCAGTGTTCCTTGACATCGAGAAAGCTTTCGATCGTCTCTGGCACAATGGCCTCATCCGCAAACCCACGGCCGCTGGGTTCCCCGACGGACTCGCATGCCTCGCACACTCATACCTCACCAACAGAAGTTTCAACACTGACATTCAGGGTAAACAATCGACACAACATATTATCCAAGCAGGGGTACCCCAAGGAAGCATTCTAGGGCCCCTCTTGTTTAATCGCTACATCAATGATATTCCAACGACACAATACACGACGGTTGCCATCTACACGGATGACACGACCATCCTTACGCAAGACTGCAAACCGTCAAACATTAGTAGCAGACTACAGGCAGCACTCAGAACTGTCGAACCTTGGAGAACTGGCGTATTAAAGTAAACCTCGACAAGTGCGAGGCAGTTCTGTTCACTCGCAGGCCGAAATTACTGCGCAAACACCAAAATGCAGACCAGTAACACTACATGGAAGTCCAATACGCTTCTCTGCGAAAGTCAGATACGTCAGTGATTGGCTAGACCGGAAGCTCACATGGGGGGACCACATATAATACATGACCAACAGAGCAAACGCGAGGCTCAGACAACTCTATCCTATGCTCAACAGGAATAGTACTCTGAATATGAGGGTGTCTAGGACATTATAAATGACACTGATTAGACCCCTGATGACATACGCAGCTCTTGTCTGAGGATACGCAGGGTCGATACACCTGGACCGCCTTCAGAAAAAACAGAACAAGATATTACGTATCATAAGCAATGCTCCCTGATACACACGGACAGCGGACTTTCACCGAGAATACCGACTGGAGACTCTCCAGGAGTTATTCAAAAAACGCGTCACGCGACTGTACAAGAAATCAAGTCACTCGAACAATCCTCGCATCCTACACCTGGGCAACTGCAATCACAACCATAGATGGAAACACAAGCGCCCAAAAACACTCCTTAGGGACTAACCATCTATGGTAACTTCGTAACTACGCAAACGACACAGTGAGGCGAGCCCCTGCACTTCAGCCACTGACTAGCTTGCTAGCTGAGCCTCTGCCATGAGGCAATCGCGGGGAAGCCATACACGACACACAAACAAACTCCCAACACATATCACACTGCCAGTTCCTTCGAGAACCATCGAACTGCCAAACCTACAACGACATGGCTATGTCACAGGAGCAGCAGCAGCAGCAGCAGCTGCAGCCCCAGGAGACATCGTCGGCCCAGCAGCAGCAGCGCTCACCTCCCCGAGAGGACTGATCATTCTATGACAATCTGGCATCGCTTCTATGGTAGATACCCAACCGCTAACACAACCTTACCTTGCACGATCTGTCGCAGATAGCAAGAAACCGCTGCTGCCCTTACTACCCAACTTGACACTGTCGCAAAGGAGTTTTTTCCCTTGGCACTTCTTTCCCTCTGCCCTTAAAACCGCCCTTCTTTCAAGCTTGACTCTGTCCAGCTTTTTCGACCACTTCTATCATCCAGATGCACCCGTATTAGTGGGTAACCCTTCCCAGACGTACGGATAACATCGCAGTTCCTCGATCCTGCGATCTCCTCGATTCTAAATACTAACAATGCAGAGGTGAAAGCAGACCTTTTGAGTTGGTCACCATGCTCGCGCGAGCGTGGAGGGTCTCACACCGAAAGGCTTATCAGAAGCTCACAGCAGCTCATAATTAGTTTCTAAATCACAAAGTCTATTTCAAAAAAAAAGAAAAAAGAAAAAAAGGATTGTTGATCTACCCATTAATGGTAAATGCCAGCCAATAAGTTATCACATCAGATTTATTTAACAAAGACAACTTCCAAATCAGTTTTGCTTCACTAGAGCCCGGAGATAACGATACTGGAATTCAAGAGAACCTTGTGCTACAAAGTGCCACAAATAAAACACCACAAATAAAGCACGCAGCTAGCACAACCAAGACTGGAACTATACTACAAAGAATCCTAACAACGTTCCTCTACATATTCCGAAAGGTAAAATTCACACACTCCACACAAGAAGTGAAAAATTTCAAGTAGAAAGCAAAGCCCATTACGAGTATTATTAGGTACCAAATGAATAAACTTGTCAAGGCAGTTGACATTCAGCTTTAAAAAGATAGCAAGACTAAGGTTATTTCAAATTCAGATTATTTACCACTGATCCTAAGACTTCATAACAGCCCTTATAAACCGTAGTACAGAAAACCATTTGCGGAAGCAGATCCATTATTTTACTTAGAGTAACGTCTATACTAACAAATAAAAATCCTTTGTTACTCACCCCGTAAGTCTTCTGATTATAATCGTATTTCAAATAAAGGACTAAAATTATGTATTCATTTCAACATGCCACCCTCTGTCTAAGACGCCATTTCAGTCTGATTCTTCCTTGTTTACGTTCTGTACTGAGTGTTTAAGATGCCTCCGATAATCTTGAGTCCCGCCGACTATGAAGTACAGGCTGTTATAAGATTTCTTAGTGATAAGGCCTAAAAGCGATCGATATTCATCGGGAGATCTGTGCACTTGAAGGAGGGAACATGAGTGATGGAATGATAAGAAAGTGGGTGAGAGCATTTAAAGATGGCCGCACAAATGTGCATGATGAACAACGGAGTGAGAGTCCTTCGATCGTTAATGAAAGTTTGGTGCAGGAAGTGGACAATAAGGTGAGAGAAAACAGACGCTGTACGATTTCCTCCTTGCGGGTTGACTTTCCTAATGTTTCTCGTAGTGTTTTTATGGCATTGTGACTGAGCACTTGAATTACCGAAAATTGTGGGCATGTTGAGTACCGAAAAGGTTGACCGATGTACACGAAACCAAACGTTTAGACAGTGCATAGACTTTCCTTGAACGGTCCGCATGTGGCGAATCAGACTAAAGATCACATCACAACTCTAGATCATCCTCCGTACAGCCCCAATCTTGTCAAAATTGTTTAAATGGCTCTGAGCACTACGGGACTTATCTTCTGAGGTCATCAGTCCCCTAGAACTTAGAACTACTTAAACCTATCTAACTTAAGGACATCACACACATCCATCCCCGAGGCACGATACGAACCTGCGATCGTAGCGCTCGCGCGGTTGTAGTCCGTACCGCCTAGAACCGCTCGGCCACTCCCGCCGGCTGACGAAGTCAAAACAGTGGTGATGCAGTGGTTAACAAGTCAGGCGGCAGACTTGTATGAGGAGGGTATTCAAAAACTGGAACAACGTTATGACAAGTTCCTCAATATTGACGGACATTATGTAGAAAAATAGATTAAGGTACAGGCTTTCATGTCAAAATAAAGTTATTGAGATATCTTAGCAATTTCAAAACGGTACTTACTTAATAAACACTCCTCGTATATAATCAGGGTGGTCCATTGATCGTGACCGGGCCAAATATCTCACGAAATAAGCGTCAAACGACAAAACTACAAAGAACGAAACTCGTCTAGCTTGAAGGGGGAAACCAGACGGCGCTATGGTTGGCCCGCTAGATGGCACTGCCATAGGTCTAACGGATATCAACTGCGTTTTTTAAAAATAGGAACCCCTAATTTTTTATTAAACATTCGTGTATTACGTAAAGAAATAAGAATGTTTTAGTTGGACCACTTCTTTCGCTTTGTGATAGATGACGCTGTAATAGTCACAAACATATGGCTCACAATTTTAGACGAACAGTTGGTAACAGGTAGGTTTTTAAAATTAAAATACAGAACGTAGGTACGTTTGAACATTTTATTTTGGTTGTTCCAATGTGATGCATGTAAATTTGTGAATTTATCATTTCTGAAACGCATGCTCTTACAGCGTGATTACCTGTAAATACCACATTATTGCAATAACTGCTCAAAATGATGTCCGTCAACCTCAATCCATTTGGCAATACGTGTAACGATATTCCTCTCAACAGCTAGTAGTTTGCCTTCCGTAATGTTCGCACATGCATTGACAATGCGCTGACGCATGTTGTCAGGCGTTGTCTGTGGATCACGATAGCAATTATCCTTCAACTTTCTCCACAGAAAGAAATCTGGGGACGTCAGATCCGGTGAACGTGCGGGTCATGGTATGGTGCTTCGACGACCAATCCACCTGTCATGAAATATGCTATTCAATACCGCTTCAACCCCACGCGTGCTATGTGCCGGTCATCCATCATGTTGGAAGTACATCGCCATTCTGTCATGCAGTGAAACATCTTGTAGTAACGTCGGTACAACATTACGTAGTAAATCAGCATACATTGCATCATGTAGATTGCCATCGATAAAATGAGGGCCAATTATCCTTTCTCCCATAATGCCGTACCATACATTAACCCGCCAATGTCGCTGATGTCCCACTTGTCGCAGCCATTGTGGATTTTCCGTTGCCCAGTAGTGCATATCATGCCGGTTTACGTTACCGCTGTTGGTGAATGACGCTTCGTAGCTAAATAGAACGCGTGCAAAAATCTGTTATCGTCGCGTAATTTCTCTCGTGCCCAGTGGCAGAACTGTACACGACGTTCAAATTCGTCGCTGTGCAATTCTTGGCGCATAGAAATATGGTATGGGTGCAATCGATGATGATGTAGCATTCTCAACACCGACGTTTTTGAGATTCCCGATTCTAGCGCTATTTGTCTGCTACTGATGTGCGGATTAGCCACAACAGCAGCTAAAACACTTACTTGGGCATCATCATTTGTTGCAGATCGTGGTTGACGTTTCACATGTGGCTGAACACTTCCTGTTTCCTTATATTACGTAAATATACGGCGAACGGTCCAGTCACTTGGATGATGTCGTCCAGGATACCTAGCAGCACACATAGCACACACCAGTTGGCCATTTGGATCACAATACCCATACATCAACACGATATCGACCTTTTCCGCAATTGGTAAACGGTCCATTTTAACATAGGTAGTGCAATACGAAGCAAATACCGTCCGCACTGGCGGAATGTTACGTGATGCCACGTACTTATACGTTTGTGACTATTACAGCGCCATCTATCACAAAGCAAAAAAAGTGGTCCAACTAAAACATTCATCTTTCTTTACGTACTACACGAATATGTAATAAAATATGGGAGTTCCTATTAAAAAAACGGATTTGTGATCCGTTTGACCTATGGCAGCGCCGGCCGGGGTGGACGAGCGGTTCTAGGCACTACAGTCTGGAACCGCGCCACTGTTACGGTCGCAGGTTCGAATCCTATCTCGGGCATGGATGTGTGTGATGTCCTTAGTTTAGTTAGGTTTAAGTAATTCTAAGTTCTCGGAGACTGATGACCTTAGAAGTTATGTCCCATAGTGATTAGAGCCATCGGAACCATTTGGACCTATGGCAACGCCATCTAGCGGACCAACCATAGCGCCATCTGGTTTCCCCCTTCAAGCTAGACGAGTTTCTTTCTTTGTAGTTTTTTCGTTTGACGCTTATTTCGTGAGATATTTGGTCCGGTAACTATCAATGGACCACCCTGCATGTAACGGTGACACTCACTTGTAGAAGTGCATAAAACCAAGTTATTTCTTTTTAGAAATCTTTACACCCATTCTGAAAGTAATCTGTTAACAGTAGTTGAGATGGGCTTCTCAACAGTAGCACCAGATTTTCTTATTAAAAATGCTGTCTTAGTACTGTCAAACTAACAGAAAGTTACTATCTTAACACTTTCTGTAATCTTGCTAAGGCCTTTGATTGTGTAGATCAAGGCATGCTACTAGGATCATTATGATGGTGTAATTCTACTTGTACAGATGGCGTCACACGTTAATTACATTAAGATAATTTCCGATTATCAAATGATATGTCAGCTATAAAGCGATATTGAGAGTTGAGAAATATTAAATTTGGTACCACTGAATATATATTGCTTAACTTCTCCTGATCTTGACCATAAATCAAATTTCAAGGGAAATGAACGATTTTTCAAAAAATGTGAAGGATTCTGATGACACAAGTTTACCAAGAAGTACCCGAAGAGCAGGCTTACAGTCAGCGGACAGCGAAACATTAACTCTAGATCTTTCAAAGACATACATTTCGTGAATCCATTATTGCTTATATATACAAGAAGCAGTGACACATACTACTTGAAACTTCGTGTAAAGTTAGACGTTGTTCTAAGCAGGCCACGAGTACAGAAACTACGAGGTGTGATTGGAATGTTTTAAGAATAGATCCGGTACCGATTACTGGTTTGGAGGGTAGGTAGACCTGCGGGTGGGTGAGTGAGTAGTTGTCTTGTCCTTGAATGCCCTCTGTTCTAAAAATGGGAAATCAGCTTTTGAGACTTACGAACTATTAAAAACAGCTTTTGGAGATAATTGTGTGAGCCAGTCAAATGTTGTTATCTGTTTCAACAGATTTAAAAATGGCTGCGAAAAAATGGAAGATGAACCACGGTTCAGACATCCTTCCACCTCAAAAACAAACGAAAATGTTGTGAAAGTTCGCGACTTAATGCACTCTGATCATAGACTTACAATTAGAGAGATGCCTGATGAACTTAATTTAAATTTCTATGCAGGTCAGTCAATTTTAATGGATTAACTGAACATGCGTCGGGTGTCTCCAAAATTCATTCGGGAAATGTGGTCAATTGACCAGAGACGATACCGACTTGAAGTGCGATAGGCACTGATTAATCGGGATAAAAATGAGCTATATTTTTTAATTAGGGTAATTACAATTGAAGAATCGTTGGTGTACGGATATGGTCCTGAAACCAAGGTGCAGTCTGCGCAGTGGAAGACTCCAAGTTCATCACGACCGAAAAAAAAAACACGGCAAAGTTGGGCGAAGGCAAAGACGGCGTTGGTGATTTTCTCCGATTCTACCAATATTGTTTATCATAAATTTACCCCTGGAGGACAGATAATTAACCAGGAGTACTACAAATGTGACCATGAGCGTTTGCGCGTAAAGGTGCGGAAGAAGAAAAGGCCTGCATTTTTGAAAGACTTGAGTTGGCTGCTGCACGATGACAATGCTCTGGCTCATTGTGCCTTCTCCACTGTTGGATTTCTGACCAAATCCAAAATTACTGTGCTTCCACAATCGCCACAACACCTGATTTTACCCCTGCAGACTTCTATCTGTTTCCTAAACAGATATTTTCACTGAAAGGGAAGCAGTTTGGCTGTATTGAATGTAGACGAGATGTGGCTCAAATTCAAAGATATAGTAGCAACAGCAATTGAGATATTCATACCTCATAAATTGGTAAGAGATGGAACGGATCCCCCGTGGTACACAAAAAAGGTCCGAACTCTGTTGCAGAGGCAACGGAAAAAGCATGCGAAGTTCAGAAGAACGCGAAACCCCGAAGATGGGCTAAAATTTACAGACGCGCGAAATTTGGCACGTACTTCGATGCGAGATGCCTTTAATAGGTTCCACAACGAAACATTGTCTCTAAATTTGGTAGAAAATCCGAAGAAATTCTGGTCGTATGTAAAGTACACAAGCGGCAAGACGCAGTCAATACCTTCGCTGCGCAGTGCCGATGGTACTGTTATCGACGACTGTGCCGCTAAAGCGGAGTTATTGAACGCAGTTTTCCGAAATTCCTTCACCAGGGAAGACGAATGGAATATTCCAGAATTTGAAACACGAACATCTGCTAGCATGAGTTACTTAGAAGTACATACCTTAGGGGTTGCGAAGCAACTCAAATCGCTTAATACGGGCAAGTCTTCAGGTCCAGATTGTATACCGATTAGGTTCCTTTCAGATTACGCTGATACTGTAGCTCCCTACTTAGAAATCATATACAACCGCTCGCTCACCGATAGATCTGTACCTACAGATTGGAAAATTGCGCAGGTCGCACCAGTGTTCAAGAAGGGTAGTAGGAGTAATCCATTTAACTACAGACCTATATCATTGACGTCGGTTTGCAGTAGGGTTTTGGAGCATATACTGTATTCAAACATTATGAATCACCTCGAAGGGAACGATCTATTGACACGTAATCGGCATGGCTTCAGAAAACATCGCTCTTGTGCAACGCAGCTAGCTCTTTATTCGCACGAAGTAATGGCCGCTATCGACAGGGGATCTCAAGTTGATTCCGTATTTCTAGATTTCCGGAAAGCTTTTGACACCGTTCCTCACAAGCGACTTCTAATCAAGCTGCGGAGGTATGAGGTATCGTCTCAGTTGTGCGACTGGATTCGTGATTTCCTGTCAGGAAGGTCGCAGTTCGTAGTAATAGACGGCAAATCATCTAGTAAAACTGAAGTGATATCAGGTGTTCCCCAGGGAAGCGTCCTGGGACCTCTGCTGTTCCTGATCTATATAAATGACCTGGGTGACAATCTGAGCAGTTCTCTTAGATTGTTCGCAGATGATGCTGTAATTTACCGTCTAGTAAGGTCATCCGAAGACCAGTATCAGTTGCAAAGCGATTTAGAAAATATTGCTGTATGGTGTGTCAGGTGGCAGTTGACGCTAAATAAACGAAAAGTGTGAGATGATCCAGATGAGTTCCAAAAGAAATCCGTTGAAATTCGATTACTCGATAAATAGTACAATTCTCAAGGCTGTCAATTCAACTAAGTACCTGGGTGTTAAAATTACGAACAACTTCAGTTGTAAGGACCACATAGATAATATTGTCAGGAAGGCGAGCCAAAGGTTGCGTTTCATTGGCAGGACACTTAGAAGATGCAACAAGTCCACTAAAGAGACAGCTTACACTACACTCGTTCGTCCTCTGTTAGAATATTGCTGCGCGGTGTGGGATCCTTACCAGGTGGGATTGACGGAGGACATCGAAAGGGTGCAAAAAAGGGCAGCTCGTTTTGTATTATCACGTTATAGGGAAGAGAGTGTGGCAGATATGATACACGCGTTGGGATGGAAGTCATTACAGCATAGACGTTTTTCGTCGCGGCGAGACCTTTTTACGAAATTTCAGTCACCAACGTTCTCTTCCGAATGCGAAAATATTTTGTTGAGCCCAACCTACATAGGTAGGAATGATCATCAAAATAAAATAAGAGAAATCAGAGCTCGAACAGAAAGGTTTAGGTGTTCGTTTTTCCCGCTCGCTGTTCGGGAGTGGAATAGTAGAGAGATAGTATGATTGTGGTTCGATGAACCCTCTGCCAAGCACTTAAATGTGAATTGTAGAGTAGTCATGTAGATGTAAACATAGATCCAGGCCAATACGGAGAGCGTCCTTACCATACTTTAGTAAAAAATTTCCAGGAATGTTTCCAGAAGTGGAAACACCGTTGGAGTCGGTGTGTTCAGCAAGAAGGGGATTATGTTGAAGGAGATGCATCACAGTAGCATGTAAGTACCACCACTGTACAATTACAAGTCCATTCTTAACACTTTCCGATCACAACTCGTATATTCTCATTATTCTGTGCAGAGACAGATGCCAAAATCGATGGTTCATGAGCCTTTGAAAACCGATACAATAATAACCGTAACATAATTCTGTGTGACAGTGAAAACGTGCAAATAGTGGCAAATGTTTCAGTTTAACGAGTGCGCGCCGTGGAACACGACAAAATGCAAGACAGACATTTAACTAGTGGCATTCTCAACGACAGCAATTATGTTTCTACGGTTAGTATTGGACCCTATATCAAAATGAAATATTTCTTGCGTAGGATCTGAAAGACGAGAGAAAATCCTACGTGGAAAATTGCCAAAATGAGATGTAAGACTTCTCAAAAAATTAGCCAAAAAGCATGTTATGAACACTTACTTGAAAAAACAAAAATTAATTCTTGAGCACCACTTTTATTAGTCTACATCAACCAGGGGTGCGGTGTATTAATACTGACACAGCATAGTACAAATAGTGATCATAGAAAAAGAAAACCTCCTGTTTACACTTCAGTGACAAATGTCATACGATACCTGCTAATATTGTGTCGGACCTCCTTTTGCGAGACGTAATGCAGTAGCTCGATGTGGTATTGACTCAACAGTTCGCTGGAAGTCCCATGCAAAAATATTTTATCATGTTGCTTCTATAGCAGTCCATAACTGCCAAACTGTTTCACCTGCAGGATTATGTTTGTGAATTGACCTCTCGGGTACGGCCCATAAGTGTTCGATGGGACTGATGCCGGTACATCTGGGTGACGAAATCGTTCACTCGATTTGTCCAGAACGTTCATCAAAACAATCGTGAAGAATTGTGACCGGTGAAATGGCGCATTGACCTGTATAAAATTCCAACGTTCTTTGGGAACATTTAATTTCGTGAATGGCAGCACATGGTCTCCAAGTAGACGAACGTTAATATTTCATACATCAATATATGAAGATGATATCTGTTCATTCGGACATGTCTTCATATAGATAAGGCTTACCGGCCGATAATCCTCGTCACCGCGGATGCACTCTGATGGCTCAAACAGTTACGAGAATCGGTAGATTGGCTGCCGCGAGTAATGAGTATAGCGGGTACGGCCACAACAAACGTAGTGTGTGGACAGTAAGATGGCAGTGTGGGTGTCGTGGGGGGCGTCTCAGAGGTAAGTCCCTGCAGTCGCACTATCCTCTGTGTCCTCCATGGCTCAGTCCTACAGAGCGTCTGCCACGTTAGCGACAGTCTTTAAACCGATAGGGGGCTTCGGTCTGAAGTAGGCTTGACTTCCCGAATGCAGAACGGGTCAGTAAACAGCTACGATACCAATCGATCGGCACTACTTAAGTAGTCTATACAAAGGTGTAATAATAGGCTTCGAAATATGGAAATATAAACTACACTTAAACATTGATAAGCAACGCATACAGCGGAAGGAGACCTCAGCGCTATCTAACAAGCGCAATCTTTCAAGTGTTTGAAATATTTGGGAGAATAAATTTTCAAAATACTTTCAGCCCGCCAGGCACAACCAACCCAGAGACATATGTAAGGTAGCAGAAGAGTAGATCGAGAGAAGCGCAGATGGCATTGGAATTAGGAATACGTAATTGCTATTCATTTTATCACTTCAACACTAATGAACTCTGGATGACATGCTAATATTTCATAAGTATTTATGAAGTTATATTTGGTAAGAGAGAGCCTACTGGAGCACTTCGATTTCACCAAGAAAGTGGGCGAAGCAAATCAGCTGCTGACAAGTTGCATCCTCAGCTAGGTCAGTAGCCCGAGGTTGTCAGGAATCTGTCAGGAATGTGTCAATCGCTGTACCCACCCGAAACAGAAGTGACGTCATGCCGAGACGCTGACAGTGCTCTGGCTGCTTGGAGTCTGTTGCTTGTACAACCACTCCCCTCCCCCACACCTACTCAAGACAGCAAAATTGGCAGTGTTCCTTGGTGAAGACAAGGAATGCACACAGATAGGTTCCAGCTTCAGTTCTTGATAATAAATAGCACAAAAATGAGGGCAGTGCAGATGTCACTGCAGAGGTGAAATGTATAAAATGAATGTATGTGTATAAAGTAAGGTATAAATGTATAAATGGAATGTATAAAATAAACCACAGGATAAATAACAGAAAGATAACAGTGACCCACAACTAAAATTCCGCTGTGGTTAGCGATACAGTATATTTAGAAGAGTAAAAAGTGCCCATCATAAAATTAATCGAATTACGACAAGCAAATGTGGCATCTTCTCCCTGATGGTGTATGTTAATTTTCAACTTATTGAGTTTAATAACAAAATTAAGTATTTTTAAATGCGTTATGGATTGACGCATAATGTTTGCCTCACGTTCCTATAGTCGATAATTTATCGGCCACACAGACAGCATCGTTTCTAGGTCTGAAGAGGAGTTGGAGGAAATGACCAGAGCGCTAAAGGAGCCTGCCAGAAAATTTAGGCTAAACATAAACATAAAAGACCCAACACAGAGTACCTCGTTATGACACGTGGTCAAACCCAGACTGCTGGTAATCTAAAATCGATGCAGGTGGGAGTACAGTCCTACAAGACAGTGCATCAATTTAAATACCTAGGGGAACTTTTCACTGACACCTTGTTACGTGATGCAGAGATCAATGCCAAAATACAAGCAGAAAACCAATCTTATCACGGCCTAGCACAACGCCTTCGGTCCACATATCTCTTCAAACAGTTAAAGATTCGAATATTCAAAACCCTGATCCAGCCTGTTGTTCTATATTGCTGTGAGACATGGAGTATCGGGAAACAGGACTTCCATAAGCTCCTAGTTTTTGAGAGAAAATTGTTTCAAAGATCTTCCGTCCAGTTCTGGATCCAGGCAAGGGAGAATGGGGGATCAGTCAAAACTAAGAGCTTGATGAAGTATACCAGCAGCCCAACATAGCGGGATCTGTGAAAGCAAAACGAGTACAGTGGGCCGGCCATGTAACCTGGGTGGAAAATCAAAGATGGCCTCGGAAGCTCCTGGATTTCACACCTACAGGAAAGAGACCACCAGGGAGACCCGAGAAGCGTTGTAGGGATGGCCTCCATGAATATTTCATCCAGACATCAATAGTTTTCGACGGATGGCGGATAGGAGCAATGAACAGAATATTTGTAGCAGCGTGTGGTCCACAGGGCCTTATCATGTAGAAGAAGAAGAAGAAGAAGAAGAAGACAGACAGACAGTATCCCACTACGTAAATATTTACGCACATCTTTGTCCTGCACTCGCAATCAATCTACCGATCACTTTCAGAACATAAAAAAATTTCTTTTGTATTGGTGGTATTTTGCATTGTGCATCAATGTAGTACTCTTGGTACTGTCTTCATTGCCGACTTATTTAGTTAGATATAATTTTGTCAAGAGTTATTAGGAACTCTACGCGTATGAAACGGTACAGTAAGCTATCAGAATTTCCCGAATGGATAAAACGCTAAGACTTAACTGAAAACAACTCATATCCTACCGTCTTTGAAATACATGTATCGAATCTGATAGCTTTGGTACTAAATAAGAATAACAATTTCCTCAATTCTTGTTCACAGCAGTCTGGAGTTCAATTACATTTTCAGTGTTAATTAGTCGCCTCATATTCTCCCCTGGACTTCTCAGGAAAGCGTTTAAAAGTCTTACTATGTGTGCTCCTTATCTCCAGGTACATACAACTTACTCAGAAATCCAAGAACCAATATAATTTGTACAAAAAAGTGTTCGGTTTTCAATCACGAGATTAATTTTCGAGTCTCCTTCACAAATTTTGGTGTGAAATTTAACGAGGGTACTTCAACGAACAATCACGTCTTCTGAGTGCTTCACATTTTCTTTTTGTCAGGCAGTTTAGTTGTTGAGAGGTAGCAAAAAGGACGCCGGTCCAAACTGTACATATATTTTAGTAAAACATGCAATTGCAGGGAATCAACTGCTCAATGTTGTATTAATTTACTCTGTACTTGGGGGATAATAGAGAACAAGAGAATAATTTCCTCATACAAACGCTGAAGAGAGTAATTTAGATGGTTCCGAATAAATCGTCATGTCATTGTTATACGGAAGTTAAGCACTAGGCCCCTCTATCTTTATGTAGATACTCCGCTAGCTCTTGTACTCATGGATCAATACACTCTTGTCGCCCATAAGAAATGCGATACCTAGCAAAATTTAAACATTTACCTGAAATTTGTTGAACATTACAGGCAGATTCAAGTTATTTATAAGTTAATGAAATAGTGCAAAAATTAAATAGAAAATATTTTGGCCTTGTTCAGTCTGCAATATTTAATGTTCAAGAAATTCAACCATCTGTACTATTTTCTGCCAGTCTTTAAGGAATATAATTTGTGCCTTTCATTGTCGATATAAGATTTAGATACATTTTAAGAATCGGACGCGATTTCTAGCAGTCCTACATGATTTGTACTAATGGTAGTGTGAACCTATAGACATGTTAAACTTTGACAATACATCCATAAAAACACCGAATAAATGCTGGTATATGCATATTTAAAAACATACTTTGCCTAAGCGGGATGGTGCGAATCAGTGTGATGAATTCAGTGGGTGCTAAACAGCATGGTGTCAGCATTTATATGCTATACACATTGCTCATTTTCCAGTACCAATTTCCGCGGAGAGTAATTTTAGCAGTCTATACCTTTATATGTGAAAACAACATCAATTCAGGACTGGAATCCATAGGAACTGGAGATACTTTAGCCTCACATTCACACCGGGAAATGTAGTGTTGAAGCCTATTAAACGACTGGTGCTTTGTTCTCTTTTCGCACCCACCACCTTTCGTTTCTGCGCTCTTGCCACCTTGACACAAAGAGAACCACTTCATTTTCCCCTATTCTCTTGCTACAGTTCTATCGACCACGTAAGTGGACATTAAACCACAAAGTATCTATGCCCTGATAAGAAACGTCAATATTCGGCTCAAAAGATAGCTTAAAATAATTATTAACAAATAAAATGCAATTTCAGTTTCAGGGAGAGCATAAGGGAGCATTTGACAGGAATGGGGGAAAGAAATACAGTAGCAGAAGAATGGGTAGCTTTGAGGGATGAAGTAGTGAAGGCAGCAGAGGATCAAGTAGGGCTAGTAGAATTCCTTGGGTAACAGAAGAAATATTGAATTTAATTGATGAAAGGAGAAAATATAAAAATGCAGTAAATGAAGCCGACAAAAAGGAATACAGACGTCTCAAAAATGAGATCGACAGGAAGTGCAAAATGGCTAAGCAGGGATGGCTAGTTGAACAAAGGTAAGAATGGAGAGGCTTATCTCACTAGGGATAAGATAGATACTGCCTACAGGAAAATTAAAGGGACATTTGGAGATAAGAGAACCACTTGTATGAACATCAAGAGCTCAGATGGAAACCCAGTTCTAAGCAAAGAAGGGAAAGCAGAAAGGTGGAAGGAGTATATAGAGGGTCTATACAAGGGCGATGTACTTGAGGACGATATTATGGAAATAGAAGAGGATGTAGATGAAGATGAAATGGGAGATACGATACTGCGTGAAGAGTTTGACAGAGCACTGAAAGACCTGAGTCGAAACAAGGCCCCAGGAGTAGACAACATTCCATTGGAACTACTGACGGTCTTGGGAGAGCCAGTCCTGACAAAAACTCTACCATCTGGTGAGCAAGATGAATGAGACAGGCGAAATACCCTCAGACTTCAAGAAGAATATAATAATTCCAATCCCAAAGAAAGCAGGTGCTGACAGATGTGAAAATTACTCAACTATCAGTTTAATAAGTCACAGTTGCAAAATACTAACGCGAATTCTTTACACACGAACGGAAAAAAAACTAGTACAAGCCGAACTCGGGGAAGATCAGTTGGGATTCCGTAGAAATGTTGGAACACGTGAGGAAATACTGACCCTACGACTTATCTTAGAAGCTAGATTAAGGAAGGGCAAACCTACGTTTCTAACATTTGTAGACTTCGAGGAAGCTTTTGACAATGTTGACTGGAATACTCTCTTTCAAATTCTGAAGGTGGCACGGGCAAAATACAGGGAGCGAAAGGCTATTTACAATTTGTACAGAAACCAGATGGCCGTTATAAGAGTCGAGGGACATGAAAGGGAAGCAGTTGTTGGGAAGGGGATGAGACAGTGTTGTAGTCTCTCCCCGATGTTATTCAATCTGTATATTGAGCAAGCAATAAAGGAAACAAAAGAAAAGTTCGGACTAGGTATTAAAATCCATGGAGAAGCAATAAAAACTGTGAGGTTCGCCGATGACATTGTAATTCTGTCAGGAAGTCATTTCTGAAAGTATTTGTATGGAGTGGAGCCATGTATGGAAGTCAAACATGAGCGATAAATAGTTTGGACAAGAAGAGAATAGAAGCTTTTGAAATGTGGTGCTACAGAAGAATGCTGAAGATTAGATGGGTAGATGACATAACTAATGAGGAAGTATTGAATAGGATTGGGGAGAAGAGAAATTTGTGGCACAACTTGACCAGAAGAAGGGATCGGTTTGTAGGACATGTTCCGAGGCATCAAGGGATCACAAATTTAGCATTGGAGGGCAGCGTGGAGGGTAAACATCGTAGAGGGAGACCAAGAGATGACTACACTAAACAGCGAGGCCATCGGTCTCACCGGATTAGGGTAGGACGGGAAAGGAAATCGGCCGTGTCCTTTCAATAGAGCCATCTCAGCATTTGCTTGCAGCGATTTTGGGAAATGACGGAAAAAATAAAACGGCCGTCCTCCCGAACGCGAGTCCAGGGTGCTAACCACTGCGCCACCTCCCGCGGTCACAGACTGCCTCTTGATCATAATCGCCTTCTTTTTTTCATTATATATAGACTCCGATTGTCAGTAAATGTAAGAGATCGTGTCTTCATGACGTCACTGTCAACAATGAGTTTCGACAGCAAACCAACCGAACCGTTGCGTAGCATCAGTCTCATTGACAAACCTTCCGAAGAAAGAGTCGATTTCGAAGTGCGCTTTCTAGGAAGTCTGTTTCGCATCCTTCGGGCTGTGAGGAAGAAGTTGAGAAGTGGGGAGGTAGGTGAACACTGACTTTTAAATTATTCTGCAGTCATAGGCATGGGATCAGGCTCTGGAAGACAAATTTTCATATTTAGTTTGCTAATTGGTTTCATTTAAGCGGGAAGGTGATATCACTATTACTATACTTACTATAATGACTAATTTATTTGGCGCCGTAGAAAGCGTTTAAGACAAATAATCAAATGTACAATGCCTGCTGTATATCATGTAGTGTATTATTAACATATTTCGTAACTCCAGACTCTCAATAATTGTTGGTTTGATACAAGTATTTGTTTTCTTTTAACGATGCATCAGGTTTTTCTTCAGTTTACTTGGTGTTTCAATCTAAAAATACAGCATCACTTAATTTCTTTTATTTATGATGAGATCTGGTGTGTGTCCCATACGGTGTCGTGTATGGTATGAGACTAAACTGTTTATTTAGGCCAAACCTTCTTGTCAGTAATCAAAATTTCATTTGACTATTTTCGTGTCAGGAAACACTGTCGCTACTAAAGACTGCTTGTTTCACGTTTCCAGATGTTTTCGCGAGTGAAGTCGCTATTCGGCCCGCCAGCTGCCAGCCAGGGGTGTCCCAGGCTGGTCGACGAGCCGCCAAGACCTGCGCCTCTACGCAGCCTTCGGCCACCTCGACCAAAGGAGGATGAGAGGAAGGTGGAGTCCACCACCACCGACTGCGAAGAGGCCCCTGCTGATAAACCGCACCTTCAGGCAATTCATGTAAGCAGCAGAGCCTCCTTTGCACAACATTCATGAATAGTAACTGTCAGACTGTTCCAAGAAAAAAGACAGAAATGAATTCCAATACCGATCTGCAGACACGTTTACTGACATAAATTTTTCTTTTCACAGTTTGGTCCGAGACCGAGAATTGTGCATTTTGACTTGTCTGACGTTGAAGATGAAGAGGAGGAAGTCTCCGGCTCCTACTATCCTCCTGGAGTTCCAGTTCCAACAAGTCAGCTGCAGATCTTTGCCAACAGACCGCGCCGGAGGAAGATTATCCGAGAGCCACCGTCGCAGGAAGTGCAGACTGCGATGGCACATCTAAGAGCTGACATCCAAGCAATGGTATGTTAAGCATTTAGCTGTTAAAACACTGCATTACGTTAGAAACACAAAAGTAGATTTCTTATAAACGCTTGAAATAAATGTAAATGTAGGATTCATTTTAATCTACACATACATCCAACTGTTTAGACTACTTTCAATTGATGCTGAGGGGTGACAAGGGATTGTGAAGCCAAATCCGGTATATTGTTTGAGAATATGTGGAAACGATATTTTGCAAAACTTACGTTAATTAAGTTGGAAGGAATGCTTATGGCGTTGTGATAAGATCGATACGAAGATTCAGTTAACTGGCTTTACAAATTATACCTCTGTAGTTTTCATTACTTGCTGAAGTCATAGTGATGTCACCGTTAGAGATATTTTGTAGCCTGTAATAGCTGAAATGCTAGATATAGTGCTGCTAAAGGAAGCAGCTTAATAAAAAGAATTCTTTCTGTCATTTTCAGGAGAACCCGGCACCTACAACATGGATAGGGCTTCTAGTAGAGACTCTAGTGGACCTGTATCGAAACAAGAGAGATTACCGCCGGAACCACGGGTTGGCAGAGAGACCAGGGTTCGTCATCCGAATGGAGGGAAGACTCGCACCTGTTCGTGAGGCAGTGAGAAGATTTCTGCACCTGAAGAAGAGTGTGGACAAGAGACAGCTGCCGACGGGCATAGATTCAACTCTGCGTGATTACTTTCTTCAATGTGAACACCCTGACCCTAATTATCCACAGATTATTCCATTAACACCACAGCTACTTGAAACCGCGCTGTGATATGATTGTTGGAAGCCAGTCTGGTTTGGCTTGAAATAAAACACCTTAAAACCTGTTTAGTTGTGTTTTTATTGCACAGTTAATATTCAAATACATTCTACACACAATGTACTAGTGTGAATGTGGAATAGTTCAGCACTGTGAAGATTGAAGTAACCTGATTTGTTGGAAATAAATGAAATTTAACTGGCAGTAGCATAAGCTGAATTAGAGAAGTTGGCGCTGAAGATGACGTCACTAAGGTTGTGAATGGGGCAGATCAGTTTACTGTGTTCAAACTTTCAATCCGGTAACCGCGTTAAGAGGTGGAACAGACTCCTATGTAGACCGCCTCCATACAAGCCAAAGGATTCAGATACAGTGAGACAAGTAAGGAAAAGTACAAGTCATGGTTAATGATAGTAGACTGAGAGCAATACTGAGAGGGTACATGTGTTAGGCAGTTTTCATGATATGAAATGTCTCAATTAACGCAGAACATAATGGGTATTCAACGTCTCAGTATGGAATGGTTTTAACTGTAACTTGGGACTCACCATTATACCACGCGATGTGAGGTGTGTGGCGAAGGATATTCATAAATAAGAATACGTACTTATCATTAAGGTACAGTAAATTTTTCAGATGATAACCTTAATAATGCAATTTAGGGTGATACAGGAACATCGCTGAGAATGCTTCTTTCACTAAGGTGAAGATTGCGTCATTCCTTGAGTAGTGCAACAGGACTTGGATCCTCGAGTTTCGTTCAACCAGCTGTTCCGGTCATGTATGTCCGTGACTGTTGCATCGTACGGCGCATTGTCGCACAACATACCGCATGGCCTACATCAGAATATTTTCACCAAGAGATTATTTGCATTACTAATTTCCAGAGGTAGTCTGCGAGGCAGAACTGTGTCAGCTAATCCCTATATTCTCGAATAATTTGAGTAAATGGCAAATATTTCTGAGCAACAGAGCTACCATCTGACTATACACGCATTTGCAGGAGTTAAGTGTAAAGCTAAAATAAGTTGACTGGATACCACAAATAATAAAAAATCATGTTACTTTATGCTACATACGAAAAGTCTATTTAACATGAACAACTCGTATCAGGAAAGGAAACTATACAATCAAAAATATATGTTCTGGCGTGCTTGACTAGGACAATCCCAGACCTCTTCATAGTTACAGAAATCGAAGAGATCTATGTCGATAAAAGTTAATATAAAATTGACTGCACATCACAAGAGGAAGTATAGCTGGAATAAGGTGGCAAGCCAGACGTAGAGGAGTAAAATATTAAACGGCTTTTCGACTGCTGTACTTCAGTGACAGAGCTGGGAACACAGAAAGAAATGGTTTTGTCAGTGTAGAGGCTCCAGCAAAGAAATTCTTTACACTTCATTTAACTATTACAAAAAAAAAAAGATTGTGGTAATAACGGCGCATTCGGTAAAATATGTGAGGACTTCGGTATTTATTTGACGTGGGGCAGTAAAAGATTGAGGGCAACTGCTGACACTGCCGACCGGTGTCAGTATGTTCCAAAATGAAACACTCCTAGGAATACCAGAAGTACACAGTCGCCGATAACTAGTTTCTAAACTCACCTGTTTTTCATCGAAAACACTCGAGTACGTCGATAATTGATTGGTCTGCGCATGAATGGCAAATGAGAGCAAAAAAATTTCACATCAGTCACATATGTTTAAGAAAGGCAAATTCCAATACAGTTTTGTTTTACTAGAGCTCAGAGTTACCCGTACTGGAGTTCTAGAGTATCTTCTCCTACAAACTGCCACAAATGAAAATGCGGCTAGCACAACAGAGATGCAACTATACTACAAATAATCCTTCACGTTCCTCAATATATTCTGGACGGTAAAAATCACACAAGAAATACAAAATTTCAGAAAGAAAGCAAAGGCCAATACGAGAATTATTAGGCACCGAAGGAATAAACTTGTTAAGGCAGATGACATTCACCTCTAAAGACACAGCAATGCTGATTCAGGTTATATTAAATTGAAATTAATTACCATTATTCCTAAGCCTTCCTAACAGACCCAAGAAACTGTAATACAGAAAACCATTTATGGAAGTAGATCCACTACTTTACTTAAACAGAAAATACAGTCCATACAAACAAAAAATCTGTTGTTACTCACCCAGTAAGTCTTATGGTTATAATAGTACTTCAAAAAAAGGACGAAAATTATGTACTCCCTTCAACATGCCACCTTCTCTCTAAGACGCCATTACTGTCCGATTCTTCCCTGTTTACGTTGTGTTCTGAGTGTTTAAGATGCCTCCGATAATCGTTGGTCTGACCGACTTTGAAGTACGGGCTGTTATAAGGTTTCTTTGTGCTAAAGACATAAAACCGATCGATATTCATCTTGAGATCTGTACAGTTTACGGAGAAAACGTAAGTGATGGAATGGTAAGAAAGAGGATGAGAGCATTTAAAGATGGCCGCACAAATGTGCATGATGAAAAACTTCGATCGTTAATGAAAGTTTGGTGCAGGAAGTGAACAATAAGGTCAGAGGAAACAGACGCTTTACGATTTCCTCCTTGCGGGATGACTCTCCTAATGTTTCTAGTAGTGTTTTTTATGGAACTGTGACCGAGCACTTGAATTAACGATAATTGTGCGCATGTTGGGTACCGAAAATGTTGACGGATAAGCACAAAAGCAAACGTGTAGACAGTGCATTGACTTCCCTTGAGCAGCACCACAACGACGGCGACGATTTCTTAAGTCAAATTGCTTCGGGCGATGAAACGTGTGTCGCCTGCGTCACACCAGGGTGAAAGCAACAGTCCATGGAATGGGGGCATTCAGAATCACCTAGACAAGTGAAGTTTAAGCAAACAATTTCTGCCCGGAAAATTATGTTCTCAGTTTTTTGGGACGGAAAAGGAGTACTGCTTGCGGAATATCAGACTAAAGATCTCATCACATCTTTTCGATGGAAAACTGTGTTTTTGAAGGACCACCTGGACGGTCAGCGTCTTCAAGGCAATGACGAAGTCAAAATGGTTCAATTGGCTTTGAGCACTATGGAACTAAACTTCTGAGGTCATCAGTCCGCTAGAACTTAAACCTAACTAACCTAAGGCCATCACACACATCCATGCCGGAGGCAGCATTCGAACCTGCGACCGTAGCGGTCGCGCGGTTGCAGACTGTACTGCCTACAACCGCTCGGCCACTCCCGCCGGCTGACGAAGTCAGAACAGTGGTGATGCAGGTATTAACAAGTCAGGCAGCAGACTTCTATGAGCAAAGTATTCTAAAACGTGAACAACATTATGACAAGTGCCTCAGTACTGACGGAAACTATGTAGAACAGTAGATTAAGGAACAGGCTTTCATGTAAAAATAAAGTTATTGAAGTATCTTAGCACGTCTTTTTTTAAATTTCAAAACTGTGGCGTCACCGCCAGAAACTGCAACTCCTAGGTGGTAGCCTTTAAGTCGGCCGCGGTCCGTTAGTATACGTCGGACCCGCGTGTCGCCACTATCAGTGATTGCAGACCGAGCGCCGCCACACGGCAGGTCTAGAGAGACTTCCTAGCACTCGCTCCAGTTGTACAGCCGACTTTGCTAGCGATGGTTCACTGACTTCTACGCTCTCATTTGCCGAGACTATAGTTAGCATAGCCTTGAGCTACGTTATTTGCTACGACCTAGCAAGGCGCCATTATCAGTTATAGATTGTAATTCATGTACCGGCAATAGCGACGTTCACCATTAATGGTTTAAAGTTAAGTATTCCACCAGCTACGTCCGTTTTTCTCACTTCTAATTCCCTTGTCATGTTCCAGACCTCACGCCGGCCTGCGTGAGCTAAAACGCGTACATTTCGGCTTCCTGTAGTAACGGTGTTGGCTCTCCTGCCAACCACAACATTGGCGACGAGAGTAAAAGTGTTCTTATCTAACTGCCCTGATTTACTTGTGTAATGGCTTCGCCACAATCTCCAGATTTTGAAACTAGTCAATCCCTCCCTTCAACAAGTGATTGACATATTGGATTGGTAGGACACAATTGACTTTGCTCAGGAAGCATTTACAACTTCGCCAGCAGTGTGTCAGGTTAACCGGACCGCCGGGCTAGCTGGACGGAGCATTAAACAGCCCTCGCACCCGGCCCGCCAGGCTCTCAGCCACGTGTGCCGCGCAGGCAAGCAAATGCAGTGATCAAATCATGCCCGCGGTGTGCTACTAAACATTCGCGTGAGAATTGCCCGTCACGCCAAGCTATTTGTTTTTATTGTAATTTATTGTAACTGTAATATTGTTTTTATTGTAATATTTTTATTGTAATTGAAATAAAGTGTTTTTATTGTAATAATTGTAATTGTATGTTCACAGTGTTTGCCAGAAAAAGCTTCGATCGGAAACTCAAACCCGTTCCAGGCCGTTTGCTTCGCGCCGGAATAGGAATCGAACCAAGGATACTCAGGCTCGCGAAACTTCGCCCATGGAAATTCATGTAGTTCATTCCACTCCGCGCAGTGCCATTCTCTCTAACAGTGACAGTGTTCGTCCCAAAAATAGTGTGCGTCGACACCGCCGGAACTCCCGTCAAGTCGCAAGTAATTTTGTACCAGTGTCAGTTCACGTTGCACGAGACAGTCGCTCTTGTCGTCAGCAGGACAATAAACTTTTTGTAGACTTGGACATTAACGGTAAAGTGATACAATTCCAGCTCGATACCGGAGCTGCAGTTTCACTGATCAATCAAGACACTTACAAACTGCTGGGCACACCTCCGTTGCGTGCCGCAAATGTTAAATTAAGTAGTTATTCAGGACAAAAGATCCCTGTGTTAGGACAGTGCAGCCTTCTTGCAACATACAAAGGACAAACAAACCTTGTGTCATTTTACGTCCTTCGTTCTTCTTGTGCAGTGAACTTGTTTGGTTTCGATTTATTTCAGTTGTTTAACTTGTCTATAGTAAATCAGGTCCTATCAGTGAACCAGACTGTGCCTTCAGACAGTGTTTCTCGTCTATGTGAAGAATTTGTAGACAATTTTGCAACAATTTTGGAACTGAAAGTGAACGCGCAACCGAAATCTTTCAGAGCACGCAATGTTCGCCACGCATTGCGTGATGAGGTCGCAAAAACATTACACGATTTGGAATCACAAGGTGTAATTGAACGTGTGCAGGGTTCTCTCTGGGAATCACCCTTAGTAATTTTGCCAAAACCTTTCGGAAAATTGAGACTTTTTGTGGACTTCAAGGCAACAGTGAATCCACAACTAGTGGTTGCAACTTTTCCTTTACCCCGCCCGGAAGATCTTTTTCACAAACTGTGCCCGGGTAAATATTTTTCGAAGTTGGACCTCGCAGATGCGTATATCCAAATACCGGTGGACAGAGAATCTCAGCGCGTTTTGGTGGTTAACACGCATCTTGGGTTGTATCAATTCAAACGACTGCCATTCGGGTGTGCATCCGCCCCTGCATTGTTTCAGCAATATCTACAAACTGTTTGTTCGTCGGTCCCTACTGCAGCAAATTATCTGGACGATATTGTGATCTCCGGAAATGCGGAAGACGAACATTTGGCCAATCTCAGAACATTATTTCAGGTCTTGCGACAAAATGGTCTTCGCTTGCGGAAGGACAAATGTGTGTTTCTTGCTCGGGACTTGCCGTACCTGATACATGTAATCAATGCCCAAGGCATACATCCTAGTCCCACGCACCTTCGTGCCATACAAGAGTTGCCTTCGACGCAGAATGTGAGGCAGCTACAGAGTGTGCTGGGAAAAATTACGTATTATAACAGATATATTCCGCACGCCTCTTCCATTTCAGCTCCGCTTCATCGCTAACGCCGTAAAGGTGTTCCGTTCGTTTGGACGACGGGATGCGAACGTGCCTTTCGCCAGTTGACATCGGCGTTGCTTTCCAATACTTGCCTTACGCCATTCGATCCCCGGAAGCCCCTTTTGTTGATGGTGGATGCATCGGATTTCGGGATCGGTGCTGTGCTTGCGCACAAAGATGGATCCCACGATCGCCCTATTGCCTTTGCGTCCAAATTGCTCTCGGCTGCTCAAAGAAATTATTCGCCGATCGAGAATGAAGCATTGGCTCTAGTATTTGATGTTCCATGATTTCTTGTATGGTCGTCACTTTACCATAATCACAGACCACAAACCTTTGACATCACTTTTTCATCCGGCCAAGCCTGTACTTCCAAGTACAGCGCAGAAATTCATTCGCTGGTCTTCTTTCCTCTCGCAGTATTTCTACGATATTTTGTATCGGTCCACTGCTAAGCACGGAAACGCCGATGCGTTGTCGCGCTTGCCTGTTGCTGAGGATAGGGCATTCGATTCCTCCGAACTTGCTTGCATGTTCATTGATGCGGAAACCGATGACGTGGTCGGATCATTTCCGATTGATTTTGGTCGTGTAGCTACAGCCACCGCTGCCGACCCTGTCCTTGCTCCCGTTCTGCGTTTTGTTGCTACGCAATGGCCCTTGTCAAAGGCACGGATTGGGGACCCGTTGGTTCGCCTTTTTGTGCTCTTCTTGCATGGTGTGTGCCGAACAACACTCAGCACCACCGCGGAAATTCTTTGCATGGCCGTTTTCGCCAGTCAAACGGTGCCGCTGAACGATTGGTCAGGACTTTCAAGTCACAGATGTAGAAGTTGTAAGAGTCGCATTCTCGGGAGGACGCGTTATTGCTCTTTTTGTCCTCGTATCGCTCTAAGCCCCGAGATGATCGCTCGCCGGCTGAGTTGCTCCACGGTCGCCCTCATCGAACCTTGATGTCTTTGCTGTATCCGCCACATCAGGTTCCTCTGCAGCGGCAGACACCTGTCTTTGCTCCAGGCGACGTTGTCTACTATCGCCACTACCGAGGTTCACGGTGTTGGCTCGAAGGGCGCATTCTTCGCTGCCTCGGACGCGCTATGTATCTGGTTTTGGGGGCCTCTGGTGAGGTGCGTCGGCATCTCAACCAGCTGCGCCTCTGTCGTCGCACGGGATCTGCCGCTCGCCGTCTGCTTTCAGCGACGGTGCCGTCCGGTCAGCGCCCCGGGGACCCATCTACTGGCTCGCCTCAGCCCCAGGTGTTACCGACGCTGCCCTCCATTTTGCTCCATGGCGACGCGCCGCCGCCACCGCCGCCGCCGCCTGTTCTCCCTCCGGCGACGCCGGGCGCCTCCCTGGGTCACGCACAGCCGATCTCTTCTCGTGACCAGTTGTCCTCCGACATGGAACTTTTGCCCGCTCTGGACCACATGTCGTCTTCGCCCGTCCGGTGCCCCGGCCCGATAGGGGTCGACCCTTCGGCCCCTGCTATGGAACCGCGTGTCGCCACCGCGTGTCGTGCAGACCGAGCGCCGCCACACGGCAGGTCTAGGGACTTCCTAGCACTCGCTCCAGTTGTACAGCCGACTTTGCTAGCGATGCTTCACTGACTTCTTCGCTCTCATTTGCATGCTTTGATCTACACAATCAAAGGCTTTAGCAAGATTACAGAAAGTGTTATAACGGTAAGTTTGTTTGTTTGACAGTACTAAGACAGCATTTTTGATAAGAAAAACTGCTTCTGTTGTTGAGAAGCCCATCTCAACTGTTGTTAACAGATTACTTTCAGAATGGGTATATGGATATGAACCTGAAACCAAGGTGCAGTCTTCGCATTATAGACTACAGGTTCACCACGACCGAAAAAGCACGGCGAAGTTGGACGAAGGTGAAGATGATGATGACGATTTTCTTCGATTCTACCGATATTGTGCATAGTGAGTTTACCCCGGGAGGACAGACAATTAACCAGGAGTACTACAAATGGGTCCTTGAGCGTTTGCGCGAAGAGGTGCGGAAGAACAAAAGTCCTACATCGGGGGAAGACAAAAGGTGGGTGCTGCACCATGACTATGCTTTGGCTCATTGTGCCTTCTCCACTGTTGGATTTCTGACCAAAGTCAAAATTCCCGTGCTTCCACAACCGCCATATTCACGTGATTCGGCCCCTGCAGACTTCTATATGTTTCCTATACCGAAATTTTCACTTAAAGGGATGCCGTTTGACTCTATTGAAGACATCCAGGCAAATACGGAGAGCGTCCATTACAGTGGAAACACCGTTGTAGTCGGTGTGTTCAGTAGGAAGGGTATTATTTTCAAAGCGATGCATCACAGTAGCATGTAAGTACCACCACTGTACAATCACAAGTCCATTCTTAAAACTTTTCAATCACAACTCTTATGTTCTCGTTTGGTATTTGACATATAGCAGCAAAGGTTTCTTGAGAATGCAGAGACAGATGCCAAAGTCGATGGTCCGCGAGCCTTTGAAAACCGATACAATAATAACCGTAACATGATTCTGTGTCACAGAGAAAAGTGAGATCAAATCGTGCAAATAGTGGCACCTGTTTCAGTTTAACGAGCGCGCGCCGTGGAACACAACAAAATGCAAGACAGACATTTAACTAGTGGCATTCTCAACGACAGCAATTATGTTTCTACCGTTAGTATTGGACCCTATATCAAAATGAAATATTTCTTGCGTAGGATCTGAAAGACGAGAGAAAATCCTACGTGGAAAATTGCCAAAATGAGATGTAAGACTTCTCAAAAAATTAGCCAGAAAACATGTTATGAACACTTACTTGAAAAAACAAAAATTAATTCTTGAGCACCACTTTTATTAGTCTACATCAACCAGGGGTGCGGTGTATTAATACTGACACAGCATAGTACAAATAGTGATCATAGAAAAAGAAAACCTCCTGTTTACACTTCAGTGACAAATGTCATACGATACCTGCTAATATTGTGTCGGACCTCCTTTTGCGAGACGTAATGCAGTAGCTCGATGTGGTATTGACTCAACAGTTCGCTGGAAGTCCCATGCAAAAATATTTTATCATGTTGCTTCTATAGCAGTCCATAACTGCCAAACTGTTTCACCTGCAGGACTATGTTTGTGAATTGACCTCTCGGGTACGGCCCATAAATGTTCGATGCGACTGACGCCGGCACATCTGGGTGACGAAATCGTTCACTCGATGTGTCCAGAACGTTCATCAAAACAATCGTGAAGAATTGTGACCAGTGAAATGGCGTATTGACCTGTATAAAATTCCAACGTTCTTTGGGAACATTTAATTTCGTGAATGGCCACAGATGGTCTCCAAGTAGACGAACGTTAATATTTCATACATGAATATATATATAGATAAGGCTTTCCGGCCAATAATCCTCGTCACCGCGGATGCACTCAGATTGCTCAAACACTTACGAGAATCGGTAGATTGGCTGCCGCGAGTAATGAGTATAGCGGGTACGGCCACAACAAACGTAGTGTGTGGACAGTAAGATGGCAGTGTGGGTGTCGTGGGGGCGTCCCAGAGGTAAGTCCCTGCAGTCGCACTATCCTCTGTGTCCTCGATGGCTCAGTCCTACAGAGCGTCTGCCACGTTAGCGACAGATTTCGGGTTCGAGTGACGGTCTCGGCGCACATTTTCAACAGACCCCGTTGATGTTTATCAACGCCTGTAAGCAGCTAATGGTCGGGATTTCACTGTAATTTCATCCGAAAATATTTCAAGTCAATATTAGCTTTAATTGGATTAGAATCCCCTGTGCACTCGGTGTAGTGCAAGCCATATCATTCTGAAGCCAACACCAGCTGTAACAGGTTTCTAGTTGTCTAGGATCCAACCAAAGTTGTAACGACCCTAGGAGCTGCTAGCAAAGGCACTGGCGTTCCTCTCTGCTGCCCTTGCCACATTTCACCACACTGTCCAAACGGATACGTGCGTGATACTTGCGGCCCACACTGATTTCTGTAAGAAATACATCATGTATTTATGACAGACAGGAAAACCGTAGGATTTCAGATCTTCTGTTGACTGCAGAAAAAAACCTACAGAACTATTAACCGATATAAAGTTGCAAAAAAAAAAAAAAGATTCAAATGGCTCTGAAGACTATGGGACTTAACTTCTGTGGTCATCAGTCCCCTAGAACTTAAAACTATTTAAACCTAACCAACCTAAGAACATTACACACATCCATGCCCGAGGAAGGATTCGAACCTGCGACCGCAGGTGTCTCGCGGTTCCAGACTGTAGCGCCTAGAACATCTCTTCCACCCCGGCAGGCATAAAGTCGCGTAACTACTTCATATGTACACAGTGAAATGTATCTCAGTAGCACAGAATTATAGCCTTTAGAAATAGAACCGAAAAGTTTGTTTTTGGACAGCTGATCAGAACACACTATCAGGTTGTTAATAAACTGCTTAAATCTTCTAGACCTTTTACTGTGTCCCATTTCTCTAAGTGATAGGTGTTATGGTAAGAGTTTTGGCAATGTTAATGATACTCGGTGGCCGGTTGGCGCACGTGAAGCTACCACTACTTTACGGAATCTGTTTACCGACTCCGTTTGTTTGAGTCTAAAGTAAATGACATTTTAAAGCTTGGGAACGTTTTCTGAAAGTTTGTGTAGCGTGTATCTGAGACTATACTTGGGTAAAAGCCCGGTGCTTACTTGGCTAAAAATCATGTGCAGACCATCCCTCGTCTTTAAACCGCGACGCGTCTTCGGTCTGAAGTAGGCTTGTCTTCCCGAATCCAGAATGGGCCAGGAAACAGCTACGATACCAATCGATGTGCACTACTTAAGTAGTCTATACAACGGTGTAACAACGATCTACGCAATATGGAAACATAAACGACACTTAAACATTGATAAGCAACGCATAGCGCGGAAGGAGACATGAGCGCTATCTAACAAGTGCTATCTTTCAATTGATTGAAATATCTGCGAGAATAAATTATCAAAATACTTTCATCCCACCAGGCACAACGAACCCAGAGTCATATGTAAGGTAGCAGAAGAGCAGATCGAGAGAAGCACAGATGGCATTGGAATTAGGAATACGTAATTGCTATTCATTTTATCACTTCATCACTAATGAACTCTGAATGACATGCTAATATTTCATAAGTATTTATCGTGCTGTATTTGGTAAGAGGTAGCCTACTGTAGGACTTTGATTTCACCAAGGAAGTGGGCGAAGCAAATCAGCTGCTGACAAGTTGCATCCTCAGCTAGGTCAGCAGCCCGTGGTTGTCAGGAATCTGCCTCGAGCCTGTTAGTCGCTGTACCCACCCGAAACAGAAGTGACGTCATGCCGTGACGCTGACAGTGCTTTGGCTGCTTGGAGTCTGTTGCCTGTACACCCACTCCCCTCCCTCACACCTTCTCAAGACAGCAAAATTGGCAGTGTTCCTTGGTGAAGACAATGACTGCACACAGATAGGTTCCAGCTTCAGTTCTTGATAATAAATAGCACAAAAAGAGGGCAGTGCAGATGTCAGTGGCCAGGTGAAATGTATAAAATAAATGTATGTGTATAAAGGAATGTATAAATGTATAAATGAAATGTAAAAAATAAACCACAGGATAAATAACAGAAAGATAACATAGACCCACAACTGTAATTCCGTTGTGGTTACCGATACAGTATATTTAGTTTAGAACAGTAAAAAGTGCTCATCATAAAATTAATCGAATTACGTCGTGCAAACGTGCCGTTTAGAGGAACGTGGCATCTTCTCCCTGATGGTGTATGTTAATTTTCAACTTATTGAGTTTAATTACAAAATTAAGTTTCTTTTAAAATGCGTTATGGATTGACGCATAATGTTTGTCTCACGTTCCTATAGTCGAGAATTTATCGGCCACACAGACAGTATCGTTTCTAGGTCTGAAGGGGAGTTGGAGCAAATGACCAGAGCACTAAAGGAGCCTGCCAGGAAATTTGGGCTAAACATAAACATAAAAGACCCAAGACAGAGTACCTCGTTATGACACGTGGTCAAAGCCAGACTGCTGGCCATCTAAAATCGATGCAGGTGGGAGTACAGTCCTACTAGACAGTGCATCAATTTATATACCTAGGGGAACTTTTCACTGACACCTTGTTACGTGATGCAGAGATTAATGCCACAATACAAGCAGGAAACCAATCTTATCACGTCCTCGCAAAACGCGTTCGGTCCACATATCTCTTCAAGCAGTTAAAGATTCGAATATACAGAACCTTGATCCAGCCTGTTGTTCTATATTGCTGTGAGACATGGAGTACCGGGAAACAAGATTTCCATAAGCTCCTAATTTTTGAGAGAAAAGTGTTTCAAAGATCTTCCGTCCAGTTCTGGATGCAGGCAAGGGAGAATGGGGGATCAGTCAATACTAACAGCTTGAGGAAGTATTCCAGCAGCCCAACATAGCGGGATCTGTGAAAGCTAAACGAATACAGTGGGCCGGCCATGTGTCCATAATGGAGGATTACAGATGGCCTCGGATGCTCCTGGCTTTCACACCTACAGGAAAGAGACCCCCAGGGAGACCCGAGAAGCGTTGGAGGTATGGCCTCCATGAATATTTCAACCAGACATCAATAGATTTGGACGGACGGTGGATAGCAGCAATGAACAGAATACTTGTAGCAGCGGATAGTCCACTGTTCCTGATCATGTAGAAGAAGAGAGTATCCCACTACGTAAATAATTCCCCACAGCTTTGTCCAGCACTCGCAATAAATCAACCGATCACTTTCAGAATTCAAAAAACTTTCTTTTGGACTGGTAGTATTTCGCATCGTGCAGCAATGTAGCACTGTTCGTACTGTCTTCATTGACTACTAATTTATTTAGGTATAATTTTGTCAAGAGTTATTAGGAATTCTACGCTTTTGAAACGGTACAGCAAGCTTTCAGAATTTTCCGAATGGTCTTTCTAAGGTAGGAAATTGTTGCTAATATTACTGTATCAGCTGCTACGTGAATTGATCCACGTGTCTTAATCACAGCGCGAGGTGTATTAAAGTACGAACTATCTCACTTCTCTTTAATATTATTAACCAATATTCCATGGATATCTTCACCTGCAGCCTAACTGTAGGATGAGATAACACGCCAAGACTTAATTGAAAACAACTCATATCCTACCGCCTTTGAAATACATGTATCGAATCTGTTAGCTTTGGTACCAAATAAGAATAACAATTTCCTCAATTCTTGCTCACAGCAGTCTGGAGTTGAATTACATTTTCAGTGTTAATTAGTCGCCTCATATTCTCCCCTGGGCTTCTGAGGAAAGCTTTTAAAAGTCTTCCTATCTCTGCTCCTTATCTCCAGGTACATACAACTTACTCAGAAATCCAAGAGCCAATAAATCTCACTGATATAATTTGTACAAAAAAGTGTTTGGTTTTAAATCACGAGATTAATTTTCGAGTCTCCTTCACGAATTTTTGTGTTTAATTTAACGATGGTACTTCAACGAACAATCACGTCTTCTGAGTGCTTCACATTTTCTTTTTGTCAGGCAGTTTAATTGTCTCCAGGTAACAGGACGGACGCCCGTTCTAAACTGTACATACATTTTAGAAAAAACATGCAATTGCAGGGAATCATCTGCTCAATATACTATTAATTTTGCTCTTTACTTGGGGGATAGTAGAGAACAAGAGAATAATTTCCTCATACAAACGCTGAAGAGAGTAATTTAGATGGTTCTGAATAAATCGTCATGTCATTGTTATACGGAACTAAACCACTAGGCCCTCTATCTTTATGTAGATACTCTGCTAGCTCTTGTACTCATGGAGCAATACACTCTTGTCGCCCATAAAAAATGCGATACCTAGCAAAATTTAAACATTTATCTAAAATTTATTGAACAGTACAGGCAGATTCAAGTTATTTTTAAGTTAATGAAACAGTGCAAAAATTAAATAGAATACATTTTGGCTTTGTTCAGTCTGCAATATTTAATGTTCAAGAAATGTAACCACCTTTACTATATTCTGCCAGTCTTTAAGGAATATAATTTAGGCCTTTCATTTTAGATATAAGATTTAGATACATTTTAAGATTCGGACGAGAGTTCTATCAGTCCTACATGATTTGTACTAATGGCAAAGTGAACCTATAGGCAAGTTAAACTTTTACAATACATTCATAAGAACACCGAATAAATGCTGGTGTATGCATATTTAATAACATACTTTGTCTAACTGGGATGTTCCCCTATTCTCTTGCTACAGCTCTATCGACCACGTAAGTGGACAGTAAACCACAAAGTATCTATGCCCTGATAGGAAACGTCAATATTCGGCTCAAAATATAGCTTAAAATAATTATTAACAAATAAAGCTCAATTACCGGTAAAGCATATTTCATGAACAACTGAAAATTACTAATGATATAAAGATCTGGTTCAAATGGCTCTGAGCACTATGGAACTTTTAAGTCTAAGATCATCAGTCCGCTAGAACTTAGAACTACTTAAACCTAGCAAACCTAAGGACAACACACACATCCATGCCCGAAGCAGGGTTCGAACCTGAGACCGTAGCGGACGCACTGCTCCTGACTGAAGTGCCTAGAACCGCTTGGCCCCAATGGCCGGCATAAAGATCTGGTTTTAACACTGTATGAATGACACGATCTTCAGGTTTGATCTTGCAAAGTTTATATGAAGGTGCCTGTTTGTTCAGATTTGCACTGAAGACGCGATATGTTTCAGTGTCTTTTTGTAGCCATTACGAACCGTGCGGCTCTCTTCCTGGTTGTGATTCAGTGGCAACGGGAAAGCAGAGTTATTGTCTTGAAAGAGAGGACAGAAATACGGACACACAAGAAACACATTAACACATCTGATACTCTGTAGATAAACAAATGGCATTCCGAGAGAGCTACCTGCCATCCATGGACGGTAAAAATAGAGGTACCGCGTGGATTTGCAGGGAATCGCGTACAGTTCTTCCAACAAAATAGTGTGAATCTCAGATAATGGTAATGGATGTGGACAGCGATCACGCCCCCTTCTCCGCATAGTAGATCACAAGTACTCAATAATATTGAGATCTGGTTATATGGAGACCAGGGCGATGCGAAGACTCATACTTGTGGCCACTAAACCAGCCCTCGAATATACGACCTGTGTGGAAAAGCGGCTGTCTACCTGGAAGATAGCAGTGCCATTTTGGAACACCCGTTGTACTATGAGGTGATCAAGATCAGGAAAAATTGTCACTTAAATGTTGACAGTAACCCCAGCTTGCAGAGACCAAGTGTCTGCCGGAATACCAAGATATTTCTGTCCCAAGCATTCCCGAACCCCTGCCATGTTTCGCTCTTGAGACGTGAACTCGGCCAACTAAATGTCTTTATTCCATTAGCTACATATGATAACATATTTTATGATTTCAGCACCACGTTTTCCTTTTATAGGCATCTGTTCGTTGGTTTTGGATCCCAGCTCACTGGGTAACATACGGCTTATAAAGGTCAGATAGTGTTGTTTTCGTGCTTAGAGGGTTCGCCAGTGGGACATTCTGTTCTGCAGTGGCTTCTGCCGCTGTCGTCTTGTTTATTTTACTGCCAATCACCGTTCATCACGATCATTCAAAACAATCTTTCATCCGTTCTGGTGCTTAAAGGATGATATCCTAAGCTTCCCCTGTGTGTGGTATGAATCTTCGATGGGAACCTCTTAAATCAACAAACATTTCTGTTACACAATACGAGATGAAAAATTTTCCCACGTTCGAAAGCACTGGGCTTCTACTTAATGCACGCACAATTACACAGCACACTATTCAGACCGCCACTGAGATTTGCAACGCAATGATAACATTGCAAACATGCCGTTCGTGATCAAATACAACAGTGCAAAATGCCGGTTTGGCTATCCGTGTTTGTGTTGAAGCATGCATTTCTGCCTTTGTTTCAATTTTTGTGCCGCCCATGCTGCTTGAACGTTCTTAGGGTTGCAGAGGTGACAACTAGATGATGCAAATGTTCTGAGGCAAGAAACAGGACTGTTCTCACACGAACCAGCCATTTTCAGAGAGCTAAACCGTTGCTCAAAACCACGTCAGGTGTGCCCATAAACACGATTTGCCATCCAGTGCAGACAAACTTAACATTCTCGATCAGGTGGCGGTCATTAGCTATGATTCGTGTCATGTGAGCAATTGTAACCGCGATATCCTCAAGAGAATGGGAGGCTATCCTGTTGGTTTGCATAGAGACTGCCTGGCTTCATCGGTGGTGTAGAACAAGTAATTTCCGCACTCACTGGCGACAACGTGGAAGAGACGCTTTGGGAAATGTGCTCCACGCTCACTAAAGCTAAACACCACAAAAGCGGGATGAGCTGGCATTCGATAACTACGGAGCGATCCCAAAGTAGTCTGTCTACCTGAGGGCAAAGGAAATTCCACTGTACCATAACCGCTGACACAGTACACTCGAATAATGTATTACCTACTCGAGGATTTGGCACACAGAAAATTGAAGTCAGACGACACCAATGGAATGAAGAAGACTTGAGCTTCTCTGATAGGACCTGCCAAAAGAAATGGTCCATGAGTTTCGACCACTAGCTCCTACACCACCAAGGCTCTGCGGCTTACCAAGGTTCAGAAACAGGACGTCAATCTATGTCCTGTTATAACCAAAATAGGCACATAAACGTACCAGCTGGCCAAACATCTAACGGCAGTATTAACGATCCTACATCGCTGATTGTCAGCACTGCATCAGTAGCTCTGCATGTTTCATTCAACAGGAGCAAAAGCTGCGCCTCCGTGACCAGGACCTTATACTGAGCTTTGATGTGGTATCTCTCTTCACCAGGATGCTGCTTGTTGATTCCGTCAAATTAGTGAAGGAGAAATTCAACGACATAATGACTAACATCTTCGAATTTGTCCTCCCATAAACATTCTCTCTCTTCAGTGGTCACTATTACGAAAAAATGTGGAGAACACAGCTGCACTGAAATCTATACGTTTGTCGTTTTGCCACTTGGGAGCGAAAGACTTCAGGATTTTCTCAAACATTTGATCTTTCAGGACTCCTGTGTAAAATTCACCATGCAGGTGGAAGAGAACGGCGAACTCCTCTCTGTAAACGTCTTAGCCAAGCACAAAGCAAACGCCACTACAGTACATAGCGTATACAATAAAGCCACTCACACTGATTTGGATCTCCACGCAGCCAGCTGCTATCATACTTCATTGCATGAAGGTATTCTACGCACACAGGAGAAATTCAATGAGTACCTCAGAAGAATATTAGCGAAAAAACACTCAGAAGGCTTGACAACATTCCGGTCGTATGTAAAGACTGCTGGTGGCACGAAAGTTATTGATAGGCACTGAGGGACGAGGCAACGACTGACAATACGTTTAGGAGACTATAAGCTGAAATGCCTAACACATTTTTCAAACTGCCCTGTAAAGACGAGTCAATGGCGTCGAGAAACAGTTGAGATCGTTAAAGTCAGAAAAAAAGGCAGAAACGGTGCCACATGACAGGATCAAAGCACAGGTCAGAGTCCTCCAGAAGAAGGGAAGCACATGTGAACCACAAAGCCACTGTCCAATATCCTTCAACGCCTCCCATTGTTATGCAGTCTTAGAAAATATTATGAGGTGAAATTTTAAAGGGTACCCAGACCAGATTGGCCTTCTTCATGCCAACCAGCACTGATTAGGTAACCAGCGATCACGTCAAATAAAAAATCGTCCTTACGCGAAGCACTGAAAGTCATGGAAGCATGCATTCAATCATATGAAGTATTTCGTAGCTTTCGAAAGGCATTTGAATCAGTACAACACGTACGTATCTCTCCTCTAGAGATCGTGAAGACACAGTTAATTTAATCTCTTCGCGCACGGAGGCGTTTAATCAATCTTCTTGCGTCCCAAACGAAATAGAACAGGAAAACGCCCCAAAACTTGATACTTTGAAAAGACCCTCTTCCATGCAGATCACAGTAAGATTGTAGTTTGTAGATACATGTGTCGATGGAAACGTATAGGTGGCGTGCGTTGTTCAAAAACTTCACTCCAGTGGTGATCTGTCTCTTTCTGCTGGTATTTGTTAGCTACAGTCCTTTGTCGTTCAATAAACTCGTAGCAAGGATATATTTGTAGATGACACGCCTATCTGCAAAGGAAACAAGGAGAATTCACATTTGAAATAAGGACACACGTATTTGGATTCAATAGTTATTCCACAAATCCAAAATAACTTACTGGTTTAGGTCGAGAACTAGTAGAGTATACGAGACTGTAGCGATAGTTTCTGAACCCCTGGCATTCCCTCCCTTCAGATCGCGTCCGAGTTGGGCTTTTGCGGGAGGAGCCAAACAGCGAGGCCATCGGTCTCACCGGGTTAGGGTAGGACGGGAAAGGAAATCGGCCGTGTCCTTTCAATAGAGCCATCCCAGCATTTGCTTGCAGCGATTTTGGGAAATCACGGAAAACCTAAATCGGGATGGCCGGACACGGGATTTTACGGCCGTCCTCCCAAACACGAGTACAGTGAGCTAACCACTGCGCCACCTCCCGCGGTCACAGACTGCCTCTTGATCATCATCGCCTTCTTCTTTTCATTATATATAGACTCCGATTGTCAGTAAATGTAAGAGATCGTGTCTTCATGACGTCACTGTCAACAATGAGTTGCTACAGCAAACCAACCGAACCGTTGCGTAGCATCAGTCTCATTGACAAACCTTCCGAAGAAAGAGTCGATTTCGAAGTGCGCTTTCTAGGAAGTCTGTTTCGCATCCTTCGGTCTGTGAGGAAGAAGTTGAGAAGAAGTGAGGAGGTAGGTGAACACTGACTTTTAAATTATTCTGCAGTCGTAGGCATGGGATCAGGCTCTGGAAGACAAATATTTTACCTATTGTGTACGTATCAGTAGGTCGGTTTATTCCTCAATTCCTGTCTTGTACACTATACTCTACACTTTTGATTAACTTCTGTATTTGCTGCGCCGCTGCATTGCGTTGCTCATAGTCCAGGAAATTAGCCTGCAACAAGGAGCACAACTCACTGCACATGTGGAAAACCACTTGTCCTCACACTGTGAGCAGGTTTCATATGTAGTTTGCTAATTAGTTTCATTTAAGCGGGAAATGTGATCATCGCTATTACTATACTTATCGATTCTCCAACAACCTTAAAAATATTTGCTTACTAATTTATTTGGCACCGTAGAAAGCGTTTAAGACAAATAATTAAATGTAGAATGCCTGCTGTATATGATGTAGTGTATTATTAACAAATTTCGTAACTCCAGACTCTCAATAATTGTTGGTTTGATACAAGTATTTGTTTTCTTTTAACGATCCATCAGGTTTTTGGGCAGTTTACTTGGCGTTTCAATCTAAAATACAGCATCACTTAATTTTTTTATTTATGGTAAGATCTGGTGGGTGTCCCATACGGTGCCAATTATGGTATGAGACTGAACTGTTTATTTAGACCAAACCTTCTTGTCAGTAATCAAAGTTTCATTTGACTATTTTCGTGTCAGGAAACACTGTCGCTACTAAAGACTGCTTGTTTCACGTTTCCAGATGTTTTCGCGAGCGAAGTCGCTGTTCGGCTCGCCAGCTGCCAGCCAGGGGTGTCCCAGGCTGGCCGACGAGCCGCCAACACCTGCGCCTCTACGCCGCCTTCGGCCACCTCGACCAAAGGAGGATGAGAGGAAGGTGGAGTCCACCACCACCGACTGCGAAGAGGCCCCTGCTGATAAACCGCAGCTTCAGGCAATTCATGTAAGCAGCAAAGCCTCTTTGCACAACATTCATGAATAGTAACTGTCAGAGTGTTCCAAGAAAAAAGACAGAAATGTATTCCAAAACCGATCTGCAGACACGTTTACTGACATAAATTTTTCTTTTCACAGTTTGGCCCGAGACCGAGAATTGTGCATTTTGACTTGTCTGACGTTGAAGATGAAGAGGAGGAAGTCTCAGGCTCCTACTATCCTCCTGGAGTTCCAGTTCCACCCAGCCGGCTGCAGATCTTTGCCAACAGACCGCGCCGAAGGAAGATTATACGAGAGCCACCGTCGCAGGAAGTGCAGACTGCGATGGCACATCTAAGAGCTGACATCCAAGCAATGGTATGTTAAGCATTTAGCTGTTAAAAACACTGCATTACGTTAGAAACACAAAAGTAGATTTCTTATAAACGCTTGAAATAAATGTAAATGTAGGATTCATTTTAATCTACACATACATCCAACTGTTTAGACTACTTTCAATTGATGCTGAGGGGTGACAAGGGATTGTGAAGCCAGACGCGGTATATTGTTTGATGATATGTGGAAACGATATTTTGCAAAACTTACGTTAATTAAGTTGGAAGAAATGCTTATGGAGTCGTGATAAGATCAATACGAAGATTCAGTTAACTGGCTTTACAAATTATACCTCTGTAGTTTTCATTACTTGCTGAAGTCATAGTGATGTCACTGTTAGAGATATTTTGTAGCCTGTAATAGCTGAAATGTTAAATATAGTGCTGTAAAAGGAAGCAGCTTAATAAAAAGAATTCTTTTTGTCATTTTCAGGAGAACCCGGCACCTACAACATGGATTGGGCTTCTAGTGGAGACTCTAGTGGACCTGTACCGAAAGAAGAGAGAATACCGCCGGAACCACGGGTTGGCAGAGAGACCAGGGTTCGTCATCCGAATGGAGGGAAGACTCGCACCTGTTCGTGAGGCAGTGAGAAGATTTCTGCACCTGAAGAAGAGTGTGGACAAGAGACAGCTGCCGACGGGCATAGATTCAACACTGCGTGATTACTTTCTTCAATGTGAACACCCTGACCCTAATTATCCACAGATTATTCCATTAACACCTCAGCTACTTGAAACCGCGCTGTGATGTGAATGTTGGAAGCCAGTCTGGTTTGGCTTGAAATAAAACACCTTAAAACCTGTTTAGTTGTGTTTTTATTGCACAGTTAATATTCAAATACATTCTACACACAATGTACTAGTGTGAATGTGGAATAGTTCAGCACTGTGAAGATTGAAGTAACCTGATTTGTTGGAAATAAATGAAATTTAACTGGCAGTAGCATAAGCTGAATTAGAGAAGTTGGCGCTGAAGATGACGTCATTAAGGTTGTGAATGGGGCAGATCAGTTTACTGTGTTCAAACTTTCAATCCGGTGAACCGGTTAAGAGGTGGAACAGACTCCTATGTAGACCGCCTCCAGACAACCCAAAGGAGTCAGATACAGTGAGACAAGTAAGGAAAAGTACAAGTCATGGTTAATGATAGTAGACTGAAAGCAATACTGAGAGGGTACATGTGTTAGGCAGTTTTCATGATATGAAATGTCTCAATTAACGCAGAACATAATGGGTATTCAACGTCTCAGTATGGAATGGTTTTAACTGAAACTTGGGACTCACCATTATACCACGCGATATGAGGTGTGTGGAGAAGGATATTCATAAATAAGAATACGCACTTATCATTAAGGTACAGGAAATTTTTTAGACGATAACCTTAATAATGCAATTTAGAGTGATACAGGAACATCGCTGAGAATGCTTCTTTGACTAAGGTGAAGATTGCGCCATTCCTTGAGTAGTGCAACAGGACTTGGATCCTCGAGTTTCGTTCAACCAGCTGTTCCGGTCATGTATGTCCGTGACTGTTGCATCGTACGGCGCATTGTCGCACAACATGCGGCATGGCCTACATCTGGATATTTTCTTCAAGAGATTATTTGCATTACTAATTTCCAGAGGTAGTCTACGAGGCAGAACTGTGTCAGCTAATCCTTATATTCTCGAATAATTTGAGTAAATGGCAAATATTTCTGAGCAACAGAGCTACCATCTGACTATACACGCATTTGCAGCAGTTAAGTGTAAAGCTAAAATAAGTTGACTGGATACCACAAATAATAAAAAATCATGTTACTTTATGCTACATACGAAAAGTCTATTTAACATGAACAACTCGTATCAGGAAAGGAAACTATACAATCAAAAATATATGTTCTGGCGTGCTTGACTAGGACAATACCAGACCTCTTCATAGTTACAGAAATCGAAGACATCTATGTCGATACAAGTTAATATAAAATTGACTGCACATCACAAGAGGAAGTATAGCTGGAATAAGGTGGCAAGCCAGACGTAGAGGAGTAAAATATTAAACGGCTTTTCGACTGCTGTACTTCAGTGACAGAGCTGGGAACACAGAAAGTAATGCTTTTGTCAGTGTAGAGGCTCCAGCAGAGAAATTCTTTACACTTCATTTAACTATTACAAAGGACAAAATACAGACTGTGGTAGTCACTGCGCATTCGGTAAAATGTGTGAGGACTTCGGTATTTATTTGACGTGGGACAGTGAAAGATTGAGGGCACCTGCTGACACTGGTGAGCGGTTTCAGTATGTTCCAAAATGAAACACTCCTATGAATACCAGAAGTACACAGTCGTCTATAACTAGTTTCTAAACTCACCTGTTTTTCATCGAAAACACTCGAGTACGGCGATAATTGATTGGTCTGCGCATGAATGGCAAATGAGAGCAAAATAAATTTCACATCAGTCACTTATGTTTAAGAAAGGCAAATTCCAATACAGTTTTGTTTTACTAGAGCTCAGAGTTACCCGTACTGGAATTCTAGAGTATCTTCTGCTACAAACTGCCACAAATGAAAATGCGGCTAGCACAACAGAGTTGGAACTATACTACAAATAATCCTTCACGTTCCTCAATATAGTCTGGACGGTAAAAATCACACAAGAAATACAAAATTTCAGAAAGAAAGCAAAGGCCAATACGAGAATTATTAGGCACCGAATGAATAAACTTGTTAAGGCAGATGACATTCACCTCTAAAGACACAGCAATGCTGATTCAGCTTATATTAAATTCAAATTAATTACCATTATTCCTAAGCCTTCCTAACAGTCCCAAGAAACCGTAATAGAGAAAACCATTTATGGAAGCAGATCCACTACTTTACTTAAACAGAAAATACAGTCCATACAAACAAAAAAATCTTTTGTTACTCACCCAGTAAGTCTTAGGATTATAATCGAATTTCAAATAAAGGACGAAAATTATGTTCTCACTTCAACATGCCACCTTCTCTCTAAGACGCCATTACTGTCCGATTCCTCCCTGTTTACGTTGTGTTCTGAGTGTTTAAGATGCCTCCGATAATCGTGGGTCCCACCGACTGTGAAGTACGGACTGTTATAAGGTTTCTTTGTGCCAAAGACATAAAACCGATCGATATTCATCTTGAGATCTGTACAGTTTACGGAGAAAACATGAGTGATGGAATGGTAAGAAAGAGGGTGAGAGAGCATTTAAAGATGGCAGCACAAATGTGCATGATGAAAAACTTTGTGGGCGTCCTTCGATCGTTAATGAAAGTTTGGTGCAGGAAGTGAACAATAAGGTCAGAGAAAACAGACGTTTTACGGTTTCCTCCTTGCGGGATGACTTTCCTAATGTTTCTCGTAGTGTTTTTTATGGCACTGTGACCGAGCCCTTTAATTAACGATAATTGTGCGCATGTTGGGTACCGAAAATGTTGACGGATAAGCACAAAAGCAAACGTGTAGACAGTGCATCGACTTCCCTTGAGCAGCACCACAACGACGGCGACGATTTCCTAAGTCAAATTGTTGCGGACGATGAAACGTGTGTCGCCTGCGTCACACCAGGGTGAAAGCAACAGTCCATGGAATGGCGGCATTCAGATTCACCTAGACAAGTGAAGTTCAAGCAAACAATTTCTGCCCGGAAAATCATGTTCTCAGTTTTTTGGGACGGAAAGGAGTACTGCTTGCGGAATATCAGACTAAAGATCTCATCACATCTTTTCGATGGGAAACTCTGCTTTTGAAGAAACACCTGAGCGGTCAGCGTCTTCAAGGCAATGACGAAGTCAAAATGGTTCAATTGGCTCTGAGCACTATGGGATTTAACTTCTGTTCTGAGGTCATCCGTCCGCTAGAACTTAAACCTAACTAACCTAAGGACATCACACACATCCATGCCGGAGGCAGCATTCGAACCTGCGACCGTAGCGGTCGCGCGGTTGCAGACTGTACTGCCTACAACCGCTCGGCCACTCCCGCCGGATGACGAAGTTAGAACAGTGGTGATGCAGGTATTAACAAGTCAGGCGGCCGACTTCTATGATCAAAGTATTCAAAAACGTGAACAACATTATGACAAGTGCCTCAATACTTGTGGAAATTATGTAGAACAGTAGATTAAGGTACAGGCTTTCATGTAAAAATATAGTTCTTGAGATATCTTAGCACGTCTTTTTTTAAATTTCAGAACTGTGGTGTCACCGCCAGACACCACACTTGCTAGGTGGTAGCCTTTAAGTCGGCCGCGGTCCGTTAGTATACGTCGGACCCGCGTGTCGCCACTATCAGTGATTGCAGACCGAGCGCCGCCACACGGCAGGTCTAGAGAGACTTCCTAGCACTCGCTCCAGTTGTACAGCCGACTTTGCTAGCGATGGTTCACTGACTTCTACTCTCTCATTTGCCGAGACGGTAGTTAGCATAGCTTTGAGCTACGTTATTTGCTACGACCTAGCAAGGCGCCATTATCAGTTATAGATTGTAATTCATGTACCGGCAATAGCGACGTTCACCATTAATGGTTTAAAGTTAAGTATTCCACCAGCTACGTCCGTTTTTCTCACTTCTAATTCCCTTGTCATGTTCCAGACCTCACGCCGGCCTGCGTGAGCTAAAACGCGTACATTTCGGCTTCCTGTAGTAACGGTGTTGGCTCTCCTGCCAACCACAACATTGGCGACGAGAGTAAAAGTGTTCTTATCTAACTGCCCTGATTTACTTGTGTAATGGCTTCGCCACAATCTCCAGATGTACTGTCCGAATTTTATAGATTACAGAATCAGCCGACGCAGGCCTTACTGGATTCCCTTTGACAGCTCGTCCAGGGTCATCGTGCGATGCAAAACGATGCGCCAGCAGCCGCTTCACCGCTAACGCAGCCACAACACGCTGTTGCATCCACTTTTCGACTTTTTGATGCTGCACTGGAAAGCTGGACGGAGTGGTCACGACAATTTGGATTCCATCTCGCCGCCTATAGAATTCAAGGTAACGAGCGGCAGCCTTATTTGTTGTCTTCTGTCGGTGTGAACACGTACCGTGTGATAGTCAAATTATTTCCCCGACGCGACGTAGCAACTCTGTCCTACGACGAAATTTTGTCTGCATTAGATGCATATTTCAAAGAATCAGTCAATGTAGTTGCGAAAAGGTATACCTTCTCCCGTACAAAACGTACGGCAGGTCAGACTAATCGTGAGTGGGTTGCAACCTTGCAAGGCCTTACTAGGGATTGTGCATTTCAGTGTCAATGTGGACTCCCTTATTCAGATACTATGGTACGTGATGCAATTGCACAGAACGTTTCTGATGTTCGTATAAGGGAACAGATTTTTAAACTAGTCAATCCCTCCTTTCAATAAGTGATGGACATATTGGATCGGCAGGACACACTTGACTTTGCTCAGTAAGCATTTGCAACTTCGCCAGCAGTGTGTCAGGTTAACCGGCCCGCCGGGCGAGCTGCACGGAGCAGTAAACAGCCCTCGCGCCCGGCCGCGCCGCTGCCGCCAGGCTCTCAGCCACGTGTGCCGCGCAGGCAAGCAAATGCAGTGATCAAATCATGCCCGCGGTGTGCTACTAAACATTCGCGTGGGAATTGCCCGTCACACCAAGCTATTTGTTTTTATTGTAATAAAAAACGACATATTCAGAGTGTTTGCCAGAAAAAGCTTCGATCGGAATCTCAAACCCGTTCCAGGGTCTTTGCTTCGCGCCGGAATCGGAATCGAACCAAGGATACTCAGGCTCGCGAAACTTCGCCCATGGAAATTCATGTAGTTCATTCCACACCGCCCAGTGCCACTCTTTCTAACAGTGACAATGTTCGTCCCAAAAATAGTGTGCGTCGACATCGCCGGGACTCCCGTCAAGTCTCAAGTGATTTTGTACCAGTGTCAGTTCACGTTGCACGAGACAGTCGCTCTTGTCGTCAGCAGGACAATAAACTTTTTGTAGACTTGGACATTAACGGTAAAGTGATACCATTGCAGCTCGATACCGGAGCTGCAGTTTCACTGATCAATCAAGACACTTACAAACTGCTGGGCACACCTCCGTTGCGTGCCGCAAATGTTAAATTAAGTAGTTATTCAGGACAAAAGATCCCTGTGTTAGGACAGTGCAGCCTTCTTGCAACATACAAAGGACAAACAAACCTTGTGTCATTTTACGTCCTTCGTTCTTCTTCTGCAGTGAACTTAATTGGTTTCGATTTATTTCAGTTGCTTAACTTGTCTATAGTAAATCAGGTCCTATCAGTGAACCAGTCTGTGCCTTCAGACAGTGTTTCTCGTCTATGTGAAGAATTTGTAGACAATTTTGCACCGGGCCTCGGTTGCGCTAAGAACTATTAAGCACATTTGGAACTGAAAGTGAACGCGCAACCGAAATTTTTCAGAGCACGCAATGTTCGCCACGCATTGCGTGATGAGGTCGCAAAAACATTACACGATTTGGAATCACAAGGTGTAATTGAACGTGTGCAGTGTTCTGTCGGGGCATCACCCTTAGTAATTTTGCCTAAACCTTCCGGAAAGTTGAAACTTTGTGTGGATTTGAAGGCAACAGTGAATTCACAACTAGTGATTGAAACTTTTCCTTTTACCCGCCCGGAAGATCTTTTTCACAAACTGTGCCCGGGTAAATATTTTTCGAAGTTGGACCTCGCAGATGCGTATATCCAAATACCGGAGGACAGAGAATCTCAGCGCGTTTTGGTGGTTAACACGCATCTTGGGTTGTATCAATTCAAACGACTGCCATCCGGGTGTGCATCCGCCCCTGCATTGTTTCAGCAATATCTACAAACCGTTTGTTCGTCGGTCCCTACTGCAGCAAATTATCTGGACGATATTGTCATCTCCGGAAAGACGGAAGACGAACATTTGGCCAATCTCAGAACATTATTTCAGGTCTTGCGACAAAATGGTCTTCGCTTGCGGAAGGACAAATGTGTGTTTCTTGCTCGGGACTTGCCATACCTGATACCTGTAGTCAATCCCCGGAAGCCCCTTTTGTTGATGGTGGATGCATCGGATTTCGGGATCGGTGCTGTGCTTGCGCACAAAGATTGATCGCACGATCGCCCTATTGCCTTTGCGTCCAAATTGCTCTCGACTGCTCAAAGAAATTACTCGCAGATCGAGAAAGAAGCATTGGTTCTAGTATATGGTGTTACAAAGTTTCATGATTTCTTGTATTGTCGTCACTTTACCATAATCACAGACCACAAACCTTTGACATCGCTTTTTCATCCGACCAAGCCTGTACTTCCACGTACAGCGCAGAAATTCATTCGCTGGTCTATTTTCCTCTCGCAGTACGATATTTTGTATCGGTCCACTGCTAAGCACGGAAACGCCGATGCGTTGTCGCGCTTGCCTGTTGCTGAGGATAGGGCATTCGATTCCTCATGTTCATTGATGCGGAAACCGATGACGTGGTCGGATCATTTCCGATTGATTTTGGTCGTGTAGCTACAGCCACAGCTGTCGACCCTGTCCTTGCTCCCGTTCTGCGTTTTGTTGCTACGCAATGGCCCTTGTCAAATGCACGGATCTGGAACCCGTTGGTTCGCCGATTTTTTTCTCACAAGGAGAGACTTTTTGTACGGCGTGGTGTTTTGCTGTTGCGTTCTGATAACGATCAGTCCAGGGTCGTGGTACCACGTTCGTTACAGTCCTCTATCTTACAACTTCTCCACCAAGGACATTGGGGTATAATGAGAAAGAAACAATTTGCTCGTCAGCACTGTACTTGGTTCGGAATCGATGCCGTGATTACGAATATGTGCTCTTCTTGCATGGTGTGTGCCGAACAACACTCAGCACCACCGCGGAAATTCTTTGTATGGTCAAAAGCCACTTCCCCTTGGCAACGCTAACACATCGATCTTACTGGTCCATTCTGGAATGTTTGATGGTCTGTTGTGGTAGGTTCATTCAGTAATTTTCCTTTTGTTGTCTGGATGCCTTCCACGACGTCATCTGCCACCATCCAAGCGTTATCTGCTATCTTTTGCATTGAAGGTCTTCCACAGACTATTGTTTCCGACAATGGCCCGCCATTCATGTCAGCAGAATTTCAGTCATTCTGCAGGGCCAATGGTATTCAACATCTGACGTCCGCGCCGTTTTCACCACAGTCAAACGGTACCGCTGAACGATTGGTCAGGACTTTCAAGTCATAGATGTTGGAGTTGAAGCATTCTCGGGAGAACGCGTTATTGCTCTTTTTGTCCTCGTATCGCTCTCAGCCCCGAGATGGTCGCTCGCCGGCTGAGTTGCTCCACGGTCGCCGCCATCGAACCTTGATGTCTTTGCTGTATCCGCCACATCAGGTTCCTGTGCAGCGGCAGACACCTGTCTTTGCTCCAGGCGACGTTGTCTACTATCGCCACTACCGAGGTTCACGGTGTTGGCTCGAAGGGCGCATTCTTCGCTGCCTCGGACGCGCTATGTATCTGGTTTTGGGGGCCTCTGGTGAGGTGCGTCGGCATCTCAACCAGCTGCGCCTCTGTCGTCGCACGGGATCTGCCGCTCGCCGTCTGCTTTCAGCGACGGTGCCGTCCGGTCAGCGCCCCGGGGACCCATCTACTGGCTCGCCTCAGCCCCAGGTGTTACCGACGCTGCCCTCCATTTTGCTCCATGGCGACGCGCCGCCGCCACCGCCGCCGCCGCCTGTTCTCCCTCCGGCGACGCCCGCGTGGCTGCAACCGCCGGGCGCCTCCCTGGGTCACGCGCAGCCGGTCTCTTCTCGTGACCAGTTGTCCTCCGACATGGAACTCTTGCCCGCTCTGGACCACATGTCGTCTTCGCCCGTCCGGTGCCCCGGCCCGATGGAGGTCGACCCTTCGGCCCCTGCTATGGAACCGCGTGTCGCCACTATCAGTGATTGCAGACCGAGCGCCGCCACACGGCAGGTCTAGAGAGACTTTCTAGCACTCGCCCAGGTGTACAGCCGACTTTGCTAGCTATGGTTCACTGACTTCTACGCTCTCATTTGCATGCTTTGATCTATACAATCAAAGGCTTTAGCAAGTTTACAGAAAGTGTTATAACGGTAAGTTTGTTTGTTTGACAGTACTAAGACAGCATTTTTGATAAGAAAAATTGCTTCTCTTGTTGAGAAGCCCATCTCAACTGTTGTTAACAGATTACTTTCAGAATGGGTATATGGATATGAACCTGAAACCAAGGTGCAGTCTTCGCATTATAGACTACAGGTTCACCACGACCGAAAAAGCACGGCGAAGTTGGACGAAGGTGAAGATGATGATGACGATTTTCTTCGATTCTACCGATATTGTGCATAGTGAGTTTACCCCGGGAGGACAGACAATTAACCAGGAGTACTACAAATGGGTCCTTGAGCGTTTGCGCGAAGAGGTGCGGAAGAACAAAAGGCCTGCATCGGGGAAAGAGAGAAGTTGGGTGCTGCACCATTACTATGCTTAGGCTCATTGCGCCTCCTCCACTGTTGAATTTCTGACCAAAGTCAAAATTCCTGTGCTTCCACAACCGCCATATACCAGTGATTCGGCCCCTGCAGACTTCTATCTGTTTCCTATACTGAAATTTTCACTTAAAGGGATGCCGTCTGACTCTATTGAAGACATCCAGGCAATTACGGAGAGTGTCCATTACATACGTTAGTAAAGAATTTCCAGGAATGTTTGCAGGAGTGGAAACAACGTTGGAGTCGGTGTGTTGAGTAGGAAGGCTATTATTTTCAAGGCGATGAATCACAGTAGCATGTAAGTACCACCACTGTACAATTACAAGTCCATTCTTAAAACTTTCCAATCACAACTCGTATGTTCTCGTTTAGTATTTGACATATAGTTGCACAGGTTTCTTGAGAATGAAGAGACAGATGCCAAGATCGATGGTCCATGAGCCTTTGAAAACCGATACAATAATAACCGTAACATAATTCTGTGTGACAGAGAAAACGCAATTAATTGTAACGTAGATGTAAAGTTAGAGGAAATCGTGCAGATAGTGGCAGCTGTTTCAGTTTAACGAGTGCGCGCCGTGGAACACGACAAAATGCGAGACAGACATTTAACTACTGGCATTCTCAACGACAGCAATTATGTTGCTACCGTTAGTATTGGACCCTATATCAAAATGAAATATTTCTTGCGTAGGATCTGAAAGACGAGAGAAAATCCTACGTCGAAAATTGCCAAAATGAGATGTAAGACTTCTCAAAAATTTTGCCAAAAAGCATGTTATGAACACTTACTTGAAAAAACAAAAATTAATTCTTGAGCACCACTATTATTAGTCTACATCAACCAGGGGTGCGGTGTATTAATACTGACACAGCATAGTGCAAATAGTGATCATAGAAAAAGAAAACCTCCTGTTTACACTTCAGTGACAAATGTCATACGATACCTGCTAATATTGTGTCGGACCTCCTTTTGCCAGACGTAATGCAGTAGCTCGATGTGGTATTGACTCAACAGTTCGCTGGAAGTCCAATGCAAAAATATTTTATCACGTTGCTTCTATAGCAGTCCATAACTGCCAAACTGTTTCCCCTGCAGGATTTTGTTCATGAGTTGACTTCTCGGGTACGGCCCATAAATGTTCGATGGGACTGATGCCGGTACATCTGGGTGACGAAATCGTTCACTCGATTTGTCCAGAACGTTCATCAAAACAATCGTGAAGAATTGTGACCGGTGAAATGGCGCATTGACCTGTATAAAATTCCAACGTTCTTTGGGAACATTTAATTTCGTGAATGCCAGCACATGGTCTCCAAGTAGACGAACGTTAATATTTCATACATGAATATATATATAGATAAGGCTTTCCGGCCAATAATCCTCGTCACCGCGGATGCACTCAGATTGCTCAAACACTTACGAGAATCGGTAGATTGGCTGCCGCGAGTAATGAGTATAGCGGGTACGGCCACAACAAACGTAGTGTGTGGACAGTAAGATGGCAGTGTGGGTGTCGTGGGGGCGTCCCAGAGGTAAGTCCCTGCAGTCGCACTATCCTCTGTGTCCTCGATGGCTCAGTCCTACAGAGCGTCTGCCACGTTAGCGACAGATTTCGGGTTCGAGTGACGGTCTCGGCGCACATTTTCAACAGACCCCGTTGATGTTTATCAACGCCTGTAAGCAGCTAATGGTCGGGATTTCACTGTAATTTCATCCGAAAATATTTCAAGTCAATATTAGCTTTAATTGGATTAGAATCCCCTGTGCACTCGGTGTAGTGCAAGCCATATCATTCTGAAGCCAACACCAGCTGTAACAGGTTTCTAGTTGTCTAGGATCCAACCAAAGTTGTAACGACCCTAGGAGCTGCTAGCAAAGGCACTGGCGTTCCTCTCTGCTGCCCTTGCCACATTTCACCACACTGTCCAAACGGATACGTGCGTGATACTTGCGGCCCACACTGATTTCTGTAAGAAATACATCATGTATTTATGACAGACAGGAAAACCGTAGGATTTCAGATCTTCTGTTGACTGCAGAAAAAACCCACAGAAATATTAACCGATATAAAGTTGCAAAAAAAATGATTCATATGGCTCTGAGGACTATGGGACTTAACTTCTGTGGTCATCAGTCCCCTAGAACTTAAAACTATTTAAACCTAACCAACCTAAGAACATCACACACATCCATGCCCTAGGCAGGATTCGAACCTGCGACCGTAGCTGTCTCGCGGTTCCAGACTGTAGCGCCTAGAACATCTCTTCCACCCCGGCAGGCATAAAGTCGCATAACTACTTCATATGTACACAGTGAAATGTATGTCAGTAGCACAGGATTATAGCCTTTAGAAATAGAACCGAAAAGTTTGCTTTTGGACAGCTGATCTGAACACACTATCAGGTTGTTAATAAACTGCTTAAATCTTCTAGACCTTTTACTGTGTCCCATTTCTCTAAGGGATAGGTGTTATGGTAGGAGTTTTGGCAATGTTAATGACAGTCGGTGGCCGGCTGGCGCACGTGAAGCTACCACTACCTTACGGAATCTGTTTACCGACTCCGTTTGTTTGCGTCTAAAGTAAATGACATTTTAAAGTTTGTGCAGCGTGTATCTGAGACTATACTTGGGTAAAAGCCCGGTGCTTACTTGGCTGTATGTGGGGAAAAAGACTAAAAATCATGTGCAGACCATCCCTCGTCTTTAAACCGCGACGCGTCTTCGACCTGAAGTAGGCTTTTCTTCCCGAATCCAGAATGGGCCAGTAAACAGTTACGATACCAATCGATGTACACTACTTAAGTAGTCTATACAACAGTGTAACACCGATCTACGCAATATGGAAACATAAACGACACTTAAACATTGATAAGCAACGCATACCGCGGAAGGAGACATCAGCGCTATCTAACGAGCGCAATCTTTCAATTGTTTGAAATATCTGCGAGAATAAATTATCAAAATACTTTCATCCCACTAGGCACAACGAACCCAGAGACATATGTAAGGTAGCAGAACAGCAGATCGAGAGAAGCACAGATGTCGTTGGAATTAGGAATACGTAATTGTTATTCACTTCATCGCTTCATCACTAATGAACTCTGAATGACATGCTAATATTTCATAAGCATTTATCATGCTGTATTTGGTAAGAGGTAGCCTACTGTAGGACTTTGATTTCACCAAGGAATTGGGCGAAGCAAATCAGCTGCTGACAAGTTGCATCCTCAGCTAGGTCAGCAGCCCGTGGTTGTCAGGAATCTGCCTCGAGCTTGTTAGTCGCTGTACCCGCCCGAAACAGAAGTGACGTCATGCCGTGATGCTGACAGTGCTTTGGCTGCTTGGAGTCTGTTGCTTGTACAACCACTCCCCTCCCACACACCTACTGAAGACAGCAAAATTGGCAGTGTACCTTGGTGAAGACAAGGACTGCACACACAGATAGGTTCCAGCTTCAGTTCTTGATATTAAAACGCACAAAAATGGGGGCAGCGCAGATGTCGGTGCCCAGGTGAAATGTATAAAATAAATGTATATGTATAAAGTAATGTATAAATGAAATACATAAAACAAATCACAGGATCAAAAACAGAAAAATAACAGTGAACCACAACTGTAATTGCACTGTGGTTACCGATACAGTACAATTTAAAGAGTAAATAATGCCCATCATAAAATTAAACGAACATGTGCCGTTTAGAGCAACGTGGCATCTTCTCCCTGATGGTGTATGTTAATATTCTACTTATTTAGTTTAATAGCAAAGTTAAGTTTTTTTTAAATGTGTTGTGGTATGAGATACGATGTTTGTCTCACGATCCTATAGTCGAGAATTTATCGGCTACACAGACAATATCGTTTCTAGGCCTGAAGAGGAGTTGGAGCAAATGACCAGAGCACTAAAGGAGTCTGCCAGAAAATTTGGGCTAAACATAAATATAAATGACCCAAGACAGTGTACCTCGTTATGACACGTGGTCAATGACAGAGTGCTGGTCATCTAAAATCGATGCACGTGGGAGACCAGTCCTACAAGACATTGCATCAATTTAAATACCTAGGGGAACTTTTCACTGTCACCTTGTTACGTGATGCTGAGATCAGTGCCAGAATAGAAACAGGAAACCAATCTTTTCACGACCTAGCACAACTGCTTCGGTCCACATATCTCTTCAAGCAGTTGAAGATTCTAATATACAAAACCCTGATCCGGCCTGTTGTTCTATATTGCTGTGAGACATGGAGTATCGGGAAACAGGACCTCCATAAGATCCTAGTTTTTGAGAGAAAAGTGTTTCAAAGATCTTCCGTCCAGTTCTGTATGCAGGCAAGGGAGAATGGGGGATCGGTCAAGTCTAAGAGCTTGAGGAAGTATACCAGCATCCCATCTGTGAATGCTAAACGAAAACAGTGGGCCGGCCATGTGTCCATAATGGAGGATTACAGATGGCCTCGGAAGCTCCTGGCTTTTTACACCTACAGGAAAGAGACCACCAGGGAGACCCAAGAAGCGTTGGAGGGATGGCCTCCTTGAATATTTCAACCAGACATCAATAGATTTGGACGGATGGCGGATAGCAGCAAAGAACAGAATACTTGTAGCAGCGTATAGTCGACTGTGCCTAATCATGTAGAAGAAGAAGACAGAGAGTATCCCACTACGTAAATAATTCCCCACAGCTTTGCCCAATAAATCAACCGATTACATTCAGAACATAAAAAAGTTTCTTTTGAATTGGTGGAATTTTGCATTGTGCAGCAATGTAGTACTCATCGTACTGTCTTCATTGACTACTTATTTAGTGAGGTATAATTTTGTTAAGAGTTAATAGGAACTCTACGCGTTTAAAAAGGTACAGTAAGCTTTCAGATTTTTCCGAGTGGTCTTTCTAAGGTAGGAAATTGTTGCTAACATCACTGTATCAGCTGCTACGTGAATTGATCCACGTGTCTTAATCACAGCGCGAGGTGTATTAAAGTACGAACTATCTCACTTCTCTTTAATATTATTAACCAATATTCCATGGATATCTTACCTGCAGCATAACTGTAGGATGAGATAACACATTAAGAATTAACTGAAAACAACTCATATCCTACCGCCTTTGGAATACATGTATCGAATCTGATAGCTTGGGTACTAAATAAGAATAACAATTTCCTCAATTCTTGTTCACAGCAGGCTGGGAGTTCAATTACATTTTCAGTCTTAATTAGTTGCCTCATATTCTCACCTGGACTTCTCAGGAAAGCGTTTAAAAGTCTTCCTATCTCTGCTCCTTATCTCCAGGTACACTCCTGGAAATTGAAATAAGATTACCGTGAATTCATTGTCCCAGGAAGGTGAAACTTTATTGAGACATTCCTTCGGTCAGATACATCACATGATCACACTGACAGAACCACAGGCACATAGACACAGGCAACAGAGCATGCACAATGTCGGCACTAGTACAGTGTATATCCACCTTTCGCAGCAATGCAGGCTGCTATTCTCCCATGGAGACGATCGTAGAGATGCTGGATGTAGTCCTGTGGAACGACTTGCCATGCCATTTCCACCTGGCGCATCAGTTGGACCAGCGTTCATGCTGGACGTGCAGACCGCGTGAGACGACGCTTCATCCAGTCCCAAACATGCTCAATGGGGGACAGATCCGGAGATCTTGCTGGCCAGGGTAGTTGACTTACACCTTCTAGAGCACGTTGGGGGGCACGGGATACATGCGGACGTGCATTGTCCTGTTGGAACAGCAAGTTCCCTTGCCGGTCTAGGAATGGTAGAACGATGGGTTCGATGACGGTTTGGATGTACCGTGCACTATTCAGTGTCCCCTCGACGATCACCAGAGGTGTACGGCCAGTGTAGGAGATCGCTCCCCACACCATGATGCTGGGTGTTGGCCCTGTGTGCCTCGGTCGTATGCAGTCCTGATTGTGGCGCTCACCTGCACGGCGCCAAACACGCGTACGACCATCATTGGCACCAAGGCAGAAGCGACTCTCATCGCTGAAGACGACACGTCTCCATTCGTCCCTCCATTCACGCCTGTCGCGACACCACTGGAGGCGGGCTGCACGATGTTGGGGCGTGAGCGGAAGACGGCCTAACGGTGTGCGGGACCGTAGCCCAGCTTCATGGAGACGGTTGCGAATGGTCCTCGCCGATACCCCAGGAGCAACAGTGTCCCTAATTTGCTGGGAAGTGGCGGTGCGGTCCCCTACGGCACTGCGTAGGATCCTACGGCCTTGGCGTGCATCCGTGCGTCGCTGCGGTCCGGTCCCAAGTCGACGGGCACGTGCACCTTCCGCCGACCACTGGCGACGACATCGATGTACTGTGGAGACCTCACGCCCCAAGTGTTGAGCAATTCGGCGGTACGTCCACCCGGCCTCCCGCATGCCCACTACACGCCCTCGCTCAAAGTCCGTCAACTGCACATACGGTTCACGTCCACGCTGTCGCAGCATGCTACCAGTGTTCAAGACTGCGATGGAGCTCCGTATGCCACGGCAAACTGGCTGACACTGACGGCGGCGGTGCACAAATGCTGCGCAGCTAGCGCCATTCGACGGCCAACACCGCGGTTCCTGGTGTGTCCGCAGTGCCGTGCGTATGATCATTGCTTGTACAGCCCTCTCGCAGTGTCCGGAGCAAGTATGGTAGGTCTGACACACCGGTGTCAATGTGTTCTTTTTTCCATTTCCAGGAGTGTAGATACAACTTACTCAGAAATCCAAGAGCCAATAAATCTTACTGATATAATTTGTACAAAAAAGTGTTTGGTTTTAAATCACGAGATTAATTTTCGAGTCTCCTTCACGAATTTTTGTGTTTAATTTAACGATGGTACTTCAACGAACAATCACGTCTTCTGAGTGCTTCACATTTTCTTTTTGTCAGGCAGTTTAGTTGTTGCCAGGTAGCAGGACGGGCGCTGGTCCAAACTGTACATATATTTTAGTAAAACATGCAAAATCAAGGAATCAACTGCTCAATGTAGTATTAATTTTGCTCTTTACTTGGGGGATAGTAGAGAACAAGAGAATAATTTCCTCATACAAACGCTGAAGAGAGTAATTTAGATGGTTCTGAATAAATCGTCATGTCATTGTTATACGGAACTAAACCACTAGGCCCTCTATCTTTATGTAGATACTCTGCTAGCTCTTGTACTCATGGAGCAATACACTCTTGTCGCCCATAAAAAATGCGATACCTAACAAAATTTAAACATTTTCCTAAAATTTGTTTAACAGTACAGGCAGATTCAAGTTATTTATAAGTTAATGAAATAGTGCAAAAATTAAATAGAAAACATTTTGGCTTCATTCAGTCTGCAATATTTAATGTTCAAGAAATTCAACCATCTTTACTATTCTCTGCCAGTCTTTAAGGAATATAATTTATGGCTTTCATTGTGGATATAAGATTTAGAAACATTTTAAGATTCGGAAGAGAGTCCCATCAGTCCTACATGATTTGTAGTAATGGCAAAGTGAATCTATAGGCATGTTAAACTTTGACAATACATCCATAAAAACACCGAATAAATGCTGGTATATGCATATTTAAAAACATACTTTGTCTAACTGGGATGGTGCGAATCAGTGTGATGAATTCATTGGGTGCTAAACAGCCATGGTGTCAGCGTTTATATGCCACACACATTGCTCATCTTCCAGTACCAATTGCTGCGGAGAGTACCATTAGCAGTATATACCTTTATATGTGAAAATAACATCAATTCAGGAATGGAATCCATGGGAACTGGAGATACTTTAGCCTCACATCCACACAGGGAAATGTACTGTTGAAGCCTATTAAACGACTGGTGCTTTGTTCTCTTTTCGCACCCACCACCTTCCTTTTATCCGCTCTTGTCACCCTGACACAAAGGGAACAACTTCATGTTCCCCTATTCTCTTGCTACAGTTCTGTCGACAATGTAAGTGTACAGTAAACCAAAAGTATCTATGCCCTGATAGGAAACGTCAATATTCGGTTCAAAATATAGCTTAAAATAATTATTAACAAATAAAGCGCAATTACCGGTAAAGCATATTTTATGAACAACTGTAAATTACTAATGAGATAAAGATCTGGTTCAAATGGCTCTGAGCACTATGGGACTTAACTTATGAGGTCATCTGTCCCCTAGAACTTAGAACTACTTAAACCTAACTAACCTAAAGACTACACTCACATCCATGTCCGAGGCAGGATTCGAACCTGAGACCGTAGCGGACGCGCGGCTCCAGACTGAAGCGCCTAGAACCGCTCGGCCCCAATGGCCGTCTAAAAGATCTGTATGAACGACACGATTTTCATGTTTGTACTTGCAAAGTTTATGTGTAGCTGCCGCGATGGTTAGCAGCCTGTTTGTTCAGATTTGCATTGAAGACGCGATGTGTTTCAGCGTCATTTTGTAGCCATTACTAACCGTGCGGCTCTCTTCCTGGTTGTGATTCAGTGGCAACGAGGAATCATAATAATTGTCTACAAAGAGAGGACAGGAATTCGGACACACAAAAAACACATTAACACACATGACGCGGCGTAGAAAAACAGCTGGCGTTCCGAGAGAGCTGCCTGTCATCCATGGACGCTAAACATAATGGTACTGCTAGGATTTGAATGGAATGGCTGGAGTTGTTCCAGCAAAATAGTGTGAATCTGAGATAATGGTAATGGATGTGGACTGCGATCACGCCCCCTTCTCTGCATAGTAGATCACAAGTACTCAATAATATTGAGGTCTGGTTATATGGAGACCAGGGCGATGCGAAGACTCATATTTGTGGCCACTAGACTAGTCCTCGAATATACGACCTGTGTGGATAAGCGACTGTCTACCTGGAAGATAGCAGTGCCATTTTGGAACACTCGTTGTACTATGAGATGATTCAGATCAGGAAAAATTGTCACTTAAATGTTGACAGTAACCCCAGCTTGCAGAGACCAAGTGTCTGCCGGAATATCACAATATTTCTGTCCCAAGCATTCCCGAACCTCTGCTATGTTTCGCTCTTGAGACGTGAACTCGGCCACCTAAATCTCTTTATTCCATTAGCTACATATGATAACATATTTTTTGATTTCAGCACCACGTTTTCCTTTTATAGGCATCTGTTCGTTGGTTTTCGAACCCAGTTTACTGGGTAATATACGGCTTATAAAGGTCAGATAGTGTTGTTTTCGTGCTTAGAGGGTTCGCCAGTGGCACATTCAGTTCTGCAGTGGCTTCTGCCACTGTCGTCTTGTATATTTTATTGCCAATCACCGTTCATCACGCTCATTCAAAACAGTCTTTCGTCCGTTCTGGTGCTTAGCGGATAATATCCTTAGCTTTCCCCGTGTGCGGTATGAATCTTTGAGCGGAACCTCTTAAATCAACAAACATTTCGGTTACACAATACGAGATGAAAAATTTTCCCACGTTCGAAAGCACTGGGCTTCTACTTAATGCACACACAATTACACATCACACTATTATGACCGCCACTGAGATTTGCAACGCAATGAGAACATTGCAAACATGCCGTTCGTGGTCAAATACAACAGTGCAAAATGCCGGTTTGGCTATCCGTGTTTGTGTTGAAGCATGCATTTCTGCCTTTGTTTCAATTTTTGTGCCGCCCAGGCCGCTTGAACGTTCTTAGGGTTGGAGAGTTGACAACTAGATTATGCAAATGTTCTGAGGCAAGAAACAGGACTTTTCTCACACGAACCAGCCATTTTCAGAGAGCGAAACCGTTGCTCAAAACCACGTCAGGTGTGCCCATAAACACGATTTGCCATCCAGTGCAGACAAACTTAACATTCTCGATCAGGTGGCGGTCATTAGCTATGATTCGTGTCATGTGAGCAATTGTAACCGCGATATCCTCAAGAGAATGGGAGGCTATCCTGTTGGTTTGCATAGAGACTGCCTGGCTTCATCGGTGGTGTAGAACAAGTAATTTCCGCACTCACTGGCGACAACGTGGAAGAGACGCTTTGGGAAATGTGCTCCACGCTCTCTAGAGCTAAACACCACGAAAGCGGGATGAGCTGGCATTCGATAACTACGGAGCGATCCCGAAGTAGTCTGTCTACCTGAGGGCAAAGGAAATTCCACTGTACCATAACCGCTGACACAGGACACTCGAATAATGTATTACCTACTCGAGGATTTGGCACACAGAAAATTGAAGTCAGACGACACCAATGGAATGAAGAAGACTTGAGCTTCTCTGATAGGGCCTGCCAAAAGAAATGGTCCATGAGTTTCGACCACTAGCTCCTACACCACCAAGGCTCTGCGGATTACCAAGGTTCAGAAACAGGACGTCCATCTATGTCCTGTTATAACCAAAATAGGCACATAAACGTACCAGCTGGCCAAACACCTAACGGCAGTATTAACGATCCTACATCGCTGATTGTCAGGACTGCATCAGTAGCTCTGCACGTTTCATTCAACAGGCGCAAAAGCGGCGCCTCCGCGACCGGGACCTTATACTGAGCTTTGATGTGGTATCTCTCTTCACCAGGATGCTGCTTGTTGATTCCGTCAAATTAGTGAAGGAGAAATTCAACGACATAATGACTAACATCTTCGAATTTGTCCTCCCATAAACATTCTCTCTCTTCAGTGGTCACTATTACGAAAAAATGTGGAGAACACAGCTGCACTGAAATCTATACGTTTGTCGTTTTGCCACTTGGGAGCGAAAGACTTCAGGATTTTCTCAAACATTTGATCTTTCAGCACTCCTGTGTAAAAGTCACCATGCAGGTGGAAGAGAACGGTGAACTCCTCTCTGTGGACATCTTAGCCAAGCACAAAGCAAACGCCACTACAGCATATGTGTGCGGATATAGAGACACAGTCATCTATGATGGAGAACCCAGAATATGCGCCACCAATGTATAAAGAAGCGGGTGTGACAGTATCCGGCCGGGAAAGCGGGAAGACCCGACTACGACCACTATACAGCTAACTTAATGGGCAGCTGCTACAGCACAGAATCCTGCCACCACCACTACGACTACGGTTCCGAATGACAATGTTAGTGAAGGAGTATTTCCCAATGAGACCACAGATACCGAACGTATCGGTGTCTTCACCGAAGCAGACAGAATCTGTGGTGAAAGCTCCAATAGCTACTGTATTAGGAAACAGAACTGTAGCGGCTGCTACCACCCACCCCGATTTCGACGACTCTAATGAATGACAATGATTGTGCAAGTGACATTCCAATGGCGACCAACCAAACTGTTGGGGCATCCTTTATCAAAACAGAAAGCTCAGAACCAATGACGAAAACCGCACTCTCCAATATTAGATGTTACTAGAAAGTTTCTGAAGCAGAATCTGCTCATGATAACATTTGTGGTGAGCCCCAGGAAACATCCTGAGTATCGTTAGTGAATATCTCTCTGGAAAGTACCTAGAAAAAATAGTTCGAAACCCCAATAGCGATCGGACTGAACTTGATTAAATGGCAAGGAATTGATCTCACATCTTTGAGGATGCCCACACTGAAATTGGTTCCAGTGACTATGAAGAATTTGTAGTAATTTCATGTCAGAACAGAAGCTGTAGAGGTATGCCTACCATGGCACTATTTTCAAAGAATAACTGACCATGCCGTCGTTAGATATGTTCCTACAAGAGGAGTTCGTGACAGGATGGACACTACATGTGTTACGGTCACCACACAGAAGCATGTAAAGAAACGGATACAACTCAATAACATATATAAACCACAGTATACTGCTCCAGACAGAAGACGAATAAAATGAGTTAAGCTGTCTAGAGCACAGGAGAAATTCAATGAGTACCTTAGAAGAACATAAGCGAAGAATCACTCAGAAGACTTGATAACATTCCGGTCGTATGTAAAGGCCGCTGGTGGCACGAAAGTTATTGATAGGCACTGAGGGACGAGGCAACGACTGATAATAAGTTTAGGAGACTATAAGCTGAAATACTTAACACATTTTTCAAACTGCCCTGTAAAGACGAGTCAATGGCGTCGAGAAACAGTTGAGATCGTTAAAGCCAGACAAAAAAAAAAAAAAAAAAATTGGCGGAAACGTGCCACATGACAGGAATAAAGCACAGGTCAGAGCCCTCCAGAAGAAGGGTAGCACATGTGAACCACAAAGCCACTGTCCAATATCCTTCAACGCCTCCCATTGTTATGCAGTCTTAGAAAATATTATGAGGTGAAATTTCAAAAGGTACCCAGAACAGATTGGCCTTCTTCATGCCAACCAGCACTGATTAGGTAACCAGAGATCACGTCAAACCAAACTCGTCCTTATGCGAAGCACTGAAAGTCAAGGAAGCATGCATTCAATCATATGAAGTATTTCGTAGCTTTCGAAAGGCATTTGAATCAGTACAACACATATGTATCTCTCCTGTAGAGATCGTGAAGACACAGTTAATTTAATGTCATAGTGCGCAGAGGCGTTTAATCAATCTTCTTGCGTCCCAAACGAAATAGAACAGCAAAACGCCCCAAAACTTGATACTTTGAAAACACCCTCTTCCATGCAGATCACAGTAATTTGTAGTTTATAGATACATATGTCGATGGAGATGTATAGGTGGCGTGCGTTGTTCAAAAAATTCACTCCAGTGGCGATCTGTCTCTTTCTGCTGGTATTTGTTAGTTACAGTCCTTTGCCGTTCAATAAAGTCGTAGCAAGGATATATTTGTAGATGACACGCCTATCTGCAAAGGAAACAAGGAGAATTCACTTTTGAAATAAGGACAGACGTGTTAGGATTCAATAGTTACTCCACAAATCCAAAATGACTTACTCATTTAGGTCTCGAACCAGTCGAGTATACGAGATTAAAGCGATAGTTTCTGAACCCCTGGCATTCCCTCCCTTCAGATCGCGTCCGAGTTGGGTTTTTGCGGGCGGAGCCAAACAGCGAGGCCATCGGTCTCACCGGGTTAGGGTAGGACGGGAAAGGAAATCGGCCGTGTCCTTTCAATAGAGCCATCCCAGCATTTGCTTGCAGCGATTTTGGGAAATCACGGAAAACCTAAATCGGGATGGCCGGACGCGGGATTTTACGGCCGTCCTCCCAAACACGAGTACAGTGAGCTAACCTATGCGCCACCTCCCGCTGTCACAGACTTCATGACGTCACTGTCAACAATGAGTTCCGACAGCAAACCAATCGAACCGTTGCGTAGCATCAGTCTCATTGACAAACCTTCCGAAGAAAGAGTCGATTTCGAAGTGCGCTTTCTAGGAAGTCTGTTTCGCATCCTTCGGGCTGTGAGGAAGAAGTTGAGAAGAAGTGAGGAGGTAGGTGAACACTGACTTTTAAATTATTCTGCAGTCGCAGGCATGGGATCAGGCTCTGGAAGACAAATATGTTACCTATTGTCTACGTATCAGTAGGTCGGTTTATTCCTCAATTCCTGTCTTGTACACTATACTCTACACTTTTGATTAACTTCTCTATTTGCTGCGCCGCTGCATTGCGTTGCTCAAGTCCAGAAAATTAGCCTGGAACAAGGAGCACAACTCACTGCACATGTGGAAAACGTCTTGTCCTCACACCGTGAGCTGGTTTCATATTTAGTTTGCTAATTAGTTTCCTTTAAGTGGGAAGGTGATCATCACTATTACTATACTTTTCGATTCTCCAACAACCTTTAAAATATTTGCTGACTAATTTATTTGGCACCGTAGAAAACGTGCAAGACAAATAATTAAATGTACAATGCCTGCTGTATATCATGTAGTGTATTATTAACATATTTCGTAACTCCAGACTCTCAATAATTGTTGGTTTGATACAAGTTTTTGTTTTGTTTTAACGATCCATCAGGTATTTGGTCAGTTTACTTAGTGTTTCAGTCTATAATACAGCATCACTTAATTTTTTTTATTTATGATAAGATCTGGTAGGTGTCCCATACGGTGCCAATTATGGTATGAGACTGAACTGTTTATTTAGACCAAACCTTCTTGGCAATAATCAAAATTTCATTTGACTATTTTCGTGTCAGGAAACACTGTTGCTACTAAAGACTGTTTGTTTTACGTTTCCAGATGTTTTCGCGAGTGAAGTCGCTGTTCTGCTCGCCAGCTGCCAGCCAGGGGTGTCCCAGGCTGGCCGACGAGCCGCCAACACCTGCGCCTCTACGCCGCCTTCGGCCGCCTCGACCGAAGCCGAGTGAGAGGAAGGTGGAGTCCACCACCACCGACTGCGAAGAGGCCGCCGCTGATAAACCGCACCTTCAGGCAATTCATGTAAGCAGAAAAGCCTCTTTGCACAACATTCATGAATAGTAACTGTCAGAGTGTTCCAAGACAAAAGACCGAAATGAATTCCAAAACCGTTCTGCAGACACGTTTACTGACATAAATTTTTCTTTTCACAGTTTGGTCCGAGACCGAGAATTGTGCATTTTGACTTGTCTGACGTTGAAGATGAAGAGGAGGAAGTCTCCGGCTCCTACTATCCTCCTGGAGTTCCAGTTCCACCCAGTCGGCTGCAGATCTTTGCCAACAGACCGCGCCGAAGGAAGATTATCCGAGAGCCACCGTCGCAGGAAGTGCAGACTGCGATGGCACATCTAAGAGCTGACATCCAAGCAATGGTATGTTAAGCATTTAGCTGTTAAAAACACTGCATTACGTTAGAAACACAAAAGTAGATTTCTTATAAACGCTTGAAATAAATGTAAATGTAGGATTCATTTTAATCTACACATACATCCAACTGTTTAGACTACTTTCAATTGATGCTGAGGGGTGACATGGGATTGTGAAGCCAGACGCGGTATATTGTTTGATGATATGTGGAAACGATATTTTGCAAAACTTACGTTAATTACGTTGGATCGAATGCTTATGAAGTCGTGATAAGATCAATACGAAGATTCAGTTAACTGGCTTTACAAATTATACCTCTGTAGTTTTCATTACTTGCTGAAGTCATAGTGATGTCACTGTTAGAGATATTTTGTAGCCTGTAATAGCTGAAATGCTAGATATAGTGCTGCTAAAGGAAGCAGCTTAATAAAAAGAATTCTTTCTGTCATTTTCAGGAGAACCCGGCAGCTACAACATGGATTGGGCTTCTAGTGCAGACTCTAGTGGACCTGTACCGAAACAAGAGAGATTACCGCCGGAACCACGGGTTGGCAGAGAGACCAGGGTTCGTCATCCGAATGAAGGGAAGACTCGCACCTGTTCGTGAGGCAGTGAGAAGAGTTCTGCATCTGAAGAAGAGTGTGGACAAGAGACAGCCGCCGACGGGCATAGATTCAACTCTGCGTGATTACTTTCTTCAATGTGAACACCCTGACCCTAATTATCCACAGATTATTCCATTAACACCACAGCTACTTGAAACCGCGCTGTGATGTGAATGTTGGAAGCCAGTCTGGTTTGGCTTGAAATAAAACACCTTAAAACCTGTTTAGTTGTGTTTTTATTGCACAGTTAATATTCAAATACATTCTACACACAATGTACTGGTGTACATGCGGAAAAGTTCAGCACTGTGAAGATTGAAGTAACCTGATTTGTTGGAAATAAATCAAATTTAACTGGCAGTAGCATAAGCTGAATTAGAGAAGTTGGCGCTGAAGATCGTCACTAGGGTCGTGAATGGGGCAGATCAGTTTACTGTGTTCAAACTTTCAATCCGGTGAACGCGTTAAGAGGTGGAACAGACTCCTATGTAGACCGCCTCCAGACAACCCAAAGGAGTCAGATACAGTGAGACAAGTAAGGAAAAGTACAAGTCATGGTTAATGATAGTAGACTGAAAGCAATACTGAGAGGGTACATGTGTTAGGCAGTTTCCATGATATGAAATGTCTCAATTAACGCAGAACATAATGGGTATTCAACGTCTCAGTGTGGAATGGTTTAACTGAAACTTGGGACTCACCATTATACCACGCGATATGAGGTGTGTGGCGAAGGATATTCATAAATAAGAATACGTACTTATCATTAAGGTACAGGAAATTTTTTAGATGATAACCTTAACAATTGAATTGAAGATGATACCAGAAACATCCCTGAGAATGCTTCTTTCACTAAGGTGAAGATTGCACCATTCCTTGAGTAGTGCAACAGGACTTGGATCCTCGAGATTCGTTCAACCAGCTGTTCCGGTCATGTATGTCCGTGACTGTTGCATCGTACGGCGCATTGTCGCACAACATGCGGCATGGCCTACATCTGGATATTTTCTTCAAGAGATTATTTGCATTACTAATTTCCAGAGGTAGTCTGCGAGGCAGAACTGTGTCAGCTAATCCCTATATTCTCGAATAATTTGAGTAAATGGCAAATATTTCTGAGCAACAGAGCTACCATCTGACTATACACGCATTTGCAGGAGTTAAGTGTAAAGCTAAAATAAGTTGACTGGATACCACAAATAATAAAACATCATGGTACTTTATGCTACATACGAAAAGTCTATTTAAGATGAACAACTCGTATCAAAAACATATGTTCTGGCGTGCTTAACTACGAGAATACGACACCTCTTCATAGTTACAGAAATCGAAGAGATCTGTGTCGATACAAGTTAATATAAAATTGACTGCACATCACAAGAGGAAGTATAGATGGAATAAGGTGGCAAGCCAGATGTAGAGGAGTACATTTTAAGCGGCTTTTCGACTGCTGTACATCAGTGACAGAGCTGGGAACACAGAAAGTAATGGTTTTGTCAGTGTAGAGGCTCCAGCAGAGAAATTCTTTACACTTCATTTAACTATTACAAAGGACAAAATACAGACTGTGGTAGTAACTGCGCATTCGGTAAAATATGTGAGGACTTCGATATTTATTTGACGTGGGGCAGTGAAAGATTGAGGGCACCTGCTGACACTGGCGACCGGTTTCAGTATGTTCAAAAATGAAACACTCCTATGAATACCAGAAGTACACAGTCGTCTATAACTAGTTTCTAAACTCACCTGTTTTTCATCGAAAACACTCGAGTCCGGCGATAATTGATTGGTCTGCCCATGAATGGCAAATGAGAGCAAAAAAAAAAAAAAAAAAATTCACATCAGTCACATTTGTTTAAGAAAGACAAATTCCAATACAGTTTTGTTTTACTAGAACTCAGAGTTGACCATACTGGAATTCAAGAGCATTTTCTGCTAGAAAGTGCCACAAACGAAAATGCGGCTGGCACAACAAAGATGGAACTATACTACAAATAATCCATCACGTTCCTCAATATATTCTGGATTGTAAAAATCACACACTGCACACAAGAAATACCAAATTTCAGAAAGAAAGCAAAGGCCAATACGAGAATTATTAGGCACCGAATGAATAAACTTGTTAAGGCAGATGACATTCACCTCTAAAAACACAGCAATGCTGATTCAGGTTATATTAAATTCAAATTAATTACCATTATTCCTAAGCCTTCCTAACAGTCCCAAGAAACCGTAATAGAGAAAACCATTTATGGAAGCAGATCCACTACTTTACTTAAACAGAAAATACAGTCCATACAAACAAAAATATCTTTTGCTATTCACCCAGTAAGTCTTATGATTATAATCGTATTTCAAATAAAGGACGAAAATTATGTTCTCACTTCAACATGCCACCTTCTGTCTAAGACGCCATTACAGTCTGATTCTTCCCTGTTTACGTTGTCTTCTGAGTGTTTAAGATGCCTCCGATAATCGTGGGTCCCACCCACTGTGAAGTACGGGCTGTTATAAGGTTTTGTTTGTGCTAAAGACATAAAACCGATCGATATTCATCATGAGATCTGTACAGTTTACGGAGAAAACATGAGTGATGGAATGGTAAGAAAGAGGGTGAGAGCATTTAAAGATGGCCGCACAAATGTGCATGATGAAAATCTTTGTGGGCGTCCTTCGATCGTTAATGAAAGTTTGGTGCAGGAAGTGAACAATAAGGTCAGAGAAAACAGGCGCTTTACAATTTCGTCCTTGCGGGATGACTCTCCTAATGTTTCTCTTAGTGGTTCTTATGGAACTGTGACCGAGCACTTGAATTAACGATAATTGTGCGCATGTTGGGTACCGAAAATGTTGACGGATAAGCACAAAAGCAAACGTGTAGACAGTGCATTGACTTCCCATGAGCAGCACCGCAACGACGGCGAGGATTTATTAAGTCAAATTGTTTCGGGCGATGAAACGTGGCTCGCCTACGTCACACCAGAATGAAAGCAACAGTCCATGGAATGCCGGTATTCAGATTCACCTAGACAAGTGAAGTTCAAGCAAACAATTTCTGCCCGGAAAATCATGTTCTCAGTTTTTTGGGACGGAAAGGAGTACTGCTTGCGGAATATCAGACTAAAGATCTCATCACATCTTTTCGATAGGAAACTCTGCTTTTGAAGAAACACCTGAGCGGTCAGCGTCTTCAAGGCAATGACTAAGTCAAAATGGTTCAATTGGCCCTGAGCACTATGGGATTTAACTTCTGTTCTGAGGTCATCCGTCCGCTAGAACTTAAACCTAACTAACCTAAGGACATCACACACATCCATGCCGGAGGCAGCATTCGAACCTGTGACCGTAGCGGTCGCGCGGTTGCAGACTGTACTGCCTACGACCGCTCGGCCACTCCCGCCGAATGACGAAGTTAGAACAGTGGTGATGCAGGTATTAACAAGTCAGGCGGCCGACTTCTATGAGCAAAGTATTCAAAAACGTGAACAACATTATGACAAGTGCCTCAATACTTGTGGAAGTTATGTAGAACAGTAGATTAAGGTACAGGCTTTCATGTAAAAATATAGTTCTTGAGACATCTTAGCACGTCTTTTTTTAAATTTCAGAACTGTGGTGTCACCGCCAGACACCACACTTGCTAGGTGGTAGCCTTTAAATTGGCCGCGGTCCGTTAGTATACGTCGGACCCGCGTGTCGCCACTATCAGTGATTGCAGACCGAGCGCCGCCACACGGCAGGTCTAGAGAGACTTCCAAGCACTCGCACCAGTTGTACAGCCGACTTTGCTAGCGATGGTTCACTGACTTCTACGCTCTCATTTGCCGAGACTATAGTTAGCATTGCCTTGACCTACGTTATTTGCTACCACATAGCAAGGCGCCATTATCAGTTATTATTGTTTGTAAGATATGTACCGTGAATAGTGACGTTCACCATTAATGGAATAAAGTTAAGTATTCCACCAGCTACGTCCGTTTTTCTCACTTCTAATTCCCTTGTCATGTTCCAGACCTCAAGCCAGCCTGCGTGAGCTAAAACGCGTGCATTTCGGCTTCCTGTAGTAACGGTGTTGGCTCTCCTGCCAACCACAACATTGGCGACGAGAGTAAAAGTGTTCATATCTAACTGCCCTGATTTACTTGTGTTATGGCTTCGCCACAATCTCCAGATGTACTGTCCGAATTTTATCGCTTACAGAATCAGTAGACGCAGGCATTACTGGATGCCCTTGGACAGCTCTTCCAGGGTCAAAGTGCGATGCAAAACGATGCGGCAGCAGCCACTTCACCGCTAATGCAGCCACAACACGCTGTTGCATCCACTTTACGACCTTTTGATGCTGCACTGGAAAGCTGGACGGTGTGGTAACGCCATTCTGAAATCCATCTCGCCGCCTAAAGAAGTCAAGGTAACGAGCGGCAGCCTTATTTGTTGTCTTCTGTCGGCGTGAACACGTACCGTGTGATAGTCAAATTATTTCCCCGACGCGACGTAGCAACTCTGTCCTACGACGAAATTTTGTCTGCATTAGATGCATATTTCAAAGAATCAGTCAATGTAGTTGCGAAAAGGTATACCTTCTTCCGTACAAAACGTACGGCAGGTCAGACTAATCGGGAGTGGGTTGCAATCTTGCAAGGCCTTACTTGGGATTGTGCATTTCAGTGTCAATGTGGACTCCCTTATTCAGATACTATGGTACGTGATGCAATTGCACAGAACTTTTCTGATGTTCGTAAAAGGGAACAGATTTTGAAACTAGTCAATCCCTCCCTTCAATGAGTGATGGACATATGGGATCGGCAGGACACACTTGACTTTGCTCAGGAATCATTTGAAACTTCGACAGCAGTGTGTCAGGTTAACCGGCCCGCCTGGCGAGCTGCACGGAGCAGTATACAGCCCTCGCGCCCGGCCGCGCCGCTGCCGCCAGGCTCTCAGCCACGTTTGCCAGAGAAAGTTTCGGTCGGAATCTCAAACCCGTTCCAGGCCCTTTGCTTCGCGCAAGAATCGGAATCGAACCAAGGATACTCAGGCTCGCGAAACTTCGCCCATGGAAATTCATGTAGTTCATTCCACTCCGCGCAGTGCCACTATCTCTAACAGTGACTGTGTTCGTCCCAAAAATAGTGTGCGTCGACATCGCCGGGACTCCCGTCAAGTCTCAAGTGATTTTGTACCAGTGTCAGTTCACGTTGCACGAGACAGTCGCTCTTGTCGTCAGCAGGACAATAAACTTTTTGTAGACTTGGACATTAACGGCAAAGTGATACCATTCCAGCTCGATACCGGAGCTGCAGTTTCACTGATCAATCAAGACACTTACAAACTGCTGGGCACACTTCCGTTGCGTGCCGCAAATGTTAAATTAAGTAGTTATTCAGGACAAAAGATCCCTGTGTTATGACAGTGCAGCCTTCTTGCAACATACAAAGGACAAACAAACCTTGTGTCATTTTACGTCCTTCGTTCTTCTTGTGCAGTGAACTTGTTTGGTTTCGATTTATTTCAGTTGTTTAACTTGTCTATAGTAAATCAGGTCCTATCAGTGAACCAGACTGTGCCTTCAGACAGTGTTTCTCGTCTATGTGAAGATTTTCAGACATTTTTCACCGGGCCTCGGTTGCGCTAAGAACTATTAAGCACATTTGGAACTGAAAGTGAACGTGCAACCGAAATTTTTCAGTGCGCGCAATGTTCCCCACGCATTGCGTGATGAGGTCGCAAAAACATTACACGATTTGGAATCACAAGGTGTAACTGAACGTGTGCAGGCTTCTCTCTGGGAATCACCCTTAGTAATTTTGCCAAAACCTTTCGGAAAATTCAGACTTTTTGTGGACTTCAGGGCAACAGTGAATCCACAACTTGTGGTTGCAACTTTTCCTTTACCCCGCCCGGAAGATCTTTTTCACAAACTGTGCCCGGGTAAATATTTTTCGAAGTTGGACCTCACAGATGCGTATATCCAAATACCGGTGGACAGAGAATCCCAGCGCGTTTTGGTGGTTAACACGCATCTTGGGTTGTATCAATTCAAACGACTGCCATCCGGGTGTGCATCCGCCCCTGCATTGTTTCAGCAATATCTACAAACTGTTTGTCCGTCGGTCCCTACTGCAGCAAATTATCTGGACGATAATGTGATCTCCGGAAAGACGGAGGACGAACATTTGGCCAATCTCAGAACATTATTTCAGGTCTTGCGACAAAATGGTCTTCGCTTGCGGAAGGGCAAATGTGTGTTTCTTGCTCGGGACTTGCCATACCTGATACATGTAATCAGTGCCCAAGGCATACATTATAGTCCCACGCACCTTCGTGCCATACAAGAGTTGCCTTCGCCGCAGAATTTGAAGCAGCTACAGAGTGTGGTGGGAAAAATTAGGTATTATAACAGATATATTCTGCATGCCTCTTCCATTTCAGTTCCGCTTCATCGCTTACGCCTGTACTTCCAGGTACAGCGCAGAAATTCATTCGCTGGTCTATTTTCCTCTCGCAGTACCGCTACGATATTTTGTATCGGTCCACTGCTAAGCACAGAAACGCCGATGCGTTGTCGCACTTGCCTGTTGCTGAGGATAAGGCATTTGATTCCTCCGAACTTGCTTTCATGTTCATTGATGCGGAAACCGATGACGTGGTCGGATCGTTTCCGATTGATTTTCGTCGAGTAGCTACAGCCACAGCTGCCGACCTTGTCCTTGCTCCCGTTCTGCGTTATGTTTTTATGCATTGGCCTTTGCCAAGGCACGGATCGGGGACCCGTTGGTTCGCCGATTTTTTGCTCACAAGGAGAGACTTTTTGTAATACGTGGTGTTTTGCTGTGCCGTTCTGATAATGATCAGTCCAGTGTCGTGGTACCACGTTCGTTGCAGCCCTCTGTCTTACAGCTTCTCCACCAAGGACATTGGGATATAGTGAGAACGAAACAACTTGCTCGTCAGCACTGTACTTGGTTCGGAGTTGATGCCGCGATTGCGAATATGTGCTCTTCTTGCATGGTGTGTGGCGAACAACACTCAGCACCACCGCGGAAATTCTTTGCATGGCCGTTTTCGCCACAGTCGAACGGTGCCGCTGAACGATTGGTCAGGACTTTCAAGTCACACATGTTGAAGCTGAAAGAGTCGCATTCTCGGGAGGACACGTTATTGCTCTTTTTGTCCTCGTATCGCTCTCAGCCGCGAGATGGTCGCTCGCCGGCTGAGTTGCTCCACGGTCGCCCTCATCGAACCTTGATGTCTTTGCTGCATCCGCCACATCAGGTTCCTGTGCAGCAGCAGACACCTGCTTTTGCTCCAGGCGACGTTGTCTATCGATACTCAAGGCGTTGGCTCGAAGGGCGCATTCTTCGCTGCCTCGGACGCGCTATGTATCTGGTTTTGGGGGCCTCTGGTGAGGTGCGTCGTCATGTCAATCAGCTGCGCCTCTGTCGTCGCACGGGATCTGCCGCTCGCCGTCTGCTTTCAGCGACGGTGCCGTCCGGTCAGCGCCCCGGGGACCCATCTACTGGCTCGCCTCAGCCCCATGTGTTACCGACGCTGCCTTCCATTTTGCTCCATGGAGACGCGTCGCCGCCACCGCCACCACCACCGCCGCCGCCGCCGCCGCCACCGCCCTCCGGCGACGCCCGCAGTGCTTGCGTCGCTGCAACCGCCGGGCGCCTCCCTGGGTCGCGCGTCACCAGTTGTCCTCCGACATGGAACTCTTGCCCGCTCTGGACCATATGTCGTCTTCGCCCGTCCGGTGCCCCGGCCCGATGGATGTCGACCCTTCGGCCCCTGCTGGTAGAGGCTTTCATGTAAAAATAAAGTTATTGAGATATCTTAGCACGTCTTTTTTTAAATTTAAAAACTGTGGTGTCACCGCCAGATACCACACTTGCTAGGTGGTAGCCTTTAAGTCGGCCGCGGTCCGGTAGTATGCGTCGGACCCGCGTGTCGCCACTATCAGTGATTGCAGACCGAGCGCCGCCACACGGCAGGTCTAGAGAGACCTCCTAGCACTCGCTCCAGTTGTACAGCCGACTTTGCTAGCGATGGTTCACTGACTTCTACGTTCACGTTATTTGGTACGACCTAGCAAGGCGCCATTATCAGTTATTATTGATTGTAATTCATGTACCGTCAATACATCCGCTTTTCTCACTTGTAATTCCCTTGTCATGTTCCAGACCTCACGCCAGCCTGCGTGAGCTAAAACGCGTGCATTTCGGCTTCCTTTAGTTATAGGGGTTGGTTCTCCTGCCAACCACAACAACACGGATCTTCCTAATTGTAAGTCTTCGATCAGAGCGCATAAGTCGCGAACTTTCACTACATTTTCATTTTTTTTAGGTGAAATGATGTCTGAATCTTGGATCATCTTCATATGTTTCTCAGCCATTTTTAAATCTGTTGAAACAGACAAAAACGTTTGACTGGCTCACACAATTACCTCCAAAAGCTGTTTTTAATAGTTTGTGAGTCTGAAAAGCTGATGTCCCAGTTTTAGGACAAAATGTCACGCAAACTCGTTGCTCCGTTTTTACGTCCATTTTCACGCATTCAGGATCCGCCAACAAGCCATAACAGAGCCGCACTCCACCAGCTGCCACAACGTACTGAATAAAGGAAACCCATTTTCCTGTCAGAGGGCTTTCAAGGACTAGGCAGTGATTCACTCACCACCCTCCGTGTACCTACTACCCTCCAAACCTGTAATCAGTAGCGGATCCATTCTTTAAACTTTCCAATCACACCTTGTAGTTTCTATACCCGTGGCCTGCTTACAACAACTTTTAACTTCACACTTGAGGTTTCATGTAGTACGTCTCACTGCTTCTTGTATATATAAGCAATAATGGATTCACGAAATGTATGTCTTTGAAAGATGTAGAGTTAATGTTTCGCTGTCCACTGACTGTAAGCCTGCTCTTCGGGTACTTCTTGGTAAACTTGTGTCATCAGAATGTGTCACATTCTTTGATAAATCGTTCATTTCTCTTGAAAATTGATTTATGGTCAAGATCAGGAGAAGTTAAGCAATATATACTGAGTGGTACCAAATTTAATATTTCTCAACTCTGAGTTTTGCTTTATAGCTGTTATATCATTTGATAATCGGAAAGTATCTTAATGTAATTAACGTGTGACGCCATCTGTACAAGTAGAATGACACCATCATAACGAGCGGTAGCGTTCTCGCTTCCCACGCCCGGGTTCCCGGCTTCGATTTCCGGCGGGGTCACGGAATTTCTCTGTCTCGTTATGGCTGAGTGTTTTGTGATGTCCTTAGGTTAGTTAGATTTAAGTAGTTCTAAGTTCTAGGGGACTGATGACAATAGATGTTAAGTCCCATAGTGCTCAGAGCCATTTGAACACGATCATAATGGTGCTAGTAGCATGCCTTGATCTACACAATCAAAGGCTTTAGCAAGATTACAGAAAGTGTTATAACGGTAAGTTTCTGTTTGTTTGACAGTACTAAGACAGCATTTATGATAAGAAAAACTGCTTCTCTTGTTGAGAAGCCCATCTCAACTGTTGTTAAGATTACTTTCAGAATGGGTATATGGACATAAACCTGAAACCAAGGCGCAGTCTTCGCATTGGAGACTACAGGCTCACCACGACCGAAAAAGCACGGCAAAGTTGGACGGAGGTGAAGATGATGATGACGATTTTCTTCGATTCTACCGATATTGTGCATCGTGAGTTTACCCGGGGAGGACAGACAATTAATCAGAAATACTACAAATGGGTCCTTGAGCGTTTGCGCGAAGAGGTGCGGAAGAACAATAGGCCTGCATCGGGGGAAGACAGAAGGTGGGTGCTGCACCATGACTATGCTTAGGCTCATTGTGCCTTCTCCACTGTTGGATTTCTGACCAAATTCAAAATTCCTGTGCTTCCACAACCGCCATATTCCGGTGTTCGGTCCCTGCAGACTTCTATCTGTTTCCTATACTGAAATTTTCACTTAAAGGGAAGCAGTTTGACTCTATTGAAGACATCCAGGCAATTACGGAGAGCGTCCTTAACATACTTTAGTAATAAATTTCCAGGAATGTTTGTAGAAGTGGAAACACCGTTGGAGTCGGTGTGTTCAGTAGTAAGGGGGTTATTTTCAAGGCGATGCATCACAGTAACATTCTCGTAGCAGCACTGTACAATTACAAGTCCATTCTTAAAACTTTCCAATCACAACTCGTATGTTCTCGTTTGGTATTTGACATACAGTAGCACAGGTTTCTTGAGAATGCAGAGACAGATGCCAAAATCGATGGTCCATGAGCCTTTGAAAACCGATATAATAATAACCGTAAGATAATTCTGTGTGACAGAGAAAACGGAATTAATTGTAACGTAGATATAAATTTAGAGCAAATCGTGCAAATAGTGGCAAATGTTTCAGTTTAACGAGCGCGCGCCGTGGAACACGACAAAATGCGAGACATTCATTTAACTTGTGGCATTCTCAACGACAGCAAATACGTTTCTATCTTAAGTGTTGCACCCAATATCAAAATGAAATATTTATTGCGTAGGATCTGAAAGACGACAGAAAGTCCAACGTGGAAAATTGTCAAAATGAGATGTAAGACGTCTCAAAAAATTAGCCGAAAAGCATATTACGAACAGGTACTTGAAACAACAAAAATTAATTCTTGAGCACCACTATTATTTGTCTACATCAACCAAGGGTGCGGTATATTAATACTGACACAGCATAGTACAAATAGTGATCATAGGAAAAGGAACCACCCTGTTTACACTTCAGTAGCAAAGGTCATACGATACGTACTAATATTGTGTCGGACCTCCTTTTGCCCGACGTAATGTAGCAGCAGGTTGTGGTATTGACTGAACAGTTCGCTGGAAGTCCCATGCGAAAATATTTAGCCATGTTGCTTCTATAGCGATCCATAATTGACAAACTCTTTCTGGTGCTGGATTATGGTTCGGAATTGACCTGGGACTGATGCCGGCAGATCTAGGTGTGCCAAATCGTTCACTCGATTTCTCCAGAACGCTTATCATAACAATTGTGAACAATTGTGGCCCGGTGAAATGGCGCATTGACCTCTATAAATATTCCATCGTCGTTTGGGAACATTTAAGTTCCTGAATGGCAGCAGATGGTCTCCAAGTAGACGAACGAAAATATTTCATGCATGAATATATGAATATGGTATCTTTTCTTTCACACATGTCTTCATATAGATAAGGCTTTCCGGCCAATAATCTTCGTCACCGCGGATGCACTCTGATGGCTCAAACACTTACGAGAATCGGTAGACTGGCTGCCGCGAGTAATGAGTATAGTGTTGTACGGCCACAACAAACGTAGTGTGTGGACAGTAAGACGGCAGTGTGGGTGTCGTGGGGGCCGTCCCAGAGGTAAGTCCCTGCAGTCGCACTATCCTCTGTGTCCTCGATGGCTCAGTCCTACAGAGCGTCTGCCATGTTAGCGACAGTCTTTAAACCGCGAGGGGGCCTCGGTCTGAAGTAGGCTTGACTTCCCGAATGCAGAACGGGTCAGTAAACAGCTACGATACCAATCGATCGGCACTACTTAAGTAGTCTATACAAAGGTGTAACAATAGGCTACGAAATATGGAAACATAAACGACACTTAAACATTGATAAGCGACGCATACAGCGGAAGGAGGCCTCAGCGCTATCTAACAAGCGCAATCTTTCAAGTGTTTGAAATATTTGCGAGAATAAATTTTCAAAATACTTTCAGCCCGCCAGGCACAACGAACCCAGAGACATATGTAAGGTAGCAGAAGAGTAGATCGAGAGAAGCGCAGATGGCATTGGAATTAGGAATACGTAATTGCTATTCATTTTATCACTTCAACACTAATGAACTCTGGATGACATGCTAATTTTTAATAAGTATTTATGAGGTTATATTTGGTAAGAGAGAGCCTACTGGAGGACATTGATTTCACCAAGGAAGTGGGCGAAGTAAATCAGCTGCTGACAAGTTGCATCCTCAGCTAGGTCAGCAGCCCGAGGTTGTCAGGAATCTGTCAGGAATGTGTCAGTCGCTGTACCCACCCACAACAGAAGTGACGTCATGCCGTGACGCTGACAGTGCTTTGGCTGCTCCCTCTCGCGTACTCAAGACAGCAAAATTGGCAGTGTTTCTTGGTGATGACAATAACTGCACACAGATAGGTTCCAGCTTCAGTTCTTGATAATAAATGGCACAAATATGAGGGCAGTGCAGATATCACTGCTCAGGTGAAATGTATAAAATAAATGTATATGTATAAAGTAATGTATAAATGTATAAATGAAATGTATAAAATAAACCACAGGATAAATAACAGAAAGATAACAGTGACCCACAACTGTAATTCCGCTGTGATTACCGATACAGTATATTTAGAAGACTAAAAAGTGCCCATCATAAAATTAATCGAATTACGACATGCACATGTGGCACCTTCTCCCTGGTGGTGTATGTTAAATTTCAACTTATTGAGTTTAATAACAAAATTAAGTTTTTTTAAAATGCGTTATTGATTTACGCATAATGTTTGTCTCACGTTCCTATAGTCGAGAATTTATCGGCCACACAGACAGTATCGTTTCGAGGTCTGAAGAGGAGTTGGAGCAAATGACCAGAGCACTAAAGGAGCCTGCCAGAAAATTTGGGCTAAACATAAACATAAAAGACCCACGACAGAGTACCTCGTTATGACACGTGGTCAAAGCCACACTGCTGGTAATCTAAAATCGATGCACGTGGGAGTACAATCCTACAAGACTGTGCATCAATTTAAATACCTAGGGGAACTTTTCACTGACACCTTGTTACGTGATCAGAGATCAATGCCAGAATATAAGCAGGAAACCAATCTTATCACGGCCTAGCACAACGCCTTCGGTCCACATATCTCTTCAAACAGTTAAAGATTCGAATATACAAAACCCTGATCCATAAGCTCCTAGTTTTTGAGAGAAAATTTTTTCCATGATCTTCCGTCCAGTTCTGGATGCAGGCAAGGGAGAATGGGGGATCAGTCAAAACTAAGAGCTTGATTAAGTATACCAGCAACCCAACATAGCGGGATCTGTGAAAGCGAAACGAATATAGTAGGCCGGCCATGTGGCGTTGATGGAAAATCACAGGTGGCCTCGGAAGCTCCTGGATTTCACACCTACAGGAAAGAGACCACCAGGGAGACCCGAGAAGCGTGGTAGGGATGGCCTCCACGAATATTTCAACCAGACATCAATAGATTTGGACGGATGGTGGATAGGAGCAATTTACAGAATACTTGTAGCAGCGTGTGGTTCACAGGGCCTGATCATGTAGAAGAAGAAGAAGACAGACAGTATCCCACTACGTAAATAATTACGCACAGCTTTGTCCAGCACTCGCAATAAATCTACTGATCACTTTCAGAACATAAAAATTATCTTTTGTATTGGTGGTATCTTGCATTGTGCAGCAATGTAGTACTCTTGGTACTGTCTCCATTGACTGCTTATTTAGTTAGGTCTAATTTTGTCAAGAGTTATTAGGAACTCTACGCGTATGAAACGGTACAGTAAGCTATCAGAATTTTCCGAATGGATAAAACGCTAAGACTTAACTGAAAACAACTCATATCCTACCGCCTTTGGAATACATGTATCGAATCTGATAGCTTTGGTACTAAGTAAGAATAACAATTTCCTCAATTCTTGTTCGCAGCAGGCTGGGAGTTCAATTATATTTTCAGTGTTAATTAGTCGCCTCATATTCTCCCCTGGACTTCTCAGGAAAGCGTTTAAAAGCCTTCCTATCTCTGCTCCTTATCTCCAGGTACATACAACTTACTCAGAAATCCAAGAGCCAATAAATCTCACTGATTTAATTTGTACAAAAAAGTGTTTGGCTTTCAATCACGAGATGAATTTTCGAGTCTCCTTCCCAAATTTTGGTGTGAAATTTAACGAGGGTACTTCAACGAACAATCACGTTCTCTGAGTGCTTCACATTTTATTTTTGTCAGGCAGTTTAGTTGTTGCCAGGTAGCAGGACGGGCGCTGGTCCAAACTGTACATATACTTTAGTAAAACATGCAATTGCAAGGAATCAACTGCTCAATGTAGTATTAATTTTGCTCTTTACTTGGGGGATAGTAGAGAACAAGAGAATAATTACCTCATACAAATCCTGAAGACAGTAATTTAGATGGTTCTGAATAAATCGTCATGTCATTGTTATACGGAACTTAACCACTAGGCCCGCGATCTTTATATAGATACTGCGCTAGCTCTTGTACTCATGGATCAATACACTCTTGTCGCCCATAAGAAATGCGATACCTAAAAAAATTTAAACATTTACATCAAATCTGTTGAACTTTACAGGCAGATTCAAGTTATTTATAAGTTAATGAAATAGTGCAAAAATAGAAAACATTTTGCCTTTGTTCAGTCTGCAATATTTAATGTTCAAGAAGAAATTCAACCATCTTCACTATTCTCTGCCAGTCTTTAAGGAATATAATTTATGCCTTTCATTGTGGATATAAGATTGTGATACATTTTAAGATTCGGACGCGAGTTCTATCAGTCGTACATGATTTGTACTAATGGCAGTGTGAACCTATAGGCATGTTAAACTTTGACAATACATCCATAAAAACACCGAATAAATGCTGGTATATGCATATTTAAAAACATACTTTGCCTAAGTGGGATGGTGCGAATCAGTGTGATGAATTCAGTGGGTGCTAAACAGCCATGGTGTCAGCATTTATATGCCATACACATTGCTCATCTTCCAGTACCAATTTCCGCGGAGAGTAATTTTAGCAGTCTATACCTTTATATGTGAAAACAACATCAATTCAGGACTGGAATCCATAGAAACTGGAGATACTTTAGCCTCACATTCACACCGGGAAATGTACTGTTGAAGCCTATTAAACGACCTTTCGTTTCTGGGCTCTTGCCACCCTGACGTAAAGGGAACCACTTCATTTTCCCTATTCTCTTGCTACAGTTCTATCGACCACGTAAGTGGACATTAAACCACAAAGTATCTATGCCCTGATAGGAAACGTCAAAATATAGCTTAAAGTAATTATTAACATATAAAGCGCAATTTCAGTTTCAGGGAGAGCATAAGGGAGCAATTGACAGCAATGGGGGAAAGAAATACAGTAGAAGAAGAATGGGCAGCTTTGAGGGACGAAGTAGTGAAGGCAGCAGAGGATCAAGTAGGTAAAAAGACGAGGGCTAGTAGAAATGCTTGGGTAACAGAAGAAATATTGAATTTAATTGATGAAAGAAGAAAATATAAAAATGCAGTAAATGAAGCCGTAAAAAAGGAATACAGACGTCTCAAAAATGAGATCGACAGGAAGTGCAAAATGGCTACGCAGGGATGGCTAGAGGACAAATGTAAGGATGGAGAGGCTTATCTCACTAGGGATAAGATAGATACTGCCTACATTAAAATTAAAGGGACCTTTGGAGATAAGAGAACCACTTGTATGAACATCAAGAGCTCAGGTGGAAACCCAGTTCTAAGCAAAGAAGGGAAAGAAGAAAGGTGGAAGGACTATATAGAGGGTCTATACAAGGGCGATGTACTTGAGGACGATATTATGGAAATGGAAGAGGATGTAGATGAAGACGAAATGGGAGATGCGATACTGCGTGTAGAGTTTGACAGAGCACTGAAAGACCTGAGTCGAAACCATGTCCCCGGAGTAGACAACATTCCATTGGAACTACTGACGGCCTTGGGAGAGCCAGTCCTGACAAAACTCTACCATCTGGTGAGCAAGATGTATGAGACAGGCGAAATACCCTCAGACTTCAAGAAGAATATAATAATTCCAATCCCAAAGAAAGCAGGTGTTGACAGATGTGAAAATTACCGAACTATCAGTTTAATAAGTCACAGCTGCAAAATACTAACGCGAATTCCTTACAGACGAATGGAAAATGCCTTGATCTACACAATCAAAGGCTTTAGCAAGATTACAGAAAGTGTTATAACGGTAAGTTTCTGTTTGTTTGACAGTACTAAGACAGCATTTTTGATAAGAAAAACTGGGGAGGACAGACAATTAACCAGGAGTACTACAAATGGTTCCTTGAGCGTTTGCGCGAAGAGGTGCGGAAGAACAAAGGCCTGCATCGGGGGAAGACAGAAGGTGGGTGCTGCACCATGACTATGCTTAGGCTCATTGTGCCTTCTCCACTGTTGGATTTCTGACCAAATTCAAAATTCCTGTGCTTCCACAGCCGCCATATTCCCGTGATTCGGCCCCTGCAGACTTCTATCTGTTTCCTATACTGAAATTTTCACTTAAAGGGATGCCGTTTGACTCTATTGAAGACATCCAGGCAATTACGGAGAGCGTCCTCAACATACTTTAGTAAAAAAATTCCAGGAATGTTTGCAGAAGTGGAAACACCGTTGGAGTCGGTGTGTTCAATAAAAATGGAGTTATTTTCAAGGGGATGCATCACAGTAGCATGTATATAGCACCACTGTACAATTACAAGTCTATTCTTAAAACCTTCCAATCACAACACGTATGTTCTCGTTTGGTATTTGACATATAGCAGCACAGGTTTCTTGAGAATGCAGAGACAGATGCCAAAATCGATGGTCCGCGAGCCTTTGAAAACCGATACAATAATAACCGTAACATAATTCTGTGTGACAGAGAAAACGGAATTAACTGTAACGTAGATGTAAAGTGAGAGCAAATCGTGCAAATAGTGGCAGCTGTTTCAGTTTAACGAGCGAGCGCCGTGGAACACAACAAAATGCAAGACAGACATTTAACTAGTGGCATTCTCAACGACAGCAATTATGTTTCTACGATAAATATTGAATCATATATCAAAATGAAGTATTTCTTGCGTAGGATCTGCAGAGAGAGAAAATGCTACGTGGAAAATTGCCAAAATGAGATGTAAGACTTCTCAAAAAATTAGCCAAAAAGTATGTTATGAACACTAATTGAAAAAACAAAAATTAATTCTTGAGCACCACTATTATTAGTCTACATCAACCAGGGGTGCGGTGTATTAATACTGACACAGCATAGTGCAAATAGTGATCATAGAAAAAGAAAACCCCCTGTTTACACTTCAGTGACAAATGTCATACGATACCTGCTAATATTGTGTCGGACCTCCTTTTGCCAGACGTAATGCAGTAGCTCAATGAGGTATTGACTCAACAGTTCGCTGGAAGTCCCATGCAAAAATATTTTATCATGTTGCTTCTATAGCAGTCCATAACTGCCAAACTGTTTCCCCTGCAGGATTTTGTTCGTGAGTTGACTTCTCGGGTACGGCCCATAAATGTTCGATGGGACTGATGCCGGTACATCTGGGTGACGAAATCGTTCACTTGATTTGTCCAGAACGTTCATCAAAACAATCGTGAAGAATTGTGACCGGTGAAATGGCCCATGGACCTGTATAAAATTCCAACGTTCTTTGGGAACATTTAATTTCGTGAATGGCAGCAAATGCTCTCCAAGTAGACGCACGTTAATATTTCATACATGAATATATATATAGATAAGGCTTTCCGGCCAATAATCTTCGTCACCGCGGATGCACTCTGATGGCTCAAACACTTACGAGAATCGGTAGACTGGCTGCCGCGAGTAATGTGTATAGTGGGTACGGCCACTACAAACGTAGTGTGTGGACAGTAAGATGGCAGTGTGGGTGTCGTGGGGGGCGTCTCAGAGGTAAGTCCCTGCAGTCGCACTATCCTCTGTGTCCTCGATGGCTCAGTCCTACAGAGCGTCTGCCACGTTAGCGACAGTCTTTAAACCGCGAGGGGGCTTCGGTCTGAAGTAGGCTTGACTTCCCGAATGCAGAACGGGTCAGTAAACAGCTACGATACCAATCGATCGGCACTACTTAAGTAGTCTATACAAAGGTGTAAGAACAGTCTGCGAAATATGGAAACATAAACGACACTTAAACAGTGATAAGCAACGCATACAGCGGAAGGAGACCTCAGCGCTATCTAACAAGTGCTATCTTTCAAGTGTTTGAATTATCTGCGAGAATAAATTTTCAAAATACTTTCAGCCCGCCAGGCACAACGAACTCAGAGACATATGTAAGGTAGCAGCACAGCAGATCGAGAGAGGCGCAGATGTCGTTGGAATTAGGAATACGTAATTGCTATTTATTTTATCACTTCAACACTAATGAACTCTGAATCACATGCTAATATTTCATAAGTAATTATCATGCTGTATTTGGTAAGAGGAAGCCTACTGTAGGACTTTGATTTCACCAGGGAAGTGGGCGAAGCAAATCAGCTGCTGACAAACTGCATCCTCAGCTAGGTCAGCAGCCCGAGGTTGACAGGAATCTGTCAGGAATGTGTCATTCGCTGTACCCACCCGCAGCAGAAGTGACGTCATGCCGTGACGCTGACAGTGCTTTGGCTGCTTGGAGTCTGTTGCCTGTACACCCACTCCCCTCCCTCACACCTTCTCAATACAGCAAAGTTGGCAGTGTTCCTTGGTGAAGACAAGGACTGCACACAGATAGGTTCCAGCTTCAGTTCTTGATAATAAATAGCACAAAAGAGGGCAGTGCAGATGTCAGTGGCCAGGTGAAATGTATAAAATAAATGTATGTGTATAAAGGAATGTATAAATGTATAAATGAAATGTAAAAAATAAACCACAGGATAAATAACAGAAAGATAACAGTGACCCACAACTGTAATTCCGTTGTGGTTACCGATACAGTATATTTAATTTAGAACAGTAAAAAGTGCTCATCATAAAACTAATCGAATTACGTCGTGCAAACGTGCCGTTTAAAGGAACGTGGCATCTTCTCCCTGATGGTGTATGTTAATTTTCAACTTATTGAGTTTAAAAACAAATTAAGTTTCTTTTAAAATGCGTTATGGATTGACGCATAATGTTTGTCTCACGTTCCTATAGTCGAGAATTTATCGGCCACACAGACAGTATCGTTTCTAGGTCTGAAGAGGAGTTGGAGCAAATGACCAGAGCACTAAAGGAGCCTGCCAGGAAATTTGGGCTAAACATAAACAAAAAAGACCCAAGACAGAGTACCTCGTTATGATACGTGGTCAAAGCCAGACTGCTGGCCATCTAAAATCGATGCACGTGGGAGTACAGTCCTACAAGACAGTGCATCAATTTAAATACCTAGGGGAACTTTTCACTGACACCTTGTTACGTGATGCAGAGATTAATGCCACAATACAAGCAGGAAACCAATCTTATCACATCCTCGCAAAACGCGTTCGGTCCACATATCTCTTCAAGCAGTTAAAGATTCGAGTATACAGAACCTTGATCCAGCCTGTTGTTCTATATTGCTGTGAGACATGGAGTACCGGGACACAAGATTTCCATAAGCTCCTAATTTTTGAGAGAAAATTGTTTCAAAGATCTTCCGTCCAGTTCTGGATGCAGGCAAGGGAGAATGGGGGATCAGTCAATACTGACAGCTTGAGGAAGTATTCCAGCAGCCCAACATAGTGGGATCTGTGAAAGCTAAACGAATACAGTGGGCCGGCCATGTGTCCATAATGGAGGATTACAGATGGCCTCGGATGCTCCTGGCTTTCACACCTACAGGAAAGAGACCCCCAGGGAGACCCGAGAAGCGTTGGAGGGATGGCCTCCATGAATATTTCAACCAGACATCAATAGATTTGTACGGACGGCGGATAGCAGCAATGAACAGAATTCATGTAGCAGCGTATAGTCGACTGTGCCTGATCATGTAGAAGAAGAAGACAGAGAGTATCCCACTACGTAAATAATTCCCCACAGCTTTGTCCAGCACTCGCAATAAATCTACCGATCACTTTCAGAATTCAAAAAACTTTCTTTTGGACTGGTGGTATTTCGCATCGTGCAGCAATGTAGCACTGTTCGTACTGTCTTCATTGACTACTAATTTATTTAGGTATAATTTTGTCAAGAGTTATTAGGAACTCTACGCTTTTGAAACGGTACAGTAAGCTTTCAGAATTTTCCGAATGGTCTTTCTAAGGTAGGAAATTGTTGCTAATATTACTGTATCAGCTGCTACGTGAATTGATCCACGTGTCTTAATCACAGCGCGAGGTGTATTAAAGTACGAACTATCTCACTTCTCTTTAATATTATTAACCAATATTCCATGGATATCTTCACCTGCAGCCTAACTGTAGGATGAGATAACACGCCAAGACTTAATTGAAAACAACTCATATCCTATCGCCTTTGAAATACATGTATCGAATCTGTTAGGTTTGGTACCAAATATGAATAACAATTTCCTCAATTCTTGCTCACAACAGTCTGGAGTTGAATTACATTTTCAGTGTTAATTAGTCGCCTCATATTCTCCCCTGGGCTTCTGAGGAAAGCTTTTAAAAGTCTTCCTATTTCTGCTCCTTATCTTCAGGTACATACAACTTACTCAGAAATCCAAGAGCCAATAAATCTCACTGATATAATTTGTACAAAAAAGTGTTTGGTTTTAATTCACGAGATTAATTTTCGAGTCTCCTTCACGAATTTTTGTGTTTAATTTAACGATGGTACTTCAACGAACAATCACGTCTTCTGAGTGCTTCACATTTTCTTTTTGTCAGCAGTTTAATTGTCGCCACGTAACAGGACGGACGCCGGTCGAAACTGTACATATATTTTAGAAAAAACATGCAATTGCAGGGAATCATCTGCTCAATTTAGTATTAATTTTGCTCTTTACTTGGGGGATAGTAGAGAACAAGAGAATAATTACCTCATACAAACGCTGAAGAGAGTAATTTAGATGGTTCTGAATAAATCGTCATGTCATTGTTATACGGAACTAAACCACTAGGCCCGCGATCTTTATGTAGATACTCTGCTAGCTCTTGTACTCATGGATCAATACACTCTTGTCGCCCATAAGAAATGCGATACATAACAAAATTTAAACATTTATCTAAAATTTATTGAACAGTACAGGCAGATTCAAGTTATTTTTAAGTTAATGAAATAGTGCAAAAATTAAATAGAATACATTTTGGCTTTGTTCAGTCTGCAATATTTAATGTTCAAGAAATGCAACCACCTTTACTATATTCTGCCAGTCTTTAAGGAATATAATTTAGGCCTTTCATTTTAGATATAAGATTTAGATACATTTTAAGATTCGGACGAGAGTTCTATCAGTCCTACATAATTTGTACTAATGGCAAAGTGAACCTATAGGCAAGTTAAACTTTTACAATACATTCATAAGAACACCGAATAAATGCTGGTGTATGCATATTTAATAACATACTTTGTCTAACTGGGATGGTGCGAATCAGTGTGATGAATTCAGTGGGTGCTAAACAGCCATGGTGTCAGCATTTATATGCCACACACATTGCTCATCTTCCAGTACCAATTGCTGCGGAGAGTAACATTAGCAGTATATACCTATATATGTGAAAATAACATCAATTCAGGACTGGAATCCATAGGAACTGGAGATACTTTAGCCTCACATCCACACCGGGAAATGTACTGTTGAAGCCTATTAAACGACTGGTGCTTTGTTCTCTTTTCGCATCTACCACCTTCCTTTTATTCGGTCTTGTCACCCTGACACAAAGGGAACCACTTCATGTTCCCCTATTCTCTTGCTACAGTTCTATCGACCACGTAAGTGGACAGTAAACCACAAAGTATCTATGCCCTGATAGGAAACGTCAATATTCGGCTCAAAATATATCTTAAAATAATTATTAACAAATAAAGCTCAATTACCGGTAAAGCATATTTTATGAACAACTGAAAATTACTAATGATATAAAGATCTGGTTCAAATGGCTCTGAGCACTATGGAACTTTTAAGTCTAAGATCATCAGTCCACTAGAACTTAGAACTACTTAAACCTAGCAAACCTAAGGACAACACACACATCCATGCCCGAAGCAGGGTTCGAACCTGAGACCGTAGCGGACGCACTGCTCCTGACTGAAGTGCCTAGAACCGCTTGGCCCCAATGGCCGGCATAAAGATCTGGTTTTAACACTGTATGAATGACACGATCTTCAGGTTTGATCTTGCAAAGTTTATATGAAGGTTCCTGTTTGTTCAGATTTGCATTGAAGACGCGACATGTTTCAGCGTCTTTTTGTAGCCATTACGAACCGTGCGGCTCTCTTCCTGGTTGTGATTCAGTGGCAACGGGAAAGCAGAGTTATTGTCTTGAAAGAGAGGACAGAAATACGGACACACAAGAAACACATTAACACATCTGATACGCTGTAGATAAACAAATGGCATGCCGAGAGAGCTACCTGCCATCCATGGACGGTAAAAATAGAGGTACCGCGTGGATTTGCAGGGAATCGCGTACAGTTCTTCCAACAAAATAGTGTGAATCTCAGATAATGGTAATGGATGTGGACAGCGATCACGCCCCCTTCTCCGCATAGTAGATCACAAGTACTCAATAATATTGAGATCTGGTTATATGGAGACCAGGGCGATGCGAAGACTCATACTTGTGGCCACTAAACCAGCCCTCGAATATACGACCTGTGTGGAAAAGCGGCTGTCTACCTGGAAGATAGCAGCGCCATTTTGGAACACCCGTTGTACTATGAGGTGATCAAGATCAGGAAAAATTGTCACTTAAATGTTGACAGTAATCCCAGCTTGCAGAGACCAAGTGTCTGCCGGAATACCAAGATATTTCTGTCCCAAGCAATCCCGAACCCCTGCCATGTTTCGCTCTTGAGACGTGAACTCGGCCAACTAAATGTCTTTATTCCATTAGCTACATATGATAACATATTTTATGATTTCAGCACCACGTTTCCCTTTTATAGGCATTTGTTACTTGGTTTTGGATCCCAGCTCACTGGGTAACATACGGCTTATAAAGGTCAGATAGTGTTGTTTTAGTGCTTAGAGGGTTCGCCAGTGGGACATTTTGTTCTGCAGTGGCTTCTGCCGCTGTCGTCTTGCTTATTTTATTGCCAATCACCGTTCATCACGCTCATTCAAAACAGTTTTTCGTCCGTTCTGGTGCTTAAAGGATGACATCCTAAGCTTCCCCCGTGTGCGGTATGAATCTTCGATGGGAACCTATTAAATCAACAAACATTTCGGTTACACAATACGAGATGAAAAATTTTCCCACTTTCGAAAGCACTGGGCTTCTACTTAATGCACGCACAATTACACAGCACACTATTCAGACCGCCACTGAGATTTGCAACGCAATGACAACATTGCAAACATGCCGTTCGTGGTCAAATACAACAGTGCAAAATGCCGGTTTGGCTATCCGTGTTTGTGTTGAAGCATGCATTTCTGCCTTTGTTTCAATTTTTGTGCCGCCCATGCTGCTTGAACGTTCTTAGGGTTGCAGAGGTGACAACTAGATGATGCAAATGTTCTGAGGCAAGAAACAGGACTGTTCTCACACGAACCTGCCATTTTCAGAGAGCTAAACCGTTGCTCAAAACCACGTCAGGTGTGCCCATAAACACGATTTGCCATCCAGTGCAGACAAACTTTACATTTTCGATCAGGTGATGGTCACTAGCTATGATACGTGTTATGTGAACAGTTTTAACCGCGATGTCCTCAAGAGTATGGGAGGCTATCGTGTTCGTTTGCATAGAGACTGCCTGCTAAGTCCACATCAGAGGTTTTGGGAGGCAGCGAGAAACTGATGCTTTCATATACTGAGAGACCAGTTTAAATAAATTTTGTAATGACGTCATCATCAGCATCATCATCATTAAAGACTAATTATGCCTTTCAGCGTTCAATCTGGAACATAGTCCCCCATATAAATTTCCTCAATGATCCCCTATTCAGTGCTAACATTGGTGCCTCTTCTGATGTTAAACTGTTGTAACCACAGAAAAGCCAAGTCTTAATGCAGTGGTTCTCAGACGATACACCAGAAATCATACGGGGAGATAGAGTTAACAGGGGACGCCAGGCGTGTCAGAGGGGTCACAAAAGATAACGACGCAGCCAGATAGCCGAGGCGGCGGTCCAAGCGGCCAGGCAGCTGCGCGTGATAAGCAAGGAAGCAGACTCAGCTATTAAGATAAACAGGGCGCTCTGGGCAGGTCCCTTAATAAGCAATAACTTGCAGTATCAACACTCTTGGCTAGAGGGAGAAGTCTGGGAGCGGAGAGAGAAAGAAAGAGGGCCCTAGGTGGGGACCGCACTACGTCATGAGGAGCCAATGAAGGGCTCAGGACGCAGTGCGTGACCATATAGGGAGAGGCCCCTCTACCCCTGCACCCAGCTTCTGAAGAAAAGTACTGAAGTTAATACTAAAACAATCCCTAATAAGGAAAAGTTGCACTCGACGCTATGTCATGCCAAGCGCTGGCGGGGTTGAAGGGGAAGAGCTAACAAAACTCGGAGGCACGCCGCTCCGGGGATCTCTCTCTCTCTCGGGTTTAGGCAGCGACGGTAGTCAGCGTGAGTAGCAGCCGACTTGGGCTGAGGGCGGGCTGCAGGCAGACAGTTGGAGATAGTCGCCGATGAGCGTTTAGGCAGCGACCGCGGGACTCTGACGTAGGGTGCTAGTGTGGGCAGCAAAGTGCTGGAAAGTTCTATCAGGCAGCCAGAACGGTGGAAGTCAGTCACCGTCTCTGTAATGGGCTTGGCTATTCTGTAGGTACAATCACTACGCAGTTAGGGTGATCTGTATTCTTTATGAATAAATTAGAACTTTTATAAAGTCCATACGAGTTTACTTCTACCAACATCCTAGCCTTGTACCTTCACACCAGGGAATTTAGCATCTTAGCCAGATCAAAAGTCTCCCTCTCAATTAGGTCAACCGGCTAATTCCCGTTTACGAACCGTGTCGCTCAATCCCTCGCAAAACCCACGCTTGGGACGCGACATAAATAAAAGTTTTGGTGCCAGGTGTGGGGTACCACAAAGGCATATAGGCAAAAAGGAAATAGGAGCCAGTAGATTTTGCTACAGCGACTGTGGCAATTAGCAGGAAGTTGTGGCGACTCGCAACTTTCAGCATTAGTAGCCCCACTACGACAGAGTCCAGAGAAGTAGTCCTCGCGGGTGCAGGGCAACGCAGGATAGCGGCAGCACGACGCGGAGCGACGAGGCACAGAGGTGCCTAAGCAGCCAGCGTTCGAGACCGGGGGTCCGGGCCGAGCAGCGGCAGCAGCCGTAGCAGCGGCAGCCGAGGCGAGCGACGGGGTCGGCACAGCCCAGCAGAGCGGCGGCCGACGCATCGCGGCAGCGCGGAACATCGCGGGCATAGAGAGCACAGAGACAGCGCGGAGCAGCGCGGCACAACGCGGGACAACGCGGATCAGCGGAACAGACGGCGCACCACAAGAGAAGCGGTACATATAAAATTATATTAAGAATTTTGTATCTTGTATTGTAAAGTGCTAACATAGTTAAGTTGGTAAGATGGCCCAAACTAACGAAGTTCCGTCAGCCTCCAGTAGCGGTAAGATATCAGTGAAAGAAGCCTTGTGTATAGTTCCAAAAGTGTTCGAAGGAAATAAGAGAGATCTTAGGGAGTTTATTGAAAATGTAAACGCTGCATTTGAACTTGTGAAACCGGAGGAACACGAAACGTTACTGAAGTTTGTTAAAGCCAAAATAACCGGAGAGGCCAGATCGAGGCTGCAAGTAAGGGAACGCACGGGGACATGGCAGGAAGTAAAACATGTTCTAGAGGAAAATTGTGCGAGTAAGCGTACCATTGACTACTACGCGTGCAAGATATTTCAATCGAGACAGGGACAAGGAGAGCCAATTGCGACATGGGCAAGCCGAATAGATGAAATGCAAAGGGATTTCAGGGAAGCAGTAAGCAGAGTTACGGCTAGGGAGAACTTAAAGGGCGCAATAGAACTGGTTGATTCACTAGGAAGAGCATGCTTTATACAAGGGTTAAGCAATGATAGAATACAGACGATAGTAAGAAGTAGAGGCGATGAAATCACGCTAGCAGCGGCCGTGGAACTAGCATTGCAAGAAGAAAGTGCAATACTGTCAATGAAAGAGCGGGGACTAGCCCCAAGAGTAACTTTCAACCGGGGAAAGGAAACGGTGAAGAATACCAGAGATATTAGAGATTTGAAATGTTTCAATTGTGAATTGAGAGGGCACATGGCAAGCAAGTGTAGAAAGAATAGGCCAGAGGGAAGAGTACGGATAATGATGGGCAAAGAGTTTACGAATTTTTGTTACGGGTGCGACAAGCCAGGACATACAGACGAGGAATGCCGGGTAAGATTAAGAAAAATTCAGCCGATAGATACAAGAGACTTTAGAGGAAATCATAGGGAAGCTGATGGAGGGTTACGAGAGTGGAGGTGCCCACAATGTAATCTACCAGGGAACTGTGGAGTTCCGTGTACGAGGGTCAAAGACGTTGCTTGTTTCAAGTGTAAGCGGCCGGGACATTACGCGAAAGATTGTCACGCAGGGCCCTGGCACGCATGGAGAAAAGGCAGGGTGCCAGTATCGAGCAAAACCGGTAAAGTGGTGCAGGGAAACTAAGAGGCGGCAAGGCCGCACAGTCGGGCCTTGTTGCGATAGGTAAACCCTCAGTTAGGGTAATCGACTGTGCAACAGAAAATGACGTTTTGGTTTTATACTGCATAGAATTAAAAAGATATTTGAAGTTGCTAATAGACACTGGAGCACAGTTGTGTCTGCTCAAGAGAACGAGTATTCCGATAAATAGTACACTTGCAATTAATGAAGCGGAAAGGCTTCGGCTAAAAGGTGTAACCAGTGAGGCCGTCAGCACAATAGGTACGGTACAGGTACACTTAAGTGTGGACGGTTCTGAGCAAGTAGGGCAAAAATTTCACGTGTACGGGAGAGGATTAGATATTCCGTACGACGGACTGATAGGCAGAAATTTCTTGACAGAGCATAGAGTTAAGTTAGACTATGCAGGTAAAATAGTGAGACTAAAAGGGCGAGATATACCCTTAGTAGTAGAGGAAGAGCCAAAGGGACATGAGAACGAACAAGATTCAGAAGTAGGCGGGGAAATAGGGCCCCGAGAGGAAAAAATAATGTTATTAAAGGTGGAAGGAAATGTAAAAAGGGGAATCGAAAAGGAAATGATTATTCCTAGGCAGGAGATTGCACAAGTGGTACATGTACCTGAAGCGTTAGTAAAAGTGCGAAATGGGAAATGCATAGTAAGTGCATTAAACTTGTCAGAAGACAGAGTGCAGTTAGGAAACGTCAGGTTAATGACGGAAGAATTAGAAAAAGTAGGGAAAATACGCGAAGTAAAATGTTGTACTAATGTCATAGGAAAGACAGAAAGTCGTACTAGTGTGTTGCGAAGGCAATTAAGAATGGATCATTTGAACGCTGAAGAGAAAAGCGCTCTAGCAGAGGTTTGCGCGGAATATGGAGATGTATTTCATCTACCAGGGGACAACCTGTCCTATACTTCCGCAGTGAAGCACAGAATACCGATTGCACCGGAACACGCGGGAATGGTAGTAAACGCTAGACCGTACAGGATCCCGGAAGTGCAAAAGGAAGTGCTAAGGGAGCAAATAGAGCAGATGCTAAGAGATGACATAATTGTCGAGAGTAAGAGCGCTTGGAACGCACCGTTACTGTTAGTTCCAAAGAAGCTAGACGCTAGTGGCAAACAGAAATGGAGAATCGTAGTGGACTACAGACGATTAAATGATATCACTGTAGGCGATGCATTTCCACTACCGAATATCTCCGAGATACTGGATCAGTTAGGGCAAGCTAAGTACTTCTCGACGCTTGACCTCGCAAGCGGGTACCATCAAATATTGACGGACGAGAAGGACAGAGAGAAAACGGCATTTAGCTCAAACTATCAGCATTACGAATACAAACGAATGCCGATGGGACTGAAGGGAGCCCCAGGATGTTTTCAGAGACTGATGAATACAGTCTTGGCAGGTTTACAAGGAGTGAAATGCTTTGTATATCTAGACGACATAGTATGCTATGGGAAAAACCTGCAGGAGCATAACGAAAAGCTCCGGGAAGTATTTGACAGGTTGCGAGAGCACAATTTGAAGCTGCAACCAGACAAGTGTGAATTCCTGAGGAAGGAAGTAATCTTCCTAGGTCATTGCATCACTGACAAAGGAATATCACCAGATATGGCGAAGGTGGAGAAGGTGAAGTTCTTCCCACAGCCAAAGACAACTAAGGAACTAAAAGGGTTTCTCGGATTGATAGGTTACTACCGCCGTTTCATTGCTAACTTCAGCAAGATTGCGAAACCTCTCCATGAGCTCTTAAAAAAGGGAGTGGAGTACCGATGGAGCGAACTTCAGAACAATGCGTTCGAAGAACTAAAAGAGAAATTAATAAATCCTCCGTTACTTCAGTACCCTGACTTTACGAAACCGTTCATCATTACAACGGATGCGAGTAACGCAGCCTTGGGTGCAGTGTTATCGCAAGGTAAGAAGATTGGCGAAGACTTGCCCATCGCATATGCATCCAGAGCATTGAACAAAGCCGAACTAAATTATAGCACAACGGAAAAAGAGTTGTTGGCTATAGTTTACGCAGTAAAACAGTTCAGACCATATGTATATGGCAGAAAGTTCACTGTAGCGACACACCATAAGCCACTAACGTGGATATTTAGTGTCAAAGATCCGAGTTCGAGACTCCTGAAGTGGAGACTGAAACTCGAGGAGTATGATTATGAAGAAATATACAAGCCAGGAAAGTTAAATAGTAATGCGGATGCGCTGAGTAGAATAAGGCATGAAGGGAAGGAAGAGATAGATGCGAAGCAGAAGGTGGAGACAGAGATCTCGGCAGCAAAAGCAAATGGGGAAGAAAGTTCCGTAAACGTGCGGCAAGCACAAGTGTCGAGTGAAATAGAACAGGAAACGGATAGTGGTGAGGAAATTAGTCCCGAAGAAAAAGAAAATATACTAAAGGAAATGCATGACAATCCCTTGGGAGGTCACCAAGGAATGCACAGGACACTCGAAAGAATTAAAGCATACAAGCAGTGGCGCGGAATGAAGCGTGACATTGAAAATTACATTAGGAAATGCCCATCGTGTCAAAAGAATAAAAACACGCAAATGAAAACTAGGATGCCCTTAGAAATTACAGACACAGCAGAAACAGTATTCGGAAAGTGGGCGATGGATATAGTGGGTCCACTAGATGTATCTAATACAGGAAAAAGGTACATGTTAACATTCCAAGACGATCTGAGTAAATTTACCTTAGCAATCCCAATTGACAAACAAGATGCCGAAACAGTAGCTGAGGCATTTGTGGAAAACGTAGTATTAAGGTATGGAATCCCATCAGTATTATTAACAGATCAAGGGTCTAACTTTCTGAGTGATGTATTTAAAAGTGTATGTAAATTGTTGAAGGTAAAGCGTATAAATACTACAGCGTACCACCCTGAATCAAATGGTGCACTAGAAAGAAGTCATAGAACTATTGTAGAGTATCTCAGACACTTTGTAACAGGAGATCAAAGTTCTTGGGACAAATGGGTACCGTATGCAATTTTTGTGTTCAACACTACACCACACAGCAGCACAGGATACACACCATTTGAATTACTATACGGAAGAAAGGTTAACATACCAGGAGTACTGCAGCAAGAAACACAGCAGGTAAGTTACAATTATGAAATGTATGTAAATAAACTAAGAGCGAGAATGCAGGAAGCCCACAGAGTGGCCAGAGACTCGATTATAAGAAGTAAGAAAATCAGTAAGGAACAGTATGACATGAAACAAAATCCAAAAAACTTCAAGGTAGGAGATAAAGTATTACTGCACGATGAGTCGGTGAGACGGGGTAGATCTCGGAAATTAGATTCACAATGGAGAGGTCCATTTCAAGTAGTAAAAGTGGAAGGTCCTAACGTAGTAATAAAAGTTAAAAGAAATAAGGAAACAAAAGTACATGCCAACAGGCTGAAACAATTCTTTTAAATTTCAGGTATGGCACTCAAGTGGCAGGTCGTGAAATTCGTCATAGTGATAACAGCATACTACATCACTGCATCAGAGCATGCAACAAATGAGTACCAATTGACGCCATTTCCGAGTTCATCAGGACTATATTACGATAATAGAGGACAGGTAGAAATATACAGTACCACATGGAGAATAGTCACATACGTAAATCTAGATATAATAACACAAAGGTTTCAGAATGCAGAGAGGTATGGTAGGACAGCGGTACAAAGGTGCCGAGAAACACTAACACAATTAAATGTAGGATTAATAGAATGCAGGGTACTAGACCAACAAGTAACCCATCATGTGGAAAAAATCACAGGATTGCAACTTTTAGTACAGCAGCTAACGAAACACGAGACCAGAAGGAAGAGAGGAGTATTCAACTTCGTCGGGCAGGTAAGTAAAATACTGTTCGGGACGTTGGACGAAGCAGATGCAGCATACTATAAGGAAAGAATAGACGCTATGGAGAAAAACTCAGAAGGGTTGTTGAGGCTAACAAAGGAACAGGTGGCAGTGGTAAGAGCCACATTGGCGGGAGTAAACAGGACGGTATATACACTAGAGTCAAATGAGCACGTTCTGAAGACAGGCATGCAAAGACTAGAACGATTCATGAAGGAATACGTGAAGGAAACCGATATAGGGTTTAAACGTGTAGCGTCCTTCGCCACAGTAACAGAGCAAGTATTACAACTATCGGCAGTGTTTGGTCAGATCGAAGAGAAATACGAACAAATGATAAATGCCATTGTAAATGCTCAGAAAGGAATACTACAGCCTCATATAATTAATCCAGTCCAAATTGTAAAATACCTAAGTTTAATACGGGAAGAACTAAAAGATGTAAAGTTTCCTGTTCCTCTTACGGAGTCCTCAGGTTATCTATTGTTAAGAATAATTGATTTAGATGTTTTCATCTCGGGTAGCATACTAGGATATGTAATTAATATTCCATTAATAAATAATAACAATTTCAATTTGTATAGAGTACTCCCACTACCAAAAGAAATTCCAAACATGAAAGGTAAATATGTGTACATACAGCCAGGGAAAGAATTCTTACTAATAGATGAATCCAAAAGGCAGTACGCGAAACTTTCTGCGGAGGAACTAAAATGCAAGGAGCTAAGTAAAAATAGGAGACTGTGCAAACAAGCATTCGCCTTGCTGTCAACATTCGACCACGAAGAGTGCGAAGGCAAATTGTTGCAACCGGTAAGAGAAATTCCGGAAGATTGTGTGCGAAAAATAGTCGCACTGAATCAGAGCCTTTGGACTCATCTAAACAGTAACGAATGGCTATATGTAGCACCGAAGGAAGAAGGCTTAACAGTATTGTGTGGAAGGGAACCACCAAAGGACCTAGTAATAAAAGTGGTAGGAAAAATTAGTTTTTACAGTAAATGTAAGGGGTATGGCACTAGAGTGTTCATACAAACAGATAGAGTGATTCAGAGTAATGTGACGAAGAAAGACATAGTTCCGCAGATCAATCTAGAATTCGATTGTTGCGTGGTAAACAAGGAAAAAAGGAATGTCTCAACGTTAGCATTAGATTTGCCATTGGACCAGGTAATAACACAGTTAGACGACTTGAAAGTCGCAGGAAAAAGACTGGATGATGTCCAGAAGATGGTAGAGAGACAAGAGGAGGAAATGAAGTACTCCAGGTACTTCACACATTACTCCATAACTACGTATGTAGCCATATCAATAGTTATTCTAATCATAATAACATGCTGTTGTAAAAACTGTAAATGTTGTAAAGACTGTTTTAAAAGTATATGGAAATATTTTGAAGACAGTGATTGTTGTGGAAAAGTATGTATAAGAAATACCATAGTGAACCAATACCCAGAGACTAGTTCAGCTAGAAGACACAGTAATAAAGAAACTGAAGAGATAGTAATTTATGAAAGATGTGGAAAAGACCAAGGTGATACGGTCGCTTTCAGAAACAGACGTTAAATAACTGTATTTGAAATGTGTAATTGAAATGTAACTGTATTTGAAATGTGTAATTGAAATGTAACTGTATTTGAAATGTAATTCTAATTGAAATGTGAATGTATGTATCAATGAAAGTGTCTTTTGATTTTAATGCAAATGCTTTTGACATAACTGAATGTTAGGCATGTATAATGTAATTGTATTATTGTGTGTTTAATGAATTTGACTTTACTAAATGAAAATGAAAAATATAACATATCAGATGCTAATGTAATAAACAAATCTGTAAAGCATGTGATGGAAAAAAAATAAAAGAGTCACAATTGACGCTACTCTGAGGAGTAACGCCAATTTCCCTGGCGGGGGAGGTGTTGTAGCCGCAGAAAAGCCAAGTCTAAATGCAGTTGTTCTCAGACGATACACCAGAAATCATACGGGGAGATAGAGTTAACAGGGGACGCCAGGCGTGTCAGAGGGGTCACAAGAGATAACGACGCAGCCAGATAGCCGAGGCGGCGGTCCAAGCGGCCAGGCAGCTGCGCGTGATAAGCAAGGAAGCAGACTCAGCTATTAAGATAAACAGGGCGCTCTGGGCAGGTCCCTTAATAAGCAATAACTTGCAGTATCAACACTCTTGGCTAGAGGGAGAAGTCTGGGAGCGGAGAGAGAAAGAAAGAGGGCCCTAGGTGGGGACCGCACTACGTCATGAGGAGCCAATGAAGGGCTCAGGACGCAGTGCGTGACCATATAGGGAGAGGCCCCTCTACCCCTGCACCCAGCTTCTGAAGAAAAGTACTGAAGTTAATACTAAAACAATCCCTAATAAGGAAAAGTTGCACTCGACGCTACGTCATGCCAAGCGCTGGCGGGGTCGAAGGGGAAGAGCTAACAAAACTCGGAGGCACGCCGCTCCGGAGATCTCTCTCTCTCTCGGGTTTAGGCAGCGACGGTAGTCAGCGTGAGTAGCAGCCGACTTGGGCTGAGGGCGGGCTGCAGGCAGACAGTTGGAGATAGTCGCCGATGAGCGTTTAGGCAGCGACCGCGGAACTCTGACGTAGGGTGCTAGTGTGGGCAGCAAAGTGCTGGAAAGTTCTATCAGGCAGCCAGAACGGTGGAAGTCAGTCACCGTCTCTGTAATGGGCTTGGCTATTCTGTAGGTACAATCACTACGCAGTTAGAGTGATCTGTATTCTTTATGAATAAATTAGAACTTTTATAACGTCCATACGAGTTTACTTCTACCAACATCCTAGCCTTGTACCTTCACACCAGGGAATTTAACATCTTAGCCAGATCAAAAGTCTCCCTCTCAATTAGGTCAACCGGCTAATTCCCGTTTACGAACCGTGTCGCTCAATCCCTCGCAAAACCCACGCTTGGGACGCGACAAAACCTATTACTTCAAAATCATTCTTAACCGAATCCAAGTACCTTCTCCTTGGTCTACCTCGATTTATCCTACCCTCTATTGATGAAGCCATGAGTCTCTTGGAACCTTGCTTCTCCCATGCGTGTAACATGACCCCACCATCTAAGCCTGTTCGCCCTGACCGCTACATCTTTAGAGTTCATTCCCAGTTTTTCTTTGATTTCCTCATTGTGGACACCCTCCTGCCATTGTTCCCATCTACTAGTACCTGCAATCATCTTAGCTATTTTCATATCCGTGACCTCAACCTTGTTGATAAGGTAACCTGAATCCACCCAGCTTTCGCTCCCATACAACAAAGTTGGTCGAAAGATTGAACGGTGCACAGATAACTTGGTCTTGGCACTGACTTCCTTCTTGCAGAAGAGAGTAGATCGTAGCTGAGCGCTCACTGCATTAGCTTTGCTACACCTCGCTTCCAGTTCTTTCACTATGTTGCCATCCTGTGAGAATATGCATCCTAAGTACTTGAAACCGTCTACCTGTTCTAACTTTGTTCCTCTTACTTGGCACTCAATCCGTTTATATCTCTTTCCCACTGACATTACGTTTGTTTTGGAGATTCTAATCTTCATACCATAGTCCTTACATTTCTGATCTAGCTCTGAAATATTACTTTGCAAACTTTCAATAGAATGTGCCATCACAACTAAGTCATCTGCATATGCGAGACTGCTTATTTTATGTTCACCTATCTTAATCTCACCCGGCCAGTCTATTGTTTCCAACATATGATCCATAAATAATATGAACAACAGTGGGGACAGGTTGCAGCCTTGTCTTACCCCTGAAACTACTCTGGACCATGGACTCAATTTACCGTCAACTCTAACTGCTGCCTGACTATCCATGTAAAGACCTTTAATTGCTTGCAAGAGTTTGCCTCCTATTCCATAATTTCTTCCTCCTAGGAACCCGCTCATATGTCTTTTCTAGATCTATAAAACATAGATACAATTACCTGTTCCACTCGTAACACTTCTCCATTATTTGCCGTAAGCTAAAGATCTGGTCCTGACAACCTCTAAGATGCTAAACTCACACTAATTTTCATCCAATTTGTCCTCAACTAATACTGGCACTTTCCTTTCAACATACCTGAGAAGATTTTACCCACAACGCTGAGCAAAGAGATACCTCTGCAGCTGTTTCAAACTTTTCTGTTTCCATGTTTAAAGATTGGTGTAATTACTGCTTTTTTGTTTATTTTTTTTTTAATTTGGGCCTCCTACCTCCCCTATAGCCCTACCTTGTCCTCTCCAAAAATTCCCGCCATCCTCTGGTGTCGACGCAGCACGTAAAACAGCGTGCTGTGAGTAGCAAGACTTATTGACATAAACCGAAATAAAAGCGGAGACAGACTCTGCAATGCCTCCGGCGGCGACGACACTATTCAGAAAACACACCTCCCTCTGCAGGTGTAAAGCAAGTGATGACGTTAGAAACTAAAGAGAAAGGAGTAAATAAAGGCAGAAATGAATGCAAAAGAAAATACATGGACGGCAGCTCACTGAAATGAAAACGGAATTGGCGAGATAGTCCCATCGTCTATAAAATGAACGGAAGAATAAACCTCGAAGACAGATTACGTGTTTTCCAATGGTCCAAGAATATCGCATACAAAGTGTACACATTGTCCATGTTACCAATTTCCATAGTATCAGTATCGTCGAATAATCTAAGCTAACGATGCCCAGAAGGCCAATGTCAAAACCCGGGTATAGGCAAGTCGAGGGTAGTTGGAAAATCCGAGTGGCAGAAGATTCAGGGCTAAACCCAGGCAATTCCTGTATGAGGTGCCTTAGTCAGCCAGGAACACCCTTTGGTAACCATGAACCATCGCCACCTTTAGGAATCTTGCGAAAGTAGTGGTATAGTTCCGGTCAGATTCCGCCAGGCGATGCTGGCTCCAAATGTAGTCCATAAAAGAGACAGCATCGGTGAGGCAAAGGTCATATATCGTGAAAATGGTGTGGCCCAAAAGCGACACCATTGCGTTACGTCGTGTTCGGGGGTTGGCCTGGATGTCAGGGGTGAGGAACCAGTCGATGAACACACTGTCCGGTGTAGTCCCACCGGTCAGCGCTAAAAGCAAACGTGCAAGGTGCCACACTTCTGTGACGTAGGGGCATAAGAGGAGATGCTCCCTGCTGTCGACGTCACCACAACGGCCGCAAGCAGCCGAGGGCCGCAGGCGGATGGCCGCCAGGCGATGATTAGTGGCTATTAAATTGTTGACGACGCGATACCATAGCGAAGAAACGGCCGTGCGAAGGGCTGGGTGGTTAATATTGGTCCAAGCTTGGCGCCAGATGACCGACGGTCGGCTGTCCTCCAATTTACGTGGCGAGGGCTGGCCTCGAAGTGCCTGGTACAGGCGCTTCGACGTGCGCGCCAGTGGCCACCGTTAGGACGTAACTCTGATTGAGGTGATAGTCCTTGACCGTCGTCATCCGGAACGGAATGTGCGTCAGACAGACTGGTGCACGCGCCGATGGCGGGCGACAACGGTCGAAAAGCACCGCCGTCGTCCCACCTGGGTCAATCTACGCAGAGTGGCGATACGGTGAATCAGGAGGGCCGCACATTTGCGGGGAAAGTCAACGAGCCCAAGGCCACCGTCGACCTTTGGCAGTGTACAAGTCTGCGCATCTACTTTGAAGAGTGCATGCCGCCACAATAGCCAATATACTGTTTGCGAGATGGCCCTGCCGGTTTGCTTCGGTAGTGTAAGTAGTTGTGCGACATACCGTGCCCGTGATAGGACGTAAGTATTAATCGGTTGGATACGTTGATGGAGATCGAGTCGTCGATCAGCGTGACTCACGCAAAGGCCTCTGATGCGGGTGAGAATTCGCCGCCACGTGACTGTCAACATGCGCTGTGGACAGGCAGTCACCTCAAGGCCCAAGATGCGTTGTTCCCCTACAATCCGGTACCATGGGCGTTCGATGGTCAATGATCGGGGTCCTAGCGGGATGAGCACCGTTTTGTTGGAATCTAACATAGCACCGGATGCTCGTTCATAAACGTTGAGGACACGGCGCACTGAATCGATGTCCCTGGCGTTCGCTACAAACACACCGACATCATCGGCGTATGCCGCACTGCGGAAGGTGACGCCTGGGAAAGCGACACCGTCGACCATCCGTCCGATGTCAGGCAGCATGGGGTCCAGTGCTAAAGCGTACAAATACATCGACAAGGGACACCCTTGGCGAACTGAGCGTCTGACGGGAATTGGTCGCGATCTGCAGCCGTTCACAACGATTGTGGAATTCGCTCCATCCAAGGAATGCCGGATGACTCTTATGAAACGCTCCCCGAAACCCATCCGCGACATAACGGCCAGCAGGTATAGATGGGAGACCCTATCGAAGGCACCGGCGAAATCTAATGAAAGAATTGCAGCCGGAGTTTGAGCGTCGGCGGTGAGTAAGACAGCATCACGGTATATCGAAGCGGCGGTAAAGATGGAGCGATTCGAAACGCCACATGATTGAGTGGTACAAAGTGTCTTATTCATGACCTGTTTGAGACGTGAAGCAACGCTTCGCGCCACCAACTTATAGTCAGTGTTAAGAACGGTGATGGGGCGTAGGTCTTGAGCCCGACAGTGACCTGTGACCTTCGGAATAAGGACAATACGCCCAGCTAGAAATTCGGCGGGTAGCTCGCAACCAGCAAAAATTTCCTCGCACATTTGGCAGAAGCGGTCTCCTAACAGAACCCAAAATTGCTGGTAAAACTCATAAGGAAGACCGTCGGGGTCAGGTGATTATAGTCGTGGACAGGCACGGAGGACAGATGGGAGGTCAGCGAGTGTGACTGGCTCAGTCAAACGGTCGCGGTCTCGACCATCCAATGAAGTCGGGACCCCACCGATGAGCGCTCGTTGGGCGGCGATGTCTACCTCAACATCCTGGAAGAGGTGTGTAAAATGGTCTGTGAGGTGGTTGAGGACTTCACGATGGTCTGTGAGGTGCGTACCATCGGCTGCTTTAAGGCGTAGAATGGCGTTCTTCTTGGCATGATACCGTTCAGAGGCGAGGTGATAGATGGATGGCCTCTCGCCCGCAATCAGGGATGCGGAACGACACCTCACCACCATCCCCTCTGCCTTCTCCCGAGAGAAGCGAAGGATTGTCGCTTTATTTTTGTTGATGCGCATGCGTAGCTGGTCATACCTGTCAGCAGGAAGGGTTAGTGCATCATTGAGACATTGTTGATAGAAGTCTAGTGTGCTACACTTCCAGTGTGCGACCTCGCGACTGTGCTGCTGGATAACACGTCGCAGTCGCGGCTTCGCACAGCGGAGCCACCAAAGTACAGTGGTAGAGTACTTCGATGCAGTAGCGATGCAATCCCGCCATGTTTTCGTGACAAGAGTGCGAAGTTCACTCGTTGGAAGATGTGTATTCATCTTCCAATAGGTGCCCCGAGGAACCGGGGTTGGACCCATGATAAGCAAAGAGCAAGAGTATGCACAGTGGTCACTAAAGGCCATAGGAATGACTTGGACGGCACAAAGGGCAGAGATCAAATCAGCAGAGACATAAACACGATCAATACGGCTTGCCCCAGTGGGGTAGATGTGAGTAAAGTGTGTGTAGGCGGGATGAAAGTGGCTCCATGTATCATTAAGGTCAGCCGCCCGAAGGAGGAAAGAGAGAGCTTCACACCTCATAGGCGTCGGGACCTGATCAGCATCGGATACCACACAGTTGAAATCTCCACCAAACACGATAAGACGACGAGCAGTCAAGAAAGGGGTGATATCTGACGTAAAAAGGGACGTTCTGGCATGGCTGTGATTAGCTCCTGAAGGAGCGTAGACGTTAATAAAATGGACATCCCGAATGATGCATGCAAGAACGCGACCATTGGGTAGTTTTGTAACATCGGATGGAGTTAACTCCGATCGGTAGAGCAAAGCAGTGCCCCGCTTGGCGTCCGGGTCGATGTTATATAGCGCCTCATAACCAACCAGGTCAGAGAAAAAGAGGGCACAAACCTCCTGGAGAAAAACCACATCAAATGCACCTAGGCGCAAAAAGTACTTTTGGGAGCGTAATTTTACTGGCTTGGAGATGGAGTTGATATTGACCGTTAAAAGGGAGAGGGCTCCCGGCTGACGGTCAATTGCAGGCATAAGAAAGCAACACAGAGAAAGTAGCGTCAGAAGAGGTCATGGTCGTAGGTAAGTAGGTGTGTATATATCGAGACTGTAACCCTGCGACATGACTCCCGATGTTAAAGACAAATACCAGACAGCTCATGTGGGAACGAGCCCACTCAATCACGCATTTCGTCTTCTTCATCGTCAGCCCAGTTCAGCCCTCTCCCGCCATCGACGGGATAGTCCGAATGGGGTGGCGCAGACGGCTCGATCGCAGCGGAATGTGAGAGGGTGCGAGTGCGCTGCGGCGGCTGTTCGCTACCCTGTTCGTTTTTATGCTTTGCGGGGACTGCTCCCCGATCTCGTGATGAAGTAATAAGCGCCTCTAATTGGCGAGCAGTTTTCCGCATACCATCAGAGCGGTCAGCGGAAACAGAGCGTGTAACTGAAGAGGCCTGAGATTCAGCCTCACTGCTGCTCTCGGGAGGGGGACATATGGCGCCCTCCTCCTCCGCCTGCTGTTCTTGGCTCGCCTTCTTGCGCCTGTGACGACGCCGGGGGGACTTGGCGTCCGCACGGTCATCTGCCGGTGGGGGTGGCGGAGGAAGAACAACCTCCATACGATCCACAGTGTCCATACCACCGGCCATAGCAGGTGCACTAGGTGCCGCCGTCGGTACCGCCACTGCGGGCGTCGGGTCCGAAATAATCTCAAGAGGGCTGTCAACGGGGGCAGTAGGTGTCGTATTCACCACTCCTGACGGACCCGGAGTCGATTCGTCAGTTCTGTCAGCGGTCCGGTGGGCAGCACGCGCCGCTATCTCGCTGAGAAGAGGTACAAGGGTGTCTCCTCCAGGGCGTTCCCGCGGCAGTTGCACAGGGCGCCTGCGCGGGCATTCCACGCGCACGTGCTCCGTAGACTGACAGGGGGAGCATGTCTGTGGTTGCCCTATATAGGTAACCTGTGCCCTTGTACTGGCGATGTTTAAGTAGGACGGTATGTGCTGGCGGAGGTCCATGCGAACACTTCGGACTCTGCTGTTGCCCTGGAAACGGTAGGCACTGCCCCACTTTCCATTCGTGATGCTAAGCACCTTGCCGTACCGCGACAGGACACGGCCGATTACTTCATTGGGACACTCAGGGGGTTCGTTAAATAGCCGCACAGTCCGTATCCCAAAGCCAGATGGCACTACATGCACTGTTCCGACTGTTCCATCGAAGTAGCGGAACGGGCGTTCGCCCGCGAGTGCCGGCCATACTTTCCGTATTTCTCTTGGTCGAGGAATTTCACGAATAACGAGAATAGTACAAAATCCAGTTGGAAGGTGTCGACGTCATTTTCCGGTACTTTCAGATCACCAAATATCCATTCCTGTATTTCGAAGGCCGTAGGCCGTCTCGCTGTTCTGTCGAATACGCATCGAATACTATTTCGTCCAGTCTGATGGAACCTGTCCACTGTATTTGATGAGTTCCGACTTAATTTCATCCACCCCAGCCGCTTTATTGCACTGCAATCTATTGACCATTTTCTACACTTCCTCAAATGTGATCCTATTTCCATCATCTTTTCTGTCCCATTGTGCATCGAAATCTGAAACATTACTGATCGTATTGTCTCCTGCATTGAGCAACTCTTCAAAATATTCCCTCCATCTGCCCACGGCATCAACAGCATTCACCAGCGGTTTTACTGACCTGTCCAAAATACTTGTCATTTCCTTCTTACCCCCCTTTCGAAGACTGCTAATTACACTCCAGAATGGTTTTCCAGCAGCTTGACCCAAGGTCTCCAACCTGTTTCCAAAGTCTTCCCAAGATTTCTTCTTGGATGCTGTAATTATCTGTTTGGCTTAGTTTCTTTCTTCAACATAACTTTCTCTGTCTACCTGAGTTCTAGTATGTAGCCATTTTTGATATGCCTTCTTTTTCCTTTTACAGGTTGCCTTGACTGTGTCATTCCACCAAGCTGTTTGCTTCATCCTATCTTTACACACTACTTCTCCAATACATTCTTTGGCCACTTCTATTACAGTGTTCCTGTACCTTGCCCATTCCTTTTCCAGTGGCTGCGATTGACTACATTTAACTAACTGGTACCTTTCTGAGATCGCTGTTATGTACTTGTGTCTGATTTCCTTATCCTGAAGTTTCTCCACTCTTATCCTCCTATACATCCACCTGACCTCCTGCACTTTCGGCCTTACAATACCAATTTCACTGCAGATTAAATAGTGATCAGTGTCATCAAAGAATCCCCTGAATACACGTGTGTCCCTCACAGTCTTCCTGAGTTCCTGATCTGTTATTATGTAGTCAATGACAGATCTGGTTCCCCTGCTTTCCCAAGAATACCGGTGTATGTTCTTATGATTAAAAAAGGAGTTTGTGATTACTTAGCCCATACTGGCACAGAAATCGAAGAGTTGTTTCCCGTTCCTGTTGGCCTTTATATCTTCTCCAAATTTACCCATAACCTTTTCATACCCTTCTGTTCGATTTCCAATCCTGGCATTAAAATCACCCATGAGCAGAATACTGTCCTTGTCCTTTCCTCTAACAACTACATCACTGAGTGCCTCATAAAAACTATTTATCTTATCTCGATCTGTTCTTCACAATTCGAATATACTGACACAATCCTAATTTTCTTGCTAGACACTTTCAAATCTATCCACATCAGCCGTTCGTTTACATACCTTATTGCAACTATGCTGGGTTCCATTTCTTTCCTGACGAAAAGCCCTACACCCCATTGTGCTGTTCCTGCTTTGACTCCTGACAGGTAGACATTATATTCTCCCACTTCCTCTTCTTTATCACCCCTTACCCGAATGTCACTGACAGCTAAAACGTCGAGCCCCATTTTACTTGCAGCCTCTGCCAGCTCCACCGTCTTCCCAGAGTAGCCCCCATTGATATTAATAGCTCCCCATCTCATTACCATTCGTTTGCCGAGTCGTATCTTAGGACTCCCTGGATTGTCAGTTAGAGGTGGGACTCCATCACCTCCAAAGGTCCGAGGCATTTTGCTCTGATTGTTGCTAGCCTTACTTGCCCTGGGTCCCATTGAGTTTTACCCGTAACGGTTGAGGTACTAACCGGTGGATTTGGTAGTCTTTGCCGTCTGAGCACAAAGGTGACCATGACTAAGAATATGTCCGAGATGCCCAGCCTTATTCCAAAGTAACAGGAATCCTGACTGTCGGGACCACTTACTTGGCCACTCATACGTTGCCCGTGGTTCATGAACTAGGACATGATTACAGGAACCCAAACCATGTAATTACGTTTGTTTAACAAATAAAAGGATACAACGCAAATCCGGAGAAATTTTATGGGTAAGCGCGAACACTGAAAATGTTCAACACATACACCTGATGATTAATGACAATGTTTTCTGTCGTTTGTCATTGCCTCTCCTTGCCCAATTGTCAATACGTTTATAGTAAATGGACCAGAGTATAATATCATGATTGCGCAGGGTAAGAAAATGAGAACGGGGAAAATTCAGTTCTGGAAAACGGATTCTACTTCGAACAAATATCGATCGCTATGCAGAATTCATCGGTGGCGTAGAACAAGTAATTTCCGCACTCACTGGCGACAACGTGGAAGAGACGCTTTGGGAAATGTGCTCCACGTTCACTAGAGCTAAACACCACGAAAGGGGATGAGCTGGCATTCGATAACTACGGAGCGATCCGAAGTAGTCTGTCTACCTGAGGGCAAAGGAAATTCCATTGTACCATAACCGCTGACACAGTACACTCGAATAATATATTACCTACTCGAGGATTTGGCACACAGAAAATTGAAGTCAGATGACACCAATGGAATGAAGAAGACTTGAGCTTCTCTGACAGGGCCTGACAAAAGAAATCATCCAGGAGTTTCGACCACTAGCTCCTACACCACCAAGGCTCTACGGCTTACCAAGGTTCAGAAACAGGTCGTCCATCTATGTCCTGTTATAAGCAAAACAGGCACAGAAACGTACCAGCTGGCCAAACATCTAACGGCAGTATTAACGATCCTACATCGCTAATTGTCAGCACTGCATCAGTAGCTCTGCACGTTTCATTCAACAGGAGCAAAAGCTGCGCCTCCGTGACCAGGACCTTATACTGAGCTTTGATGTGGTATCTCTCTTCACCAGGATGCTGCTTGTTCATTCCGTCAAATTAATGAAGGAGAAATTCTACGACATAATGACTAACCTCTTCGGATTTGTCCTCCCATATACATTCTCTCTCTTCAGTGCTGAGTATTACGAAAAAATGTGGAGAACACAGCTGCACTGAAGTCTATACGTTTGTCGTTTTGCCACTTGGGAGCGAAAGACTTCAGGATTTTCTCAAACATTTGATCTTTCAGCACTCCTGTGTAAAATTCACCATGGAGGTGGAAGAGAACGGCGAACTCCTCTGTAAACGTCTTAGCCAAGCACAAAGCAAAACGCCACTACAGTACATAGAGTATACAATAAAGCCACTCACACTGATTTGGATCTCCACGCAGCCAGCTGCTATCATACTTCATTGCATGAAAGTATTCTACGCACACAGGAGAAATTCAATGAGTACCTTAGAAGAATATTAGCGAAAAAACACTCAGAAGACTTGACAACATTCTGGTCGTATGTAAAGACTGCTGGTGGCACGAAAGTTATTGACAGGCACTGAGGGACGAGGCAACGACTGACAATACGTTTAGGAGACTATAAGCAGAAATGCTTAACACATTTTTCAAGCTGCCCTGTAAAGACGAGTCAATGGCGTCGAGAAACAGTTGAGATCGTTAAAGTAAGAAAAAAAGGCAGAAACGGTGCCACATGACAGGATCAAAGCACAGGTCAGAGTCCTCCAGAAGAAGGGAAGCACATGTGAACCACAAAGCCACTGTCCAATATCCTTCAACGCCTCCCATTGTTATGCAGTCTTAGAAAATATTATGAGGTGAAATTTTAAAGGGTACCGAGAACAGATTGGCCTCATTCATGCCAACCAGCACTGATTAGGTAACCAGCGATCACGTCAAACCAAACTTGTCCTTATGCGAAGCACTGGAAGTCATGGAAGCATGCATTCAATCATATGAAGTATTTCGTAGCATTCGAAAGGCATTTGAATCAGTACAACACGTACGTATCTCTCCTCTAGAGATCGTGAAGACACAGTTAATTTAATCTCTTCGCGCACGGAGGCGTTTAATCAATCTTCTTGCGTCCCAAACGAAACAGAACAGGAAAACTCCCCAAAACTTGATACTTTGAAAAGACCCTCTTCCATGCAGACCACAGTAAGTTTGTAGTTCATAGATACATATGTCGATGGAGATGTATAGGTGGCGTGCGTTGTTCAAAAACTTCACTCCAGTGGCGATCTGTCTCTTTCTGCTGGTATTTGTTAGCTACAGTCCTTTGCCGTTCAATATACTCGTAGCAAGGATTTATTTGTAGATGTGATGCCTATCTGCAAAGGAAACAAGGAGAATTCACTTTTGAAATAAGGACAGACGTGTTAGGATTCAATAGTTATTCCACAAATCCAAAATAACTTACTGCTTTAGCTCTCGAACCAGTCGAGTATACGAGACTAAACCGATACTTTCTGAACCCCTGGCGTTCCCTCCCTTCAGATCGCGTCCGAGTTGGGTTGTTTGCGGGAGGAGCCAAACAGCGAGGCCATCGGTCACACCGGATTAGGGTAGGACGGGAAAGGAAATCGGCCGTGTCCTTTCAATAGAGCCATCCCAGCATTTGCTTGCAGCGATTTCGGGAAATCACGGAAAACCTAAATCGGGATGGCCGGACGCGGGATTTTACGGCCGTCCTCCCAACACGAGTCCAGTGTGCTAACCACCGCGCCACCTCCCGCTGTCACAGACTGCCTCTTGATCATCATCGCCTTCTTCTTTTCATTATACACAGACTCCGATTGTCAGTAAATGTAAGAGATCGTGTCTTCATGACGTCACTGTCAACAATGAGATCCGACAGCAAACCAATCGAACCGTTGCGTAGCATCAGTCTCATTGACAAACCTTCCGAAGAAAGAGTCGATTTCGAAGTGCGCTTTCTAGGAAGTCTGTTTCGCATCCTTCGGGCTGTGAGGAAGAAGTTGAGAAGAAGTGAGGAGGTAGGTGAACACTGACTTTTAAATTATTCTGCAGTTGGAGGCATGGGATCAGACTCTGGAAGACAAATATTTTACCTATTGTCTACGTATCAGAAGGTCGGATTATTCCTCAATTCCTGTCTTGTACACTATACTCTACACTTTTGATTAACTACTGTACTTGCTGCGCCGCTGCATTGCGTTGCTCATAGTCCAGGAAATTAGCCTGCAAGGAGCACAACTCACTGCACATGTGGAAAACCACTTGTTCTCACACCGTGAGCAGGTTTCAATGTAGTTTGCTAATTAGTTTCATTTAAACGGGAAATGTGATCATCACTATTACTATACTTATCGATTCTCCAACAACCTTTAAAATATTTGCTGACTAATTTATTTGGCACTGTAGAAAGCGTTTAAGACAAATAATTAAATGTACAATGCCTGCTGTATATCATGTAGTGTATTATTAACATATTTCGTAACTCCAGACTCTCAATAATTGTTGGTTTGATACAAATATTTGTTTTCTTTTAACGATCCATCAGGTATTTGGTCAGTTTACTTAGTGTTTCAGTCTAAAATACAGCATCACTTAATTTTTTTATTTATGATAAGATCTGGTGGGTGTCCCATACGGTGCCAATTAGGTATGAGACTGAACTGTTTATTTAGACCAAACCTTCTTGTCAGTAATCAAAATTTCATTTGACTATTTTCATGTCTTTAAACGCTGTTGCTACTAAAGACTGCTTGTTTTACGTTTCCAGATGTTTTCGCGAGCGAAGTCGCTGTTCGGCTCGCCAGCTGCCAGCCAGGGGTGTCCCAGGCTGGCCGACGAGCCGCCAACACCTGCGCCTCTACGCTGCCTTCGGCCACCTCGACCAAAGGAGGATGAGAGGAAGGTGGAGTCCACCACCACCGACTGCGAAGAGGCCCCTGCTGATAAACCGCACCTTCAGGCAATTCATGTAAGCAGAAAAGCCTCTTTGCACAACATTCATGAATAGTAACTGTCAGAGTGTTCCAAGGCAAAAGACCGAAATGAATTCCAAAACCGTTCTGCAGACACGTTTACTGACATAAATTTTTCTTTTCACAGTTTGGTCCGAGACCGAGAATTGTGCATTTTGACTTGTCTGACGTTGAAGATGAAGAGGACGAAGTCTCCGGCTCCTACTATCCTCCTGGAGTTCCAGTTCCACCCAGTCGGCTGCAGATCTTTGCCAACAGACCGCGCCGGAGGAAGATTATCCGAGAGCCACCGTCGCAGGAAGTGCAGACTGCGATGGCACATCTAAGAGCTGACATCCAAGCAATGGTATGTTAAGCATTTAGCTGTTAAAAACACTGATTTTCGTTAGAAACACAAAAGTAGATTTCTTATAATCGCTTGAAATAAATATAAATGTAGGATTCATTTTAATCTACACATACATCCAACTGTTTAGACTACTTTCAATTGATGCTGAGGGGTGACAAGGGATTGTGAAGCCAGACGCGGTATATTGTTTGAGGATATGTGGAAACGATATTTTGCAAAACTTACGTTAATTAAGTTGGAAGGAATGCTTATGGAGTCGTGATAAGATCGATACGAAGATTCAGTTAACTGGCTTTACAAATTATACCTCTGTAGTTTTCATTACTTGCTGAAGTCATAGTGATGTCACTGTTAGAGATATTTTGTAGCCTATAATAGCTGAAATGCAAAATATAGTGCTGCTAAAGGAAGCAGCTTAATAAAAAGTATTCTTTCTGTCATTTTCAGGAGAACCCGGCACCTACAACATGGATTGGGCTTCTAGTGGAGACTCTAGTGGACCTGTATCGAAACAAGAGAGATTACCGCCGGAACCACGGGTTGGCAGAGAGACCAGGGTTCGTCATCCGAATGAAGGGAAGACTCGCACCTGTTCGTGAGGCAGTGAGAAGATTTCTGCACCTGAAGAAGAGTGTGGACAAGAGACAGCTGCCGACGGGCATAGATTCAACTCTGCGTGATTACTTTCTTCAATGTGAACACCCTGACCCTAATTATCCACAGATTATTCCATTAACACCTCAGCTACTTGAAACCGCGCTGTGATATGATTGTTGGAAGCCAGTCTGGTTTGGCTTGAAATAAAACACCTTAAAACCTGTTTAGTTGTGTTTTTATTGCACAGTTAATATTCAAATACATTCTACACACAATGTACTAGTGTGAATGTGGAATAGTACAGCACTGTGAAGATTGAAGTAACCTGATTTGTTGGAAATAAATCAAATTTAACTGGCGCTGAAGATGACGTCACTAAGGTTGTGAATGGAGCAGATCAGTTTACTGTGTTCAAACTTTCAACCCGGTGAACGCGTTAAGAGGTGGAACAGACTCCTATGTAGACCGCCTCCAGACAACCCAAAGGAGTCAGATACAGTGAGACAAGTAAGGACAGGTTCAAGTCATGGTTAATGATAGTAGACTGAAAGCAATACTGAGAGGGTACATGTGTTAGGCAGTTTTCATGATATGAAATGTCTCAATTAACGCAGAACATAATGGGTATTCAACGTCTCAGTATGGAATGGTTTTAACTGAAACTTGGGACTCACCATTATACCACGCGATATGAGGTGTGTGGCGAAGGATATTCATAAATAAGAATACGTACTTATTATTAAGGTAGAGGAAATTTTTTAGATGATAACCTTAATAATGCAATTTAGGGTGATACAGGAACATCGCTGAGAATGCTTCTTTCACTAAGGTGAAGATTGCGCCATTCCTTGAGTAGTGCAAAAGGACTTGGATCCTTGAGATTCGTTCAACCAGCTGTTCCGGTCATGTATGTCAGTGCTGTTGCATCGTACGGCGCATTGTCGCACAACATGCGGCATGGCCTACATCTGGATATTTTCTTCAAGAGATTATTTGCATTACTAATTTCCAGAGGTACTCTGCGAGGCAAAACTGTGTCAGCTAATCCCTATATTCTCGAATAATTTGAGTAAATGGCAAATATTTCTGAGCAACAGAGCTACCATCTGACTATACACGCATTTGCAGCAGCTAAGTGTAAAGCTACAATATGTTGACTGGATACCACAAATAATAAAAAATCATGTTACTTTATGCTACATACGAAACGTCTATTTAACATGAACAACTCGTATCAAAAATATATGTTCTGGCGTGCTTGACTAGGACAATACCAGACCTCTTCATAGTTACAGAAATCGAAGAGGTCTATGTCGATACAAGTTAATATAAAATTGACTGCACATCACAAGAGGAAGTATAGCTGGAATAAGGTGGCAAGCCAGACGTAGAGGAGTACAATATTAAACGGCTTTTCGACTGCTGTACTTCAGTGACAGAGCTGGGAACACAGAAAGAAATGGTTTTGTCAGTGTAGAGGCTCCAGCAAAGAAATTCTTTACACTTCATTTAACTATTACAAAGGACAAAATACAGACTGTGGTAGTAACTGCGCATTCGGTAAAATATGTGAGGACTTCGGTATTTATTTGACGTGGGGCAGTGAAAGATTGAGGGCACCTGCTGACACTGGCGACCGGTTTCAGTATGTTCCAAAATAAAACACTCCTAGGAATACCAGAAGTACACAGTCGCCGATAACTAGTTTCTAAACTCACCTGTTTTTCATCGAAAACACTCGAGTCCGGCGATAATTGATTGTTCTGCCCATGAATGGCAAATGAGAGCAAAATAAATTTCACATCAGTCACATTTGTTTAAGAAAGACAAATTCCAATACAGTTTTGTTTTACTAGAGCTCAGAGTTACCCGTACTGGAATTCTAGAGTATCTTCTGCTACAAACTGCCACAAATGAAAATGCGGCTAGCACAACAGAGATGGAACTATACTACAAATAATCCTTCACGTTCCTCAATATATTCTGGACGGTAAAAATCACACAAGAAATACAAAATTTCAGAAAGAAAGCAAAGGCCAATACGAGAATTGTTAAGCACCGAATGAATAAACTTGTTAAGGCAGATGACATTCACCTCTAAAGACACAGCAATGCTGATTCAGCTTATATTAAATTCAAATTAATTACCATTATTCCTAAGCCTTCCTAACAGTCCCAAGAAACAGTAATAGAGAAAACCATTTATGGAAGCAGATCCACTACTTAACTTAAACAGAAAATACAGTCCATACAAACAAAAAATCTTTTGTTACTCACCCACTAAGTCTTACGGTTATAATAGTACTTCAAAAAAAGGACGAAAATTATGTACTCCCTTCAACATGCCACCTTCTCTCTAAGACGCCATTACTGTCCGATTCTTCCCTGTTTACGTTGTGTTCTGAGTGTTTAAGATGCCTCCGATAATCGTGGGTCCCACCGACTGTAAAGTACGGGCTGTTATAAAGTTTCTTTGTACTAAAGACATAAAACCGTTCGATATTCATCGTGAGATCTGTGCAGTTTACGGAGAATACATGAGTGATGGAATGGTAAGAAAGAGGGTGAGAGCATTTAAAGATGGCCGCACAAATGTGCGTGATGAAAAACTTTGTGGGCGTCCTTGGATCGTTAATGAAAGTTTGGTGCAGGAAGTGAACAATAAGGTCAGAGAAAACAGGCGCTTTACGGTTTCCTCCTTGCGGGATGACTTTCCTAATGTTTCTCGTAGTGTTTTTTATGGCACTGTGACCGAGCACTTGAATTAACGATAATTGTGCGCATGTTGGGTACCGAAAATGTTTACGGATAAGCACAAAAGCAAACGTGTAGACAGTGCATTGACTTCCCTTGAGCAGCACCACAACGACGGCGACGATTTCTTAAGTCAAATTGTTACGGGAGATGAAACGTGGGTCGCCTACGTCACACCAGAATGAAAGCAACAGTCCATGGAATGGCGGAATTCAGATTCACCTAGACAAGTGAAGTTCAAGCAAACAATTTCTGCCCGGAAAATTATGTTCTCAGTTTTTTGGGACGGAAAAGGAGTACTGCTTGCGGAATATCAGACTAAAGATCTCATCACATCTTTTCGATGGTAAACTGTGCTTTTGAAGGACCACCTGGACGGTCAGCGTCTTCAAGGCAATGACGAAGTCAAAATGGTTCAATTGGCTTTGAGCACTATGGAACTAAACTTCTGAGGTCATCAGTCCGCTAGAACTTAAACCTAACTAACCTAAGGACATCACACACATCCATGCCGGAGGCAGCATTCGAACCTACGACCGTAGCTGTCTCGCGGTTTCAGACTGTAGCGCCTAGAACATCTCTTCCACCCCGGCAGGCATAAAGTCGCATAACTACTTCATATGTACACAGTGAACTGTATCTCAGTAGCACAGGATTATAGCCTTTAGAAATCGAGCCGAAAAGTTTTTTTTTGGGCAGCTGTTCAGAACACACTATCAGGTTTTTAATAAACTGCTTAAATCTTCTAGTCCTTTTGCTGTGTCCCATTTCTCTAAGGGATAGGTGTTATGGTATGAGTTTCGGCAATGTTAATGACAGTCGGTGGCCCGTTGGCGCACGTGAAGCTATCACTACCTTACGGAATCTGTTTACCGACTCCGTTTGTTTGAGTGTAAAGTAAATGACATTTTAAAGCTTGAGAACGTTTTCTGAAAGTTTGGGTTGCGTGTATCTGAGACTATACTTGGGTAAAAACCCGGTGCTTACTTGGCTGTATGTGGGGAAAAAGACTAAAAATCATGTGCAGATCATCCCTCGTCTTTAAACCGCGACGCGTCTTCGACCTGAAGTAGGCTTGTCTTCCCGTATCCAGAATGGGCCAGTAAACAGCTACGACACCAATCGGTCGGCACTACTTCAGTAGTCTATACAAAGGTGTAAGAACAGTCTGCGAAATATGGAAACATAAACGACACTTAAACATTGATAAGCAACGCATACAGCGGAAGGAGACCTCAACGCTATCTAACAAGCGCAATCTTTCAATTGTTTGAAATATTTGCGAGAATAAATTATCTAAATACTTTCATCCCACCAGGCCCAACGAACCCAGAGACATATGTAAGGTAGCAAAACAGCAGATCGAGAGAAGCACAGATGTCGTTGGAATTAGGAATACGTAATTGTTATTCACTTCATCGCTTCATCACTAATGAACTCTGAATGACATGCTAATATTTCATAAGCATTTATCATGCTGTATTTGGTAAGAGGTAGCCTACTGTAGGACTTTGATTTTACCAGGGAAATGGGCGAAGCAAATCAGCTGCTGACAAACTGCATCCTCACCTAGGTCAGCAGCCCGAGGTTGACAGGAATCTGCCTCGAGCCTGTGTCATTCGCTGTACCCACCCGAAACAGAAGTGACGTCATGCCGTGATGCTGACAGTGCTTTGGCTGCTTGGAGTCTGTTGCTTGTACAACCACTCCCCTCCCACACACCTACTGAAGACAGCAAAATTGGCAGTGTACCTTGGTGAAGACAAGGACTGCACACAGATAGGTTCCAGCTTCAGTTCTTGATAATAAAACGCACAAAAATGAGGGCAGCGCAGATGTCAGTGCCCAGGTGAAATGTATAAAATAAATGTATATGTATAAAGAAATGTATAAATGTATAAATGAAATACATAAAACAAACCACAGGATCAAAAACAGAAAAATAACAGTGATCCCCAACTGTAATTGCACTGTGGTTACCGATACAGTACATATAAAAGAGTAAATAATGCCCATCATAAAATTAAACGAACATGTGCCGTTTAGAGCAACGTGGCATCTTCTCCCTGATGGTGTATGTTAATATTCAACTTATTGAGTTTAATAGCAAAATTAATTTTTTTTTAAATGTGTTGTGGTATGAGACACGATGTTTGCCTCACGTTCTTATAGTCGATAATTTATCGGCTACACAGACAACATCGTTTCTAGGGCTGAAGATGAGTTGGAGCAAATGACCAGAGCACTAAAGGAGTCTGCCAGAAAATTTGGGCTAAACATAAATATAAAAGACCCAAGACAGTGTACCTCGTTTTGACACGTGGTCAATGACAGATTGCTGGTCATCTAAAATCGATGCAGGTGGGAGACCAGTCCTACAAGACATTGCATCAATTTAAATACTTAGGGGAACTTTTCGCTGTCACCTTGTTACGTGATGCAGAGATCAGTGCCAGAATAGAAACAGGAAACCAATCTTTTCACGACCTAGCACAACTACTTCGGTCCACATATCTCTTCAAGCAGTTGAAGATTCTAATATACAAAACCCTGATCCAGCCTGTTGTTCTATATAGCTGTGAGACATGGAGTATCGGGAAACAGGACCTCCATAAGCTCCTAATTTTTTAGAGAAGACGGCCGCGGTGGTCTCGCGGTTCTAGGCGCGCAGTCCGGAACCGTGCGACTGCTACGGTCGCAGGTTCGAATCCTGCCTCGGGCATGGATGTGTGATGTCCTTAGGTTAGTTAGGTTTAAGTAGTTCTAAGTTCTAGGGGACTGATGACCACAGCAGTTGAGTCCCATAGTTCTCAGAGCCATATGAACCATTTTGAGAGAAAAGTGTTTCAAAGATCTTCCGTCCAGTTCTCTATGCACGCAAGGGAGAATGGAGGATCGGTCAAATCTAAGAGCTTGAGGAAGTATACCAGCAGCCCAACATAGCGCGATCTGTGAAAGCTAAACGAATACAGTGGGCCGGCCATGTGTCCATAATGGAGGATTACAGATGGCCTCGGATGCTCCTGGCTTTCACACCTACAGGAAAGAGACCCCCAGGAAGACCCGAGAAGCGTTGGAGGTATGGCCTCCATGAATATTTCAACCAGACATCAATAGATTTGGACGGACGGCGGATAGCAGCAATGAACAGAATTCATGTAGCAGCGTATAGTCGACTGTGCCTGATCATATAGAAGAAGAAGACAGAGAGTATCCCACTACGTAAATAATTCCCCACAGCTTTGTCCAGCACTCGCAATAAATCTACCGATCACTTTCAGAATTCAAAAAACTTTCTTTTGGACTGGTGGTATTTCGCATCGTGCAGCAATGTAGCACTCTTCGTACTGTCTTCATTGACTACTAATTTATTTAGGTATAATTTTGTCAAGAGTTAATAGAAACTCTACGCGTTTAAAACGGTACAGTAAGCTTTCAGAATTTTCCGATTGGTCTTTCTAAGGTAGGAAATTGTTGCTAACATCACTGTATCAGCTGCTAAGTGAATTGATCCACGTGTCTTAATCACAGCGTGAAGTGCATTAAAATACGAACTATCTCACTTCTCTTTAATATTATTAACCAATATTCCATGGATATCTTCACCTGCAGCCTAACTGTAGGATGAGATAACACGCTAAGACTTAACTGAAAACAACTCATATCCTACCGCCTTTGGAATACATTTATCGAATCTGATAGCTTTGGTACTAAATAAGAATAACAATTTCCTCAATTCTTGTTCACAGCAGGCTGGGAGTTCAATTACATTTTCAGTGTTAATTAGTTGCCTCATATTATTCCCTGGACTTCTCAGGAAAGCGTTTAAAAGTCTTCCTATCTCTGCTCCTTATCTCCAGGTACATACAACTTACTCAGAAATCCAAGAGCCAATAAATCTCACTGATATAATTTGTACAAAAAAGTGTTTGGTTTTAAATCACGAGATTAATTTTCGAGTCTCCTTCACGAATTTTGGTGTTTAATTTAACGATGGTACTTCAACGAACAATCACGTCTTCTGAGTGCTTCACATTTTTCTTTTTGTCAGGCAGTTTAATTGTCGCCAGGTAACAGGACGGACGCCGTTCGAAACTGTACATACATTTTAGAAAAAACATGCAGTTGCAGGGAATCATCTGCTCAATATACTATTAATTTTGCTCTTTACTTGGGGGATAGTAGAGAACAAGAGAATAATTTCCTCATACAAACGCTGAAGAGAGTAATTTAGATGGTTCTGAATAAATCGTCATGTCATTGTTATACGGAACTTAACCACTAGGCCCTCTATCTTTATATAGATACTCTGCCAGCTCTTGTACTCATGGATCAATACACTCTTGTCGCCCATAAGAAATGTGATACCTAACAATATTTAAACATTTATCTAAAATTTATTGAACAGTACAGGCAGATTCAAGTTATTTATAAGTTAATGAAATAGTGCAAAAATTAAATAGAAAACATTTTGGCTTTGTTCAGTCTTCAATATTTAATGTTCAAGAAATTGAACCATCTTTACTATTCTCGCCAGTCTTTAAGGAATATAATTTATGCCTTTCGTTGTGGATATAAGATTTAGACACATTTTAAGATTCGGACGAGAGTCCTATTGGTCCTACATGATTTGTAGTAATGGTAAAGTGAAGCTATAGGCATGTTAAACTTTGAGAATACATCCATAAAAACACCGAATAAATGCTGGTATATGCATATTTAAAAACATTCTTTGTCTAACTGGGATGGTGCGAATCAGTGTGATGAATTCAGTGGGTGCTAAACAGCCATGGTGTCAGCATTTATATGCCATACACATTGCTCATCTTCCAGTACCAATTGCCGCGGAGACTAATTTTAGCAGTATATACCTTTATATGTGCAAAACAACATCATTTCAGGACTGGAATCCATAGGAACTGGAGATACTTTAGCCTTACATCCACACCGGGAAATGTACTGTTGAAGCCTATTAAACGACTAGTGCTTTGTTCTCTTTTCTCACTTACCACCTTTCGTTTCTGCGCTCTTGCCACCCTGACACAAAGGGAACAACTTCATTTTCCCCTATTGTCTTGCTACAGTTCTATCGACGTCGTGAGTGGACAGTAAACCACAAAGTATCTATGCCGTGATAGGAAACGTCAATATTCGATTCAAAATATAGCTTAAAATAATTATTAACAAATAAAGCGCAATTACCGGTAAAGCATATTTTATGAACAACTGTAAATTACTAATGAGATAAAGATCTGGTTCAAATGGCTTTGAGCACTATGGGACTTAACTTATGAGGTCATCTGTCCCCTAGAACTTAGAACTACTTAAACCTAACTAACCTAAAGACTACACTCACATCCATGTCCGAGGCAATATTCGATCCTGAGAGCGTAGCGGACGCGCGGCTCCAGACTGAAGCGCCTAGAACCGCTCGGCCCCAATGGCTGTCTAAAAGATCTGTATGAACGACACGATTTTCATGTTTGTACTTGCAAAGTTTATGTGTAGCTGACGCGATGGTTAGCAGCCTGTTTGTTCGGATTTGCATTGAAGACGCGATGCGTTTCAGCGTCATTTTGTAGCCATTACTAACCGTGCGGCTCTCTTCCTGGTTGTGATTCAGTGGCAACGAGGAATCATAATAATTGTCTACAAAGAGAGGACAGGAATTCGGACACACAAAAAACACATTAACACACATGACACGGCGTAGAAAAACAGCTGGCGTTCCGAGAGAGCTGCCTGTCATCCATGGACGCTAAACATAATGGTACTGCTGGGATTTGAATGGAATGGCTGGAGTTGTTCCAGCAAAATAGTGTGAATCTGAGATAATGGTAATGGATGTGGACTGCGATCACGCCCCCTTCTCTGCATAGTAGATCACAAGTACTCAATAATATTGAGGTCTGGTTATATGGAGACCAGGGCGATGCGAAGACTCATATTTGTGGCCACTAAACTAGTCCTCGAATATACGACCTGTGTGGATAAGCGACTGTCTACCTGGAAGATAGCAGTGCCATTTTGGAACACTCGTTGTACTATGAGATGATTCAGATCAGGAAAAATTGTCACTTAAATGTTGACAGTAACCCCAGCTTGCAGAGACCAAGTGTCTGCCGGAATATCACAATATTTCTGTCCCAATCATTCCCGAACCTCTGCTATGTTTCGCTCTTGAGACGTGAACTCGGCCACCTAAATCTCTTTATTCCATTAGCTACATATGATAACATATTTTTTGATTTCAGCACCACGTTTTCCTTTTATAGGCATATGTTCGTTGGTTTTCGAACCCAGTTTACTGGGTAATATACGGCTTATAAAGGTCAGATAGTGTTGTTTTCGTGCTTACAGGGTTCGCTAGTGGGACATTCAGTTCTGCAGTGGCTTCTGCCACTGTCGTCTTGTATATTTTATTGCCAATCACCGTTCATCACGCTCATTCAAAACAGTCTTTCGTCCGTTCTGGTGCTTAGCGGATAATATCCTTAGCTTTCCCCGTGTGCGGTATGAATCTTCGAGCGGAACCTCTTAAATCAACAAACATTTCGGTTACACAATACGAGATGAAAAATTTTCCCACGTTCGAAAGCACTGGGCTTCTACTTAATGCACGCACAATTACACAGCACACTATTCAGACCGCCACTGAGATTTGCAACGCAATGACAACATTGCAAACATGCCGTTCGTGGTCAAATACAACAGTGCAAAATGCCGGTTTGGCTATCCGTGTTTGTGTTGAAGCATGCATTTCTGCCTTTGTTTCAAATTTTGTGCCGCCCAGGCCGCTTGAACGTTCTTAGCGTTGGAGAGTTAACAACTAGATTATGCAAATGTTCTGAGGCAAGAAACAGGACTGTTCTCACACGAACCAGCCATTTTCAGAGAGCGAAACCGTTTCTCAAAACCACGTCAGGTGTGCCCATAAACACGATTTGCCATCCAGTGCAGACAAACGTTACATTCTCGATCAGGTGGTGGTCATTAGCTATGATTCGTGTCATGTGAGCAATTGTAACCGCGATGTCTTCAAGAGAATGGGAGGTTATCCTGTTGGTTTGCATAGAGACTGCCTGCTAAAACCACATCAGAGGCTTTGGGGAGACAGGTAGAAGCTGATGCTTGCAGATACTGAGACACCAGTTTAAATAGATGTTGTAATTACGTTTGTTTAACAAATAAAACGGTACAACGTAACTTCGGAGAAATGTTATGGGTAAGCGCGCACACTGAAAATGTTCAACACATACATGTGCTGATTAATGACAATGTGTTTTCTTTCGTTTGTCATTGCCCCTCCTTGCCCAATTGTCAATACGTTTATCGTAAGTGGACCAGAATATAATATCATGACTGCGCACGGTAAGAAAATGAGAACGGGGAAAATTAAGTTCTGGAAAACGGATTCTACTTCGAACAAATATCGATCGCTATGCAGGCTTCATCGGTGGTGTAGAACAAGTAATTTCCGCACTCACTGGCGACAACGTGGAAGAGACTCTTTGGGAAATGTGCTCCACGCTCACTAGAGCTAAACACCACGAAAGCGGGATGAGCTGGCATTCGATAACTACGGAGCGATCCCAAAGTAGTCTGTCTACCTGAGGGCAAAGGAAATTCCACTGTACCATAACCGCTGACACAGTACACTCGAATAATGTATTACCTACTCGAGGATTTGGCACACAGAAAATTGAAGTCAGACGACACCAATGGAATGAAGAAGACTTGAGCTTCTCTGATAGGGCCTGCCAAAAGAAATGGTCCATGAGTTTCGACCACTAGCTCCTACACCACCAAGGCTCTGCGGATTACCAAGGTTCAGAAACAGGATTTCCATCTGTGTCCTGTTATAACCAAAATAGGCACAGAAACGTACCAGCTGGCCAAACACCTAACGGCAGTATTAACGATCCTACATCGCTGATTGTCAGGACTGCATCAGTAGCTCTGCACGTTTCATTCAACAGGCGCAAAAGCGGCGCCTCCGCGACCAGGACCTTATACTGAGCTTTGATGTGGTATCTCTATTCACCTGGATGCTGCTTGTTGATTCCGTCAAATTAGTGAAGGAGAAATTCAACGACATAATGACTAACATCTTCGAATTTGTCCTCCCATAAACATTCTCTCTCTTCAGTGGTCACTATTACGAAAAAATGTGGAGAACACAGCTGCACTGAAATCTATACGTTTGTCGTTTTGCCACTTGGGAGCGAAAGACTTCAGGATTTTCTCAAACATTTGATCTTTCGGCACTCCTGTGTAAAAGTCACCATGGAGGTGGAAGAGAACGGCGAACTCCTCTCTGTGGACATCTTAGCCAAGCACAAAGCAAACGCCACTACAGCACATGTGTGCGGATATAGAGACACAGTCATCTATGATGGAGAACCCAGAATATGCGCCACCAATGTATAAAGAAGCGGGTGTGACAGTATCCGGCCGGGAAAGCGGGAAGACCCGACTACGACCACTATACAGCTAACTTAATGGGCAGCTGCTACAGCACAGAATCCTGCCACCCCCACTACGACTACGGTTCCGAATGACAATGTTAGTGAAAGATTATTTCCCAATGAGACCACAGGTACCGAATGTATCGGTGGTGAAAGCTCCAATAGCTACTGTATTAGGAAACAGAACTGTAGCGGCTGCTACCACTCACCCCGATTTCGACGACTCTAATGAATGACAATGATTGTGCAAGTGACATTCCAATGGCGACCAACCGAACTGTTGGGGCATCCTTTATCAACACAGAAATCTCAGAACCAATGACGAAAACCGCACTCCCCAATATTAGATGTTACTAGAAAGTTTCTGAAGCAGAATCTGCTCATGATAACATTTGTGGTGAGCCCCAGGAAACATCCTGAGTATCGTTAGTGAATATCTCTCTGGAAAGTACCTAGAAAAAATAGTTCGAAACCCCAGTAGCGATTGGATTGAACTTGAGTAAATGGCAAATAATTTATCTCACCTCTTTGATGATGCCCACACTTAAATTGGTTCCAGTGACTATGAAGAATTTGTAGTAATTTCATGTCAGAACAGAAGCTGTAGAGGTATGCCTACCATGGCACTATTTTCAAAGAATAACTGACCATGCCGTCGTTAGATATGTTCCTACAAGAGGAGTTCGTGACAGGATGGACACTACATGTGTTACGGTCACCACACAGAAGCATGTAAAGAAACGGATACAACTCAATAACATATATAAACCACAGTATACTGCTCCAGACAGAAGACGAATAAAACGAGTTAAGCTGTCTAGAGCACAGGAGAAATTCAATGAGTACCTTAGAAGAACATAAGCGAAGAATCACTCAGAAGACTTGACAAAATTCCGGTCGTATGTAAAGGCCGCTGGTGGCACGAAAGTTATTGATAGGCACTGACGGACGAGGCAACGACTGATAATAAGTTTAGGAGACTATAAGCTGAAATGCTTAACACATTTTTCAAACTGCCCTGTAAAGACGAGTCAATGGCGTCGAGAAACAGTTGAGATCGTTAAAGCCAGACAAAAAAAAAAAAAAAAAAAAAAAAAAAAAAAAAAAAAAAAAAAAATGGCAGAAACGGTGCCACATGACAGGAATAAAGCACAGGTCAGAGCCCTCCAGAAGAAGGGTAGCACATGTGAACCACAAAGCCACTGTCCAATATCCTTCAACGCCTCCCATTGTTATGCAGTCTTAGAAAATATTACGAGGTGAAATTTTAAAAGATACCCAGAACAGATTGGCCTTCTTCGTGCCAACCAGCACTGATTAGGTAACCAGAGATCACGTCAAACCAAACTCGTCCTTATGCGAAGCACTGAAAGTCAAGGAAGCATGCATTCAATCATATGAAGTATTTCGTAGCTTTCGAAAGGCATTTGAATCAGTACAACACATATGTATCTCTCCTGTAGAGATCGTGAAGACACAGTTAATTTAATGTCATAGTGCGCAGAGGCGTTTAATCAATCTTCTTGCGTCCCAAACGAAATAGAACAGCAAAACGCCCCAAAACTTGATACTTTGAAAACACCGTCTTCCATGCAGTTCACAGTAATTTGTAGTTTATAGATACATATGTCGATGGAGATGTATAGGAGGCGTGCGTTGTTCAAAAAATTCACTCCAGTGGCGATCTGTCTCTTTCTGCTGGTATTTGTTAGTTACAGTCCTTTGCCGTTCAATAAAGTCGTGGCAAGGATATATTTGTAGATGACACGCCTATCTGCAAAGGAAACAAGGAGAATTCACTTTTGAAATAAGGACAGACGTGTTAGGATTCAATAGTTACTCCACAAATCCAAAATCACTTACTCATTTAGGTCTCGAACCAGTCGAGTATACGAGACTAAAGCGATACTTTCTGAACCCCTGGCATTCCCTCCCTTCAGATCGCGTCCGAGTTGGGTTTTTGCGGGCGGAGCCAAACAGCGAGGCCATCGGTCTCACCGGGTTAGGGTAGGACGGGAAAGGAAATCGGCCGTGTCCTTTCAATAGAGCCATCCCAGCATTTGCTTGCAGCGATTTTGGGAAATCACGGAAAACCTAAATCGGGATGGCCGGACGCGGGATTTTACGGCCGTCCTCCCAAACACGAGTACAGTGAGCTAACCTATGCGCCACCTCCCGCTGTCACAGACTTCATGACGTCACTGTCAACAATGAGTTCCGACAGCAAACCAATCGAACCGTTGCGTAGCATCAGTCTCATTGACAAACCTTCCGAAGAAAGAGTCGATTTCGAAGTGCGCTTTCTAGGAAGTCTGTTTCGCATCCTTCGGGCTGTGAGGAAGAAGTTGAGAAGAAGTGAGGAGGTAGGTGAACACTGACTTTTAAATTATTCTGCAGTCGTAGGCATGGGATCAGGCTCTGGAAGACAAATATTTTACCTATTGTTTACGTATCAGTAGGTCGGTTTATTCCTCAATTCCTGTCTTGTACACTATACTCTACACTTTTGATTAACTTCTCTATTTGCTGCGCCGCTGCATTGCGTTGCTCAAGTCCAGAAAATTAGCATGGAACAAGAAGCACAACTCACTGCACATGTGGAAAACGACTTGTCCTCACACCGTGAGCTGGTTTCATATTTAGTTTGCTAATTAGTTTCCTTTAAGTGGGAAGGTGATCATCACTATTACTATACTTTTCGATTCTCTAACAACCTTTAAAATATTTGCTGACTAATTTATTTGGCACCGTAGAAAACGTGCAAGACAAATAATTAAATGTACAATGCCTGCTGTATATCATGTAGTGTATTATTAACATATTTCGTAACTCCAGACTCTCAATAATTGTTGGTTTGATACAAGTATTTGTTTTCCTTTAACGATACATCAGGTTTTTGGTCAGTTTACTTGGCGTTTCAATCTAAAATACAGCATCACTTAATTGGTTTATTTATGGTACGATCTGGTGTGTGTCCCATACGGTGTCATGTATGGTATGAGACTAAACTGTTTGTTTAGACCAAACCTTCTTGTCAGTAATCAAAATTTCATTTGACTATTTTTGTGTCTGGAAACACTGTCGCTACTAAAGACTGCTTGTTTCACGTTTCCAGATGCTTTCGCGAGTGAAGTCGCTGTTCGGCCCGCCAGCTGCCAGCCAGGGGTGTCCCAGGCTGGCCGACGAGCCGCCAACACCTGCGCCTCTTCGCCGCCTTCGGCCACCTCGACCAAAGCCGAGTGAGAGGAAGGTGGAGTCCACCACCACCGACTGCGAAGAGGCCGCCGCTGATAAACCGCACCTTCAGGCAATTCATGTAAGCAGAAAAGCCTCTTTGCACAACATTCATGAATAGTAACTGTCAGAGTGTTCCAAGACAAAAGACCGAAATGAATTCCAAAACCGTTCTGCAGACACGTTTCGTGACATACATTTTTCTTTTCACAGTTTGGTTCGAGACCGAGAATTGTGCATTTTGGCTTGCCTGACGTTGAAGATGAAGAGGAGGAAGTCTCCGGCTCCTACTATCCTCCTGGAGTTCCAGTTCCACCCAGCCGGCTGCAGATCTTTGCCAACAGACCGCGCCGAAGGAAGATTATCCGAGAGCCACCGTCGCAGGAAGTGCAGACTGCGATGGCACATCTAAGAGCTGACATCCAAGCAATGGTATGTTAAGCATTTAGCTGTTAAAAACACTGCATTACGTTAGAAACACAGAAGTAGATTTCTTATAAACGCTTGAAATAAATGTAAATGTAGGATTCGTTTTAATCTACACATACATCCAACTGTTTAGACTACTTTGAATTGATGCTGAGGGGTGACATGGGATTGTGAAGCCAGACGCGGTATATTGTTTGATGATATGTGGAAACGATATTTTGCAAAACTTACGTTAATTACGTTGGATCGAATGCTTATGAAGTCGTGATAAGATCAATACGAAGATTCAGTTAACTGGCTTTACAAATTGTACCTCTGTAGTTTTCATTACTTGCTGAAGTCATAGTGATGTCACTGTTAGAGATATTTTGTAGCCTGTAATAGCTGAAATGCTAGATATAGTGCTGCTAAAGGAAGCAGCTTAATAAAAAGAATTCTTTTTGTCATTTTCAGGAGAACCCGGCACCTACAACATGGATTGGGCTTCTAGTGGAGACACTAGTGGACCTGTACCGAAACAAGAGAGAATACCGCCGGAACCACGGGTTGGCAGAGAGACCAGGGTTCGTCATCCGAATGAAGGGAAGACTCGCACCTGTTCGTGAGGCAGTGAGAAGATTTCTGCACCTGAAGAAGAGTGTGGACAAGAAACAGCCGCCGACGGGCATAGATTCAACTCTGCGTGATTACTTTCTTCAATGTGAACACCCTGAACCTAATTATCCACAGATTATTCCATTAACACCTCAGCTACTTGAAACCGCGCTGTGATGTGAATGTTGGAAGCCAGTCTGGTTTGGCTTTAAATAAAACACCTTAAAACCTGTTTAGTTGTGTTTTTATTGCACAGTTAATATTCAAATACATTCTACACACAATGTACTGGTGTGAATGCGGAATAGTTCAGCACTGTGAAGATTGAAGTAACCTGATTTGTTGGAAATAAATGAAATTTAACTGGCAGTAGCATAAGCTGAATTAGAGAAGTTGGCGCTGAAGATGACGTCACTAAGGTTGTGAATGGGGCAGATCAGTTTACTGTGTTCAAACTTTCAATCCGGTGAACGCGTTAAGAGGTGGAACAGACTCCTATGTAGACCGCCTCCAGACAACCCAAAGGAGTCAGATACAGTGAGACAAGTAAGGAAAAGTTCAAGTCATGGTTAATGATAGTAGACTGAAAGCAATACTGAGAGGGTACATGTGTTAGGCAGTTTTCATGATATGAAATGTCTCAATTAACGGAGAACATAATGGGTATTCAACGTCTCAGTATGGAATGGTTTTAACTGAAACTTGGGACTCACCATTATATGAGGTGGGTTGGCGAAGGATATTCATAAATAAGAATACATACTTATCATTTAGGTACAGCAATTTTTTAGATAACCTTAATAATGCAATTGATGGTGATACCAGGAACATCGCTGAGAATGCTTCTTTCACTAAGGTGAAGATTGCACCATTCTTTGAGTAATGCAACAGGACTTGGATCCTTGAGATTCGTTCAACCAGCTGTTCCGGTCATGTATGTCCGTGACTGTTGCATCGTACGGCGCATTGTAGCACAACATGCGACGTGGCCTACATCTGGATATTTTCTTCAAGAGATTATTTGCATTACTAATTTCCAGAGGTACTCTGCGAGGCAGAACTGTGTCAGCTAATCCCTATATTCTCGAATAATTTGAGTAAATGGCAAATATTTCTGAGCAACAGAGCTACCATCTGACTATACACGCATTTGCAGCAGTTAAGTGTAAAGCTAAAATAAGTTGACTGGATACCACAAATAATAAAAAATCATGGTACTTTATGCTACATACGAAAAGTCTATTTAACATGAACAACTCGTATCAGGAAAGGAAACTATACAATCAAAAATATATGTTCTGGCGTGCTTGACTAGGACAATCCCAGACCTCTTCATAGTTACAGAAATCGAAGAGATCTATGTCGATAAAAGTTAATATAAAATTGACTGCACATCACAAGAGGAAGTATAGATGGAATAAAGTGGCAAGCCAGATGTAGAGGAGTACATATTAAACGGCTTTTCGACTGCTGTACTTCAGTGACAGAGCTGGGAACACAGAAAGTAATGGTTTTGTCAGTGTAGAGGCTCCAGCAGAGAAATTCTTTACACTTCATTTAACTATTACAAAGGACAAAATACAGACTGTGGTAGTAACTGCGCATTCGGTAAAATATGTGAGGACTTCGATATTTATTTGACGTGGGGCAGTGAAAGATTGAGGGCACCTGCTGACACTGGCGACCGGTTTCAGTATGTTCCAAAATGAAACACTCCTAGGAATACGAGAAGTACACAGTCGTCGATAACTAGTTTCTAAACTCACCTGTTTTTCATCGAAAACACTAGAGTCCGGCGATAATTGATTGGTCTGCCCATGAATGGCAAATGAGAGCAAAAAAAAAATTCACATCAGTCACATTTGTTTAAGAAAGACAAACTCCAATACAGTTTTGTTTTACTAGAACTCAGAGTTGACCATACTGGAATTCAAGAGCATTTTCTGCTAGAAAGTGCCACAAACGAAAATGCGGCTGGCACAACAAAGATGGAACTATACTACAAATAATCCATCACGTTCCTCAATATATTCTGGATTGTAAAAATCACACACTGCACACAAGAAATACCAAATTTCAGAAAGAAAGCAAAGGCCAATACGAGAATTATTAGGCACCGAATGAATAAACTTGTTAAGGCAGATGACATTCACCTCTAAAAACACAGCAATGCTGATTCAGGTTATATTAAATTCAAATTAATTACCATTATTCCTAAGCCTTCCTAACAGTCCCAAGAAACCGTAATAGAGAAAACCATTTATGGAAGCAGATCCACTACTTTACTTAAACAGAAAATACAGTCCATACAAACAAAAATATCTTTTGTTATTCACCCAGTAAGTCTTATGATTATAATCGTATTTCAAATAAAGGACGACAATTATGTTCTCACTTCAACATGCCACCTTCTGTCTAAGACGCCATTACAGTCTGATTCTTCCCTGTTTACGTTGTGATCTGAGTGTTTAAGATGCCTCCGATAATCGTGGGTCCCACCGACTGTGAAGTACGGGCTGTTATAAGGTTTTGTTTGTGCTAAAGACATAAAACCGATCGATATTCATCATGAGATCTGTACAGTTTACGGAGAAAACATGAGTGATGGAATGGTAAGAAAGAGGGTGAGAGCATTTAAAGATGGCCGCACAAATGTGCATGATGAAAATCTTTGTGGGCGTCCTTCGATCGTTAATGAAAGTTTGGTGCAGGAAGTGAACAATAAGGTCAGAGAAAACAGACGCTTTACAATTTCCTCCTTGCGGGATGACTCTCCTAATGTTTCTCTTAGTGGTTCTTATGGAACTGTGACCGAGCACTTGAATTAACGATAATTGTGCGCATGTTGGGTACCGAAAATGTTGACGGATAAGCACAAAAGCAAACGTGTAGACAGTGCATTGACTTCCCTTGAGCAGCACCACAACGACGGCGACGATTTCTTAAGTCAAATTGTTTCGGGCGATGAAACGTGGCTCGCCTACGTCACACCAGAATGAAAGCAACAGTCCATGGAATGCCGGCATTCAGATTCACCTAGACAAGTGAAGTTCAAGCAAACAATTTCTGCCCGGAAAATCATGTTCTCAGTTTTTTGGGACGGAAAGGAGTACTGTTTGCGGAATATCTGACTAAAGATCTCATCACATCTTTTCGATGGGAAACTCTGCTTTTGAAGAAACACCTGAGCGGTCAGCGTCTTCAAGGCAATGACGAAGTCAAAATGGTTCAATTGGCTCTGAGCACTATGGGATTTAACTTCTGTTCTGAGGTCATCCGTCCGCTAGAACTTAAACCTAACTAACCTAAGGACATCACACACGTCCATGCCGGAGGCAGCATTCGAACCTGCGACCGTAGCGGTCGCGCGGTTGCAGACTGTACTGCCTACAACCGCTCGGCCACTCCCGCCGGATGACGAAGTTAGAACAGTGGTGATGCAGGTATTAACAAGTCAGGCGGCCGACTTCTATGAGCAAAGTATTCAAAAACGTGAACAACATTATGACAAGTGCCTCAATACCGACGGAAACTATGTAGAACAGTAGATTAAGGTACAGTCTTTCATGTAAAAATAAAGTTCTTGAGATATCTTAGCACGTCTTTTTTTAAATTTCAGAACTGTGGTGTCACCGCCAGACACCACACTTGCTAGGTGGTAGCCTTTAAATCGGCCGCGGTCCGTTAGTATACGTCGGACCCGCGTGTCGCCACTGTCAGTGATTGCAGACCGAGCGCCGCCACACGGCAGGTCTAGAGAGACTTCCAAGCACTCGCACCAGTTGTACAGCCGACTTTGCTAGCGATGGTTCACTGACTTCTACTCTCTCATTTGCCGAGACTATAGTTAGCATTGCCTTGACCTACGTTATTTGCTACGACGTAGCAAGGCGCCATTATCAGTTATTATTGTTTGTAAGATATGTACCGTGAATAGTGACGTTCACCATTAATGGAATAAAGTTAAGTATTCCACCAGCTACGTCCGTTTTTCTCACTTCTAATTCCCTTGTCATGTTCCAGACCTCAAGCCAGCCTGCGTGAGCTAAAACGCGTGCATTTCGGCTTCCTGTAGTAACGGTGTTGGCTCTCCTGCCAACCACAACATTGGCGACGAGAGTAAAAGTGTTCATATCTAACTGCCCTGATTTACTTGTGTTATGGCTTCGCCACAATCTCCAGATGTACTGTCCGAATTTTATCGCTTACAGAATCAGTAGACGCAGGCATTACTGGATGCCCTTGGACAGCTCTTCCAGGGTCAAAGTGCGATGCAAAACGATGCGGCAGCAGCCACTTCACCGCTAATGCAGCCACAACACGCTGTTGCATCCACTTTACGACCTTTTGATGCTGCACTGGAAAGCTGGACGGTGTGGTAACGCCATTCTGTATTCCATCTCGCCGCCTAAAGAAGTCAAGGTAACGAGCGGCAGCCTTATTTGTTGTCTTCTGTCGGCGTGAACACGTACCGTGTGATAGTCAAATTATTTCCCCGACGCGACGTAGCAACTCTGTCCTACGACGAAATTTTGTCTGCATTAGATGCATATTTCAAAGAATCAGTCAATGTAGTTGCGAAAAGGTATACCTTCTTCCGTACAAAACGTACGGCAGGTCAGACTAATCGTGAGTGGGTTGCAACCTTGCAAGGCCTTACTAGGGATTGTGCTTTTCAGGGTCAATGTGGACTCCCTTATTCAGATACTATGGTACGTGATGCAATTGCACAGAACGTTTCTGATGTTCGTATAAGGGAACAGATTTTGAAACTAGTCAATCCCTCCTTTCAATAAATGATGGACATATTGGATCGGCAGGACACACTTGACTTTGCTCAGGAAGCATTTGCAACTTCGCCAGCAGTGTGTCAGGTTAACCGGCCCGCCGGGCGAGCTGCACGGAGCAGTAAACAGCCCTCGCGCCCGGCCGCGCCGCTGCCGCCAGGCTCTCAGCCACGTGTGCCGCGCAGGCAAGCAAATGCAGTGATTAAAATCATGCCCGCGGTGTGCTACTAAACATTCGCGTGGGAATTGCCCGTCACGGCAGGCTATTTGTTTTTATTGTAATAAAAAAGGACATGTTCAGAGTGTTTGCCAGAGAAAGTTTCGGTCGGAATCTCAAACCCGTTCCAGGCCCTTTGCTTCGCGCAAGAATCGGAATCGAACCAAGGATACTCAGGCTCGCGAAACTTCGCCCATGGAAATTCATGTAGTTCATTTCACTCCGCGCAGTGTCACTCTCTCTAACAGTGACAGTGTTCGTCCCAAAAATAGTGTGCGTCGACATCGCCGGGACTCCCGTCAAGTCTCAAGTGATTTTGTACCAGTGTCAGTTCACGTTGCACGAGACAGTCGCTCTTGTCGTCAGCAGGACAATAAACTTTTTGTAGACTTGGACATTAACGGCAAAGTGATACCATTCCAGCTCGATACCGGAGCTGCAGTTTCACTGATCAATCAAGACACTTACAAACTGCTGGGCACACCTCCGTTGCGTGCCGCAAATGTTAAATTAAGTAGTTATTCAGGAAAAAACATCCCTGTGTTATGACAGTGCAGCCTTCTTGCAACATACAAAGGACAAACAAACCTTGTGTCATTTTACGTCCTTCGTTCTTCTTGTGCAGTGAACTTGTTTGGTTTCGATTTATTTCAGTTGTTTAACTTGTCTATAGTAAATCAGGTCCTATCAGTGAACCAGACTGTGCCTTCAGACAGTGTTTCTCGTCTATGTGAAGAATTTGCAGGCATTTTTCACCGGGCCTCGGTTGCGCTAAGAACTATTAAGCACATTTGGAACTGAAAGTGAACGCGCAACCGAAATTTTTCAGTGCGCAATGTTCCCCACGCATTGCGTGATGAGGGCGCAAAAACATTACACGATTTGGAATCACAAGGTGTAACTGAACGTGTGCAGGCTTCTCTCTGGGAATCACCCTTAGTAATTTTGCCAAAACCTTTCGGAAAATTGAGACTTTTTGTGGACTTCAAGGCAACAGTGAATCCACAACTAGTGGTTGCAACTTTTCCTTTACCCCGCCCGGAAGATCTTTTTCACAAACTGTGCCCGGGTAAATATTTTTCGATGTTGGACCTCGCAGATGCGTATATCCAAATACCGGTGGACAGAGAATCCCAGCGCGTTTTGGTGGTTAACACGCATCTTGGGTTGTATCAATTCAAACGACTGCCATCCGGGTGTGCATCCGCCCCTGCATTGTTTCAGCAATATCTACAAACTGTTTGTCCGTCGGTCCCTACTGCAGCAAATTATCTGGACGATATGTGATCTCCGGAAAGACGGAGGACGAACATTTGGCCAATCTCAGAACATTATTTCAGGTCTTTCGACAAAATGGTCTTCGCTTGCGGAAGGGCAAATGTGTGTTTCTTGCTCGGGACTTGCCATACCTGATACATGTAATCAGTGCCCAAGGCATACATCCTAGTGCCACGCACCTTCGTGCCATACAAGAGTTGCCTTCGCCGCAGAATTTGAAGCAGCTACAGAGTGTGCTGGGAAAAATTAGGTATTATAACAGATATATTCTGCATGCCTCTTCCATTTCAGCTCCGCTTCATCGCTTACGCCTGTACTTCCAGGTACAGCGCAGAAATTCATTCGCTGGTCTATTTTCCTCTCGCAGTACCGCTGCGATATTTTGTATCGGTCCACTGCTAAGCACAGAAACGCCGATGCGTTGTCGCACTTGCCTGTTGCTGAGGATAGGGCATTTGGTTCCTCCGAACTTGCTTTCATGTTCATTGATGCGGAAACCGATGACGTGGTCGGATCGTTTCCGATTGATTTTCGTCGAGTAGCTACAGCCACAGCTGCCGACCTTGTCCTTGCTCCCGTTCTGCGTTATGTTTTTATGCATTGGCCTTTGCCAAGGCACGGATCGGGGACCCGTTGGTTCGCCGATTTTTTGCTCACAAGGAGAGACTTTTTGTAATACGTGCTGTTTTGCTGTGCCGTTCTGATAATGATCAGTCCAGTGTCGTGGTACCAACGTTCGTTGCGGTCCTCTGTCTTACAGCTTCTCCACCAAGGACATTGGGATATAGTGAGAACGAAACAACTTGCTCTTCAGCACTGTACTTGGTTCGGAGTTGATGCCGCGATTACGAATATGTGCTCTTCTTGCATGGTGTGTGGCGAACAACACTCAGCACCACCGAGGAAATTCTTTGCATGGCCGTTTTCGCCACAGTCGAACGGTGCCGCTGAACGATTGGTCAGGACTTTCAAGTCACACATGTTGAAGCTGAAAGAGTCGCATTCTCGGGAGGACACGTTATTGCTCTTTTTGTCCTCGTATCGCTCTCAGCCCCGAGATGGTCGCTCGCCGGCTGAGTTGCTCCACGGTCGCCCTCATCGAACCTTGACGTCTTTGCTGCATCCGCCACATCAGGTTCCTGTGCAGCAGCAGACACCTGCTTTTGCTCCAGGCGACGTTGTCTACTATCGCCACTATCGAGGCTCACGGCGTTGGCTCGAAGGGCGCATTCTTCGCTGCCTCGGACGCGCTATGTATCTGGTTTTGGGGGCCTCTGGTGACGTGCGTCGTCATGTCAATCAGCTGCGCCTCTGTCGTCGCACGGGATCTGCCGCTCGCCGTCTGCTTTCAGCGACGGTGCCGTCCGGTCAGCGCCCCGGGGGCCCATCTACTGGCTCGCCTCAGCCCCATGTGTTACCGACGCTGCCTTCCATTTTGCTCCATGGAGACGCGTCGCCGCCACCGCCACCGCCACCGCCACCGCCGCCGCCGCCGCCGCCACCGCCCTCCGGCGACGCCCGCAGTGCTTGCGTCGCTGCAACCGCCGGGCGCCTCCCTGGGTCGCGCGTCACCAGTTGTCCTCCGACATGGAACTCTTGCCCGCTCTGGACCATATGTCGTCTTCGCCCGTACGGTGCCCCGGCCCGATGGATGTCGACCCTTCGGCCCCTGCTGGTAGAGGCTATCATGTAAAAATAAAGTTATTGAGATATCTTAGCACTTCTTTTTTTAAATTTAAAAACTGTGGTGTCACCGCCAGACACCACACTTGCTAGGTGGTAGCCTTTAAGTCGGCCGCGGTCCGGTAGTATGCGTCGGACCCGCGTGTCGCCACTATCAGTGATTGCAGACCGAGCGCCGCCACACGGCAGGTCTAGAGAGACTTCCTAGCACTCGCTCCAGTTGTACAGCCGACTTTGCTAGCGATGGTTCACTGACTTCTACGTTCACGTTATTTGGTACGACCTAGCAAGGCGCCATTATCAGTTATTATTGATTGTAATTCATGTACCGTCAATACATCCGCTTTTCTCACTTGTAATTCCCTTGTCATGTTCCAGACCTCACGCCAGCCTGCGTGAGCTAAAACGCGTGCATTTCGGCTTCCTTTAGTTATAGGGGTTGGTTCTCCTGCCAACCACAACAACACGGATCTTCCTAATTGTAAGTCTTCGATCAGAGCGCATAAGTCGCGAACTTTCACTACATTTTCATTTTTTTTAGGTGAAATAATGTCTGAATCTTGGATCATCTTCATATGTTTCTCAGCCATTTTTAAATCTGTTGAAACAGACAAAAACGTTTGACTGGCTCACACAATTACCTCCAAAAGCTGTTTTTAATAGTTTGTGAGTCTGAAAAGCTGATGTCCCAGTTTTAGGACAAAATGTCACGCAAACTCGTTGCTCCGTTTTTACGTCCATTTTCACGCATTCAGGATCCGCCAACAAGCCATAACAGAGCCGCACTCCACCAGCTGCCACAACGTACTGAATAAAGGAAACCCATTTTCCTGTCAGAGGGCTTTCAAGGACTAGGCAGTGATTCACTCACCACCCTCCATGTACCTACTACCCTCCAAACCTGTAATCAGTAGCGGATCCATTCTTAAAACTTTCCAATCACACCTTGTAGTTTCTATATCCGTGGCCTGCTTACAACAACTTTTAACTTCACACTTGAGGTTTCATGTAGTACGTCTCACTGCTTCTTGTATATATAAGCAATAATGGATTCACGAAATGTATGTCTTTGAAAGATGTAGAGTTAATGTTTCGCTGTCCACTGACTGTAAGCCTGCTCTTCGGGTACTTCTTGGTAAACTTGTGTCATCAGAATGTGTCACATTCTTTGATAAATCGTTCATTTCTCTTGAAAATTGATTTATGGTCAAGATCAGGAGAAGTTAAGCAATATATACTGAGTGGTACCAAATTTAATATTTCTCAGCTCTGAGTTTTGCTTTATAGCTGTTATATCATTTGATAATCGGAAATTATCTTAATGTAATTAACGTGTGACGCCATCTGTACAAGTAGAATGACACCATCATAACGAGCGGTAGCGTTCACGCTTCCCACGCCCGGGTTCCCGGCTTCGATTTCCGGCGGGGTCACGGAATTTCTCTGTCTCGTTATGGCTGGGTGTTTTGTGATGTCCTTAGGTTAGTTAGATTTAAGTAGTTCTAAGTTCTAGGGGACTGATGACAATAGATGTTAAGTCCCATAGTGCTCAGAGCCATTTGAACACGATCATAATGGTGCTAGTAGCATGCCTTGATCTACACAATCAAAGGCTTTAGCAAGATTACAGAAAGTGTTATAACGGTAAGTTTCTGTTTGTTTGACAGTACTAAGACAGCATTTATGATAAGAAAAACTGGGGAGGACAGACAATTAACCAGGAGTACTACAAATGGTTCCTTGAGCGTTTGCGCGAAGAGGTGCGGAAGAACAAAGGCCTGCATCGGGGGAAGACAGAAGGTGGGTGCTGCACCATGACTATGCTTAGGCTCATTGTGCCTTCTCCACTGTTGGATTTCTGACCAAATTCAAAGTTCCTGTGCTTCCACAACCGCCATATTCCGGTGTTCAGTCCCTGCAGACTTCTATCTGTTTCCTATACTGAAATTTTCACTTAAAGGGAAGCAGTTTGACTCTATTGAAGACATCCAGGCAATTACGGAGAGCGTCCTTAACATACTTTAGTAATAAATTTCCAGGAATGTTTCTAGAAGTGGAAACACCGTTGGAGTCGGTGTGTTCAGTAGTAAGGGGGTTATTTTCAAGGCGATGCATCACAGTAACATTCTCGTAGCAGCACTGTACAATTACAAGTCCATTCTTAAAACTTTCCAATCACAACTCGTATGTTCTCGTTTGGTATTTGACAGTAGCACAGGTTTCTTGAGAATGCAGAGACAGATGTCAAAATCGATGGTCCATGAGCCTTTGAAAACCGATACAATAATAACCGTAAGATAATTCTGTGTGACGGAGAAAACGGAATTAATTGTAACGTAGATATAAATTTAGAGCAAATCGTGCAAATAGTGGCAAATGTTTCAGTTTAACGAGCTTGCGCCGTGGAACACGACAAAATGCGAGACATTCATTTAACTTGTGGCATTCTCAGCGACAGCAAATACGTTTCTATCTTAAGTGTTGCACCCTATATCAAAATGAAATATTTATTGCGTAGGATCTGAAAGACGACAGAAAGTCCAACGTGGAAAATTGTCAAAATGAGATATAAGACGTCTCAAAAAATTAGCTGAAAAGCATATTACGAACAGGTACTTGAAACAACAAAAATTAATTCTTGAGCACCACTATTATTTGTCTACATCAACCAAGGGTGCGGTATATTAATACTGACACAGCATAGTACAAATAGTGATCATAGGAAAAGGAACCACCCTGTTTACACTTCAGTAGCAAAGGTCATACGATACGTACTAATATTGTGTCGGACCTCCTTTTGCCCGACGTAATGTAGCAGCAGGTTGTGGTATTGACTGAACAGTTCGCTGGAAGTCCCATGCGAAAATATTTAGCCATGTTGCTTCTATAGCGATCCATAATTGACAAACTCTTTCTGGTGCTGGATTATGGTTCTGAATTGACCTGGGACTGATGCCGGCAGATCTAGGTGTGCCAAATCGTTCACTCGATTTCTCCAGAACGCTTATCATAACAATTGTGAACAATTGTGGCCCGGTGAAATGGCGCATTGACCTCTATAAATATTCCATCGTCGTTTGGGAACATTTAAGTTCCTGAATGGCAGCAGATGGTCTCCAAGTAGACGAACGTTAATATTTCATACATCAATATATGAAGATGATATCTGTTCATTCGGACATGTCTTCATATAGATAAGGCTTACCGGCCGATAATCCTCGTCACCGCGGATGCACTCTGATGGCTCAAACAGTTACGAGAATCGGTAGATTGGCTGCCGCGAGTAATGAGTATAGTGGGTACGGCCACTACATACGTAGTGTGTGGACAGTAAGATGGCAGTGTGGGTGTCGTGGGGGGCGTCTCAGAGGTAAGTCCCTGCAGTCGCACTATCCTCTGTGTCCTCGATGGCTCAGTCCTACAGAGCGTCTGCCACGTTAGCGACAGTCTTTAAACCGCGAGGGGGCTTCGCTCTGAAGTAGGCTTGACTTCCCGAATGCAGAACGGGTCAGTAAACAGCTACGATACCAATCGATTGGCACTACTCAAGTAGTCTATACAAAGGTGTAACACAGGCTACGAAATATGGAAACATAAACGACACTTAAACATTGATAAGCGACGCATACAGCGGAAGGAGGCCTCAGCGCTATCTAACAAGCGCAATCTTTCAAGTGTTTGAAATATTTGCGAGAATAAATTTTCAAAATACTTTCAGCCCGCCAGGCACAACGAACCCAGAGACATATGTAAGGTAGCAGAAGAGTAGATCGAGAGAAGCGCAGATGGCATTGGAATTCGGAATACGTAATTGCTATTCATTTTATCACTTCAACACTAATGAACTCTGGATGACATGCTAATTTTTAATAAGTATTTATGAGGTTATATTTGGTAAGAGAGAGCCTACTGGAGGGCATTGATTTCACCAAGGAAGTGGGCGAAGTAAATCAGCTGCTGACAAGTTGCATCCTCAGCTAGGTCAGCAGCCCGAGGTTGTCAGGAATCTGTCAGGAATGTGTCAGTCGCTGTACCCACCCACAACAGAAGTGACGTCATGTCGTGACGCTGACAGTGCTTTGGCTGCTCCCTCTCGCGTACTCAAGACAGCAAAATTGGCAGCGTTTCTTGGTGATGACAATAACTGCACCCAGATAGGTTCCAGCTTCAGTTCTTGATAATAAATAGCACAAAAATGAGGGCAGTGCAGATATCACTGCTCAGGTGAAATGTATAAAATAAATGTATATGTATAAAGTAATGTATAAATGTATAAATGAAATGTATAAAATAAACCACAGGATAAATAACAGAAAGATAACAGTGACCCACAACTGTAATTCCGCTGTGATTACCGATACAGTATATTTAGAAGACTAAAAAGTGCCCATCATAAAATTAATCGAATTACGACATGCACATGTGGCACCTTCTCCCTGGTGGTGTATGTTAAATTTCAACTTATTGAGTGTAATAACAATATTAAGTTTTTTTAAAATGCGTTATTGATTTACGCATAATGTTTGTCTCACGTTCCTATAGTCGAGAATTTATCGGCCACACAGACAGTATCGTTTCGAGGTCTGAAGAGGAGTTGGAGGAAATGACCAGAGCACTAAAGGAGCCTGCCAGAAAATTTAGGCTAAACATAAACATAAAAGACCCAAGACAGAGTACCTCGTTATGACACGTGGTCAAAGCCACACTGCTGGTAATCTAAAATCGATGCACGTGGGAGTACAATCCTACAAGACTGTGCATCAATTTAAATACCTAGGGGAACTTTTCACTGACACCTTGTTACGTGATCAGAGATCAATGCCAGAATACAAGCAGGAAACCAATCTTATCACGGCCTAGCACAACGCCTTCGGTCCACATATCTCTTCAAACAGTTAAAGATTCGAATATACAAAACCCTGATCCATAAGCTCCTAGTTTTTGAGAGAAAATTTTTTCCATGATCTTCCGTCCAGTTCTGGATGCAGGCAAGGGAGAATGGGGGATCAGTCAAAACTAAGAGCTTGATTAAGTATACCAGCAACCCAACATAGCGGGATCTGTGAAAGCGAAACGAATATAGTAGGCCGGCCATGTGGCCTTGATGGAAAATCACAGGTGGCCTCGGAAGCTCCTGGATTACACACCTACAGGAAAGAGACCACCAGGGAGACCCGAGAAGCGTGGTAGGGATGGCCTCCACGAATATTTCAACCAGACATCAATAGATTTGGACGGATGGTGGATAGGAGCAATTTACAGAATACTTGTAGCAGCGTGTGGTCCACAGGGCCTGATATGTAGAAGAAGAAGAAGACAGACAGTATCCCACTACGTAAATAATTACGCACAGCTTTGTCCAGCACTCGCAATAAATCTACTGATCACTTTCAGAACATAAAAATTATCTTTTGTATTGGTGGTACACTCCTGGAAATTGAAATAAGAACACCGTGAATTCATTGTCCCAGGAAGGGGAAACTTTATTGACACATTCCTGGGGTCAGATACATCACATCATCACACTGACAGAACCACAGGCACATAGACACAGGCAACAGAGCATGCACAATGTCGGCACTAGTACAGTGTATATCCACCTTTCGCAGCAATGCAGGCTGCTATTCTCCCATGGAGACGATCGTAGAGATGCTGGATGTAGTCCTGTGGAACGACTTGCCATGCCATTTCCACCTGGCGCATCAGTTGGACCAGCGTTCATGCTGGACGTGCAGACCGCGTGAGACGACGCTTCATCCAGTCCCAAACATGCTCAATGGGGGACAGATCCGGAGATCTTGCTGGCCAGGGTAGTTGACTTACACCTTCTAGAGCACGTTGGGTGGCACGGGACACATGCGGACGTGCATTGTCCTGTTGGAACAGCAAGTTCCCTTGCCGGTCTAGGAATGGTAGAACGATGGGTTCGATGACGGTTTGGATGTACCGTGCACTATTCAGTGTCCCCTCGACGATCACCAGACGTGTACGGCCAGTCTAGGAGATCGCTCCCCACACCATGATGGCGGGTGTTGGTCCTGTGTGCCTCGGTCGTATGCAGTCCTGATTGTGGCGCTCACCTGCACGGCGCCAAACACGCATGTGACCATCATTGGCACCAAGGCAGAAGCGACTCTCATCGCTGAAGACGACGCGTCTCCATTCGTCCCTCCATTCACGCCTGTCGCGACACCACTGGAGGCGGGCTGCACGATGTTGGGGCGTGAGCGGAAGACGGCCTAACGGTGTGCGGGACCGTAGCCCAGCTTCATGGAGACGGTTGCTAATGGTCCTCGCCGATACCCCAGCAGCAACAGTGTCCCTAATTTGCTGGGAAGTGGCGGTGCGGTCCCCTACGGCACTGCGTAGGATCCTACGGTCTTGGCGTGCATCCGTGCGTCGCTGCGGTCCGGTCCCAGGTCGACGGGCACGTGCATCTTCCGCCGACCACTGGCGACGACATCGATGTACTGTGGAGACCTCACGCCCCACGTGTTGAGCAATTCGGCGGTACGTCCACCCGGCCTCCCGCATGCCCACTATACGCCCTCGCTCAAAGTCCGTCAACTGCACATACGGTTCACGTTCACGCTGTCGCGGCATGCTACCAGTGTTAAAGACTGCGATGGAGCTCCGTATGCCACGGCAAACTGGCTGACACTGACGGCGGCGGTGCACAAATGCTGCGCAGCTAGCGCCATTCGACGGCCAACACCGCTGTTCCCGGTGTGTCCGCTGTGCCGTGCGTGTGATCATTGCTTGTACGGCCCTCTCGCAGTGTCCAGAGCAAGTATGGTGGTTCTGACACACCGGTGTCAATGTGTTCTTTTTTCCATTTCCAGGAGTGTATTTTGCATTGTGCAGCAATGTAGTACTCTTGGTACTGTCTTCATTGACTGCTTATTTAGTTAGGTCTAATTTTGTCAAGAGTTATTAGGAACTCTACGCGTATGAAACGGTACAGTAAGCTATCAGAATTTTCCGAATGGATAAAACGCTAAGACTTAACTGAAAACAACTCATATCCTACCGCCTTTGGAATACATGTATCGAATCTGATAGCTTTGGTACTAAGTAAGAATAACAATTTCCTCAATTCTTGTTCACAGCAGGCTGGGAGTTCAATTATATTTTCAGTGTTAATTAGTCGCCTCATATTCTCCCCTGGACTTCTCAGGAAAGCGTTTAAAAGTCTTCCTATCTCTGCTCCTTATCTCCAGGTACATACAACTTACTCAGAAATCCAAGAGCCAATAAATCTCACTGATTTAATTTGTACAAAAAAGTGTTTGGCTTTCAATCACGAGATGAATTTTCGAGTCTCCTTCCCAAATTTTGGTGTGAAATTTAACGAGGGTACTTCAACGAACAATCACGTTCTCTGAGTGCTTCACATTTTCTTTTTGTCAGGCAGTTTAGTTGTCGCCAGGTAGCAGGACGGACGCCGGTCCAAATTGTACATATATTTTAGTAAAACAAGCAATTGCAAGGAATCAACTGCTCAATGTAGTATTAATTTTGCTCTTTACTTGGGGGATAGTAGAGAACAAGAGAATAATTACCTCATACAAATCCTGAAGACAGTAATTTAGATGGTTCTGAATAAATCGTCATGTCATTGTTATACGGAACTAAACCACTAGGCCCGCGATCTTTATATAGATACTGCGCTAGCTCTTGTACTCATGGATCAATACACTCTTGTCGCCCATAAGAAATGCGATACCTAAAAAAATTTAAACATTTACATCAAATCTGTTGAACTTTACAGGCAGATTCAAGTTATTTATAAGTTAATGAAATAGTGCAAAAATAGAAAACATTTTGCCATTGTTCAGTCTGCAATATTTAATGTTCAAGAAATTCAACCATCTTCACTATTCTCTGCCAGTCTTTAAGGAATATAATTTAGGCCTTTCATTGTGGATCTAAGTTTGAGATACATTTTAGGATTCGGACGCGAGTTCTATCAGTCGTACATGATTTGTACTAATGGCAGTGTGAACCTATAGGCATGTTAAACTTTGACAATACATCCATAAAAACACCGAATATATGCATATTTAAAAACATACTTTGCCTGAGTGGGATGGTGCGAATCAGTGTGATGAATTCAGTAGGTGCTAAACAGCCATGGTGTCAGCATTTATATGAAATACACATTGCTCATCTTCCAGTACCAATTTCCGCGGAGAGTAATTTTAGCAGTCTATACCTTTATATGTGAAAACAACATCAATTCAGGACTGGAATCCATAGAAACTGGAGATACTTTAGCCTCACATTCACACCGGGAAATGTACTGTTGAAGCCTATTAAACGACTGGTGCTTTGTTCTCTTTTCGCACCCACCACCTTTCGTTTCTGGGCTCTTGCCACCCTGACGTAAAGGGAACCACTTCATTTTCCCTATTCTCTTGCTACAGTTCTATCGACCACGTAAGTGGACATTAAACCACAAAGTATCTATGCCCTGATAGGAAACGTCAATATTCGGCTCAAAATATAGCTTAAAGTAATTATTAACATATAAAGCGCAATTTCAGTTTCAGGGAGAGCATAAGGGAGCAATTGACAGCAATGGGGGAAAGAAATACAGTAGAAGAAGAATGGGCAGCTTTGAGGGATGAAGTAGTGAAGGCAGCAGAGGATCAAGTAGGTAAAAAGACGAGGGCTAGTAGAAATGCTTGGGTAACAGAAGAAATATTGAATTTAATTGATGAAAGAAGAAAATATAAAAATGCAGTAAATGAAGCCGTAAAAAAGGAATACAGACGTCTCAAAAATGAGATCGACAGGAAGTGCAAAATGGCTACGCAGGGATGGCTAGAGGACAAATGTAAGGATGGAGAGGCTTATCTCACTAGGGATAAGATAGATACTGCCTACATTAAAATTAAAGGGACCTTTGGAGATAAGAGAACCACTTGTATGAACATCAAGAGCTCAGGTGGAAACCCAGTTCTAAGCAAAGAAGGGAAAGAAGAAAGGTGGAAGGACTATATAGAGGGTCTATACAAGGGCGATGTACTTGAGGACGATATTATGGAAATGGAAGAGGATGTAGATGAAGACGAAATGGGAGATGCTGTACTGCGTGTAGAGTTTGACAGAGCACTGAAAGACCTGAGTCGAAACCATGCCCCCGGAGTAGACAACATTCCATTGGAACTACTGACGGCCTTGGGAGAGCCAGTCCTGACAAAACTCTACCATATGGTGAGCAAGATGTATGAGACAGGCGAAATACCCTCAGACTTCAAGAAGAATATAATAATTCCAATCCCAAAGAAAGCAGGTGTTGACAGATGTGAAAATTACCGAACTATCAGTTTAATAAGTCACAGCTGCAAAATACTAACGCGAATTCCTTACAGACGAATGGAAAAACTGGTAGAAGCCGACCTCGGGGAAGATCAGTTGGGATTCCGTAGAAATGTTGGAACACGTGAGGCAATACTGACCCTACGACTTATCTTAGAAGCTAGATTAAGGAAGGGCAAACCTACGTTTCTAGCATTTGTAGACTTAGAGAAAGCTTTTGACAATGTTGACTGGAATACTCTCTTACAAATTCTGAAGGTGGCAGGGGTAAAATACAGGGAGCGAAAGGCTGTTTACAATTTGTACAGAAACCAGATGGCAGTTATAAGAGTCGAGGGACATGAAAGGGAAGCAGTGGTCGGGAAAGGAGTGAGACAGGGTTGTAGTCTCTCCCCGGTGTTATTCAATCTGTATATTGAGCAAGCAGTAAAGGAAAGGAAAGAAAAGTTAAGACTAGGTATTAAAATGCCTGGAGAAGCAATAAAAACTCTGAGGTTCGCCGATGACGTTGTAATTTTGTCAGAGACAACAAAGGACTTGGAAGGGCAGTTGAACGGAATGGACAGTGTCTTGAAAGGAGGATATAAGATGAACATCAACAAAAGCAAAACGACGATAATGGAATGTAGTCGAATTAAGTCGGGTGATCCTGAGGGAATTAGATTAGGAAATGAGACACTTAAAGCAGTAAAGGAGTTTTGCTATTTGGGGAGCAAAATAACTGATGATGTTCGAAGTAGTGAGGATATAAAGTGTAGACTGGGAATGGCAAGGAAAGCGTTTCTGAAGAAGAGAAATTTGTTAACACCGAGTATAGATTTAAGTGTCAGGAAGTCATTTCTGCAAGTATTTCTATGGAGTGTAGCCATGTATGGAAGTGAAACATGGGCGATAAATAGTTTGGACAAGAAGAGAATAGAAGCTTTAGAAATGTGGTGCTACAGAAGAATGCTGAAGATTAGATGGGTAGATCACGTAACTAATGAGGATGTATTGAATAGTATTGGGGAGAAGAGAAGTTTGTGGCACAATTTGACCAGAAGAAGGGATCGGTTGGTAGGACATGTTCCGAGGCATCAAGGGATCACCAATTTTTATTGGAGGGCAGCGTGGAGGGCAAAAATCGTAGAGGGAGACCAAGAGATGAATACACTAAGCAGATTCAGAAGGATGTAGGTTGCAGTAGGTACTGGGAGATGAAGAAGCTTGCACAGGATTGAGTAGCATGGCGTGCTGCATCAAACCAATCTCAGGACTGAGGACCACAACAACAAAGCGCAATTACCGGTAAAGCATATTTTATGAACAACTGAAAATTACTAATGACATAAAGATCTGGTTCAAATGGCTCTGAGCACTATGGGACTTAACTTTTGAGGTCATCAGTCCCCTAGAACTTAGAACTACATAAACCTAACTAAGCTAAAGACAACACACACATCCATGTCCGAGGCACGATTCGAACCTGAGACCGTAGCGGACGCGTGGCTCCAGACTGAAGTGCCTAGAACCGCTCGGCAACAATGGCCGGCATAAAGATATAGTTCTAAAACTGTATGAACGACACGATTTTCACTCAGCACCACCGCGGAAATTCTTTGCATGGCCGTTTTCACCAGAGTCGAACGGTGCCGCTGAACGATTCGTCAGGACTTTCAAGTCACAGATGTTGAAGTTGAAAGAGTTGCATTCTCGGGAGGACGCGTTACTGCTCTTTTTGTCCTCGTATCGCTCTCAGCCCCGAGATGGTCGCTCGCCGTCTGAGTTGCTCCACGGTCGCCCTCATCGAACCTTGATGTCTTTGCTGCATCCGCCACATCAGGTTCCTGTGCAGCGGCAGACAACTGTCTTTGCTCCAGGCGACGTTGTCTACTATCGCCACTACCGAGGTTCACGGTTTTGGCTCGAAGGGCGCATTCTTCGCTGCCTCGGACGCGCTATGTATCTGGTTTTGGGGGCCTCTGGTGAGATGCGTCGGCATCTCAATCAGCTACGCCTCTGTCGTCGCACGGGATCTGCCGCTCGCCGTCTGCTTTCAGCGACGGTGCCGTCCGGTCAGCGCCCCGGGGACCCATCTACTGGCTCGCCTCAACCCCAGGTGTTACCGACGCTGCCCTACATTTTGCTCCATGGCGACACGCCGCCGCCGCCGCCGCCGCCGCCGCCTCCGCCTGTTCTCCTCCGGCGACGCCCGAAGTGGATGCGTGGCTGCAACCGCCGGGCGCCTCCCTGGTTCACGCGCAGCCGATCTCTTCTCGTGACCAGCTGTCCTCCGACATGGAACTCTTGCACGCTCCGGACCATATGTCGTCTTCGCCTGTCCGGTGCCCCGGCCCGATGGAGGTCGACCCTTCGGTCCCTGCTGGTATAGGCTTTCATGTAAAAATAAAGTTATTGAGATATCTTAGCACGTCTTTTTTTAAATTTAAAAACTGTGGTGTCACCGCCAGACACCACACTTGCTATGTGGTAGCCTTTAAGTCGGCCGCGGTCCGGTAGTATACGTCGGACCCGCGTGTCGCCACTATCAGTGATTGCAGACCGAGCGCCGCCACACGGCAGGTCTAGAGAGACTTCCTAGCACTCGCTCCAGTTTTACAGCCGACTTTGCTAGCGATGGTTCACTGACTTCTACGTTCACGTTATTTGGTACGACCTAGCAAGCCGCCATTATCAGTTATTACTGATTGTAATTCATGTACCGTCAATAGCTACGTTCACCATTAATGGATTAAAGTTAAGTATTCCACCAGCTACATCCGCTTTTCTCACTTGTAATTCCCTTGTCATGTTCCAGACCTCACGCCAGCCTGCATGAGCTAAAACGCGTGCATTTCGGCTTCCTTTAGTTATAGGGGTTGGTTCTCCTGCCAACCACAACAACACGGATTTCGCTAATTGTCTTCGATCAGAGCGCATAAGTCGCGAACTTTCTCTACATTTTCATTTTTTTTTAGGTGAAATGATGTCTGAATCTTGGATCATCTTCATATGTTTCTCAGCCATTTTTAAATCTGTTGAAACAGACAAAAACGTTTGACTGGCTCACACAATTACCTCCAAAAGCTGTTTTTAATAGTTTGTGAGTCTGAAAAGCTGATGTCCCAGTTTTAGGACAAAATGTCACGCAAACTCGTTGCTCCGTTTTTACGTCCATTTTCACGCATTCAGGATCCGCCAACAAGCCATAACAGAGCCGCACTCCACCAGCTGCCACAACGTACTGAATAAAGGAAACCCATTTTCCTGTCAGAGGGCTTTCAAGGACTAGGCAGTGATTCACTCACCACCCTCCATGTACCTACTACCCTCCAAACCTGTAATCAGTAGCGGATCCATTCTTAAAACTTTCCAATCACACCTTGTAGTTTCTATATCCGTGGCCTGCTTACAACAACTTTTAACTTCACACTTGAGGTTTCATGTAGTACGTCTCACTGCTTCTTGTATATATAAGCAATAATGGATTCACGAAATGTATGTCTTTGAAAGATGTAGAGTTAATGTTTCGCTGTCCACTGACTGTAAGCCTGCTCTTCGGGTACTTCTTGGTAAACTTGTGTCATCAGAATGTGTCACATTCTTTGATAAATCGTTCATTTCTCTTGAAAATTGATTTATGGTCAAGATCAGGAGAAGTTAAGCAATATATACTGAGTGGTACCAAATTTAATATTTCTCAACTCTGAGTTTTGCTTTATAGCTGTTATATCATTTGATAATCGGAAATTATCTTAATGTAATTAACGTGTGACGCCATCTGTACAAGTAGAATGACACCATCATAACGAGCGGTAGCGTTTTCGCTTCCCACGCCCGGGTTCCCGGCTTCGATTCCCGGCGGGGTTACGGAATTTCTCTGTCTCGTTATGGCTGGGTGTTGTGTGATGTTCTTAGGTTAGTTAGGTTTAAGTAGTTCTAAGTTCTAGGGGACTGATGACCATAGATGTTAAGTCCCATAGTGCTCAGAGCCATTTGAACACGATCATAATGGTGCTAGTAGCATGCCTTGATCTACACAATCAAAGGCTTTAGCAAGATTACAGAAAGTGTTATAACGGTAAGTTTCTGTTTGTTTGACAGTACTAAGACAGCATTTTTGATAAGAAAAACTGGGGAGGACAGACAATTAACCAGGAGTACTACAAATGGTTCCTTGAGCGTTTGCGCGATGAGGTGCGGAAGAACAATAGGCCTGCATCGGGGGAAGACAGAAGGTGGGTGCTGCACCATGACTATGCTTAGGCTCATTGTGCCTTCTCCACTGTTGGATTTCTGACCAAATTCAAAATTCCTGTGCTTCCACAGCCGCCATATTCCCGTGATTCGGCCCCTGCAGACTTCTATCTGTTTCCTATACTGAAAATTTCACTTAAAGGGATGCCGTTTGACTCTATTGAAGACATCCAGGCAATTACGGAGAGCGTCCTCAACATACTTTAGTAAAAAAATTCCAGGAATGTTTGCAGAAGTGGAAACACCGTTGGAGTCGGTGAGTTCAATAAAAATGGAGTTATTTTCAAGGGGATGCATCACAGTAGCATGTATATAGCACCACTGTACAATTACAAGTCTATTCTTAAAACCTTCCAGTCACAACACGTATGTTCTCGTTTGGTATTTGACATATAGCAGCACAGGTTTCTTGAGAATGCAGAGACAGATGCCAAGATCGATGGTCCAAGAGCCTTTGAAAACCGATACAATAATAACCGTAACATAATTCTGTGTGACAGAGAAAACGGAATTAACTGTAACGTAGATGTAAAGTGAGAGCAAATCGTGCAAATAGTGGCAGCTGTTTCAGTTTAACGAGCGAGCGCCGTGGAACACAACAAAATGCAAGACAGACATTTAACTAGTGGCATTCTCAACGACAGCAATTATGTTTCTACGATAAATATTGGACCATATATCAAAATGAAGTATTTCTTGCGTAGGATCTGCAGAGAGAGAAAATGCTACGTCGACAATTGCCAAAATGAGATGTAAGACTTCTCAAAAAATTAGCCAAAAAGCATGTTATGAACACCTACTTGGAAAAAACAAAAATTAATTCTTGAGCACCACTATTAGTGGTCTACATCAACCAGGGGTGCGGTGTATTAATACTGACACAGCATAGTGCAAATAGTGATCATAGAAAAAGAAAACCTCCTGTTTACACTTCAGTGACAAATGTCATACGATACCTGCTAATATTGTGTCGGACCTCCTTTTGCGAGACGTAATGCAGTAGCTCGATGTGGTATTGACTCAACAGTTCGCTGGAAGTCCCATGCAAAAATATTTTATCATGTTGCCTCTACAGCAGTCCATAACTGCCAAACTCTTTCCCCTGCAGGATTTTGTTCGTGAATTGACTTCTCGGGTACGGCCCATAAATGTTCGATGGGACTGATGCCGGCAGGTCTGGATGACGAAATCGTTCACTCGATGTGTCCAGAACGTTCATCAAAACAATCGTGAAGAATTGTGACCGGTGAAATGGCCCATGGACCTGTATAAAATTCCAACGTTCTTTTTTTCGTGAATGGCAGCAAATGGTCTCCAAGTAGACGAACGTTAATATTTCATACATGAATATATGAAGATGATATCTGTTCATTCGGACATGTCTTCATATAGATAAGGCTTTCCTGCCAATAATCCTCGTCAGCGCGGATGCACTCAGATTGCTCAAACACTTACGAGAATCGGTAGATTGGCTGCCGCGAGTAATGAGTATAGTGGGTACGGCCACAACAAACGTAGTGTGTGGACAGTAAGATGGCAGTGTGGGTGTCGTGGGGGGCGTCTCAGAGGTAAGTCCCTGCAGTCGCACTATCCTCTGTGTCCTCGATGGCTCAGTCCTACAGAGCGTCTGCCACGTCAGCGACAGTCTTTAAACCGCGAGGGGCCTTCGGTCTGAAGTAAGCTTGACTTCCCGAATGCAGAACGGGTCAGTAAACAGCTACGATACCAATCGATGTGCACTACTTAAGTAGTCTATACAACGGTGTAACAATGATCTACGCAATATGGAAACATAAACGACACTTAAACATTGATAAGCAACGCATACAGCGGAAGGAGACCTCAGCGCTATCTAACAAGTGCTATCTTTCAAGTGTTTGAATTATCTGCGAGAATAAATTTTCAAAATACTTTCAGCCCGCCAGGCACAACGAACTCAGAGACATATGTAAGGTAGCAGCACAGCAGATCGAGAGAGGCGCAGATGTCGTTGGAATTAGGAATACGTAATTGCTATTTATTTTATCACTTCAACACTAATGAACTCTGAATCACATGCTAATATTTCATAAGTAATTATCATGCTGAATTTGGTAAGAGGAAGCCTACTGTAGGACTTTGATTTCACCAGGGAAGTGGGCGAAGCAAATCAGCTGCTGACAAACTGCATCCTCAGCTAGGTCAGCAGCCCAAGGTTGACAGGAATCTGTCAGGAATGTGTCATTCGCTGTACCCACCCAAAACAGAAGTGACGTCATGCCGTGACGCTGACAGTGCTTTGGCTGCTTGGAGTCTGTTGCCTGTACACCCACTCCCCTCCCTCACACCTTCTCAATACAGCAAAGTTGGCAGTGTTCCTTGGTGAAGACAAGGACTGCACACAGATAGGTTCCAGCTTCAGTTCTTGATAATAAATAGCACAAAAGAGGGCATTGCAGATGTCAGTGGCCAGGTGAAATGTATAAAATAAATGTATGTGTATAAAGGAATGTATAAATGTATAAATGTATAAATGAAATGTAAAAAATAAACCACAGGATAAATAACAGAAAGATAACAGTGACCCACAACTGTAATTCCGTTGTGGTTACCGATAGAGTATATTTAATTTAGAACAGTAAAAAGTGCTCATCATAAAATTAATCGAATTACGTCGTGCAAACGTGCCGTTTAGAGGAACGTGGCATCTTCTCCCTGATGGTGTATGTTAATTTTCAACTTATTAAGTTTAATAACAAATTAAGTTTCTTTTAAAATGCGTTATGGATTGACGCATAATGTTTCTCTCACGTTCCTATAGTCGAGAATTTATCGGCCACACAGACAGTATCGTTTCTAGGTCTGAAGAGGAGTTGGAGCAAATGACCAGAGCACTAAAGGAGCCTGCCAGGAAATTTGGGCTAAACATAAACAAAAAAGACCCAAGACAGAGTACCTCGTTATGACACGTGGTCAAAGCCAGACTGCTGGCCATCTAACATCGATGCACGTGGGAGTACAGTCCTACTAGACAGTGCATCAATTTAAATACCTAAGGGAACTTTTCACTGACACCTTGTTACGTGATGCAGAGATTAATGCCACAATACAAGCAGGAAACCAATCTTATCACGTCCTCGCAAAACGCGTTCGGTCCACATATCTCTTCAAGCAGTTAAAGATTCGAATATACAGAACCTTGATCCAGCCTGTTGTTCTATATTGCTGTGAGACATGGAGTACCGGGAAACAAGATTTCCATAAGCTCCTAATTTTTGAGAGAAAATTGTTTCAAAGATCTTCCGTCCAGTTCTGGATGCAGGCAAGGGAGAATGGGGGTTCAGTCAATACTAACAGCTTGAGGAAGTATTCCAGCAGCCCAACATAGCGGGATCTGTGAAAGCTAAACGAATACAGTGGACCGGCCATGTGTCCATAATGGAGGATTACAGATGGCCTCGGATGCTCCTGGCTTTCACACCTACAGGAAAGAGACCCCCAGGGAGACCCGAGAAGCGTTGGAGGTATGGCCTCCATGAATATTTCAACCAGACATCAATAGATTTGGACGGACGGTGGATAGCAGCAATGAACAGAATACTTGTAGCAGCGGATAGTCCACTGTGCCTGATCATGTAGAAGAAGAAGACAGAGAGTATCCCACTACGTAAATAATTCTCCACAGCTTTGTCCAGCACTCGCAATAAATCTACCGATCACTTTCAGAATTCAAAAAAACTTTCTTTTGGAGTGGTGGTATTTCGCATCGTGCAGCAATGTAGCACTGTTCGTACTGTCTTCATTGACTACTAATTTATTTAGGTATAATTTTGTCAAGAGTTATTAGGAACTCTACGCTTTTGAAACGGTACAGTAAGCTTTCAGAATTTTCCGAATGGTCTTTCTAAGGTAGGAAATTGTTGCTAATATTACTGTATCAGCTGCTACGTGAATTGATCCACGTGTCTTAATCACAGCGCGAGGTGTATTAAAGTACGAACTATCTCACTTCTCTTTAATATTATTAACCAATATTCCATGGATATCTTCACCTGCAGCCTAACTGTAGGATGAGATAACAGGCCAAGACTTAATTGAAAACAACTCATATCCTACCGCCTTTGAAATACATGTATCGAATCTGTTAGCTTTGGTACCAAATATGAATAACAATTTCCTCAATTCTTGCTCACAGCAGTCTGGAGTTGAATTACATTTTCAGTGTTAATTAGTCGCCTCATATTCTCCCCTGGGCTTCTGAGGAAAGCTTTTAAAAGTCTTCCTATTTCTGCTCCTTATCTCCAGGTACATACAACTTACTCAGAAATCCAAGAGCCAATAAATCTCACTGATATAATTTGTACAAAAAAGTGTTTGGTTTTAAATCACGAGATTAATTTTCGAGTCTCCTTCACGAATTTTGGTGTTTAATTTAACGATGGTACTTCAACGAACAATCACGTCTTCTGAGTGCTTCACATTTTCTTTTTGTCAGCAGTTTAATTGTCGCCAGGTAACAGGACGGACGCCGGTCGAAACTGTACATATATTTTAGAAAAAACATGCAATTGCAGGGAATCAACTGCTCAATGTAGTATTAATTTTGCTCTGTACTTAGGGGATAGTAGAGAACAAGAGAATAATTTCCTCATACAAACGCTGAAGACAGTAATTTAGATGGTTCTGAATAAATCGTCATGTCATTGTTATACGGAACTTAACCACTAGGCCCTCTATCTTTATGTAGATACTCTGCTAGCTCTTGTACTCATGGATCAATACACTCTTGTCGCCCATAAGAAATGCGATACATAACAAAATACCTTTATATGTGAAAATAACATCAATTCAGGACTGGAATCCATAGGAACTGGAGATACTTTAGCATCACATCCACACCGGGAAATGTACTGTTGAAGCCTATTGAACGACTGGTGCTTTGTTCTCTTTTCGCACCTACCACCTTCCTTTTATTCGGTCTTGTCACCCTGACACAAAGGGAACCACTTCATGTTCCCCTATTCTCTTGCTACAGTTCTATCGACCACGTAAGTGGACAGTAAACCACAAAGTATCTATGCCCTGATAGGAAACGTCAATATTCGGCTCAAAATATAGCTTAAAATAATTATTAACAAATAAAGCTCAATTACCGGTAAAGCATATTTTATGAACAACTGAAAATTACTAATGATATAAAGATCTGGTTCAAATGGCTCTGAGCACTATGGAACTTTTAAGTCTAAGATCATCAGTCCGCTAGAACTTAGAACTACTTAAACCTAGCAAACCTAAGGACAACACATACATCCATGCCCGAAGCAGGGTTCGAACCTGAGACCGTAGCGGACGCACTGCTCCTGACTGAAGTGCCTAGAACCGCTTGGCCCCAATGGCCGGCATAAAGATCTGGTTTTAACACTGTATGAATGACACGATCTTCAGGTTTGATCTTGCAAAGTTTATATGAAGGTTCCTGTTTGTTCAGATTTGCATTGAAGACGCGACATGTTTCAGCGTCTTTTTGTAGCCATTACGAACCGTGCGGCTCTCTTCCTGGTTGTGATTCAGTGGCAACGGGAAAGCAGAGTTATTGTCTTGAAAGAGAGGACAGAAATACGGACACACAAGAAACACATTAACACATCTGATACGCTGTAGATAAACAAATGGCATGCCGAGAGAGCTACCTGCCATCCATGGACGGTAAAAATAGAGGTACCGCGTGGATTTGCAGGGAATCGCGTACAGTTCTTCCAACAAAATAGTGTGAATCTCAGATAATGGTAATGGATGTGGACAGCGATCACGCCCCCTTCTCCGCATAGTAGATCACAAGTACTCAATAATATTGAGATCTGGTTATATGGAGACCAGGGCGATGCGAAGGCTCATACTTGTGGCCACTAAACCAGCCCTCGAATATACGACCTGTGTGGAAAAGCGGCTGTCTACCTGGAAGATAGCAGCGCCATTTTGGAACACCCGTTGTACTATGAGGTGATCAAGATCAGGAAAAATTGTCACTTAAATGTTGACAGTAATCCCAGCTTGCAGAGACCAAGTGTCTGCCGGAATACCAAGATATTTCTGTCCCAAGCAATCCCGAACCCCTGCCATGTTTCGCTCTTGAGACGTGAACTCGGCCAACTAAATGTCTTTATTCCATTAGCTACATATGATAACATATTTTATGATTTCAGCACCACGTTTCCCTTTTATAGGCATTTGTTACTTGGTTTTGGATCCCAGCTCACTGGGTAACATACGGCTTATAAAGGTCAGATAGTGTTGTTTTAGTGCTTAGAGGGTTCGCCAGTGGGACATTTTGTTCTGCAGTGGCTTCTGCCGCTGTCGTCTTGCTTATTTTATTGCCAATCACCGTTCATCACGCTCATTCAAAACAGTTTTTCGTCCGTTCTGGTGCTTAAAGGATGACATCCTAAGCTTCCCCCGTGTGCGGTATGAATCTTCGATGGGAACCTATTAAATCAACAAACATTTCGGTTACACAATACGAGATGAAAAATTTTCCCACTTTCGAAAGCACTGGGCTTCTACTTAATGCACGCACAATTACACAGCACACTATTCAGACCGCCACTGAGATTTGCAACGCAATGACAACATTGCAAACATGCCGTTCGTGGTCAAATACAACAGTGCAAAATGCCGGTTTGGCTATCCGTGTTTGTGTTGAAGCATGCATTTCTGCCTTTGTTTCAATTTTTGTGCCGCCCATGCTGCTTGAACGTTCTTAGGGTTGCAGAGGTGACAACTAGATGATGCAAATGTTCTGAGGCAAGAAACAGGACTGTTCTCACACGAACCTGCCATTTTCAGAGAGCTAAACCGTTGCTCAAAACCACGTCAGGTGTGCCCATAAACACGATTTGCCATCCAGTGCAGACAAACTTTACATTTTCGATCAGGTGATGGTCACTAGCTATGATACGTGTTATGTGAACAGTTTTAACCGCGATGTCCTCAAGAGTATGGGAGGCTATCGTGTTCGTTTGCATAGAGACTGCCTGCTAAGTCCACATCAGAGGTTTTGGGAGGCAGCGAGAAACTGATGCTTTCATATACTGAGAGACCAGTTTAAATAAATTTTGTAATGACGTCATCATCAGCATCATCATCATTAAAGACTAATTATGCCTTTCAGCGTTCAATCTGGAACATAGTCCCCCATATAAATGTCCTCAATGATCCCCTATTCAGTGCTAACATTGGTGCCTCTTCTGATGTTAAACTGTTGTAACCGCAGAAAAGCCAAGTCTTAATGCAGTTGTTCTCAGACGATACACCAGAAATCATACGGGGAGATAGAGTTAACAGGGGACGCCAGGCGTGTCAGAGGGGTCACAAAAGATAACGACGCAGCCAGATAGCCGAGGCGGCGGTCCAAGCGGCCAAGCAGCTGATCGTGATAAGCAAGGAAGCAGACTCAGCTATTAAGATAAACAGGGCGCTCTGGGCAGGTCCCTTAATAAGCAATAACTTGCAGTATCAACACTCTTGGCTAGAGGGAGAAGTCTGGGAGCGGAGAGAGAAAGAAAGAGGGCCCTAGGTGGGGACCGCACTACGTCATGAGGAGCCAATGAAGGGCTCAGGACGCAGTGAGTGACCATATAGGGAGAGGCCCCTCTACCCCTGCACCCAGCTTCTGAAGAAAAGTACTGAAGTTAATACTAAAACAATCCCTAATAAGGAAAAGTTGCACTCGACGCTATGTCATGCCAAGCGCTGGCGGGGTCGAAGGGGAAGAGCTAACAAAACTCGGAGGCACGCCGCTCCGGGGATCTCTCTCTCTCTCGGGTTTAGGCAGCGACGGTAGTCAGCGTGAGTAGCAGCCGACTTGGGCTGAGGGCGGGCTGCAGGCAGACAGTTGGAGATAGTCGCCGATGAGCGTTTAGGCAGCGTCCGCGGGACTCTGACGTAGGGTGCTAGTGTGGGCAGCAAAGTGCTGGAAAGTTCTATCAGGCAGCCAGAACGGTGGAAGTCAGTCACCGTCTCTGTAATGGGCTTGGCTATTCTGTAGGTACAATCACTACGCAGTTAGGGTGATCTGTATTCTTTATGAATAAATTAGAACTTTTATAAAGTCCATACGAGTTTACTTCTACCAACATCCTAGCCTTGTACCTTCACACCAGGGAATTTAACATCTTAGCCAGATCAAAAGTCTCCCTCTCAATTAGGTCAACCGGCTAATTCCCGTTTAAGAACCATGTCGCTCAATCCCTCGCAAAACCCACGCTTGGGACGCGACATAAATAAAAGTTTTGGTGCCAGGTGTGGGGTACCTCAAAGGCATATAGGCAAAAAGGAGATAGGAGCCAGTAGATTTTGCTACAGCGACTGTGGCAATTAGCAGGAAGTTGTGGCGACTCGCAACTTTCAGCATTAGTAGCCCCACTACGACAGAGTCCAGAGAAGTAGTCCTCGCGGGTGCAGGGCAACGCAGGATAGCGGCAGCACGACGCGGAGCGACGAGGCACAGAGGTGCCTAAGCAGCCAGCGTTCGAGACCGGGGGTCCGGGCCGAGCAGCGGCAGCAGCCGTAGCAGCGGCAGCCGAGGCGAGCGACGGGGTCGGCACAGCCCAGCAGAGCGGCTACCGACGCATCGCGGCAGCGCGGAACAGCGCGGGCATAGAGAGCACAGAGACAGCGCGGAGCAGCGCGGCACAACGCGGGACAACGCGGATCAGCGGAACAGACGGCGCACCACAAGAGAAGCGGTACATATAAAATTATATTAAGAATTTTGTATCTTGTATTGTAAAGTGCTAACATAGTTAAGTTGGTAAGATGGCCCAAACTAACGAAGTTCCGTCAGCCTCCAGTAGCGGTAAGATATCAGTGAAAGAAGCCTTGTGTATAGTTCCAAAAGTGTTCGAAGGAAATAAGAGAGATCTTAGGGAGTTTATTGAAAATGTAGACGCTGCATTTGAACTTGTGAAACCGGAGGAACACGAAACGTTACTGAAGTTTGTTAAAGCCAAAATAACCGGAGAGGCCAGATCGAGGCTGCAAGTAAGGGAACGCACGGGGACATGGCAGGAAGTAAAACATGTTCTAGAGGAAAATTATGCGAGTAAGCGTACCATTGACTACTACGCGTGCAAGATATTTCAATCGAGACAGGGACAAGGAGAGCCAATTGCGACATGGGCAAGCCGAATAGATGAAATGCAAAGGGATTTCTGGGAAGCAGTAAGCAGAGTTACGGCTAGGGAGAACTTAAAGGGCGCAATAGAACTGGTTGATTCACTAGGAAGAGCATGCTTTATACAAGGGTTAAGCAATGATAGAATACAGACGATAGTAAGAAGTAGAGGCGATGAAATCACGCTAGCAGCGGCCGTGGAACTAGCATTGCAAGAAGAAAGTGCAATACTGTCAATGAAAGAGCGGGGACTAGCCCCAAGAGTAACTTTCAACCGGGGAAAGGAAACGGTGAAGAATACCAGAGATATTAGAGATTTGAAATGTTTCAATTGTGGATTGAGAGGGCACATGGCAAGCAAGTGTAGAAAGAATAGGCCAGAGGGAAGAGTACGGATAATGATGGGCAAAGAGTTTACGAATTTTTGTTACGGGTGCGACAAGCCAGGACATACAGACGCGGAATGCCGGGTAAGATTAAGAAAAATTCAGCCGATAGATACAAGAGACTTTAGAGGAAATCATAGGGAAGCTGATGGAGGGTTACGAGAGTGGAGGTGCCCACAATGTAATCTACCAGGGAACTGTGGAGTTCCGTGTACGAGGGTAAAAGACGTTGCTTGTTTCAAGTGTAAGCGGCCGGGACATTACGCGAAAGATTGTCACGCAGGGCCCTGGCACGCATGGAGAAAAGGCAGGGTGCCAGTATCGAGCAAAACCGGTAAAGTGGTGCAGGGAAACTAAGAGGCGGCAAGGCCGCACAGTCGGGCCTTGTTGCGATAGGTAAACCCTCAGTTAGGGTAATCGACTGTGCAACAGAAAATGACGTTTTGGTTTTATACTGCATAGAATTAAAAAGATATTTGAAGTTGCTAATAGACGCTGGAGCACAGTTGTGTCTGCTCAAGAGAACGAGTATTCCGATAAATAGTACACTTGCAATTAATGAAGCGGAAAGGCTTCGGCTAAAAGGTGTAACCAGTGAGGCTGTCAGCACAATAGGTATGGTACAGGTACACTTAAGTGTGGACGGTTCTGAGCAAGTAGGGCAAAAATTTCACTTGTACGGGAGAGGATTAGATATTCCGTACGACGGACTGATAGGCAGAAATTTCTTGACAGAGCATAGAGTTAAGTTAGACTATGCAGGTAAAATAGTGAGACTAAAAGGGCGAGATATACCCTTAGTAGTAGAGGAAGAGCCAAAGGGACATGAGAACGAACAAGATTCAGAAGTAGGCGGGGAAATAGGGCCCCGAGAGGAAAAAATAATGTTATTAAAGGTGGAAGGAAATGTAAAAAGGGGAATCGAAAAGGAAATGATTATTCCTAGGCAGGAGATTGCACAAGGGGTACATGTACCTGAAGCGTTAGTAAAAGTGCGAAATGGGAAATGCATAGTAAGTGCATTAAACTTGTCAGAAGACAGAGTGCAGTTAGGAAACGTCAGGTTAATGACGGAAGAATTAGAAAAAGTAGGGAAAATACGCGAAGTAAAATGTTGTACTAATGTCATAGGAAAGACAGAAAGTCGTACTAGTGTGTTGCGAAGGCAATTAAGAATGGATCATTTGAACGCTGAAGAGAAAAGCGCTCTAGCAGAGGTTTGCGCGGAATATGGAGATGTATTTCATCTACTAGGGGACAACCTGTCCTATACTTCCGCAGTGAAGCACAGAATACCGATTGCACCGGAACACGCGGGAAAGGTAGTAAACGCTAGACCGTACAGGATCCCGGAAGCGCAAAAGGAAGTGCTAAGGGAGCAAATAGAGCAGATGCTAAGAGATGACATAATTGTCGAGAGTATGAGCGCTTGGAACGCACCGTTACTGTTAGTTCCAAAGAAGCTAGACGCTAGTGGCAAACAGAAATGGAGAATCGTAGTGGACTACAGACGATTAAATGATATCACTGTAGGCGATGCATTTCCACTACCGAATATCTCCGAGATACTGGATCAGTTAGGGCAAGCTAAGTACTTCTCGACGCTTGACCTCGCAAGCGGGTACCATCAAATATTGACGGACGAGAAGGACAGAGAGAAAACGGCATTTAGCTCAAACTATCAGCATTACGAATACAAACGAATGCCGATGGGACTGAAGGGAGCCCCAGGATGTTTTCAGAGATTGATGAATACAGTCTTGGCAGGTTTACAAGGAGTGAAATGCTTTGTATATCTAGACGACATAGTATGCTATGGGAAAAACCTGCAGGAGCATAACGAAAAGCTCCGGGAAATATTTGACAGGTTGCGAGAGCACAATTTGAAGCTGCAACCAGACAAGTGTGAATTCCTGAGGAAGGAAGTAATCTTCCTAGGTCATTGCATCACTGACAAAGGAATATCACCAGATATGGCGAAGGTGGAGAAGGTGAAGTTCTTCCCACAGCCAAAGACAACTAAGGAACTAAAAGGGTTTCTCGGATTGATAGGTTACTACCGCCGTTTCATTGCTAACTTCAGCAAGATTGCGAAACCTCTCCATGAGCTCTTAAAAAAGGGAGTGGAGTACCGATGGAGCGAACGTCAGAACAATGCGTTCGAAGAACTAAAAGAGAAATTAATAAACCCTCCGTTACTTCAGTACCCTGACTTTACGAAACCGTTCATCATTACAACGGATGCGAGTAACGCAGCCTTGGGTGCAGTGTTATCGCAAGGTAAGAATATTGGCGAAGACTTGCCCATCGCATATGCATCCAGAGCATTGAACAAAGCCGAACTAAATTATAGCACAACGGAAAAAGAGTTGTTGGCTATAGTTTACGCAGTAAAACAGTTCAGACCATATGTATATGGCAGAAAGTTCACTGTAGTGACAGACCATAAGCCACTAACGTGGATATTTAGTGTCAAAGATCCGAGTTCGAGACTCCTGAAGTGGAGACTGAAACTCGAGGAGTATGATTATGAAGTAATATACAAGCCAGGAAAGTTAAATAGTAATGCGGATGCGCTGAGTAGAATAAGGCATGAAGGGAAGGAAGAGATAGATGCGAAGCAGAAGGTGGAGACAGAGATCTCGGCAGCAAAAGCAAATGGGGAAGAAAGTTCCGTAAACATGCGGCAAGCACAAGTGTCGAGTGAAATAGAACAGGAAACGGATAGTGGTGAGGAAATTAGTCCCGAAGAAAAAGAAAATATACTAAAGGAAATGCATGACAATCCCTTGGGAGGTCACCAAGGAATGCACAGGACACTCGAAAGAATTAAAGCATACAAGCAGTGGCGCGGAATGAAGCGTGACATTGAAAATTACATTAGGAAATGCCCATCGTGTCAAAAGAATAAAAACACGCAAATGAAAACTAGGATGCCCTTAGAAATTACAGACACAGCAGAAACAGTATTCGGAAAGTGTGCGATGGATATAGTGGGTCCACTAGATGTATCTAATACAGGAAAAAGGTACATGTTAACATTCCAAGACGATCTGAGTAAATTTACCTTAGCAATCCCAATTGACAAACAAGATGCCGAAACAGTAGCTGAGGCATTTGTGGAAAACGTAGTATTAAGGTACGGAATCCCATCAGTATTATTAACAGATCAAGGGTCTAACTTTCTGAGTGATGCATTTAAAAGTGTATGTAAATTGTTGAAGGTAAAGCGTATAAATACTACAGCGTACCACCCTGAATCAAATGGTGCACTAGAAAGAAGTCATAGAACTATTGTAGAGTATCTCAGACACTTTGTAACAGGAGATCAAAGTTCTTGGGACAAATGGGTACCGTATGCAATTTTTGTGTTCAACACTACACCACACAGCAGCACAGGATACACACCATTTGAATTACTATACGGAAGAAAGGTTAACATACCAGGAGTACTGCAGCAAGAAACACAGCAGGTAAGTTACAATTATGAAATGTATGTAAATAAACTAAGAGCGAGAATGCAGGAAGCCCACAGAGTGGCCAGAGACTCGATTATAAGAAGTAAGAAAATCAGTAAGGAACAGTATGACATGAAACAAAATCCAAAAAACTTCAAGGTAGGAGATAAAGTATTACTGCACGATGAGTCGGTGAGACGGGGTAGATCTCGGAAATTAGATTCACAATGGAGAGGTCCATTTCAAGTAGTAAAAGTGGAAGGTCCTAACGTAGTAATAAAAGTTAAAAGAAATAAGGAAACAAAAGTACATGCCAACAGGCTGAAACAATTCTTTTAAATTTCAGGTATGGCACTCAAGTGGCAGGTCGTGAAATTCGTCATAGTGATAACAGCATACTACATCACTGCATCAGAGCATGCAACAAATGAGTACCAAGTGACGCCATTTCCGAGTTCATCAGGACTATATTACGATAATAGAGGACAGGTAGAAATATACAGTACCACATGGAGAATAGTCACATACGTAAATCTAGATATAATAACAGAAAGGTTTCAGAATGCAGAGAGGTATGGTAGGGCAGCGGTACAAAGGTGCCGAGAAACACTAACACAACTAAATGTAGGATTAATAGAATGCAGGTTACTAGACCAACAAGTAACCCATCATGTGGAAAAAATCACAGGATTGCAACTTTTAGTACAGCAGCTAACGAAACACGAGACCAGAAGGAAGAGAGGAGTATTCAACTTCGTCGGGCAGGTAAGTAAAATACTGTTCGGGACGTTGGACGAAGCAGATGCAGCATACTATAAGGAAAGAATAGACGCTATGGAGAAAAACTCAGAAGGGTTGTTGAGGCTAACAAAGGAACAGGTGGCAGTGGTAAGAGCCACATTGGCGGGAGTAAACAGGACGGTATATACACTAGAGTCAAATGAGCACGTTCTGAAGACAGGTATGCAAAGACTAGAACGATTCATGAAGGAATACGTGAAGGAAACCGATATAGGGTTTAAACGTGTAGCGTCCTTCGCCACAGTAACAGAGCAAGTATTACAACTATCGGCAGTGTTTGGTCAGATCGAAGAGGAATACGAACAAATGATAAATGCCATCGTAAATGCTCAGAAAGGAATACTACAGCCTCATATAATTAATCCAGTCCAAATTGTAAAATACCTAAGTTTAATACGGGAAGAACTAAAAGATGTAAAGTTTCCTGTTCCTCTTACGGAGTCCTCAGGTTATCTATTGTTAAGAATAATTGATTTAGATGTTTTCATCTCGGGTAGCATACTAGGATATGTAATTAATATTCCATTAATAAATAATAACAATTTCAATTTGTATAGAGTACTCCCACTACCAAAAGAAATTCCAAACATGAAAGGTAAATATGTGTACATACAGCCAGAGAAAGAATTCTTACTAATAGATGAATCCAAAAGGCAGTACGCGAAACTTTCTGCGGAGGAACTAAAATGCAAGGAGCTAAGTAAAAATAGGAGACTGTGCAAACAAGCATTCGCCTTGCTGTCAACATTCGACCACGAAGAGTGCGAAGGCAAATTGTTGCAACCAGTAAGAGAAATTCCGGAAGATTGTGTGCGAAAAATAGTCGCACTGAATCAGAGCCTTTGGACTCATCTAAACAGTAACGAATGGCTATATGTAGCACCGAAGGAAGAAGGCTTAACAGTATTGTGTGGAAGGGAACCACCAAAGGACCTAGTAATAAAAGGGGTAGGAAAAATTAGTTTTTACAGTAAATGTAAGGGGTATGGCACTAGAGTGTTCATACAAACAGATAGAGTGATCCAGAGTAATGTGACGAAGAAAGACATAGTTCCGCAGATCAATCTAGAATTCGATTGTTGCGTGGCAAACAAGGAAAAAAGGAATGTCTCAACGTTAGCATTAGATTTGCCATTGGACCAGGTAATAACACAGTTAGACGACTTGAAAGTCGCAGGAAAAAGACTGGATGATGTCCAGAAGATGGTAGAGAGACAAGAGGAGGAAATGAAGTACTCCAGGTACTTCACACATTACTCCATAACTACGTATGTAGCCATATCAATAGTTATTCTAATCATAATAACATGCTGTTGTAAAAACTGTAAATGTTGTAAAGACTGTTTTAAAAGTATATGGAAATATTTTGAAGACAGTGATTGTTGTGGAAAAGTATGTATAAGAAATACCATAGTGAACCAATACCCAGAGACTAGTTCAGCTAGAAGACACAGTAATAAAGAAACTGAAGAGATAGTAATTTATGAAAGATGTGGAAAAGACCAAGGTGATACGGTCGCTTTCAGAAACAGACGTTAAATAACTGTATTTGAAATGTGTAATTGAAATGTAACTGTATTTGAAATGTGTAATTGAAATGTAACTGTATTTGAAATGTAATTCTAATTGAAATGTGAATGTATGTATCAATGAAAGTGTCTTTTGATTTTAATGCAAATGCTTTTGACATAACTGAATGTTAGGCATGTATAATGTAATTGTATTATTGTGTGTTTAATGAATTTGACTTTACTAAATGAAAATGAAAAATATAACATATCAGATGCTAATGTAATAAACAAATCTGTAAAGCATGTAATGGAAAAAAAATAAAAGAGTCACAATTGACGCTACTCTGAGGAGTAACGCCAATTTCCCTGGCGGGGGAGGTGTTGTAACCGCAGAAAAGCCAAGTCTAAATGCAGTTGTTCTCAGACGATACACCAGAAATCATACGGGGAGATAGAGTTAACAGGGGACGCCAGGCGTGTCAGAGGGGTCACAAGAGTTAACGACGCAGCCAGATAGCCGAGGCGGCGGTCCAAGCGGCCAGGCAGCTGCGCGTGATAAGCAAGGAAGCAGACTCAGCTATTAAGATAAACAGGGCGCTCTGGGCAGGTCCCTTAATAAGCAATAACTTGCAGTATCAACACTCTTGGCTAGAGGGAGAAGTCTGGGAGCGGAGAGAGAAAGAAAGAGGGCCCTAGGTGGGGACCGCACTACGTCATGAGGAGCCAATGAAGGGCTCAGGACGCAGTACGTGACCATATAGGGAGAGGCCCCTCTACCCCTCCACCCAGCTTCTGAAGAAAAGTACTGAAGTTAATACTAAAACAATCCCTAATAAGGAAAAGTTGCACTCGACGCTACGTCATGCCAAGCGCTGGCGGGGTCGAAGGGGAAGAGCTAACAAAACTCGGAGGCACGCCGCTCCGGGGATCTCTCTCTCTCTCGGGTTTAGGCAGCGACGGTAGTCAGCGTGAGTAGCAGCCGACTTGGGCTGAGGGCGGGCTACAGGCAGACAGTTGGAGATAGTCGCCGATGAGCGTTTAGGCAGCGACCGCGGGACTCTGACGTAGGGTGCTAGTGTGGGCAGCAAAGTGCTGGAAAGTTCTATCAGGCAGCCAGAACGGTGGAAGTCAGTCACCGTCTCTGTAATGGGCTTGGCTATTCTGTAGGTACAATCACTACGCAGTTAGGGTGATCTGTATTCTTTATGAATAAATTAGAACTTTTATAACGTCCATACGAGTTTACTTCTACCAACATCCTAGCCTTGTACCTTCACACCAGGGAATTTAACATCTTAGCCAGATCAAAAGTCTCCCTCTCAATTAGGTCAACCGGCTAATTCCCGTTTACGAACCGTGTCGCTCAATCCCTCGCAAAACCCACGCTTGGGACGCGACAAAACCTATTACTTCAAAATCATTCTTAACCGAATCCAAGTACCTTCTCCTTGGTCTACCTCGATTTATCCTACCCTCTACTGATGAAGCCATGAGTCTCTTGGAACCTTGCTTCTCCCATGCGTGTAACATGACCCCGCCATCTAGCCCTGTTCGCCCTGACCGCTACATCTTTAGAGCTCATTCCCAGTTTTTCTTTGATTTCCTCATTGTGGACACCCTCCTGCCATTGTTCCCATCTACTAGTACCTGCAATCATCTTAGCTATTTTCATATCCGTGACCTCAACCTTGTTGATAAGGTAACCTGAATCCACCCAGCTTTCGCTCCCATACAACAAAGTTGGTCGAAAGATTGAACGGTGCACAGATAACTTGGTCTTGGCACTGACTTCCTTCTTGCAGAAGAGAGTAGATCGTAGCTGAGCGCTCACTGCATTAGCTTTGCTACACCTCGCTTCCAGTTCTTTCAGTATGTTGCCATCCTGTGAGAATATGCATCCTAAGTACTTGAAACCGTCTACCTGTTCTAACTTTGTTCCTCTTATTTGGTACTCAATCCGTTTATATCTCTCTCCCACTGACATTACGTTTGTTTTGGAGATTCTAATCTTCATACCATAGTCCTTACATTTCTGATCTAGCTCTGAAATATTACTTTGCAAACTTTCAATAGAATGTGCCATCACAACTAAGTCATCTGCATATGCGAGACTGCTTATTTTATGCTCACCTATCTTAATCTCACCCGGCCAGTCTATTGTTTCCAACATATGATCCATAAATAATATGAACAACAGTGGGGACAGGTTGCAGCCTTGTCTTACCCCTGAAACTACTCTGGACCATGGACTCAATTTACCGTCAACTCTAACTGCTGCCTGACTATCCATGTAAAGACCTTTAATTGCTTGCAAGAGTTTGCCTCCTATTCCATAATTTCTTCCTCCTAGGAACCCGCTCATATGTCTTTTCTAGATCTATAAAACATAGATACAATTACCTGTTCCACTCGTAACACTTCTCCATTATTTGCCGTAAGCTAAAGATCTGGTCCTGACAACCTCTAAGATGCGTAAACTCACACTAATTTTCATCCAATTTGTCCTCAACTAATACTGGCACTTTCCTTTCAACATACCTGAGAAGATTTTACCCACAACGCTGAGCAAAGAGATACCTCTGCAGCTGTTTCAATCTTTTCTGTTTCCATGTTTAAAGATTGGTGTAATTACTGCTTTTTTGTTTATTTTTTTTTTAATTTGGGCCTCCTACCTCCCCTATAGCCCTACCTTGTCCTCTCCAAAAATCCCGCCATCCTCTGGTGTCGACGCAGCACGTAAAACAGCGTGCTGTGAGTAGCAAGACTTATTGACATAAACCGAAATAAAAGCGGAGACAGACTCTGCAATGCCTCCGGCGGCGACGACACTATTCAGAAAACACACCTCCCTCTGCAGGTGTAAAGCAAGTGATGACGTTAGAAACTAAAGAGAAAGGAGTAAATAAAGGCAGAAATGAATGCAAAAGAAAATACATGGACGGCAGCTCACTGAAATGAAAACGGAATTGGCGAGATAGTCCCATCGTCTATAAAATGAACGGAAGAATAAACCTCGAAGACAGATTACGTGTTTTCCAATGGTCCAAGAATATCGCATACAAAGTGTACACATTGTCCATGTTACCAATTTCCATAGTATCAGTATCGTCGAATAATCTAAGCTAACGATGCCCAGAAGGCCAATGTCAAAACCCGGGTATAGGCAAGTCGAGGGTAGTTGGAAAGTCCGAGTGGCAGAAGATTCAGGGCTAAACCCAGGCAATTCCTGTATGAGGTGCCTTAGTCAGCCAGGAACACCCTTTGGTAACCATGAACCATCGCCACCTTTAGGTGCGAAAGTAGTGGTATAGTTCCGGTCAGATTCCACCAGGCGATGCTGGCTCCAAATGTAGTCCATAAAAGAGACAGCATCGGTGAGGCAAAGGTCATATATCGTGAAAATGGTGTGGCCCAAAAGCGACACCATTGCGTTACGTCGTGTATGGTTGTTGGCCTGGATGTCAGGGGTGAGGAACCAGTCGATGGACACACTGGCCGGTGTAGTCCCACCGGTCAGCGCTAATAGCACACGTGCAACGTCCCACACTTCTGTGACGTGGGGGCATAAGAGACGATGCTCCCTGCTGTCGACGTCACCACAACGGCCGCAGCAGCCGAGGGCCGTAGGCGGATGGCCGCCAGGCGATGATTAGTGGGTATTAAATTGTTGACGACGCGATACCATAGCGCTGAAACGGCCGTGCGAAGGGCTGGGTGGTTAATAATGGTCCAAGCTTGGCGCCAGATGACCGACGGTCGGCTGTCCTCCAATTTACGTGGCGAGGGCTGGCCTCGAAGTGCCTGGTAAAGGCGCTTCGACGTGCGCGCCTTGTCAGTGGCCACCGTTAGGACGTAACTCTGATTGAGGTGATAGTCCTTGACCGTCGTCATCCGGAACGGAGTATGTGTCAAACAGACTGGTGCACGCGCCGATGGCGGGCGATAACGGTCGAAAAGCACCGCCGTCGTCCTACCTGGGTCAATCTCGCGCAGAGTGGCGATACGGTGAATCAGGAGGGCCGCACATTTGCGGGGAAAGTCAACGAGCCCAAGGCCACCGTCGACCTTTGGCAGTGTACAAGTCTGCGCATCTACTTTGAAGAGTGCATGCCGCCACAATAGCCAATATACTGTTTGCGAGATGGCCCTGCCGGTTTGCTTCGGTAGTGTAAGTAGTTGTGCGACATACCATGCCCGTGATAGGACGTAAGTATTAATCAGTTGGATACGTTGATGGGGATCGAGTCGTCGATCAGCGTGACTCACGCAAAGGCCTCTGATGTGGGTGAGAATTCGCCGCCACGTGACTGTCAACATGCGCTGTGGACAGGCAGTCACCTCACGGCCCAAGATGCGTTGTTCCCCGACAATCCGGTACCATGGGCGTTCGATGGTCAATGATCGGGGTCCTAGCGGGATGAGCACCGTTTTGTTGGAATCTAACATAGCACCGGATGCTCGTTCATAAACGTTGAGGACACGGCGCACTGAATCGATGTCCCTGGCGTTCGCTACAAACACACCGACATCATCGGCGTATGCCGCACTGCGGAAGGTGACGCCTGGGAAAGCGACACCGTCGACCATCCGTCCGATGTCAGGCAGCATGGGGTCCAGTGCTAAAGCGTACAAATACATCGACAAGGGACACCCTTGGCGAACTGAGCGTCTGACGCGAATTGGTCGCGATCTGCAGCCGTTCACAACGATTGTGGAATTCGCTCCATCCAAGGAATGCCGGATGACTCTTATGAAACGCTCCCCGAAACCCATCCGCGACATAACGGCCAGCAGGTATCGATGGGAGACCCTATCGAAGGCACCGGCGAAATCTAATGAAAGAATTGCAGCCGGAGTTTGAGCGTCGGCGGTGAGTAAGACATCATCACGGTATATCGAAGCGGCGGTAAAGATGGAGCGATTCGAAACGCCACATGATTGAGTGGTACAAAGTATCTTATTCATGACCTGTTTGAGACGTGAAGCAACGCTTCGCGCCACCAACTTATAGTCAGTGTTAAGAACAGTGATGGGGCGTAGGTCTTGAGCCCGACAGTGACCTGTGACCTTCGGAATAAGGGCAATACGCCCAGCTAGAAATTCGGCGGGTAGCTCGCAACCAGCAAAAATTTCCTCGCACATTTGGCAGAAGCGGTCTCCTAACAGAACCCAAAATTGCTGGTGAAACTCATAAGGAAGACCGTCGGGGCCAGGTGATTATAGTCGTGGACAGGCACGGAGGACAGATGTGAGGTCAGCGAGTGTGAGTGGCTCAGTCAAACGGTCGCGGTCTCGACCATCCAATGAAGTCGGGACCCCACCGATGAGCGCTCGTTGGGCGGCGATGTCTACCTCAACATCCTGGAAGAGGTGTGTAAAATGGTCTGTGAGGTGGTTGAGGACTTCACGATGGTCTGTGAGGTGCGCACCATCGGCTACTTTAAGGCGTAGAATGGCGTTCTTCTTGGCATGATACCGTTCAAAGGCGAGGTGATAGATGGATGGCCTCTCGCCCGCAATCAGGGATGCGGAACGACACCTCCCCACCATCCCCTCTGCCTTCTCCCGAGAGAAGCGAAGGATTGTCTCTTTAATTTTGTTGAGGCGCATGCGTAGCTGGTCATACCTGTCAGCAGGAAGGGTTAGTGCATCATTGATAGAAGTCTAGTGTGCTACGCTTCCAGTGTGCGACCTCGCGACTGTGCTGCTGGATAACACGTCGCAGTCGCGGCTTCGCACAGCGGAGCCACCAAAGTACAGTGGTAGAGTACTTCGATGCAGTAGCGATGCAATCCCGCCATGTTTTCGTGACAAGAGTGCGAAGTTCACTCGTTGGAAGATGTGTATTCATCTTCCAATAGGTGCCCCAAGGAACCGGGGTTGGACCCATGATAAGCAAAGAGCAAGAGTATGCACAGTGGTCACTAAAGGCCATAGGAATGACTTGGACGGCACAAAGGGCAGAGATCAAATCAGCAGAGACATAAACACGATCAATACGGCTTGCCCCAGTGGGGTAGATGTGAGTAAAGTGTGTGTAGGCGGGATGAAAGTGGCTCCATGTATCATTAAGGTCAGCCGCCCGAAGGAGGAAAGAGAGAGCTTCACACCTCATAGGCGTCGGTACCTGATCAGCATCGGATACCACACAGTTGAAATCTCCGCCAAACACGATAAGACGACGAGCTGTCAAGAAAGGGGTGATATCTGACGTAAAAAGGGACGTTCTGGCATGGCTGTGATTAGCTCCTGAAGGAGCGTAGACGTTAATAAAAAGGACATCCCGAATGATGCATGCAAGAACGCGACCATTGGGTAGTTTTGTAACATCGGATGGAGTTAACTCCGATCGGTAGAGCAAAGCAGTGCCCCGCTTGGCGTCCGGGTCGATGTTATATAGCGCCTCATAACCAACCAGGTCAGAGAAAAAGAGGGCACAAACCTCCTGGAGAAAAACCACATCAAATGCACCAAGGCGCAAAAAGTACTTTAGGGAGCGTAATTTTACTGGCTTGGAGATGGAGTTGATATTGACCGTTAAAAGGGAGAGGGCTCCCGGCTGACGGTCAATTGCAGGCATAAGAAAGCAACAGAGAGAAAGTAGCGTCAGAATAGGTCATGGTCGTAGGTAAGCAGGTGTGTATATATCGAAACTGTAACCCTGCGACATGACCCCCGATGTTAAAGACAAATACCAGACAGCTCATGTGCGAACGAGCCCACTCAATCACGCATTTCGTCTTCTTCATCGTCAGCCCAGTTCAGCACTCCCCCGCCATCGACGGGATAGTCCGAATGGGGTGACGCAGACGGCTCGATCGCAGCGGAATGTGAGAGGGTGCGAGTGCGCTGCGGCGGCTGTTCGCTACCCTGTTCGTTTTTACGCTTTGCGGGGACTGCTCCCCGATCTCGTGATGAAGTAATAAGCGCCTCTAATTGGCGAGCAGTTTTCCGCATACCATCAGAGCGGTCAGCGGAAACAGAGCGTGTAACTGAAGAGGCCTGAGATTCAGCCTCACTGCTGCTCTCGGGAGGGGGACATATGGCGCCCTCCTCCTCCGCCTGCTGTTCTTGGCTCGCCTTCTTGCGCCTGTGACGACGCCGGGGGGACTTGGCGTCCGCACGGTCATCTGCCAGTGGGGGTGGCGGAGGAAGAACAACCTCCCTCCGTTCCTCAGTGTCTATACCACCGGCCATAGTAGGTGCACTAGGCGCCGCCGGCGGTACCGCCACTGCGGGCGTCGGGTCCGAAGTAATCTCAAGAGGGCTGTCAACGGGGGCAGTAGGTGCCGTATTCACCACTCCTGACGGACCCGCAGTCGATTCGTCAGTTCTGTCAGCGGTCCGGTGGGCAGCACGCGCCGCTATCTCGCTGAGAAGAGGTACAAGGGTGTCTCCTCCAGGGCGTTCCCGCGGCAGCTGCACAGGGCGCCTGCACGGGCATTCCACGCGCACGTGCTCCGTAGACTGACAGGGGGAGCATGTCTGTGGTTGCCCTATATAGGTAACCTGTGCCCTTGTACTGGCGATGTTTAAGTAGGACGGTATGTGCTGGCGGAGGTCCATGCGAACACTTCGGACTCTGCTGTTGCCCTGGGAACGGTAGGCACTGCCCCACTTTCCATTCGTGATGCTAAGCACCTTGCCGTACCGCGACAGGACACGGCCGATTACTTCATTCGGACACTCAGGGGGTTCGTTAAACACCCGCACAGTCCGTATCCCAAAGCCAGATGGCACTACATGCACTGTTCCGACTGTTCCATCGAAGTAGCGGAACGGGCGTTCGCCCGCTAGTGCCGGCCATACTTTCCGTATTTCTCTTGGTCGAGGAATTTCACGAATAACGAGAATAGTACAAAATCCAGTTGGAAGGTGTCGACGTCATTTTCCGGTACTTTCAGATCACCAAATATCCATTCCTGTATTTCGAAGGCCGTAGGCCGTCTCGCTGTTCTGTCGAATACGCATCGAATACTATTTCGTCCAGTCTGATGGAACCTGTCCACTGTATTTGATGAGTTCCGACTTAATTTCATCCACCCCAGCCGCTTTATTGCACTGCAATCTATTGACCATTTTCTACACTTCCTCAAATGTGATCCTATTTCCATCATCTTTTCTGTCCCATTGTACATCGAAATCTGAAACATTACTGATCGTATTGTCTCCTGCATTGAGCAACTCTTCAAAATATTCCCTCCATCCGCCCAACGCATCAACAGCATTCACCAGCGGTTTTCCTGACCTGTCCAAAATACTTGTCATTTCCTTCTTACCTCCCTTTCGAAGACTGCTAATTACACTCCAGAATGGTTTTCCAGCAGCTTGACCCAAGGTCTCCAACCTGTTTCCAAAGTCTTCCCAAGATTTCTTCTTGGATGCTGTAATTATCTGTTTGGCTTAGTTTCTTTCTTCAACATAACTTTCTCTGTCTACCTGAGTTCTAGTATGTAGCCATTTTTGATATGCCGTCTTTTTCCTTTTACAGGTTGCCTTGACTGTGTCATTCCACCAAGCTGTTTGCTTCATCCTACCTTTACACACTACTTCTCCAATACATTCTTTGGCCACTTCTATTACAGTGTTCCTGTACCTTGCCCATTCCTTTTCCAGTGGCTGCGATTGACTACATTTAACTAACTGGTACGTTTCTGAGATCGCTGTTATGTACTTGTCTGATTTCCTTATCCTGAAGTTTCTCCACTCTTATCCTCCTACACATCCACCTGACCTCCTGCACTTTCGGCCTCACAATACCAATTTCACTGCAGATTAAATAGTGATCAGTGTCATCAAAGAATCCCCTGAATACACGTGTGTCCCTCACAGTCTTCCTGAGTTCCTGATCTGTTATTATGTAGTCAATGACAGATCTGGTTCCCCTGCTTTCGCTCCCTTCTCCGATACTTCCAGCGTGTTTTTCACCTTTAGTTCACAGACGCTTGAGTCAGTCACGACCTTGGACACCTGTAAACATGTCTTCCCCCGCGAAATCCAGCTTTTGTCCCTCTTCCGGCCAGCAAGTAAACGGAGCGCGCTCGGTCCTACAGGCGGCCACAATGAGACGGACCGGTTCAGGCGGCGGGCTCTTTGTGGCCCACGCGAACGCGCAGTCGCTAACGGCTCACTTCGACGAGTTCTGTGACCTGTTCTGCCAATCGCTGTTCCACATTATCCTCGTCTCTGAAACTTGGTTGAAACCAAACATTTCTTCCGACGCTATCCGAATCGCTGGTTACTCTCTCCTAAGGGCAGATCGTGAAACACGACGCGGGGGTGGTGTGGGTGCCTATGTTCGCTCTGATCTGACACCTACTGTACTATGCACATCGGATGCAAAGGGCGAAGGAGAAGCAGAGTTCTTGTTTTTCGAAATAAATACATCAAATCAGAAACTGCTAATTGGAGTAATCTATAAACCTCCAAACGTCGGTGCCATGTCCTCCTTTCAGTCTGCCCTGTCCTCACTCGTGACACAGTATGAACACATAATCATTATGGGCGACACAAACATCGACTTACAGTTAAAATCTCCCTCTGCCGAAAAACTAAGGCGACTGTTCCACTCCAATGATATGAGTTTAACACCGCTGGACCCAACTCACCACACGTCACACAGCCACACACTCATAGATATAATAGCAACAAAGCGACCAGATAAAATAATCCGCGCCAATCAGACATCCGCTCCGGGACTCTCTGCTCATGACGTGATATTCTTAAATTACTCAGTGCATACTACCAAAGAAAAATCTCACCTGGTAACCTACAGAAACTTAAAAAATGTTAACCATGACGCTCTTCAAAAGGATTGCTCAGACATCCCTTGGCATGATATAAGCAATGAACCGACTTTAGACGGAAAAATTCGGCAATTATGTAGCAAAATTATTGCACTGTATGATAAACATGCTCCTCAACGCACTGTCAAGGTAAAGAGAGCTCCTGCTCCATGGCTCACCACTGCATTACGCCAGTTAATGAATAAACGTGATGCTGCACACAGGGCCTTCAAGCGTAACCCAACTCCCGAGGCGTACGAAGCTTATAGGAAACTCCGAAACAGAACGAAGCAAAGCGTGAGAAATGCCAAAATCAGACATGCCCGCTCTGTCGTATGCGGCATATCAAAACCTGCTGCACTGTGGAAAAAGCTGCGCAGTTTCGGTATAGGGAAGCGAAGATATGACGCTGTTTATCAAGCGTCTGCAGAAGAATTAAACGATTTCTTCTCAACAGCTGTAATCTGCCACGCAGCGACAAATTACCAGCCCCAAGATATCAATCTCTTGAGAGACAAGTTTTTCCTAAAACATGTCACTACCGGCACAGTACACAAGGCAATTATGAGAATCTCTTCCGAGGCAGTAGGAAATGATGGAGTGAGCATTGGCATGATTAAAAAAGTCGTAGCCACTATTATTCCAATTATCACAGACATCTTCAACCTGTCTCTTGTCAGTAGTATATATCCTACTGAGTGGAAGCAAAGTTTAATCCAGCCTATACCCAAGACTGACAACCCTAAGTCGCCAGGTGACTACAGGCCGATCAGCATACTACCTGCAATATCTAAAGCCCTAGAATACATCGTCCATGAACAGCTGACGGATTACCTCAAAACTCATAACATCCATGACGAATATCAGTCAGGCTTTCGAAAGCACCATAGTACAGCAACTGCATTAATCAAAGTAACTGATGACATTAAACATGCTATGGACAGACGTGAAGCTACTATCCTAACACTGCTTGACTTTAGCAAGGCTTTTGACACAGTTGACTTCGATATATTACTAATTAAAATGAAACAGCTGAATTTCTCAATCAGCGCAATACACTGGTTCGACAGCTACCTCAAAAACAGAAGTCAACAAGTTGTTTGTGGGTCGGAAAAGTCATCATGGAAAAGCGTGCACTCTGGAGTTCCCCAAGGCTCCGTCCTTGGTCCACTACTCTTCTCACTGTATATTAATGATACACTCCTGGAAATTGAAATAAGAACACCGTGAATTCATTGTCCCAGGAAGGGGAAACTTTATTGACGCATTCCTGGGGTCAGATACATCACATGATCACACTGACAGAACCACAGGCACATAGACACAGGCAACAGAGCATGCACAATGTCGGCACTAGTACAGTATATATCCACGTTTCGCAGCAATGCAGGCTGCTATTCTCCCATGGAGACGATGGTAGAGATGCTGGATGTAGTCCTGTGGAACGGTTTGCCATGCCATTTCCACCTGCCGCCTCAGTTGGACCAGCATTCGTGCTGGACGTGCAGACCGCGTGGGACGACGCTTCATCCAGTCACAAACATGCTCAATGGGGGACAGATCCGGAGATCTTGTTGGCCAGGGTAGTTGACTTACACCTTCTAGAGCACGTTGGGTGGCACGGGATACATGCGGACGTGCATTGTCCTGTTGGAACAGCAAGTTCCCTTGCCGGTCTAGGAATGGTAGAACGATGGGTTCGATGACGGTTTGGATGTACCGTGCACTATTCAGTGTCCCCTCGACTATCACCAGAGGTGTACGGCCAGTGTAGGAGATCGCTCCCCACACCATGCTGCCGGGTGTTGGCCCTGTGTGCCTCAGTCGTATGCAGTCCTGATTGTGGCGCTCACCTGCACGGCACCAAACACGCATACGACCATCATTGGCACCAAGACAGAAGCGACTCTCGTCGCTGAAGACGACACGTCTCCATTCGTCCCTTCATTCACGCCTGTCGCGACACCACTGTAGGCGGGCTGCACGATGTTGGGGCGTGATCGGAAGACGGCCTAACGGTGTGCGGGACCGTAGCCCAGCTTCATGGAGACGGTTGCGAATGGTCCTCGCCGATACCCCAGGAGCAACAGTGTCCCTAATTTGCTGGGAAGTGGCGGTGCGGTCCCCTACGGCACTGCGTAGGATCCTACGGTCTTGGCGTGCATCCGTGAGTCGCTGCGGTCCGGTCCCAGGTCGACGGGCACGTGCACCTTCCGCCGACCACTGGCGACAACATCGATGTACTGTGGAGACCTCACGCCCCACGTGTTGAGCAATTCGGCGGTACGTCCACCCGGCCTCCCGCATGCCCACTATACGCCCTCGCTCAAAGTCCGTCAGCTCCACATACGGTTCACGTCCACGCTGTCGCGGCATGCTACCAGTGTTAAAGACCGCGATGGAGCTCCGTATGCCACGGCAAACTGGCTGACACTGACGGCGGCGGTGCCCAAATGCTGCGCAGCTAGCGCCATTCGACGGCCAACACCGCGGTTCCTGGTGTGTCCGCTGTGCCGTGCGTGTGATCGTTGCTTGTACAGCCCTCTCGCAGTGTCCGGAGCAAGTATGGTGGGTCTGACACACCGGTGTCAATGTGTTCTTTTTTCCATTTCCAGGAGTGTATTTCTTCAGTGATTCACTCCTGCAGCTACCATCTATATGCTGACGACATCCAACTGTACATAAGTGCAAGCCCCAAAAACATTGCTGGCGCAGTAGCGAGTATGAACGCAGATCTTTGCTCTGTTTCTCGATGGGCACAGAACCTAGGTCTGAAACTAAACCCCAAGAAATCCCAGGTCACACTTATATCTCATCCAAAGTTAATCAGCCGGTACTTTCGCGAAACGGTCCCTAAAATACTCCTCAATGGTACCCAACTACCATACCAAAAAACAGTAAAAGACCTTGGAATAATCTTGGATGAACACCTAAACTGGGAAGAACAAACAGTCACAGCTTGCCGGAAATCGCTCTCCTCCCTACATGCAATTCAAAAATTTGGAAAAATATTTCCAACCCATGTTAAACAGAAATTAGTCCAAACACTAGTCTTGCCTAATCTTTACTACTGCGATGTAGTTCAACACGGCACGAATAGTGAAAATTCTAGATGCCTCGAGCTAGTGATGAATGCTTGCGTCAGATACGTGTGCAATATTCGGTTGTATGATCATATCAGTCCTTCATACTCCCAGCTAGGTTGGATACGCCCACATAAGGCACGCGATCTCCACACGATGTGCTTACTTCATCGATTTCTTAGCCACTGGTGCCCTCAATACTTATCTTCTCACACTAAACATCTATCATCATTCCACAATCGCAATACCAGATCGGATACGTCTATCACCTTGGCTGTACCTTTACATAACACAAAATCTTTCTCCGTGTCATTCTCCATCTGAGCCATACGACTATGGAACGCACTCCCCTGTGATCTGCGTCTTATCCAGAACTACTCAACATTCAAGAGGGAACTCAAAACTTACATATTAGGGACGGTATAGCCACCATTGTTGTGCCCCTAACATCTCTTTCTTTCTTCTCTCCATCACAGCTTCGAATTTTACCATTCTTTTTCTCTTCCTCAAACCTATCTACCTCTTATATATCTCTTTCACCCCATTCTATCGTCTTATGTCTCTGCTCGATGAGAATAACTCACAATCTGCAAGAATATAACGAGAAAATTCCCAACTAACTGACATTCACAAAAGAAATGTATGTTTACTTTCATATACTTAGTCACTATTATTATTATTATTATTACTATTATCATTATTATTATCATTATTATCGTTGATTGTTATAATTATTTTTATTGTTATAACTATCATTGTACTACTGTTATAATCTCAAATTTTTTTCGTTTGACATCAGTACTGCATAATACGTTAAATGTTCTTAATGTTATTTAGTAACTGTAACTCGTTCAATCTGAGTATGCCTGGTTAGGTGTAAGAGAGGGCCTGAAGGCCCTAATCTTGCCAGGTAAAATAAATGCATAAATAAATAAATTACTAAGCCCATACTGGCACAGAAATCCAAGAGTTGTTTCCCGTTCCTGTTGGCCTCTATATCTTCTCCAAATTTACCCATAACCTTTTCATACCCTTCTGTTCGATTTCCAATCCTGGCATTAAAATCACCCATGAGCAGAATACTGTCCTTGTCCTTTCCTCTAACAACTACATCACTGAGTGCCTCATAAAAACTATTTATCTTATCTCGATCTGTCCTTCACAATGCGAATATACTGACACAATCTTAATTTTCTTGCTAGACACTTTCAAATCTATCCACATCAGCCGTTCGTTTACATACCTTATTGCAACTATGCTGGGTTCCATTTCTTTCCCGATGAAAAGCCCTACACCCCATTGTGCTATTCCTGCTTTGACTCCTGATAGGTAGACATTATATTCTCCCACTTCCTCTTCTTTATCACTCCTTACCCGAATGTCACTGTCAGCTAAAACGTCCAACCCCATCTTACTTGCAGCCTCTGCCAGCTCTACCGTCTTTCTATAGTAGCCCCCATTGATATTAATAGCTCCCCATCTCATTACCATTCGTTTGCCGAGTCGTATCTTAGGAGTCCCTGGATTGTCAGTTAGAGGTGGGACTCCATCACCTCCAAAGGTCCGAGGCATTTTGCTCTGATTGTTGCTAGCCTTACTTGCCCCGGGTCCCATTGAGTTTTACCCGTAACGGTTGAGGGACTAACCGGTGGATTTGGTAGACTTTGCCGTATGAGCACAAAGGTGACCACGACTCAGAATATGTCCGAGATGCCCAGCCTTATTCCAAAGTAACAGGAATCCTGACTGTCGGGACCACTTACTTGGCCACTCATACGTTGCCCGTGGTTCATGAACTAGGACATGACTACAGGAACCCACACCATGTTATTACGTTTGTTTAACAAATAAAAGGATACAACGCAAATCCGGAGAAATTTTATGGGTAAGCGCTCACACTGAAAATGTTCAACACATAAACCTGCTGATTAATCTGTTTTCTGTCGATTGTCATTGCCCCTCCTTGCCCAATTGTCAATACGCTTACAGTAAATGGACCAGAGTATAATATCATGATTGCGCAGGGTAAGAAAATGAGAACGGGGAAAATACAGTTCTGGAAAACGGATTCTACTTCGAACAAATATCGATCGCTATGCAGGCTTCATCGGTGGTGTAGAACAAGTAATTTCCGCACTCACTGGCGACAACGTGGAAGAGACGCTTTGGGAAATGTGCTCCACGCTCACTAGAGCTAAACACCACGAAAGGGGATGAGCTGGCATTCGATAACTACGGAGCGATCCCGAATTAGTCTGTCTACCTGAGGGCAAAGGAAATTCCACTGTACCATAACCGCTGACACAGTACACTCGAATAATATATTACCTACTCGAGGATTTGGCACACACAAAAATTGAAGTCAGACGACACCAATGGAATGAAGAAGACTTGAGCTTCTCTGACAGGGCCTGCCAAAAGAAATCATCCAGGAGTTTCGACCACTAGCTCCTACACCACCAAGGCTCTACGGCTTACCAAGGTTCAGAAACAGGTCGTCCATCTATGTCCTGTTATAAGCAAAACAGGCACAGAAACGTACCAGCTGGCCAAACATCTAACGACAGTATTAACGATCCTACATCGCTAATTGTCAGCACTGCATCAGTAGCTCTGCACGTTTCATTCAACAGGAGCAAAAGCTGCGCCTCCGTGACCAGGACCTTATACTGAGCTTTGATGTGGTACCTCTCTTCACCAGGATGCTGCTTGTTGATTCCATCAAATTAATGAAGGAGAAATTCAACGACATAATGACTAACATCTTCGAATTTGTCCTCCCATAAACATTCTCTCTCTTCAGTGGTCACTATTACGAAAAAATGTGGAGAACACAGCTGCACTGAAGTCTATACGTTTGTCGTTTGCCACTTGGGAGCGAAAGACTTCAGGATTTTCTCAAACATTTGATCTTTCAGCACTCCTGTGTAAAATTCACCATGGAGGTGGAAGAGAACGGCGAACTCCTCTCTGTAAACGTCTTAGCCAAGCACAAAGCAAACGCCACTACAGTACATAGCGTATTCAATAAAGCCGCTCACACTGATTTGGATCTCCACGCAGCCAGCTGCTATCATACTTCATTGCATGAAGGTATTCTACGCACACAGGAGAAATTCAATGAGTACCTTAGAAGAATATTAACGAAAAAACACTCAGAAGACTTGACAACATTCTGGTCGTATGTAAAGACTGCTGGTGGCACAAAAGTTATTGATAGGCACTGAGGGACGAGGCAACGACTGATAATACGTTTAGGAGACTATAAGCAGAAATGCTTAACACATTTTTCAAACTGCCCTGTAAAGACGAGTCAATGGCGTCGAGAAACAGTTCAGATCGTTAAAGTCAGAAAAAAAGGCAGAAACGGAGCCACATGACAGGATCAAAGCACAGGTCAGAGTCCTCCAGAAGAAGGGAAGCCCATGTGAACCACAAAGCCACTGTCCAATATCCTTCAACGCCTCCCATTGTTATGCAGACTTAGAAAATATTATGAGGTGAAATTTTAAAAGCTACCGAGAACAGATTGGCCTTCTTCATGCCAACCAGCACTGATTAGGTAACCAGCGATCACGTCAAACCACACTCGTCCTTATGCGAAGCACTGGAAGTCATGGAAGCATGCATTTAATCATATGAAGTATTTCGTAGCATTCGAAAGGCATTTGAATCAGTACAACACGTACGTATCTCTCCTCTAGAGATCGTGAAGACACAGTTAATTTAAACTCTTCGCGCACGGAGGCGTTTCATCAATCTTCTTGCGTCCCAAACGAAATAGAACAGGAAAACGCCCCAAAACTTGATACTTTGAAAAGACCCTCTTCCATGCAGATCACAGTAAGTTTGTAGTTTATAGATACATATGTCGATGGAGATGTATAGGTGGCGTGCGTTGTTCAAAAACTTCACTCCAGTGGCGATCTGTCTCTTTCTGCTGGTATTTGTTAGCTACAGTCCTTTGTCGTTCAATAAACTCGTAGCAAGGATTTATTTGTAGATGACACGCCTATCTGCAAAGGAAACAAGGAGAATTCACATTTGAAATACGGACAGACGTATTTGGATTCAATAGTTATTCCACAAATCCAAAATAACTTACTGCTTTAGGTCGAGAACCAGTAGAGTATACGAGACTGTAGCGATACTTTCTGAACCCCTGGCGTTCCCTCCCTTCAGATCGCGTCCGAGTTGGGTTGTTTGCGGGAGAAGCCAAACAGCGAGGCCATCGGTCTCACCGGGTTAGGGTAGGACGGGAAAGGAAATCGGCCGTGTCCTTTCAATAGAGCCATCCCAGCATTTGCTTGCAGCGATTTTGGGAAATCACGGAAAACCTAAATCGGGATGGCCGGACGCGGGATTTTACGGCCGTCCTCCCGAACACGAGTCCAGTGTGCTAACCTATGCGCCACCTACCGCTGTCACAGACTGCCTCTTGATCATCATCGCTTTCTTCTTCTCATTATACATAGACTTCGATTGTCAGTAAATGTAAGAGATCGTGTCTTCATGACGTCACTGTCAACAATGAATTCCGACAGCAAACCCACCGAACCGTTGCGTAGCATCAGTCTCATTGACAAACCTTCCGAAGAAAGAGTCGATTTCGAAGAGCGCTTTCTAGGAAGTATGTTTCGCATCCTTCGGGCTGTGAGGAAGAAGTTGAGAAGAAGTGAGGACGTAGGTGAACACTGACTTTTAAATTATTCTGCAGTCATAGGCATGGGATCAGGCTCTGGAAGACAAATATTTTACCTATTGTCTACGTATCAGTAGGTCGGATTATTCCTCAATTCCCGTCTTGTACACTATACTCTACACTTTTGATTAACTTCTGTACTTGCTGCGCCGCTGCATTGCGTTGCTCATAGTCCAGGAAATTAGCCTGCAACAAGGAGCACAACCCACTGCACATGTGGAAAACCACTTGTCCTCACACCGTGAGCAGGTTTCATATGTAGTTTGCTAATTAGTTTCATTTAAGCGGGAAATGTGATTATCACTATTACTATACTTATCGATTCTCCAACAACCTTTAAAATATTTGCTGACTAATTTATTTGGCACCGTAGAAAGCGTTTAAGACAAATAATTAAATGTAGAATGCCTGCTGTATATCATGTAGTGTATTATTAACATATTTCGTAACTCCAGACTCTCAATAATTGTTGGTTTGATACAAGTATTTGTTTTTCTTTAACGATACATCAGGTTTTTGGTCAGTTTACTTGGCGTTTCAATCTAAAATACAGCATCACTTAATTTGTTTATTTATGGTACGATCTGGTGTGTGTCCCATACGGTGTCATGTATGGTATGAGAGTAAACTGTTTGTTTAGACCAAACCTTCTTGTCAGTAATCAAAATTTCATTTGACTATTTTCGTGTCAGGAAACACTGTTGCTACTAAAGACTGTTTGTTTTACGTTTCCAGATGTTTTCGCGAGTGAAGTCGCTGTTCTGCTCACCAGCTGCCAGCCAGGGCTGTCCCAGGCTGGTCGACGAGCCGCCAACACCTGCGCCTCTACGCCGCCTTCGGCCGCCTCGACCGAAGCCGAGTGAGAGGAAGGTGGAGTCCACCACCACCGACTGCGAAGAGGCCGCCACTGATAAACCACAGCTTCAGGCAATCCATGTAAGCAGCAGAGCTTCTTTGCACAACATTCATGAATAGTAACTGTCAGAGTGTTCCAAGACTAAAGACAGAAATGAATTCCAAAACAGATCTGCAGACACGTTTACTGACATAAATTTTTCTTTTCACAGTTTGGTCCGAGACCGAGAATTGTGCATTTTGACTTGTCTGACGTTGAAGATGAAGAGGAGGAAGTCTCCGGCTCCTACTATCCTCCTGGAGTTCCAGTTCCACCCAGTCGGCTGCAGATCTTTGCCAACAGACCGCGCCGGAGGAAGATTATCCGAGAGCCACCGTCGCAGGAAGTGCAGACTGCGATGGCACATCTAAGAGCTGACATCCAAGCAATGGTACGTTAAGCATTTAGCTGTTAAAAACACTGCATTACGTTAGAAACACAAAAGTAGATTTCTTATAATCGCTTGAAATAAATGTAAATGTAGGATTCATTTTAATCTACACATACATCCAACTGTTTAGACTACTTTCAATTGATGCTGAGGGGTGACAAGGGATTGTGAAGCCAAACCCGGTATATTGTTTGAGGAAATGTGGAAACGATATTTTGCAAAACTTACGTTAATTGCGTTGGAACGAATGCTTATGGAGTCGTGATAAGATCAATACGAAGATTCAGTTAACTGGCTTTACGAATTGTACCTCTGTAGTTTTCATTACTTGCTGAAGTCATAGTGATGTCACCGTTAGAGATATTTTGTAGCCTGTAATAGCTGAAATGCTAAATATAGTGCTGCTAAAGGAAGCAGCTTAATAAAAAGAATTCTTTCTGTCATTTTCAGGAGAACCCGGCACCTACAACATGGATTGGGCTTCTAGTGCAGACTCTAGTGGACCTGTACCGAAACAAGAGAGATTACCGCCGGAACCACGGGTTGGCAGAGAGACCAGGGTTCATCATCCGAATGGAGGGAAGATTCGCACCTGTTCGTGAGGCAGTGAGAAGATTTCTGCACCTGAAGAAGAGTGTGGACAAGAGACAGCTGCCGACGGGCATAGATTTCACTCTGCGTGATTACTTTCTTCAGTGTGAACACCCTGACCCTAATTATCCACAGATTATCCCATTAACACCACAGCTACTTGAAACCGCGCTGTGATATGATTGTTGGAAGCCAGTCTGGTTTGGCTTGAAATAAAACACCTTAAAACCTGTTTAGTTGTGTTTTTATTGCATAGTTAATATTCAAATACATTCTACACACAATGTACTAGTGTGAATGTGGAATAGTTCAGCACTGTGAAGATTGAAGTAACCTGAATTGTTGGAAATAAATCAAATTTAACTGGCAGTAGCATAAGCTGAATTAGAGAAGTTGGCGCTGAAGATGACGTCACTAAGGTTGTGAATGGGGCAGATCAGTTTACTGTGTTCAAACTCTCAATCCGGTGAACGCGTTAAGAAGTGGAACAGACTCCTATGTAGACCGCCTCCAGACAACCCAAAGGAGTCAGATACAGTGAGACAAGTAAGGAAAAGTACAAGTCATGGTTAATGATAGTAGACTGAAAGCAATACTGAGAGGTTACATGTGTTAGGCAGTTTTCATGATATGAAATGTCTCAATTAACGCAGAACATAATGGGTATTCAACGTCTCAGTATGGAATGGTTTTAACTGAAACTTGGGACTCACCATTATACCACGCGATATGAGGTGTGTGGCGAAGGATATTCATAAATAAGAATACGTACTTATCATTAAGGTACAGGAAGTTTTTTAGATGATAACCTTAATAATGCAATTTAGGGTGATACAGGAACATCGCTGAGAATGCTTCTTTCACTAAGGTGAAGATTACGCCATTCCTTGAGTAGTGCAACAGGACTTGGATCCTCGAGATTCGTTCAACCAGCTGTTCCGGTCATGTATGTCCGTGACTGTTGCATCGTACGGCGCATTGTCGCACAACATGCGACATGGCCTACATCTGGATATTTTCTTCAAGACATTATTTGCATTACTAATTTCCAGAGGTAGTCTGCGAGGCAGAACTGTGTCAGCTAATCCCTATATTCTCGAATAATTTGAGTAAATGGCAAATATTTCTGAGCAACAGAGCTACCATCTGATTATACACGCATTTGCAGGAGTTAAGTGTAAAGCTAAAATAAGTTGACTGGATACCACAAATAATAAAACATCATGGTACGTTATGCTACATACGAAATGTCTATTTAAGATGAACAACTCGTATCAGGAAAGGAAACTATAAAATAAAAAATATATGTTCTGGGCATGCTTGACTAGGACAATACCAGACCCCTTCATAGTTACGGAAATCGAAGAGATCTATGTCGATACAAGTTAATATCAAATTGACTACACATCACATGGGGAAGTGTAGATGGAATAAGGTGCCAAGCCAGATGTAAAGGAGTAACATATTAAACGGCTTTTCGGCTGCTGTACTTCAGTGACAGATCTGGGAACACAGAACGAAATGATTTTGTCAGGGTAGATGCTCCAGCAGAGAAATTCTTTACATTTCATTTAATTATTACAAAGTACAAAATACAGATTGTGGTAATAACTGCGAATTCGGTAAAATATCTGGGGACCTCGGTATTTATTTGACGAGGGACAGTGAAAGATTGAGGGCACCTGCTGACACTGGCGACCGGTTTCAGTATGTTCCAAAATGAAACACTCCTAGGAATACTAGAAGTACACAGTCGTCGATAACTAGTTTCTAAACTCAGCTGTTTTTCATCGAAAACACTCGAGTCCGGCAATAATTGATTGGTCTGCCCATGAATGGCAAATGAGAGCAAAAAAAAAAAAAAAAAAAATTCACATCAGTCACATTTGTTTAAGGAAGACAAATTCCAATACAGTTTTGTTTTACTAGAGCTCAGAGTTGACCATACTGGAATTCAAGAGAATTTTCTGCTACAAAGTGCCACAAATGAAAATGCGGCTGGCACAACAAAGATGGAACTATACTACAAATAATCCTTCACGTTTCTCAATATATTCTGGACGGCAAAAATCACACAAGAAATACAAAATTTCAGAAAGGAAGCAAAGTCCAATACGAGAATTATTAGACACCGAATGAATAAACTTGTTACGGCAGATGACATTCACCTCTAAAAACACAGCAATGCTGATTCAGGTTATATTAAATTCAATTTATTTACCATTATTCCTAAGTCTTCCTAACAGTCCCAAGAAACCGTAATAGAGAAAACCATTTACGGAAGCAGGACCATTATTTTACTTAAACAGAAAATCAGTCAATACTAACAAAAAAAACTTTTGTTACTCACCCAGTAAGTCTTCTGATTATAATCGCATTTCAAATAAAGAACGAAAATTATGTATTTACTTCAACATGCCACCTTATCTCTAAGACGCCATTACTGTCTTATTCTTCCCTGTTTACTTTGTGTTCTGAGTGTTTAAGATGCCTCCGATAATCGTTAGTCCCGCCGACTGTGAATTCGATCATTTATCGTGAGATCTGTACAGTTTACGGAGAAAACATGAGTGATGGGGTGATAAGAAAGAGGGTGAGAGCATTTAAAGATGACCGCACAAATGTGCATGATGAAATTCTTAGTGGGCGTCCTTCGATCGTTAATGAAAGTTTGGTGCAGGAAGTGAACAATAAGATCAGAGAAAACAGGCGCTTTACGATTTCCTCCTTGCGGGATGGCTTTCCTAATGTTTCTCGTAGTGTTCTTTATGGAACTGTGTCCGAGCACTTGAATTAACGATAATTGTGCGCATGTTGGGTACCGAAAATGTTGACGGATAAGCACAAAAGCAAACGTGTAGACAGTGCATTGACTTCCCTTGAGCAGCACCACAACGACGGCGACGATTTCGTAAGTCAAATTGTTACGGGCGATGAAACGTGGGTCGCCTACGTCACACCAGAATGAAAGCAACAGTCCATGGAATGGCGGCATTCAGATTCACCTAGACAAGTGAATCTTAAGCAAACAATTTCTGTCCGGATAATTATGTTCTCAGTTTTTTGGGACGGAAAAGGAGTACTGCTTGCGGACTATTAGACTAAAAATCTCATCACATCTTATCGATGGGAAACTCTGCTTTTGAAGAAACACCTGCGCGGTCAGCGTCTTCAAGGCAATGACGAAGTCAAAATGGTTCAAATGGCTCTGAGCACTATGGGACTTAGCTTTTGTTCTGAGGTCATCAGTCCGCTAGAACTTAAACCTAACTAACCTAAGGACATCACACACATCCATGCCGGTGGCAGCATCGAACCTGCGACCGTAGCGGTCGCGTGGTTGCGGACTGTTGCGCCACTCCCGCCGGCTGACGAAGTCAGAACAGTGGTGATGTAGGTATTAACAAGTCAGGCGGCAGACTTCTATGAGAAAAGTATTCAAAAACGTGAACAACATTATGACAAGTGCCTCAATACTGACGGAAATGATGTAGAACAGTAGATTAAAGTACAGGCTTTCATTTAAAAATAAAGTTATTGAGATATCTTAGCACGTCGTGTTTTAAATTTCAAAACAATACTTACTTAGTAAACACGCATCTCCCTAATTGTAAGCCTTCGATCAGAGCGCGTAAGTCGCGAACTTTCACAACATTTTCTTTTTTTTTTTTAGGTGAAATGATGTCTCAATCGTGGTTCATCTTCAAATGTTTCTCAGCCATTTTTAAATCTGTTGAAACAGACAAAAACTTTTGACTGGCTCACTCAATTACCACCAAAAGCTGTTTTTTATAGTTTGTGAGTCTGAAAAGCTGATGTCCCAGTTTTAGGACAAAATGTCACGCAAACTCGTTGCTCCGTTTTTACGTCCATTTTCACGCATTCAGGATCCGCCAACAAGCCATAACAGAGCCGCACTCAACCAGCTGCCACAACGTACTGAATAAAGGAAACCCATTTTCCTGTCAGAGGGCTTTCAAGGACTAGGCAGTGATTCACTCACCACCGTCCATGTACCTACTACCCTCCAAACCTGTAGTCAGTAGCGGATCCATTCTTAAAACTTTCCAATCACACGTGGCCTGCTTATAACAACTTTTAACTTCACACTTGTGGTTTCATGTAGTTCGTGTCGTTGCGTCTTGTATACATAAGCAATAATGGATTCACGAAATGTATGTCTTTGAAAGATGTAGAGTTAATATTTCGCTGTCCACTAACTATAAGCCTGCTCTTCGGGTACTTCTTGGTAAACTTGTGTCATCAGAATGTGTCACATTTTTTGAAATATCGTTCATTTCCCTTGAAAATTGATTTATGGTCAAGATCAGGAGAAGTTAAGCAATATATATTGAGTCGTACCAAATGTAATATTTCTCAACTCTGAAATTCGCTTTATAGCTGTCATATCATTTGATATTCTGAAATTATCTTAATGTAATTAACATGTGACACCATCTGTACAAGTAGAATGACACCATCATAATGATCCTAGTAGCATGCCTTCATCTACACAATCAAAGGCTTTAGCAAGCTTACAGAAAGTGTTAAAATGGTAAGTTTCTGTTTGTTTGACGGTACTAAGACAGCATTTTTGATAAGAAAAAACTGCTTCTCTTGTTGAGAAGCCCATCTCAACTGTTGTTAACAGATTACTTTCAGAAAGGGTATATGGACATGAACCTGAAACCATGGTGCAGTCTTCGCATTGGAGACTACAGGTTCACCACTACCGAAAAAGCACGGCAAAGTTGGACGGAGGTGAAGATGATGATAACGATTTTCTTCGATTCTACTGATATTGTGCATCGTGAGTTTACCCGGGGAGGACAGAGAATTAACCAGGGTCCTTGAGGTTTGCGCGAAGAGGTGCGGAAGAACAAAAGGCCTGCATCGGGGAAAGACTTGAGTTGGATGCTGCACCATGACTATGCTTAGGCTCATTGTGCCTTCTCCACTGTTGGATTTCTGACCAAATTCAAAATTCCTGTGCTTCCACAACCGCCATATTCCCGTGTTCGGTCCCTGCAGACTTCTGTCTGTTTCCTATACTGAAATTTTCACTTAAAGGGAAGCAGTTTGACTCTATTGTTGACATACAGGCAATTACGGAGAGTGTCGTTAACATACTTTAGTAAAAAATTTCCAGGAATGTTTGCAGAAGTGTAAACACCGTTGGAGTCGGTGTGTTCAATAAGAATGGGGTTATTTTCAAGGGGATGCATCACAGTAGCATGTATGTAGCACCACTGTACAATTACAAGTCCATTCTTAAAACTTTCCAATCACAACTCGTATATTCTCGTTTGGTATTTGACATATAGTAGCACAGGTTTCTTGAGAATGCAGAGACGGATGCCAGAATCGATGGTCCATGAGCCTTTGAAAACCGATACAATAGTAACTGTAACATAATTCTGTGTGACAGAGAAAACGGAATTAATTGTGATGTACATATAAATTTCGAGCAAATCGTGCAAATATTTGCAGCTGTTTCAGTTTAACGAGCGCGCGCCGTGGAACACGACAAAATGCGAGACAGACATTTAACTAGTGGCATTCTCAACGACAGCAATTATGTTGCTACCGTGAGTATTGCACCCTATATCAAAATGAAATATTTCTTGCGTAGGATGTGAAAGACGAGAGAAAATCCTACGTGGAAAATTGCCAAAATGAGATGTAAGCCTTCTCAAAAAATTAGCCAAAAAGCATGTTATGAACACTTACTTGGAAAAACAAAAATTAATCTTGAGCACCACTATTATTAGTCTACATCAACCAGGGGTGCGGTGTATTGATACTGACACAGCATAGTACAAATAGTGATGATACAAAAAGGAAACCTCCTGTTTACACTTCAGTGACAAATATTATACAATACCTACTAATATTGTGTCGGACCTCCTTTTGCCCGACGTAATGCAGTAGCTCGATGTGGAATAGACTCAACAGTTCTCTGGAAGTCCCATGCAAAAATATTTATCCATGTTGCATCTATAGCGGTCCATAACTGACTAACTCTTTCCGGTGCTGGATTATGTTCGTGATTTGGCCTCTCGATGACGGCCCATAAATATTCGATGGGACTGATGCCGTCAGATCTGGGAGGCCAAATCGTTCACTCGATTTGTCCAGCATGTTCATCAAAACAATCGTGAAGAATTGTGGCCGGTGAAATGGCGCATTGACCTGTATAAAATTCCAACTTTCTTTGGGAACATTTAATTTCGTGAATGGCAGCACATGGTCTCCAAGGAGACGAACGTAAATATTTCATACATGAATATATGAAGATGATATCTGTTCATTCGGACGTGTCTTCATATAGATAAGGCTTTCCGGCCAATAATCCTCGTCGCCGCGGATGCACTCAGATTGCTCAAAGACTTACGAGAATCGGTAGATTGGCTGCCGCGAGTAATGAGTATAGTGGGTACGGCCACTACAAACGTAGTGTGTGGACAGTAAGATGGCAGTGTGGGTGTCGTGGGGGGCGTCCCAGACGTAAGTCCCCGCAGTCGCACTATCCTCTGTGTCCTCGATGGCTCAGTCCTACAGAGCGTCTGCCACGTCAGCGACAGATTTCGGGTTCGAGTGACGGTCTCGGCACACATTTTCTACAGTCCGCGTTGATATTTATCAACGCCTGTAAGCAGCTAATGGTCGGGATTTCACTGTAATTTCATCCGAAAATATTTCAAGTCAATATTCGCTTTAATTGGATTAGAATCCCCAGTGCACTCGGTGTAGTGCAACCCATACCATTCTGAAGCCAACACCAGCTGTAACAGTTACTTGCTGACAATCTAGGTCTACGGCTTCGTGGGGTCGGCACCACAATCGACCCTAATATCAACACTTACCAGCTGACCACTCCACAAGTTTCTAGTTGTCTAGGATCCAACCAAAATTGTAACGACCCTAGGAGAGGTAGCGGAGGAGCTGCTAGCAAAGGCAGTAGCGTCCCTCTCTGCTGCCATAGCCTATTAGCGCCACTTTTCACCGCACTGTCGTAACGGAAACTTGCGTGATACTTCCGGCCCACAGTGATTGCTGCGGGGAACTAATTTTTTTGACATTGCATATGATATCACACTTCGAGATCTCAAGAACACATGGTCTGTTACTTTGTAACCTCCTCCTCACTTATCGACCTTAATGGCAATGAAAAATTAAACCGCATATACCTAATGGAAATTTGGTTACATCTAAATGAAAGGAAAAATGCAAATGAAACTGGTGGAAATTAATTTTAAAAAGGGGTAAAATTAATAAAGAAAGTAAATGTGCGGCTGTTACGTTAACAATTAACTAACGGTAATTAGATATTTGAGATTTGGGGAAATTATGGTCGCCAGTCCTATGGACAATTACTATAGTAACTGAAAAAGAAAGGTTATTACACATATAATTAGCACTAGAATCGTTGCAACTGAAGGTTGACACATGTAGTGTGAAAACTGAAAGTTGGTCAGAAGTAATAAATTTCGCTACAATCTGACTGAATTTAGCAAATGAATTAATAAAACCAGAAAACTGAAAGTTAATTTAGTGACTGAAATTAATAGTGAGCTTTGTTTCTGAAGCACATCGAAATTCAGTAAAATACTGTTAGTCTTGGGCTACCTCAACAAATATTTCAAAAGCTACTTGAATCTACGCAATTTAGAAATAAGAGATTTAACTTTGAACTTAAATTAAATGATTCTGAACAATTAACAATAGTAAAATTTAGTACGTACCAAGTTGAGCTGCAGTCACAGATAAGCTAAAATACGGTAACGAAACTCGTACTGTTAATTTGTGCTTGTGCAATCTAAATATTGTAGTCAGCTATGAATATCTTAACTGAGCTTTGAAATTAAAGCACTGAAATCGAACGATATTACTTTAATGCTGGCGTTTGAATTTCAACGACACTCGGGTTCATTCTGGAAAAGGAAGGGACCCTGCTTGGTAATGCAATGGGGACAATGAGCAACAAAGGTTCATGCTACGTTGCTGTAATTTAGCGAGAAAAATTTAACAGTTTGAAATGCTGAGGTCTGCCATACAGTTCTAAAACTTTACGCGCTTTTAGTCTTCGTTGTTGGTTGATTGAAGGTTTGAAGTTGTCGATCGAGGAGGCGGCGACAGTCACTCACCGACGGCCGTCGCCGTTGCAGAAGCCTTCTTCTCGACACGGTCTCCAGCCGAAACGGGCTCTTGATGTGCGCCAGCTAATGCTTCCCGTCCGCGACACCGTGTCAGAAACTATCATAGCAAGTCGAGCGCAATTACATGCTGCCAAAACGCGAAAGCGTGGCGCCTCGCGGCAGCCGCACGCCAACACACCTTGTAAGTGAGCTGTTTAGGTTTCTTATATTGGTAACGCCACGTAGCGCTCTGTATGAAAATCACTGGCTGTGTTGTGTGCAGTCTGTGGCTGGTTGGCATTGTTGTGATACTCGCCATTGTAGCGTTGTGCAGATGGATGTGAACAGCGCGTAGCGTTGCGCAGTTGGAGGTGAGCCGCCTGCAGTGGTGAATGTGGGGAGAGAGATGGCGGAGTTTTGAAATTTGTAAGACTGGATGTCATGAACTGCTATATACATTATGACTTTTGAACACTATTGAGGTAAATACATTGTTTGTTCTCTATCAAAATCTGTCATTTGCTAAGTATGCCTATCAGTAGTTAGTGCCTTCCGTAGTTTGAATCTTTTAGTTAGCTGGCAGTAGTGGCTCTCGCTGTATTGCAGTAGTTCGAGTAACGAAGATTTTTGTGAGGTAAGTGATTTGTGAAACGTATAGGTTAATGTTAGTCAGGACTATTCTCTTGTAGGGATTACTGAAAGTCACATTGTGTTGCGCTAAAAAAATATTGTGTGTCTGTTTAAGCACAGTCTTGTATAATTTTTCTAAGGGGACGTTTCATATGTCGACCCTTAGCCGAGGATACCTCAATGGAGTCTTCTGAATTTTTCTTATACTTTGTGGAATTAGTGTAGCTTTTGTTTATTGCTAGCGCGTAATTATAGAGAGAGTTTCCTTTGTAGTTGTAGTTTTTCATTGTTGTACAGTAAAACAGTTGTGGCATGCACGTAGATTTGCACCAAGTATTTAGCAGCTCCGCTTGCAATTAACTAGATATTATTTTCAATGCTATGTTAATGTGTTTTTTTTATTTTGCTCTTCAAATTGTGCTTTTCTGTGTTGTGTGAAATATTGTGACAATAATGGCGTGTGAAAAACGTAATACTAAGCTTCAAAGTAAACTGAGAAATGACAGTGAAGACGAAAGCAGTGTGTTAGCGCCGCCGAGTAATGAATTAACTAATGTTCAAAGTAGTAATTTGGTAATTGTGCATAGGGAAATGGAGTGGGCTGCAAATGATGGTGTAGGCAGTGAAACAATTAGTGCACAGTGAAGCATTATCGATCGATCGGTCGGCAACAGCTCGCCTCAGGAATCCGAAATCACAGAACACAATATTGTAAATACTGTAGATTCAGGTTTTGGGTCCTCACCGTTTTCTCAAATGAGTCAAGACACATTTTCTGCTTGTCAAAATGTGAATGTTGCTGGTGAAAATGCACTGCCAAAAATCATAGAGAAACAGATTCCAGACACTAATACATTATTATTTGCAATTAATGCAACAAATGGAACAAAATCAGAGACAAACAGCAAAAGCTTCAAAAGTTAGACACAATGGAACAAAAGCTTCAAAAGTTAGACTCGGTGGAACATACGCCTGAACAAACACGTGAAGATTTAACTACTGAGTTACATAAAATCGAATCGAAATGTCAAAAAGTCTGTAATGACGTAAAAACACAAATTTGTGAGCATTTCCAAACTATTTTTTCGCGGCATGAAAATGCATTACAGAATCACGAAGCCGCCATAAAAAACTGCAAACTATTGTTCATGAAAATCATGAGACCTTGCAAGCTAAAATTGACTCAGTTGGATCTACCGATTCGGTTACGCAACTTGTAAAAAGTTAGGAAAACTTAACGGACACAGTAGATACTCTGAAAATTGGTTCAGAAAGACACATGGAGGAAATCAGTTCATTATGAGAGAAAGTAGTTGAACTTTCGGATCAGCTAAATAATTTATCTACTATGGTAGATGATAATCTGAATGACACAAAACCGGTAGTCTTTAATGACACGGAAGAGTTCGAACAAATTAGGAAATTCAAACAAAATCAGAATCAAATTAATACGCAACACCAAAGAGAAATCCGGGAAGTACAAGAACAGCTGACACAGGTAATACAAGAATTATGTATTTCAGAGGACACTAGCGCTCCAATACGGGAAGAGGGACATAGAAATACGGAACAGCCACAAAATAATAACATAGGGCACTTCGGAAATTATGAAAGAAATTGGCAAAGTACACCGAATTTTGAGATGGAACCGCCGAAACGACGTAACAATGACCGACATGCGACTCGCCGACATGATGATTTTGACTATAAGCTGTCCATTACTACACGTAAATTGAAAACATTTAAGAATTCTGGCCACGACATTCATCCACAAGCATGGCTCCATCAATTCTCTCATTGTTTTCCTCACAACCGGTCATTAGAGCACAGATTAGAATTTATGTGTGGCTACTTAGAGAATGAACCAGCTGTAAGAATGCGATCGGTCATTCACGATTGCCACAGTGAAAGAGAATTTTACCATGCCTTCTTCTCAGCATATTGGTCTCAAGCCACACAAGAACGAGTAAAACATAGCATCATAATGATGAAACATTTCGAACAATCTGAATTTTCCAGTCTCATGAAATATTTTGAGGACATGTTGCATAAGAATCAGTACCTGTCAAACCCATACAGCCTGTCAGAACTCACCCGCATTTGCTTAGTCAAATTACCTAAACATTTACGACATATTATTTTGGCAGGACGTTGCAAAGACAGCATTGAAGCTTTTCAGGGACTCTCACAAGAATTAAAAATTGACACTGACAATCGCAGAACGCGAAAACAGAAACACAACAGTTACAGGTCACACCTGTCACAATTCCGCGATGACAGAAGTAATGCACCACATGGCTATTCGTACAACGTAAATCATGACCAAAACAGACACCACCCGTATGACAACCGTTGGCAGAGTAGTAATAATTACAGGGAAAGATCACCTCTCTGTGGTAGTGACTATCACAGAGACAATCAGAGAAACAGACAATATGGGAACCAAAATAAATATTATCAAGGGAGACAGAAAAACTTTAGACGCAACGGACCAGCGCGCAGTTACGATTCAGAGAGAAATTCTTCACCACGTGACCGACAAGAAAGTAACTATGGAATTTACCGACATGACGACAGACGATATGATCGTAACGACAGAGCTGAATTGCATCAGAACTGGCGGGATTCAAACAGAGCAGGGCCTTCTCGACAAGGTGAATTTGTAGAAGTTAGGTCTCCAAATCCCAATAACGACGCGCGCCAACAAAGAGACAATAGGCAATGACTCATACCGCTGGCAGCTACAAAACGTACGTATAAAACTGACGACGTAGGTGCCGTAGGTACTAATTACGTAAAAATGGAAGATATTAGGGACATCTTACTCCAGGAACACGACGTAAAACATAACAACATTGCAAATCCTGTGATTCTCATTACAGTAAATGACGTAAAATTTACGGCAGTACTTGACTCCGGCAGTCCCATTTCAGTAATTAGTGAAACAGCCTTTAGCAAATGCAACAAATCGAACGATTGCCCCACACTTCCGTTACGTAAGATTAAACTACAAGGTGGAGTCATTGGAAAAATTGTAGATGTACGCCAACAAACCAACTTAGAATTCTTTAGTCAAAGCCACAGCTTCTCTATGAACTATCTCATTGAAACTTCCTGGCAGATTAAAACTGTGTGCCCGACCGAGACTCGAACTCGGGACCTTTGCCTTTCGCGGGCAAGTGCTCTACCATCTGAGCTATCGAAGCACGACTCACGCCCGGTACTCACAGCTTTACTTCTGCCAGTACCTCGTCTCCTACCTTCCAAACTTTACAGAAGCTCTTCTGCGAAACTTGCAGAACTAGCACTCCTGAAAGAAAGGATATTGCGGAGACATGGCTTAGCCACAGCCTGGGGGATGTTTCCAGAATGAGATTTTCACTCTGCAGCGGAGTGTGCGCTGATATGAAACTTCCTGGCAGATTAAAACTGTGTGCCCGACCGAGACTCGAAATCGGGACCTTTGCCTTTCGCGGGCAAGTGCTCTACCATCTGAGCTATCGAAGCACGACTCACGCCCGGTACTCACAGCTTTACTTCTGCCAGTACCTCGTCTCCTACCTTCCAAACTTTACAGAAGCTCTTCTGCGAAACTTGCAGAACTAGCACTCCTGAAAGAAAGGATATTGCGGAGACATGGCTTAGCCACAGCCTGGGGGATGTTTCCAGAACGAGATTTTCACTCTGCAGCGGAGTGTGCGCTGATATGAAACTTCCTGGCAGATTAAAACTGTGTGCCCGACCGGTCGGGCACACAGTTTTAATCTGCCAGGAAGTTTCATATCAGCGCACACTCCGCTGCAGAGTGAAAATCTCATTCTGGAACTATCTCATTGTTCCATCGTTGTTGACGGAAATTATATTGGGAGTAGACTTTTTGAATGAATACAAAGCAATCTTAAACTTTCACGATGCTGAAATAAGTTTAGAGAAAGAAGGTAAGTCAATAGCTTTTAAATTTGAAGATTGGCTCTCAAACCATGACGAGGAAATTAATCGGCTTTCCTTTCTGTTAGACAACAGTTCGGAAATTTCTACCGAGCTAGACACTAACAATCACTTTGCAGGTACTGACAGGGATGATATCGACGGCATATTTGATACCAATGAGTTAATTCAGAATAAAATTCAAACAATTGAGAATTGTAGTGACACTGATAGGCAGGACCTTTTTGAGATTTTACAAGCACATTCCACAGTTTTTACTCACAAAACAGGAACAATTAAAGGATTTCAATACCAATTTCGAGTTCGTGAGCATACTAAATTTTGTGTTAGACCATACGTAATTCCAGCACATTATAGGGACCGTGTTAGAACAGAAATACAATCTATGCTTGACGAGGGCATTATTGAGCCTGCAGTAAGCTCATACAACAATCCATTACATGTTGTTGAGAAGAAAAATGGATCGATCAGGCTTGTCTCAGATTCGAGACAAATCAATACTATCATCATTCCTGAAACAGACAGGCCGCAAACATTGGAAGAACTTCTTAAAAATTTTAATGGTGTAAAAGTGTTGTCTTCCATTGATCTCAGATCCAGCTTTTATCAGATCGAACTTCATCCAGAATGTAGAAAATACACAGCTTTTCTTTGTTTCGGCGTTTGTTATCAATTTCGGAAACTTCCTTTTGGTTTGAACATTTCTTCGGCAGCATTCATTCACGGGCTAAATTCCATGTTACCTGATTTCTTAAAACGTCACATCACCTTATATGTGGATGATATTCTAATGGCAGAAGCCTCATGGGAACAACATACTCGCATCCTTAACAGTTCGTTACGTATTTTTGCAGAATCTGGAATTACAGTTAACTTGGAAAAGTCTGAATTCGGTAGGTCAAAGGTGAGGTTTTTGGGACATATTATTTCTTCTGAAGGCATTCAGGCGGATCATGAAAAGTTAGAAGCAATCAGAGCCATTCCAGTTCCATCCACAAAAAGACAAGTCCGCAGTTTTCTAGGTCTCGTCAATTTTTACCGTCGTTTTCTGAATATGCAAATTCTAGTCACATCAAAACTTTGTTCTCTCACTGGAAAAAATACTATTTGGAACTGGGACGAACAAGCACAGTTGTAATTCAATTCTTTGAAAGAATCGCTACTTAACGCGCCAATACTAGCTCATCCAGATCTCTCACAAGATTTTTGCCTTAGCACAGATTCTTCTAAAGTCGGTCTTGGTGCCCATTTATTTCAAGAAGCCGTAGAAAATGACACTACTGTTCAGAAAACCATTGCTTTTGCTAGCCGAGTGCTAAAAAATCTGAAAAAAATTATTCCGTTACTGAATTAGAAGCTTTAGCTATCGTCTGGGCATGTAACAAATTCCGTTTCTTTCTTTCTGGTAAGCACGTAAAAGTATACAGTGATCATCGTGTATTACAATGTCTTATGTCTTCAAAATTAAATCATGACAGGTTAAAACGTTGGGCATTGCTTCTGCAAGATTTCCACTTCACAATAGTCTACATTCCCGGCAAGGAGAACATTGTTGCGGACGCACTGTCACGCGCACCGGCTGGGCTTGAGAAAAGTAACACAGAAAGCAACCTCGAGAAAAATTTCAGTATTCTTTACATTCAGAAAGCCGCGTTTGAAAACTTCATCACCACATCTTTAAAGGACATTGCTCATGAACAAGATAAAGATCCGATTTGGAAATACTTCAAAAGTAAATGGCATGAAAAGACACACACACAGATTCGGCATTATTATCTGGTTAGAAACAACATACTCTTCAAACGCTGCACTGTTGATGACAAGCTATGGGTACTTCGCATTCCAGACGATTTTGTTAATAAGCTCATTTGGTACATTCATTTCAGCTACGCACGTTTTGGTCCTCGAAAATGTTATCATATTCTTCGAACGACTTGTTATTTTAACAATATGGAAAAGAGAATTCGAAGAGTCTTGTCTATTTGTAAACTTTGTCAAAAGGCGAAACCATCTACTATGTCACATCGTGCTCCATTGTTTCCTATCACTCATTCTAAATTAAAAGAATTTGCTGCTGTTGATCTCTTGCCCCCCCCCCCCCCCATGGACCTTGCCGTTGGTGGGGAGGCTTGCGTGCCTCAACGATACAGATAGCCGTACCGTAGGTGCAACCACAATGGAGGGGTATCTGTTGAGAGGCCAGACAAACGTGTGGTTCCTGAAGAGGGGCAGCAGCCTTTGCAGTAGTTGCAGGGGCAACAGTCTGGATGATTGACTGATCTGGCCTTGTAACATTAACCAAAACGGCCTTACTGTTGAGGTACTGCGAACAGCTGAAGGCAAGGGGAAACTACAGCGGTAATTTTTCCCAAGGGCATGCAGCTTTACTGTATGGTTAAATGATGATGGCGTTCTCTTGGGTAAAATATTCCGGAGGTAAAATAGTCCCCCATTCGGATCTCCGGGCGGGGACTAATCAAGAGGACGTCACTATCAGGAGAAAGAAAAGTGGCATTCTACGGATCGGAGCGTGGAATGTCGGATCCTTTAATCGGGCAGGTAGGTTAGAAAATTTAAAAAGGGAAATGGATAGGTTAAAGTTAGATATAGTGGGAATCAGTGAAGTTCGGTGGCAGGACGAACAAGACTTTTGGTCAGGTGAATGTAGGGTTATAAATACAAAATCAAATAGGGGTAATGTAGGTGTAGGTTTAATAATGAATAGGAAAATAGGAATGCGGGTACGCTACTACAAACAGCATAGTGAACGCATTATTGTGGCCAAGATAGATACGAAGCCCACGCCTACTACAGTAGTACAAGTTTATATGCCAACTAGCTCTGCAGATGACGAAGAAATTGAAGAAATATATGATGAAATCAAAGAAATTCTTCAGATAGTGAAGGGAGACCAAAAATTTAATAGTCATTTGTGACTGGAATTCGGTAGTAGGAAAAGGGAGAGAAGGAAACGTAGTAGGTGAATATGGATTGGGGCTAAGAAATGATAGAGGAAGCCGCATGGTAGGATTCTGCATAGAGCATAACTTAATCATAGCTAACACTTGGTTCAAGAATCATAAAAGAAGATTGTATACATGGAAGAATCCTGGAGATACTAAAAGGTATCAGATAGATTATATAATCGTAAGACAGAGATTTAGGAACCAAGTTTAAGTTGTAGGACATTTCCAGGGGCAGATGTGGACTCTGACCACAATCTATTGGATATGAACTGTAGATTAAAAAATTGTAAAAAGGTGGGAATTTAAGGAGATGGGACCTGGATAAACTGAATAAACCATATGTTGTACATAGTTTCAGGGAGAGGGTAAGGGAACAATTGACAGGAATTGGGGAAAAAAATACAGTAGAAGACGAATGGGTACCTCTGAGGGATGAAGTAGTGAAGGCAGCAGAGGATCAAGTAGGTAAAAAGACGAGGGCTAGTAGAAATCCTTGGGTAACAGTTGAAATATTGAATTTAATTGATGAAAGGAGAAAATATAAAAATGCAGTAAATGAAGCAGGCAAAAGGGAATACAACCGTCTCAAAAATGAGATCGACAGGAAGTGCAAAATGGCTAAGCAGGTATGGCTAGAGGACAAATGAAAGGATGTAGAGGCTTATCTCACTAGTGGTAAGTTAGATACAGCCTACAGGAAAATTAAAGAGACCTTTGGAGAAAAGAAAGCCACTTGTATGAATATCAAGAGCTCAGATGGAAACCCAGTTCTAAGCAAAGAGGGGAAAGCAGAAAGGTGGAAGGAGTCTATAGAGGGTCTATACAAAGGCGATGTACTTGAGGACAATATTATGGAAATGGAAGAGGATGTAGATGAAGATGAAATGGGAGATACCATACTGCGTGAAGAGATTGGTAGAGCACTGAAAGACCTGAGTCGAAACAAGGCCCGGGGAGTAGACAACATTCCATTAGAACTACTGATGGCGTTGGGAGAGCCAGTCGTGACAAAACTCTACCATCTGGTGAGCAAGATGTACGAGACAGGCGAAATACCCTCAGACTTCAAGAAGAATGTAATAATTCCAATCCCAAAGAAAGCAGGTGTCGACAAATGCGAAAATTACCGAACTATCAGTTTAATAAGTCACAGCTGCAAAATATTAACACGAATTATTTACAGACGAATGGAAAAACTGGTAGAAGCCGACCTTGGGGAAGATCAGTTTGGATTCCGTAGAAATGTTGGAACACGTGAGGCAATACTGACCTTACGACGTATCTTAGAAGAAAGATTAAGGAAGGACAAACCTATGTTTCTGGCATTTGTAGACTTAGGGAAAGCTTTTGACAATGTTGACTGGAATACTCTCTTTCAAATTCTAAAGGTGGCAGGGGTAAAATACAGGGAGCGAAAGGCTATTTACAATTTGTACAGAAACCAGATGGCAGTTATAAGAGTCGAGGGACATGAAAGGGAAGCAGTGGTTGGGAAGGGAGTTGTACCCTATCCCCGATGTTATTCAATCTGTATATTGAGCAAGCAGTAAAGGAAACAAAAGAAAATTTGGAGTAGGTATTAAAATCCAGGGAGAAGAAATAAAAACTTTGAGGTTCGCCGAGACATTGTTATTCCGTCAGAGACAGCAAAGGACTTGGAAGAGCAGTTGAATGGAATGGACAGTGTCTTGAAAGGAGGATATAAGATGAACATCAACAAAAGCAAAACGAGGATAATGGAATGTAGTCGAATTAAGTCGGGTGATGCTGAGGGAATTAGATTAGGAAATGAGACACTTAAAGTAGTAAAGGAGTTTTGCAATTTGGGGAGCAAAATAACTTATGATGGTCGAAGAAGAGAGGATATAAAATGTAGACTGGCAATGGCAATGGAAGCGTTTCTGAAGAAGAGAAATTTGTTAACATCGAGTATAGATTTAAGTGTCACGAAGTCGTTTCTGAAAGTATTTGTATGGATTGTACCCATGTATGGAAGCGAATCATGGACAATAAATAGTTTGGACAAGAAGAGAATAGAAGCTTTGAAAATGTGGTGCTACAGGAGAATGTTAAAGATTAGGTGGGTAGATCACATAACTAATGATGAGGTATTGAATATAATTGGGGAGAAGAGAAGTTTGTGGCACAACTTGACTAGAGGAAGGGATCGGTTGGTAGGACATGTCCTTAGGCATCAAGGGATCACAAATTTAGCATTGGAGGGCAGCGTGGAGGGTAAAAATCGTAGAGGGAGACCAAGAGATGAATACACTAAACATATTCAGAAGGATGTAGGTTGCAGTAGGTACTGGAAGATGAAGGAGCTTGCACAGGATAGATCAGCATGGAGAGCTGCATCAAACCAGTCTCAGGACTGAAGACCACAACAACAACAACAACGATCTCTTGGGACCCCTTGTCAGAACATCGAATGGATTTTCGTACTTTATAGTCGCTGTTGCACTTACTTCAAAATTTGTTTCTTTCACTCCGTTACGTAAAGCCACTGGACGGTCTGTATCTAACGCCTTTGTTAAAAATTTCTTACGTGAAGTTGGACACGTTAGTAAAGTCATTTCAGACAACGGACCGCAATTCAGATCTGGTGTTTGGTCACGCATGCTTCGGAACCATAAAATCAAACCTGTTTTTATTTCATTGTACTCACCACATTGTAACCCGTCTGAACGGATTATGAAAGAAATCAGTAAGCTTTGCAGACTTTATTGTCACAGAAAGCATCAGAATTGGGACAGATATTTACACTTCTTTCAAAACGTGCTGAATGAAATGTTTCATAACTCCACTGCTTTACCACCTATTCTTGTACTGAAGAATGAAAAACCACCGAACAGAATAAGAGAGTTGTACCTTTTCCGAATACACGTAAACTTCGACACAAAGACATAATTGATTTGGCTATTGAAAATATGAATTCTGCAGCAGACAAAAGGAGAAGACTACACGGTAAAGCAAATGGAAAAGAATTATATATTGGTCAGAAAGTTCTCATTAAAGCTCATTCATTGTCACATAAGAAGAAACACTTGAGTCACAAATTCTTTCTGATTTACAATGGACCTTACAGAATCCGACGTATACCACATGATAATTGCGTTGAAATTGAAACTCAGCGTACTAGGAAGAGTAAAGTTTTACACCACATTTCACATGTAAAACCGTTTATTGAAAGATAATCTGCTTTTTAACTTTGTCTTTGCCATAAAACTTTTCACTTCACGTTACTAGTATGCGTTGCCACACTTTGAAACTGTTATCATGCAACAATGTTTTGAAGTTAACTATCCAGTCTAGAACCTACAGAACATATTTAGACAGTAATTACCACTGCATTGTGATAGTGAACGGAGGACACAGTGTTACTGTGTGTACATTCTTGCTTGATAATTGCACGATTACTAACGACTATAACGCTTACATACTTAGAACATATACTGCTAATGAAATTTTAATGCAACATTTTGGTTTACTTGAAAAGACATTCCGTATTTCAAGTAGTTTTTGTGACATTAAAGATGACTTAGTATTTGGTTTATTTGACAGCTAAAAAGCGTAATAACTAAGATATCTATATGGAAAGGATTTTCAGTTTTGTTTATGATGAGGTAAGTACATTGACTTCTGAGAACTTAGCTTTCGGAGGACGATAACTACGAAACTTCCACAGAGATTATCTTACAACAAGACGCACAGTTCAGCGCTACAGTACACGTATTTGAGTGATTAATTTTGTACTTAAGCCATTTATTTTTCAAGATTTTTGAATTACAAAGAAAGTTTTCCATGATACATTTCATTCCATTACTGTCATCTGTAACACGTGAGGGTATAATTACACATCCTCAGGGAGGTACACGGTTACTTTCTGTATCATGTGTTTGGCAAGCACAAGGAGCCCTAGCTAATATGGTATTTGCTTATACAATTTTACACATTGGTACCATATTTCTCTAACACATAAATTACACAGCTATCTGATCATTTAACTGAGAGAGACAAACATTATTTTTACTACATCAGTGACAGATGTTTACGCAATTGTACAGTTGGATTACTTCACACTTACGAAATTATATTTTGTCTGTACTTTCTGAACTGTTCATATTTTTTCAGAACCATTGTGATACTATGAGAGCTTTGAATGATGCATTTGGTATGAGATCATGATTTTTAAAGTACGTTTGAGGTAGATGACACTATTGAAATGAGCAGAGAATTTTTTGTAGGTTTTGTTATTATTGCAGAAAGTTACAACGTTTTTGAGAATTGACTGAGATGTTATGATATTATTACGACGACGATGTGTATTATGCTGTTGAGGTATGTTTATGATCAGTAAGATGATGCTACTGTATATGAGGAATCTGATTATGCTACGTATTTCTTATGACGAACATGTATATGTGTAATAAGGTGAGAACAATGAGTAGTGGTTAGGGACCCTGGTTTGTGAAAAAGGTTGTTGGAAACCAAGAATCGTACTTTACGAGTTATGAAATGTATGTAAATGCGTGAATGTATTACAATGCCGATGAAAATTTTTTGGACACTGTTATATTTACAGGATTTTATTTTCTACACATTTGTAACGCAAATTCTCAACCTGTGAAAATATTTTTATATGAGACTGTCGCTGTAGTGAAAACTGCTGTCGTAAATATTTCAGTAATAAAGGTAAGTGACCACCTGCACGTAATGAGTCGTGGGCACCCAGCTGCGCGACAGGCACCTGGAAAAAAGCAGTAGTGTGTGCCTTTCAGAGACATAGGTGGAGAGAAAAAAAAGGCCATTATCCTCGCTATTGACATTCCTTTGTAGAAAGCATCGCAAATACGACACGCTCAAACTTGAAAACATATGATTATACTGTGGAGCTATTAATTTATGATATTTACTAAAATGCCTAATGAAACGATGAGAAACATTTCACTGCTATTGTCTTGCTAGTTGAGAGAAATGCCATATGCCTTGCTTTATGTATTTGTTTACTCTAATTGTTTAATATCTAGTTCCTAGCTGCAATGCAGCATTGGTTAAAATAAAATTTAATAGATGTACTAATATAGCTATTTTATGCCTACAGATCCAGTCAATAATAAATTTATGAACTACTTCCAAGAAAACGAGGGCACATAAATAGACATTCACAAGGATTGCATAAATAATTTTTTTACGATTTGGTAACTTATCTGCTAGCGTAAGTTCTCGTGATGCATCACCCTAGTGTTAAGATGGGACATAAGTATTAAACATGGCCATTTTTACTGTAATATTTTTTCTGCTTGAGCTTTGTCATGTTTAGATATAAGTTATTGCATTTGCTGCTGCTGTTTGCCAGGCATAGTGTTACTGAATTTGACTTTGTATTATTCTGTTAAGCCAGTTTTACTAATGACTTATTTTTATTGTTTGCTGCACATTGTCTTATATTAGTTGTAAAATTGCATTTGCTTTGCTAAATTTATGCTGCTTGCTTTGCCATTTTGCATTTTTTGTCACTGCTGTTTGTGTTAATTGTTTTTTGCTGCTGCATTGCCTCATTTCTTAGTTTATGCATCTGAGCTCAATAGATTTAAGTTAGCTTAAGAGGAGGTAGACTATATAAGAAACTAACTATGATGAATTGGAAGAAATGCTTTAAGAAACGATAAGAAAATGGTTTGACCAAAAAAGTAGTGTATAGTGGAGAAAAACAATTTTTCAAAGAGGATGTGAACAGAATACAGAAAGCAGGCTTAGATATGACTTTTTGGGAATAATGATGAACAAAGGGAGATCTCTATGCAAAATACTGCAGTAAAACAAACCCTGTCTTTTCCTTTTGTGTTATCCCTCTATGTGTTTGTGTTCCCTTGTGTATTTGTGTTTTTCCTGTCTTTATGTGTTTAACTGATGTCGTTATTTTGTAGAAGTTTTCAAATACTATGTTATTTTCTTTGTAAAGATGTATAGACATTATTTATTCTGTTCTGTTTTAATGCTCATGTGTGAAATTAATGTTTCGAAAACTATTCTCATTATTTTATGTATTTACTTATGTGATAATTCCTGTAACGCTGATGTATATGTTTATTTCTATTCTTTTGTAAAGCCCCTATTACTACAAATGTTATCTGTACTGTTATGTTTTTAATGATATATTTTGTACCATTATTATTGTATTCTTATGTTATAAAATTGTAATTGACACCAGTTCATCAAATTAAGTAACTTGTAAGTTACATTTCCCTGCACACATTTCTGTTGGTCATAGTATATGGACAATACGTGAGAAGTAGGGACTGATAGTGTTTGGACTTGTGTTAATAATTCAGCAAGGGACTGATTAACAGCATTGCTGGTTCTAAGGACAATTCCAAAAACTTTGTGTGTGCACAAGTGGTGGTTTATGGACTTGCTATATTCTCCGCAAGACTCTTCGATGGTGATTGTGCACCTGCACAGTCGCAACAGATGGTTGCTGGCCGTCTCTACAAGGACTACAGTGGGTCTGCATCTTCGATGGTCCACCAATACCACTATTTCTACAAGGACTGCAGTGGGTCAGCACCTCTGGTGGCCCACCAATACCATACTCTCTATCAGGACTACAATGGGTCTGCTCTGTGCAGACCTACCTACCAATATTCTTCAAAACTTCGAATGACTGTGCGGTGAGTTTGCTCTGTTGTGGCCCATTACCTGTCTGCATGTCAATAGTCAGCACTGTCTTTCCGTTGGAAGGACAACACTACTTCTTCAAGACTGCATGGAAATCCACTACTTCTGTGTGCATTTTCTTTTACTGCTCATACTTTGAGAACAACACTACAATTTTACTGTGATGAACGATCAGGACTGTGAGAAAACTTTAGCTTTTGACCAACATTGTATCAATAAGTGTGTGCATATGATTTCTTTGTTATTGTAATTGTGAAATTTTTTTAACAAATATGTATTGGCCAGTGCCCAAAACAATTTGGAAATTTTGTTGTGGGGAGCATGGGGGCTATGTAAGTAAGCTGTTTAGGTTTCTTATATTGGTAACGCCACGTAGCGCTCTGTATGAAAATCACTGGCTGTGTTGTGTGCAGTCTGTGGCTGGTTGGCATTGTTGTAATACTCGCCATTGTAGCGTTGGGCAGATGGATGTGAACAGCGCGTAGCGTTGCGCAGTTGGAGGTGAGCAGCTAGCAGTGGTGGATGTGGGGAGAGAGATGGCGGAGTTTTGAAATTTGTAAGACTGGATGTCATGAACTGCTATATACATTATGACTTTTGAACACTATTGAGGTAAATACATTGTTTGTTCTCTATCAAAATCTGTCATTTGCTAAGTATGCCTATCAGTAGTTAGTGCCTTCCGTAGTTTGAATCTTTTAGTTAGCTGGCAGTAGTGGCTCTCGCTGTATTGCAGTAGTTCGAGTAACGAAGATTTTTGTGAGGTAAGTGATTTGTGAAACGTATAGGTTAATGTTAGTCAGGACTATTCTCTTGTAGGGATTACTGAAAGTCAGATTGCGTTGCGTTAAAAAAATTCTGTGTCAGTTTAAGCACAGTCTTGTATAATTTTTCTAAGGGGACGTTTCAACCTGCTCAACTGCACTACTCCAGCCAGGATCTCCTCTACTCGCGCTCCACGCGGCAGAGTTAACACTACCAAAGATCCTAAACACTTTGGTTCTCCACATGACCTATCGATGTATTCTTTCGATAGCATAGTTTTCCCTAGGCAAGACCCAGGGTAAAAATACAAACAGTATTTACAAAACAAAACAATTATACATCGACATAAATGCATGTATATACAAATAGTAAAACAATTACAATATACAAAGACACAGAAACGTCATATCTTCAGGTATCAAAATAGAGAAAAAATTTATAGCACAACAGATGGAAATAGGATGATATGCATTTCCGGCATTACAACTTGAAGGTACAAGGACGATCTTATGTGTAAGAAATACATCATGTATTTATGACAGACAGGAAAACTGTAGCATTTCAGTTCTTCTGTAGAAAGCAGAAAAAAAACCTAAAGAACTATAAACCGATATAAAGTTGCAAAATAATGGTTCAAATGGCTATGAGCACTATCGGACTTAACTTCTGTGGTCATCAGTTCCCTAGAACTTGGAACTATTTAAACCTAACTAACCTAAGAACATTACACACATCTATGCCCGAGGCAGGATTCGAACCTGCGACCGTAGCGATCTCGCGGTTCCAGACTGTAGCGCCTAGAACAGCTCGGCCACCCCGGCAGGCATAAAGTTGCGCAACAACTTCATATCTTCACAGTGAACTGTATCTCAGTAGCACAGGATTATAGCCTTTAGAAATCAAGCCGAAAAGTTTGTTTTTGGACAGCTGATCAGAACACACTATCAGTTTGTTAATAAACTGCTTAAATCTTCTAGCCCTTTTGCTGTCTCCCGTTTTTGTAAGGGATAGTCGTTATGGTATGAGTTTTGGCAATGTTAATGACAGTCGGTGGCCGGCTGGCGCACGTGAAGCTACCACTACCTTACGGAATCTGTTTACCGACCCTGTTTGCTTGCGTCTAAAGTAAATGACATTTTAAAGCTTGGGAACGTTTTCTGAAAGTTTGTGTAGCGTGTATCTGAGACTATACTTGGCTAAAAGCCCGGTGCTTAGCTGGCTATATGTGGGGAAAAAGCCTAAAAATCATGTGTAGATTGGCCGGCTGACCATCCCTCGACTTTAAACCGCGAGGGGGCTTCGGTCTGAAGTAGGCTTGTCTTACCGAATCCAGAATGGGCCAGTAAACACCTACGATACCAATCGATCGTCACTACTTAAGTAGTCTATACAAAGGTGTAAGAACAGTCTACGAAATATGGAAACATAAACGACACTTGAACATTGATAAGCAACGCATACAGCGGAAGGAGACCTCAGCGCTGTCTAACAAGCGCTATCTTTCAAGTGTTTGAAATATCTGCGAAAATAAATTTTCAAAATACTTTCAGCCCGCCAGGTACAACGAACTCAGAGACATATGTAAGGTAGCAGGACAGCACATCGAGAGAGGCGCAGGTGTCGTTTGAATTAGGAATACGTAATTGCTATTCATTTTATCACTTCAACACTAATGAACTCTGAATGACATGCTAATATTTCATAAGTATTTATCATGCTATATTTGGTAAGAGGAAGCCTACTATAGGACCTTGATTTCACCAAGGAAGTGGGCGAAGCAAATCAGCTGCTGACAAACTGCATCCTCAGCTAGGTCAGCAGCCCACAGAAGTGACGTCATGCCGTGACGCTGACAGTGCTTTGACTGCTTGGAGTCTGTTGCCTGTACACCCACTCCCCTCCCTCACACCTTCTCAAGACAGCAAAATTGGCAGTGTTCCTTGGTGAAGACAATGACTGCACACAGATAGGTTCCAGCTTCAGTTCTTGATAATAAATAGCCCAAAAATGTGGGCAGTTCAGATATCAGTGCCCAGGTAAAATGTATAAAATAAATGTATATGTATAAAGTAATGTATAAATGTATAAATGAAATGTATAAAATAAACCACAGGATAAATAACAGAAAGATAACAGTGACCCACAACTGTAATTCCGCTGTGGTTACCGATACAGTATATTTAGAAGAGTAAAAAGTGCCCATCATAAAATTAATCGAATTACGACATGCAAATGTACCGTTTAGAGGAACGTGGCATCTTCTCCCTGACGGTGTCTGTTAATTTTCAACATATTGAGTTTAATAACAAAATTAAGTTTTTTTGAAATGCGTTATGGATTGAGGCATAATGTTTGTCTCACGTTCCTATAGTCGAGAATTTATCGTCCACACAGACAGTATCGTTTCTAGGTCTGAAGAAGACTTGGAGCAAATGACCAGAGCACTAAAGGAGCCTGCCAGGAAATTTGGGCTAAACATAAACATAAAAGACCCAAGACAGAGTACCTCGTTATGATACGTGGTCAAAGCCAGACTGCTGGCCATCTAAAATCGATGCACGTGGGAGTACAGTCCTACTAGACAGTGCATCAATTTAAATACCTAGGGGAACTTTTCACTGACACCTTGTTACGTGATGCAGAGATTAATGCCACAATACAAGCAGGAAACCAATCTTATCACGGCCTATCACAACTGCTTCGGTCCACGTATCTCTTTAAACAGTTAAAGATTCGAATATACAAAACCCTGATCCAGCCTGTTGTTCTATATGGCTGTGAGAAATGGAGTATCGGGAAATAGGACTTCCATAAGCTCCTAGTTTTTGAGAGAAAAGTGTTTCAAAGATCTTCGGTCCATTTCTGGATGCAGACACAGGAGAATGGGGGAACAGACAAAACTTAGGAGAATGGGGGAACAGACAAAACTAAGAACTTTAGGAGGTATACCAGCAGTCCAACATAGCGGGATCTGTGAAAGCAAAACGAGTACAGTGGGCCGGCCATGTAACCTGGGTGGAAAATCAAAGATGGCCTCGGTAGCCCCTGGATTTCACACCTACAGGAAAGAGACCCCCAGGGAGACCCGAGAAGCGTTGGAGGCATGGCCTCCATGGATATTTCAATCAGACATCAATAGATTTGGACGGATGGAGGATAGGAGCAATGTACAGAATACTGGTAGCAGCGTGTGGTCCACAGGGCCTGACCATGTAGAAGAAGAAGAGGAGACAGACAGTATCCCACTACGTAAATAATTCCCCACAGCTATGTCCAGCACCTGCAATAAATTTACCGATCACTTTCAGAACATTAAAAAGTTTCTTTTGAATTGGTGGTATTTTGCATTTTGCAGCAATGTAGTACTCGTCGTACTGTCTTCATTGACTACTAATTTAGTTAGGTATAATGTTGTCATGAGTTATTAGGGAGAATTTTCCGAATGGTCTGTCTAAGGTGAATCAGCTGCTATGTGATCCACGTGTCTTAATGACAGCGTGAAGTGTATTAGAATACGGACTATCTCACTTCTCTTTAATATTATTAACCAATAATCCGTGGATATCTTCACCTGCAGCCTTACTGCTAAGACTTAATTGTAAACAATTCATATCCTACCACCTTTGAAATACATGTATCGAATCTGATAGCTTTGTACTAAATAAGAATAACAATTTCCCGAATTCTTCTTCACAGCAGTCTGGAGATCAATTACATTTTCAGTGTTAATTAGTTGCCTCTTATTCTCCCCTGGTTTTCTCAGGAAAGAGACCGGAGCATTACTTCTCAGTCAAGTAGCTCCTCAGTTTGCCTCACAAGAGCTGAGTGCGCCCAGCTTGCCAACAGCGCTCGGCAGACCGGATGGTCACCCATACAAGTGCCATCCAGCCCGACAGCGCTTAAATTCGGTGATGTGACGGGAATCGGTGTTACCACTTTGCCATGGCCGTTGCCTGAGTTGTCCAAAGTTCTTTTAAATTCCGATTCTAATATTGGATCCCCTATCTCTTCCCAGTCGACTTCCATTTCTTCACCGCTACGGTCGCTTATTCGAAAACTGCCTCGGGCATGGATGTGCGTGATGTCCTTAGGTTAGTTAGGCTTAAGTAGTTCTAAGTTCTAGTGGACTGATGACTTTAGACCTTAAGTCCCATAGTGCTCAGAGCCATTTGAACCAAACATCTTCTCCCTCGTACACGCCTTCTGTGTACTCTTTCCACCTACCCGCTCTCTCCTCTGCATTTTCCAGTGGAATTCCCATTTATCTCTTGATACTACCTCCCCACCGAAGGTTGTTTTGACTTTTCTATATGCTGAGAAAGTAGTTCCGACGGTAATTTCATTTCAGATTTGTTTACATTTTTCGGGCAGCCATTTCGCTCCAGCATTCTATTTGTACTAGAAGGAAACAACACAATGTCTGACAAGAGTTAGCACACGAATCCCTTTATTTGCCGTCTGACAGTGGACGATTGCCGCCTGTGGAAGCCGCTTGCTACGGACAGACGCCTAGACTGCCGCTACCCGCCTGGCAGGCTGTCACATCGCGAGCGACGGATGGCCATCCCAGCCCGTCAAGCAGAAGCGGGTCGCTCATGCCGTCGCAGGCCGCTCCGCCCAAATTAATTCCGCCAAGTGATGGATTTCAAAACTCGGCCCAAAACCAATTATGGCGAACAAAGGGCCGTCGCGTGATTAACGTCCGCCACCGGCCGCAGAGACCTCTGTCGGGCACTCCCTGCAGTCTTGTGTCGCGGCCGGCCGCGACTGCAAAACGCCGCTTCAGGGTTTACTACGTCCAGTAACTTTATTGCAATGCGACACCGTCTGAGTCTCGTTTACTGCCTGCACACAGTCGATATTTGCTGGAAATGAACTGGCAATCGGCCACTGGGGTACACCAACCAGTTAAAAGCTTTCTTGATTTACGTTTCATTATATTGCTTCCTTCATGGCTATGACACAGTTATTCTTGTAACCTCTAGAGATAAACACCAGGCACTGACAACTTTCACTTAATATTTACAGCTACAAGGCTGCTCTGCTGCACCAGCTTCAGGCTATTTCTGTAGCGTTCCGCTCTCGGACAGCGCGAGAAAAACGAACACTTAATCTCTCCGTAAGTGTCCTCATTTGCCTTATTTCATTAGGATGATGGTTTCTCCCCTTAGCAGGTAGCCACCAACAAAGCACTTTCTCTTTCGGGATGATGTAATGGCACTTCCTCGGACGAGAAATAAAAATCAAAAATTAGCTCCCAAAACCCCAAAGATTTCCCCCCAAGTCCCAAATTCCCAGAAAAGTCAATAAGCGAACGGAGTTCCATTTATCACTATTACTAGGACAGTAACAATTAATTAAATCAGCAATCTAAGAGTTGACAATTTAGCAATCTACGAAAGAAACATTAAATTTCAGTAAAATTAAAATCAAAATCATCATAATTCGCAAAATTAGCATAAATTAACATTCGTAAAATAGAACCAACGATCCAAAAGAATTTGAATGCTCGTACATGTAGGCACGCTTAGATTGTTTTTGAGATTGAATAATTACGATCTATTATGACGCAGTAATACCATCTTCTGACTGCAAATATCACGGCATTAGAATTCGAACGGAGGACTTTTACCTACTACAATATAGTGAACTTTTAACTATATACTTGAACTAAACATTACTTAGACAGTGATTTAGGCAACGAACACTGATAGACAATTTTCATTCATAATACCCAGTGGTTTATGGAACTTCCGTGATGGGTCCGAAGCATCTAATTTAAATCCCCCCAACACCTGGGAAAGTTTTCTTCTCAAGGCTCGGTTAGGAAGTGACTGATATTGTGCAATAAAACACCCTCTCGTGCCAAGTCGTGCATTTGTGATTTACAATTCTATCAAATTATTGACATCAAACTCCCGAGTAATAATCACGAGCAGCGACAATATTTGACTGTAGCGCTCAGCGCTTGCGTAGAATCTTTGACTCAAATAACAAGCCCACTGTTACGATTTCTTAGATACTTGAAATTACGACCAGCTTGAAGGGAATTTGTTGTGGATGTGACTGTATTGGTTTTATCATTAATATTTCATCATTAATCTGTTAAACATCGATTACAAACGATTAATTACGATTCTTGGTGAAGTAAATATCTCACGCACGTGGACATTTCGGTTCAGCACTTTTATTTTGTCTAACGTCGCCTTAGTAACTTGATAACGATCTCAACACTCTACCGACTGTTGCTGTGTTTTAGCCGAGGCCAAGTACAAATCACACCAAATCATCGAGAAGAAGAGCCGTTATAATAGGAAGTTGGTGGTTGAATTTCGGGTAAAGACCTCGCCATAATGGAAAACGCCTTTGTTTTAGTGATTGCCACCCCAACGTACACTACGTTCCGTATTTCGCGATAGTACAAAATGTGCTGCGGAACTTTTTCGATGTCCTCCGTCAGTCCCTTGTACTATCGCTCCCAGACCGCACAGCAATACTCTGGCACAAGACGGACAAGCATACTGTAGGCAGTCTCCTTAGTAGACCTTATAACGGACCTATATCTCTGGTTAATTGAGATTTTTAAGTGACACGTGCACCTAATATTCCCTGTTGTTTGGGAAAGGAATCTGTTCCAAAGAATAATGAAAATCAGGACAAGTGCAGATAAAGTTATAACAGAACAGTTATCACATGACAACTTTCGCAAGATAACGATCGAAAGAAATTCTAACAAAAAAGGTAAAAACAGAAAAAGTTAGTGAAATTTGGGATAAATAAACTGAATCTTATAATTTTAGATAACAAGTTACTTTAGAACGATTGCCAGCTCACTGTGTGAACTAAAATTACTATACCATTATTAATTGTTTATAAACTGTAATTACAAAGTAGTCACTGAACTGTACTCCGGTGAGAACGGAATCATAGGCCTTGACTCCTGCTTAGATGTAAAAACACAGTTAATACCACCAATTGAAGTTAATTAAGAAACCATCAGAATAATTTTAACTGAATACATACGCGTAAAAGTTAATTGTTTGCAAAAGAGTTCGCGCAATGAACAGCTTTACATTACTCACTGTAATTCAGTTACTGATTTTAGTAATGAAGATGATCATAAATACTTATCTTCTATTATAGTAAGTTATTTCTGGAACGTTCGCAGTGTTTCATTTAGAGAAGAATAAGTTCTTTTTCACTACACTGTTACGTAATTTGCAAATGTGAGAGGAATTTGCAATGCCCACAAAAACATGGAATGTGTTACTCTGAAGTAATGTTTTGTCAAAATCCATTTAAGTTATACATTTACTGCTAGTCATTATTCTTTAACTCGTTTTTCTACCAAACTACAAAGTTCACTGGTGTTTGTTAAATAGCAGTTTTGGATGGTTCTCAGTTTTGTAAACTGCACTTCTTTCCCTTAGTTATCGAAAATAAATAAGCTCGTCACTTTCAATATTTTTCTGTTCATTCAGTGGTAGTATTCTCGGAATCAATAATGGTGATAGAATAGGGCCCTGTTAGGTAAATTATTGAGGTAAAGTTCATTTACACTATAACAGTTGCCGCAATGAACACTTTGCTTTTCAGTGAAGAAAAAAAGCTACTGCGCTGCCTAAACTCGTGCAATCTAAAGATGAAACTCGTCGGACCTTACGTCGATGAGTTGCTGCTGGCACGACGTAAGGTATTGTACTGTTTCCATTTACAACCACACAATATTCCCAGCCCCGTATTAAAATTCTTGCAGTTTATTCCTTAGAGTCGCGCGCACCGCTCCTGCGGACGATCACGTGTCGCCAGCAACTTCTCTCCTCCGGCTCGTTCTGCCCGACTCCTCGGTGAAGGTATGTTCTCGAAGCTTCAACGAAAGCCCGTACCGAGCTACTGAGCGTCTCTCCTGCAGAGTCTTCCGCTGGAGTTTATCTATGATCTCCGTAACGCTTTCGCGATTACTAAATCATCCTGTAGTGAAGTCCGCTGCTCTCCGTTGGATCTTCTCTATCTCTTCTATCAACCCTATCTGGTACGGATCCCACACTGGTGAGCAATTTTTAAATACAATATTCCTTTTTAATTAGGTCGTTCGAATTAGTTCTTTAACATTTAAATAGATGACAAAATTAATAAAACAATAAAAAGTACGTATGACCGTTACATTATCGTCACAGAGTTAATTATGCATAAAATTTATTAGGGGGTGTATTGTGTTACAACCTGTTATATCTTCTACATGTCTTGTCGATAAAACTCAATATCTGATCAATTTTCTCTACAAAAGTATCAATGAGATCGTTCCAATTGAAGTGCTTCATATACATCTACATCTACATGGATATTCTGCAAATCACATTCAAGTGCCTGGTAGAGGGTTCTTCGAACCACCTTCACAATTCTCTATTATTCCAATATTGTATAGCGCGCGGAAAGAATGAACACCTGTATCTTTCCGTACGAGGTCTGATTTCCATTATTTTATCGTAGTGATCGTTCCTCCCTCTGTAGGTCGGTGTCAACAAAATATTTTCGTATTGCCGGCCGGGGTCGCCGAGCGGTTCTAGGCGCTACAGTCTGGAACCGCGTGACCGCTACGGTCGCAGGTCCGAATCCTGCCTCGGGAATTGATGTGTGTGATGTCCTTAGGTTAGTTAGGTTTAAATAGTTCTACGTTCTAGGAGACTGCTGACCTCAGACGTTAAGTCCGATAGTGCTCAGAGCCATTTGAACCAGCCATTTTCGCATTCGGAGGAGAAAGCTGTTGATTGGAATTTCGCGAGAAGATTGCGTCGGAACGAAAAACGCCTTTCTTTTAATGATTTCCAGCCCAAATCCTGTACCATATCAGTGACACTCTCAGCCATATTTTGTATTGTAACCGCTAAGCAATTAGTTAAACTAACAGCCATTGTATTTGTGTGATTTATCGTGTAAACGGATTTTATCGGATTCGTTTAAGTACTCAAATAGCGACCTCATATATTCAGTTATTTAGATTCAGCTGGCACTTTCCGTGCCATAGAAATATTTTGTCTAAATCATTTTACGATTGGTTTTGTTCTTCTGATGACTTTACGAGACGGTAAATGACAGAATCGACTGCAAACAAGAGGGACGTTCAAATTTTCCCAAATCGCTTGCATACACTGCGCAACACAATTAAACGATCGCTTCTTCGAAGCTCCGTAATTGTCTCGGAATGCTATGCAGACATTTGAAATTTGGCTCCAAGATGACTACAGTCTTCGTCTGTAATGGGGCAAAAGCGAGGCGTCCGGCAATATCGTTCTCTGACTCGTGGATGCTTTAAACATCACGGTGTGTACACATCCGAAAGAAAAGGCCACAGTTCAGCAGTTCGTGAGCCGTAAGGTGGATTAATCGTGTCACCAAATTTCACCACACCCTGCCCAGCGCAACCGTGAATGTGTCACACACAATGGAAAGGTTGCCACGCCTTCTGTTACCCACGTTTCACTGCTTCTCTTGACACATGTGCGATGGAGGCAGCTCTTAAATCACGAGGTTTTCTTATGGGTGGCAAAGGAAAACATTTCAGACTCTTCTCCCTCGTCAGCTCAGAAAGTACACGAAAAGACCTCAAGTCAAGGTGTAGCGTAAAGGGCGTCGATGAAACCACCCCTTTCCTCGGGGCGTTGATTCCCATACATTTCGCGGTCGAAACCGACAGTCTGCAGTACGACGCACAACAGGAAGACGTTCTCAACAATCCTTGACACTGCTGACATCCTCCGGTCGATTCAGCCCTTCTCGAAGGGCGCCGTGGGGCTGCAACCCCTCGGAGTGTAGCGCGACTGCAATCTCTGGTATACATGATGGAATCTCTGGTATACAGGATGGAATCTATAGGGATCTTTGAAACCCCATTCGACGAAAAAATTTGAACGTAGTCTGGAAGGGGGATCACAGAGAGGGGAAAGGGGAGAAGAGGGGAGGAGTGGGGGTGGGAAGGTGCGACATTGACACTTACGAGAATAATATGGCGAAGAGTCTCTCTAAGAACCCCAGTTTGGCAACACCCTGACTGCCACCCATAAACTCTTGTTGGGCACTTTAAAAGTAACGTTCCTGTACAGAAACAGCCATTGACCCTTTTTGACGTCCTTAGCGACGTAGCATCACTCTGCTGAGGTGTGATGGAATTCTTGCCTGTCACACCAGCGCTTAGGAATCATTGATTACCTGTCCCTGTACAGTGACATTTTTAAACTGACCAACAAAGGTGCGTCAATGGTGTCGAGGTTTTGGCCGAAGTGGTGGTGTTAGAGGGAACCTTGGCCGTTTTATTAATGCAAGTGTCAATGCCGTAGCCTCCCCACAGGGGCCGTGAGAAACGAGGGCTTCTACATCTACATGACTACTCTGCAATTCACATTTAAGTGCTTGGCAGAGGGTTCATCGAACCACAATCATACTATCTCTCTACTATTCCACTCCCGAACAGCGAGCGGGAAAAACGAACACCTAAACCTTTCTGTTCGAGCTCTGATTTCTCTTATTTTATTTTGATGATCATTCCTACCTATGTAGGTTGGGCTCAACAAAATATTTTCGCATTCGGAAGAGAAAGTTGGTGACTGAAATTTCGTAAAAAGGTCTCGCCGCGACGAAAAACGTCTATGCTGTAATGACTTCCATCCCAACTCGTGTATCATATCTGCCACACTCTCTCCCCTATAACGCGATAATACAAAACGAGCTGCCCTTCTTTGCACCCTCTCGATGTCCTCCGTCAATCCCACCTGGTAAGGATCCCACACCGCACAGCAATATTCTAACAGAGGACGAACGAGTGTAGTGTAAGCTGTCTCTTTAGTGGACTTGTTGCATCTTCTAAGTGTCCTGCCAATGAAACGCAACCTTTGGCTCGCCTTCCCGACAATATTATCTATGTGGTCCTTCCAACTGAAGTTGTTTGTAATTTTAACACCCAGGTACTTAGTTGAATTGACAGCCTTGAGAATTGTACTATTTATCGAGTAATCGAATTCCAACGGATTTCTTTTGGAACTCATGTGGATCATCTCACACTTTTCGTTATTTAGCGTCAACTGCCACCTGACACACCATACAGCAATCTTTTCTAAATCGCTTTGCAGCTGATACTGGTCTTCGGATGACCTTACTAGACGGTAAATTACAGCATCATCTGCGAACAACCTAAGAGAACTGCTCAGATTGTCACCCAGGTCATTTATATATATCAGGAACAGTAGAGGTCCCAGGACGCTTCCCTGGGGAACACCTGATATCACTTCAGTTTTACTCGATGATTTGCCGTCTATTACTACGAACTGCGACCTTCCTGACAGGAAATCACGAATCCAGTCGCACAACTGAGACGATACCCCATAGCTCCGCAGCTTGATTAGAAGTCGCTTGTGAGGAACGGTGTCAAAAGCTTTCCGGAAATCTAGAAATACGGAATCAACTTGAGATCCCCTGTCGATAGCGGCCATTACTTCGTGCGAATAAAGAGCTAGCTGCGTTGCACAAGAGCGATGTTTTCTGAAGCCATGCTGATTACGTGTCAATAGATCGTTCCCTTCGAGGTGATTCATAATGTTTGAATACAGTATATGCTCCAAAACCCTACTGCAAACCGACGTCAATGATATAGGTCTGTAGTTAAATGGATTACTCCTACTACCCTTCTTGAACACTGGTGCGATCTGCGCAATTTTCCAATCTGTAGGTACAGATCTATCGGTGAGCGAGCGGTTGTATATGAGTGCTAAGTAGGGAGCTATAGTATCAGCGTAATCTGAAAGGAACCTAATCGGTATACAATCTGGACCTGAAGACTTGCCCGTATCAAGCGATTTGAGTTGCTTCGCAACCCCTAAGGTATCTACTTCTAAGAGACTCATGCTAGCAGATGTTCGTGTTTCAAATTCTGGAATATTCCATTCGTCTTCCCTGGTGAAGGAATTTCGGAAAACTGCGTTCAATAACTCCGCTTTAGCGGCGCAGTCGTCGATAACAGTACCATCGGCACTGCGCAGCGAAGGTATTGACTGCGTCTTGCCGCTTGTGTACTTTACATACGACCAGAATTTCTTCGGATTTTCTACCAAATTTCGAGACAATGTTTCGTTGTGGAACCTATTAAAGGCATCTCGCATCGAAGTACGTGCCAAATTTCTCGCGTCTGTAAATTTTAGCCCATCTTCGGGATTTCGCGTTCTTCTGAACTTCGCATGCTTTTTCCGTTGCCTCTGCAACAGCGTTCGGACCTGTTTTGTGTACCACGGAGGATCCGTTCCATCTCTTGCCAATTTATGAGGTATGAATATCTCAATTGTTGTTGCTACTATATCTTTGAATTTGAGCCACATCTCGTCTACATTCGCATAGTCAGTTCGGAAGGACTGGAAATTGTCTTTTAGGAAGGCTTCTAGTGACACTTTATCCGCTTTTTTAAATAAAATTATTTTGCGTTTGTTTCTGATGGATTTGGAAGAAATGGTATTGAGCCTAGCTACAATGACCTTGTGATCACTAATCCCTGTATCAGTCATGATGCTCTCTATCAGCTCTGGATTGTTTGTGGCCAAGAGGTCAAGTGTGTTTTCGCAACCATTTACAATTCGCGTGGGTTCGTGGACTAACTGCTCTAAATAATTTTCGAAGAATGCATTTAGGACAATCTCGGAAGACGTTTTGTGCCTACCACCGGTTTTGAACAAGTATTTTTGCCAACATACCGAGGGTAGGTTGAAGTCCCCACCAACTATAACCGTATGAGTGGGGTATTTATTTGTTACGAGACTCAAACTTTCTCTGAACTGTTCCGCAACTGTATCATCGGAGTCTGGGGGTCGGTAGAAGGAGCCAATTATTAACTTAATTCGGCTGTTAAGTATAACCTCCACCCACACCAATTCGCACAGAGTATCTACTTCGACTTCACTACAAGATAAACCACTACTGACAGACACCAACACTCCACCACCAATTCTGCCTAATCTATCTTTCCTCAACACCGTCTGAGACTTCGTAAAAATTTCTGCAGAACTTATTTCAGGCTTTAGCCAGCTTTCTGTACCTATAACGATATCCGCTTCTGTGCTTTCTATTAGCGCTTGAAGCTCAGGGACTTTTCCAGCGCAACTACAACAGTTTACAACTATAATTCCGACTGTTCCTTGATCCAAGCACGTCCTGTAATTGCCAAGCACCCTTTGACATTGCAGCCCATCCCGCACTTTCCCGAGGCCTTCTAACCTAAAAAACCGCCCAGTCCACGCCACACAGCCTCCGCTACCCGTGTAGCCGCCAGCTGAGTGTAGTGAACTCCTGACCTATTCAGCGGAACCCGAAACCCCACCACCCTATGGCGCAAGTCAAGGAATCTGCAGCCAATACGGTCGCAAAACCGTCTGAGCCTCTGATTCAGACCCTCCACCCGGCTCTGCACCAAAGGTCCGCAGTCGGTTCTGTCAACGATGCTGCAGATGGTGAGCTCTGCCTTCATCTCGTAAGCAAGACCGGCAGCCTTCACCAAATCAGATAGCCGCTGGAATCCAGAGAGAATTTCCTCAGATCCAAAGCGACACACGTCATTAGTGCCGACATGTGCCACCACCTGCAGCTGGCTGCACCCTGTGCTCTTCATGGCATCCGGAAGGACCCTTTCCACATCAGGAATGACTCCTCCCGGAATGCACACGGAGTGCACACTGGATTTCTTCCCCTCCTTAGCCGCCATATCCCTAAGGGGCCCCATTACGCGCCTAACATTGGAGCTCCCAACTACCAGTAAGCCCAACCTCTGCGATTGCCCGGACCTTGAAGGCTGAGAATGATCCTCTGAAACAGGGCAGGCAGCTGCATCTGGCTCAGCCAGAGACAGTGCCTGAAACCGGTTTGTCAGACGCACCGGGGAGGCTTTCTGGTCAGCTTCCGGGGACGCCTTTCGCTGCCTGCCACGCCTTGGAACGACCTCCCAATCAACCACAGGCGAGGGCTCAGCTCCACTGCGGGCAGCAACCGGGGCAACCACAGCGGCAGACCGATCTGGGGACAGACGGGATGAGGTTAAGAAGCATAAACACCTTCTGCTGCTGCAGATCATGCAACTTTCGTCGAATGGTTTTGAATGGTCCCTAATGGTTCCACCATGTATACTGGAGCAAAGACTGCGGTCTCGGTACACTCCAAAGGGCGTCAGATCACGTTCAATAGGGCTGCAGCCCACAATGCCCTTCGAGAAGGGATGAATCCCGGGATGGGTGTCAGCAGTGTCAAAGATTGTCAAGAACGTCGTCCTGTTGCTCATGGCACTAGGAACTATCGTTTTAGACTACCAAGTGTATGGAACTCAACACCCCAAGGGAAGGAGTGGTTTCATTCAATCCCTTCTCAGCACCCATTGAGGTCTTTTCCTGTCGATTCTCAGCGGCGATGCGACTGAAATGTTTTGCTCCGCCACGTTGAGGCATAGCGCCATATACCGATCCTGCCTTGGAGGCAGTTAAGTGGGAGATGTGTCTCAGAGCTGGATAATGACAGAGACTGGACGAGCACGTAGTTTATGTATCAGCCGATAGAGGACGATATTGCATAGGTGACTGATTTAGTTTTGATTGTGCCCACTAGAGTGCACTAAAGTAATAGAATGTTTTTCATAAACTGTTCTAGTATTTTCATAAAGCGTTATTATGTCTTTTTGTGTATGTAAAATGTTATAAATGTCTTTTAGTAGTCTGAATGATGCGTGTGTGGTTTAAGGTTAATATCAAGATAATCGTTTAACCAGTTATGTAGTAGAATTTAGTGAGGGAACATTTCGAAGAAGTAAGAATATGGACAAAGGGGATTTTTGTAGAATAGATTTGTAAAGTAAGTGTATGGTAAAGGGAAAGTTAATTCAGGTGTAAATAACAACAGTAAATAACTTTATGCATAAACAAAACTTCAGCATATTAGATAATTTCGTCGGTAAAAAGTGCAGTCGTTAGCTTTACTATTTTGCGATTGGTTATTGATTAAATGCGCGGATTGACGCAGTAGAATGTTGTTTTGCTATTAGCTGTTGAGTAAACTGACCAATGGTAAAGCAATATTCTTCGCGCGCCTTTCTCTGTTGGTAGAGGAGACTGAGAGTACTCTAGAGAAGAGTGGGAGCCTAGCCATGAAACAGTTCTGACGTGTGTAGTAGTAGTTCCGATGGGAAAGACATGTTTTCCGATCTAGCAGTGTTTCATACATCAAACGTGTGGTAAAGTGACGGCATAATTATTCCGATGGGCGTGTAGAAATTTCGGAATTTTTAAGTGAATTTTGTGACGACAAAAGACATATATTCCGCGTGGTGTATTGGGCAGGTCGGTGGCTAAAAACTGTGACTGCATTGGGTACCGACAGACATAATATTTGGCGAGCATTATCAATGAAAAACAATCCGTATTTTTGTAGCTATTACGTTTTCGGGAAATGCAACACCATAAACTTGCTAACGTGAGTGAAACGGATTGTGAGTGACTGTATTAAGACTACCACGGGTTGGCAGTAATCCTTGTTCACCTAAGTTTTATTAATGAAGGACAAAATTTCCAATCTTTCATTTCCTGTTAAAACTTTGTCCCGAAACGTAGATTAGTGTCTTTAATTGCAGTCTGGTTCGCGTCGAAGCACAATAGGTTTCGCTCGGCTTCCGTACTGATGATTTTCTGAGACAATGTTGACAGTCAGGAGCAGGTACGTCGTAAAGGGACGGAAGGAACCGCGCCGCCGCAGCCTACTAGAACATCACCTGATTTCAACGCTGGGAGCGCGAGTCTAGCCTTCGCGGCACAGGCGTCAAGATAAGGGTGAAACGCAGGTAACAACATTCCCATCGTGTGACACGTTAATGATGACGATTGCCAGAACTGTGTTGAGATTTGGTGCTAATGCGACGTCCTTAACGCGCTTTACGCCCCACACAAATTTCAGAGCTCTAGCCTTTCCATCACGTGTGTCGACATCTTACTGTCTGGAGCGTCGCCAAGTCCGAGTGCGGCGTCGCACGGCGTCTCGCTTTTGCTCCATTACAGAGGAAATTTGCAGGCACCTTTGCGTCAAATCTCAAACGTCTGCGCTTAAGTGGGAGACAATTACGAGGTTTCGAAAAAAATTCCCCTTTAATTGTATTGTGCAGTCCATATCAGGAACAGCAGAGCGCCTATAACACTTCCTCGGAGAACGGCAAATATATCTTCTTCTTCACTGGATGCCTTTCCGTCAGTTAATAAAATCTGTCACCTTTCTGTCAGAAAATCACGAATCCAGTAGCATAACTGAGACGATACTCCACAGGCAGGTAATTTGTTTAGAAGTATCTGTTTAGAAGGAACTGTGTCAAAAGACTTCCGTTATTCTACAAATGCGGAATCAAATTGTAATCTCCTGTCGATAGCATTCATTTCTTCGTGTGATGAAGTACTTACATTTCGGAAGAACAATCTTTTCTGAATCCATGCAGACTCCTTGTCAATAGATAGTTTTCTGCGAGGTACTTCATCGTGTTCGAAGAGGATATACGTTCCAAAATCCTATTGCAAATCTACGTCTTAGATATGCGCCTGTAATTCAGCAGATAACTCCTATTTCCTTTCTTCAATATTGGTGTGACCTATGCAACTTTCCAGTCTTTAGTATGGGCCTTTCGTCGTATTCCAAACGACTGTCTTACTTGAAACTGTTTTTCAGATTTAATTTTCATAATGATTTCTGGAAATGGTTATTTACATGAAGATTTTACACGCCTAATAGTTATTACCAAAGGTTGCAAATTTTTGCAATGTATAAGAATATCAGCTTTCTGTATTTGTACAATATCGACTTTACTGTGGATAGTAAAATATGAAAATAGAAATTTTGTTTGCATGAAAACTAGAGCATAATAATATTGTTTTTACTGTAATTTAGTTTTCAGATTATTTAAATGGGCTACTCAGAAAAATAGCATTTTGGCGATTAAATATATGAATAAATATCTTCAAATGTGGAATATGTAATTTAAGTATGAAAATTAACTTACGGCAGGCCAAAATGTTTAGAGAATCGAACATTTCAATTCACGTATGAAAATTCTGAGAAGTCAAGATCCACTACAAAGTACTGACCTGCTACTGGGCACAATAGAGGAGCTAGATGTTTTGCTACACTATATGCCCAAACACCAATGTTACTGACTACAGGCCTAAGAGGAACCCTTGTGGATCTTCAGAAGCATATTCTTCACTTTCGTCCATTTTCTCTTTATATTGTTATTTTACCCTTTTCACAAGATTTTAAGTAATGAATATTTATGTATGATGTATCTTCCACTGATTTTTGAAGATGTCACTCAAGTTTAGTAGACCTATTATTAGGTGCTCTTGATTAATGTTTCCTTAAGGCTCTTGTATTTGTACTTTGTTTTCCCACTTGAAGAAGAAAGAATGCATTCGGATATAAAAGTTCTATTCAATATTGACACAAAATTTTGAGTCTGCTAAGTGAACTCTCTATACGGCTACAGCAAGAACTTTGATGTGACTGAAGAGACACAAACTAATGGTGAACAGGACTTTTGAATTTTGTATTATTTACTGAATACTAACTTCCCCTACATTTCATGTTATTCACTTTACACCTTTATTGGGTTGGATCACTTGTGGTTGTGTAAATGATACTGAAAGAGATATGATGCTCACAGACCTATAAGAGGATATTTACGCAACACGTTTTTATTTCGTTGTTTATAGTTACAGTGGTATCCTTTACAGAATAGTTGTGCTAATCTGATTTTGAGTATTGGGTTTTATTGTGATGAGTTTTTAAGAATAGACCGCGTTACGTCTGACGTCTCTATGTTAGGTTAATGCCATGAGAAAATAGATTATCATTTTTTTTACCTTTCCATACAGCTTCTTCAGTTAACGGTTGTGTTACGGGAGTTATCATGTTTTGCATCATTAGTGTAGTTTTACTGAGAATTACTATTTATATGCGGTAGTGTTATTGATTTACCGTTGAGTAACTAAGTAATCTTAAAATTCATCTCACACCTAACAATATTATAAATTGCTGACCTGTTCTAGCTCAGTGCTTTAACATTAACGTTTTGATTTTGCTTTGTTGCCTTTGTTACTTAGAATTTTGATTAACTTGCCACAGTTACAGCAAAACGTAAGTTAGTACTTGTTGAGCTCGCTATCCAAATGCCATATCAATAATGTCTTCAAGGTCTTGTAACCTCCCAAATTACTATTGGATTAATGTGATAATATAACCACGATCGCATATTATTAATGAATTTCATTTTTGATGAAGCTATCGTCTTCGATGAAAATTTGACAGGTTAGTGGAGAGAAGTGTAGAGCAAGCCGTTCTAAGGAATTTATTCTAGTGCTACACTTCCTACTTATTTTGATTACCTTTAGTGCTTAAAACAATGCCACACTCACATAAGAAACGAAACTAAAAGGGGTATCACATGACTTAAAGAGTAACTGAAATAAGACAGAAAATGATTAACATAGCCGCCAGCCCAATTGGGCACTGTGTGTCCAATATATGATCACTAATGCTGACAGCGATGAATAAGTAACCGTTTGGTGGTATGTATGGTAACAGAAGTTTAGCACACATTTCTGACAACACAATACTTGACGAAATAATAATGAACAAAGAAAGCAACTGTCTTATGTCATTGGTACTCAGAAATGTTAATATCGAAAGGATATTTCAACTCATTATTACAAAGGTAAATAAAAGACTGGAGGTAGCTCTTTTGTCATGACAGAAATTTACCTAACCTTAAATTAACGTTTACTTACGTGCACTGAATTCGTAGACATGGTAAGCTACGTGCTTCGAACAGATTATAATTACTACGAAAATTGACTACATCAAATAGGTAACTGCTGGCTTTCAACAGATTGACAACCCCAAAATACGAACCCAGCCAGCGCATAACACCATTGTTGCAAAGGACACAGATAAGAAATACGTGGACTTAATTTATTCTTTTCTTTGATTTGTAACTGCCAGAATTACTTTAATAAAAGTTACTTACTTTACTGCTTCATCCGTTCACGAGCACTGCGTCGGATAGTGTTATGGAAAAGGCTCAATATTTCAAAGAGACAGGTGCTCGTCATCTTCGGGTGCTTACTGAGGCGTTACTGTTTTTTTTTATCCTTTATTGAATTTCGATTCCCCCCCCCCCTCCGCCCCCCAAAGGAGGAGGGCTGGCAGCAGCTTAGTACGCTGCTCTTCAGGCTATAGAATTTTTAAAACATAAGAAGATAAGAAAGAATAAAAGCAGGCGATAAGACGGTGACTTAAATTGTAAAGCGGTGGAAAATTGTGGAAAGTTAAAACAAAAAACAAAGGGGTTGGCGATGATAAAAAAATACATAGGAAGCAGGCAGATAAAGTAGTAAACAGACAATTAAAAACACGGCGACAGTCCGGTTTCTGTTCACAAGAGATATAAAAATCGCACTCAGCGACAGTATGACGTCCATTTGCAACACTTCGGAACACTTCGGAAAACAACACTCACTGGAAACACTGCACTAAAAAGTCGGCACAAGGATGACACACCACAGCCAAGTGCAGATGAGGGTGACCTGGACAGATGAGGGGGGGGGGCGAATGGGGGGAGGGGGGATAAAGCGGTGATGAGAGGAAGAACGTGGGGAGGGGGGACCGACAGAGGGAGAGGACTCATAAGGGGGGGGGGGCAGATTCGAGAGGGAATGGGGAAAGGCGGCCGGCCGCGGTGGTCTCGCGGTTCTAGGCGCGCAGTCTGGAACCGTGCCCTGCTACGGTCGCAGGTTCGAATCCTACCTCGGGCATGGATGTGTGTGATGTCGTTAGGTTAGTTAGGATTAAGTAGTTCTAAGTTCTAGGGGACTAATGACCACAGCAGTTGAGTACCATAGTGGTCAGAGCCATTTGAACCATTTGGGGAAAGGCAGAGAAGGGTAGGTGGGGAAAAACAGGATGAAAAGGGGGAGGGAGCCCAGGAAGAGCACAGAGGAAGGGAGGGGAAGGTGAGGATCAAAGTTGGTAGGAGGGATAAATGGAGGGAGAGAGGGCATCATCTGGGAGGGGGAGTCGACAGAAGCCACCTTGGGATAGGAGATGAAGGGCGTAGAGGTGGAGGGTGGAGGGGACACAACAGTGAAGGCGTGACAGAGGGCAGGGGTTGGAGAGAAGAAGAGGAGCAAATAGGTGATGAGGAGGATCAAGGCGGCGGGAGGTGTATGGTATGTGGCAATGGTCGAGGAATAGGAGCAGAAGAGGGAAAGGAATCAGTCACAGAGGATCCACCTGGGGAACAGGAGGCGTATACAGAAGGCGAGGCGGAGTGCAAGGTGCTCAAGGATCTGGAGGGACTTACAGAATTTGGGGGGGGGGGGGAAGCGGATATCCAGATGGGACTGGCATAACAGAGGATGGGATGGATGAAGGATTTGTAGATGTGGAGGGAGGGTAGAGGGGTTCAACCACCATGTCCGGCCAGAGAGGACTTTGAGGAGTTGGCGGTGGTTGTGGGCTTTGGATTGGATAGAGCAGAGATGAGGGCTCCAGGTGAGGTGACGGTCAATGGTGAGGCCAAGGCAGGTGGGGGAGAGGCGGGCAGGACAGGCGCAGATGGTAAGGGAGAAATAAAGGAGACGGAAGGAGCGAGTGGTACAACCTACCATGATTGCCTGGGTCTTGAAAGGATTCATTTGCAGGGGCCACTGGTTACACCATGTGGCAGAAAGGTCGCGATGATTCTGGAGAAGGTGTTGAGACCGTTTGAGGGTAGGAGCAAGGGCAAGGAATGCGGTGTCATCGGCATACTGCAGGAGGTGTACTGGAGGGGAGGGTTGTGGCATATCTGCTGTGTACAGGAGGTAGAGGAGAGGGGAGAGGACAGAGCCCTGGGGCACACCATCAGAGCTGTTGAAGGTGCGAGAATTGGCGTTATGGATGGTAACAAGGAGGGGCGGCGAGAGAGAAAAGAGGCAATCAGATGCACATATTTGACAGGAAGGGTGTTGGTCTGGAGTTGAAACAGGAGACCGCGATCCCAGACAGGATCGAGGTCTAGGGAGACAAAAATGGCGGAGTGACGGGAGTTAAGCTGGAGTGGGAGGAGATGAGTGAGGTGCAGGAGTTGGTCATCGGCAATGGAGGAAGGTCGAAAGCCACATTGAGTGTTGGGGGGGAAGTGGTGTTGGTGGAGGTGGTGATGGATTCACTGGGTACGGATGGATTCCAAGAGCTTGCTGAACACTGAGACGAGATACTGGCAGAAGTAAAGCTGTGAGTACGGGGCGTGAGTCGTACTTCGGTAGCTCAGATAGTAGAGTACTTGCCCGCGAAAGGCAAAGGTTCCTAGTTCGAGTCTCGGTCGGGCACACAGTTTTAATCTGCCAGGAAGTTTCAGGTGATCAACTGTCATCAATCTTTAACACACCTTAAAAATCACAAAGAAGTCAAGTTAAAGGAATTTATTATAAATAAAAGCTATAGAATGCAGGGACCCACACATCAGCATGTGAGCCCTTCAGCCCCTTGCCTAGTATCGTACAGAAAGGGCACGCTCTCTAGGTAGGGCTCTGAAGATCCCCTCCCCAGTCATCCATTGAGCAATTTTCATTCAGGGCTTGACCACACCAATTTTCATCTGGCGTTCCTAGGCAAGGAGGTTAGACTGGAACCTTTCACTATCTTTGGGGCGACGTTGTGGTGCCTCCGTGTGGTGTGACTCGGCAGTCCGGTTGGGGACAGACGAGCAGCGCGGGAACACGCCGGGACCGCTGGCGACACGCATGCACTGCCGAATGGAAGGGCTGTGGTCACGTGGGGTGCAACCTCGTTGTCAACCGGACCCACGAAGTTTCAGTTGAGTGGACCTTAATTCACGTTGTGCAGCCTCCACCACTGTGGGGTCTCGCCATTTTGCTTGCGTGATGCTGTTCGCAGTGTCGCCGAGATCAAGAGTAGCGAGTGGAGCGTTTGGGGAACGCGAACCTAGTTAGCCTTCCTCCACCTTTTATTATTAATTGTTGCTTTCTATATTTTCAACCACTGGTATTTTTCCTGCCTAGTGGCCGCTAACGTCCCAGTTACCTACCCTGGAGCTTAGCATACGTTACGGCAGTGTACTTTTCCTCGTCTTGCTGGTGCTCTCCGGTAAGGCGTGTAGTTCGACAGCTTCCCTCAATTGTGGGCCGAGTGGTGTGTTTTTCTCTTTTTTCCTACTCTGTCAGTAGTGGTTCCTTTCTGCTTCCTCATGCTCTAAACACCGGAGTCTGAAGACGTAGTGCCGGTTGCATCTTGGGTGTGTTATTCCATCGTTGCATTGGTCATCAGACGTTAGTTAGATTCAGCAATTGATTATTGGTCATCCATTTAAACTGCCACTAGTCTGAGTTACCATCTCATCAAGTGAGTGCAACTCTTGGCTGCTTGTCTCATCGCTTTCGAAGTTTTGAGGCACTTTCTTCAGGTCGATCCTTGGAGCAACTTCGATGCCCCCCCCCCCCTCTCCTTGGTTTGGTCAGATTTAATGATTGTTTTTTTAAAAAAAATCAATAACTGTAATTTCAAGTTGGAAGATGTTTAACTGGTTCTTAAAGGATTGCTAGTGAGGCGTTCATCAGTGGAACAGTATTTAAATTATTACTATAGGGGCCTTCAGTTGAGAAATACTTTTGAATTTGTTGTCATTAAGGCCTTCACTGTGGAACACTTCTTAATTTATTGTCACCTTTTATTTGTTGTTGTTTCCAAATAAAGTGTACGTGATTGAAAAATAAACTAACGAACAGCAATTGATTACGGGCCCTCCACAATCGTAACCCAATCCTGCCTTACTTGGTATCAGATCTCGCTGTTATGATGGATATTCACGTTGCCATACCGTTAGTAACTAAATATAAAGAATTGTAAGTAGGCTGTTTAGGTTTTCTTATTGGTAACGCCACGTAGCGCTCTGTATGAAAATCACTGGCCGTGCCGTGTGCAGTCTGTGGCTGGTTGGCATTGTTGTAATGCTCGACGCTGTAGCGTTGGGCAGTTGGCTCTTAGCGACGCGTAGCGTTGCACAGTTGGAGGTGAGTCGCCAGGAGTGGTGGATGTGGGGAGAGAGATGGCGGAGTTTTGAAATTTGTAAGAATGGATGTCATGAACTGCTATATATATTATGAATATTAAGATCCAGTAAATAATAACTTTATGATGTACTTAAAAAAAACGAAGGAGCTCAAAAAGACATTTCCCTTGGCAGGAATTGCATACAGAATTTTCTTTTCAAGTACATGGTAATATTTTTTTTACAAAAAGTTTTCGTGGTGCACCACTTTAATTATATAGACATTAAGATGTGAATATACATTTCCCTTATCTGCATTGTTGTCTTAAGTGTAATATTTTTTCTGCTTGAGCTTTGTCATGTTTAGGTATAAGTTATAGCGTTTGCTGCTGCTGTTTGCCAGACATAGTGTTACTGAATTTCACTTTGTATTACTCTGTTAAGCCAGTTTTACAAATGATTTATTTTTCTTGTTGCTGTTCATTGCTTCATATTAGTTGTAATGTTGCATTTGCTAAGTCCTATATTGCTGCCTTTTTTCTGCCAATTTGCATTTTTTATTGTTGTTTGTATTAACTGTTTTGTGCTGCTGCATTGCGTCGTCCCTTAGTTTAGCATCTGAGCTCAGTAGGTTTAAGTTAGCTTAAGAGGGGGTAGACTATATAAGAAACTAACTATGATGAATTGGAAGAAAAGCATTGAGAAGCTATAAGAAAATGGTTTGGCCAAAAAAAAGTAGTGTACAGTGCAGAAAAACTATTTTTGAAAGAGGATGTGAACAGAATACAGAAAGCATGCTTGGACAGGATTTTTTTTTTTTTGGCTGGAGCAAATGTTGAAATAAGAGGGACGATCTATGGAATGAAGTTTTGGGTTGGACTGCAGTACCAAATGTTACCCTGAAAACAAACCCTGTCCTTTCCTTTTGTGTTATCCCACTATATGTTTGTGTACCCTTGTGTATTTGTTTTCTTCCTGTCTCTGTGTACTGTTTCATAGAATTTTTTCTCTTCTAATACTAAGCTACATTCACTATGATGAGGAATACTGTTATCCCCAAATATAATTACATTAACAACATGTTATTTACTTCGTAAAGATGTTTACACATTATTTATTCTGTTTTGTTCCAATGCTCACATGTGAAGCTGATGTTTCAAAAGTTATTCTGATCTTTTATGTATTTACTTATGTCATAATTCCTGTAACACTGATGTATACGTTTATTTCTATTCTTTTGTAAAGCTCGTTTTACTACAAATGTTATCTGTATTGTTATGTTCTTTAATAATATATTTTGTGCCTTTGTAATTATATTTTTATGTTTTAAATTTATAATTGTATAAATATCAGTTCTTCAAATTAAGCATCATTTCACTGCACACGTTTCTGTTGGTCATAGTATACGGACAAAATGTGAGAAGTATGGACTGTTAGTGTTTGCACATGTGTTGATAATTCAGCAAGGGACTGGTTAACAGCATTGCTGGTTCTAAGGACAATTCCAAAACCTTTGTGCGTGCACAAGTGGTGGTTGACGGACTTGCTATATTCTCCGCAAGACTCTTCGATGGTGATTGTGCACCTGCACAGTCGCAACAGTTGGCTGCTGGCCGTCTTCACAAGCACTGAAGTGGGTCTACACCTTTGATGACTCACCAATACCATTATTTCTACAAGGACTGCTGTGGGTCTGCACCTCTGATGGCCCACCAATACCCTAATCTCTACCAGGACTACAGTGGGTCTGCTCTGTGATGACCTACCTACCAATAGTCATCAACTTCGACTGACTCTGGTGTGGGTTTGCTCTGTTGTGGCCCATTACCTGTTTGCATGTCAAGAGTCAGCACTGTCTTCCGTTGGAAGGACAACACTACTTCTTCAAGACTGCATAGAAATCCACTACTTCCAAGTGCAATTTCTTTTATTGTTCAGACTTTGAGAAAAACACTGCAGTTTTACTGTGATGAACGATCAGGACTGTCTTTATGGACTGTGAGATAATTTTAGCTTTTGACTAACATTGTATCAATAAGTGTGTGCATTTGATATCTTTGTTATTGTAATGATGAAAAAAAATTTCAAATCTGTATTGGCCACTGCCCAAAACAATTTGTAAATTTGTTTGTGGGGAGCATGGGGGCTATGTAAGTAGGCTGTTTAGGTTTTCTTATTGGTAACGCCACGTAGCGTTCTGTATGAAAATCACTGGCTGTGCCGTGTGCAGTCTGTGGCTGGTTGGCATTGTTGTAATACTCGCCATTGTAGCGTTGGGCAGGTGGCTCTTAGAGGCGCGTAGCGTTGCGCAGTTGGAGGTGAGTCGCCAGCAGTGGTGGATGTGGGGAGAGAGATGGCGGTGTTTTGAAATTTGTAAGAATGGATGTCATGAACTGATAAATATATTATGACTATTAAGGTAAATACATTGTTTGTTCTCTATTAAAATCTTTCATTCGCTAACTGTGCCTATCAGTAGTTAGTGCCTTCCGTAGTTTGAATCTTTTATTTAGTTGGCAGTAGTGGCGCTCGCTGTATTGCAGTAGTTCTAGTAACGAAGATTTTTGGTGAGATAAGTGATTTGTGAAAGGTATAGGTTAATGTTAGTCCGGGCCATTCTTTTGTAGGGTTTTGTTGAAAGTCAGATTGCGTTGCGCTAAAAATATTGTGTGTCAGTTTAAGCACAGTTATGTATACTTTTTCTAAGGGGACGTTTCAGAATTACGATCGAGGATTTGTTTATTGACAAGTAAATAAAGTTATCTGGCGACAGCGAGAATAGAAATGGCGAGAGCACGATTTATAAACGGTCGTGTCATGTGGTTAGGGCCTCCCGTCGGGTAGACCGCCCGCTGGGTGCAAGTCTTTCGATTTGACGCGACTTGCTCGTCGATAGGGATGGAATGATGATGATTAGGACAACACAACGCCCAGTCCCCAAGTGGAGAAAATCTCCGACCCAGCCGGGAATCGAACCCGGGCCCATAGGATTGACGCTCCGTCGCGCTGACCCCTAAGCTACTGGGTGCGGAGACCTTTAATGGTAATCACTGACCTATACCCGACATTACAACAGACAGGCGAAATGTTGTGTAGATGACAGTACGCAGAAATTTTTGAATCGAATTTTCCTCACTCAAAACGAGAAGTCTGCTGTGTCATGTGCTCTGACATACGCGCCGGGGCCTGTCTTTCCAAAAGCCTTCAAAACGGTAATCCAATTCTAGAAAGGACTCTGAACATACAAGTCGAAAAAGACACAGGGGAAAAAAAGGGCGTCGCAGCTGATTAATCAATCAGTTCTGATTTCAACAGTGGGCACTCTCTCTGTAAATAGGCTCTCTACGTAGGTCTGTTCATAGCGAGATATACGAGGTCTCCAACGAACTTCTGACGTCACACTAGTAGCAGGAACCTCTGGAAACCAATGTTTAACTGTCGTGTGCTACAGAGAACTTGCATGCATTTAAAAGCGCAGTCAGTAATTATTAAGCTCGTATGAAACAGCTACTGGCTCCCCGCCGGAGACGGCTATAATCTGTCGGTAAACTGAAGAGCGAGCGAGTGAGTCCGCACTCTGCCAACCATGCTACGTCATAGGGCGCTTCTACAGGCTGTTTCACAACGCAGTACCATTCCCACCGACGCGCGCGCTATAAATATGTGGCAACGCCGTGTGCAGATACGTCCCGGCTGCGTTATTTTTTGACAAATGCGTTAAGAGTATAAGGAAAACAAAAGAGGATAGCTTCTACGAAACAAAACATTATAGAGTAAATAATATTAACATCAGAACGGAAGTCAGGATTCTACTACAAACATAGAACCGAATGCCCATTCATGTGAATTATGTTTCTCTATTCGTAAGACGAGTCAGATATAGTGCAATCAATCTGTAGAATTTAAGGTTTGTTCTTACTTTGTGTTTCTACTAAAAGGCAGAAGTTTTCTTTGAAGGGCTGTATTTAAAGTTAACAATTCTTGCGACACAAAGAGTGTTTAAAAAGTAACCAGAAAATTATAATTTCGTGTATTGTATTAGTTCGAATTGCACTGCTTTTTTTGTCACTGTCTTTGTAAACATGTCGAAAACGTATCTGTGCAATGTTTTGCGTATTGGGTTCAAATGGTTCAAATGGCTCTGAGCACTATGGGACTTAACATCTGAGGTCATCAGTCCCCTAGAACTTAGAACTACTTAAACCTAACTAACCTAAGGGCAACACACACATCCATGCCCGAGGCAGGATTCGAACCTGCGACCGTAGCAGTCACGCGGTTCCGGACTGAGCGCCTAGAACCGTGAGACCACCGCGGCCGGCTTTGCGTATTGGGTATTTATCCTGTTGTCAGCTGTCGGAAAGGTTATATGGGTTTTGCTAGCATCAACTATTATTTGTTTGGTATAAAAGTAGATTAGGGGACCTGTAATAAATTTTGTTATAAGAATGGAATAAAGTGTATCAGTGTTTTAGGAATGTTAAATATTGCTTTTGGTGAGTCTCTTATGAGTAAACCAAGAGCATACAAGTGGTATAAACATTTCAAAGCAGGCCTTAAAGGACAGCAGTTTTACAAGAATGGATGAGATTAAAACAGCACAGTTAAGAGACCTATGAACTATTCCGAGGAAACAGTTCCTCAAGTGCTTTGGGAATTTGAAAAAGCACTGGCATAAATGCGTAGCATGTACTGGGGAATATTTTGAATAGGATAACATTGTTGTTGATTGACAAGTAAAGTTCTTACCTAAAAAATAAAAATTAATATGTGAACACAATCGTATGTCAAGCTTTTTACATAGAAGTCCAGAATCGGTATACATGTTTCGAAAGAAATTTCAGCAGTGTTTAGAATAGCTATTGCACACATGTTTTAAGCAATATGTCTTAGAATCATGAGAATAGTAACCGAGATACAGTTTTAGTGTCAGAATACATTCAAATGCCTGCTGTTCTCTTAGTATCAAAGGTTTTACGTGATTGAACCACGTTCTACTAGCGAAAAGTTATTAGATTTTACCATGAAGTTCTCAAGTTATTCCTGATTGTGTACAACTAGTGATAAAGGTATTTATTGCTTTGGACCACATTTCACTGCATTTAACTTAGAAAACTGTTTAACACTTTTACTACCATTTAGAACAGTTCTACCAAAGGAACCTTTATAGTGTACGAGCAGAAACAGGCTTGAGAGGACACATAACGTATTTTTTTAAAAAAAGTATTCATTGCCTGTTTACATACATCGTATTTTAGAGGTCATCATCATCATTCTTACTGTCATTACCGTCGTCCTCGTCGTCATCATCACTTTCTAAATTAGTTACTATGGCGTCTACTGTGTCTTCAATAACCTCATCGTCAAGCCAGTACTCTCTTTCAAGTTTCTCCACCTGGAGGCAGTATGCACTCCAGTCATCTTGAGTTATCGTTTCAAAACCTTAACAATTGGGACAAGTATCTGTATACGCTTTCTTTCACTTACTGCAAAATTTAGTTCGGAATAAAAAAAAATGGATCTCAGAAACTGGCAAATACCTTCTTTCACCAACTGCAGCAACTTCGTCACGCAAATATCTCCAAGAATATTTCTTCCCCTGACGAAATTCTTGGGCTTTGCCCACGCCATTTCAATTGGATTTAAGTGACAGTTGTATGGTGGAAGTCGCAGTACAGTGTGTCAATGAGCTTCAAGTATTTTATTAATTTAAAATACTTTGTCTTCCAGCTTATGTTGTTTAACTAAACCAAATAATTTTATTTTTCTCATTGTCAAATCAGCTTCCACCTTATTTTTTAATAACCATTCAATCATTTCGCTTCTATTTGAGGACCTAGTTGGAGCTTTGCGTGCTCCTTCATGTGATATGAAGCGGTGTCCATAACAAAAACACATTTCAGTGGCAGATTCGGAATTACTTTATTCGATATCCAATTAGAAAAAATTATCGTAGCTCATTTGCCCTTGGCAGTATCCTGTTGCACACCCCGCTTTATAAATCAACTGTGTGTGGGGTGATAACCCATCGTTTGTTCCAATATTGACCACTATAATCATATTGCTTCCACTCACATTGTCCATAATGCCATCAACGCCAGGGCCCTGCCAACATTTTGTGGAAGTAATGTTGTTGTCAATATAGAAGAATTTTCTGCCTAGCTCCCTTAATTTCCCCACTTTGATTAGGTAATTACATCGCTAGTCAATTATATCCGTTCTTTCTACCAGAAGCTTTCGTTTACTTACAGATATTTTACAGGTAAATCCCATTTCACACAATGCCTTGGGTAAAACATCTTTCTGCCAAGCAAAATGTATTTTTTTGTTTCATGGCAGTAAGTAATTTCTTTAGTGTGGGCACTATTTTTTGGTTTATGTAAAAGTCCTCAATCGTTTGTCGAATGACCGATTTTGTGCAACTGTCTTTAACGATGGGTTTCTTCCCTAAATTATTAGTTTTCCTTCGCGGCGATTCCAGTAAACCATGCGGTTTGTTTTCGTCTTCCTTCCTTATGCGTCCTATTGTGGAGAGGCTGACGTTTGCATAAACTGCAGCCCTTTGAATGGAACTGGTACTGTTAGCCAACAGTTCTTTTGTGTCGCCTCCTTAACATACGCTGTAATAACGAGAGGCGATCGAACGCTCGTTACTCCGCAAATAACTCCTTCTCTTCATATTCTGCACATTTTCTTGCAATGCAGGGCGATTATCAATTACTTCCGGATACTGAAGTATATCAGTGAGTACACAAAGTCAACTGACTGAGATTGGCAACTAAGATCCCACTGCACGCCGAACTACACCGCTAGACAGGTATAGTCTGTCGGTAAACTGAAGAGCGATCGCGCAAGTCCCCACTGTGACTACCCTGCTACGTCACAGGGCGCTTCTACACGCTGCTCCACAACGTAGCGCAGTCCCTGCCGCGGCGCGCGCTTTAAATCTGTGACGACGCCGTGTACAGATACGTCCCGTCTGCGTTTATTTTTAGACAAATGCGTTAAGAGTGTAAGGAAAACAAAAGACGATAGCTTCTTCGAAACAAAACATTATAGAGTAAATAATATTAACGTAAGAACGGAAGTCAGGATTCTACTACAAACATAGAACCGAATGCCTGTTCATATGAATGTATGTTCCTCTATTCGTAAGACGAACCAGATATAGTGCAATCAGTCTGTAGAATTTAAGGCTTGTTCTTACTTTGTGTTTCTACTAAAAGGTAGAAGTTTTCTTTGAAGGGCTGCATTAAAACTTAATAATTCTTGCAACACAAAGAGTGTTTAAAAAGTAACCAGAAATTTATAATTACGTGTGTTGTATTAGTTCCATTCACACTGCTTTTTTGTCATTGTCTTCGTAAACATGTCTGAAAAGTATTTCCAGGTAAATCCCATTTCACGCAATGTCTTGTGTAAAACATCTTTCTGCAACGAAAATGTATTTTTTGTTTCGCGCCAGTGCGTAATTTCCTTAATGTGGGCATTATTTTTTGGTTTATGTAAAAGTCCTCCATCGTTTGTATAACTATGGGTTTCCTCCCTAAATTATTAGTTTTCCTTCGCGGCAATTCCAGTAAACCATGCGCCTTGTTTTCGCGTCCCTTCCTTATGCGTCCTATTTTGGCGAGTCTGACGTTTACATAAGCTGCAGCCCTCTGATTGGGACTGGTAATATTAGCCAACAGTTCTTTTTGTGTAGCCTCCTTAACACAAGCTGTAATAACGTTAGAGACGATCTGTGCAAGTATCTTCTTCATATTCTGCACATTTTCTTGCAATGCAGGGCGATTAGCCATCACTTCCGGATACTGAAGTATATCAGTGAGTACACAGAGTCAACTGACTGAGATTGGCAACTAAGATCCCACGAACACAAACGACGTATTTCACTGCACGCCGAACTACACCGCTAGATAGGTAACAGGCAACTGATTTTTGGTTGCCCTGTAGGCCAGTGGCAGGACTATTCCGGGAAAGGCCACTTCCCCCACCAAAAGCGCTGCTCGCTCTTGAGTTTGCAGACAGACTGTGCTGGTATTCGTAGGACCTGCCCCGTCACGTGGTGTGACGTACGCGCCAGGGCCCGTCTTCCACGCGGGCCTCGGTTCGGAGCACTCGCCCCGTGCCGTCCACACGAGGTTACGTCGACCGTATTTCGTGACTGGCCGCCATCCAGCCGGCGGCTTGCGAGAGCCGTCACTCGGTCGCCGAAGCCTCCGCCAGGGCGGCGCGGGCGGCGGAATACATAATGCAAATGGCCGCGGATCCGGCCACGGGCTGCGGGGCGGCGATAAATCACGTTAATACGGCGGCCGGCGCTGCATATTCGGCGACTGAATACGTCAGCCCCTAATGGCGGCCGACACGGCTCCGGCATCGGCAGCCCCCGTTACACGGCCGCCAGCAGGCAGCTGATTTACAGTCGCGGCGCCATCTCGCTGATTTGTGTGGCGGACCAGCTACCACTAGCCGCGTTGTCACAGCCGCGGAGGACCCCAGGGCGCGCCGCTGACCGAGAAACTGAGAAAGACCGCACCTACCCCCAGATTACGCCCACTGCAAAACGTATCACGTTACTGGTCACGCCAATATACCGGGTGATCAAAAAGTCAGTATAACTTTGAAAACTTAATACACCACCGAAAAATGTAGATAGAGAGGTAAAAATTGATAAACGATCTTGGAATGACATGGGGTTTCATTAGAACAAAAAAAAAAATCACAAAATGTCCGACAGATGGCGCTGGACAGCAAAACGTCAGTGACTCTGCAAGAGAATCGTGTGTAAAAGGAGCTGTGATGAGAGAGAGAATCATCTCCACACCCTCCATCTCCTTTCCTAACGCAACTTCCACCGTCTACCCCTCCCGGATGATGAGCTTCGCCCTGACATCTACCCTTCCTACCAACTCCAACCCCATCTTCCTGCCTCCTCCTCAGGGCTCCCTCTCCTTCCCCTCTCTCCTCCTGAGCGGATTCCCCCTCCTTCTCCCCCTCCCTCTCTTGTGACCCCCTTTCTGTGTCTCTGCACTCCCTCCTGCCTTGTCTTCCCTCTTCATCTCCCACCTGACCTGTCTCCTGCCTCTTTGTTCACCCCCGACGCCCCTACTCTTTTCATCCTTCCACTTTCCCTGCTGCCCCTTGCTCTCCCCTCCTTTTCCATCCTCCCTGACCTTTCCTTTGGCAGGCCCCACCTGGAAGTTTTATTCTTTGTTGTGTGTGCTACAAGTGGGTTTTAAGTGTGTTGTTCTGGAGTGTTTTTAATACTGCGGCCGACTTTTAACCTGTGCAAGTCCATTCAGTGTCTTCTCTGTGTTTTAAGAATCGCCAACTGTGTTTTTTTAACTTTCTGGTGACTTTTTTAACTGCCCCAAATGAACGTCTCCATGTCAGTCTATTTTTACTTCCATTTTCTCCCTTTACTCTGTTTTATGTTCACCTTTTTTTTATCACCTTATGTATGTAACATTTTATTATTATTTTAGTCGCCATGTCACTCAGCTGAAGAGTGGCGGATTGTGCCGCTGAGAGCCCTCCCCTGCCCATATGGGGCAGGGGAATGAAATCACAATAAAGAAAAAAAAGAGAGAGAGAGAATCAGATGCGCCAGCAGTTACAGCATGTTGACGTTACCTGAAAAGGCACTTTTAGTGAAGCTGTACTATCAGAATGGGGAATGTGCTAGTTCAGCGTTACGATCCTATCACTGTAGGAAGGGGATTCGAATGGGTAAAGGACCGTTGACAAATGCAGCTGTGGCGAGAACGATTTTGAAGTTTGAAGCCACGGGTTGTTTAGACGATAGACCCCGTAGTGACCGACCGAGCACAAGGTGTAATTCTGCTGAGACAGTTCAGGAAGAAATGGAGACTGTAGCGGTTTCGTCTATGCATGGGGAAGTCAGCACTCGAGCAGTCCCATGTCACACCGCATTCCATACACTACTGTTTGGTTGGCACTTAGGCGTATCCTCCAATGCTATCCATACAAAATCCATCGCCATCATGAACTGTTATCTTGTGATTTAGTGAAGCGGAGGGCATTTATGGTGTGGGCGTTTCAAAAGAGGGCAGAAGATGACGATTGATTGAGTAACGTGTTGTGAACTGACGAAACTCATTTCACGCTCCCAGGGTCTGTCAACGCCCACAACTGCAGAATTTGGGCTATAGAAAATCCTTGAGCTGTCGTGGAAACTAGATTTCACGATGAGAAAGTCACGGTATGGGTTGGATTTACCAAATCTAAAGTTATCGGGACTTTTTTTTCGAGGAAATGCGTGATTCTGCCCTTGTAACTGCTACCATGATGGGTGAGAGGTACGCCGATATGTTACAGAATCGCATCATCCCCAGCCTGGCTGATAAACCCCTGCTGGAACGTATGATGTTTATGCAGGATGGCACTCCACCCCATATTGCTTGACACGTGAACGATTTCATGCACGTGTCGTTTGGTGATGATCATGTGCTCAGCCACCACTTTCGTCATGCTTGGCCTCTCAGGTCTCCAGACCTCAGTCCATGCAAGTATTGGCTTTGGGGTTACCTGTAGTCGCAAGTGCATCGTGATCGACCGACATCTCTACGGATGCTGAAAGACAAGATACGACGCCAATGCCTCACAATAACTCCTGACATGCTTTACATTGCTGTTCACAACATTATTCCTCGACTACAGCTATTGTTGAGGAATGATGGTGGACATATTGAACATTTCCTATAAAGAACATCATCTTTGCTTTGTCTTACTTTGTTATGCTAGTTATTGCTATTCTGATCAGATGAAGCTCCATCTGTCGGACATTTTTTGAACTTTTGTATTTTTTTGGTACTAATAAAATCCCATGTCATTCCAAGCATGTGTATCAATTTGCATCTCTCTATCTATATTATTTTGTGATTTATTCAGTTTTCAAATTTATACTGACTTTTTTCATCAACCAGTACATATATGGGGGTCATTCAGTAATTAAAGAGACAAATTGGTCTGGAGGTAAAAGCGTTTATTTTTACAAAACAATACTTTTTCTGCTTTTCAACATAACCGCCTTGAACGTTTATGCACTTGCGTCAACGGGCTACAAGCTTTTTTATTCCGGCTGCAAAGAACTCTTTATCTTGACGTTTGAACCACTTTCCCACAAACTTTATCATATCCTCCTTGTCCGGGAACCTCTTCCTTAAGTAGTACCAAACAAATGGAGATCACTAGGTGCTAAATGAGGACTGTGAAGGAGATGGGGCAGTACTTCCCAGCCCATTTCGTCGATGGTTTCACTGATTAGTTGAATAATATGAGGCCATGCGTTGTCTTGCTGGAGAATCACACCTCTCCTCTAAGATCCACGACGTCTCTCTTTCACGGCTGGCTTCACCTTGTTTAAAAGCAAATCCGAATAGTATTGGCTGTTCATTGTACCTTCAGCATCCCAAAACACTGTCAACATGACTTTTGCTGCTGATGCATCGGTTTTGAATTTTTTCTTGACAGGTGAGTTGGTGTGCTTCCACTCTATGCTTTTTCGTTTTGATTCTGGGTCGAAATAGTGAACCCAAGTTTCATAACAATTTTAAAAAGTTTTGTTGAGGAAAGTGCTCACCTTCTCTTTCATAACGTTCATTTAGCTCTTTGCACACTCTCAACCTTGTCTCCTTGTGTAGCTGCGTCAACTCCTTCGGGACTTGCACATGTTTCCCGGTACTTCAGCTCGTTACAGATAATGTTATGAACTGTACTAGTACTAACTTGAATCTTATCAACTATCATTTCCACAGTCACACTGCGGTCGGCAGGAATAATGTCATCAATTCGACTTTCAAGTGAGGGAGTTGAAACTGTAACTAGTCGGCCAGATCGGTGTTCGTCAGTCACTGAGTCGCGATCATTTTTGAACTGCTCTACCCACTTGTAAAAATTTGCACGTTTCATACAACCTTCACCACAAACTTTAGACATTCTACATATACATCTATGGGTTTCTCGCCTTCAGCAAGTACAAAACGAGAAACATAACGTTGTTCAACTAATGTGGTCGTTCCAAGAGGAGTCGCTATCTTGAAATGTATTTTTGAGGTTATAAGCGAAACAGTGTTGATACATCAGCTGATTAGGGTTCATCCCAGTGATGCCAACTTAAAGCCGTAAAGGTACCCTCATTTAAGTGGGGATTTTTCTAAATTATGCTCCCAAGGGGGTGAAATAGAGAATGAAAAGTTTTTGAAAATGTGTCGCTATTAACCCTGCAGCAGGCGCGCTGTAGACAATTACGCCAGCGATCGCGTGCGGCACTCAGTGGCGCCCAATATCAAATATCATTTAACTGACATTTTTTTAGTTTTTTGGTAGAACTTATTGAAGGGGTTTGAGCTACAAGTAAGATCTTTATAACCGCAGATTTCAGTGCTATATAGGCCTTCATTAAAGCAAGTCTTACAAAAATATATAGTGAAGAGCAATGATAATAGTTTATAGTCATAATAATGAACAAGACATCCAATTACGAATAAAATATCGTGAACACATATAAAGAATCACACAGTTGTTCTGCTGGATTGGCGCTGCAGTCATTACAAGCCACAATGTTATGGGTGTGTTCCTTAGAAACAAATTTTTTGCACCTGTGGCAAGTCACAGTAGTTTTGTTATTTTTTTTGTACCACCAGAATAGATAGCACCTTCTATGCCATCTAACAACCTCTTCGTTACTTACGGAACTGATCGATAGGGTGACAGAAATCCTTGAGTGTCCCTTGGTAAAGTCAAGAGCACTTACTTTCTACTGTATCTCTGTTAGAGCCAAGGTCAGGTTTGTGAGGTTACTTCTGCTTCTGAACCTTTTATCTGCATTATTTGCTAAGAACAGCACTTGCGAATTAATTCCAGAAATATCTTAAACTAAACTCCGCCCGAACAGGCCATGAAGGCACAATAGAACCGACCGACCACAGTGTCATCTTCGGCCCACAGGCGTCACATGATACGGCCCTCCCGGCCGTTTTGTAAGTTTACGAGGACATCCAGCAATGTCCGGATACCTGAAAAACAAGGCCAAGGCCCTTCTTCTTGTTGTCTTCTGAGTGGTGTAGGATGTGATGTACACATTTAACCTTTGGTTGCATTGTAGTCCAGATTTGCAACAGAAATTCCTGTAGAAGTGTCTATTTCATCAGTTTTATGTACTGATGTCAGAAAGAGCACAATCTTGTTTCTTTTCGTTTGGCACGAAACGAGAAAGAACTCATCCTGGAAACCGAAAAAGAGTTTCGAGTTTCTTGTGACCTGTTTGGAAAAAAATTCCGGAGGAATTTCCGCCTTGTCCTTTTCCAGAGTCCCTTTTAAGTTTAGCTCATTTTCAAGAAGATACTGTCCTAAGGGATGACTACTACAGTAGTTGTCTGTAGTTACGTTCCTGTTAGTGCCACTGATTGGTTCAACTACTCTCTTCGCAATATCCACAGGCTGGGTAGATGCAAGATATGGTCCACTATTCTGTCTGCTGCAGTGTACTTCATAGTTACAAGTGTAACATGTCGTGCTGTCGCTCAGTGTGTACGACTTCAAATCATACTTCACAGGCTTATTGGGCATTTACTACACAAAACCACAACGTCCACGAAAACGATGAAGCATTCCGTCTGCGGTTGTAAACTCCACTGGACCGTACTTATTTCTGCAATTTTTCAAAAATGCAGACAGGAGATCGCGGATGGCAGCAGTTTTGTCAATTGTAAGTCGCTTATCATTAACCCTCAGTGGCCGCAGCAAGAACAGACAGCGCTTGTAGCTCAGTGCTGCCCAGAGAATAATTATTTCTGTGATACCTGATGCTCACAGCTCTAACACGTTTGTGCGTCTTCCTTTTTGTACAGCAACGAGAAACAGCGCTCCTAATCGAGCCATTATTTCAGAAGCAGAAATATTTCTGCAGTCTCTGTCCCTCGCGTAATTCACAGATGATCTCTTGGTATTTATATATCTGTTAGTGTTCGCAACAACACAATCAATTATATCAGGATCAAAAGAAATTGAGAAAACTTTCAATTTCTCTTTTAGTTTCTGTAGCACTCCGTTTCGGGCCAGGTAAGACCTTCGTTATATTGTTACGTTTTGTTTTACCTGGAACCACTAACTGATTATTTATCTATAAAGCTTCCTAGTCCTTAGCAATATAAAAATGGCACTCATCACTTGGTAATTAATTCACTTCATTCCCGCCATCGTACGATTGCTCAGATGCACTGGAATAATCTGCAGCTTCGATTATTTCTGCATCATCAACGCTGTCAAAGAAATCAGCATAATTCTCCTCGTCAGGTGATTCCAGTAGAAGGTGTACAATTTCGGCTGGTATCAATTCTTTTCTTTGTGCAAGCCTTCAAGACAATACGAAAAGTATAATATTAATCTTCAGAAACTAAATCATCATTCACTAGAAGTGTTATTGTAAAACATAACTTCTGATCTTCAAAACATTCGGCAGAGATTACGCCACATCTACTTCCGTTAGCTGGCGTGTGCGAAAGCAGTGCCGCCTCAGTGTAGTTGTCCACTCCACATATCAGACACGGCTGTTGTGAAGGGTCTTGTAATGTTGCACTAGTGAAACTTGGCACCTGACAATGTCATCGAAGCATATATAGCAACATTATTGTCTTGGAGGACTAACTTAATTATGGAAAGAAAACTGAATTTGATGTAGCCATGCGCCCGCCGCAGGGTTAAGGCAATTTTGTTGCTAGACCTACAAAAATTGGTATCTCGTTTCTCAGTCGGAAATAAAGTAAAACGTGCAATTTTGGAATTTAACCCCTAATGGGTGAAAAAGTGGGGGGAAGTTTCTTTCAAATTAAAGAACAAATATTTTAATTATTATTTTTTTTACACGTCAAGTTCCGGAGGACCAAATTAAGGAGCAAACCTCCAAGGCCACGGGACGTGTCAGTATGTGAAATTACAACATAAAAGTAATAACATACAAAAATAAATGTTCATGAACCTGAAACAAGTCACTCCGTAAGTTTAAGTAAACGCTTTCAGCAATACAATAAAAATCGGCTTAATTTTTCAAGGAACTCCTCGACAGAATAGAAGGAGTGATCCATGAGGAAAGCACGTGGATTACTGCTAAGATTTTTGAATTAGAGTGGCAGCTTATTGAAAATGGATGCAGCAGTATACTGCACACCTTTTTGCACAAGAGTTATGGAAGTCCGATTCAAACGCAGGTTTGATTTCTGCCGAGTATTAACCGAGTAAAACCTGCTTTTTCTTGGGAATAAACTAATATTGGTAACAAGAAACGACAATAAGAAATATACATATTGAGAGGCCAATGTCAAAATATCCAGACTCTTGAACAGAGGTCGACAAGAAGTTCGTGAACTCACACCACTTATTGCCCGAACCGCCCGTTTGTGAGCCAAAAATATCCTCGTAGAATAGGAAGAGTTACCCCGAAATATAATACCATACGACATAAGCAAATGAAAACAAGCAAAGTAGACTAATTTTCGTGTTCAAGTATCACTCACTTCTGATACCGTTCGCATAGTAAAAAGAGCAGTATTAAGTCTTTGAACAATATTGCGGGCCGGCCGGAGTGACCGTGCGGTTCTAGGCGCTATAGTCTGGAACCGCGCGACCGCTACGGTCGCAGGTTCGCATCCTGCCTCGGGAACGGAGGTGTGTGATGACCTTAGGTTAGCTAGGTTTAAATAGTTCTAAGTTCTAGGGGACTGATGACCTCAGAAGTTAAGTCCCATAGTACTCAGAGCCATTTGAACCATTTTTGAACAAGATCCTGATAGTGTGCTTTCCACGACAGCTTACTATCTATCTGAACACCTAGGAATTTGAACTGCTCAGTTTCACTAACCATATGCCCGTTCTGTGAAATTAAAAAGTCAGGTTTTATTGAATTGTGTGTTAGAAACTGTAAAAACTGAGTCTTACTGTGATTTAACGTTAGTTTATTTTCTATAAGACATGAAGTGAGGTCATGTACTGCACTATTGGAAACTGAGCCAATGTTACACACAACTTCTTTTAATACTAGTGTCATCAGCAAACAAAAAGATTTTAGAACTACCTGTAATACTAGAGGGCATATAATTTATATAAATAAGGAACAGGAGCGGCCCCAAAGTGCAAAGTGGTATTTGATTTCTTGGTTACAAAGAAAAAATTCGTGTTTCAGTGATTTTGGAAATTCAACCCTATGGAAGTGAAATAAGGCCTGGCTGATTCACTAACTCACCACCGTCCAGCCCAAGTCGCTAAGGAGAGAAACTTGAAGTTGGGGAGGGGGTTGACCTTATACTGTAGGCATCGTTTTGTAAGCGATTCTTCGAGGGTCCCTAAGGGGAGTGAAGTGGGGATGAAAGGCGTTTCGACAACAGAGCACAATTAGGGCAATGTTGATGCTAGAGCTACGGAAACTTGTATTTGGTTTCTCAGTCAGAAATAAAGAAACATGTGTTTCAACAATTTTTGAAATCAAACCACTAAGGGGGTAAAATAATGAGTGAAAGTTTTCTTTTTTTGAAAATAAATCATTATTAAAGTAATACTAAAAAAAATTTTAAAGCTGCTTGTATGAAAACTGGTGTTTGACTTTTGAATTACAAACAAAAAGTACATGTTTCAGTGTCTTTGGAGATTCAACCTGTGACGGAGTCAAATAGTGGATGAAAATTTTTAATAAAATATGTCATTATAAAAGCATTTTTAAAGCTACATCTATGAAAATAAGTATTTTACTTCTCCTCTGGAAATTAAAAATTACTTGTTCAGTGTTTTTAGAAATTGAAGCTGTAACGGGGTTAAATTGAGGATGAAATTTTTTAATTACATTTGTCAAAGGTGTGTCAATTCCTAAAGGACCAAACTAGACTTACACACTACTTCCTTTTAAGGAAGTGGGATCGTTATAAGCCTGAAGGGGAGCAAGCGTTGACTGATGAATTAACTGTTGTGGGATCAATTGATTCCAATACTCGTGATGAAGAATATACTGTTATAATCATTGATAAGAAAAGAGACAATGATGATGAAGGTGAGGTCAGTGATAGTCACTATCCGGGAAAAGATGAAACGACTATGTGGAGAAAAGAACTGCATCACTGAGAATAAATTGGACGATGAATTATGAAAATGTTTTATTGCATGATGAGCGTCTTGTGGTAAAGTCTGTACTTCACATATATTTTTAGCATAAATATCCTTTACTTTACGTCTATGGTCACAAACTTTTTGTCAACAGATTACCGGTTTCGGTCTATAATGACCGTCTTCAGATGTGTTTAACATCTGACTGCATTACATTTGGCTGCAGTACATTAGGACATTGTTTTTATAAAACAGATCTGAAGATCTGAAGATGGATTACAATGACACCAAGATTGTGACACAGACCTCAAGATATTGGGACAGTGTCATTAAAGAAGCAATTGAGATTAAGGTCACAGACAATCTAATCAACCGTGACTCGGGATACCAAATCAGCACTGCCTGGAATCCAGCGCTTGAGCTTGTGAAAACTCAACGCAGGACACTCCAGGATTCAGCAAGAAATATAAGTGGAGACCGAGGGAACAGCCGTGAGACAAGGTGTTGGACATTAGAGACCAGATCTGACACACCCCAGGTCATGAACTCGACTTCAGAAGACGGCCAGGCCGGGCGCGGACGGCGGAGGGAACACCGGCCACCAGAGAGGGACAATGTAGCCGCGTCTGGCGGGCGCGGACCTCAGATGGAACACACGACGCGGCGCGGACCGATTAGGGAGCGCCCAGCACGCAACAGAAGTGGAAACCGTAGTAACAGTCATGAGATAGAGTACCTAACATCTCATATCGGGTCTGACACACCTCAAATGACAACCACAACCGTTGAGGACGGCCAAAACCGGCGCCGACGGCAGTCGGAACATCCGCGACTGGAGGGGTCCGTTGAAGCCGAGTCTGGCGGGCGCGGACCACAGATGGAACACTCGACTCGGCGCGGACCGATTAGGGAACGCCCAGCTCCTCCCAGGCATAAATACTGGACTCGATCGACCCAAGGACCAGTCTCAGGTAGCACCTGAAGAAGACAGCGAGGCACGCTGTTGAAATATCGTGCGAGAACGACGCGAACATCCGGCTGGATTCCCGAATATCCAAGATGTCAACAGATCGCCGGGAAAGTATGAAGAATTACAGATCTGAAGATGCTCATTATAGACCGAAACTGGTAATTTGTTGACAAAAGGTTTGTGACCATAGACGTAAATTAAAGGAAATTTATCCTATATTCGGGTCACTGTTTTATTCGCAGCTAGTGATCTTTTTTTAGCTTTCGATACAAAACAGTAATTTCCGTCTTGTATGACTCAATATTTGTATATGGTATGTGACTAATTATCAGTAAATAAAAATTCAATTTTATTATTGTCGCAATATATTAATAATATACGATAACATGAATCCATAATAATTACTTACTGCCTATTGAATCACTAATTTCAGTGTTACAATATTCAAAATGTAAAAAAGTACATGGTGTGTACTACACACCATATACCGCTAGCGTAAGAATTCTAGGCCACACCACTGCCTGTTTAAGACATGAATGTTATAATTCTTACGTAGTAAGTAAATATGCAGTTTTGAAAGAGACTAGTTACGCACCCCTTACAGTAAGATGGTTATTTAAAACGCAGGTCTACTTTCACTCTCACCTGTGGACACTTGGATGTCGCTCTTTTAGGGCGCTACAGCAGCGTAATATCATTAATGAGGCCAACAGAAGTGGCCTGTTGGGAGAACAAATACTGCGGCGTGAGCGCAGCTTATGTAAACCCAGCCCAGCGCGCGGCTAAGTTGTTGGATACACAGCAGACGTGTGGGCCCGGCAGTTGTGGCCGCGACGCTCGAAAGCACACGGCACACCATACTGCTTATAGTAATATAAACTATATAAACTTTAGTACAACACTACTGGAAACGTAGTTAGTAATTTTCAGAGTGTATCCCGAAGCAGTTGTTATCAGGTTCAGATCTGCATGATGCTGGCTGCAAAAATGGTGCAGTCAGAAGGTGAGGCAGTGAGAAAATGATTAACATAGTTCAGCTAATATCCTGGCGAACCAAGAACTTCTCGCAGCATTTCAGTACCACTTCCCACATTATCTGTTAAATACTGCTTGCAGCCACCTACGGCAAAAGCACACACATCAACGCTATTTAAAGTGGATTTTAAAAGAATCTCTTTTGCGGGGTTTTCCGACAGTACGTAATTCACCCATGGTTCCTCTGTTATGATCTCAAGTAGTAGAATGCTCACAGCTAACACGACATCAGTACCACCAACATGACAACCATTTAACGTTAATATTATCTCCAAATGCGGATACCCATTAGTTGAAGAGGTCTTCATATATTTTTTAGCGGAGCTTGTGTAACGACAAGAAACATTTCACAATTTTCTTAAAGTTGTCGATTAGTTCCCGCTCCAATATATATTAAGGTTGTTGAACTGAAATGATATTGGAATTTCCTTCGACCTTATCAATGTTAATTTAAGTGTTCACATCTTACCTATTTGGTTCTTTGATTTCATCGTTGTTGCTGTGGACTTCAGTCCTAAGACTGTTTTGATGCAGTTCTCTGTGATAGTCTGTTCTAGGCAGGTCTCTTCATCTCTGCATAGCTACTGCGACTTACATCCATTTCAACGTGATTACTATATTCTAGTCTTGGTCTCCCTCTATTGATTCTACTCCACTCGCTTCCCTCCATCACCATATTGGCGACTCCTCGATGCTTCAGGAAGGATCCTACCAGCCGACCCCTTCTGTTATCTCAGTTGTGCCACAAATTTCTTTGCTCCTCAGTTTGGTGCAGTACCTCTTGATTAGTTACTCCACTTACCCATCTAATCTTCAGCATTATTCTGTTGCACCACGTTCCAAAACTGCTTTTCTCTTCTTATCTGAACTGATTATCGCCGAGGTTTCACTTTCGTACAAAGCTAAACTCCAGACAAATACCTTCAGATTGATTTCATTAGTATAAGGTAACAGTTTAATTTTGGTTGACACAATGTTCTATATTTTTATATTCATACTTACAGAGTCTACAGATGTTAGATGTAAGTTTTTTAATATGTTCTACGTATTACATACGACGCAGCTTGATTTGCTCATTTTATTATGTTTTATTACGTATGTCTTTAGTAGTTTGGGCTATTACGAAAGACATTTGAGATAATATACTCTATGTGATCAAAAGTATCCGGACACCAACAAAACATACGATTTTCATATTAGGTGCACTGAGGTGCCACCTACTGCCAGGTACTCCATATTAGCAACCTCAGTAGTCATTAGACATCGGGAGAGAGCAGAATGGGGCGCTCGCAGGAACTCATACACTTCGAACGTGGTCAGGTGATTGGGTGTCACTTGTGTCATACGTCTGTACGCGAGATTTCCACACTCCTAATCATCGGTAGGTAAAGTGTTTCCGATGTGAAAGTGAAGTGGAAACGTGAAGGGACACGTACAGCACAAAAGCGTACAGGGCGACCTCGTGTGTTGACTGACAGAGACCCCCGACTGTTGAGGAGGGTCGTAATGTGTAATAGGCAGACATCTATCCAGACCATCACACAGGAATTCCGAACTGCATCAGGATCCACTGCAAGTACAATGACAGGTTGGAGGTAAGAAAACTTGGATTTAATGGTCGAGTGGCTGCTCATAAGCCACATATCACGCCGGTAAATGCCAATCGACGCCTCGCTTCGTGTAAGGAGCGTAATCATTGGATGACTGAACAGTGGAAAAACGTTGTGAGGTTGAAGTATCACGGTACACAATGTGGCGATGCGATGGCAGGGTGTGGGTATGGCGAATCCCCGGTGAACACCATCTGCCAGCGTGTGTAGTGCCAACAGTAAAATTCGGAACCGGTGGTGTTATGGTGTGGTCGTGGTTTTTATGGAGGGGGCTTGCACCCCCTTGTTGTTTTGCGTGGAACTATCACAGTACAGGCCTACACTGATGTTTTAAGCACCTTCTTACTTCCCTCTATTGAAGAGCAATTCGAGGATGGCGATTGCATCTTTCAACACGATCGAGTACTAGTGCATAATGCACGGCCTGTGGCTGAGCTGTCACACGACAATAACATCCCTATCATGGACTGGCCTGCACAGAGTTCTGACCTGAATCCTATAGAACACCTTTGGGATGTTTTGGAACACCGATTTCGTGCCAGGCTCCACCGTCCGACATCGATACCTCTCCTCAGTGCAGCACTCCCTGAAGAATGGGCCGCCATTCCCCAAGAAACCTTCCAGCACCTGATTGAACGTAAGTGGAAGCTGTCATCAAGGCTAAGTGTGGGCCAACACGATACGAAATTCCAGCATTAGCGATGGAGGGCACCACGAACTTTTAAGTCATTCTTAGCCAGGTGACCAGATACTTTTGATCACATAACGTAATACTCACTGTCTTTTTAACGGGGCATGGTTCTTACCACACATTTTAATAGGTTTAAATTGATCACACTGATCAGCCAGAACATTATGACCACCTACCTACCTTATACCCGGTATGTCCATCTTTGGCACGGATAAAAGCGGCTACTTGTCATGGCATGGAAGCAGTCAGGCCTTGGTAGGTCGCTGGAGAGAGTCAGCACCAAGTCTGCACGCACAATTCGCCAATTCCCGCAAATCCGGGGAGGGGGCGATGAGCTCTGAGCCGCGTTCAATCACATCCCAGATGTGTTCGATCGGGTTCAGATCTGGCGAGTCAGGACGACAACACATCAACTGGGAACTTGCCACTGTGTTCTTCGAACCACTGTGTCACACTCCTGAACTTGCGAAATGACGCATTATGTTAGTGAAAAATGCTACTGCCGTAGTGAAGGAGAGTACGTGGTGTACAACCACTGTTCAATACTCCTCGGCCGTCATGGTGCCTTGCAAGAGCTCCACTGGCTCTATGAACGCCCGCGTGATTGTTCTCCAAAGCTTAATGAAGTCGCTGCCGTCTTGTCTCCGTTCTACAGTGAAGGTCTCAATAAACTGTTCCCCTGGAAGACGGCGGATTCGCGCCCTCCCATCGACGTGATGAAGAAGCTATCGGGATTGATGAGACAGTGCAACGCTCTGCCGCTACATCAACGTCCAGTGCCGATGGTCACGTGCCCATTTCAGTCATAATTACCGATGTCGTGGTGTTAAGATTAGCATGTGCATAGGTTGTCGGCTTCTGAGGCCTATGGTTAGGAGCTTTCGGTATGCTGTGTGTTCAGACACACTTGTACTCCGCCTACCGTTGAGGTACGATTTCAGTTCCAAAAATGGCTCTAAGCACTATGGGAATTAACGTCTGAGGTCATCAGTCCCTTAGAACTTAGAACTACTTAAACCAAACTAACCTAAGAACATCCCACACATACATGCCCGAGGCAGGATTCGAACCTGCGACCGTAGCGGTCGCGCGGTCCATACTGAAGAGCCTAGAACCGCTCGGCCACACCGGACGGCATTTCATTTTGGGTCCTTAATCTGTAACAAAGGATGGCTGCGCATCCCAAAGACGTGTGGGCGTGGTTTCAACTTGGTTTCGCAACCAGTCTCACCACAGCACTCGTCGAACGCTGTACAAATCGTGTAGTTTCCGAAACACTCGTGCCGAGTATCCGGGCCATCACAATCTGCTCTCGGTGAAACCCTGATAGCTCACGCACCTTCCTCGTTATACAGGGTGTTACAAAAAGGTACGGTCAAACTTTCAGGAAACATACCTCACAGCCAAACAAAGAAAAGATTTTATGTGGACATGTGTCCGGAAACGCTTAAATTCCATGTTAGAGCTCATTTAAGTTTCCTCAGTATGTACTCTACTTCCTCGATTCCTCGCCAGTTGGCCCAATTGAAGGAAGGTAATGTCTTCGGCGCTTGTATTGACATGCGACTCATTGCTCTACAGTACTAGCATCAAGCACATCAGTACGTAGCATCAACAGGTTAGTGTTCATCAGGAACGTGGTTTTGCAGTCAGTGCAACATTTACAAATGCAGAGTTGGCAGATGCCCATTTGATGTATGTATTAGCACGTGGCAATAGCCGTGGCGCGGTAGGTTTGTATCGAGACAAATTTCCAGAACGAAGGTGTCCCGACGGGAAGACATTCGAAGCAATTGATCGGCGTCTTAGGGAGCACGGAACATTCCAGCCTATGACTCGCGACTGGGAAAGACCTAGAACGACGAAGACACCTGCAATAGACGAGGCAATTCTTCGTGCATTTGACGATAACCCTAATGTCAGCGTCAGAGAAGTTGGTGCTATACAAGGTAACGTTGACCATGTCAGTGTATGGAGAGTGCTACGGGAGAACCAGTTGTTTCCGTACCGTGTACAGCGTGTGCAGGCACTATCAGCAGCTGATTGGCCTCCACGGGTACACTTCTGCGAATGGATCATCCAACAATGCGTCAACCCTCATTTCAGTGCAAATGTTCTCTTTACGGATGAGGCTTCATTCCAACGTGGTCAAATTGTAAATTTTCACAATCAACATGTGTGGGCTGACGAGAATCCGCACGCAATTGTGCAATCACGTCATCAACACAGGGGGTGGATGCATGTATCCTCGATAACGGAGGACATTTTCAACATTTCCTGTAACAAAGTGTTTGAAGTCACTCTGGTACGTTCTGTTGCTGAATACGAGCACGAAGAGTCTCTACATTTGGTACATGTGGTACCCACATATGTTGATTTCCGGACACATGTCCACGTAACATCTTTCCTTTGTTTGGCTGTGAGGAATTTTCCATGAAAGTTTGGCCGTACCTTTTTGTAACACCCTGTATGCACTCATTGATAGTACATGTCCGTGTGTGTGTCTGACTGGCAGTCATCCCTCGCCAGCTGACGCTGCTATGGCCTGACCGAGTATATATCGATAGTAGGTTGGTAATCACAACGATCTGGCTGATGAGTGTATATTAAATATCTGTAAGATGTTATGCCTACGCCCGAATATGCAACATAGGGAAAAGGTTATGCGGGGAATGTATATTGTCTACTAAAGAACAAGATCTTGTGCAAACATTCAGGAAAGAAACAGTAGATAAACATTCATTATCTGCATAAGTTAATAATATTACGTCTTCTTTACACTTTCATAAAGTTAGTTGCAAATAACTTCTTTCGTCATTTGTACCATTTTTAAGTTCTCTTGACATTGAATTTGTGTATCATTTTATTCTATGTAACGTTACTATAAGATCTATATCCTGTGCTTACGTCTAGATGGAGTGACGTCCATAAAACATCTTGGAAAGTAATTTCTTTTATTTACAACGTTGTTGATTATTCTTTGTGTGCAGTACGCTGGGTTCTTTTTGGTTTTGGGATAGTGTAAACACGTAATGTTTAAGTGTGCTTAAGTGCTAATGCTAAATGCATGTTCCATTATGTTTGCTTTCGAATTTTTTTCTAATAATTGTACTGTGCCATGCCTAATTGAGTTCCTCAAGCAGATGTGGATGAGGTAAACATCTGAAGTGGAACCATTGTATAACAGAAACGGTACGTTTTTGTCATGGGTTCCTATTCAAAATATTATGTACTCATTCTCTTCTGCAAGTCCTAGAAGTTTATATCAGGAATGTCCGAACACCCTGTATAATAAGGTTAAAATATCATTATACAGTACAAGCTTGTAATACTTTATTACAAATAAAGTAGTACGGCTGTGTATTGTAGAATCCCATTTTCAACCTTCCTAAAAGCTGCTACACCATCTACACAAAATATAATGAAGCTATATATTCACATATGTAGCTACATGAAATATGATGTTCAAATGGTTCAAATGGCTCTGAGCACTATGCGACTTAACTTCTGAGGTCATCAGTCATCTAGAACTTAGAACTAATTAAACCTAACTAACCTAAGGACGTCACACACATCCATGCCCGAGGCAGGATTCGAACCTGCGACCGTACCGGTCGCTCGGCTGCAGGCTGTAGCTCCTAGAACAGCACGGCCAATCCGGCCGGCCTATGATGTTCATGGTATCCAAGCACATGTGTTCTCATAACGAGAAGGCGTATCACAGGGACACATACATAGAGGTCTTCGATTGGAGGAATCCGTTTTCATCGGTGTCAGTCTACTTCATGAACCTTCCTTACTTGCGACGCCTAGTGTAATTCTGCTTTCTTGAGAGGTCACCTTTTTTATTTCTTGTAAAATGTTGTCATTCCCAACTTTGATACAAACTTGTTATTTCCATTCGTACTGTTACCTACCACAACCTTCTTTGACTGCCTCACTGGGCTGGTGCGCTGGTGGTGCCGGTCTCCATCGATTCTCATCACGATCGTCTCAGTCGATTTTCGATGCCTGCGTAATTAGTGCGTAAGTTTGTGCCTGGCGTTCAGAAGCGGGCCGAAATATTTTCCCTAATTCCTTTTTTATTTTATTAATTTATTTGTGGTTTTAAAGGTTGTCTGATCAAATTTTAAGAGCCAGTGTCACGTATGTTAAGTCTGCTTAAGGTTCTTTTGTGTTGCGTAGAATTAAAGGTTTATTGATAACTCATTGGGTTAATATCTTTGTGTGCCTGTTGCGTCAGAATGTTGTCTGCTGCTGACGTGTGCTTGGGTAACCTCTTTTGATGCTAGTCAGTTGTCAGGATGAGCATTACTGCACAGGGCATTTGATTCTAAAGCATTATGTCAGGGTGAAAAACACTAAATAAATTACTTATCCTTTCTTAACAACATGTGGGCAGGGTTGGTCCTTCCTAGGCTCGGGTATGAGGTAGAATGAAACAGCATTTTTACATAAGATAACTTTTACTGCAAGATTTATACAATGGTTTCCTTACTGGATTGTTCTGGCTGGGGGAGCGGCAGCTGTGTCATTTGCGAAGCCTTTTGCTGCATGAGCGGCGGCGTCTGATTATGCCTGGCGGTGTATATCTCGTGTCGCTGTTTCGCCCAGTTGACTGGAGACGCGCATCACGAGGTGGCCCGTTTAATTATTGAGAACGAAGTCGTAAATCGGATGGTGATACCTTGGATGTGGCGTCCAAGTGTTTCTCTTCTCTATGCGGCCGCGTCTGTCCGTGTTGTGCGTCGGCCAGGACAGCGGCGCGACTGGGGAAGGCCACTGTCCCGGATTCGAACAACGGACTCCAGCTTGCCAGTCTTCGGCTGTCAGATCTTCATCACCAGCTCACAGGTGACTGCTGATGTGAGGCCGTCTCCTTCCCATCCTCACGAGTCACCTGGGTATATAAAAATCAGTCTTCAAATACCTTTTAACTTCTGTCTTCTGGCGGCGAGGCTGCGGCTTGCTATTCCATCACAGCGGCGGACTTGTTGCTTCTGTGTACGATGTAGTCTCTTCCTGCATGATGGTCTTCAGCACCGACTGAACTGTACTGGAACTGAAAACTACTGTCGGACGCACTGCGCCTCGCATATTTATTCACTTCAGTTCACTGGAGGTGAACGACTTCACGGTCATTTCCTCTTCTGTCACATTGAAAAGCTTCTCGAAGAATCTTCTTAACGTCGGTCATTGGCTCTTGGAATGTAGGCGAGGGCTCTTGATCACATGTGACAACTGAGAATCACGTGAGCCGGTCGGGCGATGCCCTGACGGCTGGGGAGGGCGATAGATTCTCCTGAACGTGCTGACTTCACGGTCCTTGCCTCTTCTGCTCTGCCTGCTGTTTGCCAGTGTGCAACTCTTCTAAACTAAACTAAGTTTTTCATTTATTTTCAAATTTCTACTTCACTTCTCAAGAGATGTGTTTATGTCTCACAAGGAGACGGCACCACCGTGGGGTCCGGGACTTGTCCGAAATTTTGTGTGGTGAAAAAGGACCCCTAACACCTCACGTGGTTAAAATATTAGCACGCACTACTCGGAAAATCCCGAGAAAAATCGATACAATGTTTCTTAGGTGCCTTATGAGCATAAAATGTTAGCCCATTGCCAAGCCAACTTCTGGCCTACATAGTTAGCAGTCGGACCCTTACGGCAGAGGTCTCGGGTTCGATTCCTCCTCCGGCAGTTTTTTTTTCTTCTGTTGCTTGCAAAATTGCAGCGCATTGTTACAGGAGAATCGTGAAATTAATTCCCGGGAAGACTGTATAAAAATTCATTCTATAATTCACCATCAGTTATCGTCACCGATATTCCGAGACATGATTCAATATGCCTGGTTTGCCTCAAAATTATCAGACACTCAAAACGTTTTCGTAAATGTTAATGGGGAATATTTTTGTACAGTTTTATTGCAAACGCCCTGTGATTGTAAAAAAATTCGCTTTTATATTTTGCGCAAGGTGTTGCAAAAATTATTGCTTCGTTTGTTTTTACGATAATTACCACATCGGTTCTTGTTTATAATTATTATATGAATAAAAATTGAATGTTTCCCAATCGGGTTTGTTATTCTGATTAAAAACCCAATGATTCTCCTTATATGCTTTACAATGAAAAATGGAAAACCCACCGCCATGAATTGTGCTGTTGGACAGAAAGAAAATAATTTTTATTCAGTAATGTAACAAATTTGATAAAGATAATGTAGGTTTGGGAAACTTTCTGAATAACTGGTGGAATAACGAAAGAAAAAGTGGCAGAGGAGGAATAGAACCCGGGACCTCTGGCGTAAGAGTCTGAGCCCTAAACATTCGGGCCAGACGGCGGGTCGGCAATAGACTGACATTTTATACTCATAAGGCACCTAAGAAGCTTTGGATCGATTTTTCCCGCGATTTTCCGGATAGTGCGTCCTAATATTTTAACCACGTGACGTGTTAGGGGTCCTTCTTCACCACAAAAAATTTCTGACAAATCGCCGACCCCACGCTCGTGCCGTCTCCTCGTCAGGTAATTGGTGGTGGTCAACTTGAGCAAGCTCCGATTGGGCTATCACGCCGCAAGAGTGAAAATTAACGACCTGGGTCGTGTTGGAGCATATACTGTATTCAAACATTATGAATCACCTCGAAGGGAACGATCTATTGACACGTAATTAGCATGGCTTCAGAAAACATCGCTCTTGTGCAACGCAGCTAGCTCTTTATTCGCACGAAGTAATGGCCGCTATCGACAGGGGATCTCAAGTTGATTCCGTATTTCTAGATTTCCGGAAAGCTTTTGACACCGTTCCTCATAAGCGACTTCTAATCAAGCTGCGGAGCTCAGTTGTGCGACTGGATTCGTGATTTCCTGTCAGGAAGGTCGCAGTTCGTAGTAATAGACGGCAAATCATCGAGTAAAACTGAAGTGATATCAGGTGTTCCCTAGGGAAGCGTCCTGGGACCTCTACTGTTCCTGATCTATATATAGATGACCTGGGTGACAATCTGAGCAGTTCTCTTAGACTGTTCACAGATGATGCTGTAATTTACCGTTTAGTAAGGTCATCCGAAGACCAGTATCAGTTGCAAAGCGATTTAGAAAAGATTTCTGTATGGTGTGTCAGGTGGCAGTTGACGCTAAATAACGAAAAGTGTGAGATGATCCACATGAGTTCCAAAAGAAATCCGTTGGAATTCGATTACTCGATAAATAGTACAATTCTCAAGGCTGTCAATTCAACTAAGTACCTGGGTGTTAAAATTACGAACAACTTCAGTTGGAAGGACCACATAGATAATATTGTCGGGAAGGCGAGCCAAAGGTTGCGTTTCATTGGCAGGACACTTAGAAGATGCAACAAGTCCACTAAAGAGACAGCTTACACTACACTCGTTCGTCCTCTGTTAGAATATTGCTGCGCGGTGTGGGATCCTTACCAGGTGGGATTGACGGAGGACATCGAAAGGGTGCAAAAAAGGGCAGCTCGTTCTGTATTATCACGTTATAGGGGAGAGAGTGTGGCAGATATGATACACGAGTTGGGATGGAAGTCATTACAGCATAGACGTTTTTCGTCGCGGCGAGATCTTTTTACGAAATTTCAGTCACCAACTTTCTCTTCCGAATGCGAAAATATTTTGTTGAGCCAAACCTACATAGGTAGGAATGATCATCAAAATAAAACAAGAGAAATCAGAGGTCGAACAGAAAGGTTTAGGTGTTCGTTTTTCCCGCTCGCTGTTCGGGAGTGGAATAGTAGAGAGACAGTATGATTGTGGTTCGATGAACCCTCTGCCAAGCACTTAAATGTGAATTGCAGAGTAGTGATGTAGATGTAGATGTAGATGTTTATCGTGAGGTAACGGGCGAGTTGTGGCGCCCTGGAAATATTCTAAGTTCGGAGTTGGTGTGGACGCACGGGCCGGTCGGCAGGCCGGCCACGGGGCGCTGGACGCTGGCCGAAGCAGGAGGGGCCCAGCCCCACCACGCGGCTGGGGATTCCATGGTGGCGCTGTGGAGAGGACGGTGCTTTGCGTCGATGCAGGAGGTGTCCATGCCGCGAGTGCCAAAGGTGGCGGACGTCGTGAAACCTCAATACCAGGCATTTTTTTTTTTTGGAAGCCCACACTATAGTTACGTGGTTAACGTGCGGGAATTCTCTCTTGCCAGTGGAGCGTTGTGGTTTTCCGCACGCTTACTTGTGGATCAAAGTTGAGTATATTTTCATTTCACCTTCTGGTCCGTGCATCTCCTGTATCTGTTATAACCTTTCGGTTTGCTCGAGTCCATCACCAATTTATGGTAAAGTTGAGGCGGTCCCATGTTAAGATGATTTCATATGTTGTTATTATACTGAATGTATTATAGTCCTGGTAATTTGTCAGAAATTTAAGACTAATTTTGAAAAGATCTGAGCTTATTGGACTTAAGTAGATTAATGTTCTTAGTCGGGTCCTGAGTTATATGAAAACCAGTCTATATGTTAGTTGAAACATGTTTGAGATTGCATTAATTGTGGTTTTATGAATACGGTTTTAATTAATGAAAGTTGGCTAAGCGAATTTTGAAAGATCTGTATTCGTGTGACCTCATGCATCCCCTTACTTGTGGAAGTAGTTTTAGAGTTTTCATGTGAATTATATGAAAAACAGTTTCAATGTAAGTTATGAAGCTTGTGAGGTTTAGTTATGGCAGCTATATTTTATGAATAATGGTTTTATGAATATTGTTTTATGTAATGAAAGTTGGTTAAGCATATTTTGAAAGATCTGAGTTTGTTGGACTTAACGCATTGTTTAGCTGTTGGAAATAGTCAGAGTTTTGATGTGAGTCATGTGAAAAACTGTTACATCTAAGTCATGAAGTTTGTATGATTTAGTTCACTCAGCCACGTTTGATTAATGATGCTTTTACGAACTTTGGTTGAGACAATTTTGCTACTGTTAATTTGATAAGAGAAATATTTTTGTAATAAATAAGTGTGTGGCAAGTGCAAACTGATTATGTGTTTACTTTTGATGCGTCGAAAGATTCTCCCACATCACTTACATCAATTGAGATGGGACTTGTTGCTGCAAACCTTGGCGTTGGCACCTGTGACCCGCGCAAATGTCTTTCAGATTACTCATTGCTTCTTTGACGTAAAAGTGGCGAATAGCTGTAGCAAACTCAGACAATCACTAACGATAAAATGTAGATTGCGTATAGTAATTTCTCCTGTAACTGGAAAACGCATTAGAGAATCTAAGTTTTAGCCTTTCTTTATTGCCTGACGCGGAAGTAGACTTTGCAGGCAGTCAGCTGCTCACAGGCGCTAAACCGCAGGTGGTGCTGGAGGTAGCTGAGCAGTCAGACCCCGGAGTGAGCAGAGCCAGCCAGGTGCGCCCAGCCGGAGAGCCTGGGTAAGCAGGTAGCGCGGCGAGCAGCCAGGGGGAGCGCTGCCTTATTTAATTATGCCGGCGCGAGACGCGGCGGTGAATGGCGGACGCTCCGGGCTGGTAATTAAGTACGGCTCTAACTGGCTGCAGCGTGGCCCAACTCCGAAAGGCGGAGGCGGAGGAGGAGGCAAGAGGGAGCGAGGTGCGCGCAGAAGCAGCAGGTCTCAGCGGTGACCGTGACTCTCGCTCTAGCCGCGTGGAGCGGCACGGACGAGGTGAAAACTGCGTTCAGACCATCGAGGTAAAATTTTAGGTTATGTATCCCCAAAACACAATGCAGGAAAAAAAATGTGGTTCTGGAAAGACGAAGTCGATTTTGATCTGATGTCGGCACGCTACCTGGAGGGACAGTAGATGCACTGATAAATGTTTGAGCGTCGTCCGCCAATAGACAGCGTAGTGGCATAGCTATCAGAGCGCCATATACGTCTACTCTTTAAATGGGAATGCTCACAGCCTGAAGGGCCAGTGTGGTGTAAACGTGTGAAGCAAACAGGCAACCATGTGACGGAGACGCACTCGTGCTTCCTACAACCACCTGAGGGTGTTTGAAAGGGGTCAAATTGTGGCCTTCCGAGTGGTGAGACGGTCCTTTCGGAGAGCCGAGACACAAACTGGGCGTATTGCGTCAGTTGTGCAACGATGCTGAAATTACGGACACGTCAACACCCTCACACCGGTAGACGAGGTTCTGGACATCCACGCAGCACAGATGTAGTCCAGAATCGTCGTAGTGTAAAGGCGGCAGTGGGAGATGGTACAACTACTCAAGCACAGAAAAGAGGGCTTGTGAGCCGGACGTGTCGAAACGAACTGTTGCGAACCGATTATTAGCAGTGGGACTGTTGCCCGCACACCTCTGGCCCATCTTCTACTCGTTCATAACAACGACTAGTGCCGTCAGAGGATCACTTGCAAGATGGAATGGCGTGCCGTGTTATATTTATCTATTTTTATTTTACGCGTCAAGTTCAGTAGGACCGAATTGAGGAGCAAATCTCCAAGGTCATGGAACGTGTCAATACATGAAATTACAAAATAACAGTAATAACAGAGAAAAAGAAATGTTAATGAACCCGAAAGAAGTCAATCCACAAGTAAATGCAATCAACAATACAATAAGAAGATTTCAAGGAACTCCTCGACAGAATAGAAGGAATGACCCATGAGGCCGGCCAGGGTGGCCGAGCAGTTCTAGGAGCTACAGTCTGGAACCGCACCACCGCTACGGTCGTAGCTTCGAATCCTGCCTCTGGCATGGGTATGTGTGATTTGTTTAGCTTAGTTAGGTTTTAGTAGTTCTAAGTTCTAGGGGACTGATGACCTCAGAAGTTAAGTCCCATAGTGCTCAGAGCCATTTGAACTATTTTTGACCCATGAAGAAACTCTTTCAGTGTCCATTTGAAAGCGTGTGGATTACTGCTAAGATTTGTGAATTTGAGTGATAGTTGATTGAAAATCGATGCAGCAGTATACTGCACACCTGTTTGCACAAGAGTTAAGGAAGTCCGATCCAAATGCTTGTTTGATTTCTGCCGAGTATTAACCGAGTGAAAACTGCTAATTCTCGGGAATAAGCTACTATTGGTAAGAAGAAACGACAGTAAGGAGTATATATATATATATATATATATATATATATATATATATATATATATATATATATATATACAGAGAGGCCAATGTCAAAATACCCAGACTCGTGAACAGGGGTCGACAAGACGTTCGTGAACATACGCCACTTATTGCCCGAACCGCCCGTTTCTGAGCCAAGACTATCCTTTTAGAATGGGAAGAGATACCCCGAAATATAATATCATATGACATAAATGAATGAAAATGAGGATACTAGACTAATTTTCGTGTCGAACGATCACTCACTTCTGATCTTCAGCAAGTTATGGTCATTTGAGTGTATGAGGTAGAGCTGGTCCAAGACGTGCCACACCCACCCCAGGCCTCACGGCCTACTGTGCGATAAGCTACAACTCTCGCTCACCTTTGGTGTTTCTAGTTGGGACGCTAACCAGCGCTCAGCACGTCAGAACATTGTTAGACCCATTCTTTTGTTCAAATACTTCAAGTGGCTCTAAGCACTATGGGACTTAACATGTGTGGTCATCAGTCCCCTAGAACTTAGAACTACATAAACCTAACTAAGCTGAGCACATCACAGACATCCATGGCCGAGGCAGGATTCGAACCTCCGACTGTAGCAGCAGCGCGGTTCCGGACTGAAGCGCCTAGAACTGTTCGGGCACAGCGGCCGGCCCATTCCTTTGTCTTTCCTGCAAACCAGGAAGATGATGTGTTGTTCCAACAGTACAATGCTCGTCCATTCACTGCCTGGGAGACACGACGTGTTTTGCAAGACGTGCAGCAACTGACTGGCTTACCACGTTATCCGGACTTGTCTGCAATCGACTGTGTGTGGGGCATGGTGGGACGAGAGGTGTGACGTGCGACACGTCAGCCAACAACTCGTACCGACCTACGTGCAAGGGTCGACCAGGCGTGGCCTAACGTGTCCTGGCTCAACGCTCGCATTGCCGCCCCTGGCGCCTACACCACGTGGTAGTCCGGGTGTTTCAGCCTCAGAATTGCTTGTGTTTTTGATCTGTAAATGTAATCATTTCCTCCATATGCGATGTTGCAGCAAAAAAACTTGAGTGAATTTGAAGCCGCTAAAAGTGTGTGTTATTTTTTTCCGGCAGTATATACGCAAACGTATGTACGAACGATTTCCTTGAAAAGGCTATATCTCACTTCTTTTCCAGCGAGATAGTTGAGGACTGTGTCAGCCATCGTCACCCTTACTGCGCTACCTTCGAAATGACAGGACAGTTTGGATTTGTTGATCCCTGGCTCCCAACATTCTTAATTAGAAGCAGACATTCTGCCCGTGCGCCATATTCTTATACTGGGCAATACCATTCCACTGAGGGAAGCATGTAATGTTAGTCCATCCTCTAATTAACGTCTTGAGAATGCGTTCAGATTGTCTCCCGTTGCAGTTCTTTTAATCATGTCCCTCGGAGTCAGCAGTACTGTTGTGCTGTAAACTGATATGATTGCAGGTAGCTGCTGTTAATAAATGGAAAATATCGATACCGTCATGGCATCCGGCACTAACATTCTGCGTGATGTCTGTTTGTTCTAAGTCGTGTTTCCATACCACTTTCGCGCAACGACGCTCTGAGCGTGTTTTTTTTTTTAGGGAATTTACTAGTTTGAACCTGGGACCTGTTGCGGGTAAGGAGACGCCAGACCACACATGACATGTAGAGTTCCGAAGAGTTCAGTGAGACTAGCGATGATATAACCAAATACTTAATGATTTCACATCTGTCAACACCTGCTTTCTTTGGGATTGGAATTATTGCTCACCAGATGGTAGAGTTTTGTCAGGACTGGCTCTCCCAAGGCTCTCAGTAGTTCTAATGGAATGTTGTGTACTTCGGGGGCCTTGTTTCAACTCAGGACTTTCAGTGCTCTGTCAAACTCTTCACGCAGTATCGTATCTCCCATTTCATCTTCATCTACATCCTCTTCCATTTCCATAATATTGTCGTCAAGTACATAGCTCTTGTATAGACCCTCTATATACTCCTTCCACCTTTCTGCTTTCCCTTCTTTGCTTAGAACTGGGTTTCCATCTGAGCTCTTGATACTCATATACGTGGTTCTCTTCTCTCCAAAGGTCTCTTTAATTTTCCTGTAGGCAGTATCTATCTTACCCCTTGTGAGATAATCTTCTACATCCTTACATTTGTCCTCTAGGGTAGCTTAGCCATTTTGAACTTCCTGTCGATCTCATTTTTGAGACGTTTGTATTCCTTTTTGCCTGCTTCATTTACTGCGTTTTTATATTATCTCCTTTCATCAATTAAATTCAATATTTCTTCTGTTACCCAAGGATTTCTACTAGCCCTCGTCTTTTTACCTACTTGATCCTCTGCTGCCTTCACTACTTCATCCCTCAAAGCAACCCATTCTTTTTCTACTGTATTTCTTTCCCCCATTCCTGTCAATTGTTCCCTTATGCTCTCCCTGAAACTCTGTACAACCTCTGGTTTAGTTAGTTTATCCAGGTCCCATCTCCTTAAATTCCCACCACATACAAAATTAAAATACATCGCTTGGTTATAAGTTTCAAGTTGTTTCTCAAGATCGTGTGTTCTTTTGATAGTGGATTTTTAGATTACCAGTTTGTTAATTAGAAGCATTGCTTTTTCATGCTAACTTCTCTCCAGTCTCTAGTTATTTACTGCTAAGGACTTATTACTTCAATTTCTTGATTAGTGACTTAATTCAGTATATGTACATAATTTTATCTTCTAACATTGTGCGTGGTTTCTGTTGTTCTAAGTCGTGTTTCCATACCACTTTCGCGCAACGACGTTCGGAGAGTGTTTTTTAGGGAATTGACTAGTTTGAACCTGGGACCTGTTGCTGGTAAGGAGACGCTAGACCACATATGACATGTAGAGTTCAGAAGAGTGCAGTGAGACTAGCGATGATATAACCAAATACTTAATGATTTCAGCGTCAGCTCCAGTGCACTCCCTGTAAAAGAATCTTAATACTAACTAAATTTAGTGGAAGGGGTTCAAGGCTTTCCTATTTTTAGTTAGCTGGTAAAATAACGTCGAAAAAGCAGTTAAGTTTACCATTGGAAATTTTATTCTACTCACAAAACATTGTTTATAAATTGCACTATTGATAAAAGGAAATATTTTAATAGAGGATGATAAAAACCAACTGCGTTCAACAAAAATGTGAACGAATATTCCCAGAATGGGTTTCCAAGTTCTACAATGGATCTAAGGATGATGTATGCCATATCACATCTATAATCTAGGTTTAAGTTAAGTTTCACAAAAGAGAAAACTATCAAAATGGTCTACAGTGACCCTCAATTATTTTTAATTACTTATCTAACTTGTCGTAAATTACAGTGGCTGATGTGGTTTCTCAATAATTATACAACAGAAAAATCATCGCGTTTCAGATTTTTACTTCAAGTAGCAAATGTGAACACCATGAGATGTAATTGACGATCGACACTAGTATTACTTAAAAAGGGGATGTAACAGATGAGACTTCTGCAGTTCTGAGTGAAGCTTTATGCGCTGTTATGGGGCATCGCGTGCGTTCATTACCTTGTCGTTGGTTAGGCAGCGTCAGGTGGCGGCGGGCGGTGCACCTCCATACAGCTCGCCGTCTCGCAAGCAACTCTCTCCTAACTTCTCCTTACTACAATTTACCGAAGTTGGTTGAAAAAAGCAAACTATCTGGCTGTATTTTCAACTGACCAATCAGGGTCTCAATGTTCACCTTAAACTCCGCCTACAAAAATTCTGTCTATCCAATGAGAAACGTTATACTTTTCGTGGTGGGGCAATGTTTTTAACGTTTGCAACGTAACAGAGACGCGAAAAAGTCTCACGCTAAACGTTGCAGCTGGTGTGGCCCTTTTTGTGTTATCGTAAGATCTATACTGTTCTCCTGGAGGGTCCCATCTTTTAACATGGGCTGTTGGGTGGTCCTGGCGGTTGGCTGGCGACGTGGGTGTCCGTCCCTTATTGTAGGGCCTTCTAGCTTAACACAGTTCTGCTCTCGGCTTCTGTTCTCGTTTCTCCCCTCAGAACTGCGTCTGTTTCACGGTGGGAAGGTATGACATGCATTTAGGCATTCTTGTGTTAGTCTGTGGTATTCCATTTGCTCACTCATTACTCGTATTACTTTGGTTAATTTAATGTCGCGATTTATTCGGAGCTATGTGACATATTACTGGATTTGCTTATCATGTCAGGGTTTTCATGGAAGGTGTTGGATTTGCCTGACACCTTACACGGCTTCAATGAAACACAGTTAACTCGAAAATATAACATATTTAGGTCATAGCCTACACGGAGATCTCATGTGGATCGTGTCTAGGAATCTGTCCATGGCATTCATTTAACAAAACTCGAAGATGGCTGCATGGTAACAACGCTACAGTTTTGGCCAATAACCGATAGGATTCTTATGATATTTCCTGTAAGAAAATGGGATATTGTCATTAACTGAAGTGATGACTCTTTTGACAGATGTTATCCATATCACACCAAATCTGTATGTCAGCATGCAGGACAGAAGGGGCAGCCGAATGAAACCGAGACAGATGGAAAAAGATAACTGCACTGTTTGATATTTGAAGAGTAATCGCCATAGCTGTTAATACATTTATCCGACAGTGAGACAATACGTTCAGCGCCTTCACGGAAAAATGTTTGCGGTTTTATTCAGGTGTCACCTCTGAATCCGAAGGATATCGGCAGCCACAAAAGAAAGGTCCAGTAAACAGGGGCTCTGAAGTGCATACTTAGGAACAATGAGAACGTGTTTATTTTCGCTCCTGTGAAACACATCTCTTATGTTTAAAAAGTGCTTATTGCTTTTAAGATATGTATTTTACAGCCCAATGCTTCGAACGATCGTTCCCGTCATATCTACCTCTACATCTGCGCTATTACTCTGCTATTCACAATAAAGTGCCTGGCACAGGGTTCAATGAAGCACCTTCAAGCTGTCTCTCTACCGCTCCACTCTATAACGGTGTTCCACTCTATAATTGTGTTGATAAGACTTTAGATTGCATAGACTAGAAAATCGTTCTGTAGAAATTAAAATGTTGTGTCGTTGAAGACATTTCGTTGTAGACATGTTAACTACATAAAACACAGGTCAAATTAAAACAATTAAAAATTTCATTTTACCTGCACTACTGCGTGTTGGTAACCTCTTTAATTATCCGTATCACTCGATTTTTTAATGATTCTATTGCTAATAAGATATGTACATTTACACAGTAAGCGCATTGTCTGTCTCAAAGTTACAAAAGGGCTTATCACTTTCTAGAGGTAAGAACATGTACTCACTCTCTTGTTCTGTAACTTAATATGCATTTCCCAGCCAAAATTTCCAGTAAATTACGATGTATTTCCCATCTTCAATGGTCGGCTTACCGTGTTGGTAGCAGCTTCTAGTAAGATGTACTAAACGCTCTGGTGTGATACCTACTAATGCAAGGGAGGAGATCGATGAGAGAAGCTTTAAATGAATTCTCAAATAAAGTTTTACTGATTGATGTGAGAAAAATAAACATAAACCCGAACAAGATTTGATTGTGTATTAGGTAAGAAAAAGACGAAAATCATCTTTCGAGTCAGTCAGCGACCCTGTACACAAATAATTGTAACACACTCCGCATACATAGCAAAAAATCGGCTAGTGTACCACTGCCCCACTGATGGCAAATTGCTACCATAAAATATATAGCAGAAACTATGAAGAACGAGCTTAAGTGGAGTGAGGACATAAAACAAATAGTAAGAAAAGTAGGTGCAAAGTAGAAGCATAGGAAGAATCTTTAGCAAATATAACTCATCCATCAAGGAAACGCCTTACAAGGCGCTTGTACATACCATTCTTGAGTATTGTTCATCAACCTGGGATCCTTACCAGGCAGGACTGATCATCACGTGGTCGTTTAGTCGACGCGAGAGCGTTACAGAGGTGCTCAACCAACTCCAGCCGCAGACGTTACAAGAGAGACATTGTGCATCACGGCGGAGTTTACTGTTGAAATTTCCCGAGGGTACTGTCCGCGAAGAGTCGGACAACATATTACTTCCCCCCACATACATCTCGCGTATAGACCACGAGGAAAAAATTCGAGAAATTCGAGCTAATACACAGACTTACCGACAATCATTCTTCCTATGTGCCATTCACGAGTGGAAAATGGAAGATGGGGTCAGTTAGTGGTGGCAGAAATATCCTCCCTCAGTCACCGTTATGTGGCTTGCGGAATAGGATGCAAATGTAGATATCGGCACGGAAATGAAAAGTGATAAAATGCGAAATAATGAGCCCCGTCTTCAGAAATAGTTCAACTGAGGAAGATCGTAATACAGTTCCTCCTTAGATTCATCGCCGTCATTTCAGGTTCAGCGATAAACAAACGGAGCACATTTAGGGGTGATACGAAGAAGCAGCATGAACCAGTGGTACAGAAGACGAAGGGAAGAAGTAAACTCGATAGAAGGATCCTGGGAACATACATTGCACTGTAAAGGAAATAGATTTCGAGGCGTTTGTGCGATCAATTTTATAGTATTTTTCCAGTGGTTCAAATGGCTCTGAGCAATATGCGACTTAACTTCTGAGGTCATCAGTCTCCTAGAACTTAGAAATAGTTAAACGTAACTAACCTAAGGACAACACACACATCCATGCCCGAGGCAGGATTCGAACCTGCGACCGTACCCGTCGCTCGGTTCCAGACTGTAGCGCCTAGAACCGCACGGCCACTATGGCCGGCCCTGTGGTTGGAGTCCTATAAAATAGGTAGGGGAACTTATATTGTGAATAATGGATATTATGACCACCAACAGGAACCAAAACTTTCAACACTACACAAATTCCACTAGGTAACACAGCTATTCGTTTTGCATCAGAATTAACTGTAACATCTGCAATCTAAATCATACAAAGGCATTCATTCGCATTTGCTAGGATCGTAAGACGGTAGAGCTCATACGAAAGTATATGTTGGTGAGGGAACATAGATGGGAATTTTCGGAATAAGGACAACTTAGTTGCTGGGAGATGCCATAGGTCCGGTGGAACACCAGGTGACTTTCCTCTTAGCATAGCAACATGACAAGAAATGTTATTCACCCGACCGAGGGACAAGTTTCCATTGATCCCCAGTTCAATTTGGACTATTCTGTGCCCATTGCAGCCATGTCTTCAGGTTAAGGTGGGATGTACTGATCCTCTGCTGCAGAGCCCCGTGTTTGACCACATGTGGGTAGAAAGAAAGATCCTTTATCATTTAGTTACAATATAGCAGGTCAAGAACTGAACGCAGTTAATTTCATAAATTGTAGGCATTAGGGGTGATTTAAAATGGAATGACCATATAAAATTAATCGTCAGTAAAGCAGACGCCAGACTGAGATTCATTGGAAGAATCCTAAGGAAATTCAGTCCGAAAACAAAGGAAGTAGGTTACAGTACACTTGTTCGCCCACTGCTTGAATACTGCTCACTGGTGTGGGATCCGTACCAGATAGGGTTGATAGAAGAAATAGAGAAGATCCAATGGACAGCAGCATGCTTCGTTACAGGATCATTTAGTAACCGCGAAAGCGTTACGGAGATGATAGATAAACTCTAGTGGAAGACTCTGCAAGAGAGACGCCCAGTAGCTCGGTACGGGCTTTTGTTGAAGTTTAGGGAACATACCTTCATCTAGGAGTCAAGCAGTATATTGCTCCCTTCTACGTATATCTCGCGAAGAGACCACGAGGATAAAATCAGAGAGATTAGAGCCCATACAGAGGCATACCGACAAAATTTCTTTCCACGAACAATACGAGACTGGAATAGAAGGGAGAACCAATAGAGGTACTCAAGCTACCCTCCACCACACACCTTCGGGTGGCTTGCGGAGTATGGATGTAGATGTAGATGTAGATGTAGACCAGTGTGTTGCAAAATACTTGCTCCTGTACCAGCAATACACCCTGTGAGCCAGACCTGCCACAATGAGGAATCTATCGTAGTTTGCTGAACTGGCAAAATACCAGCCCCCATGTTCTGTGGGTCTATTTAGTAGCGTGCTGGTCCACCCTTGGAACCCAATACAGTGGCGATTCCGCGCGATATGGACTGGAAAAGTTCTTGACAACGCTCACCACCTTCTGTGATGAGGTATGGACAAATCCTTGTCGCCTTCTGAAGTTTTCACTATCACTGTCCACAGATGCTCCCGACCAGATTCGCCATTTTTGAGATGAACAGTACCAGGTGCCGGTCCATAACAATGAAGGCTTTGTAACAATCGCCGGACGTGGTGGCCGAGCGGTTCTAGACGCTACAGTCTGGAACCGTGCGACTGAAACGGTCGCAGGTTCGAATCCTGCCTCGGGCATGGATATTAGTGATGTCCTTAGGTTAGTTACGTTTAAGTAGTTCTAAGTTATAGGGGACTGATGACCTCAGAAGTTAAGTCCCATACTGCTCAGAGCCATTTGAGCCACTTGTAAAAATCGCTTGTTTCAGTGCATATCCCAATTCCCGGCCCATTTATCGCTGCACCGCTCATTTACCGTGTGCTTGTAGTTAAAGTACAGCTACTCACAGAGATCCAGTGTGAGCTGTAATTATCGTATGGTGGCGAAACTTGATAAATATTCTAATGCATTAATGCACAACTGATTTACGCTGAAAAAAAGCCGCTCCCATATTGGATAATGGGTGCAAATCTGGTGCTCTGAACGCAAGAAACACGTGTAGAAATGTTTCCATATATAAGGGATTAGGACTGGTCAAACGAGTGAGAAAGGCGTTTTGTTGATTTTATTATTAACAGCCACTTACACAGTTTGTTCAATATGGGCTCCGGAAACGTCGAAGAGATGTTGCTCCTGTAAAACGACATGTTCAACAATCGCTCGCAACAGTTCCAGTGGAATCTGAGCAAAGCATTCCTGTATACTGACGTTCAGATCAGGTACAGACCAAATGTGTCCCAGTTAGATGCTCTCTTTTGGACATCACCAGAGCCAAAAGTGATATGATTAAGATCGGGTGATCCTGCAGGCCATGAATCTGGAACACTTCTGGAGATGACATTTTTGTGGAACGTTGCATTAAGTAAATCTTTCACTACGTGAGTGTCACGAGGTGTTGCCCCATCTCGTATGATAACAATAGCTCCACACACGTGCGCTCTTCCAAAGAATGAATCACGTGTTGTAGAAGCAGGTCTCGCTAACATTCACTCGTTATGGTACACATGAGGGTCCCTCTGGGTGTATCCTCTTCAAAGAAGAACGGACTGGGAAGAAAGGTGCAAGTGAACCAACACCACACAGTCACATAAGACGAGGGCAACGGTTCTTCTGTCGCAGTCTAACAGTGAGAGAGAACAAGTTACTCTCTCACCTATTTTTAGTATACAGAAAATTATTAAAGGTTTTGTTACAACCTGACGCGCCTTGAGCGAAACTCTAAAAAGGTAATAGCCTGACCAGACGCTGATGCAGCCTGGTACAGCACTAAAAAAATGGTTCAAATGGCTCTGAGCACTATGGGACTTAACACCTTAGGTCATCTGTCCCCTAGAACTTAGAACTACTTAAACCTAACTAACCTAAGAACATCACACAAGACCCAGCCATCACGAGGCAGAGAAAATCCCTGACCCCGCCGGAAATCGAACCCGGGAACCCGGGCGTGGGAAGTGAGAACGCTACCGCACGACCACAAGATGCGGGCTGGTAGGGCACTAAAAGCATGAGATATTTTTATGGTTCTTAGTTTGTGGAAATGGCATGTTGGGAGTTGGTACATTGAATTGGTGGCGAATCTATCCAGTAGTAAATGCTGCTGGACAGGCCCACAGCCCTACAGGGCAGACAGGGTAGCCTGTCATGTCAAGAAAGGTCTCCAGCAGAACAATGCCTTGATACCTACTGTGGCGCTAGGTGAAGCCTAGGCAGGGGGCGACGGTCTGAGGGAACGTGTCTACACGGTGGAGTCCTACACCAGGCATTGTGTGCAGAGCCACGCATAATACAAATTCATAAGTTTTTGTGTTCTCTGATAATGCAAATAGGCCTGTTAAACACTTCCATCGGCTGCCTCAGTTGTATAACAAACTCCAGCTTCTGAGAAACGTTTAGAGATAGAATCTTTAAATGCAAACATTTTAGGTTAGGCTTTACTGTGACTGTTATTGACATTAAATGAAACAACAAGTTTACTGTTACTAGTCACCGTTTTATTTATTTCCAAGATGCGTTTCAAGGTTTAAATCTCCACCATTGAGTGGATTTATATTAGTTAGTATGACATTTGTGTGTGTGTAATGGTACAATTTTTTGGAGAAACTTGTGGCACTGCCAAGTGGAGAAATAAGACGCTATTTCGGAACATTATTTTGGGTTTCTTCTGACAAAAAATTAAACTTATAACACTATTGTCTGCTGCTGCTGTATCATAACCTTAAAGCAGGTTGTGAAATAAAACAATCTTATTGAAGCAATTATGGTATAACGCAAAAGAGCAGTGTTACCCTCTGAGAGGAATTTTGTTGTGTTGACCGTGTTGTACCTAACGGAGGTGGCTTATCGGAAGTGAAAGTCAGAATTACGGAAATATTTGAACAGTAACAAACAAAATTTTGCCTATCTGTACTGTTTAACAGGTAAAGAAAACGGTCGCCAGCCTAACTAGGCAGGAGAATGATTAACATTCTCGTTCAAGAAAATAGTTATTAGTAACTTTAATGGGTAAACACAACCTATACTTCGTCACACGCGATTGCAGTGAACTCTTGACACATACGTATGTTTTAAGATTGAAGCTAACAACTGGAGCAGCACAAACTACACTCCTGGAAATGGAAAAAAGAACACATTGACACCGGTGTGTCAGACCCACCATACTTGCTCCGGACACTGCGACAGGGCTGTACAAGCAATGATCACACGCACGGCACAGCGGACACACCAGGAACCGCGGTGTATGCCGTCGAATGGCGCTAGCTGCGTAGCATTTGTGCACCGCCGCCGTCAGTGTCAGCCAGTTTGCCGTGGCATACGGAGCTCCATCGCAGTCTTTAACACTGGTAGCATGCCGCGACAGCGTGGACGTGAAGCGTATGTGCAGTTGACGGACTTTGAGCGAGGGCGTATAGTGGGCATGCGGGAGGCCGGGTGGACGTACCGCCGAATTGCTCAACACGTGGGGCGTGAGGTCTCCACAGTACATCGATGTTGTCGCCAGTGGTCGGCGGAAGGTGCACGTGCCCGTCGACCTGGGACCGGACCGCAGCGACGCACGGATGCACGCCAAGACCGTAGGATCCTACGCAGTGCCGTAGGGGACCGCACCGACACTTCCCAGCAAATTAGGGACACTGTTGCTCCTGGGGTATCGGCGAGGACCATTCGCAACCGTCTCCATGAAGCTGGGCTACGGTCCCGCACACCGTTAGGCCGTCTTCCGCTCACGCCCCAACATCGTGCAGCCCGCCTCCAGTGGTGTCGCGACAGGTGTGAATGGAGGGACGAATGGAGACGTGTCGTCTTCAGCGATGAGAGTCGCTTCTGCCTTGGTGCCAATGATGGTCGTATGCGTGTTTGGCGCCGTGCAGGTGAGCGCCACAATCGGGACTGCACACGACCGAGGCACACAGGGCCAACACCCGGCATCATGGTGTGGGGAGTGATCTCCTACACTGGCCGTACACCTCTGGTGATCGTCGAGGGAACACTGAATCGTGCACGGTACATCCAAACCGTCATCGAACCCATCGTTCTACCATTCCTAGACCGGCAAGGGAACTTGCTGTTCCAACAGGACAATGCACGTCCGCATGTATCCCGTGCCACCCAACGTGCTCTAGAAGGTGTAAGTCAACTACCCTGGCCAGCAAGATCTCCGGATCTGTCCCCCATTGAGCATGTTTGGGTCTGGATGAAGCGTCGTCTCACGCGGTCTGCACGTCCAGCACGAACGCTGGTCCAACTGAGGCGCCAGGTGGAAATGGCATGGCAAGCCGTTCCACAGGATTTCATTCAGCATCTCTACGATCGTCTCCATGGGAGAATAGCAGCCTGCATTGCTGCGAAAGGTGGATATACACTGTACTAGTGCCGACATTGTGCATGCTCTGTTGCCTGTGTCTCTGTGCCTGTGGTTCTGTCAGTGTGATCATGTGATGTATCTGACCCCAGGAATGTGTCAATAAAGTTTCCCCTTCCTGGGGGAATGAATTCACGTTGTTCTTATTTCAATTTCCAGGAGTGTATTTGCAAAATTATAACAGATACCGAAACACAGTATTACTTTCAGGGCTTACACAAACTGAATGGTCTTTGTAACGTTATTATTACTATTCACTGCAGAATCATTAATTGGATATAGGTTAAGTCTCTCTCAGTTAAATACTTTACTATTTAGAATGAAAGTTAATTGGAATCCACTAACAGGTTGCTTCTCAGAATCATTTCAATAAAGAAATTATGGTTTTCATAATTAATGGTCTTTCCTTTACTTGTTACCGACCATTAACACAATAGACAGACTGTGGTTCCTGGTATACTATTCATATGCACTTCTAATACACAAGAGAGACAAACACTTAGCAAACATGAGTATATAACGTTTCATGCTGCAGTTTTCCACTCTTACTACATTGAGAGACAAAATTAACATATATGTAAGATAATGACTCACCTTCTGTGATTTACAACAGGCAATAATGAGATCATTTACGAAGCTAAACTTTATAAGCCTCAGTCTTACGAACTCTTAATTTGAAGTTAACAACAATACATTAATAAGCAGTTTTATTAGGAAAATTACTTTCATTAACTTTCTTTTTTTATGTTCAAGAGGCATTAATTAGCAAAAACACTGGTCTTTAATGGTCTTTCAGTAGGGACACTCGGAAATCACTTTAGTTCAAACGGAGAGGAACCTGAGAGGTGTTATGATAAGGAGAAAAATCAAGATAGGTACATAAACTCAGTTATAAATTACCTTATATTTGAGCACACTAACACATCCATTTAGCTGATCCTTCACTGTACATTACTATAGTGCTCCATTACAGTGATTGCGCAATGTGGTGGCGATTGCATGTCGGTAGGTGGAATTGCAGGTAGAATTGCTGGACTCTAACCTTTCTTGGTGGCGACGATGAATACCAATTCCAGAGTCGTTCCAGCTATTTATCCATCCATCCGAGGCATTGGAAAGTAGCGGAAAAAGCCTCTCTGGGGACCAGTACAATATGCAACATTTACATGGCAGTGCACAGATTGGTAGTTCGTCCCTGACTGGTGGCTCGCCCCCGACTGACTCTCAGTTCGCTAGCTCGTCACTGACTGACTCTTGTTCCACCTTTTCTACCTATGCCAACCACAATTTGCGCGCGCTACTCAGTTCCGTTCCCGAGGGGAACCACTACTCCTTTTACATACAAACTAACTAAGAACCCTAAGTGAGGATCAGCAGTTTACATAACAGCAAACAAATACAATAAATAAAACAGAACATTTGCACATATTGACATTTCTACCAAAAATTATTCATACAAAATTACAATTATATACAGTAAGTTTTGTTCCCTCCAAATGGGACAAAGAATTTAAATGACAGATACACTACTTTGCCTAGAACCAAACCATGACATCAAAGTTTGTACAAAGAAGGGAGTATACAATTCTGTGTTATCTATTCACTCAAACACATTTACAAAAGCTCAACTTTATAATATCAAATGAAACAAAAACCAAAATAAATCACTGGAGTATTAGAACTATGGTGTTACAAACTGATATCTAATGGTAAACATAAATAAGTAAACTAGAGTACCTCCAGTGGTCACAGGTTCCTTTCGCTGTCGTAACATGTCACATGTATACTGTCACATTTGTAAGCAAATATGCTATCTGGAATCTCCTGGGTGCAAGGTTCGTATAGCAGAAGAGGAGACATAATCTCAAAGTGGAAAGAATGTACAGAGTAACGATATTATTACAGAATAATTGCTTAAAGCATTTGGAGGTGTTTGTTTTGAGGTGTGTACTTCAGGTTACATATAAATCCAATTTTGGTAAGTTAAAACAGCTTAACATTCGTACTCGTTTTTACAATCAAGTGAAATGTTAAAATGGCTTAAAATTAATACTTGTTAATAACAATCAGGTGACATGTTACAGACTTGAAGTACAATAATCATATTGGCTACAGCAGTAAAATCATACATATATGTCACTATTTGATTGGAATTAATAGATGTGAGAGGCTGGAGGCAGAAGGGGAGGAAGAGAGAGAGAGAGAGAGAAAGTGTGTGTGTGTGTGTGTGTGTGTGTGTGTGTGTGTGTGTGTGTGTGTGTGTGTGCATTTCAAGAATGTAGGCAGTTGCTGAAAACAGAGATGATACTGTTGTAAACATTGTCATTTTTGTCATTTAAGATGGGTTACGGTTGTTTTGTGTGGTGTTTTTATATTTGGAGTGTTTCGAGGATGTCTAGTTTTCTGCCTTTTGGTTGGATGTGTAGGATGCTAATACTTGTGTTGTTAACATGGTGTTTTGTTTCATGCAGGTGGGTAGCTATTGCTGATGTGTGGTATTTTTTTTTTTTTAGTGCTGCCATGTGTTCCATGAATCTAATCTCAAATGATCTGCCTATCTGGCCTACGTAGAAGCAGTCGTAGTCCAAACATTCAATTTTGTACACAACTTTGTGATGAAGTGGGTTCTGTGTGCCGACGTTGTGGGGTAACTTCTGACCAATCTTTTTGTCTGTTGTGAAGGATATGGTTATGCCTTTTCGTTTAAAGACATTGGCAATCTGGTATGGAATGTTACCTAGAAAGGAGATTGTATGGAAGATGAACCTTGCACCCAGCAGATTCCAGACGACATATTTGTTTACAAATGTGACAGTATACATGTGACGTGTTACGACAGCGAAAGGAACCTGTGACCACTGGAGGTACTCTAGTTTAAGTATTTATGTTTGTCATTAGATATCAGTTTAATTTTTTGTCAGAAGAAATCCAAAACATGTTCTGAAATAGTGTCTTGTTTCTACACTAGGCAGTGCCACAAGTTCCTCCAAAAAATCGTAACACAACACACACACAAATGTCATATTAACTAATGCAAATCCACTCGATGATGGAGGTTTAAACATTTGAAACGCGTCTTGGAAATAAATAAAACGGTGACTACTAACAGAAAACTTTTGTTTCATTTAATGATAGAATCTTTATTACAACTCATAGCTACGGCTGACAAGCTCCATGCACAGGCGATTTAGGTAAAGATCTTAAAAATTGTATCTGTTCTATTGATGCTGTGGGAAGCGACACGACTTCAGAGAAAATCATCTTCCCCCTCTGCGAAAACTTAAAAAAGCTAGGAATTGGAAGTTTCTTTTTTTTCCCAGAGATGCAAGTTTCTTAACTCTTCCCCTGGTTAGACATGAGTTTGTGCTGTCGTGGGGGGGGGGGGGGGGGGAGCGAGATTTAGCGGCTATAGAGCCCTGTGATTGGTTCAAGATGGGCTGAAGGTGGTGTCGTTTGTGCACTTTGTTGGAAAACGGATTTTTTTCTGGCGGGTGGGGGGGGGGGGGGCAGGCTCTTGGGTGAGGGACTTTGGTCTGTAAAACACTTCTAGTCACGGCTCTGGCACGTGTAGTTGGTACTTGGGACGTGGCCTAAGACTGACTTCACTTGCAAGAAGTCCCCACGAGGGTGACCTTTCAACTGTACTTCAAATTTGGCAATTCTGTGTATTCACTGCACTCTGTAATGTAGAATGTGGCTCGACGCTCCACAGAATACTGCCTGGCCGCATGTCATCAACTTAAATCCATGCCAAAAAGCTAAGAGGAATTAAGAACATTGCTGCGGACCATGAGGTTTCAGTTACCACACAGTCTGGATCTTGTACTAGTACCAATGTAGAATAGAGCACAAAACCTTCTGTACTGTTGACCACAGAATGGGCAGTATTCGTGACATTGCACAAGCATTAGCGCTGCATGGAGCATGTGCTGCATGGCCAATTACAGCAACAACAACCTCGTCAAAAACTTACACTAGACAGGAGGCGTTGCTCTTCCATGTGCCACACGAAGCTAACCCGTGTTGTCGACTTCCATTGCTAAGTCATTACGTGGGACCTCTGCTCAGACCCTAAGTCGGCGATTCTCAGTGCAGCACTGTAATTACTGCCGTATCACATTAAACAGTTTCACTAACAGCACACGGTCCCTCTTGTCTACAGCCATACTGATTACTCGAGTTATGGGTTATCAAATGACAGCATAGGCATCTACATCCATACTCCGCAAGCCACCTGACGGTGTGTGGCGGAGGGTGCCTTGAGTACCTCTATCGGTTCCCCCTTCTATTCCAGTCTGTTGGATCTTCTCTACCTCTTGTATCAACCCTATCTGGTACGGATCCCACCCTGCTGAGCAGTATTCAAGCAGTGGTCGAACAAGCGTACTGTAACCTACTTCGTTTGTTTTCGGATTGCATTTCCTTAGGATTGTTCCAATGAATCTCAGTCTGGCATCTGCTTTATCGACGAACAACTTTATATGATGATTCCATTTTAAATCATTCCTAATACGTACTCCCAGGTAATTTATGGAATTAACTGCTTCCAGTTGCTGACCTGCTATTTTGTAGCTAAATGATAAGGGACCTATCTTTCTATGTATTCGCATCACATTACACTTGTCTACATTGAGATTCAATTGCCATCCCCTGCACCATGCGTCAATTCACTGCAGATCCTCGTGCATTTAGTACAATTTTCCATTGTTACAACCTCTCGAAATATCACAGCATCATCCGCAAAAAGCCTGAGTGAACTTCCGATGTCATCCATAAGGTCATTTATGCATATTGTGAATAGCAACAGTCCTATGACACTCCCCTGCGGCACACCGGAAATCACTCTTACTTCGGAAGACTTCTCTCCATTGAGAATGACATTCTGCGTTCTGTTATCTAGGAACTCTTCAGCCCAGTCACACAACTGATAGTCCATATGCTCTTACTTTGTTCAACTTTGTTAAACGACCGTGTGCTGATAGTGGAACTGTTTTATGTGATACGGCAGTAATTACAGTTGCGCATTGTCATACAGAGTGTAGCACCAGATTTGCACCTGGCGCTAAACGTTGCAGCTGGTGTGGCCCTTTTTGTGTTATCGTAAGATCTATACTGTTCTCCTGGAGGGTCCCATCTTTTAACATGGGCTGTTGGGTGGTCCTGGCGGTTGGCTGGCGACGTGGGTGTCCGTCCCTTATTGTAGGGCCTTCTAGCTTAACACAGTTCTGCTCTCGGCTTCTGTTCTCGTTTCTCCCCTCAGAACTGCGTCTGTTTCACGGTGGGAAGGTATGACATGCATTTAGGCATTCTTGTGTTAGTCTGTGGTATTCCATTTGCTCACTCATTACTCGTATTACTTTGGTTAATTTAATGTCGCGATTTATTCGGAGCTATGTGACATATTACTGGATTTGCTTATCATGTCAGGGTTTTCATGGAAGGTGTTGGATTTGCCTGACACCTTACACGGCTTCAATGAAACACAGTTAACTCGAAAATATAACATATTTAGGTCATAGCCTACACGGAGATCTCATGTGGATCGTGTCTAGGAATCTGTCCATGGCATTCATTTAACAAAACTCGAAGATGGCTGCATGGTAACAACGCTACAGTTTTGGCCAATAACCGATAGGATTCTTATGATATTTCCTGTAAGAAAATGGGATATTGTCATTAACTGAAGTGATGACTCTTTTGACAGATGTTATCCATATCACACCAAATCTGTATGTCAGCATGCAGGACAGAAGGGGCAGCCGAATGAAACCGAGACAGATGGAAAAAGATAACTGCACTGTTTGATATTTGAAGAGTAATCGCCATAGCTGTTAATACATTTATCCGACAGTGAGACAATACGTTCAGCGCCTTCACGGAAAAATGTTTGCGGTTTTATTCAGGTGTCACCTCTGAATCCGAAGGATATCGGCAGCCACAAAAGAAAGGTCCAGTAAACAGGGGCTCTGAAGTGCATACTTAGGAACAATGAGAACGTGTTTATTTTCGCTCCTGTGAAACACATCTCTTATGTTTAAAAAGTGCTTATTGCTTTTAAGATATGTATTTTACAGCCCAATGCTTCGAACGATCGTTCCCGTCATATCTACCTCTACATCTGCGCTATTACTCTGCTATTCACAATAAAGTGCCTGGCACAGGGTTCAATGAAGCACCTTCAAGCTGTCTCTCTACCGCTCCACTCTATAACGGTGTTCCACTCTATAATTGTGTTGATAAGACTTTAGATTGCATAGACTAGAAAATCGTTCTGTAGAAATTAAAATGTTGTGTCGTTGAAGACATTTCGTTGTAGACATGTTAACTACATAAAACACAGGTCAAATTAAAACAATTAAAAATTTCATTTTACCTGCACTACTGCGTGTTGGTAACCTCTTTAATTATCCGTATCACTCGATTTTTTAATGATTCTATTGCTAATAAGATATGTACATTTACACAGTAAGCGCATTGTCTGTCTCAAAGTTACAAAAGGGCTTATCACTTTCTAGAGGTAAGAACATGTACTCACTCTCTTGTTCTGTAACTTAATATGCATTTCCCAGCCAAAATTTCCAGTAAATTACGATGTATTTCCCATCTTCAATGGTCGGCTTACCGTGTTGGTAGCAGCTTCTAGTAAGATGTACTAAACGCTCTGGTGTGATACCTACTAATGCAAGGGAGGAGATCGATGAGAGAAGCTTTAAATGAATTCTCAAATAAAGTTTTACTGATTGATGTGAGAAAAATAAACATAAACCCGAACAAGATTTGATTGTGTATTAGGTAAGAAAAAGACGAAAATCATCTTTCGAGTCAGTCAGCGACCCTGTACACAAATAATTGTAACACACTCCGCATACATAGCAAAAAATCGGCTAGTGTACCACTGCCCCACTGATGGCAAATTGCTACCATAAAATATATAGCAGAAACTATGAAGAACGAGCTTAAGTGGAGTGAGGACATAAAACAAATAGTAAGAAAAGTAGGTGCAAAGTAGAAGCATAGGAAGAATCTTTAGCAAATATAACTCATCCATCAAGGAAACGCCTTACAAGGCGCTTGTACATACCATTCTTGAGTATTGTTCATCAACCTGGGATCCTTACCAGGCAGGACTGATCATCACGTGGTCGTTTAGTCGACGCGAGAGCGTTACAGAGGTGCTCAACCAACTCCAGCCGCAGACGTTACAAGAGAGACATTGTGCATCACGGCGGAGTTTACTGTTGAAATTTCCCGAGGGTACTGTCCGCGAAGAGTCGGACAACATATTACTTCCCCCCACATACATCTCGCGTATAGACCACGAGGAAAAAATTCGAGAAATTCGAGCTAATACACAGACTTACCGACAATCATTCTTCCTATGTGCCATTCACGAGTGGAAAATGGAAGATGGGGTCAGTTAGTGGTGGCAGAAATATCCTCCCTCAGTCACCGTTATGTGGCTTGCGGAATAGGATGCAAATGTAGATATCGGCACGGAAATGAAAAGTGATAAAATGCGAAATAATGAGCCCCGTCTTCAGAAATAGTTCAACTGAGGAAGATCGTAATACAGTTCCTCCTTAGATTCATCGCCGTCATTTCAGGTTCAGCGATAAACAAACGGAGCACATTTAGGGGTGATACGAAGAAGCAGCATGAACCAGTGGTACAGAAGACGAAGGGAAGAAGTAAACTCGATAGAAGGATCCTGGGAACATACATTGCACTGTAAAGGAAATAGATTTCGAGGCGTTTGTGCGATCAATTTTATAGTATTTTTCCAGTGGTTCAAATGGCTCTGAGCAATATGCGACTTAACTTCTGAGGTCATCAGTCTCCTAGAACTTAGAAATAGTTAAACGTAACTAACCTAAGGACAACACACACATCCATGCCCGAGGCAGGATTCGAACCTGCGACCGTACCCGTCGCTCGGTTCCAGACTGTAGCGCCTAGAACCGCACGGCCACTATGGCCGGCCCTGTGGTTGGAGTCCTATAAAATAGGTAGGGGAACTTATATTGTGAATAATGGATATTATGACCACCAACAGGAACCAAAACTTTCAACACTACACAAATTCCACTAGGTAACACAGCTATTCGTTTTGCATCAGAATTAACTGTAACATCTGCAATCTAAATCATACAAAGGCATTCATTCGCATTTGCTAGGATCGTAAGACGGTAGAGCTCATACGAAAGTATATGTTGGTGAGGGAACATAGATGGGAATTTTCGGAATAAGGACAACTTAGTTGCTGGGAGATGCCATAGGTCCGGTGGAACACCAGGTGACTTTCCTCTTAGCATAGCAACATGACAAGAAATGTTATTCACCCGACCGAGGGACAAGTTTCCATTGATCCCCAGTTCAATTTGGACTATTCTGTGCCCATTGCAGCCATGTCTTCAGGTTAAGGTGGGATGTACTGATCCTCTGCTGCAGAGCCCCGTGTTTGACCACATGTGGGTAGAAAGAAAGATCCTTTATCATTTAGTTACAATATAGCAGGTCAAGAACTGAACGCAGTTAATTTCATAAATTGTAGGCATTAGGGGTGATTTAAAATGGAATGACCATATAAAATTAATCGTCAGTAAAGCAGACGCCAGACTGAGATTCATTGGAAGAATCCTAAGGAAATTCAGTCCGAAAACAAAGGAAGTAGGTTACAGTACACTTGTTCGCCCACTGCTTGAATACTGCTCACTGGTGTGGGATCCGTACCAGATAGGGTTGATAGAAGAAATAGAGAAGATCCAATGGACAGCAGCATGCTTCGTTACAGGATCATTTAGTAACCGCGAAAGCGTTACGGAGATGATAGATAAACTCTAGTGGAAGACTCTGCAAGAGAGACGCCCAGTAGCTCGGTACGGGCTTTTGTTGAAGTTTAGGGAACATACCTTCATCTAGGAGTCAAGCAGTATATTGCTCCCTTCTACGTATATCTCGCGAAGAGACCACGAGGATAAAATCAGAGAGATTAGAGCCCATACAGAGGCATACCGACAAAATTTCTTTCCACGAACAATACGAGACTGGAATAGAAGGGAGAACCAATAGAGGTACTCAAGCTACCCTCCACCACACACCTTCGGGTGGCTTGCGGAGTATGGATGTAGATGTAGATGTAGATGTAGACCAGTGTGTTGCAAAATACTTGCTCCTGTACCAGCAATACACCCTGTGAGCCAGACCTGCCACAATGAGGAATCTATCGTAGTTTGCTGAACTGGCAAAATACCAGCCCCCATGTTCTGTGGGTCTATTTAGTAGCGTGCTGGTCCACCCTTGGAACCCAATACAGTGGCGATTCCGCGCGATATGGACTGGAAAAGTTCTTGACAACGCTCACCACCTTCTGTGATGAGGTATGGACAAATCCTTGTCGCCTTCTGAAGTTTTCACTATCACTGTCCACAGATGCTCCCGACCAGATTCGCCATTTTTGAGATGAACAGTACCAGGTGCCGGTCCATAACAATGAAGGCTTTGTAACAATCGCCGGACGTGGTGGCCGAGCGGTTCTAGACGCTACAGTCTGGAACCGTGCGACTGAAACGGTCGCAGGTTCGAATCCTGCCTCGGGCATGGATATTAGTGATGTCCTTAGGTTAGTTACGTTTAAGTAGTTCTAAGTTATAGGGGACTGATGACCTCAGAAGTTAAGTCCCATACTGCTCAGAGCCATTTGAGCCACTTGTAAAAATCGCTTGTTTCAGTGCATATCCCAATTCCCGGCCCATTTATCGCTGCACCGCTCATTTACCGTGTGCTTGTAGTTAAAGTACAGCTACTCACAGAGATCCAGTGTGAGCTGTAATTATCGTATGGTGGCGAAACTTGATAAATATTCTAATGCATTAATGCACAACTGATTTACGCTGAAAAAAAGCCGCTCCCATATTGGATAATGGGTGCAAATCTGGTGCTCTGAACGCAAGAAACACGTGTAGAAATGTTTCCATATATAAGGGATTAGGACTGGTCAAACGAGTGAGAAAGGCGTTTTGTTGATTTTATTATTAACAGCCACTTACACAGTTTGTTCAATATGGGCTCCGGAAACGTCGAAGAGATGTTGCTCCTGTAAAACGACATGTTCAACAATCGCTCGCAACAGTTCCAGTGGAATCTGAGCAAAGCATTCCTGTATACTGACGTTCAGATCAGGTACAGACCAAATGTGTCCCAGTTAGATGCTCTCTTTTGGACATCACCAGAGCCAAAAGTGATATGATTAAGATCGGGTGATCCTGCAGGCCATGAATCTGGAACACTTCTGGAGATGACATTTTTGTGGAACGTTGCATTAAGTAAATCTTTCACTACGTGAGTGTCACGAGGTGTTGCCCCATCTCGTATGATAACAATAGCTCCACACACGTGCGCTCTTCCAAAGAATGAATCACGTGTTGTAGAAGCAGGTCTCGCTAACATTCACTCGTTATGGTACACATGAGGGTCCCTCTGGGTGTATCCTCTTCAAAGAAGAACGGACTGGGAAGAAAGGTGCAAGTGAACCAACACCACACAGTCACATAAGACGAGGGCAACGGTTCTTCTGTCGCAGTCTAACAGTGAGAGAGAACAAGTTACTCTCTCACCTATTTTTAGTATACAGAAAATTATTAAAGGTTTTGTTACAACCTGACGCGCCTTGAGCGAAACTCTAAAAAGGTAATAGCCTGACCAGACGCTGATGCAGCCTGGTACAGCACTAAAAAAATGGTTCAAATGGCTCTGAGCACTATGGGACTTAACACCTTAGGTCATCTGTCCCCTAGAACTTAGAACTACTTAAACCTAACTAACCTAAGAACATCACACAAGACCCAGCCATCACGAGGCAGAGAAAATCCCTGACCCCGCCGGAAATCGAACCCGGGAACCCGGGCGTGGGAAGTGAGAACGCTACCGCACGACCACAAGATGCGGGCTGGTAGGGCACTAAAAGCATGAGATATTTTTATGGTTCTTAGTTTGTGGAAATGGCATGTTGGGAGTTGGTACATTGAATTGGTGGCGAATCTATCCAGTAGTAAATGCTGCTGGACAGGCCCACAGCCCTACAGGGCAGACAGGGTAGCCTGTCATGTCAAGAAAGGTCTCCAGCAGAACAATGCCTTGATACCTACTGTGGCGCTAGGTGAAGCCTAGGCAGGGGGCGACGGTCTGAGGGAACGTGTCTACACGGTGGAGTCCTACACCAGGCATTGTGTGCAGAGCCACGCATAATACAAATTCATAAGTTTTTGTGTTCTCTGATAATGCAAATAGGCCTGTTAAACACTTCCATCGGCTGCCTCAGTTGTATAACAAACTCCAGCTTCTGAGAAACGTTTAGAGATAGAATCTTTAAATGCAAACATTTTAGGTTAGGCTTTACTGTGACTGTTATTGACATTAAATGAAACAACAAGTTTACTGTTACTAGTCACCGTTTTATTTATTTCCAAGATGCGTTTCAAGGTTTAAATCTCCACCATTGAGTGGATTTATATTAGTTAGTATGACATTTGTGTGTGTGTAATGGTACAATTTTTTGGAGAAACTTGTGGCACTGCCAAGTGGAGAAATAAGACGCTATTTCGGAACATTATTTTGGGTTTCTTCTGACAAAAAATTAAACTTATAACACTATTGTCTGCTGCTGCTGTATCATAACCTTAAAGCAGGTTGTGAAATAAAACAATCTTATTGAAGCAATTATGGTATAACGCAAAAGAGCAGTGTTACCCTCTGAGAGGAATTTTGTTGTGTTGACCGTGTTGTACCTAACGGAGGTGGCTTATCGGAAGTGAAAGTCAGAATTACGGAAATATTTGAACAGTAACAAACAAAATTTTGCCTATCTGTACTGTTTAACAGGTAAAGAAAACGGTCGCCAGCCTAACTAGGCAGGAGAATGATTAACATTCTCGTTCAAGAAAATAGTTATTAGTAACTTTAATGGGTAAACACAACCTATACTTCGTCACACGCGATTGCAGTGAACTCTTGACACATACGTATGTTTTAAGATTGAAGCTAACAACTGGAGCAGCACAAACTACACTCCTGGAAATGGAAAAAAGAACACATTGACACCGGTGTGTCAGACCCACCATACTTGCTCCGGACACTGCGACAGGGCTGTACAAGCAATGATCACACGCACGGCACAGCGGACACACCAGGAACCGCGGTGTATGCCGTCGAATGGCGCTAGCTGCGTAGCATTTGTGCACCGCCGCCGTCAGTGTCAGCCAGTTTGCCGTGGCATACGGAGCTCCATCGCAGTCTTTAACACTGGTAGCATGCCGCGACAGCGTGGACGTGAAGCGTATGTGCAGTTGACGGACTTTGAGCGAGGGCGTATAGTGGGCATGCGGGAGGCCGGGTGGACGTACCGCCGAATTGCTCAACACGTGGGGCGTGAGGTCTCCACAGTACATCGATGTTGTCGCCAGTGGTCGGCGGAAGGTGCACGTGCCCGTCGACCTGGGACCGGACCGCAGCGACGCACGGATGCACGCCAAGACCGTAGGATCCTACGCAGTGCCGTAGGGGACCGCACCGACACTTCCCAGCAAATTAGGGACACTGTTGCTCCTGGGGTATCGGCGAGGACCATTCGCAACCGTCTCCATGAAGCTGGGCTACGGTCCCGCACACCGTTAGGCCGTCTTCCGCTCACGCCCCAACATCGTGCAGCCCGCCTCCAGTGGTGTCGCGACAGGTGTGAATGGAGGGACGAATGGAGACGTGTCGTCTTCAGCGATGAGAGTCGCTTCTGCCTTGGTGCCAATGATGGTCGTATGCGTGTTTGGCGCCGTGCAGGTGAGCGCCACAATCGGGACTGCACACGACCGAGGCACACAGGGCCAACACCCGGCATCATGGTGTGGGGAGTGATCTCCTACACTGGCCGTACACCTCTGGTGATCGTCGAGGGAACACTGAATCGTGCACGGTACATCCAAACCGTCATCGAACCCATCGTTCTACCATTCCTAGACCGGCAAGGGAACTTGCTGTTCCAACAGGACAATGCACGTCCGCATGTATCCCGTGCCACCCAACGTGCTCTAGAAGGTGTAAGTCAACTACCCTGGCCAGCAAGATCTCCGGATCTGTCCCCCATTGAGCATGTTTGGGTCTGGATGAAGCGTCGTCTCACGCGGTCTGCACGTCCAGCACGAACGCTGGTCCAACTGAGGCGCCAGGTGGAAATGGCATGGCAAGCCGTTCCACAGGATTTCATTCAGCATCTCTACGATCGTCTCCATGGGAGAATAGCAGCCTGCATTGCTGCGAAAGGTGGATATACACTGTACTAGTGCCGACATTGTGCATGCTCTGTTGCCTGTGTCTCTGTGCCTGTGGTTCTGTCAGTGTGATCATGTGATGTATCTGACCCCAGGAATGTGTCAATAAAGTTTCCCCTTCCTGGGGGAATGAATTCACGTTGTTCTTATTTCAATTTCCAGGAGTGTATTTGCAAAATTATAACAGATACCGAAACACAGTATTACTTTCAGGGCTTACACAAACTGAATGGTCTTTGTAACGTTATTATTACTATTCACTGCAGAATCATTAATTGGATATAGGTTAAGTCTCTCTCAGTTAAATACTTTACTATTTAGAATGAAAGTTAATTGGAATCCACTAACAGGTTGCTTCTCAGAATCATTTCAATAAAGAAATTATGGTTTTCATAATTAATGGTCTTTCCTTTACTTGTTACCGACCATTAACACAATAGACAGACTGTGGTTCCTGGTATACTATTCATATGCACTTCTAATACACAAGAGAGACAAACACTTAGCAAACATGAGTATATAACGTTTCATGCTGCAGTTTTCCACTCTTACTACATTGAGAGACAAAATTAACATATATGTAAGATAATGACTCACCTTCTGTGATTTACAACAGGCAATAATGAGATCATTTACGAAGCTAAACTTTATAAGCCTCAGTCTTACGAACTCTTAATTTGAAGTTAACAACAATACATTAATAAGCAGTTTTATTAGGAAAATTACTTTCATTAACTTTCTTTTTTTATGTTCAAGAGGCATTAATTAGCAAAAACACTGGTCTTTAATGTTCTTTCAGTAGGGACACTCGGAAATCACTTTAGTTCAAACGGAGAGGAACCTGAGAGGTGTTATGATAAGGAGAAAAATCAAGATAGGTACATAAACTCAGTTATAAATTACCTTATATTTGAGCACACTAACACATCCATTTAGCTGATCCTTCACTGTACATTACTATAGTGCTCCATTACAGTGATTGCGCAATGTGGTGGCGATTGCATGTCGGTAGGTGGAATTGCAGGTAGAATTGCTGGACTCTAACCTTTCTTGGTGGCGACGATGAATACCAATTCCAGAGTCGTTCCAGCTATTTATCCATCCATCCGAGGCATTGGAAAGTAGCGGAAAAAGCCTCTCTGGGGACCAGTACAATATGCAACATTTACATGGCAGTGCACAGATTGGTAGTTCGTCCCTGACTGGTGGCTCGCCCCCGACTGACTCTCAGTTCGCTAGCTCGTCACTGACTGACTCTTGTTCCACCTTTTCTACCTATGCCAACCACAATTTGCGCGCGCTACTCAGTTCCGTTCCCGAGGGGAACCACTACTCCTTTTACATACAAACTAACTAAGAACCCTAAGTGAGGATCAGCAGTTTACATAACAGCAAACAAATACAATAAATAAAACAGAACATTTGCACATATTGACATTTCTACCAAAAATTATTCATACAAAATTACAATTATATACAGTAAGTTTTGTTCCCTCCAAATGGGACAAAGAATTTAAATGACAGATACACTACTTTGCCTAGAACCAAACCATGACATCAAAGTTTGTACAAAGAAGGGAGTATACAATTCTGTGTTATCTATTCACTCAAACACATTTACAAAAGCTCAACTTTATAATATCAAATGAAACAAAAACCAAAATAAATCACTGGAGTATTAGAACTATGGTGTTACAAACTGATATCTAATGGTAAACATAAATAAGTAAACTAGAGTACCTCCAGTGGTCACAGGTTCCTTTCGCTGTCGTAACATGTCACATGTATACTGTCACATTTGTAAGCAAATATGCTATCTGGAATCTCCTGGGTGCAAGGTTCGTATAGCAGAAGAGGAGACATAATCTCAAAGTGGAAAGAATGTACAGAGTAACGATATTATTACAGAATAATTGCTTAAAGCATTTGGAGGTGTTTGTTTTGAGGTGTGTACTTCAGGTTACATATAAATCCAATTTTGGTAAGTTAAAACAGCTTAACATTCGTACTCGTTTTTACAATCAAGTGAAATGTTAAAATGGCTTAAAATTAATACTTGTTAATAACAATCAGGTGACATGTTACAGACTTGAAGTACAATAATCATATTGGCTACAGCAGTAAAATCATACATATATGTCACTATTTGATTGGAATTAATAGATGTGAGAGGCTGGAGGCAGAAGGGGAGGAAGAGAGAGAGAGAGAGAGAAAGTGTGTGTGTGTGTGTGTGTGTGTGTGTGTGTGTGTGTGTGTGTGTGTGTGCATTTCAAGAATGTAGGCAGTTGCTGAAAACAGAGATGATACTGTTGTAAACATTGTCATTTTTGTCATTTAAGATGGGTTACGGTTGTTTTGTGTGGTGTTTTTATATTTGGAGTGTTTCGAGGATGTCTAGTTTTCTGCCTTTTGGTTGGATGTGTAGGATGCTAATACTTGTGTTGTTAACATGGTGTTTTGTTTCATGCAGGTGGGTAGCTATTGCTGATGTGTGGTATTTTTTGTTTTTTAGTGCTGCCATGTGTTCCATGAATCTAATCTCAAATGATCTGCCTATCTGGCCTACGTAGAAGCAGTCGTAGTCCAAACATTCAATTTTGTACACAACTTTGTGATGAAGTGGGTTCTGTGTGCCGACGTTGTGGGGTAACTTCTGACCAATCTTTTTGTCTGTTGTGAAGGATATGGTTATGCCTTTTCGTTTAAAGACATTGGCAATCTGGTATGGAATGTTACCTAGAAAGGAGATTGTATGGAAGATGAACCTTGCACCCAGCAGATTCCAGACGACATATTTGTTTACAAATGTGACAGTATACATGTGACGTGTTACGACAGCGAAAGGAACCTGTGACCACTGGAGGTACTCTAGTTTAAGTATTTATGTTTGTCATTAGATATCAGTTTAATTTTTTGTCAGAAGAAATCCAAAACATGTTCTGAAATAGTGTCTTGTTTCTACACTAGGCAGTGCCACAAGTTCCTCCAAAAAATCGTAACACAACACACACACAAATGTCATATTAACTAATGCAAATCCACTCGATGATGGAGGTTTAAACATTTGAAACGCGTCTTGGAAATAAATAAAACGGTGACTACTAACAGAAAACTTTTGTTTCATTTAATGATAGAATCTTTATTACAACTCATAGCTACGGCTGACAAGCTCCATGCACAGGCGATTTAGGTAAAGATCTTAAAAATTGTATCTGTTCTATTGATGCTGTGGGAAGCGACACGACTTCAGAGAAAATCATCTTCCCCCTCTGCGAAAACTTAAAAAAGCTAGGAATTGGAAGTTTCTTTTTTTTCCCAGAGATGCAAGTTTCTTAACTCTTCCCCTGGTTAGACATGAGTTTGTGCTGTCGTGGGGGGGGGGGGGGGGGAGCGAGATTTAGCGGCTATAGAGCCCTGTGATTGGTTCAAGATGGGCTGAAGGTGGTGTCGTTTGTGCACTTTGTTGGAAAACGGATTTTTTTCTGGCGGGTGGGGGGGGGGGGGGGGCAGGCTCTTGGGTGAGGGACTTTGGTCTGTAAAACACTTCTAGTCACGGCTCTGGCACGTGTAGTTGGTACTTGGGACGTGGCCTAAGACTGACTTCACTTGCAAGAAGTCCCCACGAGGGTGACCTTTCAACTGTACTTCAAATTTGGCAATTCTGTGTATTCACTGCACTCTGTAATGTAGAATGTGGCTCGACGCTCCACAGAATACTGCCTGGCCGCATGTCATCAACTTAAATCCATGCCAAAAAGCTAAGAGGAATTAAGAACATTGCTGCGGACCATGAGGTTTCAGTTACCACACAGTCTGGATCTTGTACTAGTACCAATGTAGAATAGAGCACAAAACCTTCTGTACTGTTGACCACAGAATGGGCAGTATTCGTGACATTGCACAAGCATTAGCGCTGCATGGAGCATGTGCTGCATGGCCAATTACAGCAACAACAACCTCGTCAAAAACTTACACTAGACAGGAGGCGTTGCTCTTCCATGTGCCACACGAAGCTAACCCGTGTTGTCGACTTCCATTGCTAAGTCATTACGTGGGACCTCTGCTCAGACCCTAAGTCGGCGATTCTCAGTGCAGCACTGTAATTACTGCCGTATCACATTAAACAGTTTCACTAACAGCACACGGTCCCTCTTGTCTACAGCCATACTGATTACTCGAGTTATGGGTTATCAAATGACAGCATAGGCATCTACATCCATACTCCGCAAGCCACCTGACGGTGTGTGGCGGAGGGTGCCTTGAGTACCTCTATCGGTTCCCCCTTCTATTCCAGTCTGTTGGATCTTCTCTACCTCTTGTATCAACCCTATCTGGTACGGATCCCACCCTGCTGAGCAGTATTCAAGCAGTGGTCGAACAAGCGTACTGTAACCTACTTCGTTTGTTTTCGGATTGCATTTCCTTAGGATTGTTCCAATGAATCTCAGTCTGGCATCTGCTTTATCGACGAACAACTTTATATGATGATTCCATTTTAAATCATTCCTAATACGTACTCCCAGGTAATTTATGGAATTAACTGCTTCCAGTTGCTGACCTGCTATTTTGTAGCTAAATGATAAGGGACCTATCTTTCTATGTATTCGCATCACATTACACTTGTCTACATTGAGATTCAATTGCCATCCCCTGCACCATGCGTCAATTCACTGCAGATCCTCGTGCATTTAGTACAATTTTCCATTGTTACAACCTCTCGAAATATCACAGCATCATCCGCAAAAAGCCTGAGTGAACTTCCGATGTCATCCATAAGGTCATTTATGCATATTGTGAATAGCAACAGTCCTATGACACTCCCCTGCGGCACACCGGAAATCACTCTTACTTCGGAAGACTTCTCTCCATTGAGAATGACATTCTGCGTTCTGTTATCTAGGAACTCTTCAGCCCAGTCACACAACTGATAGTCCATATGCTCTTACTTTGTTCAACTTTGTTAAACGACCGTGTGCTGATAGTGGAACTGTTTTATGTGATACGGCAGTAATTACAGTTGCGCATTGTCATACAGAGTGTAGCACCAGATTTGCACCTGGCGGCTACAGTTGGAACTAACTTTTCTTCCGGCGTAAATCGCTTCCACATTAACGCATCAGAATATCTTTTAAGTTTAGCTGTGCTCCACATACCGTTCAATGACTTGTACAGTAGAGACGTAGGTGTACATGTACCTGGGTTTGGTAATTAATGTGTTAGTTGGAATGCAAATACGTCCCGTGTATTAGTTTGTGCGGTGTGCAGCCGAGGTGGGAGTTGGCTTAGAGGTCCCTGCTGCAGCAGGCTCTCCTGTGATTTGCGGTGCCTCCAGCGCTGGCAGACCGCAGAGCCAGCCGGGTCCCCCGTGTCCTCTCTTGACACTCCCACCACAGAGCGGCCGCACGCAGACGGGAATGCACACACACGCACGTGCGTGGCGCGCGGTCCCTGCGGTAGCACAGCCAGCCTTTAATCAATAAGCACGGAACTGGCGGCCCGCATTTGGAATCAGCCTGCTCATCCACCTGGTCAGCCAGGGCCGTTGTAATGTGACGGCTCGTAATCGTCGGGAAACGCGTACACTCTGGCGGCCGCTGTACAGCCGGTCGAAAGGTGTTCTCCAAAACGATTATGCGCCTTCCCATCTCCTTTCCATTAGAGCTCGAAATGGTGTAAAGTTGACTACTTCTTTTGCTGGCTCTTGCAACCATGCGCACTTTCTTGTAATCCAAAGCACTTTAAGTGTTCTACATCTACATCTACATATTTACTCCGCTAGTCACCAAGCGGTGTGTGGCGGAGGGCACAATTCGGGCCAAAATCGAATTCCCCCCTGCCCCCTCTGTTCCACTCGTTGATCGTGCGATGGAAAAACGACTGTCTGAACGCCTCAGCACGAACGTTTATTTCCCTTATCTTTGAATGGTGATCATTGCGCTATTTGCAAGTTGGTGGTAATAATAAATGCTCTACATCCTCGGTGAAGATCGGATTTCGGAATTTAGTGAGCAGCCCCTTCTGTTTAGCGCGCCGTCTACCTGCAAGTGTGTCCCACTTCAAACTTTCTATGAGATTTGTAACGCTCTCGCGATGGCTAGGTGGAAGCTGACGTTACAAAAAAGTATCGATCGAAATTTGAGGCAACGGAAAGCTGTCACATGTTTGGACATGGCACATTTTGGTCGAAGCCCTGCATTTTGCTGGCGTGAAACCAACAGAGCATGCCACGTGCTGATTCACTGCTAGGGTAATGGTCGCACGTCAAGACTCATAACTTCAGTATCGTTGTATTTATCAAAATAATTTTGATGCCCAACATACAGGCCGGCCGCTGTTGTGGCGCGGCTCTAGGCGTTACAGTCTGGACCGCTACGGTCGCATCTCGAATCGACGGTATATATGAATTCAAGGCCCCAAATGCCTGTGACGATTGCTCGGTCTTCACGTTCTGTCTTCCTTCTTAACGCTGTGTTCTTCCACGGTTCACTCATTCCTGGAAACATCGTCGAATAGTGACATGGCTCCAAACGTGGAGCGTTTCACCGATTACTCCAACTGGCTACTTTGCGCTCAACTACACGTCCTCTCTCAGATGTTGACATCTGGGTATACTGTTCAGGCCCCTATCTGCAAGGCATTGTTACTGTCCAGCTGATTACTCGAAATGAAATTCGCAAAGATTTATGCCATTGATCTGACACTTTCCCGTGTTTACTGTCATTGCTCGCTGCCTGGTGAAATTGCGCTGCAGTGTCACACATTCATCCATCGGCAGCCAAAGTTAACAATTTCCATTTTTCGTCGATACCTGTGTGTATACTAACTTGTCACCAATTTGCATAACTCCTTCTCTGTGCTTCGCTTTTTTTCGTCTTAGAGTCTACAATGAAGAAGTCAGGTTTGCGTGATCAATGTGAGTTGCCCTGTAGTCTAAGTCCTACACGATGAGGTAACCTAACACACTGAAAGAGAGCTAATGTGTAGAAGTTCAGTTTGGGCTGCTGTATCTGATAGTTTAAACTTCAGTCTCTGAACACTGAATATCACTTACGCACTCGCCATTTACTGTCCGAGGATCACTCGTTTATAGCGGCTAGCTGTAATGACGGCAACTAATGGTAGCCATCGGCTGGCGTTTGCTGTTGAATGGAACCGTGAGACCGGACACTGAGGAACTGTCGAAACTGGCTAAGTTTGACTGCGTGCCTTCAGTTATTCGTGACCGCCAGAATGATGTTAGGCTGCGCTTTATTTTGCGTAGGAGGAAAGTTGTTTCCCGTCTCAGCGCCGTAACTGTAGGCCGGTGGTCGTCAAGCTTTTTTGCTCAAGAGCCAATGTTGTCACTGTAGGGCGACATCTCGGGCCTTGTAGGAAGGAGGGGGGGGGGGGGAGAGGGTGGATGAAGTGGCCACTAAAACAGAAATTCAGTTTTCCCAAAAATCGTCATACAAATGAGGTGACAAGAATAATGTAAATGACTTACTAGACAATAGAAAATCCAGAATGGATATGACGATATTATGAAAAAAAATTACTACTCGCCATATAGCGGAGATGCTGAGTCGCAGAAAAAGACTTTATTAAAGTTTAGTATCTGACGGTAAATTATACAAGTAACACCCAGCAACGAATTTCCAAAATATAAACGCTTCATCCGATTTTGTCAATTGCCCTGTATTTAGAAAGCTATTAGTATAAACCTAAATTGGTATGAATTACAGGCATGTAACTTAAATAGTACATGAGTTATTAGAGGTTAAAGTGGTCGATTACTATAGATAACGTTAGGCCAAAAGTACTTCACAGTTACACAAAAAACAGTAGCAGCATACTTATAATTATATTTATTCATCAATGTCTTTGTTTATATCAAATTTATCCTATTATTGAAGAAATTGTTTAAATATTTACTGTGTTTTACAAAGCACAGAGACATTAGGATACTGGCCTACCTTTTGTTGCTGTTCCTTTCATATATGTTTATTTAATAATATGTATAGAGCGTGTTTATGTTCCAGCCATAGGAATAATTATATAATATCAAGTTATTTAAATGTAAACCCAGTACTTCGAATGTGTTTAATGTTTGTGAGTATTACGTTAGCTTGGAGACGTGGAGGGAGCGCTGTAGCCAATCACAGCGCTCGGTACTAAGGGCGGCGACTGCCGAAGTTCTGGCAGGGACGGAGAAAGGTCCACAGTGAGGGGGTACCACTACGCCCCACTGTCAGCAACATCAGGGCACTTACATATTTGTTGGCCAAATACCTGACGGGAATATTAATATGTGGGTAAATGCCCTCATCACATCCGTAATTCCTTGGATTTTGTTAAACGCCTTGATAGCTTCAGGTTGGATGACTCAGATATCATGGTGAGTTTTGACGTCGTTTCCTTGTTTACGAGGGTACCCCTGCGAGAGTCACTAGACTTGATTAGTCAGAAGTTTGACGAGAAGACCACTGAACTTTTTAGGCATGTGTTGACTTCCACGTTTTTTCTTTTTAATAGAGAATACTACGAACAAACGGAGGGAGTCGTCATGGGTAGCCCACTCTCACCGGTGGTAGCGAATTTGTACATGGAGAACTTCGAGGAGGAAGCCCTGTCGTCATCCGAATGGAAACCTACTTGCTTTTTCCGTTACGTGGACGACACGTTCGTCATCTGGCCACATGGTATGGATAAACTCCTTGACTTCCTTACACATCTAAACTCCATACACCCCAACATCAAATTCACTATGGAGACTGAAACGGAGGGTAAATTACCTTTCCTTGACGTCTTGGTCAGGAGAAGGGCTGACGGCACCCTAGGTCATGGGGTGTATCGAAAGACAACACACACTGATCTGTATTTGCACACAGACAGCTGCCACCACCCTTCACAGAGCAATGGGTACTTAAAACTCTAGTACATAGGGCGCGCACTATCTCTGACACAGAGAGTCTACCCCAGGAATTAGGACATCTGAGAACTGTATTTCGAAAATATGGGTACTCAGAGTGGCAGATCCAACGTGCTCTCCGCCCAACCACTACAGCACAACTTGTGGAGATGGATGAAATTACGAGGGAGGAGGTAGGCACTGCGTTTATTCCATATACAGGCGCACTCTCGGGGAAAATCGCCCGCATTTTGAAGAAACACCGGGTCGGAACTGTGTTTTGTCCTCCGAAAAAAACTCGTGCACTGGTGGGGACCGCCAAAGGTGACCTCGGTTTGAGGAAGGCCGGCGTGTACCAGATTCCGTGTTAATGTGGCAAGTCGTATATTGGTCAGACGATGCGTACCGTCGAGGATCGATGCCGATAACACCAGAGGCACACTCGACTGATGTATCCGAGCAAGTCGGCGGTCGCTGAACATTGTTTGTCGGAAAATTACGCTATGGAGTATGACCACACGAGGATTCTGGTACAGACGTCGAGATACTGGGACAGCGTTGTTAGAGAGGCCATCGAAATTAGCACCAATGACGACCACATAAACCCTATCTGTGGCTATAATCTTAGCAAGGCTTGGGAACCAGCGATTGGGTTAATCAAGAGTAAATCGAGCAAACGTATAGTTGTGACGACCAAGGCGGACAGAGCCATCTCTCCGACGAAATCTCAGACGCCGTCGCAATCTGTTCCACCGCGCTACAGTGGCGCGGAGCGCGGACGGCGGAGGGAGCGCGCCGCGGGCGGAGGGTATTTAAATCGGCCGCCGCCGCGACCGAACCCAGTTCCCCCTGAGCAGCCATAGCGTACGGATCTCCGTGCCGGCACGTTCACGGGAGCTCAGTCCGTCAGTTCACCTGATGATGGCGACATGTATGATCGCCGAAATATTGTGCCCCTTGGACACTTTAGACCGGCAGTACACCCGTGGATATTTTGATTAAAAATAAGGTTGATATATGAATTGAGGCGAGTGATAATATTTATTTATCTTTACATGTATTAATGTTAATTTTGATAAGCCATAAATACAATACCATTGTAATACTAAGTTGAATATAAAATATCATTGGGACTTTGTAGTCCCCTACGCCCAGTTCAATGACTTCACAAGTTGAGAATAGATTGACTTTTGGTTGCTTTTCTTTGATGATTGTAGTTTTATTTGCTTTCAGGACCTTTCATAAATTAGAATACATCCTTTCTGAGGCAAATATGGCGTTCCATTTGATAACAGACAATATAAATAATGTGTGGCAAATAAAACATTACTGAACTTAGTAAGATTTTGTTTCAGGGTACGGCTATCTGTTTCAGAAGAGCTCTTACAGACGAAGGAATTCTTACTGAACAATAAATTTTTCAGATAATATTGATACAACATTTGAATATAGTGATGACCTTGAATGTGATATAATGAATAGTACTTTGCACAATAATAATAATTCAAAAAATCTTCTGGTGTGTGCTAGTGCTGCACAAAATAATTCAAAATTTGCACTAAGAGCTAATGAGGTCCAGGCAGACAGTGTGGAAGTGTATCTCTTTTGCTATTTGGTAGTACCTAATAAAATATTGCATAACTTGCTATAATGCAAATGAGGAAGAGGAAGAGAATGAAGACAAAAATGTGCAACCTATATCTGTCTCTGCTCTGCAGTGGAAGAAAAGAAAATCGTTCCACAGCCTTACTCGTCTGTAGCCTACTTTCAGGAATATGCCCAAAAATGATCAAACTCCTCCTCTTAACTATAAAATCGAGCGAGGTGGCGCAGCCGTTAGCAAACGTGATTATCCTAAATTGCCTCCTCCAAATGCTGGAATGGTTCCTTTGAAAGGGCATGGCCGACTTCCTTCCCTGTCCTTCCCTAACCTGATGGGACCTATGACCTCGCTGTTTGGCTCTCTCCCCTGAACCGACCAGCCAAACAATATTAGCTCTAACGAGAAGAAAGATAGCATTTTCGATACCAATCGCCATATATTTTCGAAATACAGGATCTCACTGGCCAACATTTGTCAACTGAAGAGGCTACCGTGAACTTGGCTCACACACAAAAGTGGAAACTAGACTGTACTCAAAGATTTCAGAGAACTAAACTCCTGGAAATGGAAAAAAGAACACATTGACACCGGTGTGTCAGACCCACCATACTTGCTCCAGACACTGCGAGAGGGCTGTACAAGCAATGATCACACGCACGGCACAGCGGACACACCAGGAACCGCGGTGTTGGCCGTCGAATGGCGCTAGCTGATCAGCATTTGTGCACCGCCGCCGTCAGTGTCAGCCAGTTTGCCGTGGCATACGGAGCTCCATCGCAGTCTTTAACACTGGTAGCATGCCGCGACAGCGTGGACGTGAAGCGTATGTGCAGTTGACGGACTTTGAGCGAGGGCGTATAGTGGGCATGCGGGAGGCCGGGTGGACGTACCGCCGAATTGCTCAACACGTGCGGCGTGAGGTCTCCACAGTACATCGATGTTGTCGCCAGTGGTCGGCGGAAGGTGCACGTGCCCGTCGACCTGGGACCGGACCGCAGCGACGCACGGATGCACGCCAAGACCGTAGGATCCTACGCAGTGCCATAGGGGACCGCACCGCCACTTCCCAGCAAATTAGGGACACTGTTGCTCCTGGGGTATCGGCGAGGACCATTCGCAACCGTCTCCATGAAGCTGGGCTACGGTCCCGCACACCGTTAGGCCGTCTTCCGCTCACGCCCCAACATCGTGCAGCCCGCCTCCAGTGGTGTCGCGACAGGCGTGAATGGAGGGACGAATGGAGACGTGTCGTCTTCAGCGATGAGAGTCGCTTCTGCCTTGGTGCCAATGATGGTCGTATGCGTGTTTGGCGCCGTGCAGGTGAGCGCCACAATCAGGACTGCACACGACCGAGGCACACAGGGCCAACACCCGGCATCATGGTGTGGGGAGTGATCTCCTACACTGGCCGTACACCTCTGGTGATCGTCGAGGGGACACTGAATCGTGCACGGTACATCCAAACCGTCATCGAACCCATCGTTCTACCATTCCTAGACCGGCAAGGGAACTTGCTGTTCCAACAGGACAATGCACGTCCGCATGTATCCCGTGCCACCCAACGTGCTCTAGAAGGTGTAAGTCAACTACCCTGGCCAGCAAGATCTCCGAATCTGTCCCCCATTGAGCATGTTTGGGTCTGGATGAAGCGTCGTCTCACGCGGTCTGCACGTCCAGCACGAACGCTGGTCCAACTGAGGCGCCAGGTGGAAATGGCATGGCAAGCCGTTCCACAGGATTTCATTCAGCATCTCTACGATCGTCTCCATGGGAGAATAGCAGCCTGCATTGCTGCGAAAGGTGGATATACACTGTACTAGTGCCGACATTGTGCATGCTCTGTTGCCTGTGTCTATGTGCCTGTGGTTCTGTCAGTGTGATCATGTGATGTATCTGACCCCAGGAATGTGTCAATAAAGTTTCCCCTTCCTGGGACAATGAATTCACGGTGTTCTTATTTCAATTTCCTGGAGTGTATTTGTATGAGTATCACCAGAAGCAACAATACTAGCTGTGTGATTCTTTTGGGACATCTCAATCCCTTATGTAGTTTGACTGTATAATCTTGTCAGGAACTTTGAAATATAATAATTTGTTATTAAAAATATTAGTTCATCAACTATTAAAGCAAAATATGTGAATCTTGAATTTATATTTTTGAGTGTCGTAGTAAATAGGTTAATATCATGGCACACTAAGGGTATTTCACATTTTGTTCTATACAACGTAATTACAACTCTGTCATGAGATGCCCAGCTTAACCTGCAGAACAGGACAAGTAGTTTAAATTGTGCAAAGGGGCCAAAATAAGGGGCTGTCAGTTACACTCGAAAATACAACTTTATTATTTGAACAAACATTACAAGAGCACGAAAAAAATTGTTTTTAAACACACAGATTTAATCTTTGGGATTTAATTACTGTCTGAAAGGCACTTTAATTTAAAACGGAAGTCCCATCACTTAAAATTCAATAACATTAAAACCTTTGAAATTTCAAATGTCTTACGTGAAACAGTTCTTTGAATTAGGCTGAAGGCCTAAAGAATCTTACGCCTTAAGGGTTAAACAACCTTAATCTAAAAATCAGCTAGAAGCCATACAAGTATAAACAACAAGTACAAACAAGAAAAGCCAGTACACCTAACGGTGCTGAGAATTCAAACACTAACACTCGCTTAGGTGAGTGCCGCTCGGCCATTCCGGCGGGCTCATCTCAAGGACTTTGTTGCATGCGACTGGTTCTTTGTACAGAAGACGAGAAGAAGAAGAACTGGATACTCCTTCCTGATAATATACGTGTGATAATTGTGGTTCCATCCAAATCTGACAAGACAAATTTTTTCATGTCTAAGACACCCAAATAGAGTCTGCTTTGAGCATGAATATATATTTTCAAAAGAGCTATTTCAGCCCAAATGCAGTCTATTTGCAAGGTATCGATGGCGTGATATACACGACATTCAGTGAGAGCAGTGATATCCCTTCACCGGAAAATGTAAAGTCAAACACTGTGTTGATATTTGAAGATGTTGTTGTGAAAAACCGGGATCAAATACGAAGATATTTCTGTTTCAGTCGCCATATGGGTGTTAGTGTATTTTGTTTGAGTCAAACATGTTCCAGAATCCAAACACAGCTGCTGAGCGATAATGAAGACCTCATTATAGCCTCGAAACAAAACAGTCTAAATGTAAAGCACATTTACCTAGCACAGTTAATGAGTGATATATCATTTAATTGATTTGTAAAGATATGTGGAGATTGCTGGAATCACACACAGGTCTGATTTCTTGTTGTAAATAAAACAAGGAAATTGAATGATGTTAGGTATAGCTGAAACTTGTCAGACTTTCTACATAATTTGATATGTAAAGAAGTGAGTATATGAGTATACATTAAACCATGTAGATATTTGCACCCATGTTTAGCACTCGACATGATGGGGTGGGTTTGTATAGACAGATCATTTGCTTGCTAATAGAAACCTTTGCGCCAGTTACTGAATCTCTTGGGGAATTCTCGTCAAAATTACGAGATGTCGACGATGCTACTGCCGATTTCATTAAACATCATAATAATAGTATGTGGGGCATCAGAACGCTAAAATCATGCATGCTGGGCATGAATCCCGTAAGTTTAACGGATAACACAATACAGATTGGTGTAGGGAATTTGGAAGAACACCAGGTCTATTTACCTTTATTTTTCTAAAACATTCAAAAACAGTAAATTATTCACCGAAATATCTGTAAATGTATGGTGAAATATTACATTTACAGATGTACATAAGGAAGCGGTTGGGAGACTAAAAAGGAGAGGCAGCACGAAATAGAAATCCATTACAAAACCTTCTTTAGATTCATAGCAGAGGTGGTGGTTTTGATATCAACACAGAAGAGTGAACCGTCAATTCCAGCAGTATATATATTATGATGATCCTAATGATAAATGGATCAGCTTCGAATGCTTATGGCATGGTGAAAGAAGTCATTCAAATGAGATTGTTTCACAAATTTCCAAGCTTAGAGGGTGAAACATCATCGAATAAGCATGGAGACTGTAGTTAAAGAACTACACAAACCAGCACACAAAACATACCCTCATAGAGAAGTTATAATGAAAAGTATGAAGACTTACGGCAAGCAGATTTTGTGTATTTGGCGAAATTTTCACATGTGAATAATGGTGGAAAATATATTTCAATTTTTATGGATAGATACTCTAAATTTCCCTGGACATTACCGGTAAAACAAAAATAGGTAAAAATTTTGCACAGACGTTGGAGCTACTGTTGCAGGTGGGATGAATCAGTGCCCTGACAACATTCAAACCGATCACTGTGGAGAGTTTTACTGCTAATATTTCAAGACTATCATGGAGCGCTGTGGAGTGCACCACTACTCGACATTCACGTACCTGAAGGCAAGTATCGTGGAAAATCTGAACAGAACAGTGAAAGGTCAAATGAGGATGCACTTTAATTTTCGTGGTTCTTCCAGCTAGATAGAAATGCTCCCACAAATAAATGCACAGTATAATCGAACCAAACGCTGCACAGTAAAGAATGAGACCAATCTATGTTCATGATAATGGAATTCTAAATACAGTATGCAATCGTATTAAAATGGTAAATCTACACAAACAGAAATTTAATATGGTTAATTTCGTATGTATTTCATGAATTTCAAAACACATGACAACATTTGAGAGGTCATAACTGCCAAACTGTTAGTGTGAGATATTTAGAGTTTTAAAGTGCAGAGAAGAAATCCCAGTATCTACATGCTAAAGGGTAGCAGCGGTACTGAAATTGCAGGATGCTTTTACACAGAGGAAATGTAAAAGAGTTCGGAAGAATATGTTTTTCTCATAGAGAGGATTATAAGCGCCGGCTGCGGTGGTCTCGCGGTTCTAGGCGCGCAGTTCGGAACCGTGCGACTGCTACGGTCGCAGGTTCGAATCCTGCCTCGGGCATGGATGTATGTGATGTCCTTAGGTTAGTTAGGTTTAAGTAGTTCTAAGGGCCTAATGACCACAGCAGTTGAGTCCCATAGTGCTCCGAGCCATTTGAACCAAGGATCATAAGCCGCCAAGGGAATAGAGCAGTAGTTAAATAGCTTGGTTTTCCTGCAACACAAAGCAGTTGGTTTGACGCCAACGCTTTACTAAATGATGGGGTGCTCAGCCACACCACCACAATAGTGTAACATGCATGATAGGATATGCATTAGAGGAAGTGCTGGCATTCTCGACAAACTACCGTTGGAATTACACATTCCCAGATATAACTATTGTGAACCTGGAACAAGGCTTCTGAAACTGTTGGCACATGCCGATAAGGAGATTAATTTGCTTGACAAGGTGCGTATGGAACAAGACATTACATGCGCAACAAATAAAGACCTGCCAGAATGCCATGGTGCAGATCGAATTTTACCTTGTGAAGCTAAGGCAATACATGTGAGAAGGGGTACTAGTACACGTCAAAGAATTGCAGTATTTGCAGTTGACAAAACCATGTATGATAAATCTAAGTTGAGTTTGGGAGTTAATTTCAACCAATTTATAAACACATGCGACGCACTGAAGAAGAAGAAGATGACGAATAAGAAGAAGAAGAAGAAGAAGAAGAAGAAAACGCAGCAGGTTTTTTTAAAACTGTGTTCTGGCAGCTATGTGTACAGCTCTGAAGCAGAGCGCACCCATAGTTAATCCCTTCCTCATCCCAGCCCTCGAAAATCTTTCAGCTGTGGGTTCACTGGCTGGTGGTGCGGCTGTTACCAGAACAATGACGTACGTGCGTAACTTCCAGAAGAAACTAGAGGAAGCCAAAAGACGTAATTGCCGCCGTTGGATAAGCAGGTGCAGCAGCAAGTCGTATAACCCTAGCTTACTTATTTGTTAAATAGTTTAATTAATTTCTTTGCGTGTTTTTGGGTACTTGCATTGTTTAATTCATATATTTCGGGCGTATTATAGTATTTGACAGTTGTAGCATCGCGCTTTAGTGTTTACTTGGTAGATTCTTATTTAAATTGCGTGTGAGTTTCGTATAGGAGGTGCAATTTCGAGTTTTAGTTACTGTAATCGTAAATTCAGCGGATTGTAGCGCAGTCGTTAGGCATTTGTACTGGTTAGTTGATACATTCTTTGCGTGTTTCGCTTGCGTTATCTAGGCACGGACTCGTGTTTCAGTAACTGTTGTTCAACATCGATTAGAATGGACAGGGTCTGCGATTGCTGTGTTCGGATGAGGGCTGACTTGGCATCCCTTCGCTCACAGCTGCAATCGGCGCTGACTTCGGTCGCGCAGCTTGAGGCTGTTGCCAATGGGCACCACTGTGGGGAGCCGGACTCGGGTATCACGGGGATGTCAACCTCGTCCCGTCTGTCCCCAGATCGGTCTGCCGCTGTGGTTGCCCCGGTTGCTGCCCGCAGTGGGGCTGAGCCCTCGCCTGTGGTTGATTGGGAGGTTGTTCCAAGGCGTGGCAGGCAACGAAAGGCGTCCCCGGAGGCTGATCAGAAAGCCTCCCCGGTGCGTCTGACAAACCGGTTTCAGGCACTGTCTCTGGCTGAGCCAGATGCAGCTCCCTGCCCTGTTTCAGAGGATCATTCTCAGCCTTCAAGGTCCGGGCAATCGCAGAGGGTGGGCTTACTGGTAGTTGGGAGCTCCAATGTTAGGCGCGTAATGGGGCCCCTTAGGGATACGGCGGCTAAGGAGGGGATGAAATCCAGTGTGCACTCCGTGTGCATTCCGAGAGGAGTCATTCCTGATGTGGAAAGGATCCTTCCAGATGCCATGAAGAGCGCAGGGTGCAGCCAGCTGCAGGTGGTGGCACATGTCGGCACTAATGACGTGTGTCGCTTTGGGTCTGAGGAAATTTTCTCTGGATTCCAGCGGCTATCTGATTTGGTGAAGGCTGCCGGTCTTGCTTACGAGATGAAGGCAGAAATCACCATCTGCAGCATCGTTGACAGAACCGACTGCGAACCTTTGGTGCAGAGCCGGGTGGAGGGTCTGAATCAGAGGCTCGGACGGTTTTGCGACCGTATTGGCTGCAGATTCCTTGACTTGCGCCATAGGGTGGTGGGGTTTCGGGTTCCGCTGAATAGGTCAGGAGTTCACTACACTCAGCTGGCGGCTACACGGGTAGCGGAGGCTGTGTGGCGTGGACTGGGCGGTTTTTTAGGTTAGAACGCCTCGGGAATGTGCGGGATGGGCTGCAATTTCAAAGGGTGCTTGGCAATTACAGGACGTGCTTGGATCAAGGAACAGTCGGAATTATAGTTGTAAATTGTTGTAGTTACGCTGGAAAAGTCCCTGAGCTTCAAGCGCTAATAGAAAGCACAGAAGCTGATATCGTTATAGGTACAGAAAGCTGGCTAAAGCCTGAAATAAGTTCTGCAGAAATTTTTACGAAGTCTCAGACGGTGTTCAGGAAAGATAGATTAGGCAGAATTGGTGGTGGAGTGTTTGTGTCTGTCAGTAGTGGTTTACCTTGTAGTGAAGTCGAAGTAGATACTCCGTGCGAATTGGTATGGTTGGAGGTTATACTTAACAGCCGAATTAAGTTAAAAATTGGCTCCTTTTACCGACCCCCAGACTCCGATGATACAGTTGCGGAACAGTTCAGAGAAAGTTTGAGTCTCGTAATAAATAAATACCCCACTCATACGGTTATAGTTGGTGGGGTCTTCAACCTACCCTCGGTATGTTGGCAAAAATACTTGTTCAAAACCGGTGGTAGGCAGAAAACGTCTTCCGAGATTGTCCTAAATGCTTTGTCCGAAAATTATTTCGAGCAGTTTGTCCACGAACCCACGCGAATTGTAAATGGTTGGGAAAACACACTTGACCTCTTAGCCACAAACAATCCAGAGCTGATAGAGAGCATCATGACTGATACAGGGATTAGTGATCACAAGGTCGTTGTAGCTAGGCTCTTCTTCCAAATCCATCAGAAACAAACGCAAAATAATTTTATTTAAAAAAGCGGATAAAGTGTCACTAGAAGCCTTCCTAAAAGACAATTTCCAGTCCTTCCGAACTGACTATGCGAATGTAGACGAGATGTGGCTCAAATTCAAAGATATAGTAGCAACAACAATTGAGATATTCATACCTCATAAATTGGCAAGAGATGGAACGGATCCTCCGTGGTACACAAAACAGGTCCGAACGCTGTTGCAGAGGCAACGGAAAAAGCATGCGAAGTTCAGAAGAACGCGAAATCCCGAAGATGGGCTAAAATTTACAGACGCGAGAAATTTGGCACGTACTTCGATGCGAGATGCCTTTAATAGGTTCCACAACGAAACATTGTCTCGAAATTTGGTAGAAAATCCGAAGAAATTCTGGTCGTATGTAAAGTACACAAGCGGCAAGACGCAGTCAATACCTTCGCTGCGCAGTGCCGATGGTACTGTTATCGACGACTGTGCCGCTAAAGCGGAGTTATTGAACGCAGTTTTCCGAAATTCCTTCACCAGGGAAGACGAATGGAATATTCCAGAACTTGAAACACGAACATCTGCTAGCATGAGTTTCTTAGAAGTAGATACCTTAGGGGTTGCGAAGCAACTCAAATCGCTTGATACGGGCAAGTCTTCAAGTCCAGATTGTATACCTATTAGGTTCCTTTCAGATTACTCTGATACTATAGCTCCCTACTTGTTGTTGTTGTTGTTGTTGTTGTTGTCTTCAGTCCTGAGACTGGTTTGATGCAGCTCTCCATGCTACTCTATCCTGTACAAGCTGCTTCATCTCCCAGTACCTACTGCAACCTACATCCTTCTGAATCTGCTTAGTGTACTCATCTCTCGATCTCCCTCTACGATTTTTACCCTCCACGCTGCCCTCCAATGCTAAATTTGTGATCCCTTGATATCTCAAAACATGTCCTACCAACCGATCCCTTCTTCTAGTCAAGTTGTGCCACAAACTTCTCTTCTTCCCAATCCTATTCAATACCTCCTCATTAGTTACGTGATCAATCCACCTTATCTTCAGTATTCTTCTGTAGCACCACATTTCGAAAGCTTCTATTCTCTTCTTGTCCAAACTAGTTATCGTCCATGTTTCACTTCCATACATGGCTACACTCCAAACAAATACTTTCAGAAACGACTTCCTGATACATAAATCTATATTCGATGTTAACAAATTTCTCTTCTTCAGAAACGCTTTCCTTGCCATTGCCAGTCTACATTTTATATCCTCTCTACTTCGACCATCATCAGTTATTTTACTTCCTAAATAGCAATGTTCATAAATGTTCATCTTATATCCTCCTTTCAAGACACTGTCCATTCCGTTCAATTGCTCTTCCAAGTCCTTTGCCGTTTCTGACAGAATTACAATGTCATCGGCGAACCTCAAAGTTTTTACTTCGTCTCCATGAATTTTAATACCTACTCCAAATTTTTCTTTTGTTTCCTTTACTGCTTGCTCAATAAACAGATTGAATAACATCGGGGAGAGGCTACAACCCTGTCTCACTCCCTTCCCAACCACTGCTTCCCTTTCATGTCCCTCGACTCTTATAACTGCCATCTGGTTTCTGTACAAATTATAAATAGCCTTTCGCTCCCTGTATTTTACCCCTGCCACCTTTAGAATTTGAAAAAGAGTATTCCAGTCAACATTGTCAAAAGCTTTCTCTAAGTCTACAAATGCTAGAAACGTAGGTTTGCCTTTTCTTAATCTTTCTTCTAAGATAAGTCGTAAGGTCAGTATTGCCTCACGTGTTCCAACATTTCGACGGAATCCAAACTGATCCTCCCCGAGGCCTGATCTACCAGTTTTTCCATTCGTCTATAAAGAATTCGCGTTAGTATTTTGCAGCCGTGGCTTATTAAACTGATAGTTCGGTAATTTTCACATCTGTCAGCACCTGCTTTCTTTGGGATTGGAATTATTATATTCTTCTTGAAGTCTGAGGGTATTTCGCCTGTCTCATACATCTTGCTCACCAGCTGGTAGAGTTTTGTCAGAACTGGTTGTCCCAAGGCCGTCAGTAGTTCTAATGGAATGTTGTCTACTCCGGGGCCTTGTTTCGACTCAGGTCTTTCAGTGCTCTGTCAAACTCTTCACGCAGTATCGTATCTCCCATTTCATCTTCATCTACATCCTCTTCCATTTCCATTATATTGTCCTCAAGTACATCGCCCTTGTATAAACCTTCTATATACTCCTTCCACCTTTCTGCCTTCCCTTCTTTGCTTAGAACTGGGCTGCCATCTGAGCTCTTGATATTCATACACGTGGTTCTCTTCTCTCCAAAGGTCTCTTTAATTTTCCTGTAGGCAGTATCTATCTTACCCCTAGTGAGATAAGCTTCTACATCCTTACATTTGTCCTCTAGCCATCCCTGTTTAGCCATTTTGCACTTCCTGTCGATCTCATTTTTTAGACGTTTGTATTCGTTTTTGCCTGCTTCATTTACTGCATTTTTATATTTTCTCCTTTCATCAATTAAATTCAATATTTCTTCTGTTACCCAAGGATTTCTAGCAGCCCTCGTCTTTGTACCTACTTTATCCTCTGCTGCCTTCACTACTACATCCCTCAGAGCTACCCATTCTTCTTCTACTGTATTTTTTTCCCCTATTCCAGTCAATTGTTTCCTTACGCTCTCCCTGAAACTCTGTACAACCTCTGGTTCTTTCAGTTTATCCAGGTCCCATCTCCTTAATTTCCCACATTTTTGCAGTTTCTTCAGTTTTAATCTACAGGTCATAACCAATAGATTGTGGTCAGAGTCCACATCTGCCCCTGGAAATGTCTTACAATTTAAAACCTGGTTCCTAAATCTCTGTCTTACCATTATATAATCTATCTGATACTTTTTAGTATCTCCAGGGTTCTTCCACGTATACAACCTTCTTTCATGATTCTTAAACCAAGTGTTAGCTATGATTAAGTTGTGCTCTGTGCAAAATTCTACTAGGCGGCTTCCTCTTTCATTTCTTAGCCCCAATCCATATTCACCTACTATGTTTCCTTCTCTCCCTTTTCCTACACTCGAATTCCAGTCACCCATTACTATTAAATTTTCGTCTCCCTTCACTATCTGAATAATTTCTTTTATTTCATCGTACATTTCTTCAATTTCTTCATCATCTGCAGAGCTAGTTGGCATATAAACTTGTACTACTGTAGTAGGTGTGGGCTTCGTATCTATCTTGGCCACAATAATGCGTTCACTATGCTGTTTGTAGTAGCTTACCCGCATTCCTATTTTCCTATTCATTATTAAACCTACTCCTGCATTACCCCTATTTGATTTTGTGTTTATAACCCTGTAGTCACCTGACAAGAACTCTTGTTCCTCCTGCCACCGAACTTCACTAATTCCTACTATATCTAACTTTAACCTATCCATTTCCCTTTTTAAATTTTCTAACCTACCTGCTCGATTAAGGGATCTGACATTCCACACTCCGATCCGTAGAACGCCAGTTTTCTTTCTCCTGATAACGACATCCTCCTGAGTAGTCCCCGCCCGGAGATCCGAATGGGGGACTATTTTACCTCCGGAATATTTTACCCAAGAGGATGCCATCATCATTTAATCATACAGTAAAGCTGCATGTCCTCGGGAAAAATTACGGCTGTAGTTTCCCCTTGCTTTCAGCCGTTCGCAGTACCAGCACAGCAAGGCCGTTTTGGTTAATGTTGCAAGGCCAGATCAGTCAATCATCCAGACTGTTGCCCCTGCAACTACTGAAAAGGCTGCTGCCCCTCTTCAGGAACCACACGTTTGTCTGGCCTCTCAACAGATACCACTCCGTTGTGGTTGCACCTACGATACGGCCATCTGTATCGCTGAGGCACGTAAGCCTCCCCACCAATGGCAAGGTCCATGGTTCATGGGGGGGCTCCCTACTTAGCACTCATATACAACCGCTCGCTCACCGATAGATCTGTACCTACAGATTGGAAAATTGCGCAGGTCGCACCAGTGTTCAGGAAGGGTAGTAGGAGTAATCCATTTAACTACAGACGTATATCATTGACGTCGGTTTGCAGTACGGTTTTGGAGCATATACTGTATTCAAACATTATTAATCACCTCGAAGGGAACGATCTATTGACACGTAATCAGCATGGCTTTATAAAACATCGCTCTTGTGCAACGCAGCTAGCTCTTTATTCGCACAAAGTAATGGCCGCTATCGACAGGGGATCTCAAGTTGATTCCGTATTTCTAGTTTTTCGGAAAGCTTTTGACACGATTCCTCACAAGCGACTTCTAATCAAGCTGTGGAGGTATGGGGTATCGTCTCAGTTGTGCGACTGGATTCGTAATTTCCAGTCAGAAAGGTCGCAGTTCGTAGTAATAGACGGCAAATCATCGAGTAAAACTGAAGTGATATTAGGTGTTCCCCAGGGAAGCGTCCTGGGACCTCTGCTCTTCCTGATCTATATAAATGACCTGGGTGACAATCTGAGCAGTTCTCTTAGATTGTTCGCAGATGATGCTGTAATTTACCGTCTAGTAAGGTCATCTGAAGACCAGTATCAGTTGCAAAGCGATTTAGAAAAGATTTCTGTATGGTGTGTCAGGTGGCAGTTGACGCTAAATAACGAAAAGTGTGAGTTGATCCACATGAGTTCCAAAAGAAATCCGTTGGAATTCGATTACTCGATAAATAGTACAATTCTCAAGGCTGTCAACTCAACTAAGTACCTGGGTGTTAAAATTACGAACAATTTCAGTTGGAAGGACCACATAGATAATATTGTCGGGAAGGCGAGCCAAAGGTTGCGTTTCATTGGCAGGACACTTAGAAGATGCAACAAGTCCACTAAAGAGACAGCTTAAACTACACTCGTTCGTCCTCTGTTAGAATATTGCTGCGCGGTGTGGGATCCTTACCAGGTGGGATTGATGGAGGACATCGAAAGGGTGCAAAAAAGGGCAGCTCGTTTTGTATTATCGCGTTATAGGGGAGAGAGTGTGGCAGATATGATACACGAGTTGGGATGGAAGTTATTACAGCATAGACGTTTTTCGTCGCGCCGAGACCTTTTTACGAAATTACAGTCACCAACTTTCTCTTCTGAATGCGAAAATATTTTGTTGAGCCCAACCTACATAGGTAGGAATTATCATCAAAATAAAATAAGAGAAATCAGAGCTCGAACAGAAAGGTTTCGGTGTTCGTTTTTCCCCCTTGCTGTTCGGAAGTGGAATAGTAGAGAGATAGTATGATTGTGGTTCAATAAACCCTCTGCCAAGCACTTAAATGTGAATTGCAGAGTAGTCATGTAGATGTAGATACAAACAGCAGTCATTGGAATAGGATTATACTTGAAACCATTCAGAAAAAGACTGGGTCTCTCGTCATAAATAAAGATACTGTCCCTTAGCTATCCTACCAGATAGGACACTTACAAATATAATCTGCCTTGGTTTTTCAGAAAAAAATCAACATTTCAAGATCCTGCAGTGTATTTATGTGGGATACATTGAAATGTCCCCTTAGAACAATTATATACACGACTGTGCTTAAACTGACACACAATAGTTTTTAGCGCAACGCAATCTGACTTCCAAAAATCCCTACGATAGAATGGCCCTGACTAACATTAACCTATACGTTTCACAAATTACTTACCTCACAAAAATCTTCGTTACTCAAGCTACTGCAATATATCGAGCGCCACTACTGCCAGCTAAATAAAAGATTCAAACTACTGAAGGCACTAACTACTGATAGGCATAGTTAGCAAATGAAAGATTTTAATACAGAACAAACAATGTATTTACCTTAACAGTCATAATATATATATCAGTTCGTGACACCAATTCTTAAAAATTTCAAAACTCCGCCATATCTCTCCCCACGTCCACCACTTCTGGCGGCTCACCTCCAACTGCCCAACGCTACGCGCTGTTAGTATCCAGCTGCCGTTGCCCGACACTACAATGGCAGACAACAATGCAAACTAAACACAGACTGCGCACAGCACAGCCAGTGATTTTTCATACCGAGCGCTAAGCGGCGTTACCAATAATAAAACCTAAACAGCCTACTTACATAGCCCTCATGCTCCCCACAAAAAATTTTTACAAATTTGCTTTGGGCAGTGGCCAATAATGATTTGATAAAATTTTTCATAATTACTATGACAAAGAAATGAAATTCACACACTTATCGATACAATGTTGGTCAAAAGTTAAAATTTTCTCACAGTCCATAAAGATAGTCCTGATCATTCATCAAAGTAAAATTGCAGTGTTTTTCTCAAAGTCTGAGTACTAAAAGAAAATGCACACGGAAGTAGAGGATTTCCATGCAGTCTTGAAGAAGTAGTGTTGTCCTTCCAACAGAAAGACAGTGCTGACTCTTGACATTCTGACAGGTAATGGGCCACAACAGAGCAAACCCACAGCAGAGTCAGTCCAAGTTTTGCAGAATATTGGTAGGTAGGTCGTCACAGAATAGGCCCATTGTAGTCCTGGTAGAGATTACGGTATTGGTGGGCCACCAGAGATACAGACCCATTGCAGTCCTTGTAGAAATAATAGCATCGGTGGGTCGTCAAAGGTGTAGACCCACTGTAGTCCTTGTAGAGATGGCCAGCAGCCATCTGTTTGACTGTGCAGGTGCACAATCACCATTGAAGAGTCTTGCGGATAATATAGCAAGTCCATAACCACCACTTGTGCACTCACAAAAATTGTTTTTGAAATGTTCTTACAACCAGCAATGCTGTTATCCAGTCCCTTACTGAATTATTAACGCACGTGCAAACACTATCAGTCCCTACTTCTCACATATTGTCCATATACTATGACCAACAGAAACGTGTGCAGTGAAATGTAATTTACAAGTTACTTAACTTGATGAACTGGTGTCAATTTCAATTTTATAACATAAGAATACAATAACAAAGGTACAAAATACATCATTAAAGAACATAACAATACAGATAACATTAGCAGTAGTACAGGCTTTACAAAAGAATCGAAATAGCAAATACATCAGTGTTACAAAAATTAAGACATAAGTACATACATAACGTTCAGAATAACTTTTGAAACATCAACTTCACACATGAGCATTAAAACAAAACACAATAAATAATTCTGAACATATTTACAAAGAAAATAACATAGTATTTGAAAAATTCTACAACATAAATCTTATTAGCTAAACACATAAAGACAGGAAAAAGACAAATACACAAGGGTACATAAACACATAGAGGGATAATACGAAAGGAAAGGACAGGGTTTGTTTTACTGCAGTACTTTGCATAGAGGTCTCCCTTAATTCATCATTATTCCCAAAAAGTCCTATCTAAACCTGCTTCCTGTATTCTGTTCACATCCTCTTTCAAAATAGTTTTTCTCCACTGTACACTACCTTTTTTTGGCCAAACCATTTTCTTAAAGCTTCTCAATGCTTTCTTTTCAATTTATCATAGTTTCTTATATAGTCTACCCCCTCTTAAGCTAACTTAAATCTACTGAGTTCAGATGCTTAACTAAGGGACAAGGCAGCAGCAGCAGCACAAAACAATTAATACAAACAGCAATGACAAAAAAATGCAAGTAAGCATAGCGAGCAGCAATAAATGTAATAATTTATATCTATACATGACAAAGCTGAAACAGAAAAAATATTACAGTAAAAATGTGTAATACCTATGTCACATCTTAACACTAGAGTGATGCATCACTAGAACATACGCTAGCAGATAAGTTACCAAATCGTAAAAAAAAATTATTTTTGTAAGTCCCGTGAAGGGAAATGTCTATTTGTGCTCTCTTTTCTAAGTAAGTACATCATAAAATGATTCTTTACTTGGTCTGTAGACAGAAAGTAGTTATATTAGTACATGTATTAAATTTTAATTTAAACAATGCTGCGTTGCAACAAGAAACTAGATATTAAACAAAATAGGCAAAGCAAGACGTGAAACGTCATTCATTAGCCATAAGGCACTTCATAATGCAGTAAACAATCTTCCAGCTAGCAAGACAATAGACATGAAACGTTTCTCATCACTTCATTTCAGTAAATATAATAAATTAAGAGCTCTACAGTGTAATCATGTTTTCAAGTTTGAGGGTGTCGTATTTACGATGCTTTCTACAAAGGAATGTCAATAGCGAGGATAATGGCCTCCTTTTTTTTCTCCGCCTGTGCCTCTGACAGGCACACACTAATGGCTTTTTTTTTCCAGGCGCCTGTCGCGCAGCTGGGTGCCCACGACGCATTACCTGCAGGTGGCCACTTACCTTTCTTACTGAAAAATTTACATCAGTTTCCGCTACAGTGACAGTCACATATAAAAATATTTTCACAGGTTGAGAATTTGCGTTACAAATCTGTAGAAACAAAATCCTTTCAATATAATAGTGTCCAAAAAATTTTCATCGGCATTGTAATACATTCACGCACTTACATACATTTCATAACTCTTAAAGTACGATTCTTGGTTTCCAACAACCTTTTTCACAAACCAGAGTCCCTAACCACTACTCATTATTCCTTACCTTATTTGTCGACACTTCTTCAATATTTCATCATAACAGATACGTAGCATAATAAAATAACGCATATAGCTTCAGCTTATTGATCATAAACATACCGCAACAGCATAATACACATAGTCATCGTAATAATAACATCATAACACCTCAGTCAAATTCTCAAAATCGTCGTAGCTTCCTCCAATAATTTCAAAACCTAAAAAAAAATGCTCTGCTCATGTCAAAAGTGTCATCTACCTGAAACGTACTTTAAAAATCATGATCCCATACCAAATACGTCATTCAAACCTCTCATAGTATCACAATGGTTCCGAAAAAATATGAACATTTCACAAAGTACAGACAAAATAGGATTTCATAAGTGTGAAGTTATCCAACTGCGTAATTACGTAAACATCTGTCACTGACGTAGTAAAATAAATATTTGCCTCTCTCACTTAAATGATCTGATAGCTGTGTAATTTATGTGTTAGAGAAATATGGTACCGATATGTAAAGTTGTATAAGCAAATACCATATTAGCTAGGGCTCCTTGTGCTTGCCAAACACATGGTACACAAAGTAAGCGTGTACCCCCCTGAGGATTAATGTAATTATATCCTCAGGTGTTACAGATTACAGCAATGGAATGAAATGTATCACGGAAAACTTTCCTTGTAATTCAAATATGTTGAGAAATGAATAGTTTAATGCGTGTCCTGTAGCGCTAAATGTGCGTCTTGCTGTACGACAATCTCTGTGGAAGTGTCGTAGTTATTGTCCTCCGAAAGCTACGTTCTGCAGAAGTCAATGTACTTACCTCATGATAAATAAAAGTGAAGTGCTTTGCGTATAGATATCGTATTACTACGGTTATTGCTGTGATGAAGTAAGTACTGTACTGTAACGTATTGTTGTGCTACAGAAAAGGCTGTCTCATTGTAGCTATACCACAAACGTTACTACTAAAACATGTTTTACTTTCCAGAATAATACAGAAAAACTGTGCAGATATAAAACAGAAACAGCGAAAAAGCAACATTGTAAATTGTCACTCATTAGTAGCGTCGTGATAAAATCGTGTAGCTGTCACATAAACTAACCACTGTGTCATCTGGTATCTCACAGAAAGTACTTTAAATCCATAATGTATTTTCAAGTAAACCAAAATGTTGCATTAAAATCTCATTAGTAGTACTGGTAAATGTTCTAAGTATGTCAGCCTTATGGTCGTTACATAATCGTGCCACTAACAAGCAAGAATGTACACACACACAATGACACTGTGTCATCTGTTCACTGTAACAATGCATTCCTAATTTCTGTTTAGATAAGTTCTCTTGGTTCTTGATTGGATATTTAACTTAAATATTGCTGCATGTTAAGAGATTATAAGTCTGACAAAGCATACTAGTAATGTGAAGTGAAAAGTTATATGGCAAATACAAAGTTAAAAAGCAGATTATCTTTCAATAAACGGTTTTACATGTGAAATGTGGTATAAACCTTTACTCTTCCTAGTACGCAGAGTTTCAACTTCAACGCAATTATCATGTGGTATACGTCGGTAAGGAACACTGGAATTTTGCTCAAGATTAGCTTATGTTATTTTTCTCTGAGCCAGCCGGCGCACGCGGCTGCCTGCGGTGCGAGTCATTGTCTGTCTCTTTGTTGGCGCGCGCCGTTATTGGGATTAGGAGACCTAACTTCTAAAAATTCACCTTGCTGAGAGGGCCCTGCTCTGTTTGAATCCCGCCAGTTCTGATGCAATTCAGGTCTGTCGTTACGATCATATCGTCTGTCGTCATGTCTGTAATTTCTGTAATTAATTTCTTGTCGGTCACGAGGTGGAGAATTTCTCCCTGAATCGTAACTGCGCGATGGACCGTTGCGTCTGAAGTTATTCCGTCTCCCGTGATGATAATAGTTCTGGTTGCCATATTGTCTGTTACTATGATTGTCCCTGTCATATTCATTACTACGGAAATGCGACCTTTCTCTGTAACTATTATTCTTCCAACGGTTGTCATACGGGTGGTGTCTGTTTTGGTCACGATTTGTGGTGTTAGAATAGACTTGCCGTGTCCAGTTATTGTTTCTTTCATCGCGGAATTGCGACGGATGTGACCTGTAATTGTTGTGTTCCTGTTTTCGCGTTCCGCGATTGTCAGTGTCAATTTCTAATTCTTGTAAGAGTCGCTGAAAAGCTTCAATGTCGTCTTTGCAACGGCCTGCCAAAATAATATGCCGTAAATGTTCAGGCAATTTGATTAAGCAAATGCGGATGAGTTCTGAGGGGCTGTATGGGTTTGACAGGTACTGATTCTTGTGCAACATGTCTTCAAAATATTTCACAAGACTGAAAATTCAGATTGTTCGAAATGTTTCGTCATCATGATGCCATGTTTTACTCGGTCTTGTGTGGCTTGGGACCAATATGCTGAGAGGAAGGCATGGTAAAATTCTCCTTCACTGTGGCAATCGTGCATGACCGATCGCATTCTTACAGCTGGTTCATTCTCTAAGTAGCCACACATAAATTCTAATCTGTGCTCTAGTGACCAGTTGGGACGAAAACAATGAGAGAATTGATGGAGCCACGCTTGTGGATGAATGTCGATGCCAGGATTCTTAAATGTTTTGAATTTACGTGTAGTAATGAACAGCTTATAGTCAAAATCATCGTGTCGGCGGGTCGCATATCGGTCATTGTTACGTCGTTTCGGCGGTTCCATCTCAAAATTCGGTGTACTTTGCCAATTTCTTTCATAGTCTCCAAAGTGCCCTGTGTTATTTTGTGGCAGTTCCGTATTTTTATGTCCCTCTTCCCGTATTGGAGTGCGAGTGTCCTCTGAAATACGTAATTCTTGTATTACCTGTGTCAGCTGATCTTGTACTTCGCGGATTTCTCTTTGGTGTTGCGTATTAATTTGATTCTCATTTTGTTTGAATTTCCTAATTTGTTCAAACTCTTCTGTGTCATTAAAGACTACCGGTTTTGTGCCATTCAGATTATCATCTACCTTCGTAGATAAATTAGTGAACTGATCCGAAAGTTCGGCTACTTTCTCCGATAGTGAACACATTTCCTCAGTGTGTTTTTCTGAACCAAGTTTCAGAGTGTCCATTTGTGTTGAAATCGAATCTACTGTGACCTTTAAGTTTTCCTGAGTTCTTGCAAGTTGCGTAACCGAATCGGTGGATGCAACTGAGTCCATTTTAGCTTGCAAGGTGTCATGATTTTCACGAACAACAGTTTGCAATTCTTTTATGGCTGCTTTGTGATTCTGTAATGAGTTTTCATGCCGCGAAAAAATAGGTTGAAAATGCTCACAAATTTGTGTTTTTACGTCATTACAGATTTTTTGACATTTTGGTTCAATGTTATGTAACTCAGTAGTTAAATCTTCACGTGTTTGTTCAAGTGTGGTGTCTAACTTCCGAAGATTTTGTTCCATTGTGTCTAACTTTTGAAGATTATGTTCCATTGTGTCTAACTTTTGAAGCTTTTGCTGTGTTTGTCTCTGATTTTGTTCCATTGTGTCTAACTTTTGAAGATTGTGTTCCATTGTGTCCAACTGTTGCTGTGTTTGTCTCTGATTTTGTTCCATTGTGTCTAACTTTGAAGATTTTGTCCCATTTGTTTCTGATTTTGTTCAAGCGTTGTGCCTAACTTTTGTAGCCTTTGTCCCATTTGTTGCATTAACTGTAATAACAGTGCACTGGTGTCTGAAACATGTTCCTCAGTGCTTTTCGGCAGTGCATTTGAACCGGCAATATTCGCATTTTGAAAAGCAGAAAATGTGTCTTGATTTATTTGAGAAAAAGGTAAGGACGCAAAATCTGAATCTACAGTATTTGCAAGATTGTATCCTGTCATTTCGGAATCCTGAGGCGAGCTGTTGCGGACCGATCGATCGATAATGCTTCCCTGTTCACTAATTGTTTCACTGCCTACACCATTATTTGCAGCCCGCTCCATTTCCCTATGCGCTATTACCAAATTACTACTTTGAACGTTAGTGAATTCATTACATGGTGACGCTAACACACTGCTTTCGTCTTCACTGTCATTTCTCAGTTTACTTTGGAGCCTAGTGTTACGTTTTTCACACGCCATTATTGTCACAATTTTTCACACGACAACACAGAAAAACACAATTTGAAGAACAAAACTAAGAGAACACATTAACATAGCACTGAAAATAATATCTAGTTGATTGCAAGCGCAGCTGCGAAATACTTGGTGCAAATCTACATGCACGCCACAACTGTTTTACTGTACAACAATGAAAGACTGCAACTACAAAGGAAATTCTCTCTATGATTACGCGCTAGCAATAAACAAAGGCTACACTAACTACACAAACTACAAGAAAAAATCAAAAGATTCCAGTGAGGTATCCTTGGCTAAGGGTCGACATATGAAACGTCCCCTTAGAACAATTATATACACGACTGTGATTAAACTGACACACAATAGTTTTTAGCGCAACGCAATCTGACTTCCAAAAATCCCTACGAAAGAATGGCCCTGACTAACATTAACCTATACGTTTCACAAATCACTTACCTCACAAAAATCTTCGTTACTCAAGCTACTGCAATACATCGAGCGCCCCTACTGCCAGCTAAATAAAAGATTCAAACTACTGAAGGCACTAACTACTGATAGGCATAGTTAGCAAATGAAAGATTTTAATACAGAACAAACAATGTATTTACCTTAACAGTCATAATAGAACAAACAATGTATTTACCTTAACAGTCATAATATATATATCAGTTCGTGACACCAATTCTTAAAAATTTCAAAACTCCGCCATATCTCTCCCCACGTCCACCACTTCTGGCGGCTCACCTCCAACTGCCCAACGCTACGCGCTGTTAGCATCCAGCTGCCGTTGCCCGACACTACAATGGCAGACAACAATGCAAACTAAACACAGACTGCGCACAGCACAGCCAGTGATTTTTCATACCGAGCGCTAAGCGGCGTTACCAACAATAAAACCTAAACAGCCTACTTACAACATTACCAGAAACTATGTGGAAAATCCAAGAACATGGAATTGTGAATTTAGATATTCCTGGAAGACCTAGAACTCGCTGGGTGGTGCATGTTAAAAAAATACAAATAGTGTCAACTATTTCCACTCATTTGATGACCTGGAGCTTCCAGAAGAATCACAACGATACAGCAGAAGCAGAAGATATTTGTTCTACAATTTTCAACGCTATCAAGATCTGTGTGGTCATCTATGGATCTTGTTCTTCCTCACATTTACAAAGAAGGCTATGTATCAGGAAGTGCGTTAAGAATCATTTCAACAGTTGAATTTGAGATGTAATGTCGTATATTCTGATTTTAAAAAGAATAATCAGCAGTATCAGGGGCAAATTATTTCCCATCAATTGATTAAGCACTGGAGATTGGAGTATTGCACTAACTGGGCTGGAGACATGTTACAACATCCCAAACATCATAGAAGCTAAAATAAACTTCATCTGGAAATGAAATATGTAAAAGAAATTGTGTAAATAGAAGCCACATGATACGATATCGATAATTTAAGCGAGGTTTTAAAACGGTCTGGAAAAGGGATTGAACTACACGGAAACATCAATACAATTAAATCGGAATTACGGCCAATGAATGTAATGATTGTATTTAACCAGAAAGGTTCGATAGCGCAACTACTAGGGTTCACCAAGGGACAAATTGTGAAGAAGGATCCTAGTAAATTTTGCTAGTCTGATCAGACGGTGGATCTATGCCCTGTTAGTACATTCTGTGTTGAGTTTAACATTGTAACAAATCCTATCTCAACGATAGACTGATTCACACAATTTATTGATTTTTCCACTCAGTTGAATGAGAGTATAAGATTCTTGAGACTCCCACTAGTGCTCTTACCTTACGCAGCACAGCACTTTGTAGCTGAACCGTAAGGTAATATCATATGCAAACCACAAGTTTCGTAAATCAGAAGGCCTGAAGCCCTGCAGTGACATCACTCAATATAACTGTCCCAGTAGAGTATGAAGAGCGAACTGTATGCCAGGACTACTTTTCGCATAAATATTAAGCTTCATCCACATTTAACATGAACAATGAAATGAAGATTGTTATCTAGTGCCAAGACGCCTTAACCCTTCCATGCAAGAGTTCGTATATCTGAATGAAGAATTTAAGGAACAGAGTGGTACTGCTACAGTGATATCGAAACTTACACATAATGTTTTAGCATTCCTGTTTCAGGAGATACAATATTAACTTAACAGGTTCGAGACTGGCATATAATGTAGGTGTAGCATCAACGCTTCAGGTGTGATAGGTTTAGAAAACGCAGAATAGTTCATAGACAAGCCTGGGTAGAACAGTGGAAGAGTGCAAGCGATTTACTGCTTGCATACCTCTAAAAATGCTTATGGTATACTTTGAGGACTTGTAGCAAATTATTATGAATCCTAAACAGGGACTTATTTTTGATACAGAGTGTGATGGCTAACAACTCATACATTCTAGGAGCCCAGGGTGAGAACGAGACCATCAATAACATAATATGGACAATACCTCACATTACTGTAGTGGATGAGGAGCGTTTGAGGCTTTTAAAAGTTCTGAATGTTGGTGCATATCTGTCATTAACTGTCCATTCATGGGAGATTTTTAAATACTCAGTGTTACCGACGGCTACCAGAAAAATGTGGGCTATTAAACCACTGTTCAGTTGACGACACCTGCATTCATCATACCCTATTTCAGAACAACAGAGAGGGGAATATAGCAAATGAAAATTAACTAATGCCAGAGGCTAACTGATTCGAGATTGTGTCTATATGACAGTTTACTGCTACAGCCAGTGAAAATGTATATAGTCTAGCATTTGGCATATGTGTGAGTTTCTGTGCTTCTTACTATGAAGGTGCTGAAGAGAAAGGACGTCTAGTCAGGCCATGTGAATTCAAGGAGCTGCCACTGATCACCATAACAGACTGCTCAAAACAGAGTGAGATAATTAAATCAGATCATGTACATGTACAAACTGAATTTGTATCTTCAGTATATTTCCCAGAATGCATTGTGTCATATGCTCTAGTTTTCCATGACTGTGTGATCAACTACTGCCCGCTGACTGGTGTTGTGCAGAGAGCTCTATAAAGAAACAGGCGTTGTGTCATACCCAGAACATTTCAAAATGACATCTCAGAGTGTGAACACTATTGCAGACATTCAAGATTTCTACGATGATGTGTGCAGACTGTTCATATATAAAGACATTGCATTCATAGCATTCACAGAAGATGCCAGTGTAATAGAGACATTCAGCAGAGCCTGTCAAGAGTGTTAAGTGTGCTAAAACAAGCAGGACTGCAATTTGGGTAACATGTTTCTTCCATGGAATGAACTGGGATGATCCTGGTATACCCTGTGAAGATATGGTGGCATCGCTTTAATTATTCAACTACACAGATACCATCATCTACGTTAAGCGCATGGAGACGATCACATGGGTGGATAGAAGCTGCAAGCATGCAGCTATTCAAGACCCGGAATTCTACGAGTGCTCTTCCCTGCATCAGCTCAAGGCGATTTATGGATATGAACAAAACAGTGTTGCGTCTATTTCTGAAAATGTAAAATTACTCGTAAGTTGGATAAAAAATGACTTTTTCTCGCATTGGGTACTTTTAGTGATTTTATGCTGCTCGCACTTTGATACATGTATTGTAAGATAGTATGCAGGTTTCTCCAGATGCTGTCTGTGGTTTTCTTCAAACACAGCTGATATAATTTTAGGCATATTTGCTATATGTACTTGGAAGCGCCCTAAATCGTTTCAGGCAAATGCCGGGATGGTTCCTTTGAAAGTTGTTGTTGTTGTTGTTGTCTTCAGTCCTGAGACTGGTTTGATGCAGCTCTCCATGCTACTCTATCCTGTGCAAGCTGCTTCATCTCCCAGTACCTACTGCAACCTACATCCTTCTGAATCTGCTTAGTGTACTCATCTCTCGGTCTCCCTCTACGATTTTTACCCTCCACGCTGCCCTCCAACGCTAAATTTGTGATCCCTTGATGCCTCAAAACATGTCCTACCAACCTATCCCTTCTTCTGATCAAGTTGTGCCACAAACTTCTCTTCTCCCCAAACCTATTCAATACCTCCTCATTAGTTACGTGATCTATCCACCTTATCTTCAGTATTCTTCTGTAGCACCACATTTCGAAAGCTTCTATTCTCTTCTTGTCCAAACTAGTTATCGTCCATGTTTCACTTCCATACATGGCTACACTCCAAACAAATACTTTCAGAAACGACTTCCTGACACATAAATCTATATTCGATGTTAACAAATTTCTCTTCTTCAGAAACGCTTTCCTTGCCATTGGCAGTCTACATTTTATATCCTCTCTACTTCGACCATCATCAGTTATTTTACTTCCTAAATAGCAAAACTCCTTTACTACTTTAAGTGTCTCATTTCCTAATCTAATTCCCTCAGCATCACCCGATTTAATTTGACTACATTCCATTATCCTCGTTTTGCTTTTGTTGATGTTCATCTTATATCCTCCTTTCAAGACACTGTCTATTCCGTTCAACTGCTCTTCCAAGTCCTTTGCCGTCTCTGACAGAATTACAATGTCATCGGCGAACCTCAAAGTTTTTACTTCGTCTCCATGAATTTTAATACCTACTCCAAATTTTTCTTTTGTTTCCTTTACTGCTTGCTCAATAGACAGATTGAATAACATCGGGGAGAGGCTACAACCCTCTCACTCCTTTCCCAACCACTGCTTCCCTTTCATGCCCCTCGACTTTTATGACGGCCATCTGGTTTCTGTACAAATTGTAAATAGCCTTTCGCTCCCTGTATTTTACCCCTGCCACCTTTAGAATTTGAAAAAGAGTATTCCAGTCAACATTGTCAAAAGCTTTCTCTAAGTCTACAAATGCTAGAAACGTAGGTTTGCCTTTTCTTAATCTTTCTTCTAAGGTAAGTCGTAAGGTCAGTATTGCTTCACGTGTTCCAACATTTCGACGGAATCCAAACTGATCCTCCCCGAGGTCCGCATCTACCAGTTTTTCCATTCGTCTGTAAGGAATTCGCGTTAGTATTTTGCAGCTGTGACTTATTAAACTGATAGTTCGGTAATTTTCACATCTGTCAGCACCTGCTTTCTTTGGGATTGGAATTATTATATTCTTCTTGAAGTCTGGGGGTATTTCGCCTGTCTCATATATCTTGCTCACCAGCTGGTAGAGTTTTGTCATGACTGGCTCTCCAAAGGCCGTCAGTAGTTCTAATGGAATGTTGTCTACTCCGGGGGCCTTGTTTCGACTCAGGTCTTTCAGTGCTCTGTCAAACTCTTCACGCAGTATCGTATCTCCCATTTCGTCTTCATCTACATCCTCTTCCATTTCCATAATATTGTCCTCAAGTACATCACCCTTGTATAAACCTTCTATATACTCCTTCCACCTTTCTGCCTTCCCTTCTTAGCTTAGAACTGGGTTGCCATCTGAGCTCTTGATAATTCATACACGTGGTTCTCTTCTCTCCAAAGGTCTCTTTAATTTTCCTGTAGGCAGTATCTATCTTACTCCTAGTGAGATAAGCTTCTACATCCTTACATTCGTCCTCTAGCCATCCCTGTTTAGCCATTTTGCACTTCCTGTCGATCTCATTTTTGAGACGTCTGTATTCCTTTTTGCCTGCTTCATTTACTGCATTTTTATATTTTCTCCTTTCATCCTTTGAAAGGGCACGGCCGATTTCCTTCCAAATCCTTCCCTAACCCGAGCTGCTCTCCGTCTCTAATGAACTCGTTGTCGACGGGACGTTAAACACTAACCACCACCACCACCACTTGGAAGCGGACATGGTCACAAGCCTCCCGCTCCCATAACCCAATGTGTGCAGGACGACAGGCAAAATCCCATGTGACCATTTAAAATATTTTATTACACTCAGTCCTAAACTTCACCTCCTTAATAGCACTCATGTTCAGAACTAGTGTCGTGTGTGTTTTGTCTATCCTTTATACATATAAAACTTAAAGGGAATACGTCTTATGGTAACGAATTCATTTGTTCAGTTCTTTTAGACACAGATGTTTATAAATGATAGATACATTTCAGTTGTTGGTTCTTTAATGAATTTCACATCTCTTTTAGACACAATTATAAGAGACTATCGATACAATTAGGTTCTTAAGAAATTTTCCCATAATATTTTTTTAAATTCAGAGATACTTTTTTTACACTTTTAGTATTATAAGTATAATATGAAAAAAAAATCCATAGTACACCCAACAGTAGCGCTGGTTGCATCCAGTTGAGATTAAAAACATTTCCAATTTGGATGTCGGGGTAGGAGAGGAAACTGTACATCTACACTAAAAATTAATCAGATTTGGATGGCTAGCAGCAGGTGAAACTTAAAAACTATTATATTTAAGTGTACATTTTTGTCAGCATATGTTGTGTGGTTATGTACACTCCTGGAAATTGAAATAAGAACACCGTGAATTCATTGTCCCAGGAAGGGGAAACTTTATTGACACATTCCTGGGGTCAGATACATCACATGATCACACTGACAGAACCACAGGCACATAGACACAGGCAACAGAGCATGCACAATGTCGGCACTAGTACAGTGTATATCCACCTTTCGCAGCAATGCAGGCTGCTATTCTCCCATGGAGACGATCGTAGAGATGCTGGATGAAGTCCTGTGGAACGGCTTGCCATGCCATTTCCACCTGGCGCCTCAGTTGGACCAGCGTTCGTGCTGGACGTGCAGACCGCGTGAGACCATGCTTCATCCAGACCCAAACATGCTCAATGGGGGACAGATCCGCAGATCTTGCTGGCCAGGGTAGTTGACTTACACCTTCTAGAGCACGTTGGGTGGCACGGGATACATGCGGACGTGCATTGTCCTGTTGGAACAGCAAGTTCCCTTGCCGGTCTAGGAATGGTAGAACGATGGGTTCGATGACGGTTTGGATGTACCGTGCACGATTCAGTGTCCCCTCGACGATCACCAGAGGTGTACGGCCAGTGTAGGAGATCGCTCCCCACACCATGATGCCGGGTGTTGGCCCTGTGTGCCTCGGTCGTATGCAGTCCTGATTGTGGCGCTCACCTGCACGGCGCCAAACACGCATTCGACCATCATTGGCACCAAGGCAGAAGCGACTCTCATCGCTGAAGACGACACGTCTCCATTCGTCCCTCCATTCACGCCTGTCGCGACACCACTGGAGGCGGGCTGCACGATGTTGGGGCGTGAGCGGACGACGGCCTAACGGTGTGCGGGACCGTAGCCCAGCTTCATGGAGACGGTTGCGAATGGTCCTCGCCGATACCCCAGGAGCAACAGAGTCCCTAATTTGCTGGGAAGTGGCGGTGCGGTCCCCTACGGCACTGCGTAGGATCCTACGGTCTTGGCGTGCATCCGTGCGTCGCTGCGGTCCGGTCCCAGGTCGACGGGCACGTGCACCTTCCGCCGACCACTGGCGACAAAATCGGTGTACTGTGGAGACCTCACGCCCCACGTGTTGAGCAATTCGGCGGTACGTCCACCCGGCCTCCCGCATGCTCACTATACGCCCTCGCTCAAAGTCCGTCAGCTGCACATACGGTTCACGTCCACGCTGTCGCGGCATGCTACCAGTGTTAAAGACTGCGATGGAGCTCCGTATGCCACGGCAAACTGGCTGACACTGACGGCGGCGGTGCACAAATGCTACGCAGCTAGCGCCATTCGACGGCCAACACCGCGGTTCCTGGTGTGTCCGCTGTGCCGTGCGTGTGATCATTGCTTGTACAGCCCTCTCGCAGTGTCCGGAGCAAGTATGGTGGGTCTGACACACCGGTGTCAATGTATTCTTTTTTCCATTTCCAGGAGTGTATTTACAGTCTCTCAGCACACATGGTACACAACTAAGAATATTTACCCTTTGACAAATGGGTCGTCCAATTCAACACATATTCACTATTCACAACCACTATCACTCTCTCTCTCTCTTTCTCTCTCTCTCTCTCTCTCTCTCTCTCGGTTTCATCACTCTCATCAAATGAATCAAGTGAATAGTGTGAATATGAGTGTGTTTCAATCCTGTCCCCACAAATGACCCACTTATTGTCATGAGGCAACAGACTGGCTTTAGAAAGCAGCACAGTATACACTTCGTACCCTCACAGTTGAATACTAGATTTCCACACCATATGCTGTGACCGCAGTGGAACACCACAAACGCTGCTACGCAGGCACTGCAAGTAGTCTTAAGTTGTGAGAGAGTTTGATCCCATACAATGCTAACCCTTTGTCCACCTCTGAGTGGCACCTCTCAGTGTGCAATATGTATACCTCTCCGATCTGAGACTGACAAACTCCACAATTGGCAACCCTTTCGCCTCGTCTTTCCTAAGGCCACTAACCTTGTTCTGTGGAGTTGGCTTGCACCTCATTACTTCATATGGATCACAGCTCTTCACCCAACAGATGAAGATATCTGTATCCACATAAAGGAACTTCAGATCTGCAAAATAGAATTTCGCAAACTCATTACTACATCTGCACATATGAAGTTTGGACGCGTCTAATATGCACATCCCCACATAGACAGACTTTGTGAACTCTACTGCAGTCTTCGCCAGCTCCACCGCAACAAAGTTCTTATTGAAGATCGTGACCCGTTTCAAATTTGGTGTGGCGATACATTTCCTTACACCATAATGCACATCCCATCTCTCCTAATATGAATTTTGCCTTGTTTTCTCAAATTCTTCATTCTCTTGCTGAAAACTGCATTATACATGAATTTTAGAAAAGCGTTTTTTTTTAAATTACTCCTTACAAAGGCTGTCTTTTTAGTATGTAAATCAATGTACTCTTCAACCAGAGAAACTGCTTGAAGGAGATAGCGCGAGTGATTCTAACTTGCTCGTTGACCAAGCTGCTGGAGATTACGGTAGTGATATAACGCCTATCCACTCCACAGTCATTCTAATTCCGCTCTGGCCTATGGTTACGCCCATCTGTGTGTGTTAACCACCTGTCTGCCGTTCATTTGCTTGTGCGCTTATAATCAATGTCGGTAGAAGCATCCTGGTAGCTACCATGTATATAATATTGTCCCTGGGCGTTATAACTTTGACGGTATCGAATTACACGTTAACAGGCAGGACATACATAAATTTGAGGCCCAGAGCATCAGGTTGTCAGTTCATATTTATGGCCTCGAGAAAGAAAACGGCAACAAAGCTCAGGAGAATTAATTCGCTAATCATAAAGTCATTGTTATTGTTGTTGTTGTTGTTGTTGTTGTTGTTGTGGTCTTCAGTCCAGAGACTGGTTTCATGCAGCTCACCGTGCTACTCTTGCCTGTACAAGTTTCTTCATCTCCCAGTACATACTGCAACCTTCATCCTTCTGAATCTGTTAAGTGTATTCATCTCTTGGTCTCTCTCTATGATTATCGCCCTTCACGCTGCCTTCCAATACACTTGGAAGCGCCCTAAATCGTTTCAGGCAAATGCCGGGATGGTTCCTTTGAAAGTTGTTGTTGTTGTTGTTGTCTTCAGTCCTGAGACTGGTTTGATGCAGCTCTCCATGCTACTCTATCCTGTGCAAGCTGCTTCATCTCCCAGTACCTACTGCAACCTACATCCTTCTGAATCTGCTTAGTGTACTCATCTCTCGGTCTCCCTCTACGATTTTTACCCTCCACGCTGCCCTCCAACGCTAAATTTGTGATCCCTTGATGCCTCAAAACATGTCCTACCAACCTATCCCTTCTTCTGATCAAGTTGTGCCACAAACTTCTCTTCTCCCCAAACCTATTCAATACCTCCTCATTAGTTACGTGATCTATCCACCTTATCTTCAGTATTCTTCTGTAGCACCACATTTCGAAAGCTTCTATTCTCTTCTTGTCCAAACTAGTTATCGTCCATGTTTCACTTCCATACATGGCTACACTCCAAACAAATACTTTCAGAAACGACTTCCTGACACATAAATCTATATTCGATGTTAACAAATTTCTCTTGCTGCCTCAGAACGATCCCTTCTTCAAGTTGTAACATAAATTCCTTTTCCTCCCCAATTCTACTCAGTACCTCCTCATTAGTTACGCGATCCACCCATATAATCTTCAGCATTCTTCTGTAGCAACACATTTCTAAAGCTTCTGTTCTCTTCTTGTCTAAACTACTGTCCATGTTTCACTTCTATACATGGCTACACTCCATACAAATACTTTCAGGAAGGACTTCTGACACTCAAATCTATACTCGATGTTAACAAATTTCTGTTCTTCAAAAACGCATTCCTTGCCATTGTCAGTATACATTTTATATTTTCTCTACTTCGACCATCATCAGATATTTTGCTCCCCAAATAACAAAACTCCTTTACTACTTTAAGTGTATCATTTCCTAATCTAATTCTCTCAGTATTACCTGATTTAATTAGACTACATTCCATTACACTCGTTTTGCTTTTGTTGATATTTATCTTATATCCTCCTTTCAAGACACTCTATTCCGTTCAACTGCTCTTCCAGGCCCTTTCTGTCTCTAACAGAATTAAAATGTCATCAGCTAACTTCAAAGTTTTTATTTATTCTCCCTAGATTTTAATTCCTAATCCAAATTTTTCTTTTGTTTCCTATACTGCATGCTCAGTATACAGATTGAATAACATCGGGGATAGGCTACAACCCCATCGCACTCCATTGCTTCCCTTTAATGCCGCTAGACTGTTATAACTGCCGTCTGCTTTCTGTACAAATTGTAAACAGCCTTTCGCTCTCCGTATTTGACCCTCACCACTTTCAGAATTTGAAAGAGAGTATTCGTCAACATTATCAAAAGCCTTCTCTAAGTCTACAAATGCTGGAAACGTAGGTTTACGTTTCCTTAATCTATCTTCTAAAGTAAGTCGTAGGATCAGTGTTACCTCATGTGTTCCAACATTTCTATGGAATCCAAACTGATCTTCCCCGAGGTCAGCTTCTACCAGTTTTTCCGTTCTGTGGCGGCTACATGTAGTAAGCGTTGCTTCACACAGTGGAGAATGGCAAAACAGAGGCACGGCGGCGACCGAGGAGTTGCGAAGTAGGCAGGCAGAGAGAGCCTCGTTGACAACAGCGGTCTACCAACAGACTGATGCAAGGACGCACACAGACCGAGCCCCGAACTGAGTCTGGAGAGTGCTGAGTAAGGAGAAATGAGGCCATCACGCTAAGTTACGCTGCAATATACTGTGGGAATAATAACAAAAAGTTGCCACCGAGGGAAAGAACGTCCTCATGCCGGATGTAAGTAGTGGAGCGGGACAGCAACAGAGAGATCAGTTCTGATTTGAGGAAGGACGTGGTCTGTGTCCGAATGTTCGGTCTTCGTAGATGACGATTTCCGGAAGCCTGTTCCAGCTCACAAGAGTCATCCGTTCGCAGCCAGATGCCTACTGCAACTCTGGAAGTCGGCCTGAGGTCGGTCGGCACCGTGGCTGACTAACTACAGCGACAACTTGCTGCAGGACCGGCCGCAGCGCTGTCTCGGCCACAGGCACCGCCAGGGACTGACGCAACCCGCGCGGTCCGTCCATGACGGGACCTCGGGGACACCGCGACTGACGGCTTCCCAGCCGCCGGTGCAGCAGGCGTCGGCAGCTGACCTCCCGGCGACGCGGCTCCGTGGGCGTGCCCCCACTGGGGCTCCGAGCGGCGCCGAGTTCACCTCAACCACAGGGCGTCCTGGCTTCAGCGGAGCACTGCTGGCCTGGGGCTCCGGAGTGCGATGTCGGAGAATCTAGACAGCAGCAGCCAGGTAGACGGACCTGCAGGGCTGGGCAGCGACGACGAGGGAGACATTTTAAACAAAGTTCAATAAATAATTTGAAAACTCCTCGCCATCTCAGTCTTTGGCGCAACCACTCTGTCTGCTGCTCACAAGTGGTGCAGAGTTCGTAACAGTGCGTCTGCAAAGAATTTGTGTTAGTATTTTGCAGCCATGACTTATTAAACTGATAGTTCTGTAATTTTCACACCTGTCAACACGTGCTTTCTTTGAGATTGGAATTATTATATTCTTCTCAAGGTCTGAGGGTACTTCGCCTGTCTCATACATCTTGCTCACCAGAAGCCGTCGTACACATTCATATCTCTGAATTTTCCTGTCAGCATGTCCCGCATGTAAATATACTGCTTTTCTCTAAGGGAGATAATAATAATGACTATGTATGGATCAAAAATATGTCCGGACTCCTTTCACCCTAACTGGCTAAACATACGCATAAACAGTATTCTTGCTTATGGCGCCTCAGTTCGTTTCGTACAAGCAAGTTATTGGCAAAGCGTCTTGTGGGTTGATCTCCTTAGGAGCTAGTATGTGTTGCTACGCCCCATTCGTAAATTTACGGTAATCTTGAGCAAAATAGGCATCAAAACTGCGGACAATATGAAAAGTGAACACAGAACGTGTCGCTGAAGCTGAAGAGTTGGTGAAAGCGTGACAAAGGATGTCTCAGTAGCAAAGAAAAGAAAGAAAACTGAAGAAGATGAAAAAGACACATTGAATCAACAAGATTACGGAGCTGGAATATTCTGACATGTTATGACTGAGAAGCAAATAGAAAACAAATTTTTAGTTTCATTTTCCCGCAAACAAAATGTCCACATACTTAGGTATGATCATCTCAACCAATATTAAAGTTACACAAACAATATTTTGCATGAATAATAATATAGTGCTTGTCCACACAGTGAACCACGTTATTCAACAATGTATTAAATATTTTAAGCTGGAGCATGTCATATGTTCGAAACACTGGTAAAGACTGCAGGCCAAGACGTGCAGGCCCCTCAAGCCATGGCGCAAGTAAGTTTGGAGTGCAGGGGCAGCCGTTGCGGAAGTACTGGTGCTCTGATTTTGTGCCGCCTCCAGGCCACGCGCCGGGGCAGTCTCTCCTCCGGGGCTGCTCCCGGCGGAGCGCCGTAAGTCGTAATATTGGGATAAGCCGCTCACCCGGGCAGGCAATAATTAAAGGATTTACTCCGCACGCACCCTCCGCCACTCACCGCCGCGCCGCCGCTGCTCTCTGCGCTTAAAGATGCGCCGCAGAACAGGCGTGTCGGCGGAAAGAAGGACTGTACAGGACAGGTCTGTGGCGTCTCCCTTCAAGGGGGCCGCCGCTATTATTAAAGCTCGAATTAAATTTTCTCGCTGAGGTGGCGTTTTCTCTTCTCCTCGTCTTCCGATGAGGACAGATACAGGCCAAGGATACACGACCGTTTCTTTCTCCCTAGTTCTCCGTTCTCACTGCAAGCTAGTCATCTCGTGAAATGGTGTGCACTATTCATGGCAGAAAGACAAAAGTGATGTTTGTGTCTCCAGCCTGGCCGGGAATCGGACCTGGGCCTGCTGCATCGTACGAAAACAGGTTTCCACTTTCTTTTTTCTAGCTAATCAGGCGGACTATGTTCTCTGACACAAATATTCTATTCAAATTTAGGTGGTGAAATGGAGAAAACCTTGCCAGTACTCTGTTTAATGCGTTATATTATTATTCTACTACTCACCAGTAATTAGCAAGTTAAATCAAGTGAAGAAGAAGTACTGTCAAAAATCAGTTACAAGTAAAAAATGATTGAAATAGAAGATTGGTAGCTAACACTAATTTTCATTTCCGAGACGGGGAACAAAGTTACGACATTAAAGAAGCTTAGTCATTTTCAGATATTACGTATTCGATGGTAAGGGGATCTTCTGATTCAAGGTGGAAGACGGTGCACGGCTGATGAAGCATGGATAACAGTCCATACGTTATGTAACTAGTATTAAAAATATACAGAATATTACTCATCATAAAACTCTGTAATGAAGGATTAACAGTATCCTCCAATTAGCTTTTATATACTACAAGCACTGAAATATGTAGAAGTCGTAATATTTACAAAAGCTACACGAAACATAACCTGATATCTCACTACAACAAAATTAATAGAATATGGTGGAAACGGCTTATGGGGTCTCTCGCTTTCTTTTCTCAAATCGTTAGTCTGAAACACCGACCACAAAACATCATGTGTCTGTAAGTAGACCATCCTCCAGGTACAACATTCTGAACTACGCAATTGGTAACCAACAACGGGCCTTAAAAATAGTCCATCATTACGTAAGTGCGCGACCAAAGTGAGCCCTTAACTAAACTTCGTCACCACAAATACACTGAAGAGCCACACACAGTGCTACACCTGCCTAATATCGTGTAGGGCTCCGAGAGCACTCAGAAGTGCCACAACACGACGTAGTATGGACTAGACTAATGTCTGAAGTAGTGCTGGAGGGAACTGCCACCATGAATCCTGTCCATAAGTCCGTAAGAGTAAGATGGGTTGGAGATCTCTTCTGAACAGAAAATTGCAAGGCTTCCCAGATACGCTCAATAATATTTATGGCTGGGGAGTTTTGTGGTCAGTAGAAGTGTTTACACTCAGACCAGTGTTCCTGGAGCCACTCTGTAGCAATGCTGAACGTGTGGGGTGTCGCATTGTTCTGCTGGAATTGCCGAAGCCAGTCGGAATGCTCAATGCGCATGAATGAATGCAGGTGATGAGACAGGATGCTTACCAACTTGTTACCTGCCATAGTCGTATCTAGAAGTATGAGGAGTCCCATCTCACTCAAGCTGAACGCTCCCCACACAACTGATGAGCCTCCACCAGCTAGAACAGTCCTCTGCTTACATGCATTGATTCATAGGGTTGTTTCTATGCCCGTACATATTCATCCTCTCGATACAATTTGAAACGAGGCTCGCCAGACCGGCAACATGTTTCCAGTCATCGACAGTTCAATGTCAGTGTTGACGGGCCCAGGCGAGGCGCAAAGCATTGTTTCGTGCAGTCATCAAGGGTAAACCAGTGGGCCTTCGGCCCCGAAAGCCCATATCCATAATGTTTCATTGAGTGCTTCGTACGCGGACACTTGCTGGTGGCTCAGCATTGAAATCTGTAGCAATTTACGGAAGCGTTGCATTTATGTCACATTGAACGATTCTCTTCAGTCGTTGTTGGTCCTGTTCTTGCAAGATGTTTTACCGGATTCCTGATATTCACGATACATGTGGCGAAATGGTCGTATGGGAAAATCCCCACTTCAGCCCTGCCTCAGAGGTGTTGTGTCCCAATGCTCGTTCGCGGACTGTGACACCACCCTCAGTCTCACTCAGTCTTGATAACCTGTCACTGTAGCAGCAGTAACCGATGTAACAACAGCGCCAGACCCTTGGTGTCTTGTACAGGCATTGCCGATCGCAGCACCGTATTCTGCCGGTTTACATATCTCTGTATTTGAATACACATGCCTATACCACTTTCTTTGGCGCTTCAATGTATGAGACTGGCAGTGGTTGAGCACGCAATACCTACGGCGCGAGTTGTTCTCATTATCGCTCACCCACAGCTGGGGATGAAAAAATGGTTGAAATGGCTCTGAGCCTTATGGGACTTAGCTACTGAGGTCATCAGTCCCCTACAACTTAGAACTACTTAAACCTAACTAACCTAAGGACATCACACACATCCATGCTCGAGGCAGGATTCGAAACTGCAGCGGTCGCGATGTCCAAGACTTAAGTGGCTAGAGCCGCTCGACCACCCCAGCCGGCAGCTAGGGATCTTTGGCTATCAAGAAATGTTCTGTAGTTGTTTATCACTGAAGCGACGACGATGATGATGGCGGTGGTAAGTATGAGATGGTTGGTGTGGTGTATAAGTGTTTTACTGACGCTCAGTGGGAAGGAGATCTGCCTCGCGTCACAGCCAGTGCTGTATCGGGAATTTCACTGCTGTTTCTGCCTCGGGAGACGGGAGAATGCTGGTGCGGTAGTGAGTGCTGGGGCAAGTTTCCTCCCTGAATGGTGGCCAGGGGCGCAGATCCGCTGCAGCAGGGGCGGGGGCGGCAGTGGGGGAAGGAGGGCTGGAGGTGGTTGTTCACCACGGAGGCGCCTCAAATGGAGCGGAATGAGGCGGCGAGAGGGCTGAGGGCCGAGGGCTGAGGACGAGGCGTCCCCTGTACGTGCAGGCGCTGCCGCCGCCTGAGAAACGACGACCGGAAAGGGAAAAAGCTCCACGGCCGCGGAATAACTTAGACTCTCTTCCTATTTGCTGCGGGGCCATTACCCCGCAGTCTCTGCTGCAACTCTGGTGGCCGTTCAGCACGGCAGCAGCCGTTCTCTCCTACATCCACCTGTATGTAGGTACCCGTGAAGTCCCAGTAGAGCTTAAGGCATCCTCACACGAGGCGAGGCAACTAACGTTGACGTGGACGCGAACGGGATATCCGTCCTCACGACAGGACGGCACCGTCGGTACACGGGTCCAGCTGGTAAACGTGATTTGCGCTATTAGCGCTCTCCAGTGGCCGCTGCCCTCCTCATGTGGCTCCCAAACCACACGGTTTCTTTACAGAAAATGGACACACGTAAAATAGCTGCATTAAATCACTTAGTGACTGTCGAAAAATCGCAAAGAAGGTTCTTGACTCTATAACAGTACAGCCTCCCACAGGACTCATATGAAATGGCCGACACCACCTCCTTTTCTATGAATCTGGATAGTTATCAGACAATTCAGTGCTTCCTAAGACCTTGTAATTGTGTCTATGCATATATCGTTCTGTCCTATTTGATAAAAAGCATGATATTCATTGCAAAGGCATGCGGAATGTTCTAGAAGAACGTGCATTGTCTTAACTATCGGTAGATTGTTGTCATAGATTGTAAGGTGTTAGGCAACAGGTCCAAGGTTCAAACTAGTCAATTCTCTAAAAAACACGTTCAGAGCGTCGTTGCGCGAAAGTGGTAGGGAGACACGACTTAGAACAACAGAAACCAAGCACAATGTTAGAGTATGGCGACCCTGCCAGGATGGTAAAATACTATGATTGAAGGTCGACAACATGCCTAACTAGGTAAGAAAAATACCCTGTTAATAAATTTTCGTAATAAATTTTTTTTTGAAAGGCATAAATAGTTGAAAACAGTAGCTGCAGCGATAGATAGTAATAAAGTGTTAAATAGAAAGTGAGACATTCTAGCAGAGACTATAGCATAATTAAGTTATGAATTGTTAGAATTAAGTTTTCTCTCCAACGCAAGCGCACACATGGCGGATACATCGTTGACAATTTGGTTCTGACCCAACAAGTAAGTGAATTGATTGTCAAGTCGTGTGTGCGAAAAGTGTATGAAACGCGTGAGATCGTATGAGCGCATGTTGACGCGAAGTAGGGCGCGTGAATTCCTTTTAAAACAGAAAATAAGGGATCGAGATCTTGACTGAATTGAGGTAGAGACCCAGCGTGAAAATGGACAGAGAATAGAGGACAGTACAACAGACGATGCAGTATCGCGAGAAATAGGACATATAACGCACCATAATGAGGATAATGTACGTCAAGGCATAGAAAACGTAAGTCAGCATACGACAGAGGAGCAGGAAAGCAGAGAGACAGTCGATGAGGAATCTAACTTGCGTCTTGAATACATAGAACCCATAGTACAAGTAATCAGAGCTCCCTCACCACAGAGTACAAGTAATCAGAGCTACCTCACCACAGAGTAAAAGTAATGCGAGCAGAAACGTGTCACAGCACAGTTCAATGCAATCGGTTGCGAACTAACACTTGGGCGAAAACACAGAGCGTAGGACGTTGGAAGAAAACGCAATAGGACCCACCAATCTGGCAGAATTGTTACAACAAATTACGGAAACTATGACAAGGCAAAATAAAGAAATAGCGAACCAAATTCAAATTCACAATGCAGAAACCACGAGACAAATGCGTGAGATTAAAGAACAAAACAAAAAAAATCAGTTACACTTAAGTCATATTGAAGACGAGGCAAAAGAATCTCGAGAAGTGATAGGAGACTTAATAACAGGTCACAATCAATTGAGAACAGACATTCACAAGGTACAAGCGGATGTACAAACATTGCGTAATGACACTCAGGACGAGATCAAAACATTACGTAACAACACCAGGGAGAAGTCTAGAAACTAGATAAACAGATAAACGAAATTACTAGACAAGCAGCAGGTACAGCGCGTGAAATTGTTGAAAACAGTGTGTTACACAAACATATCACAAAAGCAGCGCTGAAAAAATATGATAACCGCATAGCCAAAATACAAGGGCAAACGAAGTGACAATTTCAGAAATTGCGAACAGAGTTGTTGCAAACCATTGAAGAGGGTAGTGAACTTGATCGAACAAGCACTGAGTCGGCAACCACATCCGTATCTGTAACAGCACCGGAAAAACAAGCGATTAACGAAGATATTACGCATTTGCGATTACAATCACAGGCGGAAAGTAACATTCGTGCAATCAGGCAGCCTGCACAGCAACAAACACGTTTCGAAATTCTTGATGAACAAACGTCATCACAATCAAATGCGGAACCACAAATGTATGTTTCAAGACAGTTTGGATGGTGCAATGAAGCAGCAAGGTTAACTAGACAAGATTCCGAACCAGTACGTGACAATGAAAAGCCAGGTAGCGAAGAGTATAGTGCAATGCATTCAGCTAAACGTTCACAACAGATGGAAGAAAATTATTGTGTAACACTCCAACGATACTACGCAAGGGTAGGCGAAAGTTACAGTGGACAATATCCAATGGATCTACCACAACCGGAAAGAACGACGGGAGAAATGATCAGAAACAAAAGTGGCGAAGAATCGCGAATTTCATATGGAACTATGACTAAGTACGACAACGATCATTTCCATAGAGTCAGAAAATTTCAACACTTTGGAGAAGGAAACTCATTATTTCCAAGAACTTTTATTGATCAATTCCCATTAGCATTACCCGAATACAAGACGCTAGCACACAAATTAGAATTTATATGTGCACACATGTCAGGAACAGTCGCAGAAACCATGCAAAATGTAGCAGCGACATGCCGATCGTACGAAGATTTCAGAGAGAAGTTTCTCTCACGATATTGATCCAGCGAAGCACAGAACAGAGTGAAGTACGAATTATTACAGAACCCATATTTTGAAAATTCAGGAGAGAAGAGTCCTGTGAATTTTTTCGAATTAATGGCAAAGAAAAATCACTGCTTGGATATACCATACAGTAACGGAGATTTGATTAAATTATGCGCGATGAAGCTACCATTGAAATAACAGCAATCATTAGTAGGTCGCGGAGGCAATGACGTCGAAGCATTTAGAGGTATTCTAAGACAACTAGAGTTCATATTTCCGAGAGATGAAGCAAGAAAAAGACGAAGCGCACATGAAAACGAAAGCAAAAAGCAGTCGAATCCACAAGACACAGTACGAAGAAACAATAATTACGAACTACATGATAACTTCACACCAAGAAACGACAACAGATTTCAACAAAGAACCGGTTATGGATTTAGAAGAGAATATGGCAATAACTATAATTCATCCAGGAACGGCAACAACTATTACAGAGGGAATAGCGACAACCGGAACGGGCATTGGAGAACCAATAGACCGACAAATTATCAACAAAGAAACCACTATCAACAAGCTGAACAAGAAAAGAGAATACAGATAGAAGAGGTGGAGGTAAGACCATCAAACCCCGAAAAACGTTTGAATTGACAGCTAAGCGCCCATGCCAAAGGGAATGATGCGCCGACCCCGGACAATTGCAGCACCTTGAACAGAGAAGTAAATAGCTTACCGAGAGAAGAGAAGAAGGAAGAAACAAATCCGCAGGGACCAAATGAAAACGAAGACAGGAAAATAACAATATCATGTTGGGACGAAATTAATTGGGAGAATACTGACGAGGAAGATGAATTACCAGAGGCAGGCACAACGAATGTAGTCGGAAAGGACGAAGTAATGAGTATTGCAGAGCTATTTGAGATGGAAACCAGGGAAAGCGAATTCAGTGAGGATAATGCGCAGTCGACAGAAGTTAAAAATAAGTTACTAGTGGGCACACAACCTAACATATATAATGAAGGAAGTTATGAAGCGATAATTAGAGTATTTAAATGCGATTATGTGGAAGTAGCGACGAAGAAGGAGAAGATAGACGAGCATGAGGAAAAAGCAGAGGATGTTGAAGAAAGCATAAATGAAGGAAGAAATAGAGAAGAGGAAATAAAAGAGAGAGATGTAGCAGTCGAGCTTATCCTACAGAAAGTTCGAATTCACAAGGGAAATTCCTGAAAAGACTCATGTATGATTCAGTGGAGGATTCGTTGATGCAAGAAGAAGAAGAACAGAACCAACCCTTTCAAATTCAACCAATTGTGAAGGCCATGGTAAAGCATATCCCAGTCAGTATTGTAATTGATAGCGGAAGTGAACTGACTGCGATCTCAGAAAATTTATTCATGCAGTGTAATGCCAAAGAGGAATTGCCAGTTCTGAAAACACGTAAGATTAAAGTAAGAGGTCCTATGGGTAACAATGCTGCGGAAGTTACGAGACAAACAAGGTTAACTCTTTCGTGTCAAGGTCGAAAGATTGAAGCCAACTTCGTGATTATACCTAAACTAACTGTACATTTGATTATAGGTGCAGATTTTTTAAATGAGAGACGAGCGATAATAGATATGGGGAAAGGTAGTGTAACATTTCGGAATGTCACATTTCTTTTTGGCAAAAGCTAAAATTAAAAGAAATGCCAGTTATAAACTAACAATTAAGAATGATGCAAGATAAAGAGAATGAAGAATTAGAATGGTATGCACAAAAGGGGGAATCGCCTCAACTCATGTTAGAAGTCCATAAAGAAATCGACGAAAAATTACAAGAAGTTCAAGGTATTTCGGAACACAGTAAAAGAGAATTAGAGGATATTTTACGAGATAAAGCAGAGGTATTTTTACCTAAGACTGGCAGTATTAAACACTTTCAGTACAAGTTTGAAGATTAATTTTATTACTGGTAAATAATCAGCACAATATTTCAAGATTATGTTGCAGACAAGATCGTCAGGAGACAGAAGAATGAAGAGAGAGGAAGGTGGGAAAAGCACGCTGATGCACGAAACTGAAGAAAACTTCCACAAAGAAAAATGACACACCCAAACAATTTATCAAACTGTTACTAGGAGGAGAACTTCAAAGCGACTAGTTATCAATAAATATTTCCATATCCTGCCCAGAGAAGAACCAAGAAGCAAGTAAGAAGCAGAGAAAAAGCAGGAAGAACAGAAGTTGAAGATTCACAAGATTGAGACCAAGGAAGATGATGGTTGAAGAATAGAGGAGATACCTTCCCAAATCCCTGTCCTATTGTAAACTAGTTGTCTGCGAAGTATTACAACGAAAAACGACCGCTTTCAACGACACATAACGATGACTTTCACGCATACAAAGCCAGTAAACGACGAGATGTTGCACTTACAACTCTATTCCATTATGGGACCTCCACAACAGCAACACACACTTGCAAAGCCAACAAGGAACGACGAACGAAGCTGTACATCAAATACTTGCCCACATCCATCTTGCTCAAGTCTATCACCTTCATGCAAAAACATTCGCTAACCTCATGCTTAAACATTCATAGGATTGTGTGAATGTGTGAAATCAAATTATGTGATGTAGCAATTGTGCAAAAGAAACGTGTGAAAAACTAAATAAATTAAGCACACCAGACAGTTAATAAACTACAAAATAACAGTCATCGAATATGGACTTATGTAAAAAAATAGACTATCGATAAAAATGGTCATTAGTTCTGAAATGGACAGTATATAAAGAAACAATATGCCACTTATTTTCTCCTCATAAAAATGAAAGAATAACTATATTTTACTTAGTTTCTCCTTATAAAAACAAAGAATAAAAAATTATATTGTTGGATGTTTTCCTTTTCTTTAACATTTGTACCATTTATTAGGATAATACCTCAAAATGTGTGTATGTATATTTCTTTGTCAAAACAATTTTTTTAGCATTTGTAAAATTTGTTAAGATAATATCTCAATAATTGTGTATGTATATTTCTTTGTCAAAGCAATTCTTGGAAATAATTCTTATTTGTTAGTCTAACAATGTTGAAATAAGTGTCTAGAAACAAAAGCATTCTACGTGCACATGTTATTTAGAAAATGTCTTAGGAATAGATTTTACTTAATTACTATATTTATATAAACAATATTTCTAAGAAAATCGATGTGAAAGACTCCTCACTTTCGGAAACAAACGTCTTAAAAAACAAACTTCACACTTAAATAAAGAAACAAAATAATTAAAAATTAATAATAGTATAAAAATATTCTTCTCTTGTCATTTTTTAATTATAATGTGGAAGAATATAAAAATATAAATTAGTAATACAAATTAGCATAGAACAGAATAATGTGGCTGAACAATACGCAACAAAATTTAGATAAATTAGAAAATTTTTGACTGACTTAGACAACGATTCTATCATTGCCAAATTCAGTGCAAAATTAAGTTCGAAGGGTGGTGATATGTAAGGTGTCAGGCAAATCCAACACCTTACATGAAAACCCTGACGTGATAAGCAAATCCAGTAGTATGTCACATAGCTCCGAATAAATTGTGACATTAAATTAACCAAAGTAATACGAGTAATGAGTGAGCAAATGGAATACCACAGACTAACACAAGAATGCCTAAATGCATGTCGTACCTTCCCACCGTGAGGCAGATGCAGTTTCGAGGGGAGAAACGAGGACAGAAGCCGAGAGCAGAACCGTGTTAAGCTAGATAAGGGAGGGGCTGGGCACCCACGCCGCCAGACTACCTGTACGACTATACAACCCGCACGTTTTAGCGTGAGGCTTTTTCGCCTCTCAGGTACGTCAAGGATCACCCCCAGCCCATGTTAAAAGCTAGAGCCCTCCAGAAAAGCAGTATAGATCTTACGATAACACAAAAAGGGCCACTACCACCCGCAAGTTTTAGCGTGAGACTTTTTCGCGTGTCTGTTACATTAGGATCGTTCCCCAGCCCATGTTAAAAGATAGAGCCCTCCAGAAGAGCAGTATAGATCTTACGATAACGCTAGAAGGACCACACTAGCTGCAGGTTTTAGCGTGAGACTTATTAGCGTCTCTGTTACGTTGCAAACTTTAAAAAGCATTGCCCCACCACGAAAAGTATAACGTTTCTCATAAGATAGACAGAATTTTTGTAGGCGGAGTTTAAGGTTAACATTGAGACCCTCATTGGTCAGATGAAAACACAGCCAGATAGTTTTTTTAAACCAACTTCGGTAAATTGTAGCAACAAGAAGTTAGAAGAGAGTTGCTTCGGAGACGGCGAGCTGTACGGAACTGCCCTGGTCGCCGCCGCCCCCTGACGAACACCGACAAGGTAATGAACGCACGCGATGCCGCATTTTTGAGCGCATAAGGCTTCACTCAGAACTGCAGAAGTCTCATCTGTTATATCCCCTTTTTACGTAATACTAGTGTCGATCGACAATTAAAGCTCATGCTATTCACATTTGCTACGTAAGTTAAAATCTGAAACACGATGATTTTTCGGTTATATAGTTATTGAGAAGCCACATCAGCCACTATAATTTACGACAAGTTAGATAAGTAATTAAAGATAATTGAGGGTCACTGTAGACCATTTTGATAGTTTTTCTCTTTTGTGAAACTTAATTTAAACCTAGATTATAGATGTGAAATGGCATAGGTCATCCTTCGATCCCTTGAAGAGCTTGGAAACCCATTCAGGGAATATTCGTTCACATTTTTGTTGAACGCAGTTGGTTGTTACCATCCTGTATTAAAACATTTCCTTTTATCAATAGTGCAATTTATAAACGATGTTTTTGTGAGTAGAATAAAATTTCCAATGGTAAACTTAACTGCTTTTTCGACGTTATTTTACCAGCTAACTAAAAATAGGAAAGCCTTGAACCCCTTCCACTAAATTTAGTTAGTATTAAGATTCTTTTACTTGGAGTGCAGTGGAGCTGACGCTGAAATCATTAAGTATTTGGTTATATCATCACTGGTCTCACTGAACTCTTCTGAACTCTACATGTCATATGTGGTCTGGCGTCTCCTTACCAGCAACAGGTCTCAGGATCAAACTAGTCAATTCCCTAAAAAAACACGTTCAGAGCGTCGTTGCGCGAAAGTGGAAGGGAGACACTCAGAATGTTAGAAGATAAAATTATGTACATATACTAAATTAAGTAACTAATCAAAAAATTGAAGTAACAAGTCCTTAGCAATAAATATCTAGAGACTGCAGAGAAGCTAGCATGAAAAATCAATGCTTCTAAGTAACAAAATTGTAATCTAAAAATCCACTATCAAAAGAACACAATATCTTGAGAAACAGCTTGAAAGTTATTACCAAGCGATGTATTTTAATTTTTATGTGGTGGGAATTTAAGGAAATGGGACCTGGATAAACTGACTAAACCAGAGGTTGTACAGAGTTTCACAGAGAGCATAAGGGAACAATTGACAGGAATGGGGGGAAGAAATACAGTAGAAGAAGAATAGGTTGCTTTGATGGATGATGTAGTGAAGGCAGCAGAGGATCAAGTAGGTAGAAAGACGAGGGCTAGTAGAAATCCTTGGGTAACAGAAGAAATATTTAATTGAATTGATGAAAGAAGAAAATATAAAAATGCAGCAAATGAAGCAGGCAAAAAGGATAACAAACATCTCAAAAATGAGATTGACACAAGTGCAAAATGGCAAAGCAGACATGGCTAGAGAACAAATGTAAGGATGTAGAGGCTTATCTCACTAGGGGTAAGTTAGATACTGGCTACAGGAAAATTAAAGAGACCTTTGGAGACAGGAGAACCACTTGCATGAATGTCAAGAGCTCAGATGGAAACCCACTTCTAAGCAAAGAAGGGAAAGCATAAAGGTGGAAGGAGTATATAGAGGGTCTATACAAGGGCGATATACTTGACGACAATATTATGGAAATGGAAGAGGATCAAGATGAAGATGAAATTGGGAGATATGATACTGCGTGAAGAATTTGACAAAGCACTGAACGTCCTGAGTCGAAACAAGGCCCCTGAAGTACACAACATTCCATTAGAACTACTGAGAGCCTTGGGAGAGCCAGTCCTGACAAAACTCTACCATCTGGTGAGCAAGATATATGAGAAAGTCGAAACACCCTCAGACTTCAAGAAGAATATAATAATTCCAATCCCAAAGAAAGCATATGTTGACAGACGTGAAAATTACCTAACTATCAGTTTACTAAGTCACTGCTGCAAAATACCAACGCGAATTCTTGACAGACGAATGGAAAGACTAGTAGAAGCCGACCTAGGGGAAGATCAGTTTGGATTCCGTAGAAATATGGGAACACGTGAGGCAATACTGACCCTACGACTTATCTTGGGAGCTAGATTAAGGAAAGGCAAACTAACGTTTCTAGCATTTGTAGACAATGTTGAGTGGAATACTCTCTTTCAAATTCTGAAGGTGGCAGGGGTAAAATACATGGAGCGAAAGGCTATTTACAATTTGTACAGAAACCAGATGGCAGTGATACGAGTCGAGGGACATGAAAGGAAGCAGTGATTGGGAAGGGAGTGAGACAGGGTTGTAGCCTCTCCCCGACGTTATTCAATCTGTATATTAAGCTAGCAGTGAAGGAAACAAAAGAAAAATTCGGAGTAGGTATTAAAGTCCATAGAGAAGAAATAAAAACTTTGAGGTTCGCCGATGACATTGTAATTCTGTCAGAGACAGCAAAGGACTTGGAAGAGCAGTTGAACGGAATGGATAGTGTCTCGAAGGGAGGATATAAGATGAAAATCAACAAAAGCAAAATGAGGATAATGGAATGTAGTCGAATTAAGTCGGGTGATGCTGAGGGAATTAGGTTAGGAAATGAGACACTTAAAATAGTAAAGGAGTTTTGCTGTTTGGGGAGCAAACTAAACTGATGATGGTCGAAGTAGAGAGGATATAAAATGTAGACTGGCAATGGCAAGGAAAGCGTTTCTGAACAAGAGAAATCTGTTAACATCAAGTATAGATTTAAGTGACAGGAAATCGTTTCTGAAAGTATTTGTATGGAGTGTAGACGTGTATGGAAGTGAAACATGGACGATAAATAGGTTAGAGAAGAAGAGAATAGAAGCTTTAGAAATGTGGTGCTACAGAATAATGCTGAAGATTAGATGCTGAAAGTATTTGTATGGAGTGTAGACATGTACGGAAGTGAAAGATGGACGATAAATAGGTTAGACAAGAAGAGAATAGAAGCTTCCGAAATGTGGTGCTACAGAACAATGCTGAAGATTAGAATACTAATGAGGAGGTATTGAATAGGATTGGGGAGAAGTTTGTGACAAAACGTGACTAGAAGAAGGAATCGGTTGGTAGGACATGTTCTGAGGCATCAAGTGATCACGAATTTAGCATTGGAGGGCAGTGTGGAGGGTAAAAATCGTAGAGGGAGACCAATAGATGAATACACCAAGCAGATTCAGAAGGATGTAGATTGTTGTAGGTACTGGGAGATGAAAGAGCTTCCAAAGGCTAGAATAGCACAGACAGGTGCATCAAACCAGTCTCAGGACTGAAGTCCGCAACAACAACAACAACTATTTTTATCTTTTCGTCTGTAATTAATATTCTTTGTAATTACATTTCTAATTAACTCACCATTTGTTTTCGTCTCACAGTTTTCCAATTTCCAGAGTTTGAGGCCTTATTTGTGCATTCCATGTGTTTAATCAGATAAATCACGAGCTCTGTACTACCATTATATATTAGTAACCAAATCCAAACTGTTATTAATTATGTAACTAAAATAATGCGAGAGACATTATTGTAATTAAAGTTCAGAATCATTTTCTTATGGAAAACTAAAGATATTACTATAAAAGATTGTCATTCAATATTGTATTTTGTACCTTATTCGGCTGTAACATCAGTTTCTTTACATTTTGTAAATTGTAATTGTAACATCAAAATTGTACAAAATTGATAATGCTTTATTTTGGAAGTTATTGTTATATATATAAAGCGATATAACGAAGCTGCGAGTTAGTTGTTGAATTGTTGTTTTGTCAATCAGTTTTAAAGTTACTTTTGGAAGTCAAAGAGATCAGTGAAGTTTGTCCGTGTTTTGTTTACATGACGAGTGTGTAGTTTAGATGTCAATTAATGTGAATAACCTTTGTGAAGCATGAAAATTTCCCACTTATTCATCAATGAACCAGGCAAAAGACCTTAAGTAACATTCAACATGAATCGTTACCATTCCTCGATGGCGTGCACAGCCAATTACTGGTCGAAGAACACTACATAATACTCTGCAACGACTGAGATACATACAAGCAGAAGTTACTCGATAACTCAATTGCATTTCATCGCATTTTCGGTTAAAAAAATGGTTCAAATGGCTCTGAGCACTATGGGACTCAACTTCTGAGGTCATTAGTCCCCTACAACTTAGAACTAGTTAAATCTAAGTAACCTAAGGACATCAAACACATCCATGCCCGAGGCAGGATTCGAACCTGCGACCGTAGTGGTCTTGCGATTGCAGACTGCAGCGCCTAGAACCGCACGGCCACTTCGGCCGGATTCGGTTTTTAATTGAATATAGTTTGGATGTAGTATTTAATGTCAGTTTCGCGCTTGTATACACTGAGCTGACAATACAATTGATTCAGAAAGATCCGCTTCAGTAGTATTAACTATTTATTGAAAACACGACTGGTTTCGGCCTATTAAAATCCCATTTTCAAGTGTGTGAAATTATTATATTTGGTAATGCATAACATGAGGTCGGACCAGTCAGTGCAAGGATCCCAAATCACTGCATCTTCGCAAAAAGTGTTCGCTGTTGGCCAGCCACACCGTAAGAATGTCAGTGGGAACGCCGGTGATCTGGGTGGCCAAATCATTTTCTCGAACTGTCCGCCATGTTCTTCAAGCAAATCACGGACGACTGTGGCCTGTGACATGGCGCATTGTCATCCGAAAAACTTCCATCGTTGTTCGGGAACGTGAAGTCCATGTATAACTGCAAATGGCCTCCAAGTAGTCGAACATAACAATTTGCACTCGGTGATAGGTTCAGTTAGACCAGAGGACTCAGTCAATTCCATGTAAACACAGCCCACATCCTTATGCCGCCACCGTCAGCTTGGACAGTAAATTGTTGACAACTTGGATTCATAGCTTTGTGGTCACGAGCCCAGGAGAGACGCTGCCATCGATGTTGTGCTGTTACCAAAGCTTCAAATGGTTCAAATGGCTCTGAGCACTATGGGACTTAACTTCTGAGGTCATCAGTCCCCTAGAACTTAGAACTACTTAAACCTAACTAACCTAAGGACATCACACACATACTTGCAGGAGGCAGGATTCCAACCTGTTACCAAAGGCACTCTCGTCGGTCGTCTACTGCCATAGTCCATTAACGCCAAATATCTTCGCACCATCCTAACGGACACGTTCATCGTACGTCCCACACTGATTTATGCTGTTATTTCACGCAGTATTGCTTGTCTGTTAGCATGGCAATGGGGAGAGAAAATGCCAGAAATTTGGTATTCTCGGTACACTCTCGACACTGTGGACCTCGTAATACTGAATTCCCTGTCGATTTCCGAAGCGACAATTACCATTCCGCGTTCGATTCCTGTTAATTCCCGTCGTGCGTCGATAATGACATCGGAAATCTTCGCACATAAATCACCTGAGTACAAACGAGAGGTCCACCAATATGCTGGCCCTTTATACCTTGTGTACGCGTTACTACCACCTCAGTGTAATATCCATATTCTGGATGTTGCATTGACCACCAGCATGCTAAAATAACACGCTACAGCTCATAGGTTTCAAGATCGAGATTCGTTTAATACACTCCTGGAAATTGAAATAAGAACACCGTGAATTCATTGTCCCAGGAAGGGGAAACTTTATTGACACATTCCTGGGGTCAGATACATCACATGATCACACTGACAGAACCACAGGCACATAGACACAGGCAACAGAGCATGCACAATGTCGGCACTAGTACAGTGTATATCCACCTTTCGCAGCAATGCACGCTGCTATTCTCCCATGGAGACGATCGTAGAGATGCTGGATGTAGTCCTGTAGAACGGCTTGCCATGCCAATTTCCACCTGGCGCCTCAGTTGGACCAGCGTTCGTGCTGGACGTGCAGACCGCGTGAGACGACGCTTCATCCAGTCCCAAACATGCTCAATGGGGGACAGATCCGGAGATCTTGCTGGCCAGGGTAGTTGACTTACACCTTCTAGAGCACGTTGGGTGGCATGGGATACATGCGGACGTGCATTGTCCTGTTGGATCAGCAAGTTCCCTTGCCGGTCTAGGAATGGTAGAACGATGTGTTCGATGACGGTATGGATGTACCGTGCACTATTCAGTGTCCCATCGACGATCACCAGAGGTGTACGGCCAGTGTAGGAGATCGCTCCCCACACCATGATGACGGGTGTTGGCCCTGTGTGCCTCGGTCGTACGCAGTCCTGATTGTGGCGCTCACCTGCACGGCGCCAAACACGCATACGACCATCATTGGCACCAAGACAGAAGCGACTCTCATAGCTGAAGACGACACGTCTCCATTCGTCCCTCCATTCACGCCTGTCGCGACACCACTGGAGGCGGGCTGCACGATGTTGGGGCGTGAGCGGAAGACGGCCTAACGGTGTGCGGGACCGTAGCCCAGCTTCATGGAGACGGTTGCGAGTGGTCCTCGCCGATACCCCAGGAGCAACAGTGTCCCTAATTTGCTGGGAAGTGGCGGTGCGGTCCCCTACGGCACTGCGTAGGATCCTACGGTCTTGGCGTGCATCCGTGCGTCGCTGCGGTCCGGTCCCAGGTCGACGGGCACGTGCACCTTCCGCCGACCACTGGCGACAACATCGATGTACTGTGGAGACCTCACGCCCCACGTGTTGAGCAATTCGGCGGTACGTCCACCCGGCCTCCCGCATGCCCACTATACGCCCTCGCTCAAAGTCCGTCAACTGCACATACGCTTCACGTCCACGCTGTCGCGGCATGCTACCAGTGTTAAAGACTGCGATGGAGCTCCGTATGCCACGGCAAACTGGCTGACACTGAAGGCGGCGGTGCACAAATGCTACGCAGCTAGCGCAATTCGACGGCCAACACCGCGGTTCCTGGTGTGTCCACTGTGCCGTGCGTGTGATCATTGCTTGTACAGCCCTCTCGCAGTGTCCGGAGCGAGTATGGTGGGTCTGACACACCGGTGTCAATGTGTTCTTTTTTCCATTTCCAGGAGTGTATATTATACAGAAAGTTTCGCAATAGGGAAGCCTTCCAGTACGCAACGTTTGTTTACGTTCAGACATAAATGGCAGTCACGTTAACGTTTATGACCACAGCGAACCATCCCCTGTCACTGGCCTTTGCAACAAGAATTGCAGCAAATACATTGTCAAATAAATAGCATAGACTTTTGAGGTAACAGGTCTATTAAATGAATAAGAAATACCCAGATTTTTTTTAGGAAACGAAAGACGAAAAAGAAATAATGGAAGGAGGTAGACGCAAACCCGTTCCTTTTTCTTTGATCCTTCAAGTGCTCACGTCGCTGCCAACTTCCTAACAAATTCGAGAGAGCAACAAGGCTCACGCAATGGCATACACTGTCTATGGAATGTCTACGAATATCATTATTTGATATTTAATTTGCAAGTGTGCCAAATAGACGCATTTTTGATAGATCACGATGATGATGTTAGATGTGTGGGGCGCTAACCGCGCGGTCATCAACGCTCGTGCAAAGCCCCAGCTTTTACACAGTCCAATGTAGCCACCGTCACGAATGATGACGGTGATGATGAAATGATGAGGACAACACAAAGAACCAGTCCCCTGGCAGAGAAAAATCTACAGCCCGGACGGGAATCCAACCCGGGATTCCGTGATCCAGTGGCAGCAACGCTAGCCACTAGACAACGATGAGCGAACGGCAGACCATCATTGTGCCGATTTAAGCGGTATGCCTCCGTTGCACACAAGTTATAACACTAAGAACAACTGCAGGAAGTCTTTACCTACCGATATGTAGTTTCCTCGAATTTTATTGTGACAAATCGTAGTAAAACGACGAGTTTGCTAGAAATTTACGATTGGCTGATGCTTTGAAACAGCTTATATTCATACCACGTACTCTGTGAGAAAGATAACTCACCAAATACGACGTTTAATGCAATATAATATGGCGGCTCCCATATTCTGTTTGTGAAGTTCCTCTCTACGAGATAAAAATCGGACACGCCATATTCTTTATTTTACGCTCCCCAGAGTAGTGGAACGTGGAATTCCACTTTGTGACGTCATCGGCTCCTCGTACCCGCTCGTTTTCACATCCAGTGAGAGGACGGATTTAGTGCCAATACTACCAGAGTTCCGTCCTGTTGGATTCGTGCATGGAGCGAAGGTCGAATGACTGACTATCTGTTTCTGTACTGGCCCCGAATCTCTCCTATTCCCATGATCCATAAGCAGTCACCTTGATGTCTCAAAACATCATGCCCGCTGCCTATAGCAAGACAGAATGCCTCTTTGTGGCCTTGCGAGCACCAGACGTTACGGAAAGTATGAGGAGGGCTGGGGTTCATACTGATTTAAACCTTATTTTTTCCGAACGTTAATGGTGCACTATTTGACTCATCATTACAGTTGCAAATATGTAATACTTTGGTCTAATCGTAGGTGTAGGACAATCACTAGAACTGTAATTCCTACACAGTCTAGGCCATTTACCCATCTGTTGTTATTGCACAGGCGGACAACAATGGAGTGTAATCATCAAAAACAGTGCTGAACGGCGTGTATTCTGTGGAAAGGGGGTGTAAACAGAAGACGGCCCGAGAAGCAGAAAGCGTCTTCGTGTCCAAATAAATCTAATTTTGCAAAACATTAGGAAGTGTAATCCTTTTTAATATTACTGCTGATATTCACAAACTCTTGGTAGCAGTGTTTCCAGAGAGCGCACCGTAAAAAAAAATGCATTTGACATCTTCAGGTAGCCAACAGCCACAGAAATAATTATACAGGGTGTTACAAAAAGGTACGGCCAGACTTTCAGGAAACATTCCTCACACACAAAGAAAGAAAATATGTTATGTGGAAATGTGTCCGGAAACGCTTACTTTCCATGTTAGAGCTCATTTTATTACTTCTCTTCAAATCACATTAATCATGGAATGGAAACACACAGCAACAGAACGTACCAGCGTAACTTCAAACACTTTGTTACAGGAAATGTTCAAAATGTCCTCCGTTAGCGAGGATACATGCATCCATCCTCCGTCGCATGGAATCCCTGATGCACTGATGCAGCCCTGGAGAATGTCGTATTGTACCACAGCCTTCCACAATACGAGCACGAAGACTCTCTACATTTGGTACCGGGGTTGCGTAGACAAGAGCTTTCAAATGCCTCCATAAATGAAAGTCAAGAGGGTTGAGGTCAGGAGAGCGTGGAGGCCATGGAATTGGTCCGCCACTACCAATCCATCGGTCACCGAATCTGTTGTTGAGAAGCGTACGAACACTTCGACTGAAATGTGCAGGAGCTCCATCGTGCATGAAGCACATGTTGTGTCGTACTTGTAAAGGCACATGTTCTAGGAGCACAGGTAGAGTATCCCGTATGAAGTCATGATAACGTGCTCCATTGAGCGTAGGTGGAAGAACATGGAGCCCAATCAAGACATCACCAACAATGCCTGCCCAAACGTTCACAGAAAATCTGTGTTGATGGCGTCATTGCACAATTGCGTGCGGATTCTCTTCAGCCCACACATGTTGATTGTGAAAATTTACAATTTGATCTCGTTGGAATGAAGCCTCATCCGTAAAGAGAACATTTGCACTGAAATGAGGATTGACGCATTGTTGGATGAACCATTCGCAGAAGTGTACCCGTGGAGGCCAATCAGCTGCTGATTGTGCCTGCACACGCTGGACGTGGTACTGAAACAACTGGTTCTCCCTTAGCACTCTCCGTACAGTGACGTGGTCAACGTTACCTTGTACAGCAGCAACTTCTTTGACGCTGACATTAGGGTTATCGTCAACTGCATGAAGAATTGCCTCGTCCATTGCAGGTGTCCTCGTCGTTCTAGGTCATCCCCAGTCGCGAGTCATAGGATGGAATGTTCCGTGCTCCCTAAGACGCCGATCAATTGCTATTAACGTCTTCCTGTCGGGACACCTACGTTCTGGAAATCTGTCTCGATACAAACGTACCGCGCCACGGCTATTGCCCCGTGCTAATACATACATCAAATGGGCAACTGCCAACTCCGTATCTGTAAACATTACACTGACTGCAAAATCACGTTCGTGATGAACACTAACTTGTTGATTTGTTGATGCTATGTACTGATGTGCTTGATGCTAGTACTGTAGAGCAATGAGTCGCATGTCAACACAAGCATCGAAGTCAACATTACCTTCCTTAAATTGGGCCAACTGGCGGTGAATCGAGGAAGTACAGTACATACTGACGAAACTAAAAAGAGCTCTAACATGGAAATTAAGCATTTCCGGACACATGTCCACATAACATCTTTTCTTTATTTGTGTGTGAGGAATGTTTCCTGAAAGTTTGGCCATACCTTTTTGTAACACCCTGTGTGCTTCGTACAGGCATGCACAAAATCGAGAATTAGTGGCCCTACGACACATGTTACACAGACCTAATAACATCCCATTCTGCAAAGAAAACTATGAAAAAGAATTACAAACAGTACAACTCGTAGCCACAAACAATGGTTACAGCAACTATATAGAACAAAAACAACCAAGAAATCAAAACACAACTAAAGATAAACAAAAACAAGCAGAGTACACAAAAACCAAAAAACCCCAGAGACACTATAGCACACACGGAAACACAAGTAGCCTACAAAGCGTTGGACGTCCACACCTGATTCGAAACGCGGGTTTTCGGAGGCTTGGCCTCTCTGTAGAGCAGCATAGGTGCCGATCTGTGGCAGATCTGGCGACAGGGTACATTGCTGGTTATACCCTATTCCTTGAAAAAATATTATAGCATTTTTTCTTTTTTCCTTTACTAATTTCTTTTATATTTTTATATTTGATTGGGTCTCGTATAATTCATAATCATGTAGCTTGCAGCCTGCCATTTGGGACAAGCAATATTATACGTATAGTATGAATGCTTTGATCTTCTGCAGATAGGGTTCTGGGAACAAAAAAGAACTATTTTCATTAATAACGTACCCAAGACACAACAGTGGTTTTTAAATTACTTTTTGGATGCTTCGAGCATACTAATTGCTGTGGCCTTCTCCACCAGACATCACGGCGCCTAGAGTATCAGCAACCAAACTGGCAGCCTGCAGCCGCAGGTTGCCTATCTCCCAGGCACACCGAAACACTACACAACCGACAGTTAATATTGATGAATGGCCTCAGCAACAACAACAGCAACACCTCAAAGACACCAGCGGCCACCAGGGGCCACTACCGGCCCACATAACCATAAGGAAGAGGTCGCTGCAGATCCCGAACTATTTTCACACGTCAAACCACATGATGGAAAATAGTTCCGAGGTGCTCATCCGCCGAAGCGCTATGAAGGCCGGCGCTCGGCCGCACATCGGCAGTTCATCGACCGCCAGCAGAGGTGGATAGCTGCCGCCCTGGCAGCCTGACTTGGATCTTCTCGCTGCTCTCTCGATTAGGCTTGGTATATCGGAGAAGTCTCTGGCGGAGAGTAGTAGGAAATTATTTCAGTTATTTTCTGTATCATTTTTGTATGTAGTTGTGATTCAAAGACGGATCACTGTTTTTTGTTGGTGTTATACTTGGAGAATTTGTTTTGGTTAACTAAACAGTCCAATAAAATGTTTTCGGACTTTGATTGTTGGTTTCTTCTGCTTACGCAGACATATCACTAATGTCCCGAGTTTGCACTTCGTTACATTTCTTTAAGCAACTTATTCTTAGGTATCCCAAATTACTTTCTTATTACTCAGACAGCAGTTACTGGCGGATGTCAGATAAAACCAAAGCTGATTACGAAAAGGGTTTCTTCCTGCTGTCAGTGATGAAGTAGAACTAACTTCCCTGCAATCATATCTCTTTTCGAAAAGGGGTAGACAAAAGAATTCGTAGAAAGAACAGCAAGTATTTGCTCTACTTTGACGCAGGAGTAAAAATTACTACTTTGCTACGTTTGAGGCAGAATAGAAAAACAGAGATACTACATTAAACAGGCACAAGTGTTTCGAAGCATACTGTTTAGTGCAGATTGTAGAACATGAGTCACTGCAGCAGATAATCCCTATGTGTTCCCAAGTAAACCCAGCGCCGTCGTCATTTGCGTGTGCCATGAGTTTGAGAGCATTCAGATTAGACAGTGGATCAAAGGAAACAAAAATGCCCTTCTGTAACCTCCCCCTTACTAATCGGTAAATGCGGTAATATGACCGTTGCCTCTTATGCCTACCGAGCGAGGTGGCGCAGTGGTTAGCACACTAGACTCGCATTCGGGAGGACGACGGTTCAATCCCGCGTCCGGCCATTCTGATTTAGGTTTTCCGTGATTTCCCGAAATTGCTCCAGGCAATGCCAGGATGGTTCCTTTGAAAGGGCACAGCCGACTTCCTTCCCCGTCCTTCCCTAATCGGATGAGACCGATGACCTTGCTGTCTGGTCTCTTCCCCCAAACAACCCAATCCCTCTCACGCCAAATGAAATTTATTTTCTCTGAAGACAATTTGACCGGTTAGCGAAGGGAGGGAACAATAAATCCTTCTAAGGAACAACCTAATCCTATTCCTGCACTTTCTACTTATATGGATTTTGTTTTAATACTTGAAACAGTGCCATCACTCACATAAGATGCGAAACGAAAAGGGCTACCACGTGACTCAAAGAGTCTACAGCAAAGCTAATTGAGATTATACAGAAATTAACAGAGACGTTCGCTAGCGCAATGGGGCACTCTCTATCTAAAATCTGATCAATAATGTGGGCAGCAATGAATACGTAGCCATTTGGGTGCACGTGCGGCAACAGAAGCTAAACGCTGGTTTCTGGCAACACAATACGCTACGAAATAATAATAGTTAAAGAATGCAGCTGTTTAATATCGTCAATATTCATATATGTTAATTAGCAACTTTAGTTACGTTGATTAAATTCCTGGGCATGGCAAGCTAAGTACCTTCAAAAGATTGTAACTATTGTGAAAATTTACTAGATCAAATAACCAACTGATGGTCGTCAAAAGATCGACAGCGCAGAAATACGAGCCATGTCAGTTCACAATAGCATTATTACAACAGATACAGCTGTGAAATATCTTAATTTATTGTTTTCTGCGATACTAAATTGCCAGAATAACTTCAGGTTTAGTTATTTCGCCTTTCTTTATCTTTACTTGATTAGCAAGAATGGCTTTGCCTCTAAATATTATTGAACAGCACTGATAACTTATTGAGGCTTCATTATTAATCACTTTCAATTATCATTTTAGCAAACAAGCGAAACTGGCAATAATTTGTAATACTTTTCTTTTGGCTATTTAAACAACAACACTCCGGCATTCAATATCAGGGAAGAAACGGGACCCTCAGTAGGTGACAATGACTCCTCAGACGATGAGTTACATTCAGTTTTCACGCACAACACTTATTAATGAAACAAAATTCAATGACAATGTCACTGAGTAACGTTCCACAAAGTTTCTAGAGTTCGTTGCAGATGTTACGCCGTCGTCTTCCTTGTCGACAACGCTTCCATTGCTTCATATTATATCTCGGGCATACCTCGCTTCGTGATGACCAGCTTATGCGGAAGAATCCTGACATTATTGGAGCTTGTTATATCTGCCCACATAACATCTAAAGATTTAAAGAATAAAACAAATACAATTAACATAACGGGCAACACTTTTAGGTAGCGCTTCTGTATTATTGTGTCACATACAGAGAATATTGCCAGCTCAGAAGGGTGCTGTTGTGTCAGTTGGTGAACTCTACACAAGCCAGGGTCCACGTGTCCCGGAATTATGACACTGACATTGAATGATTGTGACATGTGGAAGAATTGCAAAAAAAAGAACAGTGAATTTTGACCGGAGACAGTAATTTGGTGAACATTGTTTCCAAGAGGATGTATAGTAACTTGTGCTAGTAATAGCAAAATGGTTCTGAGCACCATGGGCCTTAACTTCTGAGGTCATCAGTCCCCGAGAACTGAGAACTACTTAAACCTAACTAAGCTAAGGAGATCACACACATCCATGCCCGAGGCAGGATTCGAACCTGCGACCGTAGCGGTCGCGCGGTTCCAGACTGTAGCGCCTAGAACCGCTCGGCCACCTCGGCCGGTCAGTAATAGCAATAATGGGCACAACAATTAGTGGAAGTGACTATCAGGAGTTTTGTTCTGATATCAAAATTAAGCAACGTTTGCTTAACGATAGTTGAAGTTACCGTAAACGTATGCAAAGCGTTTGGAACGCTGTGAATGACGATGTCCGATGCAAGGTGAAAGACTACCGTCAAAAGGAGAACTCCGCTAGACTTCCTTTACTACGCACCACAGCGGACGTACAGTAAGGCAGCTGATGGCGACGTATCAGGCCTTGCAGCATACGGCAGCAACTTGTCACGAACTTTACTTTTCCGCAGGCCGACGACGTTTCCCACTCTGGGGAACGGCTGCAGCAACAGAGACTCACCACTCGGTAGCCAAAGAAAGCACACAGTCCTCGACAATCGACAGCAAGGCGTTGCAAATTCACAGCACCGCTATCTTTTCTTCCTTGAAAGCCCAGCAGCATAGGGTAACACAGAGAGCAGGACAGTGCAGAGCAATACGCACCCTTAGCGTAGAGCAGTACGTACCCTTAGGGTGGAAAGCAGCGGACAAATTTTTTTAGTTATAAATATCGGTAAATTTTGAACCAGGTGTGATAATGGCGAAAAAGTCACTGTATCAAGGAAAAGGAAGTGCGTTACTCTCCTCATGGGAGAGATGATTATGAGAAACTTTTGTGAGAATCACATGACTAATTGTGAGTTACATAACGAAAGTTCATCGGCGCAATATATTTCAGGTGTGACGGAAGACATGCTCAGAGCGTTTAGAGGCCCATCGGTTAGAAATGTGTGTACTGAGTAGACGTCGGCACACAATATTGACCGGCACTGTGATGTTACTGATCATGAAAGTGGTGTGAGGAGGTTTCTCAGAGGGTTCCACCTATCAACTGAAAATTCCATTGACGAAAGTAAACAATGATTTTGTCAGTATCAGACAGAATCTCAGAAAAATCTTGAAGTGAGCCACTTGAGTAAAATAATACTTAAGAAAAACTAGAAACCGTGACTAAAATTTCGACTGAAGAACCAAATCTCAGAATTCATAAACTGAAAGAGGAGATTCGCTTGTAAACTTTAATCTTACTTAAGTATTACGAAGATAAGCAAAAATTAGTAATTGCTGCTTTACCAGAAGTAATTTCTAAGAGAAAAGCATTGTTTGGAGCACATGAGACTCCAATAACTTGTTGAGAACTTTAGGTTTTCAATTAGTGAATTATCAGTAAATAAACTAACAAAATTTCTGGAGTGACTCATGAGCACCAGAACATAAAAATAGGAAAGCATCTTGTTGATTTATTTAAGAGGACAGAAGTAGTAAAAAATGACATTTGCTCTGATTGTGGGCGAGTTTCATTCAGAACTAAAAGGAATTTGCAGAGAAATTAAAAATGGTTCTGAAACAGCATTAGAGAGTTGTAAGTCGCGTGTCAATACGCAATGGCATTTATTGCACTACTTTGCAGTACGGGCTCGTAGCGTTGGAGCCGTTGGCGGTAATAGAAATAGCCGCTTGTAACATAGCGTGACGCATTCGCACCTGTCGCTAGCCGGGCTGTGGGAAACGGAATCTCAGTCACTTCGAGCGACTGAATATTTAAGCTCCTAAGAATCTAAATAAACTATATTAAATATTATTCAGTTTAGTTAAAAGTCAATATACTGACCTTTGTTATTAAAAAGACCATTGTGTAAAAATTTCAGCTTTCTATCTTTCATACTTTCAGAGTTAGAGAAAATTGCCTAAAACACCCCAAACTGACACTTGTAAGCTTAAAGTCAGGATTCATAACAGTTTGTCTTTTAGTATCATTTGATATCATTACTAAAGTTCACAAAATGTTAGGTCAGTTTGTTTGAATTTTCATAATTAAAAACGTTAACTATTTTTCACTTTCGTAATATGAAATTCAGAAAAGGTCAGTATTTATTTAATTTGTTGTTATGTGAGTAAATGAGAATGAGTGTGTGTGTGTGTGTGTGTGTGTGTGTGTGTGTGGAGGGGGGGGATATGAAAAAAATTCAGTATTATCTCAAGTTAAACATTGTGTACCTATGTCATGGGAAAGTGTTACACAAGCAAGTTGCAATGAAAAATGCAATTTCCCTAACATATGTCCAAGGGTACTTGGTTTCGTGAGAAGGCAGCCAGAATAGCAATTCGGAGAGTAATAGCTTCCTAAAGTTATTTCAAGATTAGTTTTCTTTTCGTTTGGTTTTGTTAAACATTTTATTAATATTTGCATGATGAAGTGACATAAATTCTCCTGTGAATGGTGATTGGCGTGGGACATTTTTGGGGCGAGAATGAACTCGAACGATTGTTCTCATTGGCTGGTCATTTCGATCAACCAATCACAGTTAATCATTTCCCGCGCATTGCAAGTACTTATAGGCCCTGGAAGGAATGGCAGTGAGTCAATCGCTAGTCAGCTATTGGACGTGCAGGTCATTTGAACGCTTCCGTCTTCATTATGTGTAAAATGAAGAAATAATTGGCTTCTCACGTCCAGATTGTGTGGCCGTAATAGCAGTTGCATTTACGGACAGTTTTGTTAAGTTTGGAAGTTTTTGGATTGTTTTGTAGGTAAGAGAAACGCATGTGTACTTCCAGCCTTTTTAAAATTCCGCGTGACATGTTTTACATTCGTCTATTGAATATTTGGCGAGCGGTTTCTATATTAGATATCCACTGAAGAAGGACCGAACGTGAAACTCGTATATTGTAGCAGAGTAATGACTGTAAATCGCGTGATAATTCGGGTTGGACTTAAGTACATTCCTGGCTGCCTTGTGTGTGTACTGGGTTGTCTGAACAGTGAGCTGAGGACAGTGATATTATTCATTAATTAAATACGTGCTGATGGCATGTTTTATTTTGAACCTAAAGAAATAAAACAAATTGTTGCAGAATTTTGACATTTTTCTAAAGAGATGAAGTAATCGCCCTACCATAGAGCGAAAAAAGTGGTCCAACTAAAACATTCATATTTCTTTACGTACTATACGAATATGTAATAAAAAATGGGGGTTCCTATTTTAAAAAATGCAGTTGATATCCGTTTGACCTATGGCAGCGCCATCTAGCGGTCCAACCATAGCGCCATGTGGTTTCCCCCTTCAAGCTAGACAAGATTCGTTCTTTGTAGTTTTTTTCGGTTGACGCTTATTTCGTGAGATATTTGGCCCGGTCACGATAATGAACCACCCTGTATAATTGACGACTAAAAGGTTCTGAGTTACTGTGAAACGTCACCTTAGAAAAATTATCCAACACTGTGCTTAAACTGACACCCAATATTTTTAGCGCAACGCAATCTGACTTTCAAAAATCCCTACAAAAAATGGCCCTGATTAACATTAACCTACACGTTTCACAATTCACTTACCTCACAAAAATCTTCGTTACTCGAACTACTGCAATACATCGAGCGCCACTACTGCCAGCTAAATAAAAGATTCAAACTACGGAAGGCACTAACTACTGATAGGGACAGTTAGCAAATGAAAGATTTTAATAGAGAACAAACAATGTATTTACCTTAATAGTCATAATACACACTCCTGGAAATGGAAAAAAGACACATTGACACCGGTGTGTCAGAAACACCATACTTGCTCCGGACACTGCGAGAGGGCTGTACAAGCAATGATCACACGCACGGCACAGCGGACACATCAGGAACCGCGGTGTTGGCCGTCGAATGGTGCTAGCTGTGCAGCATTTGTGCACCGCCGCCTTCAGTGTCAGCCAGTTTGCCGTGGCATACGGAGCTCCATCGCAGTCTTTAACACTGGTAGCATGCCGCGACAGCTTGGACGTGAACCGTATGTACATTTGACGGACTTTGAGCGAGGGAGTATAGTGGGCATGAGGGAGGCCGGGTGGACATACCGCAGACTTGCTCAACACTTGGGGCGTGAGGTCTCCACAGTACATCGATGTTGTCGCCAGTGGTCGGCGATAGGTGCACGTGCCCGTCGACCTGGGACCGGACCACAGCGACACACGGATGCACGCCAAGACCGTAGGATCCTACGCAGTGCCGTAGGGGACCGCACCGCCACTTCCCAGCAAATTAGGGACACTGTTGCTCCTGGGGTATCGGCGAGGACCATTCGCAATCGTCTCCATGAAGCTGGGCTACGGTCCCGCACACCGTTAGGCCGTCTTCCGCTCACGCCCCAACATCGTGCAGCGCGCCTCCAGTGGTGTCGCGACAGGCGTGAATGGAGGGACGAATGGAGACGTGTCGTCTTCAGCGATGAGAGTCGCTTCTGCCTTGGTGCCAATGATGGTCGTATGCGTGTTTGGCGCCGTGCAGGTGAGCGCCACAATCAGGACTGCATACGACCGAGGCACACAGGGCCAACACCCGGCATCATGGTGTGGGGAGCGATCTCCTACACTGGCCGTACACCTCTGGTGATCGTCGATGGGACACTGAATAGTGCACGGTACATCCAAACCGTCATCGAACCCATCGTTCTACCATTCCTAGACCGGCAAGGGAACTTGCTGTTCCAACAGGACAATGCATGTCTGCATGTAGCCCTTGCCACCCAACGTGCTCTAGAAGGTGTAAGTCAACTATCCTGGCCAGCAAGATCTCCGGATCTGTCCCCCATTGAGCATGTTTGGGACTGGATGAAGCGTCGTCTCACGCGGTCTGCACATCCAGCATGAACGCTTGTCCAACTGAGGCGCCAGGTGGAAATGGCATGGCAAGCCATTCCACAGGACTACATCCAGCATCTCTACGATCGTCTCCATGGGAGAATAGCAGCCTGCATTTCTGCGAAAGGTGTATGTACACTGTACTAGTGCCGACACTGTGCATGCTCTGTTGCCTGTGTCTATGTGCCTGTGGTTCTGTCAGTGTGATCATGTGATGTATCTGACCTCAGGAATGTGTCAATAAAGTTTCCCCTTCCTGGGATAATGAATTCACAGTGTTCTTATTTCAATTTCCAGGAGTGTATATAGCAGTTCATGACATCCATTCTTACAAATTTCAAAACTCCGCCATCTCTCTCTCCACATCCATCATTGCTGGCGGCTCACCTCCAACTGCGCAACGCTATGCACTGTTAACATCCAGCTGCCCAACTCTACAATGACGAGTATTACAACAATGCCAACAAGCCACTGACTGCACACGGCACAGCCAGTGATTTTTATACAGAGCGCTACGTGGCGGCAGCGTTACCAATAAAAAAACCTAAACAGCCTACTTACATAGCCCCCATGCTCCCCACAAAAAAATTTACAAATTGTTTTGGGCAGTGGCCAATACAGATTTGAAAAATTTTTTCATAATTACAATGACAAAGAAATGAAATGCACACACTTATCGATACAATGTTGGTCAAAAGCTAAAATTTTCTCACAGTCCATAAAGACAGTCCTGATCATTCATCAAAGTAAAATTGCAGTGTTTTTCTCAAAGTCTGAGTAGTAAAAGAAAATGCACATGGAAGTAGTGGATTTCCATGCAGTCTTGAAGAAGTAGTGTTGTTCTTCCAACGGAAAGACAGTGCTTACTCTTGACGTGCAGACAGGTAATGGGCCACAACAGAGCAAACCCACAGCAGAGTCAGTCGAAGTTTTGAAGAATATTGGTAGGTAGGTCATCACAGAGTAGACACCTTGTAGTCCTGGTAGAGATTACGGTATTGGTGGGCCACCAGAGATGCAGACCCACTGTAGACCTTGTAGAAATAATGGTATTGGTGGGTCATCAAAGGTGTAGACACACTGTAGTCCTTTTAGAGATGACCAGCAGCCATCTGTTTGACTGTGCAGGCGCACAATCACCATTGAAGAGTCTTGCGGATAATATAGCAAGTCCATAACCACCACTTGTGCACTCACAAAAATTGTTTTTGAAATGTCCTTAGAACCAGCAATGCTGTTATCCAGTCCCTTACTGAATTATTAACACATGCACAAACACTATCAGTCCCTACTTCTCACATATTGTCCATATACTATGACCAACAGAAACATGTGCAGTGAAATGTAATTTACAAGTTACTTAATTTGATGAACTGGTGTCAATTACAATTTTATAACATGAGAATACAATAACAAAGGCACAAAATATATCATTAAAGAACATAATAGCACAGATAACATTCGCAGTAATACAGGCTTTACAAAAGAATCGAAATAACAAATACATCAGTGTTACAGGAATTGTGACAGGAGCACATACATAAAAAATTAGAATAAATTTCGAAACATCAACTTCACACATGAGCATTAAAACAGAACAGAATAAATAATTTCTAAACATATTTACAAAGAAAACGACATATTACTAATGCAAATTATATTTGACGATAACTGTATTCCTCATCATAGTGAATGTAGCTGAATATTAGAAAATTCTACAACATAAGTCTTATCAGATGAACATATAAAGACAGGAAGAACATAAATACACAGGGGTACACAAACACATAGTGGGATAACACAAGGAAAGGGCAGGGTTTGTTTTATTGCAGTATTTTGCAAACAAAACTTTCTTTACTTCTCGGAGATCTCCCTTCGTTCTTCATTATTTCCAAAAAGTCCTATCTATACCTGCTTTCTGTACTTTTCTCATATAACCTCTCAGTGCATTTCTTCAAATTCATCGCAACTCATTCTCTTATATAGGCTACCCCCTCTTAAGCTAACTTAAATCTACTGAGCTCAGATGCTTAACTAAGGGACAAGGCAATGCAGCAGCACAAAACAATTTACACAAACAGCAATGATAAAAAAATGGAAATTGGCAAAAAAAGGCAGCAATATTACAACTAATATAAGGCAATGCGCAGCAAACAAGAAAAATAAATCAGTAATAAAATTAGCTTAACCTAGTAATACAAAGTGACATTCAGTAGCACTATGAATGGCAAACAGCCGCAGCAAATGCTATAACTTATACCTAAACATGACAAAGCTCAAGCAGAAAAAAATATTACACTAAAGACAACAATGCAGATAAGGACAATGTCTATTCGCATCTTAATGTCTATGCAATTAAAGTGGTGCACCACAAAAACTAATGCTATAACAAATTACCAAGTACTTGAAAAGAAAATTATATATACAGTTACTGTTATTAGTCGCTTCTTATTGCTCTTTCCATTCCAAGAGCTCCTTTTTCGAAGAATGTGGATCATGAAATAATTATTTAATAGATCTGTTGACAGAAAGTGTTCACGTTAGCACATACATTTAATTTTATTTTATAAAACCAATGCTGCAACTCAGCTGGAAACCAGATATCACATGAAATAAGCAACTATGAAAGGCAAAGAATAAAAATATCATTCAATACTCATGTGACATTTCATAAGTTAGTACAAATTCTCTCAACTCTTGTAGAAAGACGCTTGTCATTATCAGGTGTGCAGAAGTAAATAAGTATCTTTTCCAAGTAATGAGCGTGTCGTTTTTGCGACGCATTCTGCAAAGGAATGTCAATAGCGAGGATAATGGCCTCCCTTTTTTTCTTCTTGTGCCTCTAAAAGGCACACACTAATGGCTTGTTTCCTGGTGGCTGTCGCCCAGCTGGGCGCCCACGACGCATTACGTGCAGGTGGTCACTTAACTTTCTTACCGAAATATCTACGACACCAGTTTCCGCTACAGTGACAGTCTCATATAAAAAAATTCACAGGTCAAGAATTTGCGCTACAAATCTGTAGAAATAAAATCCTTTAAATATAATAGTGTCCAAAAAATTTTCGTCGGCATTGTAATACATTCACGCATGTACATACATTTCATAACTGTTAAAGTACGATTCTTCGTTTCCAACAACCTTTTTCACAAACCAGAGTCCCTAAGCACTACTCATTATTCCTTACCTTATTCGTCGACAGTTCTTCAATATTTCATCATAACAGATACATAGCATAATCAAATAACTCACATAGCATCAGCTTATTGATCATAAACATACCGCAACAGCATAATACACATAGTCATCGTAATAATAACATCATAACACCTCAGTTAAATCTCAAAAACGTCAAGCTTTCTGCAATAATTTCAAAGCCAAAAAAAAAATTCTCTGCTCTTGTCAAAAGTGTCATCTTCCTCAAACGTACTTTAAAAATCATGATCTCATACCAAATACATCAATCAAAGCTCTCATAGTATCACAATGGTTCCGAAAAAATATGAACATTTCACAAAGTACAGACAAAATACAATTTCGTAAGTGTGAAGTTATCCACCTGTGTAATTGCTTAAACATGTGTCACTGATGTAGTAAAAAGATGTTTGTTTCTCTGTCAAATAATCAGATAGCTGTGTAATTCTGTGTTAGAGAAATATGGTACCGATGTGTAAAGTTGTATAAGCAAATACCATATTAGCTAGGGCTCCTTGTGCTTGCCAAACACATGGTACACAAAGTAAGCGTGTACCCCACCTGAGGATTAATGTAATTATACCCTCAGGTGTTACAGATTACAGCAATTGAATGAAACGTATCACGAAAAACTTTCTTTGTAATTCAAATATGTTGAAAAATAAATGGTTTAAGTACAAACTTAATCACTCAAATACGTGTACTGTAGCGCTAAACTGTGCGTCATGTTGTAAGATAATCTCTGTGGAAGTGTCGTAGTTATCGTCCTCCGATAGCTAAGTTCTGCAGAAGTCAATGTACTGACCTCATGATAAACAAAAGTGAAATACTTTGCGTATAGATATCTTACTTATTACGCTTATTGCCGTGATGAAGAAAGTACTGTGCTGTAACGTATTGTTGTGCTACGGAAAAGACTGTCTCCTTGTAGGTATACCACAAAAGTTACTACTAAAACATGTTTTACTTTCCAGAAAAACTGTGCAGATATAAAACAGATACACCGCAAAAGCACAATGTAAATTGTGTCACACATTAGTAGCGTCGTGATAAAATCGTAAAGCTGTCACATAAACTAACCACTGAGTCATCTGGTATCTCACAGAAAGTACTTTAAATCCAGAAGTTATTTTCAAGTAAACGAAAATGTTGCATTAAAATCTCATTAGCAGTACTGGTAAATGTTCTAAGTATGTGAGCCTGATAGTCGTTACGTAATCGTGCAACTAACAAGCAAGAAAGTACAAATAACAACACTGTGTCGTCTGTTCACTATAACAATGCATTCGTAATTTCTGCTTAAATATGTTCCCTAGGTTCTAGACTGGATAGTTAACTTCAAAACATTGTTACATGTTAACAGTTTCTCAGTGTGACAAATTGTTCTAGTAGCGTGAAGCGAAAAATTTCCGGCAAAGACAAAGTTAAAAGGCAGATTATCCTTCAATAAACGGATTTACGTGTGAAATTCAGTACAATCCCTTACTTTTCCTAGAGCTCAGTGTTAACTTGAACGCAATTATCATGCGGTATACGTCGGTAAAGAATACTGGAATTTTTCTCAAGGTTAGCGTCTATGTTATTTTTCTCTGAGCCAGCCGGCGCACGCGGCTACCTGCGGTGCGAGTCATTGTCTGTTTCTTTGTTGGCGCGCGTCGTTATTGGGATTTGAAGACCTAACTTCTACAAATTCACCTTGTCGAGAGTGCCGTGCTCTGTTTGAATCCCGCCAGTTCTGCTGCAATTCAGGTCTGTCGTTACGATCATATTGTCTGTCGTCATGTCGGTAGATTCCATAGTTTCTTTCTTGTCGGTCACGTGGTGGAGAATTTCTCCCTGAATCGTAACTGCGCGCTGGACCGTTGCGTCTTATGTTATTCTGTCTCCCTTGATAATAATTATTTTGGTTTCCATATTGTCTGTTTCTCTGATTGTCTCTGTGGTAGTCATTACTACGGAAATGCGATCTTTCTCTGTAACTATTATTACTCCGCCAGTGGTTGTCATATGGGTGGTGTCTGTTTTGGTCACGATTTGCGTTATAAGAATAGACTTGTCGTGTCCAGTTATTGTTTCTGTCGTCACGGAATTGTGACGGATGTGAAATGTAGTGATTGTTTTCCTGTTTTCGCATCCCGCGACTGTCTGTGTCAATTTCTAATTCTTGTAAGAGTCCCTGAAAAGCTTCAATGTCGTATTTGCAACGCCCTGCCAAAATAATATTCCTTAAATGTTCAGGCAATTTGATTAAGCAAATGTGGATGAGTTCTGACGGGCTGTATGGGTTTGAAAGATACTGATTCTTATGTAACATGTCTTCAAAATATTTCACTAGACTGGAAAATTCAGATTGTTCGAAATTTTTCATCATTACGATGCCATGTTTTACTCGGTCTTGTGTGGCTTGAGACCAATATGCTGAGAGGAAGGCATTGTAAAATTCTCCTTCACTGTGGCAATCGTGAATGACCAATCGCATTCTTACAGCTGGTTCATTCTCTAAATAGCCACACATAAATTCTAATCTGTGCTCTAATGACCATGTGGGGGCGGGGGGGGACAATGAGAGAATTGATGAAGCCACGATTGTGGATGAATGTCGTTGCCAGAATTCTTAAATGTTTTGAATTTACATGTAGTAATGAACAGCTTATAGTCAAAATCATCATGTCGGCGAGTCGCATGTCGGTCATTGTTACGTCGTTTCGGCGGTTCCATCTCAAAATTCGGTGTATCTTGCCAATTTCTTTCATAATTTCCGAAGTGCCTTGTGTTATTATTTTGTGGCTGTTCCGTATTTCTATGTCCCTCTTCCTGTATTGGAGCGCAAGTGTCCTCTGAAATACGTAATTGTTGTATTCCCTGTGTCAGCTGATGTTGTACTTCCCGGATTTCTCTTTGGTATTGCGTACTAATTTGATTCAGACTTTGTTTGAATTTCCTAATTTGTTCGCACTCTTCTGTGTCATTAACGACTACCGGTTTTGTGTCATTCAGATTATCATCTACCTTGGTAGATAAATTAGTGAAGTGATCCAAAAGTTCGGCTACTTTGTCCGATAGTGAACACATTTCCTCAGTGTGTTTTTCTGAAGCAAGTTTCAGAGTGTCCATTTGTGTTGAAATCGAATCTACTGTGTCCTTTAAGTTTTCCTGAGTTCTTGCAAGTTGCGTAACCGAATCGGTGGATGCAACTGAGTCCATTTTAGCTTGCAAGGTGTCGCTATTCTTTTATGGCTGCTTCGTGATTCTGTAATGCGTTTTCATGCCGCGAAAAAATAGGTTGAAAATGCTCACAAATTTGTGTTTTTACATCATTACAGACTTTTTGACATTTCGATTCGATGTTATGTAACTCATTAGTTAAATCTTCACGTGTTTGTTCAAGTGTGGTGTCTAACTTCCGAAGATTTTGTTCCATTGTGTCTAACTTTTGAAGCTTTTGCTGCGTTTGTCTCTGATTTTGTTCCATTGTGTCTAACTTTTGAAGATTTTGTCCCATTTGTTTCTGATTTTGTTCCATTTGTTGCATTATTTGCAATAATAATGTATTAGTGTCTGGAATCTGTTTTTCTATGCTTTTTGGCAGTGCATTTTCACCAGCAACATTTACATTTTGACAGGCAAAAAATGTGTCTTGACTCATTTGAGAAAACTGTGAGGACCCATTGCAATATTGTGTTCTGTCATTTCGGATTCCTGAGGCGAGTTGTTGGCGACTGATCGATCGATAATGCTTCCCTGTTCACTAATTGTTTCACTGCCTTCACCATTATTTGCAGCCCACTCCATTTCCCTATGCACTATTACCAAATTACTACTTTGAACGTTAGTGAATTCTTTACATGGTGACGCTAACACACTGCTTTCGTCTTCACTGTCATTTCTCAGTTTACTTTGCAGCCTAGTATTACGTTTTTCACACGCCATTATTGTCACAATATTTCACACGACGACACAGAAAAGCACAATTTGAAGAGCAAAATAAGAAAACACATTAACATAGCACTGAAAATAATAACTAGTTAATTGCAAGCGAAGCTGCGAAATACTTGGTGCAAATCTACATGCATGCCACAACTGTTTTACTGTACAACAATGAAAGACTGCAACTACAAAGGAAATTCTCTCTATGATTACGCGCTAGCAATAAACAAAGGCTACACTAACTACACAAACTACAAGAAAAAATCAGAAGATTCCAGTGAGGTATCCTTGGCTAAGGGTCGACATATGAAACGTCCCCTTAGAAAAATTATGCACAACTGTACTTAAACTGACACACAATATTTTTTAGCGCAACGTAATATGACTTCCAAAAATCCCTACGAAAGAATGGCCCTGATTAACATTAACCTATACGTTTCACAAATCACTTACCTCACAAAAATCTTCGTTACTCAAGCTACTGCAATACAGCGAGCGCCACTACTGCCAGCTAAATAAAAGATTCAAACTACTGAAGGCACTAACTACTGATAGGCATAGTTAGCAAATGAAAGATTTCAATACAGAACAAACAATGTATTTACCTTAATAGTCATAATATATATATCAGTTCGTGACACCAATTCTTGCAAATTTCAAAACTCCGCCATCTCTCTCCCCACCTCCACCACTGCTGGCGGCTCACCTCCAACTGCGCAACGCTACGCGCTGTTAGCATCCAGCTGGCGCTGCCCTACACTACAATGGCAGACAACAATGCAAACCAGCCACCGACTGCACACGGCACAGCCAGTGATTTTTATACAGAGCGCTACGTGGCGGCGGCGTTACCAATAAAAAAACCTAAACAGCCTACTTACAAAATGTTTAGTGATGCAGAGCGGTTCTAAGCGCTACAGTCTGGAACCGCACGACCGCTACGGTGATGTCCTTAAGTTAGTTAGGTTTAAGTAGTTCTATGTTCTAGGGGACTGATAACCTCAGAAGTTAAGTCCCATAGTGCTCAGAGCAATTTCAACCATTGAGTCATCAGTCTGGTAACTGGTTTGACGCCGTACATCACAAATTCCTCTGCTGTGTACCCTCTTCATCTCAGCGTAGCTGTTATACCCTATCTTCTCTGTTGTTTGTTGGATATATTCCAATCTCTGTCTTCCTCTACAGTTTTTACCGTCTACAGCTTTCTCTAGTACCATGGACGTTTTTCGTGATGCCGTTCTTGTCAGTATATTCGATTTGTTCATGTTCTACAGTTTTTACCATCTACACATTTCACTAGTACGATGGACGTTTTCCGTGATGCCCTTCTTGTCACTATTTTCGGTATGTTCATTTCTTCGACGATTCTGAGGGAACCTCCACATTGCGTACCCTAGCGTACCCTAGCAGTCCATCAAATTTTCAACATTTTTCGGTAGCAATGCAACTCAGTCGCTTCGATTCCCTTCTGTACCTGTTTGCCTGCATTGCATAGTGCAGTAAATATAGTATTGTGTACCAAATGTATAATCTTAGAAATTTCTTCCTCAAATTAAGGCCTATGTTTGATACTAGTAGATTTCTTTTCGCCTTGAATACCCTCTTTGCCGCGCTGCTCTGCTTTTTATATCTTCCTAGCTTTGACCATCAAGGATATTTTGATTCCAAGACAGTAGAATTCCTTATATTCCTCTACCTACTGATCACCATTTGTGATGTTAAGTTTCTCGCTATTCTCGTTTCTACTACTTCTTATTTCGTCGTTGCTGGGGATACTCCCAGTTTGTATTTTGTACTCATTAGACTCCTCATGGTATTCAACAGATCTTGTAATTATTCTTCACCATCACTGAGGATAGCAATGCCATCAGCGAATCTTACCTTTCACTCCGAATTTTAACCTCAGAAGAAGACATTATATATGACAAGACTACAACTCGTTGTTTGGGTGGAATGTCACATTCACTTTCGGCGATAAACAATTTCCTTATGATGGCATCCATAGCAGCTGAGTAAGAAGCGGAGTGGAGAAAGACCGATTAGATTTTAGGACAACAATGAGAGATGTGAATATTTAAAACAAACTGTAATAGCAGTTAGAAATATGAATAATTAACGCAAATTTTAGTTATTTTTCGGGTTTAGTGTCACATGACTTGTGACAAACTAACATCTTCTCTTGCATGGTTTAATGCTAATTGATTCATCTGAAAGGGACAAGAGAAAGATGGAGAGATCATCACTGGAATGCCGAGTATTGTTGAGGGAAGATATCAACATTGCCAGTAACAACTCGCCATCATGTGGAACCACTCTCTAAATGACCCACTCTCGAAGCAGTTAATGTTATATATGTGATCAGACGTTAGTTTTGTAAAAGGGATGGCAAGGTGCCAAAATATGAAAATTTAGTTATGTATTATGGTTGTTGTTTAAGTCTGTGAGATTGTTTCTGGGATAAGGATGACTAAACTTCAAGAAACAAAGAGTGGTAACACAATAGATACCACTTGAGGCTGCTGCCCCGTGGATAACCGTTATGAAACTGCCCAGTTAGTAGCAATATTATTTTATTTTATGATTTCATTGAAGTGTATTGTCCGCCCCTGGTAGCTGAATGGTCAGCGCGACGGAATGTCATACCTAACGGCCCGGGTTCGATTCCCGGCTGGGTCAGAGATATTCTCCGTTCAGGGAATGGGTGTTGTGTTGTCCTAATCATCATCATTTCATCCTCATCGACACGCAAGTCGCCGAAGTGACGCCAACTCGAAAGAACTGTACCAGGCGAAGGGTCTACCCGACGGGAGACCATAGCCACACGGCATTTCCATTCGGGTCTATTAATCTTAATTAACGTTGGTACAAAATGAGGAAGCATTCATGATATTAAACAAAAGAATGAGCAAAGCAGTTTCTGACTCATTCATTTTCGAAATTTTTATTGCATGTGTGAGAATTTATCATTTTGAAAAAAATAAAGGGGGGGAATATATTACATTTTTGGAAAATGAGTACTCCTCAGATAGTAATATTGCGCAGTATTTAGGAATCCTTACTCTTGGGAAGCGTTTACGAAGCTCATCCGTCCTCATGGCAAGTTACAGCGACACAATCCACCTGGAGATAGCATATTTGCTTCCTACCAGCTGAGGGAAGCAGATCTTATAAGATTGCTAGAATTTTCTTGGTCTCTGGTTGGAAAGAGGCTTAAGGCAGAAATTACGTTGTCATTGCTAGTCAGAACTGGGTGGCGATGATCGAAGTGAAATGAGATAGCTATAGAAAGTTGTAAAGGAATATTGCATTAATAGATTCGTGTGGCGATGGCCACAGTGAGCGGTCAAGCAACTGACGCAATTGTAAAGATGTTCGCTACATGTGTTAATTACTCCACACAGAGTGTTAGTGTCACAAGCACACATTAGTAGAGTCGAGTGACGACAGAAAAAGTGGTCACATATCTGATGGCTGTAGCTAGTTGTTAAGAAATACTTCATAATTAGAGCGGGGTGGCAGGAACCACATTGAATGGATGTATACGAGTAGGTGACGGATGAAGAGAAATGCGGCCACGAGTGTTTGTTAATTGAGTAGTGTGCATAATTTACTTCACTGCTCAGAATAGTTATGAATGGGTATTCTTAATCAGGATTGAATTTTTGTGTTAGCAAATTATACGAGTGAACGAGTGTATAATCATTTGGAGTAATCACATACTGTGGTAATCAAGCTGTGGCGAGACTTAAGACATGGAACAAAAATAAGGCATTCCTAAAGTTGATACTGAAGTGCTCTTTGTAACCTCCCCCTCACTTATCGACCTTAATGACAATGAAAAATTAAACCGCGTGTACCTAATGGAAATTTGGGAAAAGCAATCGTCACCGAAGTTAATCTGCCGGTAAAGAGGAAGGAAAGGGTTACATCTAAATGAGAGGAAAAATGCAAATGAAACTGGTGGAAATTAATTTTGAAAAGGGGTAAAGTTAATAAAGAAAGTAAATGCGCGGCCGTTACGTTAACAATTAAGTAGCGGTAATTAGATATTTGGGATTTGGGGGAAATTACGGTCGCCAGTCCTATGGACAATTACTATAGTAACTGAAAAAGAAAGGTTATTAGACATATAATTGGCACTAGAAGCGTGGTAACTGAATGTTGACACGTGTTGTGTGAAAACTGAAAGTTTGTCAGAAGTAATAAATTTCGCTTCACTCTGACTTAATTTAGCAAAAGAATTAATAAAACCGGAAAATTGAAAGTTAATTTGGTGACTGAAATTAATAGTGAGCTTTGTTTCTGAAGCACTACGAAGTTCAGTAAAATAAGGTTAGTCTTGGGCTACCTCAAGAAGCATTTCAAAAGGTACTTGAATTTACTCAATTTAGAAATAAGAGATTTAACTTTGAACTTGAATTAAATGATTCTGAACAATTAACAATAGTAAAATTTAGTACGTACCAAGCTGAGTTGCAGTCACAAGTAAGCTAAAATATGGTAACAAAACTCGCTTGTGCTTGTGTAATCTAAATATTGTAGCCAGCAATGAATATTTTATCTGAACTTTGAAATTAACAGAATGAAATGGAATGATATTGCTTTAATGCTGGCGTTGGAATTTCAACGACACTCGGGTTCATTCCGGAAAAGGAAGGGACCTTGCTTGGTAATGCAATTGGGACAATGAGCAACAAATGTTCATGCTAAGTTGCTGTAGTTATAGTTACGAAAATGGGACAGATTGAAAAGCCATACAGTTCTAAAACTTTACGTGCTTCCAGTCTTCCTTGTTGGTTGATTGAAGGTTTGAAGCCGTCGATCGAGGAGGTGGCGACAGTCGGCCGTCGCTGTTGCAGAAGATGGATGTTGGCGCGCTTTCTTCTCGACACGGTCACCAGCCGAAACGGGCTCTTGATGTGCGCCAGCTAATGCTTCCCGTCCGCGACACCGTGTCAGAAACTATCACAGCAAGTCGAGCGCAATTACATGCTGCCCAAGCCCCAAAGCGCGGAAACTCGGGGGAGGGTCACACAACACACTTGCTTCATCGCCCTACTCCCACCAGACTCTCCTCTGCCCGCGCTCCACGCGACCAAGTTCACACTATCAAAGATCCTAAACACTTTGGTTCTCCACACGACCTATCGATGTATTCGTTCGATAGCATAGTTTTCCCTAGGCCAGACCCAGCGTATAAATACAAATAATATTCACAAAACAAACCAATTATAAATCGACATAAATGCATATATATACAAATAGTAAAACAATTACAATATACAAAGATAAAGAAATGTTATATCTTCAGGTAACAAAATAAGGAAAAAATTGCAGTGCAATAGATGGAAATAGGAGGATATGCATTTACGGCGTTACACGTGCCCCACATTGTCTGAGGATGTTCGTGTAACCTAAACAGACTCAGAAAATGTCCCAAAAAGGAAAAAAAAACAGTGGAAGCGCATATGCTCAAAACATCAAGAAAATTTAGCATTAGGCTAATTACCCATGAACCAATTTTTAGACCATAATAATTGAGTGGAGACACTCCTAATCTTATTCCCCTCTTTCATCTTACACAAAAGAAAACAGGCTGACAACATATTAAAATTCATAGAAAACATAGAAAATGGTTTAGCTATTCAAAAAATCAAAATTTTTAGCAGTATCAAGAAATGTACTATTATTTACAAAATTAATCAGAGTACATGGTCATAAAAAACAAGTATATCAAAATACTCAAATTAATAATTAAGTACATAGAATACACATTTTATATAACCTTTTCTTAATTAATATTCTCGTCATGAGATTCCACTTAACGCTAAACAAGAAAATAATATACAGCAGATCGACAAAAACATTAATATTGACAGCAGAATTCTTTCACGTCAGCTGTCCGGGAAGAAAAACAACAACGCCTTCCGTACCCGCAAGTACAAAGAATGCCGACAGCGGCACGAGGGCCCCTCTGACAGCGGCTCCTCCTCGCCAGTATTGTTGCGCCCTCCTGTGCGGCACGCTTGATCTCACTCGCTTGTGTAACTGCATTTCCAGAACGTCCGTTTCACTGAATTCTTTTGGAAAAACTCACTCCCGAGTAATCTCAAGGAGCCCTTAATACTATCACAGTGGATAACTTAACACTGTCCATCACCACACGCATGTACTAGCCTGAAACTTAAAACAGCGTCTAAGAACATTGGCAGTTACTAGTAAACCACATATTCATAAAATCTTACAGCTAGTTACAAAATTATATTTACATTCCTTAATCTACTGTGACTCAGCTGAAAACTTAAACTAGCAGCCTGGGTTTTTCATTTGATTGTTAATCAATTACTCTTAAATCATTTAGTCAAAATTAATTACTTATTAATTACAACTTCTTTAATGTCCTCTTGGTCAGGCAAAAGCATAGCAATCTAGCAAATCGTTAAATATTACACTCTATATAAACATACTGTACAAATTACCCTTTGTGTGGTATTAATCGATCCTAGGTTGGTACAATTTCAAGTCTACAATGTTCCGTGTACCTAATAGTTTTCCAGAGCTTAGATACTCTAAGCAATAAGCATTTGTGTTTCTCATGAGCTTTTACAAGTACTAAGTCTCCGATTGAAAACTTAGCAAAACGTGGTTTAGCGTCATGACGACGTATGCGAGCATCGACTTTTAGCTTCATTACTTCTCGCAAACGATCTATTTTCACACCAATACCAATGTCAATCCGTGGAGGGAATTTGATTATCTCTTCCACTTAACTTTTACTTCTGTCATCCAACAGGATTTCCTCTGGAGAAAATCCCGTAGATTCATGTCTCAAGGTGTACATAATTCTCTCAAATACTGCTACATATTTGCCCATGTACTATGGTTGTGATGGCAATAGGTACGGCAAAGTCGGCCTAACTCGCGCATATACCTCTCAGCGGGATATCCAGCCGGACAGTAAGCTGAAATATGGATCACTTTGACCCCATTACTTGCCATGCCTTCATTCCACAACTTAGAAGTAAATTGTGCCCCATTGTCTGATAGAATCGCCTTGGGCTTGCCAATATGAACAAAATAATCGTTCACAAGCTTGCTATACACCGCTTTGGCTGTAGCTTTGTAAGTAGGCTGTTTAGGTTTTCTTATTGGTAACGCCGCTTAGCGCTCTGTATAAAAATCACTGGCTGTGCCGTGTGCAGTCTGTGGCTGGTTGGCATTGTTGTAATACTCGCCATTGTAGTGTTGGGCAGCGGCAGCTGGATGCTAACAGCGCGTAGCGTTGCGCAGTTGGAGGTGAGCCGCCAGCAGTGGTGGACGTGGGGAGAGAGATGGCGGAGTTTTGAAGGACTGCAATGGGTCTGCACATCTGGTGGCCCACCAACACCGTAATCTCTACCAGGACTACAGTGGGTCTGCTCTGTGATGACCTACCTACCGATAGTCTTCAACGTCGACTGACTCTGTTGTGGCCCATTACCTGTCTGCATGTCAAGAGTCAGCACTGCCTTTCGTTGGAAGGACAACACTACTTCTTCAAGACTGCATGGAAATCCACTACTTCCGTGTGCATTTTCTTTTATTGCTCAGTCTTTGAGAAAAACACTACTATTTTACTGTGATGAATGATCAGGACTGTCTATATGGACTGTGAGAAAATTTTAGCTTTTGACCAACATTGTATCAATAAGTGTGTGCATTTGATATCTTTGTTATAGTAATTATGAAAAATTTCATCAAATCATTATTGGCCACTGCCCAAAACAATTTGTAAAAATTTTTTGTGGGGAGCATGGGGGCTATGTAAGTAGGCTGTTTAGGTTTTCTTATTGGTAACGCCGCTTAGCGCTCTGTAGAAAAATCACTGGCTGTGCCGTGTACAGTCTGTGGCTGGTTGGCATTGTTGTAATACTCGCCATTGTAGTGTTGGGCAGCGGCAGATGGATGCTAACAGCGCGTAGCGTTGCGCAGTTGGAGGTGAGCCGCCAGCAGTGGTGGACGTGGGGAGAGAGATGGCGGAGTTTTGAAGTTTGTAAGAGTTGGTGTCATGAACTGATATATATATTGTGACTATGCAGGTAAATACATTGTTTGTTCTCTATTAAAATCTTTCATTTGCTGACTGTGCCTATCAGTAGTTAGTGCCTTCAGTAGTTTGAATCTTTTATTTAGCTGGCAGTAGTGGCGCTCGCTGTATTGCAGTAGCTTGAGTAACGAAGGTTTTTGTGAGGTAAGTGATTTTTGGAATGTATAGGTTAATGTTAGTCAGGGCCATTCTTTTGTAGGGATTTTTGAAAGTCAGATTGCGTTGCGCTAAAAAAATATTGTGTGTCAGTTTACGCACAGTCTTGTATAATTTTTTAAAAGGGGACGTTTCATATAGCACAGTCGTGTATAAATTTTTCAAAGGGTACGTTTCAGCTTTCCTAATCGGGTATAGTTTGATGAACTTGGAAAAAGCTTCTAGCACTACTAAAATGTAGGCAAAGTTTCCTGATGACTTGGGCAAAAGTCCGTACAAGTTCAGGCACAGTAATTCAAAGGTGTCGTTAGGCCTTATACTTTGCATAGGACCACGACTCGTGCAGTTGGTAACCTTCACCTTCTGACATAAATCCAAAGTTTTCACTCTGTCAGTAACGCTTTTTAACATGTTGTTAAAATGTACTACTTCACTCAGCTTTTCCGTACATTTCTTTGGTCCACAGTTACCATACGCCAAATGGTAGTAGTCTGTTATTTCCGTGACGTATTTAGTGGGCCAGCATACCTTCTTCATCCTTACGTATGTAGAAGATATGATCGTATATCTTGTAATACTTCCTTAATTTCTCTCCTTCTGGACTCCTTTCGTCATATCGTGTTTTCACCATATTTCAACAACCGTCCTCGTTCTGATGACGACGTAGATTCTTACAGATGTTCATTATTAATTTACTTCTTTAAAATAGTATAATTTGACCTTTCCATCTGCTTCATCTTTCAATAGATCTTGATTAGACTCGGGCAACCGCGACAGCGCATCCGCTACGCAATTGTCGGTCCCTTTCACGTAACAGATGTCATAGTCAAATTGCTGTAAATACAGCGACCACCTAGTCAGTCTTTCGTGAAGTAGTTTACAATCCTTCAGATAAGTGAGCGCCTTATGGTCCGTATGAATAATCACCTTACAGTCCCATAGGTAACCACTGAACTTCTCGAATCCCCACACGATAGCGTGACACTCTTTCTCAGAATTCGTGTAGTTTCGCTCAATTTTTGATAAAGTTCGACTCGCGAACGCTATCGTCCGGTGTTCCTTATCCTCTCCTTTACCAACTTCTTGGAACAGTTCTACCCTCACCCCGTAATTCGACGAAGCCGTTCCCAGATGGAAGGGTAACGATAAATCAGGATGAAATAGTATGTTAGACCTTAACAACTCTTCTTTTAATCTCTCGAAAGCGGCCTGACACCCGTCAGTCCACACAAACGGAATATTTTTGCGTAAGAGGTTATTCAAATTTTCATCATTAAACACTTGTCCTTTTACATATTTACGGTAAAATCCTGTGCGCCCTAGAAAACTTTTTAACTGTTTCCTAGACTTGGGTGGAGGGCAATTCCTCATTGCCTCTAGTTTCTCTGGGTCCTTCGTAATACCAGCAGTGGTAATTACATGCCCTAAAAATTTCAGTTCTGCTTCACAAATTGGAATTTCTTCAGCTTTAGAGTCATTCCGCCACGGCGCAATGCTCTAAAAACTTCATCTAACAGGTCACAATGGTCAAGCCAGGTGGCATTGGCCAACAATAAGTCGTCAACATATACAGTTAGTCTTGAACTCAAAGCCGGTCCTAGCACTTTATCTAGGGCCCTGATGAATACGGACACAGACATATTAAGTCCAAACGGCAGTACTCTATACTGATAACACCTGCCCGCAAACAAGAAGGCGGTGTATGGCCTAGATTCTTCTTCGAGTTCTATTTGCCAGTAACTAGCCGTCAGATCTAGGTTAGTCATGAACTTAACGTCATGAAAACGTTGCAAAATCTCCTCCATACTCTCTGGTCTGTCTATTTCGCGTTGAACGACCCTATTCAACGTGCGTGAGTCAATCACAATACGCACGCTACCACCCCGTTTTGCTACAATGACCAAACCGTTATTGTATGGACTCGTACTTCTTTCAATCACTCCCCATTCGAACACCTTGTCTATCTCCCGTTGCTTCCTTTTTGGACAGCGGTATAGCATATGGTCTCACGAAGAATGGTTCGTGCGGAACTACATCCAACTTGAATTTACATCCTTCCACAAGTCCCGGTTTGTCTGAAAACACACTCTTATTCCTCATTATCACTTCATACAGGCCTCGTGTTTGTTCGTGTGTTACGTTTGACACACCGTCTACAATACTTTCCAATTGACTTTCTACACTATTGTCAATGCCGAGATTCCTCACGTTGCAGTAGTTCAACTGCATACCTACGTCAATGGCATCCGGCCAGTTAACAATATATATAGGCTGGTATAGTCTATGCACACTATCTCCTGCCTCGTCAAAACTAACTACTATTGTCTTATCTTATGACGTACATGTCAAAGTTTTGCTTTCGCAATTAATCACTGCACGGTACTTTAATAGCCAGTCTAACCAGATAATTACTTCCGTAGTTTAAGTCTGGCTCTACGAAAAACGCTAGTTCAAATCGTACCCCACATTTCTCGAAGTTGACAAAAATCTGTTTTGTGACCGGTTTACTGGCCTTCCCAGTAGCACCGATAATTTTCACTCCTGTTACAGGCATAACTACGATACCAGGTCTGTCTTTCAGTAACTGAAATATTTTCCCAGATACAGCACTCAATTCTGCACCGGTGTCAATCAACACGTTTAGTCGTAGGTCGTGCATATTAACAGACACTACTATCTGTCTACAATTGTCCTCGACTGTTTCTTTATTTTCCCACAGTAAATCCTCGTCTGTATCCAGGTCATTCCAGAAAAAACCATCCGGCTTTGATCCTAAATCCGGCTTATCTGGTGGCTTTTTCAGTCTCTGTTCACATACAGTGTTGATTTCAACACGTTTGTCCTGAGGCTTAGTCTGTAGCTTCGCCTCCAATACCGAAACCTTTTCCTGTAATTCGTCAACTAGTGAGTGTTGCTTTGCTATCAATTCACTAATTGTCACCTTCGTTGATTCTTCTTTGGCCAGATTGATCTTATCTGCCAATCTACCTGAAGGAATGTGCCCAGTAGTATCTGCAATTACTTCCTCTGGATCTGCGCAACCCACGCTGCTACCGTCTGACCGTATAACGTCAGCTCTAACCTCATACACGCTGTACTCTACGTGTTTTTCTACCAATCGTGTCCGGCTGTCACTAAAATTCTCGTAATCTTTCTCCTTAATACTTTCGCAATGTTTAAACTGCAGTTGTGCGTCGGATGGGTCGGCCACTTCTACCACTATAACTTTCGGTAAAGTCTGCCGGTTAGGGCCAGAACTTTCTATCACTTCACAAACACTACCTTCCTGCAGGACGAGACGCGGCAAATCCTGCCCGCACTCCCCATAAACACTTCTTCAGTACAGGCCCCTATAATCTCTTAGTCCGTCGTATAAGCGACCGAATTGCCTTAACCAGACCTCATCCCTCTCTGCATCCCCTCGCTCGATGACAGATGTGTTGTCCGCATCTGATCTTCTCTCAACAATGCGAATCAATCTTAAACTCAATCTCCAGTTCCGCTGTGGCTGTTACAGCTGCCACTTTACAATCGATTTCCGGAACACTACTTAAATTGTTCTCACTGACAGTGAATGTATTTTCTACTGCCGTGTCTACGGCTGATGTACTACTTGTGGGCGCACTCCTTTCTCCTAACACTGGCACACTCTCCCGCCGTTGATTATTCCATACGGGATTTTCGTAACGACGACACCTGGGTTTTCTCTTGTTATTGGGCCGCCAAAATTTCTCCACGCCCGGTCGGCCCCTCACCGGCGCGGCTAATGGTCTCCCTGCCTGGTCCCAGCAGATACGCTCCCTGGATGCTGCTGAGGGGGCTGATCACACCCTCTAGCGTTATTACTATTCTGCGAAGCCGATATCACGCTAGTATGATACTGGTTTCCGTCATTCCTGCTATTATTTGCATTGTACCTATTGTCAGTACGGCCCAAACCACTGTTGTTATTGCTGCCAAGATTGCGGTATGCATTATTCCCAAAGTTATCATTGTTGTGGTTGCTGTGGTACCCGTTGTTGTTAACACGGCCTCTACCACTGTCGCGATTGTTGCGCCAAATGTCCTCGTCCTCAACTCTTTCCAGGAAATCATTGAGTATCCTGTAATTGCTTCCTACGTAGCGCTTTGTATCATCTGGAAGCTTCTTGTAGAGTTCTCAGACTATTTCGGATTCCGTGCGGCGATCACGCAAATATACCAACTTCCTCACAAAACTCCTTCATCGAGCCGCGCGAATTTGCATCGAAAGGCCTCGATACGACAAATTCGCGCCAGACACTTCGCTGTTTTTGCTCTGACCAGTATTCAGCCAGAAACAAATGTTTGAATTCGTCAAATATCAGGTTCATAACGTTGAGGTTTAAGCCCCAACGCTTGGAATCACCAGTCAACACGTCAATAACCGCATTAATTTTTCTCGCATTAGTCCATGATCTGGGTAAAACTCTTTCACAATTTTTAATGAAATCCGTCGCGTGTATACCGCCTTTTTTCAAGGGGTCGAACCGCTCCTCTTTCGTCAACAATTCTGAACTGTGTGCACAGATTGACAAATAGCTCTGTTTTTCGTCAAGTTTCTTTTCTAATTCCGAAACTCTCGTAATTACTTGGCAAGTGGTTGTCGCAAGCGTTTCCACTTCCCTCTTTTTCTCTTCGCACGTATTAGTCTGCTTCCTCACTTTGGTATCTACTTCGGATACTAAAGCCTTTAAAGTTTCCACCTTCTTTTGATCCTCTTCTTTCACTAATTGAATTTGTTCCGTCACCTTATTCTCGATGATCGGAGCAACTGCTTCTCCTACACTTTTCTCGATTCTGCTAATTTCGGAATAAAAACGAGTATTTATGCTCGCAATTTCCGCCTGAGCGCCTATCATTTTCTGTTTAAGATTACCGATTTCGGTATTAATTACAACAATATATTCTTTGATTTTATCAACTTTTGTGTTAACAACTTCAACATTGTTGATAACAACATTAGTAGCTTTGTTCTGATTGTCTAGCTTCCTGTCAATTTTTTCAGACTGAGCTTCTTCCTTGGCAGCCTGAGCTTCTTGCTTGGCAGCCTGAGCTTTAACTTCTGCCGATTGACTCTTGATTTCGTTAATCAAAACATTCAATAAATCTGTTAAATTCCCGGAAACTACCGGTTTTACTTCCGTAGCTGGTTCCTCTATATATGTTCCCCCGTATTCGTCATCAAGGGGTAGAGATTTGATTTTCGCTTCCGATTCCGAAACATTTTCTAAAATTTGGAATTCCATTTCTGCTCTTTGTTGCGTTTCGGTGGTCGCGTCTTTCATGTTAGCCGCCTGCCCCTGAACAATGGGTACCGCGGTGCGCGTAGAAAAAGATGAGGCAGCAAAAACCTAAATTTACCTCAGAATCTGGGTAAAGTGAAGCACTGCAGTAAAAGGCTTATTTAGAAATCCACTTGGAAGAAAATTTTAACCTTTTTATTAACCGTAACTGGGACCCTAGACTAGCATCTGACTGTATGAAAAATGTGTCCATGCTCCATCCCTTCTAACGAAACAACTCAATTGTAATTGAGAATTTAATTGAATAGTTACTCAGTCTAACTTCAGCACCAACATAAAAAATTCACAACATTTAAATGGACTTACACTAAAATGAGCCGAGGAATAATTATTGGTTGTAGCTTCACGCGGCAACATAAAACTTCGCAATATTTAAATGAACTTAAAGTAAAATCACCAAAAGTTCATCTTGCAAAATAAAACGTCAATCATAGATTTAAAAATACAATATATTCTGGGAGTAAAATCATTGGCACAGTGGCTCATAGTACTAACATTAATAAAAGCATCAATAATAATCAACAAAAATCACATTAGCTCTGGGCTGGCAAGAATGTATACACTTAAACCCCAAATGAATCAGTACAAAGACTTACTATGTTACAAATGTATTTTTTTTTTCATTCTTGAGAGAACAGTAGTAGGTTGTAGACGCAGCGTTTCTCGTTCCTGGACACTTGTCTCCTGACTCCATCGTGTCCACACGAGTCTCCCAGGTACTCCTTCCTCAAAGCGCCATGTTGGCTGGCAGCTCAAATGTTCTTTGCCGATTCTAACAACCAATAATTTTTTACATCCATAATAATTCTCGTAAAAGAAGATCTTCTAACTTATCACCGTTCTCCAACCACTCAGCAACAGGTAAAGTTGATGTCTTTTGTTTTACATTTTATGCTAATACGTATTGGGGATAAGAAAAAGCGTATGTAACTGGACCGTTATAAAAGTTGAAAATTTGGGCGAAAGACCCAAGATCTTGAAATCTATGTCGGAAGATTTCCTTCCAGTATACTTTTTTCTTTTTTTCCGAATATTTTTCCCTCTCTTCTTAATATCTCTGTCATTGTTCAATTTATTTGTCATTAATGGTACATGTCCTACTGAGTGGAAACAAATCTACCAATACCCAAAAATAATAACCTGAAATACCCAAGTGAATACTAGGAAATCAGCGTATAAACATCAGAACTGAAAGCTTTATATGGCGTCGCACAATAAATCTTTCACTTTGCACTAGTTTTCCCCGTTTGGAAACTTTGTGACAGATTATAACATTGTGCCGGACGACATACAGAATGGGATTAGCACTCCTCGACGAAAATATATCACTGAGAAATGACAGCCTCAACACACTGGAGCTTCTGCAAAACTTTAGACTAAGAGAAGGAAACTAACAGAAGTAAAGCTGAGAGGACGAAGTCTGATCTCTTTGGATCCTGATAAGAACAATGTTGGCGAAATGCAATGTTCCATATTCGGGTTGCAGCCAGCACACACTTTTAATGAGCCAGGAAGTTTCAAAACGGCGCACATTCTGCTGTAGAGTAGAAGAATCATTCCGGAGCATTAACGATGGCTTCAGCAGAATATGTGAACCAAGGACTGCTGGAAGAGAATGCCACTACACAGAGGTGACAAACGGCTCCTAATTCGTATCGGACCCCCTTTTGCCCGAGGTAGTGCAGTATGTTCGAGTATAATGTCTTTTCTGGAGACTAAAAATCTACTCTGTAGGAATCAGCATGGGTTTCGAAAAAGACGGTCATGTGAAACCCAGCTCGCGCTATTCGTCCACGAGACTCAGAGGGCCTTAGACAAGGGTTCACAGGTAGATGCCGTGTTTCTTGACTTCCGCAAGGCGTTTGACACAGTTCCCCACAGTCGTTTAATGAACAAAGTAAGAGCATACGGACTATCAGAGCAATTGTGTGATTGGATTGAGGAGTTCCTAGATAACAGAACGCAACATGTCATTCTCAATGGAGAGAAGTCTTCCGAAGCAAGAGTGATTTCAGGTGTGCCGCAGGGGAGTGTCATAGGACCGTTGCTATTCACAATATACATAAATGAACTGGTGGATGACATCGGAAGTTCACTGAGGCTTTTTGCAGATGATGCTGTGGTGTATCGAGAGGTTGCAACAATGGAAAATTGTACTGAAATGCAGGAGGATCTGCAGCGAAGTGACACATGGTGCGCGGAATGGCAATTGAATCTCAATGTTGACAAGTGTAATGTGATGCGAATACATAGAAAGATAGGTCCCTTATCATTTAGCTACAAAATAGCAGGTCAGCAACTGGAAGCAGTTAATTCCATAAATTATCTGGGAGTACGTATTAGGAGTGATTTAAAATGGAATGATCATATAAAGTTGATCGTCGGTAAAGCAGATGCCAGACTGAGATTTATTGGAAGAATCCTAAGGAAATGCAATCCGACAACAAAGGAAGTAGGTTACAGTACGCTTGTTCGGCCACTGCTTGAATACTGCTCAGCAGTGTGGGATCCGCACCAGATAGGGTTGATAGAAGAGATAGAGAAGATCCAACAGAGAGCAGCGCGCTTCGTTACAGGATCAATTAGTAATCGCGAAAGCGTTATGGAGATGATAGATAAACTGCAGTGGAAGACTCTGCAGGAGAGACGCTCAGTAGCTCGGTACGGGCTTTTGTTAAAGTTCCGAGAACATACCTTCACCGAAGAGTCAAGCAGTATATTGCTCCCTCCTACGTATATCTCGCGAAGAGACCATGAGGATAAAATCAGAGAGATTAGAGCCAACACAGAAGCATACCGACAATCCTTCTTTCCACGTACAATATGAGATTGGAATAGAAGGTAGAACCGATAGAGGTACTCAGGGTACCCTCCGCCACACACCGTCAGGTGGCTTGCGGAGTATGGAGGTAGATGTAGATGAACCCGATCTGACATGGACTCAACAGATCGTTGGAAGTCCTCTGCAGAAATATTGAACCATGCTGCCTCTACATCCGTCCACAACTGCGAGAGTGTTGCCCAAACAGCATTTTGTGCACAAACTGACCTCTCGATTTCTCGATTACGTCCCGTAATTGATCGATGGGACTCAGGTCAGGCGATCTGGGTGACCATTCGTTCGAATAGTTCAGAACGTTCATCTAACCAATCGCGAACAATTGTAGCATGGTGAATGTCGCATTGCAATCCATAAATATTGCTTCGTTGTTTGGGAACATGATGTCCATGAATTGCTGCAAATGGTCTCCAAGTAACCGAACGTAACTGAAATGCCCTGATAAAGCCGCAGGACAGGACAGATCGAATAAATTGTGGAAAGGTGCCAAAATAAGGGACTGTCAGCTACACTCGAAATTACAACTTTATCATTTGATTAAACATTACAAGAACCCATTTCTTTTAAACACACAGCTTTAATCTTTGGGACTTAATTTAAAAACGGCTGAAGGCCAATAACTTAAAGTACAAGCACAATAAGACATTTAAAAGGCAGGTCTTATCTCAAAACAGTTCTTTAGTTAGGCTAAAGTAAACGAGATAAATTCAAATCGGCTGAAGGCCGAACACTTAAAACACCAAAATATTAAATTCTTTTTTTTTTTTTTTTTTTTTTAAATCGAAGTCCTTACGTCAAACAGTTCTTTAATTGAGGCTGAAGGACTTAAGAACAAACAACTGAAACTCAAACAGACTGAAGGTCGAAGACTTAAAAACTTAATAGGTTGAAGTAAACAAGTTAAATTAAAATCGATTGAAGCCGAAGACTTCAAAATTCAATTTTTTTTAAATGCCAAAGGTGTTACTTGAAACAGTAGCTTAAACTAGGATGAAGGGTTTAAGAGTAAAACAGCTCTAATTTAAAACACAAAACCGGCTAGAAGCCATACAGATACCAACAACAAGAACAAATTTAAAAAAAAGGCAGTACACACAAGGGCGCCCAGATGCTCGAAGGTCGGTCTTTAATTCAAACACAAACGCTCGCTTAGGTGAGACAGGCAGTCGGGCCAACCATTCGCGATCCGACGACAACCCAGCCGACCTACAGTCAGCGGACCCACCGACAAGATAACTGCCACTTCACCCAGCCAGCGCACAACATGTAGTTCAACGGAACAACGTAGAAAATATTGGTGCTCACAAACAATCATACACGGACCTGTCAAACTACACACCGTGCTGGGCACTTCAGTTCATATAACCAAATACAGTGAAACTCAACCAGAGGGTGGCTAGAATTTTGCGACTTGAAAACCATCTTGTTGCTCTTAGCAATATCCCAACAGCCGACAACGAACTCCAAAAGACACAATGTGAACAGTCTTGACTTGCTGGTAGGTTAAATCAAAACTTTCGTGTCCAGGGTGGGTGAGCCACGGACCTCGTAGCAATGGGAACAGCGCCACACTCTCCGACACCGGTTAGAGACCGCCAGCGGGCCCCGGCCAAACTACGCCCAGCCGAGAATTCCTCGCTGCTCCACGCCAACCGACCGACTCCTCAGAGTCAGTACGTCGACAACATTTAAAATAACTTGTCCATCAAAATCACACAAACTACACACAGTTTCACGAACACTTCGCGAAGATCTAGACAATGCTAACGGCAGTGGCTGTTCTATGACATGGACGAAAGACGAGTCGGCACACACAGCCAACCCATAAGTGATCGCTGGCCAAATACACGTTGTCGACCGACAAACGACCAACCAAAGTCGTCGCCACTCCAATCATGTGCGTCGGCAACCGTCGGACGAGTCATGGCGGTCCGGACCTCACTGCTGCCGCGCTCCGACTGAACTTGTCTAAGTAGGCCGTTTATGTTTTTATGCTGGTAACGCCGCGTAGCGCTCTGCATGAAAATCACTGGCTGTGCTGCGTGCAGTCTGTGGCTCGTTAGCATTGTTGGAATATTCGCTATTGTAGTGTTGGGGAGTTGGATGTGAACGGGGCGTAGCGTTGCGCAGTTGGAGGTGAGCCCCCAGCAGTGGTGGATGTGGGGAGAGAGGTGGCGGAGTTTTGAGAGCGGATGATCTGGACGTGTGTCTATCAGAGACAGTAAATTTGTAAGACTGGATGTCATGAACTGATATATATATTATGACTTTTGAACACTGTTAAGGTAAATACATTGTTTGTTCTTTATCAAAATCTTTCATTTGCTAACTATGCCTATCAGTAGTTAATGTCTTCAGTAGTTTGAATCTTTTATTTAGCTGGCAGTAGTGGCGCTCGCTGTATTGCGGTAGTTTGAGTAACGAAGATTTTTGTGAGGTAAGTGATTCATGAAAGGTATAGGTTATTATTAGTCAGGGCCATTCTTTTGTAGGGATTATTGAAAGTCAGATTGTGTTGCGCTAGAAAATATTGTGTGTCAGATTAGTGTTGATCAGAATAAGTAAAGAGAGTAATGTCTGAGTACGTTCAGTTTTGCTCAGCTGATTGAAAAGCAAATAATGTAAGAGGTATATCAGCAATGTAATTCATAAATTTTTCTAAGGAGACGTTTCACTTGTGCCGCGTGACAATTCAAACACTGCGAAGTCCGAACTAACTGCTGGCAAGTTCCAACTGACTGACAGATCCAAACTAACTTCCAACACAAAAAAAAAAAAAAAAAATGTTTCAAATGGCTCTGAGCACTATGGGACTTAACATCTTAGGTCATCAGTCCCCTAGAACTTAGAATTACTTAAACCTTAATGACCTAAGGACATCACACAACACCCAGCCATCACGAGGCAGAGAAAATCGCTGACCCCGCCGGGAATCGAACCAGGGAACCCGGGCGTGGAAGGCGATAACACTACCGCACGACCATGAGATGCGGCACTTCCAACACACTACAACCTAGAAGTAATAGCAGTCAGCAAAGATAATACGCCAGGGCTTATATCGATAAGCGCCGCTGCTGCCGCTCACGGGCAGGCAAAGCGGCAACTCGGTGACACCAATAATTGGATTTAACATAACAAGGTGGTAGTACAGTAAAAACAGGATGTCAAATGAGATATGGCACGAACACAAGCCACGCACGGCTCAATAACCATTTTCATTCAATGATCGGTTCAGCCACGCCATTATGGAGCCACCAGCAGCTTGCACAGATGACGTATTGACAACCTGGGTCCATGACTTCGTGGGGTCTGCGTCACACTCGAACCCTGCCGTCAGGTCTTACCAACTGAAATCCGAGCTCATCTGAGAACGCCACGGTTTTCCAGCCCCCTGGGGTCCAACCGAAAGGGTCACTAGCCCAGGCGAGGCTCAGCATGCGATGTCGTGCTGTTAGCAAACGCACTCAATTCAGTCGCATGCTGCCTTAGTCCATTAACGCCAGATTTCGCCGCACTGTCCTAACGGATACTTAGGGGGCACGTCACACATCGATTTTTGTAGTTACTTCACGGAGAACTGCTTGTCTGTAAGCACTGACAACTCTTCGCGAACGTCGCTGCTCTCGGTCGGTAATGATGGCCGCCGAGTACTGCATTTGGTAATCCGGCACTCTCTTGACACCGTGGATGTCGGAATACTGGATTCCGAAGTGGAATGTCCCCTGCATCTAGCTTCAACTGCCAGTCGGCATTCATAGTCTGTTAATTCCCGTTCACTTCGGACACCTTGAGGCGTACCGCCGTGTACCGATCGTGCCTTGGAGGCGGTTAAGTGTGAGATGTGTCTGAGAGCTGGATAGTGACAGATGGTGAAGCGAGAGTGGATGCGCAGGTGGTTTATGTATCAGCCGATAGAGGACAGTATTGGATAGGGGAACTGTGATTTTAGTTTCGATTGTGCCCACTAGAGTGTACTAAAGTAATAGAATGTTTTTCTTGAACTATTCTAGTATTTTCATAAAGTGTTATTATTGCTTTTTGTGTAGGTAAAATGTTATAAATGTGTTTTAGCACTATGAATGATGCGTGAGTGCGATTTAAGGTTAATATGAAGATAATTGTTTAACGAGTTATGTAGTAGGATTTAGTGTGGGGTCATTTTGAAGAAGTATGGATATGTACAAAGGGGATTTTTGTAGAATAGATTTGTGAAGTAAGTTTATGGTGAAGGGAAAGCTAATTCAGGTATAAATAACAATAGTAAATAACTTTATGCATAAACAAAATTTCAGCATATTAGATAATTGCGTCGGTAAAAAGTGCAGTCGTCAGGTCTACTATTTTGCGATTGGTTATTGATGAAAAGCGCGGATTAACGCGGGAGAATGTTGTTTTGAAATTGGCTGTTGAGTAAATTGACCAGTGGTAAAGCAATATTCTTTGCGCTCCTTTCTCTGCTAGTAGAGAAGACTTAGAGTATTCTAAAGAAGGGTGGGAGCCTAGCCATGAAACAGTTCGGACGTGTGTAGTGGTAGTTCAGATGGAACTGAGAAGTTGCCAGATCTAGCAGTGTTTCATACATCAAAGGTGTTGTAAAGTGACTGCTTAATTATTCCGATGAGGGTGTAGAAATTTCGGAATTGTTCAGTGAATTTTGTGACGAGAAATGACTTAAATTCCGCGTGGCGTATTGAGCAGGTCGGTGGCTAAAAACTGTGACTGCTTTTGGTACCGACAGACTTAATATTTGGCGAGCATTACCAGTGAAAAACAATCAGTTACGTTTTCGGGAAATGCAACACCTAAACTTGCTAATGTGAGTTAAAGGGATTATGAGTGACTGTGTTAAGACTAGCACGGACTTCGCAGTGATACTTGTTCACCTACGTTGAGGACAAAATTTCCAACCTTTTATTTCGTGTGAAAACTTTCTCCCGAAATGTGCATTACTGACTTTAATTGCAGCCTGGTTCACGTCGAAGTACAGTAGGTTTCACTCGGCTTTCCTACTGATGATCTGCTGAGAGAATGTTCACGGGTAGGTGCAGCTTCGTCGTAAAGGGACGGAAGGAACCGCGCCGCCGCAACCTTGTCACACGAATCACCTGAGTAGAAATGACACTGCCATTTTATACCTTGTGTACGCGAGGCTACCGCCATCGGTATATGTGATAACGCTGTCCCATGACTTTCGTGTTTGTATTACGGTAACCTCTGGTGTCTGTGAAAAAACAGAGATCTGAAAGTGAGTCATCGTCGGTGGGGACGCCCGTGGTGCAGGCGCCAGAGAGGCGAGCTGGAGGCAGCTGAGAACATTCCCGCATAAGGGCGAGCCCAAGTTCTGAGTCCGCACCGCAGTCTGTGGAAGAAGGGACGTGCGCCGCTTTCGATTAGCGGCCTTCTGGCTGCTGAATTAATCACGTCGCGCGCCCAGCGGTTCTCCAATACTTGCGACGCACTTTGCGAGTGGGGCGGCCACCGCAGTCGCCCCTCGCTATCCACATCAGGAAAGGGGCGAAGAACAAAAACAAGTCTTCGATCAGAAGTGATGGGAAAGCGTCCGCGGCAGACCTTCTGCTGCAGGAAGACTCGAGAATACTACCAGAAAGAGAAGAGATAAAGAAGTTGTCGTTGTTGGTGGTGGTATAGGGATCTCAACAACGAGGTCATCTGCACCCGTACTCAACTGATTGGAGATGAATGTAGGTTTGTTTTGTGAAACGTATGTAACAGATGGTAAAATATGTGACTAACGCGCAACAGACGACGTCCATTTTAGAAACATGGCTCGTAAGGTGGCTGGGTGCGAAGTCTTGCCTTTTGGGCTGTATTTATATATTTGCGCAGCGGACGGACAAGGGAACACCTGATGTCATCCGCTTTATGCCCGCTGTAGTAGCCTCTAAACGGCCGCTTTCCCAGACCCATAATATTTTATAACACTGTAGTGTATTAATTTAGAATCTCCATAATTTTTGTACGAATGTAGTTGAGTTGGTTAAAATCACAGAATTTTTTTTTAGCTCGTCTACATATAATCTTTACCGTCTACAATTGTTAGAATGGAACTGCCAGTAGAACATGACCTACGGACTACAACTTTTAACAGGCCTTTTATTTGTTGCTATTCAAATCCAGGCCTTGTAAGTTGTTATAACTCTATTATTTAACAAGTTTCATCATGTGCTGTAACCAAAACTTTCTGGCATTACTATAACAGATACTTAATCTATTACAAATAAGGGCATTCTTGTTCCAAATCTAGTTTTCAGTAAATTATTCCAAAATTATTAAAGGTAGCTCACTGGGGTTACATAATTAATGTTTTTTTACTAAACCCGAAACTTCATACAAATTTTCATATTTCCATGTTTCATATTTAGCGCCTTCAGTTTTTCTTAAAAAAGTTGATTCTGAACAAAATATTGCTTTAATCACGTTGAGACCTGTACCAGATAATTTTGACATAGATCTGCAGATTATGACCAATTTTTAGGTTCCTAGCTTTATTGCTTAGCGCCTCTTATTTTTTCTTATAACGATGTACTTAGAGAAAAATATTTATCTGATCAATCTGATATGTCACAGTTTAAACATTTATATACTAAAGCACATGCTGACAAAGTTTCGAAAAGGAACTTTATCTTTTAATTCCATTTTAAAATTATGATGCAATACTTGTGTCCTATGCACAGATGTGTTATGGTGACGTGGCGCCACTAGCAGTGAACTGGGGTGAGTCCCGGAACACTCGCTCACCTCTTCATCTCTCAAATAATACAACGCTTGTTTCGCCATAAAAGGCTGATCTTGCTTCTTTTTCTCTTTGAAACCAACGACATAACCGTGGCGTTCTTCCTTCCGGCTGTTGCGGATGGAAGAAATACTCTTAACACACCTCCAGATAGGGCACCACCCTTTCACCTATGGATTCCTCCAGTTCCACCATTATGCAGGGCGTACATCTGTGCACCACATTTTAACAGAAAGTGTTTGTGCCATGAGGCCTGCATGCGACTAACCTGACCTCTATATTAGGAGACCACCAATCGAATGTGACCCGTTTTTAAATATATACGTGATGTCTGGTATTGTCAGTGGAACTTTAGATAGAAGATTTTATTGTGTTTCCAAGTGGTTGCTTTATATTCAGTTTCCAATTGCTCAAGCAGGCACAGTTCTGTGTGACATTATTTTTGATGTTGCTTAGTTCCAGCCTGTGTATTTTAATCCCAACTGCGCTGAAGCACGTATGTTTTGGGGTAGTGTTAAAGTGTTAGTGTGAGTGAGAGACAGCGTCCCAGATTTGCTGGGGATTACATTTTGCGTTTTACGGTCACATTAATGCGACCACATATCAAACACCTGAATAACTGCCTTTTGCTACCAAGGTCACCAGATTTGAAGCCTTGTGATTTCTGGCTGTGGAGTTAGCTGAAGGACGAGGTTAATCAACGGGACACTAACACACACTGGAGGTTAAAAATGAGTATAGTGAGAGAGGCAGCCAACATTCTACCAAAGATGTTTCGGGTAGCAGTAGTTCGGTTTCACTCTGTCATCGATGTAGGTAATCGTCACAGTGAGCAACTTATGTCGCTTGGAAGGTAAACGTGGTAAGCAGTCTGTAAATATTACCCACCCACGTGGAAATTAAAACGTGTTTGGTTCAATAGTTTATTCGATGTTTCTCTTCCGCATGTCCTTACAAATGTTTCAGCGAAGTTTCACTGTCCTACGATAACTCGTTATTCTTGGGATCCTCTCAAGTAGCGAAAATTAAGTTATAATCAGACTGTAGAAATGAGGGGTGTGCGTTAAGTAACCTCCTTCAGCCTATAAGTAAAATACTGGAGTAGTTCCAGCAAATGCATCAGAAAAATTTTAAAACTAAAACTCCAAACCATTCCTCTACGTGATAACAATGTAGATTTTAACATTCATCATCTCTCTTAACGAGATGACAGTTTCCCTCTGTAAAAAAGTATACTGCTCTAAAGTGTTAGAATCCAACACACACTGTCTAACAGTACAATTATGCCGTTTACAAGAAGGGACGTCGAACAGATGTGCAGAACTATAGACCTATATCTCTAACGTCTATCAATTGTAGAATTTTGGAACACGTATTATGTTCGAGTATAGTGACTTTTATGGAGACTAGAAATATACTCTGTAGGAATCAGCATGGGTTTCGAAAAAGACGGTCGTGTGAAACCCAGGTCGCGCTATTCGTCCACGATTATCAGAGGGCCATAGACATATATTCATAGATAGATGCCGCGTTTCTTGACTTCCGCAAGGCGTTCGACACAGTTCCCCACAGTCGTTTAATGAACAAAGTAAGAGCATATGGACTATCAGACCTATTGTGTGATTGGATTGAAGAGTTCCTAGATAACAGAACGCAGCATGTCATTCTCAATGGAGAGAAGACTTCCGAAGTAAGAGAGATTTCAGGTGTGCCACAGGGGAGTGTCGTAGCACCGTTGCTATTAACAATATACGTAAATGACCTTGTGGATGACATCGGAAGTTCACTGAGGCTTTTTGCGGATGATGCTGTGGTATATCGAGAGGTTGTAACAATGGGAAATTGTACTGAAATACAGGAGGATCTGCAGCCAACTGACGCATGGTGCAGGGCATGAATCTCAATGTAGACAAGTGTAATCTGCTGCTAATACATAGAAAGAAAGATCCTTTATCATTTAGTTACAATATATCAGATCAGCAACTGGAAGCAGTTAATTCCATAAATTGTCTGGGAGTACGAATTAGGAGTGATTTAAAATGGAATGATCATATAAAGTTGATCGTCGGTAAAGCAGATGCCAGACTGAGATTCATTGGAAGAATCCTAAGGAAATGCAATCCGAAAACAAAGGAAGTAGGTTACAGTACGCTTGTTCGGCCACTGCTTGAATTCTGCTCAGCAGTGTGGGATCCGTACCAGATAGGGTTGATAGAAGAGATAAAGAAGATCCAACGGAGAGCAGCGCGCTTCGTTACAGGATCATTTACTAATCGCGAAAGCGTTACGGAGATGATAGATAAACTCCAGTGGAACACTCTGAGGAGAGACACTCAGTAGCTCGGTACGGGATTTTGTTGAAGTTTCGAGAACATACCTTCACAGAGGAGTCAAGCAGTGTATTGCTCCCTCCTACGTATATCTCGCGAAGAGACCATGAAGATAAAGTTCGAGAGATTAGAGCCCACACAGAGGCATACCGACAACCCTTCTTTCCACGAGCAATACGAGACTGGAATAGACGGGAGAACTGATGTACTCAAGGTACCCTCCGTCACACACCGTCAGGTGGCTTGCGGAGCATGGATGTAGATGTAGAGATGTAGATGTTATGGCAAACACACCAAGGAACATGCAGAACGTTATCTGAGATATTATATATCGTGAAACACTAGTTTTCAGGAATTTCTTCATAAAATTTGTTTATCAGTTGATTGCTGACAGCAGACAGACGCCTATTTCTCGTTTCGTTATGAATTTTCGTCTTTACACTTTTCAAGAAACGACACCATTGACGAACAAACGATCACTATCATGTTTGCTCCTTATATAGCAAAAATGTGGCAATGCATGTCAGCGTCTCTTAGGTCTTTTTGGCAAAGGTAAACCTCCTTTACAGAACCGGTTTCAGCTACCAAGCTCGTTCTGAACGTCTTCTGTAGACGAATGGAGTGAAACAGAACCGTCGCTGCTTATACTTTATTTTATGATGCAGTGCATAATGCTGGTAACAATCAGAGCAAAATGCTTCGGACCTTTGAAGGTGACAGAGTACCACCTCTAACTGACAAACCAGGGACTCCTAAGATACGACTTGGCAAACAAATGGTAATGAGATGGGGAGCTACTAATATCAATGGAGGCTACTCTGGGAAGAAGGTAGAGCTGGCAGAGGCTGCAAGTAATATGGGGCTGGACATTTTAGGTGTTAGTGACATTCGGGTAAGGGGTGAGAAGGAAGAGAAGTGGGAGAATACATGGTCTACCTGTCAGGAGTCAAAGCAGGAATAGCACAATGGGGTGTTGCAATAAGGTATGTAAACGAACGACTGATGTGGATAGATTTGACAGTGTCTAGCAAGAAAATTAGGATTGTGTCAGTATATTCGCATTGTGAAGGGACAGATCAAGATAAGATGGATAGTTTTTATGAGGCACTCAGTGATGTAGATGTTAGATTAAAGGGCAAGGACAGTATTCCGCTCATCGGTGATTATAACGCCAGGATTGAAAATCGAACAGAAGGGTATGAAAAAGTTATGGGTAAATTTGGAGAGTATATGGAGGCCAACAGAAACGGGAAACAACTCTTGGATTTCTGTGCCAGTATGGGCTTAGTACTCACAAACTCCTTTTTTAAACATAAGAACTTTCACCGGTATACTTGGGATGGCAGGGGAACCAGATCTGTCATTGACTATATAGTAACAGATCAGAAATTCAGGAAGGCTGTGAGGGACACACGTGTATTTAGGGGATTCTTTGATGACACTGATCATTATTTAATCCGCAGTGAAATTGGGATTGTGAAGCCAAAAGTGCAGGTGGTCAGGACCATATGTAGGAGGATAAGAGTGAAGAAACTTCAGGATAAGGAAATCAGGCACAAGTACATGAGAGCGATCTCAGAAAGGTAGCAGTTAGTTGAATGTAGTCAATTACAGTCATTGGAAAAGGAATGGACAAGGTACAGGGCACAGTACTAGAAGTGGCTAAAGATTGTCTTGGAACAGTGGTGTGTAAAAGCAGGAAGAAGCAAACAGCTTGGTGGAATGACACAGTCAAGGCAGCCTGTAAAAGGAAAAAGTAGGCGTATCAAAAATGGCTACATACTAGAACTCAGGTAGACAGAGAAAGTTATGTTGAAGAAAGAAACAAAGCCAAACAGATAATTGCAGCATCCAAGAAGACATCTTGGGAAGACTTTGGAAACAGGTTGGAGACCTTGGGTCAAGCTGCTGGAAAACCATGTTGTTGTTGTTGTCTTCAGTCCTGAGACTGGTTTGATGCAGCTCTCCATGCTACTCTATCCTGTGCAAGCTGCTTCATCTCCCAGTACCTACTGCAACCTACATCCTTCTGAATCTGCTTAGTGTACTCATCTCTCGGTCTCCCTCTACGATTTTTACCCTCCACGCTGCCCTCCAATGCTAAATTTGTGATCCCTTGATGCCTCAAAACATGTCCTACCAACCGATCCCTTCTTCTAGTCAAGTTGTGCCACAAACGTCTCTTCTCCCCAATCCTATTCAATACCTCCTCATTAGTTACGTGATCTATCCACGTTATCTTCAGTATTCTTCTGTAGCACCACATTTCGAAAGCTTCTATTCTCTTCTTGTCCAAACTAGTTATCGTCCATGTTTCACTTCCATACATGGCTACACTCCAAACAAATACTTTCAGAAACGACTTCCTGATACATAAATCTATATTCGATGTTAACAAATTTCTCTTCTTCAGAAACGCTTTCCTTGCCATTGCCAGTCTACATTTTATATCCTCTCTACTTCGACCATCATCAGTTATTTTACTTCCTAAATAGCAAAACTCCTTTACTACTTTAAGTGTCTCATTTCCTAATCTAATTCCCTCAGCATCACCCGATTTAATTTGACTACATTCCATTATCCTCGTTTTGCTTTTGTTGATGTTCATCTTATATCCTCCTTTCAAGACACAGTCCATTCCGTTCAACTGCTCTTCCAAGTCCTTTGCCGTCTTTGACAGAATTACAATGTCATCGGCGAACCTCAAAGTTTTTACTTCGTCTCCCTGAATTTTAATACCTACTCCAAATTTTTCTTTTGTTTCCTTTACTGCTTGCTCAATATACAGATTGAATAACATCGGGGAGAGGCTACAACCCTGTCTCACTCCTTTCCCAACCACTGCTTCCCTTTCATGCCCCTCGATTTTTATGACTGCCATCTGGTTTCTGTACAAATTATAAATAGCCTTTCGCTCCCTGTATTTTACCCCTGCCACCTTTAGAATTTGAAAAAGAGTATTCCAGTCAACATTGTCAAAAGCTTTCTCTAAGTCTACAAATGCTAGAAACGTAGGTTTGCCTTTTCTTAATCTTTCTCCTAAGATAAGTCGTAAGGTCAGTATTGCCTCACGTGTTCCAACATTTCGACGGAATCCAAACTGATCCTCCCCGAGGTCTGCATCTACGAGTTTTTCCATTCGTCTGTAAAGAATTCGCGTTAGTATTTTGCAGCCGTGGCTTATTAAACTGATAGTTCGGTAATTTTCACATCTGTCAGCACCTGCTTTCTTTGGGATTGGAATTATTATATTCTTCTTGAAGTCTGAGGGTATTTCGCCTGTCTCATACATCTTGCTCACCAGCCGGTAGAGTTTTCTCAGGACTGGTTGTCCCAAGGCCGTCAGTAGTTCTAATGGAATGTTGTCTACTCCGGGGGCCTTGTTTCGACTCAGGTCTTTCAGTGCTCTGTCAAACTCTTCACGCAGTATCGTATCTCCCATTTCGTCTTCATCTACATCCTCTTCCATTTCCATAATATTGTCCTCAAGTACATCGCCCTTGTATAAACCTTCTATATACTCCTTCCACCTTTCTGCCTTCCCTTCTTTGCTTAGAACTGGGCTGCCATCTGAGCTCTTGATATTCATACACTTGGTTCTCTTCTCCCCAAAGGTCTCTTTAATTTTCCTGTAGGCAGTATCTATCTTACCCCTAGTGAGATAAGCTTCTACATCCTTACATTTGTCCTCTAGCCATCCCTGTTTAGTCATTTTGCACTTCCTGTCGATCTCATTTTTGAGACGTTTGTATTCCTTTTTGCCTGCTTCATTTACTGCATTTTTATATTTTCTCCTTTTATCAATTAAACTCAATATTTCTTCTGTTACCCAAGGATTTCTAGCAGCCCTCGTCTTTGTACCTACTTTATCCTCTGCTGCCTTCACTACTACATCCCTCAAAGCTACCCATTCTTCTTCTACTGTATTTCTTTCCCCTATTCCTGTCAATTGTTCCCTTATGCTCTCCCTGAAACTCTGTACAACCTCTGGTTCTTTCAGTTTATCCAGGTCCCATCTCCTTAATTTCCCACATTTTTGAAGTTTCTTCAGTTTTAATCTACAGGTCATAACCAATAGATTGTGGTCAGAGTCCACATCTGCCCCTGGAAATGTCTTACAACTTAAAACCTGGTTCCTAAATCTCTGTCTTACCATTATATAATCTATCTGATACCTTTTAGTATCTCCAGGGTTCTTCCACGTATACAACCTTCTTTCATGATTCTTAAACCAAGTGTTAGCTATGATTAAGTTGTGCTCTGTGCAAAATTCTACTAGGCGGCTTCCTCTTTCATTTCTTAGCCCCAATCCATATTCACCTACTATGTTTCCTTCTCTCCCTTTTCCTACACTCGAATTCCAGTCACCCATTACTATTAAATTTTCGTCTCCCTTCACTATCTGAATAATTTCTTTTATTTCGTCGTACATTTCTTCAATTTCTTCATCATCTGCAGAGCTAGTTGGCATATAAACTTGTACTACTGTAGTAGGTGTGAGCTTCGTATCTATCTTGGCCACAATAATGCGTTCACTATGCTGTTTGTAGTAGCTTACCCGCATTCCTATTTTCCTATTCATTATTAAACCTACTCCTGCATTACCCCTATTTGATTTTGTGTTTATAACCCTGTAGTCACCTGACCAGAAGTCTTGTTCCTCCTGCCACCGAACTTCACTAATTCCCACTATATCTAACTTTAACCTATCCATTTCCCTTTTTAAATTTTCTAACCTACCTGCCCGATTAAGGGATCTGACATTCCACGTTCCGATCCGTAGAACGCCAGTTTTCTTTCTCCTGATAACGACATCCTCCTGAGTAGTCCCCGCCCAGAGATCCGAATGGGGGACTATTTTACCTCCGGAATATTTTACCCAAGAGGATGCCATCATCATTTAATCATACAGTAAAGCTGCATGTCCTCGGGAAAAATTACGGCTGTAGTTTCCCCTTGCTTTCAGCCGTTCGCAGTACCAGCACAGCAAGGCCGTTTTGGTTAATGTTACAAGGCCAGATCAGTCAATCATCCAGACTGTTGCCCCTGCAACTACTGAAAAGGCTGCTGCCCCTCTTCAGGAACCACACGTTTGTCTGGCCTCTCAACAGATACCCCTCCGTTATGGTTGCACCTACGGTACGGCCATCTGTATCGCTGAGGCACGCAAGCCTCCCCACCAACGGCAAGGTCCATGGTTCATGGACAACCATGGAAAACCATTCTGGAGTGTAATTAGCAGTCCTCGAAAGGGAGGTAAGAAGGAAATGACAAGTATTTTGGACAGGTCAGGAAAACTGCTGGTGAATCCTGTGGATGCCTTGGGCAGATGCAGGGCATATTTTAAAGAGTTGCTCGATGTAGGTGAAAATACGATCAGTAATGTTTCAGATTTCGATGTACAATGGGATAGGAACGATGATGGAAATAGGATCACATTTGAGGAAGCGGAGACAATGGTCAATAGATTGCAGTGCAATAAAGCACCTGGGGTGGATGAAACTAAGTCGGAACTCATCAAATACAGTGGAATGTCAGGTCTTAAATGGCTACACAGGATAATTGAAACGGCCTGGGGCCGGCCGCGATGGCTGTGCGGTTCTGGCGCTGCAGTCCGGAACCGTGGGACTGCTACGGTCGCAGGTTCGAATCCTGCCTCGGGCATGGGTGTGTGTGATTTCCTTAGGTTAGTTAGGTTTAAGTAGTTGTAAGTTCTAGGGGCTTATGACCTAAGATGTTGAGTCCCATAGTGCTCAGAGCCATTTGAACCATTTTTTTTAATGGCCTGGGAGTCTGGACAGGTTCCATCAGACTGGACAAAAGCAGTAATCACACCAATCTTTAAACATGGAAACAGAAAAGATTGTAACAACTACAGAGGTATCTCTTTAATCAGCGTTATGGGTAAAATCTTCTCAGGTATTGTTGAAAGGAAAGTGCGAGTATTAGTTGAGGACAAATTGGATGAAAATCAGTGTGGGTTTAGGCCTCTTAGAGGTTGTCAGGACCAGATCTTTACCTTACGGCAAATAATGGAGAAGTGTTATGAGTGGAACAGGGAATCGTATCTATGCTTTATAGATCTAGAAAAGGCATATGACCGGGTTCCTAGGAGGAAGTTGTTGTCTGTTCTACGAGATTATGGAATAGGAGGCAAAATTTTGCAAGCAATTAAAGGTCTTTACATGGTTAGTCAGGCAGCAGTTAGAGTTGACAGTAAATTGAGTTCATGGTTCAGAGTAGTTTCAGGTGTAAGACAAGGCTGCAACCTGTCGCCACTGTTGATCATATTATTTATGGATCATATGTTGAAAATAATAGACTGGATCGGTGAGATTAAGATATGTGAACACAAAATAAGCAGTCTCGCATATGCGGATGACTTAGTTGTGATGGCAGATTCTATTGAAAGTTTGCAAAGTAATATTTCAGAGCTAGGTCAGAAATGTAAGGACTATGGTATGAAGATTAGCATCTCCAAAACGAAAGTAATGTTAGTGGGAAAGAAATATAAACGGATTGAGTGCCAAATAGGAGGAACAAAGTTAGAACAGGTGGACGGTTTCGAGTACTTAGGATGCATATTCTCACAGGATGGCAACATAGTGAAAGAACTGGTAGCGAGGTGTAGCAAAGCTAATGCAATGAGCGCTCAGCTACGATCTACTCTCTTCTGGAAGAAGGAAGTCAGTGCCAAGACTAAGTTATCTGTGCACCGTTCAATCTTTCGACCAACTATGTTGTATGGGAGCGAAAGTTGGGTGGATTCAGGTTAAATTATGAACAAGGTTGAGGTTACCGATATGAAAGTAGCTAGGATGATTGCAGGTACTAGTAGATGGGAACAATGGCAGGAAGGTGTCCACAATGAGGAAATCAAAGAAAAACTGGGAATGAACTCTATAGATTTAGCAGTCAGGGCGAACAGGCTTAGATGGTGGGGTCATGTTATACTCATGGGAGAAGCAATGTTACCCAAGAGGTTCATGGGTTCAGCAGTAGAGGGTAGGAGGAGTCGGGGCAGACAAAGGAGAAGGTACCTAGATTCGGTTAAGAATGATTTTGAAGTAATAGGTTTAACATCAGAAGAGGCACCAATGTTAGCACTGAATAGGGGATCGTGGAGGGGGCTATGCTCCAGACTGAACGCTGAAAGGCATAATCTGTCTTAAATGATGATGATGAGTGCATAACTTTGGGGGCTCCGCGAGGCTATTCACGGGCAGTACTGTTGTGTATACGAACGTTGCAGCTCCAGAAGACTGTTGTGAAATGCTGGAAAACCTGCAGGGTATCGGCGGCTCGTGGAAGGATTGGCAGTTTATTCAGTCAGTCATCTAATTTGAAAAAAAAAAAATTAAAAATTAGATGACTGATTGAATAGTAGTGTTATAAGTTGACCTCAACGTAAATAAGTGTATCTCACTGAGTACAAATACACGAAGATATTCATTACAGGTCGATTACACTGTTGATCACAAATCACTGAATGAAATGTAAGTAGGCTGTTTAGGTTCTTTTATATATATATATATAAATATATATATATATATATATATATATATATATATATATATATATATATATAATGATTATTAAGGTAAATACATTGTTTGTTCTCTATTAAAATCTTTCATTTGCTAACTGTGCCTATCAGTAGTTAGTGCCTTTCGTAGTTTGAATCTTTTATTTAGCTGGCAGTAGTGGTGCTCGCTGTATTGCAGTAGTTCGAGTAACGAAGATTTTTTGTGAGGTAAGTGATTTGTGAAAGGTATAGGTTAATGTTAGTCAGGGCCATTCTTTTGTAGGGATTATTGAAAGTCAGATTGCGTTGCGCTAAAAATATTGTGTGTCAGTTTAAGCACAGTTATGTATAATTCTTCTAAGGGGACGTTTCATATGTCGACCCTTAGCCAAGGATACCTCACTGGAATCTTCTGATTTTTTCTTGTAGTTTGTGTAGTTAGTGTAGCCTTTGTGTATTGCTAGCGCGTAATCATAGAGAGAATTTCCTTTGTAGTTGCAGTCTTTCATTATTGTACAGTAAAACAGTTGTGGCATGCATGTAGATTTGCACCAAGTATTTCGCAGCTTCGCTTGCAATTAACTAGATATTATTTTCAGTGCTATGTTAATGTGTTCTCTTATTTTTTTGCCCTTCAAAATGTGCTTTTATGTGTTATCGTGTGAAATATTGTGACAATAATGGCGTGTGAAAAACGTAACACTAGGCTCCAAAGTAAACTGAGAAATAATAGTGACGACGAGAGTCGCTTATCAGCACCACTGTGTAGTGAATTAACAGACATTCGAAGTGGTAATTTGGTAATTGTGCATAGGGAAATGGAGCGGGCGGCAAATAATGGTGTAGACAATGAAACAAGTAGTGAACAGGGAACAATTATCGATCGATCAGTCGGCAACAGCTCGCCTCAGGAATCCGAAATGGCAGAACACAATATTGCAAATAATGTAGACTTAGGTTATGCGTCCTCACAGTTTTCTCAAATGAGTCAAGACACATTTTCTGCCTGTCAAAATGTAAATGTTGCCGGTGAAAATGCACTGCCAAAAAGCACAGAAAAACAGATTCCAGACAATAATACATTATTATTGCAATTAATGCAACAAATGGAACAAAATCAGAAACAAATGGGACAAAATCTTCAAAAGTTAGACACAATGGAACAAAATCTTCAAAAGTTAGACACAATGGAACAAAATCAGAGACAAACACAGCAAATGCTTCAAAAGTTAGACACAATGGAACAAAATCAGAGACAAACACAGCAAAAGCTTCAAAAGTTAGACACAATGGAACAAAATCTGAGACAAACACAGCAAAAGTTAGACGCAATGGAGCAAAAGCTTCAAAAGTTAGACTCAGTGGAACATACGCTTGAACAAACACGTGAAGATTTAACTACTGAATTACATAAAATCGAATCGAAATGTCAAAAAGTCTGTAATGACGTAAAAACAGAAATTTGTTAGCATTTCCAACCTATTTTTTCGCGGCATGAAAATGCATTACAGAATCACGAAGCAGCCATAAAAGAACTGCAAACTATTGTTCATGAAAATCATGAGACCTTGCAAGCTAAAATTGACTCAGTTGCATCTACCGATTCGGTTACACAACTTGCAAAAACTCAAGAAAACTTAAAGGACACAGTAGATACTCTGAAAATTGGTTCAGAAAGACACTTGGAGGACATTAGTTCATAATCAGAGAAAGTAGTTGAACTTTCGGATCAGCTAAATAATTTATCTACGAAGGTAGATGATAATCTGAATGACACAAAACCGGTAGTCTTTAATGACACAGAAGAGTTCGAACAAATTAGGAAATTCAAACAAAATCAAAATCAAATTAATACGCAACACCAAAGAGAAATCCGGGAAGTACAAGATCAGCTGACACAGGTAATACAAGAATTACGTATTTCAGAGGACACTCGCACACCAATATGGGAAGAGGGACATAAAAATACGGAACTGCCACAAAATAATAACACAGGGCACTTTGGAGATTATGAAAGAAATTGGCAAAGTACACCGAATTTTGAGATGGAACCGCCGAAACGACGTAACAATGACCGACATGCGACCCGCCGACACGATAATTTTGACTATAAGCTGTTCATTTTTACACGTAAATTCAAAACATTTAAGAATTCTGGCAACGACATTCATCCACAAGCGTGGCTTCATCAATTCTCTCATTGTTTCCCCCCCAACTGGTCATTAGAGCACAGATTAGAATTTATGTGTGGCTATTTAGAAAATGAACCAGCTGTAAGAATGCGATCGGTCATTCACGATTGCCACAGTGAAGGAGAATTTTACCATGCCTTCCTCTTAGCATATTGGTCTCAAGCCACACAAGACCGAGTAAAACATGGCATCATAATGATGAAAAATTTCGAACAATCTGAATTTTCAAGTCTTGTGAAATATTTTGAAGACATGTTACATAAGAATCAGTATCTTTCAAACCCATACAGCCTGTCAGAACTCATCCACATTTGCTTAATCAAATTGTCTGAACATTTACAGCATATTATTTTGGCAGGCCGTTGCAAAGACGACATTGAAGCTTTTCAGGGACTCTTACAAGAATTAGAAATTGACACTGACAATCGCGGAACGCGAAAACAGGAACACAACAATTACAGGTCACTTCCGTCGCAATTCCGCGATGAAAGAAATAATAACTGGACACGACAAGGCTTTTCTCACAATACAAATCGTGACGAAAATAGACACCACCCGTATGACAACTGTTGGCAGAGTAGTAATAATTACAAGGAAAGATCACCTCTCCACGGTAATGACTATCACAGAGACAATCAGAGAAACAGACAATTTGGAAACCAAAACAATTATTATCAAGGCAGAAAGAATAACGTCAGACGCAATGGTCCAGCGCGCAGTCACGATTCAGGGAGGAATTCTCCACCATGTAACCGAGAAGAAATTAATTACAGAAATTACCGACATGACGACAGACGATATGATCGTAACGACAGACCTGAATTGCATCAGAACTGGCGGGATTCAAACACAGCAGGGCCCTCTAGGCAAGGTGAATTTGTAGAAGTAAGGTCTCCTAATTCCAATAACGACGCACGCCAACAAAGAGGCAGACAATGACTCGCACCGCAGGCAGCCACGTGCGCCGGCTGGCTTAGCGAAAAATAACAGACGCTAACCGTGAGAAAAATTCCAGTATTCCTCACCGACGTATGCCACATGATAATTGGTTTTCAGTTAACTCTGAGCGCTAGGAACAGTAAAGGATTGTACTACATTTCACATGTAAAACCGTTTATTGAAAGATAATCTTCTTTTTAACTTTGTCTTTGCCATAAATTTATTCACTTCACGCTACTAGTACAATTTGTCAGACTTAGAATCTGTTAACATGCAACAATGTTTGAAGTTAAATATCCAGTCAAGAACCAAGAGAACTTATTTAAACAGAAATTACGAATGCATTGTTATTGTGAACAGACAACACAGTGTTATTGTGTTTGTACATTCTTGCTTGTTAGTTGCACGATTACGTAACGCCTATAAGGCTCACATACTTAGAACATTTACCAGTACTGCTAATGAGATTTTAATGCAACATTTTGGGTTTACTTGAAAATATATTCTGGATTTAAAGTGCTTTCTGTGAGGTACCAGATGACTCAGTAGTTAGTTTATGTGACACCTACACGATTTTATCACGACGCTACTAATGAGTGACAATTTACAATGTTGCTTTTGCACTGTATCTGTTTTATATCTGCACAGTTTTTCTGAATTATTCTGGAAAGTAAAACATGTTTTACTAGTAACTTTTGTGGTATAGCTACAATGTGACAGCCTTTTCTGTAGCACAACAATACGTACAGTACAGTACTTACTTCATCACGGCAATAAGCGTAATAAGTAAGATATCTATACGCAAAGCATTTCACTTTTATCATGGGATAAGTACATTGACTTCTGCAGAACTTGGCTTTCGGAGGACAATAACTACGACACTTCCACAGAGATTATCTTACAACAAGACTGACAGTTTAGCGCTACAGTACACGTATTTGAGTGATTAAGTTTGTACTTAAACCATTTATTTTTCAACATATTTGAATTACAAAGAAAGTTTTTCGTGATACGTTTCATTCAATTGCTGTAATCTGTAACACCTGAGGGTATAATTACATTAATCCTCAGGTGGGGTACACGCTTACTTTGTGTACCATGTGTTTGGCAAGCACAAGGAGCCCTAGCTAATATGGTATTTGCTTATACAACTTTACACATCGGTACCATATTTCTCTAACACAGAATTACACAGCTATCTGATTATTTGACAGAGAAACAAACATCTTTTTACTACATCAGTGACACATGTTTAAGCAATTACACAGGTGGATAACTTCACACTTATGAAATTCTATTTTGTCTGTAATTTGTGAAATATTCATATTTTTTTGAAACCATTGTGGTACTATGACAGGTTTGAATGATGTATTTGGTATGGGATCATGATTTTTAGAGTACGTTTGAGGCAGATGACACTTTTGACATGAGCAGAGAATTTTTTTTAGGTTTTGAAATTATTGGAGGAAGCCCTGACGATTTTGAGAATTGACCGAGATGTTATGATATTATTACGACGACAATTTGTATTATGTTGTTGAGGTATGTTTGTGATCGGTAAGATGGTGCTGCCATATATGAGAAATTTCATTGTGCTACATATTTCTTATGATGAAATATTGAAGAAGTGTCAACGAATATGTATATGCATAATAAGGTAAGGAATAATGAGTAGTGGTTAGGGACTCTGATTTGTGAAAAAGGTTGTTGGGAACCAAGAATCGTACTTTAAGAGTTATGAAATGTGTGTAAATGCGTGAATGTATCACAGTGCCGACGAAAATTTTTGGTCACTGTTATATATACAGGATTTTGTTTCTACACATTTGTAATGCAAATTCTCGAACTGTGAATTTTTTAAAAGGGACTGTCACTGTAGTGCAAACTGGTGTCCTAAATATTTCGGTGAGAAAGTTAAGTGACCACCTGCACGTAATGCGTCGTGGGCACCCAGCTGCGCGACAATCGCATCGAAAAACGCCATTAGTGTGTGCCTCTCACAGGCATAGGTGTAGAAAAAAAAGGCCATTATCCTCGCTATTGGCTTTCCTTTGTAGAAAGCATCGTAAATACGACACACTCAAACTTGAAAACATGTAATTATACTGTGGAGCTCTTAATTTATGATATTTACTAAGATGCCTAATGAAACGATCAGAAACATTTCACGTCTATTTTCTTGCTTGTTGAAAGCTTGTTTACTGCACTATGATACGCCATATGGCTAGTGAATGACGTTTCACGCGTTGCTTTGTCTATTTTGTTTAATATCTAGTTTCTAGATGCACTGCAACATTGGTTAAAATAAAATTTTATAGATGTACTAATATAAATATTTTCTGTGTACAGGCCCAGTAAAGAATCATTTTATGATGTACTTGCTTAGAAAAGAGAGCACAAATAGACATTTACCTTCACAGGAATTGCAAAAATAATTTTTTTTACGATTTGGTAACTTATCTGCTAGCGTGCGTTCTCGTGATGCATCATTCTAGTGTTAAGATGTGACATAGGTATTAAACATTTTTACTGTAATATTTTTTTCTGCTTCAGCTTTGTCATGTTTAGACATATATTATTACATTTATTGCTGCTTGCTTTGCTTACGTGCACTTTTTTGTCATTGCTGTTTGTATTAATTGTTTTGTGCTGCTGCATTCCCTCCGTCCCTTAGTTAAGCATCTGAGCTCAGTAGATTTAAGTTAGCTTAAGAGGGGGTAGACTATATAAGAAACTAACTATGATGAATTGGAAGAAAAGCATTGAGATGCTATAAGAAAATGGTTTGCCCAAAAAGGTAGCGTACAGTGGAGAAAAACTCTTTTTGAAAGAGGATGTGAACAGAATACAGAAAGCATGCTTGGATAGGATTTTTTTTTTTTTGGCTGGAGCAAATGTTGAAATAAGAGGGACGATCTATGGAATGAAGTTTTGGGTTGGACTGCACAACCAAATGTTACACTGAAAACAAACCCTGTCCTTTCCTTTTGTGTTATCCCACTATGTGTTCGTTTACCCCTGTGTATTTGTTTTCTTCCTGTCTATGTGTACTGTTTCATAGAATTTTTTCTCTTCTAATACTAAGTTACATTCACTATGATGAGGAATACTGTTATCTTCAAATATAATTTGCATTAATAGCATGTTATTTACATCTTAAAGATGTTTACACATTATTTATTCTGTTTTGTTCTAATGCTCATGTGTGAAGTTGATGTTTCAAAAGCTATTCTAATCTTTTATGTATGTACTTATGTCATAATTCCTGTAACACTGATGTATATATTATTTCGATTCTTTTGTAAAGCCTGTATTACTGCAAATGTTATCTGTACTGTTATGTTCTTCAATGATATATTTTGTACCTTTGTTATTGTATTCTCATGTTATAAAATTGTAATTGACACCAGTTCATCAAATTAAGTAACTTGTAAATTACATTTCACTGCACAAGTTTCTGTTGGTCATAGTATATGGACAATATGTGAGAAGTAGGGACTGATAGTGTTTGCATGTGTGTTAATAATTCAGCAAGGGTCTGGATAACAGCATTGCTGTTTCTAAGGACAAATTCTTTGTGAGTGGACAAGTGGTGGTTTATGGACTTGGTATATTCTCTGCAAGACTCTTCGATGGTGATTGTGCACCTGCACAGTTGCAACAGATGGCTGCTGGCTGTCTCTACAAGGACTACAGTGGGTCTACGCCTTTGATGACCCACCAATAACATAATCTCTACCAGGACTACAGTGGGTCTGCTCTGTGATGACCAACCTATCAATATTCTTCAAAACTTCGACTGACTCTGCTGTGGGTTTGCTCTGTTGTGGCCATTACCTGTCTGCATGTCAAGAGTCAGCACTGTCTTTCCGTTGGAAGGACAACACTACTTCTTCAAGACTGCATGGAAATCCACTACTTCCATGTGCATTTTCTTTTACTACTCAGACTTTGAGAAAAACACTGCAATTTTACTTTGATGAATGATCAGGACTGTCTTTATGGACTGTAAGAAAATTTTAGCTTTTGACCAACATTGTATCGATAAGTGTGTGCATTTCATTTCTTTGTTATTGTAATTATGAAAAAAATTTCAAATCTGTATTGGCCACTGCCCAAAACAATTTGTAAATTTTTTGTGGGGACCATGGGGGCTATGTAAGTAGGCTGTTTAGGTTTTTTTTATTGGTAACGCCGCCGCCATGTAGCACTCTGTATGAAAATCACTGGCTGTGCCGTGTGCAGTCTGTGGCTGGTTTGCATTGTTGTCTGCCATTGTAGTGTTGGGCAGTGGCTGCTGGATGCTAACAGTGCGTAGCGTTGCGTAGTTGGAGGTGAGCCGCCAGCAGTGGTGGACGTGGGGAGAGAGATGGCGGAGTTTTGAAATTTGTAACAATTGATGTCATGAACTGATATATATATATATATATAATGATTATTAAGGTAAATGCATTGTTTGTTCTCTATTAAAATCTTTCATTTGCTAACTGTGCCTATCAGTAGTTAGTACCTTCCATAGTTTGAATCTTTTATTTAGCTGGCAGTAGTGGTGCTCGCTGTATTGCTGTAGTTCGAGTAACGAAGAGTTTTTGTGAGGTAAGTGATTTGTGAAAGGTATAGGTTAATGTTAGTCAGGGCCATTCTTTTGTAGGGATTATTGAAAGTCAGATTGCGTTGCGCTAAAAATATTGTGTGTCAGTTTAAGCACAGTCGTGTATAATTTTTCTAAGGAGACGTTTCAGAAGTACTACCGTTAAATATCTGACAACGAACCACAACAGGGAAAATACTTAGCAGTAAGAATCCCATGTCTGGCCGATTCCCGGTACGCCCAGAGATATTTCGTTGGTGCGGGGATTGGAATGGGTTGCACTGGGCCTCGTGTGGCCAACTAAGGAGCTGCTTGACAGAGTCGTCACGGTTCCCCAATGGCCACATTGACAGAGGATGACACAGCGGTCGGTCGGACCCGATTTGCCCGTCTCAGGTAACAACGCGAACTTTTACCTTTTCCTTAACGACCCAGGGATAATTACAGCGGAATGATGATGTAACACAAATTGTAGGAAAAACAGGTTCCGGGGTGAGGATCATTGAGAGAATCTAAAGGAAATTTAATTCGCCCAGTGGCTTACAAAATACTCGATCAACCTATCGTTGAGTCGACGGAAAAATCACAGGAACTAGACCTTGTTCGGAACATTATCGACATTCATTCTGCCCACGCTGACTGGAACAGGGAAGCGGGGAAATTATTGTGGTAGAAAAGCACCTTCCACCACACAATGTAATGTGGCTCGCAAAGTGTAGACGAAGATAAAGATGAAAGAGAGTGAATATCCCTATCCCTATTGCAACTCTAAGCGCAATGAGCTACTCCATGAGTTGTGACTATTAAAATGGCTCTGAGCACTGTGGGACTTAACATCTGAGGTCGTTAGTCCCCTGGAACTTAGAACTACTTAAACCTAACTAACCTAACGACATCACACACATCCATGCCCGAGGCAGGATCCGAACCTGCGATCGTAGCGGTCTCGCGGTTCCAGACTGCAGCGCTTAGAACCGCACGGCCATTTCGGCCAGCAGTTGTGGCTATTGCTTTTGTTCTCAATGACTTGGAAGCTACATGGAACCAGATGTTATGCCGATATTGCACTATCAAATTTCTTTGTCAAAGATTTGATCAAAGATGTGATCAACTATTCGTCAAATATATTTGTTAAAGATCTTTGACATAGTGCTAGAAGGGGTATTACACTGTCATCATATTTTTCGTGAAAGTTCAAGATGGCTGACAACAACAACTTCTTATTATCTGCAGCAGTTGCATGTACCACATTTGCACTGTGCACACATGGGAAAGAGAAACGGAGGGAAAAAGGAAACATACCTGGGTGAAGCCGTGGGTCTTACGACGAAACGACAAAAGCACTCAACAAAACCTGTTACGTGAGCTTATGGTAGAGGATGTCAAGTCGTACATCAATTACTTCAGAATGGATGAGCATTCATTTCTGTGTGTGCTCAGTGAAGTGTATCCCTATATCACAAAGCATAATATTCACTCAAGAACTGCTACATCTGCAGAAGATAGGCTCACTGTAACACTCCGATTCCTTGCTACAGGAGAGGGTTAGGTTAGGTCAGGTCTCCAATCTTCTTAATCTATTTTTGTATTCATCATGCCTCACGTTGTAAAGCGCCTTATCAGGTTCATACATCTCTATTAATTTTGTAGTTGTTGGCACACACCTATTGTATTTACCGGCAATGTTTATAAAAACACCACAGGCGACAGAAAGCTCGAGCGATGCTAGCGCTCCATATGGCAACACGTCACATTGCAGTGAACAGAAGACAAGCGACTTCTTTGATCAAATATACGTCGAGGCCCTAGATTTGATCAAATATTGGACGACATTTGACAAAGTTTCCTATTACACCATCAAATATCTTTGACAAAGATACGGGACAAAGATATTTGACAAAGAAATTTGATAGTGTAATACCGGCTTTACTCCCTAGAGAGCCCCAGAGTACTTCAGTCAAATGGTGGGCCGGGTGCGACAGTAACCTCCCCTCCACTCCGACAGCTAACTCGGTGGCACCCTGGAGCTCCCTACCTGCCGGAGCAGCCAGTGTAGGCAGGCTGGTCAAAAGCAGGGATGCCAACTGCAGCCACACCACCTGCTGCCGCGCATTGCTCAGCCAGCCGTTGTGAACGAGACGGAGACGGGAGGGGGAGAGGTGGGGGTGGCACGCGCAGCCGCGGCAGGAAGCAGGCAGCCAACAGTGCAACTGGCGGCTTCCCTGTGAGTTCCTCTGCGGCTGTAAACGGCGATCTGAGGCCCAGAGAGCCATCCGCCGGTGCGCTTGCTCTCCCCACAGCCAGCCCACAGACTTAGCCCCTGCAGGCTCTATGACTGCACCAACCGGCCAGGGAAATAGTGCGTCACGATAAATACGAGGCGGGTCGCTATTTATTTTCTTTGTTACTACTTCAATTCTCCACGAAGCGGCGAGCTAGCAGAGGATGAAACTGTTCAACAAAACATTTCACATATTTGTTGTTGTTGTTGTGGTCTTCAGTCCTGAGACTGGTTTGATGCAGCTCTCCATGCTACTCTGTCCTGTGCAAGCTGCTTCATCTCCCAGTATTTACTGCAGCCTACATCCTTCTGAATATGATTAGTGTATTCATCTCTAGGCCCCCCTCTACGATTTTTACCCTCCACGCTGCCCTCCAATACTAAATATCCCTTGATGCCTCAGAACATGTCCTACCAACCGACCCCTTCTTCTAGTCAAGCTGTGCCATAAACTCTTCTTCGCCCCAATTCTATTCAGTATCTCCTCATTGGTTATGTGATATACCCACCTAATCTTCAGCATTCTTCTGTACCATCACATTTCGAAAGCTTCTATTCTCTTCTGGTCCAAACTATTTACCATCCATGTTTCACTTCCATACATGGCTACACTCCATACAAATACTTTCAGAAACGACTTCCTGACACTTAAATTTATACTCGACGTTAAGAAATCTCTCTTCTTCAGAAACGCATTCCTTGCCATTGCCAGTCTACATTTTATGTCCTCTCTACTTCGACCATCATCAGTTACTTTGCTCCTGAAATAGCAAAACTCCTTTACTACTTTAAGTGTATCATTTCCTAATGTAATTCCCTCTTCATTACTCGATTTAATTCGAGTACATTCCATTATCCTCGTTTTGCTTTTGTTGATGTTCAACTTATACCCTCCTTTCATGACACTGTTCATTCTGTTCAACTGCTCTTCCAAGTCCTTTGGTGTCTCTGACAGAATTACAATGTCATCGGTGAACCTCAAAGTTTTTATTTCTTCTCCACGGATTTTAATACCTACTCCGAATTTTTCTTTTGTTTCCTTTACTGCTTGCTCAATATACAGATTCAATAATATTGGGGAGAGGCTACAACCCTGTCTCACTCCCTTCCCAACCTCTGCTTCCCTTTCGTGCCCCTCGACTCTTATAACTGCCATCTGGTTGAGAACAACTGGCTGATTCATTCAAGAGAAGGAGCTTCACAAACTGAGCAAATCAATAATGCGATTGTCGACCTATGGTGAGCAGTTATTTGGCCTTCGCTGTTCATTGGGTCTCAATTAGAATCGGGACTCATCATTGAAGACAATTTTACCCAAGCAGAGGTTGAAAATACCGCTTCAATTGTAAATTACTTTATTTTCACGTGACCGGTATCAGACTGTTATAAGCCCATCCTCAGGTGTCGTAAGTGTGCTGCGTTCCCCGGGTGCCACGTGTACCAGGCTCTGCTGTAATGCTCAGTTACAGATGTTCTGACAACAGTATTGTTTGTAATTTTAGTCACGTCAGTGAGATTGCACGCCAAAGACGTCTTCTGGAGACACCTCAGATATCCGAGGGTCAACAGACTGGATGTTGCCTGCCACATGACCCGACAACAGGGCAGCCTTACAGAACAGCGGTACATCGACGATATTCTGCACCCCGTTTTGTTTAACTTCATGGGAAAGCAACCCAGGCTTACATTTTGGCAATGCCTACTGCTTGTTTTCATGCTTGCCAAACTGTACCTTCCCCTACATGGTCCCCAGATGTTTGGAGCATTATGGGGAGGCCGCTCAACCAGCTCGGGATTTTGACGATCTAAAGCGCAAATTGGACAGAATTTGACACGATATCCCTCAGGAGGACATCCAGCAACTATATTAATCAACGCCAAGCCGAGTAACTGCTTGCATAAGGGCCAGAGGTGGACCAATATTTTATTGACGAGATGAGTTTGTCAAGCTCTTTCTCTTGAATACATCACTGAGTTTCTCTTGATTTGTCTGTACACGTGCACAATGTCTACAAATTTCCATCCCTTTTGAACAATTTCTTCGTAGTCCATCTTTTATTTTGTATTGGAGTGTAATTAATGTATTTTAAAAGTGTAATTTGATTGACAGTTTCCTTGACTTTTAAAACTTTTTGATCGATTTAATGTTGAAGTTGAAATATAATGACTAACGATAATTTTAATGGTTCTACGACGTTGGCGGTGTATGAAAAGTCACAGGAGGGGGGTGGGGAGAAGGGAGAGAAAATAAGAGTGAGGTGTGAGGTGAAGCGTTGTGATCAGAGCTGGAAAGAAATATGTATCTTGGGAGGGATATCAGAGTCAGGTAGTGGGAGTTTGTTTGACATTCTGGGGTACTGCATGCATACGAGATGAGGGCACATCGAAGGTGGATATGGATGTTGTGGCGTTGTTGAGTACTTTGATCAGTGATTAGTGGATAGGGTGCCAGGTAGGCAGTTTAGAAAGGTGAGGTAGCTTGCATTTATTTCCAGGATATCACGGGATTTGCATAATTTTTGGGAGACTAACATTGAGGCAATGTTTGTATACGTTAGACTTTGGATGATGAAGGATTTACAGTGCAGTTTTAGACATTTTAGTCGGTTGAGGGCTTGGTGCTGGATGGTATGGAGATGTGCATTGCCTGTTAGTTTTTAGTCTGGGGATAGTCCTAAGTATTTTACTGTGTTACTCTTTGGGGGAGGGGGGGGGGGGTTGTTAGTCGTAGATGGTGAGGTGGAAATCTGGACGGCAGAAACTCCAAGGGGTATGGCCAAAGACTGTGGTTTGTATTTTACATGAATTTAGTTGAAGCTCGACCAGAAGATTTAAGTGGCGTTGAAGGGAAGCTTGTAAGAGTTTGAGGGTATAATGGTTAGATAGATAGGCAGTGGCATTAGTATATTGCAGAAGGTAGGTGGGACATGGTGGTTTGGGAATATCTGCAGTGTACATAATATACAGGAGGGCGATTAGGACAGAGCCTTGACGCGCACCTGAAGTTGTGTGAAAGATGAAGGAGCTACCGTGGCTGATTGAAACATACATAGGACGGTGGTGAGGGTAGGGCGCTGTAAGCCACATATACGTTACAGTTAGTGCATACGTTCGTAGCGTGAAGAGCAGTCCGGAATGCTACACCCGGTCAAAGGTTGTCTGGATATCAAGGAACGCATTTTTCTTTGTTTACTTGATGGGATATAAGATGGGTACTATGCGTGTTCCTGAAGTAAGTGCTATTTATAAATATGGTTCGCTGCAGCGCTCAGTGTGAAATATGAGCAAGGATCCGCTTTCTTTGCGAGCGGAAATATTTTATGGTCTCTGCTAAGAGTCGGCCACACATATAAAACGCAAAAAAAGTTACTTAATGCATCGAAATAGCAAACATGCCAGAAAAATACAGAAGTAGTGGCCAAGAAGGGTACGTCACAGAATGAAGTTTTCATTCTGCACCGGAGTGTGCGCTGATATGAAACTTCCTGTCAGATTAAAACTGTGAGCCAGACCGAGATTCGAACTCGGGGCCTCCCGAGTTCGAGTCTCGGTAAGGCACACAGTTTTAATCTGCCAGGAAGTTTCAATTGTAGGTCACGTTTGTTGACATTATCAACCGGGAGACACTGTTGCAAATATTTTTATTTATGTTAGGGATTGAAAACCCATGAAGTCAAGTTACACATTATACCTTCTTTATTTGGATGAATTACTAGTATCGGCTAACAATCCAGCCATCTTTAGAAATAAAAACATTCTTGATTAATGTTGGTGCCATTACGGTTTCACAGATCCTTAAAATCTGACTTAAAATGGCGGCATCCACACATGACATAGTTAGAAAAAGCTTTTCTATGTTGATCACTAGTATAGTTAGACGATGGTCATGAAACAAAAGTGTGACTGATACAGTATTTACATCATGATCATCTCTGTTACAAGACGATGTAAATTCTGACTGTGACAGGTACTAAGTTTTAATGGCATAAAGTTCAATTATGTTGGCCACGAACGATGTAAAGCTGTTTTTAATTATGTCATGTGTGGATGTTGTCATTTTAAGAAAGATTTTCGATGTATGTATGAAACCATAATAGCACAAACACTAATCAAGATTGTTTTTTGATCTGAAGTTGGCTAGAGTGTTAGCTGAAACTAAAGGAGATTCACGGTTTTCCAGTTTCTAGCATCAAATAAAATAAAGGGTGTGTTAGTTGTCCCACCCCTCATCTTTCTTTCGTTTCTAAGTGAAAATTCAAAGCCTTTGGCCTAGTCAGGATTGGTGCGTGACTCTTAAGCTGTGTCATTTCTGGCACAGGTGTCAATCAGGTAGCATCGAAGGAAGCGACGGCTACCAAACGAACACCTGTCGTTAGTAGGTTTATGTAGCAAGTATGCGCTTAATTCACGACACTGGTGACATGGATCTGTTGCTACCCAGTATCCCGCGTTTGCTTGTGTGTGCACTGTGAGGAAGTGTACGTTTACGAAGAGCGCAGTGATTATCATATGGTAGTATTGTTATTTTGATTGTGAATTAAAGTGACTGATTTTCGAAGCACACAGAGCCAAACAGTCGGTGTTGTATGTAAGGTAAACGAATTTATTACCGATGTTAGAGACAATGCCGTAAGAGACGAAATATTATCGACATCTCAGTCTGTAACAGACATGGCATGTGGTGTTTCACTACGAAACGTACAGAGAATATTCGCAGAAGCACAGACATCGAAACATGTGGTCAAGGTATCAAGTTTCAATCTCCGAGGGAAGGTATTATCTGAAGAAGTTTTGTCAGAGATTCAGGTGATTTCCATAAAGACGTTGTTCATCGTACTCTACTGGAATTTTATGATCGTAGCTAGTACCCTACAAGGCAAATGTAGTAGATGTTTGGGACGACGCGATTGATCTCACAGAGGATTGCTATTCTAAGGAAAAAATTGTGAAATCTTTGGGATGACCTAAGGCGATTTGTACCATTCCCACCAAAAGAAAGTATCTCGAACTGCTACTCTGACACACAGAATTGACCAACACGTGTCTAAGAATGAGCCATGTCTCTCTACACGTGGATAATAGAAAATAGGCATAATTTGATTTTTGTACACAGTAGCAATAAAGTATGAGTTAAGTAAAGATTTATGTTTATTTATCACGAAATATTGAGAAAACCCACATCTCTTAAACAAATTTTAAAGTCAAGAAAATGTATTTAAGGTTGTCTAAAGAACCAAAATCAGAAGAAAATCTTTCAACATAATTTTAAGATCTGGAATGTTCTTTTTATTTCCTGAAAAGTTTAGCCTTTTGAGTTGTGGGGTTTCTCAATATTCCCGTTTGTTGTGTCGTATAAGCACTACCACGACCGTTGCATTTCACATTAATTTAATGCGATGTATTTTCAAGAAAACCAATAATTAAGTACATATATGCGTTACAGGCATACGAGAAGAATGTGTAACATACAAAACACTGAGTATAGACAGAGAACTTACAGTACTTCATGAACAATGTTCACATTGTATAAAACAGAAAAACAATGTGAACGCACGAGTTCCTGTAGCGTTCATCTGTTGTGTAAATCCCTCGTCTGTATTCCACATAGCCACGCGACGTTCTACGGTCGGTTGTTGGCACCTTAATGACAGCCGCCAGAAGCGAGCGCTAACGTAATGACCGCAAACAGTTTGTGTGTTTTCAGAGACCGCGGCTGCTGTGTAGCCAGTTCTCCAGAGAACGAAACTGGATTTACTCGCCTGCGCGTTTATGTTACTGCCCAAGCAAACAACTCACGTGGGACGCCGGAAGTTACGTAAGGCTGACCGCCCCAGTCTCGCGGGGAACCCCTCCCCTAGTCGAAGAGTCAGGTCTGCCAACCCCACGGCATCCGCTACCTGCCCTGCCAGCAGCGTCGCTCCCCGCATAATCTGCATAACACGGTTTGCCTCCCTGCATAACGCCGCAGACTGCAACCGCTACAGGCCAAATGAGATTTTATGCAAAACAGCGAGCGGAGGCGGCAAGGGAAGCGAGGCCTACCTGAGGGCGGTTTCCGGAGCACTGTTGGCCCCAAGAATCGGCTACGGATCTCGCGGAATTAACTGCGGGCTTTCCCGCGATCTGACTTGCAGATTATAACCACTGACGTGCTGCATCATTCAATCAGCCAGTGCTTCCTGAGTCAGAAAAGGCAGTGCACCCATCCGTTTCGTGGAAATATGCGGCAACTACAGCTTTACGGCCATGAAGACTGGCATTAAAGCGTATCCGACACGCAAGCAGGTAAACGTTGATAATTCCTTCACTTACTTTCAATGTTCAGCGGTCTCTAAAAACACTATTCTTCCTACACAAAATGAGCATACTACCTTGGGAAACACAGTGACGTTATTGTAAATGAAATTCTTTTACTTGTTTCTCAGCCTAGCCTCTGGTCACATAAATGATGTAATAACTGAACTTCTGGCTACACCAGTTATTTTGACTTCACTGTTCCTTGCAGTGCATAGCTGACGTAGGGTACCCATCGAGTGCCCACATCATTTTCTCCCGTCTTTACTCTTCCAATCATGTCATGTAAAGAAAGACTTTAGGCAAGACTGAGTACGATTTCTATGTAGCATCAAGTAGTATGTTGCTACTCCGGTGACCTGGTGAAGATAACTAGAACAAGACAAATACCCAAACATGGGCGGATAAAATCCCCGCCTTTTCCAGGACTCGAAGGCTGGGCCGCACGATCTGGAAGCACCAACGCTAACCTCTTTCTTCTGTTTTTTTCCTCTGTTTTTTTCCTCCTTTTCTCTTTTTCGCTTTTCTAAAGGCAGACTCAGAATTTCCTTGGTGCGGCCGCGATTCGATCCCGCAGCTCTCTGTTTACAGCCATTCCCTTTATCACCTTTTTTATGGTTGTACGTCAGTTCCAGGCTGGGCTGGGGGCAAAGTAGTGGTCAGGGCTGGAATTCCGAAGCCTGGCCACGTTACCTTACCCTCCCCCCCCCCCCTCCCCCCCCCCCACACACCCACCTATCACTATGGTAATCCCGCACGTGGTACTGTATTGCTTATTTATTTTTTATGTATTTACTTGTTTTGAAAACTTACAACTTCCTGCTGAAAAAGGAAGGAAAAAAAACATGTTTTCCGCCATGTAAAAAACAAAAACCAAATTTCAATTCCGGTCACTGCCTGCAACAATTTTCTGTTTCTTCTAATAATTTCCGGGTATGCAGCCGGACCCCGTCGACATTCTGCGACGATATTTCGGCCCAGAGACGTCCGGCCATCATCAGGTGAGTACACAACTACTGTACACTTGTGTACTCACCTGATGATGGCCGGACGTCTATGGGCCGAAATATCGTCGCAGAATGTCGACGGGATCCGGCTGCATACCCGGAAATTATTAGAAAAACAAATACGTCGGGAAAATTTCAGAATTCACAATTTTCTGTTTATTTTTTTCTCATTTAAACAACACAAGCAAACACGTTTACAAAAGTGAAATAGCACTTCTATTTTAACAAGTCCGTCTTGATCACATAGATTTCTTTACACTTTATGACCGGTTTGGTCATATGGTTTATCGCCATCTTCAGATCGTTAAACATGTTTATCTTGACGATGATTTATATAAGAATATTTTAACGATCTGAGGATATCGATAAGCCGAAACCGGTCATAAAGTGTAAAGAAATCTATGTGATCAAGATGAACTTGTGAAAACAAAAGTTCTATAAATAAAATGATCTCGGACTCATATACAAAGTTTATGTCTTCTAGATGACGATCAGTTTGGCCTTAGGAAAGGTAAAGGCACGAGAGAGGCAATTCTGACTTTGCGGTTAATAATGGAAGCAAGACTAAAGAAAAATCAAGACACGTTCATAATATTTGTCGATCTAAAAAAAGCGTTCGACAATGAAAAATGGTGCAACATGTTCGAAATTCTGGAAAAAGTAGGGGGAAGCTAGGGAGAGACGCGTCATATACGATATGTACAAGAACTAGGAGGGAATAAAAAGAGTGGACGACCAAGAACGAAGTGCTCGTATAAAAAAGGGTGTAAGACAAGGATGTATTGTTTCGCCCCTACTGTTCAATCTGTACATTGAAGATACAATGATGGAAATTTAAAAAAAAATGTTCAGGAGTGGAATTAAAATTCAAGGTGAAAGGATATCAATGATGCGATTCGCTGATGTCATTGCTTTCCTGTCTGCACCTAGTAGCTGAGTGCTCAGCACGACGGAATGTCATGCCGAACGGCCCGGGTTCGATTCCCGGCTGGGTGTGAGATTTTCTCCACTCATCATCATCATTTCATCTGCATCGACACACAAGTCTCCGAAGTGGTGCCAACTCGAAAGACTTGCACCAGGCGAACGGTCTACCCGACGGAAGGCCCTAGCCACACGACATTTCCATTGCTATCCTGAATGAAATGAAGAAGAATTACATGATCCTCTGAACGGAATGAACATTCTAATGAGTGCAGAGTGTGGATGGAGAGTAAATCGAAGAAATACGAAGGTACTGAGAAGTAGTAGAAGTGAGAACAGCGAGAAACTTAACATCAGGGTTCATGGTCACGAAGTAGATGGGTTAAGGAATTCTCATGACTAGGCAGTAAAATAACCAATGAAGGACGAACGAAGGACGACATAAAATGCAGACTAGCAATGGCAAAAAGAGCATTCCTGGCCAAGAGAGGTCTACTAACATCAAATATCGACCTTAAATTGAGGAATAAATTTCTGAGAGTGTACATCTGGAGTACAGTATTGTATGGCAGTGAAACATGGACTGTGGGAAAACCGGAACAGAAGAGAATCGAAGCATTTGAGATGTAGTGCTACAGACGAATGATGAAAATTAAGTGGACTGATATGGTAAGGAATGAGGAGGTTCTGCGCAGAATCGGATAGGAAGGGAATATGTGGAAAACACTGATAAAAAGAAGGGACAGAATGATAGGACATCTGTTAAGGCATGAGGGAATGCCTTCCACGGAACTAGAGGGAGCTGTAGAGGGCAAAAGCCGAGCGGGATTAGCCAAGCGGTCAGGGGCGCTGCGATCATGGTTTGTGCGGCTGGTCCCGACGGAAGTTCGAGTCCTCCCTCGGGGATGGGTGTGTGTGTTTGTCCTTAGGATAAATTAGGTTAAGTAGTGTGTAAGCTTAGGTACTGATAACCTTAGCAGTTAAGTCCCATAAGATTTTACACACATTTAAACATTTTTTGAACAGAGGGCAGAAACTGTAGAGGAAGACAGAGATTGGAATACATCCAGCAAATAATTGAGGACGTAGGTTGCAAGTGCTACTCTGAGACGAAGAGGTTGGCACAGGAGAGGAATTCGTTGCGGGACGCATCAAACCAGTCACAATTCCGACGACAAAAGAAAAATTGTTTTTAAAGCCAGTATCAATTCGCTTCGTGACCATGACAGGTAAGTCTATGCTGCAGCGTGCCTATTGTGGGACAGCGACTGCACTGATCCGTGACAGTGAAGTACGAAATAGGCGCTCATCGGTGGATAACAGATTCGTACCACGGGGACGCCACCGCCATCGATGGAACAGTAAGACTAAGCGGAAACCACACCAAGGCGTTCGCGGTGATGCCTGTCCAGCCGGCACCGTACAGTCAGTCCGTCTTCCAAGCACCAAAAAAGAAATGTAACAGTGAGATGCTGCTGCTGTAGAGTATCAGCCCCCAAGTAACCGACGGCAGTGTAAAATTCACGGACCTGTTTTAACTGGAAATTCCTTAACCAACATCGACAGGCGGATCAAGATTGCCCAGCCGCAAGAAAGTAAAATAACCGAAACATGAATGTCGCGATTGCGTGAGAGATGTGCAGCGCGGTACGCCGAAAAAATTACACAGACGCTTTCCTTTGAATATCGGGAAGTCCCCAATCCCGAGAGAACCCGCATGCACAACCACCTCGTATCGTGATAGAAAAATATATACTTCCCATAGAAAACGACTACACTACTGTTTTAATTTCCTAGGTGTCATCGTGGGAAGGAGAAAGATCTGAGCGTTGTAATATGTTTTGAACAAAGTGAACTTTTTGAAGCAGGCAAAGGGAACGCCATTCGTTTTCCAAGATTGCTCCTTGTATCTTCTCCGAAACCGACTTCAATTTAAGTGCAGGCATTTAGAGTGGAGAACGGTCAATTATGACTCGCAGACATTTACGTCTATCGTCCACGGTCGCCCACAAATTTACAACATTATCTAAACCCCGTAATTTCATGATCGACGTTTGCCTTTGTTGATGCGGCCACCGGATACGACGCAAAAGACATCCAATGTAGGCTCGAGCAATGGAATCTCAGCGTGAGATCGGAGTGAAACAATCACATCATCTGCGTATGCGAGTATCGAGATTGTCTCGCCCAAGAGTGTCCATCCTACACAATCATTTTAGAAACAGCGTAACTCCATAAAGCCGGCCGCGGTGGTCTCGCGGTTCTAGGCGCGCAGTCCGGAACCGTGCGACTGCTACGGTCCCAGGTTCGAATCCTGCCTCGGGCATGGATGTGTGTGATGTCCTTAGGTTAGTTAGGTTTAAGTAGTTCTGCTGAAGTTGGCCGCATTGTTTACAACGACTGCGAGGTAATACAGCACCAGCAGTTGTGGGGTTCTTGAACATTAGATAACAAAGAAAGAGCCGCAGAGGACTATTTCGTAAGATGGGATCCTTGCTGTTCAGACCGATACAAAAGAGAGGGGCAAGCACCACAACATCTGGGTCGACAGGTGGGATTTAGTGGCCACCAATCGCCTCTACTGGAGTAACTTCAGTTGGTCGTTCCCACTTCACCTGCGTGGGTGACATAAAGGGAACAAATAATTTTAGGAACACGCAAATTTGCTGCTGTTGAATCAGAAGGCTCAACGATTTCCTCATCTTTGGGTGGCTCTGCAGTAGTTACCTGAACCGCTGGAGGAATACTAGGAGAAACACTAGAGACTTCATTTACATCTGTGTCTATATGATTAATCTACAATTAACGATTAAGTGCCTGGCAGACTGTTTTTTCGAAACACCTTTAACCTACTTCTCTACCGTTTCACTCTCGAACAGCACGGGGGAAAAACGAACTCTTAAATATTTCTGTGCGAGCTCTGATTTCTGTTTTTTTGTTATGACGATTATTTCTCCCCATGTAGATGACAGCTGTCAAAATGTTTTCACACTCTGAGATGAAAGTTGATGATTGAAATTTCATGAGAAGGTCCTGCTGCAGCGGAAAACGCATTTGTTTTAATGACTGCCACTCCAATTCGTGTATCACATCCATGGCACTCTCCCCCTTGTTTTGCGATAGTACAAAACGAGCAGCCTTTATGTCTTGCATCAATCCTATCTGGTGCAGATCCCACACAGCACAGCAATGTTCCACAAGAGGGCAGACAAGCTTAGTGTAATAAAATAGTGCAGCAGACCTGTTCTACCAATACATCACAGTCGTTGATTTGCTTTCACCATAACATTATCTATGTGGCCGTTCCAATTTATGTTATTGTTAATTGCAATCCATAATTAGTTGAGTTTACAGCGTTCAGATTTCTGTGATTTATCGTGGAACTGAAATTTAGCGAATTCCTTACTGGTGTGGATGACTTGACATTTTTCTTTATTTAGAGTCAATTGGCGCTTTTTGCACCATACCGATATTTGTCTGAATCCTTTTACAATTCATCTTGATCATCTGATGGTGGCAGATAGACCATCAGTGAGAGAGCACCTCGTGTTCCTGCTCCTAAGAAGGTGAGTACACCGTTCGTTTGTTGTATATTTTTAAGAGCTTCCAGCAGGAGCGACTTTTTTATTTACAGATACCTGTGTAGTTAGTAGATTATTTTTTTAATTTCTTGCACGTTCGAGAGGATACTATACACAACCTTTTATATTAATAACAGTGTAGCGTATCGTATCGCTGTTGCTATCGACCCTTATATCAACCCTCATATCGTACAGGCTTTTGTTTGTTCTGGTTTGTGTAGCTCAGTGCTCTTTAGACCATTAGTGTGAGAGTTCTTTTAATTCCTGCTCCTAATAAGCCAAGTACACCATTCGTTTGCTACATATTTTTAGGAGCTTCAAATAGGAGCGACTGCAGTAATGGATAGGAACTGTGATTGCCGTGTACAGAAGCGAGCTGAATTGACGACCCTTTGCTCACAGCTACAGGTGGTATTGACTTCTATCAAGCAGCTAGTGGTTGCTGCCAAAGGGCATCACTGTGGGGGGGTTGGACGCTGGTATGCAAGAGACGTCGAGTACGTCCCACATGTCCTCCGATTAGTCCACTGCTGTGGCCGCCCCAGGTACTGCCTGCACTGAGGTTGACCCCTCACTGGTGGTCGAGTGGGAGATCATTCCAAAGTCTGGCAAGCAGCGAAAAACTTTCCGAGGGGCCCATTGTAAGGTCTCCCCGGTTCGTTTGACGTACAGGTTTCGAGCGTTACCTGTGGCTGACGATGTCTCTGAGCCCGGCCCACAAGATCTGGGCATTCACAGAGGGTTGGTTTGCTGGTAGTTGGAAGCTCCGACGTAAGGCGCGTAATGGGGCCGCTTAGGAACATGGCTGCCAAGGAGGGGAAGGAAGCCAGTGTGCACTCCGTGTGCATTCCGGGGGAGTCATTCAGGATGTGGAAAGGGTGCTTATGGATGCCATGAAGAGTACAGGTTGCAGCCAACTGCAGGTGGTGGCACATGTTGGTACCAATGACGTATGTCGCTTTGGATCGGAGCAGATTCTGTCTGCTTTCGGGCGGCAAGCGGAAATGGTAAAGACTGCCAGTCTTGCTTGCAAGATTAAGGGGGAGCTCACCATCTGAAGTATCGTCGATAGAACCGACTGTGGTCCTTTGGTGTATAGTCGAGTGGAGGGTCTGAATCAGAGTCTCAGTCGGTCCTGCAACCTTGTAGGCTGTCGATTCCTTGACTTGCACCATCGAGTTGTGGGTTTCCGGGTTCTGATAAATAGATCCAGGAGTCCACTACACACAGGAAGAAGCTACACGGGTAGCTGGGGCTGTGTGGAAGGGACTAGGTGGTTTTTTAGATTAGAGGGTCTCAGAAAACCACAGAAAGGGCGTCCGTCTAAAAGGGGAAGGTAAAACACAGTAAGGTAGTTATAGAAACTATGGGTATTATAGTTGTAAACTGTCGTAGCTGTATTGGGAAAGAACCAGAACTTCAAGCCATAATAGAAAGCACTGAAGCTCAAATAGTTATAGGTACATCAATTGGTGGTGGAGTATTTATTGCCGTAAGAAGTAGTTTATCTTGTAGTGAAACTGAGGTAGACAGTTCCTGCGAAATAATATGGGTGGAGGTTATACTTGACATATCTGACTGAACTATTAATTGGGTCGTTTTACCGAACCCTTCCCCCCTTCCCGATTAGGAAGATATAGCTCCTGAACAGTTCAAAGAAAAATTGAGTCTCATTTCAATACAATTATAGTCGGTGGTGATTTTAATCTACCCTCGATATGCTGGGAAAATTATACGTTTAAAGCCGGCGGAAGGCACAAAACGTCGTCCGGCATTGTACTGAATGCTTTCTCACAAAATTATTTTGAACAATTAGTTCATGAGCCCATTCGAAGCGTAAAAGGTTGTGAAAGCATACGTGACCTCTTAGCAACAAATAATCCTGGACAAGTTGTCAGTATTGTGAAGAATACAGGGATTAGAGACCACAAGGCAGTAGCAGCTACGCTGAATACCTTAACTCCTACATCTATCAAAAAGAAACGGAAAGTTTGTCTGTTTAAAAAAACTGATAAAGATGCTCTTAATGCCTTTTAAAGAGACAGCCTGCACTCCTTCAGATCTGATCATGTAAGCGCAGAAAAGTTGTTGAATGATTTCAGAGAGATAGTATCGACAGCAATTGAGAGATATATACCACATAAATTAATCTGTTGTGGTACTGATCCCCCTCGGTACACAAACCAGGTCAAATCGCTGTTACAGGAGCAATGAAAAAAGCATTCCCAATTTAAAAGAATGCAAAATCACCAAGACTAGAAATGTTTTGCAGAAGTTCGAAATATAGAGCGTACGCCAATGCGAGATGCTTTCGATAATTTCCAAAACGAAACTCTTTCTCGAAATCTGGCAGATAACCCAAAGAGATTCTGGACATACATAAAGCACACCAGTGGCAAGACGCAACCAATGCCTTCACTGCTCGATAAGAACGGTGGAGTCATTGATGACAGTGCTACTAAAGCAGAGTTATTAAACATGATTTTCCGAAACGCCTTCACCAAAGAAGACGAGTTAAATATTCCTAAATTCCAGTCAAGAACAACTGCAAAGATGAGGAACATAGAAGTAAATACCCTCGGTGTCGGAAAGCAGCTTAAATCACTTAATAAAAGCAAGGCTTCCGGTCCAGATTGTGTACCAATCCGATTCCTTTCTGAGTATGATGATACAATAGCTCCATATTTAGCAATTATATACAACCGCTCGCTCACAGATAGATCAGTACCTGAAGACTGGAAAATTGCTTATGTCACACCAATGCCCAAAAGGGGAAGTAGAAGTAATCCATTGAATTACAGGCCTATATCACTAACGTCGATATGCGTTAGGGTTTTGGAACATATACTGTATTCGAACATTATGATGTACCTCAAAGAAAACGATTTATTGACATGTAGTCAGCGCGGATTCAGAAAATATCGTTTTTGCGAACAGAACTAGGTCTTTATACTCATGAAGTATTGAGTGCGCCGGCCAGAGTGGCCGAGCGGTTCTAGACGCTAAAGTCTGGAACCGCGCAAGCGCTAAGGTCGCAGGTTCGAATTCTGCCTATGGCATGGATGTGTGTGATGTCCTTAGGTTAGTTAGGGTTAAGTAGTTCTAAGTTCTAGGGGACTACTGACCTCAGAAGTTAAGTCCCATAGTGCTCAGAGCCATTTGAACCAAGTATTGAGTGCTATAGACAGGGGATGTCAAATGGATTGCATATTTTTAGAGTTCCAGAAGGCTTTTGACACCGTTCGTCACAAGCGTCTTCTAACGAAACTGCGTGCCTATGGAATATCGCATTTGTGCGATTAGATTCGTGATATTCTGTCGGAAAGGTCGCAGTTTGTGGTAATAGACGGATAGTCATCGAGTAAAACAGAAATAATATCCGGCGTTTCCCAAGGAAGTGTTACAGGCCCTCTTTGTTCCTGATCTATATTAACGACATAGGAGACAATCTCAGTAGCCGTCTTAGATTGTTTGCAGATGATGCCGCCGTTTACTGTCTTGTAAAGTCACAAGATGACCAAAACGAATTGCAAAATGTTTTGGATATATCTATGGTGCGAAAAGTGGCAATTGACCGTGAATAAAGGAAAGTGTGAAGTTATTCACATGAGTATTAAAAGAAATTCGCTAAATTTCGATTACGCCGCAAGTCACACAAATCTGAGTGCTGTAAATTCAACTAAATACTTAAGGATTACAATTAAAAAAACCCTTAACTGGAACGATCACATAGATAACGTTGTGGATCGAGCCAACGAAAGACTGCGATTCATTGGCAGAACACTCAGAAGGTGCGACAGGTCTACCAAAGAGACTGCTTACACCACGCTTGTCCGCCCTATTCTGGAGTACTGCTGTGCGGTGTGGGATCCGCATCAGGTGGGACTGACGGATGACGTCGAAAAAGTACAGAGAAGGGCAGCTCGTTTCGTATTATCGCGAAGGAGGGGAGACATTGCCACAGACGTGATACCTGAATTGGAGTGACAATAATGAAAACAATGGCGTTTTTCGTTGCGACGGGATCTTCATATGAAATTTCAATCACTAGTTTGTTCTCCGATTGCGAAAACATTCTATTGTCACCCACCTACATAGGGAGAAATGATCATCACGATAAAATAAGAGAAATCAGGGCTCGCACAGAAAAATGTGAGCTGGTTTTTCTCGCTCGCGGTTCGAGAGTGGAACGGTAGAGAGACAGCTTGAAGGTCGTTTATTGTGAATAGAAAAATAATCACGTAGATATAGATGTAGATCTGATGACTTTAGATGGCCGTAGACGGCAGCATCATCTGCAAACAATCTAAGAGAGTTGTTCAGAATGTCTCCTAAATCGTTTACGTAGATGAGGAACAACAGAGCACCTTTAACACTTCCTTGAGGAACGCTAGATATGACCTCCGTTTTACTCGATGAATTCCTGTTAATTCTTACAAACTGTCACCTTTCTGACAGGAAACCACGAACCCAGTCACACAAGTGAGGCGATATTCCATAGGCTCGCAGTTTAATTAGAAGTAACTGTGTGAAAAGCCTTCTGGAAATGTATAAAATTGGAATCAATTTGACATCGCCTGTCGATAGTACTGATTACTTTGAGAGAATAAAAATGTAGATGTATTTCACGAAAACGATGTTTTCTGAATCCGGGTTGGTTATGTATCAATAAATCGCTTTCTTTGAGGTGATTCATAATGTACAAGCGCAATATATGTTGAAAAATCCTACTGCAAACCGATGCAGTGATATGGTTCTGTAATTCAGCTGATTACTCCTGTTTCCTTTCTTGGGTGTTAGTGTGACTTGTGCGACTTTCCAGTCTCTGGGTACGGATCTTTCTATGATTGAGCGGTTGTAAACGGTTGCCAAGTACGGAACTATTGTATCAGCATACTCTGAAAGGGACCAGATTGGTATACAATCTGGACTGGACGCCTTATCTTTCTTAAGTGTTTTAAGCTGTTTCTCTACACCGATTATGTCTACTTCTAAGTTACTCATGTTGACAGTTGTTCTTGATTCGCTTCTGGAATATTTATTTCGTCTTTTTTGTGAAGAAATTTCGAAACATCGTGTGTATGAACTCTACTTTAGTGGCACTGTTGTTAATGACTTTACCATTGTTACCCCACAGTGAAATTATTTATTGCGTATTACAAAATGAATGGCTCTGAGCACTATGAGACTTAACATCTGAGGTCATTAGTCCCGTAGACTTAGAACTACTTAAACCTAACTAACCTAAGGATATCACAAACATCCATGCCCGGGGCAGGATTTGAACCTGCGACCGTAGCAGTAGCGTGGTTCCAGACTAAAGCCCCTAGACCGCTCGGTCACAACGGCCGGCTTGCATGTTACACTGATGTGCTTAACAAACGGTCAGAGTCTCTTTGGGCTTTCTGGCAGATCGTAGAATGAAGGCTCTCACGACCGGATGACACAGCTGCTGGTAAACCTTTCGGGATGTGAGGTCGTGGTCCAAGAAACTCTTCCGTTTCTGACCTTTCGTCCAGGAGTGCGCTGGGCACCTTCGGAGACGCTCAACCTCTGAGTCGGCGAGACTCAGCGTAGGAGCGCTTCATCAATCCTCGAAAGTGTCCTTTAAATTTATGTTACACCACCATGTTACACGATACAATTTGGAGCTCTCCAGTGGCAGAGGGCTGCAAATATGTAGACATGAAGAATAAAGATGCAGGATGTTAATAACGTCTGTTTTATTTAAAGCACTTGAAGCGTTTCCACATAAAAAAATTCTGCGGCATTACTTTTGAACATGCTCTCGTACACTTTGTGGTGTCACATTTTAGCAAAAGTCTGTATATTTACAGAGATTACTCTGTTTCAGAAACGGGAAATCGGAATGTCTGTCGGTTGAGTCGCAAATTAATTTGCAAGCATCACAGATTTCTAATTATCCAATCCTTGCGCATATACTGTCTCACGGATTCTACGTCTCAAAACGAATTCATCTAATTAATGTCTGACAAAAAGTAAAAGATCTCTGCTTTAATAACAGTTCTTTAATCTTTGGACAGAAAAATGTGGACCGTTTGTAACTCTATTAGTGATATTACCTATAATTGTCTCATCTAACTTCCTTATCAGTTTTTACTTTGTGTGAATTCTGCATAAGTATGCTCTTTGATGTAACATTCATATAAATATTAGATTCATTATTTATGACAAATTATGTAATTGTAATTAATCTGTGGATGTAATTTCGAAAATAGGTGGTTTAAAAAAATAAAAACTGAAAATTTAATTGAAGTTCTGGTTCATGCCTATGGAAAGTAGGTCAATAATCACAACTTGGAGGGAAGTCCGTCCACAATGGAACTGGTTTGTCAGAAACAGAAAAGGTGGATCTGGCGGTCGAACTGCAAGGCTCCTGTGTAGCAAGGGTCAGTCGGTGGTTAGTAAGCAAAGAGCGCGCATCTTGCGAACTGAAAGAGGCGAGAAGACCTGCAAAGATTATATAATGTTGCCTCGGATGTGGAAATAATGAGGCTTATTATTCGTGGCATTCTTTGATTAGGTCTGTACAACGAAAATTCGACCCTAGGAAGAGAATTCTCAGAGCCTTTAACAGGAAGAGCCACACATGCTTTTGCCGCCCTTTTTTGAATAGCACCACCTTCAGGTCAAATTATCATTTGAGTACTGTATCACTACGTGGACCAGTAGTGTGGTTTCGTTTTAAATGATAATTTTGTCCTCTGTAAACTCTGTGTTGAGCTTCTGTATTTTACCCTGTCATTTGTTTGGACAAGGTCCTATCCCAAGTGCTACGATGAATCCAAGTATTCTAATTTACCTTCATTCCATAATGTCATATGGTATAATATTTTGGGGTAACTCTTCAAGTCAAACATAAGTTTTCAGTGTCCAAAAGCGTGTAAAACGTATTATTTGTGGAGTAAATTCACGGAAGTCCTGTAGAAACCTCTTCAAAGAATTGGGTATACTAACTACTGCCGCTCAGTATATTTACTCCTTAATGAAATTTATCCTAAATAATATAACTCTTTTTCCAACAAACAGCTCAGTTCATACACACAAAACCAGGAACAAAAATGATCTGCACAAGGACTTAAAAGCACTTACTTTAGTTCAAAAAGGGGTCCACTACTCAGGAACATTCATCTTCAATAATCTGCCAGCAAATATAAAAAATTTTGTTACAAGTAAAGATCAGTTTAAAAGAAGCCTGAAAGACAAACTAGTGGCTTACTCTTTCTCCTCCTTTGACGAATTATTTAATAGAAACAAATGATGTATTGTATATATTCATACTATTAGTATTGTTATTTCACCGGCCGTGGTGGTCTCGCGGTTCTAGGCGCGTAGTCCGGAACCGTGCGACTGCTACGGTTGCAGGTTCGAATCCTGCCTCGGGCATGGATGTGTGTGATGTCCTTAGGTTAGTTAGGTTTAAGTAGTTCTAAGTTCTAGGGGACTGATGACCACAGCAGTTGAGTCCCATAGTGCTCAGAGCCATTTGAACCATTTATTGTTATTTCAGCTTAAAAATGATGTATTGTATATATTCATACTATTAGTATTGTTATTTCAGCTTTAAAAAAAGTGACATGTTCCACATCCACGAGGATCTCCTCATTACGGATCTATGGAACGAAAAAATAACGTAATATAATCTAATCTGAACTGAAAAACAATTATTTTCCTTAACAAAAGTGAACAAACTTTGTAGAGCTGTAGAGTATATAATTAGTTAGTGAGCATAAGTTATGAAATACTCCATGTAGTTTTTCTGAGTAGACAGCTGAAGTATTCAAGTATTCTTTTTATTGAAATACACACATCAAAAAATTTTTTCATCACCTCGGTTCTGAGAGTTCCGGAACCTGTACAGAAAATTGGAACAGAGATCAACACAAACATTATTTACGGCCTTTTTATTGCTCATGAAAACCATACATTGAATGTTGTACCACCATACAGCGAGATCTTCAGAGGTGGTGGTCCAAATTGCTGTACACACCGGTACCTCTAATACCCAGTACCACGTGCTCTTGCATTGATGCATGCCTGTATTCGTCGTGGCATGCTATCCACAAGTCCATCAAGGAACTGTTGGCCCAGATTTTTCCATTACTCAAAGGCGATCGGCGTAGATCCCCCAGAGTGGTTGGTGGGTCACCTTGTCCATTAACAGCCCTTTTCAATCTATCTAAGTCTTGTTCGATAGGGTTCATGTCTGGAGAACATGATGGCCAGTCTAGTCGAGTGATGTCATTATACTGAAGGAAGTCATTCACAAGATGTGCAAGGCAGGGGTGCGAGTTGTCGTCCATGAAGACGAATGCCTCGCCAGTATGCTGCCGATATGGTTGCAGTATCTGTCGGAGGATGGCATTCACGTATCGTTCAGCGGTTATGACGCCTTTCATGACCACCAGCGGCGTACGTCGGTCCGATGTAATGCCACTCCAAAACAGCAGGGAACCTCCACCTTACTGCAGTCGCTGAACAGTGTGTCTAAGGCGTTGAGCCTGACCAAGGTGCCTCAAAAACACGTCTCCGACGACAGTCTGGTTGAAGGCACATGCGACACTCATCGGTGAAGAGAACGTGACGCCAATCCTGAGCGGTACATTCGACATGTTGTTGGGCCCATCTGTACCGTGCTGCATGGTGTCGTGGTTGCAAAGATGGACCTTGCCCTGGACTTCGGGAGTGAAGTAGCGCATCATGCCGCCTGTTGGGCAAAGTTTGAGTCGTAACACGACGTCCTGTGGCTGCACGAAAAGCATTATTCAACATGGTGGCGTTCTTGTCAGGGTTCCTCCGAGCCATAATCCGTAGGTAGCGGTCATCCACTGCAGTAGCAGCACTTGCGCGACCTGAGCGAGGACTGTCATTAACAGTTTCTGTCTCTCTGTATCTTCCCCATGTCCGAACAACATCGCTTTGGTTCACTCCGAGACGCCAGGACACTTCCCTTGTTGAGAGCCCTTCCTGGCACAAAGTAACAATGCGGACGCGATAAAACTGCGTAAGTGACCGTCTAGGCATGGTTGAACTACAGACAACAGGAGCCGTGTACCTCCTTCCGGGCGCAATGACTGGAACTGATCCGCTGTCGGACCCCCTCCGTCTAATAGGCGCTGCTCATGCATTGTTGTTTACGTCTATGGGCGGGTTTTGTAACATCTCTGAACAGTGAAAGGGACAGTGTCTGTGTTACAATATACACAGTTAACGTCTATCTTCAGTAGTTCTGGGAACCGAGGAGATCCCAAACTTTTTTGGATGTGTGTAATAGTGTTTACAAATTCAGGTATTATGTATTTAACAGTCTTTCCCTTGTTGCGTTGTGACTGAAGTGTTCAGCCACGATCTGAATCTAAGGATAAATTAGATTCTGGGTCCACACTCTAATTTTTGAGCCAAATTTAATTTTCATATTCGAATAACAGCAATCAAGAATAAGCAACTGGCTACAAATATTCGAACTATACTAGGACACAAACGTAAGATACATAACTATTTCAATAGTAGTGATTTCCAATATTCAAACTAACAAAAGAACCTCTTGTCCAAGTTAGTATTGCTCCACCATCAGCAATAATTTACCTATAATGGTCAGGATCTTATACTATAATGTACAGATAGTAAGTGTTATTCAGAGACAGTTGTTGCCTAGACACATGAATACTTCTACTGAGCGGTCCAAGTAGATTCACTGGTACATTCCTTCAAGACTGTGGTAGTGTCAACTCCAATAATTATCTTTCTTTATGAAACATGATAGTACAGGGTACAACTTTGCATAATTAGGCTGGTGATCGTTTCTTTTCACATAATTGTAGTTTACTAGATTGCTAATAGAACCTTGGTTCGATTCCCATTTACGTTGCTACTGCATTCTTTCAGCAGAAATGTCTAGAGAAGTAAATTTAGCCTGACACCTTTCCATTACCCATTGTCATGGTCACAAAAATATAAATATTTTCACATGGAAAACATTATCGACATGTTAGTACTTTAATAGTAGCCAGTAGTGTTATATGTTCTGCAGGTTTGATTTTCATTAGGCTGTCAGTAGAACTGTGAAATATTCAAATATAACTTGAAAGGCTCCCTGGTGGCAATCTCGTTTTATTCTGTACAGAAGCGCTTCACGAAAGTAACTCACACTGTAATATATTATTTAATATTGTGCATCTTTCTGAATATTTCTTTGTCTTTTTTTGCTTTTAAAATATCCTACTAGGCTTTTGTGGATTACATTGTGATTTATTCCATGACCAAGTATCTTTGGTTCACGTTTTCCATGGTACCTGACGAGTTAAACCAAATTAAGTCAAATATATCACAGTCTAGGTTTTCTCACTATGTACCTGTACTTAATTCCTCTGATTTTAGCAGTGAAATTTAATGAATGGTACTCTCTTACCACATCTTCTGCTGAGAAGTGACATTAATCGTGGAATGAAATTTGCACTGAGAGTAGTTTAACATCAGAGTAGACGAAAATCCGCAATTTCCATAAAACATGCTACCATGAGTGGATGTCATACTGGTGCAGATGTCCCTCTCCCTCTCACATGTTCCGTGCTGGACTGCGTCCACTCACAGAGCTGCCAATCACAATTTATGAGGACGCCGTGTACAGTCGCAGAGCATGGAGAGTTCATTCGCGCCCATGGTGGTGAACAATCGATTTTTTTTATTCCTGATAGGAAGTAATGAAGAGAGAGAGGCGCAGGTCGTCTGCTCCCGTTATTTCGTCACTGGTCCGCCAGGGCCGCGTCCTGACAGGGTCGCCAACTCTGCTGAATTATTCAGCGGCTTAAAACCAGAGTGCATCAAAGCGGCGAGTGTGAGGGCCGAATAACTGGACGCCTCGCTGCTGGTTAGCGAAACACAGCCAGAGAGGGAAGCCCTTGTGGAAAAGCCAGAAAATCCGGCAGCAGATTTTTTTTAGGCCACAGCCTCGACCGCGCGATTTTTCCGTTGCGAGGGGAGCGCTAAAGCTGAACTCCACTTGCGTAATCGCTGATCTCTCTGATGGAAATTCACACATGTATGCATGCACGCACGAACACGCACACACACACACACACACACAGAGGGGAGGGAAGATTGCACATGGAGAGAGACAGAGAGAGACAGACAGAGAGAAGGAGAGGCAAACACAGATCCAGAAAAGCAGAAATAAGGTATGTAAAGAGTTATAGCCCCAGTTGATTTTTGTGCAGCTGATACCTTCAGTACCTCGAAGGTAGAGACGCTGAAAGTAATGATATCTGAGCGAAAAATGTCGGGAAAAGTTTTTGGCCAGGTCCTGTGTACCGATTATAATTTTTCATAGCGTAATTTTATTGCATGTTCCTTCTTTCCTTTTCTGCCCAGAAATTTATAATTAGGGTGAACTATATTAATAAAATTCTCATACAAAACGAAGCGTATGGTAGTCATTACTTAGGTAGCTATATGACCACATTTACACCTGTTACATTAGTGTACATAACTAAACGTTTCACTGCTGAAGTAACCAAAACTCATACAGGAAACAATAGCATTACCACATATCATCACGCTAGTCATCGAAATTTAGTCTGTATTGCCTTTCTTTCGAAATGGATGCAGCGAGTAGCTGTGCTGTCATCATCAAGTTGATTTAGCATGGCGTTCAGGGTTATAGTGATAGCCACTTCAGAAAGAGGAGCATGTCTCATCACTGAAGTACAGACGCACGTTTACACGGTTTGTTTGTGATCGACGGTCTGGCGATATTTCTTTTAAGAACTTGTGAAGTACATGAAACGAACATATGAAATACACTGAAGAGCAAAATAAATTGGTACTGACCCCCCCCCCCCCCCCAATATTGTGCAGGACACCCACGAACACGCAGAACTGCCGCAACACGAAGTGGCATTGACTCAACTAATGTCTGAAGCACTGCTGGAGGGAACTGGAGGAACCATGAATCCTTTAGGGGTGTCCATAAATCCGTGAGAGTACTAGGGGATGGAGATCTCTTCTGAACAGCACGTTGCAAGGCATCCCAGATATGCTCAATGATGTTTCTATTTGGGGTGTTTGGGGACAAGCGGTAGTGTTTAAACTCAAAGAGTGTACCTGGAGCCATTCTGTACAAATTGTGGACGTGTGGGGTGGCGCAATGTCGTGCTGGAACTGCCCAAATCCTTCGAAATGCACAATAATGGAGATGAGTGGATGCAGGTGATCAGACAGGACGCTAACGTCCGTGCCAGTTGTCAGTCGTATCTAGGCGTATCAGGGGCCCCATATCACCCAAACTGCACACACCATTACAGAGCGCCAGCTTGAACAGTACCCTGATGGTATGCACGGTCCATGGACTCATGAGGTTGTCTCTATACTCGTACACGTCCATTCGCTCGATGTAATTTCAATCGAGACTTGTCCGAGCAGGCAACATGTTTCTAGTCATCAACAGTCCAATGTTGTGTTGATGGCCCCAGACGAGGCGTAAAGCTTTGTGTCGTGCAGTAATCAAGGGTATACGAGTGGGCCTTCGGCTCCGAAAGTCCGTATTGATGATGTTTCACTGAATGGCTCGCATGCTGACCATACGTTGATAGCCAGCATCGAAATCTGTAGCAATTTGTGGAAGGGATGTACTTCTGTCACGTTGAACGATTCTCATCAATCGTCGTTGGTCCCGTTCTTGCAGGATCTTTTTCCGGCATCAGCGATGTTCGGAGATTTGATATTCCTGAAATTCACGGTACGCTCTTGAAATGGTCGTACGGGAAAATACCCACTTGATCGCTGCCTCGGAGATGCTGCGTCCCATCGCTCGGGCGCCGACTATAACACTACTTTCAAACTGAAATCTTGATAGCCTGTCATTGTCGCAGCGGTAACCGGTCTGACAACTGCGCCAGACTCTTGTTCGTCTTTTATAGGCATTGCCGACAGCCGGGCTATATTCCGCCTGTTTACATATATCTGTATTTGAATAGGCATGCTTGTACCAGTTTCTTTGGCACTTCAGCGTATGTCCATTAGTAGGCGGAGTTACATGGCTAAGCTAACGAAAAAAATTGCATTGATCCATGTCTTTGAGAAACTGTACATAAGAAAAGAAACAAAGGGTTTTTAAAACAGTTTGTTTTTAAAAGGAATTTTCACTACTCGGTGGTGTGTGCTATGGTTTCGCACTTCTTTTCAGACTTAAGCTTCATATCACAGCGCAATTCGAACATGGGACCTGTGTCTTTCACGGGAAAGTGACCCACCGACGGAGCTGACGAAACCCGACGCACCCAACCCGTTTACATTTTCACTTCTGCCAGTACGTCTCCGACTCTTCCAAGCCATGTATCCACTGAATCTTTTCTGTCGGGTGTGCTAGTCTAGCAAGATGCGCAGGGAAACGTCTGTGGATTTCAACATGTAGGACAGGAGCACTGGTCGAAGGAAAGCTCGGAGCGCGTGGAGAGATTGGAGGTTGTGTCACGGAGTGCTCAGTCAGTAGAGTTCCTGCTCGGGAAGGCAAAGGTGCTTGTACAAATGTGTGTGAATTCCTAAAGGATCAAACTGCTGCTGTCATCGGTCCTTAGACGTACACACTACTTAAACTAACTTACGCTAAAGAGAACACATACACAGGCAAGGCCGAGTGAGGACACGAACCTCCGGCGGGATGGGCAGCGCGATTCGCTTCATGGCGCCTCTAACCGCGCGGCGAAAGATGTTAGCTTCGAGTCCCGGTTCAGTACAGACTATTAAGCTGCCAGGATGTTTCAGGCTAGTTTTTATTCTTTCCTGTGTTTGAATAAATTGAAAAGAAATGTGAAAAAAATGATGTGTGGCTAGGGGCGGTGTTAGGGATAGATTTTACGGCAAAATTTATATACTTCATTAAACTTTTACATACAGACGTTTTTTTACATTATAGACAAATATCAATCATTTCTCTATCGAAGTCAGATAGAAATAAGTAATCAGCTGGTAAAATATAAACTGAATGATAATATATATGTTATTTTTGAGTATACCAAGTGTTCTGAATACTCTCTGATGTCAAAACGTGTGAAATTGTATTGGCATTGCGCTCGAAATAAACCGCGGCCATGTGACAGACGCCCGCCGCTGTCAGGTGTCCGGATATGTCAGCGCTGTTGCGCAGACTGGGTGGGACTGTTGCTGCCAGCGGTTCAGACATCATGGACAGGTGGCTGGCTGCTTGCTTTGGCACTTACGGGAACGACCGCGTGTGGTGGCCAACCTGTGGGCACCTCACAAAATTCACTAATGAGTCAAACGAATAAAAACACTGCAAACCATTTGACTACTGCCCACCGTCACTTTGAAAGCCTCCTAGTGGCTGTGCAGGCATGTAACGCGGTAAGGAAAGTATATATGGTGATCCTATTAACGTAATAATGTTTAAAAACCCTTATAGAGACGTAGCAGGCGCTGAGACATGTAGTGTAATATAAGACACGTGGGACCGCACATGTCAGGAAATACCCTAAAAGCAGATGGAAAAATACTGTACTTGTGACGTCACCAGGTCGCGTACCGCGCCGCACGCAGCATAACATTACCCTGTCACCACTTTCCTGCTTCTGAGGCGCGAGGCGTATTTCACGTAGCCATACGCTTGCGTAACGGCTTATGCGGACATCGACCTAGTGTACAGAGGAATATGATTCATCCGACCAGGCGACTCGTTTCCATCGATCCACGATCCACTCTCGCTTATCGTATACCTACCGCAATCATAGCTGATGATGACACTGGGCTGCCGAGCCCTTTGTACAACAACGTCCGCAGAGCGGCGTCTTCCAAAGCACTTACGACGGCACCAGTATTGTTCTCTGCCGTCATATCTGCCACAGATCTCTTCCTAACCTACTTTATAGACCTGGAAAACTTCCAACCTACGCGCTCTTTGATGTGACGTGGACTTCCGACACTGTCGCCTGCTCGTGATTTCACACCCTTCGGCTGCTTTCCATCGATGCTCAAGTCACTAGTACACGAACAACACCAGTTTCGCCATTTTAGAGCTGCTCGTTTCCACTTGCTGAACCACAACAATTTGTTTTTTGTCAGTCGCGAATGTCAAACGGTTTCCCTATTTGCGGTCCGTTTCTTCCCTAGAGCGATTCCTCATTCATCTGCGCTCCATTTATGAATATTCCACACCTCGCCAACAGGCGGCATTGAGTATCGTGGTGGGGACTGGGAATAACCGTTCGATTCATTAGTGTGTAACGGCAGACTCCAGGTGAGTTCTCATTACCAAGGGCACTGTACACAGATATACCTCATGATCATCGTTCGATTCAATAGTGTGTAACGGCAGACTCTAGGTGAGTTCTCATTACCAAGGGCACAGTACACAGATATACCTCATAATAATCGTTCGATTCATTAGTGTGTAACGGCAGACTCCAGGTGAGTTCTCATTACCAAGGGCACAGTACACAGATATACCTCATAATCAACGTTCGATTCATTAGTGTGTAACGGCAGACTCCAGGTGAGTTCTCATTACCAAGGGCACACTACACAGAGATACCTCATAATCATCGTTCGATTCATTAGTGTGTAACGGCAGACTCCAGGTGAGTTCTCATTACCAAGGGCACAGTACACAGATATACCTCATAATAATCGTTCGATTCATTAGTGTGTAACGGCAGACTCCAGGTGAGTTCTCATTACCAAGGGCACAGTACACAGATATACCTCATAATCATCGTTCGATTCATTAGTGTGTAACGGCAGACTCCAGGTGAGTACTCATTACCAAGGGCACAGTACACAGATATACCTCATAATAATCGTTCGATTCATTAGTGCGTAACAGCAGACTCCAGGTGAGTTCTCATTACCAAGGGCACAGTACACAGATATACCTCATAATAATCGTTCGATTCATTAGTGTGTAACGGCAGACACCAGGTGAGTTCTCATTACCAAGGGCACAGTACACAGATATACCTCATAATCATCGTTCGATTCATTAGTGTGTAACGGCGGACTCCAGGTGAGTTCTCATTACCAAGGGCACAGTACACAGATATACCTCATAATCATCGTTCGATTCATTAGTGTGTAACGGCAGACACCAGGTGAGTTCTCATTACCAAGGGCACAGTACACAGATATACCTCATAATCATCGTTCGATTCATTAGTGTGTAACGGCAGACTCCAGGTGAGTTCTCATTACCAAGGGCACAGTACACAGATATACTTCATAATAATCGTTCGATTCATTATTGTGTAACAGCAGACTCCAGGTGAGTTCTCATTACCAAGGGCACAGTACACAGATATACCTCATAATAATCGTTCGATTCATTAGTGTGTAACGGCCGACTCCAGGTGAGTTCTCATTACCAAGGGCACAGTACACAGATATACCTCATAATCATCGTTCGATTCATTAGTGTGTAACGGCAGACTCTAGGTGAGTTCTCATTACCAAGGGCACAGTACACAGATATACCTCATAATAATCGTTCTATTCATTAGTGTGTAACGGCAGACTCCAGGTGAGTTCTCATTACCAAGGGCACAGTACACAGATATACCTCATAATAATCGTTCTATTCATTAGTGTGTAACGGCAGACTCCAGGTGACTTCTCATTACCAAGGGCACAGTACACAGATATACCTCATAATAATCGTTCGATTCATTAGTGTGTAACGGCAGACTCCAGGTGAGTTCTCATTACCAAGGGCACAGTACACAGATATACCTCATAATCATCGTTCGATTCATTGGTGTGTAACGGCAGACTCCAGGTGAGTTCTCATTACCAAGGGCACAGTACACAGATATACCTCATAATAATCGTTCGATTCATTAGTGTGTAACAGCAGACTGCAGGTGAGTTCTCATTACCAAGGGCACAGTACACAGATATACCTCATAACAATCGTTCGATTCATTAGTGTGTAACGGCCGACTCCAGGTGAGTTCTCATTACCAAGGGCACAGTACACAGATATAACTCATACTAATCGTTCGATTCATTAGTGTGTAATGGCAGACTCCAGGTGAGTTCTCATCACCAAGGGCACAGTACACAGATATACCTCATAATAATCGTTCGATTCATTACTGTGTAATGGCAGACTCCAGGTGAGTTCTCATTACCAAGGGCACAGTACACAGATATACCTCATAATCATCGTTCGATTCATTAGTGTGTAACGGCAGACTCCAGGTGAGTTCTCATTACCAAGGGCACAGTACACAGATATACCTCATAATCATCGTTCGATTCATTAGTGTGTAACGGCAGACTCCAGGTGAGTTCTCATTACCAAGGGCACACTACACAGAGATACCTCATAATCATCGTTCGATTCATTAGTGTGTAACGGCAGACTCCAGGTGAGTTCTCATTACCAAGGGCACAGTACACAGATATACCTCATAATAATCGTTCGATTCATTAGTGTGTAACGGCCGACTTCAGGTGAGTTCTCATTACCAAGGGCACAGTACACAGATATACCTCATAATCATCGTTCGATTCATTAGTGTGTAACGGTGGACTCCAGGTGAGTTCTCATTACCAAGGGCACAGTACACAGATATACCTCATAATCATCGTTCGATTCATTAGTGTGTAACGGCAGACACCAGGTGAGTTCTCATTACCAAGGGCACAGTACACAGATATACCTCATAATCATCGTTCGATTCATTAGTGTGTAACGGCAGACTCCAGGTGAGTTCTCATTACCAAGGGCACAGTACACAGATATACCTCATAATAATCGTTCTATTCATTAGTGTGTAACGGCAGACTCCAGGTGAGTTCTCATTACCAAGGGCACAGTACACAGATATACCACATAATAATCGTTCTATTCATTAGTGTGTAACGGCAGACTCCAGGTGACTTCTCATTACCAAGGGCACAGTACACAGATATACCTCATAATAATCGTTCGATATATTAGTGTGTAACGGCAGACTCCAGGTGAGTTCTCATTACCAAGGGCACAGTACACAGATATACCTCATAATCATCGTTCGATTCATTAGTGTGTAACGGCAGACTCCAGGTGAGTTCTCATTACCAAGGGCACAGTACACAGATATACCTCATAATAATCGTTCGATTCATTAGTGCGTAACAGCAGACTCCAGGTGAGTTCTCATTACCAAGGGCACAGTACACAGATATACCTCATAATAATCGTTCGATTCATTAGTGTGTAACGGCAGACTTCAGGTGAGTTCTCATTACCAAGGGCACAGTACACAGATATACCTCATAATCATCGTTCGATTCATTAGTGTGTAACGGCGGACTCCAGGTGAGTTCTCATTACCAAGGGCACAGTACACAGATATACCTCATAATCATCGTTCGATTCATTAGTGTGTAACGGCAGACACCAGGTGAGTTCTCATTACCAAGGGCACAGTACACAGATATACCTCATAATCATCGTTCGATTCATTAGTGTGTAACGGCAGACTCCAGGTGAATTCTCATTACCAAGGGCACAGTACACAGATATACTTCATAGTAATCGTTCGATTCATTAGTGTGTAACAGCAGACTCCAGGTGAGTTCTCATTACCAAGGGCACAGTACACAGATATACCTCATAATAATCGTTCGATTCATTAGTGTGTAACGGCCGACTCCAGGTGAGTTCTCATTACCAAGGGCACAGTACACAGATATACCTCATAATCATCGTTCGATTCATTAGTGTGTAACGGCAGACTCTAGGTGAGTTCTCATTACCAAGGGCACAGTACACAGATATACCTCATAATAATCGTTCTATTCATTAGCGTGTAACGGCAGACTCCAGGTGAGTTCTCATTACCAAGGGCACAGTACACAGATATACCTCATAATAATCGTTCTATTCATTAGTGTGTAACGGCAGACTCCAGGTGAGTTCTCATTACCAAGGGCACAGTACACAGATATACCTCATAATAATCGTTCGATTCATTAGTGTGTAACGGCAGACTCCAGGTGAGTTCTCATTACCAAGGGCACAGTACACAGATATACCTCATAATCATCGTTCGATTCATTAGTGTGTAACGGCAGACTCCAGGTGAGTTCTCATTACCAAGGGCACAGTACACAGATATACCTCATAATAATCGTTCGATTCATTAGTGTGTAACAGCAGACTGCAGGTGAGTTCTCATTACGAAGGGCACAGTACACAGATATACCTCATAACAATCGTTCGATTCATTAGTGTGTAACGGCCGACTCCAGGTGAGTTCTCATTACCAAGGGCACAGTACACAGATATAACTCATACTAATCGTTCGATTCATTAGTGTGTAATGGCAGACTCCAGGTGAGTTCTCATTACCAAGGGCACAGTACACAGATATACCTCATAATAATCGTTCGATTCATTAGTGTGTAATGGCAGACTCCAGGTGAGTTCTCATTACCAAGGGCACAGTACACAGATATACCTCATAATCATCGTTCGATTCATTAGTGTGTAACGGCAGACTCCAGGTGAGTTCTCATTACCAAGGGCACAGTACACAGATATACCTCATAATCATCATTCGATTCATTAGTGTGTAACGGCAGACTCCAGGTGAGTTCTCATTACCAAGGGCACACTACACAGAGATACCTCATAATCATCGTTCGATTCATTAGTGTGTAACGGCAGACTCCAGGTGAGTTCTCATTACCAAGGGCACAGTACACAGATATACCTCATAATAATCGTTCGATTCATTAGTGTGTAACGGCAGACTCCAGGTGAGTTCTCATTACCAAGGGCACAGTACACAGATATACCTCATAATCATCGTTCGATTCATTAGTGTGTAACGGCAGACTCCAGGTGAGTTCTCATTACCAAGGGCACAGTACACAGATATACCTCATAACAATCGTTCGATTCATTAGTGCATAACAGCAGACTCCAGGTGAGTTCTCATTACCAAGGGCACAGTACACAGATATACCTCATAATAATCGTTCGATTCATTAGTGTGTAACGGCCGACTTCAGGTGAGTTCTCATTACCAAGGGCACAGTACACAGATATACCTCATAATCATCATTCGATTCATTAGTGTGTAACGGCGGACTCCAGGTGAGTTCTCATTACCAAGGGCACAGTACACAGATATACCTCATAATCATCGTTCGATTCATTAGTGTGTAACGGCAGACTGCAGGTGAGTTCTCATTACCAAGGGCACAGTACACAGATATACCTCATAACAATCGTTCGATTCATTAGTGTGTAACGGCCGACTCCAGGTGAGTTCTCATTACCAAGGGCACAGTACACAGATATAACTCATACTAATCGTTCGATTCATTAGTGTGTAATGGCAGACTCCAGGTGAGTTCTCATTACCAAGGGCACAGTACACAGATATACCTCATAATAATCGTTCGATTCATTAGTGTGTAATGGCAGACTCCAGGTGAGTTCTCATTACCAAGGGCACAGTACACAGATATACCTCATAATCATCGTTCGATTCATTAGTGTGTAACGGCAGACTCCAGGTGAGTTCTCATTACCAAGGGCACAGTACACAGATATACCTCATAATCATCGTTCGATTCATTAGTGTGTAACGGCGGACTCCAGGTGAGGTCTCATTACCAAGGGCACAGTACACAGATATACCTCATAATCATCGTTCGATTCATTAGTGTGTAACGGCAGACTCCAGGTGAGTTCTCATTACCAAGGGCACAGTACACAGATATACCTCATAATCATCGTTCGATTCATTAGTGTGTAACGGCAGACTCCAGATGAGCTCTCATTACCAAGGGCACAGTACACAGATATACTTCATAATAATCGTTCGATTCATTAGTGTCTAACAGCAGACTCCAGGTGAGTTCTCATTACCAAGGGCACAGTACACAGATATACCTCGTAATAATCGTTCGATTCATTAATGTGTAACGGCCGACTCTAGGTAAGTTCTCAATACCAAGGGCACAGAACACAGATATACCTCATAATAATCGTTCTATTCATTAGTGTGTAACGGCAGACTCCAGGTGAGTTCTCATTACCAAGGGCACAGTACACAGATATACCTCATAATAATCGTTCGATTCATTAGTGTGTAACGGCAGACTCCAGGTGAGTTCTCATTACCAAGGGCACAGTACACAGATATACCTCATAATCATCGTTCGATTCATTAGTGTGTAACGGCAGACTCCAGGTGAGTTCTCATTACCAAGGGCACAGTACACAGATATACCTCATAATAATCGTTCGATTCATTAGTGTGTAACAGCAGACTGCAGGTGAGTTCTCATTACCAAGGGCACAGTATACAGATATACCTCATAACAATCGTTCGATTCATTAGTGTGTAACGGCCGACTCCAGGTGAGTTCTCATTACCAAGGGCACAGTACACAGATGTAACTCATACTAATCGTTCGATTCATCAGTGTGTAACGGCAGACTCCAGGTGAGTTCTCATTACCAAGGGCACAGTACACTGATATACCTCATAATCATCGTTCGATTCATTAGTTGTAACGGCAGACTCCAGGTGAGTTCTCATTACCAAGGGCACAGTACACAGATATACCTCATAATAATCGTTCGATTCATTAGTGTGTAACGGCAGACTCCAGGTGAGTTCTCATTACCAAGGGCACAGTACACTGATATACCTCATAATCATCGTTCGATTCATTAGTTGTAACGGCAGACTCCAGGTGAGTTCTCATTACCAAGGGCACAGTACACAGATATACCTCATAATCATCGTTCGATTCATTAGTGTGTAACGGCGGACTCCAGGTGAGTTCTCATTACCAAGGGCACAGTACACAAATATACCTCATAATCATCGTTCGATTCATTAGTGTGTAACGGCAGACTCCAGGTGAGTTCTCATTACCAAGTGCACAGTACACAGATATACCTCATAATAATCGTTCGATTCATTAGTGTGTAACGGCAGACTCCAGGTGAGTTCTCATTACCAAGGGCACAGTACAGAGTATACCTCATAATCATCGTTCGATTCATTAGTGTGTAACGGCAGACTCCAGGTGAGTTCTCATTACCAAGGGCACAGTACACAGATATACCTCATAATTATCGTTCGATTCATTAGTGTGTAACGGCAGACTCCAGGTGAGTTCTCATTACCAAGTGCACAATACACAGACATACCTGATAATAATCGTTCGATTCATTAGTGTGTAGCGGCATCCTCCAGGTGAGTTCTCATTACCAAGGGCACAGTACACAGATAGTTCGATTCATTAGTGTGTAACGGCAGAATCCAGGTGAGTTCTCATTACCAAGGGCACAGTACACAGATATACCTCATAATAATCGTTCGATTCATTAGTGTGTAACGGCAGACTCCAGGTGAGGTCTCATTACCAAGGGCACAGTACACAGATATACTTCATAATAATCGTTCGATTCATTAGTGTGTAATGGCAGACACCAGATGAGTTCTCATTACCAAGGGCACAGTACACAGATATACCTCATATTCATCGTTCGATTCATTAGTGGGTAACGGCAGACTTCAGGTGAGTTCCCATTACCAAGGGCACAGTACACAGATATACCTCATAATCATCGTTCGATTCATTAGTGTGTAACAGCAGACTAGAGGTGAGTTCTCATTACCAAGGGCACAGTACACAGATATACCTCATAATCATCGTTCGACTCATTAGTGTGTAACGGCAGACTCCAGGTGAATTCTCATTACCAAGGGCACAGTACACAGATATACCTCATAATCATCGTTCGATTCATTAATGTGTAACGGCAGACTCCAGGTGAGTTCTCATTACCAAGGGCACAGTGCACAGATATACGTCATAATCATCATTCGATTCAATAGTGTGTAACGGCAGACTCTAGGTGAGTTCTCATTACCAAGGGCACAGTACACAGATATACCTCATAATCATCGTTCGATTCATTAGTGTGTAACGGCTGACTCCAGGTGAGTTCTCATTACCAAGGGCACAGTACACAAATATACCTCATAATCATTGTTCGATTCATTAGTTTGTAACGGCAGACTCCAGGTGAGTTCTCATTACCAAGGGCACAGTACACAGATATACCTCATAATAATCGTTCGATTCATTAGTGTGTAACGGCAGACTCCAGGTGAGTTCTCATTACCAAGTGCACAATACACAGATATACCTCATAATTATCGTTCGATTCATTAGTGTGTAGCGGCAGACTCCAGGTGAGTTCTCATTACCAAGCGCACAGTACACAGATAGTTCGATTCATTAGTGTGTAACGGCAGAATCCAGGTGAGTTCTCATTACCAAGGGCACAGTACACAGATATTCCTCATAATAATCGTTCGATTCATTAGTGTGTAACGGCAGACTCCAGGTGAGGTCTCATTACTAAGGGCACAGTACACAGATATACTTCATAATAATCGTTCGATTCATTAGTGTGTAATGGCAGACTCCAGATGAGTTCTCATTACCAAGGGCACAGTACACAGATATACCTCATAATCATCGTTCGATTCATTAGTGGGTAACGGCAGACTCCAGGTGAGTTCCCATTACCAAGGGCACAGTACACATATATACCTCATAATCATCGTTCGATTCATTAGTGTGTAATGGCAGACTCCAGGTGAGGTCTCATTACCAAGGGCACAGTACACAGATATACCTCATAATCATCGTTCGATTCATTAGTGTGTAACAGCAGACTCCAGGTGAGTTCTCATTACCAAGGGCACAGTACACAGATATACCTCATCATCATCGTTCTATTCATTAGTGTGTAACGGCAGACTCCAGGTGAGTTCTCATTACCAAGGGCACAGTACACAGATATACCTCATAATAATCGTTCTATTTATTAGTGTGTAACGGCAGACTCCAGGTGACTTCTCATTACCAAGGGCACAGTACACAGATATACCTCATAATAATCGTTCGATTCATTAGTGTGTAACGGCAGACTCCAGGTGAGTTCTCATTACCAAGGGCACAGTACACAGATATACCTCATAATCATCGTTCGATTCATTAGTGTGTAACGGCAGACTCCAGGTGAGTTCTCATTACCAAGGGCACAGTACACAGATATAGCTCATAATAATCGTTCGATTCATTAGTGTGTAACAGCAGACTGCAGGTGAGTTCTCATTACCAAGGGCACAGTACACAGATATACCTCATAACAATCGTTCGATTCATTAGTGTGTAACGGCCGACTCCAGGTGAGTTCTCATTACCAAGGGCACAGTACACAGATATAACTCATACTAATCGTTCGATTCATTAGTGTGTAATGGCACACTCCAGGTGAGTTCTCATTACCAAGGGCACAGTACACAGATATACCTCATAATAATCGTTTGATTCATTAGTGTGTAATGGCAGACTCCAGGTGAGTTCTCATTACCAAGGGCACAGTACACAGATATACCTCATAATCATCGTTCGATTCATTAGTGTGTAACGGCAGACTCCAGGTGAGTTCTCATTACCAAGGGCACAGTACACAGATATACCTCATAATCATCGTTCGATTCATTAGTGTGTAACGGCGGACTCCAGGTGAGTTCTCATTACCAAGGGCACAGTACACAGATATACCTCATAATCATCGTTCGATTCATTAGTGTGTAACGGCAGACTCCAGGTGAGTTCTCATTACCAAGGGCACAGTACAAACATATACCTCATAATCATCGTTCGATTCGTTAGTGTGTAACGGCAGACTTTAGGTGAGTCCTCATTACCAAGGGCACAGTACACAGATAGTTCGAATCATTAGTGTGTAACGGCAGACTCCAGGTGAGTTCTCATTACCAAGGGCACAGTACAAACATGTACCTCATAATCATCGTTCGATTCGTTAGTGTGTAACGGCAGACTCCAGGTGAGTTCTCATTACCAAGGGCACAGTACAGAGATATACCTCATAATAATCGTTCGATTCAATAGTGTGTAACGGCAGACTCCAGGTGAGTTCTCATTACCAAGGGCACAGTACACTGATATACCTCATAATCATCGTTCGATTCATTAGTTGTAACGGCAGACTCCAGGTGAGTTCTCATTACCAAGGGCACAGTACACAGATATACCTCATAATCATCGTTCGATTCATTAGTGTGTAACGGCGGACTCCAGGTGAGTTCTCATTACCAAGGGCACAGTACACAGATATACCTCATAATCATCGTTCGATTCATTAGTGTGTAACGGCAGACTCAAGGTGAGTTCTCATTACCAAGTGCACAGTACACGATATACCTCATAATAATCGTTCGATTCATTAGTGTGTAACGGCAGACTCCAGGTGAGTTCTCATTACCAAGGGCACAGTACAGAGTATACCTCATAATCATCGTTCGATTCATTAGTGTGTAACGGCAGACTCCAAGTGAGTTCTCATTACCAAGGGCACAGTACACAGATATACCTCATAATTATCGTTCGATTCATTAGTGTGTAACGGCAGACTCCAGGTGAGTTCTCATTACCAAGTGCACAATACACAGATATACCTGATAATAATCGTTCGATTCATTAGTGTGTAGTGGCAGACTCCAAGTGAGTTCTCATTACCAAGGGCACAGTACACAGATAGTTCGAATCATTAGTGTGTAACGGCAGAATCCAGGTGAGTTCTCATTACCAAGGGCACAGTACACAGATATACTTCATAAAAACCGTTCGATTCATTAGTGTGTAATGGCAGACTCCAGATGAGTTCTCATTACCAAGGGCACAGTACACAGATATACCTCATATTCATCGTTCGATTCATTAGTGGGTAACGGCAGACTCCAGGTGAGTTCTCATTACCAAGGGCACAGTACACAGATATACCTCATAATAATCGTTCGATTCATTAGTGTGTAACAGCAGACTGCAGGTGGGTTCTCATTACCAAGGGCACAGTACACAGATATACCTCATAACAATCGTTCGATTCATTAGTGTGTAACGGGCGACTCCAGGTGAGTTCTCATTACCAAGGGCACAGTACACAGATATAACTCATACTAATCGTTCGATTCATTAGTGTGTAATGGCACACTCCAGGTGAGTTCTCATTACCAAGGGCACAGTACACAGATATACCTCATAATAATCGTTTGATGCATTAGTGTGTAATGGCAGACTGCAGGTGAGTTCTCATTACCAAGGGCACAGTACACAGATATACCTCATAATCATCGTTCGATTCATTAGTGTGTAACGGCAGACTCCAGGTGAGTTCTAATTACCAAGGGCACAGTACACAGATATACCTCATAATCATCGTTCGATTCATTAGTGTGTAACGGCGGACTCCAGGTGAGTTCTCATTACCAAGGGCACAGTACACAGATATACCTCATAATCATCGTTCGATTCATTAGTGTGTAACGGCAGACTCCAGGTGAGTTCTCATTACCAAGGGCACAGTACAAACATATACCTCATAATCATCGTTCGATTCGTTAGTGTGTAACGGCAGACTTTAGGTGAGTCCTCATTACCAAGGGCACAGTACACAGATAGTTCGATCCATTAGTGTGTAACGGCAGACTCCAGGTGAGTTCTCATTACCAAGGGCACAGTACAAACATGTACCTCATAATCATCGTTCGATTCGTTAGTGTGTAACGGCAGCCTCCAGGTGAGTTCTCATTACCAAGGGCACAGTACAGAGATATACCTCATAATAATCGTTCGATTCATTAGTGTGTAACGGCAGACTCCAGGTGAGTTCTCATTACCAAGTGCACAGTACACAGATATACCTCATAATTATCGTTCGATTCATTAGTGTGTAACGGCAGACTCCAGGTGAGTTCTCATTACCAAGTGCACAATACACAGATATACCTGAAAATAATCGTTCGATTCATTAGTGTGTAACAGCAGACTCCAGGTGAGTTCTCATTACCAAGGGCACAGTACACAGATATACCTCATAATCATCGTTCGATTCATTAGTGTGTAACGGCAGACTCCAGGTTAATTCTCATTACCAAGGGCACAGTACACAGATATACCTCATAATCATCGTTCGATTCATTAGTGTGTAACGGCAGACTCCAGGTGAGTTCTCATTACCAAGGGCACAGTGCACAGATATACGTCATAATCATCATTCGATTCATTAGTGTGTAACGGCAGAATCTAGGTGAGTTCTCATTACCACGGGCACAGTACACAGATATACCTCATAATCATCGTTCGATTCATTAGTGTGTAACGGCAGACTCCAGGTGAGTTCTCATTACCAAGGGCACAGTACACAAATATACCTCATAATCATCGTTCGATTCATTAGTGTGTAGCGGCAGACTCCAGGTGAGTTCTCATTACCAAGGGCACAGTACACAGATAGTTCGATTCATTAGTGTGTAACGGCAGAATCCAGGTGAGTTCTCATTACCAAGGGCACAGTACACAGATATACCTCATAATAATCGTTCGATTCATTAGTGTGTAACGGCAGACTCCAGGTGAGGTCTCATTACCAAGGGCACAGTACACAGATATACTTCATAATAATCGTTCGATTCATTAGTGTGTAATGGCAGACTCCAGATGAGTTCTCATTACCAAGGGCACAGTACACAGATATACCTCATAATCATCGTTCGATTCATTAGTGGGTAACGGCAGACTCCAGGTGAGTTCCCATTACCAAGGGCACAGTACACAGATATACCTCATAATCATGGTTCGATTCATTAGTGTGTAATGGCAGACTCCAGGTGAGGTCTCATTACCAAGGGCACAGTACACAGATATACCTCATAATCATCGTTCGATTCATTAGTGTGCAACAGCAGACTCCAGGTGAGTTCTCATTACCAAGGGCACAGTACACAGATATACCTCATCATCATCGTTCGATTCATTAGTGTGTAACGGCAAACTCCAGGTGAATTCTCATTACCAAGGGCACAGTACACAGATATACCTCATAATCATCGTTCGATTCATTAGTGTGTAACGGCAGACTCCAGGTGAGTTCTCATTACCAAGGGCACAGTGCACAGATATACGTCATAATCATCATTCGATTCATTAGTGTGTAACGGCAGACTCTAGGTGAGTTCTCATTACCAAGGGCACAGTATACAGATATAACTCATAATCATCGTTCGATTCATTAGTGTGTAACGGCAGACTCCAGGTGAGTTCTCATTACCAAGGGCACAGTACACAAATATACCTCATAATCATCGTTCGATTCATTAGTGTGTAACGGCAGACTCCAGGTGAGTTCTCATTACCAAGGGCACAGTACACAGATATACCTCATAATAATCGTTGGATTCATTAGTGTGTAACGGCAGACTCCAGGTGAGTTCTCATTACCAAGGGCACAGTACACAGATATACCTCATAATTATCGTTCGATTCATTAGTGTGTAACGGCAGACTCCAGGTGAGTTCTCATTACCAAGTGCACAGTACACAGATATACCTCATAATAATCGTTGGATTCATTAGTGTGTAACGGCAGACTCCAGGTGAGTTCTCATTACCAAGGGCACAGTACACAGACATACCTCATAATCATCGTTCGATTCATTAGTGTGTAACGGCAGACTCCAGGTGAGTTCTCATTACCAAGGGCACAGTACACAGATATACCTCATAACCATCGTTCGATTCATTAGTGTGTAACGGCGGACTCCAGGTGAGTTCTCATTACCAAGGGCACAGTACAGAGATATATACCTCATAATCATCGTTCGATTCATTAGTGGGTAACGGCAGACTCCAGGTGAGTTCCCATTACCAAGGGCACAGTACACAGATATACCTCATAATCATCGTTCGATTCATTAGTGTGTAATGGCAGACTCCAGGTGAGGTCTCATTACCAAGGGCACAGTACACAGATATACCTCATAATCATCGTTCGATTCATTAGTGTGTAACAGCAGACTCCAGGTGAGTTCTCATTACCAAGGGCATAGTACACAGATATACCTCATAATCATCGTTCGATTCGTTAGTGTGTAACGGCAGACTCCAGGTGAGTTCTCATTACCAAGGGCACACTACAGAGATATACCTCATAATAATCGTTCGATTCATTAGTGTGTAACGGCAGACTCCAGGTGAGTTCTCATTACAAAAGGCACAGTACACAGATATACCTCATAATAATCGTTCGATTCATTAGTGTGTAAAGGCAGACTCCAGGTGAGTTCTCATTACCAAGGGCACAGTACACAGATATACCTCATAATTATCGTTCGATTCATTAGTGTGTAACGGCAGACTCCAGGTGAGTTCTCATTACCAAGTGCACAATACACAGATATACCTGATAATAATCGTTCGATTCATTAGTGTGTAGCGGCAGACTCCAGGTGAGTTCTCATTACCAAGGGCACAGTACACAGATAGTTCGATTCATTAGTGTGTAACGGCAGAATCCAGGTGAGTTCTCATTACCAAGGGCACAGTACACAGATATACCTCATAATAATCGTTCGATTCATTAGTGTGTAACGGCAGACTCCAGGTGAGGTCTCATTACCAAGGGCACAGTACACAGATATACTTCATAATAATCGTTCGATTCATTAGTGTGTAATGGCAGACTCCAGATGAGTTCTCATTACCAAGGGCACAGTACACAGATATACCTCATAATCATCGTTCGATTCATTAGTGGTTAACGGCAGACTCCAGGTGAGTTCCCATTACCAAGGGCACAGTACACAGATATACCTCATAATCATCGTTCGATTCATTAGTGTGTAATGGCAGACTCCAGGTGAGGTCTCATTACCAAGGGCACAGTACACAGTTATACCTCATAATCATCGTTCGATTCATTAGTGTGTAACAGCAGACTCCAGGTGAGTTCTCATTACCAAGGGCACAGTACACAGATATAACTCATAATCATCGTTCGATTCATTAGTGTGTAACGGCAGATTCCAGGTGAATTCTCATTACCAAGGGCACAGTACACAGATATACCTCATAATAATCGTTCGATTCATTAGTGTGTAACGGCAGACTCCAGGTGAGTTCTCATTACCAAGGGCACAGTGCACAGATATACGTCATAATCATCGTTCGATTCATTAGTGTGTAACGGCAGACTCTAGGTGAGTTCTCATTACCAAGGGCACAGTACACAGATATAACTCATAATCATCGTTCGATTCATTAGTGTGTAACGTCAGACTCCAGGTGAGTTCTCATTACCAAGTGCACAGTACACAGATATACCTCATAATCATCGTTCGATTCATTAGTGTGTAACGGCAGACTCCAGGTGAGTTCTCATTACCAAGGGCCGGGTACAAAGATATACCTCATAATAATCGTTCGATTCATTAGTGTGTAACGGCAGACTCCAGGTGAGTTCTCATTACCAAGGGCACAGTACACAGATATACCTCATAATTATCGTTCGATTCATTAGTGTGTAATGGCAGACTCCAGGTGAGTTCTCATTACCAAGTGCACAGTACACAGACATACCTCATAATAATCGTTGGATTCATTAGTGTGTAACGGCAGACTCCAGGTGAGTTCTCATTACCAAGGGCACAGTACACAGATATACCTCATAATCATCGTTCGATTCATTAGTGTGTAACGGCAGACTCCAGGTGAGTTCTCATTAATAAGGGCACAGTACACAGATATACCTCATAATCATCGTTCGATTCACTAGTGTGTAACGGCAGACTCCAGGTGAGTTCCCATTACCAAGGGCACAGTAAAAAGATATACCTCATAATAATCGTTCGATTGATTTGTGTGTAACGGCAGACTCCAGGTGAGTTCTCATTACCAAGGGCACAGTACACAGATATAGCTCATAATAATCGTTCGATTCATTAGTGTGTAACGTCAGTCTCCAGGTGAGTTCTCATTACCAAGGGCACAGTACACAGATATACCTCATAATAAACATTCGATTCATTAGTGTGTAACGTCAGACTCCAGGTGAGTTCTCATTACCAAGGGCACAGTACACAGATATACCTCATAATCATCGTTCGATTCATTAGTGTGTAACGACAGACTCCAGGTGAGTTCTCATTACCAAGGGCACAGTACACAGATATACCTCATAATCATCGTTCGATTCATTAGTGTGTAACGGCAGACTCCAGGTGAGTTCTCATTACCAAATGCACAGTACACAGATAGTTCGATTCATTAGTGTGTAACGGCAGACTCCAGGTGAGTTCTCATTACCAAGGGCACAGTACACAGATATACCTCATAATCATCGTTCGATTCGTTAGTGTGTAACGGCAGACTTTAGGTGAGTTCTCATTACCAAGGGCACAGTACACAGATAGTTCGATTCATTAGTGTGTAACGGCAGACTCCAGGTGAGTTCTCATTACCAAGGGCACAGTACAAACATATACGTCATAATCATCGTTCGATTCGTTAGTGTGTAACGGCAGACTCCAGGTGAGTTCTCATTACCAAGGGCACAGTACAGAGATATACCTCATAATAATCGTTCGATTCATTAGTGTGTAACGGCAGACTCCAGGTGAGTTCTCATTACCAAGGGCACAGTACACAGATATACCTCGTAATCATCGTTCGATTCATTAGTGTGTAACGGCAGACTCCAGGTGAGGTCTCATTACCAAGGGCACAGTACACAGATATACTTCATAATAATCGTTCGATTCATTAGTGTGTAATGGCAGACTCCAGATGAGTTCTCATTACCAAGGGCACAGTACACAGATATACCTCATAATCATCGTTCGATTCATTAGTGGGTAACGGCAGACTCCAGGTGAGTTCCCATTACCAAGGGCACAGTACAGAGATATACCTCATAATCATCGTTCGATTCATTAGTGTGTAATGGCAGACTCCAGGTGAGTTCTCATTACCAAGGGCACAGTACACAGATATACCTCATAATCATCGTTCGATTCATTAGTGTGTAACGGCAGACTGCAGGTGAATTCTCATTACCAAGGGCACAGTACACAGATATACCTCATAATCATCGTTCGATTCATTAGTGTGTAACGGCAGACTCCAGGTGAGTTCTCATTACCAAGGGCACAGTGCACAGATATACGTCATAATCATCGTTCGATTCATTAGTGTGTAACGGCAGACTCTAGTTGAGTTCTCATTACCAATTGCACAGTACACAGATATACCTCATAATCATCGTTCGATTCATTAGTGTGTAACGGCAGACTCCAGGTGAATTCTCATTACCAAGGGCACAGTACACAGATATACCTCATAATCATCGTTCGATTCATTAGTGTGTAACGGCAGACTCCAGGTGAGTTCTCATTACCAAGGGCACAGTGCACAGATATACCTCATAATCACCGTTCGATTCATTAGTGTGTAACGGCAGACTCTAGGTGAGTTCTCATTACCAAGGGCACAGTACACAGATATAACTCATAATCATCGTTCGATTCATTAGTGTGTAACGGCAGACTCCAGGTGAGTTCTCATTACCAAGGGCACAGTACACAGATATACCTCATAATCATCGTTCGATTCATTAGTGTGTAACGGCAGACTCCAGGTGAGTTCTCATTACCAAGGGCACAGTGCACAGATATACGTCATAATCATCGTTCGATTCATTAGTGTGTAACGGCAGACTCTAGGTGAGTTCTCATTACCAAGGGCACAGTACACAGATATAACTCATAATCATCGTTCGATTCATTAGTGTGTAACGGCAGACTCCAGGTGAGTTCTCATTACCAAGGGCACAGTACACAGATATACCTCATAATCATCGTTCGATTCATTAGTGTGTAACGGCAGACTCCAGGTGAGTTCTCATTACCAATGGCACAGTACACAGATATACCTCATAATAATCGTTCGATTCATTAGTGTGTAACGGCAGACTCCAGGTGAGTTCTCATTACCAAGGGCACAGTACACAGATATACCTCATAATTATCGTTCGATTCATTAGTGTGTAATGGCAGACTCCAGGTGAGTTCTCATTACCAAGTGCACAGTACACAGACATACCTCATAATAATCGTTGGATTCATTAGTGTGCAACGGCAGACTCCAGGTGAGTTCTCATTACCAAGGGCACAGTACACAGATATACCTCATAATCATCGTTCGATTCATTAGTGTGTAACAGCAGACTCCAGGTGAGTTCTCATTAACAAGGGCACAGTACACAGATATACCTCATAATCATCGTTCGATTCACTAGTGTGTAACGGCAGACTCCAGGTGAGTTCCCATTACCAAGGGCACAGTAAAAAGATATACCTCATAATAATCGTTTGATTGATTTGTGTGTAACGGCAGACTCCAGGTGAGTTCTCATTACCAAGGCCACAGTACACAGATATAGCTCATAATAATCGTTCGATTCATTAGTGTGAAACGTCAGACTCCAGGTGAGTTCTCATTACCAAGGGCACAGTACACAGATATACCTCATAATAAACATTCGATTCATTAGTGTGTAACGTCAGACTCCAGGTGAGTTCTCATTACCAAGGGCACAGTACACAGATATACCTCATAATCATCGTTCGATTCATTAGTGTGTAAAGACAGACTCCAGGTGAGTTCTCATTACCAAGGGCACAGTACACAGATATACCTCATAATCATCGTTCGATTCATTAGTGTGTAACGGCAGACTCCAGGTGAGTTCTCATTACCAAGGGCGCAGTACACAGATATACCTCATAATCATCGTTCGATTCATTAGTGTGTAACGGCAGACTCCAGGTGAGTTCTCATTACCAAGGGCACAGTACACAGATATACCTCATAATCATCGTTCGATACATTAGTGTGTAACGGCAGACTCCAGGTGAATTCTCATTACCAAGGGCACAGTACACAGATATACCTCATAATCATCGTTCGATGCATTAGTGTGTAACGGCAGACTCCAGGTGAGTTCTCATTACCAAGGGCACAGTACACAGATAGTTCGATTCATTAGTGTGTAACGGCAGACTCCAGGTGAGTTCTCATTACCAAGGGCACAGTACAAACATATACCTCATAATCATCGTTCGATTCGTTAGTGTGTAACGGCAGACTTTAGGTGAGTTCTCATTACCAAGGGCACAGTACACAGATAGTTCGATTCATTAGTGTGTAACGGCAGACTCCAGGTGAGTTCTCATTACCAAGGGCACAGTACAAACATATACCTCATAATCGTCGTTCGATTCGTTAGTGTGTAACGGCAGACTCCAGGTGAGTTCTCATTACCAAGGGCACAGTACAGAGATATACCTCATAATAATCGTTCGATTCATTAGTGTGTAACGGCAGACTCCAGGTGAGTTCTCATTACCAAGGGCACAGTACAAACATATACCTCATAATCATCGTTCGATTCGTTAGTGTGTAACGGCAGACTTTAGGTGAGTTCTCATTACCAAGGGCACAGTACACAGATAGTTCTATTCATTAGTGTGTAACGGCAGACTCCAGGTGAGTTCTCATTACCAAGGGCACAGTACAAACATATACCTCATAATCATCGTTCGATTCGTTAGTGTGTAACGGCAGACTCCAGGTGAGTTCTCATTACCAAGTGCACAATACACAGATATACCTCATAATTATCGTTCGATTCATTAGTGTGTAGCGGCAGACTCCAGGTGAGTTCTCATTACCAAGGGCACAGTACACAGATATACCTCATAATAATCGTTCGATTCATTAGTGTGTAACGGCAGACTCCAGGTGAGGTCTCATTACCAAGGGCACAGTACACAGATATACTTCATAATAATCGTTCGATTCATTAGTGTGTAATGGCAGACTCCAGATGAGTTCTCATTACCAAGGGCACAGTACACAGATATACCTCATAATCATCGTTCGATTCATTAGTGGGTAACGGCAGACTCCAGGTGAGTTCCCATTACCAAGGGCACAGTACACAGATATACCTCATAATCATCGTTCGATTCATTAGTGTGTAATGGCAGACTCCAGGTGAGGTCTCATTACCAAGGGCACAGTACACAGATATACCTCATAATCATCGTTCGATTCATTAGTGTGTAACAGCAGACTCCAGGTGAGTTCTCATTACCAAGGGCACAGTACACAGATATACATCATAATCATCGTTCGATTCAATAGTGTGTAACGGCAGACTCCAGGTGAATTCTCAGTACCAAGGGCACAGTACACAGATATACCTCATAATCATCGTTCGATTCATTAGTGTGTAACGGCAGACTCCAGGTGAGCTCTCATTACCAAGTGCACACTACACAGATATACCTCATAATCATCGTTCGATTCATTAGTGTGTAACGGCAGACTCCAGGTGAGTTCTCATTACCAAGGGCACAGTACACAGATATACCTCATAATCATCGTTCGATTCATTAGTGTGTAACGGCGGACTCCAGGTGAGTTCTCATTACCAAGGGCACAGTACAGAGATATATACCTCATAATCATCGTTCGATTCATTAGTGTGTAATGGCAGACTCCAGGTGAGTTCTCATTACCAAGGGCACAGTACAAACATATACCTCATAATCATCGTTCGATTCGTTAGTGTGTAACGGCAGACTTTAGGTGAGTTCTCATTACCAAGGGCACAGTACACAGATAGTTCGATTCATTAGTGTGTAACGGCAGACTCCAGGTGAGTTCTCATTACCAAGGGCACAGTACAAACATATACCTCATAATCATCGTTCGATTCGTTAGTGTGTAACGGCAGACTCCAGGTGAGTTCTCATTACCAAGGGCACAGTACACAGATATACCTCATAATCATCGTTCGATTCATTAGTGTGTAACGGCAGACTCCAGGTGAGTTCTCATTAACAAGGGCACAGTACACAGATATACCTCATAATCATCGTTCGATTCATTAGTGTGTAACGGCAGACTCCAGGTGAGTTCTCATTAACAAGGGCACAGTACACAGATATACCTCACAATCATCGTTCGATTCACTAGTGTGTAACGGCAGACTCCAGGTGAGTTCCCATTACCAGGGGCACAGTAAAAAGATATACCTCATAATAATCGTTCGATTGATTTGTGTGTAACAGCAGACTCCAGGTGAGTTCTCATTACCAAGGGCACAGTACACAGATATACCTCATAATCATCGTTCGATTCATTAGTGTGTAACGGCAGACTCCAGGTGAGTTCTCATTACCAAGGGCACAGTACACAGATATAACTCATAATCATCGTTCGATTCATTAGTGTGTAACGGCAGACTCCAGGTGAATTCTCATTACCAAGGGCACAGTACACAGATATACCTCATAATCATCGTTCTATTCATTAGTGTGTAACGGCAGACTCCAGGTGGGTTCTCATTACCAATGGCACAGTACACAGATAGTTCGATTCATTAGTGTGTAACGGCAGACTCCAGGTGAGTTCTCATTACCAAGGGCACAGTACAAACATATACCTCATAATCATCGTTCGATTCGTTAGTGTGTAACGGCAGACTTTAGGTGAGTTCTCATTACCAAGGGCACAGTACACAGATAGTTCGATTCATTAGTGTGTAACGGCAGACTCCAGGTGAGTTCTCATTACCAAGGGCACAGTACAAACATATACCTCATAATCATCGTTCGATTCGTTAGTGTGTAACGGCAGACTCCAGGTGAGTTCTCATTACCAAGGGCACAGTACAGAGATATACCTCATAATAATCGTTCGATTCATTAGTGTGTAACGGCAGACTCCAGGTGAGTTCTCATTACCAAGGGCACAGTACAAACATATACCTCATAATCATCGTTCGATTCGTTAGTGTGTAACGGCAGACTTTAGGTGAGTTCTCATTACCAAGGGCACAGTACACAGATAGTTCGATTCATTAGTGTGTAACGGCAGACTTTAGGTGAGTTCTCATTACCAAGGGCACAGTACAAACATATACCTCATAATCATCGTTCGATTCGTTAGTGTGTAACGGCAGACTCCAGGTGAGTTCTCAGTACCAAGTTCACAATACATAGATATACCTCATAATTATCGTTCGATTCATTAGTGTGTAGTGGCAGACTCCAGGTGAGTTCTCATTACCAAGGGCACAGTACACAGATATACCTCATAATCATCGTTCGATTCATTAGTGTGTAACGGCAGACTCCAGGTGAGTTCTCATTACCAAGGGCACAGTACACAGATATAACTCATAATCATCGTTCGATTCATTAGTGTGTAACGGCAGACTCCAGGTGAATTCTCATTACCAAGGGCACAGTACACAGATATACCTCATAATCATCGTTCTATTCATTAGTGTGTAACGGCAGACTCCAGGTGGGTTCTCATTACCAATGGCACAGTACACAGATAGTTCGATTCATTAGTGTGTAACGGCAGACTCCAGGTGAGTTCTCATTACCAAGGGCACAGTACAAACATATACCTCATAATCATCGTTCGATTCGTTAGTGTGTAATGGCAGACTTTAGGTGAGTTCTCATTACCAAGGGCACAGTACACAGATAGTTCGATTCATTAGTGTGTAACGGCAGACTCCAGGTGAGTTCTCATTACCAAGGGCACAGTACAAACATATACCTCATAATCATCGTTCGATTCGTTAGTGTGTAACGGCAGACTCCAGGTAAGTTGTCATTACCAAGGGCACAGTACAGAGATATACCTCATAATAATCGTTCGATTCATTAGTGTGTAACGGCAGACTCCAAGTGAGTTCTCATTACCAAGGGCACAGTACAAACATATACCTCATAATCATCGTTCGATTCGTTAGTGTGTAACGGCAGACTTTAGGTGAGTTCTCATTACCAAGGGCACAGTACACAGATAGTTCGATTCATTAGTGTGTAACGGCAGACTCCAGGTGAGTTCTCATTACCAAGGGCACAGTACAAACATATACCTCATAATCATCGTTCGATTCGTTAGTGTGTAACGGCAGACTCCAGGTGAGTTCTCATTACCAAGTGCACAATACACAGATATACCTCGTAATTATCGTTCGATTCATTAGTGTGTAGCGGCAGACTCCAGGTGAGTTCTCATTACCAAGGGCACAGTACACAGATAGTTCGATTCATTAGTGTGTAACGGCAGAATCCAGGTGAGTTCTCATTACCAAGGGCACAGTACACAGATATACCTCATAATAATCGTTCGATTCATTAGTGTGTAACGGCAGACTCCAGGTGAGGTCTCATTACCAAGGGCACAGTACAGAGATATATACCTCATAATCATCGTTCGATTCTTTAGTGTGTAACGGCAGACTCCAGGTGAGTTCTCATTACCAAGGGCACAGTACAAACATATACCTCATAATCATCGTTCGATTCGTTATTCGTTAGTGTGTAACGGCAGACTTTAGGTGAGTTCTCATTACCAAGGGCACAGTACACAGATAGTTCGAATCATTAGTGTGTAACGGCAGACTCCAGGTGAGTTCCCATTACCAAGGGCACAGTACACAGATATACCTCATAATCATCGTTCGATTCAATAGTGTGTAATGGCAGACTCCAGGTGAGGTCTCATTACCAAGGGCACAGTACACAGATATACCTCATAATCATCGTTCGATTCATTAGTGTGTAACAGCAGACTCCAGGTGAGTTCTCATTACCAAGGGCACAGTACACAGATATACATCATAATCATCGTTCGATTCATTAGTGTGTAACGGCAGACTCCAGGTGAATTCTCATTACCAGGGGCACAGTACACAGATATACCTCATAATCATCGTTCGATTCATTAGTGTGTAACGGCAGACTCCAGGTGAGCTCTCATTACCAAGGGCACAGTGCACAGATATACGTCATAATCATCATTCGATTCATTAGTGTGTAACGGCAGACTCTAGGTGAGTTCTCATTACCAAGGCACAGTATACAGATATAACTCATAATCATCGTTCGATTCATTAGTGTGTAACGGCAGACTCCAGGTGAGTTCTCATTACCAAGGGCACAGTACACAGATATACCTCATAATTATCGTTCGATTCTTTAGTGTGTAACGGCAGACTCCAGGTGAGTTCTCATTACCAAGTGCACAGTACACAGATATACCTCATAATAATCGTTGGATTCATTAGTGTGTAACGGCAGACTCCAGGTGAGTTCTCATTACCAAGGGCACCCTACACAGATATACCTCATAATCATCGTTCGATTCATTAGTGTGTAACGGCAGACTCCAGGTGAGTTCTCATTACCAAGGGCACAGTACACAGATATACCTCATAATCATCGTTCGATTCATTAGTGTGTAACGGCGGACTCCAGGTGAGTTCTCATTACCAAGGGCACAGTACAGAGATATATACCTCATAATCATCGTTCGATTCATTAGTGTGTAATGGCAGACTCCAGGTGAGTTCTCATTACCAAGGGCACAGTACAAACATATACCTCATAATCATCGTTCGATTCGTTAGTGTGTAACGGCAGACTTTAGGTGAGTTCTCATTACCAAGGGCACAGTACACAGATAGTTCGATTCATTAGTGTGTAACGGCAGACTCCAGGTGAGTTCTCATTACCAAGGGCACAGTACAAACATATACCTCATAATCATCGTTCGATTCGTTAGTGTGTAACGGCAGACTCCAGGTGAGTTCTCATTACCAAGGGCACAGTACACAGATATAGCTCATAATCATCGTTCGATTCATTAGTGTGTAACCGCAGACTCCAGGTGAGTTCTCATTAACAAGGGCACAGTACACAGATATACCTCATAATCATCGTTCGATTCATTAGTGTGTAACGGCAGACTCCTAGTGAGTTCTCATTAACAAGGGCACAGTACACAGATGTACCTCATAATCATCGTTCGATTCACTAGTGTGTAACGGCAGACTCCAGGTGAGTTCCCATTACCAAGGGCACAGTAAAAAGATATACCTCATAATAATCGTTCGATTGATTTGTGTGTAACGGCAGACTCCAGGTGAGTTCTCATTACCAAGGGCACAATACACAGATATACCTCATAATCATCGTTCGATTCATTAGTGTGTAACGGCAGACTCCAGGTGAGTTCTCATTACCAAGGGCACAGTACACAGATATAACTCATAATCATCGTTCGATTCATTAGTGTGTAACGGCAGACTCCAGGTGAATTCTCATTACCAAGGGCACAGTACACAGATATACCTCATAATCATCGTTCTATTCATTAGTGTGTAACGGCAGACTCCAGGTGGGTTCTCATTACCAATGGCACAGTACACAGATAGTTCGATTCATTAGTGTGTAACGGCAGACTCCAGGTGAGTTCTCATTACCAAGGGCACAGTACAAACATATACCTCATAATCATCGTTCGATTCGTTAGTGTGTAACGGCAGACTTTAGGTGAGTTCTCATTACCAAGGGCACAGTACACAGATAGTTCGATTCATTAGTGTGTAACGGCAGACTCCAGGTGAGTTCTCATTACCAAGGGCACAGTACAAATATATACCTCATAATCATCGTTCGATTCGTTAGTGTGTAACGGCAGACTCCAGGTGAGTTCTCATTACCAAGGGCACAGTACAGAGATATACCTCATAATAATCGTTCGATTCATTAGTGTGTAACGGCAGACTCCAGGTGAGTTCTCATTACCAAGGGCACAGTACAAACATATACCTCATAATCATCGTTAGATTCGTTAGTGTGTAACGGCAGACTTTAGGTGAGTTCTCATTACCAAGGGCACAGTACACAGATAGTTCGATTCATTAGTGTGTAACGGCAGACTCCAGGTGAGTTCTCATTACCAAGGGCACAGTACAAACATATACCTCATAATCATCGTTCGATTCGTTAGTGTGTAACGGCAGACTCCAGGTGAGTTCTCATTACCAAGTACACAATACACAGATATACCTCATAATTATCGTTCGATTCATTAGTGTGTAGCGGCAGACTCCAGGTGAGTTCTCATTACCAAGGGCACAGTACACAGATAGTTCGATTCATTAGTGTGTAACGGCAGAATCCAGGTGAGTTCTCATTACCAAGGGCACAGTACACAGATATACCTCATAATAATCGTTCGATTCATTAGTGTGTAACGGCAGACTCCAGGTGAGGTCTCATTACCAAGGGCACAGTACAGAGATATATACCTCATAATCATCGTTCGATTCATTAGTGTGTAACGGCAGACTCCAGGTGAGTTCTCATTACCAAGGGCACAGTACAAACATATACCTCATAATCATCGTTCGATTCGTTAGTGTGTAATGGCAGACTTTAGGTGAGTTCTCATTACCAAGGGCACAGTACACAGATAGTTCGAATCATTAGTGTGTAACGGCAGACTCCAGGTGAGTTCTCATTACCAAGGGCACAGTACAAACATATACCTCATAATCATCGTTCGATTCGTTAGTGTGTAACGGCAGACTCCAGGTGAGTTCTCATTACCAAGGGCACAGTACAGAGATATACCTCATAATAATCGATCGATCCATTAGTGTGTAACGGCAGACTCCAGGTGAGTTCTCATTACAAAAGGCACAGTACACAGATATACCTCATAATAATCGTTCGATTCATTAGTGTGTAACGGCAGACTCCAGGTGAGTTCTCATTACCAAGGGCACATCACACAAATATACCTCATAATTATCGTTCGATTCATTAGTGTGTAATGGCAGACTCCAGGTGAGTTCTCATTACCAAGTGCACAATACACAGATATACCTGATAATAATCGTTCGATTCATTAGTGTGTAGCGGCAGACTCCAGGTGAGTTCTCATTACCAAGGGCACAGTACACAGATAGTTCGATTCATTAGTGTGTAACGGCAGAATCCAGGTGAGGTCTCATTACCAAGGGCACAGTACACAGATATACTTCATAATAATCGTTCGATTCATTAGTGTGTAATGGCAGACTCCAGATGAGTTCTCATTACCAAGGGCACAGTACACAGATATACCTCATAATCATCATTCGATTCATTAGTGGGTAACGGCAGACTCCAGGTGAGTTCCCATACCAAGGGCACAGTACACAGATATACCTCATAATTATCGTTCGATTCATTAGTGTGTAATGGCAGACTCCAGGTGCGGTCTCATTACCAAGTGCACAGCACACAGATATACCTCATAATCATCGTTCGATTCATTAGTGTGTAACAGCAGACTCCAGGTGAGTTCTCATTACCAAGGGCACAGTACACAGATATACCTCATAATCATCGTTCGATTCATTAGTGTGTAACGGCAGACTCCAGGTGAACTCTCATTACCAAGGGCACAGTACACAGATATACCTCATAATGATCGTTCGATTCATTAGTGTGTAACGGCAGACTCCAGGTGAGTTCTCATTACCAAGGGCACAGTGCACAGATATACGTCATAATCATCATTCGATTCATTAGTGTGTAACGGCAGACTCTAGGTGAGTTCTCATTACCAAGGGCACAGTACACAGATATAACTCATAATCATCGTTCGATTCATTAGTGTGTAACGGCAGACTCCAGGTGAGTTCTCATTACCAAGGGCACAGTACACAGATATACCTCATAATCATCGTTCGATTCATTAGTGTGTAACGGCAGACTCCAGGTGAGTTCTCATTAACAAGGACACAGTACACTGATATACCTCATAATCATAGTTCGATTCACTAGTGTGTAACGGCAGACTCCAGGTGTGTTCTCATTACCAAGGGCACAGTAAAAAGATATACCTCATAATAATCGTTCGATTGATTTGTGTGTAACGGCAGACTCCAGGTGAGTTCTCATTACCAAGGGCACAGTACACAGATATACCTCATAATAATCGTTCGATTCATTAGTGTGTAACGTCAGACTCCAGGTGAGTTCTCATTACCAAGGGCACAGTACACAGATATACCTCATAATAAACATTCGATTCATTAGTGTGTAACGTCAGACTCCAGGTGAGTTCTCATTACCAAGGGCACAGTACACAGATATACCTCATAATCATCGTTCGATTCATTAGTGTGTAACGGCAGACTCCAGGTGAGTTCTCATTACCAAGGGCACAGTACACAGATATACCTCATAATCATCGTTCGATTCATTAGTGTGTAACGGCAGACTCCAGGTGAGTTCTCATTACCAAGAGCGCAGTACACAGATATACCTCATCATCATCGTTCGATTCATTAGTGTGTAACGGCAGACTCCAGGTGAGTTCTCATTACCAAGGGCACAGTACACAGATATATCTCACAATCATCGTTCGATTCATTAGTGTGTAACAGCAGACTCCAGGTGAGTTCTCATTACCAAGGGCACAGTACAAACATATACCTCATAATCATCGTTCGATTCGTTAGTGTGTAACGGCAGACTCCAGGTGAGTTCTCATTACCAAGGGCACAGTACAGAGATATACCTCATAATAATCGTTCGATTCATTAGTGTGTAATGGCAGACTCCAGGTGAGTTCTCATTACCAAGGGCACAGTACAAACATATACCTCATAATCATCGTTCGATTCGTTAGTGTGTAACGGCAGACTTTAGGTGAGTTCTCATTACCAAGGGCACAGTACACAGATAGTTCGAATCATTAGTGTGTAACGGCATACTCCAGGTGAGTTCTCATTACCAAGGGCACAGTACAAACATATACCTCATAATCATCGTTCGATTCGTTAGTGTGTAACGGCAGACTCCAGGTGAGTTCTCATTACCAAGGGCACAGTACAGAGATATACCTCATAATAATCGATCGATCCATTAGTGTGTAACGGCAGACTCCAGGTGAGTTCTCATTACAAAAGGCACAGTACACAGATATACCTCATAATAATCGTTCGATTCATTAGTGTGTAACGGCAGACTCCAGGTGAGTTCTCATTACCAAGGGCACATCACACAAATATACCTCATAATTATCGTTCGATTCATTAGTGTGTAATGGCAGACTCCAGGTGAGTTCTCATTACCAAGTGCACAATACACAGATATACCTGATAATAATCGTTCGATTCATTAGTGTGTAGCGGCAGACTCCAGGTGAGTTCTCATTACCAAGGGCACAGTACACAGATAGTTCGATTCATTAGTGTGTAACGGCAGAATCCAGGTGATGTCTCATTACCAAGGGCACAGTACACAGATATACTTCATAATAATCGTTCGATTCGTTAGTGTGTAATGGCAGACTCCAGATGAGTTCTCATTACCAAGGGCACAGTACACAGATATACCTCATAATCATCATTCGATTCATTAGTGGGTAACGGCAGACTCCAGGTGAGTTCCCATACCAAGGGCACAGTACACAGATATACCTCATAATCATCGTTCGATTCATTAGTGTGTAATGGCAGACTCCAGGTGCGGTCTCATTACCAAGTGCACAGCACACAGATATACCTCATAATCATCGTTCGATTCATTAGTGTGTAACAGCAGACTCCAGGTGAGTTCTCATTACCAAGGGCACAGTACACAGATATACCTCATAATCATCGTTCGATTCATTAGTGTGTAACGGCAGACTCCAGGTGAACTCTCATTACCAAGGGCACAGTACACAGATATACCTCATAATGATCGTTCGATTCATTAGTGTGTAACGGCAGACTCCAGGTGAGTTCTCATTACCAAGGGCACAGTGCACAGATATACGTCATAATCATCATTCGATTCATTAGTGTGTAACGGCAGACTCTAGGTGAGTTCTCATTACCAAGGGCACAGTACACAGATATAACTCATAATCATCGTTCGATTCATTAGTGTGTAACGGCAGACTCCAGGTGAGTTCTCATTACCAAGGGCACAGTACACAGATATACCTCATAATCATCGTTCGATTCATTAGTGTGTAACGGCAGACTCCAGGTGAGTTCTCATTAACAAGGACACAGTACACTGATATACCTCATAATCATAGTTCGATTCACTAGTGTGTAACGGCAGACTCCAGGTGTGTTCTCATTACCAAGGGCACAGTAAAAAGATATACCTCATAATAATCGTTCGATTGATTTGTGTGTAACGGCAGACTCCAGGTGAGTTCTCATTACCAAGGGCACAGTACACAGATATACCTCATAATAATCGTTCGATTCATTAGTGTGTAACGTCAGACTCCAGGTGAGTTCTCATTACCAAGGGCACAGTACACAGATATACCTCATAATAAACATTCGATTCATTAGTGTGTAACGTCAGACTCCAGGTGAGTTCTCATTACCAAGGGCACAGTACACAGATATACCTCATAATCATCGTTCGATTCATTAGTGTGTAACGGCAGACTCCAGGTGAGTTCTCATTACCAAGGGCACAGTACACAGATATACCTCATAATCATCGTTCGATTCATTAGTGTGTAACGGCAGACTCCAGGTGAGTTCTCATTACCAAGAGCGCAGTACACAGATATACCTCATCATCATCGTTCGATTCATTAGTGTGTAACGGCAGACTCCAGGTGAGTTCTCATTACCAAGGGCACAGTACACAGATATATCTCACAATCATCGTTCGATTCATTAGTGTGTAACAGCAGACTCCAGGTGAGTTCTCATTACCAAGGGCACAGTACAAACATATACCTCATAATCATCGTTCGATTCGTTAGTGTGTAACGGCAGACTCCAGGTGAGTTCTCATTACCAAGGGCACAGTACAGAGATATACCTCATAATAATCGTTCGATTCATTAGTGTGTAATGGCAGACTCCAGGTGAGTTCTCATTACCAAGGGCACAGTACAAACATATACCTCATAATCATCGTTCGATTCGTTAGTGTGTAACGGCAGACTTTAGGTGAGTTCTCATTACCAAGGGCACAGTACACAGATAGTTCGATTCATTAGTGTGTAACGGCAGACTCCAGGTGAGTTCTCATTACCAAGGGCACAGTACAAACATATACCTCATAATCATCGTTCGATTCGTTAGTGTGTAACGGCAGACTCCAGGTGAGTTCTCATTACCAAGTACACAATACACAGATATACCTCATAATTATCGTTCGATTCATTAGTGTGTAGCGGCAGACTCCAGGTGAGTTCTCATTACCAAGGGCACAGTACACAGATAGTTCGATTCATTAGTGTGTAACGGCAGAATCCAGGTGAGTTCTCATTACCAAGGGCACAGTACACAGATATACCTCATAATAATCGTTCGATTCATTAGTGTGTAACGGCAGACTCCAGGTGAGGTCTCATTACCAAGGGCACAGTACAGAGATATATACCTCATAATCATCGTTCGATTCATTAGTGTGTAACGGCAGACTCCAGGTGAGTTCTCATTACCAAGGGCACAGTACAAACATATACCTCATAATCATCGTTCGATTCGTTAGTGTGTAACGGCAGACTTTAGGTGAGTTCTCATTACCAAGGGCACAGTACACAGATAGTTCGAATCATTAGTGTGTAACGGCAGACTCCAGGTGAGTTCTCATTACCAAGGGCACAGTACAAACATATACCTCATAATCATCGTTCGATTCGTTAGTGTGTAACGGCAGACTCCAGGTGAGTTCTCATTACCAAGGGCACAGTACAGAGATATACCTCATAATAATCGATCGATTCATTAGTGTGTAACGGCAGACTCCATGTGAGTTCTCATTACAAAAGGCACAGTACACAGATATACCTCATAATAATCGTTCGATTCATTAGTGTGTAACGGCAGACTCCAGGTGAGTTCTCATTACCAAGGGCACATCACACAAATATACCTCATAATTATCGTTCGATTCATTAGTGTGTAATGGCAGACTCCAGGTGAGTTCTCATTACCAAGTGCACAATACACAGATATACCTGATAATAATCGTTCGATTCATTAGTGTGTAGCGGCAGACTCCAGGTGAGTTCTCATTACCAAGGGCACAGTACACAGATAGTTCAATTCATTAGTGTGTAACGGCAGAATCCAGGTGAGGTCTCATTACCAAGGGCACAGTACACAGATATACTTCATAATAATCGTTCGATTCATTAGTGTGTAATAGCAGACTCCAGATGAGTTCTCATTACCAAGGGCACAGTACACAGATATACCTCATAATCATCGTTCGATTCATTAGTGGGTAACGGCAGACTCCGGGTGAGTTCCCATTACCAAGGGCACAGTACACAGATATACCTCATAATCATCGTTCGATTCATTAGTGTGTAATGGCAGACTCCAGGTGCGGTCTCATTACCAAGTGCACAGTACACAGATATACCTCATAATCATCGTTCGATTCATTAGTGTGTAACAGCAGACTCCAGGTGAGTTCTCATTACCAAGGGCACAGTACACAGATATACCTCATAATCATCGTTCGATTCATTAGTGTGTAACGGCAGACTCCAGGTGAATTCTCATTACCAAGGGCACAGTACACAGATATACCTCATAATGATCGTTCGATTCATTAGTGTGTAACGGCAGACTCCAGGTGAGTTCTCATTACCAAGGGCACAGTGCACAGATATACGTCATAATCATCATTCGATTCATTAGTGTGTAACGGCAGACTCTAGGTTAGTTCTCATTACCAAGGGCACAGTACACAGATATAACTCATAATCATCGTTCGATTCATTAGTGTGTAACGGCAGACTCCAGGTGAGTTCTCATTACCAAGGGCACAGTACACAGATATACCTCATAATCATCGTTCGATTCATTAGTGTGTAACGGCAGACTCCAGGTGAGTTCTCATTAACAAGGACACAGTACACTGATATACCTCATAATCATAGTTCGATTCACTAGTGTGTAACGGCAGACTCCAGGTGTGTTCTCATTACCAAGGGCACAGTAAAAAGATATACCTCATAATAATCGTTCGATTGATTTGTGTGTAACGGCAGACTCTAGGTGAGTTCTCATTACCAAGGGCACAGTACACAGATATACCTCATAATAATCGTTCGATTCATTAGTGTGTAACGTCAGACTCCAGGTGAGTTCTCATTACCAAGGGCACAGTACACAGATATACCTCATAATAAACATTCGATTCATTAGTGTGTAACGTCAGACTCCAGGTGAGTTCTCATTACCAAGGGCACAGTACACAGATATACCTCATAATCATCGTTCGATTCATTAGTGTGTAACGGCAGACTCCAGGTGAGTTCTCATTACCAAGGGCACAGTACACAGATATACCTCATAATCATCGTTCGATTCATTAGTGTGTAATGGCAGACTCCAGGTGAGTTCTCATTACCAAGAGCGCAGTACACAGATATACCTCATAATCATCGTTCGATTCATTAGTGTGTAACGGCAGACTCCAGGTGAGTTCTCATTACCAAGGGCACAGTACACAGATATATCTCACAATCATCGTTCGATACATTAGTGTGTAACAGCAGACTCCAGGTGAGTTCTCATTACCAAGGGCACAGTACACAGATATACCTCATAATCATCGTTCGATTCATTAGTGTGTAACGGCAGACTCCAGGTGAATTCTCATTATTAAGGGCACAGTACACAGATATACCTCATAATCATCGTTCGATTCATTAGTGTGTAACGGCAGACTCCAGGTGAGTTCTCATTACCAAGGGCACAGTGCACAGATATACGTCATAATCATCGTTCGATTCATTAGTGTGTAACGGCAGACTCTAGGTGAGTTCTCATTACCAAGGGCACAGTACACAGATATACCTCATAATCATCGTTCGATTCATTAGTGTGTAACGGCAGACTCCATGTGAATTCTCTTACCAAGGGCACAGTACACAGATATACCTCATAATCATCGTTCGATTCATTAGTGTGTAACGGCAGACTCCAGGTGAGTTCTCATTACCAAGGGCACAGTGCACAGATATACGTCATAATCATCGTTCGATTCATTAGTGTGTAACGGCAGACTCTAGGTGAGTTCTCATTACCAAGGGCACAGTACACAGATATAACTCATAATCATCGTTCGATTCATTAGTGTGTAACGGCAGACTCCGTGTGAGTTCTCATTACCAAGGGCACAGTACACAGATATACCTCATAATCATCGTTCGATTCATTAGTGTGTAACGGCAGACTCCAGATGAGTTCTCATTACCAAGGGCACAGTGCACAGATATACGTCATAATCATCGTTCGATTCATTAGTGTGTAACGGCAGACTCTAGGTGAGTTCTCATTACCAAGGGCACAGTACACAGATATAACTCATAATCATCATTTGATTCATTAGTGTGTAACGGCAGACTCCAGGTGAGTTCTCATTACCAAGGGCACAGTACACAGATATACCTCATAATCATCGTTCGATTCATTAGTGTGTAACGGCAGACTCCAGGTGAGTTCTCATTACCAAGGGCACAGTACACAGATATAACTCATAATCATCGTTCGATTCATTAGTGTGTAACGGCAGACTCCAGGTGAGTTCTCATTACCAAGGGCACAGTACACAAATATACCTCATAATCATCGTTCGATTCATTAGTGTGTAATGGCAGACTCCAGGTGAGTTCTCATTACCAAGGGCACAGTACACAGATATACCTCATAATAATCGTTCGATTGATTTAAGTGTAACGGCAGACTCCAGGTGAGTTCTCATTACCAAGGGCACAGTACACAGATATACCTCATAATTATCGTTCGATTCATTAGTGTGTAACGGCAGACTCCAGGTGAGTTCTCATTACCAAGTGCACAGTACACAGATATACCTCATAATAATCGTTGGATTCATTAGTGTGTAACGGCAGACTCCAGGTGAGTTCTCATTACCAAGGGCACAGTACACAGATATACCTCATAATCATCGTTCGATTCATTAGTGTGTAACGGCAGACTCCAGGTGAGTTCTCATTAACAAGGACACAGTACACTGATATACCTCATAATCATAGTTCGATTCACTAGTGTGTAACGGCAGACTCCAGGTGTGTTCTCATTGCCAAGGGCACAGTAAAAAGATATACCTCATAATAATCGTTCGATTGATTTGTGTGTAACGGCAGACTCCAGGTGAGTTCTCATTACCAAGGGCACAGTACACAGATATACCTCATAATAATCGTTCGATTCATTAGTGTGTAACGTCAGACTCCAGGTGAGTTCTCATTACCAAGGGCACAGTACACAGATATACCTCATAATAAACATTCGATTCATTAGTGTGTAATGTCAGACTCCAGGTGAGTTCTCATTACCAAGGGCACAGTACACAGATATACCTCATAATCATCGTTCGATTCATTAGTGTGTAACGGCAGACTCCAGGTGAGTTCTCATTACCAAGGGCACAGTACACAGATATACCTCATAATCATCGTTCGATTCATTAGTGTGTAACGGCAGACTCCAGGTGAGTTCTCATTACCAAGAGCGCAGTACACAGATATACCTCATAATCATCGTTCGATTCATTAGTGTGTAACGGCAGACTCCAGGTGAGTTCTCATTACCAAGGGCACAGTACACAGATATATCTCACAATCATCGTTCGATTCATTAGTGTGTAACAGCAGACTCCAGGTGAGTTCTCATTACCAAGGGCACAGTACACAGATATACCTCATAATCATCGTTCGATTCATTAGTGTGTAACGGCAGACTCCAGGTGAATTCTCATTATTAAGGGCACAGTACACAGATATACCTCATAATCATCGTTCGATTCATTAGTGTGTAACGGCAGACTCCAGGTGAGTTCTCATTACCAAGGGCACAGTGCACAGATATACGTCATAATCATCGTTCGATTCATTGGTGTGTAACGGCAGACTCTAGGTGAGTTCTCATTACCAAGGGCACAGTACACAGATATACCTCATAATCATCGTTCGATTCATTAGTGTGTAACGGCAGACTCCAGGTGAATTCTCTTACCAAGGGCACAGTACACAGATATACCTCATAATCATCGTTCGATTCATTAGTGTGTAACGGCAGACTCCAGGTGAGTTCTCATTACCAAGGGCACAGTGCACAGATATACGTCATAATCATCGTTCGATTCATTAGTGTGTAACGGCAGACTCCAGGTGAGTTCTCATTACCAAGGGCACAGTACACAGATATACCTCATAATCATCGTTCGATTCACTAGTGTGTAACGGCAGACTCCAGATGAGTTCTCATTACCAATGGCACAGTGCACAGATATACGTCATAATCATCGTTCGATTCATTAGTGTGTAACGGCAGACTCTAGGTGAGTTCTCATTACCAAGGGCACAGTACACAGATATAACTCATAATCATCGTTTGATTCATTAGTGTGTAACGGCAGACTCCAGGTGAGTTCTCATTACCAAGGGCACAGTACACAGATATACCTCATAATCATCGTTCGATTCATTAGTGTGTAACGGCAGACTCCAGGTGAGTTCTCATTACCAAGGGCACAGTACACAGATATACCTCATAATAATCGTTCGATTCATTAGTGTGTAACGGCAGACTCCAGGTGAGTTCTCATTACCAAGGGCACAGTACACAGATATACCTCATAATTATCGTTCGATTCATTAGTGTGTAATGGCAGACTCCAGGTGAGTTCTCATTACCAAGTGCACAGTACACAGACATACCTCATAATAATCGTTGGATTCATTAGTGTGTAACGGCAGACTCCAGGTGAGTTCTCATTACCAAGGGCACAGTACACAGATATACCTCATAATCATCGTTCGATTCATTAGTGTGTAACGGCAGACTCCAGGTGAGTTCTCATTAACAAGGGCACAGTACACAGATATACCTCATAATCATCGTTCGATTCACTAGTGTGTAACGGCAGACTCCAGGTGAGTTCCCATTACCAAGGGCACAGTAAAAAGATATACCTCATAATAATCGTTCGATTGATTTGTGTGTAACGGCAGACTCCAGGTGAGTTCTCATTACCAAGGGCACAGTACACAGATATAGCTCATAATAATCGTTCGATTCATTAGTGTGTAACGTCAGACTCCAGGTGAGTTCTCATTACCAAGGGCACAGTACACAGATATACCTCATAATAAACATTCGATTCATTAGTGTGTAACGTCAGACTCCAGGTGAGTTCTCATTACCAAGGGCACAGTACACAGATATACCTCATAATCATCGTTCGATTCATTAGTGTGTAACGACAGACTCCAGGTGAGTTCTCATTACCAAGGGCACAGTACACAGATATACCTCATAATCATCGTTCGATTCATTAGTGTGTAACGGCAGACTCCAGGTGAGTTCACATTACCAAGGGCGCAGTACACAGATATACCTCATAATCATCGTTCGATTCATTAGTGTGTAACGGCAGACTCCAGGTGAGTTCTCATTACCAAGGGCACAGTACACAGATAGTTCGATTCATTAGTGTGTAACGGCAGACTCCAGGTGAGTTCTCATTACCAAGGGCACAGTACAAACATATACCTCATAATCATCGTTCGATTCGTTAGTGTGTAACGGCAGACTTTAGGTGAGTTCTCATTACCAAGGGCACAGTACACAGATAGTTCGATTCATTAGTGTGTAACGGCAGACTCCAGGTGAGTTCTCATTACCAAGGGCACAGTACACAGATATACCTCATAATCATCGTTCGATTCATTAGTGTGTAACGACAGACTCCAGGTGAGTTCTCATTACCAAGGGCACAGTACACAGATATACCTCATAATCATCGTTCGATTCATTAGTGTGTAACGGCAGACTCCAGGTGAGTTCTCATTACCAAGGGCGCAGTACACAGATATACCTCATAATCATCGTTCGATTCATTAGTGTGTAACGGCAGACTCCAGGTGAGTTCTCATTACCAAGGGCACAGTACACAGATAGTTCGATTCATTAGTGTGTAACGGCAGACTCCAGGTGAGTTCTCATTACCAAGGGCACAGTACAAACATATACCTCATAATCATCGTTCGATTCGTTAGTGTGTAACGGCAGACTTTAGGTGAGTTCTCATTACCAAGGGCACAGTACACAGATAGTTCGATTCATTAGTGTGTAACGGCAGACTCTAGGTGAGTTCTCATTACCAAGGGCACAGTACAAACATATACCTCATAATCATCGTTCGATTCATTAGTGTGTAACGACAGACTCCAGGTGAGTTCTCATTACCAAGGGCACAGTACACAGATATACCTCATAATAATCGTTCGATTCATTAGTGTGTAACGGCAGACTCCAGGTGAGTTCTCATTACCAAGGGCACAGTACACAGATATACCTCGTAATCATCGTTCGATTCATTAGTGTGTAATGGCAGACTCCAGGTGAGTTCTCATTACCAAGGGCACAGTACAGAGATATACCTCATAATAATCGTTCGATTCATTAGTGTGTAACGGCAGACTCCAGGTGAGTTCTCATTACCAAGGGCACAGTACACAGATATACCTCATAATAAACATTCGATTCATTAGTGTGTAACGTCAGACTCCAGGTGAGTTCTCATTACCAAGGGCACAGTACACAGATATACCTCATAATCATCGTTCGATTCATTAGTGTGTAACGGCAGACTCCAGGTGAGTTCTCATTACCAAGGGTACAGTACACAGATATACCTCATAATCATCGTTCGATTCATTAGTGTGTAACGTCAGACTCCAGGTGAGGTCTCATTACCAAGGGCACAGTACACAGAGAGTTCGATTCATTAGTGTGTAATGGCAGACTCCAGGTGAGGTCTCATTACAAGGGCACAGTACACAGATAAACCTCATAATAATCGTGAATAACAACAGCATTGATAGTTGACGTGTAATTACATCTACCTTTACATAATTATATTGAAATTTACAATTGAGTGCATGCAAAGGGGTCATCGAACCACCATTAAGTTGTTCCCGTACTGTTCCACTCTCGTAGAAATCACCGGAAGAACGAACACTTTTATCTTTCTGTACGAGCTCTGATTTCCCTTACTTTATTATGATGATCATTTCTCCTTGTGTAGATGGGCGCCAACAAAATATCTTCACTCTCTCGCGAAAATGTTGGTGATTGAAAATTCATGAGAAGATCCTGCAGCAATGAAAAACGCTATTATTTCAATGAGTGCCACCCCAATTCATGTATCATAACCGTCGCAATCGCGCCTTATTTCGAATTGATACAAAACGAGCTGCCCTTCTTTGAACTTGTTCGATGACCTCCGTTAATACTACACTCCTGGAAATTGAAAAAAGAACACCGTGAATCATTGTCCCTGGAAGGGGAAACTTTATTGACACATTCCTGGGGTCAGATACATCACATGATCACACTGACAGAACCACAGGCACATAGACACAGGCAACAGAGCATGCTCAATGCCGGCACTAGTACAGTGTACATCCACCTTTCGCAGAAATGCAGGCTGCTATTCTCCCATGGAGACGATCGTAGAGATGCTGGATTTAGTCCTGTGGAACGGCTTGCCATGCCATTTCCACCTGGCGCCTCAGCTGGACCAGCGTTCGTGTTGGACGTGCTGACCGCGTGAGACGACGCTTCATCCAGTCCCAAACATGCTCAATGGGGGACAGATCCGGACATCTTGCTGGCCATTGTAGTTGACTTACACCTTCTAGAGCACGTTGGGTGGCACGGGATACATGCGGACGTGCATTGTCCTGTTGGAACAGCAAGTTCCCTTGCCAGTCTAGGAATGGTAGAACGATGGGTTCGATGACGGTTTGGATGTACCGTGCAATATTCAGTGTTTCCTCGACGATCACCAGAGGTGTACGGCCAGTGTAGGAGATCGCTCCCCACACCATGATGCCGGGTGTTGGCCCTGTGTGCCTCGGTCGTATGCAGTCCTGATTGTGGCGCTCACCTGCACGGCGCCAAACACGCATACGACCATCATTGGCACCAAGGCAGAAGCGACTCTCATTGCTGAAGACGACACGTCTCAATTCGTCCCTCCATTCACGCCTGTCGCGACACCACGGGAGGCGGGCTGCACGATGTTGGGGCGTGAGCGGAAGACGGCCGTCATGGAGACGGTTGGGAATGATCCTCGCCGATACCCCAGGAGCAACAGTGTCCCTAATTTGCTGGGAAGTGGCGGTGCGGTCCCCTACGGCACTGCGTAGGATCCTACGGTCTTGGCGTGCATCCGTGCGTCGCTGCGGTCCGGTCCCAGGTCGACGGGCACGTGCACCTTCCGCCGACCACTGGCGACAACATCGATGTACTGTGGAGACCTCACGCCCCACGTGTTGAGCAATTCGGCCATACGTCCACCCGGCCTCCCGCATGCCCACTATACGACCTCGCTCAAAGTCCGTCAACTGCACATTCGGTTCACGTCCACGCTGTCGCGGCATGCTACCAGTGTTAAAGACTGCGATGGAGCTCCGTATGCCACGGCAAACTGGCTGACACTGACGGCGGCGGTGCACAAATGCTGCGCAGCTAGCGCCATCAATGGCCAACACCGCGGTTCCTGGTGTGTCCGCTGTGCCGTGCTTGTGATCATTGCTTGCACAGCCCTCTCGCAGTGTCCGGAGCTAGGATGGTGGGTCTGACACACCGGTGTCAATGTGTTCTTTTCTCCATTTCCAGGAGTGTATTTAGTCCGATTCCTGCACTGCGTAACAATACTCCAGAAGAGAACGAACAAGCGTAGTGTAAGCAGTCTCTTTAGTAGGTCTGTTACATTTTCTAAGTGTTGTGTCAGTAAATAACAGTCTTTGGTTTACTTTCCCCGTAACATTATCTACGCGATCGTTCCAATTTAAATTATTCGTAATTATAATCCTTAAATATTAAGTTGAGTTTGCAGCCTTTGCATTTGTATGATTTATCATGTAACTGAAATTCAGCGGATTCTTTTTAGTGATCATGTGGATGGCTTCACATTTGTCATGATTGGGAATCAGCTACCACTTTTTGTACCATACAGATATAATGTCTAAATCATTTTGCAATTCGTTTTGATCTCCTTGTGACTCTACGTGGCGCTAAATGACAGTATCCTCTGCAAACAATCTAAGAGGACTGTTATGACTGTATTCTAAGTCCTCCATGTAGATCAGGAACAGCAGAGGGCCTGTAACACTTTCTTGGGGTACGCCAGATATTACTTGTATTTTGGCAGATGACTTTCCGCCACTTATTACGATTTGTCACCTTTATGGCAGGAAATCGCGGATCCAACCACACAGCTGAGTCTGATAACATGCAATTTCATTAGAAGTCGCTTATTAGCAATAGTGTCAAAAGCCTTATGGAAATCTAAAAATATGGCATCAGTTTGAAGTCACCTTTCGATAGCACTCATCACGTCCTGAGAATAAGAACTATTGGTGTTTCACGAAAACGATAGTTCCTTTTTCCGTGTTGGCTATTTGTCAATAAATCGTTTTCGTCGAGGTGTCTTATTAATATTATTTTAAGCAGTTTCTCATTATACATAGCTCCTGTCGAGTAGGAACAATGACATACTAACAGAATGTGTGGTAGCAGTACAGAGGGAATGGAATCTGGAGTAGACGTTGAGAGGGCCGTGTAACAGAGAGAGAAGAAAATAAGTTAGCAGATAACATGGATGAAAGAAAAAAATTAGAAAAGAGGAACGTTGAAGTATTGTTGACATTGTGGGAGAAATACTGGTCCACTACTGTGCAGAAGGAGGACAGCTGGAATGTGCTAAGGAGGAATTAGATTTAATGATAACAGATAGAGCAATAATCTCCTCATCGAGACAAAGTGATATCGGATAAATCGCATATTGCTAAATGGTTTGCTCCAGGCTCGTTTGAGAGAGATAGAGAAAGAGATGGAGAAAAATGTATAATGCGCAGTTATAGCCAAAAAGCTGGACGTATCAGATCCTCTATTGCAGTAATGGAAGGATGACTGGTATTTTATATGCGAGGAGAGGCATTATCAGTGATTAAGATCGGATGCAGTAAACAGAGTATGGCTTATTTGGTAGTATTCAGCCTAACGTATCGTACGAAAGACTCGCGCGATCAAACAGTCAGATATTACACACTTATCTTAAAAGCATTCATAACTAGCTGGAGTCATTTGGAATTTTCACTGTTAGTCCCAAGACGAAGCATATAGCAGTAGCAACGATTTCCCAGGACTGAATATTGTACTAGTATTTGTTACAGATTGGCGTGTGAACGTGACACTCATAAGTCATCCCACAACTATTACTTCATTTATGGAGGTAACTGACGTACCGTATGTACTGCTGTGATTACCAACCTTACGCTAAGTGTGTGTTGCATGTTTAGTTACTAGTGGCAATCGGTCACTAGCTAGTCGTGACGAAATGATAGACCAACTTACTCAACAATAAAGCAGTCAAGATGGTAGAAGTAATAGTTCTATCGTTTGAAATATTTTATAGGCTGTAGGACTGGGTAAAAATTCTAATTCAATGTATCTGCGTCAGCAACTGTACTCTAAGAATAATTTCGAAATTCATGGGTGATTGTACTTTTCGTCATGCCAAATATTTAGGTGTACGTGGGAAAAACGACTTGTTGTACGCCTCCATAGGAGCTGTTATCTGACTGACTACGTCTGTGCGGGATAAGATACACAAAAGGCTGGAGAGTATTCGCAGTTTATGTCGTGAATGAAGGTTCTCCATGTTTTCTATACAGGCTCACTTAAACATATATAATGCCTTCTACGAGTGTCTGCCAGCTAATGTTTTCGAGCAAGACAAAACAAGCCTTCATGGTAAACACTCCAGTCTTAGCGTGACCTAATGTGGGTCTCATGTTCATGAATGGTACTCAAGTTTTGGACAAATGAGGGTTTCGCATACGGTCCCCTTTGTAGACTATAGTTTCCAAGTAACCTGCCATTGAATCGTATCCAGTCATTAGCTTTACCTGCAGTCAAACTGATGTGACCGATCCAATTCATATATCTACATACTGCTATTCTCCAATATTTGGATAACATGAATTATTCTTGATGTGACTCATTAATCCTATAGTGAAAGGATACCACGCTTGTTTTCATGTTCACGAATTTGCGTTTCTCTACATAAATATTTAGTTGACACAGTTTGTTCTTGACTTGAGATATAAATTTTACTAATGTAATTTTTATGGATAGAATTCCTTCGAAAACAACTGCATCATCTGCGAAAAGCCCGAGGTCACACCTGGTACTATCCAATGAGTCATTGCTCGGTAACGTGAACCGTAACCGTCATTGTACGGGGGGCGCTCATTAAGTAAAGCAACGCATTTTTTTATCTGTAAAAAAAATGGCTCTGAGCACTATGGGACTTAACATCTATGGTCATCAGTCCCCTAGAACTTAGAACTACTTGAACCTAACTAACCTAAGGACAACACACAACACCCAGCCATCACGAGGCGGAGAAAATCCCTGACCCCGCCGGGAATCGAACCCGGGAAACCGGGAGTGGGAACCGAGAACGCTACCGCTATCTGTCAATGTCGCTGGAAAAATGCGGAATTTGTTGTGTAATATCGTGCACTATTCCCGCTTCAGCCCCTTTAGTTTCATAAAGTACAGGTACATGGTAGCGCTATAGGTATCCTTCTTGAAAATGGCGTCAGTAACGGAGGAGCATTCCAAGCAGACGGATGTCAACGAGTTTCTTTTGGCGGAAAACCAGAAAATCGCAGATATTCGTGGGTGCTTGCAGAATGTCTGCGGAGACTGACACTGAACAAAAGTAGGATGAGTCGTCGGCGAAGCAACAAATCATAGCAACAAAGTCGCGCAAACTTGTCCGATCTCCAGCGTGCCGGACGGCCGTACATCCCCTGAGACTCCTGCAGTGTTCTAACGTGCAGTCACTCTCATTGGACGTCTCTGTTATAGTGCTGACACACTCGTCCACCAGTTCGGGTATTCAAAGGTGTGTTCCCGAAGGGTTCGTCGCCACCTAACACAATAAAGAGCAGCGAACGACCACCTGTGCCGAATTATTTGTACTTTACGAGGCTGATCGTGAGTATTTTTTGTCGAACATAGCCAATAACCTACGTTTCTAGTATTTGTAGACTTAGAAAAAGCTTTTGACAATGTTGACTGGAATACTCTCTTTCAAATTCTGAAGGTGGCTGGGGTGAAATACAGGGAGCGAAAGGCTATTTACAATTTGTGCAGAAACCAGATGGCAGCTATAAGAGTCGAGGGACATGAAAGGGAAACAGTGGTTGGGAAGGGAGTGAGACGGGGTTGTAGCCTCTCCCTGGCGTTTTTCAATCTGTATATTGAGCAAGCAGTAAAGGAATCAAAAGAAAAATTCGGAGTAGGTATTAAAATCCATGGAGAAGAAATTAAAACTTTGAGTTTCGCCGATGACATTGTAATTCTGTTAGACACGGCAAAGGACTTAGAGGAGCAGTTGAACGGAATGCACAGTGCCTTGAAAGGAGGATATAAGATGTACATAAAGAAAAGCGAAACGAGGATAATGGAATGTAGTCGAATTAAGTCGGGCGATGCTGAGGGAATTAGATTAGGAAATGAGACACTTAAAGTAGTAAAGGAGTTTTGCTATTTGGGGAGCAAAATAACTGATGATGGTCGAAGTAGAGAGGATATAAAATGTAGACTGGCAGTGGGAAGGAAAGCGTTTCTGAAAAAGAGAAATTTGTTAACATCGAGTATAGATTTAAGTGTCAGGAAGTCGTTTCTGAAAGTATTTGTATGGAGTGTATCCATGTATGGATGTGAAACATGGACGATAAATAGTTTGGACAAGAAGGGAATAGAAGTTTTCTAAATGTAGTGCTTCAGAAGAATGCTGAAGCTTAGGAAGATTAGGTGGGTAGATCACATAACTAATGAGGACGTATTGAATGGAATTGGGTGAAGAGGAGTTTGTGGCACAACTTGACAAGAAGAAGGGACCAATTGATAGGACATGTTCAAGGGATCACAAATTTAGCATTGGAGGGCAGCGTGGAGGGTAAAACTGGTAGAGAGAGACCAAGAGATGAATACACTAAGCAGATTCAGAAGGATGTAGGTTGCAGTAAGTACTGGGACATGAAGACGCTTGCACATATTTTCACTGTTGCCACATTGCACAAATAAACTTTTTTGTAGTGCTAAGCACTTAAGAAATTTATCGCTGCACTATTATCATCTATGTACTTAAAGATCCCGGACGAGCCCCCACTTTTGTAATGGTCGCCTAGTCGCCAGTGAGCCACATGGAAAATGATCAAAAACAGACACAAATATATCACATGCGATTTTAAGATATATAAAATATATATGTAAATTATTTCAAAGTCAGATCTCATTGAACCACAGAATAATCAAGATAATAGAAGGAACAAAAATATTTAACGTAGATGGACAGGTCATATGTCCATAAGAAAATATTGCAACTGTCTGCTCTTTTTGAGCCATGTAATGGAAATGAAAGTTTTTTAAATATTGTCTCCCATTGAGGCACATAGTCAAGATAGTACAAGACCATGTTAATAACAAAATTTCACACTTAAATTGGTCACAACATAACACAGACATTGAACTTGGTGAACATCTGATTAGCTGTAGAAAATTATACACAAACGTCATGCCTAAGGAAAGAATAGTAACAAAATGATGGGTCTTGCACAACAATTTTTACATTGTCTTTTATATTTCGTGCAAGTATGTCCCATATTCAACAATACGAACAGAAAGTAATAAATGTTTGTCACCTCTTTGGCTGCATGGCTAAACTTGCCCATTGCAAGTAAAGATGTCTCAAAATTTAATATTGAATAGTGACAATAAAAATATAAAAACATTCTCTGAGAGATCTGGAACTTTTCCAGGGTCTATAGGATGAGTGGTAGTTGCTATTTGACACATCCACTAAAAATCTTTTCTGGTAAAATGCTTTACAGAAAATGCGTAAGTTATTGTATTCAAACAGGGAAATGTGCTTGATCATGCTTATATGGTTTCAATTCAGTGTTGTTTCTTAATCCAAATAACCTTCTTGATCTGGGAAAGATAAGTCTAAACGCATTAGAATGTGGGCTTTCTTTTGCTTCAAACGGACCAATGTAAATGTTTACTTTAACATATGGACAACCTAGCTCAACATCTTTGTCTGTTTCAGTATTTTCAAACAATAGATAATTTTCAATTTCTTAGTTCCTAAGTCTAATGTCTCTTTCCTACACTTAGACATATCCCTCTCTGTTTGCAAAGCATTGATATTTAAATATAAACCTTTGTTTTCATCTGTTCCTCTTAAAACTGTGTTGCCACTTAACAAACTACTGTTTTCACCCCATTTTTTTTATGAAGTCCACTACAGATTCTTATCCGCCATATAGAATACAAGGTTGCACTTACCTTTGCTAATTCTTTCCAAAAAGCATCTTTGTTTACGCAGTTTCCATAGCTGTTTCACAAAACTTCTATAAACTTTGCCCCTTTCTCTTGAAAACTCACATTTACATTCCATACTTTTATATTTTCTTTAATATTATTATTATTACTACCATTCTCATAGATTAGTGTTTCGTAGTTCCCAATAGGCAATTGCTTGTCATCAGATACACATTCCCTAGTCTGCATTTCACTTCAATTAACCGCATTATTACCAATATTTGTCACATCACTTACCTTTACCTCATCATCACGTTTAAACTCTACAAATACTTTTATTTCTTCCTCCACACTCTCATCAATAACATCACTTGATTTAGGATCATTATTTAAATGTCCCTCTATTACTTCTTCCTCCTTCTCCACAACAACCCGATCTTCAGTTTCCACCCTATGTATCTGAATCTCAGCAATTGAGTCTTTGGCTCCATTAAACACTTCATCGTCCCCCTTCTTATCCGATAAACCCCCCAAAATAGATTCTATTTGTGGTGTGTCTGACTTGTTATTAACACCAGTATCTGATTCAGCTCAACTATGGAACTCTGCAGTACCTTCATCTTCTGCACTTTCATTAACTACCTGTGCTTGAACATTGCTTTTATTAACTTTATCACTTTTACTCATATTACCCCAAAACCTTTTATTAAATTCTGATTCATTCATTCTAACAACATCAGTATTTTCATGGTACTTACTCTTTACATTGTATCCACTCCTTTCCCAGTTTTGGTTATGTGTTGTCCTGTCATAATATTGTGTAGCCCTAAAACTATAGACATCTAGTGGGGCTGTCCACCGTTTCCCAGCTGGTTCCATTGTTCTGTCCATTTGTAGTTGTCGTTTTGTTCACTAGTTTCAACAAACCCCTCTTCTATCTTGTTCTCTTCCCAAATACCTATCATTCCTGTTATCTCTCCTCCCTCCTCCCTCCTGTGTATTATTTCTGAAATCATTTTCACATCTCCTATCTCCCCTATTTGGAGCATTATTTCCAGAATTTTCAAAGTCTCTCCTCCCATAATAATCTCTATTTACATTCCTGTTCCACCCCCATACTGGTTGTTGACAGAACCAAAACTTTGTTTATTTTCTCTTTCCAAGGCCCTATCTAATCTATCTACAAATTTCAGGAACTGTTCCATTGAATTGTGTGGTCCATGGACCAATTCCCACTGTTGTCTCTTTGGTAACCTTCTTTTTAAAACATCAATTTTTGTCATAATATCAAAAGAGTTATTCAAGTGAGCAAGTTTTTCCAATTGATCTCTGCAAAATTTTTGCATTCCCCATACTTTCCCTCTATACACTGGTCCATTTAGAAATTCTGACTTTAGTCTGGCTTGTATGGATTGTGACCAAAATTTACACATAAATTTAGCTTCAAACTTTTCAAAAGTATTCCAAGAATCATTATTCTCGTTTGCCTAGGATAGGGCTTCCTCTTCTAGAAAGCTTTTTACTAACTTAATTTTTATGTTATCTGACATTCCTACTACAAACATATCCTTACATTGGTGAATAAAGTCAATAGGGTGCAGATTTTCACCAGGAAAGCATTTCACTTGGATGTGTCCATACAATGTATTTTTGATTGTAAAACATTTGTTTCAACATCAATGCATCTTCCAATTGTGTATATTTAGTGTGTATATTTTCTACTTTTGTATCTACACTAGTGGTATACAGGTTGCATTCTTGTTTTAAGGTTTTCTGATGTTTTGTCTATTCTCTGATATAATCTTTCTACTTCAGTATCTTCTCTGTCCATTTAGAAATTCTGACTTTAATCTGGCTTGTATGGATTGTGACCAAAATTTACACATAAATTTAGCTTCAAACTTTTCAAAAGTATTCCAAGAATCATTATTCTCGTTTGCCTAGTATAGGGCTTCCTCTTCCAGAAACCTTTTTACTAACTTAATTTTTATGTTATCTGACATTCCTACTACAAACATATGTTTACATTTGTGAATAAAGTTAATAGGGTGCAGATTTTCACCAGGAAAGCATTTCACTTGGATGTGCCCATACAATGTATTTTTGATTGTAAAGCATTTGTTGAAACATCAATGCATTTTTGAATTGTGTATATTTAGTGTGTATATTTTCTACTTTTGTATCTACGCTAGTGGGTACAGGTTGTACTCTTGTTTAAAGGTTTTCTGATGTTTTGTCTATTCTCTGATACAATCTTTCTACTTAAGTGTCTACTCTGTTGTAGATCACAGCAAGGCTGTCTGTCTTAGCTTTTATGTTTTCATTTAAACTTTCAGCTTTAACTTGAAATTCTTTTCTGAAGTCTATTACCTGTTCTCTAGTGTCCTTACCGTGGGTAGTTTTAATTTCCTCACATTTCTCATTGAGATGAGTACTTAATAGATCAAAATTCAAACTCAACTTATCCAGCCTATCTGTGTTTTCTTTAAGTATCAAACTTACTTGTTCACTCGATTTTTTAAGTTGTGAGCTTGTTTGAGTTGCAAACTCTGCTAGCCACTCTGTTAAGTTTAATTGTTCACCATCCCCTGGTTCAGATTTTACATTTGCTACGATCTCACCACTCTCAGATAGAGACATGTTATTATTATTTTTTACATTGCAACAACATCAAAATATCTTGCTTTGTTTCTGTAGCTATGCTATTATGTCGTGGTCGGTGTTCCTTGCTGGCTTTCTTCACTTTTATCGAAGCTGAAGTCTTGATTGATGAATTCCATTGACATAATCCAGATGTTAATCTTCTGAACGGTGTGATGATAATTTTTCGTAGTTGCACATACACACGTTTTTTCACTTTGACATATTTTCACTGTTGCCACACTGTGCAAATAAACTTTTTTGTAGTGCTAAGCACTTAAGAAATTTATCGCTGCAGTATTATCGTCGATGTACTTAAAGATCCCAGACGAGCTCCCACTTTTGCAATGGTCGCCTAGTCGTAGATATTGCTAATTGGTATAATCGCACTGTTTCACTCCCATTTACGGAGCTTGTTAGCACTTTATGTTAGGTTGGCGCCATTAAAATGCATTGTGGTAATCGCTGCTGCTTGCTGGATCGCTGCTGTGTCTCCATGCTGATGCTGGTTCTAAACCTGGTTGTCTAGGGTTAAAAAGATAAGGTTCTGTGTTTTTGATGTGCTTTTGATGATAAATAACGAGCGAAACCAACAAATATTTAAATTTCAATTATTTATTGCTCTGGTGGCCATCTTCATTCCACTGTCCACCAAAGACAATGACACAACACAAGGTAGTACTTCTTTTACATGTTCTTTGCATTGTTTATCCACCTCAAACAATAACACACAAACACATTTTACCAAAGTGACATTCCGACAGCGCTCTCTACCCTTCTTGCTGCTTGTATTTATAACCTTGTCAAAGAACTACTAAAAAGACATATAGTTTATAAGTCACATGCACATCTGTTATCATAATTTGTGCAGAAAAGTTATTAATTTACATCGAGTGACATAATTTAGCATGTTATTAAAATAACAGGTAGATTTCTTGACTTGGCAGAATAATTCTTTGGTACATAAAGGCACCTCCCCCCATGAACCATGGACCTTGCCGTTGGTGGGGAGGCTTGCGTGCCTCAGCGATACAGATGGCCGTACCGTAGGTGCAACCACAACGGAGGGATATCTGTTGGGAGGCCAGACAAACGTGTGGTTCCTGAAGAGGGGCAGCAGCCTTTTCAGTAGTTGCAGGGGCAACAGTCTGGATGATTGACTGATCTGGCCTTGCAACATTAACCAAAACGGCCTTGCTGTGCTGGTACTGCGAACGGCTGAAAGCAAGGGGAAACTACAGCCGTAATTTTCCCCGAGGACATGCAGCTTTACTGTATGATTAAATGATGATGGCATCCTCTTGGGTAAAATATTCCGGAGGTAAAATAGTCCCCCATTCGGATCTCCGGGCGGGGACTACTCAGGAGGATGTCGTTATCACGAGAAAGAAAACTGGCGTTCTACGGATCGGAGCGTGGAATGTCAGATCCCTTAATCGGGCAGGTAGGCTAGAAAATTTAAAAAGGGAAATGGATAGGTTAAAGTTAGATATAGTGGGAATTAGTGAGGTTCGGTGGCAGGAGGAACAAGACTTCTGGTCAGGTGACTACAGGGTTATAAACATAAAATCAAATAGGGGTAATGCAGGAGTAGGTTTAATAATGAATAGTAAAATAGGAATGCGGGTAAGCTACTACAAACAGCATAGTGAACGCATTATTGTGGCCAAGATAGATACGAAGCCCACACCTACTACAGTAGTACAAGTTTATATGCCAACTAGCTCTGCAGATGATGAAGAAATTGAAGAAATGTACGATGAAATAAAAGAAATTATTCAGATAGTGAAGGGAGACGAAAATTTAATAGTAATGGGTGACTGGAATTCGAGTGTAGCCAAAGGGAGAGAAGGAAACATAGTAGGTAAATATGGATTGGGGCTAAGAAATGAAAGAGGAAGCCGCCTAGTAGAATTTTGCACAGAGCACAACTTAATCATAGCTAACACTTGGTTTAAGAATCATGAAAGAAGGTTGTATACGTGGAAGAACCCTGGAGATACTAAAAGGTATCAGATAGATTATATAATGGTAAGACAGAGATTTAGGAACCAGGTTTTAAGTTGTAAGACATTTCCAGGGGCAGATGTGGACTCTGACCACAATCTATTGGTTATGACCTGTAGATTAAAACTGAAGAAACTGCAAAAATGTGAGAAATTAAGGAGATGGGACCTGGATAAACTGAAAGAACCAGAGGTTGTACAGAGTTTCAGAGAGAGCATAAGGGAAAAATTGACAGGAATAGGGGAAAGAAATACAGTAGAAGAAGAATGGGTAGCTCTGAGGGATGTAGTAGTGAAGGCAGCAGAGGATAAAGTAGGTACAAAGACGAGGGCTGCTAGAAATCCTTGGGTAACAGAAGAAATATTGAATTTAATTGATGAAAGGAGAAAATATAAAAATGCAGTAAATGAAGCAGGCAAAAAGGAATACAAACGTCTCAAAAATGAGATCGACAGGAAGTGCAAAATGGCTAAACAGGGATGGCTAGAGGACAAATGTAAGGATGTAGAAGCTTATCTCACTAGGGGTAAGATAGATACTGCCTACAGGAAAATTAAAGAGACCTTTGGAGAGAAGAGAACCACGTGTATGAATATGAAGAGCTCAGATGGCAGCCCAGTTCTAAGCAAAGAAGGGAAGGCAGAAAGGTGGAAGGAGTATATAGAAGGCTTATACAAGGGCGATGTACTTGAGGATAATATTATGGAAATAGAAGAGGATGTAGATGAAGACGAAATGGGAGATACGATACTGCGTGAAGAGTTTGACAGAGCACTGAAACAACTGAGTCGAAACAAGGCCCCCGGAGTAGACAACATTCCGTTAGAACTACTGACGGCCTTGGGAGAGCCAGTCATGACAAAACTCTACCAGCTGGTGAGCAAGATGTATGAAACAGACGAAATACCCTCAGACTTCAAGAAGAATATAATAATTCCAATCCCAAAGAAAGCAGGTGCTGACAGATGTGAAAATTACCGAACTATCAGTTTAATAAGCCATGGCTGCAAAATACTAACGCGAATTCTTTACAGACGAATGGAAAAACTGGTAGATGCAGACCTCGGGGAGGATCAGTTTGGATTCCGTCGAAATGTTGGAACACGTGAGGCAATACTGACCTTACGACTTATCTTAGAAGAAAGATTGAGAAAAGGCAAACCTACGTTTCTAGCATTTGTAGACTTAGAGAGAGCTTTTGACAATGTTGACTGGAATACTCTTTTTCAAATTCTAAAGGTGGCAGGGGTAAAATACAGGGAGCGAAAGGCTATTTATAATTTGTACAGAAACCAGATGGCAGTAATAAGAGTCGAGGGGCATGAAAGGGAAGCAGTGGTTGGGAAAGGAGTGAGACAGGGTTGTAGTCTCTCCCCGATGTTATTCAATCTGTATATTGAGCAAGCAGTAAAGGAAACAAAAGAAAAATTTGGAGTAGGTATTAAAATTCATGGAGACGAAGTAAAAACTTTGAGGTTCGCCGATGACATTGTAATTCTGTCAGAGACGGCAAAGGACTTGGAAGAGCAGTTGAACGGAATGGACAGTGTCTTGAAAGGAGGATATAAGATGAACATTAATAAAAGCAAAACGAGGATAATGGAATGTAGTCAAATTAAATCGGGTGATGCTGAGGGAATTAGATCAGGAAATGAGACACTTAAAGTAGTAAAGGAGTTTTGCTATTTAGGAAGTAAAATAACTGATGATGGTCGAAGTAGAGCGGATATAAAATGTAGACTGGCAATGGCAAGGAAAGCGTTTCTGAAGAAGAGAAATTTGTTAACATCGAATATAGATTTATGTATCAGGAAGTCGTTTCTGAAAGTATTTGTTTGGAGTGTAGCCATGTATGGAAGTGAAACATGGACGATAACTAGTTTGGACAAGAAGAGAATAGAAGCTTTCGAAATGTGGTGCTACAGAAGAATACTGAAGATAAGGTGGATAGATCACGTAACTAATGAGGAGGTATTGAATAGGATTGGGGAGAAGAGAAGTTTGTGGCACAACTTGACTAGAAGAAGGGATCGGTTGGTAGGACATGTTTTGAGGCATCATGGGATCACAAATTTAGCATTGGAGGGCAGCGTGGAGGGTAAAAATCGTAGAGGGAGACCGAGAGATGAGTACACTAAGCAGATTCAGAAGGATGTAGGTTGCAGTAGGTACTGGGAGATGAAGCAGCTTGCACAGGATAGAGTAGCATGGAGAGCTGCATCAAACCAGTCTCAGGACTGAAGACAACAACAACAACAACAACATAAAGACAATTTTTTAGAAGTTTGTCAATTGACTTCTCTAATTTGCATAAATAAATAAATAACACGAATTATTGAGAATTACATTGGTTTTCGTATAAAATAGGAGTGTTTACGTGAATACTGAGTGAAAACGGTCCTTGTGAACAAATAGGTTTCACTGGGTGATTTTTATTTAAGGAGATCCAAAATACCTAAGTGGGCCACTATTTTTCGTACTTCATATTAATTATTTAAGATGAACTTAGTGTTTTTGCATGATGACATTTGCTGTATCAGTGATCAAGTGATATTTACTTTTGTGTGGGTCGGTTATTCAGTATAATTTAATGGGTTGACTGTTTATGGAGACATGTTATACAATCATAGTTAACATACACAATTACTTTTCTATAATCATAAATACTCGTTAAACTGGTTGAATTTGGAGGGTATCGCATACTTCGGTAAACTAAAGCCTTTTATATGTTCCGTTACAAAAGGTAGTTCACATAACTAATGAGGAAGTATTGAATAAGATTGGGGAGAACAGAACTTTGTGGCACAACGTGACTACAAGAAGGGATCGGTTGGTGGGACATGTTCTAATGCATCAAGGGATCACCAATTTAGTATTGGAGGGCAGCGTGGAGGGTAAAAATCGCAGAGGGAGACCTGAGATGAATATACTAAGCAGATTTATAAGGATGTAGGTTGCAGTAGGTACTGGAAGTTAATAGGAATATAAAAAAGGGAGGAAGGTTTATCTGTTTAGCAAGAGTAATGAAGGCAGATTTCAGACTACCTAACAGATCAAAACAAAAATTTCTGTTCCGACACTGACAATGTTGAGTGTTTATGGAAAAAGTTTCAGGCAATCGTAAAATGCGTTTTAGACAGGTACGTGCCGAGTAAAACTGTGAGGGACGGGAAAAACCCACCGTGGTTCAACAACAAAGTTAGGAAACTACTGCAAAAGCAAAGAGAGCTTCACTCCAAGTTTAAACTCAGCCAAAACCTCTCAGACAAACAGAAGCTAAACGATGTCAAAGTTAGCGTAAGGAGGTCTATGCGTGAAGCGTTCAGTGAATTCGAAAGTAAAATTACATGAACTGACTTGACAGAAAATCCTAGGAAGTTCTGGTTTTACGTTAAATCAGTAAGTGGCTCGAAACAGCATATCCAGATACTCTGGGATGATGATGGCATTGAAACAGAGGATGACAAGCGTAAAGCTGAAATACTAAACACCTTTTTCCAAGGCTGTTTCACAGAGGAAGACCGCACTGCAGTTCCTTCTCTAAATCCTCGCACGAACGAAAAAATGGCTGACATCGAAATAAGTGTCCAAGGAATAGAAAAGCAACTGGAATCACTCAACAGAGGAAAGTCCACTGGAACTGACAGGATACCAATTCGTTTCTGCACAGAGTACGTGAAAGAACTTGCCCCCCTTAACAGCCGTGTGCCGCAAGTCTCTAGAGGAACGGAAGGTTCCAAATGATTGGAAAAGAGCACAGGTAGTCCCAGTCTTCAAGAAGGGTCGTGGAGCAGATGCGCAAAACTATAGACCTATATCTCTGACGTCGATCTGTTGAAGAATTTTAGAACATGTTTTTTGCTAGAGTATCATGTCGTTTTTGGAAACCCAGAATCTACTCTGTAGGAATCTACATGGATTCCGGAAACAGCGATCGTGTGAGACCCATCTCGCTTTATTTGTTTATGAGACGCAGATACAGGCTTCCAGGTAGATGCTATTTTCCTTGACTTCCGGAAGGCGTTCGATACAGTTCCGCACTGTCGCCTGATAAACAAAGTAAGAGCTTACGGAATATCAGACCAGCTGTGTGGCTGGATTGAAGAGTTTTTAGCAAACAGAACACAGAATGTTGTTATCAATGGAGAGACGTCTACAGACGTTAAAGTAACCTCTGGCGTGCCACAGGGGAGTGTTATGTGACCATTGCTTTTCACAATATATATAAATGACCTAGTAGATAGTGTCGGAAGTTCCATGCGGCTTTTCGCGGATGATGCTGTAGTATACAGAGAAGTTGCAGCATTAGAAAATTGTAGCGAAATGCAGGAAGATCTGCTGCGGATAGGCGCTTGGTGCAGGGAGTGGCAACTGACCCTTAACATAGACAAATGTAATGTATTGCGAATACATAGAAAGAAGGATCCTTTATTGTATGATTATATGATAGCGGAACAAACACTGGTAGCAGTTACTTCTGTAAAATATCTGGGAGTATGCGTGCGGAACGATTTGAAGTGGAATGATCATACAAAATTTATTGTTGGTAAGGCGGGTGCCAGGTTGAGATTCATTGGGAGAGTCATTAGAAAATGTAGTCCATCAACAAAGGAGGTGGCTTACAAAACACTCGTTGGACCTGTACTTGAGTATTGCTCATCAGTGTTGGATCCGTACCAGATCGGGTTGACGGAGGAGATAGAGAAGATCCAAAGAAAAGCGGCGCGTTTCGTCACAGGGTTATTTGGTAACCATGATAGCATTACGGAGATGTTTAGCAAACTCAAGTGGCAGACTCTGCAAGAGAGGCACTCTGCGTCGCAGTATAGCTTGCTCGCCAGGTTTCGAGAGGGTGCGTTTCTGGATGAGGTATCGAATATATTGCTTCCCCCCTACTTATACCTCCCGAGGCGATCACGAATGTAAAATTAGAGAGATTCGAGTGCGCACGGAGGCTTTCAGACAGTCGTTCTTTCCGCGAACCGTACAAGACTGGAACAGGAAAGGGAGGTAATGACAGTGGCACGTAAAGTGCCCTCCACCACACACCATTGGGAGGCTTGCAGAGTATAAATGTAGATGTAGATGTAGAAGAAGCTTGCACAGGATAGAGTAGCATGGAGAGCTGCATCAAACCAGTCTCTGGGCTGAAGACCACAACAACATATCCCAGGCGATGAAACACGAGTTCATCACTTCGTACCGGAAAAAAAAAACGACGGTCCATCGTGTGGCGCCACATAACCTCCGAAGGATCAGTTTATAACCTCACTGTTAGCCCTGAAAGTCCTGGCAAAGGTTTTCAGCTACTCTGAAGTGATTGTGGGTGTTATTTTGTTTGATGTTAGTCATCATGATGCAATCATCAATTCTGAAGTGTATTGTACTACCCTTAGGAAACTGAAGAAACGACTTCAGCGCGTTCGTCACCACAAAAATGCAAACCAACTTCTCCTTCTCCATGACAACTCGAAGTCTGACACAGGTCTGCGGACCTGAGAGGAGCTCACAAAAGTCAATGGTCTGTTCTTCCTCATCCACACTGCGGTCCGGATTTGGTACCTTCCGACTTCAATTTGTTTGCCCCAGTGAAGAATTCGCACCACGGGAAGCAGTACATGCGTTATCGGGAGGTTACTCACGCAGTAACACGTTGGCTTTGACGTCGACCAGTAGAGTGGCACTAAGCGCGAATGCTGCCCTTCCACTGAGGTGGCGTAAGGCCGTAGCATTGAGCGGAGATGATGTTGAAAGATAGGGTCGTGTAGCAAAAAGAGTGAGGAATAGTAAGGTATATTGGAATTCTGAATGAAACCAACCTGCTTTTAGAAACAAGCTTGTTCCCAGGTAGAGGCCGTGTTTCTTGACTTCCGCAAGGAGTTCGATACAGTTCCCCACAGTCGTTTAATGAACAAAGTAACAGCATATGGACTATCAGACCAATTTGTGTGATTGGATTGAAGAGTTCCTAGGTAACAGAACGCAGCATGTCATTCTCAATGGAGAGATGTCTTCCGAAGAATGAGTGATTTCAGGTGTGCCGCAAGGGAGTGTCGTAGGACCGTTGCTATTCACAATATACATAAATTACCTTGTTGATAACATCGGAAGTTCACTGAGGCTTTTCGGATGATGCTGTGGAATATCGAGAGGTTGTAGCAATGGAAAATTGTACTGAAGTACAGGAGGATGTGCAGCGAATTGACGAATGGTGCAGGGAATGGAAATGAATCTCAATGTAGACAAGTGTAATGTGCTGAGAATACGTAGAATGAAAGATCCCTTATCATTTAGCTACAATATAGCAGGTCAGCAACTGGAAGCAGTTAATTCTATAAATTATCTGGGAGTAGGCATTAGGAGCGATTTAAAATGCAATGATCATATAAAGTTGATCGTCGGTAAAGCAGGTGCCAGACTGAGATTCATTGGAAGAATCGTAAGGAAATGCAATCCGAAAACAAAGGAAGTAGGTTACAGTACAGATGTTCGCCCACTTCTCGAATATTCCTAAGTAGTGTGGGATCCGTACCAGATACGGTTGGTAGAAGAGATAGAGAAGATCCAACGGAGAGCAGCGCGCTTCGTTAGATGATCATTTAGTAATCGCGAAAGCCTTACGGAGATGATAGATAAACTCCAGTGGAAGACTCTGCAGGAGAGACGTTCAGTAGCTCGGTACGGGCTTTTGTTGAAATTTCGAGAACATTTTAATCTCGGAGTTCAGCTGTATGTTGCTCCCTCCTACGTATATCTCGCGAAGAGAGCATGAGGATAAAATCAGATAGATTAGAGCCCACACAGAGGCATACCAACAATATTTCCTTCCACGAACAGTAAGAGACTGGAATAGAAGGGAGAACCGACAGACGTACTCAAAGTACGCTCTGCCACACACCGTCAGGCGCCTTGCGGAGTATGGATGTAGATGTAGATGTAGATGTTGCGTTACTTACTGAATTTCCTTCGTACATTCCCTTGCGGGCAAGCCAGACATTACTTCCGAATCAGTAGATGACGCTCCTTACAGGATAACGTGCAAACCCGTGCCCGTCAAGAGATATAAGCGTAGATTTATCGAATTATCTTTCAGAAATAAGAAATTCGGCATCAATAGTAGCCAGTGGAGTTTCCAAAGTTAAAGGCACGGATCATTTGACAAGAGACGATGCCGGATCATATGGAGACCCTGAATCCAACGTTTTCAGGAAGAAGGGACGCATGTCACGGCAAAGGGAACCATAAATCACTGCTCACGATGCTTTCTGCGGGAGTCCTCCACACACGGTATTATGCGGGACCGCTTTCCAGACGCGTCCCCCCGACGGCCTGGCTGCGCGAGCAGATGGCCTGCAAAATCCTTCGGGACCATCACCAACAGCTCATCCTCATCTCTCGATCTCCTTCTCTTTTTCTCTCTCTCTCTCTCGTTCGCACACACTCACACGCGTACAGTTTTCGCGGGCCCACAGCGAGCTGCTCTCCGCTCTCCAAATATTTGTCTTCCGCTCCGCGAAAATTGTTTTTCGGGTTTGAGTTTTCGCGAGCGCAGGCCACCACCTGTGTGTGTGTAAACGGTCACTCGTCGCGCAGAACGGAATTCGTGGAATTGAGGAGATGATGTCGAATCTGGGGCGCTGTGTGTTGCGACAGACACCTCTCCTCTACTCGGCTGCTTCACCGAATTCTCCAAACGAGATTTCGCATCACCCTTGCTGACCAGCCTATAGAAGAAATAACTCTACAAATTCCTCCAGAATTTCTACAGTTTTAGTTGATGCAGCATCACTACGTGATATTTGCTATGGCGGTACGCGGCGACGAGAAGCTTCAGCCGCTAGTGGCGTCCTCTCACACTCATTTAAACAGTAAATATATTTTCTGATTATTCTATACTTCCAGTTACAAGCTTACACTACAAGTATTTTAAGAAATTTATTATTTCTGAAACCTTATTTTATTTTCATATATTTATCGGGTTCCATGCCATGGAAGTGTGGAAGTTTGCAGCAATTTACTGAGGATTGACGGGGGGAGGGAGGGGGGGGGGAGAAGCCAATAGTCCAGTAGTCCGTAATTACCAACTTTTATACAAATGAGATGGTCACTTTCGATAGGGCATAATAATGTGTTACTGCGGGGCTCTGACCACTATGGGACTTAACTTCTGAGGTTATCAGTCTCCTTAGAACTACTTAAACCTAACTAACCTAAGGACATCACACACATCCATGCCCGAGGCAGGATTCGAACCTGCGACCGTAGCGGTCGCGGGGTTCCAGACTGTAGCGCGTAGAACCGCTCGGCCAACTCGGGCGGCTCTTACTGCGGTCAGCCACGAAGTTCTACAATGGACTATGCGCTTCATTACAGTTCATACTTTCCTCACACTCTTACTGTCTGTATCTGTTTCACTTCTTAAACGTGGTATGGTTACTGGCTTCGTAAATTGCGTATCTGTCTGTAAACTTAAAATTAAAAAAAAATATCCTTGCTTGTTTCTCGAAATGCTACATTTTGTATCTTACACCATAGATGCGTAGCCTGTACTAGGATTTGGGAACATGTGCTGTGTGAACTTGGTGAATTACATGGAAGAAAATTATGTCTTGACACACAGTACAGATTCAGAAAATATCTTTCTTGTGAAGCAGAACTAGGTGTTTATTCGCAGGACGGGGATGTCATACTGATTCCCTATATTTAGATATCCAGACGGTTTTAGATTCCGTGCTTCGCAACCGATTTCTAATCACATAGAGTACTTGTGGAGTATCGGAGTATCATCTCAGTTGTGAGGCTCAATTCATGATATCTTTTCAGAAAGATTACAGTTCATAGTAACTGAAGGAAAGACATCGGGTAAAAGAGAGCTACATCTGGCGCTCTCCAAGGAAGTGTTATAATAGGCTCACCACTGTACCTAATCAAAATAAACTGTTTAGAGTGAATCTGGGCAGCCATCTTAGAGTGCTCGCAGATGATGGTGTCATTACCGCCTAGTAAAGTCATCAGCAGATGAAGACCAAATGCAAGATGATGTACACAAGATATCTCTACGGTTCGAACAGTGACAAATGACCCTAATTAATTAAAAGTGTGAAGTCATCCACATGAGTGGTAAAAGGAAAACCGTGGAATTTCGGTTACACGATAAATCGCACAAATCTAAAGTCTGTCGGTGAAACTAAATATATATGGATTATAACTAAAATTGTGGAAGAGGATGTAGATGAAGATGAAATGGGAGATACGATACTGCGTGAAGAATTTGACAGAGCACTGAAACAACTGAGTCGAAACAAGGCCCCCGGACTAGACAACATTCCATTGGAACTACTGACGGTCTTGGGAGAGCCAGTCCTGACAAAACTCTACCATCTGGTGAGCAAGATGTATGAAACAGGAGAAATACCCTCAGACTTCAAGAAGAATATAATAATTCCAATCCCAAAGAAATCAGGTGTTGATAGATGTGAAAATTACCGAACAATCAGTTTAATAAGCCACAGCTGCAAAATACTAACACGAATTCTTTACAGACGAATGGAAAAACTAATAGAAGCCGACCTCGGGGAAGATCAGTTTGGATTCCGTAGAAGTACTGGAACACGTGAGGCAATACTGACCTTACAACTTATCTTAGAAGAAAGATTAAGAAAAGGGAAACCTACGTTTCTAGCATTTGTAGACTTAGAGAAAGCTTTTGACAATGTTGACTGGAATACTCTCTTTCAAATTCTGAAGGTGGCAGGGGTAAAATACAGGGACCGAAAGGCTATTTACAATTTGTACAGAAACCAGATGGCAGTTATAAGAGTCGAAGGGCATGAAAGGGGGGCACTGGTTGGTAAGGGAGTGAGACAGTGTTGTAGCCTATCCCCGATGTTATTCAATCTGTATATTGAGCAAGCAGTAAAGGAAACAAAAGAAAAATTCGGAGTAGGTATGAAAGCCCATGGAGAAGAAATAAAAACTTTGAGGTTCACCGATGACATTGTAATTCTGTCACAGACAGCAAGGGACTTGGAAGAGCAGTTGAACGGAATGGACAGTGTCTTGAAAGGAGGATATAAGATGTACATCAACAAAAGCAAAACGAGGATAATGAAATGTAGTCGAATGAAGTCGGGCGATGCTGAGGGAATTAGATTAGGAAATGAGACACTTAAAGTAGTAAAGGAGTTTTGCTATTTGGGGAGCAAAATAACTGATGATGGTCGAAGTAGAGCGGATATAAAATGTAGACTGGCAATGGTAAGGAAAGCGTTTCTGAAGAAGAGAAATTTGTTAACATCGAATATAGATTTATGTATCAGGAAGTCGTTTCTGAAAGTATTTGTTTGGAGTGTAGCCATGTATGGAAGTGAAACATGCACGATAAATAGTTTGGACAAGAAGAGAATAGAAGCTTTAGAAATGTGGTGCTACAGAAGAATGCTGAAGATGAGATGGGTAGATCACATAACTAATGAGGAAGTCTTGAATGGGATTGGGGAGAAGTTTGTGGCACAGCTTGACCAGAAGAAGGGATCGGTTAGTAGGATATGTTCTGAGGCATCAAGGGATCACCAATTTAGTATTGGAGGTCAGCGTGGAGGGTAAAAATCGTAGAGGGAGATCAAGAGATGAATACACTAAGCAGATTCAGAAGGATGTAGGTTGCAGTAGGTACTGGGAGATGAAGAAGCTCGCACAGGATAGAGTAGCATGGAGAGCTGCGTCAAACCAGTCTCACAACTGAAGACCACAACAATAACAACAACTTAAACTGGAGAGATCACACAGAAAATGTTGTGGGGAAGAAGAACCAAAGACTCCCTTTCAATGGCAGAACACTTAGAACATACAAGACATATACTAAAGACACTTCCTACACTTCGGTTTTCCGACCTCTTATGTCGTACTGCTGTGCGGTATGAGATATGTACTAGCTAAGATCGATGGGGCACATTGAAAAAATTCTAAAAAGGTAGCACGTTTTTTACTGCCGCGAAATAGGGAGAGAGAGTCACGGAAACAATAGGGAGGGACGTTGCGAGCATTTAAAAAAAGGTCGTTTTGCGCTGTGACTAGATCTTTTCACGAAGTTTTAATCAGGAACCTTTCTGTGATGAATTCTAAAGTATTTCGTTGACGCCCTCGTACGTGGGGAGAAAGGGTCATCGTAATAAAACAAGAGAAATCAGAGCTCGCAAGGAGAGATTTAACCCCAGTAAAATCAACGCGCTTTGCATAAGACGTACTACCAGCGGCACGTGGTACTTTATACCCACCCCAAGGAGATAAAAAAATTCCTTTGTTGATTTTAACGTTTATTAACAACCTCATTTTTAATTAGGTAGAGATGTATAAGTAGGGTCTAGAGCCTGAAACTGTCTTTTAGCACAACCTTAGCAATATCAACGCATTTACCACAATGTGTACACGAGAGAAAGGGCACTTTATGACCATCATAAACATTTTTAAAAAACACTACTTTCGTTAAATGTCGTTGAGTCTATTCGCAGCATTCTTTTTAATGATATGCTGAGTTACGTTTTACTGAAAAATTCAAAAGAATTACAGAATCTTTTATAAGAAGTCGATAAAAACATATAGATGTTTAAAAATTTTAAAATATAAAGCACATGATTAGATTACAACATTTTCAAAAGGTGGGCGTAAAGGCGTAAAGTGCAGCGTACGGCCTCCCCTTCGTCCCCCCCACCCCCCTTATGTGTTAGTTTGTACTACGCGCTGTTCAAAAATGGAAAGGTAGAGAAATAGTCTTAAGGTGGTGTTCGATGAATCCTCTGAATTGCAGAGTAGCCATGCAGATGTGGATAAGGGCGAATAGGATAGTCTTATGTGAAGTTGCCTGGAAGCTTCTGAAAGGAAGAGTTCAGCTTAGAATTTTGAACAGGAACATTAAAAAATAAGAGTATAATTGCATAGTGATCTCAAAGCTGAATATTTTTTGTCTAAAAAGGTGTTTTGTATTTGTCGACGTTTCCACGAGAGTATCAAAAAGACGTTGGAATGGAATAAGAAAGGGGGGGGGGGGGAACAATAGTAACAATCGAGATACTCCCAGCCAACCTCCGTGAGGTGACATGCGGAGTGCTGATGTGGGTTGGACGTAAAATGCAGTTCCATATTTCATGGAATACTGTTAAATGTTGAGTTCTAGTTTATCTTGACCCTGGGGGATCTGCTGAAGTTCAACAGTAATGATAATTTATTCACCCACCCCAAAGTCTCTATTATTAAAGTGTCAAAGAAATTAGTTGACTAAATGACATACATTGGATCATAGCAATACGTAAAAACCTAACCTCGAATAATTTAACCCCGAATATTCACTAACTGCACTTGATTGAAACTAAAGCGCTTGCTTTCAATAAAGAGTGGATCCTCTTAACGTCTAACAGTTCCTAGTGGACGTTCCTGCCAGCAAAGAAGTATTAAGAACGATATTGGCGTTTGAGACTGTTAAATTGGCTGCGTGCAGTGATTTATTCAGCATTCAGCCTGCCCACCCGACCGGCTAATGAGAGGATCGTGAACAGGGCTGCCAACATGGTGAATGCGAACTCTGGGTACAAATCGAGATTCTCAGAGGGGACCCCCTCAAAAGCCTTTCTAGCAAAAGCGTCCTCTGCCGGTACACCTCACACTCGCTGCTCCCGCTCCGTGGAATTATGCCATCTTAAGATTCGTTATAATGAGCTTAAAAATTTAATCATCTCTCGGATATTTTAGCTCTTCTCAATTCCCGTACTTACACAGAAAAACTGGAGGGAATTTTCGCCTTGAATAAGGCAATTTAGTTTTTCTCTACACACATTTGTTTCATATTATATGCCATTTTCGGTGTTTTTCCTTATTATTCTGCTTCCAATATTCTATCCGTTTTTTTTCGAACGTATACTAAAATAACATGAGCTTGTAACAACAACGACGCTGTAATATTGTACATATAAGTAATTTTTTCCATCTGATTTTTCGATAAATTAGTGTAATTGATGTTCTGATTTAATTTCTTTTTTGTTCCATGTCATTGTGTTAAGAAAACTGTAAACAAGTTTCAATATGAATATTAATGTTTATGTCAAATGTCAAGTAATATTGTAATAGAATTGAAATGTAACAAATGTTGAGACTGTTGAAATTTCAGTCACCAACTTTCTCTTCCGAATGCGAAAATATTTTGTTGAGCCCAACGTACATAGGTAGGAATGATCATCAAAATAAAATAAGAGAAATCAGAGCTCGAACAGAAAGGTTTAGGTGTTCGTTTATCCCGCTCGCTGTTCGGAAGTGGAATAGTAGAGAGATAGTATGATTGTGGTTTGATGAACCCTCTGCCAAGCACTTAAATGTGAATTGCAGAGTAGTCATGTAGATGTAGATGTAGATGTAGAGTATATACCGTCGATTTCATTGCAGCATTCGAATGTAGCCATGCCAGTAACTTTAAAAACTGTGTACATATCGTCTGAGGAAAAATATTTAATGCTTCATTGATAGATTTACTTTTAAGAGAATCTTTTTTATTATCAAAGTTTCCAGAAATTGACTCGTTTTAATTTGTAGAGGATTTAAAACATATTCTTATTTTTAGCGGGAACCGTTTATACAATGTTCCCCTAAAAACAGGAAAATTCTTTTCTTACCTTTGATTTTAGTTACTTTGTAAGAAGCTTTGTATTTTTGAAAATCCGCTCGACACATAAGTAGTCCATTTTTCACATAATTTCTTTGTTCGCTTGTCATATGTACACTGAAGCGCAAAAGAAACTGGTATTGGTTTGCGTATTCAAATACAGAGATATGTAAACATGCAGAATAGGGCGCTGCGGTCGGCAACGCTATAAAAGACAAGTGTCTGGCGCAGTTGTTAGATCGGTTACTGCTGCTACAATGGCAGGTTATCAAGATTTGAGCGAGTTTGAATGTGGTTTTATAATCGGCGCACGAGCGATGGAACACAGATCTGCGAGGTAGCGATGAAATGGGGATTTTCGGATTTTCCTCTACGATCGTCTCATAAGTGTACCGTCAATATCAGAAATCCGATAAAACATCAAATCTCCGACACTGCTGCTCCGGAAACAGATCCTGCAAGAACGGGACCAACGACGACTGAAGAGAATCGTTCAACGCGACAGAAGTGCGACAATTCCGCAGATTGAGGCAAATTTCAATGCTGGTACGTCAAGAAGTGTCAGCGTGCGAGCCACTAAATGATATATCATCTATATCGGCTTTCGGAGCCGAAGGCCCATTCGTATAACTTTGATGACTGCACGACACTAAGTTTTACGCCTTGCCCGTGCTGATCAAGACCGACGTTGGACTATTGATCACTAGAAACTTGTTGCCTGATCGGACGAGTCTCGTTTCAAATTGTGTCGATCGGATGGAGATGTACGAGTATGAAGACAACCTCATGAATCCATGGACCCTTCATCTCAGCAGGCTCAGCAGGGGACTGTTCTAGTTGGTGGAGGCTCTGTAATAATCTGGGGCGTGTGAAATTGCAGTGATATGGGACCCGTGACACTTCTAGATACGACTCTGACCTATGACACGTACGTAAGCATGCAGACGGATCTCCTTCATCCATTCATGCCCATTGTTCATTCCGATGGACTCAGGCATTCCGTCAGGACAATGCGAACCTTACACGTCCACAAGTGCTACAGAGTGGCTCGAGGGATACTCTTCTGCATTTAAACACTTCCGCTGGCCCTCAAACGTCCCAGACATGAACGTTATTGACGATATCTGGGATGTCTGGCAACGCACTGTTCAGAAGAGATCTCCACCCCCTCGTACTCTTAGGGATTTATGGACAGCAGGATTCATGGTGTCAGTTCCGTGCAGCACTACTTCAGATATTAGTCGTGTCCATGCAACGTCGTGTTGCGACACTTGTGCGTGCTCGCGCGGACCTACACGATATTGGGCAGGTGTACCAGTCTCTTTGGCTTTTCAGTGTAGGTACTACGCTAAGTTTGTGCTGACTGCCATATTGTATCACTCGTTCACGTGTTTTGGCAAAAGTGTTTTCGAAAATGTGTCCAGATACGTTTATAAAAAGTAATATGTCCATAATTACATCTGTGAACAGTTTCTTGAGAGGTTCAAGGCGTCAAGTGTTGTATTTCCTTGTCATTTGTGCACAGTGGCAACAACGAACGACACGTTCTACATAGCTGAATTTTCTTTAAAATTCACCAAGATTAAAGTTTAATCGCTCATTGGACCCACATGGAAATTAGTACGAGTCCTATGGTCGGACATATGTAAAAATCACATATTTCGATCATCTGTAGTTGAATGTTACCCATTAAAAATTGATTGTACACTGTAAATAAACAACCGAAAGTGCCTTGATGTGAAATAATTACTTTTTTATTACACAAACACGGAACCCTCTGTAAGCCTATCATATTTAAAACTTATTAACTGTACATACTTGACGTTTTTCCGACGTAAAGGTTACTACATTCCAGTGCAAAACACTCAGCTGAGGATGGCTGAATGATTGTAAGCTGAAATCTGGCAAGACGTCAACGTCATCCGATTGCAATTCCGAAACTTTATGAGATAGTTGCACATAATTTCCAACCAGAAACTTTATTTTCAAGTAACAGAAATTCATCATCATCATCATCACTTTAGACTGATTATGCCTTTCAGCGTTCAGTCTGGGGCGTAGTTCCCCTTATAAAATTCCTCGATGATCTCCTATTCAGTGCTAACACTGATGCCTCTTCTGATGTTAAACCTATTACTTCAAAATCATTCTTAACAGAATCCAGGTACCTTCTCCATGGTCTACCCCATTTTCTCCACTTCCTCAGCTGAGGATGGCTGAATGATTGTAAGCTGAAATCTGGCAAGACGTCAACGTCATCCGATTGCAATTCCGAAACTTTATGAGATAGTTGCACATAATTTCCAACCAGAAACTTTATTTTCAAGTAACAGAAATTCATCATCATCATCATCACTTTAGACTGATTATGCCTTTCAGCGTTCAGTCTGGGGCGTAGTTCCCCTTATAAAATTCCTCGATGATCTCCTATTCAGTGCTAACACTGATGCCTCTTCTGATGTTAAACCTATTACTTCAAAATCATTCTTAACAGAATCCAGGTACCTTCTCCATGGTCTACCCCATTTTCTCCACTTCCTCAAATGTGACCCTATTTCCATCATCATTCCTATCCAATTGTATAACGAAATTTGAAACATTACTGATAGTATTTTCACCCACATTGAGCAACTCTTCAATATATTTCCTCCATAAGCCCAAGGCATCAAAAGGATTCACCAGCAGTTTTCCTGACCTGTCCAAAATACTTGTCATTTCATTCATACCTCCCGTTCAAAGACTGCTAATTACACTCCAGAATGGTTTTTCAGAAACTTGACCCATAGTCTCCAACCTGTTTCGAAAGTCTTCCCAAGATTTCTTCTTGGATGCTGCAATTATCTGTTTGGCTTTGTTTCTTTCTTCAACATAACTTTCTCTGTGTACCTGAGTTCTAGTATGTAGCCATTTTTGATGCGCCTTATTTTTCCTTTTACAGGTTGCCTTGACTGTGTCATTCCACCAAGCTGTTTGTTTCATCTTCTCTTTACACACTACTGTTCCAAGACATTCTTTAGCCACTTCTAGTACTGTGTTCCTGTACCTTGTCCATTCCTTTTCCAATGACGGTAATTGACTACATTCAACTAACTGGTACCTTTCTGAGATCGCTGTCATGTACACTCCTGGAAATTGAAATAAGAACACCGTGAATTCATTGTCCCAGGAAGGGGAAACTTTATTGACACATTCCTGGGGTCAGATACATCACATGATCACACTGACAGAACCACAGGCACATAGACACAGGCAACAGAGCATGCACAATGTCGGCACTAGTACAGTGTATATCCACCTTTCGCAGCAATGCAGGCTGCTATTCTCCCATGGAGACGATCGTAGAGATGCTGGATGTAGTCCTGTGGAACGGCTTGCCATGCCATTTCCACCTGGCGCCTCAGCTGGACCAGCGTTCGTGCTGGACGTGCAGACCGCGTGAGACGACGCTTCATCCAGTCCCAAACATGCTCAATGGGGGACAGATCCGGAGATCTTGCTGGCCAGGGTAGTTGACTTACACCTTCTAGAGCTCGTTGGGTGGCACGGGATACATGCGGACGTGCATTGTCCTGTTGGAACAGCAAGTTCCCTTGCCGGTCTAGGAATGGTAGAACGATGGGTTCGATGACGGTTTGGATGTACCGTGCACTTTTCAGTGTCCCCTCGACGATCACCAGAGGTGTACGACCAGTGTAGGAGATCGCTCCCCACACCATGATGCCGGGTGTTGGCCCTGTGTGCCTCGATCGTATGCAGTCCTGAGTGTGGCGCTCACCTGCACGGTGCCAAACACGCATACGACCATCATTGGCACCAAGGCAGAAGCGACTCTCATCGCTGAAGACGACACGTCTCCATTCGTCCCTCCATTCACGGCTGTCGCGACACCACTGGAGGCGGGCTGCACGATATTGGGGCGTGAGCGGAAGACGGCCTAACGGTGTGCGGGACCGTAGCCCAGCTTCATGGAGACGGTTGCGAATGGTCCTCGCCGATACCCCAGGAGTAACAGTGTCTCTAATTTGCTGGGAAGTGGCGGTGCGGTCCCCTACGGCACTGCGTAGGATCCTACGGTCTTGGCGTGCATCCGTGCGTCGCTGCGGTCCGGTCCCAGGTCGACGGGCACGTGCACCTTCCGCCGACCACTGGCGACAACATCGATGTACTGTGGAGACCTCACGCCCCACGTGTTAAGCAATTCGGCGGTACGTCCACCAGGCTTCCCGCATGCCCACTATACGCCCTCGCTCAAAGTCCGTTAACTGCACATACGGTTCACGTCCACGCTGTCGCGGCATGCTACCAGTGTTAAAGACTGCGATGGAGCTCCGTATGCCACGGCAAACTGGCTGACACTGGCGGCGGCGGTGCACAAATGCTGCGCAGCTAGCGCCATTCTACGGCCAACACCGCGGTTCCTGGTGTGTCCGCTGTGCCGTGCGTGTGATCATTGCTTGTACAGCCCTCTCGCAGTGTCCGGAGCAAGTATGGTGGGTCTGACACACCGGTGTCAATGTGTTCTTTTTTCCATTTCCAGGAGTGTACTTGACCCTGATTTCCTTATTCTGAAGTTTCTCCACTCTTGTCCTCCTACAAATGGACATGACCTCGTTTCGGTCTCACAATCCAAATTTCACAGCAGATTAAATATTGATCAGTGTCATCAAAGAATGCCCTGAATACACGTGTGTCCCTCACAGCCTTCCTGAATTCCTGATCTCTTATTATATAGTCAATGACAGATCTGGTTCCCCTGCCTTCCTAAGTATACCGGTGAATGTTCTTATGTTTAAAAAAGGAGTTTGTGATTACTAAGCCCATACTGGCACAGAAATCCAAGAGTTGTTTCCCGTTCCTTCTGCCAACTCTACCTTCTTCCCAGAGTAGCCCCCATTGATATTAATAGCTCCCCATCTCGTTACCATTCGTTTGCGGCGTCGTATCTTAGGAGGCCCAGGTTTGTCAATTAGAGGTGGGACTCCGTCACCTCCAAAGGTCCGAGGCATTTTGCTCTGATTGTTGCCAGCATCATATTTTAAGTACCAGGGAAGCAGGTTGCTAGCCTTACTTGCCCCGGGTCCCATTGAGTTTTACCCCTAACGGTTGAGGGACTAACCGGTGGATTTGGTAGTCTTTGCCGTCTGAACACAAAGGTGGCCGAGATGCTCAGCCTTATTCCGACTGTCAGGACCACTTACTTGGCCACTCATACGTTGCCCGTGATTCATGAACTAGGACATGACAACAGGAACCTACACCGTGAACAGTAACAGTAACAGCAATTTCCCAAATAAATTATTATTTGTAAAGGAACTGTGACGTGAAACGACAGCACCAAGAACGAAGTATACCTCTGAAATGGACTTCATAGATGTTGAAGACAGGAAACAGTCAGCTCCTGTTATGATGTTTGGAAACGAAATCAGACAAATATCACGGTGCTCAAATGAAACTATATGGTTCCAGAGACCTTTACAAGTCTCAAACATCTGTGATGTGTATATGTTGATTGACGTGATGAATAAAAATTTATACCGACGCTCGGACTCTGGAAGTAATGTCTCTCACTCCCTAGGCAGACACACTAACCACTACACCTCCATGGCACAGTTGCTGTGTGCAACTGCCCTCCTCCCAGCTACCTGCCCAGACACACTTAAAGATCGCTTACTTCACTGCAGTTGACTCCCAATAATGTGCTGTGTTATATATCCCCTACGAACCATAAATTAGTTTCAAGTAAATATGAGGTTCGAACAACGACACGATTATTACGAATCATCTTCCTTTAAATGAACAAAACAAAACCAGTTACCTTTGGATTATTGACCATAATGCAACAACCAGAAAGCTTGCTGAAATATATTAACGAAACATAGTACTGATTACGACATTACATCATCGTTCTACTACCACGAAATTGATAGCAATGTATCGAAAAAACTTTACGACGTTGTTACGAAAAGCTATGTTTTCTACAAAATCCCCATTTTTTGATCCTACTCAATGAAAATGAATGTTCATTTGACAAAATGTATCTCAAATGGACTTTCAAATTTAATTCAACTTTTAACATTCGTCATGGCAATACTCTATCTTATTGGAACACATTAGTTACATCACTGAAAGGCATAATTGTGAGTGTCCTTTATATGACAGCAAAAACTTTTCTTTGCTGAACGTGCTATTCAGTAACTCGCTATGGTGAACGTTCATCAGAAAGTTGCAGAACATTGTATCACCTGTAATATGAAGAGGCATTGTGGCTAGTGCCTCTCCTTGTACCAGGTAGCCTCTTTCAACAGATTAGTTTTTCACAAAGATCGGTATGGCTGGTGTTCATGATAAAATTTCTTACAACATCTATCTTATGGGGAGATAAAAAGGCGGCCGTTTCCTTACTTCCACAATTACAGTAACTGACATTTCAAAACTTTTTTTACATAATTCGCTTTGATTGGAATCTACAAAAAATTTTACAATATTTCTATGCTTACTCTATGATGCAGTTGAACGAGAGGTTATCCCTCCATTTTCACAATTACACTTCTTGTGCAACAAGGGCATTTTATTCATCGCAGCGTACAGTCATCTGTCCTCATGTAGGTACCAGTGAGTCTCGTATCAGGTTTACATAATGGACATACCTGCAAAATACAGCACATCTATGTCAGGCAATCATGACTTTGCAGCCTACAGAGTAGAAAGTTTTTACATGTTCCTTCAAACTGCATACAAATTTTTCTCATCGTCATAAACAGTACTTTTTCACAAAGACAGCTATACAGTCTTCCTGTAATATATATTCAGTCATATCTGTACTCAAAAAAAAAAAAGTTATTCAGTATTAAGATTTTTTCAGTTATAAATTTCCCACAAGGAAATGGTTACTGCTTTCCCATTTACAACAATGACAGCATCAGTATTTCCCAAATCAGCCTTCTCTTTGTGTTTCTTCAAAAGGTCTGCTCCAGCCAATGTTTCCACACTTAAACCAGATATTTTAAGAAACTTCTTGTGCAGCTGTATACCTTGGATCTTTACGGTTAAGATAATTTCTTGTTTCAGTGCTTTCTTACTGATTCCTGTGGCCACAGTAATCATTGCTCCAGATGCTGGCCTAGTAAACATTTCTAATTTATCAAGGAGGGAATTTACAAAAGTCTGTGACACCACATATACATCCAAAGCAATTCCAAAACAGGGTACCTCCTTATGCAAAATTTCAATCTCGGTTATCGGTTGTTCCGCTGTTTCTCCAGTGATTTCAGGAGCAGGTTTATCCAACGAATTTTGCACTACTTGACGTCAGTTGAATGCTACACATTCTGTGAACATAAATCACATATAAATGGGAGAATTTCCTTCCTGAACTGTGGCAGCTTTATCCAATATGAACGCCAGTGAAAAATCGAACCATTTCTCAAAACCTTCTCTCTCTCTCTAATGATGTCAGATCCTGCAACAGTTTCTTCTGTGCTGTCAGAATTTTTGAAATAACCCCCAGTTTCCTCTACTTTTGTTACCTCATCACTGTACGATGAATTTTCTTCTCTCCTGTAAAATTCTTCTTCTGTTTGTCTATACTCCATTACTGCCAATGTTTCTGCATTCACAGTGCTTTCTCCAAGGTTCTCTATAGGATTCTCATTACCATACCAGTACTCATTCACATTATGCACACTCACAGACCATCGCAGTAAAATGCCACTTAGCTTTTATGTCCTCGGTGCCAGCGGGACGCAATGATGCTGCGAGTTTGTCCGCTATGCACTGCCAGCTCCGATATGGAATCTGGGTACCACAGCACCGCCCACGGCTGCTAACTGCTCCTGCTTTCAGATCGTCACGCTACGCCACGGCCAGCAGCTTCCATTGCTGCCGTTCTAATTCGCTGGACAACTGCAGCAGTATCTTGATTACACCGCTAATATTGTTCACAGTATACAGCAGCGGCACTAAGTATAAGTCCTTATTCTATGGATATAGTTCGAAAGTCCGTCTTCACATGTGTGGGTGTGTCTTTTTCATATTTTACACTGCTGCTTTTAAAACTCGGACTCATTTCAACTTTTACGTTCCCGGTCGCGAAATGCACCATAATCAGCGAGCAGGGTATAACTTCTCATCTCAAACTTCAGTCCGCCTACCTCGATAGGCTTCCTGTTGTCGCCCCTACACTGTGCGTTGATAAATACTGATTCAGACGATAAAAGCAGTGTTGAAGGAAATTCGACGACGTACCTACCAAAAAAGGCCGCGTGGTTAGAGATTGTGCTGAGGCGTGAATAGTAATTTGGAGACGTGATAGCGTAATTATGCAGTTGGGCAAAGACACTGTGCCAGGGTGCCGTAGTGTTTAGTGCATCTGCGAGTGAGCAGGAGGCCTGGATGTCAATCCCAGCATTGATACAAATTTTCATTCATCGCTTCAGTCTCCATGCATAAATCGCAGCGAACTTATCTTGACAGCACGCTTTTTGTGTGATCAGTATTGAGGAAATTAATATTCTCAGGGAAAGTTTCTTCGTACAATAACCAGCTTTTCCTATTGCCCTACGGGCAACAACGGAAAACTACAATAACAGAAAAGACTGATAAGACACTGTGATCCATTTAAATTGAATTCACAGCTCTTTTAGTAAATCCGACATCAACTGAAACCATTTGATCTGTTCTAAATAGACTTCTTCAGAAGGAAACTGCCTTGTACCAAAATTCTGCACAGTAAAAGGTAGTTCTGATGTAATGTAACGAACAGTTCTTACGAGTACATGAAATGGTTTGAAATTACCTGTCCCTGTCCTTACTGATCTTTTTACTTGTATTTAATTTGTGAAATTTCTTCATGTTTTTTAAATTTTAGTATTTAGTTTGTTATTCTCAAATTAATCCAGCTTTTCTATTATGTTCTGGAAGTAAGAATCACCTCCTATACGAAATGAAATAATATGTTTTACAGCTTACATAAATAATACTGTAAAGCCCGATAGGCGAACACTATCTAAATGATTATTAGAGCATTACTGAAAAGACGGATTAACTACAGTATACATCTATAAATCTTGTTATACTTTGTCCTGTTGATTCCTATCTTTCTGAGGGGTAAAACTGAATTTTTCGAAGGGTAAAAAGACATTTCCATTCTACTTTGGTGATTTTACAGTTTACACAGGTGCTGATGAGGCAAGGTGGGTTGTGGGCGTTGGGACGTCAGAGGAGTACTAGCTCATATATGGTTGTGCTTGGATTGAATGGTCTCTGAACGGTTGCGAACCACTGGTATAAGCAATATCCAATTTTATTTTCGTAATTCTGTGAGCAATTTTACTTCTAATGATCGCTCTAGTTCGCTATGACACTAGTCAAATATGTAAATGATAGGTGCACACTGTATACACCCTCACAGGGTGCTGGTGCGAAGTTAGGAAAATTGCAGTAGCACTTGAAAACGGCACGATGCCAAAGTCAACTATCGTGTAGCATAAATGACAGTAACTACCTAAAAGTGAATGTGGAAAAAAGAATTTTTTAAAATAAATATCGCTGTGGTACTTGACATCGTAGAGGGAGACCAAGAGATGAACACACTAAGCACATTCAGAAGGATGTAGGCTGCAGTACGTACTGGGAGATGAAGCAGCTTGCACAGGTTAGAGTAGCATGGAGAGCTGCATGAACCACGACTGAAGACCACAACAATAACAACTTGATATTAAAAAAATTACGGTTACAGGCTAACGTGCATGTTTTTCAAAGCGCTTTTCATTTAACAGCCCTTGGAATGTGTACAAAGGCGTTTTGTAAGAACTTTTTTCCTTGCGTCGCACTGCTTTAGGAAGTCGATATCCGGATACGAACCTACAGATCCTGTAAGTAGGAAGAAATTCGAAGGGGTCCCTCGGTTTTCGAATGCACGTCAGTATGTGACACGGTTCTGCCTAACTGCCAGGGGCGCCTACGTGTGGCAGGCGTGCCTAGCACACAGGAGCTGGGTGCTGTATCGCGCGCGTGCCTAGCAGCCAGGGGCTGGATACTGTACTGTGAGCGCACCTCTGAGGGAAGGGCCTCGGCCCGGCTGGTAGCCGCGCAATCAGCGGGCATTCAGGGCGCCCTGGTCGGGGAGGAGCCGCCGGTGACATCGATAGCCGCTGCCATTCCCACCGCGAGCAGGGGGATAGGGGCGGCGGGGGGGACAGAGCAGACGGCCAAGTTTCCCCGCGGCAATGCGAGACGTGACCGCACTGCGGAGAGCTGGCAGTGGCGGGCGAGTCGAACGACTGCCCGAGCGCTCCCGACAGTTTCAATGAAACTTACTCCACAGCTCTTTTGTTACACTTCGATTCATCGCGAAATGCGTTTAAAAGATACGTGGAATGATTCTGGTCTCCTGTGCTTTTGTAGCGCTTTACACTCAATATTATGCTTACATTTATTTACGGACGTGTACATTTCATCTTTTCTTAAACCTAATTACACATCCTGAATCAGGTAACACTGCAATCTGCACAGTGCGTGAGACCATGTGTAGTATCAATAATAACAACGATTATAATAAAAGTACAGTTACTAATTTATTGTATTACAGTAATGTCAGTCTCATTTACATTTTGATAATTATTTTTCCAAATACATATAGTTTGTGAAGTTAAAATCCTCTGGGTTATTAGGCTGCATCATATTTCTACTAAAATGATCGACGTTTCGACCCCTCTGCTGGGATCTTCCTCAGGATCGTCTGGTGTCCACTACTGTTCTAGCAATAGTGGACAACCGAAGGTTCCGAACGATCCCAGCAGAGGCGGCGAAACGTCGATCATTTTAGTAGAAATATGAAATAGCCTAATAACCCAGAAGATTTGAAGTTCAGTGACAACGGCCACGAATGCCTACAGCATTACATATAGTTTGTGTCGAATGGGGACAATAACTAAAAAAATGGCTCTGAGCACTATGGGACTCAACTGCTGTAGTCATTAGTCCCCTAGAACTTAGAACTACTTAAACCTAACTAACCTAAGGACATCACACACATCCATGCCGGAGGCAGGATTCGAACCTGCGACCGTAGCAGTCGCACGGTTCTGGACTGCGCTCCTAGAACCGCGAGACCACCGCGGCCGGCGACAATAACTAACAGAAATGTAGGGCAGCAGTACTGAACTACTTGTTTAAAAAAAGCAATATTAAATTTAAGGGAAGAAAGGATACAGAAATGGGAAAAAGTGATGAAACCAGTGACAGCAAGCTAATCTGAATTTCCTCTTGTTTTTCGTGTTGTTTTGGATGACATGCAGGTTACAGCATAGGACTATTTTTGTCAGAATCGCTTCAGTAATGGGACCATGTTACGTAGTTTTAATTTTTAAGCAGCTGGGTGAAGTAAAGAGAACACTAGGACTAAACAAGTGGTAAAGGACGCAGAGTGTGTGAAAGTCACATCGCCTATACAGTCTTATCCAGGGTGCTCAGTTTTAACTGAAGACATTGAAATAATTGGGAAACCACACCCAATGATACCACACACGACCTCCCCACCCTATCCCACCCGTGGGTGTGTGACATATATTTTTATATACTTTTTTTTCGGTGCCTATAGCGTCACGACTTTCAGTGTCACAGAAATTTTTATTTTTAAAGGGGATCACTTAAGACTATTTCCATGGGTTCACCTCTCAAATTTCTCCCTCATATCACCAAATTGTCGTCTGATGTAGTACAAACTGAAGAAATAAATTCCTTTTAAAGCACAGTTTCGTATATAATTTATATTCAAAGACCTTACACCTGTGTCACAGAACAAATCCTACCTCGAGAATATTTTACACATGTTTAAGGGAAGAAATGATCCCGATAATTATTACAGTATTTAAAGAACATCATAATATGAACAGACTGAAATGAACAAACAGTAGATGAGACTATGTTAATCAACTCAAATGTAAAAAGCTAAGGAGCATATTACAGCAAAATGAGAAATATGCAAAAGTGAAATGCCAAAATGAGCACTTCTCAATTGGGGTAAATCAAAACTCTGAGAATGGCTGAAAGAGAGCACAATAACATGAGCCATAAACGAATAAGAGCTAAGCAACTAAGCAAATAAGAGAAAGGCAAAAATGATGTGCCAACAAAAATGAGAGCTGGCCGAACTCCGTCGGGGGGCACCTCGCGGACCGGTCGCAACACGCGCGCCTGCGACCGCAGCGCACCCTTAGCGCCCGCATCGGCGTCTAGCGGCCCGGTCGCAACACGCGCGCCTGCGACCACAGCGCACCCTTAGCGCCCGTGGCGCCGTCTAGCGGCCCGGTCGCAACACGCGCGCCTGCGACCGCAGCGCACCCTAGGCGCCCGCGGCGGCATCTAGCGGCCCGGTCGCAACACGCGTGCCAGCGACCACAGCGCACCCTTAGCGCCCGCGGCGGCGTCTAGCGGCCCGGTCGCAACACGCGCGCCTGCGACCGCAGCGCACCCTTAGCGCAGGCGGCGGCGTCTAGCGGCACGGTCGCAACACGCGCGCCTGCGACCGCAACGCACCCTTAGCGCCCGCGGCGGCGTCTAGCGGGCCGGTCGCAACACGCGCGCCAGCGACCACAGCGCACCCTTAGCGCCCGCGGCGGCGTCTAGCGGCCCAGTCGCAACACGCGCGCCTGCGACCGCAGCGCACCCTTAGCGCCCGCGGCGGCGTCTAGCGGCCCGGTCGCAACACGCGCGCCTGTGACCACAGCGCACCCTTAGCGCCCGCGGCGGCGTCTAGCGGCCCGGTCGCAACACGCGCGCCTGCGACCACAACGCACCCTTAGCGCCCGCGTCGGCGTCTAGAGGCCCGGTCGCAACACGCGCGCCTGCGACCACAGCGCACCCTTAGCGCCCGCGGCGGCGTCTAGTGGCCCGGTCGCAACACGCGCGCCTGCGACCGCAGCGCACCCTCAGCGCCCGCGGCGGCGTCTAGCGGCCCGGTCGCAACACGCGCGCCTGCGACCGCAGCGCACCCTTAGCGCCCGCGGCGGCGTCTAGCGGCCCGGTCGCAACACGCGCGCCTGCGACCGCAGCGCACCCTTAGCGCCCGCGGCGGCGTCTAACGGCCCGGTCGCAACACGCGCGCCTGCGACCGCAGCGCACCCTTAGCGCCCGCGGCGGCGTCTAGCGGCCCGGTCGCAACACGCGCGCCTGCGACCGCAGCGCACCCTTAGCGCCCGCGGCGGCGTCTAGCGGCCCGGTCGCAACACGCGCGCCTGCGACCGCAGCGCACCCTTAGCGCCCGCGTCGGCGTCTAGCGGCCCGGTCGCAACACGCGCGCCTGTGACCGCAGCGCACCCTTAGCGCCCGCGGCGGCGTCTAGCGGCCCGGACGCAACACGCGCGCCTGCGACCGCAGCGCACCCTTAGCGCCTGCGACGGCGTCTAGCGGCCCGGTCGCAACACGCGCGCCTGCGACCGCAGCGCACCCTTAGCGCCCGCGTCGGCGTCTAGCGGCCCGGTCGCAACACGCGCACCTGCGACCGCAGCGCATCCTTAGCGCCCGCGGCGGCGTCTAGCGGCCCGGTCGCAACACGCGCGCCTGCGACCGCAGCGCACCCTTAGCGCCCGCGGCGGCGTCTAGCGGCCCGGTCGCAACACGCGCGCCTGCGACCGCAGCGCACCCTTAGCGCCCGCGGCGGCGTCTAGCGGCCCGGTCGCAACACGCGCGCCTGCGACCACAGCGCACCCTTAGCGCCCGCGGCGGCGTCTAGCGGCCCGGTCGCAACACGCGCACCTGCGACCGCAGCGCATCCTTAGCGCCCGCGGCGGCGTCTAGCGGCCCGGTCGCAACACGCGCGCCTGCGACCACAGCGCACCCTTAGCGCCCGCGGCGGCGTCTAGCGGCCCGGTCGCAACACGCGCGCCTGCGACCGCAGCGCACCCTTAGCGCCCGCGTCGGCGTCTAGCGGCCCGGTCGCAACACGCGCACCTGCGACCGCAGCGCATCCTTAGCGCCCGCGGCGGCGTCTAGCGGCCCGGTCGCAACACGCGTGCCTGCGACCGCAGCGCACCCTTAGCGCCCGCGTCGGCGTCTAGCGGCCCGGTCGCAACACGCGCGCCTGCGACCGCAGCGCACCCTTAGCGCCCGCGGCGGCGTCTAGCGGCCCGGTCGCAACACGCGCGCCTGCGACCGCAGCGCACCCTTAGCGCCCGCGTCGGCGTCTAGCGGCCCGGTCGCAACACGCGCACCTGCGACCGCAGCGCATCCTTAGCGCCCGCGGCGGCGTCTAGCGGCCCGGTCGCAACACGCGCGCCTGCGACCACAGCGCACCCTTAGCGCCCGCGGCGGCGTCTAGCGGCCCGGTCGCAACACGCGCGCCTGCGACCGCAGCGCACCCTTAGTGCCTGCGACGGCGTCTAGCGGCCCGGTCGCAACACGCGCGCCTGCGACCGCAGCGCACCCTTATCGCCCGCGTCGGCGTCTAGCGGCCCGGTCGCAACACGCGCACCTGCGACCGCAGCGCACCCTTAGCGCCCGCGGCGGCGTCTAGCGGCCCGGTCGCAACACGCGCGGCTGCGACCACAGCGCACCCTTAGCGCCCGCGGCGGCGTCTAGCGGCCCGGTCGCAACACGCGCGCCTGCGACCGCAGCGCACCCTTAGCGCCCGCGGCGGCGTCTAGCGTCCCGGTCGCAACACGCGCGCCTGCGACCGCAGCGCACCCTTAGCGCCCGCGGCGGCGTCTAGCGGCCCAGTCGCAACACGCGTGACTGCGACCACAGCGCACCCTTAGCGCCCGCGGCGGCGTCTAGCGGCCCGGTCGCAACACGCGCGCCTGCGACCGCAGCGCACCCTTAGCGCCCGCGGCGGCGTCTAGCGGCCCGGTCGCAACACGCGCGCCTGCGACCACAGCGCACCCTTAGCGCCCGCGGCGGCGTCTAGCGGCCCGGTCGCAACACGCGCGAATGCGACCACAGCGCACCCTTAGCGCCCGCGGCGGCGTCTAGCGGCCCGGTCGCAACACGCGCGCCTGCGACCACAGCGCACCCTTAGCGCCCGCGGCGGCGTCTAGCGGCCCGGTCGCAACACGCGCGCCAGCGACCACAGCGCACCCTTTGCGCCCGCGGCGGCGTCTAGCGGCCCGGTCGCAACACGCGCGCCTGCGACCACAGCGCACCCTTAGCGCCCGCGGCGGCGTCTAGCGGCCCGGTCGCAACACGCGCGCCTGCGACCGCAGCGCACACTTAGCGCCCGCGGCGGCGTCTAGCGGCCCGGTCGCAACACGCGCGCCTGCGACCACAGCGCACCCTTAGCGCCCGCGGCGGCGTCTAGCGGCCCGGTCGCAACACGCGCGCCTGCGACCGCAGCGCACCCTTAGCGCCCGCGGCGGCGTCTAGCGGCCCGGTCGCAACACTCACGCCTGCGACCACAGCGCACCCTTAGCGCCCGCGGCGGCGTCTAGCGGCCCGGTCGCAACACGCGCGCCTGCGACCACAACGCACCCTTAGCGCCCGCGGCGGCGTCTAGCGGCCCGGTCGCAACACGCGCGCCTGCGACCACAGCGCACCCTTAGCTCCCGCGGCGGCGTCTAGCGGCCCGGTCGCAACACGCGCCTGCGACCACAGCGCACCCTTAGCGCCCGCGTCGGCGTCTAGCGGCCCGGTCGCAACACGCGCGCCTGCGACCACAACGCACCCTTAGCGCCCGCGGCGGCGTCTAGCGGCCCGGTCGCAACACGCGCGCCTGCGACCACAACGCACCCTTAGCGCCCGCGGCGGCGTCTAGCGGCCCGGTCGCAACACTCGCGCCTGCGACCGCAGCGCACCCTTAGCGCCCGCGGCGGCGTCTAGCGGCCCGGTCGCAACACGCGCGCCTGCGACCGCAGCGCACCCTTAGCGCCCGCGGCGGCGTCTAGCGTCCCGGTCGCAACACGCGCGCCTGCGACCGCAGCGCACACTTAGCGCCCGCGGCGGCGTCTAGCGGCCCGGTCGCAACACGCGCGCCTGCGACCACAGCGCACCCTTAGCGCCCGCGGCGGCGTCTAGCGGCCCGGTCGCAACACGCGCGCCTGCGACCACAGCGCACCCTTAGCTCCCGCGGCGGCGTCTAGCGGCCCGGTCGCAACACGCGCCTGCGACCACAGCGCACCCTTAGCGCCCGCGGCGGCGTCTAGCGGCCCGGTCGCAACACGCGCGCCTGCGACCACAACGCACCCTTAGCGCCCGCGGCGGCGTCTAGCGGCCCGGTCGCAACACGCGCGCCTGCGACCACAACGCACCCTTAGCGCCCGCGGCGGCGTCTAGCGGCCCGGTCGCAACACGCGCGCCTGCGACCACAGCGCACCCTTAGCTCCCGCGGCGGCGTCTAGCGGCCCGGTCGCAACACGCGCCTGCGACCGCAGCGCACCCTTAGCGCCCGCGTCGGCGTCTAGCGGCCCGGTCGCAACACGCGCGCCTGTGACCACAGCGCACCCTTAGCGCCCGCGGCGGCGTCTAGCGGCCCGGTCGCAACACGCGCGCCTGCGACCACAGCGCACCCTTAGCGCCCGCGTCGGCATCTAGCGGCCCGGTCGCAACACGCGCGCCTGCGACCACAGCGCACTCTTAGCGCCCGCGGCGGCGTCTAGCGGCCCGGTCGCAACACGCGCGCCTGCGACCACAGCGCACCCTTAGCGCCCGCGGCGGCGTCTAGCGGCCCGGTCGCGACACGCGCGCCTGCGACCACAGCGCACCCTTAGCGCAAGCGGCGGCATCTAGCGGCCCGGTCGCAACACGCGCGCCTGCGACTGCAGCGCACCCTTAGCGCCCGCGGCGGCGTCTAGCGGCCCGGTCGCAACACTCGCGCCTGCGACCACAGCGCACCCTTAGCGCCCGCGGCGGCGTCTAGCGGCCCGGTCGCAACACGCGAGCCTGCGACCACAACGCACCCTTAGCGCCCGCGGCGGCGTCTAGCGGCCCGGTCGCAACACGCGCGCCTGCGACCACAGCGCAATGTTAGCGCCCGCGGCGGCGTCTAGCGGCCCGGTCGCAACACGCGCGCCTGCGACCACAGCGCACCCTTAGCGCCCGCGGCGGCGTCTAGCGGCCCGGTCGCAACACGCGCGCCTGCGACCACAGCGCACCCTTAGCGCCCGCGGCGGCGTCTAGCGGCCCGGTCGCAACACGCGCGCCTGCGACCACAGCGCACCCTTAGCGCCCACGGCGGCGTCTAGCGGCCCGGTCGCAACACGCGCGCCTGCGACCACAGCGCACCCTTAGCGCCCGCGGCGGCGTCTAGCGGCCCGGTCGCAACACGCGAGCCTGCGACCACAACGCACCCTTAGCGCCCGCGGCGGCGTCTAGCGGCCCGGTCGCAACACGCGCGCCTGCGACCACAGCGCAATGTTAGCGCCCGCGGCGGCGTCTAGCGGCCCGGTCGCAACACGCGCGCCTGCGACCACAGCGCACCCTTAGCGCCCGCGGCGGCGTCTAGCGGCCCGGTCGCAACACGCGCGCCTGCGACCACAGCGCACCCTTAGCGCCCGCGTCGGCGTCTAGCGGCCCGGTCGCAACACGTGCGCCTGCGACCAAAGCGCACCCTTAGCGCCCGCAGCGGCGTCTAGCGGCCCGGTCGCAACACGCGCGCCTGCGACCACAGCGCACCCTTAGCGCCCGCGGCGGCGTCTAGCGGCCCGGTCGCAACACGCGCGCCTGCGACCACAGCGCACCCTTAGCGCCCGCGGCGGCGTCTAGCGGCCCGGTCGCAACACGCGCGCCTGCGACCACAGCGCACCCTTAGCGCCCGCGTCGGCGTCTAGCGGCCCGGTCGCAACACGTGCGCCTGCGACCAAAGCGCACCCTTAGCGCCCGCAGCGGCGTCTAGCGGCCCGGTCGCAACACGCGCGCCTGCGACCACAGCGCACCCTTAGCGCCCGCGGCGGCGTCTAGCGGCCCGGTCGCAACACGCGCGCCTGCGACCACAGCGCACCCTTAGCGCCCACGGCGGCGTCTAGCGGCCCGGTCGCAACACGCGCGCCTGCGATCGCAGCGCACCCTTAGCGCCCGCGGCGGCGTCTAGCGGCCCGGTCGCAACACGCGCGCCTGCGACCACAGCGCACCCTTAGCGCCCGCGGCGGCGTCTAGCGGCCCGGTCGCAACACGCGCGCCTGCGACCACAGCGCACCCTTAGCGCCCGCGTCGGCGTCTAGCGGCCCGGTCGCAACACGTGCGCCTGCGACCAAAGCGCACCCTTAGCGCCCGCAGCGGCGTCTAGCGGCCCGGTCGCAACACGCGCGCCTGCGACCACAGCGCACCCTTAGCGCCCGCGGCGGCGTCTAGCGGCCCGGTCGCAACACGCGCGCCTGCGACCACAGCGCACCCTTAGAGCCCGCGGCGGCGTCTTGCGGCCCGGTCGCAACACGCGCGCCTGCGACCACAACACACCCTTAGCGCCCGCGTCGGCGTCTAGCGGCCCGGTCGCAACACGCGCGCCTGCGACCACAGCGCACCCTTAGCGCCCGCGGCGGCGTCTAGCGGCCCGGTCGCAATACGCGCGCTTGCGACCACAGCGCACCCTTAGCGCCCGCGTCGGCGTCTAGCGGCCCGGTCGCAACACGCGCGCCTGCGACCACAGAGCACCCTTAGCGCCCGCGGCGGCGTCTAGCGTCCCGGTCGCAACACGCGTGCCTGCGACCGCAGCGCACCCTTAGCGCCCGCGGCGGCGTCTAGCGGCCCGGTCGCAACACGCGCGCCTGCGACCACAACGCACCCTTAGCGCCCGCGTCGGCGTCTAGCGGCCCGGTCGCAACACCCGCGCCTGCGACCACAGCGCACCCTTAGCGCCCGCGGCGGCGTCTAGCGGCCCGGTCGCAACATGCGCGCTTGCGACCACAGCGCACCCTTAGCGCCCGCGGCGGCGTCTAGCGGCCCGGTCGCAACACGCGCGCCTGCGACCGCAGCGCACCCTTAGCGCCCGCGGCGGCGTCTAGCGGCCCGGTCGCAACACGCGCCTGCGACCACAGCGCACCCTTAGCGCCCGCGGCGGCGTCTAGCGGCCCGGTCGCAACACGCGCGCCTGCGATCACAGCGCACCCTTAGCGCCAACGGCGGCGTCTAGCGGCCCGGTCGCAACACGCGCGCCTGCGACCACAACGCACCCTTAGCGCCCGCGGCGGCGTCTTGCGGCCCGGTCGGAACACGCGCGCCTGCGACCACAGCGCACCCTTAGCGCCCACGGCGGCGTCTAGCGGCCCGGTCGCAACACGCGCGCCTGCGACCACAGCGCACCCTTAGCGCCCGCGGCGGCGTCTAGCGGCCCGGTCGCAACACGCGCACCTGCGACCACAGCGCACCCTTAGCGCCCGCGGCGGCGTCTAGCGGCCCGGTCGCAACACGCGCGCCTGCGACCGCAGCGCACACTTAGCGCCCGCGGCGGCGTCTAGCGGCCCGGTCGCAACACGCGCGCCTGCGACCACAGCGCACCCTTAGCGCCCGCGGCGGCGTCCAGCGGCCCGGTCGCAACACGCGCACCTGCGACCGCAGCGCACCCTTAGCGCCCGCAGCGGCGTCTAGCGGCCCGGTCGCAACACTCGCGCCTGCGATCACAGCGCACCCTTAGCGCCCGCGGCGGCGTCTAGCGGCCCGGTCGCAACACGCGCGCCTGCGACCACAACGCACCCTTAGCGCCCGCGTCGGCGTCTAGCGGCCCGGTCGCAACACGCGCGCCTGCGACCACAGCGCACCCTTAGCGCCCGCGGCGGTGTCTAGCGGCCCGGTCGCAACACGCGCGCCTGCGACCACAGCGCACCCTTAGAGCCCGCGGCGGCGTCTTGCGGCCCGGTCGCAACACGCGCGCCTGCGACCACAACACACCCTTAGCGCCCGCGTCGGCGTCTAGCGGCCCGGTCGCAACACGCGCGCCTGCGACCACAGCGCACCCTTAGCGCCCGCGGCGGCGTCTAGCGGCCCGGTCGCAATACGCGCGCCTGCGACCACAGCGCACCCTTAGCGCCCGCGTCGGCGTCTAGCGGCCCGGTCGCAACACGCGCGCCTGCGACCACAGAGCACCCTTAGCGCCCGCGGCGGCGTCTAGCGTCCCGGTCGCAACGCGCGTGCCTGCGACCGCAGCGCACCCTTAGCGCCCGCGGCGGCGTCTAGCGGCCCGGTCGCAACACGCGCGCCTGCGACCACAACGCACCATTAGCGCCCGCGTCGGCGTCTAGCGGCCCGGTCGCAACACGCGCGCCTGCGACCACAGCGCACCCTTAGCTTCCGCGTCGGCGTCTAGCGGCCCGGTCGCAACACGCGCGCCTGCGACCACAGCGCACCCTTAGCGCCCGCGGCGGCGTCTAGCGGCCCGGTCGCAAAACGCGCGCCTGCGACCACAGCGCACCCTTGGCGCCCGCGGCGGCGTCTAGCGGCCCGGTCGCAACACGCGCGCCTGCGACCGCAGCTCACCCTTAGCGCCCGCGGCGGCGTCTAGCGGCCCGGTCGCAACACGCGCGCCTGCGACCACAACGCACCCTTAGCGCCCGCGGCGGCGTCTAGCGGCCCGGTCGCAACACGCGCACCTGCGACCACAGCGCAACCTTAGCGCCCGCGGCGGCGTCTAGCGGCCCGGACGCAACACGCGCGCCTGCGACCACAACACACCCTTAGCGCCCGCGTCGGCGTCTAGCGGCCCGGTCGCAACACGCGTGCCTGCGACCACAGCGCACCCTTAGCGCCCGCGGCGGCGTCTAGCGGCCCGGTCGCAATACGCGCGCCTGCGACCACAACACACCCTTAGCGCCCGCGTCGGCGTCTAGCGGCCCGGTCGCAACACGCGCGCCTGCGACCACAACACACCCTTAGCGCCCGCGTCGGCGTCTAGCGGGCCGGTCGCAACACGCGCGCCTGCGACCACAGCGCACCCTTAGCGCCCGCGTCGGCGTCTAGCGGCCCGGTCGCAACACGCGCGCCTGCGACCACAGCGCACCCTTAGCGCCCGCGTCGGCGTCTAGCGGCCCGGTCGCGACACGCGCGCCTGCGACCACAGCGCACCCTTAGCGCCCGCGGCGGCGTCTAGCGGCCCGGTCGCAACACTCGCGCCTGCGACCACAGCGCACCCTTAGCGCCCGCGGCGGCGTCTAGCGTCCCGGTCGCAACACGCGCGCCTGCGACCACAACGCACCCTTAGCGCCCGCGGCGGCGTCTAGCGGCCCGGTCGCAACACGCGCGCCTGCGACCACAGCGCACCCTTAGCGCCCGCGGCGGCGTCTAGCGGCCCGGTCGCAACACGCGCGCCTGCGACCACAACACACCCTTAGCGCCCGCGTCGGCGTCTAGCGGCCCGGTCGCAACACGCGCGCCTGCGACCACAGCGCACCCTTAGCGCCCGCGGCGGCGTCTAGCGGCCCGGTCGCAACACGCGCGCCTGCGACCACAGCGCACCCTTAGCGCCCGCGTCGGCGTCTAGCGGCCCGGTCGCAACACGCGCGCCTGCGACCACAACACACCCTTAGCGCCCGCGTCGGCGTCTAGCGGCCCGGTCGCAACACGCGCGCCTGCGACCACAGCGCACCCTTAGCGCCCGCGGCGGCGTCTAGCGGCCCGGTCGCAACACGCGCGCCTGCGACCACAACACACCCTTAGCGCCCGCGTCGGCGTCTAGCGGCCCGGTCGCAACACGCGCGCCTGCGACCACAGCGCACCCTTAGCGCCCGCGGCGGCGTCTAGCGGCCCGGTCGCAACACGCGCGCCTGCGACCGCAGAGCACCCTTAGCGCCCGCGGCGGCGTCTAGCGGCCCGGTCGCAACACGCGCGCCTGCGACCTCAACACACCCTTAGCGCCCGCGTCGGCGTCTAGCGGCCCGGTCGCAACACGCGCGCCTGCGACCACAACGCACCCTTAGCGCCCGCGGCGGCGTCTAGCGGCCCGGTCGCAACACGCGCGCCTGCGACCACAGCGCACCCTTAGCTTCCGCGTCGGCGTCTAGCGGCCCGGTCGCAACACGCGCGCCTGCGACCACAGCGCACCCTTAGCGCCCGCGGCGGCGTCTAGCGGCCCGGTCGCAAAACGCGCGCCTGCGACCACAGCGCACCCTTGGCGCCCGCGGTGGCGTCTAGCGGCCCAGTCGCAACACGCGCGCCTGCGACCGCAGCTCACCCTTAGCGCCCGCGGCGGCGTCTAGCGGCCCGGTCGCAACACGCGCGCCTGCGACCACAGCGCACCCTCAGCGCCCGCTGCGGCGTCTAGCGGCCCGGTCGGAACACGCGCGCCTGCGACCACAGCGCACCCTTAGCGCCCGCGGCGGCGTCTAGCGGCCCGGTCGCAAAACGCGCGCCTGCGACCACAGCGCACCCTTGGCGCCCGCGGCGGCGTCTAGCGGCCCAGTCGCAACACGCGCGCCTGCGACCGCAGCTCACCCTTAGCGCCCGCGGCGGCGTCTAGCAGCCCGGTCGCAACACGCGCGCCTGCGACCACAGCGCACCCTCAGCGCCCGCTGCGGCGTCTAGCGGCCCGGTCGCAACACGCGCGCCTGCGACCACAGCGCACCCTTAGCGCCCGCGGCGGCGTCTAGCGGCCCGGTCGCAACACGCGCGCCTGCGACCGCAGCGCACCCTTAGCGCCCGCGGCGGCGTCTAGCGGCCCGGTCGCAACACGCGCGCCTGCGACCACAGCGCACCCTTAGCGCCCGCGGCGGCGTCTAGCGGCCCGGTCGCAACACGCGCGCCTGCGACCACAGCGCACCCTTAGCGCCCGCGGCGGCGTCTAGCGGCCCGGTCGCAACACGCGCGCCTGCGACCACAGCGCACCCTTAGCGCCCGCGGCGGCGTCTAGCGGCCCGGTCGCAACACGCGCGCATGCGACCACAGCGCACCCTTAGCGCCCGCGGCGGCGTCTAGCGGCCCGGTCGCAACACGCGCGCCTGCGACCACAGCGCACCCTTAGCGCCCGCGGCGGCGTCTAGCGGCCCGGTCGCAACACGCGCGCCTGCGACCGCAGCGCACCCTTAGCGCCCGCGGCGGCGTCTAGCGGTCCGGTCGCAACACGCGCGCCTGCGACCGCAGCGCACCCTTAGCGCCCGCGGCGGCGTCTAGCGGCCCGGTCGCAACACGCGCGCCTGCGACCGCAGCGCACTCTCAGCGCCCGCGGCGGCGTCTGGCGGCCCGTACGCAAGTCGTGCGACTGCTGTCGCAGGTCGACCCTTAATCTGTGATGTTACAGGTGGCAGGGCCAACTGTGGAATCCTCAATGGGAACTAGCGTCTTTTATTCCAGAGTACTATTATCTGTCAAAATCTACATACGTGTGGTGCCTGGCATATTCTTCGTCCAGCCACAGGTGGCGCTGTAGTCGAAGAAATGGAAATGATTACACAATCGTTATTTAAGACATGCTACTCAATGATCTCCTCAGTGGTCCCTCGATATACAATGGTACATGGAACCCCACCTCCATGCTGTGAGTGTAGGACAGGTCAGTATTCCATACCTTCTAACTGGATACCCCATTCGCAGCTTCGTATTCGTCAGACATATCGAAAAGGGGACTTATCGATTCGCCACTGTGGCCCTGGCTCGAGGCGAACGCTACTCTACTTTTCCAATTACAGTAAGTGTTCAAACGTAGTGCCGCCAACGTCAATACACTTAGTGATCCGCCCTTCAAATGACCGTACATAGGAGCCAGAGTGCCAGCAAAGGCGTTCCTGACACGGCCGCCCATGTCTTCACGGCTTGTTGGCACTTGATGGTACACCATATCCTTTAAATATCCCCACAGAAAGAAATCCGGTGTTGTCAAATCTGGCGAGTTACGGGAGCCAACTGATAGGGCCACCTCTACCGACCCACCGAATAGTGTAAAATCAGTCTAATACCTACCACGCTTCAATTGCGTAATGTACTAGGCAAACCATAATGCTGAATCACATACGTTGTCGAACATTTGTGGCAACACCTTGTAGTAATACCGGTAGTTTCTGTTCCAGAAACGTTTGATATTATCGTCCATCGAATGTTCCGTCGATAAAATACGGATCAACGCGTTGGTACCCAATGATTCTACGCCATACATCAACCGTCCAAATATGCTGATGGTCAAATGGCGGTAGCCAGTGAGGATTGTCCTTTGTACTCTAGTAATGCATGTTATGCCGGTTAAGACAAGCATGGTTTGTGATTGTGGGCTCATCGGAAACTAGTACCTCGACAAAGAACATTTGGGTCGTTTTCATTTGTTGATTTATCCATTCACAAAACGCTAGCCGGTTGTGGAAATCGACGGCATAAAGTTCTTGATGCAGTGACACGTGAGAACATGTTTGCTATGTTTCCTTTGTTTCCTTTTGCCGGTCCGTACGCTGTCATATGACATAAAGGCGTTCACAACCTTGTAAAAGGACGAACGACAGCGAGCATTCGCTGGAAAACCCTCGGCATACAAGGCAGCAGCATGATGAACATTTATCCTACATTATCCGTAAATTATGATCATTTCAATTTTTTCTTTTGTAATTGCAACCTTCATCGTATACTTGCACGTCTGTTCTCGAAATGACAGGTAGGAGTGCAGGCAATAAACAATGCGTAAGTAATGTTTAGATCCGCTATCTGTTCCGTATCTACACAATACTTGGGTTCCGGTCGCAGTGTAGTGCCTGTTATGACACAAGGCCTTGGTGGCGTGTCAAGTAGCCCCCTTTTCGATACTGCGTTGGAATATAATACTTCAAATGGGGTTTAGAATTAGAATTTATAAAATACTGGCGTGTCCTACCCTCGCAGTATGAACGTGGGGTACCACATGCCATTGGATATACGAGGACCATTGAGTAGCTTGTCGCAAATTACGTTTGTGCACCCTTTTCTATTCCTCCGATTACAGTACCATCTGAAAAAAACATATGTAAATTTTTCCATAAAATCGAAATCTGCAATAAAGAAAGGGGGTTCCCGTTGTGAAGATTTCAAAGTTGGCCCTGCCACCCAAGCATGGAATAAGGCTGGGTGGGAGAGGGGTGGGGGCGAGTGTGGTATCATTGGGTTTCCCGCTCAGAGACAAACAAATTGAAATAATATTTTTTTTATCCGATCAGTAGTTTCCGAGCTATTTCAATGTCTAGTTAAAATGAACACCCTATCTACCTTCACTGAGCATAGAACAACTGACAGGGGCAAACAATCGTAAGTTACATACATCCTGAAGAAAGCATTCATGGCTACACGAGTCTTATAGAGTTTCCTTTATTTGTGGTGCATAATGGTAAAGATTCGACCTTCCTAAACAAAGATCAATTTTATGGAAATATTTATTAGACTCTCTAAATTGAAAATAAGCGTGAGTGACAGCTTGTGACTAGTTTAGATGACATAGTCTATCACTGTATTTGTGTTGGGCTAACTGTATACAATCAGGAAAAGTGCAACTCTTTTATCAAAATGCTGACTGACAAGCTTTCAGCTATTAGGACAACGTTATGCTTCTAGTTATTCTTATTTTGTTCCTATAGACCATTGTTCGCCAAACTAAGATACACTAGGAAAATTAAAATGGAATTACACAACAACTATGGTTACAGAATTGAAGACAAGTATAACCTACAGTATTCTGTGTAACGTGAATGTCTCATGAATGCAAACATTCTCCTACAGCACCACATCTCAAACGCGTCGGTTCCATTTATTACGGTTTTCCTACAGTCCGTGTTTCACTATGAATCATGTTGTGCTCCAAACGTACCTTCTGCAATATTTCTTCCTCAAATAATGGCGGAGATTTGATACTAGTAGACATCGTTTGGTCAGGAATGTCCTCTTTACCTCTACGAGTCTGCTCCCCTTGCTATGTCTTTCATATGTTATTTCGTTTTCAATGTAGCAGAATTCTTTCACTTCATCTGCTACTTGAACCTCAATTCTGATGTTAAGTTAATCGATATTCTCATTTTTCCTAATTGTCATTACTTTCGTCTTTCATCTGATTAGTCTTAACTCATAGTGTGCGTTCTTTAGACTTAGTTCAATTTGATATGTCCTGCAATACTTAGTTTCTTTTACCGAGGACAGAAAATACCTCTTATCATTGAAATCCTTTCACCTTTAATTTTAATCCTACACTCAAACCTTTTTTATTTGTATATTTGGTTATCGACGTATAGATTCAACAGTGCAGGCTAAAGATTCCTTCCCATTCTTTGGCATGTTTAATCTGAGCTCTTTGTTCTTACTGTCCTATTCTTGTTTTTGTCCCGTTTTGCTCTTACATTCTTGTTTTTACCCTGTACATCTTGTACATACTGTGTACACTAATATTACGCTATAGCTTACGTGTATTTTGCTGAGAATTTCGAAGATCTCACACAATTCAACAAAACACGACTTTTTAATTTCACACAATGGGCATATGATTTGTGAAAATGAACAGTTCAAATTACTGGGTGTTCAGATACACAGTAAACTCTGGTGGAGAGTCCAAGTGCAGGATCTTGTTCAAAGATTTAATGTTGCCATTTTTACTATTCGAGTAGTATCTGAAGTAAATGATGGTTCGACACGAAAAGTAGTCTAGTTTGCTTATTTTCATTAGCATATGTCGTATGGTATAATCTTTTAGGGTAACTCTTCCCATTCTCAAAGGATATTTTTGGCTCATAAACGGGCAGTTCGGCGAATAAGTACTTTAATTTCGCGAACCTCTTATCGACCCTTCTTCACTAGTTTGGGTATTCTGACATTGACAGCTCGGTACAAATAGTCTTTATTGCCGTTTCTTGTTAACTATATCAAATTATCCCCAACAATTAGCAGCTTTCACTGAGTTAATACCGGGTAGAAGCCCAGTCTGCATTTGGATCGCACTTCGTTGACTCTTGTGTAGAAAGGTGTGCAGTATACTTTCAGTAAGCTACCACAAGAATTAAAAATCCTAGCAGTAATCCACGTGCTTTCAAATAGAAACTGAAGAGTTTTCCTGATGGGCCACTCCTTGTATTCTGTCGAGAAGTTCCTTGGAAAATTAAGCTGATTCCTATAATTTATTGTTGACTACGTTTACTTAAACTTATAGCTTATCTTTCTTGGGTTCATGAACATTTTATATTATCTCTTTGTATTTTTATATTGTAATTTCATGTACGGATTCGTTCCATAACCTTGGAGATTTGCTCCTCAATATAGTACCACGGAACTAGACGTGTAAAATGAATTTAAAAGAAACTGTACATTAACCAACGCTTTATCTACGTCAAAAAATCCTACGAACGTTTCCTGTTCTTAAGTCTTGGTTCCACCGTGAAGCGCTACGTCAGAAGTGTCTCTCCTGTACCTTTACCTTTGCTAATATCGAATTGATCGACATTAAAAAGAACCTCAGTTTTCTTTTCTACTCAAAGCAATGTATATAAATATAAATGCTAATAACTATAGAGGACCTGTTCCCTTTCCCGACAAACATCTCTTCATGGAATCCAAAAGACAATCGTGCTGAAGTATACCGTGTGGAGCTGTTTGAAAGGCGAGATTTGTCTGTGTCTTTAACAACCCTTTGACGTAAATGGTGCAGTTCAAATTGTTTTAAGTAGCTATCTGTAGAGATTTATTGTTATGTCTAGAGCTGTCTACGGCAATGTCACTTAGTGTTCGTGCATCGTGATGCTCAGCGATACCACTACCAGTTTGTGATTACTGCAATAACGTCTAACATGTAACCAGACATCACTGAAGGATATAAACATACCTAGAAATCACGTATATATTGTTTCCAAAACACTAGGAGTAGTGTTGTCAGGCTCACATAGAATGAGACCGTAGTGGCGTCTGGGCAACGAAAGCTACCACAACGCCTGCGGCAGACGGTGGCTGAATGTTGAGCTGGCAGGATCACTCCCATTCCAGTCTTCCGTCGTTGGCACTGTGGCATATTACGACAAAACTAAAAGACGCTGGTGATCTATGCTGTCGTCGCAAATTGTGACGCAGTGTACACCCCATAGTCCATGTGCCCCATTTCTGTCCAGTTTTTTAATTTTCTTTTTAGATCTTTAGACTGAGATATATGGCGTACTGCATTAAAATGTATGCCCTGTCATTAAGTACATTCATTTCACGTATCTCTCAGTGCTCATCTGCTTTGAATCTGACGTAGTCTCTGACTTTCTCAGTCCACGTACTGTCTGTCAACAGGAAGAAAAAAATTCTGTCCTCTGTCCTACAGTTTGTTACAATACGTCTACGTTGGAAAAAATAAATATTCATGTATACAGACATCTGAGAATTTTTACCACAAAGGAAATCGAAACTGCTAGTGATATCCCATATTTATTTTCTACAATGAGCATTTTTTTTATAATAAGTTTCCTTTAATTTACGTCTATGGTCACAAAATGTTTGATAACAGATTACCGGTTTCGGTCTTTAATGACCATCATCAGATCTGCAGCAAATGGGAAAAACATAAATACACTCGCAAACTGTATACAGCTTAAGAACAATACACAGACCATAATGAAAAGTAGTACTGACAAAATTTACATTTGTTCGCTTGAAATATGAAGAAGCTTACCTGTTTCATAAAAACAAAGTCCTAATGCACTGCAGCCATAGTGGCATCGTCAAATGTTAAATGCGGAATTAGCACCAGCATCGTCAAATACGTATAAATCACACCACATGCACGAGTCGTGTTGTCAGTAACACTACTGTTTAAAACAAGCTGCCGCACAGTGGCCACAAGATGTTTGAGCTGTAAGTTCACGAGATGTTGCTAGTGACGACAACACTACTTTTCATTATGGTCTGTGTATGGTTCTTAAGCGGTATACAGTTTGCGAGTGTATTTATGTTTTTCCCATTTACTGCAGATCTGATGATGGTTATTAAAGACCGAAAACGGTAATCTGTTATCAAACAGTTTGTGACCATAGACGTAAATTAAAAGAGAGTTATTACATGTACGGGTCACTGATTTTTCGCGACGATGTCTCAGATTGTAAATTTTTTATAGACTGAATCATTTACGCTGAAGCCAAGTGTGAGCCGTTATTTGTACTTCCTAGCTGCTTGTTTGACAGGAATTCGAACCTGAAAACCTGCTTTTGTGGACAGTGCTTCCTGAGTTACCCATGCACGTCTCACAGCTACACTTTTTAGGTAACTGTTTGCGTCGTTCCAAATGTCTACATCTACATCTACATATACATCCATACTCCGCAAGCCACCTGACGGTGTGTGGCGGAGGGTACCCTGAGTACCTCTATCGGTTCTCCCTTCTATTCCAGTCTCGTATTGTACGTGGAAAGAAGGATTGTCGGTATGCTTCTGTGTGGGCTCTAATCTCTCTGATTTTATCCTCATGGTCTCTTCGCGAGATATACGTAGGAGGGAGCAATATTCTGCTTGACTCTTCGGTGAATGTATGTTCTCGAAACTTTAACAAAAGCCCGTACCGAGCTACTGAGCCTCTCTCCTGCAGAGTCTTCCACTGGAGTTTATCTATCATCTCCGTAACGCTTTCGCGATTACTAAATGATCCTGTAACGAAGCGCGCTGCTCTCCGTTGGATCTTCTCTATCTCTTCTATCAACCCTATCTGGTGCGGATCCCACACTGCTGAGCAGTATTCAAGCAGTGGGCGAACAAGCGTACTGTAACCTACTTCCTTTGTTGTCGGATTGCATTTCCTTAGGATTCTTCCAATGAATCTCAGTCTGGCACCTGCTTTACCGACGATCAACTTTATATGAACATTCCAAATGCATCGGAAATTCTCCCACGCACTTTGGTGGGTTAGAGCTCCTGGTGGATAGATCGATCATTCCAAATGCATCGGAAATTGTCCCACACACTTTGCTGGGTTAGAGCTCCTGGTGGAAAGGTCGTGGTAAAGCCACAACCTGTTTTTTTCTTTGTCTCTCTCTCTTTTGTCTTGCGCTCTGGGGTGGGATGTTTTGGGGGCAGAGACCAAACAGCGAGGTCATCGGTCTCATCGGATTAGGGAAGGATGGGGAAGGAAGTCGGTCGTGCCCTTTGAAAGGAACCATTCCAGCATTTGTCTGGAGCGATGTAGGGAAATCACGGAAAACCTAAATCAGAATGGCCGGACGCGGGATTGAACCGTCATCCAGTGTGCTAGCACTGCGCCACCTCGCTCGGTTTGCACTCTGAGATGGTGTGTGAACTCACCATAAATTCGTCCTTTACTGCTTCAGTAGTATCGTACTATTTGCTCTCTTCACTGATGCTTCGAGAGCATTTACGGCACTTACAACTGTTGTTGCTGATTTATACGAAACACGTCTTTAGATTACAATGCTAGCTCCAGCTACTGTTGTTGTTCTCTACATGACGTCATACCTTAGTCAACACGTGTTGGGACTTGTTAGGAGATGGAAAAATGTGGCAAGGACAGTTACAGTGCTGGAATATTCCTTCACCACCAGCGAAGACATCAAGCTTGAAAGAATGGAGGTGATCCACAATAACGTTCACATAGTGCACATCAATCATGGTGCTTTAGATTACAACAAAAGACCCATGGGAGCCATGATTAATATCCTCTATGGCTTAATAATGCCCCCATTGGTCTGCCTTGGTGACGCGGTGCATATTTCGTGCAGGACTTCTTCTCCTAGCGTGTCCAGACACAACCATGACCTAATGTAACGACAAACGTCCCGCCATTTACATAGTTCCATTGATCCATTCTCTAATTTCGATAATCGCATGCCTAATGCAATAGTAATTCAGATGTCATGTTGTCAACACGGGTAGACGGGGAGTCGTTTGCTTCAAGGCAGCATGTTCCCCAGCGTGCGCTCAACAGCACTCTCCAAAAGTACCCTGCTTGTACCAGATTTTTACTCGATGTTAGATCTGCCTGAGATCTCCGGCTGTCGATTGCAGAGTACCAAAGCCCCTGACTTATTCGGTCGATAATGCAACACTTTGTCATGTACATGTGTTTTTGGGGTTCTTCATCAACTTTCCATACATTCTCACTGGAGTAGGATGTGGGCAGCTTACCACCTTAGCTATTTTCGAAATGCATGTGCCTAGTCGTCTGGTCACAGCAATTTGCTCTTCGAGACTGTCGCTTGCGTCATGGTATTTCTCCATTTTCTACCATATCGTCTTTGGAATGGTTCTCCTTTCGTCTCCATTTTTATGTTAGCCTTGCCACGCCACACTCGCGCACTGCAGCTGGTGGTATTGAACTTCGAACTGCCCAGAGGCCATAATATTTTACTACGTTAGTATATATAGTGCATGTACTCATAGATCGATTTTACATCCTTGTAAGGTGCCTGAATATTAGGCAATTTTGCTCTCAAATCTGTACCAGGTATATTGAATACAATAAATGTTACGATGCGAGTCGGCAGTCGTTATGTTCTGAGCAGCGAAATGTTATGTGTTCGTTTGCTAATAATAGATGTAGAAAGTGGCCGAAGGGATCTGTCGCCTTAGGAATAAGGGCAGCTAAGCAAAAGATTAGCTGACACAAGTTCACTTTAATAATAATAATAATAATAATAGCTTTATTCAACATCGAATGGTACACTGCACATGTACAAAGAAATAGTAATGATTACTGTTATTTGTACAATACACAAGACACATTATTCTGAATACGTCATTAATTTACAGCAAAATTGCAATAAGATGTTTACTGATTTCTATTTACATAATTTCACAAAGCATTTGTTCTTCATATAAGTATGGTACTCTTCTAATGTGTAGAAAGTGTGTTTTACTAAAAATTTGTTAAGCAGATGTTTCAGTTTAATTGCAGGAAGAGCCGTGACTGCAATAGGCAGTGCATTAGTTAATTTTATACCTGCGTACTGATGCTCCTTTTCGTAAAGTGGTGTTCTGTGGCTGTAAAATCTTCCTTTATTTCTAGTATTGTACTGGTGGAAATCAGAATAAGTGTTTGGGTGCAGGCTTTTCACAAGCAATATGGCTTTTAGAATGTATATGTTTATAACAGTTAACACCCCCCTTTTTGGAAACTACTTGCGACAAGATTCTCTATATTTTGCTCCACAGATTATTCTCACACCCCTTTTTTGAAGAATGAGTAGCTTATCTAGATTAGCTTTGCTTGTTTCCCCCCAAATTTCAGTGCCGTAATTCAAGTGAGAGGAGAAAAGAGCATGGTATGCAGTCTTTACGACTATAGTGTCTTTACACAACTTGCTAATAGTATCGATTGCAAATATATTTTTTGACAACTTAGTTGCTAGGGAGTCAATATGTGTGTCCCATTTCAGGTTGCTTAGGATTGTTAGGCCAAGGAATTTTACACTAGAATCTTTCTTACCAATTCATTGCCAATGTATAATTTAATTTCATTGTTCAAAATACTTTTGTTGAACTCCATCAGACATGTTTTACTGGTGCTTACATTGGAGTGGCTTTAATTAAAAAATCAATGGCTTTTTCTAGGTCTAGGTATACACCCGCCAAATGTTCCTTGCTTTCGATACCTCCTAACACCTCTTCAATTAGTTGAGCAGCTGCAGTGCTAGTTGACTTACGTTTTAGGAATCCATTTTGATTTTCATACATCAGGTTGTGTTTGTTAAGAAAGTTTATAATCCTCTTGTATATAACTTTATCAACTATTTTGGAAAATACAGGATGGATCGAGACTGGTCTGTAGGTTGCTATTTTTTTATTGTTACCTGTGCTATTTTTTAGTCTATCTGGAAAGGTGCATGATTCTGTTATATTGGTGTCTGCTACAGACAGAGGTATAGAGACATTTTGACTACAGGCTTTCAAAACACTAATATTTATACCATCCTGCCCAGCTAAATTCGAGTGTTTTAGAGAGCTGATGATGTCCATTATTTCTGCACAGTTTATGGGGGCTAGATATATACTATGGTCACATGCCTTACCTATAAAACTGTAGTGCATGTTTTTATGTTTGTTATTAATGGCTTCCCCTACGGAAGAAAAATATTCTTTAAAAATATTTACAATTTCCCGTCTTTTATGAGCATGCCATTATGGTTAATAGTAAAGTCCATACGGGATTTGTCATTGCAAGTTTTAAAACTCTTTATATAAACATATTTTACTCAATTTTTTTGCTGAGCAACTGTTAAGACAACGTGTGGCAGCCGTGGCTAGCTATACCTATGAGCCCGACTCGAGCTTGCGTCTACGTACACTGAATGTTTGCCGGTATAGCTAGCTATGAGTGTGTCGGTGTAACGTTCGGCACCAACCAGCAACACGGAACTTATCTCGAACTAGCAAAAGGTGCTCAGGCGCCCGCCGCTTATAACACAGTCCTTACGGTGTTCCTTAATCGGCAGCCTGGAAGTTCTTCAATGGTCAGGTCGTTCTGTTGTTGGCGATGTCCAAAGCGCCGCTCTTGGTGCCAGGAGGAATCTTCATTGAACCGCCGTCTCCGGCAGTACCGATAAGCCACAATACTCTAGTAAACTCTCTGGAATGGACAAAGAAAGGAAGAGGAAAATGTTTATTTTCTTCCGTGAAAAGTTTTAATTACTGAAACCACGTTTTTTAGTGGTAGAGAGGCGAAACTACGTTATTTACTCTATACAGCGTTCTCACTTGTTACTTTAATACACTTAAGAGCAATTGTACGAGCTTGGGAGCGGTAGCTTCCCAACTAAACGTAACTTTGGTGTACCAAAAGAACAGAGATTTAACACAACTTTAAACCAGACTACGGTGGCTACACGTAAATTAATGATGAGAACAGTGCAATTGCTATATTTCTCCTCCCTTCCCTCCTCCCCCCACCCCCTCTTACCAACGCCTGTTCAGCCTGTGAGTAGCACTGTTTACTGCTGAAATATGGATCAACGAAAATTCGGAGGAAAACAAACGAGAAGTATTAGAAGTGCTAACACAATTCAAGAATGATAAAGCGCGGAAATGAAGAAATATTAAACTGAAAAATCGACAGAAGAAGTTTATTGAAAAGTCCTAACACAGGAAGAGACAAGTTAAAGGGGCATTTTCAGCTGTATCAAGGAGCACTTAAGTTGTCTCCGGTTGGAGGAGTATAAGGGAAAAATAGCACAGACAAAGACCGGAAATTGCACAAGAGATAGTAGAAGATGTTGACTGTAGTAGCTACATAGAAACGAAAAGATCAGTACAAGATGCGGAAAGACAGATGACACCATCAAACCAGTCGAAAGATTAATGACTTAACTGACGTTTGCTTCTCAGACGTAAATCTGTCAAAAATGGGGTGGAAGAAATGACCTTAATAATGCCGCCAGAAACGCTACTGCTTTAAGGGAACACAATTGTCCTTCAATGCCGTAGGTACCAACAAATAATTTATTTTAAGCTGCTTTTTCCCTTTTTAGGTGCCTTCTTCTCAACTCTCCTGATACTCTTTCTTTCCACTTCACAGATCTGTGACAGATTCTCCCATCAAAACGTTTTCCCCAATAATACTGACTGTAATTGCCGTGTCGCTTTTGCTCATGAACCAGCTACTACAAACACTATGAGTTGAAGAAAGGGTTCTTTTTAATCGACCGATATTAAGGGAAATTATTTTCAAAATGGCACTAAACTGTTAACACATGTATACTCGTTCAGTATAGCTTTTAATCGTCATTATTACATCGTGCACTAGATGTTGACGATTTTAAGAGCACACAAACCACGGACCTTGCCGTTGGTGGGGAGGCTTGCGTGCCTCAGCGATACAGATGGCCGTACCATAGGTGCAACCACAACGGAGGGGTCTCTGTTGAGAGGACAGACAAACGCGTGGTTCCTGAAGAGGGGCAGCAGCCTTTTCAGTAGTTTCAGGGGCAACAGTCTGGATGTTTGACTGATCTGGCCCTGTAACACTAACCAAAACGGCCTTGCTGTGCTGGTACTGCGAACGGCTGACAGCAAGGGGAAACTACGGCTGTAATTTTTCCCGAGAGCACGCAGCTTTACTGTATGTAGCATGGAGAGCTGTATCAAACCAGTCTCAGGACTGAAGACCACAACAACAACAACACAAAAATCTACATAAATAAACCCAAAATTTAACCTATTACTACTTCAAATTAGTATAAAATTAATTTTAACCAACAGTGAAGGCGTACATTTATTGGAGTTCATCTCTCATTAGGGTTTATCCTAGCGAATTGGGTACGGTCTTTTACCATTTTCGTATGCCGTCTTTATCATATTGTACTCGGACCGATGCCTATAGGAAGAGTGGGGTATGCGTTTTACTTAACTGTATATTATACTTTACCAGTTGCCTCTGTTTTCTGAACACTACGTGTTTTGCATGAAATCTATTCTCTTAGTTTGTCTGTGGACTAAGGCGAATTATCTGCTCACTCCAAGCTTAGGAAAGGAGGGCTGAATCGCTGGAATGCACAGGACAATAGCAGGGGGGAGGGTGGGAGGAATCGAAGAACGAGGAGAGAAATGGTGGCAGGGAACCCCAGCCCTCTCTGTCTTGACGTACGTGTCTTGGGGCACCTAGGTGGAACGATCTTTCCCGCCGAATTAGTGGGCGACCGTTTCCACTGGTTGCTGGAGAATAGTGGTAGAAGCTTCGTGTTCTTCGTAGGGAATCTGTTACTTTAAACGGACGAAAAAGGGGTCCGTGGGCGCGCTTTTTGACGAGAGCTGTGGTTTTGCCCCCCTGAAGCCAGGCTCGTTATTTACCGGGAAGTATGCCAGAAGGTGCGTCCTCTCGGAAGTGTTGAGACGCGAACAGTAGGCAGTCGAAGACAGGCGAGCTACAGTCTGGAAGTGTTGGAGATGCTGACAGCCCGTGGGGACACTCCGTGCAGCTGTAACACGAGGCATTGATGTCGTGGTGCTAGTTAGCTCGCGATAAGAGCTTACAGTTATTTGTACCAGAATCCTTCGGAATCGCTGAAATCTTTGCCACGTGTGTCATCAGGCAAATGGGAATGCCGTGTGGTTAGGGCCTCCCATCCGGTAGACCGTTCGCCTGGTGCAAGTCGTTCGAGTTGACGCCACGTCGGCGACTTGCGTGTCGATGGGGATGAAAGGATGATGGTAAGGACAACACAACACGCAGTAGCTGAGCGGAGAAAATCTCTGACCCAGCCGGGAATCAAACCGGGGCAGTTAGGTACGACATTCCGTCGCGCTGACCACTCAGCTACCAGGGGCGCACAGTGGTCAGGTAAATTCTTTACAACGCCCTGTTCTAGGATGACCAGTATGTTCGTTCCATTGCTTTAATAACTGTAAAACACATGCATTTTCCTCTCGCTTTGCTCTTGTCCCGCGCACTTCGGGTAACGGAATTTTAGGTTTATTAGCACCCACCACGAATCTCTGAGAATGAGTAATAACGACTTTCTCTCTTGTTCTTCTTCTTCAGCAACGGTTGACTCTGTTGTAGCATGTTGGAGCACTCACAAGCCTATAACATAATTTCCCTTGCCTCAAAGAGATACCTGTCCACACATGATGATCATTTTGTGTGCTAAGTTATTGTCAGGTCTTCATTTCGTCAGGGCTAGTAGCATTTAAGAACAATGCTTGTTAAGCAGTTCAAATTTCCTTCACGTAAGAGTAATTGTTAATAAATCCAAAGGTTTGAACTCACTCTTTTACTTCGAGACCCCAAGGTCATTTACAGATGCATCAGGCAACCACTGTGTAGCAATTGAACCTAAGGTGTACGACACCATCATCAGTAAAAAAAGAAAAGTGTTAAAGTAAGAACTGGAGTCAGTGATTAATGGATTGTTATCACGTTTTTGTCTACTTTTCAGCCAGAAATACAACTGAAGATCACAGCTGCCATCAGATCACTCCACGTTATCAAACAACAAAACACAGCCAGCACCTTGAAAGGGAGCTGTTCTGTTTGCCATGACCATTTTTAGGAAAATTTAGCAATAAAAATGAATGAAGTTGCGAATTTGATTTTGACCATAAATGTGAATGAAGTTGCAAATTCGATTAATGTACACGAACTCTATAGTATTCTTTGTAATAATGTCTTTGAGACCAGAGATGTTGGTCAGAGTAAATCACAGAGTAGCAGTAGCAGAGTGCATTGGACAGTCTAGCAACCTACTTGCTTTACAAAGGATGGAAGCTGGACTGCCGTGTAGCGGAGGCAGCATTATTTTAAAAGGATTTTGTATTAATATGTTCTGAGGAAAGATATTGAGCAGATGAGATTATACTGATGGAAGAACGATAAAAACCATCTTTTAAGGTAACACAGTCTTTTTATATTTGTAACTGTGTATTTTGTTGTTGTCAGAACATTGCGCATGGTTGAAATTTGTTATAGAAATTTTGCAATGAAGCACATGGCCTTATCTTATAGTTGAAACTGAGAAGCACTTTATGAAAATTGGTAAGATACCATCTCGCATTCTACATCACAAGTACGAGAAATGAAATTTGATTTTTGCCTCAAGCTGCAGAGTAGACAAGCATTAGGTGCGCACAGGTAGGCCAATAAATTTAAATACCATCTCAGTTCATGAAGAACGTAAAATACAGTGACTGTCGGGATATATTTGTGCAAAAAATATCATCTTAGTTCAGAGCCTAATACTAAAAGAAGATTTTGATAAAGTGCTAATTGTGAATTTTCAGGCATTTCGACCAGAAAGTCAGATGCGTTAATTTTTTTGTTCATTTGCTGTGTAGTTACAATAAAAGTCCTTGTATCGTGACTGCTTACAACAGAAAAGATAAAAATTAGTAATATTCAGTGCCAATATTTTAATCTGAGTCATTGTGTTTTACTGCCAGATGGCATCTGTTAGTTTCATTGAAACCGAATTGCTTTCTCGCAGACGAATTATTTGATGTGCTGACCTCTGGATTTCGAATCGTGTAGCGTGAGATTTCAGTTCAAAATTGAGTTTTCACATAGTTCTGTTGTCCTGCACCGAGATTTACATATTTAGATAACAAGATAACTTTTACACATTTCCCAGACACCATTTTAACACTTATATAAAACTTTCACCTGTCGTTATTTTCTGCCGGGATGCGTATTTATATAATTGTCTGCTGATTTTTGCAGTCAGATAAAGTTTTGTCTTACAATCACATATATATTACAATTTCTATTATAGATTTTCACTTAGCAGTTACTTTCAAGGTTGTGACGCAACAATTGAAGTAATTATACATGTATGCGTTTACAGCAACACAGTCTGTTTTGCATATTTATTATCTAGCAACACGACAGATACATTTTCTGAAGAACCGTTGAGGTTTGCCTGAGCAGGGATAAAGTTCTGTGTATTTTCTGCGACTCTGAACACCGATTTTCTGAAAAGTATTTTATCCTCAACTCTGAACTTTCGAAATACTGCATAGTGCAACGAAAGTGAGATTCTTTCATTTTATGCGTTTGTAATGATGTACTGTTCTCAGAATAATTGTGAAGAGAATAATCCCCTGTAATGCCTGAACAAACAGACGCTGGATCTCGGCTACATACGTCATTGAAATCCTCGGCTGTTTCCTTCTGCAATGCCATCTCCTCATCTCTTTGTTGATGTAAGACAGTGGGAAAAAATCCACATACAAAAGTCAATAATGGCAATCTAAGTACAAAATAATAACTGACGAGTACCGCAGAAATATTCCAGACCAGCAGAATGAATATGTAAAGGAGAAAAGACTGTAATGTTTCATCAGGGTGAAACCCCTAAACGTTTTTTGTCAATGAGGAAACTGGTAAAACGCCAGTAAAAGTTATAAGAAAATTGTTCAAATTTTCCGTGTTTGTGATTGGTTCAAATGGCTTTGAGCACTATGCGACTTAACTGAAGTCATCAGTCGCCTAGAGCGTAGAACTAATTAAACCTAACTAACCTAAGGGCATCACACACATCCATGCCCGAGGCAGGATTCGAGCCTGCGACCGTAGCGTTGGCTCGGTTCCAGACTGTAGCGCCTAGAACCGCACGGCCACTCCGGCCGGCTGTGATTATGTGACTTCTGTCTCCTCAGATGTAGAAGAAATATATGAAAATCGCTGTGATTTTTTTTGTACCTGTTGGGCATTATAAAAGATGGACGGACTTGAGGTATGATCCAGTAGTATTATGTAGAAGTACCAAAACGGTTCAAGGAGCGAAATTCTTCGAGCAGGTTGCATCGAGTGTTACAAATCGTCTGATCTAAATGTTTTTCTACTGGGAAGGTGCGTGTAGCTTACTACTTCTGCTAATTGTTTATGAAGTTGAATAATATTACTCGATGCGGCACATGTAAAGTTTTGTACTGTAAGTTTTGTACTGTACTTCGTGTAGTAAAATAGACCTTGTTTTTAAATATATTTGCCTGAGTAGGAATAAAATAATGATAATGTTTCGTTAATGTTAACAGTAGATTTCCGCATCGTCAGCGGTTACGCTAGAACCCGGTCATTGCGCTATTCCAGATGGTTCTCAGTGGCCTACAAACGCAGCCCTGCCGCGAATTCAACACTGGAAACCAGCATTTGAACGCTGGCTCAGCCGAGTATGTCAGGGCCACGCCCGGCGCCAGCTAGAAATCCTCGCTGTGAACTCTGCTGCCACCGGACCACGAAGGAGGGTCTCCTGCCTGTCTGTCGAGCCCGGGCGGGAAACACCGCGCCATCTGCCCCTTCGTGCTCCTCTCCGCAGGTACAGACTTCGACTACCGGCAACGCCGTCGCTGGACCCTCTGCGTTAGGGAAGACCTGGTCGCCGCCCGTGACCGCAGCGTGGCTACATACTGCCGTCTGAGCTCGCCTCGCATACCAGGGACACCATCGCAGCGCTCTGTGTCTCGAGCAGCGCGGCGTGCACACCGGCCGACTTAACGTCTACGTCTGCAGCTGCGACGCCAGGATATTGAATATTACGAACGAACTCCGGACCACGCCAGATAATGATGGTGATGTCTGGTTTGTGGGGTGCTCATCTGCGCTGTCATTAGCGCCCGTACGAAGTCCCAATTTTTACACAGTCCAATTTTTACACAGTCCAATTTTTACACAGTCCAATTTTTACACAGTCCAATCTTTACACAGTCCAATTTTTACACAGTCCAATTTTTACACATTCCAATTTATACATAGTCCAATTTATACTCAGTCCAATCTAGCCACTGTCACGAATGATGATGATGAAATGATGTGGACAACACCAACATCCAGTCCCCATGCAGAGAAAATCCCCAACCCAGCCGGTAATCGAAACCGTAACACTGTGATCCAGAGGCAGCAGTGCTAGCCACTAGACCTCGAGCTGCAGACACCGCGCCAGAGAATGGACCACAACAGAAGATTGTCTAACTGTATGAATTAGTGAAGAACCTATAAAGAGTTGTCTGCTGCTGCTGTCCACATCCGCCATCTTGGACAGAGAACCCAGCCCACATCCAGACAGCCTACCTATCTTTACACATGGATACATATCCAGTAAATTGACTCGTTACTCATCATTCCGATAAATGAATCACTCAAACGATCTTTGGAACATGTAACTAACTAAGTGACTAACTAACATTAGTGCGTCCTGCAGTCGAAATGTCTGCATATATTAAATACCGCGTGGTAATAATTAAACTTTCCCTATTTAACACGTTATAACACGGAAACTAATTACAGTATGAGTACCAAACTTGGTAGCATTAACGTCCAGAGTATGTGGTGCACGATTTACAGGCGTCACAACGCCACCGGCCAGTTCCAACTATGACTACCAAGTGCTGTGGTCACTCATCGTCATTCACAGTCTCACACACTTGACCAGTCGCAGTAAACTTGTTGATGTGTCAACGTGAGCTTGGACAAAAGGAGCAGGTGAAGCTCCATTATGAAAACAACTATAACGCTTCAGCTGTAATTCTAGAATATCGCTGACGGAAAGGATTGTGGAAGGGGATCTTCTTTCTGCACCTGTTGTGAGGAGCATTATGAAGAAGTTCCAATCAACTGGAGAACTGAGCGTCGCTCCGGAATGAGGGCAACGACTGGTTGCACCACATGTGGTTGATCAAATTGCTGTTGCTATGGCAGCCGGCCGCTGTGGCCGAGCGATTCGAGACGGTTCAGTCCGGAACTGCGCTGCTGCTACGGTCGCAGGTTCTAATCCCGCCTAAGGTATGGATATGCGTGATGTCCTTAGGTTAGTTAGATTTAAGTAGTTCTAGGTATCCGTACAAGATCCATGTCGTACAGCAGCTTGCACTATAGGACGCACAAGACGTGTTGGCTTGGCTCTCCACTTTCTCGCAACGATTGAAGTTGATGAGGGCTGGCGCTGGACCATCCTATGGACCGACGAAGCTCATGTTTTCTCTGGTGGGTGGGGTGAACACACACAATTGCCGAGTCTGGGGATCTTCACTTCCAGTCACTGTGCATGATGTTCCTCTGTTTCGTTAACGTGTTACCGTATGATGTGCCTTCACGGCTACGTTCATCATTGGCCCAATCTGTTTTGAACTGGTGGGCTTCCAACGACCAAAACCGTCCAGTGTGACCGGCCAGCGTTAGTGCGACATGCTTCGCCAGCATGTCATACCTGCCTTACGGAAGAGAGACGCATTGGACTCAATAACTGTCGTGCATTCAAGATGGGGCCCCACCTCAGATCGCTCGTGAAGTTCACCTGCTTCCCCGTAACACATTTGGAAAGGATTGGCTGATATTTCGAACTCAGTCCCTGTGTTTTTCGGTTGTGGGGCTACCTAAAGGATAGGGTTTGCCAGGGGAACATTACAACATGTGCTGATCTCAAGCACAGCATGTCAGGAGAGAGGCAGTCAGCACACTTATGGACATGCTTCGTTCTGCTGTGCAGAATGCAGTCCTGGGCTCTCAGGCCCTTCTGGGCGCCTTATGGAGCCCTTTTGTAGCAATAATTGTACCCGTGTTGTAAATATAATACTGGCATTAATTTGTATATTTTAAAATTTTTTGTTCGGTAATAATATTGAAAATTTAAACAAATACTATTACGAGAGTAAGCTTTTGTTAAGTGTAGTTTATCTGTTTCAAATAACCTCTTTGACGTAGGCGGAACAAATATATTGAAACATATTTTGTAAATAATAATGTAATATTTCAAGTACAACTGTGATTAATTATGTCAATTTTGTATGTATATACAATTGTAGGTGGTTCATACTTAGGGTTTTTGTAAGCAGAAGTGTAAATTGGAAATGTGTAGGGATCCTAGGTAGAAAGGAACTCCGTTCTGTGGTGGAATGGAAAAAGTGGTGGGGTGCGCGGGTGAGAATTGGCGTGCAAGTGGCTCACACAGTCGGTAGCTGCCCTGCAAGTGGTGAACACGCATTACATTGGTCAAGCACTAGAGGCCCCGAATTTACCTGCAAGACTGGGTTTTGGCCTCGGACGTGTTCTACATGATTGGCGCAGTACGGCAATAAATTAATAGCTCAAAAATTTGCAGTTTTATCGTCGCCACCAAGAGGAAGACTGAGCTATGTACATCAAGAGCCGTACCTGCGAAATGTTACTACGCAGCACCTCCTCACGCCACCTTCGACACCAGTAACAGGCAAAGTGCTTTATTTAGAAGTGAATCACAGTATGAACCCTCCATCTTCAATCAGTGGAATATAAGCGTTAAATGTACATTTGTGTTTAACCGTAATTTTCCTATTTCATTATCTCAGTAGGGTTCTTACCTAAACGAATTTATTCCGAGTATCATGATGTTTATTGAAGCTTGAATAATAGTAAATTATTGGCAATAGTACTGTTTTGGTAGTAAATTCTGAAAATCATTATTAAATACTAAAGTTTGCAGGTATCAGTTTAAGGCCCACCGCTTTGCGTGACCATGAGGATAAGTTTTCAATAGCATTTCTGAAAATAAAGTAACATACTTGTTTAACTGCAACAATCTTAACAGTAATTGTTCTTGTTGCTTCTCCATGTTAAAGAAAGCCAGACAAATACTGGTGTTAGTAAAACATTAACAAATAACAGTCCTAAAGAAATGAAATTTAGTCGTGTTAAATAATAGTTTTGGTCATATGAATGATAGCTATAAGTTTAATATTTTTTTGTATCCTCGTTGAAACATATGTGTGTCTTCTTTAAATAATTACTGAAGTATAGCGATAAATTCCATAAGTAACAGAAAGTGGAATTGATAGTACTTACTGTCAAGTGATCGTAGTAAATGGACATTAAGTAGTTGTCTTTAAATTACGTAGTAAGTGAAAGTAGTTATTTAATCAGTGTCGAAAATTGACTTCATCTTTTTGTGTAGACACTGTGCCCGATTTGGGCTGGCGGCCATTGTATTAAGCGAAATAGTTTATTGTTATAACGGGCTGTGTGTGATAAAAGGTTTCCAAAAGTAATTATTCTCACTGCTTTTCCCACAAACTGTATGATTCGGAGAAAAATAGATCGATACTTTATTATTAGGTTGAACACGGTTAAGATCTGTCTCTGAGAGTCGATGGTTTGGAGTGTTAGTGCTGAGTAATTTTGTGGTGATGTTCCTGCCGCTACTTACTGCACAATTCTGACATTACGAATCGCGGATCTTCTGTCTTTACAGTGGTGGATCTTAAACGTTCTGGTACCGTATTGACGAGAACGCGAGAGTACCGTTGCAGTATATCATGGTATGACGTACCGTAGCAGCACATTAAAAGTGTTTCATTTTAATTGATTCTGGATTATTTCTCTTCCCCATGTCTGTGACATTAAAGATAGCAAGTTTGGTACTTGTACAGTAATTAGTTTTCGTATTAGAATACGTTAAATAAAGAAAGATTAATTATAACCACCTGATTTTTTCGTTTATTCAGTGACTTGTGTGGACAATAATCTTGTGTCTGACACAAATCAACTTTGTCCTAGCATGTAATCCCAGCATTGACTCAGTATTGTTTTCCTTTGTCGACTGTTGGTTCTAAATATACAGCTACTCTTGCTTTCTCACTTCCCATGGCATTCGAAATGATGTAATGTTGGTTATTTTTTATAATTAATGCGACGATTAGTGACTCTGGAATGAAGTGTAAGAATTTCTCTGTAGTACAAGCAAGAATGATAAAAATGTGTCGTTCTTTTTTTCTATTTGTGGAATTATCGAAGTGAATAAACCGTTCTGGAATCTCTGCATATAATAGCACAGAAGAGTACTTTGGTAAAATCGGTTCAAATGTTCAAGTGTGTTTGAATGTCTATGGGACCAATTTGCTGAGGTCATCGGTCCCTAGACTTATACACTACTTAAAGTAACTTAAGCTAATACTAAGAACACCACATACAGACATGCCCGAATGAGGACTCGAACCTCCGGCGAGAGGGGCCGCGCAGTCCGTGACATGGTGCCTCTAACCACTCGGCCACGCCGCGCGTCTAAAATCAGCAACAGTTAAATCGAATAGTAGGATTCAGAAGACACATTTCTTTTTAGATAACAATAATACAAGGCTGCTGCCATACAGTAATTTTGAAATAGTACAATCTCTTGCTGCAGTGTTTTCTGTGTTATGTGTGTGCACTCTTGTGTGTACATATGCATGTGTTGTATTGCATGAAAACGATGCGACGATTTTGGAAGCATTTAGAGAAGTTTTATAGTACTCGCGTTTTAGATAGTTTTTTGTATAGATAAAAAGTCCAGGCACTACCGTCAAAAACTGTTTGGATTGTATTGTCATGCAGCTGATTTTCTATAAATCAAGAGATAATGTTACTACTGTATTTGCTGAATCATTAAAATTACATGCCATGCTTTTAACTATGATATTTGCATAGAAAAGAAATCGAGTCTTTTGTCCTGCTAGAGGTAGACATTGATGGGTCCTAGAACAGTGACCTGCTTCACATCCCCTCCCTCCCTGCTCCTGTTCCCTTCCTCATTCCAATTAACAGCTCTCTGTTCTCTGTTTGTTGACACTGTACTGCAGCAATTCGTTTCCTGTTTTGTAGATGTAAATTGAAACATTGTTCATCTTTTCGCTTGATTCCATTTTTGTTCCTGTCCCAGCTGTCATGACGGTTTGCGAAGTATGGATGTAGATCTAATTTACGCATAAGTATAGACTGTCCATATAGCCGAATTTGTTAAATGGAAACAGACACCAACTATTCTTAACATGTCGTTGAGCCATAAAATTTCCCTCTGCACCAAAGAATGCGCTTACGTTATTGCTAAAAGGGTTATATTTTTATGACAGTTGAAAACTTAATATTTGTTTCTGACCATTATTTCCTGACCTCAGTCTACTCAGTTTCTGCTAGGGGTTATGTAACGCCCTCTATAGTGCGTTCTAGTTGGGATGTCTTCTACAGTTTGTTGGAGTTAGTTGCAACAGCAGCAGAAAGTCGTGTACGAAACTGGCTGTGTAACAAGTATTATTAACAGCCAGCTACACGAAGCGACAGCTTATTTTCATCAGCTTTCAAAAGCACAGTTCTCCTTTGCCGCCATATCTTTTGCGACTTTCTCACCCGTTGGAGAGATGAAGCACGGGATTCAACACTTCCACAAAAGCACTTTTAGAGTGGAGGGCGGTACTACCCCTCTCGCGAAATACGTCTCAGTTACCCGCACTTCCGATTTACTTGCTAGCACTTCGCACGCCAGATATCGGGAAAACTTTATAGCTTCGCTAGAACTCTGATATTAAGTGCATTATTGTCCCTGTGGAAAGGGAACATGTTTACGTCGTACAAACCGGAAACAATGCGGTCGCTTAAACAAGAGTCGCGCTGCGGATTTCTCATTAAACGTCTTCCGGCTCAAGAAATTTTGCCGCACTTTACTGCCATTGTTGCCTTCCGAGCAGCGGCGAGACTTTCTTTCGCTTCTGAACTGCCGCTGGTAACTAATTATCCGCTTTGTCTGTCGAGGGCGGAGTAGGAGCGCGCTCCGCCAAACAACGGGCAGCAAAATTCTGAGAAGTGGAGAGGAACGTCTAAGAGGAACAGAGGCCACAGGCGGCTCTCGAGTGCCTCCGCAGGGGGTTGACTGACTTTTAATAATTACAGATTTGAATTCTCGTGGAACGATCACAGTGGTTTAGCCCTAGAACACTAATGGGGCGGAAATGTTACATTGTTACTAAATCATCGCAACTTTTACTACTCTCTATTTCATTGTAAGTTACGAGGCGTATTAGTAAGGTCCGAATAGGGGCGTTATGGAAACCAACGTGAAAATCCGATCGAACTTCGCACGTATGTGTTTGGCAGTGTCTTTACTGTGCCTTTCGATCGCTTTCCGTCGCTCTTTTCATTTCATATCGCAAAGTGACCTCGTAGATGTGCCTGAAACAACAGTCTCTCCCTCCAAGTATGTGGATCCGGTGAGAGATTTCTACTAAAACCATGCAGCCCACATAACATAAATGTCACGCGTTTCTTTGTTCAAGACAATTTTCAGTCGTATTCCGCAGGGGCAATGAAGACGCTCCTGCAGCATTTTAGATGGAAAGTGTTTGATCACCAACAAAACAGCCCTTAATAGGCTCCCTCCATTGTTCATCTCTGCTCACATGAACCTCTGGCTGACGAAGACAACATTTTGGCACAAACAACGAAAGGAAGACCAGCATAGAGAACTGGCTGAAAGCACAGGCGGCTGCTTTGTGTGACGAGAGCGCTGAGAAGTCTGTACAACGCCACGACAGAGTCGGAGCGGCGACTATTTACAGAGGTAGCTGTAAGGTGTGGCTAACTGTTACGAATAATTTTTTTTTATTTTCACTGCAGTTTTCATTTTGCTACCGATCGGACCTTACTTTCCGAACAGCCCTTGTACAATTTATAGTCTATGTACTACATAATTCCAATTACAAGATCTCCAGTGGTATGTCAACCAGAAAATAAGTACAAAATGTCCTGCTTCACATTGTATACTGACAATACTAGACCGGCGGGAACCACGAGGATACCAACAGCGAAAGTAAATTTTACGAGGTTTTAGTAGTCTAAGATTAACCTTCATAATAACGCTGGTCTTATATCGATAAAGTAAGGAGGATTTATTCTGTTTGTGTTCGAGAGAGATAAATATGAAAATTAGCTTTTTAGTATGTTCCGTGTCCTGTCCACAGCCTTTGGCTAAGTAACTCAGACATTTATGGTCTGCAGACTGAATTGTTATGGTGCTAACGACAGCCCTCTTGCATGAACCGCTTTATAGGATTATGTAACGGTCTTCTCATATCGCACACCCATACACTCGTTTTTTTCCCTGTACCAAGTAACAAGACCAGATAGATTTAAGAGGAATTATGGGCGGTAGAATCAAATTACATGTGTTGGATCATCGTGTACTAATTATTTAGAAACCTACGTAGGTTTTTGGATAGTGTCAGTTTTTAGCAAAACACATTTTTTTTTAACCCAAACATGTTTCACTGCAGTTGCAGCATCTTCAGTGGGCTTTTATATCTCATCTGTTAAGATATAGAAGGTTCTTTACTTTTCGTATACAAATGTAACTATTAGTTTTTAAGTTGTGATTACAGATATTTGAAAAACATACAAATTATGAATTCATACCTTTTTACCAGATGGTGTGGTTTTTTTGATGTGTTGTGCTTCTACAGTGACTGTTTTGTTCCACAGTTTGTCATCTTCAACCACCTACACCTTAAAGTAGACAAATTGTTTAACCCAAAATTACGATTTGAAATTCTTATTTCTATGCCTGAAATTAATTAATTCTAGAATTAATTAAGTTACACCTTAAAGTAGATAAATTGTTTAAGCTAAAATGACGATTTGAAAGTGTTATTTCTATGCCTGAAATTAATTAAATCTAGAAACACAACACAACAGAAAAACCACACCATGTGGTAAAAAGTAATGAATTCATAATTTATATGTTTTTCAAATATCTGGAATTACGACTTAAAAACTAATAGTTAGATGTATACAAACAGTAAAGAACTTTCTTTATCTTTAACAGATGAGAACTAAAAGCCCACTGATGATGCTGCAACTACAGTGAAACATGTTTGGGTTAAGAAACAAAATTATGTTTTGCTAAAGGCGGACCCTATCCAAACACATACGTATTGTTAAATCAGACACGGAGGAAAGAGCTTCAACCCAAAGATGATTATCTTGAAACTTGTTGTAGTTAGAAAAACACGCCGCCATGAATTAGTCTCGAGCGCTGGCGAAAGAAGTACACTCCTGGAAATGGAAAAAAGAACACATTGACACCGGTGTGTCAGACCCACCATACTTGCTCCGGACACTGCGAGAGGGCTGTACAAGCAATGATCACACGCACGGCACAGCGGACACACCAGGAACCGCGGTGTTGGCCGTCGAATGGCGCTAGCTGCGCAGCATTTGTGCACCGCCGCCGTCAGTGTCAGCCAGTTTGCCGTGGCATACGGAGCTCCATCGCAGTCTTTAACACTGGTAGCATGCCGCGACAGCGTGGATGTGAACCGTACGTGCAGTTGACGGACTTTGAGCGAGGGCGTATAGTGGGCATGCGGGAGGCCGGGTGGACGTACCGCCGAATTGCTCAACACGTGGGGCGTGAGGTCTCCACAGTACATCGATGTTGTCGCCAGTGGTCGGCGGAAGGTGCACGTGCCCGTCGACCTGGGACCGGACCGCAGCGACGCACGGATGCACGCCAAGACCGTAGGATCCTACGCAGTGCCGTAGGGGACCGCACCGCCACTTCCCAGCAAATTAGGGACACTGTTGCTCCTGGGGTATCGGCGAGGACCATTCGCAACCGTCTCCATGAAGCTGGGCTACGGTCCTGCACACCGTTAGGCCGTCTTCCGCTCACGCCCCAACATCGTACAGCCCGCCTCCAGTGGTGTCGCGACAGGCGTGAATGGAGGGACGAATGGAGACGTGTCGTCTTCAGCGATGCGAGTCGCTTCTGCCTCGGTGCCAATGATGGTCGTATGCATGTTTGGCGCTGTGCAGGTGAGCGCCACAATCAGGACTGCATACGACCGAGGCACACAGGGCCAACACCCGGCATCATGGTGTGGGGAGCGATCTCCTACACTGGCCGTATACCTCTGGTGATCGTCGAGGGGACACTGAATAGTGCACGGTACATCCAAACCGTCATCGAACCCATCGTTCTACCATTCCTAGACCGGCAAGGGAACTTGCTGTTCCAACAGGACAATGCACGTCCGCATGTGTCCAGTGCCACCCAACGTGCTCTAGAAGGTGGCCAGCCAGATCTCCGGATCTGTCCCCCATTGAGCATGTTTGGGACTGGATGAAGCGTCGTCTCACGCGGTTTGCACGTCCAGCACGAACGCTGGTCCAGCTGAGGCGCCAGGTGGAAATGGCATGGCAAGCCGTTCCACAGGACTACATCCAGCATCTCTACGATCGAGACTCGAACTCGGGACCTTTGCCTTTCGCGGGCAAGTGCTCTACCAACTGAGCTACCGAAGCACGACTCACGTCCGGTACTCACAGCTTTACTTCTGCCAGTATCCGTCTCCTACCTTCCAAACTTTACAGAAGCTCTTCTGCGAAACTTGCAGAACTAGCACTCCTGAAAGAAAGGATACTGCGGAGACATGGCTTAGCCACAGCCTGGGGGATGTTTCCAGAATGAGATTTTCACTCTGCAGCGGAGTGTGCGCTGATATGAAACTTCCTGGCAGATTAAAACTGTGTGCCCGACCGAGACTCGAACTCGGGTACCTTTGCCTTTCGCGGGCAAGTGCTCTACCAACTGAGCTACCGAAGCACGACTCACGTCCGGTACTCACAGCTTTACTTCTGCCAGTATCCGTCTCCTACCTTCCAAACTTTACAGAAGCTCTTCTGCGAAACTTGCAGAACTAGCACTCCTGAAAGAAAGGATACTGCGGAGACATGGCTTAGCCACAGGCAGAAGCGACTCGCATCGCTGAAGACGACACGTCTCCATTCGTCCCTCCATTCACGCCTGTCGCGACACCACTGGAGGCGGGCTGTACGATGTTGGGGCGTGAGCGGAAGACGGCCTAACGGTGTGCAGGACCGTAGCCCAGCTTCATGGAGACGGTTGCGAATGGTCCTCGCCGATACCCCAGGAGCAACAGTGTCCCTAATTTGCTGGGAAGTGGCGGTGCGGTCCCCTACGGCACTGCGTAGGATCCTACGGTCTTGGCGTGCATCCGTGCGTCGCTGCGGTCCGGTCCCAGGTCGACGGGCACGTGCACCTTCCGCCGACCACTGGCGACAACATCGATGTACTGTGGAGACCTCACGCCCCACGTGTTGAGCAATTCGGCGGTACGTCCACCCGGCCTCCCGCATGCCCACTATACGCCCTGGCTCAAAGTCCGTCAACTGCACATACGGTTCACGTCCACGCTGTCGCGGCATGCTACCAGTGTTAAAGACTGCGATAGAGCTCCGTATGCCACGGCAAACTGGCTGACACTGACGGCGGCGGTGCACAAATTCTGCGCAGCTAGCGCCATTCGACGGCCAACACCGCGGTTCCTGTTGTGTCCGCTGTGCCGTGCGTGTGCCAGGCTGAGATTCATTGGAAGAATCCTAAGGAAATGCTATCCCAAAACAAAGGAAGTAGGTTACAGTACACTTGTTCGCTTACTGCTTGAATATTGCCAGACTGTGTAACGTTTCTTGTATTCCACCACAATAACAATTCAAAACACAGGCAGCTCGACAGCAAAGAAACTCAGTTTTGCATGTTTTACTCGTAGAATAATCTAAATACTACTTATGTTTAACTAGAATAGTCTACATACTATTTATGTTTAAGTAGGTTTTTGCCCTCAATCGCGCCCGCATGCATCTGTGTCAGATATATTTCGCACTTCAGATTCAACATATTGCAGACGTATTTCTGAACATATTTCATACGTATCTGTAGCGAATTTCGCCTTGCAATTTCATACGAAGTCCGAGAAAACTTGTAGTTCTACAAGTAACTGATTCTCGTTCCGATAAAAAACTCTCTCCCTTGAAACTGTCCGATTTACCGCTGTTATACATCTTACTACTCTAGGAAGGTCATTAAATGTATCCGTGGTATTGATCTATGTGGCACATTTAACCCCGAAAGAGAAAGTAAAACTTTTGTCTTGCTACGCTGTTCACTGTCAGAACATTACTGAGCACTGAACATCCCAAATAAGAGACAACTGTTCCTCACTCTTTTAAGTATCGAAATTCTATTAATTACAGGAAAGCAACACCAACAGCAGGTTTTCGGAAGTTTCTAAACGTCACCCCTTCTCATCATCTCCCCCACCCCTAGTAGCAGTGGGTGATTCACATAAAAATTGAGGTGTTACAGAGATATGCTGACATGTCACTGTCACCTGCCCCCTTCCTAGGCGTAGAGGTAAGAGTGAAACGTACGTGAATGTCACCAATACGTCCTTTTTGAATCACCAGTCTTGTGGTTTAATGCGGACCGCCACTAATGCCTCTCCTGGCCAACCTTTTCATCTCACAGTAGGAACCACCGCCAACGACCAAAATTATCGGGAGGATGTATTCCAATCTCTACTTTCCTCTACAGTAAAACTGTACAGTTCCCTCTAGTACAATCAAAGCTATTACCAGATTTCTTAACAGATGTCCTGTCATCATGTCTCTTCTTCTTGTCAGTGTTTACCACATATCCCTTTCGTCTCCGATTCTGCGTTGAAACTCCTCACTCCTTACCTTATCAGTCCACCCAATGTTCAACATTCATCTGTAGCACTAGGTCTCAAATGCTTTTATTCTATATTATTCCGATTTCCCACATTCCACGTTTCACTACCACACAATGGTGTGCTCCAAACGTGCATTCTCAGAAATTTCTTCCTCAAATTAAGGCCGAAGTTTGATAGTAGTAGGCTTCCCTTGACCAGTATGCCATTTTTGCCAGTGCTAGTCTGCTTTTTATGTCTTTCTTGCGCCGTCCGTCGTTGGTAAGTAGTAGAATTCCATAACTAAGTCGTCTTCCGCATCCCCAGTTTTGAGGTTAAGTTCTCATTTCTGCTATTTCTCATTCCTTTCGTCTTCCTTCATTTTACCTCTGTCCATATTCTGTGCCCATTAGACTGTTCATTTCATTCGACAGATCCTGTAATTCTTCTGTACTTTTCCTGAGGATAGCAATGTCATAGGCAAATCTTATCAGTAATGGCCTTTTACGTCGAATTTCAATCCCACTATGGAACCTTTCTTTTAATTCCGCTCTGCTTCTTTGATTAGCATTGTTGTGTCATCGGAAAATATTACATCTTTTTTAAAGTCACTTGGAAAGTCATTTACTTTGGTTAAGGCCAAGTGTGGACTGAACATTAGGAATGGAAGACTACATCCCTGCCTTACACCCTTTTTAATCCGTGCGCTTCGATCTTGGCCTTGGAGTCTTATTGTTCCATCTTGGTTCTTGCGCGTACTGTACATTATACACTGTTCCCTATAGCTCACAGATACTTTTCTCTTGCACGTTTTACGTAGTCGAGCGTTTCTTCCAGGCCGACAAATCCTATGAACTTGTCTTGATTTGTCTTCCGTCTTGCTTCCAACCGCAATGTCAAAACTGCCTCTTTTGGACCTTTCCCTTCCCTAAGCCCAAAGTGATCGCCTTCAAATACATGCTCAGTTCTCATTTCCATTCTTGTGTATATCTCGCACTTGTCAGCTCTTGCTGTCTTCGGAATTGTGTGGATGATGTTTTTCCCAAAGACTGATGGTACATCGCTTGTCTGTAACATTCTACACACCAACGTGTATAGTCGTTTTGTTTCCACTCCCCCGAATGATTTTAGAAATTACGATGAATGTTGTCCATCCCATCTGTCTTCTTTGACCTCCAGCCTTTCAAAGCTTCTAAACACTGGATACCTCATCTCTTCCTTGTCGACTCCTATTTTTCTTCTAACGGACAGGTCCTCCCCGTTACAGAGGACTTCAGTGTACTGTTTCCTCCTATCCGCTCTCATCTCTTGAATTTAACAGTGGAACTACCATTGCACTCTTAATGTTACCGATCATGAGTTGAAGTTCACGAAAGGTTGTTTTGAGTTTGCTAAATGATGAATCACTTCTTCCGACAATCATTGCATTTTCGATTTCTTCACTCTTTTCATGCAGCCATTTCGTCATAGCTTCCCTGCACTTCCTATTTATTTCTTTCCCAAGTGATTTGTATTGATGTATCCCATCCAAATAGGGAACTAGTCCAGAATCTTCTGCCAATGGAGAGATTTAATCTGTCAGGAAGTTTCATATCAGCGCACACTGCTCTTCAGAGTGAAAATCTCACTTTGGAAACATCCCCCAGGCTATGGCTAAGCCATGTCTCCGCAATATCCTTTCTTCCAGGAGAGCTAGTTCCTCAAGGTTCGCAAAAGAGCATCTGTGAAGTTTGGAAGGCAGGAGACGAGGTACTAGCAGAATTGAAGCTGTGAGGACGAGTCTTCAGTAGTGCTTGGCTAGCTCAGATGGTAGAGCCCTTGCCTGCGGAAGGCAAAGCTCCCGAGTTCGAGTCTCGGTCCGGCACACAGTTTTAATCTGCCAGGAAGTTTCATACCATCGCACACTCTCCTGCATAGTGAAAATGTCCTGTGGCTACACGTTATGTGACCTTAAAGCAATGGTTTTACGTTATGCAACATTAAGGCGTTGATCATTGCTGATTCTTCAGGGTAGTTACCCACCACAAAGGTAAGACCGTGCCATGGACCTCCGTCCTCTTTGACAGGGCCGTTGGCAGAACGATGGTGACATCTTATGCCGTACGATTAAGCCACCATTTCTGATGATTTTTATTCAAAATTTATGCAATGTTGCTGTTCGAATCCGTGACCCAGGCTGTGTGCAGCCTAGCGACCCCGAAAACTGTGAATCTGATTCTAACATCGGTCGTTATCGAATATTATTTTATGTCACGTCTTCTCACTCGAACCCAGGTGTGACTGAGGTTTATAATACCCTCAATATTTTCATACAAATTATTTTACAAATAATGAATTAGGAACACATAAAATTTGATTGAAATTCTTCCAGAAGTTCCTGAATTAAGCTTCCTTGTCACCGCCTTTTCACCCTTACCCTTATTGGTGGTAGGCAGTGAAAGGTGCGTGTGTGTTAAAACGCAAGTCATTCTCAGAAATAGTGACGAAGGAGCCCCAGATATTATAGTGAGATGCCTAACTAATGGAAATTAAAAAAATTACTAACGATATTTGACGTGAAGCTTTAGGAAAAAATACAGAGCACACGCTTTCATATAATTAAGCGCAACAGTTGATTAAGGGTCAGCATTTCTCAGTATAAAATACAATACGTAAATAAATAAATTCATGACCGCAACAGATGCCACTACTTTGTATAATCTTCATGCTTATAGAGCTTCGCGCTGTCTGCCCGAGTTTGTATTCATCTAGTCAAAACGAATGCAACAATTAAACATGCGCATAGCAATCACTCAATCTCATTTCCACACGGCACATATGTGAACTGAATATGGGATATGAGCCAGCTACGACATGTAGAAGTCCAGTGTTCACCAACATCAACAACGGAGTCTTATATCCTATGACGACTGAATGTTAACCACAGCCTCATCTCATGACACGTACTTCTAATCATCAGTGATGATTCACTTCTGGTACTTCTCATCTAACCCACGTTTCACAATATGGCGACAATATGTGTGCCATGAATTTAAACAAAACATGTATGAACGAAGTGTTCGGATTAGAATTGACTGTCACCACGCGTAATTAAAATGAATATATTGATCTTCAACAAAACGGAAACACAAAGTTACAGTTTCACAGTGATAATCGTGATCGTAGTTAATTTTACAAAACAATCTTACACAGTGGCAGCGTAACCAGATATCACGTAAAAAACCATCCTTCTCTTTTTCATATTAATTGGGATGGGAGATATGAACACACAATCAAATGAAATGAACTTGAAAAATGATGCGGTAACTAATCGCGATACTCGATTGTTCTTATTCTCTCATAGCTTACATCACTGCAAACGAAAACGCGTTCTCGATAACTGGCGCACGGAAGGATATGAAATTTCGGGTCATCATCTATCATACCACCATTTTCCACAACAAATTAACACGGAATTGTTTTACGGGTAATATGGTTTATCGCACAGTAATTCAAAAGCATAACACTTTTTATGGTAAATTAATTTCACCGGAGCAGTGTGTTCTTCAAATAAGGCTCCAGTACAAAGCACTTCATATCACTCCAAGGCAGTGAATACGTCCCTCCAGAGCAATTACTACTTCTAGAACGAAGGTTGGTTGCAAAAACAGACATAATGTCTGATGGGATACCGCAATCACTGGTTATAAAATGTTAGTAATAATCCGCCTTGACTGCAAGAATGTTTATTCACATGACCGGTTTCGGTTCCTCTAGAACCATCTTCAGATCTGCAATTTCGGTTACAGGACTAACCCATCCACACACAGCAACCTTCACATGGGAAGGCATATATAAAACATTCTCGGAATTCTTGTCGCGTCAGTTCTGGATAAAATCTCGATCTTTCGACGATTACCTGCATCGTCATCGTCAGGAGCTGACTGTCTTCACTGCTGCTGTGGTAGCCTTTTTCATAGCCCGTGGACGGTTTCTGATTGGTCGGCTTATGATTGGCGGCGATTAGGTGTTGCTGTCTCAGACGGCGTCACTGTGTGGGCCGGTGGCGCCACCGCTTCCGTTGGAACGTAAACCTTGGAAGGAGCGTCTCTGCTGCTTCTCTGCGTCAACCGCTCGTTTCCATGCACAGCTCAGATGGTATCCGCTATCGCGGTTAAAGTTCTTTAGGCTCATTCTTATTTCAACAGCCTCCTAAATAACGGAATCCCAGTACGTGGAGACATGAGACAGAATTTTAGTTTAATCGGACAATATTTTATGTTTGTTCGTGAGGCTGTGCTCCGCAATTGTCGAATTCCCCAGTTCTCTATTTTTAATATGGCGTTGGTATTCTGCACAGAGATCGGAAACGGTACGAATCGTCTGAACTATATAATTGCTTTCACACTCACAGGGTATATTATAAACTCCAGGGTACATTATGAACTCCAGGGACCCTGAGGCCGAGATTGTCCTTAGCAGGGCGCGTCGTCTCCTTAATTTTCTTAGGAGGACGTAAAATCGGTCTTATACCTCGTCTACGTAGGAATCCTCCTATTTTGCTGGAAATCGCGCCACAAAAAGGCGAACCGCAATCGGTGTTTCATCTTGTGAGTGTATAGCATTTTCACGTTGACTGTTTTTGGAGAACGCTGCATTTTATCGCTTGAACCACAGTCATTCTTTCGGAACACGTACTTCAGATGGTTAATCTCGGACCTTAAGTGGTCCTCGTCAGAAACAGGTTTTGCTCTATATATCAACGTGTTCAAAACGGCTCTCTTCTGAGAAGGATGGTGGAAGCTCTGTGCATTCAGGTATAAATCGGTACGCGTCAGTGAAGACAGTCAGCTCCTGACGATGACGGTGGAGGTAATCGTCGAAAACTCGAGATTTTATCCAGAAATGACGCGGGAAGAATACCGAGAATGTTTTATATATAACCGTCACATAATTGCTTAGGTCCGCAGCTCGTGGTCTCGCGGTAGCGTTCTCACTTCCCGAGCTCTGGGTCCCGGGTTCGAATCCCGGTGGGTCAGGGATTTTTCCTGCCTCGAGATGACTGGGTGTTGTTCTGTCGTTTTCATCATCATCATTCATCCCCATTACGCTCGGAGGGAGGCAATGGCAAACCACCTCCACTAGGACCTTGCCTCGTAAGGCGGCGCGGGTCTCCCGCGTCGCTCCCCTACGCTCTGTAGAGGAGTATGGGTCTCATCATCATCATCATCATCAGTCGGTTAGGGGAGGGGGAAAGGACCAAACTACTTGGTGATCGGTCTAGAACAAAGTAATAAAGAATAGTAACGGTTGACTTACTTTTAAGACCCTAAGCACATTACAAACACAACGAACTAGGCCTGTGATGGGCTGGCGGCCAAACGCTCACCAAAACAAGTATAACGATGCAGTCATTATGCAAAGAGCTGGGTGGATTAAAGTTCTAGAGATAGCTAAAGAATGAACGAGGACTATGAGCAAGGTAAGTAACGATTTGTCGCGAAATGTAAACCACAGCGAAAATCGAAACTGTTGTTTCTGCACCACTCAGCTACAACTTCCATCTACGTCGCTACATAGTCGTCGCTCCAACTTAGACGTATGTCGTAGCGTTGTACCAACTTGCCAATACAATCGCCATAGAGGGCGGCCTCCTGCGTTTTCCGAGAATGTTCGAGACTGGACTTGCAGCTCGCTACCTGTGCCAAAATGTAGTGTTCATAGGGAGCTTCCCGTTTCAGCAGAGACGAGTGTCAGAGGCAGCCAAATCGGGGCTGTATGGTGGGTGATAAAACACTTTCCACCGAAACTGCTACAGGAGCTTCGTCACTGCCCCCAAGCAGCGTGCGGACAAGAACTGCCACGAAGTAGGAAATGCAGGACACGTTACGTGACGTTGCGTGAAATCAGGCGAAATCCCTCGGCGCGCACCCACATTAGGGGGGTCACACTATTTTCTAGGCAGCTTTACGCGCTCACGAGGTCCCCGAGGAAGGCAGGCCGTCTACGAATGCCAGCAGCTGTCTCCGGCGGGGAGCGAGTAACTCTTCCAGACGAGCTTAATAATTCTTGAGTGCGCGTTTAAATACTTGCAAGTTCTCGATAGCACACAACAAAATTAAGACCTTTAGTGGGCACCTTTTGTCGTGGGCTCTGCATGGAGACGAGCGTTCGCGTAGTGTGACGGACAAGCCGATTAGTGTGACGTCACAAGTTCGTGGCAGGGCTCGTATATTTCGTTGGCCCCGGTGCGCTCAGACCTGACGCTATCTGCGGGCATTTCAGAGACACTGGCCGACACACCTGTGCAAAAGCTTCATTGGATTTTCCATTTCGTGACCTATCGTATCTTACTTTCCGAATGGCCATCTTGAAGAAGATGAAGCAGGTGGTGATAAAATGAAGGAGCAAACAACAGACACTTCTCAGTGAGTTTTATTTCCATAGAATCTTCACAAGCGTTTGAAGAACAGTATATCAGTATAATCGGATGAATGGTGTAGAAACACACGCAAGAGCACGTTTTTTTGTGTTGGATTAGAACTATAATGGAAAATCTGAGTAAGTAGAATTATTTTAAACAGGAGCATAACTATTATTATCAGTTTCCTTATTTGAAATTTGGTGCTTGGTACTGTGCACAGCAAACCTTGGACCAGATCATTAAACAAAGTCGGTGTACCGATGAGCAAAAGCAATATGACTACCGCCCATCGTGAGACTGAACGCTACCTGGACATGTTTTGGTCACGTAACGTGTAATGAAAGTATATGGGTGGAGCAGAGGCCAATGAGAAATTGTTCTAGCGACGATACGAGCCGAAAATTGGAAAATCCACTGACGTATGCCACACTGGCAGACTGCTAAAGTCAAGCTTTTGAAAACAATTGGCAAGCAGCGAATCTGCTCGACTGTTCGTTTGTTGCTGTCGTGAGCATCTCTAGAAGGTGTCTGAGGGACAGTGAAACCACGAGTAGGAGACAGGGTGCAGACTGTCTACATCTACGTCTACATCTACATCTACGCCTCATTGCAGAATGTGGAGGTTGGTGGCCTGCCCCATCTGTAAAGCAGAATAGATGGCGATCTGTAGCCTATCTGATGACAGAGCACAGTACCGGTGAGTGTTCAAGTGTTTTGCAGCCCACCGTTCAACGCAAGTAACTGAAAAGGAGCTCCGCAACCTCCCCCCCCCCCCCACCACACACACACATACATATGTTGTTGTTGTGGTCTTCAGTCCTGAGACTGGTTTGATGCAAGCTCTCCATGCTACTCTATCCTGTGCAAACTTCTTCATCTCCCAGTACCTACTGCAACCTACATCCTTCTGAATCTGTTTAGTGTATTCATCTCTTGCTCTCCCTCTACGATTTGTACCCTCCAAGCTGCCCTCCAATACCAAATTGGTGATCCTTTGATGCCTCAGAACATGTCCTACCAACCGATCCCTTCTAGTCAAGTTGTGCCACAAACTTCTCTTCTCCCAGTTCTGTTCAGTACCTCCTCATTAGTCATGTGATGTACCCATCTAATCTTACTCATTCTTCTGTAGCACGTGAATCACATTTCTCACATTTCTTTTTGCACTATGTCGACTGTCGTGCACAGATACGCCGCCATCCGGGTGAACGGTCGCTCGAAAATGCACCGTACCAGAGACCAACTCCCATCGGAGAAGCATTATGCTATGGGGAACATTCATTTGGTATTATATGTGACTTCTGGTGGAAATCGAAGTGCAGTAACAGCTGTGGACTACGTAAAAGTTGTTGCAGGCCATCTGCAAGCCATTATGCCTAATCTCTTCCATAGCGGCGATGAGATCTTCCAGCAGGATAACTGTCAGGTGCAGTGGCTTGAGGAGCATGATGAACTCACGTTGATGTCTTGGTCAGCTAATTGGCCTGATCAGAAGCCTATGGTAGATGTCTGTAAAGATCTTGGAAATGAAATCAACGTCCATAAACTACCGGCTCGTAATTTACCGTTTACAAAGCGTCTTGGTGCCACATACTACAGGAAACATACCAACTGATGCCGCGAAGAATGTTCAAAAATGTTCAAATGTGTGTGAAATCGTATGGGACTTAAATGCTAAGGTCATAAGGACAAACACACACACCAATGCCCGAGGGAGGACTCTAACCTCCTCCGGGACCAGCCGCACAGTCCATGACTGCAGCGCCTTAAACTGATCGGCTAATTCCGGACGGAGCCGCGAGGAATCATACCTGTATTGCGTTCCAAAGGCGGTCCACCACGCTGTTAAGCAAGTGTCATGAAAATATTCAGTGAGGTGGCAGAAGTCACGGGATACCTCCTTATAAGGTGTCGGACCTCTTTTTGCCAGGTGTAGTGAAGCAACTCAATGTGACATGGATTCCACATGTCGTTGGAACTTCTCTGCGTAAATAATGAGCCATTCAGTCTCTATAGCCGTTCATAGTTGCGAAAATGTTACCCATGTAAGATTCTGCTCACGAACAGACCTCTGCATTATATCCCATAAATGTTCGATGAGGTGCTTGTTCGGCAATCTGGGTGGCCTGATCATTCGGTCGAACTATCCAGAATGTTCTTCAAACCAGTCGCTAACAATCGTGGCCCAGTGACATGGCCCATTGCCTGTCATAAAAATTCCATCGTTGTTTGGGAAGATTAAGTCCTTGAATGGCTGCAAATAAGCTTGAAGTAGCTGAACATAGCCATTTCCGATCCATGTAAACACAGAAAGCACCATTTTCTAGCCACCACCAGCTTTCGCAGTGCTGGCTGGCCACTGTGAACGAGCGGTTCTAGGCGCTTCAGTGCGGCGCTGCTGCTATGGTCGTAGGTTCGAATCCTGTCTCGGGCATGGATGTGTGTGATGTCCTTAGGTTTAAGTAGTTCTAAGGGACTGATGACCTCAGATGTTAAGTCTCGTAGTGGTTAGAGCCATTTGAACCATTTGCATAGTGCCTTGTTGACGACTTGGATCTATAGCTTCATGGGTTCGGTGCCAAACTAGAACCCCACCGACAGCTCTTATCGACTGAAATCGGGAGACATCTGACAGGCCACGGTTCTCCAGTCATCTAGGGCCCAACTGAAATGGTTACGAGCCCAGGACGGACGCTGCAGGCGATGTCGTGCTGTTGGCAAAGATACTCTCGTCGGTTGTCTGCTGACGTATCCCATTAACGCCAAATTTCACAGCAGTTTCAGCACTGAGAACTCTAAGCAAAAGCCGATGCTCTCGATGGTTAAGCGAAAGCCGTCTGCCACTGCGTTGTTGGCGGTGAGAAGTGGTGCCGGAAATGTGCTATTCTCGACCCACTCTTGACACCGTGGACCTTGGAATATTGAATTACCTAATGTTTTTAAGTGGACTGTTCAATATTTCTAGCCCCAATTTCAAAATCTGGTAATTCCTTGTGTGCGACCACAATCACGTTAGAAACCTATTCATATGAATCACCTGAGCACAAATGACAGTTCGGCCAGTTGTGGGGTGGCGGGTGGATATTATTTGTAGATTAAATGTTTTGTAATGTAGAAAAGACTCATTTCTTGGCCGAGTAGCAACATACGTGATGCGGCGGGTGGAAATAATTGTTAATGAAATATTCCTATGATTTATTTAATGCTGTTGGTTGCCGTTCTCAACACTGCCTCTCTAACTACAATATTGGCAACCAGAAAGTGATTAGCAAAACGTGAAGCCTGTGACTAGAATTCCTAGTGCCCTCTTCAACTGAGAAATACACTTATAGCCACAGCTTATAGCTCTGAGGAATTAGCAGATTGTCTGGGATTCATAATCAAAAAACGATTCTTTCAAAAATGATCACTATATTCTGATAGTCACTGGCCAAAAAGAATCCACACAATCCAACTACCAGAGCAGTTCAGAGTCTAATGCGCTGATGCAACTATAACTGTTCAAATTAAACGTTTAAGTGAATGCTCGCCATAATTTTATGATAATGTTCATCAAACGCCACGCTAAATAATGGTAGAATGTCTATCCAGCGGCGGCACGTGAAAATACGACAAACGCAAACTGAAGATAGATAATTAAAGTTATCCCAGAATTAACACTTCACTGGAAAATAATTTTTTGGCTACGCGTATCCCGAGTAACGTATTACGGCATCCGAGGCTGTTTATAGCAATGATACCGACGCGACGCGACTCCCGGCACAGGTGGTGCACTGATCAGCGTCTGGAGAGAACTGGGGCCTTCTTTTCTCGGGCAGCGTTCTTATATATATATAAAGCCGCGGTGCTGAATACTGTTTCTACTAAATTATTAAGCAAAATGAATCTAAATATAAATTTTTAAGTTTCTAGCTCTTTTCTGTTGCACCAATGATTTTTACAGAAAAACGTCCAAATTTCGAAAGTGGTTAAAGCTATTGAACTGATATTCAACGGTTTAGTATTGCTCCTGAAATGATAGAAACGTTTCAGTTTGTTTACTTGATTTTTAAAGTATTATGACGTCAGAGCTAGTTACAGTGGACTGGCTGGTACACAATGGAAAGACTGAAGTGAATTTTATGCGGCGTGAGTAGGCTGCTTCCCTACACAGTGGACTGCCCTTTCATACCTCCTTTATGTGATACTACCACCATCTATTTGTGTATGTGCATATCGGTATCCCATGAGGCACTTTCATGTACTACACTCAGAGAAATATCAAAATAATTCTCTCCACTGTTTACACTCTTTCCTGATTAAGCTTCAACTAAATTGGTTAGCCATATTGAGAGTACAAAAAACTGCAGGCTACATTGACTCAGTATAAAAAACTGTAGAACGTACACATGTAAATAGCTTTGAATAATAATTTCTACATTCCACGAGCAAATTTGAATTCTGAATTATTCATCTGATCGATTAGTATTTAGTGAAATACCACTTACCTTTCGTAAGGACCTTGTATCCTAATATGTAAAAACTCTATTTTATTTTATTCTGTCTTCTGTAATATGCTAACTAAGGACCACGTGCCAATTTCAATTCCTTATCCGTTGGTTTCTTCTTTTCTTCCAGTCCTCTTTCATCTGTTCACTACATCTTTTCTTCCTGTATCCTGGCCACTTTATATCAGTTTTTTCCACTCTTCTACCTTGTAATCCTCCCATATTCAATACCTTTCCCTAACAATTTCTCTGTCAGTTGTTTATTCAGCTTTTATTTTATTTTTTTCTAAATCCTTTTCTTTTATTATTGGATCCAACTTGTTGACTTTTTATCCCACAGATATTTGAAGACCTTTTTGGTTAATGTACTGTCTCACATTCCATACAATGTCCAAAAAAATAACTGTCTTCTTTTTTCCCATTACTTCTGGTATGTTTTCTATGTTTCGATATATGTCATCATTATTACCCAATTTCCAACCTTCTATAGCTATCCGTACACGTGGGTCCGACATGTTCTTAGCGACTGGCTTATCTAGGGTTATAATTTATGTAAATTATAATTTAATGCTAGATATTCGCTTGCATATAATTATTTCGCTACTGTATTGTAATACCTTATTTTTGTACTTTTGGACTTTTTTATAGCAAAGGTCTTCAGTAATACCATATGCCCTTCTCAAGGTTTGTGTCTTTTCACCTCCAGCGGTTTCTTCCAAACCATTTTCTTGGATTTTCTCCCTATGGAATTTAATTTTTCAGTTTTTTCAATTTGGCCATCTGTTTTCTGCAACCGTGATTCATTTTTAATGTATGGAAAAAAAATTCGTTTTCTGTGCAGAAGTTTTTATAAGCCGATCCTACTGACTATTTTTTCCAAAAGATTAATTTGTATTACAGCAAATGTCACATTTTCTGAAAGTGTAGCAAAGCCATCTGCAAATATAAGACAGTTTATTGCACTATTTTTGTTACCCCCCCCCCCCCCCCCCCCCCGAACTTTATTACCGAAATGTTACATTCATCCTGGCTGTGGCACAGCCATGTCTCCGCAATATCCTTTCTTCCAGGAGTGCCAGCTCTGCAAGTTTCGCAGGAGAGCTTCTGTGAAGTTTGGAAGGTAGGAGACGAGGTACTGGTGCAATTGAAGCTGTGAGGACAGGCCGTGAGATGTGCTTGCGTAGCTCAGTTGGATCGGTAGGTCAGCGTGTTCTGTCTGAGAGTTCGCTGCCCTTTGTTAAAAAAAAAGGTGAGTAAATGTATTCCCGATGATCTTAAACGGTGCCATGGGACGTCCAATCCGAACGATTCCAACGAATAATATCGAACAAAATAAGATTTAAAAAAATAAAATAAAAAGTTGGTAGACCTCTTGCCGTCGAAAGCCAAAGATCCCGAGTTCGAGTTTCCGTCCGGTACACAATTTTAGTCTGCCATGAAGTTTGATGTCAGCGTCCGCTCCGCTGCAGAGCGAAAATTTCATCCTAGATACATTCATCCAGCTTTTCATTCCATAATCACACTATTTTTTTCTAGAAAATAATTAAAAATGATTATTGAGTGGCCCTCGCCTTGTTGTACATCTGTGCTTATTTCAATGGCTCAGTTATTTTTGCAATAAATTTCACTTTAAGTACTGTGTCTGTAAGTGTTTCACATATGATATTTGCTAATTAAAGCTTTACACCGATTATGTTACCTTAGTTTGTCTGTCAACGGAAGCAAGAACCTTTTGGAATTCAACAAACATTACTGCAATATCTTTTGAATTCTGTAGTCAGTGGCGAATGTTAATACTCGTTTCTGTGTGTTCACTCTGGGCGTCTACTAGCAAAGATATTTTGGATTGCTAGGTTCCGTTGATGATGTGGAAGATTTTTTGATCAAGCGAGGGTCGTCCATTCAGCCTATATGACTGTAGAGCCTCATGCGTCATTCCTGTGGAAGTGGAGTGAACCACCCAGTCAGCGAATACAGTTTATTCGCCCTGGTTGGTATCGACACTAGAAATGCAACAACAGGTTAGACAATAAGCAGCAGTAGAGCGTAAGAAACACATCTCGCTGACTACCAAAAAGAGGCCACTGAGAAGCACTGGGATATGCCTGCGTTGACAGTACACTCGTGTTCAGAAAAACAACAGAACACTTTCAACGACTAGAGAAAAGACGTTATATTCGCAGGACATGTACATTAGTATGTTCTGCAGAAATGATTAGCATTTCAGTCATCTCAGTTCACATGCGCCTGGTAGGCACAAGAAGCTCCATGGGCCCTGACGACTTATTCCATGCGTGACGGCATCAATGCGTATAAGGTGCGAATGGCGTTCTGTAGTATAGCCATCCATGCTGCATTCACCTCGTTCCAAAGTTCATCTGTGGTGGTTGGCATTAGGTCACAGCGTCTTCAGTATATACCAGACGTTTTCGATTGGCAAGAAATCTGGTGATTTGGTGGGCCAGGGCAAAACGCTGACACCCTGTGACACCAAGAAGACACGTGTTCATGTAACAACATGTGGTCGTGTATTGTCTTGCTGAATAATGGTTCAAAAAATGGTTCAAATGGCTCTGAGCACTATGGGACTTAACATCTGAGGTCATTAGTCCCCTAGAACTTAGAACTACTTAAACCTAAGGACATCACACACATCCATACCCGAGGCAGGATTCGAACCTGCGACCGTGGAGGTCGCGCGGTTCCAGACTGAAGCGCCTAGAACTGCTCGGCCACTGAACAATGGTGTCAGGTGTGCTGTGCAAGAGTATGGCTCGGGGCCTCAGAATGTCATAGACGTAGGTCACACTCGTCACAGTGCACTGGACACGCACCAACTGTGGTTTGTGGTGGTATCCAATGGCAGCCCATGCCACAAGACCTTGGATTGGCGCTGTATGTCGTGCGAATGCAGCCACTGAGATGCCACTCTCCCTGTCTGCGGCGAAACAAAATCCAGCCACCATCTTCAAACAAACAGAACCTGGATTCATCCGGAAGTACTATCTGACGCGATTCCTGTCCCCAGTGACGTCCTTCCATATGCCGTTGTCGTCTAGCTTGTTTATATGTTTCTGCACATTCGTCAAATACAGTCGGAGAAGTGGATGAGGTGCACATAACCCTAATAACTGGCATAATGGGACATACCCCCTGCCATGCACTTCACTGTGGATTGCAGAGTATAGATGCGGATGTAGGTACATATATCAGGCTATTTTCCAGTTTTCGAGCCGTATCGTCCCGACCATAGTTACCATCCACCTCTGCTCCACTAAACTACATTTGCATCTATATCAATACTCCGCAAGCTACCTGACGGTGCGTGGCGGAGGTTACTTCTGATACCACTAATTGATCCCACCATCCCTGTTCCATTCGTTAAAGGCGCATGGGAAAAATAATTGTCTGTAAGCCTCCGTATCGCCTCTAATTTCTCGAGTTTTTTCTTCGCGGTCATTTTACTAGACGTTTGTGGGAGGAAGTAATAATATATTGCCCAACTGTTCCCACAAAGTACTCTCTCTAAATTTCAGTAGTAAACCTCTCCGTGATGCCCAACGTCTCCCTTGCAGCGTCAGCCACCGGAGTTTGTTGAGCATTTCTGTAACCCTCTCGCGCCGAATAAACGACCCTGTGAGGAAACGCTCCGCTCTTCATTGGATTTTCTCTACTTTGAGTCCAAGCTGGTGGCCTTGCCGCAGTGGTCACACCGGTTCCCGTGATATCACCGCAGTTAAGCGCTCTCGGGCGTGGTCGGCACTTGCTTGAGTGACCATCCAGGGCCGACATGCGCTATTGCCATTTTTCGGGGTGCACCAAGCCTCGTGATGCCAATTGAGGAGCTACTCGACCAAATAGTAGCGGCTTCGCTCCAAAATACCATCATACCGACCGGGAGAGCGGTGTGCTGACTCCTAGCCCCTCCTTATCCCATCTTCCACGGAAGATGACACGGCGGTCGGATGGTCCCGGTAGGCCACTCGTGGCCTGAAGACGGAGTGAGTCCTAGCTGGTAAGGCCCCCAGACTTATAAAGACACTCAATAATCAGCCGAATAAGAGTTTTGTAAGAAATTTCTTTCGTGGATGAGTTCCATTTCCTTAACATTTTTCCTATGAAAGTCAGTCTAGCGTCTGCTTTTCCAAATATTTGTTTTACGTGGTCCTTTATTCTTAAACTCTCTCTGGATAGTTACCCACCGATATTTTATGATATGTACTGTTGCCAGCAATTTGTCATCAGCAGTGTAATTGTACAGTAAAGGATTTCTTTTTCTATATGTATGCGCAATATGTTACATTTATTTACATTAGGGGATCAAATCCCAGAGACTGCGCTATCTTCTGTAGGTCATTTTACAAATCGATACTGTCTTCAGGCGTTGCTACTTCCTTGTAGGCAGCATCATCATCTACGAAGAGTCTTAAAGAGTTTTCGATGCTTTCTACTAGACCATTTACATACACTGTAGACAGTAATGGTTCCATCACACTATCTTGGGGTAATCTGTAACTTACCTTTATGTCAGTCGGTTTAGTTGCGTTAAGAGCGTCGTCTTGAGTTCTGTCTACTAGGAGGTCCTGAATGCAGTCCCAAATTTGGTCTGTTACTCGGCAACCTCGTACTTTTTTTTTCTTTTTTCACTAGATGGCAGGCAGTGTTGGGCGGTGTTAAATTCCTTCACGAAACCAAGGAACACGGCATCAATTCACGCACCGTTGTCTACAGCACCGTTGATCTCTTGGAGGAGCAGAGCGAGCGGAGTTTAACAATATCATCCATGTTGAATTTTATAGAGAAAATTTTCGTTCTCCAAAAACTTCAGGGTTTTCGAGTGCTAAACATGTTCCATGATTCTGGAACATACAGACGTCAACGATATAGGCCTGTAATTAGGTGCATTGTCCTGCGACCCTTGTTGAAAACGAGAATGCCCTGTGCTTTTTTCCAGTTGCTAGGTGCTCTTTGTTGCTCCTGCGAAAAACGATAAACTGCTGACAGAAAGGAAGCTACTTCTCTAGCATAATCTTTGAAGACTCTTACAGATATCTCATCGGGTCCTAATGCCGTTCCGTTACTATTCAGCAATCGGTTATCTCGGAACCTGCCATTTGACGTTCGTACCATCGTTGAAAGGAGTGGCCGTGTTATACAATGTTCAGCGGTGAAACAATTTTGGAAGGCCGAATTCAGTATTTCGGGCTTCTCACTATCTTCCATTTCGGTAGCTGTATGGTCGCTCAGAGACTGATCGGATGGTTTCGACCCGGTTACTGATTTTATGTAATACCAAATCCTCTTAGGTTTTTTAGTCAGCTCGGTTGTCAAAATTTTACTTTCAGAGTCACTGAACGCGTCTCTCGTAGCTCTTCTTATACTCATTTTTGTTTCGTTCACAATTCGTTTGTCTGATTGGTTTTGATTCTCTTGAATCGGCGATAAAGCACACTTTGTTACGTAGCAGTTTTCTAACACGGCTATTAAACCACTTTCCTTACCGTGACTCGCGCCCAAAACGCCATCATTCAATTTTTTGGAAGGCACTAGTGATAATATTTTGGAATTCTTCGTTACATGTGGCAAGAAGAGCTAACTCGTCAGCAAAATCTGTGTTGATATGAGTTCCCCTTGGATTTTGATTACTCTTTCAAAATTTTCTCCTATTTTCTTTACCTCTCGTCCGACATACAAATTAGAGAGCAGTGGATGTGACAGGGATAATTTTAATTCCCCTCTTGTTTTGCCATCTGCCTCCTTAAATTCGTTTTTTTCACTTTTTACAATTTACCATTAACATACGTGAGCATGATCTGCATTTCCAAAAAAGACAGCAGGCCGGAGTGATCGTGCGGTTCTAGGCGCTGCAGTCTGGAGCCGAGCGACCGCTACTGTCGCAGGTTCGTATCCTGCCTCGGGCATGGGTGTGTGTGATGTCCTTAGGTTAGTTTGGTTTAATTAGTTGTAAGTTCTAAGCGACTGATGACCTCAGAAGTTAAGTCGCATTGTGCTCAGAGCCATTTGAACCATTTTGAACCAAAAAAGACAAAGGTTGGTCCTCAGTTCTAAATGATTTAACACCAGATCTAATTGTATGCTTAGTTTTATCTATGTATTTGATTTTCTAGTTTATTTTGGTTATTCCTAGTTAGTAACTTTCATTATAGGGCGAAATAAGTAACTATTTCGTAACTTAAATTCTGTTGTTGACGTGTAAACAAGTATAAATTCTGTAATAATTATAAACATTTGGAAGACTAAATGCTAGCAGACTTTAAGTATCTATTAGGCTGTAGTTGGAAACATGTTAGCAAAGCCAGACCTTCATTAATTCCAAAGCAATTAACAGTTTTGTCAAAAGTGTTCCCTGTGTAACTATATTTGTTAATTTAACTATTTAAATAAATAATTTAGTATAACCCTTGTAGTAGAAGAAACTTCTAAAAAAGAACCAATTTTTCGATGTATTCAGTTAATTTAATGAGTTAAGTTTTAATTGTAGTGTCTGTAAATCAAACTTCGAACAATGTGTAGTTTCAGCACCGATTATTGTGATGATATATAAGGGCCCGACTTTTGGTCACGAGACAGTCAGTCCACGGTGGAGTAACCTGTGCTGGTTAGAACAACAACAATGCTTCAGATTAACTGTAGAATAAGTGTTAAACAATTTGGCCGTGTGTAAAAACAGTGACGGTGTCTGTTCCATAGGTACCTGATTATTCTTCAAGAACTGTGAACTCTGTGGTTACGTTTTACTGCTTGTAGATGTTCAACGACTATAGCAGTATGTGGTGGTTCGCCTGCTAACTAATAATGAGGCTTATCAAAAGTTTAAGAAGAGTGCACTGGCCATATAACTGTGTATCAATAGTGGGTTGTGAACAGTGAAATTAAAGTAATGTAAAACGTACTGGGCATATGTAGGCTACATCATTTAAAGTAGTCAGGGGCGGAATCCACAACCCATGTTTTTCAGCCAGTGTAGCAACGCAGTATGTCGACACCAAGGACAGCAATCAACAAACGAAGAGTTAAAAGGAAGTGAAACCTTTGCATTGTAAGCGTATTGTCATATCGCTGACTTAGTTGTGGAATATCTTTGCGGGCAGCTCCGTCTGTAGAGAGTCGAGCACGGTACACGAAACAGTTATGTTGTGTAGTGTGTAGGTCTGCATGTAGAAACATTGTTAGTGTTCAGGTTGAAGTGTTGTTACAAGTGTTATTACAGCAAAGTGATGACATATGGAAATGGTTCAGGCTAAAGTGCGTCAAAAAGTTATTGAAAATGAGCAGCGGCGTTAATAACGTACTTATGTATCCTCTCGTTGCGTGTCTCGGTCTCCAAGAATGAACAAATGTGAATCAGTAAATCTATTTACCACAAAAGAGTGCAATCAAGTACCAGTGATTTGTAGCGAGCGTGAGGACGTGCTTTCGATCATCGCGTTCCGCATCATCAACAATCAGCCGCGCCGCGACGGTTACGCGCACGCTCGTACAAGTGAGAACTAAGAACTGAAAAATTAACTCTACGAACAGTGTTATGTCATTACTAGTGTCAAGGAGGACTTTTACCAGATATCTGTATGCGTGACGAGCGTAAGAACTTTAGTTCGATCATTCGGCTTGCGCATCGTCAACAATCACCCGCGTCATGTCGGTTACGCGTACGCTCGTCTGAATTATATTTTGGACTGTTAATCATCAAAATTGTTAATTGGGATAAACATTTACGATTTAGAGTGTAAACAGTGCAACCTGTGGTTGCCACATTATCTCAGAATATAGATGTCCATACCAGGCATAGGACAGTGTAGTATTTAAACCTTGAGTGGCTCCCCTAAACCCGCTGGCATTTTATCGACAGATAATTTCAGGCACGCCAGCAGCAGTGTGGAGCAGAACAGTACGACCGTCGTGGGATTATCAGGTACGTGGTGTGGACAGGGCGCACGGTCACGAAACGAGAAGTCAGTTTAAAAGGTACCCCCCACCCACTCGTACTTCCGAGCGCGTTACAGCATGGCGACAAGCTGCTTCGTTATCTTAAGCTGTTCTTAGTGCAAAACAGATCTTTCTTGACCTTCCAGTTTTATTATTTCCACTTTTGTTTTGCAGATGTTGTGGGCTATTCGGCCACGACTCATAGTGGCGCCGTAAACGTAGCAGCAGAAAGCGGATCCCTTCGTGGTTCGTGAAGCGTCACAAGACGCGACTCTACTGGGGAAGTGGAAGTGGGGCAGTCTCAAGCACTGATAGCGGGCCCTGCGGCCCCTCTGCCTGACCCCCCCCCCCCCCGTCTCCTTGGCCGGCGTCCAGCGCCCACCGTCCAGGGGTCGAGTCAGAGTGGCGCCGTATATCTGCGCCTGCGCCGCGCCTCCTTATCTGTACCGTGTGTGCCTGAGGATGCGTTCGTCCGGCTGAAACTGCGCTTATCTGGACGCCTGCGCCCGTTTCGGCGTATACTTCGGACCCCCCGGCCAAGGTACCGACCGCGATAAGACACATACGCAGGAGCTGCTGGTGAAATACAGCTGGTGTGCATCTGGCTGCCATCCTTTACTGTCTCCCCAATGTGACCTATTCCACGCGCTACAGCCCGCCACATTTGCACTTTTACACAAACCTGCACAAGAACCAGAACTTACCTGTTCGATAGTTATAGTGGTCCTCTATATCTACAATTACCGTGATACCATGCAGAGGGTTCATTGAACCACCTTCAGAGTTCTCTATTATTCCAATCTCGTACAGCGCCCGGATAGAATGAACAGCTATATCTTTCCATACGAGCTCTGATTTCCCTTATTTTACCGTGGTGGTCGTTCCTCTCTGTGTAGATCGGTGTCAACAAAATATATTTCCCATGTTTCGCGATAATACAAAACGTGCTGCCTTTCTTTGAACTTTTTCAATGTACTCCGTGAGTCCCATCTGGTAAGGTTCCCAAACAGCGCAGCAGTGTTCTAAAAGAGGACGGACAAGGGTAGCGTAGGCAGTCTCCTTAGTAGGTTTGTTACATTTTCTAAGTGTCCTGCCAATAAATCGCAGTCTTTGGTTAGCCTTCCCCACAACATTTTCTATGTGTTCCTTCCAACTTAATTTGTTCGTAATTGTAATACCTAGGTATTCAGTTTAATTAATGGCTTTTAGAGTAGACTGATTTATCGTGTAACCGAAGTTTAACGAGTTCCTTTTAGCACTCATGTGGATGACCTCACACTAATCTACGTGACTGGATACTCTTCAACCCACGATATGGAGTGTGGCGGAGGATACCTCATGTACTTACCTCCTTCCCTGTTCCAGTAGCGAATACTACGTGAGAAGAACGATTTTTGGCAAGTCTGTGTGTGAGCTGTATAATTTTACGATCATGAGATTTTCGCGGGGTGTATGTAGTCCGAAACAATATATTCATCGGCGCTTCTAGGAACGTGCGATCTCACAAATCCAGCAGGAAACTACTCGGTGACTTAGAATGCTTCTCTTACAGCGTCTGCCACTGTAGCTGGTTTGACATCTCAATGATGCTTTCGCGCTTTCTGAACGAAACAGTAACGAAATGTCCTGCTCTTTTTTGGATCTTCTCTGTTTGTCAATTGTATCCGGTACGGAACCCAGGTTGACCGGTAATATTCAAGTGATAAGCGAACGAGGGTTTTGTAATTTACCTTCTTCGTGGATAACTATCCTTCGTGATGATTCATACGATGCATATGGAATCTGCCTTGTGTGCTAGTAGTTTATGTTGGGTCATTCCACTTTAAATAAATCTATTTGCATAACTCTTGTTATTTTAAGTAAGTGACTGCTTACAGCTATTCTGCAGTTGTTTAATCGTAGAATAATGGTTCTTTCTTTCTGTTTATGCGCAGTACATTACACTTATTTTGTTGAGGGCCAAATGCTAATCACAACAACAAGCGTTTACCATCTGCAGTCCTTCTTGCACTTCGCTGCAATTTTCTACAGTAGGGAATTCTCTGTGTTAACGGTTTCACCCGAGAAACGGCTCGTGGAACTTGCAATGATATATTACTAGGTAATATATAAGGTAATAGCCGCACAACACATCCTTGCGCCACGCCCGAAGTTAGTATTACGTCTGAAGACTCCCCGTCGGAGGTTCGAGTCCTCCCTGGGGCCTGGGTCCGTGTGTTGTCCTTAGCGTAAGTTAGTTTAATTTAGACTAAGGAGTGTGTAAGTTTAGGGACCGGTGATCTCAGCAGTTTGGTCCCATAAGATCTTACCACAAATATCCAAATTTGTTTCCGTCTGAAGATTTCTTTCAATTGGGAACGGCTTACTGTATCTTAGCATCCTTCCAGCCGTACTTTCACTGACTGCTGGATCCCAGACCACTGAAGGTTAACCAACAACTATTACATTTCTAGACTCAGTAACAAATTACATGGAGTGGAAATAGCTAATTTGGGGCCAAAAATACACTACTGGCCATTAAAATTGCTACAACACGAACATGACATGCTACAGACGCGAAATTTAACCGACAGGAAGAAGATGCTGTGATATGAAAATGATTAGCTTTTCAAAGCATTCACACAAGGTTGGCGCCGGTGGAGACACCTACAACGTGCTGACATGAGGAAAGTTTCCAACCGATTTCTCATACACAAACAGCAGTTGACCGGCGTTACCTGGTGAAACGTTGTTGCGATGCCTCGTGTAACGAGGAGAAATGCGTACCATCACGTTTCCGACTTTGATAAAGGCCGGATTCTAGACTATCGCGATTGCGGTTTATCGTATCGCGTATCGGTCGAGTTCCAATGACTGTTTGCAGAATATGGAATCGGTGGGTTCAGGAGGGTAATAAGAAACGTCGTGCTGGATCCCAACGGCCTCGTATCACTAGCAGTCGAGATGACAGGCATCTTATCTGCATGGCTGTTACGCATCGTGCAGCCACGTCTCGATCTCTGAGTCAACAGAGAGGGACATTTGCAAGACAAGAACCATCTGCACGAACAGTTCGACGACGTTTGCAGCAGCATGGACTATCATGCCTGCGGTTACCCTCGACGCTGCATCACAGACAGGAGGGCCTGCGGTGGTGTACACAACGACGAACCTGGGTGCACGAATTGCAAAACGTCATTTTTTCGTATGAATCCAGGTTCTGTTTACAGCATCATGACGGTAGCATCCGTGTTTGGCGATATCGCGGTGAACTCCAGTCGGAAGCATCTATTCGTCATCGCCATACTGGCGTATCACCCGGCGTGATGGTATGTGGTGCCATTGGGTACACGTCCTTGTCACCTCTTGTTCGCATTGACGGCACTTTGAACAGTGGACGTTACATTTCAGATGAGTTACGACCCGTGGCTCTACCCTTCATTCGATACCTGCGAAACCGTACATTTCAGCAGGATAATGTACGACCGCATCTTCCAGGTCCTGTACGGGCCTTTCTGGATACAGAAAATGTTCGACTGCTGCCCTGGCCAGCACATTCTCCTGATCTCTCACCAACTGAAAACGTCTGGTTAATGGTAGCCAAGCAACTGGCTCGTCACAATTACCCAGTATCTACTCTTGATGAACTGTGGCATCGTGTTGAAGCTGCATGGACAGATGTACCTGTACAAGCCATCGAAGCTCTGTTTGACTCAATGCCCAGGCGTATCAAGGCCGTTATTACGGCCAGAGGTGGTTGTTCTGGGTACTGATTTCTCAGGATCTATGCACCCAAATTGCGTGGAAATGTAATCACATGTCAGTTCTAGTATAATATATTTGTCCAATGAATACCCGTTTAAAATCTGCATTTCTTCTTGGTGTAGCAAATTTTAATGGCCAGTAGTGTATTTTGAGCTGTTCACCGGACTTCAAGCCACAATGCCAGGATAATCCAGGATCTACTGGCAGCTAAAAATGTTATAGTCTCCAACACACACAACAATAGATTAACCGCACCATGGCCACCAAATGGTCGTCGGTGACGATATTATCACGACAGTGAGACAGTGAGCAGTGGAATAGTCACAGCATCCTACTTACCGACATGAGTTTACGAGTAACCTTTGCTCATTATTTACTCCCCTCTAAGTCTGTGTAGATTGTCTCAAATCAAATTATACTTTGTCGACATAAAAAAATTCACTTTCTAAGCAAGTATACTTGATCAGACATTGTAAACTCAAGATGACCAAAAGCAAAGCTTCTTATACCATAGACTGCCTACACTAGATCGTCCTCTGCTAGAGTATTGCCCTGCAGTACGGGATCCTTACAACGTAGTACTGACGGAGGACATCGAAAAAATCCAAATAAGGGCAGCTCGTTTTTCGTTTTATATTACTGCGAAATAAGGGAGAAAGTGTCACGGATGTGATACGCGAGATGGTCGGAAATATTTAAAACAAAGTCGTTTAAAGTTGTCGCTAGGTCTTTTCAGGAAATTTCAGTTATCAGTTTCTCCTCTGAATGTGAAAATATTTTATTCCCGCCACCCTGCACTGGAGAAATGATCTTTGAAATAAAACAAGAAGTGACAGCTCGCACGGAACGATTTAGGACTCCATTTTTCCCAGGCAGTGTTAGAGAATGGAACGCTAGAGAAATATTCTGAAGGCGTTTCAAAGAACCCTTTGCCAGGCATTGGAGTGTGAACTGAAGAGTAGTGAGGTGCAGTTTACATTCGGCACACGTCCTAGCCCCCCACTGCTACACATGCTGCTATGACGCCAGACCATCCACATTAGGAATAGTAATTCTTCTAATATTGAAACTTCCTTGCAGATTAAAACTGTGTACCGAAACGAGATTCGAACTCGGGACCTTTGCCTTTCGCGGACAAGTGCTCTACCAACTGAGCTACCCAAGCAAAACTCTCGAGCTCTCCTCACAGCCTTAATTCCGCCATTACCTCGTCTCCTACCTTCCAAACTTCTAATATTATAACAGTTTAAATTTCCAAGGGAGACGCTCACGGAACTTACATGACGTAATAGCTCCTCCCTCCTAACTATGACACTCCGTAACTTTATCATGGACTATTTTAATTTTTCGCTTCTGCGCTCCGTTGGAATCTTCCATCAAGTCGCATCTGAGGGATTTTTGCCACTGAACACTAGGCAGTATTTTTATTTCGATCATTTTAAGTATTCTTAAGCCAGCTTTCGAACTTACAGAAGCCATAGCCTGAATTCCCGTCATGCTGATTTGCGTTTTCGTGGTCATCTGTGCCCGTCTCCACGACCCCGACTGACCGCAGCTGCCACCGGTTCTCCTGAAGTCGGATAATTAAAGCTCTAAACCTCCCCCGAACAGGCCTTGGAGGGCCCAACTGTACCGACCGGCCGCCGGGTCATCCTCAGCCCACAGGCGTCACTGGATGCGGATCTGGAGTGGCACGTGTTCAGCACACGGCTCTTCCGGCAGTATGACAGTTTGCGAGACCGGAGCCGCTACTTCTCAGTCAAGCAGCTCCTCAGTTCGCCTCACAAGGGCTGAGCGCACTCCGCTTGCCAACAGCACTCGGCATACCGGATGGTCACCTTTCCAAGTGCCAGCCCAGCCCGACAGCGCTTAACCTCGGTTATCTGACGGGGGACGGTGTACCACTGCGGCAAGGCCGGACAATTAAGCTCAATTAAAATTGTAATATCTCGTGCTTCTTCACTTGGGTCAAAAAAGCGGTTACCAACTATCTGACTCTACTAAAATTTTACATATATCTACATTATCTACGTACCATTCCATTTGATCCCATTTCTTGTTCATTATTCTAATTCACCGTTTTATTAATGGTGAACTCAGAGTGCACACTGGGATGAGGTACAATTTCCATGTCTGACACAAATGTCAATCGAAATTACAATGGTGTTAAAATCAGGAAAATCAGAACTAATATGGAGGTTCAAGGACAGTTGTTATTCCCTTGCACAATTCGCGAATGGAGCTGCAAAATGGAAACGATAGTGGTTTCAGAAGTTTTCTCCTTCAAGCACATCAGTGTGCCTTGTGAACCTTGTGAATTGCAGATGTTGTAGTAAATGTAGAAACATTTTTAAAATCATTTTGTAGTTACCCAGGCAATTTTGATAGTCTATCTTTCACGAACTTTTAGTTTTGATATTAGACTTGAGGTGCTAGTACCAGGAAGTATATTTCATGTGTTATGAGTAGCATTACTTAAATATATTTTCCACATTAGTTTCCCTTATTTTTTAATGTTACATTTGCTTGCAATCGATGTCTGGTTTCACTCACTCGCTTCTATGGATCAGCATACCTTGTATATTTACGCAGTAAAATCATTTTTTAATTGTTGTTAAGGTTAATTAAATGCAAGGTCAGTTTCAATCTACGTAATAGCGGTTACTTAACGGTACCGCAAGTAAGAATTAGGGTCAAAAGACGCTATTAGTAAGTTCCGAGAATAAGCTCTGAACTTACAAGAAATCAGGACCAAAAAGCAAAGAGTTTCTTGGAGAACAATGGAACGATGCTTGCAGAAAATTTCCGGGAGAGGAAAAAAGGAAGGAAGATTAAGGTGTAACGTACCGTCACCAGAAGTTGTCAGATATGGAACAGAAGCTCGGACTGACTGAAAAATCGGGAAGGAAATCGGCCGTGTCCCGACAATTACCGGGAGACGTTTAAGGAAATCATGGAAACCTGAATCTGGATGGTGAGACGTGAATTCTAACCGTTGTTCTCCCCAACTGGAGAGAACGGAAAGTAACACGAAAATCAGGGATCAGGTGGAACTGAGAGACGTAATTATGAGCGTAACGGAAATGAAATGAATGTGTACCCAGCCGATCTGAAGGTTCATGTAAGATGGCATTTCTGGTCTGATTTTAGAGGATTAGAAAAGACTGTCATGACGCAATGGGAGTTGGGTAGACGGCTTTAGAAAAGCACGAAACCTCAAGACCGTAATGGATGGACAGTTATGGGGAATTCTGGAGTAATTTTTTTATCCATCGAACGGCTGATCATGATAACAAGTGAACATTTTAACGTTTTATTTCCTAGTACACAAATGATCAAGGTTGCTGGGAAGATCCTATAGTGTTAATGAAGGGATCAGGGTTTCGTTACACAAGGTATTTTTGAACCCTTTATAAAACAGCAGCGTTACAATAATACTCTCCACACATAAGACGCAGGCATAAAAATTATCGAGATATGGAGCTATGCTGTAGGCTTCTCACGAATATTTGAACTTTTATACTGAAAATGCTTCAAGGGATGAAGTTTTAAGGTACGAAATGACATTAAATCAGGAGAAATGGAGAAAGAAATTGCTAGTGGTGTCCGTAGGTCCGTAGAGTTCAATTCTAGGGCAATTTCTGTTCATTCTGTGTAAAGGCGTAAAAAAAAATAACTTGAGCAGAGCAGAGAAAATTCTTGTTGCTGATGCGACCAATACAATCAAATTATAAATTGTGTTATTAAATGATTTATGATAAATGATATATTTTTTAACGTAAAATTCCGCACAGGATAATATCCGAGGAAGATAATATCATCATCAATAACAAACAGCACGAAGGAAAGAAAACATGTAAAACGGATTGTTCAAAATTCCTAGGTGTGCGTATCGATAACTGACCTGTAAATCACATGTTATGGATCTTCTCAAACGGTTGGGTTCAGAGGCGTATAGTCTAGGTGTAATTGCTTATATTGCTGATGAAAACATTTGCAAATTAGCTTTCTTTGCATTCTTCCGATCTTTTACTTTATATGGCAATTCCATTCGTAGATACAAAGATTCATCGTACAAAAACTTGCTATGCGGGTACTACCTGAGGTATATTCTCGAGCTTCATGTTGGCAAATACGTGTTTCAAGGATGCCACGAACAGCCTCACAACGTTTAAACTCTTTTGAAGTCTTTTTCTTATTTTTTGTGGGGAAGAATCAAATAATATTTGGAGACAATAGCAACATTAAGAAACAGTTTGTAACACCATAGCTCTAATGCTGTACTGATTTATTTTGCTTTTGTTTCATTTAGTGTTATATTGCTGAGCTTCTGTAAATGTGTTTGTTTGAATCAATAACACAAAATTGTATACTCCTTTCTTTGTAAGAACTTCGATGTCATGATATGATTCTATGCAATGTAGTGTATCTGTCACTTAAATTCTTTGTCCCATTTGGAGGGAACAAAACTCACTGTATATAATTGTAATTTCTGTGTGAATAATTTTTTGTAGAAATGTCAATATGTGCAAATGTTCTGTTTTATTTAATGTACTTGGTTACTGTTATGTAAACTGCTGATCCTCACTTAGGATTCTTAGTTATTCTGAATGTAAAAGTTGTTGTGATTCCCCTCGGGAACGGAACTGTGTAGTGCGCGCAAATTTTGGTTGGCCTAAGTAGAAAAGGTGGAACAAGAGTCAGTCGGGGACGAGCCACCAGTCGGGGACGAGCTACGAGTCGGTGACGAGCTACCAGTCGGTGACGAGCTACGAGTCGGAGACGAGCTACTGAACTGTGCACTGCCATGTAAATGTTGCATATTGTGCTGGTTCCGAGAGAGGCTATTCTTGCTACTTTTTCAATGCCTCGGATGGATGGATAAACAGCTGGAACTATTCTGGAATTTGTATCTATCATCGCCACCAAGAAACGACAGAGTCCAGCAATTCTACCTGCAATTCCACCTACCAACATGCAATCGCCACCACATTGCGCAATCACTGAAATGGAGCACTATAGTAATGTCAGTGAAGCATCAGCTTAATGGATGTGTTAGTGTGCTCAAAAATAAGGTAATTTATAACTGAGTTTATGTACCTACCTTGATTTTTCTCCTTATCATAACACCTCTCAGGTTCCTCTCCGTCTGAACTAAAGTGGTTTCCGAGTGTCCCTACTGAAATAACATTAAAGACCAGTGTTTTTGCTAATTAATGCCTCTTGAACATAGTAAAAAGAAAGTTAAAGTTAATGATGCTTGCTGAACATAATTTTCCTAGTAAAACTGCTTATTAATGTGTTGTTGCCAACTTCAAATTAAGAGTTCGTAAGACTGAGCCTTATAAAGTTTTGCTTAGTAAATGATCACATTACTGCCTGTTGTAAGTCGCAGAAGGTGAGTCAGTATCTTACATATATGTTAACACTTGGTTTAAGAATCATGAAAGAAGGTTGTATACGTGGAAGAACCCTGGAGATACTAAAAGGTATCAAATAGATTATATAATGGTAAGACAGAGATTTAGGAACCAGGTTTTAAATTGTAAGACATTTCCAGGGGCAGATGTGGACTCGGACCACAATCTATTGGTTATGACCTGTAGATTAAAACTGAAGAAACTGCATAAATGTTGGAAATTAAGGAGATGGGACCTGGATAAACTGAAAGAACCAGAGGTTGTACAGAGTTTCAGGGAGAGCATAAGGGAACAATTGACAGGAATAGGGGAAAGAAATACAGTAGAAGAAGAATGGGTATCTCTGAGGGATGAAGTAGTGAAGGCAGCAGAGGATAAAGTAGGTAAAAAGATGAGGGCTGCTAGAAATCCTTGGGTAACAGAAGAAATATTGAATTTAATTGATGAAAGGAGAACATATAAAAATGCAGTAAATGAAGCAGGCAAAAAGGAATACAAACGTCTAAAAAATGAGATCAACAGGAAGTGCAAAATGGCTAAACAGGGATGGCTAGAGGACAAATGTAAGGATGTAGAAGCTTATCTCACTAGGGGTAAGATAGATACTGCCTACAGGAAAATTAAAGAGACCTTTGGAGAGAAGAGAACCACGTGTATGAATATCAAGAGCTCAGATGGCAACCCAGTTCTAAGCAAAGAAGGGAAGGCAGAAAGGTGGAAGGAGTATATAGAAGGTTTATGCAAGGGTGATGTACTTGAGGACAATATTATGGAAATGGAAGAGGATGCAGATGAAGACGAAATGGGAGATACGATACTGCGTGAAGAGTTTGACAGAGCACTGAAAGACCTGAGTCGAAACAAGGCCCCCGGAGTAGACAACATTCCATTAGAACTACTGACGGCTTCGGGAGAACCAGTCATGACAAAACTCTACCAGCTGGTGAGCAAGATGTATGAGACAGGCGAAATACCCTCAGACTTCAAGAAGAATATAATAATTCCAATCCCAAAGAAGGCAGGTGCTGACAGATGTGAAAATTACCGAACTATCAGTTTAATAAGTCACGGCTGCAAAATACTAACGCGAATTCTTTACAGACGAATGGAAAAACTGGTAGATGCGGACCTCGGGGAGGATCAGTTTGGATTCCGTCGAAATGTTGGAACACGTGAGGCAATACTGACCTTACGACTTATCTTAGAGGAAAGATTAAGAAAAGGCAAACCTACGTTTCTAGCATTTGTAGACTTAGAGAAAGCTTTTGACAATGTTGACTGGAATACTCCTTTTCAAATTCTAAAGGAGGCAGGGGTAAAATACAGGGAGCGAAAAGCTATTTACAATTTGTACAGAAACCAGATGGCAGTCATAAGAGTTGAGGGGCATGAAAGGGAAGCAGTGGTTGGGAAAGGAGTGAGACAGGGTTGTAGCCTCTCCCCGATGTTATTCAATCTGTATATTGAGCAAGCAGTAAAGGAAACAAAAGAAAAATTTGGAGTAGGTATTAAAATTCATGGAGACGAAGTAAAAACTTTGAGGTTCGCCGATGACATTGTAATTCTGTCAGAGACGGCAAAGGACTTGGAAGAACAGTTGAATGGAATGGACAGTGTCTTGAAAGGAGGATATAAGATGGGCATCAACAAAAGCAAAACGAGGATAATGGAATGTAGTCAAATTAAATCGGGTGATGCTGAGGGAATTAGATTAGGAAATGAGACACTTAAAGTAGTAAAGGAGTTTTGCTATTTATGAAGTAAAATAACTGATGATGGTCGAAGTAGAGAGGATATAAAATGCAGACTGGCAATGGGAAGGAAAGCGTTTCTGAAGAAGAGAAATTTGTTAACATCGAATATAGATTTAAGTGTCAGGAAGTCATTTCCGAAAGTATTTGTTTGGAGTGTAGCCATGAATGGAAGTGAAACATGGACGATAACTAGTTTGGACAAGAAGAGAATAGAAGCTTTCGAAATGTGGTGCTACAGAAGAATACTGAAGATAAGGTGGATAGATCACGTAACTAATGAGGAGGTATTGAATAGGATTGGGGAGAAGAGAAGTTTGTGGCACAACTTGACTAGAAGAAGGGATCGGTTGGTAGGACATGTTTTGAGGCATCAAGGGATCACAAATTTAGCATTGGAGGGCAGTGTGGAGGGTAAAAATCGTAGAGGGAGACCGAGAGATGAGTACACTAAGCAGATTCAGAAGGATGTAGGTTGCAGTAGGTACTGGGAGATGAAGCAGCTTGCACAGGATAGAGTAGCATGGAGAGCTGCATCAAACTAGTCTCAGGACTGAAGACAACAACAACAACAACAACAATGTTAATTTTGTCTCTCAACGTAGTAAAAGTGGAAAACTGCAGTGTGAAACGTTATATACTCATGTTTGCTAAGTGTTAATCTCTCTTGTGTATTAGAAATGTATATGAATAGTATACCAGGATCCACAGTTTGTCTATTGTGTTAATACTCGGTAACAAATAACGGAAAGACCATTAATTATGAAAACCATGATTTCTTTATTCAAATTATAGTGAGAAGCAACCTGTTAGTGGATTCCAATTAACTTTGATTTTAAATAGTAAAGTATTTAATTGAAAGAGACTTAATCTATATCCAATTAATGATTCTACAGTGAATCGTAATAACAACGTTATACAGACCATTCAGTTTGTGTAAGCTCTGAAAGTAATAGTGTGTTTCGGTATCTGTTATAATCCTGCAAATACTTTGTGTGCTGCTCTAACTGTTAGTTTCAATCTTACCGTAAACACATGTATTTGTCAGAGTTCACTGCACTCGCGTGTGGCCAAGTATAGGTTGTGTTTATCCATTAAAGTTACTAATAACTATTTTCTTGAACGAGAATGTTAATCATTCTGTTGCCTAGTTAGGCTGGCGACCGTTTTCTTTATCAGTTAAACAGTGCAGATAGGCAAAATTTTGTTTGTTACTGTTCAAATATTTACGTAATTCTGACTTTCATTTCCGATAAGCCACTTCCGTTAGGTATAACTCGGCCAACATAACAAAATTCCTCTGAGGGTAACACTGCTCTGCTGCTTTATACCACAATTGCTTTAACAAGATAGTTTTATTTCACGACCTGCTTCTATCTTTAAGGTTATGGTATAGCAGTAGCGGACGGCGGTGTTATAAGTTCACTAGAAACAAAAATATCCTCAGCTATAAGCAACTTATCCTTACTTTCGATCAAAATGGAGAAATGTATGTATCCACAAAAATATTTGATCACCTCCCTTCTCACTTGGAGATTCTGGAAGACTGTGAAAGTTTTAGAAACAAAGTGGTATCACATGTACCTGACAACTCCTACAAATTCACAGACGAATTCCGATAGAATGTATGTGGATAGGTTACTTTCATCAAGTTTTTGTTGTGGCTTAAGACCAAAACAAAAAATTAGTATTGTAAATAGCCAGCACGTAGCCCTGTTTTCTCAGAGAAAATGTATCTTATTTATACGCCTACTTTTATGTTCCACATCATGTTGATTTATCGCGAACAGTACTACGGAAAATGTCAATAAAAATAAAAAAAACTGAACTAAATGCTTAAAAGTAAAATAATTTATTCTTGACCTATGGCCCCAGTACATGAATGTCGTCAGCATGTATCTCCAGAATACTACATGTTTCAAAAACTTGCAGATTCCAGCGGTTTTCCCTCAAAGCAACATGTTTTCAGAAGTTGTGAGAAATGTATGCGTGAGCGAATGATAACGACGGCTGTGCGATTTCTGTGATCTAAAAACGTACAGTAAGCACGTTCCCTCACGGAGTTTAAACGGTGGGAACTGAAGGACCGTTGGTGACTTTTTGCGCTGCCCGTGGCGCGCCGCGGAGAAAGTTCGCGAGCCGGCCGCGCTGCGTGCTTCTGCTGACGCAGCACTTTTGTATGCACGCCGCTGCCTGGGGCTGCCGCCTCGTTAAAGGTGCGCCCAGGTCAGCAGTTTTTCTAAGCTGACGGGGCCAAACTCCCACAGGCGAAACTGACGTGTTGCTCAAGCCCTCCACAATCTGGCGTATCTGGTTGCCTACCCAACGTACGGTATCGTGCTCTCAGGAAACCCATTACGTCGATCTGCTTCTTCACAGTCGGACATCACGTACACTATGTACGCAACGATTTTACGTATTAGTGTCCGTTTGTGGGTGCACATAAAACTTCGAGCTTTATTGTTTTAATTTTTAAGATTTATGTTTAATGTTACTGTAAACTGCGAAATCCGGTGTTTTATCGAAAGCCTAGGAAACATAAGTATAGAATGTCAAAAATCGTTAGGCAGGGTATGAAATGCGTCTTGTTTAATATTTTGCCAAGGCATCTATTCTAATGCCGGTTACGTTTGAGGCAAAGTATGAAAGAAAGATAATTTAATTATTAGGACAATTACAGGATCCACAGACATTAGTGTTGTAACAGTTTTGGTCCACTGCGGTCGGAGTTCAGTAGTCTCACAGCATCACTTTCCCTAGAGACAGCACGTGATAATCAAGAAAATGTTTTAGTTGCTGATGGTACAAATGAAATGAAACCAACATTTTAGAGAGTTATTTACAGTGAGGAATAATACTTCAGAAAAGTTTTTATTTATTTATTATACATTTGTAACAACTGTTGAAAATTTGTCTCTTTTGTCATTGTTTGTTACATTTACTAATTTAAGAATGAAAACTATTATAACACATCTATTTCAGGATAAGCCAATTTTCAGGCATACACAATAGTAATAATTTCCACATTTTAATTTAATTTTCATTAAACACGTAAATTTCCAGTTTGAACATTTCAATGCTTTGCCAGTAACGTAGAAAGAACGCAACCATCACTATCTCTATTACTAAGCGACTATCCCAGAACCTGGAATCCTGTCCCAGTCGCAGGATGCATAACCAATGGATTTCGCGCAACAAAAATATGATATTCAATATTTCGCGTAGTTACTGACTGAATTTAAAAATTTTAAATGCTGTTGCAATCTACTCATTAAGAGGTATAACCTCATGCTAAAAGTTTAACACAATAAAAAAAAAGTGTTTTGTGGTTTGAAACTGTGTGTTTTGCCGTGAGACGACATAACTGATGTAGCGCAAATGCTCGGACCTTATTCCTCCAGCATTTGAGAACGAGAGCACTACTTTAAATATTTGTTGTTGTTGTGGTCTTCAGTCCTGAGACTGGTTTGATGCAGCTCTCCATGCTACTCTATCCTGTGCAAGGTTCTTCATCTCCCGGTACCTACTGCAACCTACATCCTTCTGAATCTGTTTAGTGCATTCATCTCTTGGTATCCCTCTACGATTTTTATCCCACACGCTGCCCACCACTACTAAATTGGTGGTCCCTTGATGCCTCAGAACATGTCCTACCAACCGATCTCTTCTTCTAGTCAAATTGTGCCACAATTTTCTCTTCTCCCCAATTCTATTCAGTACCTACTCATTAGTTAGGTGATTTACCCATCTAATTTTCAGCATATCTTCTGTAGCTCCACATTTCGAAAGCTTCTATTCTTTTCTTGTCTAAACTATTTATCGTCCATGTTTCACTTGCATACATGGCTACACCAAATTCTTTCAGAAACGTCTTCCTGACACTTAAATCTACACTCAGATATTTACGAAACGTTTCTCTGGTTGTGACACTCCACAAAATGATGAGAGGAGGTAAGTTGTTCTCTTACTACATTTTCGCCGTTCATTCAGTAACAAAAAACAGCAGATATAACATTTCAGTATTCCTTAAGTTCCGAGTTAATGCGCATTCAGTTTGGAGGCAGTGTCCACATATACCACTGAATCTACCGATAAAATTATATCGTAGTTCAAGCGACATGACGTGATAAACGTGGAGACAAGTTAAAAAAAAAAAAAACTTGCTTCTGCTTAAAACTGAGAGCAAATCACACAGACTGTGCTTCATAGTGAGGACAGTTAGCAACCTCAACATGCTTTAAGCATAATTTCAAACCTTTCCTCACTTTCATGTTTAGCGCCAAATATTTAATACACCTGTAAAGTAATAAGACTTTGAGGGGTGAGAGTTTGAGTCCTTAAACAATTGTGCGTTTACTGGTATTACAAAATCGTTGGCTGTGATGATTACGGTAGAATGATCAAAATAATAAAGGAGCTTATGAAAAGTAGAAAGCGCAGTCTGGCAGTAGATGAACCACAGTGTTATAACGCATGGTGTCGAGATAGACCAGTGGACAAAAGATGATATTTTTAATGGATCATATCTAGATATTAAACTACGTCGTAACAAGCCATCAAGGTTGAACGGTACCGACCGATTGCCGTGTCGTGCTTAGCCCGGAGGCGAATATAGAGAGGTGTGTGGTCAGTACAGCGCACTCCCGACCGTTGTCAGTTTTCGTGACCGAAACCGCGATTTCTCAGTGAAGTAGCTCAAGCAGAACCTTAACTGGCCTCACTAGGGATAAGTGCAATCAGCTTTCGTACAGCGCTCGGCAGACCGGAACTGTCACCCATCCAGGCGCTGCCCAAGCCTGACAGCGGTTAACTTCGGTGATTTTCCGAAAACCGGTGTTACCACTCTGGCAAGGCCGTTGGCTGATTTGATATTAAGCTTGTTCTTTTTTTAATTTTTTTTCATCAGTCTTCTCACTGGTTGATGCGGCCAGCAACGAATTCCCCTCCTTTGCCAGCCTCTTCATCTCAGAGTAGCACTTGCAACTCACGTCCTCAGTTATCTGCTGGACGTATTCCATCTCTGTCTTCCTCCACAGTTCTTTTTACGCTCTACAGCTCCCTCTGTTACCATAGAAGTTACTCCCTTACGTCTTAACACATGTGTCCTGTCATCGTGTCCCTTCTTCTTCTTGTCAGTGTTTTCCACATATCCTTTACCTCTCCGAATCTGTGCAGAACCTCCTCATGTCTTACATTCTTTTATTTCCATTACTGCTTCTTCTATGTATAGACTCAACAGCAGGGACGAAAGACTACATCCCAGTCTTTCACCCTTGTTAATCCGATGATTCTTGGCTCTTCAACATGTTGTATATGATCCTATAGTTTACCCCTATTTTCCTCAGAATTTAGAACACCTTGCACCATTTGACATTGTTCAACGCTTTTTGCAGGTCGACTGATCCTATGATCGTGTCTTGATTTTTCTTAAGTCTTGTTTCCATTATCAACCGCAACGTCAGATCTGCCTCTCTGGTGCCTTTACCTTTACTAAAGGCGAACTGATCGTCATCTAACAGGTCCTCAATTTTTCTCTCCATTCTTCTGTATATTAACCTCGTCAGCAACTTGCACGCATGAGCTTTTAGGCTGACTGTGCGACAATTCTCGGACTCCTGCACTTTCGGAATTGTGCGACGATATTTTTCCGAAAGTCAGATTTACACATACTACACACCAACGTCAATAATCGTTTTGTTGACACTACCCCCCTCCCCCCCCCCTCAATGATTTACGAAATTTTGATGGAATGTTATCTATCCCTTCTGCCTTCTGCCTTATTTGATGTTAAGCACTCCAAAGTTCTCATAAATTCTGATGCTAATACTGCATCCCCTCTCTCTTCTAAATCGATTGCTGTTTCGTCATCTTCATATTAGACAAATATTCCCCTTCATAGAGGCCTTCAGTGTACCCTATCCACTCTCTCATCTGCATTTATCAGTGGAAATCCCGTTGCACTTTTAATGTGACCACCCTTGCTTTTAATTTCACCGAAGGTTTCCTTGACTTTCCTATTGGCTGAATCAGTCGTTGCTGCAGTGATATCTTTTTCGATTTTTTCCTATTTTCACGTAGCCATTTCGTCTTAGCTTCCATGTACTTTCTGTTTATTCCATTTCTAAGCGAATTGTATTTTCGTATTCCTGAATATCCCTGGACATTGACTCTTTCACCACTGAAGTATTTCTTCTGTTACCCATAGTTTCATCGCAGTAATCTTCTTTGTACCTATATTTTCCTTCCCAACTATCGGGCTTGCTCTTTTTAAAGATGTCCATTCCTCTTGAACTTATTTGCCTACTAAACTATTGCTTATCGCAGTATCTACAGACTCAGAGAACTTCAGGTGTATCTCTTCATTCATTTATATTTCCGTATCTCACTACTTTGTACTGCAACAAACCCTACTATCGGTGGTCCGATAAAACTCGACCTGGTAGGTAGATTACCGTCGCTTATAATGTCCTACAGCTTCTGCAAGCTACCCTTGGTAGTACTAGTCTAACAAATTTGCGTGGTCTTCTAAATTTCAGGCCCCTGCGAGCTACTGCTGGGGTATTAATAATTTCCAGCGTGTAGGTTTAACCAACCAGTAAAAATTTGAAGGAAACGGATAACGCACTCTTTAGAACCTCTACAGAAGGCACCTATGCAGGACTTAATAGGCAGTACAGAGATTTTATTTACTTTCATATGTGGACCCAACAAGTGACTGAGGTAGTGACTAACTTAAGGTTTCACCTATTCTTTATGATGAAGGGAGGAAATAATCAGTCGAGGATACAGATTAATTCATATTTATGTAATACCTATGGCATTTCAACAACTAGCCCTGTATCTGTTGGAATAGTTAGTGCCCATTCTTATGCAACAGCAGGGGCTCTCATATTATATATCATCACAACTGGTCTTTCTAGTTAACATGATTTGATTTAGCCACGTAATTATGGAAAGGGAGAGCGGAGCACAGACCTGGCTTCAGTGGGATTTTATGCACGCACACAGTTATACTTAGGCCCTTGCCTTCTATTGATATTACGTTTAAATCTACAGGTCACACAGAACAAGTTCAGCACACTTTCTTAGCCAAACGTGTTTGCGTTTAGGTGTTGGTACTACCCTACCACAGAACCACTCTACTAATGCAGTCCTACAACCTCTGACTAAAGCTTTCTGCTGCTTTACATAATTTCTCATTCATACAGCCCAGGTCGCACGAGGGAAAGGATGCAGAGGAACGTGCCACATACGAAATATAAATAAACACCGTTTGGTCCATTCTCTCCTGCGTGGTACCCACTGATTCATTCCTGCAGAGAAATAAAACAAACCACTCTCACTGTTAATTTTTTGGACCGGAATTTATTGATAAAAATATGGAACGGGACAAAAGGTTCAGTTTCAGCACTATTATTCTACCTGATTAGTCTCTTACACTTTAGCCCACTCTTCATCACTAATAAATTATGATCTGAGTGTATATCTGCTCTGGGTACGCCTTACAATTCAGCATCTGATTTCGGAATCTTTGCCTGAGCATGATGTAATCTAACCGAAATCTTCCCATATCTCCCGGCCTTTCTCAAGTATACGTCGTGCTCTTGTGATTTTTGAACAGAGTATTCGCTATTACTATCTGAAATTTATTGCAGAACTCAGTTAGTCTTTTTCCTCTCTCATTCCTAGAACCAAGGCCATACTCATTGTCCCCCGTAACCTTTTCTTCTACTCCTTCCCCTACAATCGCATCCCAGTCCCCCATATCTAATAGATTTTTATCTCCCCTTACGTACTGAATTTCCCGTTCAATATCTTCATTTACTTTCTCTATCTCTTCACCTTCAGCTGGTGACGTCGGCATGTATTTCTGAACTGTCATAGTCGGCGTCGGTTTGTTGTCAATTCTGATGAGAACAACGTTATCACTGAACTGTTTATAATAACGCAGTCCCTTCTCTACCATCCTATTCATAACGCATCCACCACTTTCTGCTCCTGTTGGTTTTCTCCTATAGTCACCCGACCACAAATTCTTATCTTCTTTCCATTTAACTTCGCTGACGTCACTATATTTGTATTGATCATTTGCATTTCCATTTTCAGATATTCTAGCTTTCCTACTACGTTCAAACTTCAAAATTCGATGCCCTGACTCGTTGAAAGTTATCCTTTCGTTGGTTATTCTGTCTTTCTCTCATAGTCACCTCCCCCTTGGCAGTACCCTCCTGGCGATCCGAATGGAGGACTATTCCGGAATGTTTTGTCTATGGAGAGGTCATCGGGACACTTTTTCAATCACAGGCCACATGTCCTGTGGATACACATTACGTGTCTTTATTGCAGTGGTTCCATTGTCTTCTCCATTCTCATGCCGTTCATGATTGCTGTTTCTTCCGGTTTCATGGGCAGTTCCCCACAGCAAGGGCACGGTAGTACCTTGAAACTCTGTGCGCTCCTACGCCATCTTTGACAACGCCGTGAGCAGAATGGAGACGACACCTTGTTCCGGAAGTCTTGCTGATATTTTATTGAAAATTTAAGCAGTGGCAGGGTTCGAACCCGAGGCTGTTTTTATTTTTAATCAAAGACGCTACTCCTAGACCACGGACGGTCTATGCATACATAAAGTGAATGAAATATATTCCCGTCTTCGACAGTAGCGTCCATGTCACGAGAACAACCGAACGCTGAGGTGGAACTTATCACCCTGATTTGTGAAAACGAACCATCATCATTACTTCAAGGATGAGATTTGAACGCAGATGTTCTACGTCTCATCTGTGTAGGAACAAACATCGATGCAGCATCATTTTCTGACTGTCTAAATCAATCAGTCCAATATCTGAACCATCTGTTGTTCCCTTGCAGCAAGTATGAACTTCTAAAGAAACAAAATTAAGAAAGCATTGAGTTTATCACGTCTCTATGTTCCACAGATCGTTATTCCCCTTTCCAATGAGAGCACTCTCCAAGTTATTACAGCAATCAGTGATTTCAGTTTTGAAATTGATTTTACTATTTAATTTACAAGTTCTGGGGGATGAGTTCCGTACTGAGTTCAATTTGTGTTTCGTATGATGTGTGTTTTAACATGTATTGAGGGCTATTGAGCATTGTGTCTGGTTCACTAAAAATGCTTGGTTAGAGAAAGCTATCTTAAAAATTCAATGCAGCTCGTTTTAAACATGAGAAAGCTAATTATAATTTTCAGCTATCAACAACCAAGCAGTATAACCACAAGGCCTTGTGGACGACATATCAAAAAAAGAAAGTAAAAAAAATTATAAGTACATACAGAGTCCACGGTAATTGATACCTGGTCATAATAGCATATCATCCTAGCAGGCAACAAAACAATTATCTTAGATTATTGTGGTAACAAGCAAAGAACATTACGAAAACATGGATTTGTTCTGAAGTGATACTGTGACGCTGGTTACTGTTTAGACAATGACTTAATGATCTTGACAAAAATGAGTGTGTCACAGGCATATTTTTGAATGTTTTAAGCCTTTTGATGCTGTTGACCATATGATTCTACCAAATAAATATAATTATTAGGAATAAGAGGCGCAGCTAATCACTGGTTCCGATCGTAGCTGGCAGATGAGGTAGAAAGAGTAGAGATGACACGTACTTTAAAATCAAAAATATGTAAATATAGGAGTTCCTCACAGTAGCATTTTAGGACCAGTAATGTCCCCGAAATACATCAATGATTTTGCCAAAAGTATTGATCACTGGGAAAAAATCCTATTGCTGATGACAGTAACATTTTTGTCACTAAGAAAACAAGAGAACTACTTGTGGAGAAAGCAACTGAAACCCTCAAGGTAGTTTAAAGTTGGTCAGATGGGATTAAGTGACATTGAAAACATCACAAATGAACAGGAAAATGACACTTTTAAATGCAGACTGAATAACAACCATAAAATATCTAGGAATGAATATTGATTCTCGGTTGAAGTGGAGCGAACACACAAAGATGCTTGCAAAGAGAACGTCATCAGCGTGTTATGTTCTTATAGTCAGCTCATGAGTGTGTAAAAGGCAGTATCTACATCTAGACATCTACATCTACATGACTACTCTGCAATTCACATTTAAGTGCTTGGCAGAGGGTTCATCGAACCACAATCATACTATCTCTCTACTATTCCACTCCCGAACAGCGAGCGGGAAAAACGAACACCTAAACCTTTCTGTTCGAGCTCTGATTTCTCTTATTTTATTTTGATGATCATTCCTATCTTTTACTTACGTACTATTTACATGTATCCTCAGTTCTTAATTACGGAATTCTTTTCTGGGGAAAAACACACAAAATCTGAATGCAGTTTTCAAACAACAGAAATGGGTCATAAGAATATGAACCAAAAATTGTAACAGAGCTTATTATAAAGATATGTTCAAAATATGGGATATTAACAATACCACCTGATTACATTTAGCAGTCAGTTGCGCACATCAAAAACGACATTGATAATTGCTGCACAAAGAGCACTGTTTATGACCACGGAACAAGAGGTGTACTGAACTTACATATCCCAAAAAAGAACAAACATACTCGTATGTGGCCTGTGACTGGCTTTACTCGTATACTACACTGGAGGTGTTACGGTGTGCTTGGCGCACAGTATGGTAGTCTTTCCTTGTCGTGCTCAGAGCCGTTCTACCGGAACACTGACAAGTGTGCTTCCCTCACTTTCCCAAGCAGTCCAACATCTGGCCACTGTCACATGCGAAAGCCACAAAAATCTGGATACTGCATGATTCAGCCAGCCTGCCAAATGGAGAACCACAATTAGACCCCTTTATGACTGTGTCAGGTACTGATAACACTGTCTCACACGAGTGCACAGCATCACCGTGTTCAGAACTTGACGTTGTTCCGCCCCTTAAATTCCCTTTCAGACATGGCAACAACGTTAAACGCTAATAACACTCTAGTGGCGAGTCTACCTGGCATTGACAAATGCAATTCCATTTAACATCATACCCGCTGTGGTGTTTGCGTGTTCAAAGTTACAATGACATCCGATCACGTCTTCTGTACGTTTCATTGTTGCGTCAGTCAGTGGACATGGGCTGGCTGGTAATGTGCTTATTGTAAAAATTCGTGAAACATGGCTACTGTGTAAAAGTAGAACTCGGCGCAGCACCTGTTACAGCTGTTAACACTCCCCACACCTAATACTGGACAAACGACCACCACGGAAATCTCTCGCTTTGTTGCAGTGCAAAACACGGAGGGTGGAACTCCTCTTCGCAACCTCGAAACAAAGTTATAACTTGAAGACGCTAATAAGCGGCTTGCTTCTTATCACGTCTGAGTTGCAAACTTACAGCCTAATAATGTTTTCTTTGTTAAAAGGCTTCAATTAAATCATCTCAGTAGTTACCTTAGCTGTTAATTAGACAACTAATTAATAATACGAAGTTCCGTGGAAAACAGACACCGAGCTATTATGTTATGATGAAGCACTATGCTTTAATTAAGCTAATTTCAACAGACAGTGAATTAAAACTGACGTTTTTGTCGATCAGTGGTCTTGGCTTCAGCGCTTATATTGCGCTCGGGCTATTTCTTCAGGTACTCGTAAATCGGGTGGATACTTTTTTTAGTTGTTTTTCCAGCTCACCAGTCATTCGGTATATCAATACGTTATGTCGAACATTCCGATTGTAAGTACTAACAAAATTATTACATGCCTCAGTATTTCTCTTTAAATAACATCTGTTGCTTCTGCTTTTTCCTTTCAGTTTGCTTAGTTCAGATTAATATTTTACTCTTTATGTTACTTATTAGACTATACTGGGATCAATAGTCGTATATAATTTTTTATAATCATGGGGGTTGCCTACCATGAAGGATAAAAATGTCTGAAAACGTTGATTACGATACTTCAAGCCACAGTACAGTGCGTGATAGAGAGTACTTCGAATCAAGATAAGAGAACTACTGTCCTGTTACAGTTGTTTTTTGTGCGAGGCGACAGTCATGCACCTCTGTAACAATCTTACACTATTCCCATGACCCCCACGCGAGACATAAGACAGTGACAACAGAAATGTTGGAAAGACTTCCTGCAATACCGGTTATCAAAATTTGCCTAACTAGGTTTCGCGAGAAAAACGTCGTCTTTCTCCCATAAATCAAAATTTCTTCGTTTTCTTATGGTCATCCAGTAAAGGTGCTTTCCATTAGACAACAGAATCGCCATCGAGCAGTCTGTTGATGCTACTGATGTTGTTGCTACATATCGTGGGAACGTGTGCTTGGAACAGGATCGATATTACTTTCATTTATGTTGAGCTTTCGACCGACAGGATAACGTGTTGGCGCAATTAATAAAAAAAAGTTCATCTACCCAATCGAATGATATGTGTGATTGTAGATTGGTGATTGGTCGATGTTGTATTACAGTGTCGAACACTCGGTTACCTCAGTAAAATATCTTTCCGATAACTCGAGAAGTTCATGGTCCTACAAAAAAACACGAAGCAGTTGGATACTTTTTGCCCAGTTACCCGTTGACCAGTTTTCTGTGTCAACAGAAGACAACAAAGGACATCTATAGCTTTATATTTCGCGTTTGAAAAACCATGTTCGATGGATGGTCGTACAGCCATAACATAGTTCGAACATCGAGCGCAGTCTCGTATGCAGGACATAGGAATAAGCATCTCTGGTGTCGAGAACCAATTAAAAGAGTAGAAACTAAATAAATGGCCAGGTCTGAAGGGAATCCCATCTCGGTTTCACAGAGAGTGGTCTTTGGCGTTGGACTTTTACTCAGGTTGCGTTTATCGCAAAGCGCGGAGACCCTAGCGACTCCTAATACAAGAAGAGTTGAAGAACAGATGCGGCGCAAAATTACTGACCAATATCCTGAACATCGTTTTGCTACAGAATTTTTAAGCACCGCTCGTGCGAAACTCAGCTTGTTTTTCTCTTACATGATATTCTACGAACCATGGAAGAAGGGTAACAAGCAGGTTCCATATTCCTAAATTTCCAGTAATCGTTTAACACAGTGCCGTACTGCAGATAGTTAACGAAGATCCGATCATACTGAGTAGGTAACAGAGCCCAGTACGAGGTCCTGGACTCCGAGTTTCATCAGAGACAAAGCTATGTCCGGGTATGTCCCAGAGAAGTGAGGTAGGATCATTCCTATTCTCTGATACGTAAACCACCTGAAGGACGTGATAGACAGTGTAAGCAGGAATCTGCAACGATTTGATGAGGTTATAATGTACGGGAAAATATCGTCGTTGAATGACTGTAGAAGGATACAAAATGATAGAATTTCTGTTTGGCATGATGAATGGCAGCTTGTTCTAAATGTAGAAAAACATATGTCTACGTGAATGAGCAGATTGATAGGAACAACAATCTTGTAATATTTGTATGCTGTATTAGTGGTGTGGTGCTTGACGCAGTCACTTAGGTTAACATATCTAGGCATAACGTTGCAAAGTGATATTAAATGAAGCAACAATATAAGATCGGTATTAGCGAAGGTGAGAGTCAGCTTTGATTTATTGTTAGAATTTTAGGAAAGTGTAGTCCATCTGTAAAGAGATTGCATACAGAACACTAGTGCAATTCATTCTTGATTACTGCTCGAGCTCCAAGTCAGTTTAAAGGAATAGATCGAAATAGTTCAGAGGCGGGGTGCTAGATTAGGTTCCGGCATGCTGAACCGAAACGTACTACGGAGATGCTTCGTCAACTCAGATGAGAATCTCTGGTGGAAAGATGCGTCCTTTCCCTAAAACGCTATAAAAAATCGTCGTTGTTTATGTTCTCGTCGTTCCTAAGTGGCTTCTGTATTTTTGGAGATGTCTGTGGAACTAAATGGAAAGCTGCTTATTGTGTTCCACACCCATTGCGTTTCTTTTTTATTTACGAAGTACCTTCAGTAGCATGGAATAAATGTTCGTTTCATGAATATTGTAATTTTGTTATATAATAATTATAGATATATTGCTATAATATAATTTTTTGACAGATGAAAAACAACTTTTTCAGAACAAGCTTTTTGAGGTATAGTACTATCAAGGTTTTGCTTATGAAATTGCGAATGACGCACCACTGATTAATAAAGATTAATGTATTGAACAAATCCAAGAATTTGTTTACTCTAAAAGCAAAAATCTGAAATTTGACGGAACACCATATTTTTGCGACACACATGACAAAACCTCAAAGACATCATACACATATTAACACACAAACAGAAACAACAACCACATCACACAAAAGCATTAAAAAATAAAAAACTTACATATTCCACAAACAGCTAACCCCTTGTTTTTGACACAAAGAACATGAACACCTCAACGCCAGCAGCGCACACAATAAAACAAACTGAAGGTTCAGATGACTCTAAGCACTATGGAACTTAACATCTGAAGTTCCCTAGACTTAGAACTACTTAAACCTAACTAACCTAAGGACATCACACACATCCATGCCCGAGGTAGGATTCGAACCTGCGACCGTAGCAGCAGCGCGGTTCCGGACTGAAACGGCTAGAATCGTTCGGCCACAGCGGTCGGCCTAATTGAAGAAACACTACTGTCATACAACAAACTACCAGCAGAAAATTTTAAAGAAATAATCAAAACCGTCACAGTAATCGCACCTTAAAATTACTTCTAATATGAAAAGGAATATTAGAAGAAGATGGTATTCCAAAGGGATAAAGAGATCTCCAATACAGGGACATTGCCAATATATTTATCAGCCACACAGAAAATGAGATCTGTGATACAATAATCTCGAAGGGAAGCTACAAAAGTGTTTAGTGGTAGAGGTTTGTGAGTGACAATTTGTTTGGAAGGTGAACCAATTAAGAAAATAAATAAATTTGATGCACACATGAACAGCGTGCATAAAAGTATCCACTTTACCACACAAAAAAGCTACAAAAAATAATCTTGGATATACCAATAAAGAGAGATGACATTAAGAACAAATTTGACATTTACAAAAATGGTCCAAATTGTTCTGAGCACTATTGGACTTAACATCTGAGGTCATCAGTCCCCTAGATTTAGAACTAACTAACCTAAGTACATAACGCACATCCATGCCCGAAGCAGGATTCGAACCTGCGACCGTAGCGGTAGCGCGGTACCAGACTGAAGCGTCTGGAACCGCTCGGTCACAACGACCGGCTTGACATTTACAGAATGCCAACAGCAACAGACAGAACACACAATGTCGTTTAAGCTGTCGTTCTTTCCTCGGTCCATATGTGACTGGAATGGGAAGAAAACCCAGTATGTAGCGAGAAGGTAAGTACCCATCCAATTCACAGTGTTTTTGTGGAGACTATACATATTTGTAGATGTAGATAGCGAATACCTATTTCCCTGAGGAACATCAAGTAAGCAAACGTTTTTTCTAGCTCTAAAGGTGCTACGAAAGTGCCTCAATTTTTATTAATCCTTGCTTCCATTATCAAGCTTAACGGCAGATCTGCCTGTCCGGTACCTTTATCTTCACAAAAACATTCTCGGTCTTGTTTTCCGTACTATTAGGGGAGTATAAAAATAGTACCGTCCTCTAGGGCCAAGCTGACTCCTTTTTTGACGCCCTGATGTATTCCACGGGCAGAGAGAGACAGAAGCGTGCAGGGGACGTTACAGAATCTGGTTACAGGTAGTGATGGCCTCGTGGTCACAGCAGGGGCCGGCGCTGCAAACGACGTTATGCAGATTACACCGGGGCGGGGCTACAGCGCTGCTAAGCTGTTCCCCTCAGCCCCTCTCTGTTCGCTCGCTGCCTGCTGGCCAGTCCGAGATCCGCAAGCACACTAGCTGCTCAGCTGCGGCAGCCTTAGTGGCGAACACGGCGTCCAGGAAACGAGACGCAAAGGGAACGTGTGCCGGACAACTGGAGCGCGACGCCGTGATTCTTTGACAAGAATCAGAAAGCATTTCTCCCCTTAAATCATAGAGTGATCTAACACTATTACATTAGAAGGAATATTTTGTTCATTTACATACGCATGCACGTCAAAATTTCAGATTCCTAGCAAGTTTTAAATTGTAAGACGTTTCCAGTGGCAGATGTCGACTCTTACCACGATCTATTGCTTATGAATTGCAGATTTAAACTGAAGAAACTGCAAAAAGGTGGGAATTTAAGGAGATGGGACCTGGATAAACTGACATAACCAGAGGTTGTAGAGAGTTTCAGAGAGAGCATAAGCGAACGATTGACAGGAATAGGGGAAAGAAATACAGCAGAAGAAGAATGGGTAGTTTTTAGGGATGAAATAGTGAAGGCAGTAGAGGATCAAGTAGGTAATAAGACGAGGGCTAGTAGGAATCCTTGGGTAACAGAAGAAATATTGAATTTAACTGATAAAAGGACAAAACTGAAAAATGCAGTAAATGAAGCAGACAAAAAGGAATATAAACGTCTCAAAAATGAGGTCGACAGGAAGTGCAAAATGGCTTAGCAGGGATGCCTAGAGGACAAATGTAAGGATATAGAAGCATATGTCACTAGGGGTAAGATACATGCTGCCTACAGGAAAATTAAAGAGACCTTTGGAGGAAAGAGAACTACTTGTATGAATATCAAGAGCTCAGAGGAAAACGCAGTTATAAGCAAAGAAGGGAAAGTAGAAAGGTGGAAGGAGTGTATAGAGGGTCTATACAAGAGCAATGTACTTGAGGACAATATTATGGAATTGGAAGAGGATGTAGATGAAGATGAAATGGGAGATATTATACTGCGAGAAGAGTTTGACTGAGCACTGAAAGACATAAGTCGAAACAAGGCCCCGGGAGTATACAAAATTCCATTAGAACTACTGACAGCCTTGGGAGAGCCAACCCTGATAAAACTCTACCATCGGATGAACAAGATCTATCAGACAGGCCAAACACCCTCAGACTTCAAGAAGAATATAAAAATTCCAATCCCAAAGAAAGCAGTTGTTAACAGGTGTGAAAATTACCGAACTATCAGTTTAATAAGACACGGCTGCAAAATACTAACGTGAATTCTTTACAGACGAGTAGAAAAACTGGTGAAAGCCGACCTCGGGGAAGATCAGTTTGGATTCCGTAGAAATATTGGAACACGTGAGGTAATACTGACCCTGCGAGATATTTTAAAAGATAGATTACGGAAAGGCGAACATACGTTTCTAGTAGTAAAGGAGTTTTGCTATTTGGGGAGCGAAATAACTGACGATGGTCGAAGTAGAAAAAATGGTTCAAATGGCTCTGAGCACTATGGGACTCAACTGCTGTGGTCATCAGTCCCCTAGAACTTAGAACTACTTAAACCTAACTAACCTAAGGACATCACACACATCCATGCCCGAGGCAGGATTCGAACCTGCGGCCGTAGCAGTCGCACGGTTCCGGACTGCGCGCCTAGAACCGCGAGACCACCGCGGCCGGCAGGTCGAAGTAGAGAGGATATAAGATGTAGACTGGCAATAGCAAGAAAAGCGTTTCTGAAGAAGAGTAATTTGTTAATATAGAGTATAGATTTAAGTGTCAGGAAGTCGTTTCTGAAAGTATTTGTATGGAGTGTAGCCATGTGTGGAAGTGAAACATGGACGATAAATAGTTTGGACAAGAAGAGAATAGAAGCTTTCGAAATGTGTTACAGAAGAATGCTGAAGATTAGATGGGTAGATCACATAACTAATGGGGAGGTATTGAAAAGAATTAGGGAGAAGGGAAATTTGTGGCACAACTTGACTATATCGGTTGGTAGGACATGTTCTGTGGCATCAAGGGATCCCCAATTTAGTATTGGCGGGCAACGTGGAGGGTAAAAATCGTAGAGGCAGACGAAGAGACAAACACACTAAACGTATTCAGAAGGATGTAGGCTGCAGTAGGTACTGGGAGATGAAAATGCTAGCACAGGATAGAGTAGCATGGAGATCTGCATCAAACCAGTCACTGGACTGAAGACCACAAGAAGAACAACAACAACAGCTACCATTAATCAAAGACGAGAAGTCTAAAAGGTGAAGGATTTTATTAAAGGGCTATGTAAAGGAAACAAGTGTCATAGATAATTTTATAGAAAGAGGACTTAAGGGGATGAAGATAATACTGAGGATACGACAGAGCACTGAATGTCGCCTGTACTAGACTTCATTCCCTCAGAGTTATTAAGGACCTTTGGAAAACCAGACATCACTCAGCTGTCTCACGAGTTTTGCAGGATACATGAGACATTGGAAGTATTCCCTGACTTAGAGAGTAATTGAATAATTATGTTTCCAAAGAGGACACTGGCTGATAGGTGCGAGTATTTCAGAGTATATTCGTAGAATGTGTATTCCTCGAATTTTGTGAATAATGCTCTCCGCTTTTGCAAGGGTATGAACCAATACTTTATTAATAATGTTTCAGGTACAATGAATACCAACGATTCTTTCTGATGTGTGTACCCAATCAACAGAAGGTTGCCCTGCGAAGTTAGGAGAAAATTCTGTTACCAATATAAATCCAATAGAAACACTGATAATTAAAAATAGAAAGAAAAATGAGCGTTTACGTCTGCTAAATACAGTGTGCACACAGTGTATCCCATTTCCGTTACGACTTTGGAAATGAAAAGTAAAAGCCATTGGCTATGTTCAAAAAATCATGTATTTATTCGAAATATTCTCCCTCTGAATCAAAACACCGCTCCAATCATCTTAAAAGTGTTTCGAAGTAGCCACTCTAGTCCTGTTTTGAAGTTTCATTTAGTACTGCAGTATATTTTCCCTGGATGTCCTCAACTGCGTCATAACGGTATGCTTTCATTGCCAACTTCGATTTCGGGAACAACGAGAAGTCGGCTGGGGCCAAATCCGGTGAATACAGTGGGTGATTCGGAACTGTGATCCGTTCTGCCAAAACCTCTTGCACAATTTCACTTTGCTGGCTGGGGTGTCGTCATGGAGGAGTAACCAGGAACATGCTTCTCCGTATTCCCGTCGAATTCGACGAATTCTTGCCCACGAAAGCTGGACGGCTAAAAAAAAAAAAAAAAAAAAAAAAAAAGATGCTGCCTTTCTGCCATATTCCGACGAATGTCAGACGTGAACTGTTACATTCGTGGCCAGGATGTCTGCTGCAGCAGTGCTAGGACTTTGACTTTCTATGCAGCTGTTTTTGAAACTTCAAGGATCGTAACGCTACAACTCGCCATGAGGTGGCGTTGCAGTTCGGAATTTCACACAATCAGTCCTAACGGAATTGGGATACCCTGTGCATAGGTGACATGTGGGCTTTCATTTGGATGGTTAGTAGGAGGGGCGTCTACGATAAGTTTTGAATGAATTTTAGTCATATGTACTTTACTGTTTTGCCGGCCGAAGTGGCCGAGCGGTTCAAGCCGCTACAGTTTGGAACCGCGCGACCGCTACGGTCGCAAGTTCGAATCCTGCCTCAGGCATGGATGTGTGTGATGTCCTTAGGTTAGTTAGGTTTAAGTAGTTCTAAGTTCTAGGGGACTGGTGACCTTAGAAGTTAAGTCCCATACTGCTCAGCGCCATTTGTTTTACTTTACTGTTTTAGCTGCATTGATTGGATTGTTGTGGAATGTGAGGTGCAAGTTTTGGGGATGTTCAAATGTGTGTGAAATCTTATGGGACTTAACTGCTAAGGTCATCTGTCCCTAAGTTTACACACTACTTAACCTAAATTATCCTAAGAACAAACACACACACCCATGCCCGAGGGAGGACTCGAACCTCCGTCGGTTTTGGGGATGGATTCATGTCATTAGGGCTTATGTTTGTTAGGTTGATGGATTGATATTACCATGTGCACGAGCAGGTGAGGTTTAGTGATGAGGCTGGGGAGTAGTTTGGCAAGGAAAGTAATGTTGTCAAAATAATGTAGTAGGTATATTGGAGGGGATTGGTCTTGAACACCAGGCATGAATACGAGGTAGAGGAACGCTCATAGCATAGACCCTTTGGGCATACCTGGAGTTTGGTGCAGGTGTTGTGCATTGTTACGTAGGATAGACAACTAGTTGGAAAAATGCAACTTGGTGGACGTAATTAATTCGAAGCACAAACTAGTGATTCAAACTGGAGATGTGAGTACCATAGACAGCCATAAACTCCATCGACAGACAGACTCTTGTGAGGATCGTGAAGAACAGAGGACTTGATGGAACTACACGAGAACTCATAAAAGAAATTCTGACAGACACAAAAGCAAGGGTGAAACTCAGAGGAGGACTGTCAGAAGAATTTGAGATCAAGACTGGTGTTAAACAGCGAGATGGATTGTCAGCATTGTTGTTCAATATCACACTGGACGCAGTGATCAGGCAGTGGAGAGCAATAAACGAGGAAATGGGAATAGCAAAGACCCATGTGGGGGACAAAAAGGACAACACGGCTCAAGTGGACTGCCTAGCCTTTGAAGATGACATAGCAATAGTAAGTGAGACGGAAGAAGACGCAAAGACACCACTCGACAACTTAAGTAAGGTAGCCAGAAAGGTGGGACTGAGGAGCGCCTATAAAAAGATAAAGACATTAAACACCACTGCAAACTGGGAAACACCGGAAGGCACTGTGCAAATGGTGGACAAATTTAAATACCTGGGAGAATTTATAACAGGAAGGATCAGGAGCAAGGAGGTAATAGCAGAGTGGATAAAGAAGATGAGGTCAGCCTTCTACATGACGAGAGAGATATACAATAAAAAGAATACATCGACAGAGGCAAAGATAAGCCACTACAAGGCAACAGTGAGGAACGTGCTGCTGAGATGATGACACTAGGAAGAAATGGGGCAGAATGACTAGAGAAAGAAGAGAGAAAAATACTGAGAATAATAGTAGGTGCCGAAAGAGGTGGAGAGAGGTGGATGCGAAGACCTAGGGAAGAATTGTGGCGGAACATGAGAACAATATCCGAGGAAATCAGATTCAAAAGGGCACGGTTTGCTGGACATGTAGTTAGGATGAGTATGGACAGAATGACGAAGAGAGTGTGGGAAACAACAGGTAGGACAAGGGGAAAGACAGGAACCGAGAGGATTGTTGAACTTCGGAAGGACTGGTTAGAGTTGGGGATCAAGGTCGAAGGAAAGGAAAATTGGAGGAACAAATATACACCGACAAATATGATGGAGATCAATGACAGAGAAGAATACAGGAAAAGGTTAGAATGTTACCAGTGGAGCCGCCAGGAGAAACGGAAACTGAAGATCTCGTAAGAAGAGCGGGAGAGGAGAAGAGAAAGAATGAAGAGGTTCTGGGAGCAGAAGAGGAAAATGCGCTCCATGAAGGGGCTACATGTGATCCTACAGAGGCCGTAACGCAAGAAGAAGAACAAGCCATAAACATTTTTGGTGTCCAGAGACAAGAACAGTGAGGGACGACCCTTATTTTATTGGTATAGGAAGTAAAGTAAACGAAGCAGCTGATCATGTGCCCGTAAGCTGGGGTAAAATTTAGGATCTGTTAAATGCTTACTGTGCTTAGGGCAATGACAGTATAGAAATGTGGAAACAGTTGGTTCAATTGTACCAGCGATGTACCGCTTCAGGGCACTTCGATGTACTTACGAAGTGTCTGTGCATTTATCGGCACTGACAGTGTCCTTTACGGCTGGAACAACACAGTCGGTGTTACCCGTACAACGGCCGGGTGGCGCAGTCAGTCACCTGTGGAAAGGCGGCCTCCAGCAGGTGGCACGTGGCAGCACCTGCGCCGTGAGTTAGTGGTGGCGCCCCGGCGCGGCTGGCTCCGCCATTAATTACCGCGGCTCCAAGCCAGAGCTGGGCCTAAGCCCAGTTTTCCGTCTCACCTGAGTTATGCGCGGCCAGTCCCTGGAGAAGAAGGCCCCACGACTTTAGGGAAGAAGGCCGGGAGATGTGTGGCCCCTGCACGGACAATTACCCGGAAAATTCGGCTAACAGAGAGACTGGGGTGCAGCAGATATAGGCCTAACAAGGAAATCCAGTAAAACGCAGTATAAAGGAATAATGTGTACTGTTCGGATGCAGATTTTCCTGTTCATACTGAAAGAATACAGAAATCATTAACCACTCTTTTGAAAGTAACTGTGCCCTTATCTCTAGAAAATCTATGTAGGTATTTAGCATTTTGGTCTCCACCATCCAAACTTATTGACTCCGGTTAAACATGTCCACCATATTACATCCTTCCCCTGTAATAGTCCATCCTTTAGCACAATTAACAACATCAGTTCAAAAATGGTTCAAATGGCTCTGAGCACTATGGGACTTAACGTCTGTGGTCGTCAGTCCCCTAGAACTTAGAACTACTTAAACCTAACTAACCTAAGGACATCACACACATCCATGCCCGAGGCAGAATTCGAACCTTCGACCGTAGCGGTCACGAGTTTCAGACTGAAGCGCCTAGAACCGCACGACCACAACGGCCGGCCAACATCAGCTCTGAAACCTACCATCCTACAACCTGTGCATCCCCTCCTGCCAACAGACTCGAATCTATAAGGGGGGTGGGGGTAAATCGGAATTTCTGCCCTGACCGGCAATTTCAGGAGGCACCAAATTCATATTTTTGAAGAAACAGAAACCTTCTTTCACAAAGCGGTCATCATCCAGCTCTCGTTGGTCAGTCAATTCTTCATATGACTTTGAAACCCATCCCCTGTTGGTTTTTGAACATATTTGAACATATGGTAAGTTGATTTCTGAACGAATCATAAGTTGACTTGAATCGGTGCATAGTGCACGTGATGTCTCTGCCAGGAGAGTCCCCGTCGCTTCTAGAAATTAAAAAAATAATAATAATACCAGACAAAAGGGGACGGGGCTATAAGAGCTGAGCTGAATAAACCTAAAAGCGTGCATTGCCAGTCGGTGTTTGTTTATGGGGCTGACTGGGTCTGTCAGTGATAAGCGTTATTATAATTAGTAGCGAAATCCGTAGATTCAGACTACCAGAATAGAAATAAACGATTAACAGGAATAACAGGTCAGGAAGATTATATATTATCTCCTAAGAATGTCGAAGAGAATGAAATTCTGATAGAAAATTTTTGCCAAATCGCTTTACTAATAACGGCCAGTTTGTCAGTCCCCGGTTAGCAGCCGCTTGAGTTCTCTTCTAGGAACAGCGCGGAAAACGTGTTGTACGAACACGTAATAACGCCTAACCGGAGATTAAGCGCGGGATAACTGACCGGTGATTCTGGCAGAGTTACTGAAGTTAACCGGAGAATACGTTTCGACGATGACAGGAATAGTAACACAATTACCGATGACAAGATTGTGTTTTATAACGAGGAAGGAGAAGAAACGGGAACATCACACAAATTGTATGGAAGAATATGGCGATTCCAAATTCATACAAAAATTTCGTACTGCTACTACTTTTCGATCTCGTGCTTATGAAACTGGAGCACATGAATGAAATGCGAAACTGATTCCTAACATAAAACTATTTGCTTGTAGCAGGCCTAATAGGCATTTGGTATTGGTACTTCATGAATAATATTCTGTCGTGTTATTTATGTAAATGACGTACATAAAAATGACCATCTGTGCAAAACAGTTCGCTTATTTGGCATGTGTTACAATTGCTGCAATATTAGAAAGGCATATTTAGTTTTATCTAGCAGACTGTGACAAAATACACGTAATCAAAACGACAAACCACACCAGTCTTGGGTACTATTCATATTAACATCTTATTTAGTGTTAGACAATGACATTTTGATTTTTCATGTAGCAAAATGTTTGACGAGCTTAGATGATGTAATAGATTCTTTCGCAGAAAGGAATGCCCGCCCTGTAAATCTGCAGCAAGATTATAGAGAAAAATAGGATCGCAGAAATGTGTACTACTTTGCTTGTCTCTTGTCTTAACTGGTTTTATGTTTCCTATATTTGATTTTATGTCACATAAAAGAGAAAATTAATACCTAACTGGCAATGAAGTTTGCAAAATTTCTGAGGAGTACTTTTTCTCCTGCTCACGAATAATTCCACCCACTATTAATTTGCGAGATTTTTTTTGTAAGAGATAGGATGTCAAACAAGCTGACTGGGAGCAGGAGAGGCACCACAGGACAATTTAATTTCCACGGTCCTGAGTATACATTTGATAGATTTCGTTACACAAGAGCAGGAGAGGCACTACAGGACAATTCAATATCTTCTGTCATGAATATATGTTAGGCGGCTTCCATTACGCAGTATATATGTTTCAATTTCACCGAGCGAAATACCGTGATGTGCGACAGAAGAATGCCGTGTGAAGTCGCGTCGCACTGGACTTTAGCAAACTTAAGACGAAATAACATATCTTACATTTACTCGAACATATATGTTTCACAAAGATGTGCGTTACAAAATGAACATATTTTTGAAAAATCGATTATTGAGACGTTTTTGACCTATCTCAAACGCTCGAGATAGAGGGGGAAAGTGGGGGGGGGGGGGGGATACATCCACTATGAAAATTTTCTGCCCCGGCTCGGAAATATCTTAGACCCGGGGCTGCCTGTCGATAAGTGTCATCCATCTCCAGCTGATAATTTCTTTACAGTAAGCTGGTGATATTATTTTCCTAACTGCCTTTACTAATGAAATCCCACTGGTAGCGTCATCGTAATCAGTTCATATGAATAAAAACTCTTTCAAAATCCATCTGACAACTGTAGAACGAAACATTGTCATGCGTTTTCTTGATTCTACCAAACCGTTAATGAATGTCCTTTCTAGTTACCTAACACTTAGACTCACCCATTACAGTAACCTACACTACTGGAAATTAAAATTGCTGCACCAAGAATAAATGAAGATGATAAATGGGTATTCATTGGTCAAATATATTATACTATAAGTGATATGTGATTACATTTTCACGCAGTTTGGGTGCATAGATCCTGAGAAAACAGTACCCAGAACAACCACGTCTGGCCGTAATAACAGCCTTGATACGCCTGAGCATTGAGTCAAACAGAGCTTGGATGGCGTGTACAGGAACAGCTGCCCTTGCAGCTTGAACACGATACCACAGTTCATCAAGAGTAGTGACTGGCGTATTGTGACAATCCAGTTGCTCGGCCACCATTGACCAGACGTTTTCAATTGGTGAGAGATCTGGAAAATGTGCTGGCCAGGGCAGCGGTCCAACATTTTCTGTATCCAGAAAGGCCCGTACAGGACCTGTAACATGCGGCAGTGCGTTATCCTGCTGAAATGTAGAGTTTCGCAGGGATCGAATAAAGGCTAGAGCCACGGGTCGTAACACATCAGAAATGTAACGTCCACTGTAAAAAGTGACGTCAATGCGAACAAGAGGTGACCGAGACGTGTAAACAATGGCACCCCACACCATCAGGCCGGGCGATACGCCAGTATGGCGATGATGAATACACGCTTGCAATGTGCGTTTCCCGCGATGTCGCCAAACACGTATAAGAACAGCATGATGCTGTAAACAGAACCTGGATTCATCCGAAAAAATGACGTTTTACCATTCGTGCACTCAGGCTCGTCGTTGAGTTCACCATCGCAGGCGCTCCTGTCTGTGATGCAGCGTCGAGGGTAACCGCAGCCATGGTCTCCGAGCTGATAGTCCATGCTGCTGCAAACGTCGTCGAACTGTTGGTGCAGATGGTTGTTGTCTTGCAAACGGCCCCATCTGTTGACTCAGGGAACGAGACGTGCCTGCACGATCCGTTACAGCCATGCGGGTAAGATGCCTGTCATCTCAACTGCTAGTGATACGAGGCCGTTGGGATCAAGCACGGCGTTCCGTATTACCCTCCTGAACCCACCGATTCCATATTCTGCTAGCAGTCATTGAATCTCGACCAACGCGAGCAGCAATGTCGCGATACGGTAAACCGCAATAGTGATAGGCTAGAATCCGACTTTTATCAAAGACGGAAACGTGATGGTACGCATTTCTCCTCCTTACACGGGGTATCACAACTACGTTTCACCTGGAAACGCCGGTCAACTGCTGTTTGTGTATGAGAAATCGGTTGGAAACTTTCTTCATGTCAGCACGTTGTAGGTGTCGCCACCGGCGCCAACCTTGAGTGAATGCTTTGAAAAGCCAATCACTTGCATACCACAGCATCTTCTTCCTGTAGGCTAAATTTCGAGTCTGTAGCACGTCATCTTCGTGTTGTAGCAATTTTAATAGCCATTAGTGTAATATATACTGAAGCGCCACAGAAACTCGTACAGGCATGCGCATTCATATACATAGATATGTAAAGAGGCAGCATAAAGCTCTTCGGTCGGCAACGCCTATATAAGACAACAAGTGTATAGCTCAGTTGTTAGATTGGCTACTGCTTCTACAATGGCAGGTTATTGAGATTTAAATGAGTTTGAACTTGCTGTAACAGTGGGCGAACGAGCAATAGGACACAGCATCTCTGAGGTAGCGACGAACTGGGGATTTTCCCTTACCACCAATTCACAAGTGTAGTGTGTACATCAGGAATTCGGAAAAACATCAAATCTCCGGTGTCGCTGCTGCAGGAAAAAGATCCTGCAAGAACGGGACCATTTACGACTGAATAGAATCCTTCAAGTGCATCCCTTCCGTAAATTACTGCAGATTTCAATGCTGAGCCATCAACTCGTGTCAGCGTGAGAACCATTCAACGAAACATCACCGATATGGGCTTTCTGAGCCGAAGGCCAACTCGTGTACCCTTGATGACTGCACGAAACAAAATTTTACTCCTAGCCTGGCCCCGTCAACACCGACATTGGACTGTTGATGTCTGGAAACATGTTTCTGGTCGTTTCAAATTGTATCGAGCGGATTGACGTGTACGGGTATGGAGACAACCTCATGAATCCATGACAACCTCGTGTCAGGAGGAGACTGTTCAAGCTGGTGGAGGCTCTGTAATGGAGTGGGGCCTGTGCAGTTGGAGTGATATTGACCCCTGATACGTCCGACAGGTGACATGTACGTAAGCATCCTGTTTGATCACCTACATCCATTCACGTCCATTGTGCATTCCGACGGACTTGGGCAATTCCAGCAGGACACTGTGATATCCCACACATCAAGAATTGCTAGAGAGTGGCTCCAGGAACACTCTTCTGAGATTAAAAACTTCCACTGGTCACCAAGCTCCCCAGACATGAACATTATTGAGGATATCTGGGATGCCTTGCAAAGAGGTGTTCAGAAGAGATCTCCATCCCTCATACTCTTACGGATTTATGGACAGCCAGGATTCATGGTGTCAGTTCCCTCGAGCACAATATTAGGCAGACCTACAGTTTCTTTCGCTCTTCAGTGTATATGGTACTCGAGTATTTCCGTTACATACTTGTGGATGGGAGGAAGTTCTTATTTTGTAGGGGAACCCATGTCCAAAGACATACCGTTTCCGTTCTACGACGATTTCAGTTCAGATGCCTCACTCATCCACTCATGCTTGAGGAAATGAATTAGGACTGAAGCAGTACAATTATTAGGTAAGAGTTCGAAAGAATACATAACGAAACGTCCATTTATCACTAAAGCACGTTTATTTGTACTAAGACTTCAACATTACGCTTTTACATTATTATGGATGAAAAAGAACCCAGCACACGGTAAGTGTGGTACAGTACGAATGAGTTACAGCAGCGGCTTGATGTGGCGAACATCGACGTTGTTATAGACATTGTACCTATGAAGTATGTTCTGGGTCACGCTATCCATCCCACGTGGTGTCTCTTCAGTTTTTAATGCAGCTGCCTGAACTAGTGAAAGCATATCTTCCATCTCTACAAGAGTCTCGTAAATTAAGGTTTGCCTACAGCCCTACAATAGGTATTACATAGTGTGACGCTACCATGTCTCAGTACTCACTAGGAGATCATCAACAAATAATGGCACTTCATTCACCAAGTCCGGTCTCATCACGGTATCAAGAGCGGAAATAAAGACTCCACCACTGATATTTAAACCAAATGGCATAACTTTAAAGTGATAACTCTTACCCGTAAATATTTGTTTTGTTGTGGTCTTCAGTCCAGAGACTGGTTTGATGCAGCTCTCCATGCTACTCTATCCTGTGCAAGCTTCTCATCTCCCAGTACCTACTACAACCTACATCCTTCTGAATCTGCTTAGTGTATTCATCTCTTGGTCTCCCTCTACGATTTTTACCCCCCGCGCTGCCCTCCAATGCTAAATTGGTGATCCCTTGATGCTTCCGAATATATCCTACCAGTAGTTTCCTTCTTCTAGCCAAGTTGTGCTACAAATTTCTCTTCTCCCCAATTCTGTTCAGTACCTCGTCATTAGTTGTGTGATCTACCCATCTAATCTTCAGCATTCTTCTGTAGCACCAGATTTCGAAAGCTTCTATTCTCTTCTTGTCTAAGCTATTTATCGTCCACGTTTCACTTAAATACATGGCTACACTCCATACAAATACTTTCAGAAAAGATTTCCTGAGACTTAAATCTATACTCGATATTAACAAACTTCTCTTCATCAGAAACGCTTTCCTTGCCATTGACAGTCTACATTTTATATCCTCTTTACTTCGACCATCATTAGTTATTTTGCTCCCCAAATAGCAAACTCATTTACTACTTTAAGCGTCTCATTTCCTAATCTAATATTCTCAGCATCACCCAAATTAATTAGACTACATTCCATTATCCTCGTTTTGCTTTTGTTGATAATCTATAAACATAAAAGCTGTATACTTCCTAGATTCTTCATCTAAGTGGACCTGCCAATAGGAACTACGGAGGTCGACGGAGGATAGTTACTTTACACCATAGTAACGCTGTAACAATTCATCTAGATTATCTGGCCTGGTTTGGACAGGTATTAAGACTTTATTAATATTCCAATCTTACGTCTCCATTACGTTTTACTACTGCTAAGAGTGGACTACTGTATTCCGTGTTGGATGGTTCAGTGATACCCCATTCCAACATCTGTTGAATTTCTAGCCTAACAGCTTCACGTTTTGACCACGGTATAGAATACGTTATCTAACATTAGGTGTCATGAGGTCTCACAAGCATTCTATATTTAAATCCTCTAATCACACTAGTGTGAATATCAAAAACTGGAGCATAATCATGTAACAAGTCTGATAGTTCCTGTCGCTGTACGCTAGACAAACATTCCGATTCACTTATTTTATCTTGTATAATCTGTTCAATATCTGGCCTGGGACTATCTACTGAAGAGGTCTCGGTGTCATAAGATATTAAATTACTCTATGTACATGATTTTAAGAATCATGAAAGAATTTTAAGAATCATGAAAGAAGGTTGTATACGTGGAAGAACCCTGGAGATACTAAAAGGTATCAGATAGACTATATAATGGTAAGACAGAGATTTAGGAACCAGGTTTTAAATTGTAAGACATTTCCAGGGGCAGATGTGGACTCTGAGCACAATATATTGGTTATGACCTGTAGATTAAAACTGAAGAAACTGCAAAAATGTGGGAAATTAAGGAGATGGGACCTGGATAAACTGAAAGAACCAGAGGTTGTACAGAGTTTCAGGGAGAGCATAAGGGAACAATTGACAGGAATAGGGGAAAGAAATACAATAGAAGAAGAATGGGTAGCTCTGAGGGATGAAGTAGTGAGGGCAGCAGAGGATAAAGTAGGTAAAAAGACGAGGGCTGCTAGAAATCCTTGGGTAACAGAAGAAATATTGAATTTAATTGATGAAAGGAGAAAATATAAAAATGTAGTAAATGAAGCAGGCAAAAAGGAATACAAACGTCTCAAAAATGAGATCGACAGGAAGTGCAAAATGGCTAAACAGGGATGGCTAGAGGACAAATGTAAGGATGTAGAAGCTTATCTCACTAGGGGTACGATAGATACTGCCTACAGGAAAATTAAAGAGACCTTTGGAGAGAAGAGAACCACGTGTCTGAATATCAAGAGCTCAGATGGCAACCCAGTTCTAAGCAAAGAAGGGAAGGCAGAAAGGTGGAAGGAGTATATAGAAGGTTTATACAAGGGTGATGTACTTGAGGACAATATTATGGAAATGGAAGAGGATGTAGATGAAGACGAAATGGGAGATACGATACTGCGTGAAGAGTGTGACAGAGCACTGAAAGACCTGAGTCGAAACAAGGCCCCCGGAGTAGACAACATTCCATTAGAACTACTGACGGCCTTGGGAGAGCCAGTCATGACAAAACTCTACCAGCTGGTGAGCAAGATGTATGAGACAGGCGAAATACCCTCAGAATTCAAGAAGAATATAATAATTCCAATCCCAAAGAAAGCAGGGGCTGACAGATTTGAAAATTACCGAACTATCAGTTTAATAAGTCACAGCTGCAAAATACTAACGCGAATTCTTTACAGACGAATGGAAAAACTGGTAGATGCGGACCTCGGGGAGGATCAGTTTGGATTCCGTCGAAATGTTGGAACACGTGAGGCAATACTGACCTTACGACTTATCTTAGAAGAAAGATTAAGAAAAGGCAAACCTACGTTTCTAGCATTTGTAGACTTAGAGAAAGCTTTTGACAATGTTGACTGGAATACTCTTTTTCAAATTCTAAAGGTGGCAGGGGTAAAATACAGGGAGCGAAAGGCTATTTACAATTTGTACATAAACCAGATGGCAGTCATAAGAGTCGAGGGGCATGAAAGGGAAGCAGTGGTTGGGAAAGGAGTGAGACAGGGTTGTAGCCTCTCCCCGATGTTATTCAATCTGTATATTGAGCAAGCAGTAAAGGAAACGAAAGAAAAATTTGGAGTAGGTATTAAAATTCATGGAGACGAAGTAAAAACTTTGAGGTTCGCCGATGACATTGTAATTCTGTCAGAGACGGCAAAGGACTTGGGAGAGCAGTTGAACGGAATGGACAGTGTCTTGAAAGGAGGATATAAGATGAACATCAACAAAAGCAAAACAAGGACAATGGAATGTAGTCAAATTAAATCGGGTGATGCTGAGGGAATTAGATTAGGAAATGAGACACTTAAAGTAGTAAAGGAGTTTTGCTATTTATGAAGTAAAATAACTGATGATGGTCGAAGTAGAGAGGATATAAAATGTAGACTGGCAATGGCAAGGAAAGCGTTTCTGAAGAAGAGAAATTTGTTAACATCGAATATAGATTTAAGTGTCAGGAAGTCATTTCTGAAAATATTTGTTTGGAGTGTAGCCATGTATGGAAGTGAAACATGGACGATAACTAGTTTGGACAAGAAGAGAATAGAAGCTTTCGAAATCTGGTGTTACAGAAGAATACTGAAGATAAGGTGGATAGATCACGTAACTAATGAGGAGGTATTGAATAGGATTGGGGAGAAGAGAAGTTTGTGGCACAACTTGACTAGAAGAAGGGATCGGTTGGTAGGACATGTTTTGAGGCATCAAGGGATCACCAATTTAGCATTGGAGGGCAGCGCGGGGGGTAAAAATCGTAGAGGGAGACCAAGAGATGAATACACTAAGCAGATTCAGAAGGATGTAGGTTGTAGTAGGTACTGGGAGATGAAGCAGCTTGCACAGGATAGAGTAGCATGGAGAGCTGCATCAAACCAGTCTCAGGACTGAAGACAACAACAACAACATATGTACATACTACTGATAGAGATTCTGACAATACATCAGGAACCCTCATTTCTTTCAATAAAGACACTTCAACAATTCCGTTGACTGTGTGTAAAATACATACTCCCTGTTTTATATCGATGACTGCTAGGTTGTTGGCCAAATAATCCCACCCCAAATGCATGGTACGGATAAATTCTTAAAATCAGGTAGGTGCTTCTAAGTCTTTCGTTCTGAGTACATAGTTCCGCCATCACTTGAGCTTTAATGGGTTTAACTGAAGCGCCAAGAGCTCCGGAAACAGTACATCCCGTCACTGGAAAAGTAGGTACTTTCTCTAGTCTATTAATACAATTGAACAAATAGCTTAAGATAGCCAGAATGAGATTTTCACTCAGCAGCGGAGTGTGCGCTGATATGAAACTTCCTGGCAGATTAAAACTGTGTGCCCGACCGAGACTCGAACTCGGGACCTTTGCCTTACGCTGGCAAGTGCTCTACCATCTGAGCTACCGACGCACGATTCACGCTTGGTACTCACAGCTTTACTTCTACCAGTATCTCATTCTGGAAACATCCCCCAGGCTGTGGCTAAGCCATGTCTCCGCAATATCCTTTCTTTCAGGAGTGCTGCCGGCCGCGGGTGTCTCGCGGTTCTAGGCGCGCAGTCCGGAACCGTGCGACTGCTACGGTCGCAGGTTCGAATCCTGCCTCGGGCATGGATGTGTGTGATGTCCTTAGGTTAGTTAGGTTTAAGTAGTTCTAAGTTCTAGGGGACTGATGACCACAGCAGTTGAGTCCCATAGTGCTCAGAGCCAGCCAGGAGTGCTAGTTCTGCAAGATTCGCAGGAGAGCTTCTGTAATGTTTGGAAGGTAGGAGACGGATACTGGCAGAAGTAAAGCTGTGAGTACCGGCCGTGAGTCGTGCTTCGGTAGCTCAGATGGTAGAGCACTTGCCCGTGATAGGCAAAGGTCCCGAATTCGAGTCTCGGTCGGGCACACAGTTTTAATCTACCAGGAAGTTTCAGCTTAAGATAGAACTCAACTCGTATGAGAATCCTTTGATTAACTTTGTTGATATGTTATCATACCCACTGGAATACTTAGTTTTTAAGGATTTTATGATGGATGCTACTTTTTTGGGAGACATGAATGTTATTTCCATTTTACTGAAGCTGTTTTTAAAGGCTGGTCTCAGATACTCCGTTGCTGTTCACCGAACCTGATAAACCGAAGCATTCAGTAACACAAATGGAGTACTTGTTTAAGAAGTTTGCAGCACTACATGTAGTTGTTACCAAAGTGTCATTTATTTTTAGAGCTTTCTGCTCCTCTTCCTCTTTGGCCCCGCCTGTCTCTGTCTTCACAATTTCCCATAGAGTTTTAATTTTGTTAGCTGATGCAATTATCTTTTTCTCATAATAAAGCTGCTTCGATTTCCGGCTCACTTACTTCAATATTTTGCAATATTCTTTGTAATACATTACAATTCTAACATCAGAGCTGTTACTAGATAGAACAAACAGTTTCCTTTTTGTCCTACATGACATCTTTACTCCTTGCGTAATCCACAGTTAATTTCTGACTTCTGTGTGATTTGAGTTACCTCTAGGGGAAAACAATTTTCAAAAGTGTAGGCAACTTTATGAATGAATGCTTTGTATTTTCTATTTGAGTCAGCCATATTGTAAACATCTATCTGGATGATGTCTTTGGGCAATTTCCTGAATTTCTCAATCTTTGACGTACTCATTACCCTACTGTACTCAGCTGTAGTAGGGTTTTTATCCTGAGAAGTTTCAACATTTAACACAAGATGCTGCATATCATGATCAGATAGCCCATTTACTATTGGTTATGTGATATGACATTTTTCACTAGATTTATCAACAAAGATAGCAGTCTCAGAGCATTTACATATCCTAGTAGCTCTCAATGTTACTTTATTGTATTTGATAAGGATATTTTCTGACTGCATTTCAGATGAATATCACAGGACCACTTCCTGTTTATTTGGAATGTAATTGCTTGAGTAAACATTATTCTCTGTCGACCACATTAATTACAGACGTTACACTAGTACCATTGTCATTAAATTATACATTTAACTTTTATTTTGTGTGTCTGTCTAGACATTGCATAGACAATTTGACTGCAGGGTCGCAGCTCCAGATTATTGTCTGCACCGAGTTAGCTACCGGACATTAAGACAGACTTGTGCGACTAGACCATATGACTACATCAAGCTGTTCCTTTTTAACAGAGCCCTGCATAGTTCAGACACATTTAACCGCAGGAAAGACGTGACTGGTTTGCCCCTGTGGGATGCTATTAAGAAGAGCAACTATTCATCAATAACCGTGAGGTACAACTGAATCGAACGCCTTCCAGAAGTCGAGGAACATGGCATCTACCTGGACGCATGTACCGTTTTTCTGCGTTTCACACGATCGTTGTATTCGGAACCCACGTTAATTCCTACAGAGGAGATTGACGTACTCGAGTAATGTCATAATAAGTGAGCATACGACATGTCCCAGAATTCTACAACAGACCGAAGTCAGAGATAGGGGCCAATAAATTTCTTCCTTTGTTCAACGACCCTTCCTAAAAATGGGAATGGCCTGTGCTATTTTTCACTGCTATTTTTCCAATCATTAGGAACTCTTCGTTCCTCCAATGCCCTATGGTACCCTGGTACCATAACAGAGGCCAATTGTCTTGTGTACTCCATGTTGTAATGGAACTGACCAATAGAGCCCATTTTTACGAGATATTATTCACTAATTATAGTTGTTATATAGTTGTTTTCGAAAAGCATTCGCTTAATATGTTTTTAGAGTAGTTGTTGCGATCAATGCAAATTTGAAAGTGTGTATATTTAAATTACGACTTTTATTATTTCTAAAAGTTCGACTTGCATAATTAATATGTTCAATTTTGCCACTCATATTATTATTGTCACTGAATTATTCTTTATACTATTTGATATTTCATGTAACTTAAAAATTCAGTATCAATAATCGATACAGATATCGAAAGTTCTTTGTCGGTATGACTCCGTGATCTTTGGTCAACAACGTGATTTGGGCCACTTGTGTTTTGGCCGAGGTCGAGAGTCGTCTCTTTTATGTATGTTTCCTGGTAAACGTGTGGTGTCTACAGTGCACGTAGTAGATTATTTTTGTGATTCGAGATTGTGAAATTTTCTAAATTGCTTTTGAGTTCAAAGTTCGACAACAAATATGTGTTTTTTGTAAACAAACAATAGTGGAATCCTGCTTCATGATTTCGGTAATTTAGTAATAGTCAAAACACGCACCTTTTTCGTCCAGAGCAGCAAAGGAATCAATCATCGCCTACACAACGGAGCCACACGTGCAACGGATGTTCGGCAGTATCAAGATAGGTGACATCATGATCATCTCTACAAACTACTTTATACCCATTAGTCGCACCGTAACGTATCTTTATGGAAATAACTTTGCGTATCAGTAGAGAGGGTCCATGATAATGTGAAACCGCATTTGTATCGCTTCAGTTCTAGTGGCCTTAAGCGATTTGAGTTTCTTTTCTGTCCCATTGTCACTTATTTCGGCATCTGTCATTCCGCCGTCAGTGCGACGATTTGAAGGAGGAACTGCAGAGCGATTCTCCTTTGTGAACCAGTTTTGGAAAAGACGTTTAGTATTTCGGCCTTTTCTCTGTCGTCCTCAGTTTCAATGCAGTTGTGGTCACAGAGCGTCTGAGCAAATGCCTTCGAACCGTTTACTGATGTAGAGGAAGACTAAAACTTCATAGGATTTTCTTTAAACTAGGTAGAATCTTTCTTCCGAAATCTTTGAACGCTTCACCCATAGGCTGTCCTTACGTGAATTTTAGCTTGTATTTTTTTGTCTCTGAGGCTTTTGCTACGTCGAAATTTGCAGTGAAGCTTTCTTTGCTTTTATAGCAGGTTTCTAACACGGTTGTCAAACTAAGTCGGGTGTTTTCCATTCCTCATAACTTCGATCGACACCTACGTCTGTAAAGCGTATTGTACGAGGAGCGTTACGTAAGTAACGCAACACTTTTTTTTTCACGGCAAATTTCGGTTGAAAAATACAGAATTTGTTGTGGGACATAGTGAAATATCGCCGCTTCAGGTGCCGTGGTTTCATTAAGTCGCGATAGGTTACAACGCTATTCCAGCTTTCAAAATGGAATCTGTAACGGAGATGCATTCCAAGCACAGAGATGTCACTGAGTTTCTTTTGGCGGAAAAACAGAGCATCGCGGATATTCATAGTCGCTTTCAGAACGTCCACGGTGACCTGGCAGTGAACAAAAGCACGGTGAGTCGTTGGGAGAGGCGCCTTCACAAAAACCTCTCCTATTTCCAGCGTGCCTCCCGGCCGCCCACAGCTGTGACTCCTGCAGTATTGGAGGTGTTGGACGGACAACAATCAAAAACCTCGCTGCTCATCTGGACGTCTCTGTTGGTAGCATTGACACACTCGACCACCAGCTGGGGTACCCACAGGTGTGCGACCATCGGCTTCATCAGCGCCTAACAGACCATAGAGAGCAACGCTGTACGGAATTGCTTGCGCGTTGCAAGGCTGATTGTGAAAATTTTTGGTGAACATAGTCATAGCCGATGAAACATCGGTTTCTCACTTCGAACCGGATAAAAACGGCAATCGACACAGAGGCGCCACACTACCTCTTCTCCGAAGAAAAAGCCCAAAGCAGCAACCTGAGATGGTAAATTAGTGGGGACGGTCTGCTGAGACACTGAGAGTTATTCAGTTAGATGTCCTCCATCATGCTGGAACGATCTACTGTGAAGTCTTTTGTGTACCCTCATGAAACTGAAGAAAGAACTTCAACGTGTTTACCGCCACAAAGATGCAGACGAACTCCTCCTTCTCCATGACAATGCAAAGCTCCCGAGAAGATCTCACAAAACTTCATTAGACTGTTATTTGTCATGCTTTCTACAGCCTAGTTCTCGCACCTTCCAACTTACATCTGTTTGGCCGAATGAAGCATGCACTTCGAGGGAAGCAGTACGAGGATGACCGGGAGGTTATTGATGCAGCAAGACATTGGCTCTGACATCGATCAGAAGAGTGGTACGATACTGGCATACACGCCCTCCCAGTACGGAGGCGTAAGGGCGTCGCATTGAATGGACGCTATGTTAAAAATTGTAGCTAAATGAGTGAATAATAAATGATGTATTAGAATGCCGAATAAACCCAACATATTTTAAGAAAAAAATGTACTGCATTAGTTCCTGCTCATGAAATTTATCGGTTAACACTACATGTTGTGAGGCCTGCAGATGAAACCACTGTGAAGGGACGGACGTGGGTATCAAACAGAAGACCAGCATATCCCACGCGTTTCTCATACGGTTAGCTACTGTTGCAGGCCCACACAATTATAAACCTATATCGTTTACGTCAGTCTGTTATAGAGTTATGGAATATGTGTTATGTTCAAGAATTATGACATGTTTTGGAAAATGAACAACTCGTCTATAGAAATCAACATGGATTCTGCAAACAGGGACCCTGTGAGCTCAGCTCGCTCTGTTCCTCCATGAGATCCACAGCGCAGTGGACAACAGAGCTCAGGCTGATACAGTGTTCCTTGACTTCAGTAAGGCATTTGACACCGTCCTGCATTGCCGTTTAATGAAAAAAAAAAACGAACTTATGGAGTATCGGAGCGCACCTGCGATTGGATTCAAGAATTTGTTGCAGATAGAACTCAATGCGTCTCTCTTATCGGAACAAAACCGACAGATGTAAAAGTAATATCTCGAGTACCACAGGCAAGTGTGATAGGACCGTCGCAGTTTACAGTAGATATAACTGATCTAGTAATAGCGCTCTTTAAGGCTATTCGCAGGTGATACAGTTGTCTGTACCAAAGTAGCAACGCCAGAAGGTAGTAAGAATCTGCAGAACGGCCTGCAGAGAAATGATGATTAGTGCAGGCTCTGGCAGTTGACCATGAACGTAAATAAATGTAACACATCGCGCATACAGAGGAACAGAAATCCGCTACTGTACAGCTACACTATTGATGACAAGCAGCTGGAAACAGCGTCTGCCGTAAAATGTCTAGGCGTAACTATTCAGAAAGACCTTAAATGGAATGATCATATAAAACAGATGGTGGGAAAAGCAGACACCAGACTCAGATTCGTCGAAAGAATATCAAGAAAATGTTACTCTTCCACGGAGAAGTGGCTTATAAAGCGCTTGTTTGCCCGATTCTTGAGTATTGTTTATCTATCTGGGATCCCTATCAGGTACGTAAGACAGAGAAGAAACAGAAGATTCAACGAAGAGCGGCGCGTTTCGTCACTGGATCGTTAATCTGGTGAGAGAGCGTTACGGAGATGCTAAACAAACTCCACCGGCAGACGTTACAAGACAGGCGTTGTGCTTCACGGAGAGATTTACTACTGAAATTTCGGGACAGAACTTTTCAGGAGGAGTCGGACAACATATTAATTCCTCCCCCTCCTCCCCCTCCCCCCCACACACACATACATGTCACGTATTGACCACGAGGAGGAAATTCGAGAAATTAGATCCAATACGGAGGCTTACGACAGTCATTCTTCCCACGCACTATACGCGAGACGAACATGGTTGGAGGGATCAGATAGTGGTACCGAAAGTACCCTCCGCCAGACACCATTAGGTAGCTTGCGGAGTATGGTGTAGATGTAGATGTTACCGCCTGCAGTGAGGTTGACTCCTCAATCCTGGTCGAGTGGAAGGTCATTTCAAGGTGCGGCAGGCAGCGAAAAGCTTCCTGGAAGTCCGATCGAAAGGCCTCCCCAGTTGGTCTGAGAATCAGGTCTCAGACGCTTTGGCTGATAAAGATGCTGAGCCAGATTTACCCACTTGTTCTGTTTCAGAGGAAGCCTCTGGGCCTTCAGGATCCGGGAATTCACCGAGATGGTAGACGTGAGCACCAATATTAGGCGTGTAATGTGGCTTCTGAGGTGTATTGGTGCCAAGGACGTGAAGGCATGCAGTGTGCATGCGTTATGTGGAACGAGAACTTCCGGATACCATGAAGCGCATCTGTAGTATTCTCTACAGGACCAACTGTGTAACTTTGGTACTAAGATTACAGGAGGGTCTCCATCAGAGGCTCAGATGGGTCTGCGACTGTGTAGGCTGCAGTTCCATTGACCAACGTCTTAGTGAGGTGGGGATTCAGATTCCAATGAACAGGTCGGGGGCACACTACACTCAAGGTGCTCCGGTATAGGAGTTGATTGGGCGTTTTTTTAGGTTGAGAGAGTCTTCGGAAGTATAAAAAGGTCTTCAGTCTCAAAGAGCGCGGGAAAAATACAGAATGAGAATATACATAGGATCATACGCCCTCAGTTGTTTGCTCAATGTACTCTGGTCTCTGACTTCCTCCATAGTTTTTACTCTTTACAGTTTCCTCTAGTACCTCGGAAGTTATTCCCTGCTTTCTTAACAGAGGTCCTATTGTTCTGTCCCTTCTTCTCGTCAGTGTTGTCCAGATGTTCCTTTCCTCCATTCTGGGGAGAAGCTCTTTATTTCTTAACTTATCAGTTCAGCTAATTATGAACATTGTTATGTAGCACCACACCTCGATCCACTTCTGTTCCGATTTTCCCACAGCCCATGTATTATTACCATAATACTCTGTGCTCCAGATTCTTAGAAATTTATTCCTCGAATCAAGACCTGTGTCTCATACTTCTCTTGGCCAGGAACGCCCTTTTTGCCAATGCCTTTTTATGTCCTCGTTGCTCCGACCGACATATGTTATTTTGCTGCCTAGGTAGCAGAATACCTGAACTTCATCTGCTTCGTGATCACCAGTTACCCTGTTAAGTTTTTTGCTGTTCTCATTTACGCTACTTCTTATTACTTTGTCTTTCTTCGATTTGCTGTGAATCCTTATTATGTACTCATGAGACTGTTCATTCCATTCAACAAATCATGTAATTCTTCTTCACTCTTACTGAGGATAGCAATGTCATCAGCAAATCTCAGTTTCTTTTTTTAAGGGGTTTTCCGTTTCTTACAAAAATGATAGGTAATTTTATAACTTTTTTGATCAATGGGCTTGTGTTCAGTAGTTTTCTTCCTGGACAATGTTTCAACTTCTATCGTCGACCTGATGTTTGTTGTGTTTGTATTTGCTCTGTGGTTTCCTGTGATGCTCCTCAGCAGCTTACACAATGGTTTACAATCCATATTCTGTTTTTTGGATTTCCCGTCCCAACGACATTTGGTACGCACTCAGCCTTTACTCCTTGGCCTTATGATTTCTCCCTTTTCGCACATGGAATACACACTGGAGATCAATTGCTCTTTTTATAGTCCTTTTGTGCATGGTCACATTCTTCACCGTGGAAACGTAGCAGTTTGGTTTTCCTACAGTGCTTTGCAGCGGGGCTATAGTCGTGGTAGCTTGTAGCAATCGCTGACTGCAACCTAGTCCTTTACAGTGACTGATCGAAATCCAATGTATATTCTTTTCTGTGTGGCCAATTGTGCTCTGACTTTTGGATTTACCTCCAGGACGTAATTTACTGTCGTCTTCTCCCGTGGACCAACTTTTAACATCTTTTTTGTCTAACGATTGCTTTCTGTCATTGCTTCCCTCCATGTTCTGTTTGTATAACGGCTCAATTAATTTACTCTCTGGCGTCGAGACATCATACACTACTGCTGTCGGCCTGCGTTTCCTCGGTGGCTCGCGTTCCGTTTCTTTATTTGTCTCCCAATTCTGTTTCAGCTTCATGTTTTTCTCTTCTGTGTCTGCTTCAGATATGACTACATTGTTCGTTGTCTTTATTTTCTTCATATTCATCTTTTATTTCTTCGAATCAGTTAGCTATGATTAGACGAGTCTCTGTTTCCTTTGCGTCTTTCTTGTCCTTGGATGTATGTGAATAGCTTGCCTACCTTGCTTGGCTTGTGTGGTCTCGACCATGGATTCCGTGCCAGCGATCTGAGCTAGTGTTACAGTGACTGCCACATTAGTGAATCAACGCTCCATTTTGTTCCTGTTTACTCTTTTTTTTCTTTTTTTTTTTTAATTGTACTATAAGCCCAGTCAGTTTTGCATGTGATATTACTCAGTGAGTTTGTATTTCATCTACAGTATTTTGCGACAGTAACTTTCGTGGTTACGGGGAATCTCTCATCAGTGTTGTATTACATTAAGTTCGTCTGACGTTACATTACATGTTTCCGAATGCTGCAAACTTTTTGTGGAGGGCTCTGTTGCACTCTCTGTGTCGCTTTTTGCCTAACCCATGTTTCATACTGCGTGTATGAGATGCATAGGCCTTTCTGCATCGATAGTTACGTACAGATGCCGTTTTTGCTAACGCCTCTGCTATCTCCGCAGTCAATGACGTCACACGCTTTCTTCGCAGCCGTAGCAGATGGCCGCGGTGGCCGGAGCTGTGGCAGATGATGCTGGTTTTGCTGCTGACGTGCGCTGCACTCAACTTGGCCTAAATGCTGACGCTTCGCAATGCGACGCGGCCCAACCCACGGAAAACGACTATTACACACAGGCGAATACACGAAGAGTATTTATACGTCTCTTATTATCACAGTAACTTCCGCACGGATCCCACTATCTCACAGCGGTATCGATTCAATAATACCAACTCGCTAATCAACCGCGAACGTTGGTGAATTCTGTTTTCCACCTCAAATACGTGATACAAAAGGAGCCGACATTAACCAGCTCTACCGAAACCGTGGCCATTTTGTGGCCTTTCTAGATTGATTATAAAAACTGTTAGTAGTTTCTGTACGTGGCTTAATCCATGGTTACAGATTTCTTCTCTGGAAATCTGTGCGTATCTCAGTAAAATTGGAAATTTGTGTGTGTGTATTGGGGGGGGGGGGGGGGGGGGGGGGGTAGCAGTTCGATTCGTGACGAGGCTCTCTAGATCGTACGGCTAACCCGCGCGGCCGTATCTCAGTGATAGCCACAATAACAATAATGTACCGATGGCAACGCCATGTGAACAACAATCGGAACACACCCCTTGTGGCATCGTGGTGTTAATAGCAAAAATTATGTGGATGGATGTTCTACCAGTAAAGTGCCAGAGTTGCGGTGGGAATTACTGATATAGCAACAGGTACAGGAATAAAATGTCTGGAAAATCACGACAGACGCTTTTTAAAAATAGTAATGTGTCTCCTACTGGTGACGTCACAGCAGGCAGCAGCTTCGCAAACCTATATGTATTTTGAAGAGGCTTTTTTTTCGTTTTTCAATGAAGCATCACGTCACTACATATGTCACCAAGTTTGTTAAAGACTCATTACATGTGCCACCGAACATTTTTCGTGGAACACAATTAACTCAGGCTATCGTAAAATCGAATGTGCAGTGCGCCATCACCACCTGCCTTTACGAGAGGTGTGGAAATCCGAGTGTGTAGCAAACTGCAGTGACCGCATTTCACGTAACGGCGCGCACTGAATATCGAATTACACATTTGTTTGTATTCTGTTGCAACGACCAGAATAAATTCTGATTCTGCGGTGTTCACGGGACAAAGCATCCACGTTACGCTCCAGTGTTCGGTTACGCATGATTTCCACGTACCCCACTACGCTCTCAAGACCAAAATGAGGCATCTGAAAATCATCTATCAGGCTTTGGGAAACATAAAAGCAACATGTTCCTATTGAAGTATTTAACATCATGAAACGCCATGGTTTGACAACGGCCTACTCTATTGATTTTACTCAGTTTCAGGAAATACTTCAATACTGTCTGTTTGGTTTTAACAGATCTGTATACTGGTCTAACAATGGTTTGAACATGACGCCAATAACAGGCAATGAAAGAAACGCAAAAGGTACAGTGGAGAGCCAAAACAGACAGTCCTCAAAGATCAGCGGTATGACCAGTGTCAGTTGTTTAGTTAGTTACATGTTACAGGGGAAAGGCAGATACTGGCTACAGGAAGAGGTCTTTGTAGAAAAGAGAAGCAGCTCTATCAATGTGAAGAGCTCAGATGGAAAACTAGTCCTAAGGAAAGAAGAGAAAATCTGAAAGGTGGAAGGATTATGTAGAAGATCTATACAAGGTAGAAGTTCTTGGAGGCAACATTATGGCGAGGGAAGTGGAAGTAGATCAAGATGTGATGAGAGATATGATACGACGAGAAGAATTTGACAGAGCTGTGAAAGATCTAAGTCGAAATACGGCCCCAGCAGTAGATGGTATTCCATCAAGTCTACTTGGGAGAGCCAGCCATGACAAAACTCTTTCATCTGGCGTGGAAAATGTATGAGACAGGCGAAATACCCTCAGACTTCAAGAAGAATGTAATAATTCGAATTCCAAAGAAAGCAGTTGCTGCCATGTTTAATAATTACCAAAACATCATTTTAATGAGGTATGGTTGCAAAATACTAACACGAATTTCTTACAGAAGAATGAAAAACCTCGTAGAAGCCGACCTCGGAAATGATAAGTTTGGACTCCGGAGAAATGTAGGAACACGCGAGGCAATACTGGCCCTACAATTTATCTTAGAATATAGCTTAAGGAAAGGCAAACCTACATTTATGGCATTTAGGCTTTAGACAGTATTAACTGGAATATTATCTTTGAAATACTGAAGACAGCCGGGGTAAAACACAGGGAGCGATAGGCTATTTACAACTTGTGCAGAAACCAGACGACATTTATAAGAGACGAGGGCCATGAAAGAGAAGCAGTGGTTGAGAAGGAAATGAGACAGAGTTGTAGCCTGTCACCAATGTTATTCGATCTGTAAAATGAACAGGCAGTATAGGAAACCAAAGAAAAATTTGGTACAGCAATTAAAGTTCAAGCGAAAGATATAAAAACTTTTGTTGAGTGGTACTTAAAATAGGTAAATGAATTAGTCAAATCAATGTGAAGTGAAATAGAAATTAGAAAATAAACGAAAAACTTAGTTTAGTTTAGAAAAGTTACACACTGGCAAACAGCAGGCAGAGCAGAAGAGGCAATGACCGTGAAATCAACACGTTCAGGAGAAGCCATCGCCCTCCCCACACAAGCGGAAGCTGTCAATTCAGCCGTCAGGCCATCGCCCGACCGGCTCACGTGTTTCTCAGTTGTCACATGTGATCAAAGGCCCTCGCCTACATTCCAAGAGCCAATGACCGACGTTAAGAACCTTTTCAACATGACAGAAGAGGCAATGACCGTGAAGTCGTTCACCACCAATGAACTGAAGTAAATAAATACGCGAGATGCAGTGGGCCCGACAGAGTAGTTTTCAGTTCAGTTTCGGTGCTGAAGACCGTCATGCAGGAAGAGACTTCACCGTACACAGAAGCACCGAGTCCTCCGCTGTAATGGATAGCAAGCAGCAGTCTCGCCGCCAGAAGACAGAAGTTACAAGGTATTTGAAGACTGATTTTTACGTACTCGGGTGACTCGTGAGGACGGGAAGGAGACGGCCTCACATCAGCAGTCACCTGTGAGCTGGTGATAAAGATCTGTCAGCCGAAGACTGGCAAGCTGGAGTCCATTGTTCGAGTCTGGGACACTGGCCTTCCCCCGCCGGGCCGCTCCGCTGGCCGATGCACAACACACGCGGCCACACAGAGAAGAGAAACACTGAGACGCCACAGCCAAGGTATCACCATCTGATTCACGACTTCGTTCTCAATAATTAAACGGGTCACCTCGTGATGCGCATCTCCTGTCAACTGGGCGAGACGGCGACACGAGATACACACCGCCACTTGTAATCAGATGCCGCCGCTCACGCAAGCAGAAGGCTACGCAAATGACACAGCTGCCGCTCTCCCAGCCAGAACAATCCAGTAAGGAAACCATTGTGCAAAACTTTCATTAAATGTTATCTTATGTAAAAATGCTGTTTCATTCTACCTCATACCCGAGCCAAGAAAGAACCCACCCTGCCCACATGTTTTTATGAGAGAAAAAGTAATTTATTTAGTGTTTTTCACCCTGACATAATGTGTTAGAATCAAATGCGCTTTGCAGAAATGCTCATCCTGACAATTGACTAGCATCAAAGGAGGTTAACCAGTTACACTTTGAGATTTTCAGATGACATTGTCATTCTGTCAGAGACAGCAAAGGACTTGGAGGAGCAATTGAACGGAATAGACATCATCTTGAAAGGAGGATATAAGGTGAACATCAACAAAAGCAAAACAAGAATAATGGAATGAAGTACAATGGAATTGCAAATTGTTGAAACCAAATAAGTCAAAATTTTCAATAGTACATTTAAGAGTATAGCGAACCTTTTGGTGCTGACATGAAACACATCATGCACCTACAAAAGGTGGTGCACTTCACGCTGTTTGTTGTTGAAACCAACTAAGTCTCTGACCTATTTCAACAGATGTTGCTCGTTGCCACGCGAAATCTGTTTTCTACCAATACTATACACTGTTGATTAAATTATCCATATCCTCTGTTGTGGCACTAACAGTCACTGTTAATGTTCATTGAGTGGCGGTTGGTTATATTACTATGGCTCCAAAAAGGAAGAACAGTAGTGCATATTATGATAGACATAAGGTAAAGACAGCTCTTACCAAATCACTCCCTTATCGAAGCTACAGAGGACATTATGTTCCAAGGAAAGCAGTTAGAGAATCAGTTAGAGAATCAGTCTTTCTTGGAACAACTGTAGAAAACTGCGTAAATGTAAATAATATCAATATTAGCAGCAATATCAATGTTATGTTATTAATTTCCTTTCAGCTGGAGAATGAAATGTTATGACTCAACTGACGTAATTCAACATAATAATATTTTGGCAAGATTTCTGGATGTCGCTAACAAAGATGCCCAGGACTTACATCTGCAGCTCCTTATAGGAGCAAAGGAAGTAAAACAGAGGCGTCCTCGGAAATCTGATCCAGAATGTTGCGAAAACTGTAGGGATGCAACGTTTCGTTACCATATAATGCTTGGAAGTGAAAGGAAACTGTTTCGCAAGAAAGCTTTCCTGAATACTGACTATGCATGCAGTGACGATTTCGAGCATGTTTTGAATCTGTATATCGACGAAAATGACATGAGTCCATCACTCCAGGAATAATGGACAGCCTTCCAAGGGCCTACTCAACATATGAAGTACATATTTCCAGACTGAAGATGGAAGATGTGAAGGAAGTCACTGAAAATGTGCCTGCTGCAAAGAGATTATTCTATGAATAAGTGCTTTCTTGACCAGTGATTGACTAAACTTATAGCTAATGTACAGTTAATCAATATTGATTTTAAAATAATTCAGTTTATTCTATTTTGTCAGACCATGCTAATGCATAATGAAGTGTTCATACAATTAAATCCCAAAACAGCAAAAAATATGTTTGTTGAAACGTAATTAGTCAAAGAACTTTGAAATAATTAAATATCTAAATGATGTACTTTGAGTTAATTATTTCTCTTTCAATAAAAGCATAATGAAGTCATTTTCAGTTCTGAAAATTTGCAGAAATGGAGTGCTAATACATATGGCAGTATCCAGGTTTTTGTTTCTCCTGAAAAGTGTAAAAAATGACTTATTTGATTTCAAAAATTGACGATTTAATTCTATCAGGTGAGTCTGGGGGATTAGATTAGGAAACTATAGACATAAAGTAGTATATGGGTTTTACTATTTGGGCAGCAAAGTAACTGATGATGGCTGAAGAAGAGAGGATATAAAATGTTGACTGGCAATGGCAACGAAAGCTTTTCTAAAGAGGAGAAATTTATTAACATGGATTGTAGATTTAAGTGTTAGGAAGTCTTTGCTGAAAGTATCTGTCTGGAGTATAGCCATGTATGGAAGTGAAATATGGACTATAAACAGTTTAGACAAGAAGAGAATAGAAGCTTTCACACATGGAACTGCAGAAGAATGTTGAAGATTATATGGGTAGATCGTGTAACTAATAAGAGATACTGAGCATAAATGGGAGACAGAAGGATTCAGAAGGATGCAGATTGCAGCAGACCAATAGTTATTGTTATGGTGCATTTAAAATGCCCTACTCCTTCGTGCTGAACACCGCATGTTGTTCTTAGTGTTCCTTTTTGTGCAATCAACATGGAGCTGCAGAAGAATGTTGAAGATTATATGTGTAGATCGTGTAACTAATAAGGAGAGAGAAGGATTCAGAAGGATGTAGGTCGCAGCAGCACAATAGTTATTTGGAGGTGAAGAGACTCTCACGATATAGAGTAGCATGGAGAGCTGAATCAAACCAGTCTTCAGGCTGAAGATCATAACAACAACAACAGGTGATTTGAACGATTCTCTTATCGAAATGTTGTGGAACAAGGTAGTTTACAGGATATGTATGCATGACTGGTCTTGATATTAATTATCACATAATTTTTTTGTTTTAAACATGCAAGCATACTTAAACACTATGGTTCATTTTGTTTTACTGTATTTTATTTTTACAGGCTACCAGTTATTAAGAATAAATTTGTTCTAAGAAACTATGGAGTCATCTAAAAGAAATTATTTTGGGTTAGATTTGAAATGTGCTTTGCAACCTGCGGGACATTTTATGGTATTGAGAAAAGATGAAAATTTTTTGATGCTGCATTTTAAAAGCCTTTCTGAGCCACTGACAGCTTTGATAATGACCAATAATGGTAATTTTTTCCTTTACTGTTGAAATATGGGAATCACTAATTACTAATCTTCCCAAGGTTTAATAGGTATTTATGGAATATGTGCACTGTTATGGTGCATTTAAAATGCCCATCTCCTGCATGTTCAACACCGAATGTTATTCTTAGTGTTCCTTTTTGTTTAATCAACTCTTTCTTTGCAAATGATGAGACACACCAGAAATTTTTCTGTACCTTATTGAGCAGATATATGCAAAACAAGTCAGGAGGTTGATTAGCTTGTTTCCAAGACTAGAATAACATGAAGAGAAAAAGTGACTGAACGTAAATGAAGGAGCAGCTGAGTAATATGCATTTTTCAGTTCAAGTTTTCGTCAACATGCACACTGAAAAATTTGCAGAATTCTACCCTGTTTACTGCTACCTTTTAGTATGCTACAACAATTGATGCTATGTCTCTATTTGTTGTGCAGAAATGAATGCAGTGTATTTTCTCAGAATTAAGGGAGAGCTATTTTCACAAAACCACTTAGTAATATTTTGAAAGTCATCATTAACAACGTTATCTGTTGCTTTCTCTATAATAGGACTTATTATGACAATAGTACATCTGCAAAAAGTAAGCCAATCAATTCTGCTTGATAGAGAAAGGTCCTCCAATATGTAATGAATAGGAGTGGACCCAAAATTGAAGTTAGTGGGGCTGCCCCTCTGTGGTTTCTCCATAGCCCCTAAAATTTTTCCTCCTTTCAACATTGTTTGAATTATTCAGCAGAACTTTCTGCCTTAAGCACGATTCAAGCCAGTAGTTTGTAAAGCCATCAGTTCTAAAAAACTTCCTTCTTTAAAGGATGTAACATGATCTACAAAATCAGGTATCTTGGAAAGATCACAATAATTATCGATTGGCGACATTTTATTACGTAAAGCTTTATTTATTTGGTGAGAGAAAGCATAAATAGCTTCCTCAGCCGAGTAGGCCTTCTGTAATTCTAAATGTGAGACAAATCTTGAGAAAATTGCTTTATCGAATATTTTGGAAAAGATGTTGATAAGAAACCTGGACGATATTTTAACATGTCCAAAGAAATTTCTTGTGCCAGTGATGCATTACATAATATTACTAAGGACATTACTTATTAAGTTAGGATTAATTTTCCGAATTCTGTCGGAAATTCCATTAGCAACATACGAGGTTTTCTCTTTTACTATTTTTATAATTCTATGACTTTTATTTAAGATGATTGCACTACTTCTAGTTGCTTAATGTTTTGTGGAGTGACATTTTTAATATATTGTCTTGCTACTTTAGCTGAGCCATTTGACCCTATTTTTGCTGCTACATAAAAAGTTTTCTGTATGCTGGCAGCACTAAATAGTAGCGAGAAGGAGCAAAAACTATAAACTGAGTGATTACATTCGAGTAGTGCAAATGTAGTGAAAAGAAAACTGTGATTTATGAAAGTTTCATTTCGTTGTGGAAAAAAAGGTGTTGCGGACTTGCAACTGTGGGATGTAATAGTACCTAAAGGCAGCATGACGCATGCAAATAAACATGGAGTTGTGTTACTTATCGGCCTCTAGTAGTAAGGACGGAACTCCAGACTTCATCAGAAAGGTTGCTACTCTTGTCTGGGTGTGACGGAGTCCGGAACACGTAAAACCACGATGAAAGAAAGCACTCGGTAGTTATTGCTCGTAACACACGTACGGTTATGAAGTATGTCGCGCCTCTCAACTGCGGTGGACAGGAAGACCAGTTGCCACTCTGCGGTACCGTACTGATTGTTGCTTACGCTCTCATGTTTGCGCCAGAATTCTTGCCATCCAACAGACGTAGGGACATAGTGAATTTAAAAACAAAAAATAGGAAGCGAAGTGTATATTGAAGAAATTTGTGCAGAAAGGAGTAAAAATATCCTCACTATAAGTTCCTCTGTTAACTTAACAGGAGAAATATCGAGACATTGCAGACCTAAGACTACCGAGAATGAAATGTAACAAAGGAGAACGTAGTGCTTTTATGTATATGTGTATGTAGCATAAGACGTTATCTAATTTTAGTTAAAATATTTCGTGTGTTTTTATGTATGTGAATATATGTATGTAGTATAACACTTTGTATAATTTGCGTTAAAATGTCATCTGACAGGTTTCTGGCTTTCCCGCTACATTCATCCGGATAAAGCAGCAAGCCACATTGTTGACATGTTTCTCCCACACTAACCTAAGGCAACATCCACATTTGTCCCACATGACGCTACTTTTTCATTAAACTGAAAAGCATTAACACACACTTAATCTGTAATAAAGTAAGAATTAGTTTAAGCTCATCTTCCGAGGAGTGTCGCCTCTTACTTCCATATGACACACGACACTTAACACGAAAATGTAAACACTGCACAGACATTAAGTGAGCGTAAGTGTCAGATCGCAGCAGTGATGTTGCTTATGTCATAGCACTTAGTTATGAAAGCGGCCGCCCAATATTTTCTTTCTGTATTAGCCTCTAGGGAATGGTGAGAAATATAGGAAAGGCCAAATATTGATGAGAATCAGCAAATGCGAATGTTGCAAAAAAAATGGATCAAATAAAATATTTTAGGTATTTAGGAACTGTGGTGACGGCAATAGAAGCTGTACGAAGGAAATAAGTGTAACATCTATGGTTGAAAGTTTTATTGACATCAAAAAGTATTCATCTAGAATCAAGGAGATTTACTGTGGATTTTATCTGGAGTGTTGCATTATGTGGCAGCGAATCATGGACAAACGAAAGAGGCGGAAGACTTGGATAATTTTGAAATGAGGCATTGGGAAAAATTCCGAAAGTGAAATGGACTGATAGAATGCAGAATCAAAAAATAGTTTCGAGGATATCAGAGGAAGTAAATCTTGTGGAAATGGTGAGATTGCGAAATTATTTTGGCTGTGACATGCAGGATAATGCGATGAAATGGACTGCAGCGAAGAGTCACTAAAGGAAAGATTGTAGGGAAGAAAAGGAACGGGGAAATGAAGGAAAAGAAGAAAACGTGAAACACTGGATGACATTAAAAATGGACAAAGTCAGCAGCAATTTAAGGAGCAGGACGAAGTCAGGCGTAAAACCTCCAGTCTACACCTGTCGTTAAGCCACGTGCACCAAAGGAGAAGAATTTATCTTCGCCATGCTGAAAGCAGACTTTGCAGAACGACGTAGATATTACAAAACTTTTTTCAACCGGTCGAGCTATCTGGAAAAAAGCAGAACGTTGAAACATTTCTTTTCAGACACCTAGTTGCCCACAAAAATGATGTATTGATAAATATGAATTAATTAAATCATTAATATTAAAACACCTATTACTTTTCACATGCGCTGCCTAGAGAAAATGCATTTCACCGTCCAAAGGTCAAACGCTATAGTTTTGTATGGATGTCGATAACAGTTGTGGATCTGTTAACCTCATTTATAATAGTACGGGTTCCGAAAACAAATTAATGAAGTGAATAAAAAACTAAAAAATAAACAGTTTTACATTTCACACTGAAACAACCCTTCAGGCCACGCGTGGGTGTGAGGTTTCATCCAATGAACAATTTTTAATTTACAATTACATTAACCATCGGCTCTGTCGATGACAACCTGTTGCAAGTTTCTTTTTGAGTGTCAAGCGCCGAGAAATCGCTACTTTATCACTACATAATTTCACTGAATCCTTCCGGTGCCTCCAGGTCCTTTTGCACGAATACAGCGCCCTTTCTTTGTTTTGAAACCAAGTGTTTACCGTGGTTAAGTTAAGCTCTGTGCAGAATTTTGCAGGTGGCTTGCCCTTTCTTTTGTTTCCTCCCTGTGAATGTTCCCCTGTTAATTTTCTTCTTCTGTTTTGCCTACTATCCATTTCGAATCTCCCATCGCAATCACATTATCTACTTTTTTCATCTCATGTTATACTGTTTCAATCACATTATAATTTAAGGAGTTATAAGACATAATCTTGTAATACGAGTAGTTTGCTGAGTGTTGACTTTGTGTGTACCTTATGTCCGATAATACAATCACTATCTTGTTGAAAGCTACCCACATTCCTGTTTTCATATTTACTATTTGACGTACTCCTCCATTACCCATTTTGATTTCTTTGTTTACAACGATAGACTACCTGAAAAGTGGTTCTTCTTGCAGTCGGTCCGGTAAAACATGAAATCTCCGACATCACTGTGGCCGGACAAAGATCTTGCAAGAACGGAACCAACAGCGAATGAAGAGAATTGTTCAACGCGACAGAAGTGCAACATTTCCGTAAATTGCTACAGATTTCAGCGCTGGGACATTAACAAGTATCAGCGTGCGAACCATTCAACGAAACATGATCGATGTGGGCTTTCGGAACCGAAGGCCCATTCGTATACCCTCGATGACTGCACGACACGAAGCTTTACGCCTCGCTTGGGCCAGTCTACACGGACGTTGGACTGTTGATGACTGAAAACATGTTGCATGGTCAGAAGAGCCTCGTTTCAAATTTCATCGAGTGGATGGACGTATACGGGTTTGGAGACAACCTCATGACCCCATGGACCCTGCATGTCAGCAGGGGACTGTTCAAACTGGTGGATATTCTGCAATGGTGTGGGGCGTGTGGAGTTGGAATGATATGGGACCAAAGATATGTCTAGATACGACTCTGACAGATGACACGTGCGTAAGCATCCTGCCTCATCACCTGCATCCATTCATGTGCATTGTGCATTCCTACGGACTTGGGCAGTTCCGGCAGGACAATGCGACACCCCATACTCCAGAATTGGTACAGAGTGGGTCCAGGAAGGCTCTTCTGAGTTTAAACACTTCCTCTGGCCACCAGGCTCCCCAGACATGAACACTATTGAGCATATCTGGGATGCCATGGAACATGCTGTTCAGAAGAGATCTCCATCCGTCGTACTCTCACGGATTTATAGATAGCCCTGCAGGATTCATGCTGCCAATTCTCACCAGCACTGCTTCAGGCATTATTCGGGTCCATGCCTCGTCGTGTTGCGACACTTCTGCGTGCTCACGAGGGCCCTGCAGGTGTACCAGATGCTTTTGCTCTTCCGTGCATTTTCACTTGTTATTCACAATGCCTCGACCAAGACAAACATAAATATTTCGGATTCTCTTTGTGTTTCGGATTTTTTTTAATTACATGGTTTTAAATCTGCGTACTTACGTAGGGCTATACTTTTCATGTTTAAATGTTTTAATGTTGAAAGGCAGTTTTAATTTTTGTGTTTCTAGGTTTGTGTTTATTTTTTTCCGTCTGTCTTCATATTTCTTCATGAGTTTGTGTGTGTGTGTGTGTGTGTTGTACGAATGGTGTGTCTGTTGGAACCATTGAATTCATTTCCCATTCCCACGATAGTTCAGAAAACTATCAGCTTCTTCTGTGACGGGACGAACCTTCTACGTGACGAAATAAGTATTCGATACTTGCATTAACACTCAGTTTTCTGATACAGAGGTGCCGTAGCTGATGTCCAGGGAACAGAATGACGGAATGAGTGCCTGAGGACGTTGCAGGTAACGACAGTGTCACATTGTGGAGACGTACCTTTGTCGCCACTTGTCCTGGCGGTGTAGCTCCACATCGCAGATAACAGTGACAGAAACACCCCAGATCCTCCATCTCGTGCTCTGCTGCGCAGTATTTCGCTCGCTGCTGTCAATTATGTAGATAGGACTTAGTGTAGCGTTGCCCGCTCAGAGCGCAGCGTGCGCTGCTAGTACCGACATGATGCATAATTCAGCCATCAAGTTAGCCAAGTAGTGGGACTCCGGCCGCAGTTGCGGGGAGCAGGTGAGCTGGCGACAACTGCCAGCAGCACGGCAGTCTGGCGGAATTCTAAAACTGGGACGACGTTTCAAGTGGAACTGACAAACACTGAAATGTACGATTTCGTTTCAGCAGACTGCAAATACCTCAACCGCTCGCATCGGTACAAACTTTCATTTGTGGAGCTCGACTATTCTGGAAGTGGTTGCAAACATCTAGTTTCCCTGCGTTCATATTTGATTCGATGTATTTCGTTGGAATAAAGGATCGAAGTTCACAGAAGGTAAACTCTACAACTAAAAATACCTGAAAATCAAACTAAAGTTTTGGCTGTTAAAGGAAAATACCCAGTACGTTCGAAAATAATGATCAACTGAAAATCAATTGATCAGGTATCTCGCTTTCTGCTATTAGGTTATGATGTAGGTTATGAACATGATAATGATATCTCCAATAAGTTAAATAAGTTTGAGATGATATGTGGCACTATGCATAGAATATTAGCGAAATTTATCCATTATCTCTGTTTATTAAGTGACCAGTTAATCTAATTTCCATGACTCTCTTAATTAGGATAAGGCATCGAATCCGGCCATTGGTGTAATTTAACTGCAGATAAATGGTCAAAGATTTACACATCGATAAGCGACTTCAGTGTCTGATCATTCTGACCGCAGACGGCGCTTGTGTCAGTGCACCCCTCTGCTGCTGATCGTCGTCTGAGAGCCGCATGCGCAGCACCGTCCAAGTGCAGCGCTGAAGGCCGCGCTTCACACCCTGCCGTCAGTCTTGTGACTCGCTCTGGGGATGCCCAGACGATAAGCGGGTCACATATCGGTTGAAGAAGTAGCATTTCGGTGGCTGCATGCCCAATATTTAATCGATTTTCTTTACGCCACAAGAAGTTAAAAATGCACAAGGATACTGTCCGCTGAAATTAAATTTTTATGGGAAGTAAACGGGTGTAGGCTGAGAAGTCAAATAAAGAAATTTGAAATAAGGGCGGAATTAAATACTTTTTGCATTAATGGAAACATAGAAAACGAGATAGCAAAATAGAAGAACCATATTGAAAGAATGAAGGCAGGAAGAATTGTCAGGCATGTAGTAGACTATAGACTATAGAGCTATAGGCAGACATTATATTTATTTATTTATTTATGCATTTATTTTACCTGGCAGGAAGACCAAGGGAAAAGTGGATTTTGTGATGCTGCAACACTCTATAAGCCTACTTTTTGAAGTGAGGACGAAGGAGATAGTGTTCAATACATCCCTTCGAAGACCGATAATTAATTAATGATGAGACACATCTACATTTACACCAGCTTTAATTACTTATTCCAATCCATGGTTAATACAAACTTACGTCAGAAGACAAAGTGGCGTGGACGAGGCAGCTGTCCATGATTGGCTGGTGCAAACCGGTTGTAATTGTTAAAATTCATGGTGAAACTGTCAGCTGTCAATTGTTTTGCACGATTTGCTACTAGAAACAAATAAATCAAACTATTAGAGATTACATAGTTTTCACGGAAATATGAGGTTACATAGTATTTCATTTACTGGCATAAATGGCAGAAAGTTATACCATATCAACAATAGTAATTCGAATAATTTCAGCATTTCGCGGCCCTGTCAGAAACTGAATATATATTAAATTCAAAATTAACAGCCTCAGTTGCGGAGTTACCTAGATTTACCTAGGTTTCAATTGGGATAACCCAACCTTCTTCAAAATTACACTTACTATGTGGGGCGGGGATGGTTGTGGTGGTGGGGGAACTTTCTAAACAGTAGAAACTTTTGTTGAGAAATGGGAAAATAGAGATTAAAACTTTATTACACTATTAATTTCAAATACAGAATGGAAGATCCGGATAGGGGATGGTTGTGGGTGGAATGAGAAGATTCCTAAACTGTAGAAATTTTTAGAATGAGTGTTGAGTATAGAACACGCTAGAGAGCTAGCAGGAGGAAAACAGTGCTAATTTTTTTATTTAATAGAGGGGGTGGAGACAGGCAAATTTTTTCAAAGTTACAGATCACCTTTATGTTCTGCGAGCCAAAACCTAACCAAACAAAGCTATATAAGACATGAGAGCCCATGGGGGTGTACTGAGTCAGGAATGGATCTGAGGTCTCATGCCTGATCAAAAGAAAAACAGGATGTGAAGTAGAAAACAAATGTTTTAAATAGAACCGATGCTATTCAGTCAGATGAGGGTAAATCCTAAAAACACCTAATTTTACACATCTTTTGAAACAACTTCCATAACCAATATCTCTGTTATGTTTAAAAACTAAATAGTATAATGTTACTGCCAGGAAGTCATCAAAATGTTACATTCCACATTTAAATATTTATTACCAGGAAATACTATGTTAACCAGCCTACATTAGAAAACGCATTGTATATACAAAAAAGTTAAACTACAATTTTTCTCAAAGAGCGTAAACAATGTTAACATGAGGAACATATATATACTTAAAAATTGTGTTCACTGGTGGAGTCAAATGACAGAGAGCCCCAATCTTTGCATAAGTACAAGAGAAAATCCAAGCCGCTGTATTTAGAAAGCCTTCACATAGAATACACTTCGCATAAGTAATATTATCAAATCATATTAGAAATTGGTTGGTACATTACAGACAATATTACAAAAACAGAAGAATCTACAACACGACATACGGAACTTTATATTTGAAGTGCATCTCTTTTGGATATACTAAAAGGGGCGGAATCACTAGTAGAGAGTAATGCATGTAACACACTGAAAAATAAATATAAGAGCTTAGAATTTGTAAAACATATATGATAATTTCCAGAACTAACTGACAGGTATTTATGTGTACAAAAAGGTGTCCACAAAGAGAGACTATCAGCCTCCAAATACTTCCATCCTTACAGGAAAAGTCCAAACATGTATACACTCACACACACACACACACACACACACACACACACACACACACACAGAATTTGTACCCAGAATACACTTCATCTTCTGCAACCCATATAAAATCATTTCAGAATTGATTTGGTACAGTAAAAGAAACCAAGTTACAGTAATACAAAATCATCTATGATGTCAACTTATGAACTTAATATTAGTATTCTCATTACTACTGGATTCACAGAGGGTGGAGAGAACCTTTGTCTAACTGGAGAGTGAAACATTAAAGATTTACGTCCAGATTTACCACTCTCGTCCACAAAAAATGACACCTCCATCAGATAGAAAGAAATGAAATAAATTGCTCTGAATATTATATGACAAGAAGACTTATGACATTCAGTACAGAAATTTGAAAAAAGAAGTGTTGGAAACATAAATTGTTTAAAAAAAATTCATTGACTTATTATTTATTCATTCCTCCTGGATGAAGCCATATATTGAGATCAATACATGAAAATGCATGAGAGCACTCAGCGCGTTCGAGAAGAAATTTTTCAAATTAATGAGTAATTGCTTTTTTTAAAAAAAAAAAAAGAAACATGCATGCAAAATGAGAAAAATATGCGGGACCTAAGACAAACTACGTCATCAGGAGGCAGATTTGGGGCAGCTGAATTAACGTTAAAGCTAAATTTTCAATGGAGCATTATTTACGACACAAATCTAGTCGCCATCGAACTGAGCAGACTAAATGTAGTCTTTGATAAACCAGTTGGCGATTACGGATATTTAAAGGATATTTATTTTTGAAATTGGTTATCGATATATTTTAAACAAATTTCCACCAGATAGTGTAAGGCTTTGTTATACAACAGACACAACTCGTATATCACGTTAAAAGTCGTAATATCTACGAAGATATCAGGAATGATGTACATACGAGGACTGATAATTTGGGTTTCCTAGAAAACAACAGGTACAATATTCTGCTGGTAAATAAAAAATGGGGCCTGTACTGATACCCTTAACATGTGAATTTTAAGCATGTGTGTTTGTGTTTGTTAGTGAGAGGAAAAGGTCAAGAGCTCAAGAATTTGTAATGTACTGGACACACAAATAACTGAGGTATATTTTTAAAAATGTAGAGAGGTGTCATTTGAGACAGAGCTTGAAAGATGCCAACTATTTTGTGCACGCACACACACAAACATACATGTACGTGTATATACACCTATGTGAAATGCGACAAGTTAGAGACATAGGAAATCCGAAATTTAAAGGACGAGCTAGTGCAGTGGCCAAGTGGGCAATTTGTTACAGTGTCATTGGGCAATGTGTTTTGAGGAAATGTGTTACATTTTAGGGAAATTTGTTATCCTTTTTGAGTAAATTGTTACAATTTTGGTAACATTCTTTTGTTTTGGGGACAATTTCATACAGTCTGAAGTGCAATACCACACAGGTAGAGAGGCAATTTGACAGAGTTTCATGACCAGTTAGTTGCATTTTGAGGGCAAATTGATACAGGTTAAGAGACACATTGATACAGTTTGAAGGGCAATTTGATACAATTTTGAGGCTATTTGAGATAAACTCGGGAAAATTGGATATGGTTTAGGGGCAAGTTGATAAAATTTGTGCGGCAATTTATTATAGTTTTGGGGGATGAGTTGCTGCAGTCTGAAGGCCGAGCTGACATAACTTGAAGAGAGGGCATGCTAGTGCTGTTGTAACATTTTTTTGGGTCATCGGTGATAAGTAACCGGTTTACCATACTGTATATCGTAATTGTTTAACGTTTATCATTTACACTTCATTGTTTTCACTTCATCATATATCATTTGGCATTTCCCTGTTTCTTTAAACTGTTACCTGTTTCATAAATGGTAACCTGTTTCTTTAAACAGTGACACGTTTTCTTAAGAGGTGATCTGTTTCTTTAAACAGCGACCTATTTTTGTAATCAGTGCCCATTTCTTTGAAAAGAGGCCAATTTTCTTAAGTGATGCCCTATTTCTTTGAACAGTGACCCACATTCTTAAGCAATTTCCGTTTCTTTAAACGGTGACCCGTTTCTTTAAATGATGACATACTTCTATAAATGGTGACTCACTTCTTTAAACAGTGAGCCATTTTCTCAAACAGTGGTCCGTTTCTTTGAACAGTGATCTGTTTCCCTTCTTGGAGACTCAGGGGAATAATGTTCGCCTAGGAAGGAATGGTGATCAACTGTAAATGTGTGTGTGTGTGTGTGTGTGTGTGTGTGTGTGTGTGTGTGTGTGTGTGTGTGAGAGTGTGTGGTTGTGTACCATTTTACGCAAACAGGAATATTAATGTCTCGCTTAGTAAATTCAGTGGTTGTACGAGTATACAATTTGAGACAATTATCAAAGACACCATATTTCCACTTCATTTTAATATTATACTGGAGGAATGTAAAATGACTATCAGAAGTAATGAAACTTGGCACCATTTTTATGCCAGAGATAGGAAACGAAATTCTGTAACATGACTCCATTTTTATGCGTCATTTTACCAATTTATTATGACTAATTGGAGATGAGGAGTAGTCAGGGGTAGGGGGTAGAGCATAAATCGCAATTGAATTAGCTCCGCCATCTCGGATTTTTGCTTAGTTGAAGGTTGGTGAATGAGAGGGGAGGCGCAGAGGGTTGAATCCCACTAACAGAATCTGGTTCTTACATCATTTTGTGGTTTTTGAATGGCTCTTTCATTTTCAATTCTACTTTGTGATTGGTTGGAAAGAATGAAGGTGGGGGAAAGGGAGTGTGGTTTGATGATGTCACTGGTAAGGATGATGATAACAGTGCTAAGAGTCACGATCGTATGATATCACTACACCGATGGCCTCAGTCGCATGACATCACGAATGTCAGCAAAATGCATCAAAATGCCTACTACTGATGGAGTGTGACAAGTTTATTCTGTGTTGGGGACCCAGTAGCGGCTTTGGAATTACTATTAGTTCCTCATGATGTTATTGCATGCTTTATGGTGAGTGCTGAATGTATCTGTTGTGAGGCAGGGCATACAGTTACTTAAAGGTATAGGTTGGGATCAAGACTGTGTGGACAACACCAAGCAGGTCTCAGGGCCGCGGTTTCCTGTGTTAGGAAAACTGCATGCACAAGTACAACACAACAAAATGTTAAACCCCTAATATACAGGCCTTTTACCATTGCAGTCATTAGTTCAACAATCTCTCAAGAACTGGTCAAAAGAGGTATTGTATGCAACCGTTTTTGTAAGTCAATCATGTGTTCTTTGGTTTCTTCTAACAAATCTGAGTCTACAATTTATTTTCCCTACTGTTACATCCACGTAGTCTTTCCAAGTAAAATTATACCGCACAGAAACTCATAGATACCTGAAGTGACTGCAATCTGAAAGTAAGCACAAGCTTCGACCAATGTCACCCAGACAGAATGCGGAGTGGTTTGGCATAGAGCACTGTTGTTCCTGGCAGGGTATTGAATGGACGAAGTGTAGACGCCTGTCTTGTGATTTCAGGATGGGGCATTCAACTCATATTCAGCATGAATATGGTGAGATCGCAGCAAGTTACCTGTTTTATGGTTGCATTTACGTTGTTGGCATATTTCAGTTCTTTAAGTTTATGCAGTATTGATTTCATTTTCGTGTTGCATTCGGCATTCGAACTTTTCGTTGGGTATTTTATTCCTTTTTTTGTCTCATTTGAGCTCATGAGAACACATGGTGACCAGTAGGCATTTCTAATGTAACCATACGGGATATCAAATAGTTTTTGCCACGTGTTAGGTCATATTTTAGAAGACTGTAACATTATTTTGAATTTTTCTTTGTACTATGCCTCATACTTGTATCTATACGTGACTTAGAAACTTCGGCATGTTATCTGACTAAAATAAATGGATTACATTTTTAATACGTTTGGTCTTTACGAATCTATCATCTAGCGTACCTACCTGTGTTCGCGAGGTCTGTGAGGGTGTGCTGAAAAGTAATGCCTTCGCAGTTGATGTGTGAAAAACATTATTAACAATGTACGTCTTTGTTTTTCATGCTTACATATTTTGTTTATCAAAATAGTCTTCCTGCCGAATAACATGTCTCCCTCAAGAGAGACCAGTTTGTTGATTCTGATGTTTGGCATTGTTGACGTAACCACAACTTTGCCTCTGCTTGCATCGATTAATCACTATGAAAGTGAAGCCCTCGAAGATGTTTTTTAAATTTTGGAAACAGACCAAAATTGGATGGGGCCAAATCTGGACCTTATGGAGGATGATCGATGAAATGTGAACCCAAGGTGTCGGACTGTAGCAGATGTAGCAGCGCTCGTGTGTGTTCTGTCAATGACACTTTGAAATAGGAACTCTTCGAATTCGAAACTCGATTACAGCGCGTTGTTTCTCATTCCCCGACATAGTTACGTTACGTACCACCAAGTTACATGCCACCGTTTTGGAGCCCTCTAGCGACAGAGCTGCAATTTTGTAAGGATAAAAATAAAGATGTATAACATTAATAACGTTTGTTTTATTAAAAAAAAGTTAGAAGACGTTACTTTTTACCACGTCCTCATATTACGTACCCCCGATCTCTGCTTGTGGGTAGTTAAGATCCGTTTTATAAAAGGACTTCTGTTGGCTTATAGTGCAATCGACTCAAAGGCTACGGTGTGTAAGAAGTCCTTTCAGGTACCTTTAGTGAAAACTATTCATCATTTCAGGTAAATCGACGTAAAGTAGTCCTTCAAATACAGGGCTACACAGGCAGCGTCTACAGAACTTATTCATTCTATATGGTTAATAAGTAGCGTAGATTACAGCTGACAAACGCATTCGTCGTCCGGACATTGAGCCTACAATGCACAATTTATCATACTTTGAATGAGTGTTGTACGATGTTTCCAGTCCATGTTCGAAGGTAAATTTCATTTGTGTTGCTTTCGAGCAGCTCCCCCTTCCGTTGCGCTTTGCGATAAGTTTGACGTCTCCGAGACATCAGCTTAACAGTCAGACTGCCCTATTGGTAGGTCATATTCACTGTCGGGGGATATAATTCAGAGCAACAACCGACTGAGGTTCAAATTCGAAAGGACTGCCAGACTTTAAAGATTTGTTACGTGATTACTAAGTCTTCTTACCTGTTGTCGCTTAGTCATTTGATTAAGTCAGCCACATTCTTCAAGTACCTAGCGGCTTCTATCCAGATTAATGTGGAATAACTGTATAAATTGCGGCCTTTCAAATAGTAAACGATGAATGCATGTGGTGTGATGTGTATCTCATCTACATACCCTCCGACTCAGAGTTGCGTTATTAAAAGTTTTTTCTGGTTTCATTGTCTAAGGGCTGGGATACGTATTTGTCACATTACAGGCCAAATACTGCTGAGTCTACAGTATACAATATGAATAGACATATGAATCGAATGGTCGAGGGTTTCTATCACTCGGCAATTGCGAATTATGAATGTAATGTATAAATTTGTAAATGAAAGATTACAATTACATAAAATCTGCAGGTACTACCTTAACGACTTTAAATGATGAGTACGATAGTAGAAGTACTTTTGAGAATGCAGTATATTTCTACAAAACACTTATTGGTGTCGATGGTCCAGCATTTAAATAAAATGTAAGTTGAATAACAGGTAAACAATAGATTCCTACTGTACGTAATTAGTTATGAACAACAACATAGCTATGCGAGATATTCACTTCTAAACGCACACTACGTCTTCACTGCAGAAGCCACGGAAATCTCACAAGTGCACAAGTTGACACTGCGAAGTTTTCTATCTGCCACGACCACACGCAAACCGCTCCACACTCTCCAAGTCCTTCCTCGCGACCGTCGTTTCGCGCACCTCCCCTCTTCTACGCCGTACCCCCCCCCCCCCCCCCTCCTCACGCTTCCATCCAGTCTCCCCATTCACGAGCGCTGTGATTGGCTACAGCATTCGCACCATGTCTTCAAGCCAATGAACGCACACAAACATAATGAGACGTATTCGAAATACTCGGTTTACATTTGTATAACTTGAAATTAAATATTTTATGGCTAGATCATAAACACGCTGTAACGCACATTGTTAGATACATAACGAAATTAAATAAACGTATGTCGAAGGAATAGAACAAAAGGTAGGCCAGTAGCCTAATGTGTCTGTGCTTTCTAAAACACAGTCAATATTTAACCAATTTCTTCATGAATAACATATATCGGATATAAACAAAGACATAGATGGAAAAGTATATTTATAAGCATGCTTCTACCATTTTTACGTGTACCTGTGGAGTACTTATGGCCTGACGATAACAGTCGGCTACTTTGACCTCTAATAACTCATGTACTATTCAAGTTACATGCCTGTAATTTATACCAATCTAGTTTTACACTAGTAGTTTTCTAAAGACGTGGTGATAGACGAAATCGGATGAAGCGTTTAGATTATGGAAATTCGTTGCTGGATGTTACTAGTATAATTTACCATCAGATACTAAACTTTGAACAAATAAAGATATCGAAAATCTGATTACACCATCAGAATCTTCGTGCAAGTAATGGCAATGTACATGTTTCTTTTGAGTTGTAATGAGTCATCTGGCTACTATTAATTTCTGTATGAACTGCGAAAGTTCTGCCATTAAGGTTTGACAAAGTCCACTATCTTTGGCACTCCCGTCGTGTCTCCTTCATCTACACAGCGATCTGACCGTTGTGCGGCATTACGCGGTTGCTAAGCTAAAGTTCGGCACCACGTGGCTGCTGCCGGGCTGCGACCTGCCCAGAGGCCCCAGCTCACCCAAGCAAACTCTGAACTTAGAATATTTTCAGGGCGCCACGACTCGCCCGTCACATCATAAAATATAGTCATGGGGAAGGCAGAGGTAAATTTATTGCAGTATCGTTTCCAAATGTAATCTACACACGAATGAACTAGATTACAACAACTCGTTTGACAAATTCTCGAATATGGTTCATGTGTTTGGAAAAGTTAGCAAGTATGCATCAGTAGTAAGAATGGGAGTCAGATTGTAAGTGCCTCGGAAATACTCAACGAACTGCAGTGGCAGACATTACAACACATGTGTTCTGCATCATGGAGATACTTAATCACAAAATTCAGAGACTAAATGCTCCAAGACATATTTCTTCCTCTTGTGATCAGCAATACCGACATCATTATAAGCCAAGATTGCTGCTTCTGCCCCAGAAGGGAGTGTATAAGAACTGTAGCTTGCGATCTGCCAGTGAAAAAGCGATGACGGAATCAGGAGAGCTCATACAGTTGACATTCTTTATTCTGCAAGTCTTCCACACAGAGACCGTTGTCGGCGTCTCGGTCACGTGTGCGGTCAGCCAAGTAGCGGGTACTACCTCAGCATAGCTACAGCGGCCTACACTGCCCAGCAGCAGCGGGTGGGTACCTTAGGCAGCGGGTGCTGTCTCAGCGGCAGAACTGTGGCGGCCGAGGGGTGTGTGCTGACGCAAGGAAGGCATCGTGCTGGCGCAGTGCAGGTGTCCCCGGCAGACCATCACCCTACGTGTGCCGAAGGAAGGTGCCGTAGCTGATTTCGCCACGCGTCGACACCAACTCATCACCCGGAACCATCAGATCCAGCTGCAGCTTGTAGCTCAGCCGTTAGCTGACGACGCTGTTGAGCGATGTTGAGGCTGATTGGCCCAAAGGTGGCCCGAAAACTGGCGTGGAGACTGGTGCTGCGTCGGCTGAGGTCACCGCAACCATTCGTAGTACAAAGTAATGGCTGGTGGCGAGTTGTTGTAGCCCCTCTGGCCAGCTCTCTTAGGAGCCTGCCTCCAGTCAGTTTGGTGACTCCAGAGGTGCAGCTCTGTAATAGCACGGCATGCGGAAACTTAGACTACTGCTAAGGCAGAGCGTCATATTGTATCACGGTGTACCAGCAGTACTCTAGCACCCGATGGCAAGAGTTTGTAGGCACACTTCTCGATGGGTTCTGAACACTGGTCTGCAATTTTTGCTGCGATGTTTACGATTTCAACATGAACTAAGCAAAACTTAATAATACGAGAAATGGCTAGAGGAATATCTCTACACCTGCGATACACTGCGAATCACTGTGAACTGCTTGACAGAGAGTATGTCCTATTATACAAGTTATTAGAGCTCTACTTGTTCAATTTACGATGGAGCAGAGGAAGACTGGCTACTTAAATGCTTCTGTGTTTGTTGTAATAAATTGAACTTGTCCTCACGATCTGTATAGGGCGATAATTTGGGTGCTGTAGTATATTCTTACCACCATCGTTTAAAGATGGTTCATGAAACTTTGTAAGCGGGCTTTGTCAGTATGATTTGTGTCTGTGCCGCGCGGGGTAGCCGCACGGTCTTGGGGGACTTGCCACGGTCCGCACGGCTTCCCCCGTCGGAGGTTGGAGTCCCCCCTCGGGCATGGGTGTGTGTGGGTCGTTCTTAGCGTACGTTAGTTTAAGTTAGATTAAGTAGTGCGTAAGCTTAGGGACCGATGACCTGAGCAGTTTTGTCCCATAAGTTCTTACCACAAATTTCCACTTTGTTTCTGTCTTTCAGTTTAATTTCTTCGGCGTCCCTGTGACACTCTCTCCTGGGCCAATCAAATCTATGACCATTCATGTTGCCGTTCTCTTTAGACGTTCAGTATTCCCTGTTAATCCAGTATGGAACGGGTCCCACAATCTTGAGCATGGGTCGAAAAAGTGATTTGTAAGGGGCCTGTTTTTCCCTAGTGTTCTACCAATGAACCGACGTCTACCAATTGATTTATCTACAACTGAGGCTATGTGACCGTTCCATTTCATGTTACACCCAGATGTTATGAATTTACCTATTCATGCTACACCCAGATATTATGAGTTTACCTATTCCAAATGTGATTCACTTACATTTTAGTCGCAGGATATTGCGTTTTTCTGTTGTTGTATCATGTAGACTGTTTTACATTTCTGATAATTTAAAGCAGGTTGCGGATCTTTGCACCTCTTTCAAATCTTAACAGAATCTGGTCAAGGTGTATAGAAAACCTATACAACCGGTTGGCTGATTTTCACATATTAAAAAAAAACAATCTGATTGAATATTTGTGCAGATTCTTTCAGACTCTACTTCATTATAGGTAACTACAGTATCCCCGAAGATGCTGAGGTTACTGTTAATATTGTGCATCAGGTCATTAGTGTACAACATGAATGGTAAGAGATAGAGTACACTCCTCTCGGATACACCCAAAGTTACCCCTACATGTATAGATGTAGATGCAGTTGTACATGTAGAACATGTGACACACAAAGTGAGATCAGATTTTAATCTAAAAATATGTTCTAATTTTACTCAAAATGAGCCTTGCTACATGCAAAGAGAACAGAATTTGGGCGGAAACTTAAAGAATTAAGTCACTATAAATCATTTCTGAAAATTGCTAGCCACAGTCAAATTCATCATTCAAACCTTGCGAATTTTATCATGTTGTTGTTGTTGTTGTGGTCTTCAGTCCTGAGACTGGTTTGATGCAGCTCTCCATGCTACTCTATCCTGTGCAAGCTTCTTCATCTCCCAGTACCTACTGCAACCTACATCCTTCTGAATCTGCTTAGTGTACTCATCTCTCGGTCTCCCTCTACGATTTTTACCCTCCACACTGCCCTCCAATGCTAAATTTGTGATCCCTTGATGCCTCAAAACATGTCCTACCAACCGATCCCTTCTTCTAGTCAAGTTGTGCCACAAACTTCTCTTCTCCCCAATCCTATTCAATACCTCCTCATTAGTTACGTGATCTATCCACCTTATCTTCAGTATTCTTCTGTAGCACCACATTTCGAAAGCTTCTATTCTCTTCTTGTCCAAACTAGTTATCGTCCATGTTTCACTTCCATACATGGCTACACTCCAAACAAATATTTTCAGAAATGACTTCCTGACACTTAAATCTATATTCGATGTTAACAAATTTCTCTTCTTCAGAAACGTTTTCCTTGCCATTGCCAGTCTACATTTTATATCCTCTCTACTTCGACCATCATCAGTTATTTTACTTCCTAAATAGCAAAACTCCTTTACTACTTTAAGTGTCTCATTTCCTAATCTAATTCCCTCAGCATCACCCGATTTAATTGGACTACATTCCATTATCCTCGTTTTGCTTTTGTTGATGTTCATCTTATATCCTCCTTTCAAGACACTGTCCATTCCGTTCAACTGCTCTTCCAAGTCCTTTGCCGTCTCTGACAGAATTACAATGTCATCGGCGAACCTCAAAGTTTTTACTTCGTCTCCATGAATTTTAATACCTACTCCAAATTTTTCTTTTGTTTCCTTTACTGCTTGCTCAATATACAGATTGAATAACATCGGGGAGAGGCTACAACCCTGTCTCACTCCTTTCCCAACCACTGCTTCCCTTTCATGCCCCTCGACTCTTATGACTGCCATCTGGTTTCTGTACAAATTGTAAATAGCCTTTCGCTCCCTGTATTTTACCCCTGCCACCTTTAGAATTTGAAAAAGAGTATTCCAGTCAACATTGTCAAAAGCTTTCTCTAAGTCTACAAATGCTAGAAACGTAGGTTTCCCTTTTCTTAATCTTTCTTCTAAGATAAGTCGTAAGGTCAGTATTGCCTCACGTGTTCCAACATTTCGACGGAATCCAAACTGATCCTCCCCGAGGTCCGCATCTACCAGTTTTTCCATTCGTCTGTAAAGAATTCGCGTTAGTATTTTGCAGCTGTGACTTATTAAACTTATTGTTCGGTAATTTTCACATCTGTCAGCACCTGCTTTCTTTGGGATTGGAATTATTATATTCTTCGTGAAGTCTGAGGGTATTTCGCCTGTCTCATACATCTTGCTCACCAGCTCGTAGAGTTTTGTCATGACTGGCTCTCCCAAGGCCGTCAGTAGTTCTAATGGAATGTTGTCTACTCCGGGGGCCTTGTTTCGACTCAGGTCTTTCAGTGCTCTGTCAAACTCTTCACGCAGTATCGTATCACCCATTTCGTCTTCATCTACATCCTCTTCCATTTCCATAATATTGTCCTCAAGTACATCACCCTTGTATAAACCTTCTATATACTCCTTCCACCTTTCTGCCTTCCCTTCTTTGCTTAGAACTGGGTTGCCATCTGAGCTCTTGATATTCATACACGTGGTTCTCTTCTCTCCAAAGGTCTCTTTAATTTTCCTGTAGGCAGTATCTATCTTACCCCTAGTGAGATAAGCCTCTACATCCTTACATTTGTCCTCTAGCCATCCCTGTTTAGCCATTTTGCACTTCCTGTCGATCTCATTTTTGAGACGTTTGTATTCCTTTTTGCCTGCTTCATTTACTGCATTTTTATATTTTCTCCTTTCGTCAATTAAATTCAATATTTCTTCTGTTACCCAAGGATTTCTAGCAGCCCTCGTCTTTTTACCTACTTTATCCTCTGCTGCCTTCACTACTTCATCCCTCAGAGCTACCCATTCTTCTTCTACTGTATTTCTTTCCCCTATTCCTGTCAATTGTTCCCTTATGGTCTCCCTGAAACTCTGTACAACCTCTGGTTCTTTCAGTTTATCCAGGTCCCATCTCCTTAATTTCCCACATTTTTGCAGTTTCTTCAGTTTTAATCTACAGGTCATAACCAATAGATTGTGGTCAGAGTCCACATCTGCCCCTGGAAATGTCTTACAACTTAAAACCTGGTTCCTAAATCTCTGTCTTACCATTATATAATCTATCTGATACCTTTTAGTATCTCCAGGGTTCTTCCACGTATACAACCTTCTCTCATGATTCTTAAACCAAGTGTTACCTATGACTAAGTTGTGCTCTGTACAAAATTCTACTAGGCGGCTTCCTCTTTCATTTCTTAGCCCCAATCCATATCCACCTACTATGTTTCCTTCTCTCCCTTTTCCTACACTCGAATTCCAGTCACCCATTACTATTAAATTTTCGTCTCCCTTCACTATCTGAATAATTTCTTTTATTTCATCGTACATTTCTTCAATTTCTTCGTCATCTGCAGAGCTAGTTGGCATATAAACTTGTACTACTGTAGTAGGTGTGGGCTTCGTATCTATCTTGGCCACAATAATGCGTTCACTATGCTGTTTGTAGTAGCTTACCCGCATTCCTATTTTCCTATTCATTATTAAACCTACTCCTGCATTACCCCTATTTGATTGTGTGTTTATAACCCTGTAATCACCTGACCAGAAGTCTTGTTCCTCCTGCCACCGAACTTCACTAATTCCCACTATATCTAACTTTAACCTATCCATTTCCCTTTTTAAATTTTCTAACCTACCTGCCCGATTAAGGGATCTGACATTCCACGCTCCGATCCGTAGAACGCCAGTTTTCTTTCTCCTGATAACGACATCCTCCTGAGTAGTCCCCGCCCGGAGATCCGAATGGGGGACTATTTTACCTCCGGAATATTTTACCCAAGAGGATGCCATCATCATTTAATCATACAGTAAAGCTGCATGTCCTCGGGAAAAATTACGGCTGTAGTTTCCCCTTGCTTTCAGCCGTTCGCAGTACCAGCACAGCAACGCCGTTTTGGTTAATGTTGCAAGGCCAGATCAGTCAATCATCCAGACTGTTGCCCCTGCAACTACTGAAAAGGCTGCTGCCCCTCTTCAGGAACCACACGTTTGTCTGGCCTCTCAACAGATACCCCTCCGTTGTGGTTGCACCTACGGTACGGCCATCTGTATCGCTGAGGCACGCAAGCCTCCCCACCAACGGCAAGGTCCATGGTTCATGGGGGAGGAATTTTATCATAAAGAATAAAAATATTAAGTTTTTCATCTGTCTTTTAAGATATTTTTTAGGTTGTATAAAGTCTGATACTGATAATCGACAGCGCATTCAGTACCGAAGCTAACTTCTTCACCTAGACTCTACTCCGACGCGGGACTGCTACAAGCAAGAGAAGCGAAAATTTCATGGAAGCTGTTAAAAGAGTTCGCAAGCGCCCGTCGAGTGTCATGGTGAGTTAAAAAGAAACCGCAAACAGGAGTGAAGGCTCAGGGAATTATAGAAGTTACGGGATGCTCACAGAAGATAACGTCAGGACCAGGATTTGGCGCAAGTGCCTCAGGCGTGAGATTAGTGAACGAAAAGTACGGACGGAAGTCACCGGCTTGGAGGGGTTATTAAAGTAACGGCAGCAGTTAATATCGAGGACTTCCAGAAAGAAACACCTGGGCAGTGTTTATTGTGACTACTATAGGCAGTGACGAAACTTCCTCTGCTACTCACGCTCCCCAGTACACCATTGTAAGCTTCGAGTACACAACTGTTTTCTATTTGTTGCACTTACACGATTGTACTTTCTCTTAACACCTTATAGTGGATAAAATTTTCGAAGCGAAAGTGCAGGTGTATCATAGCAGCAAATAACCACGTATGACTGTGTTCAAAAAGACTACTTCTTCGTTTTTCTTTATTTTCCATCATGTTCCATGAAACCATATGAGTCAAAGCAAATTGATCGTGGGACGAGTCGCTGGATAATTCATAGGAAAATTATATGTAAAGAAAATCATGTGGACAGTTGTTTAACCTAAATAAACAGGAAGCCACAAAAAGCTTTACAACAGCACTTACAGCAAATTTACGTTGTAGCGTAAAGTTGTAAACTATAGCTAGATGTCCCTGTACAAAATAAAAATAGTGCTGCACAAGGAAGCCTTTACTACAGTGGTTTCAATATACGGGGTTCGTCACTGAAATTTTTCTGGTAGCCTGTCCAAAGAATTTAAAATAATCTTAGTCACTTATTATTTGATCCACTTATGAAAGTAAAATTTTAGTTCTGGAAGAGTTCTGTGTCAGATACAATATGCACTGTAGTTTTTTTTTCAGATAAATGTCAATATTTTCCGTGTAAGTTCTTAGGTGAATTTTCCCCCTGTCCTATGTACTAAACAATTTACACTCCTGGAAATGGAAAAAAGAACACATTGACACCGGTGTGTCAGATCCACCATACTTGCTCCCGACATTGCGAGAGGGCTGTACAAGCAATGATCACACGCACGGCACAGCGGACACACCAGGAACCGCGGAGTTGGCCGTCGAATGGCGCTACCTGCGCAGCATTTGTGCACCGCCGCCGTCAGTGTCAACCAGTTTGCCGTGGCATACGGAGCTCCATCGCAGTCTTTAACACTGGCAGCATGCCGCTACAGCGTGGACGTGAACCGTATGTGCAGTTGACGGACTTTGAGCGAGGGCGTATAGTGGGCATGCGGGAGGCCGGGTGGACGTACGGCCGAATTGCTCAACACGTGGGGCGTGAGGTCTCCACAGTACATCGATGTTGTCGCCAGTAGTCGGCGGAAGGTGCATGTGCCCGTCGACCTGCGACCGGACCGCAGCGACGCACGGATGCACGCCAAGACCGTAGGATCCTACGCAGTGCCGTAGGGGACCGCACCGCCACTTCTCAGCAAATTAGGGACACCGTTGCTCCTGGGGTATTGGCGAGGACCATTCGCAACCGTCTCCATGAAGCTGGGCTACGGTCCCGCACACCGTTAGGCCGTCTTCCGCTCACGCCCCAACATCGTGCAGCCCGCCTCCAGTGGTGTCGCGACAGGCGTGAATGGAGGGACGAATGGAGACGTGTCGTCTTCAGCGATGAGAGTCGCTTCTGCCTTGGTGCCAATGATGGTCGTATGCGTGTTTGGCGCCGTGCAGGTGAGCGCCACAATCAGGACTGCATACGACCGAGGCACACAGGGCCAACACCCGGCATCATGGTGTGGGGAGCGATCTCCTATACTGGCCGTACACCTCTGGTGATCGTCGAGGGGACACTGAATAGTGCACGGTACATCCAAACCGTCATCGAACCCATCGTTCTACCATTCCTAGACCGGCATGGGAACTTGCTGTTCCAACAGGACAATGCACGTCAGCATGTATCCCGTGACACCCAACGTGCTCTAGAAGGTGTAAGTTAACTACCCTGGCCAGCAAGATCTCCGGATCTGTCCCCCATTGAGCATGTTTGGGACTGGATGAAGCGGCGTCTCACGCGGTCTGCACGTCCAGCACGAACGCTGGTCCAACTGAGGCGCCAGGTGGAAATGGCATGGCAAGCCGTTCCACAGGACTACATCCAGCATCTCTACGATCGTCTCCGTAGGAGAATAGCAGTCTGCATTGCTGCGAAAGGTGGATATACACTGTACTAGTGCCGACATTGTGTATGCTCTGTTGCCTGTGTCTATGTGCTTGTGGTTCTGTCAATGTGATCATGTGATGTATCTGACCCCAGGAATGTGTCAATAAAGTTTCACCTTCCTGGGACAATGAATTCACGGTGTTCTTATTTCAATTTCCAGGAGTGTATATTACAGTCCACCACTTTCACATGTTTCTAACATAAATATTTTTGAATCACATGACAGCTCTGGTGATATCACTGCTGTGCAACGAAAAGTAACGGCTCCACAACTGAACCTTGTGATGCTCTCCTACTTTATAGCACACTAGTCAGATGTGATCGGAGAATGGAGAAGGAGTTAGTGTTTAACGTCCCGTCAACGACGAGACCTGGAGAGCCGAGCACAAGCTCGGATTAGGGAAGGAAATCGGCCGTAGAAATGACAGGCGATCACGTGTGAGGATTGTACAACAGTCCTGACAGGTTTATCACACGCATATTGCCAGAAAAGCGAGAGGTATAGACGGTTATTACCCCCGAGTGCATGGAACACAGCCGATGAATTACATTGAGTAATCAGCTCCGACTGGAACGAGTAAAACTTGTCAAGTTGTACAGCATATCACTGGAAGAAACATATACAGGAATACAGTTTAAATTATCATTGATCTCACACAAAAATTCGTATTTCATTGATTCAATGGAAGGAACTGACTTTGCAGCCGGGTGTGGCACAACAGACCTTTTGTGATGAGTTCAGGGAATTAATGGAATGGAGCAATGAGTGTGAGCATCAGTTTCTACACATTCTGCGGTTCATGGATTTTGAGAAAAGTTTTGACTCAATTACAACAAACTTTTGAGGAAGAACTACGTCATTATACTAGGTTATTATAATGAAGTACACATACATACGTCTGTATTGTAATCTCCATTGAGCATCATCAAGATAGCGAGACATTCAGATTTGAAAATGTTCAGGAAGGAAGCTCCCAAGAGTGTTTTCACACAATTAAACAGCGTCAATGACAAAATATGTCTGCTAATGGAAGATATCTGAACTCATTTCCTTATGGTGACGATATTTTACTGTTTACTTCTCTGTAGGCAGATTTATGCGTACACAAGGGCTTGAAGGGCTTAACAGAACAACATTCAAAGTCAGCTATAAAACCACTACATGTTTTGTTATGGTATTGAGTATAAAGAATGGTATTATACTGCTCTCCACGTTATTACATTCTATGCGGGCTTCTTCATCTCTCCGTAACTACCACAGCCTACAGGCACATAAATCTGGACATCCTTACTTACTGAGGCCATGAACTTCCGCTACAATTCTTACCCGTCTTAACATTACAGAAATGACGAGGCTGTATTCAGCCCCTGGACCTCAAGTTTAGTTTCCGCTTCAGACAAGCCCCTCAGAGCTTGTTTTAATTCTTTGTTCCGTTAGTAGCTTCCCTTGACATGTCGCTTCGTGAATCAGAAAATTCCTTTATTAACACAGTTTTGGTTTCTGTTACCTCCCGGTTTGTAGGCATAGCCTCCTGCTTTGTTGATGTGATACCAACCTGATTTAGTATCTTTGATATTGTATAAGTATCTCAATTTTTAGGAATAAATCCTATAAACGATCTTTCGGTTCACTGAATTGCTAGGCTTGCTCAATATTTTCAGCATCTGTCTGATAAACGTTGCTTTCATCTGCTGTATCCACCTAAGATTGATCTATAATTATCATAATATGCGAAAATTTACAAAATTTATAAAACCAGTAATTAACAATAAAAACAAGAATAAACCAATCCAATCTCCCATAGACTGGCTATTTATTTCGACCAAATAAGGGCAAATGCTACATTAAGAAAAAATTCAACACTGCTTCCCTGTTACACTGATGCGACACACAATTTACTTCACCAAAAATCAACTAATTCTACTACAGGAATGAAATATGCACATAACTACGACTGAGTTTTGAACTTTTGTCCATTAGAACTTAGTTCAAGCAAAACAGATCAGAAGGATGAGTCAGATTATGTTTTCTAACTTGTTTGCAGCTGAACCGATAAAGTTTTCGACTGCGGGAGTTTTTGTTCTTGTCAGTTGTTTAATTTTCCTCCATTCATAGTCAAGTACATACAACAGAACAAACATACAAGTTTTGCAGTACGATACATACAAATAATATGTTAGTACTAATCCTACTACTAAAAATGTCCTGCAACAACCGGAGTCATTTAAATTATGTGTCTCATTTAACAGAAAACAAAGATATAAACTTCAATTCTTCTTATTATTATTATCAGTATGAGGGCAGACCGTTTTTTCTGCTTGGTGGCTGGCAAAGTGTCATGCACTTGCTTGGCTCGTGCTTGGGTCAAGTTATTTATTTATTAGTAGTATCGAATTCATCAACTCCAAAGATGCAAGCTCTCATTTGCTGTATCATTAACTGAAAAATAATACCATACCTCTTGTAATCATTTCAAGAAAAAAAAAGAGAAATAACGCGAACGTTAATCTATACCACAAGAACAAAAGTTACAGGAAATAATTTCACCAAGTTCATTACAGCGCACTTAAGGTAATATGAAATGATAGCACATCAGTTATAAACACGCATGTTTGTCAGTTAACGTTACACAAAATGGTTGAATACGGCTCTCATTATTCAGTATATCCTCTGCTATCGGAAGAGTACAACAGAGTGTATATGAGAGCACTTATTTAAAATTTCCGTTATCAAAGAAGAAATATGAAACAGTTGAAATGTGATAACGATTGCAACACGAGCTCAGTGCTCTATACCGAAACCTTCCACACAATAGATACTTTGACTCAAGTCGTAACAGTTATTTGAGACATTACAGATGACTCTTAGCATTGTGTGATTGTCCACAAGTCGTGTCCACGGTATACCGAGGTTATCGAATCCCGTGATGTTTAGGATTCTACGTTCTTGATCACTGAGTTTTGCCCTGACATGACGCAATATCTGTCAATGTTTCGTCTCAGGGATGCTATCTCCTCTTCATTGCTCATTAGCGACGTTATCACCGTACGTCATTACGACTAGCGTTTGATCAGATACTGAATACCTGATGTTTCCGTAAAACATTGAGGCAACAGTTCCAGTTACAGCATGAAAAGTAGCGTAGAGAGGACGCTGCCCTGTGGCGCACACCGCTAACTGTGAAAACACTTTGTTAGCTATCCATTAACTTGTGCCCTAGCGGATATGCCAGTGAGCGTATTCCGAATGACTTTTATTACACTCTCTTCTAGACCTCTTTCTTCATTATTCTCATTATATATTTATGAGCAACAAGATCAAAGGCTTTACGGAAATCGATGAGAAAAAAGCCGCGCTTGATACCGGTCATAGCAGCCACCGAAATGGCGCCTCGAATTTCAGAAAACGGTGACGTTATAGTCCTTCCTGGGTAGCAAATCTGATGTTTTTCGAGTGTTTTTTACGCAACGGGGTTATACTACTGTTAATAGTTCTTGAAAATGGGAATCATCTTTGTTTTTTAACTGCTACTAAGTTCGTTGCTACTGCGATATACGATAACTACTGCCAGAAGGGGAGCACGTTCTTTCGCACAGTCTTTGCAGAATATTATAGGTATCTCATGTAGCACTGATGCCTCTGCACCACTAACTGTAGATGTGTGTCTATTCTACCAATCGAATATCTCAATATCTACCACATCGACGTTCGTACAGTTGGGCTTGCAGGATAGTATCTCCATCGGGCACTAAAAGTTCGTCCGAGTTCTATCTTGACCTATGTCAATGACCAGTAGACTGCCAGCTATAGGGAAATGTTGAGCGAGTTGCGACAAACACGGGAGCTATTGCACCACGCGTGATTGAACAAGCGCACAAGTCTGCAAGCGAAGCATAATAACGTCATCGAAGACGAGAGATCCATCATACCAGTGACAAAGCTGAGTTTCGTAAAAAAAGGCTATGTAAAAAGCATCTTTAAGTGTCCAGATGTCGAACCAGCAGGAAAGTGCCTCTGAAAGTTGAAGTTGCGAAACTGTGAAGTCACTAGAGGACCGGACGCCGAGTGAAAACGAGGATACATGATATCTCAACCACCCTTGCCGCTGCAGAGTGCACGGGAAGCGTCGGCACAAATACCCCACACATATTGACAAATGTCAGATTGACGAGTGCTAATTGGTGGTTGCCAAGTGTGTAGTCTCGGCCCTTGCGTCATATGCAGCTCTCCAGTGAGGTGGGAGGCTGTGGAAGTCGGCCATTGGTATGAACAGCTATCTTCAATCGTCTTTGGAACCATGAGCGTGGCTGAAAGGACACTCCTGCTGTCTGCTGCACTGCCGACTTCTGAGGCCACACAGATGGGCCAAGAAGCTGCCATCACCTGCAGGTCTGGTTGAGGCGTGACTTGCATGACCTAGGTACTGGCTGTCATTCGCTGTCATTTTGAGAGAGGGGCTGAGAGCCGCCCCTTGCGAGCCAGCGGGTACTTCAGCTGGAACGAGGCTCCTGAGTGTAAAACTTCGAAGTCCATGAGACCACTTTGCAGTTCGATATGCAGAATTGGAGGCTGCCAGATCTTCCAGTCAACGACTGCCTGCCACGTAGCAACCACTGCGCGAGGCTTCACTATGCTGCGAGACGAGCACACGTCGGCACTGTTCTGCCGGCCTGGCAGATGCTCGGCACTCTGGGAGACAAAGCTGTACTACAGCCGAATAAATACATTATGTGATCAAAAGTATCCTAACACCTGGCTGAAAATGACTTACAAGTACGTGACGCCCTCCATCGGTAGCACTGGAAATCAGTATGGTGTTGCCCCACCCTTAGCCTTGACAGCTTCCACTCTCGCAGGCATACGTTCAGTGAGGTGCGGGAAGGCTTCTTGCGGAATTGCAGCCCATTCTTTACAGAGTGCTGCACTGAGGAGAGGTATCGATGTCGGTCGGTGAGGCCTGGCATGAAGTCGGCGTCCCAAAACATCCCAAAGGTGTTCTATAGGATTCAGGTCAGGATTGTGTGCAGGCCAGTCCACTACATGGATGTTACTTTCGTGTAACCAGTCCGCCACAGGCAGTGCATTATGAACAGGTGCTCGATCGTGTTGAAGGATGCAACCGCCATCCCCGACTTGCTCTTCGACAGTGGGAAGCAAGAAGGTGCATAAAACATCAATGTAGGTCTGTGTTGTGATAGTGCCACGCAAAACTACAGGGTGTGGAAGGCTCCTCCGTGAAAAACACGACCACACCATAACACGACCGCCACCGAATTTTGCTGTTGGCACGACACACACTGGCACATGACGTTCACCGGGCATTCGCCACACCCACACACTGCCATCGGATCGCCACATTGTGTACCATGGTTCGTCACTCCACACAATGTTTTCCACTGTTTTGGTCAGCCAATCAGAGTAATGTATTTCTCCCGCATGGGAATGAGTTATATGCCCTGAAAGCAACGGCATTGAGAGAGTCATGGACTAGCTGCTGGACGAGAGGGTCATGTTAGACGTGTCCGAAAAAGTAATGTCTAAATTAAAGAAGTGACTGTTATTTCGTGTTCGGTTTAAATCGCCGTCCAAGCAGGTGCATTTACGGAGAGTTCTGTGAAGTTTAGGAGAGTCTGGAGTGTTTGTTGTAGAGAAAATCTCGTGTGGAACTATCGGCATTTGTGACGAATTCTAGGCGGCGTGTTCAGTATGCATTTACAGAACATTTTCGACTAGCATCTTCTTTTGAAGAATCCACGGAAAAGGACCGAATGTGAAACTCATTTCGAGTTTTGACTGTATGAATCTCGTAATATTTCGGGTTGTACTTAGTACATATCTGGCTGCCTTGAGTGTGGTATAATGTTCCTGAACTAGTAGAATATGTGCTATCGACGTAAATGTGAAATTGTCGACACCATAACTAAAAGACAATAAGAAACATTAGTATCGGGAAGCGGACATTTTCAATGAAGGAAGGAAGCATCCACTTCTGCCCGTTATTACTAGAGATTTACAGGTTTACCTGAGTTACACGGACTATACGATCGTAAGTATAGACTATGGTTTTCTTCAACGCTACTTTTAATATCGTCTACCTACGAATGCAGAGCAACGGATGGTGAACGAACGCTGTACTGAGATAGCTTAATTTGCCGCTTGCTTCACTCAGTGCTAAGCGAACACATTTTAACACCGCTCCGCCGCAACTTTGTGAGCATACCTTCAAATGTTTGATTAAACGAAACACTTTTCCTTTAAATCATACCGCTGAGAGGCCGTGGAGATAATAATGTGCATAGGAGGGGCTTCTTGAAGCCGACAGACTACAGGGAAACACTCTCAGCTTTACGTTCCAATCGACGTCGCTAGTGTAAAAACTCACACAGTCTCTGGTAGCATGAAGATGGATATTTCTAATGAATATAATGAAGGTTATGGTGCAAAGCTCGACTTCATGTGCTAGTGTAGCACATGTGCTAGTGCTAGTGTAGCACATATGCTAATCTCTTCTTTCAGAAGTATGAAGCTTACAGTACGTCGTAGCGAAATGTTCGAAATTGGCGATGTATTTTCTCTTTGCCAGATAGTCTTTAGCTTTACGCAGGCTCTCAGACTGAACCATTGCCGTCTTATGATACGACATGCTGATTGGCAAGAATTATTATAAAACCTATCAGGACCTTACGAAACTCCCCTTGCTTTCTCCCTTGGTTGACGGACATTGAAGGTGAATGGATTTAGCCGAAAATAAGATACGAATTGTTGTAAACCATTACATACGCTCATTGTTTATTCATTACGAATCCTCACAGAATGAAATGTGCTTGTTGTTGTTGCGGTGTTCAGTCCTGAGAATGGTTTTATGCAGCTCTCCATGCTACTGTATCCTGCGCAAGCTTCTTCATCTCCCAGTACCTACTGCAATCTACATCCTTCTTAATATAATTGGTGTACTCATCTCTTGCTCTCCCTCTGCGACTTTTTTACCCTCCACGCTGCTCTCCAGCGCTAAATTGGTGATCCCTTGATGCCTCAGAACATGTCCCACTAATCGATCCCCTCTTCTAGTCAAGTTCTGCCACAAACTTTTCTTCTCCCAAATCCTATTCAATATCTCCTATTAGTTATGTGATCTACCCATCTAATCTTCAGCATTCTTCTGTTGTACCACATTTCGAAAGCTTTTATTCTCTTCTTGTCCAAACTCTTTATCGCCCATGTTTCACTTCCATACATGGCTACACTCCATACAAATACTTTCAGACTGACACTTAAATCTATACTCTATGTTAACAAATTTCTCTTCTTCAGAAACGCTTTTCTTGCCATTGACAGTCTACTTTTTATATCCTCTCTACTTCGACCATCATCAGTTATTTTGCTCCCCAAATAGCAAATCTCCTTTACTACTTTCAGTGTCTCATTTCCTAATCTAATACCCTCAGCATCTCCCGACTTAATTCGACTACATTCCATTATCCTCGATTTGCTTTTTTTGATGTTCATCTTATATACTCCTTTCAAGACGCTATCCATTCCGTTCAACTGCTCTTCCAAGTCCTTTGCTGTGTCTGACAGAATTATGTCTTCTGCGAACCTGAAGGTTTTTATTTCCTCTCCATGTGATTCAATACCTACTCCGAATTTTTCTTTTGTTTCCTTCTCTGCTTGCTGAATAACATTGGGGAGAGGCAACAACCCTGTCTCACTCCCTTCCCAACCACTGCTTCCCTTTCATGCCGCTCAACTCTTATAACTGCCATTTGGTTTCTGTACAAATTGTAAATAGCCTTTCGTTCCCTCTATTTTACCCCTGCCATCTTCAGAATCTGAAAGTGAGTATTCCAGTCAACATTGTCAAAAGCTTTCTCTAAGTCTACAAATGCTAGAAACGTAAGTTTCCCTTTCCTTAATCTAGCTTCCAAGATAAGTCGTAGGGTCAGTATTGCCTCACGTGTTCCCATATTTCTACGGAATCCAAACTGATCTTCCCCGATGTCTGCTTCTACTAGTTTTTTCCATTCGTCTGTAAAGACGTGACTTATTATACTGATAGTTCGGTAATTTTCACATCTGTCAACAACTGCTTTCTTTGGGATTGGAATTATTATATTGTTCTTGAAGTCTGAGGGTATTTCGCCTGTCTCATACATCTTGCTCACCAGATAGTAGAGTTTTGTCAGGACTGGCTCTCCCAAGGCTGTCAGTAGTTCTAATGGAATGTTATCTACTCCCGGGGTCTTGTTTCGACTCAGTTCTTTCAGTGCTCTGTCAAACTCTTCACGCAGTATAATATCTCCCATTTCATCTTCATCTACAACCTCTTTCATTTCCATAATATTGTCCTCAAATACATCGCGCTTGTATAGACCCTCAATATACTCCTTCCATCTTTCTGCTTTTCCTTCTTTGCTTAGAACTGGGTTTCCATCTAAGCTCTTGATATTCATACAAGTGGTTCTCTTTTCTCCAAAGGTCTATTTTATTTTCCTATAGGCAGTATCTATCTTACCCCTAGTGAGATAAGCCTCTACATCCTTACATTTGTCCTCTAGCCATCACTGCTTAGCCATTTTGCACTTCCTGTCGATCTCATTTTTGAGACATTTGTATTTCTTTTTGCCTCCTTCGTTTACTGCGTTTTTATATTTTCTCCTTTCATCAATTAAATTCATTATTTCTTCTGTTATCCAAGGATTTCTACTAGCCCTCGTCTTTTTACCTACTTGATCCTCTGCTGCCTTCGCTACTTCATCCCTCAAAGCTACCCATTCTTCTTCTACTGTATTTCTCTCCCACATTCCTATCAATTGTTCCCTTATGCTCTCCCTGAAACGCTGTACAACCTCTGGTTTAGTCAGTTCATTAAGATCCCATCTCCTCAAATTCCCACCTTTTTGCAGTTTCTTGAGTTTTAATCTACAGTTCATAACCAATAGATTGTGGTCAGAGTCATCATCTGCACCTGGAAATGTCTTACAATTTAAAACCTGGTTCCTAAATCTATGTCTTACCATTATATAATCTATCTGAAACCTCTCAGTATCTCCAGGGTTCTTCCATGTATACAACCTTCTTTTTGATTCTTGAACCAAGAAATGTACTTATCCGACAAAAAATTATATTAAGTGCCATTGAAGCGCAAGATACAAAATCGATGTGTAGTGTGCTACGTATTCGCTTTGCTATCTGCAGAGGCAGTTACTAGAGACAACATACCCTCGGTTTAATTACTGAAATGGAAATAAATGTATATATTTCAGAGATTCCTTTTCACAATAAGATAGGAACAAATTATTTTACATTTTTGCCGTGAGCTGCCAGATAAGACAGGTAATTAGGTTGGTGCAAAAGTTCGTAGCATGTTAGTATTCCGGTTGATATGGGTTTATTGCGAAATTTAACCGACAGGAAGAAGATGCTATGAGATGCAAATAATTAGCTTTTCAGAGGATTCACACAAGGTTGGCGCCGGTGGCGACACCCAGAACGTGCTGACATGCGGAAAGTTTCCAACTGATTACTCATACACAAACAGCAATTGACCGGCGTTGCCTGCTGAAACGTTGTTGTGATGCCTCGTGTAAGAAGGAAGAATGCGTACCATCACGTTTCAGAGTTTGATAAATGTCGGATTCTAGCGTATCGCGATTGCGGTTTATCGTATCGCGACATTGCTGCTCGCGTTGGTCGAGATCCAATGCCTGTCAGCAGAATATGAAATCGGTGGGTTCAGGAGGGTAATACGGAACGCCGTGCTGGATCCCAAAGGCCTCGTATCACTAGCAGTTGAGATGACAGGCATCATATCCGCATGGCTGTAACGGATCGTGCTGCCACGTCTCGATCCCTGAGTCAACAGATGGGGACGTTTGCAAGACAACAACCATCTGTACGAACAGTTCGACGACGTTTGCAGCAGCATGGACTATCAGCTCGGAGACCATGGCTGCGGTTAACCTTGACGCTGCATCACAGGCATGAGCGCCTGCAATGGTGTACTCAACGACGAACCTGGGTGCACGAATGGCAAAACGTCATTATTTCGGTAGCATCCGTGTTTGGCGACATCGCAGTGAACACACATTGGAAGCGTGTATTCTTCATCGCCATACTTGCGTATTACCCGGCGTTATGGTATGGGGAGCCATTGGTCACACGTCTCGGTCACCTCTTGTTCGTATTGACGGCACCTTGAACAGTAGGCGGTACATTTCAGATGTGTTTCGACCCGTGGTTCTACCCTTCATTCGCAATGCACGACCACATGTTGCAGGTCTTGTACGGTCCTTTCTGTATACATAAAATGTTCGAGTGCTGCCCTGGCCAGCACATTCTCCAGATGTCTCACCAATTGAAAACGTCTGGCCAATGGTGGCCGAGCAACTGGTTCGTCGCAATACGCCAGTCAGTACTCTTAATGAACTGTGGTATCGTGTTGAAGCTGCATGGGCAGCTGTACCTGTAGACGCAATCCAATCTCTGTTTGACTCAATGCCCAGGCTTATCAAGGCCGTTATTATGGCCAGAAGGGGTTGTTATGGGTACTGATTTCTCAGGATATATGCAACCAAATTGGGTGAAAATGTAATCACACGTCAGTTCTAGTATAATATATTTGTCCAATGATTACTCGTTCATCATCTGCGTCTCTTCTTGGTGTAGCAATTTTAATGGCCTGTAGTGTAGTTCACTGTTGCTACGTGAGTTTAAATATTGTCATTCTGTCATTTAGAAAGAAGCTTTGGACGCCAGAAAGTGGGGTGCCAATTGGAGGAATAGGAATATTTCAGACATAGTTTTCTGTTTGAGTTCAGTAGAGGGGTGACAGCAGAGGAGGTAGGCAGAAACATTTGCGCCTTACAGGGTATAAAGCCATTGTGTAGAGCAAGGCGAGGAATAGGTTTTCTCGTTTTAAGGAGGATCGTTTTGACAAGAGTGACTCTCCAGTCTCAGGAAGGCTTTTGAGATTTGATGAAGATCGTTTATACCCATTAATCAACAACTATCAGCTTCATTGTGCTCGATAATTGGATAATGTGATGTACTGTGACCATTCCACTATCGTTCGACACTTGCATGCAATGAGAAAGGTTTGTGAATCAGATGTATGGGTACTGCATGGTCTATGCGAAAATCAAAAAGAATTAGCGGGTGGCTGTATTCGCATCTCTTGTTGCTCGTCATCAATTGCTCGTGAACAATATCGTCTACCCCTGTCCTGTACCATTACTGATGACGCGAAATGGTGTTTTTACGCTAACATAAGGAAAAGGATGGAACGGTTGATCGCAAACAAAGCACTACCTCCCCATACGACAGTATTTTGTACTCGGAATTGTTTCCTTGAGCTGTAGCCGTCACTATTGACATTTCTTGTCAACAACTGAGAAGTCATGAAGCCGTAATCAAGGGTGAAGAGGTGCCGCTCTATGACAACGCCCACCAGCATTCTGCTAGACGGGCAAAAACAGTATGCACGAGTTGGGTTGGAAAGTCATTTTTTTCTGGACAAAAATGTGCTCAGAAAATGACTCGACAAGTTCTTCACTGAAACCCCAAGTGATTTCAACATCCACGGAATCTAAAAGTTACCCCAGATTTGGCAGATTGGTGTGATTTGTGAATAAAACTATATTATTGATGACTAATGTCTCTTTTGTGTGTAGCTGTAGCGAAACTTCCTGGCAGATTAAAACTGTGTGGTGGACCGAGACTCGAACTCAGGACCTTTGCCTTTCGAGGGCAAGTGCTCAATCACCGAGTAACCCAAGCACGCCTTACGCCACGTCCTCACAGCTTTACTTCTGCCAGTAGCTCGTCTCCTACAGAAGCTCTCCTGCGAACCTTGCAGAACCAGCACTCCTGAAAGAAAGGATATTGCGGAGACATGGCTTAGCCACAGCCTGGGGGATGTTTCCAGAATGAGATTGTCACTTCGCTGCAGAGTGAAAATCTCATACTGTATCTGTAGCATTTATTAAACTTATGAAAAATCGCTGCGAACTTACGAACCAACCCATATCTGTTGTCTGTGCCTTTGAATACATATGCAGAAATAGGCTGCAATGTATTTTACTGTGTGAAAGATTACAGACTTCTCCGTGCCACACTTAGCTGGTATCGATTGTTGATACAACAAACACGACAGTTTTTGGAATACAGAATAACCTAAAAGTCCATTAACATTTGAAAGTGCAATATTTCACGTAATAATGCTGGTAGAGAGGTAAAACGTGACACGCAATGCTGAAATGGCATGGAGTTTTATCGAAACGAAAAACAGGTGTAAAAACCGGCGAAGACAGAAACACGTCAGTGGCGCCGCTTGATAATCGTCCGTGTGACGTGATGCAACAGAATCTCTTAATCCCAGCCTTCCTGATAAACACCTGCTGAAACGTACGACTTTTATGTAGGATGGCGCTCTACCCCAAATTGTCACACGTGTGACAAATTTGTTGTGCGCGGTGTTTGGATCGCGTGCTTAGCCGTCGTCAGGCTTGGCCTCCCAAGTCCCCAGGCATCAATCGGCGTCATTATTGGTTGTGGGGTTACTTAAAGTCGGGAGTCTACCACGATCGTCCGACCTCATTGCGGATGGTAAAAAATAAAATCTGACAACAATTTCTTACAGTACCCACTGATATGCTGGACAGAGCTGTTCACAACATTACTGTTGAATGACAGCCGATATCTTGACCACTGGCTCTTAAGAACATTGTTTTTACTAAGAATCGGTTGTTATGCTAACGTATCGTACGAAGCGCCGTCTGTTGATCATTTTGTGCACTTTTTCTTTCAATAAAATCTCATGTCATTTCAAGAATGTGTGAATTTTCATCTCTCTACCTACACTATTCCCCGAAGTTTTGAAGTTTCAAATGGTCTTTTGGGTCACCCCGTACATATCACGTCACCATCATATATATCCACGAAATAGATATAATACCGCCAAGTATGCAGAAACCGTTTTTTTTGTATTTGTTTTACGTTACATACGAAACCCTCTCCGGTAACTGAAACCACTTAAAATGAATGGATAATTCGGTTGGGATCATGGGTATACGAGTTATGAGAGGACTCTTCAGCTTTTGGAGCGTTGACGACAGCAGCTTCATTGACAGCATTTCATATAGTTTTATTCTGCGAATGGGTAAAGTGACAAGGTTTCGGACGATTCAAAGTCTTCGGTGGTATTCTGATCATAAGCCGATGAGCCATAAATTTACCTTTCTTATATTCTGTTCAAACCGATGGCAAGGACGAAAAGAAAACAGCGAATTGCTGTATATGAAATTTATGTTTGAAATTATAGATAATGAGAAACAGTATATGTTGTGAAAAACAATATGTCTAATAGTTTAAATGCGTTGTCATCGTAGCTGAAACTGCCTGCAAGGAAAACAATGAAAACCCACATTTTCACAGAGCAGCCCAACGTGTTCTTCCTCGCAATTAAGTTTCAACAGATATCCTGTACTTTGTACAAAAATAAGTAACATCTGTACATGTGAATGGTTATTATTGCATAAAGTAAGAAACTAAAGTAAATCGGTCAAGAAGTTTTCGAGAATTTCGATAAGAGGGTTGGCTTGGGTTGTGATGTTTGGGGAAGGAGACCAGACAGCGAGGTCATCGGTCTCATCGGATTAGGGAAGGATGGGGAAGGAAGTCGGGTGTGCCCTTTGAAAGGAACCATCCCGCCATTTGCCTGTGGCGATTTAGGGAAATCACAGAAAACCTAAATCAGGATGGCAGGACGCGGTATTGAACCGTCGTCCTCCCGAATGCGAGTCCAGTGTGGTACCCACTGCGCCACCTCGCTCGGTTTTTGATAAGGACTTTTCCCATTTACATATTATGTATACTTATATATTAATATATTATACACTATACAAAAAAATATAGCCTGTATCTGTTCGAATGTTCATTAGAGTATCCCATAAAAATTTAAAATAAATCGCTCCAGAACTTTTCGAGATTGTTGCTAGTAACGTTGTCTTCTTATATATTCTATATGTAGTTCTGTATCACACACATATATTTAAAAATATATAGCTCAAGTTCATCTGAATGTTTATTAGAGTATCGTGTAAAAATCTTAACAGTATCTGTCAAAACTTTAAAGTCAGTACCGCCATTAGACTGTTGTTTGTTTACAGTGTTACATTTACACTTACACAATCATGATTTCAGCTTCATAGTGCCATTATCAAGTGTTTTAAGTGTTATAAATTGTCTAAGATGGCATAATGTCGTATGGTGCACTCAGTAATGAAACAAAGCAGTAGGGTCTGCGAGAAATATCGACTCTTAGACAATGTGCCTAATAGTATAAACAATGCACAAGGACAAAGAAGAAGGGGGAAAGAAATGGACATAGAGAGGGGGAGGAGGCGATCGGCAGAGACATGGAAGGGAGAGGGGGAGGCATTTATGATAAATATATGCAATTTTGATTGGATTCAAGACTCTCTTGCCGATAGTACTGAACACGTCGATCTTGATGGCAGAAAATCGACACAGATAAAGGTAATGTCGGAGTACCACAGGGAAGTGTGATAGGACCGTTGCTGTTTACAATATACATTATGTGATCAAAAGTATCGGGACACCAAAACCACAGGTTTTCATATTAGCTGATTTGTGCTGCCACCTGCTGCCACATACTCCATATCAGCGATCTCAGTAATCATCAGACATCGTGAGAGAGCATAATGGGGTGCTCAGTGGGACTCAGGGACTTCGAACGAGATCAGTTGACTGGGTGTCAATTCTGTCATAGGTCTGTACGCGAGATTTCCACACTCCTAAACATCCATATGTCCACTGTTTCCGATGTGATAGTGAAGTGGGAACGTGAAGGGACACGTACGGCACAAAAGCGTTCAGGCCGACGTCGTCTGTTGACTGACAGAGACCGCCGACAGTTGAAGAGGGTCGTAATGTGTAATACGCAGATATCTATCCAGACCATCACACAGTAATTCCAAATTGCATCAGCATCCACTGCAAATACTATCACAGATAGGCGCGAGGTGAGAAAACTTGGATTTCATGGTCGAGTGGCTGCTCATATCCCACACATCACGCAGCTAAATGCCAAACTAGACCTCGCTTGGTGTAAGGAGCAGAAACACTGGACGACTGAAAAGTGGAACAACGTTGTCTGGAGTGAATAATCACGGTACGATGGCAGGGTGTGGATATGGCGAATGCCCAGTGAACGTCATCTGTCAGCGTGTGTAGTGCCAACAGTAAAATTCGAAGGCGGTAGTGTTATGGTGTGGTCGTGTGTTTCACAGAGGGGCCTTGCACCCACTGTTGTTTTGCGTGGCAGTATAACAGCACAGACCCACATCAATGTTTTAAGCACCTTCTTGCTTCCCACTGTTGAAGAACAGTTTCGGGATGGCGATTGCATCATTCAACTCGACCGAGCACCTGTTTGTAATGCATGGCCTGCGGCGGACTGGTCACACGACAGTAATACATCCGTGGTGGACTGGCCTGCACCGAGTCCCCACCTGAATCCCATGGAACACCTCTGGGATGTTTTGGAACGCCGACTTCGTGCCAGGCCTCACGGGCTGATATCGATACCTCTTCTCAGTGCAGCACTCAGTGAGGAATAGGCTGCCATTCCACAAGAAACCTTCCAGAACCGTATTGAACGTATGCCTGCTAGAATAGAAGCTGTCATCAAGGCTGAGGGCGGACCAACACCGCACTGACTTCCAGCATTACCGATGAAGGGCGCCAGTAACTTGTAAGTCATTTTCAGCCAGGTGTGCGGATACGTTTGATGACATAGTGTAGATCTAGTAGTGAGCGTAGGATGCTCTCTAAGACTATTCGCCGATGATGCAGTCGTCTATACCAAAGTAAGGTAGTAAGAATTTGCAGATGACCTGCAGAGAATTGATGACTGGTGCAGGCTCTGACGGTTCACTCTGAACGTAAATAACTGTAACAAGTTGCGCAGAAACAGATAAAGAAATCCACTAATATACAGCTACACTATTGATGACAAACAGCTGAAGACAGCGACTACAGTAAAATATCTAGGCGTAACCATCCAGAGCGACCTTAAATGCAAGGACCACATAAAACAGATAACGGGAAAAGCAGGCTCCAGACTGAGAATCAGACTCAGATTCATCGGAGGAATCTGAAGGAAAACTCATCCATAAAAGATGTGGCGTATAAGGCACTTGTTCGCACGATTATTGAGAATTGATCAGCTGCGCGCTTCGTCACGGGATGGTTTAGCTGGCGAGAGGGCCTTACGGAGATGCTAAACAAATTCCACTGGCAGGCGTTACTAGAGAGTGGTTGTGCATCACGGAGAGATTTGCTATTGAAATTTCGGGTGAGCACTTTTCAGGAAGAGTCGGAGAACATATTACTCCCCCCCCCCCCCCCTCAACATACATCTCGCGTACTGACCTCGAGGAGAAAATTCGAGAAATTAGAGACAATACAGAGGCTTACCAACAATCGTTCTTCCCACGGACTATTCGCGACTGGAACAGGGTTTTTAGGGATCAGATAGTGGTACCAAAAGTACCCTCTGCCACACACCGTTAGGTGGCTTCCGGAGTATGATATAGATGTAGTCTTCCCATACGTATTTAGCAATTGTGAAGCATTGCCAGGTTCGCGAGCTAGGTTTGAAAATTATTTTACTACTTCTGTTTATGGAGACAATGAACATGTATTGTTAGAATATCGTGTAGTAAAATGACCGGAAGTCTCCGGTCTGAGTGGGATGTGCTCCCACGAACCTCGGCTGCAAGTCACAATAATTAACACGGTGCAAAGTTCTCAGATACTAGGCGTACACACAGCACGAGGCAGCACGAAGAAGTGATTTTGCCGTCTGAGCGAACCGTCGCGTCGGACGGCGGAGGAAGACGTCGTCCCGAAAGACGGAATCCCCTTCTGGCCCGTTAGCCTCTGGGCTGATGTCGGCCGGAGCCGGAAGTTCGGCCGCGCGGAAAACGAGCCGTAGCTGGCAGAAAGCGCCTCAGAGGTAGGCAACCCGGAACCCTGGGCCGTGGCGAGCGAGGGGGGGGGGGGGGGGGGGGGGCGCAGGGCGGGCAAAGTGGCGCGGCTGGAACTGGCGCCTCTGCAGGGGGTGAGGGCTACAGGAGATGATGTCACTAGAGGGGAACCTCTCCTAAATGCGCCGATGTTACCAGTGAATTACTAACAGACACTATTTAAGTTGGTAGGACTGTAGGTCGTTAGTGAAACATGGTATTGTACAGGGTGGCACAAGATAGGTATTAGAAAGGTTTGTCTGGTATGATTACTTTGTTTGAGTCATCAGTCTCCAGACTGATTTGACGCGGCTCATCACCAGTTCCTCTCCTGTGTCAACCTCTCCACACCCTCAGTATTATGAATATCATATTTACGAAATGACAACTGAAGATTGTAATGGTACTTGAATTACGTAACCATTACGGCACCTCACCTCAATCTGTCGATACCAGCAATATTCTACTGTGTTTCTGTAAAATATTTAACATATTTCTGTGACGACGTTCAGATTTGATTTCATTACTGTAGAGGTACTTCGATACATCGATATGTATACAGGGTGTTACAAAAAGGTGCGGCCAAACTTCCAGGAAACATGCCTCACACACAAAGAAAGAAAATATGTTATGTGGACATGTGTCCGGAAACGCTTCCTTTCCATTTTAGGGCTCATTTTATTACCTCTCTTCAAATCACATTAATCATGGAATGGGAACACACAGCAACTGAACGTACCAGCGTGACTTCAAACACTTTGTTACAGGAAATGTTCAAAATGTCCTCCGGTAGCGAGGATACATGCATCCACCCTCCGTCGCATGGAATGCGTGATGCGCTGATGCAGCCCTGGAGAATGGAGTATTGTATCACAGCCGTCCACAATACGAGCACGAAGAGTCTCTACATTTGATAACGGGGTTGCGTAGACAAGAGCTTTCAAATGCCCGCATAAATGGAAGTCAACAGGGTTGAGGTCAGGAGAGCGTGGAGGCCATGGAATTGGTCCGCCTCTACCAGTCCATCTGTCACCGTATCTGTTGTTGAGAAGCGTACGAACACTTCGACTGAAATGTGCAGGAGCTCCATCGTGCATGAACCACATGTTGTGTCGTACTTGTAAAGGCACATGTTCTAGCAGCGCAGGTAGAGTATCCCGTATGAAATCATGATAATGTGCTCCATTGAGCGTTGGTATAAGAACAAACTAAAATGAGCTCTAACATGGAAATTAAGCGTTTCCGGACACATGTCCACATAACATCTTTTCTTTATTTGTGTGTGAGGAATGTTTCCTGAAAGTTTGGCCGTACCTTTTTGTAACACCCTGTATATTGCAATGATATTATTCTTATGTGTGTTCTTTCTTTTGTCACTATGATCTTTGACGTTCTTGTAACTCTGATCTTTGGACGCATAAGCGGTTATTAGAGAGTCAAGTTTTGGTCGTCATGTTAAAAAGACGTAAATTGTAGTCAGTTTATGAAATGTGAACTTTAACAGTGAGGAAGATATTTTCAAGTATGTATTTTATTGAGAAATGATGTTTTGGAACGAGTTACGTGATAAAACAACAAAAGTAATAAAGAAGGAGTGTAACTTAGATTCGGAGTGCTGATTACTTTTTTACATCATCATTGTCCTAACTTGCAAAAGTTTAATCTTCAAGAATGGTTTATGAAACACATCTATAAACCTTCTGAATATCGCAGAATAACACCTAGGCCTCTTTGCTTCCGAGCTTGGAATCATCACTACCTAGATTTTAGACGATTGAGCTATGAGTTCACAACGAGACGAGCGTGGGAAGCACGAAAAGATGAGTGCCTACTTTATCCATAATTTCAAGAAATGTCTTTATTAACTATGCTGTAATGACACCTGCCACATAATACAACTTTGTTGAGAACGAAGTCTTTCGCGACGGCACTGCGTCAAATCTTGGTAAAACCTCGAGCTTTTGACGATATTCACCACCATCGTCATCGTCAGCAAACTGACTGGCTAAACAGCAGCAGTGGTGGACCTTATGTAGCCCCAGGACGGCTTGTGATTGGACGGCTCCTCATTGGACGGCGAATACGTCACGGTGTCGCAGATGTTGTCGACGCCTGCACTGGTGGCGCCGTCGCTCCCGGAGTATCGAAGACCCGTGGCGAATCTCTCTGACGCTTCTCCATATCGAGCGCTCGCTTCCATGCACCACTAACATTGTAAGCACTGTCACGATTAAAATTGTTATCGCACATTCTAATTTCTATCGCCTCTTTAATTACCGAGTCCCAGTATGTGGAGGCCTGAGACAGAACTTTTGTTTCACCAAACAAAATTTTATGTTTCCTAGTGAGGCTATGCTCCGCAATTGCCGATTTTTCCAGATCCCTATTTTTAATGTGACGTTGATGTTCTGTACAGCGATCGGAAATGGTGCGGACTGACTGACCGATGTAACTACACAAGGAATTTTGTAAATACCAGGAATCCTGAGACCGAGGCAGTCCTTCACAGGACGCAACATCGACCGAGGCAGTCCTTCACAGGACGCAACATCCCCTTGATTTTCCTTGGAGGTCGAAAGATCGGTCTTAAACCTCGTCTACGAAGGATCCTGCCTATTTTACTGGAAATAGAACCGAAGAAAGGAAGAAACACGCTAGGTTGTTCATCATGCGAATAATCATTATTTTCACGTTTCTTTCTCTAGCAGAACGCTAACTTTACATCCCGTGAACCATAGCCGTTCCTACGAAACACGTATTTAAGGTGATTAATTTCAGAATTTCAGACACAGTTCTTGCTCTATATATCAATGTAGTCAGAACGGCTTTCTTCTGACCTGGATGATGGAAACTCTTGGCGTCGAGATATAGATCTGTGTGCGTTGGTTTGTGGCAAGAAGTCCGAGAATATTTTATTCATACAACTTTGTTGTTGCCCGAAAATCTGGCATTCTCGGCACTCTCTTTGTCACTGTGGGTCTCGGTACATTGAATTCCCGAACGATTTCCGAAATGGAATGTCGTATGCGTCTAGCTACAACTACCATTCCGCGTTTAAAGTCTGTTAATTCCCGTCGTGCGGCCATAATCACGTCGGACACCTTTTCACATGAATCACCTGAGTATAAATGACAATTCCACCAATGGACTGCCCATTTATACCTTGTGTACGCGGTACTAGCATCATCTGTTTCTGTGCATATCGGTATCCCAAGACTTTTGTCTTTTCGATGTAGTCAACGCTCCTAGTCGCGAACGGGCTTACTTCCCGCAGCCGTTGTTGTGGTTCGGCGAAGATGGTGTATGATGTCACAGTTACAACAGAGACAAAAACGGCGCCCTCTTCTGAGTTTGTGTGTGCCGTCATGTGGAAGATGTGAAACTTATCCAATCTTTAACTTCCACATTCCTTAGAAGTTGGTTGTAGTAAATGGGAAACAAACAGTATAAAGCAAATAACAGAAGACGTTGGGTGTAAGAAAATAGAAAGTCAACTGAGGCAAACTGCCGTGTGTCCCTCCTCCAAATTAATATTCATGTTGGCCACTATCCCTATCACGTCTAAGCTTTGTCCATATATCTCCCTAAATGTTATGAGGCATCAAGGGATCACCAATTTAGTACTGGAGGACAGCGTGGAGGGTAAAAATCGTAGAGGGAGATCAAGAGATGAATACACTAAGCAGATGCAGAAGGATGTAGGCTGCAGTATGTACTGGGAGATGAAGAAGCTTGCACAGGATACAGTACCATGGAAAGCTGCATCAAACCAGTCTCAGGACTTAAGACCACAACAACATCTCCCTAAACTTATTTTTTGCAGCAGAACTTTCTTTGCGGTGGAATGGCCGTCATCACATCACACCCGTTTCGAAGGGGTAAGTTAGAGTTCAACACGCAGCTGCGGATAACCCAGATGTGAGTTTGCGGCGTCGCAGTTGCAGTCCCGGCAGCAAGTGGATGTAACGATCCACGGGCTGAGCTGTGCTGGTGAGTGCAGAGTTGAAGCACCCTCTCCCTCTCCCTCCCTCTCCCCCTTCCCCTCCCCCACACACTCTCACAAATCACAGCTTAGAACCCGTTATTAACGGCCAGACTACCCTACCCCCTGTTTGTTCTCGTTACGCGCTAATTGGCTGCTCGCCTGTCATAAATGGCGGCAACGGCGCACATCCAAAATCTAGCAGCGGCCTACAAGTGTGTATGTGTGTGCGTGAAAGCGAGAGAGAGAGAGAGAGAGAGAGAGAGAGAGAGACTGTACACAGACAGTCATTAGGGCCGAAACAGGTCAGACACAGTTACGGCCAAGAAAATTGCCAAAATCATACAGGCGAAGCCTGTAGATTTTCCTGTTCAGTCACAGATAGGAGGTCACCTCGACCTACACGCACACGCACACACACACACACACACACACACACACACACACACACACACACACACAATTTTAATTAACGTCATTGTTCTAGGATTAAAGTTCTTCCAATTTGTCAGCACGACCACGCTCGTCGTGAGGTTCCCTCGGTCACCAGGCGAGAGCCGGAACTGGAAATGTCTTCTGAGCGAGTCCCACCTGAATTCCCACTGCCCCACTCGCAGCCTGTTGGTTCTTTGGGCTGAAAACGGCCATGTCAACCTGCTCAGATTTCACCTGTTGGGAGTGAAGAAACAGCGGATTTCGAATATATATTTGAACTCTGCATACTCAGAAACAGATATACTCGCTAGGATTTCATATATTTCGTCGGGGACGTATGTCTCAGCGTTAAAGGTCGTTTCCATTCTCCAGTTACGACCGAGATTTTCGCGAGGCAGAAACTAATGCACTACATGTTTTTCTTTCAACTATTATTTATTCCGCACAATGAAAATTACACTCATGGAAGAACGATGTTTTCTTAACGCACCCTGTTTTCGTATGTAATCTCTTTCCAGTTCTATAGCTCTGCTACAGCGAGTGAAAAGGACGTGACATCTATGCTCTGTCGGTACCAGTCCTTGTACTGATCACGAAACCATTTCTTCACTGACCAAATCGTCTCTTCGTTGTCCTCAAAATGTCTTCCACAAATGTTGTTCTTTAATGCCTCAAACAAGCGGAACTGGAAGGGAGGTCGGGGCTGTAAGGTACATGGAGTAACACTGTCTAGCCCTGTTCCGTGATGTGCTCAGAAGTCTTCAAACAAGTGTAAGGCCGAGCGTTACAGTGTTGAAGCAGAATATCGTCTTGGCTGTTAGGGCACTGAAGTCACTGGAAACACTTCTTGAGTGTGGCTAATGCGTCCACATATGCCTCCGAATCAATGCTACTGTCTCTTGGAATCACATCGATGAGAATAACACCCTGACGATCCCAAAAGACAGTTATCACGATCTTACCAGAGGAAGATGTTGCTTAAAATTATTCCATCTCTGGGGAATGACGATGACAGCATTGCATCAGTTGTCATCTTGTTTTGGGATCAAAACAGTGCGCCCGGTTTCCATTATCTATCGGCGACAAGAAGGACTCAGCTTCATAATGTTGCAACAATTCAGAACAAACGTATTTTTCGATGACATTTAAGTTCAATTGTAACGCAGTGCATAACACATCCTGCACACACGTCTGACTATCTAAGAGCAAGGATAATTGCGTACACACTTCCTTTGATGACTGTCACCAGCAGCACCAACTGCCGAACTGCAATGCGCCGATCCTCGCGGACGAGAACTTCAGCACGCTGCTATCTCTCCGGTGTGACAGCCGTGGACGGTCTACCCGCTCGCTGCAAGTCACAGAACACCACCAAACCGCGTTCTTGGTTAATTAGTTTAATGTTCCATGGATCATATGAACGATTTTTGTCTTAAAATGATTTGGAATGATTCAGTTTACAGGATATGTTCGCATGATTAGCGTTAACGTTAATGAAAATTTATTTATATTCAGCCGACTGCACTTAAAAACATTTTTTAGTGGCAGCCAGTTTTAAGTAGAGACTCGTCATTGGAATACAAGTAGTTACCCAGGAGCAATAATTTTAAATCAGGCAACGCACTAGCCAGATTCAGACATTATATGTTATTAGGCAAGTGATCAAACGATTTTATTGATGGATATTGAACTCCTCGCTGAGCAACTGACAGCTTTAACAATGAGTAACAAAGGAGTCCCCCCCTCCCCTCCCTCCCTCTAGTGTTGTAGGTTTGTACATAACTATTTTCTCAAATTGTGATGTATTATTTATGACGAATTTCATCAGAGAAAATATGTATTGTGATGGTGGTGTTCAAATGCCTAGCTCCTTAAAGAGGTTCCTACATGACGTCCGTGGGTGAGCACCACATATTATTGTTACTGTTCGCTTTTGTGCAATCAGTACTTTCTTTTCAGGTGATAAATTATCCCAGAAAATTATTCCGTACGATATTTTTGGTTGTAGATATGCAGAACTGTCAGGTGGCTGATACGTTTGTTTCCAAGACTAGCAATTGCAGAAAGAGCAAAAGTAGCTGTACTTAACTGTTAGAGAAGCTCAGTAATACGCTTTTTCCCTACAGATTTTCAGCAACTTTGCACACCCAACAATTTGGAGTATTCTACCCTACACTGACTCCTGATCATGTGCTATATCAATTGTTGGTATGATTTTATTTATTTTCCACAACTGAACGCAGTACGCTTTTTATCAAAAATTAGCGAGTGTCCATATCAGAGAACCGTTTAACAATTCCTTGGAAAATATCATTTATTAGTTTCTGTTCCTTTCTCTCTAATGGGACTTATAGCAACACTAGTATCGTATGCAAAAAGTACCAATTTTACTTGTTGAGTGTTAAGTGGAAGGTCATTCACATATGCAAGGAATAGGAGTGCGCCCAAAGTTGAACCCTGTGGACTTCATTTGTGATTTTTACCCCAGTCACTAAAGTTTTCTACCTTTCTGACATTGTGTGAATTACACAGCATAATTTGTTTGCTCTCTGTTCGTCCAGTAAGATCCAAACCAGCTGTGTATAAAACCATTAATTCCACAAAACTTCTGATGGGCTCACCCTCTGTGCACTCCCACCAACGGTAATCCTGTCAACTGGGCATGCTACGTGCATTTTACACAAGCGTTTGTTGTTATTCTCGGAAGAGAGAAATTCAATGACGATACGCTGTTTGTAAAGTACATCACTTACAAATGGCATTTTGAAACATTGCTTCAGCTGTCTGTCGGAGGAAATGGAAATTTTGTTCACGCACTGAGGAAATTTCAAAGAATTCATACTAAACGTTTCGTATGCACAGAATTGTTGTCGGCTGAAAAAAGAAGTGCAGGCCAGTTGCAAGCTGTTCTGGTATGGGGCTGACAAGTTGCTGAATCTCCGATGGGCCATTAACTGAGGAACTCGCTCTTCCTTTAAGGTTAAAGTGTCCATAAAGTTGGTACATTTCACACGTGAAGTAAAATCGACTTTATTCTACATACAAATAAACAAATACAGTTACATATACTGAAACTGTTCCCATTTCCAGATCTCATGCGAGGCCGTTGGGAGCTTACCTTTGGTTGCAAGGCAGCTGTTGGAATTGAAAATCCGCTCTAAAGTTCCCACAAGTGGGATTAGCTGCAGCACTACCAGGCCGGCTGCAATTTGTCTGAAAAATCCTAGACTCTACAGTGGGTCTCTGAGAACTAACTCAATGATTAGGGGTGGAGAAAAGAAAAGACGTGAGTTACCTGGCGCTGGATGTGTTTGATCATCTCCATACTTACCTTCTTGCTTACAGACAGTGGATACGCCGTTCGTCGTTGTGCTACATTTCTCACTGAGTAATGTACTTGAGAGCGATCTTCCTGAACTCGACGATTTCCAAACGTTTGAAATAACATGTAAAAAACGCTCTGCGCAGCATATGTTCCTAGCATGATACCAATGAAACAATTTGAAAGAAAAGAAAAAGAAAAACGAAAGTCCTTAAGAGGCTTAGCATGAGACCGGATCTCTACCTAAGTGTTGAATCAACTGAGCTACAACAAGACAAACGACTTTCTGTACACGTCTAGAAGACTTCGGCTCACGCCAGATAAAGAATTGGGTAATCATTTGTGTAAATTAGCGGTCTACGAAGATTTTAAGCTTGCGGGAACAAAAGCAGTGTCAAGTCTTTCCCTAGCTCCTCGGAGTTTATAGTAACTTTTTTCTGAGAATGTTTATAAAAAGTTTCCTACTAATTTACAGGAGTGACATCACACCATCGCCGTGCTATTGCAATGTGCTCATGGGCGTCCGCATATATTTTTCAATAGGGGCAAGATTCAAAACCACAGTTTTTCATATAACTAATACTCTGAGTCTGAAAACGTGCCGTGCCCATAGGGCTAACTTTGACAAGAACTACACTAAACTTATCGTATTTTAAATGTCTGATAGTTACCCTCTTAGTATTTTCGAAATAGATTGCTTACAATAAGCATATTTCAATGGCAGATGCAAAGTACGTCTTTTTACTTTGTTAATACACTACGTGATCAAAAGTATCCGGACACCCCCAGAAAATACGTTTTTCATATTAGGTGCATTGTGCTGCCATCTCCTGCCAGGTACTCCATATCAGCGACCTCGGTAGCCTTCAGACATCCTGAGAGAGCAGAATGGGGCGCTCCGCGGAACTCACGGACTTCTAACGTGGTGAGGCGATTGGGTGTCACTTGTGTCATACGTATGTACGCGAGATTTCCACGTTTCTAAACATACCTTGGTACACTGTTTCCGAAGTGATAGTGAAGTGGAAACGTGGAGGGACATATACAGCACAAAAGCGTACAGGCCGACCTCGTCTGTTGACTGACAGATACCGCCGACAGTTGAAGAGGGTCGTAATGTGTAATAGGCAGACATCTGTCCAGACAATCACACAGGAATTCCGAATTTCATCTGGATCCACTGCAAGCACTATGACAGATAGGCGGAGGGGAGAAAACTTGGATTTCATGGTCGAGCGGCTGCTCATAAGCCACATATCACACCGGTAAATGCCAAACGACGCGTAAACATTATACTATTGAATACTGGGAAAACGTTGTGTGGAGTTACGGATCACGGTACACAACGCGGTGACTTGATGGCAGGGTGTGGGTCTGGCGAATGCCTGGTCAACGTCGTCTGCCAGCGTGTGTAGTTCCATCAGTAAAATTCGGAGGCGGTGGTGTTATGGTGTGGTCGTCTTCTTCATGGAGTGTGCTTGCACCCCTTGCACCCCTTGTTTTGCGTGGCACTATCACAGGACAGACCTACATTGATGTTTCAAGCACCTTCTTGCTTCCCACTGTTGAAGGGCAATTCAGGGATTGCGACTGCATCTTTGAACAGGATCGAGCACCTGTTCATATTGCATGTCCTGTGGCGGAGTGGTTACACGACAATAACATCTCTGTAACTGACCGACCTGGACAGAGTTCTGACGTGAATCCTATAGAACACCTTTGGGATGTTTAGGAACACTGACTTTGTGCCAGGCCCCACCGACCGGCATCGATACCTCCCCTCAGTGCAGCACTGCGTGAAGAATGGGCTGCCATTCCCCAAGAAAACTTCCAACACCTGATTCAACGTGTGTGTGCGAGAGTGGAAGGTGTCATTAAGACTAAGGGTGGGCCAATACCACATTGAATTCCACCATTACCGATGGAGGGCGTCACGAACTTGTAAGTCATTTTCAGCGAAGGGTGCGGATACTTTTGATAACAAAGTGTAACTGACTATGAGTAAAATTTACTACACTATAAAGTATAAAATCAATAAGGGAATCATTTGGACTAAAATTTACAGCTAAGTTTGCTCCATGCCGTACATGTAAGCGAACAGAGTTTCGTGAATTCAGTTTCTAGTGACATCCAGTCTTACTCATTACATAATGTGAAATGCTTCGTCTAATAAAGTATATATATTGCAGATGAACCATGGACCTTGCCGTTTGTGGGGAGGCTTGGGTGCCTCAGCGATACAGATAACCGTACCGTAGGTGCAACCACAACGGAGGGGTATGTGTTGAGAGGCCAGACAACCGTGTGGTTCCTGAAGAGGGGCAGCAGCCTTTTCAGTAGTTGCAGGGGCAACAGTATAGATGATTGACTGATCTGGCCTTGTAACACTAACCGAAACGGCCTTTCTGTGATTGTACTGTGAACGGCTGGAAGCAAGAGGAAAATACAGCCGTAATTTGTCCCGAGGGCATGCAGCTTTACTGTGTGGTAATTGATGATGGCGTCCGCTTCGGTAAAATATTCCGGAGGTAAAATAGTCCCCTCTTCGGATCTCCGGGCGGAGACTACTCAGGAGGAGGTTGTCATCAGGAGAAAAAAATCTGGCACTGAAAGGCCTAAGTCGAAACAAGGCCCTGGGAGTAGACAACATTCCATTAGAACTACTGACAGCTTTGGAGAGCCAGGCCTAACAAAACTCTACCATCTGGTGAGCAAGATGTATGAGACAGGCGAAATACCTTCAGGCTTCAAGAAGAATATAATAATTCCAATCCCAAAGAAAGCAGGTGTTGACATATGTGAAAAGCCACAGCTGCAAAATACAAACACCAAACCATTACAGACGAATGGAAAAACTCGTAGAAGCCGACCTCGGGAAAGATCAGTTCGGATTCAAGAGAAATGTTGGAAAACGTGAGGCAATACTGACCTTACGACTTATCTTAGAAGAAAGATTAAGGAAAGGCAAACCTACGTTTCTAGCACTTGTAGACTTAGAGAAAGCTTTTGACAGTGTTGACTGGAATGCTCTCTTTCAAATTCTGAAGGTGGCAGGGATCAAATAGAGGGAGCGAAAGGCTGTTTACAATTTGTAAAGAAACCATATGGCAGTTATATGAGTCGAGGGGCATGAAAGGGAAGCAGTGGTTGGGAAGGGAGTGAGACAGGGTTGTAGGTTGTAGCCTATACCCGATGTTATTTAATCTGCATATTGAGCAAGCAGTAAAGGAAACGAAAGAAAAATTCGAAATTGGAATTAAAATTCATGGAAAAGAAATAAAAACTTTGAGGTTCGCCGATGACACTGTAATTCTGTCACAGACAGCAAAGGGTCTGGAAGAGCAGCTAAACGGAATGGACAGTGTCTTGAAAGGAGGGTATAAGATGATCATCAACAAAAGAAAAACGAGGATAATGTAATGTGGTCGAATTAAATCAGATGACGCTGCGTGAAAAGAAACGCTAAAAGTAGTAAAGGATGATGATCGAAGTAGAGAGGATATAAAATGTAGACTGGCAATGGAAAGGAAAGCGTTTCTGAAGAAGAGATATTTGTTAACATCGAGTATAGATTTAAGTGTCAGGAAGTCGTTTCTGAAAGTATTTGTATGGAGTGTGGCCACGCATGGAAGTGAAACGTAGACGGTAAATAGTTTAGACAGGAAAGAGGATAGAAGCCTTCGAAATGTGGCGCTACAGAAGACTGCTGAAGATGAGACGGGTAGACCACATAACTAATGAGGAGGTATTGAATAGAATTGGATAGAATAGAAATTTGTGGCACCACTTGACTAGAAGAAGGGGTCGATTTTTAGGGCATATTATGAGGCATTAAGGGATCACCAGTTTAGTCTGGGAGGGCAGCGTGGAGGGTAAAAATCGCAGAAGGAGACCAAGAGATGAATACACTGAACAGATTCAGAAGGATGTAAGTTGCAGTAGGTACAGGGAGATGAAGCAGCTTGCACAGGATAGAGTAGTATGGAGAGCTGCATCAAACCACTCTCTGGACTGAAGACCACAACAATAACAACATTGCAAATGATAATTTTTTTACAAATTATTTCGTAAATGTTTCCCGCTGAGAACATATAAATTTTCTTCACTGGCAGTGCACATGCAGAATATAAAGTGTTTATGCGCACACTTGACTATTATGGCAATACTATTTACTCAAATTTGGTTGGTTTTTATAGTTAGAAAGACAAAATCGACGTTCGTGAATATTTCTTTTGGAGCTACAAAATTGACTTCTTTGAGGTGGCATGGTTCCATGGCAATTGAAAATCTGGCTGATTGTGTAATGAACTGCTGGGAAGAGGTAAAGATGAGAACGCGAAAGATTCAGAATTAGAAAGACATTCTAATGCTTCTAATACAGATAATTTAAGTACTATTTCCACAGTTTCAAATGCTGCCACAGTAACTAATATTAGTCTGGATAATACAGAGTCATCTGTACTAGTGGATGAAACGTCCAATCCACATGCAAGCATATAGACTGTTAGGCTGTGCTTGGAGAAGAATTTCATGAAACTCGAGAAAGTGGTGGGTAGTGAAGTGCCTGCAAACATGTATTTTTTATGCGTAGTCTGAAGTTGGTTTGGAACTCCAGTCCTCTGGGAAATGTCTCCCTTCTGAGGGTATATTATGTGTTAAGTATCAGAAGCTGACATTGGTAAGTGCGTAAAGATTATTTTCAAACGTTTTCAGCAAAGATTTTGAGCTCTTGCTCCATTGATATGAATAATTGCCGCTCCCATAACCAACGATGGACTTAGAAATACATGATAAATTAAGCAGTTTTATTACTGCTCTCAAAGAGTATATATTGTCGCGTATTATATTGTTACGCAGAACAAGACGTTTTAACACTTTTGGGATTAATCGCTGATAATCTTCCTATCTTTACATTGCAGTTTGTTTTTTTCTTTTCCAGCCAATGACATTAGGGTGAAGCGTAATACGGCCACAGATACACGTTAACGACTTTTTAGATAGGGTCAGGAGCTGTACGATGTATCTGTAGGAATCTACATCGTCAAGGAACAAATTATGTCCGTTAGATGATTGTAAACAAATGCAGAAGGCCTTTGCCAAAATTTCCACTTGGCGTAATGAATCACAGTTCTCTTTAAATGTGGATGAATTCACAATAACGTCTGTAACAAAGAGAAATAACTCGCTAGTATCTGACAATTATTAGCATAAAATACTTTAACGTAACCAGAACGTTAAATTTGAGAAGTGATATGAAATGGGACGACCGTATGGGCTCAATATAAGGGAAGGGGGACGGAAGTCATAGAGTTGTTGGAAGGGTTTGGGACTGTCCAATGAAACTGAATAGCCGCTTCTCATACCAGACGATAGTGCGATCAGTTCTAGACTACAATTCCAGTACTTGGAGACCTTATCAAATGATATCCAGAAACTTCGTACCCTCTCTGCTAGGATCGTAACACATGGGATCAGGCCTTGCTAAAGTCTAAGAGAGTTTGCCAGCAAAAACAAACGGAAGAATGGAGAATTGATCTTTCTTACGTGTTTGTTACACTGAGAGAACTTAAATTTGGGGAAAATTTTCCGGTTATTCATCTGTACCCTCTAAACATCTAGTAAAGTTTTCGTGGTAGTTGCATCAGAGAGATTAGGACACGCACAAAACCATTTAGACAATGAATTTCTCCTTGGTCATTTCTCGGATGGAAAAGGATACATATTCTCAAACACTGGTAAGAAGTACCCTCAACCATTTACTGTGCAGTAGCTTGCAATGTAGACGTAGAATCAGCGTTTATGGGACGCCATAGCGGAAATGTGTTAATATTCCCGGCCTGTTAAGAAATGATAACGGCGACAAAAGCTCCTCATTGCCATAACAGACCGGAACGTGCAGCGAGACTTTACACGTTTAACGTGCGTAATTAACGTCCGTATTTCGGCGCGCAGGTTCATTAACGTGGAGTAATGTCTGCGCAGGGTAATGTTTCCAAGGAAGAACTTCCTTGCGAACGTTCGTGCAAGGAGCTTAACACTAGCATTTGGGCTCATTTACATCGCTCCTTGGCGGATGCTACGCTTGTGCGAGTGTATGTGTGTGTACATGCCGCCTTCGCGTGCCGCATTAAATAAAACACTAGCAGGCAGTAAGGAACGCTCGTAAAACATTCCAGGGAACATAAACGAACTCGGAACTTCCGAGTCATTTCCGCGCAGGTGTAATTTTCTGGTCTTCATTGAGACTAGAGCCCACGCCGAGTGAAAATTAAGGATGTCACTGAGAGAGAGAGAGAGGGAAACTGAGTTCTCCATTACGTAGACACTGTTCTTTGCTGTGCCTTAAATTTTCTGCTGTGGCTAAAGTATTAATGTGCAGTGTAACTTTCTTTCTTGGAACTTACTGGCAAGAATAACGTTCAGCTGTGTTCGCCGATGACGTACTATTTTCCCTAATGAGAAAATATTTGCAAATGCATCCTCAGACTTGACGTGTTCTCAATGTGAACGGCAAATCAGCAGCTTCTGTCGTGCCGTATACGTGAAAACATACTGCGCTCTAATTCCAACACATTTAGGCCGATCGACATTAGACGAAAGAAGAATTCTTTTTTATTATTTTCGAGCGAATCATTTTCATTTAAAGGTCGAGGACGTGTCACTTAAATTATTGAAGTGATGAGCGGGTTTCCTTATCGAATAAACTTCTTTTAGATAGTGGCGTGGCGGTTGTTGTCTAAGACCACAATCCCAGATCTATCGGAGGGCACGGGAGTGGGGGGCAAACCGGTGTTATTGTCACAGGCAGAAGTATCAGGGCGCGCCATTGATTTTTTAACATTTTTGAACACATTGTAAGATGGTTTCTGAATGAATCATAAGTTGATTTATGAATGCGTGCATAATGTACGTGATGTCCCTGCTATAGGAATCTCCATCGCATCTAGAAATAAAAAACTTACTCGCAGGAAGGGGCTAACGAGATGAGCCGAATACACCCGAACGGCTCAATGGCAATCGCTGTTCGCTTATGTGGTTTGCTGGGTGTGCGAATGATCGGCTTTGTTGTAATTACTAGCGAAATCCATAGATTCAGACTACCAGAGTGGAAATAAACGGCTAACAGGAATAACAGGCATGAAAGATTATCTTCTCGATCTATCCTTGGAAATAGAATACTGACGAAAAATTTTTGCCAAATCACTGCACTACTAAGGGCCAGTTGTACAATCCCTGGTTAGGAGGCGCTCAAGTTCAATTCTCGGAATAGTATGGCAAACGTCTAAACCGAGAATAAACACAGGATAAGTAAACCGGTGCTTGTGGCAGGGTTAGTGAAGTTAACCGGAGAATAAGTTTTGAAAATGGCAGGAATAGTTACAGAATTAGCGATGACAAGAGTGTTAGAACGAAGGAGGAGAAGAAACGGGTGCCTTCACACAAATTATATTGAAGAATATGACGATTCCAAATTTATATACAAATTTCGTAGTACTACTTTTCGTTCTCCTACTTGAGAAACTGGAGCGAATGAATGAAATGTGAAATTACTTCCTAACACAAAACATTTTACTTGCGTAGGCTTCCGCGGACAAAGTCAGTCGACATAAAAGTTTTATGGGTATGGTACCGCGTCATATTGTATAAAACCACTGCTGGAGAAAATAAACGTTTCTGTCACGCTTGCAGCGTCCTTCTTCTGGGTCACATCAGTGGTTTTCTAGAATATAACACGGTACCATACGAAGAAAACTTTTACGTCGATAAAACATTTTGCTTGTAGTAGGCCTAACAGCCACTTGATATCGGTACTTCGTCAATTATATTCTAACGTTTTATTCATCTAAATGAGGTACATAAAAGTGACGATTTGTGATAAAACAGTCACGCTTATTTGGTATGTATTACTATTGATAACAGAATATTCCGTCGGTTCTTGGTCGAACAACATTATAATAACTGAAAAGCACCAGTGTGCTTTTGTTCTACAGTATTACTTTTATTGTGTTAACCGGTTTTCGGCTTACAAGGCCATCTTCATATCAGGACTGTGAGCAAGGTGTTTGTTCATTTCCAGGGCTAATCCTAAATAACCATACACAGCTCAACTCTTTCCCTCTCCTAAACTTTATATAATCATCTGTGTTGTTCATTATTTCTCTCACTGTCTCACTATCTGTTCCTACACATTCCTATTTTCCTGTAATCATTAAGTTTTTTGCTTTATCGTAGTTGTCTATGTATTCCATATAGACTGTAGTTTCAATTGTTGGGGCTTTCTTTTAACTCGTACTTGCATTACTGTCCATGTCTAATACCTCTCGTAGTTGTGCAATCAGATATTGTTCATATTTCACATTGTTCGTATATTTAATGCAAACTGTTACATAGTCACAGTTTTGAATATAATGTTAATGTTAAAATGCAGTACCACCACACTCTCAAAGATTGCATTTACTATATGTTCCCTCAAACGCCTTCATTTTACTGCATTTATTTATTTCTGCTTATCTTATTGATATTGCTTAAGTTCCTTATGTGTTTTGTAGTTACACTGAGAATTGTAACTTCTATTACTTGGTTAGTGTATCACTCTCCATGTTTTATACCTCCTGGTGTAGCCTTGTCAACTACTAATTTTATTTTATTTTATTAATAGAATCTGTTGTGTAGGCATGCTGTTCCTGTTTTGTGTTAAAGTTTTTCCTGTCTGCTCCACTTTTATTTATTTACTGTTCAATTTTTTACTTTTTCATTTCATTACCACCACACTGTCAAAGATGTAACTTACTGTATGTTTCTGCTTGGGTCTAGACGTGTTACTTCTCTTCCAACGTTGTTTGCAAATATCGGTACTTCTTTGGTGACAATACTCTCTAAATGTCTGAACATGAACACTAAGTAGAAAACCGGTCAACACAATAAAAGCTTTTCATTTATTATTAAAACTGCCGCAATATTAGAAGGGTCTATTTCGTTTTATCTCACAGACAGTGACAAAACAGACGTAAACAAATCAAGAAACCACACCAATGTTGGGTACTACTTGCATTAACAGGTTTTTCAGTATTAGACAAAGACGTTGTGATTTTTTGTGCAGCAAAACGGTTGACGAAGATTGATGACGTAATAGATTCTTTCACAGAATGGAAAGCAAGCAGTGTAAAGTTAGAGCAAGATTAGAGAGAAAAACTGTTGGGACCTGAGGGTTGACGACATGTGTACTGTCATGGTTGTCTCTGTCTTTATTGCTTTTATGTACCTCATATTATTATTTGCATGTCACAGGAGAAAGTTTTTTGCTAATAGGCAATAAAGAGTGAAGGTTTTCTGAAGAGTTTTGATGCTGCTCGTTACAAATAATCCCACGCTGTATTAATTGTGAGTTTTGTGTAATGTGGTAGGATTTGAAACTGGCCGGGTGGGAGCAGGAGAGGCACCACGAGACATTTTCATTTCCACTGTCCTGAATACAGGTATAATGGTTTCCATTACAAAATATACGCGTTTGAATACCACAGAGCGAAATACAGTGATGTGCGACAGAAGAATGCCATGTGAAGAGGCATGGCACTGCACTTTAACGCACGTAAAACGAGATAACATGTTCTGACATTTCCTCAAACAGATATGTTGTATGTGTCGAACTCTTCCGAAAGACGTGCACTACAAAATTAACTTTTTTTTTCAAAAATCAATTTCTTAAAAAAAAAAAAAAAGCTTTGACGTCCTATCTCAAACGTTATATGAAAGGGGCTCTTTCCTTCCGGTTCGGAAATATCATAGATCTGGGTCCGTAAGAGTACAAGAGCATGTGAAGACCCTAACTGTTGCAGAATGAGATTTTCACTCTGCAGCGGAGTGTGTGCTGATATATAACTTCCTGGCAGATTAAAACTGTGTGCCGGACCAGGACTCGATCTCCGGACCAATGCCTTTTGCGGGCACGGCGCTACCAAAGGCAAAGGCCGCGAGTTCGAGTCACGGTCAAGCACACAGTTTTAATCTGCCAGGAAGTTTCCCCCTAACTGTGGAAACCTTGTGGATTTATTGCTTATTTTTGTTTGAATGCATTTAAACGTAATGTATATGCGGTAATCTGAAATACACGATACTAAATCTACTGCGCTATGCCACATTCCTCTTCTAGAGTCGGTGAACCTTGACATCAGGTTTATGAGAACACCTTCAGCTGCACGCGTTAGAAGTAGCTTTTGCGCATGCGCAACTGGCTTGACATCACTGCGTTATGAGCCAAATACATATCGATTTCATAAACAAACTAACGTTTCACGGCGTGCACAGCACTTACTGATCCCCTTAGAAGTCTTCTTCACTGTCACCAGGTGGTAGCACACAGCAGCAGACTTTTATCCCCGTTTGCTTGGCATAAATCCCGCTAGGCAGTATCATTCTCCACAGATAATGGACATCGGTATATGTTGTAGTTATACTGATAGACCTATTTTCTGGGCCGGCCGCTGTGTCCGCTCGGATCTAGGCGCTTCAGCCCGGAACCGGGCTGCTGCTACGGTCGCAGGTTCGAATCCTGCCTCGGGCATTGATGAGTGTGATGTCCTTAGTTTTTTTTTTTTGTCATCAGTCTACTGACTGGTTTGATACGACCCGTCACGAATTCCTTTCCTGCGCCAACCTCTTCATCTCAGGGTAGCACTTGCAAGCTACGTCCTCAATTATTTGCTTGGCGTATTCCAATCTCTACAGTTTTTTCCCTCTACAGATCCCTCTAGTACCATGGAAGTCATTCTCTCATGTCCTATCATCCTGTCCCTTCTCCTTATCAGTGTTTTCCACATATTCCTTTCCTCTCCGATTCTGCGTAGAACCTCCTCATTCCTTACCTTATCAGTCCACCTAATTTTCAACATTCGTCTATAGCACCACTTCTCAAATGCTTCGATTCTCTTCTGTTCCGGTTTTCCCACAGTCCATGTTTCACTACCATACAATGCTGTACTCCAGACGTACATCCTCAGAAATTTCTTCTTTTGGCTAGAAATGCCTTTTTTGCCATAGCGAGTCTGCTTTTGATGTCCTCCTTGCTCCGTCCGTCATTGGATATTTTACTGCCTAGGTAGCAGAATTCCTTAACTTCATCGACTTCGTGACCATCAATCCTGATGTTAAGTTTCTCGCTGTTCTCATTTCTACTACTTCTCATTACCTTCGTCATTCTCCGATTTACTCTCAAACCATACTGTGTACTCATTAGACTGTTCATTCCGTTCAGCAGATCATTTAATTCTACTTCACTTTCACTCAGCATAGCAATGTCATCAGCGAATCGTATCATTGATATCCTTTCACCTTGTATTTTAATTCCACTCCTGAACCTTTCTTTTATTTCCATCACTGCTTCCTCTATGTACAGATTGAAGAGGGCGAAAGGCTACAGCCTTGTCTTACTCCCTTCTTAATACGAGCACTTCGTTCTTGATCGTCCACTCTTATTATTCCCTCTTGGTTGTTGTACATATTGTATATGACCCGTCTCTCCCTATAGCTTACCCCTACTTTTTTCAGAATCTTGAACAGCTTGCACCATTTTATATTGTCGAACGCTTTTTCCAGGTCAACAAATCCTATGAACATGTCTTGATTTTTCTTTAGCCTTGCTTCCATTATTAGCCGTAACGTCAGAATTGCCTCTCTCGTGCCTTTACTTTTCCTAAAGCCAAACTGATCGTCACCTAGCGCATTATCAGTTTTCTTTTCCATTCTTCTGTATATTATTCTTGTAAGCAGCTTCGATGCATGAGCTGTTAAGCTGATTGTGCGATAATTCTCGCACTTTTCAGCTCTTGCCGTCTTCGGAATTGTGTGGATGATGCTTTTCCGAAAGTCAGATGGTATGTCGCCAGACTCATATATTCTACACACCAACGTGAATAGTCGTTTTGCTGCCACTTCCCCTAATGATTTTAGAAATTCTGATGGAATGTTATCTATCCCTTCTGCCTTAGTTGACCGCAAGTCCTCCAAAGCTCTTTTAAATTCCGATTCTAATACTGGATCCCCAATCTCTTCTAAATCGACTCCTGTTTCTTCTTCTATCACATCAGACAAATCTTCACCCTCATAGAGGCTTTCAATGTATTCTTTCCACCTTTCTGCTCTCTCCTCTGTATTTAACAGCGGAATTCCCGTTGCACTCTTAATGTTACCACCGTTGCTTCTAATGTCACCAAAGGTTGTTTTGGCTTCCCTGTATGCTGAGTCTGCCCTTCCGACAATCATATCTTTTTCGATGTCTTCACATTTTTCCTGCAGCCATTTCGTCTTAGCTTCCCTGTACTTCCTATTTATTTCATTCCTCAGGGACTTGTATTTCCTTATTCCTGATTTTCCCGGAAGATGTTTGTACTTCCTCCTTTCATCAATCAACTGAAGTATTTCTTCTGTTACCCATGGTTTCTTCGCAGCTACCTTATTTGTACCTATGTTTTCCTTCCCAACTTCTGTGATGGCCCTTTTTAGAGACGTCCATTCCTCTTCAACTGTGTTGCCTACTGCGCTAATCCTTATTGCTGTATCTATAGCGTTAGAGAACTTCAAACGTATCTCGTCATTCCTTAGAACTTCCGTATCCCACTTAGGTTAGTTAGGTTAAAGTAGTTCTATGTCTAGGGGACTGATGACCTCATATGTTGCGTCTCTGCTTATAGCCATTTGAACCTATTTTCTGGGATTCTCAATGAGAACACAGTTATCCATTTGAAGCGCTGAGAACCATAAAGCACATCACCGTCGACTGTAAGACGCATAGCACTGATTGCTGCTTCTGACATCTGTGGGTCTTACGTTATGGTTCCTTTGACTTTCACTTTAATGTGGGATAGAAGACGGCTTGCTTTCGGCCATTATGGCTAGCAGCGCCTCATTTTTATTCTAGTCTACATCTACATTTATACTCCGGAAGCCACCCGATGTTGTGTGGCAGAGGGCACTTTACGTGCCACTGTCATTACCTCCCTTTCCTGTTCCAGTCGCGTATGGTTCGCGGGAAGAACGACTGCCGGAGAGCCTCCGTGCGCGCTCGAATCTCTCTAATTTTACATTCGTGCTCTCCTCGGGAGGAATAAGTAGGGGGAAGCAACATATTCCATAACTTATCCAGAAACGCACCCTGTCGAAACCTGGGCAGCAAGCTACACCGCGATCCAGAGCGCCTCTCTTACAGAGTCTGCCACTTGAGTTTGCTAAACATCTCACGCTTACCAATAATCCTGTGACGAAACGCGCCGCTCTTCTTTGGATCTTCTCTATCTCCTCTGTCAACCAGGCCTGATATGGATCCCACACTGATGAGCAATACTCAGGTATAGGTCGAACGAGTGTTTTGTAAGCCACCACCTTTGTTGATGGACTACGATTTCTAAGGACTGTCCCAATGAATCTCAACATGGCACCCGTCTTACCAAGAATTAATTTTATATGATCATTCCACTTCAAATCGTTCCGCACGCATACTCCCAGATATTTTACAGAAGTAACTGCTACCAGTATTTGTTCCGCTATGATATAATGATACAATAAAGGATACTTCTTCCTGTGTATTCGTAATACAATACATTTGTCTATGTTAAGGGTCAGTTGCCACTCCCTGCACAAAGTGCCTATCCGCTGCAGATCTTCCTGCATTTCGCTGCAATTTTCTAATGCTGCAACTTCTCTGTATACTACAACATCATACGCGAAAATCCGTATGGAACTTCCGACACTATTTACCAGGTCAATCATATATACTGTGAAAAGCGATGGTCCCATTACACTCCCTTGTGGCACGGCAGTGGTTACTTAAACGTCTGTACTCGTCTCTGCATTGAGAACAACATGCTGTGTTCTCTTAGCTAAAAACTCTTCAATCCAGCCACACAGCTGGTCTCATATTCCGTAGGCTGTTACTTTGTTTATCAGGCGACAGCGCGGAACTGTATTCTAGTCAAGTGACCTTGCTGGTAGATAGTGCTTCTTGAATTTAATTATTTCCACATTCGGCACTTTGTGTTTGGGGTTCGTCTTTTACTGTGCAAGAATCGGCTTTCCTGTGCAGTGTCGGCATAAACTGTGTTAAACTTGTTTTACGTGCCAACAGCCGGCCGCGGTGGTCTCGCGGTTCTGCGCACCCAGTCCGGAACCGTGCGACTGCTACGGTCGCAGATTCGAATCCTGCCTCGGGCATGGATGTGTGTGATGTCCTTAGGTTAGTTAGGTTTAAGTAGTTCTAAGTTCTAGGGGAGTGATGACCACAGCAGTTGAGACCCATAGTGCTCAGAGCCATTTCAACCATTTGAGCGTGCCAACAGATAAGAAAATTACCGAGAAAAGTTATCCGCAAAGGAACTAGCTCCTCACAGACCAGATCCGTTGTCAGAAAGTGACGAAATCAAACAAGCCTAACTACAAGCGTACATTTAACGAAGGACAGTATAATAAACGGAAGTCGGTATGTGGATGCTTTTCAGCCTGGAAGTTAATTCGTTAACTGATACATGATTAGTGACTGTGTACATTTGTTTAGACAACTTAAAAAAATCTCGTAAACTCCTACTTGGACAATAATGCGAAACTGGGGTCAGTGAAAGCTTAAACATTATTTCGTTCTTGCCATAAACTGTACTTAATTATGTACAAAACAACAAACTTCCACAAAGTAGATTCTTCCATTTTTCAGACTAATTAATATTATTATTATTATTGTTGTTGACAGTGGCTGAAGTTGTGTAAATATGTTGATAAGCATACCTGTTGTACAGCAGATGCTATTAATTTCACACGCTCATTTTAACCGAATTTAAAAATTTATCAACACAGAGAATATATACTTACGAGCCGCCACTGCTATTACAACAACCCTATTTCCTAAACAGTTAATGTGTACAACTCGGATCAACGTGCGAGAGTGTTTTCATCTGCAGCGGAGATAATTATATAGGGTATTCAAACTACTTCTGTAGTTTCAGATGACGACTGAGCGAAAACCAGATACAGAAAAATGACTACGTATAGTATCTTTCAAAGTTTCAATTCTTAATAAGCCCCGTAGTGTAGTTAAAGAGAGCACCACCAGAAGTTCGGCGTATAATGGAGCGGTGCGTTTTGTACCTTGGAGTTCACTAAACGTGAATAAGTTTTGACGCATCAATGTTTCATACTAAACAGTGGGTAAAAGGTTAAACATACAAAGCAATCTGTGGCTGGTACAACACGTTCCACGAGACTGGCGTTATCTGTGGTGCATAGAAAACAGACCATCCAGGATAGTTAGTAGAGAAGGTGTAACATGCACAAGAGTCATTCAGCAGGAGCGATAAGAAATCAAGACAGGTGCAAGCAGTCAGCAACCTGGCACATTCTATACAAACGTCTGCATGTAAAAGTGTATCAGCTTTTGTTACATGCTCCGACTACTGCTGATCAGCTGGAAGATCATCCAGCTCTTTGTCAGAAACTCCTAAAATATCAGTCTGCGGACGTTAGAAGCGGAATACGTGCACTCCAAATGCCTGCTTGTAGTGTTGTTCATGTGAAAGTCAGCGAAAATTTTTCCAATGTTTTTGAATCGTGTAACTGAGACAGTATTTGGGTGCCAGCCCGGTATTCTTGTCCTGGGACGTGGGAAACCGCCTTAGAACCACATCAAGGCTGGCCGGCATTCTGGTCCTCGTCGTTGATACGCCGGGCAAATTCGTTCCGGAGCCGGCCAACTCCCCATCCCGGCGGCCGCTCTTTAACACGTTCGGCTATCCGTGCGAATATTTCATTAATTTTCATCTGTTAAAAGTCCCAGACCTAGAGACTGTGTTAAGTATATTGACACGTGTTGCTTCTTGGCTGTAGGAGCTCAAGGATCGCCGAATTTATAACTGCATCAATTACATACCTAATCGTACATTCTGAAATAATGTAATCTGTTAAGCAAACGAAGCTGTAGAATTACCTGCAACGTTTTGTGGAAGTCAAGAAACACGATATAAACGTGAGCTCTGCTGTCTTCTCCCTTGTGGAGATCATGAACAAAGAGAGCAAGGAGGGTTTAATTCGGTCGATAATCGTGGAATTCGTGCTAATGGTTGCAATTGTGTTTCGAAAAAAAGAAAGTCGCCTTACGAGAGCACAATTTGTATGTGGTAATTCATCACCTATGAAACAGATGTGGCCCACTCATATAATTACTAATCACTGCCACACACGTAAGTTAGTCCTTATTCTGACTCAGAAAACCACAGTATGACGAATATTGATATTTCAATTAACACGGATCATTACGCGTCCACCCAAAATGGGGTTTTGCCTTATCTAAGTACTTCACCAATGGGAACAAACATGATATTTGTGACTGTTTTGTATCTGCTAGCCTAATGATGGACACTGCACAGTGCGAGTATTTTCTTAACATGTAGCAATGGTCTACACGAAAATGCGCACAAAAACCTAGGCAACACAAAAATACAGAAAATAGCACTTGCAAACAACACTAAATATACACATATATTCAAGAAAAGACAATAAAAAATCCATCTTACTCTCTTCATTCATGGTCTTCGCAAGGCAGAAGATAGTGGACCTTACGTTTATTTATATAATTCGTTAAAACGTAAATTTTCAAAATTATAATTATTCAGTAACAAGCGTTTTTTTCCTTTTCTAATATAGACTTTCATTTATTTCCCAGTTCCTTTGATCTAGCTTTTATTCATTGACTTTCAGACTATTTAGGCTCACAATCTATGAGAAAATTTTGTGTTAGATTTGTTAAAAATAAGAAAATTTTTTTGGAAGAAATATTGTACATAAGTTTATCTTTTATACATTACAGAATTGCAGATTCTGTGATGGTTCACATTGAAATAATGCAACAAATAACATGAGATTTAATTAAATCAATAAAAATTATAATTTTCAAATAAACCTTACACATTAAATTGCTCTTTTATAGTATTAATCAACAATACAGATGTATCTTCAATAGGATAACATCTGGTCAGAAAGAATGAAAGAGCAAGATTTTTCATTCTTAATATAGCCACTTGTACATATAAATTATTATTAATTTACTAAAAATTATTTTTGATAAATGGCAGCGTTTGCAAGTACATGTTATTAATATATTTGAATTAATTCAGAATAACAGGCTTTCATATCAAACAAGCAAGTGTGTGTCATTGTTGATAAAGATAAATGACGTTTGTTTAAAGGTAAAGATGTTCCTGAAATATTGGAGTATAAAGATGCAAATGATGCAAGTTGTAAATATGTAGATGCTGATGATAAAATAAAATATGTAAATATTTTTAACTCTGTTGATTTGCCAGGGTTGAGAGGTAATGAAAACTCATCAATATTGATAAAAGAATCTGGTTTATATTCACTTATTTTATCATCTAATAAACAAGAGGCTAAAACCTACAAATGTTTAAAAGAGCAAACAGCTATAGATTTACAAAATGAATTAAAAATCAAAGAAGAAGAAAAGGAAGAATTAGAAAATAAATTTTAAAAGTGTAGAACAATTCAAACATTTATTGATGAGGTTAAACAAAAAACTAAAAATTGTTATATTAACATAACTACCTCGAAAATATGTTCGTTATTCAATAATTTTAAAGTAGGAAAAACAGACAGTTTGTCTATTAGAAGCTGTAATTTTAATTCTTCACACAATGAATTAGATAAATTTTACGTGTGTTACTATGATAAAGAATGTAACGTAAATTAAGCGGAAAAATTAAAACATGATTTACTTTATGATTTTAGAGATAAGAAGGGTAAAGAAGTTTTTGTTTTACGTTACTCACCATTACTTGAGTTTGTTATATTAACGACTAAAAATAAGAATGACACTTTTGATTATACTAACGACCTAACTAGGAATTGCCTAAGATAAATACATGGGGTGATTATAATTAAAGTTAAACTTTCACAGTGTTGCAGAAATAACATCACCGGTCAGAATGACGTGAAAATTGCAATGGAATATTATCGGAGGAGTAGGAAAACGTATGGCAGAAGAAAAAAATTTTTTTGAAAACTCATCAATAGATGGCGCTGCATGTACAAGAACATGTAAATGAAAACACCTGTCATGCAACACAACCCACTGAAGTCGGTATAAACATGCCATGTACATGGTTTTCCTCCTTTTATGTTTGCGACATTTGCCACGACTGTCTCAATGGAGGATCACACTCTGCTTGTAGATTAGATTAGATTAGATTAGTAGTAGTAAAGTGATATTACAAAAATGATGACAGTGTACACGTTTCTCTGCACAAGTTCCAGAAACTGGAAGGTTTAAAAAAAAAGGCGTTGGTCCTATGACTACGGTAGGTCTGGAGAAAATGATTCGGAAATTCGAAACGATGGGTTTTTTGGTGTGCGACCAGGTAGAGGGAGCAAATGAATTGATTCTATGTCAGTAGAAGCAGTGGCCACAGCAGTGCAGGAGGAGGCGAGTGGTGGTGTGAAAACGTGTGGTGTGTGGAGAATTGCCCGAACATTGGACATACCTGTGAGCACAGTGCGTTAAATCCTATGAAACATCCTTCTTTGCTATCCATTCAAAACTACCCATGAACACGATTGTTTGCCATTGACCAGCCAACAACAGACATTTGCTTTAGAATTTATTGCTCGCATAGAAGTGGACAATGATTGGCTGTGGAAGATTTTGTGGACAGACAAAGTCCACTTGCATCTGACAGGATATGTCAATACAGAGAATTCTCGAATATGGGCCACGGAAAATCCACACGCGAATCAGCCAGTACCACTTTATCCTGAAAAGGTCACTGTTTGATGCGGTTTTACAGCATCATTTATCATAGGGCCATATTTTTTCGAAGAGAAAGATGCTTCCAGTCCTGCTACCTGTACCGTCACTGGTAAGCGCTATGAGTACCTTATGCACAACCATGTCATTCCAGCTCTCGAAAAGCATAATTTATATGCAGGACGGCCAACACACGCACATTGAAAATCTAGTTAGGCGGCTGCTAAAGCGCCATTTCGGAAATGCTACAGTTATCTGTCGCCATTTTCCTACAGCCTGGCATCCCGATCACCAGATCTTAATCTGTGTGACTTCTGGCTGTAGGACTATCTGAAAGATGTTGTGATCAGTGTTCTGACTGCAAACGTAGCAGCATTGAAGGCACACATTGTGCAACACATTGTGAACATAACCCCAGAAACACTTTGATCAGTTGTACAACATACTGGATCTCAGTTTCAACTTGCTAGTTCTACAGCAGTTTGAAAGTTTAATTTTAATTTTAATCAATATGTGTATGATTGATCCAACTATACCTAAAGAAAAAAATAATTAGATGGTGAGGAATTAGAAGAGAAAAGATATAAAGTCTTACATGATTGTATAAATGAAAATAATTGAAGGTTAACTAGGAAGCAGTTACTGGATAGAATGGAAACTGATCACGTTTGTAATAAAAACTACAGAATAGTATTAAAGAAAGAAATGGAAAAGTATTAAAAATCCAATAACAAATAATGAAACTAAAATTACAATTAAATATTATTTATTTCTCATTTTAATAAACTTACAATTACTTTTTCATAATTAAATTTCATATAACATTTGTAACGATTCTTATATAAATCCAATAAGCAAAACTCACTGAAACTTTAATTTGATTCACTCAACTCCAAATTTCAGAGTTCTGAAATAATTCTGGAATTATATCATTTATGTTAACCTTTCATTAATATCACAATATACTTTATCTCTTTTAATAGAACAATTAGCAGAATGAACATAATCAGTACCAAACATGTTTAAATTTTCAGAGACACACATGACATATAAGTAAATTTTTTTATAAAATAACTTAATTTTATTTTCACAACTTTTCTGTGGATTATCAAATGCCAGACATTTCACATATACTTATTTTACTTCGTTTCTGGAAACTTTTTCAACAAGATGTACATCTGAATATTTTGTTTTCGTCAATTCTTGTTCATAAAAATTTCTGTTTACTTTTTCTCTATTTAAATATCTTAATTTATATGTGATTGGACTATAAATTCAAATATTTGCAACTTTATCACCTGTTTAAGTTTCTACTTTTCATTAGCTATAATAACAGTTGTTTTATAATTGTTTTCATTAACTTCTATTAGCTTCAATTCTGAAACTTCCTGGCAGATTAAAACTGTGTGCCCGACCGAGACTCGAACTCGGGACCTTTGCCTTTCGCGGGCAAGTGCTCTACCAACTGAGCTACCGAAGCACGACTCACGTCCGGTACTCACAGCTTTACTTCTGCCAGTATCCGTCTCCTACCTTCCAAACTTTACAGAAGCTCTTCTGCGAAACTTGCAGAACTAGCACTCCTGAAAGAAAGGATATTGCGGAGACATGGCTGAGCCACAGCCTGGGGGATGTTTCCAGAATGAGATTTTCACTCTGCAGCGGAGTGTGCGCTGATATGATACTTCCTGGCAGATTAAAACTGTGTGCCCGACCGAGACACACAGTTTTAATCTGCCAGGAAGTTTCATATCAGCGCACACTCCGCTGCAGAGTGAAAATCTCATTCTGGATATGAAACTTCCTGGCAGATTAAAACTGTGTGCCCGACCGAGACACACAGTTTTAATCTGCCAGGAAGTTTCATATCAGCGCACACTCCGCTGCAGAGTGAAAATCTCATTCTGGAAGCTTCAATTCTATTGTCAAATATTTAGTGTTACTATATTCATTAGCTAATTTGGAGACCATGCCATTCCATTTTTAATTTTCTTCTGAGTCAAATTTTTCCACATGTTTTCTTTCAATGTTCTATTAAATCTTTCAACAATAGATGCTTTTGATTCTGTAGGAGTTCATTAATGGTTAATATTATATTTTTTCATTGGATGATGTCTGATGCTTTTTGACAGAGCATAGGGAAACGATGCAGGAGACCTGCAGCACCATAACAGCTAAGGTCATAATGGATGTGGTTTGCCATTGCCTTCCTCTGACCGTAATGGGGATGAATGACAATGATGAAATCGACACAACAACTCCCAGTAATCTCAGGGCAGGTGAAAATCCTAGACCCCTGGGGGAATTGAACTCGGGACCCCATGCTCGGGAAGCAAGACCACGAACTGCACACTTGGTTTTCATTAATTTTTTGAATTCTTTGTTATAGAATGCTTTACCGTTATGTATTTGTAAATGTTTTCGAATGTGTCCCTCGCGACTCAGGTCGAGTGTGCCTCTGATGTTCTCGGCAACGATCTCCGATGGTGCGCACTGTCTGTCCACTATAAGTCATCCCACATTGACGCAGACTCTGGTACATGCCGGCCTTCCGCAAACCGAGATCATCTTCGACACTTCCCAAAAATGCTCGCGTTTTATTTTGTGGGGAAAAGACAGTTCCTGTTTCGTGCTTCCTCAACATTCGTCCTATTTTCCCAGATATTGCGCCAGTATACATCTCTTTCTCCGTGACTTCTTCTGTCTCCACACGCTGTATTGTAGAGGTGGGGTGGAGAGCGCATCTGACCTGCTATTCAGAGTACCCGTTTTTCCGGAATACAGTTTTGAGGTGTTCCAGCTCTTGGGGCAGACTCTCTGCATCAGGAATGGTGTGCACCCTGTGCACCAGTGTTTCTGGCACCTCATTCCTCTGCGCAGGGTGATGGCGGCTATCCACTTACAAATATAAGTCGGTGTGCGTTTTCTTCCCGTACACCCCGTGGCAGAGTATGTGAACCAGCATCGAGTCTAATTGAAACGACGCTGAGCAAAGGAAACGAAAGGGCGACTAGGGTGGACGAGGCAATTACACCGACGCCACCACAGACGCCGCTGCCAGCGTCTCACTGAGCGCTAACCTGTGGATGCGGGGGGGGGGGGGGGGGGGAGGGGATTTAAGACGGCCGCCTGCCCTCAGGAGTTCAGTTCGTCTGCGCACCTGACAATGGCAACGTGTCTGATCCCTGAAATGTTGTGCCTGTTGGAAACTATGGACCAGCAGTACACCCATGGACTGATAGGCACAATAAAAGTTTTTAACTTTTAAATGTTTAGCAAAGTTTTTATATATCAAAATTTGTTTATGGTGTATCATACTTCCTAATAATTTCTTCTAATATTTTTTGCCTTAGTTCCTTTCATCTGGGTTGCTTGGTTATGCATTTTTTGTTTTTCTCATTATTTATAACTTTTTTCTCTTCTATGACTGCATTTGCATCAGCAGCTGCTCCACCAGAGAGTAAATCGATTGTTGCTAGATATGGTATTGCCACCATTTGTAATGGTAAAAATCCACCTTCATGATTTCTTCATCCTGAACCTTCTTTCTTTTTTGTTAGATATTGAAGAATTTCTTTCACAACTGGAATATATAATGTAATAACTCAATTTCCACCAGTTTTCGTGTCTTTCTTTCGTTTTTTAATGTCAGTTAGGAATGGGTCAACACTATTTAACTGTTCATGATTCAGTTTAATTTGAAGTGATTTTTGTTTAGTCTTCCAACTAGGTAGCAAAGTATAGTCAATGCTGAAGTTATTAATTTTCATAGATAAAAAATTTATAAGGATTATTCTTTTCATCCACATCTAAGCTTATACATAATTTTAGTTTTCCAATTATTATTCCCCTAACTGCAGCTGCAGCTAATTTTTCACTTAATGAGGCAATGAAACCTTGTTTTCTTTCTTTTGCAGCTAACTGATGTTCTTTATCAGCTTTGTATCTTTTTCCTAAATCTTTATATTCACGATAGGTAATGTCATGTTGTTTGCAAGATTCATTTAATTTATTTATTCGTGGATCACCTCTGGCTAATCTTTCATCTAATTTGGGTCCAGGACCACAGTACAAAGAGCCAGGTAGATCCATTTCAAATGTAAGTTTGTTAATAAAAGTGTTTTCTAATCCTTTACCATGTTTATCACTTGTCCAGAAAGTGAGAGGAAGATTATTTACAAATCTAATTCAAAATAGAATTCCTTTTCGATTATCAGTTATGAAGTCTCTATACTTATTTGTTTACATCTGTTCACCAACTTTTTCATTATGATACTTTTAATTTCCAGCTAATTCTGCTGCATGAATTATAGCTAATCTATCGATTAATTGAAAGACATCGTCCATCCAACAAATTCGATTGGTTTTCCTGTGTATCTTCTAATGAATGCTGCACCTGTTTTTTCACCTGTACTTGCATCTAAATCTATTGGTAATTTTTTTGAAAGATGAAGTTTGACAATTTCTTTTATCAAATATTTATAGTTATTACCTTTAGTTGATTTTATTTTATTTAGATTTTATAAGAATAGAGTTATCCTGAATGAATGAATATGTCTGCATAATTTGATAAATGACAAGCGGTAATTAGTTTATTCATATCTTTCACAATAATCTGTTTCTTAGTTAAAAGATTCAGTAATCCATCTGTTCCTATATATATGTTTTATCACCAATAGTTAATTTATCTCCTTCAAATTCTGTAAGTAATCTACTAACATGTTTAAAACCACCATCAGGTTTTAATCCAAAAACTTTACCTTAACTATGATTAATACTGTTTCTCCAGCGTTCTTTCACTTATATTTAATCTTAATGGGTTGTTTACTTCTATTTTCAAGCTCATTCCCATATTTATTCAATAAATCCTGTATTTCTGATTCGCTTAATGTATAATTCCTATCAGTGTGCTTAACTGCTAGTATGTCATTAAATTCTTCTAAATAGTATTGATTATAAGGAATAAGGTAGTTTTTCAGGTTCTCTGTTTCTTCAATAGCATATAATAAAATACTACCTAATCCTTCAATTCCTTATTTTACTTGCTCAACTGCATCGATAACAGGTTGATCTTGTTTTTTATATTTTTCATGTTCTGTTATTGGTTGTTTTTTCCATATATTAAAATCTTCAACTTATTGTTCTTTTACTTTTCTATTTTGTCCTGCCTTTTTAACAATGTCTTTATCGTATTTTATAAAGAAGAAAAATGAGTAAATATTTCCTTGTCATATCAATTGTAATAAAATCAAATTCATCTTTATTCCAAAATTTATTTCACTTTTCTTTAAAATAAACAAACTTTAACTCACCACCAATGAACTCATGACAAATATAATTTAAATTTGTGTCATCTTCTCTGAAAATATCTAAGAAATAATATGGCTCCATATTTGTTTACTAAGTATGACAGTCTACATGTGATGTGTTACGCCAGCGAAAGGAACCTGTGACCACTGGAGACAGAGCCACAAGTTCCTTCAAAAAGCCTAACACAACACACACAGAAGTGTCATACTAACAATTGTAAATTCATCTGATGATGGAGATTGAAACCTTTGAAACGCGTCGTGGAGATAAATAAACGGTGACTGGTAACAGTAAACTTGTTACATTTAATGTCAGTAACAGTCACGGTAAAGCCTAAGTTAAAATGTTCGCATTTAGAGTAAATTATGGTCAGTGTGTTCTCCAACGCATTCTGACAGACAGCAACAATAGTTTTAGATTCTTGCAGAAGGCAAAGCAGGTGGAAAGCACACACAGACAATTTAAGATGCTTTTCATAGCGACATAACGAAACGAAGTAACGACATGCACACGATGCGCCGATCGCCAGTGTAACAGTGAAGGGAGAAAGATAGTGATTCCTAAGGTATCTTCCGCCACACGCCGTAAGTTGGCTTCAGGATTATAGAAATGGAGTATACAGCTGTCTACAGTTTCCTCTGGAAATCCGATGCAATGATCCTCCACTTACGCAACATTTAGTAAACAGCGTTTCCATCTGAGGCCAGACAGAATTTATCCTCAAACTTCACACAATACTTCATTACGAGAAGGAAACAGAAATACCAACAAAAGCTAATAACGCAAATAGGTACATAACTGTGTTTATCCCTTTGTTCTCCCTGAATGGATTTTCTCCCCTCATTTGCTTGCTTTCCATAACATCAGAGGGTTTAACTGGACGTCAGAGAGACAGTATTGCGTTCTCGAGCCTTTGTGCAGAGAAGAATTTACGCCGTTGCGACGCTGTTTATTGTGTGGTTTTCCCCCCGACGCTTGTCTCCCGCTCAAAATTCAGTGAAACTATATTGAAGATTTCACATTGCTGCAATGTTAGGATGCAAACATTATGCAGCATGAAACGTAAAATATTTGCGTCTGGGTGTCCTTTGGTGATTTATGCGCAGTGTTCGATTGTAAAATTCACTTACATCTACAAGTGTGTTTCATAGGCCACCTTACTGTATGTGGTGGAGGGCACTCATTTTACTACTACCATTTACAATCTCTGCTGCCTAATTTGCAAAATATGCTTGGGAAGAACGTCCGTATGAGCTGCAGTTTCTGTGATTCTCGTTCGCTGAGTACTTTGAAAAATGTATGGGTTGAAGTAATACGTAAACTGTTTCTTCTTGGAAAGGATGCACTCGGAATTTCGAAAAGAAACGTTTCTGCATCTCTCTCATGCCAAGTAAAAGAAGCCCTTCGCGAAACCCTCTGCTCTCATCTGTGTCCTCTGTCAATGCAACGTTATGAAAAAACGTTTGAGCAATGTTAAGTAATCGGTCAAACGAATGTTTTGTACAGTTTTGCTGCCTATATCAAAGACTATAAGGTATTTTCGCCTGTTTACTTTCACAATATTTAGCTCTTTAAGTTATCTCAGTCGGTAAAAACGGAACCATTACAGGATCATTTTGTTGCTCGTCTGTGTGTTTAAACCCCTTTTTCCAGGAACAGATGGAGATATCATGTTTCAGTCTATGTCAGACTAGCAGGATATCCGACACAACCAGCGTATTCTTTTATTCTTTAGTCTTATTCATTTCTTCTTTTAATCAATCTCCTTCTTCCCCCCTCTCTGTCCGTCTTCGTCACCCCGTGTCTCTCTCCACCTCCTCCACTCCATTCACTGTATGATCACCTCCTGCCCCTTTCTCTGTCCAACAGCTCCTCTTTGTCCATCTCCTTATACTCCAAATTTGACTGAAACCGTTCCGTCTTTTTATCCGTGACTTTTAACACGTACGCGCATGTCAAATGTATTTCAGATACGTTTAACATACACTATGTGATCGATAGTATCCGGACACCTGGCTGAAAATGACTTACAAGTTCGTGGCACCATACATCGGTAATGCTGGAATTCAATATGGTGTTGGCCCACCCTTAGCCTTGATGACAGCTTCCACTCTTTCAGGGATACGTTCAATCAGGTGCCAGAAGGTTTCTTGGGGAATGGCAGCCCATTCTTTACCGAGTGCTGCAATTAGGAGAGGTGGTGAGGCCTGACACGAAGTCAGCTTTCCAAAACACCTCAAAGGTGTCCTATAGGCATAAAGGTCAGGAGTCTGTGAGGGGCAGTCATTTACAGAGATGTTATTGTCGTTCAACAACTCCTCCACATACCGTGCTTTATGGACAGGTGTTCGATCGTGTGGAGGATGCAATCACCATCCGCGAATCGCTCGTCAACAGTGGGAAGCAAGAAGGCGCTTAAAACGTCAGTGTAGGCCTGTGCTGTCATAGAGGCAAGCAAAACAACAAGAGGTGCAAGCGCCCTCCATGAAAAACACGACCACACCACAACACCACGGCCTCCGAATTTAACTGTTGACACTACACACGCTGGCAAATGACGTTCACCGAGCATTCGCAATACCCACACCCTGGCATCGGATAGCCACGTTGTGTACCGTTGTGCACTCCACACAACGTTTTTCCACCGCTGAATCGTCCAATGTTCACTCTTCTCACACTAAATGAGGCGTCGTCTGGTACTTACCGGCGTGATGTGTGGCTTATGAGCAGCCACTCGACCACGAAATCCAAGTTTTCTCACTTCCCGCCCAACTGTCATAGTACTTGCAGTGGGTCCTGATGCAGTTTGGAATTCCTGTCTGATGGTCCGGATACATGTCTGCCTATTACACATTACGATGCTCCTCAACTGTCGGCGGTCTCTGCCAGTCAACAGACGAGGTTGGCCTGTACGCTTTTGTGTTGTACGTGTCTCTTCACGTTCCTACTTCACTGTCACATCGGAACCAGTGGGCCTAGGGATGTTTAGGAGTGTGGAAATCTCGCATACAGACGTAATACACAAGTGCATCCAATCACCTAAGCACTTTCGAAGTCCGTGAGTTCCGTGGAGCGCCCCATTATGCTCTCTCACGATGACTGATGACTGCCGGCCGCTATGGCCGAGCGGTTCTAGCCGCTGCTGCAACGTTGCAGGTTCGAATCCTGCCTCGGGCATGTGTGTGTGCGATGTTCTTAGGTTACATAGGTTTAAGTAGTTCTAAGTCTAGGGGACTGATTACCTCAGATATTAAGTCCCATAGTGCTTAGAGCCATTTTTCTGACGACTACTGAGGTCGCTGACATTGAGTACCTGGCAGGAGGTGGCAACACAATGCACCTAATATGGGGAACGTATGGCACCTGTACCTCTAGCAAATTCAGCCTTACAGTTTCATTTTCTTGAACCTCAATGGTTATGACGTCGTGTCTCCTGAAATGATATAATTTCAGAGGTGCATCCAGTAACTGTCTGCGAAATGTGTTTTGAATAGAATTAGTAGGAAACAAATAACAAATTAAAACGTGATACATGGCGTGGCAGTTTCTCACGCATCTCAGTATTTGACATCACATCTCGGGAACTATGTAATACAACGATATATTTTTGTAGTTAAATTGATCGACGTATGTTGGTACTGCCTGAGAAATGTGCTATGAATAGAGTTAGTAACAAAGAAGTAGTAAATTTAAACGTCATGAATAATGGGAAAGTTTTTCATGTATTTGTGTTAATGATGTCACATTTCTTAAACTAGAGCCACACAGTGATGTAATTTTGCTGATGTATTCAGTAGCATGCATGAATACTTTCTGCAAAATTTGTCGCGAAGGCAGTTGGTAGTAAGGAAGTAATAAATTAAAACGTCATGCTTCATGCGGCAGTTTTATTGCATAAACAGCGAAAATTTATCAAGAAATAAACTTTTTTGCATTTAGCTTTTTGTGGGTGCTGTCAGCTAGAAAACGTTTCGCTAAGATTTGAAATTATGTTAATGTTTGTTGCAGGCATTAGGTACTCTGATTCTCGAATACTGTATGAATGAATTACGGGTAGTTGCTCGCCGTGGGTAACACTGCTTTCTCACCCCAACTCCAAACCCTTTGATAGGTATTTGGTTATTATCCCCACAGCATTGACAGTAAGTTACATGTGTACCAAGTTTGGTCGAAATCGGTCCAGTAGCTTAGAAGAAGAAGTGAAACATTCACACATCCATCGGGACATACATATGATCAAACACAGATACATTCATCCATTGTTATGACATGTGTGGATACTATCGTCTAAGATCCCTTGACGGTGGAAAATTTTCAAACTCCTCATCAATGGAGCAGAAAGATACGGCCATTTGCGTCACATATTTTGATTCTAGCAAACTCACTCATAAAAACCTTTAGATGAACTGTCTACATAGTAGAAGGCAACTAAGTTTTTACGAAAGGCTCAGAGCGCGAGTCGTACCCACACACTTCAGGTTTCTTGCATTTATAAACAGGTGCGAGCCGCAGAACTAACGATGATTATGTTACACAGTTTTCTGTGTTTCGACATTGTTTCATAGAGTCGCTGACCAAAATAGTTATCAGTAACAATCGATACATTTATAAAAATAACTGGGTGAAGATGTGTTCGCTCCGCATCTCTTCCTAAACTACTAGATTAATTTCAACCTAACTTGCTACATCTGTCATTTACTATCTGGAAAGAAGCGCTGTGAGAGTAAGAACCACCTTCTTCCCATAAAGATGGGGACGGGGTGAGAATGGTGGTGATATAGAAACATATATCATGAAATTCTGGACAAATATCAGACAAATTTTGTTTATAAATGAATCATTATTTGCAGTTTTTCATAAATATTTGTATAGTATTGTAGTGATGACATATAGCTACCACTGCCATGGGTGTGGGTTTAGATGAGCGGCTCTAATATGCAAAAGTATTCGATAACAGCTTATACTAGTATCGAATCCATAGTTTTCGGTGTTGCTGGGCTCATTGATAGTCTCAGTAAAGTTATTCCGATAGGTATGGGGCGTATACAGAAGTACCAAAACAGCTGGAGAAAACATCTACAACGGATGAGCTAAAAAACGAATGCGAAAACTCCAGGCTATGCTACCACCCCGACGGTGCAACTTCGCTAGGTCGATCAATGGGAAGATGGTAGACCTCAACGAGATAATGAGAGGTGAAGAGGCCTAACGCTTAGAAGGAAGGAAAGGAAAATTAAGCTGACTATGAATGGTTTAAAAGTGAGAAACACAACCTGTTCTTATTTGTGTTGTTCAGTGTGTCAACTAGGACTCAATAATGAACACCACCGCGAGCCAATAACTTTCCCAGCTTGTTTGAAGGCCAAGAATCTTGCCACGCGGCTGAATACCACAGATAATTTAACGTCCACTCTCGAGTCGCGTGGTGTACAACAAATCCAGTGACGGAAAAAAACCGCCATACCAAAAACTAATTAAGGTACAGTAATGAAATTATGAGAACAAAGTTGTCTAGAGAGGTAAGAAGGAAATGACAGGTATTTTGGACAGGTCAGGAAAACTGCTGGTGAATCATGTTGATGCCTTGGGCAGATTGAGGGAATATTTTGAAGAACTGCTCAATGTAGATTAAAATACGATCAGTAATGTTTCAGATTTCGATGTACAATGATATGAGAATGATGATGGAAATAGGATCACATTTGAGGAAGTTCGAGGAATTTTCTTCAAGGTGTCTTAAAAAAAAGAGTACCATATTCTTAAAATAGTACTAGTAAAAACTAGACGTCCTAGAAACATATATATTCGGGAACAAACGTTTGTTTATATATAGGCCATCTTATTTGTGTCGAGAACAGACCGTATTTAGTTATGTTGCCGTTCAGTTTTCCTGTTGACGCTCATTTTCTCTGATGTTTTCTTTCACTGTGCTATTTTAGTGTGACCACTGTGTCTTACGCTGCGTGATTCCGTGGAGTGTGAAAAATGTAGATAGTGAAACTGGGTCCTGTTATTCCTCGTTGAAAATGGGGGAAATATCGACAGGTACGTGTCCTCGACTCTGCGTGTCATCCTCAACCCCGCAGTCCGTCTGAATTTCCAGCATGTTACAGCCACGACTTCATTCCAAACAAAGCCAAGGGATTGAGCTACAGCTCACAGAGTTCGCACGTCGGATATGGACAAACAAGTGTTGCCTAGAATAGAATTTGTAGGGTTCATTACGTCACTCAGTAAAACGGACTTCTTAGAGGATTACTTTGTTGTCCGTTTGCCCGTCCATAAAGAAACATTCTTCTCAGTTACAGTTAGAGATGTTGTTGTGGTCTTCAGTCCAGAAACTGGTTTGATGCAGCTCTCCATGCTACTTTATCCTGCGCAAGCTTCTTCATCTCCCAGTACCTGCTGCAACCTACATCCTTCTAAATTTGCTTACTGTATTCATCTCTTGGTCTCCCTCTACGATTTTTACCCTCCACGCTGCACTCCAATACTAAATTGGTGATCCCTTGATGGCTCAGAACATGTCCTACCAACCGATCCCTTCTTCTAGTCAAGTTGTGCCACAAATTTCTCTTCTCCTAAATTATGTTGATTACCTCCTCATTAGTTATGTGATCAACACATGTAATCTTCAGCATTCTCCTGTAGCACTACACTTCGAAGGTTTTTATTCTCTTCTTGTCAGAACTATATTGTCCATGTTTCACTTAAATACATTGCTACACTCCACACAAACACTTTCAGGAAATACATCGTGACACTTAAATCTATATGTTAACAAATTTCTCTTCTTCAGAAACGCTTTCCTTGCAATTGCCAGTCTACATTTTGTATCCTCTCTACTTCGACCATCATCAGTTATTTTGGGCCTCAAATAGCAAAACTCATATACTACTTTAAGCGTCTCATTTCCTAATCTAATTCCCTCAGTATAACCCGACTGACTTCGACTACATTCCATTATCCTCGTTTTGCTTTTTTTGATTTACATTTTATATCTTCCTTTCAAGACACTGTCCATTCCGTTCAACTGTTCTTCCAGGTCCTTTGCTGTCTCTGATAAAATTACAATGTCATCGGCGAACCTCAAAGTGATTATTTCTTCTCCATGGATTTTAATTCCTACTACATCTTTTTCTTTTGTTTCCTTTACTGCCTGCTCAAAATACAAATTGAATAACATCGGGGATAGGCTACAACCCTGTCTCACTCCCTTCCTGTATTCGTACAGAGAAATTTGTTAAAGTCTGGATATAATTATCTTTTTCCAAACTCTTCGGTTGCACCACTTTTCTAGAGATCTACGATAAACGGTAGAAAAAGTTTTTTGCTTTGAGCGAAGTGTAGAGAAATGGAAAGTGGAAACTGAAAGTCTGTTTAGCATACACAGGCAAGCTCTGAAACATATTTACGATTTTTACTTCCAGATGTTCGATTTGGAACCTGTACATTTTATTGAGTGTGTGTATTATATATCATCAGAAGCCATTCCATATAGTACACTACAAACGGTATCGAAAGAGCTCTCAATGACCTGCGGTTTGTTTCGAGTGGCTCAGCATGCGATGTAGTGCTCTCCACTGAAAATATAAATGGATTTTGAATGACTGTTCCAAAATAAAGTACTCCAGCATGCTACTGAATTAAGTTCCCATTTACGTACTCTGCTTGTCTCAGAAATTACATTACGTAGCAATCATAGTGTAATGTTAAACAATAGTGTACTTCACGAGTAAGGGAAATGCTATAGTTGATATTTATGGATCGTCATAGTTGTTCTGAAAGACAGTTACAATTTTCTGATGAAGGTAAAAGAAGAAGAACTTAAGTTTAGATCACTTCTACATTATTACCTTCACTATCATTAAATGACTGGTTTATGGGGGAAGGTAGATTCACTCACTGTCATCTTTCCTATTCTATTGATCCTTCAACGACCTTTGTGATAAATGCGACTACAACTACAATCCCGAATCTGCATCAAACGCACTGAGCTAACCGCTGTGAAACTCTGCGTTGTATGAACCAAGTTTTATCAAGCTTCAACATCTATAGGGCTTCTTAAGTCATCATACCTCAGTCTCCTACAGCAAACTTTGGAGAAGAAATCTATATCCACGTCTGCATCTACATCTACATGATTACAATGTAATTCAGAATTAAGTGTCTGTCAGAGGATTATTCGAACCACCTTCAACCTATTTCTCTTCGCTTCCACTCTCTACCAGCGCGTGTTAATAACCCACATTTAAATATACTCCTGGAAATGGAAAAAAGAACACATTGCCACCGGTGTGTCAGACCCACCATACTTGCTCCGGACACTGCGAGAGGGCTGTACAAGCAATGATCACACACACGGCACAGCGGACACACCAGGAAGCGCGGTGTTGGCCGTCGAATGGCGCTAGATGCGCAGCATTTGTGCACCGCCGTCGTCAGTGTCAGCCAGTTTGCCGTGGCATACGGAGCTCCATCGCAGTCTTTAACACTGGTAGCATGCCGCGACAGCGTGGACGTGAACCGTATGTGCAGTTGACGGACTTTGAACGAGGGCGTATAGTGGGCATGCGGGAGGCCGGGTGGACGTACCGCCGAATTGCTCAACAAGTCGGGCCTGAGGTCTCCACAGTACATCGATGTTGTCGCCAGTGGTCGGCGGAAGGTGCATGTGCCCGTCGACCTGGGACCGGACCGCAGCGACGCACGGATGCACGCCAGGACCGTAGGATCCTACGCAGTGCCGTAGGGGACCGCACCGCCACTTCCCAGCAAATTAGGGACACTGTTGCTCCTGGGGTATCGGCGAGGACCATTCGCAACCGTCTCCATGAAGCTGGGCTACGGTCCCGCACACCGTTAGGCCGTCTTCCGCTCACGCCCCAACATCGTGCAGCCCGCCTCCAGTGGCGTCGCGACAGGCGTGAATGGAGGGACGAATGGAGACGTGTCGTCTTCAGTGATGAGAGTCGCTTCTGCCTTGGTGCCAAAGATGGTCGTATGCGTGTTTGGCGCCGTGCAGGTGAGCGCCACAATCAGGACTGCATACGACCGAGGCACACAGGGCCAACACCCGGCATCATGGTGTGGGGAGCGATCTCCTACACTGGCCGTACACCTCTGGTGATCGTCGAGGGGACACTGAATAGTGCACGGTACATCCAAATCGTCATCGAACCCATCGTTCTACCATTCCTAGACCGGCAAGGGAACTTGGTGCTCCAACAGGACAATGCACGTCCGCATGTATCCCGTGCCACCCAACGTGCTCTAGAAGGTATAAGTCAACTACCCTGGCCAGCAAGATCTCCGGATCTGTCCCCCATTGAGCATGTTTGGGACTGGATGAAGCGTCGTCTCACGCGGTCTGCACGTCCAACACGAACGCTGGTCCAACTGAGGCGCCAGGTGGAAATGGCATGGCAAGCCGTTCCACAGGACTACATCCAGCATCTCTACGATCGTCTCCATGGGAGAATAGCAGCCTGCATTGCTGCGAAAGGTGGATATACACTGTACTAGTGCCGACATTGTGCATGCTCTGTTGCCTGTATCTATGTGCTTGTGGTTCTCTCAGTGTGATCATGTGATGTATCTGACCCCAGGAATGTGTCAATAAAGGTTCCCCTTCCTGGGACAATGAATTCACGGTGTTCTTATTTCAATTTCCAAGAGTGTATATCCAAAACAGCTCTAATTTACGTTATGTTAATGTGATGATCATTCTCCCATCTGTAGATGGGTGGCAAACAACATTTTCACATTCTGAGGAGAAAATTGGTGATCGAAATTCCATGACAAGATCCTGCATAATGAAAACGATCCAACTTTTAAGGATTGCCACCTCAGTTCGCGTATTACGTACGTAGCACTCGCTCCCTTATTTCGCGATTTTTGAACTTTTTCGATGTCCTCCGTCAATTCTGTCTGATGCGAATCCCACGCTGCACAGTAGTATTCCAGAAGAGGGCGGACAAGCGTAGTGTAAGCGGTATTTTTGGAAGACCTGTTACGTTTTCCAAGTGCTCTGCCAATAAATCTCATTCTTTGGTTAGCTTTCCCCACGTCATTATCTATGTGCTTATTATTCGTAATTGTAATCTCTAATTATTTAACTGAGTTTACAGTCATTAGATTTGTGTGAATTATCGTGAAACGAAATTTAGAGGTCGGCCGGGATGGCCGAGAGGTTCTAGCTACTACAGTCTGGATCCACGCGATCGCTGCGGTCGCAGGTTCGAATCCTGCCTCGGGTGGATGTGTGTGGTGTCCTTAGGTTAGTTAGGTTTAAGTAGTTCTAAGTTTTAGGGGACTGATGACCTCAGAAGTTGAGTCCCATAGCGCTCAGAGCCATTTGAACCAAATTTAGCGGATTCCTTTTAGCACTCTCGTGGATGACTTCATATTTTTTTTATTATTTGGAATCAGTTTCCACTCTTTGCACCATATATATATTTTGTCTAAACCAATTTTCAATCCATTTTGACCATCTAATTATTTTAAAGACGGTAAATGTTAACATCATTTGGAAACAATCTAAGAGGGCTGTTCGGATTGTCTCCTAAATCGTTTATGTAGATAAGCAACCATATAGGACCTATAACACTTCCCTTGGGAACGCCATATATTACTTCTGTTTTACTCGATGACTTTCCGCCAGTTATTGAGAACTGTGATCTTTCTGACAGGAAGTCATTTATCTAGTCACACAAATGAGTTGATTCTCCACAGGCACGTAGTTTGAGTAGAAGTCGCTTCTGAGGAACGGTGTCAAAAGCCTCCTTGTAATCTAAAAATCTGGAATCAATTTGACGTCCCTTGTCGATAGCACTCATTATTTCGTGAGAGTGAACAGCTAGCTGTATTTTACGAGAACGATGTTTTCTGAATCTGTGGTAGGTATTTGTAAATAAATCGTTTTCTTCAAGGTGATTTATGCTGTTCGAGCACAGGATATGAACCAAAATGTTACTACAAAATGACTTTACTGACATGGGTTCACAATTCAACGGATTACTTCCATTTCCGTTCTTGGGTTTTGGTGATATTTGTGCGACTTTCCGATCTTTGTGTACGGGGCTTTTACGGGCGAACTGTTGTAAAGAATGCCAAGTATGGAGCTATTGTCTCAGCATTCTCTTAAAGGAACCTGGTCGGTATGCAATCTGGACCGGAGGCCTTGCCTTCGTTGTTGTAAGCATTTTCTTCTAAATTACTCATGTTGGCAATTGTTCTAGATTCAAATTTTGAAATATTTACTTCATCTTATCTTGTGAAAGAATTTCGGAAAACCATGTTTAGTAGCGCTGCTTTAGTGGCGCTGTCAGCAGTGACATGATCAATCTAATCGCTCCGTGACGATATTGTTTGTGTCTTTTCGCTGGTCTGCTTCACATACGATGAGAATCTCTTCGGATTTTTTACAGGCTTTCGAGAAAGAGTTTCACTGTGGAAACTGTTTAAAAAAACGCATTAAAATTGTAGCTAACTTTTGATATTCTGTAAAACTTCCCCATTCTTGATGGTTTTGCGTTCTTTTACATGATTTTTTTCGTTGCTTGTGTAACGATGTTCTGACCTATTTTGCGTACCGGGGGAATAGTACCACCTCTTATATTTATTTGGTGTATACAGGGTGGTCCATTGATCGTGACCGGTCCAAATATGTCACGAAATATTACATATTCGTGTAGTACGTAAATAAATATGAATGTTTTAGTTCGACCACTTTTTTCGCTTTGTGATAGATGGCACTGTAATAGTCACAATAAATGGCTCACAATTTTAGACGAACAGTTGGTAACAGGTAGGCTTTTGAATTAAAATACAGAACGTAGGTACGTCTAAACATTTTATTTCGGTTGTTCCAGTGTGATACATTTACCTTTGGGAACTTATCACTTCTGAGAACGCATGTTGTTACAGCGTGATTACCTGTATATACCACATTAATGCTAAAATGCTCAAAATGATGTCCCCTAACCACAATGCATTGGAAATACGTGTAACAAAATTCCTCTCAACAGCGAGTAGTTCGCCTTCCGTAATGTTGGCACATGCATTGACAATGCGCTGACACATGTTATCAGGCGTTGTCGGTGGATCACGATAGCAAATATCCTTCAACTTTCCCCACAGAAAGAAATCCAGGGACATCAGATCCGGTGAACGTGCGGGTCATGGTATGGTGCTTCGACGACCAATCCACCTGTCATGAAATATGCTATTCAATACCGCTTCAACAGCACGCGAGCTATGTGCCGGACATCCATCATGTTGGAAGTACATCGCCATTCTGTCATGCAGTGAAACATCTTGTAGTAACATCGGTAGAACATTACGTAGGAAATCAGCATACATTGCACCATTTAGATTGCCATCGATAAAATGGGGGCCAATTATCCTTCCTCCCATAATGCCGCACCATACATTAACCCGCCAAGGCCGCTGATGTTCCACCTGTAGCAACCATCGTGGTTTTTCTGTTGCCCAATAGTACATATTATGCCGGTTTACTTTACCGCTGCTGGTGAATGCCGCTCCGTCGCTGAATAGAACGCGTGCAAAAAATCTGTCATCGTCCCGTAATTTCTCTTGTGCCCAGTGGCAGAACTGTACACGACGTTCAAATTCGTCGCTGTGCAATTCTTGGCGCATAGAAATATGGTTCGGGTGCAATCGGTGTCGATGAAGCGTTCTCAGCAACGAAGTTTTTGAGATTCCCGATTCTCGCGCAATTTGTCTACTACTGATGTGCGGATTAGCCACGACAGCAGCTAAAACACCTACTTGGATATAACCATTTTTTGCAAGTCGTGGTTGACGTTTCGCATGTGGCTGAACGTTTCCTTTTTCGTTAAATAACGTAACTATCCGGCGAACGGTCCGGACACTTGGATGATTTCCAGGATACCAAACAGCACACGTAGCTCACGCCCGTTGGGCATCGTTGGGCACTTTGATCACAATAGCCATACACCAACACGATATTGATCTTTTCCGCAATTGGTAGACGGTCCAATTTAACACGGGTAATGTATCACGAATCAAATACCGCCCGCACTGGAGGAATGTTACGTGGTACCACGTACTTGTACATCTATCACAAAGCGAATTACGTACTACACGAATATGTAATAAAATTAAAAAAAAAAAGACGCAGTTGATATCCGTTTGACTTACGGCAGCGCCATCTAGCGGGCCAACTATAGCGCCATCTGGTTTCCCCCTTCAAGCTAGACAAGTTTTGTTCAATGTAGTTTTTTCGTTTGATGCTTATTTCGTGAGCTATTTGGCCCGTTCACTATCAATGGACCGCCCTGTATATCTCAATTGCCGACGATACTATTTGAACCAAATCTCGCCGGTCGTTGTGGCCGAGCGGTTCTAGTCGCTTCAGTCTGGAACCGCGCGACTGCTACTGTCCCAGGTTCTAATCCTGCCTCGGACATGAATGTGTGTGTTAGTTAGGTTCAAGTAGTTCTAAGTCTTGGGGACTGATGACCTCATATGTTAAGTCCCATAGTGCTTGGAGCCTTTTGAACCACATCACCTCTACGCTTGTATATACTGGAAGCAGTAAAGACTGTCTCTAGGAAGGGATCTCCTTTTCTGAACACGTGTATTTTGAGTTTATAATGAGGTGCGTTTTGGCTTTACAGTATTTAGTGTAGCTAAGAAATCCTTGCGAACATTAATCCCAGTATAAGGCATGACGCTTCCTATTTGTTAGGGATTATTTGCTGCTAAGAGGCCAAGTATTTTTTCGCAATCATTTATGTTTCGAGTGGGCTCCTGACCTGGTAGTTCAAAATAATTTTCTGAGAACTCATTCAGAACCATTTCGGAATACGTTTTATGCCTACCACCGACTTGGGAAATGTACTCCCTGGAGTGTATTGAAATCAGCATAGATTATAGTCCGACTCGATGGCTGAGTGGTCAGCGTGACGGATTGCCGTCCTACGGGCCCGGGTTCGATTCCCGGCTGGGTCGGGGACTTTCTCCGCTCAGGGACTGGGTGTTGTGTGGTCTTCATCACCATTTCATCCCTATCCGGCTCATTTCCATTTACCATAGATTATGATTGTAGAACTAGAGGACCTATTTCAAATAAGACTCAAGCTCTCTTTGAATTGTTCAGTAACTAAATTATCTGAGTCCGGGAGAGGGGTGGGGGTGGAAGGGGAAAGAAAGGAAACAATTTTTTTTTATTTACACAAGTTGTCAAAGGAACTGCTTTCTTAAATTTTACTTCAAATTATACTACTTTTGACAGCAATAAACGCACTACCACCAGCTGAATCTACCCTTTCCTAACACAATTAGATCTTATGTAATAATTTCCGTTGAACTTGTAGCTTTATCCAGCTTTCTGCACGTGTAATAATTTGAGCTTCAGTGCTTTCTATTAGCGCTTGGAGCTCTGGTTCTTTTCCAACAGAGCTACGACAATGTACAGCTACAGTACTGACTGTTTCTGGGTCTGCCTTTATGAGTTTGTCCTGCATCGTTTTGAGTGACATCATTTCCGTGTTTTACCGAGGCTCTCTAACTCAAAAACCCGCCCAGTCGCCACCACACAGCACCCGCTGGCCGCGTAGCCGCTTCCTGCGTGTAGCGGACGCCTCAACTACCAAGCGGAGCTCGGAACGCCGCCACGCACTGGCGGCAGCCACGGAACTGGCAGCCTACACGGCCGCACAATCATCTGAGCCTCTGGTGCACAGGTTCTTAATAATGACAGGAACAGGATCCATCGTATCTACATCTGAACTCTGGCAGTCACTCTTAAGTGCGCGGAGAATGGGGCTTTTCATCGCGCCAGCTACAGATCGTGAGAAGATCCACTGGTTTCACACAATTACTGGGCTGATGTTATCTCCACGATCCCAGCCGGCTACATATTTGGGTAAGTGAAGCGTATTCATTAGTTATGCTCTGAAAGACTGTTCTTACAGTTAACTGAGAGGTGTACGGTGTATGTCTTCGAGTTTGTGTCATTTATGATTTTTTCAACTGTTCTGTTACACTTTACCGCCAACCAAACATACCTCTCACAATTCGGACCACTCTTCTTAGTACTCTGTATGTAAGACCTGCTACAGGTCCAAAACACTGAGGCTGTGTTCAAGTAGGTCCATATTTAATTTTTTTGACAAACGCGGAATTTCTGATTACCGTGGCCACAAATAATAACCCGTCATTTGCTTTACCATACTGGGTAACGAACTGAGTTACGTATCTCAGGGAATTTTGTATGCAACAGTATTTATGTATAGATATCTTATTGGAACGTATTTATTTTACGGAGTTTTTACAGAGACAAAGTATTTGTCTCGACTTCATCATCCGGAATATGTTACAGCATAGCTGTACAATCTTAATTGTTTTTTTTAATTTACAAGCCCGAAATGATAAAAGTACTGTTAGGTTAACTGTGGCCTAAACTCTTCAGATTATTCTTCTCATTGTTCGTCTTAATTTCTATTTAGAATGGGCGTGGAGCACTGATTCCTTTCAGTTCAGTTCAGTAGTCTTTCATCTGGGATAATATGGTTACTTAGGAGAAAAGGCGAAAATTAATGCTTGTCCTTCCTTCCCTTTCGTTTCCCTGATTTGTCACTTCCGTCAATTATTTCAGTTTATTTTAACAGTTCCATTGAAAAGTGCTCCGTCTCTGTTTAAAAATTTTTCCTTTCTGACGTTGTCAACTGTTATGTCTAAATATTCTTCATTGATGAGTTTGGGTAAACCCGTTGGACCATTCATCACATGCAGAAGGTGTGCAGAAGCAAGCTATTTATTTGTTTTACATTCATTTATTGGACACATTCATTTATTGGACACGGCTATGCAGATTTTTCAGAAAACCTAATATAATTACAATGTCTTTATTGGGCCTTTCAAAAGTGCTGCCACATCGGCTTTGGGTTGTCGGTTGCAGAGAGAAAGGTCACTGTGAAGAGTGCACACTCCAGTGCAGTTCTCAAAGAGAATGCCTTATACTTCTGGCAGCAAATTCTCTCATAGAGCCGCTGCCTCGTAAATCCACCACAAAATGACAAGAAAGTTAAGTTTGGCACAACTTACATGCGCCAGCCACGGGCGCGGAAGCAGAGACCATCCGCTGCGAGTGGGGCCAGTAAGTGCACTGGCAGACACTAACCAGCCGTCCAGCCGTGCCCAGCTGTGCCCTGGAGGAGTCCTGGAGCGACTACAATGTGTGGTCTGGCCTCCGCATTATGCTCCTACTGCACTGGTACAGCTGAGTGACAGCAGTGTTGCTGGACAGCCACTTCTATCCCTGGAGGGCCGTATGCGGTAACTGTCGATTAGATTTTCCATCACTGCGACCTGTGTGGTGTCAAGAATGCGTTCTTAACAGTTGTTAGCCCTCCAGTGATGGGGATTCAGGTGCTGTCCACAGAGGGCAGTGAGTGACTGAAGCAGGATGCTGTGTCAGACAATGCCGTTGCTGGCGCAAATCTACCGTCATCTTCTCATCGCGCCAAGGCTGGGAAGGCGCTGGCGAGTATTGTCTGCATCCCAAAATGGCTGGCAGAAACATGTAGGCGCCCCAAGATGACCCAGGGTCCTCAGAGACTAGCCAGAGTGTCAGACACCCAGGGGCGGCCTCACCTAGGTGGAGCCCCAACGTTAACCCAGAATTCTCAGAGATTGACTAGAGTGACAGCTATCCATGAGGTGGCCTGACACAGCGCAGCTTCAAGATTAACCCAGGGTCCTCAGACTGGCTAGAGTAACAGGAATTCTTGCGGTACCCTCGCCTCGGCAGAGCCACAATATTAATACAGGATCCTCAGACAGGCTAGGGTGTCAGAAATCCATAGAGTGGCCTCACCTCGGCACAGCCCAAAGATTAACCCAGGATTCTCAGAGGCTGGCTGGTGTGTCAGGCAACCATGGGATGGCCTCACCTCTGTGGATCCAGTCTGAAGCCCAGAAACACCAGGGCTTGCTGACTGCTGATGGCTGTAGATCAGTAGCATTGCTTAGCTGGTGACACTGCTCGACGAGGCTATAGTAGCTTGCGGAGACTGTGCCAGTCCATGGCATGACGCTAAGAGAATGATACTACCAGCTCAGATGGAGTAGTAATACTTGAAATGATGCTTACATCAAGAGCTTAAGCTGTCGACCGGTGGTGATATACATTAACTGGGACAGTTGAAAATGTGTGCCCCGACTGGTACTCGAAACTGGGATCTCCAGCTACATGGCAGACGCTCTATCCATATGAGCCACCGAGGGTAAAGAGGATAGTGGGAATGTAGGGATTTATCCTTGCACGCTCCCCGTGAGACCCACATTACCAACTTAATGTCCACACTACATGCGTTGTGCCCCTGCTCATTGCAGGCCGCAGTGGCCGTGCGGTTCTAGGCGCTACAGTCTGGAACCGAGCGACCGCTACGGTTGCAGGTTCCAATCCTGCCTTGGGCAGGGATGTGTGTGATGTCCTTAGGTTAGTTAGGTTTCAGTAGTTCTAAGTTCTAGGAGACTGATTACCTCAGAAGTTAAGTCCGATAGTGCTCAGAGCAATTTGAACCATTCAGCTGTGGAAACGCCACATTATGGTACAGCATGAGGCATCTGCTTCACCTCTGACAGTAGAACGCCGCATTGTTTGGTGATTAATCAGCGCTACTACAGCACGCAGCTGTATAATTGTGTCAGTAGGTGGCTTGTATACTCCTTGGTTTAGTGCACAGACCTGACACGACTGTAATGTACTTTCTCAGCTTTGTTCTATCCGTTATTATACGTTGGTAGGGACACTCATGAGCCAAACCATAATAATCACGTCTACAGCTACATGAATACTCAACAGTTCACACGTAAGTACCCTGTAGTGTGTTCATCGAACCACTTTAACACTGTTCCTCTACCAGTGCGCTCTCTAAGGGCGCGCGAGCTTTGATTTCACTTATTTCATTACAAAGATAATTTCTCAGTGTCAAAAAATATTTGCGCATTTGGATGAGAATTGAATGATGCAGTCGCAGACTTTGTGAAGACGGTATTTGAAGTCCGTTAAATAGGCTTTACGGCAGGAGAGCGTGCCTACCAGTAGTTTTCTATTTTACGCAGAGTTGCATCCGCCCTGTGTTTATGTACGGTGTGGGGTATTAGACTAATGCACCTTGAAGTAATATGTACCGCACCACGTTGTTACGAGAAGAGGGTGTTATCAGCGTGGAAATTGGAGCCGGACGACTGTTGTGCTCTGTAGCGGCAGGAACACAGTTTGTGCACACTTACTGGAACATGAATGGCTATTCCAGTTGCATCAAGTTACACTGAGCTCGTCAGACGTTTCAGTTCGATCTCTGAGAGAGACAGTTTGACATAGAGACATTATGTATAGGGTGGCCCACTTAATCGTTTCTGTTCAAATGTCTCTAAAACAGCTCATGAACGTTATTGCTATGAGGCATTCTAAAACAAAAGTAAATATTATTTTCAATACAAAGTTGTCCGCGGTTCGTGGTCTTCCGGTAGCGTTCTCGCTTACAGCACAAGGAGTCCTGGGCTCGATTCCCGGCGGGGTCGGGGATTTTCTCTGCCTCTAGAGGACTGGGTGTTGTGTGTCTTTCATCCTCATTTCCTCGGAAGTCGCCGTAGTGGCGTCAAAGAACTTGTGGAATGGCGGCCGAATCGCCTCGCGAGGGGTCTCCCGGCCACCTATGCCATACGCTCATTATCATTAACACAATATTAGTTTATTTTAAAAATAGACTCTCCGTATTTTTTATCCAGTTGCTAAAGAGAAAAAAATGAGAAAAAGAAAGGCGTCGGTTGCATCGCAAAACGTCAGTTACATGCTGATAAATTGTAAAACGAGGTTGATGCTTGAAATAATCGAAAAGCGCCGCTATTGTACATTACGAGATGCAACAGTAAACGTCACGTTGGTCTTAATCACGTTGTGACTGACGTACGTAGTTTACTTTCAATTCCATCACGAGGGCCGAAAGTAATAATAAAGTTCCGTGCCACAAACATTGATATGTTCATAACGGTTTCCTTGTGTGTGTTACATATTTACGTACACACTATGGAACAGTACCGGTCAGTATACTAAATCAACAATTCGTAAATGGCTAGGAAGGGCCAGTCCTGTTCAAAGATTTCCAGCGGGGTCGCCGGACCTCATCCCCCTGAACTTTTTTGTGTATCAGAATTTCAAACGACAATGAACAACATGAAGCCCCTATAACCTCTGCATGTGCAGCAGATAACACCAGAAACACTGAAAGCAGTGAGTGGGTCACTGGTAGCGCCTGGGCAGCGCTCATTCCATGTAAATGGTGATCTCTTCGAACGTAGGCTATAGTGTTTCCGTTATGAAAAATGTGATTGCATAACGGTGATTGCATAACGGTGTTCAGTTAGTGTGTTTCTGAGAAGATGTATGCTTGTTTCATAGGTATTATTATACATTTTTGTAATCGATTCACCATGTGCAAACGTTGATTCTAAAGCAATCATCAGCGACATATCCTGCACATGTCATGTACAATTATGTAACTGATCTACAACTACGTACAACTAGCATGTAACCCTCGTAATCCCTTGGTCAGCCATTAATTAAGTTTACTCTGGCCGATGATATTCGGTATTTTGTTACCACTATGCCAATTCTAGATTATCAACTTCAGACCTACAACCATATTGATGGACAACGGCTGTGCATGGAGCAGATTACGCTGTTATGTAGATGAGTTAGCCTCTGTTTGCCTCACAGAATATAAAACAAGTTGTATATTAATGATTAATTGAATTGTTAAAATCTATGGCTTATTCTATACGGATGTTAAACTGAATTTGTGAAATTTAATGTGACAGAGGTTTTTAACCCTTCACCCGAAACATCGTGTAGGGTGGCAGGTGTAAAAATAAAGTTATTATTTATTTCTTTTGTACTGCCGCTCTCAACACAGGGTCTCTAACTACAGTGTTGGCAACCAGAAAGTGATTAACAAAAACGTGATGCCTGCAATTAAAGTTCACTGCGCCCACTGTGATGAAGTTACTGATTATTGAAGTTCATTACTCTGAGGATTGAGGATGATGTCTGGGATTCATAGAAAATGCAGTTTACTATAACAGTTGTAAGTATATTCTGAAAACGATAAAGCATGAAATTCCAGACAAATGATTACCCATATCAGCTATTGCACTGTCAGAGTTGTTCAGAGTCTATTGCGCAGATCCTATTATCCCTAGATAACGAAACTGTTCAATAATCGTTACCGATGTAAATGTTCAAAGTCAATTCTCGCTAAAATTTGATGTTAATACTTATGAAATGCCACGCTAGTAATGGTAGAAAGTCTGTCCTGCGGCGACACGTGAAAATACGACATACGCAAACTGAGATTAAGTCACTGGAGTCGTTCTGTTATTAACTCTTTCCCCCAAAGCGAACTCATTGTTAAGTGCATTCCGAGTTACCTAATACGGCATCCAAGGCTGTTCCTGGCAACTGCACAAGCGCGATGCGGCTTCCGACACGGAGTGCGCGCTGATGTGAATGCAGAAGAGAACTTGGGCTTTTCCCTATCTCCCTCGCTCTTATTTATATAGCCGCGGTGCGGACCGCCGAAGTCGCAGCCAACAACATTTGCCTTACTGAGTAGCCGCCGGGCCTAGCAGAACACCACTTCAATTTATTACATAATTAATTGCTCCATTCGCTGAAGGCCAATGAAGCTCTCGATTTAATTGTGCAAGCAACACACAGGTAAGTATCTATAATAAAATTCTACTGTGGCTAGATTAAATACCTTTAGCGAGAGAATTATTTTAGTTGTACTGAACACAATAGACGAGCTCTGAACTTGCCGTTAGGAGAGATGCTACAGCTGTAGTTTTATAGCTACCTTTTTGAAACTTCTCACATCTTTGTTATTACAGCGTATCTCCATTCTACCTAAATCTAAACATCCTATCTTTATTTAATCAGTTACTTAATCTATCTTGCTTCCGAACTTCTAGGACACAAAAACAGAAAACCATGAATTTCAACCAAAATATTACTTTGTGAGATCCAGCATGCTATTTCCATTAAATTACCTTCGGTACACACACCATCAGATTATTTGACTTGTTGCTCTAACGAAGTAGGCGAGTGTCAGCAATATGTCTCGCGGTTTTATCGTGGCGTGTTTATCTTCTGCCTTTAGGTCAGACGATACAAATGCCACTTGCACACTTAGAGTAGCAGAATGATGGTGACCAACTTTAAACAGAACTTGATTAATTTTCACACACATTTATTAAAATAATAGCAATCATAGATATACGTAACTTGATTCTGGATGCTGTTTACAATTCACAATCTGAAGTTCCTTTGGTCTCGTTACGTTAATCTTATTCCCACATATCTCTGATACCTGACAAAGTGTCTATTCATTTATCTACATGGCTATGTACAGGAATATGATAATCTTATTAGGCGCAGACTGAAACTTGACTATAGACTAATGCATAATGAGCAAAAGGTAGTGATGTATTGAGCACTGACCGCCACATGCCCTAAGCTGGCTGGCAAAATAGAATATATACATGTAAAATGTCTACTGAATACGTTGCGGGTTGACTGATTCTTCAAAAAATGTCCAACGTTTGAACAGGCCTGCGTGAAAGTGTGACATATTTGACAACCGCTCTTTAATTATAGCAGCAGAGTGTTGCCTGTCTGCCTTGCTTCTGAGGAACCCTGTCTAATTACAGTAGTGGACTGTTGGCGCTCAGCCTTGCGCACACGCTGTCCAGCTGCGCGCTGCTACACGGGAATCCGGTTCTCCGTGTCAGCGCATCTTATGACGCCGGAGTTACGGAAAACGAGCGCCGAGCACAAAATGTCAAGCGAATTCCTGTGTTTCATAAGACAAAGTTACCTGAGTTGTACCGGCGTTATTAAATTCCATCGTTACGGCAGAATAAACTTCAAAGCGATGCTACGCGAGTCGGCGAGAGATCAGCGAAGCGCGTTCTGCGTCATGAATACAGCGGCACCCACATACAAGCGGTACGTAGCGGCGGCGAACAAGTTTGACTCTCGGCGCAAACTCCGACATCCGCTACAATCTGCCCAGCTCATATGTGCTAACCTTTAGCAGAATGTTCGACAAGTTGTTCATAATTGTGGAAAGCCTCTAAAACTAAACAAATACAGCTGCTTTAATTGTGTTCACTAACTTACTTCATCCTCTTCAAACACTAGCATTCTTACAAGTAATGCAGCTGTTTTTCAATCGCGTACGTGCTAGAATACAGGAACTGCAAACCATAAGAAAATTTATTTGGTTTTACCAGGTTAGGACTTCTTGTTTCAGGCCCTTATCTCCCTTCAAACAATAGTTTCAGGTTGGTGCGTAAGTTTGTAGCGTCTTTTTTTTTGCATTCTTCTGTTCTAGACGTTATGGGTTTATTTATCGACTATCATTTTTTATTTGTGTTTCGCTTTGCTATTTGAGTTTACATAATTTCAATCTGTCCTTTGTAGATAGTGAGTGGTGCTGTGGACGCACAAAATGGAGTGCCAATTGGAGAAAGCGAATGTTTTCAATATATTCTTCTGTTTCAGTTAAGTAGAGGCGTAGCAACAGCTGAGGAAACCAGGAACATTTGCGCCGTGTATGGAGATGTTTTTCTCTTTTTAAGGTGGATCGTTTTAGCATTACTGACTCTCCACATTAAGGAGTACCTTCTGTGAAGCAACTTAAATCACTTAATAAAAGCAAGTCTTCTGGTCCAGACTGTATACCAATTAGGTTCCTTTCGGAGTATGCTGATGCATTAGCTCCATACTTGACAATGATATACAACCGTTCGCTCTACGAAAGATCCGTACCCAAAGGCTGGAAAGCTGCACACTTCACACTAATATTCAAGAAAGGTAGTAGGAGTAATCCACTAAATTACAGGCCCATATCGTTAACGTCTATATTGAGCAGGAATTTAGAACATATATTGTGTTCGAACATAATGAATTACCTCGAAGAAAACTGTCTATTGACACACAGTCAACATGGATTTAGAAAACATCGTTCTTGTGAAACACGACTAGCTCTTTATTCGCATGAAGTGCTGAGTGCTATTCACAAGGGATTTCAGATCGATTCCTGATTTGTGGATTTCCGAAAGGCTTTTGACACTGTACCACACAAGCGGCTCGTAGTGAAATTGCATCCTTATGGAATATCGTCTCAGTTATGTGACTAGATTTGCGATTTCCTGCCAGAGAGGTCAAAGATCGTAGTAACTGACGGAAAGTCATCGAGTAAAACAGAAATGTTTTCCTGCGTTCTTCGAGGCAGTGTTATAGGCCCTTTGCTGTTCCTTATTTGGGAGACAATCTGAGCACCCGTCTTCGGTTGTTTGCAGATGACGCTGTCGTTTATCGGCTAATAAAGTCATCAGAAGACCAAAACAAACTTCAAAACTCTTTAGAAAAGATATCTGAATGGTGCGAAAAGTGGCAGTTGAACCTAAATAACGAAAAGTGTGAGGTCATCCACAAGAGTGCTAAAAGGAACTCGTTAAACTTCGGTTACATGATAAATCAGTCTAATCTAAAAGCTGTAAAATCAACTAAATACCTGGGTACTATAGTTACGAACAACTTAAATTGGAAGGAACACAGAGAAAATGTTGCGTGGAAGGCTAGCAGAAGACTGCGTCTTATTGGCAGGACACTTGCAAAATGTAACAGACCTAATAAGGAGACTGCCTACACTATGCTTACCCGTCCTCTTGTAGAATACTGATGAGCGGTGTGGGATCCTTACCAGATAGGACTAACGGAGTACATCGAAAATGTTCAAAGAAGGGCAGCACGTTTCGTATTATAGCGAAATATGGGACAGAGTGTCACAGAAATGATACAGGATTTGGAATGGACATTATTAAAAGAAAGACGTTTTTCTTTGCGACGGAATCTTCTCACGAAATTCCAATCACCGACTTTCTCCTCCGAATACAAAAATATTTTGTCGACAACTTATGTAGGGAGAAACGATCACCACAATGAAATAAGGGAAATCAGAGCTCGTACGGAAAGAGATAGGTGTTCATTCTTTCCGAGCGCTATACGAGATTGGAATAATAGAGTTTGTGAAGGTGGTTCGATGAACCCTCACCCAGGCACTTAAATGTGATTTGCAGAGTATCCATGTGCATGTAGATGTTTGACTGAGATCGTTTAAACACTTTAAACAACAATGATTCACCTCAGTGTACTCGATATGATGGTCTGTGATCATTCCACCATAGTGCGACATATGCATGCAGCGGGGAAGATTCAAAAATTCGGTTGTATGCGCACCGCATGCTCTAAGCGAAAACCACAAAAGTCAGCGGGTGGTCATTTTTGCATTTCTGCTTTCTCGTCATCAACTCGCTCGTGAAGAACACCGACCATTGCTATCCTCTATCGTTACTGATAATAAAAGATTGTGGCCTTATACTACCGTAAGGAAGAGAAAGGATTGGCTGAGCCCAATCAAAGCATCTACTTCCTGTACAAGAAACCGCACGGATCCCAAAAGATAATGGTGGAATAGCGTCCGTGTGGTGTGCTACTAATTGCTTCCCCTAGCTGTAACCCTGACTGCTGATATTTATTGTGAACAACTGAGACATCTCGAAGACGCAGTCCAAGAACAACGACCAACAACGCTGCATGAAGTGATGCTACTCCACGAGAAGACTCACGTATATTCTGCTAGACTGACAAAGAATACTATATAGGAGTTCAGTTGGGAAGTCATTTCGCACCCACTTGATTCATCTGGTATTGTGCCCTCAGACTTTCACCCTTTCCGCTGTCTATCGAACAACCTTCAAGGAGCCTCCTTTCCGGATGAAAATGCGTTTCGAACATCGCTCAACGACCTCTTCACCTCAAAATCAGTTATTCCTATTGTCGCGGAATCGAGAGGTTACCCCAGAGTTGGCAGACTGTTGTAAATAGTGAAGGGGAAAACATTGTTGATACTAAAGTCCCTGTTCTGTGTATCTGTTATGTTTATTAAACTTGTGGAAAAACATTCCGAACTTATTCACCAACCTAATGCTTAGTTAAGTAATGATAATACCATAACTATAGTTCTGTAGGTAGTACTAGCAACAGTAAAATAGAAGTGTAATGATTGGAACACGCCTAACGTTGTGTATAATGACACCACTGGCCAGTAACCGACAAAAATAGTGATATTACATTTATTACTAATATTACCACTACTGCCACTACTTCTACTGCTAATAAAAACAGTGACAGCAGAAACGTAATGATGAATAATTCAAAAAACTGAGAGATATGACTTAGGAGTTTTATGGGGGGGATATTCAAGTAGAAGTCCCCCTGTAGGAATTTGAGAAGCAGAAAGCGCTTAGTGGGAAAGAACAGTTGGTTGTAATGTGGTGAAGGGATTCGCGTAGAGGCAACATTAGCCTCTAATGTTTTAGACAAGGTACATTCGCTGTGTATAGCAATCAGAGAAGTGACCCATATGATTCAATTCTCTGATATTGTGAATGATATCACTCCAAAATCGACTTCCTGCAACCGAAAACGATTAATTAAAGTGGAATAAATTGTCATTCACTGTCTCAATTGATACCTATTTATGTAACTTACTACGTCTTCTATTTTTTTAGAGGTTGGATCTGTCAATCTAGATCCCAGAGCACTGAGAAGGTACTAAGGAGTCTCCTGTTTGGGAATATTTGGAACGAAGTGGCCGAGCGGCTCTAGGCGCTACAGTCTGGTACCGCGCGACCGCTGCGGTCGCAGGTTCGAATGCTGCCTCGGGCATGGATGTGTGTGATGTTCATAGGTTACTTAGGTTTAAGTAGTTCCAAGTTCTAGGGGACTGATGACCTCAGCAGTTAGGTCCCATAGTGCTCAGAGCCATTTTCAAAATTTGGAAGAGGAATTAGTAATGTGATACTGGCATTAGAAAGAAGGAGATAATTTGAAATTTGAGTGGACCAGCGGATGGGGACTGTTTCGAAATTGTTTCTTCGGAAGTAAATGTTCATCCCAGACAAAAATATCTGTTGAAAATATCAAGATTATCTGATGAATGCAAGAGTTTTCTTCCGCGAACAGCGGAGCCAGGTATTCGAAATCAAAGTCACTGGAGTAGAGCGAGTAGCCCATATTTCAGCTAAATATCAGGGAAATTGCTAGCGGGGCAGAGGCTGTCCCGATTCGGAGCGTATGGAAAAGGTTTTCCAGTTGCATCATTTGCCGTAACAGCAAGGGAAGCTTCCTGGAAACTTTATTGGAAAATATGGAGCTGAAGTACTTTTAATTCACTACTAGCACAGTAAGCCCCGGGTAAAAACAAAGGATGAGCGCGAGGAGCCTAATACGTGTATCAAAATCTCCTTGTGAATAAAATCGAATAATTATTGTACATAAGCGATTTTAATTTCAACGTTTTTCATTTTTTTATTCGGCTCCAAAGTGTAGTGCAGACTGTTGGATATTAAGCCCCAGGTAAAAACGTGCATCAACGTCTCCTTCTGAATAAAATCGAATAGTTATTGTACCTGAGCAATATTAATTTCAATTTTTTTCATTTTTTTTATTCTGCTCCAAAGTGTAGTGCAGACTGTTTGATATTTAGAGAATTGCGGGAGTCTCGGTTATTTGTGGCCGGTTACCGGATGCGCCAATAGTGCGGCAGAGTGGTTTGTAAGTCAAGTGGGTCGGAATATCACTTCCAGAATCTGCTCTAAAGGCAAGAAACGCTCCTGGGAAGATTGGTAGGAGCTGTGTGTGGTGGCGGAGGGGGGCGGGGTGAGGGGAAGCAGAGTGGATTTGTAATTATGTTTATTATTCATAACCTGGGTTGTGAGTAACTGAATCTACTTTCCTTTCTTCCCTTTTTACCCCTCTCTCCTCCCTAATGAAGGAACAAAGTTCCGAAAGCTAGGAATGTAAATTTTCTGTTCTGTTTTGTGAATCTATCAGCTGTACTGAGATAAGTACTGGCCAGCCCCTCTATCTCTTTGATAGTATTTGTTTCACATCCTAATTATGTTCATTTTCATTCGCTTACCTCTTTAGTTTCTTTCCAATCCGAAGCTGTGAGTGCAGGGCAGATTGGTGCAGAACTTCGTCCCGTTTCAACGAAATAGACCAACAAGCTGGGAGAGTGGCTTGTGCATCAACGTTGGGTAATTATTCCAGCGTTTCTCTAATTACCAACGGAAACCTCCCGAAATCATTGGTAGGGGGTATAAAAAGACATAGAGTTCTCATAACCAGAAACGGTTCGAAATTCATCTGTGAGAAGACGAGTTCTTTCAGGGCAACACGGGCCCGTCTGTGGAGTGTAGAGGGAGTGCCGGAGGCCGTTCGCCGCCCTTCAGCGGCGAGACCCGTGGAGGCTGGTGAGCGGCGGTGGTCAAGGATCCACTAGCGGCTGGAGAGCGGAGCCGGCCGCCCGGCAAATGGAACGTCAATCACACTCGCCGGGTTAGCAGCCCGCCATCACAGCAGCAGCGGGGCGTGACGGCGGAGAACTCTCTGCCCCTCTCTGTGTACCTGTCTCTATCCGGCGGGCCGCAAGAGACCGGGACGGGCAGCTGATGATGGGGAACTCACTAAGCCCCCCCTAATACCTGTCCCGGATCAACAAAACACAGCAGTTTTTTGCTGTTTCATGGCGTAAAAACAAATATGAGTTTTAGCCTCGCAACGATATCTCTTACGTAGAAAACAAAGCGAGGAGGCTGATATCATTGACGATTTATGACCAAGAGGGTTGGGGGAGGGAGGTACATAACGTAGCGGGAAAGGGGAGCATCGTCGCAACGTTGAATACCGACAGACATAAGTCCGCTACAGACAGCGCTACAAAGTCGTGATGAACATTATCAGATCGTGTAAAAAATGTGTCCCACCAAGGGAATATAGGTCTCTGGATAAAACTGAAACTGGGACAAAATGTCGGTGACCAACACGTCCCTTCTCTTCCTTCAGATAGTGTTACTGTTAGTGATCCGCCAGTGTTGTCCAAAGTCTTTGATAATATTTTAAATGACTTTACATTCGCTATCGGCTTTGCTATTTATTACAATATCCACTACTCCAATTTCGGCTTTAATCATTTTCAAGTGATTACATCAGCAATCAGTATACAGGGTCTTACAAAAAGGTACGGCCAAACTTTCGGGAAACATTCCTCACACACAAATAAAGAAAAGATGTTATGTGGACATGTGTCCGGAAACGCTTAATTTCCATGTTAGAGCTCATTTTAGTTTGTTCTTACACCAACGCTCAATGGAGCACTTTATCATGATTTCATACGGGATACTCTACCTGTGCTGCTAGAACATGTGCCTTTACAAGTACGACACATGTGGTTCATGCACGATGTAGCTCCTGCACATTTCAGTCGAAGTGTTCGTACGCTTCTCAACAACAGATTCGGTGACCGACGGATTGGTAGAGGCAGACCAATTCCATGGCCTCCACGCTCTCCTGACCTCAACCCTCTGGACTTTCACTTATGGGGGCATTCGAAAGCTCTTGTCTACGCAACCCCGGCACCAAATGTAGAGACTCTTCGTGGTAGTATTGTGGACGGCTGTGATACAATACTCCATTCTCCAGGGCTGCATCAGCGCATCAGGGATTTCATGCGACGGAGGGTGGATGCATGTATCCTCGCTAACGGAGGACATTTTGAACATTTCCTGTAACAAAGTGTTTCAAGTCACGCTGGTACATTCTGTTGCTGTGTGTTTCCATTCCATGATTAATTTGATTTGAAGAGGAGTAATAAAATGAGCTCTAACATGGAAAGTAACCGTTTCCGGACACATGTCCACATAACATATTTTCTTTCTTTGTGTGTGAGGAATGTTTCCTGAAAGTTTGGCCGTACCTTTTTGTAACACCCTGTATACATCGAGTTTAGAGAATTTACTGACAAAAATAATGTCATGTATGTACAGTTAAATAGTTTAAAAGGCTAATGAAGTTTAGTAAGGAGATGGAAGTTAATAAACGTATCAACCATCTAGGCAGAAAATCTGTGAATATTCAGGCTCAACGTAAATCCGGTAGTTTTCGTGAAAATACGACAGACACTTTGAGTAATAGTCAGTAGCGCCAACCACTTACACGTAAAGCAATGTTTTTTTCATTCTACGACACATCCCTTAATAAGCTTACCACATGTAGATACCGAAATTCAGAAAGGATTAACCGTATTAAAAGAATATTAGGAATGGCTTTCCTATGGCCATGGTTAGGAATATGTGTAACAAACAACGGAATGCCTGCGCAAAACCAACCCAAAATGAGACCACGGTAGTAAACGATGAACAACTGGCTACAAAATAAAGCGAGATTCAGCCTATTTCCATACTTTGTGGCGGTTTCGGTTAAACTGGCGCGGAAATTTTAGAACGCAAAATTAGAAATTAGTTTTTCTCGACAGACGTATAGCAGCACTTTCACATTCGGCATTCACATTATAGAGGATACACAAAGACAATTTTCAGGGGCTCCTTTAGATCTTGGACATTTAGGAAGAAATGGAAGCCGGCCGGAGTGGCCGTGCGCTTCTAGGCGCTACAGTCTGGAGCCGAGCGACTGCTACGGTCGCAGGTTACAATCCTGCCTCGGGCACGGATGTGTGTGATGTCCTTAGGTTAGTTAGGTTTAATTAGTTCTAAGTTTTAGGCGAGTGATGACCTCAGCAGTTAAGTCGCATAGTGCTCAGAGCCATTTGAACCAAAAGGAATGGAGATTTATGATCGTCAGAAGATTCACTCCGCATGTATTTGGAATGAAAGAACAGACCCGTTAAATAGAAGGTCAAGTCAGCTTTTCGAAAAGTGACGAATGTTGGCTGAATGCTCCTGGAACTGTCGTTATTGCCTCTTTCTCATCACATTTACCATTCGCTTGGATATAATGTTTTATGTGTTTCTGTGCCATGTCGTTACTTACAAAATGAGAATTTATGCAGTTATAGCTTATCTCACTAGGGTAAGATACATACTGCCTACAGGAAAATTAAAGAGACCTTTGGAGAAAAGAGAACCACTTGTATGAATATCAAGAGCTCAGATGGAAACCCAGTTCTAAGCAAAGAAGGGAAAGCAGAAAGGTGGAAGGAGTATATAGAGGGTCTATACAAGGGCAATGTACTTGACGACAATATTATGGAAATGGAAGAGGATGTAGATGAAGATAAAATGGGAGATACGATACTGCGTGGTTTGAGAGGGGTCTGAAAGACCTGAGTCGAAACAAGGCCCCAGGAGTAGACAACATTCCGTTAGAGCTACTGGCAGCCTACGAAGAGCCAGTCCTGACAAAACTCTACCATCTGGTGAGCAAGATATATGAGACAGGCGAAATATCCTCAGACGTCAAGAAGAATGTAATAATTCCAATCCCAAAGAAAGCAGGTGTTGACAGATGTGAAAATTACCGAACTATCAGTTTAATAAGTCACGGTTGCAAAATAATAACGCGAATTCTTTACAGACGAATGGAAGAACTAGTAGAAGCCGACCTCGGAGAAGATCAGTTTGGATTCCGTAGAAATATCGCAACGCTTGAGGCAATACTAACCCTACGACTTCTCTTAGAAGCTAGATTAAGGAAAGGCATACTTACGTTTCTAGCATCTATAGACTTAGAGAAAGCTTTTGATAATGTTGACTAGAATACTCTCTTTCGAATTCTGAAGGTGGCAGGGGTAAAATACAGGGAGCGAAAGGCTAATTACAATTTGTATCGAAACCAGATGGCAGTTATAAGAGTCGAGGAGCACGAAAGGGAAGCAGTGGTTGGGAAGGTAGTGAGTCAGGGTTGTTGCCTATCCCCAATGTTATTCAATCTGTATATTGAGCAAGCAATGAAGGGAACAAAAGAAAAATTCGAAGTAGGTATTAAAATCCTAAAACTCTGAGCTTCGTCGATGACATTGTAATTCTGTCAGAGACATCAAAGGACTTGGAAGAGCAGTTGAACGGAATGGACAATGCCATGGGAGGATATAAGGTAAACATCAACAAAAGCAAAACGAGGATAATGGAATGTAGTCGAATTAAGATAGGTGATGCTGAGGGAATTGGATTAGGAAATGAGACACTTAAAGTAGTAAAGGAGTTTTGCTATTTGGGGAGCAATATAACTGATGATGGTCGAAGTAGAGATGATATGAAATGTAGACTGACAATGGCAAGGAAAGCGTTTCTGAAGAACAGAAATTTGTTACCATCGAGTATAGATTTAAGTGTAAGGAAGTCATTTCTGAAAGTATTCGCATGGAGTGTAGCCATGTATGGAAGCGAAACATGCACGATAAATAGTTTGTCAGGAAGATAATAGAAGCTTTCGAAATTTGCTACAGAAGAATGCTAAAGATTAGATGGGTAGATCAAATAACTAATGAGGAGGTACTGAATAGTATTGGGGAGAAGAGGAGTTTGTGGCACAACTTGACAAGAAGAAGGGACCGGTTGGTAGGACACGTTCTGAGGCATCAAGGGATCACAAATTTAGGATTGGAGGGCAGCGTGGAAGGTAAAAATCGTAAAGGGAGACCAAGAGATGAATACACTAAATAGATGCTGAAGGCTGTAGGTTAGAGAAGTACTGGGAGATGAAAAAGCTTGCACAGGATAGAGTAGCATGGATAGCTGCATGAACCCAGCCTCAGGACCGAAGACCTCAACAACAACAACCATGGCATAATGCATATCTGCATGAGCGTGAAGTATTTTAATTACGTTCAAAATGAGGGCTATGATTTTTACGATGTTTGAAGTGGTTTTTATGCTTTTTCATTTGCATTTTATGGTATTATCTGTGGCGTGACGCTTCCAGGGGTGCCCTCCTCCCCCCCCCCCCCATTTCCCTCCTCCCACACACTTCACATCCCATCGTATAAATTATAAAATACGTGACGTATTTATGTATGATCCTGTAATGTATCACTTACATTAAAATTTAAGTTTGTTGTTTTTTTAGAATACTCAATGTAGTGGTGGTATTTTTATGTGTGACAGGCAGCAATACATCTGCATTGTTGTATTTCTGTGGCAAGACGCCTGTATGAGGACCACTCTTTACGTTCCATTCTTTAAGCAACAAATCACATGTGCAGTGCACGATTATGAAATGATTTAGTTGTAATCATATATAAGGATGATATTCTTCACCATAAACAGTTTGGCCGCTGTGCTTTTATATTGAGGGACAAGTATGTATTTCCATTGTGTAGCTCCTTTGTGGCGTGACACCTGCAAGAGCCTCATACCAAACATCCCATTCTTTAGGTAATACAATACATTATATACTGTACTATAGGTCAAAAAACTACACTGACGGAAGAAAATCGCTACACCAAGAAAGATTTGCGTGACATAAACAAAAGTTAGTAGGCATGTTTGTGTATATGAAAGACGATGTCTATCCAAACCTCTCTCCAGTCACATGAGACTATCTCTGGCAGGTGCCACTATGAGGAGAGCTTTCAATACACGTTGTAACGGTCGGCTCGTTAGTTACCCTTGAGATTGGACATGGTGAGCTGTAGTTAGTCACGAATGCCTTTAAGGCGAAAATGATGCCATTATCAACAGCGCACTGAGTTATAAGGGGTCGCATAATACGGCTACGAGAAGGGGAATGTTCCTTCTGCGAAACTGCTTGAAGGCCTGACAGGAGGGCAGTCACTGTACAGGGTGGTCCATTGATCGTGACCAGGTCAAATATCTCACGAAATATGCGTCAAACGAAACAAACTACAAAGAACTAAAGTTGTCCAGCTTGATGGGGGAAACCAGATGGCGCTATTGTTGGCCCGCTAGATGGCACTGCCATAGGTCAAACGGATAGCAACTGCGTCTTTTTTAAATAGGAACTCCCATTTTTTTATTACAAATTCGTTTAGAAAGTAAAGAAATATGAATGTTTTAGTTGGACCACTTTTTTCGCTTTGTGATAGATGGCGCTGTAATAGTCACAAACAAATGGCTCACAATTTTACACGAACAGTTAGTAACAGGTAGGCTTTTTAAATTAAAATACAGAACGTAGGTACGTTTTAACATTTTATTTCGATTGTTCCAATGTGATAAATGTACCTTTGTGAACATATCATTTCTGAGAACGCATGCTGTTACAGCGTATTTACCTGTAAATACCACATTAATGCAAAAATGCTCAAAATGATGTCCATCAAACTCAATACATTTGGCGATACGTATAACGACATTCCTCTCAACAGCGAGTAGTTCGCCATCCGTAAAGTTCGCACATGCATGTTGGCAGACGTTGTCGGTGGGTCACGATAGCAAATATCCTTCAACTTTCCCCACAGAAAGAAATCCAGGGACGTCAGATCCGGTGAACGTGCGGACCATGGTATAGTGCTTCGACGACCAATCCACCTGTCATGAAATATGCCATTCAATACCGTTTCAACCGCACGCGAGCTATGTGCCGGACATCCATCATTTTGGAAGTACATCGCCATTCTATCATGCAGTGAAACATCTTGTAGTAACATCGATAGAACATTACGTAGGAAATCTGCAATGCCATCGATAAAATTGGGGGCCAATTATCCTTCCTCCCATAATGCCGCACCATACATTAACCCGCCAAGGTCGCTGATGTTCCAGTTGTTGCAACCATCGTGGATTTTCCGTTGCGCAATAGTGCATATTATGCCAGTTTACGTTACCGCTGTTGTTGAATGACGCTTCGTAGCTAAATAGAACGCGAGCAAAAAATCTGTTGTCGTCGCGTAATTTCTCTCGTGCCATATGGCAGAACTCTACACGACGTTCAAATTCGTCGCTGTGCAATTCTTGGCGCATAGAAATATGGAACGGGTACAATCGACGTTGATGCAGCATTCTCAACACCGACGTTTTTGAGATTCCCGATTCTCGCGCAGTTTGTCTGCTACTGATGTGCGGATTAGCCCCGACAGCAGCTAAAACACCTACTTGGCCATCATCATTTGTTGCAGGTCGTGATTGACGTTTAACATGCGGCTGAACACTTCCTGTTTCCTTAAATAACGTAACTATCCGGCGAACGGTCCGGACACTTGGATGATGTCCAGGATACCGAGCAGCATACACAGCGCACGCCCGTTGGGCATTTTGATCACAATAGCCATACATCAACACTATATAAACCTTTTCCGCAATTGGTAAACGGTCCATTTTAACACGGGTAATGTATCACGAAGCAAACACTATCCGCACTGGCGGAATGTTACATGATACCACGTACTTATACGTTTGTGACTATCACAGCGTCATCTATCACAAAGCGAAAAAAGTGCTCCAACTAAAACATTCATATTTCTTTAATAATGGTGTTCCTCTTAAACAAAAAAAAAAAAAACGCAGGTGATATCCGTTTGACCTATGGCAGCGCCATTTAGCGGGCCAACCATAGCGCCATCTGGTTTCCTCCTTGAAGCTAGACGAGTTACGTTCTTTGTAGTTTGTTTCGTTTGATGCTTATTTCGTGAGATATTTGGCCTGGTCACTATTAATGGACCACCGTGTATATGACCACTGGCAGCGGTAGTCACGAGAATGTACGTGCACAAAAAGACTCGCCTCGTGGCACTACCGAGAGGGAAGACCATCGTGTCCAGCGTTTGGGTCGGTCGCATCGTTTTGTGTCGACAGCAGCAGCTGGCGCCACAGTGACACAACGAACTCCTACAAATACGTTACTTCAGAGACAGCTCCGAACCAGACGTCCCGTAGCGTGCATTCCACTGGCCCAAACCACCGTCATTCGTGACTTCAGTGTGTAACGCCGGAAATACATATCCTCATATTTCAATCTATTGTACTATAAAGATTTTCCTTATTTTGTTACCTGCAGATATGACATTTCTGTGTCTTTATATATTTTAATTGTTTTGCTACACACACACACACACACACACACAAAACACACACACACACACACACATATATATATATATATATATATATATATATATATATATATATATATATATATATATATATATCGATGTATAATTGGTTTGTTTTGAAAATATTATTTCTATTTTTACTCTGGATCTGGCCTAGGGAAAAACTATGCTATCGAACGATTACATCGATAGGCCGTGTGGAGAACCAAAGTGTTTAGGATCTGGGGTATTGTTAACTCTGCCTCGTGGATCGTGGGCAGAGCGGAGTCTGGCTGGAGTAGGGAGGTAGAGCAAGTGTGTTGTGTGACGCTCCCGTGAGTTGCCGCGCTTTCGGAGTCTGACAGCAAGTAATTGCGCTCGACTTGCTATGTTAGTTTCTGGTACGGTGACGCGACCGGGAATCATTAGCTCGCACACATCAAGAGCCCGTTTCGCCTGGTGACCGTGTCGAGAAGAAGGCGCGCCTACATCCAGCTTCTGCGACAGCGACAGTCGACAATGAGTGACTGTCACCACCTCCCCGATCGACGACTTCAAACCTTCAATCAACCAACAAGGAAGACTGGAAGCACGTAAAGTTTTAGAACTGTGTGGCAGACCTCAGCTTTTCAAACTGTTTCAAAATTACAGCAACGTAACATGAACCTTTGTTGCTCATCGTCCCAATTGCATTACCAAAAAGGGCCCTTCCTTTTCCGGAATGAACCCGAGTGTCGTTGAAATTCAAACTCCAGCATTAAAGTATTATCATTCCATTTCACTGCTTTAATTTCAAAGTTAAGTTAATGTATTCATAGCTGGCTACAATATATAGATTACACAAGCAGAAATTAAGAGTGCGAGGTTCGTTACCATATTTTAGCTTACCTGTGACTGCAACTCAGCTTGCTACGTACTAAATTTTACTATTGTTAGTTATTCAGAATCATTTAATTCATGTTCAAAGTTAAATCTCTTATTTCTAAATTGCATAGATTCAAGTATCTTTTGAAATGATTGTTGAGGTAGCCCAAAACTAACCTTATTTTACTGAATTTCGTAGTGCTTCAGAAACAAAGTTCACTATTAATTTCAGTCACTAAATTAACTTTAAATTTTCCGGTTTTATTAATTCTTTTGCTAAATTAAGTCAGAGTGTAGCGAAATTTATTACTTCAGACAAACTTTCAGTTTTCACGCTACACGTGTCAACCTTCAGTTGCCACTCTTCTAGTGCTAATTATATGTGCAATAACCTTTCTTTTTCAGTTACTATAGTAGTTGTCCATAGGACTGGCGACCGTAAATTCCCCAAATCTCAAATATCTAATTACTGCTAGTTAATTGTTAACGTAACGACCGCACATTCACTTTCTTGATTAATTTCACCCCTTTTCAAAATTAATTTCCACCAGTTTCATTTGCATTTTCCTTTCATTTAGATGTAACCCTTTCCTCCCTCTTTTCTGACAGATTAGCTTCGGTGACGATTGCTTTTCCCAAATTTCCATTAGGTAAACGCGGTTTAATTTTTCACTGTCATTGAGGTCGGTAAGTGAGGGGGAGGTTATAAGCGGTGTTCAGCGAGAGCTTATTGGAGGGCAAGGTGGAGGTCTCTTGTGTTTTTTGTTGAAGCTGGTACTGCCGCTGTGCCAGTGATGCCCATGCGTTGATTAGAAGGAGGCCAGGTGAGGACCTACACAAAACCTGTCTGCTTAGTAGACAAACTTGACCTCTACCTGGATTTACAGTGTAGAGTGCGATTTTGTATAGCTTCAGGATCACTCTCGTGGTTATCCCACGCACCCTGGCTGCAAAACCGTACATCAGTTTGATGGTTCGGCTTCTTTTGCTGCACTCCAGGGGGTGTTTTCCAACAGGATAATGCTCACCCACACACCGCTGTTGTAACCCAATACGCTGTACAGAGAGTCGAGATGTTGCCTTCGCCTGCTCGATCACCGGATTTGTCTCCAGTCGAGCACATATTGGACATCATCGGAAGTGTCATCCACAGCTAGCATTACCCGTCTCCGTGTTGACCAACCAAGGGGAATAAACGTGGAACTCCATCCCACAAACTAACTTCGGCACCTGTATAACACAGTGCATGCACATATGCATGCTTGCGTTTAACCATCTGGAGATTATACAGGTTATTAATGTAGCTTGGGACATCCAGTCCTGATAAAACTGTACCATCTGGTGAGCAGGATGTACGAGACAGGCGAAATACCCCCAGACTTCAAGAAAAATATAATAATTCCAGTCTCAAAGACAGCAGGTGTCGACAGACGTGAAAGTTACCGAACTATCAGTTTAATAAGTCACAGCTGCAAAATACTAACGCGAATTCTTTACAGACGAATGGGAAAACTAATAGAAGCCGACCTCGGGGAAGATCAGTTTGGATTCCGTAGAATTGTTGGGACACGTGAGGCTATACTGACCTTACGACTTATCTTAGAAGAAAGATTAAGGAAAGGCTAACCTACGTTTCTTGCATTTGAAGACTTAGGAAAGCTTTTGACAATATTAACTGGAATACGCTCTTTCACATTCTGAAGGTGGCAGGGGTAAAATACAGGGAACGAAAGGCTATTTACAATTTGTATCGAAAGCAGATGGGAGTTATAAGAGTCGAAGGGTATGAAAGGGAAGCAGTGGTTAGGAAGGGAGCGAGACAGGGTTGTAGACTATCCCCGATGCTATTCTATCTTAATTTTGAGCAAGCAGTAAAGGAAGAAAAGAAAAATTCGGAGCAGGTATTAAAATCCATGGAGAAGAAATACAAACTTTGAGTTTCGCCGATGACATTGTAATTCTGTCAGAGACAGCAAAGGACTTGAAAGAGCAGTTGAAAGGAATGGAGAGTGTCTTGAAAGGAGGGTATAAGATGAACATCAACAAAAGCAAAACGAGGATAATGGAATGTAGTCGAATTAAGTCGGGTGATGTTGAGGGAATTAGATTAGGAAATGACACACTTAAAGTAGTATAGGAGTTTTGCTATTTGGGGGGAAAAATAACTGATGATGGTCGAAGTAGACAGGATATAAAATGCAGACTGGCAATGCCAAGGAAAGCGTTTCTGAAGAAGAAAAATTTGTTAAAATCGAGTATAGATTTAAATGTCAGGAAGCCGGTTCTTGAAGTATTTGTATGGAGTGTAGCCATGTATGCAAGTGGAACGTGGACGATAAATAGTTTAGACAAGAAGAGAACAGAAGCTTTCTAAACGTGGTGCTACAGAAGAATGCTGAAGATTAGATGGGTAGATCACATAACTAATGAGGAGGTATTGAATAGAATTGGGGAGAAAAGGAGTTTGTGGCACAACGTGACTAGAAGAAGGGATCGGTTAGTAGGACATGTTCTGCGACATCGAGGTATCACCAATTTAGTATTGGAGGGCAGCGTGGAGGGTAAAAAACGAAGAGGGAGACCAAGAGATGAGTACACTAAGCAGATTCAAAAGAATGTAGGCTGCAGTAGGTACTGGGAGATGAAGAAGCTTGTACAGGATAGAGTAACATGGAGAGCTGCATCAAACCAGTCTCAGGACTGAAGACAACAACAAACAATATAATGTAGCAGCATTTCACATGTGCAATGAATAATCTCACACTTATATTAACTTGTGATCTTGCAATGTTAATTAACTGAGTTACCTAGACAAATGTTTTCTCTAAATACCGTTACCGTACATTAATAATTTTTTGACGTTCCGATTTTACTCGCGTTAGTGTGTGTAATATAAGAAGCTATGAATTTTTTCATGATAGTTGTATATACCTTCATTAGCATCTAGCGTTTTAATATATTTTCTATTTTATGTGTATGTATGTGTCTGTGTTTTATCGCCACTGTTGATAGTGCATGATAGTCTTCGTTTCCGCATTATCTGAAGTTTACCACCTAAGAGAACACTTGTCTATCCCTCCAAAGGTTTTGTCTCAAGAGGCTTGCACGTGTCTTCTATGCAGACCTTGGAAATGATGTTGAAGCTGATGCCCACGTGTTTTAACCGGTAACGTGTTTGTTACTGACACGTGGAGTAAGCACGTTTCTAGTCCCACGAGTTTTCATCCCATTCGTCCCTTGCTGATGACATTAGTTAAGAGTGCTGCATTTATCTGTTTTACGACGTTTTCTCGTAACGCGATTAAGTATTTTATACTTCGTGGAGACGTTGTATGTGACGAAAGCTGGCAAGTGACTAGCACGTGACTAATTTCTAGTTTTCTTAAGCCAGATTTGCATAGATATACGATGAAATGTGTACGTATTTTGATGTGACCGCTGACTGCAGCTTTAACCACCTGAAAATGACGCACGGTCGAAATAGCAAGAGTAGATATTGAAGTAAATGGTACAGTCGAAAGCTTATATTAAGTCTACGAGACTGTAATGCCACTGAAAATTCAATTTTGTATTTGATAACGGTTCACAAGTAAGGTCAAAAGTCTTTGGAACGTGAAAGTATGAATACCTTTTAAAAGCTGGTGGTCATCAACAGTTATATCACTGTAGCTAAAGGGCAGAGTCAAGGGGGAAATTGAGTCACTTATTAAATCACTAACGAGTTAAGATTCACGGCAGTATGACGAAATATCAACAATTATGAAAACCAGTGGACCATACATAATACCAGCTCTCAGTCACTTATACAGTATCTGTTCAGGTGCAGTCACTTTGTAGACTGATACAAATAGTAGTCTGTGAAACTAATTTACGTGTTTGAGAATCCGATAATTGAGAGAAACACAACAATTTTAAACAAACGAGCTACACATATGGCAGTGTAAGGAGATATATTCGAGACAGAGGCGTGGAGCAATCACAAACTCGTAACACATGTGGCTTATTATGTGGGAAAATGCACTATAGACGCTTCTTACAGGAGGGGTGGTGACGTGCAGGGAGTTGACAAATAAAAAGAATGCAATAGTGGAGAAGCCACACTTTTCAGCATCTGCGCTGACATAGTCTCTAAGAGTTTCATCCCCTATCTGTGTGCATCGTTAGCAGGAAAGCGTGACATCTCAGTACCACTCTGGAATGCAAAGAGAAAATGCAATGATTTACCCACGATAATGGTGACTGAGCGTGCGTGGTTGCGGATCACGTTCCTTGAAGAAATACAGCACCAGCCACATTTTGTATTTCATTATGTATGCCAGGAAATGTTTCTCTGTTTGACCCATCTTCATTTGTGGTAATGCATTATTGAAGATATAAATGTATTATGACAACTGAAGATGATTGAAAGCTCGAATCAAATGGTCACCCACTTAAACATAAAAAAGCATATTTCCAGTCTATGGTTCACGGAGTCTTCCGACATGCTTCAAGCTCTAGTACGTTCGGTTGGTCATCTAATTGTGCACCGGTTCAAAAATGGTTCAAATGGCTCTGAGCACTATGGGACTTAACATCTGAGGTCATCAGTCCACTAGAACTCAAAACTACTTAAACCTAAGTAATACACGCATCCATGCCCGAGGCAGGATTCGAACCTGCGAACGTAGTGGTCGCGGGGTTCCAGACTGAAGCGCCCAGAACCGCTCGGCCACACACGCCAAAGCCTAAATCGCGTGATGGCATAAATAATGTTGTAAAAAAAAAACATTCACTGCTGTAATTCTTCAGGTAATTCATTTCTGTCTCCAATATGGTTGGGATACAGATGAGATGTCACGTAAAAATAATCGAAAACGACCGATATTTGTAGTGAATAGTCAGTTTTTTGGTGTCTCCAGCTGATTGGTGACAGCTCTGATGGCTTTCAAGTCCAAGTTTAAATATGTAAACTGGCAAATCTGAGGAATCAGGTAATCTTCAGTTAATGAACGGCTCCAGTGACGCAGAAGAGTGAGACAGGCAGATAGCTCCGTTTGCCTGGGGCAGGGGTCAGTTGGGCAACGGCCGCGATTTGGCGTCTGCGGTGCGTCGTCTGCAACTGCACTGGTCGGCCGGCCGGGCGCGCAGGTCACGTGTGAAGACAGCAGAGGCCGTCGGCGCCCCGGGCTGGGCAGCCGCGTCTAATTGAAAGCGGCACGTGACCCTGGCAGCCATAATTGGCCTCATTAACGCGGCCGCGCTAATTGGCGCCAGTCGCGCGCGCGTTATCTGCGCGGAAGCCGCCGGCTAGGCGAGGCTCCGGCGGCAATCCCAGCTAGGGTGCCACAACCTGTGGACCAAGGTCTTCTGACCCTGCTATCTTCAGTCTGGGAATTTGCCGGGCATTTACTTGCCATAATGGACCGATGCTGCTGTTCACGCTGCAACGTAACCTTCCAGTACTGGTGGTGGTATAAGTCCACCTAAGTACGTAGATTACCGTCGCTTTCACATGTCCTACCGCTCCTGCAAGCTACCGTTTGTAGTAAATGGTTTCTTAAATTCGTGTGCTCCACGAAATTACTGGCCCCTGCGAGTTATTGCTGAGTATTAATAATTTCTAGCGGAAGGTTTTAACGAACCGGTAGAAATTTGCTTTCATGACCTAGAATTCGACTGTGGTACTGACTGCCACCTGTTCTTTATGATGGAAGGAGTAAATAATCAGTCGAGGGTAGAGATTAATTGATATTTATTCAGTACCGATGGTGTTTCAACAACTAGTCGTGTTTCTCTTGCAATGTACATCATCAAAACCGGTCTATAGTTAACATGGTTGAGGTTCGCCACGTAATTATGGAACGGGACAGAGGAGCGCTTCAATGTAATTTCATCCAACCGCACAATCATACCTAAACCCTCGGTTATTACATCCGGTTGCTATAAATTACTCAGAACAAGTTCCGCAAAGACAATACAAGCAAAACTAGGTCAGGGTGGAACAGTATTTCGCAAATCTTTATCAAATCAGTGGTCATTAAAATCCGATACTTTTCCTAGTGGCACGAGTATTTTACTTAACGCACAACATCGCCAACAAATCAAATGGTTATGGGGGTGCACAAGAAGCATCACTTCAATGCTGTTCAACCCACATGGCCAAGTTTCAGTAGCCAAGAGAAAATCAGAAAAATGTGGACACACACGATTATTCCTTCCCTATTTTACACTCGCTCACTATCGTATGATTGTTCATCGTGTACAATATCTTTTCACACCGAAACTACAATTTATCAATGCGGCGGTTGCTCCAACCGACCACGTGGCGCGGAAACAATTTCACAAAGAGAACATATGGAAAATAAATAAAAAACTCCAAAATATTACTGTAAATGGAGGAGCAGATTAAAATACATTGAATGAGTGAATTTCCGTTAAGCACAGAGCAATAACGTGACCTTGAGCTTAAGGCACATAGTGCGTTGCCTGAAACAGGCACTATCGCAAGGTCTTCTGAAATTCGAGTAAATTAAGAAAATCAATTCCCTTATGGGGTAATTCCGCACCTGATTTCAACATCTGGACTTCATTACAGAGCAGATTTCAGACAATCTAATACCTTTGTTAACATTACGAAAACGAGAGCTGCGTCTCCATGTCTGTCCAGCACCACGACCCAGGAACAAGTGCTCTTCCAACCGAATTCGCCTAACCGTACCGCTTACAAACGTGGTGGGGACGGCGCGCCTACCTGACAGAGCCAAAACGCAAGCCTACGTGTCATCTTTCCCCTGAAAGGAAAGGAAAATGGGAAACGTGGTACACAACAGAAAAAAAATTCAATAAATAACCCTGTTTAGTCCATTCTCTCCTTTTGGACACCAGCTGAGGTATTACCTGCAAGTCTGCTTCACGTCTGCTGTGCAGCGAGCTACCTTAATTTAAGTATTATCTGTATTTTTCTTACTTGTCACTTCTTCTTCTGCGTGTTTTTGCTTTTAGGAAGCTTTAATAGTCGAGTGCTATTAAGTGTTCCATAGATCTCGTGTTTGTTTTGAATACAGCCAGGGAGTCCCTTTAGTCAGCCATAGTGCTAGTAGTGCTAGTGTTTGTTTTCAATACCGTCCAGAGACAGGTAGTGCTATTTTCCTTGTTTCTACAAGAAGTGGTTAGCAATCACAGTTTAGTCAATAATCAACCGCCTTTAGTGAATTAGCAGTCTAGTTAAAAGCTGATTAACACTCTATAGTAAATTGATTTCTTAGGATGGCTAGGATGTGTGGCTGCTGTGTACGGATGCAGGAGGAGCTGGCCACTCTTCGCGAACAGCTGAGCGTGTTGATGTCCGCGGTCAGCCGTCTTCAGGCTGCTGCCTCGGAGTGTAGCGGCAGTGGGGAGTCTGGTGCGTCGCAAGGTACACCCCAGGTGTTACATTCTTCACCCACTGTCCCTGCTGTCGAGACATCTTCGCGGGTACCGGGCGCGTTTGGGCCACCCTCTCCCCAAGGGGAGTGGCGGGTTCAGCGGCGTTCGCGGCGCACGAGGCGGAGGGTCAATGTGGAGGCTGGCCGTGTGGCATCGCCCGCTCTGCCTGTGAGTGGACATGTGGCTGCTCCTTCAGCAAGGTCCGAGCAGGCACACGGGGGGAGGGGTTTATTAGTTATTGGGAGCTCCAACGTTAGGCGGGTGATGGAGCCCCTTAGGGAAATAGCGGAAAGGTCGGGGAAGAAGGCCAGTGTTCACTCTGTCTGCTTGCCGGGGGGTCTCATCCGAGATGTGGAGGAGGCCCTACCGGCGGCGATAGAGAGCACTGGGTGCACCCGACTGCAAATTGTTGCTCATGTCGGCACCAATGACTCTTGCCGTCTGGGTTCAGAGGTAATCCTCAGTTCGTACAGGCGGTTGGCGGAGTTGGTGAAGGTGGAAAGCCTCGCTCGCGGGGTGGAATCAGAGCTAACTATTTGTAGTATCGTTCCGAGAACCGATCGCGGTCCTCTGGTTTGGAGCCGAGTGGAAGGCTTAAACCAGAGGCTCAGACGATTCTGCGGAGAACTGGGGTGCAAATTTCTCGACCTCCGCTATCGGGTGGAGAAATGTAGGGTCGCCCTGAATAGGTCAGGCGTGCACTACACGCAGGAAGCGGCTACGAGGGTAGCGGAGTACGTGTGGAGTGCACATGGGGTTTTTTTAGGTTAGAGAATTCCCTCCCTAGGCCCGACAAGACGCCTCCTGAGACGCGGCAAGGCAGGAGTAGGCAAAATGCAACAAGGAATAACAATATTAATGTGCTAATAGTAAACTGCAGGAGCGTCTATAGAAAGGTCCCAGAACTGCTCTCATTAATAAACGGTCACAACGCCCATATAGTACTAGGAACAGAAAGTTGGCTGAAACCAGACGTAAACAGTAATGAAATCCTAAACTCTGATTGGAATGTATACCGCAGAGATAGGCTGGACAGTGAAGGGGGAGGCGTGTTTATAGCGATAAGAAGTGCAATAGTATCGAAGGGAATTGAGGGAGATTCTAATTGTGAAATGATTTGGGTGAAGGTCACGGTTAAAGCAGGCTCAGACATGGTAATTGGATGTCTCTATAGGCCCCCGGGCTCAGCAGCTGTTGTGGCTCAGCACCTGAAGAATAATTTGGAAAATATTTCGAGTAGATTTCCCCACCATGTTATAGTTCTGGGTGGAGATTTTAATTTGCCGGATATAGACTGGGAGACTCAAACGTTCATAACGGGTGGCAGGGACAAAGAATCCAGTGAAATATTTTTAAGTGCTTTATCTGAAAACTACCTTGAGCAGTTAAACAGAAAACCGACTCGTGGCGATAATATATTAGACCTTCTGGTGACAAACAGACCCGAACTATTGGAATCAGTTAATGCAGAACAGGGAATCAGCGATCATAAAGCGGTTACTGCGTCGATGATTTCAGCCGTAAATAGAAATATTAAAAAAGGTAGGAAGATTTTTTCTGTTTAGCAAAAGTGACAAAAAGCAGATTACAGAGTACCTGACGGCTCAACACAAAAGTTTTGTCTCAAGTGCAGATAGTGTTGAGGATCAGTGGACAAAGTTCAAAACCATGGTACAATATGCGTTAGATGAGTATGTGCCAAGCAAGATCATAAGAGATGGAAAAGAGCCACCGTGGTACAACAACCGAGTTAGAAAACTGCTGCGGAAGCAAAGGGAACTTCACAGCAAACATAAACATAGCCAAAGCCTTGCAGACAAACAAAAATTACGCGAAGCGAAATGTAGTGTGAGGAGGGCTATGCGAGAGGCTTTCAATGAATTCGAAAGTAAAGTTCTATGTACTGACTTGGCAGAAAATCCTAAGAAATTTTGGTCCTATGTCAAAGAGGTAGGTGGATCAAAACACAATGTCCAGACACTCTGTGACCAAAATGGTACTGAAACAGAGGATGACAGACTAAAGGCCGAATTACTAAATGTCTTCTTCCAAAGCTGTTTCACAGAGGAAGACTGCACTGTGCTTCCTTATCTAGATTGTCGCACAGTTGACAAAATGGTAGATATCGAAGTAGACGACAGAGGGATAGAGAAACAATTAAAATCGCTCAAAAGAGGAAAGGCCGCTGGTCCTGATGGGATACCAGTTCGATTTTACACAGAGTACGCGAAGGAACTTGCCCCCCTTCTTGCAGCGGTGTACCGTAGGTCTCTAGAAGAGCGAAGCGTTCCAAAGGATTGGAAAAGGGCACAGGTCATCCCCGTTCTCAAGAAGGGACGTCGAACAGATGTGCAGAACTATAGACCTATATCTCTAACGTCGATCAGTTGTAGAATTTTGGAACACGTATTATGTTCGAGTATAATGTCTTTTCTGGAGACTAGAAATCTACTCTGTAGGAATCAGCATGGGTTTCGAAAAAGACGATCGTGTGAAACCCAGCTCACGCTATTCGTCCACGAGACTCAGAGGGCCTTAGACACGGGTTCACAGGTGGATGCCGTGTTTCTTGACTTCCGCAAGGCGTTTGACACAGTTCCCCACAGTCGTTTAATGAACAAAGTAAGAGCATACGGACTATCAGATCAATTGTGTGATTGGATTGAGCAGTTCCTAGATAACAGAACGCAGCACGTCATTCTCAATGGAGAGAAGTCTTCCGAAGTAAGAGTGATTTCAGGTGTGCCGCAGGGGAGTGTCATAGGACCGTTGCTGTTCACAATATACATAAATGACCTGGTGGATGACATCGGAAGTTCACTGAGGCTTTTTGCAGATGATGCTGTGGTGTATCGAGAGGTTGCAACAATGGAAAATTGTACTGAAATGCAGGAGGATCTGCAGCGAATTGACGCATGGTGCACGGAATGGCAATTGAATCTCAATGTAGCGAAGTGTAATGTGATGCGAATACATAGAAAGATAGGTCCCTTATCATTTAGCTACAAAATAGCAGGTCAGCAACTGGAAGCAGTTAATTCCATAAATTATCTGGGAGTACGCATTAGGAGTGATTTAAAATGGAATGATCATATAAAGTTGATCGTCGGTAAAGCAGATGCCAGACTGAGATTCATTGGAAGAATCCTAAGGAAATGCAATCCGACAACAAAGGAAGTAGGTTACAGTACACTTGTTCGCCCAATGCTTGAATACTGCTCAGCAGTGTGGGATCCGCACCAGGTAGGGTTGATAGAAGAGATAGAGAAGATCCAACGGAGAGCAGCGCGCTTCGTTACAGGATCATTTAGTAATTGCGAAAGCGTTACGGAGATGATAGATAAACTCCAGTGGAAGACTCTGCAGGAGAGACGCTCAGTAGCTCGGTACGGGCTTTTGTTAAAGTTTCGAGAACATACCTTCACCGAAGAGTCAAGCAGTACATTGCTCCCTCCTACGTATATCTCGCGAAGAGACCATGAGGATAAAATCAGAGAGATTAGAGCCCACACAGAAGCATACCGACAATCCTTCTTTCCACGTACAATACGAGACTGGAATAGAAGGGAGAACCGATAGAGGTACTCAGGGTACCCTCCGCCACACACCGTTAGGTGGCTTGCGGAGTACGGATGTAGATGTAGTAGATGTAGATGTAGAAGAAACTCTTGCTAATAATTACTGGCTAGCAATGTATTAAAACATTGGAACGGTACAAGTTTCGTTTCAAATCTCTTCATCTCTCCATAACTTCTGTAGCTTTACATTTGCATCTCCTTATTGTAGTCAAGCCTTGGACTTCGTACACAATTTTCACCTTCTCTCTCTCTTTCCCCCAGTACCAAATTAATTATCCATTAATGACTCTGCAAGTGTTACATCAACATATCCCTTCTTTTAGAGAAATCGCGCATAATCTCCTTTCCTACCCAAAGTGATTCGATACTAATTTCTTAGTTATTCGATGCAAACGTTTAACTGTTGAAGGTTTGTATCACAGACGCCTTTCAGATTCAACGATGTGATTAAATAATGTACTAAAGACACGCTATGATCATAAAGTCTCGATAGAGTGCACTAGAATACCGAAATGCTAGTTGAGGCTTAGCGACGTATAACGATCCTGCCTTGGAGGCGGTTGAGTGGGATATGTGTCTCAGAGCTGGAGAGTGACAGGTGGTGACGCGAGACTGGACGCGCACGTAGTTTATGTATCAGCCGGTAGAGGACAGTACTGGATAGGGGGAATGTGATTGTAATTCCGATTGTGCCCACTAGAGTGCACTAAAGTAATAGAATGTTTTTCATAAACTGTTCTACTATTTTCATAAAGTGTTATTATGTCTTTTTGTGTATGTTATAAATGTGTTTTAGCAGTATGAATGATGCGTGAGTGTGGTTTAAGGTTAATATGAAGATAATTGTTTAACGAGTTATGTAGTGGGATTTAGTGTGGGAACATTTCGAAGAAGTATGGATATGGACAAAGGGGATTTTTGTGGAATAGATTTCTAAAGTAAGTTTATGGTAAAGGGAAAGTTAATTCAGGTATAAATAACAATAGTAAATAACTTTATGCATAAGCAAAACTTCAGCATATTAGATAATAACATCGCTAAAAAGTGCAGTCGTTAGGTTTACTACTTTGCGATTGGTTATTGATGAAAAGCGCGGATTGACGCGGGAGAATGTTGTTTTGCTGTTGGCTGTTGACTAAACTGACCAATGGTAAAGCAATACTCTTCGCGAGCCTTTCTCTGGTGCTAGAGAAGACTTAGAGTATTCTACAGAGGAGTCAAAGCCTAGCCATGAAACAGATCGGAAGTGTGTAGTAGTAGTTCCGATGGAAACCATAAGTTTCCGGATCTAGCAGTGTTTCATACATCAAAAGTGTTGGAAAGTGACGGCATAATTTTTCCGATGTGTGCGTAGAAACGTCGGAATCTTTAAGTGAATTTTGTGACGAGAAAAGACATACATTCTGCGTGGCGTATTGAGCAGGTCGGTGGCTAAAAACTGTGACTGCATTTGCTACCGACAGACTTAATATTTGGCGAGCATTGTCAATCAAAAAGAATCAGAATTTTTGTAGCTATTACGTTTTCGGGAAACGAAACACCATAAACGTGCTAACGTTAGTGAAAGGGATTATGAGTGACTGTGTTGAGACTAGAACGGGCTTGGCAGTGATACTTGTTCACCTAAGTTCCAGAATGTATTAATTGAGGCTAAAATTTCCGAACTTTCATTTGTGTGAAAACTTTCTCCCGAAACGTAGATTAGTGACTTAAATTGCAGTCTGGAGTACATCGTACTGATGATCTGCAGAGACAATGTTCACAGGTAGGTGCAGGTTCGTCGTAAAAGGGACAGAAAGAACCACACTGCCGCAAAGTGCCACCTCCCAGTGGGACTTTCACAAAGGGTTTTATGAAATAAGAGTACAAAACGTATGCAGTGGAAGGTGTCAGAATGTGGCGTATTGAAACTCGGCGAGAGCTTCCCAGATGGTTTATTTTTTCCACTAGAGAGCTTTGTTCACCACGGTCTGCGTCACAGGCCCCGCATTGCTGAGGCCACTGCCCCAGCGACCTGTGCAACGCAACACTGTGTTCTGCGGGCCTCGTTCAGCAGCTGTAGAGTTCCCATTACGTCAGGACGGCTGCGCCAGCAGCCGACTCAGCGGCCACCATCTTCGTTGACTCTGCGCTGCTGCGCTGGGAGCAGTAGGCTGACCTCCGTGCTTCTTCTTCCTCAGCTGGCATAGATGGGAATGCAGCGGTAACGACCGCCCCCATTCCGAATCTGCGGCGCTCGCCTCGTATGCCTCCGACGTGTGTCGGGAGACAAGAGAGACGAGACGACTGCCTTCTGTAGCGGCCCAAAGAGTGGCTCGCCCTGGCTGGCTGTGGACCCCATGTCGGTCTCAGAGGGTCGAACCAACGACCCGCCGTGGACTGGGACGCTGTCGCCCCATCTGTGACGCTGTCCAGAACAGCTACCACACTTCAAAATGAAAGTCTTTAGAAAATGGCACCTATTTATACTCGGCTGCGCGGCTCTGTTTCGCTCCGAGTCACGTACGCCCACACCCTGGTTGCGCCAGAGGGCCCCTTCTTCCTATAGCTTGCGACACGCGCACCGCTGCGGTTACGCTTTTCAGCTGTTCGGTGGCCCCTGTGGTCTCCATTCCACTTCGCAACCGTTGGCAGCGTAACTCCCCGCAATCCGGCCCACACCTGGCTGTAGCTCGTGCTCAGCATATCGCACAAAACAAAGTTTCCCTATCCTATACGGTGGTGCCGCTACACATATATTGGTTCTTTCAGTTGTTAGACATTTGCTTGCGTTTAATTGAGTTAGTTACATGTTACCTTTGTTATATGAGATTTTGTCTGAGGATTTCTGCAGTGTCTCCATCGTTAGATACAACAGCCAACAATAGGTATTTTGTGACATAATTGAGGAGACGAGTAATCGACAGAAGTCTCCGGCACTCGAGAATTTGACAGCTTTTGTAACGTATTACAACTCTTTGTAACAGCAACGACTCTGTAATATTGTACATATAAGTAATTCTTTTCATCTGATTTTACGATAAACTTGTGTAATTGGTGTTCTGATTTCATTTCTTTTTCTTTCATGCCATTATGTTAAGAAAACTGTAAATAAGTTTCAATGTGAATATTAATGTTAATGTCAAATGTCAAGTAATATTGTAATAGAACTGAAATGTAACAAATGTTGAAGTTGTTGTAAGCTGTTTAAAATTGTAACTGTGCTTCTGGTCCATACGTAGGCAACGTGTTAGGATATGTAGAATGCAAAAGCTTGGGTGAAAACCCGGTCTGTCATGGAGCGGTAAAAGGTGGATGGCAGGCGAGCGCGGGAAAATGTGCACGGGCACTGCACGGCACAATGGGCTCAGTAGTAGTTGGAGTTTGGTACTGGTTTGAGCAACACCTTCTGGAGCGAGGAGGCTCTCCTGGAAGACATAGCTTCACTGAGCCTCGGGTATGCGGTTCCAACGCTCACACAGCATGGCAAAATTCCATAGGCACTAAATGGAAAAGTAGTGCGACGCTAAGAAGAATTAAACTGCTGATACATCAAGAGCCATTGCTGTGGTTGTATGTGTGCTCTGTGCCTTACAATCTTGCCGCCCACCAACCGCCACATCCATACTACCAGGTTGAACCTTAGTACTGTATTCGTATGGATAAGAGAGTGAACTGTGTTTGTTTGATGCAATAATAACGTAAATTTTACCATAACTTTCCCATCATTTAATTATCCTCACAATGGTGTTCAAAGAAATGTTCTGTTAATGAACCAGTAAATGAATAGCGAAGGTCTAACAAAGTCGAAAGATAACTTTAGTATTTGCATAGTAATCAAGTTTATTCTTTTGAGACAGATTTAGAGCCATTTAAATGAGCAGTAAATAAGATGAAAAGAGTAGTAACTTATATACTGGAAATCTTGAATGAATAATAAATTCAGTAAACATTTTTTTTAAATACAGAGATCATAACAGTTTCAGGGTCCCCGATTCATTTGAATTCTGAAGTACTCTAAATTGGTTTGACCAGCAAAAGTTAAAGGCAATACGAAAGTCAAAATTTATCAGTGTTTTACCTTTATCAAAATTGACGTCTTGTGTATGGCATGAAAGTACAGTTTCTAGGGTAACCATGCCCGATTTTAATCAGATTAATAGACAGTATAATGTGTTGTAGTAAACTTTATAGTTTACTGTTGTGGTTTTCCATATCAGTACACAACTTGAACTATCAGTTCAATAGATTTTCTGGTTCTAAAATTCTACTATATTATTCAGTGTTAAAACTTGTTGTTTTGGATGAATATATACCAACTTGTACAGGGAAGAAACTCAGTTAATGCCTAATTAGGCTGGCGACCGTATTATTGTCAAGTTGGTAGCATCTACTGGTTTGCTTTTGATCCATCCTGACGTGTGATTGCATTTCGAACTTGCTTTACGGATCATTGTTATTACAGAGTGGATGTAAGTCTGATTTGCCACCATTCAGATACACACGGTCGATATCTATGCGAAAATCATTTGTCATAGGTGAATCCCCCTCAATTACTACAGCACAGGCTTTAACAAGTACTGTGTCAGGGATTACAACTTCCGTGATATGGAATCTACTTACCATGCTTGGGTTCGTCTTTAATGTCGCCTGATTCCATTCTCAGTCACTGACTCTGTTCAAAGTCAATCGACATTTATAACTGCAGTCTGGTCTATGCGGAAGCAGCAGATATCCTTTTTCTCCGTTAGAATTGGAAGAAATGTATTTAAGTCAGTATTCTCTCTAGCTTCTTTCCAACTCTACATGTACACTACTGGCCATTAAAATTTCAACACCACGAAGATGACGTGCTACAAACTGACAGGAAGAAGATGTTGTGATATGCAAATGATTAGCTTTTCAGAACATTCACACAAGGTTGGCGCCGGTGGCGACACCTACAAGGTGCTGATATGAGGAAAGTTTCCAACCGATTTCTGATACAAAAACAGCAGTTGACCGGCGTTGCCTGGTGAAACGTTGTTGTGATGCCTCGTGTAAGAAGGAGAAACGCATACCATCATGTTTCCGACTTTGATAAAGGTCGGATTATAGCCTATCGCGATTGCTGTTTATCGTATCGCGACATTGCTGCTTGCGTTGGTCGAGATCCAATGACTGTTAGCAGAATATGGAATCGGTGGGTTCAGGAGGGTAATACGAAACGCCGTGCTGGATCCCAATGGCCTCGTATCACTAGCAGTCGAGATGAAAGCCATCTTATGTGCATGGCTGTAACGGATCTTGCAGTCACGTCTCGATCCCTGAGTCAACAGATGGGGACGTTTGCAAGACAACAGCCATCTGCACGAAAAGTGCGACGACGTTTGCAGCAGCATGGACTATCAGTTCGGAGGCCATGGCTGCGGTTACCCTTGACGCTGCATCACAGACAGGAGCGCCTGCAATGGTGTACTCACCGACGAAGCTGGGTGCGCGAATGGCAAAACGTCATTTTTTCGGATGAATCCAGCTTCTGTTTACAGAATCATGATGGTCGCATCTGTGTTTGGCGACATCGCGGTGATCACACATTGGAAGCGTGTATTAGTCATCGCCATAGTGGCGTATCACCCAGCGCGATGGCATGGGGTGCCATTGGTTACACGTCTCGGTCACCTCTTGTTCGCACTGACGGCATTTGAACAGTGGACGTTACATTTCAGATGTGTTACGACCCGTGGTACTACCCTTCATTCGATCGCTGCGAAACCCTACATTTCAGCACGATAATGCAAGACCACATATTGCAGGTCCTGTACAGGCCTTTCTGGATACAGAAAATGTTCAGCTGGTGCCCTGGTCAGCACATTATCCAAATCTGTCACCAACTGGAAACGTCTGGTCAATGGTGGCCGAGCAACTGGCTCGTCACAATACGCCAGTCACTACTCTTGATAAACTGTGGTATCGTGTTGACGCTGCATGGGCAGCTGTACCTGTACACGCCATCCAAGCTGTGTTTGACTAAGTTCCTCGGAGTATCAAGGCCGTTATTGCGGCCAGAGGTGGTTGTTCTGGGCACTGTTTTCTCAGGATCTATGCACCCAAATTGTGTGGAAATGCAATCACATGTCAGTTCTAGCATAATTTATTTGTCCAGTGAATACCCATTTATCTTCTTCATTTCTCCTTGGTATAGCAGTTTTAATGGCCAGTAGTGTAATGTAACCACGTTGTTTTCACTGATTTTAAATACTCTTATGATATGCCGAGCAAAGAGTGAGCAGGCACGAAATATTTCACTGGATTACGTTTCTCCGAGTTTCTTACCGAGCAGTCGCAGCGCCTGGTTTATCAGATAAGCTCGCTGCCGGGTGCGCCGTAATGAGGTTAGGAAGCGGAGCATGCGGTCACCTGCCGCCCCCTGGGTTTCCCCGCGGGCTCGCCGCGTCCTGCGGGGCTCCCCCATTTGCAAGATTACGCCATTGCACGAGCGCTGGGGGGTTCCCCGGCGCTGCCCTCTCCCTGGTGCTTCTCCGCCACTGCGTCTGCTGCTTCTGCCTCTGCTGAATTATGAGCTCGGGCCGGCTAATCCGTCTGTCACGCTCGGCCGCTGGATCCCCTGACTGCTCCGCACCAGCCGTAATCCAACGCCTCCAGCATTCCAATGTTTGCAGTGCCCATGTTATTTACCTCTACGCCTGTGCTCGTGTTTTTGCAAAGTCTTACTCCATTACTTGTTGCGACAGATGTTCTTTTTATCAACTTTAGTTTTTATAATAATTTACCCATCATATTTTTCAAAGTCTGACTCCATTTTCTGTTGTGACAGTTATTCTTTTCATCTACTTTAACTTGTTTATATTACATCAGAATTCTCTTCAAAAGCTCTGAAGTCAGCTGATTACACAAGTGTAGTGATGAATAGCCTAAACACGTTGTCACCGGATACAGCAAGTAAGCCGACCGCGGTGGCCGAGCGGTTCTAGGCGCTTCAGTTCGGAACCGCGGCCGGCCCGAGTGGCCGAGCGTTCTAGGCGCTGCAGTCTGGAACTGCGTGATCGCTACAGTCGCAGGCTGGAATCCTGCCACGTGCATGGATGTGTGTGATGTCCTTAAGTTAGTTAGGTTTAAGTAGTCCTAAGGTCTAGGGGACTGATGACCTCAGATGTTAAGTTCCATAGTGCTCAGAGCCAGTGGAACCATTTTTGAACAGCAGGCAAAATAATGGAGTAGGCTTACAACTACCTAACAGCTTGACTCTCAATCATGTAAAAAATCATATCATACTATCACAAACAAATCAAAATGACTTACAAATGAAAACCTGGATATCAGTGGGCATACACTGGATGCGATTATATATGTGAAGTTCTTAAGTATCGCAATGAACAATGCGCTAAGGGGAAAAGTTATGGTATAGCGATTCGTGGTAGACTCGCTACACAAGGTATGAAACAACAGTGCATTGACTTAGCTGTCATTTATACTCAGGTGGCTCCTGTGAAAAGGTTTCCGACGCGGCCGGCCGGGGTGGCCGAGCGGTTCTAGGCGCTACAGTTTAGAACAGCGCGACCGATACGGTCGCAGGTTCGAACCCTGCCTCGGGCATGGGTGCGTGTGATGTCCTTAGGTTAGTTAGGTTTAAGTAGTATTAAGTTCTAGGGGACTGATGACGTCAGATGTTAAGTCCCATAGTGCTCAGAGCCATTTGAACCATTTTTTTCCGACGCGGTTATAGTCGCACGACGGGAATTTACGGGCTATGTACAAAGAATGGTACTTGGAACTAGACGTATGAGACATTCCGTTTCGGAAATCTTTAGGGAATTTAATATTCCGAGATCCACCGTGTTAAGAGTGTGCGGAGAATACAACGTATCACTATTACCTCTTACCACAGAAAACACAGCGGCTTAAGGCTTTCACTGAACGACAGACAGCAGCGGCGTTTACCTGTAGTTGTCATTGCTTAACAGACACAACACTTCGTGAAATACCTGCAGAAATCTCTGTGGGGCTCAAGACGTGCGTATCCGTTAGGACCAAGTTGCGAAATTTGTCGTTCAAGGGCTATGACAACAGACGATCGACGCAAGTGCCTTTGCTAACAGCACGGAAACCGTGGCCCGCCCACACGAGTCCCATTTACAGGCGATAAGAGCTGATGGAAGGGGTCGAGTATGGCGCAGACTGCACGAAGCCATGGCCCTGTGCTGTCAACAAGGCACTGTGCAAGCTAGTGTTGGCTCCATGATGATGTGGACTGTGTTTACGTGGGATGGATTGGGTCACCTGGTCCAACTGAAACGATCACGTCTGCTAATGGTTGTGCTCGACGACTTGGAGACCATTTGTTCCCAAACAACAATCAAATTTTATACCTGAAAATACGTCATGTCATAGGACCGCAGGTATTAACGAATGATTTCAAGATCATTCTGGACAATTTGTGCGAATGATATGAGCACAGCATGAATTCCATAGAGTATTTACGGAACATGTTCGAGAGCTCCTGCACAGGCAACAGTTTCGCGTTTATGAACGGCTACAGAGGTAGTGTGGCTCAGTATTTTTGCAGGGGACTTCCAATGACTTGTTGAGTACATACCACTATATTAGGGGTTATCAACCACAAAGCTCTGTTACGTCCGCTTTTCTCCTAAAAGTCTCTCTCGTTGTGTCAAACTGCAGATACGTTCCATACTTTCACTCAGTGCTCTCCTACGGCATATTTTCATGAGGCAGTGCAATGAAGGTAAGAAAAGTACACATTCTACTGAAGCGAGCACTAAGAATGTTATCGAAAGTTGATAATTAGCCAGACATCTTTCAGAAGCTTCTTCAGGGGCCTAGGGATGCTTACACTTCAAGTCTGTTAACTAATATTGTGATCGGCTTAAAATGTAGAAAAGTGTACTTGGCAACAATGTAAGACATATACATACATCATACATGAACAAAAGAAAAACGCAGTTACAATTAAAAATACGTGCAGTCACCCGCAGCGTCGAGTATTGCTTGCTATCCCACGCATACTTGAAACTACGTAAGTTTTCTGCGTATTCACGGGGGAGAGACTTCCAAAAGTGTCGAATTTGCGTTGAGAGCTGTTTCAAAGTGAGATTGTTTTTTACTGCAGCTCCTTCCTGTTGTAAGACCATAATTTCTCAATACGATCACCGTTAGGTGACTATGAGGGCCAATCCAGTATCTGCATACCAATCTCCTTGTTCCAGTAGCTGCAAAGCTTGCTGCGGTGCTTCGTATCATTGTCTTCCTGCAATATCCAGTTTTCATTTTTGTCTATGAGCCAACATTTGACAGTCGATGTCAAACATCTTCGATAAATTTGAACCACCTTCTGTGTAATACAACTGTCAGTAAACATCCTGGCAGATTAAAACTGTGTGCCCGACCGAGACTCGAGCTCGGGACCTTCGCCTTTCGCGGGCAAGTGCTCTACCAACTGAGCTACCGAAGCACGACTCACGTCCGGTACTCACAGCTTTACTTCTGCCAGTATCCGTCTCCTACCTTCCAAACTTTACAGAAGCTCTTCTGCGAAGAAGGCACACAGTTTTAATCTACCAGGAAGTTTCATATCAGCGCACACTCCGCTGCAGAGTGAAAATCTCATTCTGTCAGTAAACACTTGGAAGTCTTAGTCAAGAATTCAAAGTAAACTAGTGCTTTATGGACATTGCATGAAGGACAAAGTTTGCCTCTAGTGGGCTGTGAAAGAACTAACAGAATATCGTTTACCACATGCGTGTAATGCCGACCACGCTCCTACTTAACAGATAGTACGTGTCTACACATGTATTTCCTAAAGCTATCTGTGGTTAATAGCAGGAGTGAATTTAGGACGTCCTGTACAACAGAGAACCGCAATACTAGAAATAAAAACAATTTCAATTTTAACTATTCATATATTATTCAGGGTTCCCTGCACAATACATAACCGCAATACTAGAAAAAAAAGCAATTTCCATTTAGACTATTCATCTAAATCTAGGATTCCCACTGATGTAAAAGTCTATCTACATCTAAACGCTACGCTGCAGTGCACAGTTACGTGTTTGGGAGAGTAATATCATGCAGGAAAACGGACTCTTGAATTTTTCCGTGTTGTTGTTGTTGTTGTGGTCTTCAGTCCTGAGACTGGTTTGATGCAGCTCTCCATGCTACTCTATCCTGTGCAAGCTTCTTCATCTCCCAGTACCTACTGCAGCCTACATCCTTCTGAATCTGCTTAGTGTATTCGTCTCTTGGTCTCCCTTTACGATTTTTACCCCCCACGCGGCCCTCCAATACTAAATTGGTGATCCCTCGATGTCTCAGAACATGTCCTACTAACCGATCCTTCTTCTGGTCAAGTTGTGCCACAAACTCATCTTCTCCCCAATTCTATTCAATATCTCCTCATTAGTTACGTGATCTGCCCATCTAATCGTCAGCATTCTTCTGTATCACCACATTTCGAAAGCTTCTATTCTCTTCTTGTCCAAACTATTTATCGTCCATGTTTCACTTCCATACATGGCTAAACTCCATACAAATACTTTCAGAAACGACTTCCTGACACTTAAATCTATACTCGATGTTAACAAATTTCTCTTCTTCAGAAACGATTTCCTTGCAATTGCCAGTCTACATTTTATATCCTCTCTACTTCGACCATCATCAGTAATGTTGCTCCCCAAGTAGCAAAACTCCTTTACTACTTTAAGTGTCTCATATCCTAATCTAATTCCCACAGCATCACACGACTTAATTCGACTACATTCCATTATCCTCGTTTTTCTGTTGTTGATGTTCATCTTATACCCTACTTTCAAGACACTGTCCATTCCGTATGATTTTTGATTTCTCTTCTTTTATTACAATGATGACTGATCCCTAGATATGTGGATGTAAGCAAAATATTTTCGCATTCCGAGGAGAAGGTTGTAGATTGAAATTTCGTGAAATGATCTCGTTGCAACTAAAACTGCTGTCTTTTTAATGATTGCCACCCCAGGTCGCCCTTTTATGCGACAATACAGAACGAGCTGTCATTGTTTGAACTTCTCCCATGTCCACAATCAGTCCTATCTGGTAAGGATGCCATACCACGCAGCATTGCTCCAGAAGGGGACGCAGAAATATAGTGTAGATCTGTTGGACCTCTAGAGAGTTCCGCCAATAAAACTCATTCCTTGATTCGCAAAACTCGTAACATTATATTTGTTATCGTTTCGCCTTACTAACTTATTCGTTACTGTATTGCCTGGGGAGCTAGGTATTTAGTTGTATTGTGCAGGCATCAGATTTGTTTCTTTTCTCGTGTCGTCAAAATTTAACGAATTCCTTTTAATACTCATGTTGATGACCTCACTGAATTTATTGTTCAAAATCAAGTGCCACTTTTTTCACCATAAACATATATTGTCTAAACCATTTTGCATTTGTTTTGTAATATGACGAACAACACCATCGTCTGCAAACAACCTAAGGGGGCTGCTCATATTGTCTCCTGAATCCTTCATATAGATTAGAAACAGCAGAGTACCTAGACGATATCTTTGGGGAGCGCCAGATAGCGGTTCTGTTTTACACGACGACTTTGCGTCAATCACTACGAACTGGAAATCACTACGGACAGGAAACCGTAAATGCAGTCGACCACTGAAACGGTACTCCAGAGGAACGCAGTTTGATTTAAAAGCCACTTGTGAGCAGCGTCTCAATGGCCCCTGGAAACATAAAGATATGGAATCAGTTTGAGGTCTCCTGTTGACAGAACTCATTACGTCGGTGAATAAACAGAAAGCTGTGTTTGACACGAACCACATTTTCTGAATCTGTCCTTATTGTGTGCTAATATATATCTTTCTTCGAGGTAATTCATGGTGTTCGAACACAGCAATCTTCCAAAATACTACTACAGTCGATTGCTGGTAGGCATCAAGGAAGAAATTGAAAGGCCTCGGATATTTAAACCAAGATAAAATAGGGGAAAGAACACCTTGTAAGATTTCCTATCCTTATTAGTGACCCTCAGCCAACAAAAATTTATTATAATTCAGCTGGTCAGGATAAATAGGGTTCGAAAATGAAACATTGCTACTTTCAGACTTAGTTTATTACAAAGCCAACAAGTGAATTCCCAGAATTGCCATAAAGATCAAATTACAAAAGAAAAAACGAACATGAAACAAAATACATATTGACAGATGATGTTGATGGCTGTCAAAGATAGTAAATGGGAAGGGAGTCAAGCTAAACTGATGTCACCCTCAAGGTAATAGCAACAACGCTTTCTGGTTCTGGACGAGTTTGTGAGCCGCTAGTTCGTCAGTACGATTGGTTGAAATACGGGGCTGTAGGTCACATGGACTGGCTGCAGTGAAGACCAGGTTCTAGAAAAAGTCTGCTGATAGGCCTGGCGATATGCTCACCACTGAATTGTCCAACGAAAGATGTGCAGACTGGCTGTACATGTGAAGCTGAAAAGGACGAGGTCGGCGTGCCCTCGTGCCGAGATGTGCAGGGAATCACGGCTGGCCCGCTGAAGAAACCAAGACTGTGGCGGCTCTACGCCAATTTCCCAGTGTACAGCTTACCTTGGTCGAACCGCCTAGACCGTCGTGTACAGTGGACATCCACTGCATGCCTACGAAAACGTCTTCTCTCTCCCCCCCTCGACACAAGAACCACGTGGAGTAGGCCAAAACCGTCCTCTCCTGTGACGTACTTACAACACCACACCGGAACTCCCGGCTAGACACTGCACAGGGTATTTCTCCGATGAGAAAGTTTGACGCCAAATTTATGCTCTTCTCCGCTGAACTTAGCGCCAGAGAAACACAAGTGGATTCCACGCCTGCGGCAGACAATGCTCTCGTTCCCAGAGCAATCATGAAGATAGGCGTTCGTCTGTCAGTCGCACATTTGAAGTGGACCATACACTAATGGAATTCAGGCCACTAGCCATCGTCCTGATGAAGACGTGGCCGCCCTCATTGGCCTACTGCCACCAGCTGGGCTCACGAGCAAAGCTTTTTCAGTAGACCGGATGCTCTCCTGGAAGAGCCTGTTTTTTGACTTCTGCCACTCACGCCGCCTCTCTCTGCTGTCCTTACTAACACGGAAAAAATCTAATGCTACAGCTGTTATAACAAACAAACTCTTTCATTCCCTGTCATACCTTCAATTACTCGTCTCGATGGCTCGCTGTGTAGCTGAGATGGATGCAAAGGTTCTGCAGGGACTATGTAATTAAGAAGGGGTGAAAGATGGCGTGCCCAAAGGGTCACTACCTATCAACCTTTTGGACTCAGGGATTTAAATTCAGTATTAATGTTCTCGTGTGTCTTTTGTCTTGGACGCACAAATAAAAAACACGGAAAACATGTTATGAAGACAAAAAGATTAAAGATATCTGTAACTGATAACGTTCAAAATGTTAAAGTTTGTGCCTGTATCTGTATCTGCATGTGAGGTTTAAGTAACTGTAGTTATTTATAGTTTTGAATACTTAAGAGTTGCGGATTGGCGAATCTTATAACCTCTCAATCAATGTTTTACAGAATAGGATAAAAAAATTAATTTTGTTGTTTTAATGGAAGAGAAAGTGCTGAACATTTTAACCGTACATATTTCTTTGCATGTGGGAGAGCAATGTAATAAGAACTGATGACTGCTGAAGGAAATCAGTAAGTTGAAATTCAAAAAGAGAATGCATCCAAGATTTGTTTCTCAAAGAGGTCACTTCAATGTTTCGTGTTTTGGTATTGTCAAACGAGTTGTAATAATTGGTTCAACGATGTTACACAATTGTGATGAGGAATACAACGAACAATAGGACGTTCATGTTGGATTGAAATTATTTTTATACTACAGCTATCAGACAACAAACTAGATATAATTTTTTCTTGTTATCAAATTTGTCAGTACCGGATCTGTGATGCTATCTTGGGACACAAAGCACTATAAACTTAGCTGAAAGGGTTGATTTTGGTCCATCTCCTGCAAACGAACATACACTGTATTCGTATTTTCTCAATTCTAAAAGGTAAACTCCTTAGAATCTTCGATATTTCAGTAATGAAATTTACTCATCTTGCACAGAAACACAAATACGTTCTCCGTGTTAAGGCGTTCTCTCAGCTGGTGCCGTGAAGTTTGTGCAGGTCCTCACTAGATGATAGTACTAATTTTCCATTGTCAGTTGCTGTCTAGCAACAATGCTTCCCAGGATAAGTTTTCTCCGTGAAGAAACGCGGTGCGTAAACATGCGTCTCTCTCTCTCCACCCTGTTCTCGCAGCTGTTATATTATAGTTCCAGTCTCGGCGTTAATTGCATTTCTAGTGGCTCCTCTTGGTTCATCACTGTATTTCATGAAGTGGTTTTGACCTCGGTTAGATCTTCCTTATATCTGCTTCTCCTCATTGCTTTTTGACCCAATTCTTTTTCTACTGTGGTTTTTCCATCTGCCAACTTTTCCCCGACCTTATTTACTTGAGTGCTAATTTCCTATAGCAAAACCATAGTTTTCATGATATTTTGATCGAAATTTATCCTGATACCATCATTTTGACCTTTTAATTTCCCAAGTGCGTTGCTTATCCCCTAAGACTTTACTGGTTGTTTCCTAAATGGTTCAAATGGCTCTAAGCACTATGGAACTTAACGTCTGAGGTCATCAGTCCCCTAGACTTAGAACTGTTTAAACCTAACTAACCTAAACACATCACAAATATCCATGCCCGAGGCAGCATTCAAACCTGCGACCGTAGCAGAAGCGCGGTTCCGGACTGAAGCACCTAGAACCGCTCGGCCACAGCGGCCGGCTGTTTATTTCCTGAGATTTTTTTGCATATTCCCTCAATTTGGCTTTTTAGGCAATCGGCTTTATTGAGTATCTCCTGAGTTCGACCTATTAACTGTGCATTTTGACATTTTAAATCTGCCATCATCTGCATTATCCATGGTGCTTCAATATTCTCTTTCCTCACATACCTAGTCAGTCTTCCGAGCTTAGTTTCTAACTGATTTGAATCAAATTCACTGGGCGACTGAGTGGTACCACTGACCACAGCTAGGAGTCTGCTGGAGTAACAAAAGTACGAAAAACGCTGCTGGCGCTAATTTCTGCGCCTGTGCTCTGCTGCTGACGCAAAGGCGACGACCATGATAGATGCACATGGCGTTGCTGTGACGCGAAGAAGCCCTGGCTGGACCTCTGTGAGTGTTGTGAACGTGGTGTGGTCCCATATACAGGGTGAGTCACCTAACGTTACCGCTGGATATATTGCGTAAACCACATCAAATACTGACGAATCGATTCCACAGACCGAACGTGAGGAGAGGGGCTAGTGTAATTGGTTAATACAAACCATGAAAAAATGCACGGAAGTATGTTTTTTAACACAAACCTTCGTTTTTTTAAATGGAACCCCGTTAGTTTTGTTAGCACATCTGAACATATAAACAAATACGTAATCAGTGCCGTTTGTTGCATTGTAAAATGTTAATTACATCAGGAGATATTGTAACCTCAGTTTGACGCTTGAGTACCACTCGTCCGCTGTTCGATCGTGTGTATCGGAGAGCACCGAATTACGTAGGGATCCAAAGGGAACGGTGATGGATGGAAGAGACTGGAACAGCACATTACGTCCACATGCTAAAACATTTTTATTGGTCGTTTTCACTGACTGAGTCACAAAAACTGTGTTTTATAACTGTTCATCGTAGCCCCCGTTGTTTCCTTGTAGACGTCCAAAATGTCCGAAATTATCACGATCTTAGGGTCCGCAACTGTTATGGTTCCACCATCAGCGTAGGCATTAGTGACGAACCGTTGTGCTGTAGCGTGTAGTCCTGGTACTTAGGTCTTGACCGTACGTATCAATAGTTCTAAAGAGATGACGAACCATATCATTGATAAAGAGCAATCCTGTCTGACATAAAGACGAAGTACATATTCCAGAATTTGAACTAAGAACATGAGTAACGTAGAAATAAATACCCTCGTTGTAGTTAAGCAGCTTAAATCACTTTATAAAGCAAGACCGACGATCCTGATTGCATGCAAGTCAGGTTCCTCTCAGATACTGCTGATACAATAGCTCCATATTTAGCAATCACATACACCGATGTCTCATTGAAAGATCCGTACCTAAAGACTGGAAAGTTGTGCAAGTCACACAGACACCCAAAATTGGAAGTAGGAGTAATCCGCTAAATTACATACCCATACAGCTAACGTCTATTAGCAGTTCGATTTTGTAACATATACTGTCTTAGAACATTATGAGTTACCTCGAAGAAAACGATTTCTTGACAATCAGCCATCTCGGACTCAGAAAAAGATTTTTTGTGAAGAGCAAATAGCCCTTTATTCTCACGAAGTAATGACTACTCGTGACAGAGGATGTCAAATTGAATCCAACTTTTTTAGATTTCCAGAAGAGTTTTGACTTCTAATTAAATAACGTACCTATGGACCAAAGTCTCGGTTGAGCGACCTGATTCATGTTTTCCTGTCGGAAAGGTCACATTTCGAGTAAAACAGATGTAATATCTGGAGTTTCCCAAGAAGGTAGGTCCTCTGCTGTTACTGATTTACATAAACGTTTTACGATACAATCTGAGTAGCATTCTTATATTGTTTGCAGATGTTGCTGTCATATACCGTCTTAGAAAGTCATCAGATGATAGAAACAAATTGTAAAATGATTTAGATAAGATATTTGTGTGGTGCAAAAAGTAGCAGTCGACACTAAATAATGAAAAATGTGAAGTCATCCACATGAGTACCATAAGGAATCCGTTAAATTTTGGTTACACCATAAACCACACAAATATGAAGACTGTAAATGGCCTAAATACTTAGGAATTACATTTACGAATAACTTAAGTTGGCATGATCATATAGACAATATTGCGAGTAAAGCAAACCAAAGACAAAGATTTAGTGCAGAACTCTGTAACAGGTCTACTAAGAGACTGTCTGCACTGCGCTTGTACGTTCTCTTCTGTAGAACTGATATGCAGAGTGGGATCCAAATCAGATAAGATCGACGGATGACATCGAAAAACTTCAAAGAAGGGCATCTCGTTTTGTACTACCGTGAGGTAGGGGAGAGAACGCCACGGATATGATACGTGAATTGGTGCGGCAATAGTTAAAGCAAAGGCTTTTTTCATTGCCGCAGGATCTTCTCAAGAAAATTTCAGTCACCAACTTTCACATCAGAGGGTGAAATATTTTGCTGCTGCCCACCTACATAGGAAGGAATGATCACCATAATAAAATATATCAGAGCCCGCACAGAAAGATTCAAGTGCTCATTTTTTCCGCATGCTGCCCTAAAATGGAACGGGTAGAGAATAGAGAAAAAGCTTGAAGGTGGTTCGATGAACCTTCTGCCAGGCACTTAATTGTGAATTACAGAGTAATCATGTAGATGTAATGTTGATGTAAATGTACCGAAGGCTTTTCTCTAAATCAGTGTTCAGTAGCCCTAATGCTTGTGCCTGATGCTTCAATGAAAAAGACGATCTATTCGTTAACGAACAAATATGTTCTTGAGTATCCTACGAATCTGTTCTGGCCTAACAATGTCTGTAAGGACTTGTTTTAATCTTGTCGCTGCGACACGGGATATGGTCTTCGAGTCTACGCATAAGAGCTTTATCTGTCTGAAATCTGTTTTTCTTTGTAGTTTCCTTTTTCTTAGGGCGGAGTACGATAAATCAGGCTGTCAGCAGAGTGTTTCTTCCTCGCTACCTCCGTGAACTTTCTTTGATCACTGGTCAGAAAGTTCTATAAAATTCGTAGTGGATACCGTTTACCCCTGCGCTCCTGTACTGTATGTGACTTTTATTATGTCTTCCATTTCTTCTTCAGGTACATGCTCTGACAAAGTGTTAATACGTTCGTGTGACATATATATACATACAACACTGTAACAGTTGTGCTATTTATGTATCATCAGATGGTCGTGCTCCATGCAGCCTTTAGAAATAATATTTTCATCCCCTTCCGTCTAACATACTCTACAGGGTGTTACAAAAAGGTACGGCCAAACTTTCACGAAACATTCCTCACACACAAATAAAGAATATATGTTATGTGGACATCTGTCCGGAAACGCTTACTTTCCATGTTAGAGCTCATTTTATTACTTCTCTTCAAATCACATTAATCATGGAATGGAAACACACAGCAACCTACCAGCGTGACTTTACTTTGTTACAGGAAATGTTCAAAATGTCCACCGTTAGCGAGGATACATGCATCCACTCTCCGTCGCATGGAATCCCTGATGCACTGATGCAGTCCTGGAGAATGGCGTATTGCATCACAGCCGTCCACAATACGAGCACGAAGAGTCTCTACATTTGGTACCGGGGTTGCGTAGACAAGAGCTTTCAAATGCCCCCATAAATGAAAGTCAAGAGGGTTGAGGCCAGGAGAGCGTGGAGGCCACGAACTTGGTCCGCCTCTACCAATCTATCGGTCACCGAATCTGTTTTTGAGAAGCGTACGAACACTTCGAATGAAATGTGCAGGAGCTCCATCGTGCACGAACCACATGTTGTGTCGTACCTGTAAAGGAACATGTTCTAGCAGCACAGGTAGAGTATCACGTATGAAATCATGATAACGTGCTCCATTGAGCGTATGTGGAAGAACGTGGGGACCAACCGAGACATATCAACAATGCCTGCCCAAACGTTCACAGAAAATCTGTGTTGATGACGTGTTTACACAATTGCGTGCGGATTCTCGTCAGCCCACACATGTTGATTGTGAAAATTTACAGGTTGATCACGTTGGAATGAAACCTCATCCGTAAAGAGAACATTTGCACTGAAATGAGGATTGACACATTGTTGGATGAACCATTCGCAGAAGTGTACCCGTGGAGGCCAATCAGCTGCTGACAGTTCCTACACACGCTGTACATGGTACGGAAACGACTGGTTCTCCCGTAGCACTCTCCATACAGTGACGTGGTCAAAGTTACCTTGTACAGCAGCGACCTCTCTGACGCTGACATTAGGGTTATCGTCAACTGCACGAAGAATTGCCTCGTCAATTGCAGGTGTCCTCGTCGTTCTAGTGCTTCCCCAGTCGCGAGTCATAGGCTGGAATGTTCGGTGCTCCCTAAGACGCCTGTAGAGCAATGAGTCGCATGTCAACAGAAGCACCGAAGCCAACATTACCTTCTTTCAATTGGGCCAACTGGCGGTGAATCGAGGAAGTACAGTGCATCTTGACGAAACTAAAATGAGCTCTAACATGGAAATTAAGCGTTCCCAGACACATGTCCACATAACATCTTTTATTTATTTGTGTGTGAGAAATGTTTCCTGAAAGTTTTGCCGTACCTTTTTGTAACACCCTGTGTATTGGTTCCTGTCAGCAGACCTATATATCTCTGTTTATACCATTTTTTCTGTTGCGTGGTAGTTAAAGATCCATTTAGTAAATGATTCATTTCTCATTTGGTAAGTAACCGTAATCCTTGCACGTTATGATCTAGTTGGCTTTCCTGAAAATCCTGTAAGTCCTCTTTTGTAGTATTGTTGCGTGTTTGGGCCTTCCACCATCAACAAATATTCCATTAAAACTATAGTCTTCTAAGTGTTATACACACTCTCAACATTCGTCCTCCTGATTTGCTACAGAATCCTTGAACGTATTCTGTTCGAACATACTGAACTTTCTTGATATATGTGAATAACCTCCCTTCTTATGTGAAACAAGATGCTGAACTGACACTGTTTGTTGATGATACAAGTATAATTATTAATCCAGAAAAAGAAGTTCCGATAGAAAATGATACAAATAAGGTCTTCGGATAAGTTATTAATTGGTTTTCTGCGAATGGGCTTGCTCTGAACTTTGAAAAAACACAGTACACCCAATTTTATGCTACAAAAAGTATAATTCCTACAATAAACATAACACATCAAAAGAAGTCAGTAGCCAGGGTAGAGCATACTGAGTTTTTGGGTGTACATATAGATGAGAATCTTAATTGGAAATTTCATGTTTTTGATCTCCTAAGGCGACTAGGTTCAGCAACTTTTGCAATCAGAATAATTGCCAATTTTGAGAATGTAGAAATTAGTAAGCTAACATACTTTGCATATTTCCACTCTCTGATGTCATACGGGATAATATTCTGGGGCAACTCAACACTTAGGCAAAAGGTATTCACTGCTCAAAAGAATGTAGTTAGAATAATGTGTGGGGTTCATAGTCGCACATCTTTTAGGCATCTGTTTAAGAGGTTAGGAATTCTTACAACTGCTTCACAGTACATTTACTCAGTAACGAATTTTTTCTCAACAACATGAACCAGTTTAAAATCAACAGCGACATTCATGATTACAATACCAGAAAAAAGAAAGACCTACACTATCCTTTCCTTAACCTATCTTTGGCACAGAAAGGGGTAAAATATGCTGCTATAAAACTTTTTGACAAATTACCAGATGAAGTAAAACGTCTGACAGATAGCAGTAATAGTTTCAAAAACAAATGGAAATCATACCTCCTTGACAACTCCTTCTATACCATAGATGAGTTCTTGAATAAGAGTGAATAAATCTGGTTCAAATGGCTCTGAGCACTATGGGACTCAACTGCTGTGGTCATTAGTCCCCTAGAACTTAGAACTACTTAAACCTAACTAACCTAAGGACATCACACACATCCATGCCCGAGGCAGGATTTGAACCTGCGACCGTAGCAGCCAAACGGTTCCGGACTGCGCGCCTAGAACCGCGAGACCGCCGCAGCCGGCAAATAAATCTGGAGATATAATATATGCATTTTGTGCCATTTAAAGGAATGGGATACATAATAGAAATATTTAGGTATAACACTATATGTAAACAAAAAAGCAAATAAACCTTCTTTCCTGTGCCCATTTCTTGTGCATTTGACACTTTCCACATCATAACGGTTCTTCCGTGTTATTGATCAATGGAACACGTAACTAACTAACTTGAGATTGAGAAGTTTATGTTCACCAATCAGCATGGTTTGAGAAAGCATCGCTCGTGCGAAACTGAGCTTGCCGTCTTCTCACATGCGAACTATGGATGACGGGCAACAGGCGGCGTCCATATTTCTAAATTTACGGAAAGCATTTGACACGGAGCCCCACCGTAGGCTCTTAACGAAGGTGCGAGCATGTGGAACAAGTTCACAGATATGTGAGTGGCTCCGAGACTTGCTAAGTTACAGAATGCAGTATGCTGTCGTCGACGGTGTATGTTCATGAGAGACGACGGTGTCGTCAGGAGTGCCCCAGGAAAGCGTGACCCAACCACCTGTATTCTCAGTGTACGCAAATGATTTGGCGGACATGGTGGGCCGCAATCTGTGTCTGTTTGCTGATGATGCTGAGGTGTGCGGTAGGATGTAGACGTTGAATGACTGTGGGCAGAATTTCTAGCTGAATGGCAGCTAGCTCTATATGTGGAAAAATGTAACTTAATGCGGATGAGTAGGGAGAACAAACGAGTAATATTCGGATACAGTGCTACTAGTGTCCCGCTTGAGACAGTCGAGAAGCTTAAATATCTGGGAGTAACGCTGCAAAGCGATTCGAAATGAAACGAGTAGGTGAGAACTGTGTCAGGGAAAGCGAATGGTCGACTTCGGTTTATTGGGAGAATTTTAGAAAATAGTGGTTCACCTGTAAAGGGGACCGCATATGGAACGCTGGAGTACTGTTCGTGTGTTTTGGATCCGCAGCAGGTCGGATTGAAGGAAGACATCAAAGCAATTCAGAGGCGGGCTGCGAAATTTGTTACCGGTAGATTCGAACAACAAGTAAGTGTTACGGAGATACTTCGGGGAATAAAATGGGTATCCCTGGAGAGAAGGCTAAGTCCTTTTCGAGAAAACCTACTGAGAAAATTTAGAGAATCGTGATTTGAAGCTGACTGCCAAGAGATTCTTTTGCCGCAAACATACACTGCGCCAAGGACCACGAAGATAAGATACGAGGAATTATGTTTCATACGGAGGCATACAAACGGTCGTTTTTCCCTCTCTCTCTCTTTGCGAGAGGAACAGGAAAGGGAATAACAAGTAGTGGCACAGGGTACCCTCCGCCACACTCCGTACGGTGTGGACGTAGATGTAGAATGTAGAACAGCCTATACTCCGGCAGAGCAACGGAATCGGATGTGTAACAATTTCTACCAAGAAATAATTTCAGCCCTCTTTTTAGTAGACTATTGTTGTACGGTGTTGCCTCTCACTATTAACAAATAATCCATCAAAACTATAGTCTTCTGCGAGGTATCAAACTACGACTTTCATTCTCCTGTTCTTTAAATACAACCTGCTTTTGAGGAATAACATGTACTCTAGCAGTGCAATGGAATCAGATGCTTAACATAAATCCTCTTTTATTTTTTAGTAGAGTATTGCTATATGTGGTACTGTCTCCCGTCATTAAGAAATGTTTCATATATTATACGACCAATCCAAATTCTGAAATGCAATTTGGTATTATAAACGGCAAGTACTCCAGTAGCTCAATGATACTAAGTCGGTAACATAGATTTTCACATAGTTTACATGTAACAGCCTTGTCTCACTCCCTTACTACAAATGATTCCCTTTGATTTCTTTCACTCTTCTGATTGTGTCCTCATTTCTGTTACAACTGCAAAACACTCTTCACTCCATTTATTTTATTTCTACTAGCTTCAAAACTTCAAAGAGTGCTGTCCAGTAAACATGGTTCGGTAGTATCCAGACGTGTCAATAGTACGTCCATGTGCTATTGTCGATAAACAAATCAACGGTTCTCACTGAAGGTGAATAATCTCGCACAGTAAGTATACTACGGTACTGCTAACAGCAATTAGTGAAGCAAAATGATCGAACTGACCAGCATGGTAAAGATCGATACCGTTGAGCAGTGCTACATGTCGCTTGACTCACGGGTATGTCAACTGCGCATGCTTCAAGGATCACAAACAGACCTTCTTCAGTCCTCTGTTTTCCACCAAGTCGTAAGAGGTGAACTCTTATTGCGCTCGCCTCAGTATCTGCAACCATTCTGTCGCACTCGACGTGGATGTACAGTAACTCAAGAGCACGGGACAAAAGCTGGAGGCGCTCCGTCTTGATCTGCGAGCAGACGGCAGACGGAGCCAGTGCGTCACGCGATACGCCTGCAGCTTCCCTCCTGCCCTCCTCCGTTCTTCTGCTGCTCCTCTTCTCTTCTGCGCTCCGGCGGACGCGCTCGCAGCCGCTGATTAATGTAATTTAATTTGCGCGGATGGAGCGGTGGCGCGCCTGCTGCAGGGGAATTTGCATATGCGGTGTTGGCAGCAGCGCCCGCGGCGCCGCCGTGATGTCGCCTAGCAGCTTGCGCCTCCGCGCCTCCGCGCCTCCGCCGGAGGAAGTAGTGCGGAAGTCCGTGTCTGCGGCGCGCCTTGATACAACAGCCCCGAAACCTGCCTCCGAGCTGCCGCGGAGAGTCCCGAGGGAAAATAACTTCTAACATAACATTTATCTGTATACAGACGACACCTCCTAAGCGTAGCCGAACCGAGCGAAAAGGCGAAACATTGCGTCTGCTCCAAGAACTGTTGTCTTATCCGCTCCCGTCAGAGACAATCAATTCCGTAAGTCAATATTCTGGCACGGTTGACATGTAAGTAGGCTGTTAGGTTCTTATATTGGTAACGCCACCGCCACGTAACGCTCTGTATGAAAATCACTGGCTGTGCTGTGTGCAGTCTGTGGCTGGGTGGCATTGTTGCCATTTGCTATTGTAGTGCTGGGAAGCTGGATGTTAACAGCGCGTAGCGTTGGGCAGTTGGAGGTGAGCCGCCAGCAGTGGGTGGATGTGGGGAGAGAAAGGGCGGAGTTTTGAGAGCGGATGATCTGGACGTGTGTCCATCAGAGACAGTAAATTTGTAAAACTGGATGTCATGAACTGCTATATATATTATGACTTTTCAACACTATTAAGGTAAATACATTGTTTGTTCTCTATCAAAATCTTTCATTTGCTAACTATGCCTATCAGTAGTTAGTGCCTTCAGTAGTTTGAATCTTTTATTTAGCTGGCAGTAGTGGCGCTCGCTGTATTGCAGTAGTTCGAGTAACGAAGACTTTTGTGAGGTAAGTGATTTGTGAAAGGTATAGTTTAATGTCAGTAGGGCCATTCTTTTGTAGGGATTATTGAAAGTCAGATTGCGTTGTGCTCAAAATATTGTGAGTCAGTTTAAGCACAGTCATTTATAACTTTTCTAATGGGAAGTTTCAGACAGACAGGTCTTTTTATACCTTGAGGAATAGAAAACAAATGTGTCACTCATAGACTGATATTTCGCAATGCTACAGCGGCATACCCTTAGGCGATCGAAAGAAGGCGATCGAAAGAACGTAGTTGTATGCAGCAGCAAGTGAATACTGTTCCGCTGCAGCACTTCTGACTGTTGCAATCATGGTTACTTTATTATTAATCAAAGAAAAGTACGAGCCTTATTGGTGGGCGCATATGTAACGAGCGATCAAAAAGTTGGCATTTGAGGGCGTTGCTGCAGCGTATATACTGGGTGATAAAAAAGTCAGTACAAATTTGAAACTGAATAAATCACGGAATAATGTAGATAGAGAGGTTCAAATTGACAAGACATGGTTGGAATGGCATTGGGTTTTATTAGAACCAATAAAAGTGCAAAAATTCTAAAAATGTCCGACAGATGGCTCTTCACCTTATCAGAATAGCAATAATTAGCATAACAAAGTAAGACAAAACAAATATGCTGTTCTTTACAGGAAATGCGCAATATGTCCACCATTATTCCTCAACAATAGCTGTAGTCGAGGAATAATGTTGTGAACAGCACTGTAAAGCATGTCCGGAGTTATGGTGAGGCATTGCCATCGGATGCTGTCTTTCAGCATCCCTAGAGATATCGGTCGATCACGATACACTTGCGACTTCAGGTAACCCCAAAGCCAGTAATCGTACGGACTAAGGTCCAGGGACCTGGGAGGCCAAGCATGACGAAAGTGGCGGCTGAGCACACGATCATCACCAAACGATACGAGCAAGAGATCTTTGACGCTGTAAGGTGTCAGGTAAATCCAACACCTTCCTGAAAACCCTGACATGATAAGCAAATGCAGTAGTATGTCACATAGCTCCGAATAAATCGTGACATTAAATTAACCAAAGTAATACGAGTAACGAGTGAGCAAATGGAATACCACAGACTAACACAAGAATGCCTAAATGCTTGTCATACCTTCCCACTGTGAGACACACACAGTTACAAGGGGAGAAACGAGAACAGAAGCCGAGAGCAGAACCGTGTTAAGCTAGAAGGCCCTACGATAATGGACGGACTGTACACCCACGTTTCCAGCTAACCACTAGGACAACCCCAGCTGCAAGTTTTAGCGTGAGACTTGTCTCTGTTACGTCAAGGACCACCCCCCAGCCCATGTTAATAGCTAGAGCCCTCCAGAAGAACAGTATAGATCTTATGATTGTTGAAAACAATGTGTTACACAAACGTATCACAAAAGCAGCGCTGAAAATATATGATAACCTCATAGCCAAAATAGAAGCGCAAACGAAGCGACAATTTCAGAAATTGTGAACAGAGTTGTTGCAAACCATTGGAGAGCGTAGTGAACAGGATCGAACAAGCACAGAGTCTGCAACCACGTCCTTATCTGTAACAGCACCGGAGAAACAAGAAATTGACGAAGACATTACGCATTTTCGATTCCAATCACAGGCGGAAAGTAACATACGTGAAATCAGACAGCGTGCACCGCGGGTACGCGAAAGTTACAGTGGACAATATCCAATGGATCTACCACAACCGGAAAGAACGACGGGAGAAATGATCAGAAACAAAAGTGGCGAAGAATCGCGAATTTTATATGGAACTATGACGAAGTACGACAACGATCATTTCCTCACAGTCAGAAAATTTCAACACTTTCGAGAAGGAAACGCATTACATTCACGAACTTTTATAATCAATTCCGAGTAGGATTACGAGAACACTGGACGCTAGCACACAAATTAGACTTTATATGTGCACACATGTCAGGAACAGTCGCAGAAATCATGCAGAATGTTGCAGCGACATGCCGATCGTACGAAGATTTCAGAGATAGTTTTCTCTCACGATATTGGTCCAGCAAAGCACAGAACAGAGTGAAGTACGAATTATTACTGAACCCATATTTTGAAAATTCAGGAGAGAAGAGTCCCGTGAAATTTTTCGAATTAATGGCAAAGAAAAATGAATGCTTAGATGTACCATACAGTGACGGAGAGTTGATTAAATTATGCGCGATGAAGCTACCATTGAAATACCAGCAATCATTAGTAGGTCGCGGAGGCAATGACGTCGAAGCATTTAAAGGTATTCTGAGGGAACTAGAGTTCATATTTTCGGAAGATGACGCAAGAAAAAGAAGAAGCACACGTGAAAACGAAAGCAAAAAGCAGTGGAATCCACAAGACACAGTACAAAGAAACAATAATTACGAACCACGTGATAACTTCGCACCAAGAAACGACAATAGATTTCAACAAAGAACCGGCTATGGATTTAGAAGAGAATATGGCAATAACTATAATTCACCCAGGAACGACAACAACTATTACAGAGGGAATAACGACAACCGGAACGGGTACTGGAGAACCAATAGACCGACAAATTATCAACCAAGAAACCACTATCAACAAGCTGAACAAGAAAAGAGGATACAAATAGAAAAGGTGGAGGTAAGACCACCAAACCCCGATAAACGTTTGAATTGACAGCTAAGTGCCCATGCCAAAGAGAATGACGCACCGACCCAGGACAATTGCAGCACCTTGAACAGAGAAGTAAAAAACTTATCACGAGAAGAGAAGAATGAAGAAACAAATCCGCAGGGACCAGATGAAAACTAAGACAGGAAAATAACAATATCGTGTTGGGACGAAATTACTTGAGAGAATACTGACGAGGAAGATGAATTACCAGAGGCATGCACAACAAATGTAGGAGAGAAGGACGATAATTAGAGCATTTACATGCGATTATGTGGAAGTAGCGACGAAGAAGGAGAAGATAGACTAGGATGAGGAAAAAGAAGAGGATGTGGAAGAAAGCGTAAATGAAGGAAGAAATAGAGAAGAGGAACTAAAAGAGAGAGAAGTAGCAGTCGAAACTTATCCTACAGAAAGTTCGAATTCACAAGAGAAATTCCTAAAAAGACTCATGTATGATTCAGTGGAGGATTCGTTGCTGCAAGAAGGAGAAGAACAGAACCAACCCTTTCAAATTCAACCAATTGTGAAGACCATGGTAAAGCATATCCCAGTCAATATTGTAATTGATAGCGGAAGTGAACTGACTGCGATCTCAGAAAATTTATTCATGCAGTGTAATGCCAATGAGGAATTTCCAGTTCTGAAAAGACGTAAAATTAAAGTAAGAGGTCCTATGAGAAACAATGCTGCGGAAGTTACGAGACAAACAAGGTTAACTCTTTCGTGCCAAGGTCAAAAGATCGAAGCCAACTTCGTGATTATACCTAAAGTAACTGTAGATTTGATTATAGGTGCAGATTTTTTGAATGAGAGACGAGCGATAATAGATATCGGGAAAGGTAGCGTAACATTCGGGGATGTCACACTTTTCTTTGAGCAAAAGCTTAAATTAGAAAAAATACCAGTTATAAACAAACAATTAAGAATGACGCGAGATAAAGAGGATGAAGAATTAGAATGGTATGCACAAAAGGGGGAATCGCCTCAACTCATGCTAGGAATCCATAAAGAAATCGACGAAAAATTGGAAGAAGTTCAAGGTATTTCGGAACACAGTAAAAGAGAATTGGAGGGTATTTTACGAGATAAAGCAGAGGTATTTTTACCTACGACTGGCAGTATTAAACACTTTCAGTACAAGTCTGAAGTAAAACAGCACAAATCATTTAGAGTGCGAACCTGTACAATCCAATTAAGCTACAGGGATAAAGTATTCCAGGAGATGTCTACCTTGTTAGATGACGATATTATTGAACCAGCTACCTGCAAATATAACAGCTCGCTCCATATTGTACAAAAACGAGATGGGAGCATCAGATTAGTGCTTGATTCTGTTCTAAAATCATTTGATAGGCTGAAGTATGGACCATAAAATACAGCGTGTGCCTTTGTTACACTATTCTCTAGGTAAAAAATACAAGAAATTTTGTGAACAGCCCCAATTGAGTATTATCGTGTAATAGCGAATAATTACTCGACCGAGCGAGGTGGGGCAGTGATCAGCACACTGGACTCTCATTCGGGAGCACAACGGTTCAACTCAGTGTGTGGACATCCCGATGTAGGCTTTTCGTGTTTTCCCTAAATTGATTCAGCCAAACGCTGGTATCGTTCCTTTCCATCCTTTCCTAATCCGATGGGCCAGATGACCTCGCTGTTTCGTCCTCTCCCCCTACTGAACCAACCAACAATTACTTGCTGCAAGGAAGCGCGCTCACAGTTACCAGAGTACTGGCGGCCAAGGCGGTTGAGTGTTAGTGGGCTCGACAGTTAGAGTTCACAATTGATTTGTAGTCTGTAGAGACGTATACTATGTGTTCAAAAGTATCCGGACACCTCCAAAAACATACGTTTTTCATATTATGCGCATCGTGCTGCCACCTACTTCCAGGAACTCCATATGAGCGACCTCAGCAGTTATTCGTCATCGTGACAGAGCAGAAAGAGGCACTCCGCAGAAAAAAATGGCTCTGAGCACTATAGGACTTAACATCTGTGGTCGTCAGTCCCCTACAACTTAGAACTAATTAAACCTAACTAACCTAAGGACATCACATACATCCTTGCCCGAGGCAAGGCTCGAACCTGCCACCGTAGCAGTCGCACGGCTCCGGACTGCGCGCCTAGAACAGCGAGACCACCGCGGCCGGCACTCCGCAGAAGTCACAGACTTCAGGTGATTGGTTGTCACTTGTGTCATACGTCTATAAGCGAGATTTCTACACTCCTAAACATCCCTCGGTGCACTGCTTCCGATGTTATAGCGAAGTGGAAACGTGAAGGGACATGTACAGCACAAAAGCATACAGACCGACCTCATCTGTTGACTGACAGAGACCGCCGACAGTTGAAGAGGGCGGTATGTGTAATGTGGGTATGGCGAATGCCCCGTGAACGTCTTCTGCCAGCGTGTGTAGTGCAAACAGTAAAATTCGGAGGTGGTGGTGCTATGGTGTGGTCGTCTTTTCAACACAGGGGGCTTGTACTCCTTGTTGTTTTGTGTGGCACTGTCACAGGACATCGATGTTTTAAGCACCTTCATACTTCCCACTGTTGAAGAGAAATTCGAAATTGGCGATTGCATCTTTCAACAAGATCGAGCACCTGTTCATAATGCACGGCCTATGGCACAGTAGTTACACAATAAAATCCCTGTAATAAACTGGCCTGCACAGAGTCCTGCCCTGAATCCTATAGAACACCTTTGGGATGTTTTGGAACGCAGACGTCGTACCAGGCCTCACCGAGCGACACCGATATCTCACCTCAGCGCTGCACTCCGTGAAGAATGGGCTGCAATTCCAGAAGACGCCTTCCAACACCTGATTGTACGTATGCCTAAGAGAGCGGAAGCTGTCACCAAGGCTAAGACTGGTCCAACGCCATATTGGATCCCAGCATAACCGGTTGAGTGTGCCACGAACTTACAAGCTATTTTCAGCCAGGTGTCCGGATACTTTTGATCACATAGTGTATTTCTTGCCACGAGTCCACGAGCAGTGCAGACAAGTCTCATATTAGGCAAGCTTTTATTTATTAATATTAAAGTGGAAACACGTTTTCTAAATATATTCAGTAGGTAACAAACAAACTTTGGGCTTCTTACGCCATCTTCAGTTGACAACTGAATGTCTTTAACACACATGGAATGTCGTGCCATTTGCACATATAATATTTATACAGAAGATACAAAGTACACAGAAATGGTGAGATGTAGGGTGTTTACCCAGGTAAGTATTAGAGTTTTTGTAATGAAGAAACGATATATTCACTTAAGAAGAAAATAAGGAGGTTCTTTATAGTGAGATAGGTTTCAAATCTGATGAAAAACAAAGCTGAATTTACAACTTCATTTTAGTATTCGTAACGAAATCTTAATTTAACAGAAGGGTAATAGGATCTGAGTTTTTATTTTACAATGAAATTCGCCAAAGAGCCGTGCAGATTGAGGAGTTCGTTTAATTTATTTTCGCTACCAGTTTTGGCTATTTATTATGTCGTCTTCAGGCCCCATATGCAGCTCTCGCAAATGATAGATTTTGAGAGATGCATATGGGGACTGAAGATGGCATGATGAAATGCCGAAACTGCTAAGCGAAAAAAAATGAAGGAACTTCTCAGTAGGCACGTCTGTTTGGCGAATTTCTTTGTTCAATATTTGACCAGCCGCTGTCGCAATTCCACAGTCGATGAACAGGGACGGAGTTTCGTCATTAGATACTAAGCTAGCATTCCGTGTCATACGTTTGTTGATTCGCGGTAGCGTTGTTCTTCACCCTTTTTTAACGAAATGTAAATCTTCATATTCTACATTACGTGAGTGGTTTTATGTTAACAGATGACCAGCGAAGGGAGAATTTTTCTTTCTTAATGTCCAGTTTCGCTCTTGTACAGAAAACTTAATTCTCACAGCTCATCCTGACTGATCAACGTGTACTTTTCCACAATGCTTGCATACGATTTTGCATTGACCACTCTGTCTTCACTACTGAATAAGAACTGAATATCTGTTGATATCAGAAAACACTGGTCGGCAGTTTCGAAAGTTCAAGTTCTTTGCGAGTTCTTTGAAATTTTGGGAACATATGGGAGGAGGCACCAGTTTTCGTAACTAATGATTGTTTCCTGTTGTCTAGCGTACGGATTTGATGGGGTTTAATGCATTTTCTTTTTTCGTAACATATTATCAACCTCGCAGAGATATAGCAATTACTGGAAGCGACATTTTTGATAGTCTGTTGTTCTGTTTGAAAGGCAGATTCACATACTGCATCAGATATGAGGTGATGCAGTAGGGAACGATAAGCTTTATGCTTATGGCTTTCCCTTGCTTGGCACTAGTTTTCCACCTGACCTCTTGATCTATTTGAAATTGCAAGATACCTTTAATTTCCTATAGGCAATATTGTTCTTTCCACTAGGTATACACACTTCTATATACTTGCAGTTGTCCTCTAACCATTCCTCCCTAGCAATTTTGGCCTTTCAGTCGGTGCTATTTTTTTTATACATTTCTGTTCAAATTCACATGCTTCATTTGCTGCTTTTTTATATCTTCTCCTTTCATTAGTTAAATTAAATATCTCCTGTGATATCCAAGGATTTCAAGAAGGAATATTCTATTTACGTATTTGATCCTCTGCTATCTTCATTATTTCATCTTTCAAAGCTATCCAATCGTCCTTTACTGCACTCTTCCCCCTGTTGCAGACAACCGTTGCCTAATGCTCCCTTTGAAACTCTCAACAACCTCTGGGGCTTTCAATTTATCTAGGTCCTCGTCCGTAATTTCCTACCTGCTAGCAGTTCATGGCCAATAAAGTACAGTCACAGTCCACATCTGCCCCTTCAAATATCTTACAGTTTCAAATTTGATTCCGAAATCTCTTTATTACTACAACATAACCAATCTGAACCATTCCAAGGTCTCCACATCTGCCAGCCGGTGTGGCCGAGCGGTTCTAGGCGCTTCAGTCTGGAACCGCGCGATCGCTACGGTCGCAGGTTCGAATCCTGCCTCGGACATGGATGTGTGTATTGTCCTTAGGTTAGTTTGGTTTAATTAGTTCGAAGTTCCAGGGGACTGATGACCTGAGAAGTTAAGTCCCATAGTGCTCTGAGCCATTTGAACCGTTTCTCCACATCTCTTCCACGTATACAACCATCTTTTAAAAGTCTTAAACTGTCAGTAATAATTAAATTACGCGCAGTGGAAAATTCTATCACGCGGCTTTCTCTCATTCCTTTCCCCCAGTCCATATTCTACTATTTTTCCTTGACTTCATTTTCTTACTACCTAATTCCAGTACCTCATCGCAATTAAACTTTTCGCTTCCCTTAACAATCTGAATAATTCTTTTATTGCATCATACATTATTTCAGTATCTGCATCAACTGCAGACCTAATTGGCATATAAACTCGGACTGTTGTGGTGGGTATTGGCTTTTTGTCTAACTTTGCTACGAAAATGCTTTAACTATGATTTTCATAGTAGCTTACTCGCGTTGGTTGGTTGGTCAGCTGGTATAGGGGAGGGGATCGAACAACGAGGTCGTCAGTCTCATCGGCTGAGCGAATGATGCGGAAGGAAGTCAGCCGTGCCCTCTCCGAGGAACCATCTCCTCATTTTCCTGAAGCGATTCAGGAAAATCACGGAAAACCTAAATCAGGATGGACGGATGTGGGTTTGAACTGTCATCCTTCCGAATGCGTGTCCGGACTGTTAACCACTGCTCCACCTCGATCGGTTAACTCGCATTCCCGTTTTCCTATTCATTATTAGATCTACTCCTGCATTACCCCCGTTTGAATTTGCATTCATAACCCAGTACGCACATGACGAGAAGTCATGTTGATCCTGCCACCAAACTTCAATAATTTCTACTATATCTAACTTCAACGTATCCATTTCCCTCTTTAAATTTTCCAACCTAACTACGCAATTAAAGGATCTCGCACACCATACACCGATACGTAGATTAACAGTTCTGTTTTTCTTGATGACGACCCCCTCCTTAATATTCCCTACCCGAACATACCAATGAGGGACAATTTTACCTCCAGAATATTTTACTGAAGAGGATGCCATCATCGTTTCACCATATTGCAAAGCTGTACATTGTCAGGAAAAGTGACGTCTATGGTTTCCCCTTGCTTTCAACCGTTCACAGTACCTGCACGGCAGGCTATGTTGGCTGATGTTACAGGGCCAGATCAGTCTGTCATCCAGACTGTTCCCCTTGCAACTACTGAAAATCTGCTGCCTCTCTTGAGTAAGTAACGTTTGTCTGGCCTCTCCAAAAGCACTTGTTTGCTGCGGTTCGCCTTCTAACCTTCTATGTGGCTATCTGAATCGTTGAGGCACGAAAGCCGCCACGTCTCGGGAACGTCCGTGTTCCATGGATCACTTACAAGTAATAGTTAAACCTTTCTAAAACTGCTGCAACGCACAATATGATAGTAGTATGAAGTACATGATCTCTGCTCTCGGCAAAGATGCATCTCTACTCTGCAAAACACTGTGGCAGAAGGTATCTGCCATTGCACCATGTATTAAGTCACGTAAGCAGAAGAATGATTGCTTAAGTGCCTCATAGCCCTCTGTAATTGATATTTTTGTCTTTACAGTCCCAATGAGATTGATTTGTAGAAGGCTGCAGTATGTTCCTACATTCCTACCTGAATACTGGTTCTTGAAATCTTGTGAGGACGTTCTCATTGGATAGTTGTCATCTACTTTGAAGCATCTCCGAATCAAGATTCACAGATTTTCCAAGGCACTTTTCTGTAGGTAAAAAACAAAGTTCTAGCCTTTTCACCGCTTTGAATTCTCATGAAAAGCTGACTGATTATTTGTGCAGATCTTTTACATGGATATCTGCATCATGGGCCAAAATCGAGCTGCACAGCTTTTTCTTGTTAATGTTGGTAAGCCACCACAGGTCTATGATCAGTGCAGCATTGGCGATTTCTTACTAAAATTAGGAATTAATATTGGCTGCTAGGTCGTTGACATAGAATATAAACAGCAAGGGTCCCAATTCTCTTTGCCAGGTTCACCAGAAGTTGTTCTACTTCTCATCATCAACCTCCATGTATGTGTTCTTCTACTTAACAAGTCCTGAATCCAGTCTCCACCCACAGAACAGCCAGCACGTATGTACTACAACATCAGCACACGGTGTTACTAATGAAACATTTATTGTGAAAGAAACTACCAGGGCCCAAACTGCTTGTAACCAGTGAAGATGCAGTGAAATGTGCAAGTTAAAAGTTGTACAGCTAAGTAAAAATGTTCCTGCACGTCAGTCTACAGAAGATGCATCAGTAAACTGAGATGAATTATGTGTGTTCTTATTTTCCTCGTGCCTTCTACATTTACATGTACATCTACATGGATACTATGCAAATCACGATTAAGTGCCTGGCAGAGGGTTCATGGAAACACCTTCACAATAATTCTCTATTATTCCACTCTCTAAGTGCGCGTGGAAGAAACGAACAGCTGTATCTTTCCGTGAAAGCTCTGATTTTCCTTATTTTATTATGATGGTCGTTTCTCCGTATGTAGCTTGGCGTCAAAAAATATTTTCGCATTCGGAGAAGAATTTCGTGAGGAAATCCCTCCACAAAGAGAAATGCCTTTGTTTCAATAATATCCATCCCAAATCAGGTATTATGTCCGTGTCATTCTCTCCCCTGTTTCTCGATTATATAAAACGTGCTGCCCTTCTCTGAACTTTCTCGATGTATTCAGTTATACTTTTTTAGTAAGAATTCCACAACGTTCACTACTATTAAAAAAGAGGATGGATAAGCGTTGCGTAGGCAGTCTCTTAGGTATTAGTTCACCTGCCGCATCTTCTAAGTGTTCAGCCAATAAAACTCAGTCTTCGGTTCGCCTTCCCCACAAAATTTTCTACTTGTTCTTTCCAATTTAAGTTGTTCATAATTGTTATTCCGAGGTATTTACTCGAATTTACCGCTTTCAGATTTGACTGATTTATCGTCCCGCATTGGCGCATGGTCGGCATCGCTACTAACGGATTTGGCATGGTTAGTTTAAGGAGTGGCCGGATTCCCATTCTGCCATTACCCTGTTACCACCACACTTCTTCCCCCCCCACTCACGCCTCTCCCAGGATGGAATACGTGTATCTTGACTGGAAATTTTCTAAACCTTAGTGAACAATGAGGCACTTGTGTACCAGCCCAGTATACACTTAGTGGGATGTGGAAAACCGCCTAAAAGCCACTCCCATGCTGGCCGACACACCAACCCTTGTCGTTAAACCTCCGGGCGGATTTAGCCGGCGGCCGGCACGCCTCCCAGTTCCGAAACACTGCTTTAACATGCACATCTGTCTGGGCGTTTGAGAATGGAGCACGTGTATAAAAACTTAAATATCATTTAACTATCTGCAGACGTCATAATGTAATTCTGATGACAATGTCGAATCAGTGCAATGACTAATGTCTAACTGATATCTTTGGATGAATAAAGGTGTAACGCAGCCTTTGCAGTAATTAGTTATATAGATTCTGGACACTGAATGCTGAATTCGAAGCGGATTTGAGAAATACTAGCAAGTTAATTGGCTGGAAAGTGGGTCGCCTCTTCCAGTTATAATTAAAGACGCCGCGCCATAAAGATGGGGGACGAGGATTGCCCCGTTACGTCTGGATTAGTGTGGAGGGGTGTAATTAAATCCCGGGACGAGGCGGGTCGAAGGACGGACGCCAAGCACATCCCGGCGCTCGGCGTTTATTAGGGCCGCTTATGAGACAGCGCCGAGCCTCGGGCTATTATTTGCTGCCGGGTTGGGATTTCCTCGGCGGCCAGAAATCCAATACATTTGCGCTTCCGTAATCGCTTTGCTGCCGCCGCCCGGAAGATCAAAGGCCCGCCCGCCGCCAGACAGAGTGCATGCGGCCTATGCTCACGCCCACGCAGTCAGCAGGGCGCAGCCTGGGGGGGGGGGGGGGAGGCGGGGGTCAGCTGCCTGCAAAGTGGCGCGGCCTACTGGCAGCGTAGAGGCACTCTGTGACCGGTTTGAGTCAGCTCTGACGCTTGCTTCTGTTCTGGCCATTAACACGGACGAGTCGTATACAGACTTCGTGACATGCCTTCCTTCGTTGGTACCAGTCTACCTAGTCCTGCTACACTGCTCATGTGCAACGAGGCTTACCTCAGACATCGACAAATGTGATGTGTCTAATGTGAATAGAACTGGCTGTACGTGTGTTCTGGACAAGGCTGCATTGTACAAGGTGTTCTGAAATTCCCATATCTTTGTTGTAACCCATATGCCCATTCTTCAAACGTGCTCGCCTTACTAAGCATCTCATGGTAGATCACGAACGTCTTGGCTTCCCCTGCAAGTCACAGATTTGCCATACGTAACGTAGTTACGTCTGACCAATTGCTCATTGCGGCAGTTGCCAAAACTTCGTTAATGAACGTTGACATCCTCTGTTGTTTTACCCGATAAAGGTGTGATCACGTTAGCTACTGAAGGATATATTGCAAGGTTGGACATTGCTACTGACTTGCACTCACTTGAACCCATTTGCGACTCTTGCGCCGAACGCAAGGTCTCCATTTGCGTCATTAATTCTACATGACGTAACTTATGTTGCGCATTCTCTTCTAACAATTTTCAGACTTGCTCCCTCAGAGCAGCTATACTCACTTCAGTACTAACGGATCTTGTTTCCGGCATGATTTGTGCAAATTACCAACAACTTACTCTACACTGAATTTACTCCTCAGAACAATAACTACACTAGCTACTCAACTCCTTTGTCACAGTTGAGCACTACATACAAGAAGACAAACAAGACTCACAATGCGCAACTAAACAAAATTAATCCTTCCACCTTGATATTGCCCAGTGACATTCTCTACAACTGTGTGTTGCGTGATCAAACCGTTTATAAATTGAACATTGTACAGGTACAAACTTAGTACATGGCTCCCCACGCCCCTTTAAATTGCACACAGTACATCTGACTGGTACGAAGTACATTTCCCACTCTTTCCCTTAAAGTCAGATAAATCTGCCGTTTCCGCAGCTGTCACAATGTGCGTTCCCAACAAAGAATGTGCATCCATAGCTATTAACAAAAATCGCCTCGTGCACTTACCACTACACCAAATCTGTAGGCGGTGGGCGCGACCACTTCTGACACCAAATCTGTAGGCAGTGGGCGCGACCACTTCTGACACCAAATCTGTAGGCAGTGGGCGCGACCACTTCTGACACCAAATCTGTAGGCAGTAGGCGCGACCACTTCTGACACCAAATCTGTAGGCAGCGGGCGCGACCACTTCTGACACCAAATCTGTAGGCAGTGGGCGCGACCACCTCTGACACCAAATCTGTAGGCAGTGGGCGTGACCACTTCTGACACCAAATCTGTAGGCAGTGGGCGCGACCACTTCTGACACCAAATCTGTAGGCAGTGGGCGCGACCACTTCTGACACCAAATCTGTAGGGCAGTGGGCGCGACCACTTCTGACACCAAATCTGTAGGCAGCGGGCGCGACCACTTCTGACACCAAATCTGTAGGCAGTGGGCGCGACCACTTCTGACACCAAATCTGTAGGCAGTGGGCGCGACCACTTCTGACACCAAATCTGTAGGCAGTGGGCGCGACCACTTCTGACACCAAATCTGTAGGCAGTGGGCGCGACCACTTCTGACACCAAATCTGTAGGCAGCGGGCGCGACCACTTCTGACACCAAATCTGTAGGCAGTGGGCGCGACCACTTCTGACACCAAATCTGTAGGACAGTGGGCGCGACCACTTCTGACACCAAATCTGTAGGCAGCGGGCGCGACCACTTCTGACACCAAATCTGTAGGCAGTGGGCGCGACCACTTCTGACACCAAATCTGTAGGCAGTGGGCGCGACCACTTCTGACACCAAATCTGTAGGCAGTGGGCGCGACCACTTCTTACACCAAATCTGTAGGCAGTGGGTGCGACCATTTCTGACACCAAATCTGTAGGCAGTGGGCGCGACCACTTCTGACACCAAATCTGTAGGCAGCGGGCGCGACCACTTCTGACACCAAATCTGTAGGCAGTGGGCGCGACCACTTCTGACACCAAATCTGTAGGCAGTGGGCGCGACCACTTCTGACACCAAATCTGTAGGCAGTGGGCGCGACCACTTCTGACACCAAATCTGTAGGCAGTGGGCGCGACCACTTCTGACACCAAATCTGTAGGCAGTGGGCGCGACCACTTCTGACACCAAATCTGTAGGCAGCGGGCGCGACCATTTCTGACACCAAATCTGTAGGCAGCGGGCGCGACCACTTCTGACACCAAATCTGTAGGCAGCGGGCGCGACCACTTCTGACACCAAATCTGTAGGCAGTGGGCGCGACCACTTCTGACACCAAATCTGTAGGCAGTGGGCGCGACCACTTCTGACACCAAATCTGTAGGCAGTGGGCGCGACCACTTCTGACACCAAATCTGTAGGCAGCGGGCGCGACCACTTCTGACACCAAATCTGTAGGCAGTGGGCGCGACCACTTGTGACACCAAATCTGTAGGCAGTGGGCGCGACCACTTCTGACACCAAATCTGTAGGCAGTGGGCGCGACCACTTCTGACACCAAATCTGTAGGCAGTGGGCGCGACCATTTCTGACACCAAATCTGTAGGCAGTGGGCGCGACCACTTCAGACACCAAATCTGTAGGCAGTGGGCGCGACCACTTCTGACACCAAATCTGTAGGCAGCGGGCGCGACCACTTCTGACACCAAATCTGTAGGCAGTGGGCGCGACCACTTCTGACACCAAATCTGTAGGCAGTGGGCGCGACCACTTCTGACACCAAATCTGTAGGCAGTGGGCGCGACCACTTCTGACACCAAATCTGTAGGCAGCGGGCGCGACCACTTCTGACACCAAATCTGTAGGCAGCGGGCGCGACCACTTCTGACACCAAATCTGTAGGCAGCGGGCGCGACCACTTCTGACACCAAATCTGTAGGCAGTGGGCGCGACTACTTCTGACACCAAATATGTAGGCAGTGGGCGCGACCACTTCTGACACCAAATCTGTAGGCAGCGGGCGCGACCACTTCTGACACCAAATCTGTAGGCAGTGGGCGCGACCACTTCTGACACCAAATCTGTAGGCAGTGGGCGCGACCACTTCTGACACCAAATCTGTAGGCAGCGGGCGCGACCACTTCTGACACCAAATCTGTGGGACAGTGCTGTAGTGGGCGCTTCGAACACTTCAGACACCATTTCTGTAGGCGCCCTGGTGGTCCCAGTCGCCTACTGTGGACTGGATGGCCAAGCGTCGACCTCTCCAGTTGTCAGGATGCTAGGAGATGGCTGTGGAAGCGTCAGAAAGGCCAAAGAAACATTATTAGTTCATAACAACTTTATTGCTGCCGAGTACAATGTGTCTTGGTTATATCAACGACCTTCCCCGAGTCCTCGCTGACTCGTAGCGATGACACCAGATCCGGGCCGCGCAGTCTTGCTAGCGCAGCGCCGCATGCTGTAACGTAGCGGAGGAATGTCCTTACTTAGGCCGCTCGTGCCTGGCGGCGCCCAGCTGGCCAGCCGGCTCGGCGGAGTACAGCAGGCCGCTGCACGTAGGAGGCTCCGGGTTGGAGTCCCGGCGCTGTGCGGAGTGTATCCCACCCCGACTTCTTCCCTGCTACTCCTGGTGGCTCGTCCGCAGTGTACGGGCGGAACGGGGTGCAGTCCCCCAGCGTGGTCGGCTCACCCGGTTGTGACGGCGGATGCACAGGGCCTAGGCCCCGCACGATCTCGGCGACGGCTCACTGATGTGGTCAGCATTGGCGGCGAGCGAGTCTGCCGCCATGTCTGATAATCCTGGGTTGATGATTGACAGCGGCAGCAGAGAGGACCAGAGCTGCTACTGTCCCCTTACGTCTGCTGCTGGATGGGCCGCCCTTACTGCAACATCTCCTCAATGAAGATTAACATGTCGATCACCGAGCTGAGCGCTACGCAGCGACCCAGTGCACATCTAACTGCAAGTCTAACTGCGAGTGTGAGTACCTTGTTGCTACCAAAGCTGGCGTATTTAAAGGAAGCACGATTGACGTCCTGACGGCATGCTCGTTTGTAATGACTGCATTTGCGCCTCTTATACTGCTGATTCATCTGTCGTACTCGCCCCTCAGGTGTTTTTGCGACAGACTTACGTGTTGTTGCGGCAGACTTACGCGAAGTTGCGAAATGCAGTGCAGCTGACGCTATACCTCTGTCTTGCACTCTACGCAAGTCTCCGTCTAACACAAACCCGCGTGTTAAGCAATTCTCTCTCGCCTGTTGTGCGTAATCAGGCCATTGCCCATGCGTGGCGACACATTCCGATATACTGTATGTGCAATCCTCCTACCTCTGGCTCTCGGTATAGGCAACGAAACTTTGACAATATTCCACGTTCCCAACTCTTTACTATGCCGCGACACTACACTTCTTATACTTATAGAGGAGAAACGATTTCCAGAAGCGTACCGTTTCTGTTATATGACGTTTCCAGTTCAGGTGCTTAACCAATCCACTTCTGCTTAAGAAACTGAATTAGGCGTGAGTTCTGGGTTGGGTTTGGTGGGGTTGGGTTGCTTGGGGGAGGAGACCAGATAGCGAGGTCATCCGTCTCATCGGATTAAGGAAGGTCGGGGAAGGACGTCGGCCGTGCCCTTTCAAAGGAACCATCCCGGCATTTGCCTGGAGCGGTTTAGGGAAATCACGGAAAACCTAAAACGGGATGGACGGGTGCGGGATTGAATCGTCGTCCTCTCGAATGCGCGTCCAGTGTGCCACTGCGTCATCTGGCTAGGTAATTAGGCGTGACTCAGAACAATTATTAGGTAACAATTCGAAAGGAAACATAACGAAACATCCGTTTATCATTTAAGCACGTTTGCTTTAACTAACACTGAAACATCACGTGTTTACATTATTTCAAAGCAAAAAGTGCTGACAATACTGCACATACTGATACATTGCAATGGCGGCTCGAAGTGGCGACTATCAACATTTTTACATACATTGTACCTACAACCAGGTTCTGGTATACACTCTAGGTCCCATCTGGTGGCTCTTCAAAGTCAAGTGCATCAGCCAGAACTCGCACCAGATTTTCTTCTGTCTCTACAGGAATCTCGTAAATTAAAGTTTGCAAACGACCCCACAAGAAGTAGTCCATAGGAGTTAAATCCGACGATGGCGGTGGCCACGCGGCTGGAGCACCCCGGCCTATCCATCTTTCACCACATCCTCTGTTGAGGTGTCTGCGAGCTGCCCGTGAGAAGCGACGTGGTGCACCTTCATGATGAAACCGCATCTCCTGACGGAGGTTCAGCGGCACAGCTTCCAAGAACATGTCCAAAAGATGTTGTAGCAACATCAAGTATCCATAACCAGTCAGCTTGCTTGGAAGCAGACGTGGATGCGTTACACATCTGAACTGAAACCGTCACAGAACGGAAACGGTACGCTTACGAACATGGGTTCCTGTTCAAAATATTACGTACTCACTCGCCTCTACACGTCGTAAAAGTTTTTAACGGGAAGTTTTCGAACACCCTGTAGATGAGCAAGAATCGAGAGACACGAATCTAGTGACACATACCTCGCTGAGCTAAAACACTACTACGACTCCTCATCGTATTGGTGTTACAGGTCCTGATGCGGCTTACTTTCCTCCAGTATACCAAAAGACAGTGGAGTTTCAAAGGATTCCGGTAGAAAACTGTCATCCGATCAGGCGACAGAGCATCACATTCATAGGTTAGTAAGCAGCAGCTAGCTTCATCATCGCAGTCATTCGGGATCACAGAATATCAAATAACAGTGCGGTACCTTGTGCCTACGGCCTGACAGCGTACAAAGTCACATTTATTGCCGAAGGGGTGGCCTAACGCCAGGCGCCGGTGCCTGTAACTTCTACAGGTACCTGCCCCTGTAACTTTGACAGTCTGTAGCGTCGTTGGATGACTTGGTGGACATAGGTTGCTACACTCGCTTTGTTCCTCACGAATCCCCCTACAACCCGTCGAAGTTTTTAGCAACATTTCTGGGATACCCTGCATAAGCGGAGCAGAGACGAATGGCGACCCTTCCTAGCCACGATAGAGATCACAAATGGAAAAAACCACTGACATAAGAGACTTTCACAATGGGCGGATACTTGTGATCGGGCTGATTGGAACATTCACCTTGGAAAAGGTGAAACTGATCGTCTGTGTGCTTGCTGCTGTCGTGAGTGTTTATGGAAAGTTGCTGAAAGACGGTGAAACCACGAATATGCGGTGAGTTTATGGAAAGTCGCGGCTTGGGTAGCATGTGCAGTTCTGTTCAGACACGCATTTCTCGCTATTTTTGGCATATTTTTGACACCTACGAGCATCACCGAAGGCTTCGTACGATTCATAAACGCTCTGTTAGGATCTTAATTGTTTGGTACACCCCACGCGAAAGGTTAGTATAACGCATACAAAGTGTAACAGAGATGGTCGAGGAACTGGAACGGCAATCTTCGAAGAAAGGTGACGACGTTCTCGTGAGTACTTGCAGTGAAAATATAGAGGATCTGTAGATTTGGGCAAGTACAGAGCCACACAAGCAATTTCGCCTTGCTCAGTACAAAAATGCCATAGGACAGAATATCAGCAACGCTATAACTTGGATTAATACATCGACACACTTTTGACAGTGAGTTGCGATGCCGAGACATTTCTTAGGCACAGGTTCTGCAGCAAGAATTCTTCCACTGAAAAGACACACCCATCATATTAAGAAAATCGCTTGTATGTGGAATAATTTGGCTGCATTATGAATGCAACGAACTGCTAAATAATAAACAATGAACGTCGTACGAGTGGGTGGCCACAAAAAGAGCGAACCGAGCGAGACAAATCCGAAAACAGGAGCGAGAGGCATTTGTTCGGCGCAAACCGTGCGTGCCTGCTGAATCCGCATTGTTTCGAGAAACTGTTAAATAACTGATGACTGTTTTGTTCCGCTGTGCGCATAATGTTTTATGCATTCTCGTCAACTGTAAATTCCAAATCGTGACTTTTTTATTTAGTTTACGTATAGCCTCTGGAGACGACGGGTTTCATTCACAAGAAAATATAGCTGGAGAAACTCTAAAATTTTGTCGCTGAGTTCGAGTATACCTTGTATAAATACAGATGGTTTGAGATAAAAACCATATTAAAAACTGTTTACGTTTTATTCTCGATTATGACATATTTGACAGCTGATGTCCCCACCTCGTCCAGCAGTACTGTGAAGGCTGCAACGTATTCCTTTGTATCTCGGCAACTTTTACATTCCTTATAATCATATTAGTGAACACGGATAGCACACAGTTTAGACGGACCATGTTGTATCGTGTTATCTGTGTAATATCAGTGGAACAGGTATTCAATTTCTACAGTAACACTGAAATGCAACTGTCTTTAAGCAAAACTGGATTGAAAGCGTTCTGGAACACATAGCGGAAAACCTGTACCGGCAGACTATCCCAACTGTTTTATTTTTACCAAATAATTCCACCGGTAAATTTCACGTACGCATCAATAACATTTACAGTACTGCTCTTTCATAAAAAACACTTTTCAGTTATATTGCTAAATGAAAAATTAAGAGTCGTAACGATACAATTATGAGAGTTTGACAAACAAGGCATCATTTCCATACATGTTAGTATACTGCGTAACATACATGCGTAAAAGTTACAGCTTCTATCAGGCTTTATTTGACCAGTGAGAAATTCAGAGTTTCGAGAGCAGCTACACAAGGAGATCCATTATCAGCAAAGTATTCTCAGCATAGCTAGTGGAGGTTTAGGAGACTTAAAATGGGAAAGTGAAGAAGGAAGAACCTCGCTCGTTTGTCTACAAGTAGTGTATTTGCAGCTTCCAGAGCAGATAAGCGCCAGCTAAGAATGAAAGGTGAGACGCGCTAAAGTATTGTGTAGTCGGAGCCAGGACAGACTTCGTTGCCCAATCTTAGTTACGCATCAACTGTGTGGTAAATTTAAATTACAATCTGTTTATTGTTATGCAAATTTCATTTTCTTAGTTTTAATTGCCGTATGTTGTATTGAAAGGGAGATGAGAACGGCGCGAGTTGATACCGTGACAAGTAGAATCACACGCAGAAATTGCATGGGGCCCAGGGAATAAACGAGCAGAAACTGACCACTGTGTGAAGCACAGAAGATGAGTTCTCACAATTTGACTATTTTTCAAGCAGTAATAGCTTTTCGTTTCTCAAAGTTTAATAGTTCCTTTCGCAATTTAACGTGGGCTAAATGGTCTGTGAGTATCGGAGTTTCGGAATCGATACTTCGTTTTGCGGTCCGAAAGGGTCAGTACATGGCAGAGATCTGAGCCGTAAAGTCATCTTACTGAACTGCTCTAAGAGGTAGGAGTGAGCCAAAATCGTGAGTGGACATGTATTACTTGATCATGTCCTTTAAAGAAAGTGGTTCGCAGTTAACAATCACGGGGCACCAGGGGCAGTGGCATCACATAATATTATTTTTTTTCAAGGCGAGCCACAGAGTAAGTTCGCCGATACACGGTAACTCGATGTCAATAAACTTTTTTTATGTTACAAAAAGGTAGTGACGAAATAAATCTAGCTTAGTTTAACTTTAAACAAGGTTTGTTGCCTTATTTCTAGTTAGCCTTGTGCCTGATTCTGATACGGCGGAGATTTTGTATAAAATAGGGAAATATTTTTCTCTTGCAAAATTATTCTAAAAAGTATTTAAAAGAAAAACTAAGTTGCAGAGAAAGATATTAGTGACACCCGCAAAGATCAGTTAATTTCGAAGTGAGTAATTTGTATTTTATTTCATTTAATTTTGGGTTCAAGAGATTTATGAAAGAGATTTGACTGTGTAGTCGGAGGCTACAGCTTCCAAAAATGAAACATAAATAAATAAATATTGTGAAATTGAATAATTACGACATTCTTGGTAAAATTGATGTTCTGGTGTATGGAATCATGAACTTTGATTCACTAAAATTAAAACTGTCCCTCTCTCCCCATAGAGTGGGGTTTGGCAGATAGGAATTAAGAGTTTTACAATTGTTGACCCACATATTAATTTTTATTGTAAAAATTAGGTTCGTGAGTAAGTTAGTTTTTTAGTTAATGAGTTCACCCGTTAGTAAGTAGGATGTTTGCTTAGTTAGTTAGCTAGTCAGATTATTTGTTTGATAATTAAAAGTTGTGAGGCCTCATAAACACGGAACAAAGAAAATTTATCAAAATCTGCAGAAAAAATTAATATTTGGGTCAACATTTTTAAAACTCTAATTCCTCTCTCTCTAACCACAGAGAGAGAATTTTAGTTTTAGCGAATCAAAATTTACGAAGTATATAAGTATTTTTTATTTATCCCTAAGCATTTTCCACCCAAAAATGAGAACTTGTATTTTCTTGAATTACAGCCCCAACTACCATGAATCAAAACAAGTCTTTAAGACAAAATGTACGTAGTTTTTTTTATGGAGAATCTGATTCTGCAATAAAAAATGAGGGTTCCCATTTGAAATTTAAAACTTGTCTTCCGCCCCAACCCCATGGGGCTGGGGTGGCGGGCTAATTTTAGCACCAGCTGATGTCCCACTCGAAAATAATCAACTTTGGACTCTACATATTTTTTCGTGTGAAGCTTATTTTTCGAGTTATTCTGGTTTGGCAACTTAAAATTTACAACCTGTACATGAGGAAGTCATTCAGCTTCCATCTTGCATTTGGCCAAATGACGAAGGTGTGGTCTACATACCCGAAGAAACAGGTAGGTTTCCATTTGGCTGATTCTGGCGCTTCCTCCCCGAAATGTTGCTTATATGCATCGGCAAGTGAAAGCAGGTTCCCACAGGCTACTGCTTCTATTTGCTTGTTGTAGCCAACGTCGAAAAGAAAATATCGCGACGTCAATGCATGTCTAAAAAGTTTTGTCGTCCCTCTGCTAAATCTCTGATCAATAAGTTTTAATAATACTGGTAGATGCATTCTGGTAACAAGTGAGATAACATCGAAGCTCACAAGGATGTCGGTATCCTTCAATTTGAAGAAGTTGTTACGGTACCTCACGAATACACGGAGCTGCGAATGTGATGCGGACACTTGGAAGAGACAAGTTGTATGAATTACACATACATCTCAATTCCACGCGCAAAAACATCAGATTTCCCATGAAAGTCGAAGTGGGCGGAGTACTCCTCATTCTCTATGTCCTGATAAAAAGAAGAGCGGATGGCACGTTGGGCTACAGCATGTACTGGAAGAAGACGAACTCCGGTCTGTATCTATAAGAGGAAATCTGCCGCAGCCCGACACAGAGAAATGGTGATACCCAAAAAATTCTGTACATCGGGCTCGTATCCTTTTTGAAAATGAGAAACTCGTCCAAGAAATTGAAACTCTGAGAATCATGTTCCGGAAGAAGAGCTACAAGGTGTGGTGAATGAGGAGAGCCCTACATCCTACACCCACTGTACAAACAGCGGAAACAGAAGAGGTACCTCAGGATTATGCGACCATTGCAACTACCTCTTTTTGGGACAAATTATTCAAAAAATCGGACTAAATCTCTGGAAACACCAAGTAAACAGGTTCTTCCGCCCACCAGCCGAAATATGGCACTGCTTGGTAGTGTCAAAAATGATGAGAGGGTATGGAAATCTGCGGTCTATCAGATATCCTGCCAATGTATCGTTTGACTCGGTTCTCATAACTAAGGTACGAGCATATGGGATTGGTTCCCAAGTATGTGAGTGGCTCGAAGACTTCTTAAGTAATAGAACCCAGTACGTTGTCCTCGATGGTGAGTGTTCATCGGAGGTGAGGGTATCATCTGGAGTGCCCCAGGGAAGTGTGGTAGGTTCACTGTTGTTTTCTATCTTCATAAATGATCTTTAGGGTAGAGTGGATAGCAATTTACGGCTGTTTGCTGAGATGCTGTGGTGTACGGGAAGGTGTAGTCGTTGAGTTAATGTATGAGGATACAAGATGACTTGGACAGGATTTGTGATTGGTGTCAAGAATGATAGCTAACTCTAAATAAAAATAAATGTATATAAATGCAGATGAATAGGAAAAGGAATCCTGTAATGTCTGAATACTCCATTAGTTGTGTAGCGCTTGACACAGTCACGTCGATTAAATATTTGGGCGTAACATTGCAGAGCGATATGAAGTGGGACAAGCGTGTAATGGCAGTTGTGGGAAAGGCGGATAGTCGTCTTCGGTTCATTGGCAGGATTTTGGGGAGATGTGGTTCATCTGTAAAGGAGACCGCTTATAAAACACTAATACGACCTATTCTTGAGTATTGCTAGAACTTTTGGGATCCCTATCACGTCGGACTGAGGGAGGACATAGAAGCAATTCAGAGGCGGGCTGCTAGATTTGTTGTTGGTAGGTTTGATCATCACGCGCGTGTTACGGAAATGCTTCAGGAACTCGGGTGGGAGTCTGTAAAGGAAACGAGGCGTTCTTTTCGTGAATTTAGAGTACCAGCATTTGAGGCTGACTGCAGTACAATTTTACTGCCGCCAACTTACATTTCGCAGAAAGACCACAAAGATAAGAGAGATTAGGGCTCGTACAGAGGCATATAGGCAGTCATTTTTCCCTCGTTCTGTTGCGAGTGGAACAGGGAGACAAAATGCTAGTTGTGGTACGAGGTAGCCTCCGCCGCGCACCCTATGGTGGAATGCGGAGTATGTATGTAGATGTAGATGTAGAATGTAGCAAAAACATATAAAACTCAGACTGTGCCTACTGTCGAACATTGTTCCGAGAACACGAATTGCACACCACACTACAGCAGCCTAACAAGTTAGCAGTCACGAAACGTTGCCTTTGCAAATGGAATGGATTAAGATAATACTAAGGTATAGATACGTAAGTCTGATTTGTGGGACTGTTTCATTGTTTCATGAAAGGACCTATCGAGATTCGAATAAGGGAACCATTGACCAATTGTGAAAGCGTAATGACAAGAAACACCTGCAGCCGCCTTTTCGACATTATTTATTATATTGCAAGCAGTTTCGGTGACCCAATACACCATCTTAAGTCCTTAATTAACGCTGATGGGGTGAGGCCTGAAGATGGCGTTTAGTCCCCGATACTGGATGCAGCATGCCACGGGGGAACCCACCCGTCTTCCAGTTCATGGGTTGGAGCAATGAGGTATGTTTCATGATCCGGAAGGAGATTTTGATTTCGACGATGTGCAAAGATTTCCACTGTTAAACCGAATTACTGCTTTTGTCTAGAAATTTTTCTTGCATTTCATGTTCCTTTTGGATCTAAGTCGTCACGTATTTGTAGATATGCATGTTGTGCAAGTAAATTTTCGAACTGTACGTTCAGGGTATCCTAGAAATATTGCGACAAACTTCGATAAATTCTAAAGGATATCGTGAGAAACAAATCGAGGATAGGAACCCGAGTCTTGGGAGGTCATCCAACGGTGCTACAGTGCCCCTAGACCACCACTTCAGCGGCAAATGTGACTTTGTACGCTGACGAACCGTCTGCGGATCGTCTCGCAGTGTTGTTCGTCATTCAGTGGTAGCGATTGATTGCCACCATCGCCAATGGAGAAATTGAGCTATTTGCTTCATAGATCTTCCTTTTCTGCTATAAATGCGACGCTCTGTCACTTTGGTGGATGACGGTATCGTGTACTGTTTGGCATTTGCAGTTATTTTTTCTCCTGTATACCGAAAGACATTGGTGATTTTACAGAGTTCTAAGAGAAAAATAACCTGTAGTTGGAAACACGTATCCATAACCGTCATCCACATAGTCAACAGAGCATGGCATTCATCGAAGACAAGCCCTATCTTCGCAGCAGCTGGCTCATATTCTCCACTGGCGGCTCTAGGAATCAGTCGCGATCACTGGAGAGCAAACAACATTGCGAAACATTCCGCCTACGAGCCGTTAGCGTACAGAGTCACGTTTGCTGCCGAAGGGGTGGCCTAGTTGCAGGCGCCGAAGTAAGTAACTTCTGCGCTCTGTAACGTCATTGGATGACGTTTCCGAACATCGGTTCCAATCCTAGATTTGTTTCTAATGATACCCTCTACAACACCTCGATATCTGCAACACCTCGAAATTTCTGGCATAATTTCTGGAACACCCTGTATATTGCAGAATAAAAAGAACAACTGTAAGTTTTTCTCAATCATTGGTAATTGAGTTCAGTTACTTACCTTTAGTAAATGAAAAGTCGATTAAGTTACTTGATGACTCAGAAGCTCTGACACATGGATAGTGCCAGAAGGTAAATTAACGCTGCCGTTGTAGACTACCTGTGAAATTCAAATTGTAATGCTGTTGCCGATTTACACATGACATCCAGAGTTGTTTTGAACTATAAGTATTGTTGTGTGCATAGTTCCGCGTAGTCAGCGCGTACACAACTTTCCCAATAGAGCGCGCCCCGCTAAGCACAACAGTGCAGGCGCAGCGCTCGTCCGTCTCCGCACTACGAGATGGCCCTGTCTTAGAGACGGAACAAATTCTGCTTCCGCCGATCCGCGTATTAATATGTAACGCAGCCAATGTGATTGCTGCTAACGTAGAACCTTTTCTCCTCGCGGATCACACTCGCGCAGTGATACCTGAACGCGCGAGGTGTTATAACGAGTGTACAGACCTCCGATTAGTCAGTGTGCATTCATCTGCATTAGTCTGTAGTCAAGTTTCAGTCTGCGCCGAATAAGATTATCATATTCCTCCACACAGCCATGAAGAGAAAGGTATAGACACTTTGTGAAGTATCAGAGACATGTGAGAATAAGAATAACGTACCAAGACCAAAGGAACTTCAGATTGTCGATTGTAAGCAGCATCCAGAATCAAGTTACGTATATCTATGATTGTTATTATTTTAATTAATGTGTGTCAAAATTAAGTTCTGTTAAAGTTGGTCACCATTCAATGTGCTAGTCTAAGCGTGCAAGTGGCATTTCTATTGTCTGACCTAACGGCAGAAGATAAACACGCCACGATAAGACCACGAGACATATTGCTGACACTCGTCTACTTCGTTAGAGCGACAAGTCAAATAATCTGATGGTGTGTGTGCCGAAGGTCTTACACTACGCACACCACAATTATTATAATGACTCTCGTAATTTGTCGTATAAATGAAGATATGCAAAGAGTATTTGTTTTCGCGTCTAGTAATTATCTTTTGTAGTGCAAATTCATACTTAATATGGTCTGATTTACATCAATGTGAAAGATAACCGTATGGAACTGTATTTTAACCTCTAGTAACTGCAGTGGTATGTCTAGAGGAAATGACGGAGCAATTAGAACGACACCACCACTGGTTACTGTGTATGGCAGGACTGCAAGGCCAGTGCCAAACGAGTGAACGATCCTTCATAACAAAGCCGCAAAAACAGCCGTTTAGGAGAAGTTGTGAGGAGGTTTGGGAAGGGACAGAGAGGGAGAGAGAGAGAGAGAGAGAGAGAGAGAGAGAGAGAGAGAGAGAGATTGCCGTTTTTGCGTGGCTTTCTCACGCACTACGAGTTCACTCACGTCGGCTGTCGTTTCTCTCGCCGGAAAGCAACGGAATGCGCGAGAGGGGGATGGGTTTGGAGGAGGAAGGGGGGGGGGAGAAGGGGTAAGGGCAAAGGCGTACCTCGTGGAATTTAGGGCAAAAACTGCGCCACAGCTGCCGGCTGCAAAAGGGGCGCCTACAAAAACAACCGGGCAGCGGTAACTTAACTTCCGGATAAATTCTGACGAAACTGTGCGACTGACGTCAAACTCTCTGTTATAACAGCGGCCCCACCCTTCCGCCCCACCCCTCCTCAGCTCATTCCGCCCAAAGACGCCCACCTCCCGACCAAGCTGCGGTCACTTCGCCGCTATCTCGATTCCTTCTGTTTGATGCTTTCGTTTCGAAAGCGAAGGGAGAAAATTAAATTCACTCTACGCTGCGGGCTACGATGAGAATGTAATTTCTCCGAATAATGGCAACGTCTTATTATTCTTTGTTTAACACCCTACCGGTAGATAAAGTCTTACATGCTGCTGCCATTTATTTTTGTTAATAAGAAAAATGCGAATGAATGCGCAGTTCTATTCTACGCTTGGATTGATCCACTGCCATAGTCGTTAAAAAAACTATCGCCACAATTCTCTCCCTACCCATCTTACAATCATATCATTTATTTCAGGTATCGGATTCTTTTACTGTTTTCATACGGAACACGGCTCTTAATTTCATTACATGACAGTTTCTTCACCGTTATTCGTCTATCGCTCTCAAATTTATCTGTGCTACATAAAACTATTTGCGCCCACTTCGTGAACATATCTCCATAGCCGAAAAATTTGCTTTTTCTTTTAATATGCTTGTATAAATTCTTACAAATGTTTCCCTTTGCTTAAATTTTCCAATGTATTCGTTGTTAGAAACAAATAATCAGTAAAGGTGTTCAAAATATTCTCACTGTTCAGGATGCGCGATGTTTGACATAAATCATGAGCTGCTGAAGATCACTGTCCTCTAGCTTATTCGATATAAGAGACACATACTGGTCCCAGGAGTCAGTCACCTGCTGATGAAGTAGAAGATAACATCTTAGAAAGATCGAGTTGCCTCCAACAGTGAGAAACTCATACATCGATGACGTCATGAAAATCTTTGGGGCTAAATTTGCAAAGACGCAACTCCTTTGCGAGAGAGAATTGATAAATGATGGATAATCTAAACAATGAGATTTTCGAAAAAAGAAGGGATGTGAATGTCATCATATTTTTACTTGCTCACTGCTTACCTGTAAGTTTCCTTTTCTCACGTGTCTTGCTTGATACAAACGTTCTGCAGTACACACGTTAAATGAAACGGGTGTATCCACAGGTGATTTAGCTACCTATTAATTTCTTGAGAACCATGCTATTAAAGCTCTTCTACTGCGTAGGGCATCAAATTCAGTGAAGGTTAGTTGCGATGATGTTAATGACGATTGCATTGTTCGTCTCCAAGAAGAGACCTGCTCATCACTGCTGTTTACTGCAAGTTCTGTACATCCTCGACATCTATTGCCATTGGCTACCAATCGCCACAGTAAGAAAACGTCGTCTCATCTAGTACACTGACGAAGCTCACTTTAAAAATTTTTTGAAAAAAAGTTAGTCAGTACAAAAATAAAACCTGCTTACGTGTTTGGGGTAAATCTTTTTTATTTTTTGACATAGTCTCCTTTTAGGCTTATACACTTCGTCCAACGCTGTTCTAATTTGTTGATCCCTTCCGAATAATAGGAATTGTCCAAATCTGCAGAATAGTTATTAATTTCTGGAATTACCCCCTCGTTTGAATAAAATCTTTGTCCCGCCAGCTATTTCTTCAAATTGAGGAACAAATAGTAGGCCGAGGGAGCCACGTCTGGAGACTAGGGGGGTTGTGAAACGAGTTGGAATCATATTTCCATTAATTTTGCGATCACGACTGCTGAGGTGTGTGCTGCTGCATTGTCGTGATGGAAAAGGACTTTTTGCTGTCCAATCGGCGGCGTTTTTCTTGCACCTCGGTTTTCAAACGGTCCAATAACGATGAATACTATTCACTTGTAATAGTTTTATTCTATTCCAGATTGTCGATGAGGATTATCCCTTGCGAATCCCAAAAGACAGTCGCCATAACCTTTGTGGCCGAAGGAATGGTATTCGCCTTTTTTTGGTGCAGATTCTCCCTTGGTAACCCATTGTTTAGATCTTTGTTTGATTTAGTGAGTAATACTGTATCCATATTTCATGCACCGTGACGAAACGACGCTTAAAGTCCTGCGGATTCTTCCTGAACAGCTGCAAACCATCCTTGCAACATTTCACACGATTCCGGTTTTGGTCAAACGTGAGGAGTTGCGAAACCCATCTTGCGGATAGCTTTCTCACGTCCAATGTTTATGCTAAATATTATGTACCCGTTCATTCGTGATGACCACAGCACTAGAAATCTCACGCACCTTAACTCTTCTGTCATACATCACCATATCATGGATGTTATCAATGATTTCTGAAGTTGTAACCTCCACAGGGAGTCCAGAGCGTTCAGCACCACTTGTGCCCATATGGCCACCCCGAAAATTTTGAAATCGCTTATAAACTGTTCTAATTGAAGACGGGGAGTCACCGTAAGGTTTATCAAGCTTCTATTTAGTCTCCTGAGGCGTTTTGCCTTTCATAAAGTAATGTTTAATCAACACACGAAATTGTTTTTCGTCCATTTTTAGACAATCACTCGACTTCCTCGATTCAGATGAATGCCAAACACAAAGAAATAGACCAATATGGCTGAAACGTGGTGTGCGTTCTTTCCGAACATGCTTCTAGGTAAGCATGACCTCGATACGAGCCGAGGTGCCATCTCTCGGACTTTGCACGGACTTTTCAAACGTCCGTCGTATTAGAGTGGGTAGTCTAATTTTTGTTATGAGTTTCACATGGCAGCTAACGCTAAGATTTCATAACGAGTTACTGGAAACTGGTTTAAATGTTTCAAATGGCTCTGAGCACTATGGGACTTGACTTCTCGGGTCATCAGTACCCTAGAACTTAGAACTACGTAAACCTAATTAACCTAAGGACGTCACACACATCCATGCCCGATGCAGGATTCGAACCTGCGACCGCAGCAGTCGCGCTGTTCCAGACTGTAGCGCCTAGAACCGCTCGGCCACTCCGGCCGGCTGGAAAGTGGTCAACTAGTAAGTTGTGATTTGGAGAATTCAATTTTTTCTTGAATTTACAGGCGATCTACGTAATTCCTGAACTGTAAACAGCTACACATGGTGTCAGTGTTATGCCATCCATTTTTTGGGGAGTGGGGGTGGGGGAGGCGGGAAGGGGGAGGGCCGTTCTGGTAATGTGGTGGCATTCGTTTCTGAACACGCGCAGTGTCGTCCATCAGGTTTGTCGGTTTGGTTTGTAATGTAGCAGAGCCTTCAGACAGCGAGAACTGTTGTAGTTTGTCACCTTTTCGATGCCAGCAGCGTTTGTTTACATCCTTGAAGTTGTAATATGCCAGAGTTTCTGAGTCACTGGGTGAACTTGTTGGACTGTCAGTGGTTATAATCAGGCGTGGTTTACACAAATTATGAAAGTTGTTGGTTTTGTTTTCTAACACACAAACTACTCAAGACGGGTTCTGTACTACCTGTATATGTGCGCATGTGTGCGGGCTTCTGTTCGAGATGCAATAAATGAAAATAAGCCGTGGCGCCACTGAATTAGTAGACTGTTCTGTCTGACGCCACTGGCTCCGGTCTAGAATCGACTATTCCTCTTGCAGGCCCATTGCCAGTATCTATGGGGAAGAGGTGGAACCTGTGAGTTGTTGCCTTAGAAGGTCTTTGCTTGCCGATATATATGTGGGGTTTGCTGGCCCGGAAGTGTAGGGACGAAGTCTGGGGATTGGCGGAAGCGTCGCGACAAGATACGGTTACGAGGCCCTAGCGGCCGAAGCCACCAGCTGCGCAAGGAGGGCCTGCGCAGAGCGAAGATACAGGAGTACTTCACCGGGGTCAGAGTCCACTGCAAGCAGCTGGCTGACACTCCGTCGGCTCGTTGGCAACACTGGTGTCAGACGACCGCTCGGGGCCTGGCTGCCGTCTTCTACCTGGCTTTCATCGGCACCAACCAGTAACCACTGCGAAGCACCGTGAATCCATTGAACTGCTTGCTCATAAAGGGGAGTAACATTCTGTCATCGTCGTGGTGACTTATTCAATTGTCTACCTACCTGCCTTCCTTCTTATTTTCTGGCTTGTACCCGACCCTCAGAGTTTTACTCGATCTGCTCTTTGGTTGTAGATATAGGCTGTAGTATTGTACTAAGACACTAGTTGTCGTTTGAAAATTTGTCTCGCTATTATATGGCCTTTCCGTTTTGATTGTACCCGATCATTAATGTTCTAATTTATCAGCTCTTGATCGTAAATACAGCAGGAACAATCAGTGTAAATTTGAAAATATTAAAAACCAACTGTCACCAGGGATTTAGTCAATTGTCAGAAGAGAGAGGTTGGGATCCATTTGCATCTTTGTAGCCGACTGAAATTAAGATCATTGTCTTATTGTTTGCTGATCTGTTTAACCTTTAAGCACAGGTGCTCATCTTAACCCCGAACCTTTCGACATACAACTTTCAAATTAAAAATTAAGTCATTTGTTTTGAGTAACTGAATCACTCTTGTCGTCAGTGGTGCTTACGTAGTTTCCATGTGTTGCAGAAGGGCAGTTAATAAGACAGTGTGTGTCCAGCGCGGTAGTAAACACCGCTGATTCACCCGATAACGGGCGGGCTGCAAGCCCGGCCGCTTGTAATCACTGTCATTTCGTTTGCTGTTTTGCAGTACAGCACTTCATATTTCTTTTGCAAAGATTAAAAGCTTATTCAAGTTAAAGTTTAAGGTCAAAAGAATTTTGCAAATTTGTTCATTTGTTAAAGAAAATTAAAGGTTTAATGCTTCGATTGCCTGTAGAACACAATTTAAATATCGTTAAATAAACAAGTTGTGTGAAACGAAAGTTCTACTGGTCGGTCCCCCTTCCACGTTTCCCTTAATTACAGTAAGTACCACGTATCAGAAAGAATATGCCAGACATTACATTACTGTGTGGTAAAAACAACATAATAACCAAAAAAGATCATTCTGTTCGAATGTGCACATTTGTGAAATACGATTGGCCTTCAGTAAGTAATGCAAAACATATTTTTCTTTGTCAGTTACGGTTGAAACAGTGAGGAATTTGTTGTGGTATATCTTGGAATATTCTACCTTTAGCCCCAATAGTTTTATGAAGTTCCGATGTTGATATCCTTCAAAAAGGGCGTTCCTAATGGAGAGCTGTAATTGTGTTTCTTTTGGCGTTAAACCATAGCATAACAGATATTCATAGGCGGTTGCAGAATGTCAGTATGGAGATCTGGAAGTGAACAAAGGCACGGTGAGTCGTTGGGAGAGTGTGTGTCATCATAACGTAAGGTCGCGTGCCGGCTGGCCGCACATAGCTGTGACTCCTGAAATCTTGATACCTGCAGACAAGTTTTCATCGGTGAATGAAAATGAACTTCTCCATGATGATGCAAGACCTTACACAAGGTTTCACGGCGAACCTCAAAGTTTATATTTCTTTTCCATGGATTTTAATTCCTACTCCGAATTTTTCTTTTGTTTCCTTTAATGCTTGCTCAATATATAGATTGAATAACTTCAGGGATAGGCTACAACTCTGTCTCACTCCCTTTCCAACCACTGGTTCCCTCTCATGCCCCTCGATTCTTATAACTGCCATCAGGTTTCTGTACAAATTGTAAATAGCCTTTCGCTCCCTGTCTTTTACCCCTGCCTCCTTCAGAATTTTAGAGTGAGTATTCCAGTCAACATTGTCAAAAGCTTTCTCTATATCTACAAATGCTAGAAATGTAGTTTTGCCTTTCCTTAATCTTTTTTCTAAGATACGTTGTAGGGTCAGTATTGCCTCACGTGTTCCAACATTTCTACGGAATCCAAACTGATCATCCCCGAGGTCCGCTTCTACCAGTTTTTCCGTTCGTTTGTAAAGAATTCGTGTTAGTATGTTCAAGCCGTGACTTATTAAACTCATAGTTCGGTAATTTTCAAATTATTATATTTTTCTTTAAGTATGAACGTATTTCGCCTGTCTCATACATCTTGCTCACCAGATGGTAGAGTTTTGTCAGGACTGGCTCTTCCTAGGCTGTCAGTAGTTCTAATAGAATGTTGTCTACTCCTGGGGCCTTGTTTCGGCTTAGGTCTTTCAGTGCTCTATCAAACTCTTCACGCAGTGTCATGTCTCCCACTTTATCTTGATCTACATCCTCTTCACTTCCATATATTGTCCTCACCCTTGTACAGACTCTGTGTATACTCCTTCTACCTTTCTGCTTTCTCTTCTTTGCTTGGAACTGGGTTTCCATCTGAGCCATTGATATTCGTACAAGTGGTTCTCTGTTCTCCAAAAGTCTCTTTAATTTTCCTGTAGGCAGTATGTATCTTACCCCTAGTGAGATAAGCCTCTACATCCTTACATTTGTCCTCTAGCCATCTCTTCTTAGCCATTTTGCACTTCCTGTCGATCTCATTTTTCATACGTTTGTATTTCTTTTTGCCTGCTTCATTTACTGAATTTTTATATTCTCTCCTTTCATCAATTAAATTCACTATATCTTCTGTTACTAGCCCTCCTCTTTTTACCTACTTGATCCTCTGCTGCCTTCGCTATTTCATCCCTCAAAGCTACCCATTCTTCTTCTACTGTATTTCTTTCCCCCATTCTAGTCAATCGTTCCCTAATGCTCGCCCTGAAACTCTCTACAGCCTCCAGTTCTGTCAGTTTATCCAGATTCCATCTCCTTAAATTCCCACCTTTTTGCAGTTTCTTCAGTTTTAATCTACAGTTCATAACCAATAGTTGTGGTCAGAGGTCACATCTGTCCCTGGAAATGTTTTACAATTTAAAACCTGGTTCCTAAATCTGTCTTACCGTTGTATGGGCATATGCTTAGTGAAACTGAACAATTCAAATTTCTGGCTGTTCAGATACATTGTAAACTGTCGTTGAAAACCCACGTTCAGGATCTTGTTCAATGACGTAATGCTGCCATTTTTACTATTCGAACAGTATGTGAAGTAAGTGATCACTAGACATAAAAATTAAACTCCGTTGCTTATTTTAATTCGCTTATATCGTATTATATTATAGTTTGGGGTAACTCTTCCTGTTCTAAAAGGATATTTTTTGCTCACAAATGGGCAGTTCGGGCAATAAGTGGTGTAAGTTCGCGAACCTCTTGTCCACCCCTGTTCCCTAGTCTGGGTATTTTGACATTACACTCTCAATATATATATTTTTACTGCGGTATCTTGTTAGCAGTATCAGCTTATTTCCAAGAATTAACAGCTTTCACTCAGTTAATACTCGGCAGAAATCCAATCTGCATTTGATTCACACTTCCTTAAATCTTAGGCCGAAAGGTCTACAGTATACTGTTGTATCCATTTTCAATAAACTCCCGCAAGAATTTAAAAATCTTAACAGTGATCCACGTGGTTTCATATCGAAACTGAAGAGTTTCCTCATGGGCCACTCCTATTCTGTTGAGGAATTCCTTGTAAAATTAAGCTGATTCTTATGTTTTATTATTGACTAAATACACTTAAACTTATGGGTTGACTTTTTTGTTGATAAACATTTTATTTTATCTGTTGTTATTTTTATGTTGTAATTTCATGTACTGACATGTTCCATGACCTTGGAGATTTGGTCCTCAATTTGGTCCTATGGAACTAGACATCTAAAAAAGTAATAATAAAATGCTCAATAATGTAAACGTCTGGAGATTTTGGTAGCCAGCGGAAGTGTTTAAACTCAGACGGGTGTTTCTAGAGCCACTCTGTAGCAATCCTGTACGTGTGAGGTGTCGCATTGTCCTGCTGGAATTTCTCAAGTCCGTCGGAATGTACAGTGGGCATGAATGGCTGCAAGTGACCAGACAGAATGCTGAGGTACGTGTCACCCGTCAGAGCCATATCTAGACGTATGAGAAGCCCCATATCACTCCAACTGCAGACGCCCGATACTATCACAGAGCCTTCACCATCTTCAACATTCCCTTGCTGACATGCAGGGTCCATCGATTCATGCAGTTGTCTCCATACCCGTGCTTGTCCATCCCCTCGATACAATCTGAAACGAGACTCGAGTGACTAGACAACATGTTTGCAGTCAACAACAGCGCAATGTCGGTGTTGACGGGCCCAGGCGAGGCATAAAGTTTTGTGTCGTGCAGTCATCGAGGGTACACTAGTGGACATTCGGCTCCGAAAGCCAATATCAATGATGTTGCGTTGAAAGGTTCGCACGGTGACACTTGTAGAAAGCGCAGCATTGAAATCTGCAGCAATTTGCGGAAGGGTCGCACTTCTGTCACGTTGAACGATTCTCTTCAGACGTCGTTGGTCCCATTCTTGCAGGATATTTTCCGGGCCACAGCGATGTCGGAGATTTCATGTAGACTTGATGTTCACAGTCCACTCGTGAAATGATTTTACGGGAAAATCCTCACTTCATGGCTACCTCGGAGATACTGTGTCCCATCGCTCGTGCACCAACTATAACACCACGTTCAAACTCAAACGTTGATTACCTGCCGTTGTAGCAGCAGTAAAGGATCTAACAAGTGCGCCACACACTTGTTGTCTTATATAGGTGTCACCGATCTGCAGTGCCGTATTATGCCTGATTACGTATCCCTGAATTTGAATACGCATGCCTATTCTGGTTTTTTTTTTTTTTTTTTGCGCTACAGTGTACTGTAAAATTGCATATAAAAATGGTAGGGTTCTTGTGTTCTTCTGAAAGAAAAACTGACGTCCTTTAACGTAGTTCATCTAACTTCCAACAATAGAAACGTTCCCACCCGTATTATACTCTCTCATTTTGACTAAAATTGGAAAATTCCAAAAATCGTTCACCAGTGATGATCAGTGATCATGTGCTAATGTGTTACAGCAGAATGTAAATATCTCATTAAAATTATGATATTTTTTCCTTCGAATACAAGCCGGAAATCATAATATGTTACTCTACCTCTCCTCTAATGCGAGCCAGAAACGCCGCTCTGGATTAGCCGAGCGGTCTAGAGCGCTGCAGTCATGGACTGTGCGGCTGGTCCCGGCGGAGGTTCGAGTTCTCCTTCGGGCATGGGTGTGTGTGTTTGTCCTTAGGATAATTTAGGGTAAGTAGTGTATAAGCTTATGGACTGATGACCTTAGCAGTTAAGTCTCATAAGGAAAAGAAAAAAAATAACAGAAACTCTACTATTGTACACCAGTTCCCTTAGAATGAGTGCTAGTTTGCAAATAAAAATGAAATGGAGGGAAAAGCGTTTTTAGAGCCCTCTACAAGTGATTAGAAATCAGTATCAAGTGCTGAAATGATGGTCAGCCGCACTACGATAAACTCAGAGAAGCGACACGGCTGTCCCTTTTCGACGTCACTCCTGCTGTTACTGAGGGTGCAATATTGCTGACACCACGAGGTCAGTAGTTTTCTGTGAGCAGGACGAGCAAAGTATAGTGCAAGCGTAGAATATGAGGAATTTTTGTGGGGCACCTGACATATTGGTCTCACAGCCTAATGGTCAAGAGTACTAGATAGAAGTTGGTTGGGCCAGCTTTGATTCCCACTGCTACCATCTTTTTTTCATTTTATTTTAATCCTGCTACTGTTAAATTATTATTTACAAAATTTAATCCTTTGAATGCTAAAGACATGCTGTCTACATCCAGTGCGGAAAGTGGCTTGATGGTCGCCATACTGCTCGTCTGATGCTCCTACCTGCGCTTAGAGAGAGCGTTCTAACTGCTGTGAAATACTTATCCGCCGATTTGAAGAAACCATTAAGTGGGAATAATTGCTTTTTGCGCATCTAACAGTTTTGCATGTTCCCTCAATGAGAAACTTGATCATCATCATCATCACCATTTAAGACTGATTATGCCTTTCAGCGTTCAGTCTTCAGCATAGTCCCCTTATAAAATTCCTCCATGATCCCATATTCAGTGCTAACATTGGTGCCTCTTCTGATGTTAAACTTATTACTTCAAAATCATTCTTAACCGAATCCAGGTACCTTCTCCTTGGTCTGCCCCGACTCCTCCTACCCTCTACTGCTGAACCCATGAGTCTCTTGGGTAACCTTGCTTCGCCGACACGTGTAACATGACCCCACCATCTAAGCCTGTTCATCCTGACTGCTACATCTATAGAGTTCATTCCCAGTTTCTCTTTGATTTCTTCATTGTGGACACCCTCCTGCCATTGTTCCCATCTACTAGTACCTGCAATCATCCTAGCTACTTTCATATCTGTAACCTCAACCTTGTTGATAAGGTAACCTGAATCCACCCAGCTTTCGCTCCCATACAAAAAAGTTGGTCGAAAGATTGAACGGTGCACAGATAACTTAGTCATGGTACTGACTTCCTTCTTGTAGGAGAGAGTAAATCGTAGCTGAGCGCTCACTGCATTAGCCTTGCTACACCTCGCTACCAGTTCTTTCACTATGTTGCCATCCTGTGAGAATATGCATCCTAAGTACTTGAAACCGTCCACCTGTTCTAACTTTGTTCCTCCTGTTTGGCATTCAATCCGTTTATATTTCTTACCCCACTGACATTACTTTCGTTTTGGAGATGCTCATCTTCATACCATAGTCCTTACATTGCTGATCTAGCTCTGAAATATTACTTTGCAAACTTTCAATCAAATCTACCATCAGAACTAAGTCATCCGCATATTTTGTGTTCACATATCTTAATCTCACCCCTCCAGTCTATTGTTTTCAACAAATGATCCATAAATAATATGAACAATAGTGGAGACAGGTTGCAGCCTTGTCTTACCCCTGAAACTACTCTGAACCATGAACTCAATTTACCGTTAACTCTAACTGCTGCCTGACCAGCCATGTAAAGACCTTTAATTGCTTGCAAAAGTTTGCCTCCTATTGCATAATCTCGTAGAACAGACAATAGCTTCCTCCTAGGAACCCGGTTACATGCCTTTTCTGGATCTATAAAGCATAGATACAATTCCCTGTTCCACTCATAACACTTCTTCATTATTTGCCGTAAGCTAAAGATCTGGTCCTGACAACCTCTAAGAGGCCTAAACACACACTGATTTTCATCCAATTTGTCCTCAACTATTACTCGTACTTTACTTTCAACAATACCTGAGAAGATTTTACCCACAACGCTGATTAAAGAGATACCTCTGTAGTTGTTACAATCTTTTGTGTTTCCATGTTTAAAGATTGGTGTGATTACTGCTTTCGTCCAGTCTGATGGAACCTGTCCCGACTCCCAGGCCATTTCAATTATCCTGTGTAGCCATTTAAGACCTGACATTCCACTGTATTTGATGAGTTCCGACTTAACAGCTGCTTTATTGCACTGCAATCTATTGACCATTTTCTCCACTTCCTCAAATGTGATCCTATTTCCATCATCATTCCTATCCCATTCTACGTCGAAATCTGAAACATTACTGATCGTATTTTCACCTACATTGAGCAACTGTTCAAAATATTCCCTCCATCTGCCCAAGGCATCCACAGGATTCACGCGCAGTTTTCCGGACCTGTCCAAAATACTTGTCATTTCCTTCTTATTTCCCTGTCGAAGGCTGCTAATTACACTCCAGAATGGTTTTGAAGCAGTTTGACCCATAGTCTCCTACCTGTTTCCAAAGTCTTCCCAAGAAACATGATTTCTTCTTGTTAATCATCATAATTACAGAGCTGTATCAAAGTAAGGAAAGCACTGCACGAAATTTTAAAGAACATGTACAGGTAAAAAACTTGGTGTATGTTTGATTTTAGTCCATACACTTTTTGAATGAAATACAAATAAGATATCGAAATTTTATTTAAAAATTTAGAGCAGAATTATATCTCCTTTCGTTCCCGAGTTACCGGTTTTCATGTGTGCAGATGGTTATAGACGACACAGCGATTTCCAAGCCTGTGTTTTGGGAATCATGTGGTAATAACAATCGTCATCTTTATTAAATAATTCGAAATATGGGAATGATAGCACGCAAAGAGGCATGAATATTTTATGACAAATACTAAAATAATTTTGCTCACCGAGATTTGGAAGTACCTCTTCCACAGGAGTGAGAGGGTGATTGGGACGGGAAGTGTAAAATTGTAAACAGCATATACGTTCCCTAGAAATTTACGAATAGTACATGAGGGATTTTCAAGCAGCAACTCGCTATGAGTCACATATCCCTGTGGTCAAGCTCACCGCTGCCATTTCGTTGACTCGGTTTCCATTCCTGATGCTATGATCCCTATATTTTTAATTTTATTCCTTGCAATATTAAAAGGTAACTGTGAAGAAACCAAGGGTAACAGTAGAAATACTTCAATTGATCGATGAAAGGAGGAAGTAAAAAAAATGTTCCGGAAAACTAAGGAATGCAAAAATACAAGTCGCTGAGGAATGAGGTAAATAGGAAGTGCAGGGAAGCTAAGACGAAATGGCTGCAGGAAGAATATGAAGACATCGAAAAAGAAATGATTATCGGAAGGACAGACACAGCATACAGGAAAGTTAAAACAACCTTCGGTGACATTCGAAGCAACGGTGATAACATTAAGAATCTAAAACGGAATTCCACTGTTAAATGTAGAGGAGAGAGCGGATAGGTGGAAAGAGTACATTGAAAGCCTCTGTGAGGGGGAAGATTTCTCTGATGTGGTAGAAGAAGAAACAAGAGTCGATTTTGAAGAGATAGGGGATCCAGTATTAGAATCAGAATTTAAAAGAGCTTTAGAGGACTGAAGATCAAATAAGGCAGAAGGGGTATATAACATTCCACCACAATTTGTAAAATCATTGGGGGAAGTGGCAACAAAACGACTATTCACGTTCGTGTGTAGAATGTATGAGTCTGGCGACATATCATCTGACTTTCGGAAAAGCATCATCCACACTGTTCCGAAGACGGCAAGAGCTGACATGTGCGAGAATTATCGCACAAGCAGCTTAACAGTTCATGCACCTAAGATGCTTACAATAATGTTATACAGAAGAATGGAAAAGAAAATTGAAGAAGCACTAGATGACGATCAGTTTGGCTTTAGAAAAGGCAAAGGGGTGAGAGAGGCAATTCTGACGTTGCGGCTAATAATGGAAGCAAAGCTAAAGAAAATTGAAGACACGTTCAGAGGATCTGTCGATCTGCAGAAAGCGTTCGACAATGTAAAATGGTGCAAGATCTTCGAAATTATGGAAAAAAGTTGGGGTAAGGTATAGGGAGAGCCTGATCCTATACAATATGTTCAACACCCCAGAGGGAAGAAGTAGAGTGGACGACCAAGAACGAAGTGCTGGTAATTAAAAGGGTGTAAGACAAGGATGTAGCCTTTCCCATCTACTGTTCAATCTGTACATCGAGGAAGCAATGATGGAAAAACAAGAAAGACTCAGGAGTGGAATTAAAATTCAAGGTGAAAGGATATCAAGGGTACGATTCGCTGATGATATTGCTATGTTGAGTGAAAGTGAAGAAGAATTACATGATCTGCCGAACGGAATGAACAATCTAATGAGTGCAGAGCATGGACTGAGAGTAAATCGAAGAAAGACGTAGGTAATGAGAAGTAGTAGAAATGAGAAAAGCGAGAAACTTCACATCACGATTGATGGTCAAAAAGTGGATGAAGTTAAGGAATTCTGCTACCTAGGCAGTAGAATAACCAACGAGGGACGGAGTACGGAGGACACCAGAAGCATACTAGCAATGACAGAAAGGGAATTCCTGGCCAAGAGAAGTCTACTAGTATCAAACATAGGCCTTAATTTGAGGAAGAAATTTGTGAGAATGTACGTCTGGAGCACAGCATTGTATGGTAGTGAAACATGGACTGTGAGAAAACCAGAACATAAAACAATCGAAGCATTTGAGATATGGTGCTACAGACGAATGTTGAAAATCAGGTGGAGTGATACGGTAAAGAATGAGGAAGATCCGCGCAGAATCGGAGAGGAGCGGAACATGTGGAAAACACTGACATGAAGATGGGACAGTCTGACAGGACACCTGTTCAGACATGACGGAGTGACTTCCGTGGTACTAGAGCGAGCTGCAGAGGGCAAAAAATGCAGAGGAATGCAGAGATTGAAAGACATCTAGCAAATGATTGAGGTTACAAGAGCTGCTCTAAGATGAAGAGATTAGCACAGGAGAGGAGTTCTTGACGGGTTGCATGAAACCAGTCAGAAGACTGACGAAAAAGAATAAAAATAAAAATAAAAGAATTAAACGATTAATTATAAAATTTAAATGTATTTAAATAGTTCAGTTTATATAACTAAAATTAATATTTTCTAGTTTAGCTATGAGTGCTACCTTGTAGGTCAGATGGCTACAGGGTACCATATGACAGCACACTGATATAACTTTGCACACGCCACCACTGTCATTCACTCTGAAGTGCCATTGATTATTCGACACTCTTGTTTCAACCAAATATTCCTTTCAATGCACTATTAAATACTTCACAACGCAACTTCACATATTCCTGTCTCTCGACTCTTTCAGTACGTGTCCACCTGATCGATCCTGGTCCAGTACAGACTTGTCCCCTCACTATTAACTCGCATTATCGGAGCGCTACAACAAAGCTCTGTTCGCCAGCGACTGGAGTCTACAGAAAGTTCAAGAAGTTGATTCTCCAGTTAGCACCTACTGCTAAATTGCTTACCGTCAAGGGTTTCGGTCACATTTTCGCTACAACGTACATTCGTATATACATATATATACATATACTGTACAGTGGTCCCAGTCGCAAATGGTTTGCGGAGATAACGATTTCCGTTAAACTTCCGTTTGGATTCGAATCGTGAGGTACACATAAGAGGAAGCAATATACATTGGTATGCGAAACTTAAGAACAGAAGTAACTTTCGCTTGATGTCAACGCCAAGTAGCATGGCTCTATGAAACTTGTACCATATCTAGAAAGAACTGATACATATAGTATTGCAGGTAACTGAAAAAAGGAGAGACACGCTTCTTAGCAAGGTGTACGTTGACCACAGGCGGCAATGCGTGCTCTGCAACGTGCTCCCATACTGACCACAGGACGTTCCTCTAGCAGCCTGGTTTACAGCTGCTGGATAGTCACCGGTGCACTGGACGTGTTGCAATACCTGCCACCAACACATCCCACAAGTGCTCGGTGGGTTTTAAGCAGGAGAAGCGAGGAGGCCGGTCCATTTGCAGAATATCGTTTCGTTCCAATGGCTTCTTCATCTGCGCAGTTCTATGCGGTCGAGCGTTGTCATCTCTAAAAATGAAATCAGGGCAGAATGCATCCCTGAAAAAAACACACTAGGCGAGGAGTACAGTGTCGCAGTAATGTCGCCTCGTCAGTGAATTGTTTTAAACGATTTGGAAGTGATTACGTCCAACTATAGCTACCAACACCGTAATACCTTAACCACCCAAACGGTACTGTTCGACAGTGTTTGATGAGAGATGATAAGAGAGGAGGGAATACATAATGCACCCAGCAACACTGTCGCACATGCGTGCGAAAATAGATTAGTGCAGGAAAGTAGAGCAATGTTATTTTCCACGAACAAACACATTCGTCGAGTTACTTTCTAAAACGTGATTTTCAATTCTAAACGAGATACTGCAATACTATTTTCACGACTCAATAATTACAAACAACACGATAAACTAACAGTTGGCACCAGACGTTAGGCCTAAGTGACCAATATTGTGAAACTAACCTAACCAGGATAATAACTGCAGAAAATACCTCTTAACTAAAATACTACTCTAAGGGGCAAGGTCACAAAGAAACAGACAGTCTGATATACTGGAAGAATGTAATTTACTAGGCCTACTCTTGATGTAAGCCATGACACTCCCTCCATCTAAATATTTCCACATCTAAGATGCTTAGAACCTCCATTTTAGGAGGGATAAAGATAATCCATCATGTTATACACTAGTAAAATATAATCGTATATTTCTCAAAGCGTTGATTCCTTAAAGCGCTGATCTGTGCGTTGGCCTTTTTTACGAAAAGTAGGACCATAGCTGATATTATCCAGATTCCTTGAGTACCTGATTCGGATGAGAGAATCGACGAACTTGCATTAATGTTTTACGGCAACAAAAATAATTGATTAGCTGCTACTGTAGTGTTGGAGAAGTTGTGGTAATACAAGCCTAACGTTGGCGACCTTGTACGTCGTTTTAGAGAGGCATACAGAAAATATTTACTTACGCCGAATGGTATTAGAAATGTTGAAACTGAAGTAATGGAATACTGATTGATAATCATTGCTTTAATTATTACAAATGACTCAGGCCACCTACAGGTCGTGTACAATAATAACTCTGGATAAATAATTCAAAATTTACCTCATACCTATGAAGCCATGACACACTAACGGTTTATAGACTGTGTTACTCGTAATCAATTATTACACGCAATGTGCAAGACACACGCAACACGCCCGAAAGACGAACAAACCAAATACTATGATAGGAAGGAAGGAAGCAATCAGGTATTTTAATCCCTTCGATTTTAGGAACAAAGAACGTGAAACTTCCTGACAGATTAAAACTCTGTTCCGGGGCGAGACTCGAAGACGTGACTTCTGCCTTTCGCTGCCTAGTGATCTACCATGTCTCGGCAATATCCTTTCTTCCAGGAGTGCTAATTCTGCAAGGTCTGCAGGAGAGCTTCTTTGACGGTTGGAAGGCAGGAGACGAGGTACTGGCGGAATTATAGCTGTGAAGAGGGGTTCTGAGTTATGTATGGGTAGTTCGGATGCTCGGATGGCAGATACCTTTCCCGCGAAAGGCAAAGGTCATGAGTTCTAATGTGTCAGAACGTTTCATATCAGCGCACACTCCACTGCAGAGCGAAAATTTCATTCTGGAAGGAAGAATGTGTTTTAACGATATATCACTTAAATAGCAGAACAACGTACTTTGTTTACACACACTCATGAGACGACCAAAATGGAGACACAGAGAGATGTGACGTGTGCAGAGGAGACAGAATTGACATGAATGAGGAAAATTACATACAGCACCAATAGCAAAAATCAATATTTTAATTATTTCCTTAACTTATTAGTTATTTTTATTATTTTTCGTAAAAACCTAACGTTAAGTGTAAACTAAATTTGATAATTAGCACAACTTACTTATTCAGATATTTCAGCTTTGAAATTATCTGGCGGTCGGTGCGGTTCTAGGCGCTTTAGTCTGGAACCGCGTGACCGCTACGGGCGCAGGTTCGAATCCTGCCTCGGGCGTGGATGTGTGTGATGTCCTTAGGTTAGTTAGATTTAAGTACTTCTAAGTTATAGGGGACTGATGACCGCAGGTGTTAAGTCCCATTGCACTCAGAGCCATTTGAACCATTTTTTAAAAATTATCTGATAGGTTAGACCAGAATCATCAACTGGCACTCAGAAGAACTGAACCCACCAGTCTACTTTTGTTATCATGTACGAAGAACTAGTAAGCAAAACGCCGAATGAATACAGAGAAAACGTTTTGCAACAGGCACCTTCCCAATTAGACGTTTTTCACAGTGGGCAGAAAATAGCAGGATACTGTGTCATTGTCTCGGCAGAGAGTTGTTCGAACTGTGTAATGTGCAGAGACGGTGTTGGATCGTTGGGGGTCACTTTATCAATAAGCACTCGGCAACAGATCCTTGACTGCAGGGTATGGAAAATGCTGTTGAGTCGGAAATTACACCGCTGTAATAAACAAGGTGTGCAAGCAATGGCACCAAATGAGTACGAACCCAGAATCCCATTCTGGCAGTGGACAACTATATGTTCTACAGCATACGTTGTGACTGGCGGTCGCCACTTTGAACGCTTCCTATGGGCTTAACTTTGCTATTGCAAATTCATTAACATGTGTAACTTACATTTCCGTGTGGATCGCAGTCCTGGCGCAAGTTTTACAATTCGACGGCTTTAGGGTGGCTTGCGTGTCCCTAATCTGTGCCAGTAATCCAGTTCGGGAAAAGAGACCTACAGCTAAACGTGAAATACGAACCATGTGTCGCGGATCTTCATGTCGTTGGCAAGTAGTTTAAAAAAATAGGCGGAAATATTTCCTAGTCCGTTCTATTTTAACACGTGACCATTTGATTTCCAGGCACAGGCCCTATCGATATATGAGGTCTGATCATTAATTCCTTGTTTCAAAACATTCAGTTTAACATCCTCTAGTGTGTGTACTATTTGAATTCTAAAGATCTGGGACACTCTTTTGGGTACTGGGAGACGCGGAAGCAAACATTGCATGTACCTCGTGGTATATCCTAATATATCACGGAAATGGGGTACATTCTGACTCGTTACGTGTGTATAGTTTCAGTGAGGAACATAAAGTGAAAAAGATAAATACAGTGAGCATAAGAATATATCTGTCTTGCACAGAACCTAAACAGTAGCTATAAAAGTCGAAGTACGTAAAAGAAACGCAACTATATATGTAATTAAGGTACATTACATTCGGATATAAGTATCGCAAGTTGTGTGACTATCATGTTAGTTTCGCATGTTAAACATTATCTCACGCAAAAGTTCACAGGACTTGTAAGCGGACCTAACCACATACACAAGTCAGATATAAGCTAGTGTTTCTGCCTCTGGATCACGGGGTCCCGGGTTCGATTCTCGGCCTGGTAGGCTATTTTGTTCGCCCGGGGACTGGGTGTTCGGTAGTCCTCATCATTTATCATCCGAGAAAGTGGCGAGATTGGACAGTGAACGCAAAAGAACGTACGCGGATAACCGCTCAGTTGAACGCTCCTAAAACAAAGAAAAATCATCAGGTAGCATGTACATTTTTTACATACAGGGTGTTTCAAAAATGATCGGTATATTTGAAACGGCAATACAAACTAAACGAGCAGGGATAGAAATACACCGTTTGTTGCAATATGCTTGGAACAACAGTACATTTTCAGGCAGACAAACTTTCGAAATTACAGTAGTTACAATTGTCAACAACAGATGGCGCTGCGGTCTGGGAAACTCTATAGTACGATATTTTCCACATATCCACCATGCGTAGCAAGAATATGGCGTAGTCTGTGAATGAAATTACCCGAAACGTTTGACAACGTGTCTGGCGGAATGGCTTCACATGCAGATGAGATTTACTGCTTCAGCTGTTCAATTGTTTCTGGATTCTGGCGGTACACCTGATCTTTCAAGTGTCCCCACAGAAAGAAGTCACAGGGGTTCATGTCTGGCGAATAGGGAGGCCAATCCACGCCACCTCCTGTATGTTTCGGATAGCCCAAAGCAATCACACGATCATCGAAATATTCATTCAGGAAATTAAAGACGTCGGCCGTGCGATGTGGCCGGGCACCATCTTGCATAAGCCACGAGGTGTTCGCAGTGTCGTCTAAGGCAGTTTGTACCGCCACAAATTCACGAAGAATGTCCAGATAGCGTGATGCAGTAATCGTTTCGGATCTGAAAAATGGGCCAATGATTCCTTTGGAAGAAATGGCGGCCCAGACCAGTACTTTTTGAGGATGCAGGGACGATGGGACTGCAACATGGGGCTTTTCGGTTCCCCATATGCGCCAGTTCTGTTTATTGACGAAGCCGTCCAGGTAAAAATAAGCTTCGACAGTAAACCAAATGCTGTCCACAAGCATATCGCCGTCATCAATCCTGTGCACTATATCGTTAGCGAATGTCTCTCGTGCAGCAATGGTAGCGGCGCTGAGGGGTTGCCGCGTTTGAATTTTGTATGGACAGAGGCGTAAACTCTGGCGCATGAGACGATACGTGGACGTTGGCGTCATCTGGACCGCAGCTGCAACACGGCGAACGGAAACCCGAGGCCGCTGTTGAATCACCTGCTGCACTAGCTGCATGTTGTCCTCTGTGGTTGCCGTACGCGGTCGCCCTACCTTTCCAGCACGTTCATCCATCACGTTCCCAGTTCGTTGAAATTTTTCAAACGGATCCTTATTGTATCGCTTTTCGGTCCTTTGGTTACATTAAACCTCAGTTGAAAACTTCGTCTTGTTACAACAACACTGTGTTCTAGGCGGTGGAATTCCAACACCAGAAAAATCCTCTGTTCTAAGGAATAAACCATGTTGTGAACAGCACACGCTTACAGCAGAAAGACGACGTACATAATGGCGCACCCACAGTCTGCGTTGTCTTCTATATCTTTCACATCATTTGCAGCGCCATCTGTTGTTGAAAATTGTAACTACTGTAATTTCGAAAGTTTGTCCACCTGAAAATGTACTGTTGTCCCAAGCATATTGCAACAAACGGTGTATTTCTATCGCTGCTCGTTTAGCTTTTATTGCCGTTTAAAATACTCCGGTCATGTTTGAAACCCCCTGTGCCTTTGTAAGAATACCAATGTGAAGCCGCGGAAGTCGCGCATGCACAGTAACGGTCTCCCGCGGCGCCCGCTGCTTTGTTTGTATATGAATACGTAGTTCTTCTTGGACGTTCTATGGAAGTGTTATTTTTCGTGGTAGTATTAGCGTGTTGTGCGAGTAGTTTCTTTGAAATTATTTTGGAAATTAGTCTTCAGCAGAGATGAGTTGCTGGATGAAACAGAACACACTTCATTTCATTGAACAATGTGATTATATCCCTGCGTTTGGTAGTACACGGACTATAAAAATTCCCAAAAAACGGTTTGACAAATGGGAAGGTATTGCAAAACAATTTAGTGTGTCTAGGATTGAGTGAGAAGATACGTGGCACTACATAAAAGTTCAGTACCGTTGGCAGTTGACTGAGCCAAGTAGCAGGGGATCTGACAGTGGTGTTAGCAATGTGCACCACTCTACCTGGCGCGCACTTGAGAACTTTAGTTCCCTGAAAGACAGTTACAGGCAATTCTCTTATAGGATCACTCAGGAAGTGGTACCACTAAGTATATTTGTTACAGCGTTTTAGAAATTATGTATTTGTCACTGTGTTATATAAGTACAATGTTACATAATTACAGTATTTACAATAATTACATTTCGTAAATAAATTGTCTTATGTACTATGGTCTTATGCAGTCCTAAATACTGCAGAATAATTCAGCATTCTTTTCTGTTATCATTTAACAATGATAGTTTTCTAGCAGTTCTTGGAAGTGGTTCCATCTAAGACGGACAGTTCCACCGAGACGCAGGCATTAAGTTCCCATCATCTCCTTCTCTATCTTATGTTCCTGGTGGTAGAGAAGTTTGATTTTGATATTTTCTGTTTTGAAGAAAAGTATCCACATACACAAGCTAATGTTACCACCGTACCCTTTTATGGACTCAGTAGCATCTGTTTCTTAAAAGAAAGAACAAAAAGCAGAGTTCATAATGCGAAACACGTTTTCAGTAACTAACTCTTCTTCCTCTGCACAGTATATAATTATAAACAGGTTGCCAACTATTTTTGTGATGCAGATGTGGAAATTGTTTAACGATATTTTCTTCGAAGCCAAAGGCTGCCACGAAAACATAAGGAACAGTCATATTCCTACCAGGAAGAGGAGCAGATAGTGGTATGGATAAAGTTTTATTGTTTAACATAAGGTAAAATGTGGTGTCTTTAAGTGCACCACTATCTGAAATCTGCCCTTGTGTGCCAAGACCAGCATAAATTATTTTGTAATTAGCAATAGCAACTGCTAGGAAAACAATGCTCAAGCACTTCTCATAATTAAAATAAACTGTTCCATTACTGGGTGACGCCACACTGTTAATGTGCCTCCCATCTATAGGTACCAAACACCTGGGGAAATTCTATTTTTCTTCGTACCGTTTGGAAATTTCCAGCCGTTCCTTTTCACTAATAGGAAGCTGGAAAAAAATTTCATTTACATATGGACTCTTCCGAAGAAATTTTTGAATGCATTAAGGTACTTCGATTATAATGTATGTAATGTATAGCTCACTTCCCTTAGAAATGTGTTATATATCGTACAGTCCATCGAACACTCATCCCCAGCAGAAAGAGGAGAAATTATTGTTTCTTTTGAGCATCATGATGTGGATGACGTTACATTTGAAGGAATTGTGGAAGCTGAAACAACTCCACTTATCACTGCAGTGAACCAGACGACCGAGGAGGCCTGATACAGGCACTAAAGAAATTGGGAGAAAGTCTAGCTGACAGGAGACTGGACCAATGGACCCATTTAGTATGATTAGTTACCAACAAATTAAGATTTTAGTTTGAAAATGGCCACACGAGAATGATGGCCAAGTGAGAAAATGGAATATACAAATGTTTATACGAGGCAAATGAAGAACCGATGAATGCCGTAACTGACAATAACGTATAAGATATGATATTATTACTAATGTAATGTCACGTAGTTTAGAAGCAAAGGCTTTATATAGTAGGCCTGTGAGTTAACTGAAATGAAACACAAACAAAGAAAAGTGTCACAACAATTGTCTGTTCTTCTTTGATATACGCCGGTGACAAACTGCAGTCCATTTAATGTGTGAACTGTAGAATTCTTATGGTTTTCCTCCTATATTTCTCTATTTCATACTGACGCTAACTACTGTCCACGAATTTCGTGTTTGAATGAGTATGAATAAAGTTAAATACAAATTAATATTGTTAGCTTCGCTCATTATCCAGAAATTTCATATTGTATTACTGACTGAAGTTAGCCAGTCGTCCCAAAGCACTTAAAAGTATCTCATTGTTAGCAAAATTTGAGGAATTTATAGGCTAAGGTATAAGTGCCACCTTCACAACAATTAATAAGAATAAGTTAAACAATTATATAATGTATTATATGTTCTATTATTATTATTATTATTATTATTATTATTATGTGTACTAAGAAATGAGGAATTTAATAACATCCATATTGCTTTCACTTCCTGAGATAAAATTTGCAAAGTGACTTCGTAAACCCGAAAAATAATACTGCATAATGGGCTTTCTGATATTCTATGCAAGTATGCTAAATTGGAAAAAGAACCCTCAGTGGCCAAAAAACCGAGGGTCACTGCCAACTGCTGGTGGAATCGCTTCCCGAAAGTTTGTGTTGGTTCTAGAGACAAGAGGAGCCATAAGCGACAGCAAACTGCCGAAATTTCCCATGCTCGCCCTAACACAATTTTTGAAATGCACATAATCTTCGAGAGCTAACTACGGAACAAATGTTGCATAGGCTCGATAGGTAGCACATTTGCGAAACTCTTGTTGCCACCATCTGCGCTTTCGTCGTCGTTCTTTCGCTTCTTCATGCAGAAGAGCAAGCGCACTGGCACTTGGAAAGCCATCGCGAATTCCGAGCTGCTCTGCACCACCGAAATCACTGATAAAAATCAACAGACGTGAACAAACAGTCATGCATGTATTACTTGCAACTTGCCAGTTCTGCACTTCACGATAAATGTTCAGAAGACGCGTATACAAGTCGTTCATACTTGTGCCGATACAAAGTCCAGATGTAAACTTACATTAATGAAGACATACTGCATCGAATTGGGGATAAAATAGGTTTATGGCACAACCTGAGAAAAACTAGTGGTATGTTGATAGTACATTTCCTGCAGCATCATCGTATAGTTAATACGGAAAGGGAAGGAAATAATGGAGTTTGATAACAGCAATGAAGTTCAAGTGGAAATAACAATCAAAAGTTACAGAGAGATAAAGAATCTTGAACGCGTTAGTCTTGCATGGAGACCGGAGTCGAATAAATCATCGATCTGAGGACTAAAACAATAATATGGAATGCCTGCATGTGCGTGTCTTTACGTTTTTGCATCTGTGTTTTATATTCGATGTGTGAATCTTAGCTGGGATTGGCAGTGTGACAGACCTAATTTCAACAATGGACAGCGAGGGCATCCCCAAGAAAGGCTTGCCGTCGTTCGCCAGGCCTCACGTATCGAAGAAAGGGGCTGAAAGCTGGCCATTCCACTCTCCCAACTACAGCCAAGGGTGTAAGGGATGGGAGAAAAAGAGCGAAGGAGGGAGCTGTACCAGTAGGGTAGGGGTCACTCGCCACGGTCGATCACTGCGGCTCAAGGACTCACCCCAAACTGCGGCGCCTTCCCCCCTAATGGAAATTGTCCCTCCAGGGGAATGGCTGGGAGGGGTGTGGTGGACAGAGTACCTGCTAACGCCCCTCTCTGCCGTAATCGAAATACTTTGGCCGTCGTCCCCCGGCCACCACCCGGAGCAGCGCCAGGGGTTGGGAGGGAAGCGGTGGCGACGCTGGCGATCCCAGGGAAGGGCTAGAGGAATCCCTGTGACGAATGGGCAGTTAATGGCGCCATTTGGAGACTACTGATGGATCAATTGCTCTCTAGCCGACGAAATCTTCGGTCTGCGTCCCACATTTTAGCCTCAAATTCACCACCCAGCACACAGCGGAGGAAGGGTTGTTTCCGATTAACATTTATATTTGCAAATAATTGGATTTTTCATATTGGCTATACACAGCTGATCAAGCATTTATTACTTAAGAGGTGCATACTTCCTTTGTGAGTAGTGTGTGGTTCAAGGTAATCCTCTGTTAAATTCGCCAAACAGAAGAATCCCAAATTTAATTTTTAATGTATGAACACCTGACACCAGTCCAACTTGGTTAGATCACTGAATTTACTTCATTCAGTTACTATTAGCAAGTAGTGGGAAATAAAGAAGTTGGTTCAATTTACCAAATAAAAAAAAAGTTTCGAATGGCTCTGAGAATACCTGAGGTCATCAGTCCCCTAGGACTTAGAACTACTTAAACCTAACTAACCTAAGGACATCACACACATCCATGCCCGAGGCAGGACTGGAACCTGTGACCGTGGCTGTCGTGTGGTTCCGGACTGAAGCACCTAGAACCGCTCGGCCACAGCAGCCGCCAATTTACCAAATCAAATGTGCCATACAGTGAGAGAGCCACACACCATGCAGCTATACACAGTTTGTCTACCGAGACAGCTGAAAGATGTGATGGTGAAACAAATATTCAATTATTTTATGTTATCCTCCTTTTCTGCTTCTTTCTCCATTCTGTCAGATTCACATGCTATCGACTTCAGAGCTATATATATGAATTATTTATGGATGTACTCGTGTTATGTCATGGAGGATTGTTGTTTATGAGAATGATCTTATTTTGAAAATTTGTTGAACATAATAATTTATTGTAAATTAATTCACGTGCGTGCCTAGTTAGGATTCAATGTATTCTGTACTAGAGCGAAATGGGAAGAGATACCAATCTGGCAGTGGGATGTACGCTAGAGATCGCGAATTTCATGAAATCCGGTTGAGTGAAAATATGGCAGAGCAGTAATTTGAATTGTGTCGGTGAAAATGAGTGGGAAACGAAGTGTCGTATTGACGAGAAGAAGGTAAATTAGGATTACAGAGATACTGCCGTGTATTGAAAAATATCTTAACGATATTTTAGGAGTGTTTGTTCAACTTTATTTCGAGCCACCATTTATTTATAACGACTGCGAAATTGAACAGTGGACTGAAGTATCTTCGTAGTGAAGATTAATCATCAAGAAAAGAGTAACAAAAGATATTTTGGTAATGTTAATGGTGGTCAGCATTCGTGTTAAGCTTCGAGAAGTTTCGTAGCTGACTGACACAACCAATCATGACATACAAGTAGTGCGATATAAAATTTGATGATCACATTACAACTACTTTAACTTGTGTACTGTTTGCTACTGTAAGAGTACAATAACCTTTACATACAATCTTTGGGTCGATTATGTACAGGTGTAAGTAGGCTGTTTAGGTTCTTATATTGGTAACGCCGCCGCCACGTAGCGCTCTGTATGAAAATCACTGGCTATGCTGTGTGCAGTCTGTGGCTGGTTTGCATTGTTGTCTGCCATTGTAGTGTTGGGCAGCGGCAGCTGGATGTGAACAGCGTGTAGCGTTGCGCAGTTGGAGGTGAGCCGCCAGCAGTGGTGGATGTGGGGAGAGAGATGGCGGAGTTTTGAAATGTGTAAGACTGGATGTCATGAACTGTTATATATATATATATATATATATATATATTACGACTTTTGATGATATTAAGGTAAATACATTGTTTGTTCTCTATTAAAATCCTTCATTTGCTAACTGTGCCTATCAGTAGTTAGTGCCTTCCGTAGTTTGAATCTTTTATTTAGCTGGCAGTAGTGGTGCTCGCTGTATTACAGTAGTTCGAGTAACGAAGATTTTTGTGAGGTAAGCGATTTGTGAAACGTATAGGTTAATGTTAGTCAGGGCCATGTTTTTTGTAGGGATTTTTGAAAGACAGATTGCGTTGCGTTAAACATATTGTATGTCAGTTTAAGCACAGTCACGTATAATTATTCCAAGGGGCCGTTTCATATGTCGACCCTTAGCCGAGGATACCTCACTGGAATCATCAGATTTTTTCTTGTAGTTAGTGTAATTAGTGCAGTCTTTGTTTATTGCTAGCGCGTAATTGTAGAGAGAATTTCCTTTGTAGTTGTAGTTTTTCATTCTTGTACAGTAAAACAGTGGTGGCATGTGTGTAGATTTGCACCAAGTATTTCGCAGCAGCGCTTGCAATTAACGAGATATTATTTTCAATGCTATGTTAATGTGTTTACTTATTTTGCTCTTCAAACTGTGCTTTTCTGTGTTGTCGTGTGAAATATTGTGATAATAATGGCGTGTGAAAAACGTAATACTAGGCCTCAAAGTAAACTGAGAAGTGACAGCGAAGACGAAAGCAGTGTGTTAGCGCCACCATGTAATGAATTAACTAATGTTCAAAGTAGTAATTTGGTAACTGTGCATAGAGAAGTAGAGCGTGCTGCAAATAATGGTGTAGGAAGTGAAACAATTAGTGAATGGGGAAGCATTATCGATCGATCGTTCGGCAACAGCTCGCCTTAGGATTCCGAAATGACAGGACACAATCTTGCAAATACTGTAGATTCAGGTTTTGCGTCCTCACCATTTTCTCAAATAATTCAAGACACATTTTCTGCTTTTCAAAATGCGAATATTGCCGGTTCAAATGCACTGCCGAATAGCACTGAGGAACATGTTCCAAACGCCAGTGCACTGTTATCACAGTTAATGCAACAAATGGGACAAATGCTACAAAAGTTAGACACAACGCTTGAACAAAATCAGAAACAAATGGGACCAAAACTTCAAAAGTTAGACACAATGGAACGACACCAGAGACAAACACAGCAACAGTTAGACACAATGGATGAAAATCAGAGACAAACACAGCAAAAGCTTCAAAAGTTAGACACCACACTTGAACAAACACGTGAAGATTTAACTACTGAGTTACATAACATTGAATCGAAATCACAAAGCAGCCATAAAAGAACTGCAAACAATTGTTTATGAAAATCATGAGACCTTGCAAGCTAAAATTGACTCAGTTGCATCTACCGATTCGGTTACGCAACTTGCAAAAACTCAGGAAAACTTAAAGGACACAGTAGATACGATTTCAACACAAATGGACACTCGGAAAATTTGTTCAGAAAAACACACAGAGGAAATAATTTCACTATCGGATAAAGCTGCCGAACTTTCAGATCAGTTCACTAACTTATCTACAAAGGTAGATGATGATCTGAATGACACAAGACCTGTAGCCTTCACGGACACTGAAGAGTATGAACAAATTAGAAAATTCAAAAAAATCAAAATCAAATTAATACATAGTACAAAAGAGAAATCCGAGAAGTACAAGATCAGCTGACACAGGTAATAAAAGAATTACGTATTTCAGAGGACATTCGCGCTCCAACATGGGAAGAGGGACTTAGAAATACGGAAAAGCCGCAAAATAACAACACAGCGCATTTCGGAAATTATGAAAGAAATTGGCAAGGTGCACCGAATTTTGAAATGGATCCGACGAAACGACGTAACAATGACCGACATGCGATTCGCCGACATGATGATTTTGACTATAAGCTGTTCATTACTACACGTAAATTCAAAACATTTCAGAATTCTGGCAACGACATTCATCCACAAGCGTGGCTTCATCAATTCTCTCATTGTTTTCCTCCCAACTGGTCATTAGAACACAGATTAGAATTTATGTGTGGCCACTTAGAGAATGAACCAACTCTAAGAATGCGATCGCTCATTCACGATTGCCACAGTGAAGGAGAATTGTATCATACCTTCCTCTCAGCATATTGGTCTCAAGCTACACAAGACCGAGTAAAACATAGCATCATCATGATGAAACATTTTGAACAATCTGAATTCTCCAGTCTTGTGAAATATTTTGAAGACAGTACCTGTCAAACCCATACAGCCACTCAGAACTCATCCGCATTTGCTTAATCAAATTACCTTAACATTTACGACATATTATTTTGGCAGGACGTTCCAAAGACGATATTGAAGCTTTTCAGGGACTCTTACAAGAATTAGAAATTGACACTGACAATCGCGGAACGTGAAAACAGGAACACAACAATTACAGGTTACATCCATCACAATTCCGCGATGAAAGAATTAACTGGACACGAGAAAGCTATTCTCACAACACAAATCGTGACCAAAACAGACACCACCCGTATGACAACCGTTGGTAGAGTAGTAATAATTACAGGGAAAGATCGACTCTCGGCGGTAGTGACTATCACAGAGACAATCAGAGAAACAGACAATATGGCAATCAGAACTATTATTATCAAGGAAGACAGAAAACTTTAGATGCAACGGTCCAGCGCGCAGTTACGATTCAGGGAGAAATTCTCCACCACATGACCGACAAACAAGAAACTATGTAAACTACCGACAAAACGACAGACGTGAATTCTATCAGAACTGGCGAGATTCAAACAGAGCAGGGCACACTCGACAAGGTGAATTTGTAGAAGTTAGATCTCCAAATCCCAATAACAACGCGTGCCAGCAAAGAGATAGACAATGACTTGCACTGCAGGCAGCCACGTGCGCCGGCTGGCTCAGAGAAAAATAACATAGACGCTAACCTTGAGAAAAATTTTAGCATTCTTTACCGACATATATCGCATGATAATTGCATTCAAGTTCAAACTCTGAGTACTATAAAGGGTAAAAGATTGCACCAAATTTCACATGCAAAACCGTTAATTGAATGATAATCTGCTTTTTAACTTTGTCTTTGCCATAAAGCTGGTCACTTCACGTTACTAGTATGCTTTGTCAGACTTAGAATCTGTTAACATGCAACAATGTTTTGAAGTTAACTATCCAGTCTAGAACATAGGGAACATATTTAGACAGTATTTACGAGTGCATTGTTATAATGAACAGACAACACAATGTTATTGTGTGTGTACATTCTTGATTGTTGGTTGCATGATTACGTAACGACTGTAAAACTTACATACTCAGAACATATACTGGTACTTCTAATGAGATTTTAATGCAACATTTTGGTTTACTTGAAAAGACATTCCTAATTTCAAATAGTTTTTGTGACATTAAAGATGACTTAGTATTTGGTTTCTTTGACAGCTACACGATTTTATCATTACGCTACTAATGAGTGACAATTTACAATGTTGCATTTGTGGTGTTTCTGTTTTATATCTGCAAAGATTTTCTGTATGATTCTGGAAAGTAAAACATGTTTCAGTAGTAACTTTTGTGGTATAGCTACAATGAGACAGCCTTTATCGTAGCACAACAATACGTTACATTATAGTACTTTCATGATCACGGTAAGGTACGTAATAACTACGATATCTATACGGAAAGCATTCACTTTCGTTTATGATGAGGTAAGTACATTGACTTCACCAGAACTTTGCTTACAGAGGACGATAATTACGACAGTTCCACAGAATTATCTTACAGCGAAACGCACATTTAGCACTACAGGGCACGCATTTGAGTGATTAATTTGGTACTTAAACCATTTATTTTTCAAGATTTTTGAATTACAAAGAAAGTTTTTCGTGATACATTTCATTACAATGCTGTAATCTGTAACACCTGAGGGTATAATTACATTAATCCTCAGGGGGGTACACGCTTAATTTGTGTACCATGTGTTTGGCAACCACAAGGAGTCCTAGCTAATATGGTATTTGCTTATACAACTTTACACATCGGTACCATATTTCTCTAACACATAAATTACACAGCTATCTGATCATTTAACTGAGAGAGACAAACATTCATTTTACTACATCAGTGACAGATGTTTACGTAATTACACCGTTGGATAACTTCACACTTACGAAATTGTATTTTGTCTGTACTTTGTGAACTGTTCATATTTTTGGGAACCATTGTGATACTATGAGAGCATTTATGATGTTTTTGGCATGGGACCATGATTTTTAAAGTGCGTTTGAGGTAGATGACACTTTTGACATGAACACAGAATTTTTTTTAGGTTTTGAAATTACAGAAGAAAGCTACGGCGATTTTGAGATTTGGTTGAGGTTTTATGATGTTATGATGACGATGTGTATTACGCTGTTACGGTATGTTTATGATCAATAGGCTGATGCTATGTAAGGAATTTGATTATGCTACATATTTATTATGATGAAATATTGAAGAAGTGTCTACGAATATGTATATGTATAATAAGGTAAGGAATAATGAGTTGTGATAAGGGACTCTGATTTGTGGAAAACGATGTTGGAAACAAAGAATCGTACTTTAAAAACTATGAAATGTGTATCCATGCGTGAATGTATTACAATGCTGTCGAAAGTTTTTTGGACACTGTTATATTTATAGGATTTAATTTTCTACATGTATGTAACACAAATTCTCAACCTGTGAAAATATTTTTATATGAGACTGTCACTGTAGTTGGAAACTGCTGTCGTAAATATTTCGGTAAGGAAGGTAAGTGACCATGACGTAATGCGTTGTGAGCAGCCAGGTGTGCGCTCAGTCCGGAACTGCGCGACTGCTGCGGTCGCAGGTTCGAATCCTGCCTCGGGCATGGATGTGTGTGATGTCCTTAGGTTAGTTAGGTTTAAGTAGTTCTAAGTTCTAGGGGACTGATGACCACAGCAGTTAAGTCCCATAGTGCTCAGAGCCATTTGAACCATTTTTGAGCAGCCAGGTGTGCCAGCCGCCTTGAGAAAAAGTCATTAGAGTGTGCCTTTCAGAGGCACAGGTGGAGAAAAAAGGAGGCCATTAACCTGCATATTGACATTCCTTTGTAGAAAGCATCGCAAATACGACACACCCAAACTTGAAAACATATGATTACACTGTGAAGCTCTTAATTTATGATATTTACTTAAATGAAATGATGAGAAACATTTCACGTCTATTGTCTTGCTAGTTGAAAGCTTGTTTACAGCACTATGAAACGCCATATGGCTAATGAATGACGTTTCACGCCTTTCTTTGTCTATTTTGTTCATATCTAGTTTCTAGATTCACTGCAGCATTGGTTGAAATAAAATTTTATAAATGTACTAACAAAAATATTTTCTATCTACAGTCCAGTATGTAATAATAATGTGATATACTTCCAAAAAAATGAGGAAGCACAAAAAGACATTTCCCTTCACAGGAACTGCATACATAATTTTCTTTTCAACTACTTGGGAGTTTTTTGGTAGAGTAAGTTATCGTGATGCATCACTCTAGTATTAAGATGTGACGTAGGTATTAAAAATGGCCATTTTTACTGCAATATTTTTTCTGCTTGAGGTTTGTCATGTCTAAGTAAAAGTTATTGCATTTTCTGCTGCTGATTGCCAGGCATAATGTTACTGAATTGGACTTTGTATTACTCTGTTAAGCCAGTTTTACTACAGATTTATTTTTCTTGTTTGCTGCACATTGCCTTATATTAGTTGTAATATTGCTGCTTACTTTGACAACTTCCATTTTTTATTGCTGTTTGTATTAATTGTTTTGTGCTGCTGCATTGCCTCATCCCTTAGTTTAGCATCTGAGCTCAGTAGATTTAAGTTAGCTTAAGATTGGATAGGCTATAAAAGAGAACTAGTTGTGATGAATTGGAAGAAATGCATTGAGAAGCTATAAGAAAATGGTTTGGCCAAAAAGGTAGTGTACAGTGGAGAAAAACTATTTTTGAAAGAGGATGTGAACAAAATTTCCAATAGATTTGAATTTATTTTTACAGTTCGTTGGGAATCGGTGGGACCTACAGTTTCCACTAGTCTACAACAGTATTGTGTTGCTTCTTTTGCCAAAACACAGCGAAGTTTACACAGTCCAACCTCACTAACATGTTGTGCAGGCACAGTTGCAAGACAATTCTGCAACAGTGGTTTATTAAGTTAGGGAGAAACTGAGGAAAAGTAAGTTTAGTATGTTATGAGAAAGCACTTTGTCGGTTCAAAATTTACTTGTAACATCGTCACTTATGTTGTTCAAAAATCGATAGCATTTATCGTTTCAACAACTATCTACAGCCTTTTCATCGAAAAAGTCTGTATTTAGTGGAGTAGCATGGTACATAGTGAAGTTATGCATAATAACGATGCTACCAAATACTCCCCTCTTTACATGCTATCATTTACGAAAATAGCATTCTCATGTCTCAAACCGTTAATGAAATATGAGGAACGGTGTGGATACTTCAGTCTGGCTTTATCGCTGGCGCGATGCGATCGCAAATGCGTGTACTACCTCAGATCAATTTTCTCGAGACTGCTGACAGGTAGAGGCCTCTGCCCAAGTCTGAAGAAAAATTCGAGATGTTTGCGAAATTTCATATGTATCAACGTGTCGTGTAATATGCACCAAATGCAAAATGATAGCGATCCATCTTTTTCATTGCAAACTTTTCGAATTTCGCACACTGTCATACTTCCACGTAACTATGACCATTGACGAAATGATAGGTACATTATAACGAACCTGACGTGTACATCTACAAGTAAAACCAAAATGAAATTTTTTACCGAATAGTTTCTATAAACTCGTTTGAGAAATATTGCAGTGCGTGCGCCTCGGTTTTGTCATCGCCGATCGCGCGAAAGGTGGCAGACAATGTCCGCCACCCTTTCCAAGGAAATGAAAGCAGTCGCTTAGCACTTTTTGACGAAAATTGGTCGTTGCACATCGGCTACCGCATACAGCGCGGACTCTTATAATAGGCGCAGTGCAGTGGGACACTACAGTAATAGCAGAAACAGCGAAGGAAAAACATGCAGACCTGTGATCTAACTAAAAACCAGTTAATTTTGGTACTCCGAAAGTATGTGGAAGTTAAGGAAGAGGAGGAAGACTATATATTATTCGGCAGAGTACTTAGGAAGCGCAAAGCAGTAAGACAAATGTTCTGACATCATGAAGAACAACGATCATATAGCATTTCAGTAACAAAACAGTTACTCGACGATGCGGAGGAATGCTAGTCCCCACTGCCATATAACTCAGATGTATCAGACAGTAATTATCTGCCCACAGACAACATGCTACACTTGGCAGGTGTTGGCGGTTACGCCGAAGCTGAGGGATTGACTGTGGGGAGCGGATTCCCCGATTACTTCAACAGGCCGAATTTTAATCGTCGTTCACAGCACTGATCACAATAACTACAATATACAACACGTTATAACTGTGGTTAAATGCTCAGTACAAATACATTTACAAATGTATTACACTGAACGAAATGAAAGATATTTCTTCTCACATGTATCCTTCATTTTTTTCCGGTGCCTGCCCACATTAACTCCAGCATTTGATTTTTAAGCTCAACATCAGCCACGTTCCACAAAATATGCTTTTCGGGTACCAACCCGATAAGATGCTCATCTTCTGAGGAAGAGAAGCAGTCAAGCGACATTTCTGGTGAACTTTTCAAGAATTAGTTCGGAAGAATTACGTACTTCCTTGCTGCCCGTGCGCTAAGCGCAACTGCAGCTGTCGCCTATTGGTCGCTGCTGCTCAGTTCGACTTGCCTCACTCCTCAACCAAGCAGATCGCTGCATGATGCTGAACTGGCTCTTCCTGAATCACGCAAGCGTTTCCCGCAGTTAGAACCCACAGCGTCACTGCGTTTCCCGCGCCCAAGGAACACGGTCTGCAATGTTTGCATTGTGAGTGGCGAGGGAGATCTGGCCCGCTTTTTACGCGGCACCTTGTAGGAAATTCCAGCATATATGAGAACGTAGCTTTAAGCGGAGCTTTTAGTGCAGTCACCCCGACTCTACCAAACGTTAGTGTCAAGTTGTAGATGTAAATTGTGTGCTGTAAAAATAAAAATAAAAACTCAAACTACGATGAACGACGAATGCAGTAGGGATATGGTCGTTGTCTGCGGAGGCTCCACAGTGAACTACTTCCATCTTGATGCTGCACGCGTAACTTGGGCTTGTCTGAAAATTCGAAGTCGTGCCAGCCTCATGTCTTGTCACTTAGCGCACTATTGGAGGTGTGCCTTTTTCAGCTACCATGTCAAGGATAATCACCAAAATGGTTACATGCTGACAATCCACGGTGTTCCAGAGTTCGTCACATTGTCTGCGTGTATACTTGTATTGCCGGAAAAAGACGATTTCTTGAATCGAGGCACGTAACGTAACTGTTTGACCCTGAATGTCGTTGTACAACGGGTATGTTCAAGTATTCTCCCGCCAGTGCAAAGCCAAGCGAATCGGGCCAGAGTGCTGCGTAGCAATCAGAATGACAAACGAGCGCCGCTCGGAGTGGCCGCCCGGTTAGAGGCGCCATGCCACGGACTGCGCGGCTCCTCCCGCCGGAGGTTCCAGTCCTCCCTCGGACTTGGGTGTGCGTGTTGTTCTTAGCATAAGTTAGTTTAAGTAGTGTGTAAGTCTAGGGACCGATGACCTCAGCAATTTGGTCCCTTAGGAATTCACACACATTCGAACATTTGACAAACGGGCAGGGAGCTGATGCTGTAAATAATGTGGCACACGCCAGAAGCTATTACTTCTCCTCACTCGAGGGAGAAACCTGGATCATTAATTCAGAAACGTAACCTCACTGAGGTGGGATCATAACGTGATTCTGACAGCACAACCTGTTCGCTATGAGCTGCCAACATCGCGTAACCTCATGTGAAATCCTGGGGACTCGTACCTCCAGCTTTCCGATAGACGGACTGATGGTTTATAGCACACCGTCAACCTGTAAGTTTCTCCAGGATGCACATTATATGCTGCTACCGAGTACTTGCATCTGTGAGCAGAACAAGGATCCATGGCCTGTCTACGAAGTATAGGTCATACTGTGATGCTGCACTACTTCCACATCTGCATCTACGTGTCTACTCCTTAAATCTGACTTAAGTGCCGGGCAGAGAGTTCATCGAGCCACCTTCACACTAATTCTCTGTTATTCCACTCTGTAACAGCGTGCGGAAAAAAGCAACACCTATATCTTTTCATGAGAGCTCATACTTTCCTTATTTTATTGTGGTCATCGTTTCTCTCTATGCAGATTGGCGTCAGTTAAAAATTTTCATAATCGGAGGAGAAAGTTGGTGACTGAAATTTCGTGATAAGATCCAACCAAAACAAAAAACGCCTCTGTTTTAATGTTTTCCTTCGCATATCCTGTATCGTTTCCATTACACTCTAACGTCTACATCACGTGCATAACTGCTGGAATTTTCTTGGGTGCGCCCTCTTGATATCCAAGAGGGTGTCCTAGTAAAAATCAGTCTACGATCTGGCGATCAATGTCACTGTACGAACTACGTGTGCCACGTACTACCCTGTGTAGCGCTTCACTGTTACGTGACCAGCTGTGGTGAAAGAATGGCCTCGAGAATCTGCTGATGTGGACTAGTTATTGAATTCCAATACTGCGTACTGCATCCAATTTCCTCGTCATGGCCGTGAAGAAGATGATTCATCGGCAGTACTGAAATCGACTACATTTATGTCTTGCTAATGGTATTTCATTATTGCACACAGCGCCAATTGGTCTTCAGCACGGTACTCCACGATTCGCTATCGTGCAACAGTAAGGGCCTTACAATGTCCTCCCTCTCGGGCGGGAGTACTGTGGAGTAGCTGAAAACCGCACGATGTTGAGTATGACCTTCCTGAACATGGCTTTCATATTTTCATGAAAATTATGGAATCAAGTCCACTGCGGGTAGAAACATGCCAGAACGATATACCGCCATCTCGCTAGGCCACAAGATTCCTAGAATCGATTTCCGGCGTGTCCTATATATGTTACTCCCTCTTACACAAGGAATACCACGACATTCTCTCAAACAGGACACATTTAAGTACGATTTCTGAATAAGAGACCCGCTGAGTAATCTTTCCTTCTTGTTGTTGCGGTCTACAGTCCAGAGACTAGTTTGATGCAGCTCTCGATGCTACTCTACCCTGTGCGAGTTTCTTCTTCGCCGAGCAACTACTGCAACCTACATACTTCTGAATCTGCTTACTGTATTCATCTCTTGGTCTCCCTCTTCGATTTTTACCCTCCACGCTGCCCTCCAATACTAAATTGGTGACCTCTTGATGCCTCAGAATGTGTCCTACAAACCGATCCCTTCTTTTAGTCAGGTTGTGGCACAAATTTCTATCCTCCCCTATTCTATTCAGTACCATCTCATTAGTTATGTGATCTACCCATCCAATTTCCAGGATTATTCTGTAGCACCACATTTCGAAAGCTTCTAATCTCTTCTTGTCTAAACTATTTATCATCCATGTTTCACTTCCGTACATGGCTACACTGCGTAGAAATACTTTCAGAAAAGACTTCCTGACAAATAAATCTATACTCGATGTTAACAAATATCTCTTCATCAGCAATACTTTCCTTGCCATAGCCAGTCTACATTTTATATTCTCTGTACTTCGACCACAGTCAGTTGTGTTGCTCCCCAAACAGCAAACCTCATCTACTACTTTAAGTGCCGTATCCTAATCTAATTTTCTCAGTATCACCTGATTTAATTCGAGTACATTTCATTATCCTCGTCCATTCCGTTCTGTTGCCCTTCCGGGTCATTTGCTGTCTTTGACAGAATTAAAACGTTATCAGTGAACCTCAAAGTTTTTACATCTTCCCCATGGATTTTAATACCTACACCAATTTTTTCTTTTGTTTCATTTACTGCTTGCTCAATTGTAAGTAAGCTGTTTAGGTTTTTTTATTGGTAACGCCACCGCCACGTACCGCTCTGTATAAAAATCACTGGCTGTGCGGTGCGCAGTCTGTGTTTAGTTTGCATTGTTGTCTGCCACTGTAGTGTTGAGCAGCGGCAGCTGGATGCTAACAGCGCGTAGCGTTGCGCAGTTGGAGGTGAGCCGCCAGCAGTGGTGGACGTGGGGAGAGAGATGGCGGAGTTTTGAAATTTGTAAGAATTGGTGTCATGAACTGCTATATATATTATGACTAGTGAGGTAAATACATTGTTTGTTCTCTATTAAAATCTTTCATTTGCTAACTATGCCTATCAGTAGTTAGAATCTTTTATTTAGCTGGCAGTAGTGGTGCTCGCTGTATTGCAGTAGCTTGAGTAACGAAGATTTTTGTGAGGTAAGTGATTTGTGAAACGTAAAGGGTAATGTTAGTCAGGGGCATTCTTTTGTAGGGATTTTTGAAAGTCAGATTGCGTTGCGCTAAAAATATTGTGTGTCAGTTTACGCACAGTCTTGTAATAATTATTCAAAGGGGACGTTTCATATGTCGACCCTTAGCCACGGATACCTCACTGGAATCTACTGATTTTTTTCTTGTAGTTTGTGTAGTTAGTGTAGCCTTTGTTTATTGCTAGCGCGTAATCATAGAGAGAATTTCCTTTGTAGTTGCAGTCTTTCATTGTTGTACAGTAAAACAGTTGTGGCATGCATGTAGATTTGCACCGAGTATTTCGCAGCTGCGCTTGCAATTAACTATATATTATTTTCAGTGCTATGTTAATGTGTTCTCTTATTTTTGTTCTTCAAATTGTTTTTTTCTGTGTTGTCGTGTGAAAAATTGTGACAATAATGGCGTGTGAAAAACGTAACACTAGGCTCCAAAGTAAACTGAGAAATGACAGTGAAGACGAAAGCAGTGTGTTAGCGTCACCATGTAATGAATTCACTAACGTTCAAAGTAGCAATTTGGTAATAGCGCATAGGGAAATGGAGCGGGCTGCAAATAATGGTGTAGGCAGTGCAACAATTAGTGAACAGGGAAGCATTATCGATAGATCGGTCGGCAACAGCTCGCCTCAGGATTCCGAAATGACAGGACACAATCTTGCAAATACTGTAGATTCAGATTTTGCGTCCTCACCGTTTTCTCAAATAAATCAAGACACATTTTCTGCTTTTCAAAATGCGAATATTGCCGGTTCAAATGCACTGCCGAAAAGCACTGAGGAACATTTTTCAGACACGAGTGCACTGTTATTACAGTTAATGCAACAAATGGGACAAAAGCTAAAAAAGTTAGACACAACGCTTGAACAAAATCAGAAACAAATGGAACAAAATCTTCAAAAGTTAGACACAACGCTTGAACAAAATCAGAAACAAATGGGACAGAATCTTCAAAAGTTAGACACAATGGAACAAAATCAGAGACAAACACAGCAAAAGCTTCAAACGTTAGACACAATGGAACAAAAGCTTCAAAAGTTAGACACCACACTTGAACAAACACGTGAAGATTTAACTAATGAGTTACATAACATCGAATCGAAATGTCAAAATGTCTGTAATGACGTAAAGACACAAATTTGTGAGCATTTCCAACCTATTTTTTCGCGGAATGAAAATGCATTACAGAATCACGAAGCAGCCATAAAAGAACTGCAAACTATTGTTCATGAAAATCATGAGACCTTGCAAGCTAAAATTGACTCAGTTGCATCTACCGATTCGGTTACGCAACTTGCAAAAACTCAAGCGAACTTAAAGTACACAGTAGATACTCTGAAAATTGGTTCAGAAAGACACACAGAGGAAATAATTTCACTGTCGGATAAAGTAGCCGAACTTTCAGATCAGTTCACTAACTTATCTACGAAGGTAGATGATGATCTGAATGACACAAAACCTGTAGCCTTCACTGACACTGAAGAGTATGAACAAATTAGGAAATTCAAACAGAATCAAAATCAAATCAACACACAGTACAAAGAGAAAAGCGGGAAGTACAAGATCAGTTGGCTCAAGTAATACAAGAATTACATATTTCAGAGGACACTCGCGCCCCAGTATGGGAAGAGGGACGTAGCAATACAGAACAGCCACAAAATAATAACACAGGGCATTTCGGAAATCATGAAAGTAATTGGCAAGGTGCACCGAATTTTGAGATAGAACCGCCGATACGACGTAACAATGACCGATATGCTACCCGCCGACACGATGATTTTGACTACAAGCTGTTCATTCCTACACGTAAATTCAAAACATTTAAGAATTCTGGCAACGACATTCATCCACAAGTGTGGCTCCATCAATTCTCTCATTGTTTTCCTCCCAACTGGTCATTAGAACACAGATTAGAATTTGTGTGTGGCTACTTAGAGAATAAACCAGCTGTAAGAATGCGATAGGTCATTCACGATTGCCACAGTGAAGGAGAATTTTACCATGCCTTCCTCTCAGCATATTGGTCCCAAGCCACACAAGACCGAGTAAAACATAGCATCATAATGATGAAACATTTCGAACAATCTGAATTTTCCAGTCTTGTCAAATATTTTGAAGACATGTTACATAAGAATCAGTATCTTTCAAATCCATACAGCCCCTCAGAACTCATCCGCATTTGCTTAATCAAATTACCTGAACATTTACGACAGATTATTTTAGCAGGACGATGCAAAGACGACACTGAAGCTTTTCAGGGACTGTTACAAGAACTGGAAATTGACACTGACAGTCGCGCAACGCGAAAACAGGAGCACAACAATTACAGGTCACACCTGTCCCAATTCCGCGATGACAGAAATATAATACACGACAAGGCTATTCGTACAACGTAAATCGTGACCAAAACAGACACCACCTGTATGACAACCGTTGGCAGAGTAGTAATAAATACGGGGAAAGGTCGCCTCTCCGTGGTAATGACTATCACAGAGACAATCAGAGAAACAGACAATATGGAAACCAAAATAATTATTATCAAGGGAGACGGAATAACTTAAGACGCAACGGTCCAGCGCGCAGTTACGATTCAGGGAGAAATTCTCCACCACGTGACCGACAAGAAAGAAACCATGGAATCTACCGACATGACGACACATGATATGATCGTAACGACAGACCTGAATTGCATCAGAACTGGCGGGATTCAAACAGAGCAGGGCCCTCTCGACAAGGTGAATTTGTAGAAGTTAGGTCTCCTAATCCCATTAACGACTCGCGCCAACAAAGACACAATAGGCAATGACTCATACCGCTGGCAGCCACAAAACGTACGCATGAAACTGACGACGCAGCTGCCGTAGCTAGTAATTACGTAAAAATGGAAGACATTAGGGACATCTTACTCCAGGAACACGACGTAAAACATAACAACATTGCATATCCTGTGATTCACATTACAGTAAATGACGTAAAATTTACGGCACTACTTGACTCAGGCAGTCCCATTTCAGTAATTAGTGAAACAGCTTTTAGTAAATGCAGCAAATCGAAAGATTGCCCCACACTTCCGTTACTAAAGATTAAATTACAAGGTGCAGTCACTGGAAAAAGTGTAGATGTACGCGAACAAAACAACTTAGAATTCTTTTGTCAAAGCCACAGTTTCTCTATGAAATTTCTTATTGTTCCATTATTGTCGACGGAAATTATACTGGGAGTAGACTTTTTGAATGAAAACAAAGAAATCTTAGACTTTCACGATGCTGAAATAAGTTTAGAGAAAGAAGGTAAGTCAATAGCTTTGAAATTTGAAGATTGGCTCTCAAACCATGACGAGGAAATTAATCGGCTTTACCTTCTGTTAGACAAACAGTTCAAATTTTCTACGGAACTAGACACTAACAGTCGCTCTGCAAGTACTGACAGGGATGATATCGACGGCACAATTGAAACTAATAATTCAGAATAAAATTCAAACAATTGAGAATTGTAATGACACTGATAGGCAGGACCTTTTTGAGATTTTACAAGCACATTCCACAGTTTTTACTCACAAAACAGGAACAATCAAGGGATTTCAATACCAATTTCATGCTCGTGGGCATACTAAATTTTGTGTTAGACCATACGTAATTCCAGCACATTATAGGGACCGTGATAGAACAGAAATACAATCCATGCTTGACGACGGCATTATTGAGCCTGCAGTAAGCTCATACAACAATCCATTACATGTTCTTGAGAAGAAAAATGGATCGATCAGGCTTGTCTTAGATTCGAGACAAATCAATACTATCATTATTCCTGAAACAGACAGGCCGCAAACATTGGAAGAACTTCTTCAAAATTTTAATGGTGTAAAAGTGTTGTCTTCCATTGACCTCAGATCCAGCTTTTATCAGATCGAACTTCATCCAGAATGTAGAAAATACACAGCTTTCCTTTGTTTCGGCGTTTGTTATCAGTTTCGGAAACTTCCTTTTGGTTTGAACATTTCCTCGGCAGCATTCATTCGCGGGCTAAATTCCATATTACCTGAGCTCTTAAAACGTCACATCACAGTGGACGATATTCTGATAGCAGAAGCCTCATGGGAACAACATAATCGCATCCTCAACAGCGTGTTACATATTTTTGCAGAATCTGGAATTACAGTTAACTTGGAAAAGTTTGAATTCGGTAGGACAAAAGTGAAGTTTTTGGGACATATTATTTCTTCTGAAGGCATCCAGCCGGATCCTGAAAAGTTAGAAGCAATCAGAGCCATTCCAATTCCATCCACAAAAAAACAAGTCCGCAGTTTTCTAGGTCTCGTAAATTTTTACCGTCGTTTTCTGAATATGCAAATTCTAGTTACACCAAAACTTTGTTCTCTCACTGGAAAAAATACTATTTGGAACTGGGACGAACAAGCACAGTTGGAATTCAATTCTTTGAAAGAATCGTTACTTAACGCGCCAATACTAGCTCATCCAGATCTCTCACAAGATTTTTGCCTTAGCACGGATTCTTCTAAAGTCGGTCTTGGTGCCCATTTATTTCAAGAAGCCACAGAAAATGACATTACTGTTCAGAAAACCATTGCTTTTGCTAGCCGAGTGCTAACAAAATCTGAAAAAAATTATTCCGTTACTGAATTAGAAGCTTTAGCTATCGTTTGGGCATTTAACAAATTCCGTTTCTTTCTTTATGGTAAGCACGTAAAAGTATACAGTGACCATCGTGCATTACAATTTCTTATGTCTTCAAAATTAAATCATGACAGGTTAAAACGTTGGGCATTGTTTCTGCAAGAATTCCACTTCACAATAGTCTACACTCCCGGCAAGGAGAACATTGTTGCGGACGCACTGTCACGCGCACCGGCTGGGCTTGAGAAAAGTAACACAGAAAGCAACCTCGAGAGAAATTTCAGTATTCTTTACATCCAGAAAGTCGCATTTGAAAACTTCATCACCACATCTTTAAAGGACATTGCTCATGAACAAGATAAAGATCCGATTTGGAAAGACATCAAAAGTAAATGGCATGAAAAGACACACACACAGATTCGGCATTATTATCTGGTTAGAAACAACATAGTGTTCAAACGATGCACTGTTGATGACAAGCTATGGGTACTTTGCATTCCAGACGATTTTGTTAGTAAGCTCATTTGCTACATTCATTTCAGCTATGCACATTTTGGTCCACGAAAATGTTATCATATTCTTCGAACGACTTGTTATTTTAACAATATGGAAAAGAGAATTCGAAGAGTCTTGTCTATTTGTAAACTTTGTCAAAAGGCGAAACCCTCTACTGTCTCTCATCGTGCTCCATTGTTTCCTATCATTCCTTCTAAATTAAAAGAATTTGCTGCTGTTGATCTCTTGGGACCGCTTGTCAGAACATCTAATGGATTTTCGTACGTTCTGGTCGCTGTTGAACTTACTTCAAAATTTGTTTCTTTCACTCCGTTACGTAAAGCCACTGGACGGTCTGTATCCAACGCCTTTGTTAGAAATTTCTTACGTGAAGTTGGACACGTTAGTAAAGTAATTTCAGATAACGGACCGCAATTCAGATCTGCTGTTTGGTCACGCATGCTTCGTAACCGTACAATCAAATCTGTTTTTATTTCATTGTACTCACCACATTGTAACCCGTCTGAACGGATTATGAAAGAAATCAATAAGCTTTGCAGACTTTATTGTAACAGAAAGCATCAGCATTGGGACAGATATTTACACTTATTTCAAAACGTGCTGAATGAAATGCCTCATGACTCCACTGCTTTACCACCTGTTCATGTACTGAAGAATAAAGAACCACCAAACAGAATCAGAGAGCTTGTACCTTTTCCGAATACACGTAAACTTCGACACAAAGACATAATTGATTTGGCTATTAAAAAAATAAATTCTGTTACAGACAAAAGGAAAAAATTACACGGTAAAGCAAATGCAAAGAAATTATATATTGGTCAGAAAGATCTCATTAAAGCTCATCCATTGTCACATAAGAAGAAACACTTGAGTCACAAATTCTTTCTAATTTACAATGGACCTTACAGAATCCGACGTATACCACATGATAATTGCGTAGAAGTTGAAACTCTGCGTACTAGGAAGAGTAAAGGTTTACACCACATTTCACATGTAAAACCGTTTATTGAAAGATAATCTGCTTTTTAACTTTGTCTTTGCCATAAAACATTTCACTTCACATTTCTAGTATGCTTTGTCACACTTAGAAACTGTTAACATGCAACAATGTTTTGAAGTTCACTACCCAGTCTAGAACCTACGGAACATATTTAGACAGTATTTACGAGTGCATTGTTATAGTGAACAGACATCTCTGTGTTATTTCGTGTGTACATTCTTGCTTGTTAGTAGCACGATTACGTAACGACTATAAGGCTCACATACTTAGAACATTTACCAGTATTGCTAATGAGATTTTAATGCAACATTTTGGTTTACTTGAAAATACATTCTGGATTTAAAGTACTTTCTGTGAGATACCAGATGATACAGTGGTTAGTTTATGTGACAGCTACACGATTTTATCACGACGCTACTAATGAGTGACAATTTACAATGTTGCTTTTGCAGTTTATCTGTTTTATATCTGCACAGTTTTTCTGGAAAGTAAAACATGTTTTAGTAGTAACGTTTGTGGTATAGCTACAATGAGACAGCCTTTTCTGTAGCACAACAATACGTACAGTACAGTACTTACTTCATCACGGCAATAAGCGTAATAACTAAGATATCTATACGCAAAGCATTTCAATTTCGTTTATCATGAGGTAAGTACGTTGACTTCTGCAGAACTTAGCTTTCGGAGGACAATAACTACGACACTTCCACAGAGATTGTCTTACAGCAAGACGCACATTTAGCGCTACAGGACACGCATAAACTATTTATTTTTCAACATATTTGAATTACAAAGAAAGTTTTCCGTGATACATTTCATTCCATTGCTGTAATCTGTAACACCTGAGGATATAATTACATTAATCCTCAGGGGGTACACGCTTACTTTGTGTACCATGTGTATGGCAAGCACAAGGAGCCCTAGCTAATATGGTATTTGCTTATACAACTTTACACATCGGTACCATATTTCTCTAACACATAAATTACACAGCTATCTGATCATTTAACTGAGAGAAACAAACATTTATTCTACTACATGAGTGACAGATGTTTACTTATTTACACAGTTGGATAACTTCACACTTACGAAATTGTATTTTGTCTGTACTTTGTGAACTGTTCATATACATTTTCGGAACCATTGTGATACTATGAGAGCTTTGAATGAAATAATTGGGTATGAGATCATGATTTTTAAAGTACGGTTGAGGTATATGACACTTTTGACATGAGCAGAGAATTTTTTTTAGGTTTTGAAATTATTGGAGGAAGCTGCAACGTTTTTGAGAATTGACTGAAATGTTATGATATTATTACGACGACGATGTGTATTATGCTGTTGCGGTATGTTTATGATCAATAAGCTGATGGTATAAGAGTTATTTGATTATGCTATGTATTTATTATGATGAAATATTGATGTGTCGCCGCAAGATTGACATGTCGACGAATATGTACATGTTTAACAAGGTAAGAAATAAGGAGTAGTGGTTAGGGACTCTGATTTATGAAAAGGATGTTAGAAACCAAGAATCGTACTTTAAGAGTTATGAAATGTGTGTATACGCGTGAATGTATCACAAAAAAAAAGGAAGCAATTATCCTCGCTATTGACATTCCTTTGTAGAAAGCATCGTAAATACTACACGCCCAAACTTGAAAACATATGATTACACTGTGGAGCTCTTAATTTATGATATTTACTAAAATGTCTAATGAAACGATGAGAAACATTTCATGGCTTTTGTCCTGCTAGTTGAGAGAAATGCCATGTGGCTTGCTTTATGCATTTATTTACTCATTTTGTTTAATATCTAGTTTCTAACTGCACTGAAGCATTGGTTAAAATAAATTTTATGGATGTACTAATATAAATATTTTATGCCTACAGATCCAGTAAATAATAACTTTATGATGTACTTAAAAAAAACGAAGTAGCACAAAAAGACATCTCCCTTCACAGAAATTGCATACAGAATTGTCTTTTCAAGTACATGGTAATATTTTTTTACAATAAATTATTGTGGTGCACCACTTTAATTGCATAGACATTAAGATGTGAATAGACATTGTCCTTATCTGCATTGTTGTCTTTAGTGTAACATTTTTTCTGCTTGAGCTTTGTAATGTTTAGGTATAAGTTATAGCATTTGCTGCGGCTGTTTGCCATTCATAGTGCTACTGAATGTCACTTTGTATTGCTAGGTTAAGCCAATTTTATTACTGATTTATTTTTCTTGTTTGTTGCGCATTGCCTTATATTAGTTGTAATGTTGCTGCCTTTTTTTTTGCCAATTTCCCTTTTTTTTATCATTGCTGTTTGTGTCAATTGTTTTGTGCTGCTGCATTGCCTCGTCCCTTAGTTTAGTATCTGAGCTCAGTAGATTTAAGTTAGCTTAAGAGGGGGTAGACTATATAAGAAACTAACTATGATGAATTGGAAGAAAAGCATTGAGAAGCTATAAGGAAATGGTTTGGCCAAAAAAGTAGTGTACAGTGGAGAAAAACTATTTTTGAAAGAGGATGTGAACAGAATACAGAAAGCAGGTTTAGATAGGACTTTTTGGGAATAATGATGAACTAAGGGAGATCTCTATACAAAATACTGCAGTAAAACAAACCCTGTCCTTTCCTTTCGTATTATCCCTCTATGTGTTTATGTACCCTTGTGTATTTGTCTTTTTCCTGTCTTTATGTGTTTAGCTAATAAGATTTATATTGTAGAATTTTTCAAATACTATGTTATTTTCTTTGTAAATATGTTCAGACATTATTTATTGTGTTTTGTTTTAATGCTCATGTGTGAAGTTGATGTTTCAAGAGTTATTCTGACCTTTTATGTATGTACTTATGTCATAATTTTTGTAACACTGATGTATTTGTTGTTTCGATTCTTTTGTAAAGCCTGTATTATTGCAAATGTTATCTGTACTATTATGTTCTTTAATGATATATTTTGTACCTTTGTTATTGTATTCTTATGTTATAAAATTGTAATTGACTCCAGTTCATCATATTAAGTAACTTGTAAATTACATTTCACTGCACACATTTCTGTTGGTCATAGTATATGGACAATATGTGAGAAGTAGGGACTGATAGTGTTTGCACGTGTGTTAATAATTCAGTAAGGTACTGGATAACAGCATTGCTGGTTCTAAGGATATTTCAAAAACAATTTTTGTGAGTGGACAAGTGGTGGTTTATGGACTTGCTGTATTCTCTGCAAGCCTCTTCAATGGTGATTGTGCACCTGCACAGTTGCAACAGATGGCTGCTGGCCGTCTCTACAAGGACTACAGTGGGTCTGCACCTTTGATGACCCACCAATACCATTATTTCTACAAGGACTGCAGTGGGTCTGCACCTCTGATGGCCCACCAATACCGTAATCTCTACCAGGACTACAGTGGGTTTGCTCTGTTGTGGCCCATTAACTGTCTGCATGTCAAGAGTCAGCACTGTCTGTCCGTTGGAAGGACAACACTACTTCTTCAAGACTGCTTAGAAATCCACTACTTCCAAGTGCATTTTCTTTTACTACTCAGACTTTGAGAAAAACACTGCAATTTTACTTTGATGAATGATCAGGACTTTCTTTATGGACTGTGAGAAAATTTTGGCTTTTGACCAACATTGTATCGATAAGTGAGTGCATTTCATTTCTTTGTCATTGTAATTATGAAAAAATTTCTCAAATCTGTACTGGCCACTGCCCAAAACAATTTGTAAATTTTTTTGTGGGGAGCATGGGGGCTATGTAAGTAAGCTGTTTAGGTTTTTTTTTATTGATAACGCCGCCGCCACGTAGCGCTCTGTATAAAAATCACTGGCTGTGCCGTGCGCAGTAAATACATTGTTTGTTCTCTATTAAAATCTTTCATTTGCTAACTATGCCTATCAGTAGTTAGTGCCTTCAGTAGTTAGAATCTTTTATTTAGTTGGCAGTAGTGGCGCTCGCTGTATTGCAGTAGTTTGATTAACGAAGATTTTTGTGAGGTAAGTGATTTGTGAAACGTAAAGGGTAATGTTAGTCAGGGGCATTCTTTTGTAGGGATTTTTGAAAGTCAGATTGCGTTGCACTAAAAATATTGTTTGTCAGTTTAAGCACAGTCTTGTAATAATTATTCAAAGGGGACGTTTCACAATAAACATATTGAATAACAACGGGGATAGGCTAGAAACCCTGTCTCACTCCCTTCCCAACCATTGCTTCCCTTTCATGCCCCTAGACTCTTACAACTGCCATCTGGTTTCTGTGCAAATTGTAAATAGCGATTCGATTGCTGTATTTTACCCCTGCCACCTTCAGTATTTGAAAGAGAATGTTTTAGTCAACATTGTCAAAAGCTTACTCTGAGTCTACAAATGCTAGAAACATGGGTTTGCCTTTCCTTGATGTATCTTCTAAGATAAGTCGTAGGGTCAGTATTGCCTCGCTTATGCCAACATTTCTACGGAATCGAAACTGATCTTCCCCGATGTCATATTGTACCAGTGTTTCCATTCTTCTGTAAGGAATGTGTGTTAGTATTTTGCAACCATGATTTATTTGACTGATTGTTCGGTAATTTTTACACCTGTCGACAACTGTTTCTTTGGGATTGGAATTATTATATTCTTCTTGACGTATGAGAGTAATTCATACATCTTGCTCACCAGATGGTAGAGTTTTGTCACGGCTGGCTCTCCCAAGGTTATCAGTAGTTGTAATGGAAAGTTTTCTATTTCCAGGGCCTTTGTTTTTACTTAGGTTTCTCAGTGTCCTGTGAAATTCTTCCCTCAGTATCATCTCTCCCATTTCATCTTCGTCCTCATCCTCTTCTATTTCCAAAATATTGGCCTCAAATACATCGCCCTTGTATAGCCCCTCTGTATACACGTTCCACATTTCTGCTTTAGTTTCTTTGCTTAGGACTTGTTTTCTATCTGAGCTCTTGATATTCATACAGATCGTTCTCTTTCCTCCAAAAGTCTCTTTAATTTTCCTGTAGGCAGTATCTATCTCACTCCTAGTGATATATGCCTCTACATCCTTACATTTGTCCTCTAGCCATCCTCGCTCAGCCATTTTGCACTTCCTGTCGATCTCACTTTTGAGAAGTTTTTAATCCTTTTCTCCTGCTTCATTTACTGTACATTTATATTTTCTCCTTTCATCATTAAATATCTTTTCTGGTACCCAAGGATTTCTACTAGCCCTCGTCGTTTTACCTAATTGATCCTCTGCTGCCTTGACTATTTCATCTCTGAAAGCTACCCATTCTTCTTCTACTGTATTTCTTTCCCTTGTATTTGTCCTTCGTTCCCTAATGCTCTCTTTGAAGCCCTCTACAACTTCAGGTTCTTCCAGTTTGTCCATGTCCCATCTCCTTAAATTCTTACCTTTTTGAAGTTTCTTCAGTTTCAATCAACAGTTCATAACCAATAAATTGTGAGCAGAGTCCACATCTTCCCTTGAAAATCTTTCCTTAGGAGGCCTTATTCTTTCTAGTTTGAGCTATAGCTCTGAAACAATAATCATTTGGATACCCAAACATGTACTACAGTACATACCAGGTTGACGTACGTTGGGTGGCACCAGCATTGTGTTTCAATTTTGGTGTCCTGCAGTGTAGATACGTCGTCCCATCGAACTAAGAAACAAATCCTGTCTCTTCCCAGTAGAGCAGCAAACCACAGCGGCAATAGAAGCTGTAACAGTCTTTAACATGTGCGGTTCGTGCTGCGTTCCTTTCGTACCAAGAAGCATGCAAAAATCCTCCTCTCACCGAGTTAGACAAAAAACAGGTTAGAAGTATATGTTTTAGTTCGAGGGTATTTAAACACAGAGAGAGATACTTTGGGAACTTCGTAAGACAAATACTGCCTGTTTTGCCTCTTCGTATTTTGCGTTCGCGGCTGGCAGTTTCTACTGACAGCAGAACAAAGTACAGTGCATAACCTTTTTACATGCTTCAGTGAATCAAACCAAATACATCGCGTTATGTTACCTAGAATGTTCTTAAAATAAGGCAGTATCATTTTATTCCCCGCCACGTTTATATACTAGTTCTCAGTAGCTCATGCATTTCAGTCTTCTCCGGAAAGTTACATTTCGTTAACATTTTGACTCCATTCTGCATGGAAAACATAAATTCCTGTATTCCGTGAACCGACAGTTCTACTAATCGACTTTGTTGCTGTGGCTGCAAATTAAATAAGCGAAAAACGCGTCCGTTACATTGGACTGATATTCTACTGACTTCTGGGATGTTCTGCTATATTCTGAAAACTGTGAGATTTGTTTGCCTCCATTATTATACTCATTTCCGTAAGTTAGAGTGGTATGGTGCCACAGGAAATTCTGGGAAATGATTCATTTCATAAAGTATTAACCGTAAATGAAGGATATCAATAGGAAAAGGTCCAGTATAATGTAACCAATCTTCTTCTGAACGAAACCTGCTAATATCTGGTGCTCCACAAGGGTTCACCGTAGATCCTTTACTTTCCATTCGATGTATTACTGACTTTTCAACAGTAACATTCCCAAGGATCAAGCCTGTTTCGTTGCCATCTGATGCACAATGACATTATAGCAATTCCGATATTATGTTACAGACAGCTCTTAATGAATATTCATTATTTCTTGTCAGATACCTGCAATTAGATTCACCATTTGCAGATCTCATTTTGCAAGAAATTTCCATCCAACATATGTGTCAGATGTTTATATTTATATCTATTCTGTACAAACCACCGTGAAACGTATGGCAAAGAGCACTTCCAACTGCACAGAATATCAGAGGTCCTAACATTTCTATTCGCTTACGGAGTGCGGGAGGAATTATTGATTCAGCGCCCCGGCGCGTGCTGGAATCAGTCTAATTTTATCTTCACAGTCGCTTCTGGGGCGATATTTTGCGTTTGGTAGGTTATTCCCAGACCCTTCAGTTAATAATGGTCGTTGAAACTTTGCGGGACAGTTGTCGCCTGTCTTCATATGTCTGCCACTTCATGGTTTTCATTAGAACAGTTGTGCTCTCCCATCACTCATAAAAACCTGTGACCTTTCGTATCCCCATATCTGCATACTTCTATCTAACCCTGGTAGTTCTACTCGGTTACTCCATTGTATGCCGATGTATTTTTCCAGTGTCCCAACAAGGAATGGAAATCTGCCACTTGTATTGGTTCAAAATGGTTCAAATAATCTGAGCGCTATGGGGCTTAACATGTGAGGTCATCAGTCCCTTAGAACTTAGAACTACTAAAACCCTAACTAACCTAAGGACATCACACACATCCATGCCCGAGGCAGGATTCAAACGTGCGACCGTAGCAGCAGCGCGGTTCCAGACAGAAGCGCCTAGAACCGCTCTGTCACTGTGGCCGGCTTCATTTTATGTAAGTAGATGATCAGCAGAGAGCCTGAGATTACTATTAATACTGTCTACCGGGTAATTAATGTTCAACATGAAGTGGTAGTAGTACGCCTAGAGTGACTGCTACATCTGCTGATCACCTTCCAATATAACACGCTGTGTTCTTCCTGCCAAGAAATTTTCAATCCGCTCCGGAATTTAGTTTCGTATCCCACAACATTCATACTTTCTTTAATAGACTGAGGTCAAGAAACACAGCACCCATCCTTGATCTACGGCTTTCAGGACATCATGTGGAAAAAATGTTTCTCACAGTTGTCGGTTTCAGAATCCACGTCGGCTTACGTGGGAGGTGTTTCTTTAGAGAGTGCACAGTACGTTCGGGCTCAGTTTATATTGTAAGATAAAAGAAAAGAGAGGATACAGGTAGAGAGACAGAGACAAAGAGAGAGAACACATGCCACTAAGGAGTTAAGTCATTACCCGAGTGCGACGGAAATCGGTAGATGTGATTCAAATGTACAGAAAAACAAATGCTTACAATTTGAGAATAATTGGAGTGTTTACTCACGAGAAAGAGCTAAACAAATTGAGCAAATCAATAAATAAATAAATGTTTGTTTCAAGTTTCTGCTACCGCTTACTTTTTATTTTATGCTTAATCTAACATAATGCAACGCGTTTCGAACATTTTCTGTTTATCTTCAAGCGTTTATACATACATACATCCATAGACAAATCTTACTTAAAAATAAACAGTCTTAAACTAGATTAATATAGACTGTTTATTTTTAAGTAACATTTCTCTGTGTATGTATGTATGTATGTACGTATGTATAAACGCTTGAAGATGAACAGAAAAGTTAGAAACGCGTTGCGTTATGTTAGATTAAGCATAAAATAAAAAGTGACTGGTGCCAGAAACTTAAAACAAATAATTATCACACACAGTCACGGTTCACAAACATAGCCATTATGGCTGAAAATAATAAATAACTGGTTGGTCCTCCTTTAGCCCTTAAGCATTCGACTTCCCATTGAGTGAACGTGTTGGATGTTCTCCTCAGAAATGTGTGACAAAACCCCAAGCTGGTTGGGGGCCCTGCCCATAATGCTCCAAACTTTCTCAGTCGGTGAGATATCGGACGATCTTGCTGGGCAAAGTATGGTTCAATAGGCAGGCACGAAGAAAAGCACTAGAAGCTTTCTCCACGTGTGGTCAGGCACTATCTTGCTGAAATGTAAGCACAGACAACTACGCTTTAAGGGTGCTTTGGGCGTGAACCAAAGGGGTCCAACAATGAAAAGAAATCGCACTCCTGCCTGTCGGTCCATATGGATGGCGCCAGTCAGGCTGGTATCCAACTGATGTTCTGGAACGTTTCCAGACACTTCTTCGCTAGCCACTGGGGCCTAGTTCATTGTAGGACTCGTCACTGAAGACAGTTTTATCCTGGTCAATAGATAACACAACGAAGACATGATTGTAGACCCTCGGACAGCAGTGGTATACCAATCTGACTTCCACTCGCCGTACGGCACGGACAACCAGGAGTCGTGGTCTGGGTTGCCACTTCGTTTCGTAACAGGACCCCTTTGGGTGTCATCCGTGGCACTCGTACCGCACAGCGATAAGTCGACGACGTTCTACATTCTAGCCCCTCCCCCAGCTCCCACCCCCCGTTTTCTTACCCCTCGTGGCAAATTAACCCAGGATTACAGTTTAGCAAGATAATGTCCTCCGGCACATGGCGGCCTCTCCTGCTACTCGTGCTTGTCAAAATCTCGCACTCCAATTCAGAACGTTTGGAGCATTAGAGGAAAGGGCTCTCCAATCAGCTAGTGATTCTGATGATCTAACGCGCCAATTGGGCAGAATTGGACACGTTATCCCCGAGGATGTGTCAAATTCTGTCCAATTGGCTCGTTAGATCGTTTTGAATTTGACACGTTATCCCTGAGGACTTTCCCCGTGAACCATGGGCCTCGTCGTTGGTGGGGAGGCTTGCGTGCTTCAGCGATACAGATCGCCGTACCGTAGGTGCAACCACAACGGAGGGGTATCTGTTGAGAGGCCATACAAACGTGTGCTTCCTGAAGAGGGGCAACAGCCTTTTCAGTAGTTGCAGGGGCAACAGTCTGGATGATTGACTGATCTGGCCTTACAACATTAACCAAAACGGCCTTGCTGTGCTGGTACTGCGAACGGCTGAAAGCAAGGGGAAACTACGACCGTAATTTTTCCCGAGGGCATGCAGTTTTACTGTATGATTAAATGATGATGGCGTCCTCTTGGGTAAAATATTCCAGAGGTAAAATAGTCCCCCATTCGGATCTCCAGCGGGGACTACTCAGGAGGATGTCGTTATCAGGAGAAAGAAAACTGGCGTTCTATGGATCGGAGCGTGGAATGTCAGATCCCTTAATCGGGCAGGTAGGTTAGAAAATTTAAAAAGGGAAATGGATAGGTTAAAGTTAGATATAGTGGGAATCAGGTAAGTTCGGTGGCAGGGCGAACAAGACTTTTGGTCATGCGAATACAGGGTTATAAATACAAAATCAAATAGGGGTAATGCAGAAGTAGGTTTAATAATGAATAAAAAATAGGAGTGCGGGTAAGCTACTACAAACAGCGTAGTGAACGCATTATTATGGCCAAGATAGACACAAATCCCACGCCTACTACAGTAGTACAAGTTTATATGCCAACTATCTCTGCAGATGATGAAGAACTTGATGAAATGTATGATGAGATAAAATAAATTATTCAGGTAGTGAAGGGAGACGAAAATTAAATAGTCATGGGTGACTGGAATTCGGTAGTAGGAAAAGGGAGAGAATGAAACGTAGTAGGTGAGTATGGATTGGGACTAAGAAATGAAAGAGGAAGCCGCATAGTAAAATTTTGCCCAGAGCACAACTTAACCATTGCTAACACTTGGTTCAAGAATCATAAAAGAAGGCTGTATACATGGAAGAAGCCTGGAGATACTGACAGGTTTCAGATAGATAAATAATGGTAAGACAGAGCCTTAGAAACCAGGTTCTTAAATCGTAAGACATTTCCGGGGGCAGATGTGGATTCTGACCACACTCTATTGGTTATGAACTGTAGATTAAAACCGAAGAAACTGCAAAAAGTTGGGAATTTATGGAGATGGGACCTAGAAAATCTGACTAAACCAGAGGTTGTACAGAGTTTCAGGGAGAGCATAAGGGAACGATTGACAGGAATGGGCGAAAGAAATACAGTAGAAGAAGAATGGGTAGCTCTGAGTGATGAAGTAGCGTTGGCAGCAGAGGATAAAGTAGGTAAAAACACGAGGGCTAGTAGAAATCCATGGGTAACAGAAGATATAGTGAATGTAATTGATGAAAGGAGAAAATATAAAAATGCACTAAATGAAGCAGGCAAAAAGGAATACAAAAGTTTCAAAAATGAGATCGACAGGAAGCGCAAAATGGTTAAGCAGGGATGGCTAGAGAACAAATGCAAGGATGTAGAGGCTTATATGTCTATGGGTAAGATAGATACTGCTTACAGGAAAATTAAACAGACCTTTGGAGAAAAGAGAACCACTTGCATGAATATCAAGAGCTCAGTTGGAAACCCAGTACTAAGCAAAGAAGGGAAAGCAGAAAGGTGGAAGGAGTATATAGAGGGTCTATACAGAGGCGATGTTCTTGAGGACAATAGTCTGGAAGTGGAAGAGGAGGTAGATGAAGATGAAATTGGAGATATGATACTGCGTGAAGAGTTTCACAGAGCACTGAAAGAACTAAGTCGAAACAAGGCCCCGGGATTAGACAATATTCCATTATAACTACTGACGGCCTTGTGAGAGCCAGCCATCACAAAATAGACGAAAGGATAGCACCCTTCGATGCTCCTTTGTTTTTCAGAGCTGGCACTGAGATTCTGTGAAACTTAAATTGTGTGGCCGTTTTCCAAGACTAGTCGATTGCACGCGAGATTTTAATAAAGAGGTGCCGGACCGCAACTTTTATTTAAATCTACACCTCCGGTCCTGATTGCACCATGTTACTGGTCTCACCGTATTTCATTTCACGATTATATCTGAGACACTGCTCTGCGACCACTAATTTGCTTGGTTGTTTTGGGCAGGTGTGTCGTTGATGTTCCTTGCAGCTCTCCTCGAGAGCTCTAATTGTCTTCTCCATATAAGGTATGTTACTTTCGTGTGAAATGCTATACAGACGTAACTTTGGGTGATATAGGTCATCTCTAGCTTTTTTTTTATCTTACCCGAAGCGAACGAAATGCACTGGATGTCATATTTCCACAGGAGTCCAGCGAAATTTCCGGATATTAAACTAGTCTCAATCTCTTTCTTAGATTTTCTTGTATCTGACTGCATCACCTACATAATTTTATGTTCTGAGTACTCGTTCCTTCGGAAAACTATTCGAAACTGTTTTAATTCTTCGCCGGTGCTCCCCTTGTCTGAAAGTGTTGAAGCTCTATGGTCGGGTTTCTTTGTGGCAAATGGAGTTGGGTCGAGGCCTTGAGGCAGAGGTCAGTGTGCGTAGCTTTTCTTTATACATTTTGACGAAGCGTCTTGTCTGTTTCTTAACTAAAACGACGAGGGAAGGTAGTTGGCCCTCTTTTACAAAGTCCACCGTCAATTTTTTATTGTTGTTGTTGTTGTTGTGATCTTCAGTCCTGAGACTGGTTTGATGCAGCTCTCCATGCTATTCTATCCTGTGCAAGCTTCTTCATCTCCCAGTACTTACTGCAACCTATATCCTTCTGAATCTGCTTAATGTACTCATCTCTTGGTCTCCCTCTATGATTTTTACACTCTACGCTGCCCTCCAATACTAAATTTGTGATCCCTTGATGCCTCAGAACATGTCCTACCAACCGATCCCTTCTTCTGGTCAAGTTGTGCCACAAACGTCTCTTGTCCCCAATCCTATTCAATACTACCCATCTAATCTTCAGCATTCTTCTGTAACACCACATTTCGAAAGGTTCTATTCTCTTCTTGTCCAAACTATTTATCGTCCATGTTTCACTTCCATACATGGCTACACTCCATACAAATACTTTCAGAAATGACTTCCTGACACTTAAATCTATACTCGATTTTAACAAATTTCTCTTCTTCAGAAACACTTTCCTTGCCATTGCCAGTCTACATTTTATATCCTCTCTACTTCGACCATCATCATTTATTTTGCTCCCAAAATAGCAAAACTCGTTTACTACTATAAGTGTCTCATTTCCTAATCTAATTCCCTCAGCATCGCCCAACTTAATTCGACTAAATTTCATTTTCCTCTTTTTGCTTTTGTTGATGTTCATCTTATATCCTCCTTTCAAGACACTGTCCATTCCATTAAACTGCTCTTCCAAGTCCTTTGCTGCCTCTGACAGAATTACACTCCTGGAAATGGAAAAAAGAACACATTGACACCGGTGTGTCAGACCCACCATACTTGCTCCGGACACTGCGAGAGGGCTGTACAAGCAATGATCACACGCACGGCACAGCGGACACAACAGGAACCGCGGTGTTGGTCGCCGAATGGCGCTAGCTGCGCAGCATTTGTGCACCGCCGCCGTCAGTGTCAGCCAGTTTGCCGTGGCATACGGAGCTCCATCGCAGTCTTTAGCACTGGTAGCATGCCGCGACAGCGTGGACGTGAACCGTATGTGCAGTTGACGGACTTTGAGCGAGGGCGTATAGTGGGCATGCGGGAGGCCGGGTGGACGTACCGCCGCATTGCTCAACACGTGGGGCGTGAGGTCTCCACAGTACATCGATGTTGTCGCCAGTGGTCGGCGGAAGGTGCACGTGCCCGTCAACCTGGGACTGGACAGCAGCGACGCACGGATGCACGCCAAGACCGTAGGATCCTACGCAGTGCCGTAGGGGACCGCACCGCCACTTCCCAGCGAATTAGGGACACTGTTGCTCCTGGGGTATCGGCGAGGACCATTCGCAACCGTCTCCATGAAGCTGGGCTACGGTCCCGCACACCGTTAGGCCGTCTTCCGCTCCCGCCCCAACATCGTGCAGCCCGCCTCCAGTGGTGTCGCGACAGGCGTGAATGGAGGGACGTATGGAGACGTGTCGTCTTCAGTGATGAGAGTCGCTTCTGCCTTGGTGCCAATGATGGTCGTATGCGTGTTTGGCGCCGTGCAGGTGAGCGCTACAATCAGGACTGCATACGACCGAGGCACACAGGGCCAACACCCGGCATCATGGTGTGGGGAGCGATCTCCTACACTGGCCGTACACCTCTGGTGATCGTCGAGGGGACACTGAATAGTGCACGGTACATCCAAACCGTCATCGAACCCATCGTTCTACCATTCCTAGACCGGCAAGGGAACTTGCTGTTCCAACAGGTCAATGCACGTCCGCATGTATCCCGTGCCACCCAACGTGCTCTAGAAGGTATAAGTCAACTACCCTGGCCAGCAAGATCTCCGGATCTGTCCCCCATTGAGCATGTTTGGGACTGGATGAAGCGTCGTCTCACGCGGTCTGCACGTCCAGCACGAACGCTGGTCCAACTGAGGCGCCAGGTGGAAATGGCATGGCAAGCCGTTACACAGGACTACATCCAGCATCTCTACGATCGTCTCCTTGGGAGAATAGCAGCCTGTATTGCTGCGAAAGGTAGATATACACTGTACTAGTGCCGACATTGTGCATGCTCTGTTGCCTGTGTCTATGTGCCTGTAGTTCTGTCAGTGTGATCATGTGATGTATCTGACCCCAGGAATGTGTCAATAAAGTTTCCCCTTCCTGGGACAATTAATTCACGGTGTTCTTATTTCAATTTCCAGGAGTGACAATGTCATCGGCGAACCTCAAAGTTTTTATTTCTTGTCCATGGATTTTAATACCTACTCCGAATTTTTCTTTTGTTTCCTTTACGGCTTGCTCAATATTCAGATTGGATAACATCGGGGAGAGGCTACAACCTTGTCTTACTTCCTTCACAACCACTGCTTCCCTTTCATGTCCCTTTTATATTACAAACATTAAAAACAGTTTTACATCACCTCGGTTCCGAGAGCTCCGGAACCTGTACAGAAAATTGGTATATTCAACATAATCATTTCCGCCCTTTTTATTGCTCGTGAAAACCACACATTGCTGGTTGTACCACTGTACAGCGAGACCTTCAGAGGAGGTGGTCCAGATTGCTGTAGACACCGGTACTTCTAATACCCAGCAGGACGTCCTCTTGCATTGACGCATACCTGTATTCGTCGTGGCATACTATCCACAAGCCCATCAAGGCACTGTTGGTCCAGATTGTCCCACTCCTCAGCGGCGATTCGGTGTAGATCGCTCAGAGTGGTTGGTGGATCATGTAGTCCATAAACAGCCCTTTTCACTCTATCCCAGGCAAGTTCGGTAGGGTTCATGTCTGCAGAACGTGCTGGCCACTCTAGTCGAGCGATGTCGTTATCCTGAAGGAAAACATTCACGAGATGTGCATGATGAGAGCGCGAATTGTTGTTCATGAAGAAGAATGCCTCGCCAATACGCTGCCGATATGGTTGCACTATCGGTCTGAGGATGGTACTCACGTATCGTTCAGCCGTTACGACGCCTTCCATGAGCACCAGCGGTGTACGTCCGCCCCCACATGATGCCACTTAAAAACAGCAGGGAACCTCCACCTTGCTGCACTCGCTGGACAGTGAGCCTAAGGAGTTCAGCCTGACCAGTTTGCCTCCAAACACGTCTCCGACGATTGTCTGGCTGAAGGCATATGCGATACTTATCGGTGAAGATAATGTCATGCCAAACCTGAGCGGTCCATTTGGCATGTTGTTGGATCCATCTGTACCGCGCTGCATGGTGTCGTGGTTGCAAAGATGGACCTCGCTATGGACGTCCGTAATGAAGCTGCGCTTCATGCATCCTATTGCGCAATGTTTTCGCTGTAATACGAAGTCCTGTGGCTGCACGAAAAGCATTTTTCAGCATGGTGGCACTGCTATCAAGGTTCCTCCGAGACATAATCTGTATGTAGCGGTCACCACTGCAGAAGTAGCCCTTGGGCGACCTGAGCGAGACATCTCATCGACAGCTTCCGACTCTCTGTATCGCCTCCATGCCCGAACAACATCGCTTTGGGTCACTCCGAGATGCCTGGACACTTCCCTCGTTGAGAGCCCTTCCTGGCACAAAGTAACAATGCGTACGCGATAGAACCGCGGTATTGACCGTCTAGGCATGGCTGAACTGCAGAAAACGCGAGCCGTGTACCTTCTTCCTGGTGGAATGACTGGAACTGATCGGCTATCGGATCCCCTCCTTCTAATAGGCGCTGCTCATGCATGGTTGTTTGCATCTTTGTGCAGGTTAGTGACATCTCTGAGCAGTTAAAGGGACTTAGTCTGTGATACAATGTCCACAGTCAACGTCTATCTTCTGGAGTTCTGGGAACCTGGGTGCTGCAAAACTTTTTTTGATGTGTGTACGATGAATAGAGGGTAAATGCACCAGGAATTTTTGACGCTTTTCCGCTCCAAATGGCTGCGTCACAAACGTTTTACTCATATATAGAAACACATTTTTGCAACTTGGTGAACAGTAGTGCCTTAGCTTCAAAGTGTTTCATGTTCACATCACTTCACTCGGCAGGGAGGAGATGTTCGACCGCATACACAACTTGGATGAGCTAGGTCAAAATAAAAGATCTACTTCCCAACACGTTGACCTTTCTAATGAAGTGTTGAGAGAAAGAAGTTGCACCTACGTTCACAAAATCAAACATGACAAGTTACTGTTGAAATTACGAGACCATATGTTCGAAAAAGAGACGAGTAACGTATTACTTTCTTCCATGAACGTCTCACGCAAAAACCAAAACAAGAAAATGAGTTAAATCGGAGCTCGTACAGAGACTTACCGATGGTTCTTGCCTGGAAAAGCTACCGTAGTTGTCTCTGGTAGCCACAAACAGCTGCAAGCTTTAGATTACAGTTAAGACAGTACAGATGTGGAAATATTTCCAAGTGGCACCGTTCCGCCATATTTGATTATATCGTAAGGAAGGGTGTGTTCCTTTTGAAATGGTGAAACCGTAAAATTAAAAAAGAGATGGGGTATGTGTTGTGAAATAATGAAAAAAAGAAATTACTTGAACAGATCGATGGATGATCCTTATTCATGTACACTTGAAGTCAGTTGTGACTGTGGCTCACAGCGAATAACTTCCAAAAAGTTGGTTCATAGCGCTCACAGTTACTGAATAAAAAAGGAGAGGAAAATTATTCTGGTGCCGGACGCCGGGTATGAAACGCAGCTTATGCTATATTTGTGAGCTGGCCGGAGTGGCCGAGCGGTTCTAGGTGCTACAGTCTGGAACTGCGTGATCGCTACGGCCGCAGGTTTGAATCCTGCCTCGGGCATGGAAGTGTGTAATGTCCTTAGGTTAGTTAGGTTTAAGTAGTTCTACGTTCTAGGGGACTGATGACCTCAGAAGTTAAGTCCCATAGTGCTCAGAGCCATTTGAACCATTTTTTGTGTTTGTGTGTTTGAGTGTAGATGTACATTCCTAAAAACAATTTCGAAAGAGATCTAATTTCCGTAAGAGATTTCAGAAATAAACGTAGACATTTACGTAGCTCGGATTTCTAACGTATCGCAGTCGTTATCTACTTCTGTAAGTAGTGTCTAAAAACGGATTGAAGGACTTGTGAAGACGGAACAGGCCTAAATCCCGATACATTAAGTGAAAAGGTTTGTTATGAATAGTTTAATTAAGTTTTTACGAACCCATCTTCAAAATATTTTATCATGGACAACGTTTCGAGACAGCCAAATAAATCACAAACCTGTTGAAGATAGTACCCAAAGTGCTGAAACACGTCTCGCCAAAAGGAAATTAAGTCAGTAGTGTGTTCTGGAAATCGGAATCACTATTCCAGTTCCACCTATTAACCTTTTCGTAATCAGGGGAGAACGGGTCACAATATCACAAAGTGGACTCAGTCTCCTTTCGTGGTGCCTCGGTTGTTGTCGCAGTGTGTGTCAGAGATGATCCTGGCTGCTGATTCATTCCCCGACGGTGGCAGACCGCCCAGTTGCTAATGTTTGGTTGTCAGATAATCCGCGTGGACTCTGCGGCGTGTCTGGAGGAAAACCACGTAAAAACCGGGCGTGTCCCTAGTTCAGGGCGCCATCTTTTGCAACACAGCGGACGCTACTGATCCTCACGATACTCGGAAGCTTGTTAGAGTAAGCTAATAATTCGGTCCCGCCACCAGTAATTGCCTCGTAAATGCGGCACGGAGACAAAAGCGCGTCCGATTTTCCAGTGCAGTTAATTAAAATCAAAACAAAGCTCCGTCGTAGGAGGATTATCGTAATTATTGCGTGACCTAATTGTGCTACGAAAGCTGCTGATGTGCAAACGGGATCAGCATTTCTCCTAAAATGAAATGAAAAAATTCCAAAAGTTTTCTCGTTTCTCGTTATTTTTAAGCTCATCTCCGCACATTTGGCAATGCTTTAACGAATTCGGCTAGTTAATAACATCAGACTGCAAGCACTATTTTCCACTTCTGTTCTGCGCACGGACATACATTTCACATTTCTACGCAGAGTTTATCTTCTACATTATCTCTTTTCTCTTTTTCCTATAATTTCATAGTGCAGATTCTGTGCAGTTACAGAAAGTCCGAAATGATATTTACGGCGAGAAAATTTCGTTAGTAATTTTGCCCTACGAAAATGTTGGTTTTCGATTCAGATCAACAAAAATACTTCACAAAATAGGTCCGTTTTCTCTCACAAACTGCCGAATTAAATATACCTGCAGTTTCTCCTTTTTTACGTTTATTTTGCATTCGGGCTACAATGCTTCACTATTGGATTTTCTATGTTGCTCGCACTGAAATATTGTTTCCTTGTCGATTCCAATCTATCTTATGGTTATTGTTCTGTATTGCAGTCTCAAGCTGAAAAGCTTCCAGGGTTCCTTAATTAATTTCTACAGATTTAATAAGTTCTAACCTAGAGCTCCTTTCACAGGCATTCTTCACAGTCTCTTCGAATCATTCAAATGTGCTATGCGTCTTTGCAATGTGCGTCACATAAGGCAGTTATCGCCTCTTAGACGCATTAGTTTTCAAAAATGTACGCACCGCTGAAAGCAAACATGATCGTATCTGTAGTCTGTTCACCGTAAGTAATTTGCAGGACAAATATGAAGGAAATATACATACTTCGTACATGTCCGAAAGAACAGATACCAAGGCTCACCGGCCATTTGACAATATTCTGTGCGGATGCATAAACAGTACCCGAACTCTTACGGGAATTGGAGGTAAGGCCGCGAGTAATGAACATAGTGGGCAGGGGCAAGGAGTTGCGAATGTGGGTCTCACAGAAGTCCTGCCAGTGATAAGTGCCTGCAGTCGCGCTATTCTCTGTGTCCTCATTGGATCATACGGACAGAGTGTCTGTCATGTCAGTAGGAGATCTCGGGTTCGAGGCCCGGTCGGGGCACACATTTTCATCTGTCCACGTTGACTTATGACAACGCCTGTGAGCAGCTAGGGGTATTCATTTCATTGTAAATATTAAGGAGGTTATTGACATTTGTGTGAAAGTTGCTTACGACAACCGTAACAAAAGCTGAAGAAAGGCTACATATAAGTTTTGAAGGCTGCTATGAAATGAGCATCTTACCTTAATACTTAACAGAAAAACTTACTCTTATAAGGAAATTATTCTGTAGCTACCAGTTTATAAATCTCAGATTCTTGTGAATCATAATAAGTTTCTCATAATTGATTGCTCTCTCTTTACCCATATACAATCGAGTGTAGTGTTATATAATTTTCTGGCATATTTACAGCTTTCTGCTTTCTTCTTGCACTTCATTTATTGGAATACTGTACCAGATCAATGTCTCACACCTAGTTTGTTTCTTCATTTACTTAATTTGTCCCCTTTCTGGTGTCTGAGTTGTTGATTTATTGACAAGCCAGGTATGGTTTTACTATCCAATAAATAATTTCAGTCTAATTATAAAAAATTCAAATTCTGACAAAAATGACATAATTTTATTATAAATCTTAAATCTGCACGTTATTTATTTTACTGAACCGCTTGGAACATCTAAACGAGATAATTAGTGCGAGGACTTGCTCAGTCGCATATTGAATTACCATCTACAGCGTTTCAGCAAAAAGACTATAAAACAAGGAAATGGCCAGCCTGGTAACGAGGTGGCGCCGATGTGAATGAGATCTGATTTTGACTCTGATGGAAAATGTTTGGTGACCAAGCAAGTTAGGTAAGAGTCCTGTCTGCCTGTTCAGACGGCTTTTTATAGCATTTGTTTTGTATATTTTTCGTTCAAATGGATGATGTTGGAAAAAAATTCTTTGAGCTAGTCTGTTTGTTGGCAACACAAATTAATCAGAACTTCGTGTTGTCGTTAGTGCAGAGTTTGCAGATTAAAAGCTCTGCACTCCTTTTGCAAATCATTCAAATGTAGGACATCCCAGAACTACCACAAATGGAAGTCCATCAAATAAATGATACCACTGCAAGCTCTGCGATCACTGTGCCTGTAACGGCGTATTTGCTGTGTGTCAGTTAATCAAAGAATGGAAGATTTTGTTGACTGTGGCTTAGCCAGCAAGCTACAGCGGGGCGGTAGATCAAGTAGGTACGCCTGTGGCGCGGGAATCTCAAAGTCCCTGTAGCAAACATGATAAGACGTGCGGTGGGGTTATTAACACGCCAGCCTCGGCGTGGATGCAGCCTGGATCTCCAGCAGCAGCAGGGGTTCACTGTGTCAGCGTGTGGTTATGTACACTAGACACTGTGGCGAGATTCTCACTCTGTTATAACTCACGCTTTAGATATTCACCAAAAGCAGTAAAGTCACTTCCAGACAAGTTACAGAAAATCTAATGACAGTACTGAAACCGCAATATGGAGACGAACTCAATAATATTATTTCCATACTTGCGCGGATTCTGTGCATTTATAGAAGGTCTAACTGAAATTTACGGTGAGAAAATTTTGTGATTAATTTTCCAGTGTTAGAATAGTAGTTTTCAAAAATTATTACGATATTTTTACGACAAATATTAAAATGATTTTTAACGTTTATTTATACGGGGTGTTTAAAAAGTCTCTCCGCAGTGTCCTATGACTGTCAGCCGCGCGTGCCATATGATTGTTCGTCTGCCTGGGTTACTTCCCTTCAAGTGGACTCTCCCAACATTCCATTATGTGAAAATTTGTAAGTAAAAATGAATACTCAATAAATTAAAAACTTGTATTTCACTGAGTTTCATTTCGGTATATTCACTGCGGCATACGGCACGCGCGTCTAAAAATGATACGGCACTGTGGAGAGACTTTTTTAAGACCCCGTAGTTTCTTTTACAACAGTGACAAAAGCCACAAACAGGTTTTTTTGCAATAATAGTGACAAAAGCGTCGGACACACTACATATGCGTATGATGCACCATTGGATAGGTCTTGAAGTCGAATATGAAATGAGCATGTTAATTTGTTGCTGAACAGACGAACTAACTGTTATAAACAAATTATTTTATAGTTACCAGATGAGTACGAAAACAAAGAGTTGTCCATAGATACACCTATATTAATTTCAGCATAACAGATTTGTACTGGTGTTTCAATTTCTTTGTTTGTTTAGTAAGAAAATTTTCAATATAGATATGATGGGTGTTTGAGTACTGCAGTGATGAAGCAGCGTTGTAACTCACTAGCAGTGGCTATTCTGTTTTGTGTGATGTTTTAAGTATGACTTAAAGTTAAGAATCGTTTAATATTCAAAGTGTAATTAAGTAATATCTGTCTGAAATTCACCTCCTTAGTTGAGTGGTTAGCGCATCCAATTGCCATGCAACCATCCCGGGTCAGACTTCAGGCTGGGTCGAAGATTTTCTCGTCTCGGGGACTCGGTGTTGTGTTGTCACGCCATCATTTCATCATCTTCGACACCCAAGTTTCCCAATATGGCATCAGATGAAAAGACTTGCAAATCGACAGCCAAACTTCGGTAACGTCTGTATGCAGTGAAGTGGTGGTTTGACTTGAAGAGACTCACTTCACCATAATAGTCAGTCACATGACGAAAGTGATAAAAAGGCAAGGAGAGCATGTTTTTGAATCTTTTGATGTTCATGTCTAGTTAAGTAAGATTCTTGATAATGCTGAGTGGACAGTGTACTGCACATGTTCAAAAGTGTTCGGAAATAGAGTTATTTTTACAGTACAACAGTTTGAGACTGAATGGTAGTGTAACTATAAGTTACAAAATGTCCATGGTGTGAGTTTATTTGGTAATGAAGGTTACCTTTCTTTACGTCTGTCAGTCATGTAATACTCTACGTGACAAAGCCACCCTTCAACTACGCCACTATAAAACTAAATTTACTGTAAAATCTGGTTCTATCTAATTAATATTTTACCCTGGTTGTGCGACGGAAGGGGACGTAATGTAATAGTTTCTTAACTACTTTAATTATCTCTCCGATGCGTTAATTTAAAATGATTATGGGGGCTGATCTCTACTGAAATGATCACTGTTCAATGTTATTACACAGATTTACTGCCGGAAAAAGCAAAGGTGAAATTGGACAAGCGAACATAAATGACTCTTCATTAGGATGAATACAAAAAGCAGCTGAGAAAGTCTCGAATGGGAGGAGTCGTTACACCACAATTCGCACTTAGGATGTGGATAACGCTGACTATAATTGAGTGGATCGGCAGATGTTGTGAATGGAAAACTACATCATACATATGTCGAGCTACGACTGCTGACGTTTGCAGTGGTGAATGCCATATGTGGTGAGAAATTCATCTGCAGTATCCCTATCAATTCAGAGCAGCTCTGGACTTACCTGCGGCATAGAGAGTCTGTAATGCGGTGAGCGGTGCTTCACTGCAGTGACTCGACTACACAATCCCCTCTCCACTGTTCGATACAGTATCCGCAACTGTATCACCAAACCAGACATGAAATTGTGGTGCCACACGAACCAAGGTTACCAGTCAGGAAATTCTCTCTGATTTGTCTCACGGTAACAATCCGAAAATCGACAAGAGTCACCTGTCACCTAACAAGGAACGTATAAGAAGTCTTACGACTACCATACAACACTTATATCTCCATCTGATTGTGAATCTCACCCCAGCAGTCTGATCATGACTTCAGAAAACAAACACTCCATGTGGAGTCACTTCACAAAGCACAATCCACCGATTGCACAGCACGAGCTGTGCTTTTCACCAACTGCATGTTTTCTGATACCCGATACTGCCTGCCACCAACAGATGGGCTCATCCTTTTACACCAATCCTCTCTCTATTGTGGTACAGAACAGGCGCTCTCTAATATGCGTCTTGACCTCACAGTCAGCTAAGCAATCGAGACACAGATTCACGATTCGCATAGGAAGATTGGTGTAGGAATGAACGTGATCCTCATAAAACGTGGCGGTTCATGGAGCGAATAGGCATCGGTTGTCAAGCTGCACCGACCTATTATGACGACAGAAATTAAATGTTTTCACACAGGTCGACATTGCGTTTACAGGAGAGCCCACAGAGAAACATCAGGGCTGCCTACGAAGTCCGAGGCACACACTTTGCTCTACAGGGATCAGTTCCTAGTGTGCATCGGAATAACAACAGCTCAGGCTCTGGCGTTTGCAAGGCAATCCCTCATATCACATTAAACACGTGTTCCTGTGGGATACTGGCGAACCACCACCAGCTGCTTAAGGCATGTCCGCCACTATTCCTGCCACAGCGAGAAAGCGGTGACTAAGACTCCTAGCCTGTTAGCCTGTATCCCCGTGCTCAGTCCTTTGCCTTCAATAAATTTCTAGCAATAAAGTGGTCATTTTACTATGTACGCTGCCCAGCTTCTGTCGCCTCGACCTACAGCAGCCATCGTGTCCACGAAGAAGACACACATCCAACATGAGTCCAATTCCCTCAACTCAAAAACTGGATGTAGAATTACATTACAATCAGTACTGTGTCTAATCATTGTCAATCCTCTATACTATTAATCGAAATTGGTCACTGAGGCTCCTCGACGCGATACGAGCGCCCTAGTCTGCATATGGTCCACAACTGCGATCAATTAGGTGGAAAAAATGCCGAGCACAAAGAACTGAACAACTTTCAAAGTGACTCAACTCCGCTATGATGAACTGGTTATTACATACAGACTGTGATGTACTTGTTGAATGTTAGTTACTTATTCATTTTAAGTGATCTTGGTGCACTGCACAGTGCCTTTGGCTGACATCACTCATTGCCTGTGGATGCTCTGCTAGCTTTGTTAGGTCAGTTATTTCGTATTTATTTGCTTCACTGTGTGTAATATTAATATACTAGTCCGTGGAAAGCCGCCTTTCAAGGTAACTTGTTTGACCTGGATAAAGTGATAATGAACTCTAATCCTGTGGTTATGTTACATCATTATCCTTAGGGATCAGTCCGTAACTTCTTTACTCGATAATTTTCATTTAGTTATATATTTTAGTACATTCTTCGCTGATTGTTCACTAAGCTGGACATTTCAATTATCAGTGCTCCCATAAGGGCACAATGCAACGCTCTACAATGCAAAATACTGATGAATTACACTGAATTAGAGCATGTGAACGCATGCCGACGCCATCTGTGGTTGAGACAGTTTAGTCTTCGTGTGTGTATGTGTGTGTGTGTGTGTGTGTGGCAGATGCCAAATTCCATATTGCAGTAGAACAGTACAACAACTGCAAATCTGTTTTAGTCTAGCCACCGCTAGGCGGCAACGCTTGTCACAACTCATAGTAATTGAATAAATATTCTCCAGAGACACGCATTTAATATACAATTACTAATGTTTTCTGTAATGTATTTTGTAAATCCATGACTTAAACATATTTGTGAAGATCTCAATTGATATACAAGAATTTATGTAATTTCATTTAACATGAGAGACGGGGAGTTGTCAAGAGCTTAGTTTGTATAAATTTCTCAGTTATGCATATGTGTGTGTACAGTTGGTTCATTAGGCAAATTAGTATTACGTGATAAATAAAGATTTTGAAGGTTTTTTGGCCTCAAAGTAGTGCTATGTGCATAAATTTAATGTAGTTGTGGTTAACAACTCTGCTCGCTAAAAACTGATATCGGAAACTATGTAGCACATATTTCATGGAAAGCGCGTTTCAGTTGTTTTAGTGACCATGCAAGAAAAGAATGACGTGTATAACGACAAGAGCATTAGATAATCTTATTCCGATCAATAAACAAGTGCACTACCGGACACGAATCTCCTGGGATGTCGAGCGAAAGTAAGTGCATATTACTTTACTTCAAAGACATATAGTGATTACATGTTTTTCAGAGTTTAATTTTCACTGCATTGTTCTCAAGAATTAATAGACAAAACTGGTATGGTGACAACACTTAAGTGTTAACAAAACTTACATTAGAGCTGCTTATTGCAACAACACATCGTTTTACAAATTGTTACACATGCTATATTTTCTTACTATTTTGCTGTCATTGCCAAACTCATGTGAGTAAAACTCTCATTGACGCTGTTTGTCCCAATGATACAGTTAACATTTGTTTTAAAGACCATCAATTGAAAATTTGACTAGGTATTCTTTATGACTAATCTATTAGAATGTTATTTTAGTGAGTATTGGATGGTTATGTATTTATCCAAAACTATTATATTAATGTGTGTGTGTGTGTGTTACTGTTGGAAACTGGTGACTGTTTCTTTTCCTTGATTGGGAAGACTCTTCTCTGTATGTTTTTGACACATACTGTAGTAAACACACAGATAAAAACATACTGATAAATGTTTACTGTCACAATTATTGTAATAAACATTATCATAAATTAATCCCCCCCCCCCACAACCATGGCTCTTGCCATTGGCGGGGAGGCTTCCCTGCCTCAGCGATACAGTTAGCTGTACCGTAGGTGCAACAAAAACGGAGGAGTATCTGTTGACAGGCCAGACAAACGTGTGGTCCTGAAGAGGGGCAGCAGCCTTTTTGGTAGATGCTGGGCAACAGTCAGGATGATTGACTGATATGGCCCTGTAACATAAGCAAAATGGCCTTGCTGTGCTGATTCTGTGAATGGCTGAAAGCAAGGGGAAACTACACCCATACCTGAGAGCACACAGTTTTACCGTATGGTAAAATGATGATGGCACCCTCTTCGGTAAAATATTCCATAGTCCAAGATGGGTGCCAAGTGAGATCACAGGTATTTTCTTCGTTCGCTAAAACAAACTTATTTAAGAGGAAATAATGCCAAATTAAAATTCCCAACTGAGCTTGTTCTTGAAAATGTTCGTGTTATCTGAAATCCCGATAATCGTGACGTAACTCGAAACTTTACATGGCATCAACACAAAAAATCTATTCAAGTTTTCTTGATAGTGCAAAATTCGTTTTAAAGAAGACAGCAACTAGTTTCATCAGTGGTTATTGTCGCAATAAAAGTGTAATTTAATGTTTCTAAATCGTATTTAACTAACAAATCTCGTATTGTTTAGTAGTTATATAGACGCGATCTAGGCCTAAATTTTCGGAGTTATAAACGTTTAAAAATCTGACCAGACACGCTTGATAACGTAAATTCTCTAAAAGCAAAGTCATTACAAATTCATTCTTACGTCATTGTATCTGTAAATCGGTACGAAAACAACAAACACAGCACATAAGACCTTTGTGTCGTTTTTGTTTACACACAGACAATCTCGCGTCCTTGACATATTTAAAACATTCTTTAAGCTTAATTATTCTTTCGAAACTGACCATCATTGAGAAATGTGGGAGCTGTTATTGGGTAGTTTGTAGAGGAATTTGTTGCCAATCTTGTAGGAAATATTTTCACTGGGGGGTGGGGGGGATATGCTGTGGGGAGAATGTTGGGAGAACAGAAGAGTCTCTCCCCCGGAATTGCAGAGTATGCAGTAGGAACATTTTGATTGGGGGAACAGGAATGGAAAATTTATGCCCTTCAATCACAACTGGAGGAAGTAAGAAAGGAATTGATAAGGATCAAAGGAAAAAGGGGGCGAGGAGGGTGGTTGAGAACTGGCAGCTGGTAGGAGTATAGGAAGAATGAGAACTCGATCTGACAGTTTTATCATCAATACCAAAAACAGGTATCTACCACAGCCAGAGTTAAGTGGAAAAGAGCCTCAGGTAGAATGAGGATCAGGAAACGTGCAGCACACTTCAAACGATGCCAAGAAGCCTAGGAGTGTACAAATTCTAACTCATATATATTTTTATTACAGTATATAGTTCAAAAAAATCTCTATTTACATGGATTTTTCCTTGGTGCACCAAATAACAAAATTTATTTCTATATTCACTTATATGTGAAAATGCAAAAAAAAAAAAAATCAGTGACCTCGGAATCGTGTGAAATAGTGTCTGGAGACAATGCAGAATCCCAAAGGAGAGGATTGTTAGTGAGTGTCCCTCTGAAAATCACTTTCTGTATCGTTTGTTTCCATCTCTTCTTGTGACTATAAGCTGGCTTTTAGGATATTAACAATTTCCACGCCAGTTTCATCCTCAGTGCGGTGTTTTTCTGTTTGAAAGTTCGATAAGTTTTTGGTTGTAGTGATGTTGGTACTTCTGCAGTCATTGGCTCAGTAGGGCTCTCGGTATTGGAAGCAGCTGTGCAACTTTCTGTTGTCTCTTCGAGAAAGTGGTTGTTCAAAAAAATATAGACGACCTTTTTTTTCTCTCTGCCGCTGCACCACTTCTTTCATTGTTCAGTCGCCTTATTTGTCTAAAGTAACAGTCTTTCAGGTTTTCGACTACTTCTGAACTGTAACGGTCAAAATAACCAAACCGTTTATTTAGCATAGGAATGTGGATTTGGCGATTTTTGCCAGTAGTTCAGACGTGGAAAAAGTGCTATTCGGACTACAGTAAGGCAAGTGTGTTCCGCTATGTGGAATAAAATGACCAAAACATGTGTCTCGGAACCTATAGAGGAAGAACGGAAACACATTGCTGAAACGTTTGAAAAGGGAATTCATAAACTTTATAGGTGCTGTCGATGGGAAGCACATAAGAATCAACCAACGACCTCATAGCTGATCGCTGTATTATAATTACAAGAGATGTTTTTTCATTGTGTTACTTGTTACTTTTAATGCATATTACAAATTCACCATGACTGACGTGGGAGTCTATGGAAAGCACACTGATTCTTCAACATTCCAAAGTTTCTGCCATCTACCAGAAACTTCTAAACAGGGAACTGCATATCTCAGATAAGTGTCCAACATCTATAAATAATACTACACCCATGTCCTATGTATCCGTTGCTGACGAGTTTTACCCTCTTTCAGAACAAAAATGTGTTCGTATTGTGGCAATAATTTAACTCCTGAAAAAAGATCAGTAACACGCTTAGTCCTACTGGACGATAAATCGAATGTACTTTCGGGAGGCTCTTCAATAAATTTCGAATTCTGCGTCGCCAACAAGGTGTATAAATTGATTATGTAATTGATATTGTAGAGGCCCACTGTGTTTTGCACAACATCATTCATAGTAGAGATGGCATTAGAGACGATGCCAGTGTACTTTTCAACGTCAACTGAAACGGCAAGATATCACGCTTGAAATTCAAGACATCCTGCACCTTACGTAGTTTTTTTTGCTAGAAATTTTATTGATAAATGTCAGCTTCCATGGCAAAACAAGTGCATGTAACCAGGTTAAATCTAGAAATCTATGTATATATACAACTAAAAAAACATAACTATTCACACCTATAAAATGCTGTTTTTTTCTTCCACACCCCACAACTGAGCTTCGGATTTCACCACTGCTTCTTCCCACAGAGCTTTTAGTTCACTTTTTTCACTATACAGGGAGTTTATAAGTGAATACCGGGATTTTAACGCTTTATAATATTCATTATGATAAACTTACAGTTATAAATGATATGTCAAATGAAAGAGCAACCCGAGCAGTTGTGTTTGGCACCAGTGCGCCATCTCACTGGCACAGCTGAGCACGCGATTGGTTGGACTTCACTGTACCCAAGCGCTGGAGAGGCCGAAAGGGACCCAATGACAGGACTTGCTTTGCATGGCCTCCACGTTCACCCGACCTAACGCCGTGCGATTTTTTTCCTTTGGGGCTTCATCAAGGGTCGTGTGTACGTGCCTCCGCTACCAGCAGACGTCCCTGAATTAAGAAACCGGATTGAAGCAGATGTTGCAACAATCACTGAAGATACACTTATCAACGTTTGGGAAGAACTCGGCTATAGACTTGATGTGTGACAAATTGTGCTAACATCGAACACTCACAAGGTTCTTGGTAAAACTGTTTGAGTTGCTCTTTCATTTGAAATATCATTTGTTTATTTATTCATTTATGCATTTAGTTTACCTGGCAAGATTAGGGCCTTCAGGCCCTCTCTTACACCTAACCAGGCATACTCAGATTGAACAAGTTACAGTCTCTACAGAACATTAAGGACATATAACGTATTATACAGTATTGATGTTAAGGAAAAAAATAGAGATTATAACAGTAGTACAATGATAATTATAACAATCAAAAAACAATTATAACAATCAATAATAATAACAATAATAGTAATGACTATGTATATGAAAGTAAACATACTTTCCTTTTGTGAATGTCAGTCCTATTGTTAGTTGGGAATTTTCTCGTTATGTTCTTGCAGCTTGTGAGCTATTCTCATTGAGCAGAGACAAAGACGATAGAATGGGGTGAAAGAGATATATAAGAGGTAGATAGGTTAGAGGAAGAGAAATAGAATGATAAAATTCGAAGCTGTGATGGAAAGGAGAAAGAAAGAGATGAGAGGGGCACAACAATGGTGGCTATAACGTCCCTAATATGTAAGTTTTGATATAATAAATATTATAAAGCATTAAAACCCCGATATTCATTTACAAACATTGTACTCTAACAATATGTGTGGATCGTGATTTTAATGTCTTAAAATCTAACAATCACTGCTGTGGTAGACCACTCTCAGATGTTACACAAAAACTGTTTAGAGAATGATATTTTCACTCTGCACTGGAGTGTGCGCTGATATGAAACTTCCTGGCAGATTAAAACTGTGTGCCGGACCAAGACTCGAACTCGGGACCTTTGCCTCTAGCGGGCAAGTGCTCTACCACTGAGCTACCCCAGCACGACTCACGCCCCGTTCTCACAGGTTTACTTCTGCCAGTATCTAGTCTCCTACCTTCCAAACTTTACAGAAGCTCTTCTGCGAACCCTGCAGAATTAGAACTCCTGAAAGAAAGGATATTGCGGGGACATAGATTAGCCACAGCCTGGGGGATGTTTTCCAGAATGAGATTTTCACTCTGTGCAATTACAACATCTAATCAGTTCTGCTGGTCAGACTAAGATCGGCGCAACACCTGTCTTCTATATAAAAGTCGCTCCCTCTCTTTTCGTATCAGGAACACTTGTTAGTAAAAACCATGACAGTAGCAAGAGAGAGGTCAGAGAACAAGCTAGTGGAATTGACCACATTTATCGCTACTGAAGATTGGATGGGCAGATCACATAACTAATGAGGAAGTATTGAATAGGATTGGGGAGAAGAGACGTTCATGGCACAACTTGACCAGAAGAAGGGATCGGTTAGTAGGACATGTTCTGAGGCATCAAGGGATCACCAATTTAGTATTGGAGGGCAGCATGGAGGGTAAAAATCGTAGATAGAGACCAAGAGATGAATAGACTAAGCAGATTGAGAAGGATATAGGTTCCAGTAGGTACTGGGAGATGAAGAAGCTTGAACAGGATAGAGTAGCATGGAGAGCTGCATCAAACCAGTCTCATGACTTAAGACCACAACAACAACATCGTTATTCTTCTCTGTTTCTCAAGCTGTGGCACATATATCACCATAAATAGTTGTGTTGAGAGTACACCAGCCGCATCCATCTGCGGAAGTTGCAGTCGTCGTGGAGATGAACAATGATGAGCAGATGTGAATTTACCTACACAGAGGATGTGCGGTTGTAGCCGCGAACTCCTACGTTCGAAGTCAAAGTAAGAGCCCATTCACGAGTCAAAACAGCCTGCTTGCACGCGTTCCAGGAGCAGACACTTGACTTAGTTACTTGGTCGTAAGTGAGCACTTCGTCATTCCTAAAGCTGCATACGGGTGCACCAATCTGTTCCTCTGCTTGCAGAGAAACACAGTGATTCTGCTTCAAGTGGCGCAGTCGACATTTTCTCGCGTTGAGTTTGAAAGTGATCACTGAACGCTTTGCAAGGTATCAAACAGATTATACGCTCTCCGATCATGGGCATCAGCTGGACACCCTCAGAGTCTCTTAACATAGTCTGCCTCGACATTGACAAACCTCGGTTCACTAATTTGGACTCCCGACTCAGCCAATGATGACCTTCATTACAACCTGTTTTCTTCCCACTCTTTCTATGCATGATAGAGCTGGCCAGCCCTGAGGAGTTCGTGCAAAATCTTCTTGACGCTTCTCCAATAATTTAGATCAACGTGTGCCTTAACTGCTTAGTCAGTCATTAGGTCTGCTGGATACAGCGTCAGGAAAGTGCTGCGTATTCTACGTGGGAGGAATTCTTAACTGTTGACTCAGACGCGCCTGTGTGGCGACAGGAGATACAATCCAATGTGGCGGATAAAACTGCAGGCAATTCATGATTTTTTACTGCCTTCTTCGAAATAAATTGCGCCCATGTCCCTGACAATGAGAAGCGCTTGCTGGGCTGCCTCATAGGACGGCTTTCTGCAGACTGTAAAAGTCTGCCCTTTGGCCACTGAGAAAAAACTACCGGCTTGCCCTGACCAGCCCAAATTCCGTCGCTTTCTCAGCCTCTCTTGTTATCCTAGGCAGTGCAAAAATTAATTTTTTAAATCATGCAGTACCACGGTTACTAGTGTGAAGCTGCCCAGTATCAACCAATACGATTCATAAACCGATAACGCTATTTGACTTTCGATCCCAAATGATACAAATATGTTAACCTACTTGACCAAATTAAATATGTTAATTGATAATGTTGTTGTTGTTGTGGTCTTCACTCCTGAGACTGGTTTGATGCAGCTCTCCATGCTACTGTATCCTGTGCAAGCCGCAGCCTATATCTTTCTGGATCTGCTTAGTGTATTCATCTCTTGGTCTCCCTCTACGATTTTTACCCTACACACTGCCCTCCAATACTAAATTGGTGATCCCTTGATGCCTCAGAACATGTCCTACCAACAAATCCCTTCTTCTAGTCAAATTCTGCCACAAACTCCTCTTCTCGCCAATTCTATTCAATACCTCCTCATTAGTTATGTGATCTACCCATCTAATCTTCAGCATTCTTCTGTAGCACCACATTTCGAAAGCTTCTATTCTCTTCTTGTCCAAACTATTTCTCGTCCATGTTTCACTTCCATACGTGCCTACACTCTATACAAACACTTTCAGAAACCACTTCCTGACACTTAAATCAATATTCGATGTTAACAAATTTCTTTCTTCGGAAACGCCTTCCTTGCCATTGCCAGTCTACATTTTATATCCTCTCTATTCTGACCATCATCAGTTATTTTGCTCCCCAGATAGCAGAACTCCTTTACTACAATAAGTGTCTCATTTCCTAATCTAATTCCCTCAGCATCACCCGAGTTAACTCGACCACATTCCATTTTCAGAGTACGCGAAGGAACTTGCCCCCCTTCTTGCAGCGGTGTACCGTAGCTCTCTAGAAGACCGTAGCATCCCAAAGGATTGGAAAAGGGCACAGGTCATCCCCGTTTTCAGGAAGGGACGTCGAACAGATGTGCAAAACTATACACATATATCTCTAACGTCGATCAGTTGTAGAATTTTTGAACACGTATTATGTTCGATTATAATGACTTTTCTGGAGACTAGAAATCTACTCTTTAGGAATCAGCATGGGTTTCGAAAAAGACGGTTGCGTGAAACCCAGCTCGCGCTATTCGTCCACGAGACTCAGAGGGCCATAGACACGGGTTCCCAGGTAGATGCCGTAGTTCTTGACTTTCGCAAGGCGTTCGATACAGTTCCCCATAGTCGTTTAATGAACAAAGTAAGATCATTTGGACTATCAGAACAATTGTGTGATTGGATTGAAGAGTTCCTAGATAACAGAACGCAGCATGTCATTCTCAATGGAGAGAAGTCTTCCGAAGTAAGAGGATTTCAGGTGTGCCGCAGGGGAGTGTCATAGGACCGTTGCTATTCACAATATACATAAATGACCTGGTGAATGACATCGGAAGTTCACTGAGGCTTTTTGCAGATGATGCTGTGGTGTATCGAGAGGTTGTAACAATGGAAAATTGTACAAAAACGCTGGAGGATTCGCAGCGAATTGATGCATGGTGCGGGGAATGGCAATTGAATTTCAATGTAGATACGTGTAATGTTCTGCGAATACACAGAAAGAAAGATCCCTTATCATTTAGGTACAATATAGCAGGTCAGCAACTGGAAGCTGTTAATTCCATAAATTATCTGGGAGTACGCATTAGGGGTGATTTAAAATGGAATGATCATATAATGTTGATCGTCGGTAAAGCAGATGCCAGACTGAGATTCATTGGAAGAATCCTAAGGAAATGCAATCCGAAAACAAAGGAAGTAGGTTACAGTACGCTTGTTCGCTCAGTGCTTAAATACTGCTCAACAGTGAGGGATCCGTACCAGATAGGGTTGATAGAAGAGATAGATAAGATCCAAAGGAGAGCAGAGCGCTTCGTTACAGGATCAGTTAGTAATCGCGAAAGCGTTACGGAGATGATAAACTCCAGTGGAAGACTCTGCAGGAGAGACGCCCAGTAACTCGGTACGGGCTTTTGTTAAAGTTTCGAGAACATACCTTCACCGAAGAGTCAAGCAGTACAATGCTCCCTCCTACGTATATTTCGCGAAGAGACCATAAGGATAAAATCAGAGAGATTAGAGCCCACACAGAAGCATACCGACAATCCTTCTTTCCACGAACAATAAGAGACTGGAACAGAAGGGAGAACCTTTAGAGATACTCAGGATACCCTCCGCCACACACCGTCAGGTGGCTTGCGGAGTATGGATGTAGATCCTCGTTTTGATTTTGTTGATGTTCATCTTATATCCTCCTTTCAAGACACTGTCCATTCCGTTCAACTGCTCTTTCAAGTCGTTTGCTGTCTCTTGACAGAATTACAATGTCATCGGAGAACCTCAAACTTTTTCTTTCTTATACATGGATTTTAATACCTACTCCGAATTTTTCTTCTGTTTCCTTTATTGCTTGCTCACTATACAGATTGAATAACATCGGGGAGAGGCTACAACCCTGTCTCACTCACTTCCCAACAACTGCTTCCCTTTCATGTCCCTCGACTCTTATAACTGCCATCTGCTTTCTATACAAATTGTAAATAGCCTTTCGCTCCCAGTATTTTACCCCTGCCACCGTCAGAATTTGAAAGAGAGTATTCCATTCAACATTGTCAAAAGCTTTCTCTAAATTTACAAATGCTAGAAACGTAGGTTTGCCTTTTCTTAATCTAGCTTCTAAGATAAGTCGTAGGGTCAGTATTGCCTCACGTGTTCCAACATTTTTACGGAATTCAAACCGATCTTCCCCGAGGTCGGCCTCTACCAGTTTTTCCATGATACTGTATGGAGGCAAAATACTAGCACTTTACAGTATTCTTTCATGGTTCAGTTCCACAGGGAGGGTGTTTCTTCCACTTCCATTATAAGCAACTCTTTATCGATGGAGTTCTCAGGTAGCTCCAGTTGGAAAAACTAAATCATCTTTATTTTCTTTTGTGTCTACACCGCCAGTAGCTGAGTGCTGCAGTAAGTGTTCTCTGACTGGTGTTCATCGTTTCTCTAGCTGCAGGCGGCTTGGCTGTCGCATGTGTGTTGTGTTTGTGAAGTTGACCACGTGTGTCTTGTTAGTCACGTCATGTCATTGAGTTATGTCTCACACAGTATACCATGATTAACAAAGTGTGCCTAGCTACATGTGACTGGTCCCGTCAGTTGAGTACAGCGTAGCAGTTGAACACAGCCTAAGAGGAACACTAGTGGAACTTGAAATTATTGGAATAAATATGGCGTTGTTCTTCCGAAACGCTGTTTGTTCAAGGGATCTGTTGTGAATCAATGTGATGAGTGAAACAAAATTGACAGTGCGTGGTGAGGGAAAGGTGATATTCATTGTTCTCTTACGTCATAGTTCTCACATGGGATACCCAATAGCAGAACTGTTGCATAGTTGTGTAAACATAGTCCAAAACGTTTTCACGAGAGTAGCACCACCTTTTTCTTGTGGCCAATTTCTAATTATGTTCCCTGACAACACCTCTCTCTTAGATGTACATCTGTTATACATTTGTTACGGCCCGAAGAGTGTGTCCCTGAATTCCTTCTGGCTACTGCAGATGCTGCATCCACAGTCGAGAATAGGTAGCTCTCGATTCTTGTAAGCAATATAGACGCTCTAATCATTCACACCATCCTCTCAACCAATTGAAGTTTCCCTTTTCTTTCTGTGAAAAATCACGTGATACAGGTTGTCTCCTCCTGCACTTCATTGTTGAACATTCATACAACATAAATGATCGAAAGTAGCCCAAGGAAGTCTGTACCTTTCACGTAGTAACATGTGTTGCAGATGTCACAGCCGACAACTGGTACTGGTTCCAGATGGTCATCCCATGAAATACTGATTCGTAGTGCTACTTCAATCTGCATTCTCAGACAAAAGAAAGTAAGGCATCACAAAGAATGGGACGCAAACTTGTAGGTGTGACGTACACGTGCGCACAAACAAGTTACTACAACTTCAGAGAAATTGGATGATTTGTTCAAGAGAAAGAGCTGCATCTTGGGCTGAAATTTCGTACACGAAGAGAGTTTCTACAGCTTGCGGAACCCTACCTTGGCCAGAGAGGTCACCGGATCTCTTCCCAGTTGAGAGCGTTTGGAGAATTGTGGACAGGGGCCTTCAATCTATTTGGGATTTTGACTATATAATGTGCCAGTTGGACAGGATTTGGATATCCCTCAGTAGCACATCCTATAGCTCTGTCAGTCAATGCCCAATCCAAATAAGGGTCAAAGGTGAACCAACGCATTATTGACTTCGTAATCTTTTGAAGCTCTTCCTCAAATAAATTATCCAGTTTTTATGTAATTGTTATGACTTATTTATCTGTATGTCACATCTATCAATTTCCGTCCTATTTGGCCAATTACTTCGTGATGCGTCGTTCTTTTTTGTTTTAAAGTGTGTTTGAACGTTAGAACGTCAGCAGTAGTGTCTTTCCTTTATTTATATTTTTATTTTCATTTTTAAATTTATAATTAGAACCCTTACTACGAGATACGGATTTAACAGGAATGTGACTAGAGAGCAATCGGGAATTCACGTTCATGTTTGTAATAACGAACTTCAACATCAGTAAAGAGTGTGTGCGCTTCTGTTTGATTGTGCGTCGTGTTTACAAAAAAGGCTGTTGTTGAGTACCTTTCCGTTCTAAGCGGTGAGTTGCTCATTAGCGGTTTTGCAGGGTAGGAGAACGGCGCTGCCCTGATGATGCTCGTATTTCTTTTCTGGAAACATCGGCGCGGTCTAACGAGGCTGCTTCATCAGGTTACGCAATGCTTGTTAGCTGATAGAGGCGGCATGGGACGCGGCGCTTGCCTCTTGGTACGTAAATCCCAATAATACGTCCACACAAACACGGGCATGTGTCTTCTCCCTGTGGCCGAGTGAGGTGGCGTAGTAGTTAGCACAGTGGAAGACAGTTCAAATCCCCGTCCAAATATACAGATTTAGGTTTTCCGCAGTTTCCATAAATAACGTAAGGGAAATGCCGCGACGGTTGCTATGACAAGGGCTTTACGATTTCCCTCCCTGTATGAGCTCGTGTTCCATCTTTAACGACCGTGTTCACGACGGAGCAGTAAACACTAATTCTCCTTCCTTTTCTCTGATACCGCGCGAAACGATATCACCGAGAAAGGGCAGCTGTCTTTGCTACAGTACAATTTGACATACTTTATTAGAACTGTTATACACTCTTCAACAGCTTGAAAATGTTTTCATTAAACTCATGAAAAGTCAGGTAACAGAGGAATATACGCGCCACTATTTGACATACTTGCTTGGCGCATTGAAATTTTGGGCAGCTTCTACTAGCCCACCACCTACGCCTTTAGGTAATTGACCTATATCAGTATCTATATGCCCAATAAAGTTTGTAAATTATCCTTTTATAACGGCACAGTCTCCCCCTAGATTCCTCCTAAATGTCTGATACCACCTTTTTTATTCATCCAGGTGAATGTCTGACGATTCAGTGTTTCCTGGAGACTTTTGCGTGTATTTTGGACGTATTATTCAGTCCAATTTGTCAAAATTCAGTTTTTTTTATTCTGGAATGACGTATATTATCGTAATTGTCTATGAATTGTTTTCATTAACAAAATTACGTGCAGGTCCCAAATCAGAAACCTAGTTGAGGAGTTGAAGTAAGAGTTATTTAGTAACATATGTTACGAGGCTGTAGAAATGTTATCATACGTGGTTGGCGCCTCTAATTACCTTAATTGCAGTTGATTGGTGGGTTGAAACAGAGAACCTCATTATCTTCAGACACGGCTTAAAAATTATTACCAAGTGATGTATTTTCATTTGTTATCTATTTTTATGTTCTCCTCTGTAATTAATATCCTTTCAAATTACATTTCTAATTAACTCTTCAATTGTTTACATCACACAACTTCACGATTTTCAGAATTTGAGGCCTTATTTGTAACTTTCTCGTATGCAGTCGTGTAAAGCACGAGACTTGTACTGTCATTGAATGTTTCCCAACTGGGGTAAATTGGTTACTGTTCAAAGACTTGTTTGCAGATGTTGAACTTTGGAAGTTTACTGCAGGTTTTACCAGTTTTTGTTGCTGTGTTCCTAGCATTTAATCCGCACTCGCTACTGACTGTGATTGCTCTTCTTGCACTACGAAATCAATGATTCCATGGTAGATTCAATCAGTATGTGAGACCACCATCTGAGTATATGTGAATGTTTATTTGAATAAATATATAGTCCAAGCCTGAACCTACTGAACAGTATTATCTCACGGGATTATTTCTTATTTTCTACCCTTTAATTATAATTATGTATTTATTATTTATGTCATTATGATGCTAATATCTACGCTAATCAGTGTGCTTCATATGTGATCCACACTTGTACAAGGGTTTAAAGCAACAGTACACGACCAGCCCCTTTGATTAATTTTAAGTGAGCTCTACTAAAGATCTAGGGTCCTCCGCTTGCCCTCTGCTCGTTAGGCAGCAACAGATTAGTACTGATCGGGGATTAATTACATTCATTGTTGCCATAGCCGCAACGAAGTTGCACCACTTCCTCTGCGTGGCAATTAGCGCTGACCGCTCAGCTATGGACAAGGGCAAAACTAAATCCGGTTACTTAAATCTCGAGAGGCAGTAACTGATATCTTATGACAAACCCTCGGAGATGTATGTGTACTTATAATAATTGTGACAGAATAAACACTGAGAGAAATACCAATTCCATCTAACAATAATGAACTCTGACTGAAATTATTTTTAAATTTCTCAATGAATGTTGAAGGTTAAAAATACACAATTAAACCACTGCCTAACTTGACTCTATAAATAATTTTTTTGACAGCAAAATAGTTCTGTGCCTTAGATGAGCTACGACAGTAGAATGAATAAAGATATCCGGCAATGACATGAACACGGTTCCAACAGAGCAACATTAAGGAAAGTAGCCACGGCTTAAAGTAGCAGGGTAATTCGTGGTTGAGGTCACGCAACAATAAATCCTTATTTTGGTAAAATATATGACATGAAGCTGTGTGTGTGCTCCTTATCACTACCAGTTACTGTTAATAATCACTATCACAGTATAGAAGTTCACACACTATTTAACCGAGCGAGGTGGCGCAGTGGTTAGCACACTGGACTCGCATTCGGGAGGACGACGGTTCAATCCCGCGTCCGGCCATCCTGATTTAGGTTTTCAGTGATTTCCCTAAATCGCTCCAGGCAAATGCACGGATGATTCCTTTGGAAGGGCACGGCTGACTTCCTTCCTCGTCCTTCCCTAAACCGATGAGACCGATTACCTCGCAGTTTGGTCTCTTCCCTAAAAACAACCCAACCCAACACACTATTTAGATATCAATTTACGATACACTGATATGGCAATGTTATTGTCAGCCCCATCAGAACTATTGAAGAGCAAAACAAGAAACGAGCATCCGCACACAAGGTATCAAAGCTCACTTGTAGCCTCAGAATATCGATACCTGTTTGTACTCTGATACTCAGAGAGTTTTGATGCGGCTTTATTAATAACATTGCAATACTTATATGACTTGACATGATGCATAAATAGTATATGAACTTTTACACTTTGATGAATGTTGGTGACGGCTACCACTAATGATAATAAAGAATACATTGTGACAGCACTGGTTTGTCACATGGCGCTAGGTAATTATACACCAGTGGCCATTAAAATTGCTACACCACGAAGATGACGTGCTACAGACGCGAAATTTAGCCGAAAGGAAGAAGATTCTGTGATATTCAAATGATTAGCTTTTCAGAGCATTCACACAAGGTAGGCACCGGTGGCCCCACCTACAACGTGCTGACAAGAGGAAAGTTTCCAACCGATTTCTCATACACAAACAGCAGTTGACCAGAATAGCCTGGTTAAACGTTGTTATGATGCCTCGTGTAACGAGGAGAAATGCGTACCATCACGTTTCCAACTTTCATAAAGGTCGGATTGTAGCCCATCGCGATTGCGGTTTATCGTATCGCGTTGGTCGAAATCCAATGACTGTCACCAGAATATGGTAATACGGAACTCGGTGCTGGATCCGAACGGCCTCGTATCACTAGCAGTCGAGATGACAGGCATCTTATCCGCATGGCTGTAACGGATCGTGCAGCCACGTCTCGATCTCTTAGTCAACAGATGGGGACGTTTGCAAGACAACAACCACCTGCACGAACAGTTCGACGACGTTTGCAGCAGCATGGACTATCAGCTCGGAGACCACGGCTGCGGTTACCCTTGACGCTGCATCACAGAAGGGAGCGCCTGCGATGGTGTACTCAACGACGAACCTGGGTGCACGAATGGCAAAACGTCATTTTTTGGGATGAATAGTGGTTCTGTTTACAGCATCATGATGGTCGCATCCGTGTTTGGCGAAATCGCGGTGAACGCACATTGGAAGGATGTATTCGCAATCGCCATACTGGCGCGTCACCAGGCGTGATGATATAGGGTGACATAAGTTACACGTCACGGTCACACCTTTTTCCCCATTGACGGCACTTTTAGATATGTTACGACCCGTGGCTCTACCCCTATTCGATCCCTGCGTAACCCTACATTTCAGCAGGATAATGCACGGCCGCACGTTGCAGGTCCTGTACGGTCCTTTCTGGATACACAAAATGTTCGACTGCTGCCCTGGCCAGCACATTCTCCAGATCTCGCACCTATTGAAAACGTCTGGTGAATGGTGGCCGAGCAAGTGGCTCTTCACAACACGTCAGTCACTACTCTTGATGAACTGTGGTATCGTTTTGAAGCTGCATAAGCTGGGTACTGATTTCTCAGGATCTATGCACCCAAATTGCGTAAAATGTTATCACATGTCAGTTCTAGCATGAGATATTTGTCCAATGAATACCCATTTATCTTCTTCATCTCTTCTTGGTGTAGCAATTTTAATGGCCAGTAGTATGTATACACATCAGCCAGAACATTATGACCACCAATCTACTAGCGGTATGAACCCGTCCAGGCGATAGCAGATACCTGGTGAGTAAGTTCTACCAGTCAGACACACGCACGGTGCGTGTAGTATCAGTGAGAGTGCTGTCCGTGTGTAGAGTGGGATGTGTGTGACTTTGACCCAGAGTATCTGCACGAGCATTCCGGATACTGGGCGACTTCCCGGGAGCACGAGGAGTGCTGTGGTGAGTGACTTCCTGAAAGAAAGGATATAGCGGAGACATGGCTTAGCTACAGCCTGGGGGATGTTTCCAGAATGAGAATTCTGGAAACATCCCCCAGGCTGTGGCTAAGCCATGTCTCCGCTATATCCTTTCTTTCAGGAGTGCTAGTCCTGCAAGGTTCGCAGAAGAGCTTATGTAAAGTTTGGAAGGTAGGAGACGAGATACTGGCAGAAGTAAAGCTGTGAGTACCTGGCGTGAGTCGTGCTTCGGTAGCTCAGATGGTAGAGCACTTGCCCGCGAAAGGCAAAGGTCCCGAGTTCGAGTCTCGGTCTGGCACACAGTTTTAATCTGCCAGGAAGTTTCATCTATCTACACCATCACATTGGAATTCCAAACTGCACCAGGATCGGCAGTTAGGCGGGAGGAGAGAAAACTTGGATTTCATGGTCGATCCGATGCTCATAAGCCACACATCACCAGTAAATGCCAAGCGACGCATCGCTTGATGTAAGGAGCGTAAACGTTGGGCGACTGAACTGTAGAAAACGTTGTATGCAGTGACCGATCACGGTACACAGTGTGGTGATGCGGTGGCAGGGTGTGGGTATGCCGAATGCCGAGTGAATGTCGTTTCCCAGAGTGTGTAATGCCAACAGTGAAATTCGGAGGCTGTGATGTTATAGTGCGGTGTTGTTTCTCAGTGAGGGGGCTTGCCTCCTTTGCTGTTTTGCGTGGCACTATCACAGCACAGGCCTACATTGATGTTTTAAGCACATTGCTGCCTCCCACTGTCGAAGACCAATTCGAGGATGGCGATTGCATCTTACAACACGATCGAGCACCTGTTCATAATGAACGATCTGTGACGGAGTGATTACACGACAGTAACAGCCCGGTAATGGACTGGCCTGCACAGAGCCATGACCTGAACCCTACAGAACACCTTTGGGATGTTTTCGAACACAAACTGCGTGCCACGCCTCACCGAACGTCATCGGTATCTCTCCTCAGTGCAGCGCTCCGTGAAGAATGGCCTGCTATGAGTGAAAGCTGTCATCTAAGGTAAGGGTGGGCCAACAACATATTGAATTCCAGCGTTACCAATAGAGGGCGGCACGAACTTGTAAGTCATTTTCAGCCAGGTGTTCGTATACTTTCGATCACATGGTGTACCTTCTTCATTCCTATGAGCAGGCGCAAATCCTTCACCTTATAGGTGAACACATCCTTGAACCTATACAATGCTGCGGAGACGAGCTGACGGCAGCTGTATCATGCTCCGGGTAACATTCACGTGGGCACCCATGGTTCCAGTGGAGCTCGCGCAAGGCACCATGGCTGCCAATTAGTATCGTTGCAGATCACGTACACCCTTTCATGACGATCATGATTCCTGGCGTCAGTGGCATTTTTCAACAAGATAATGCGCTGTGTCATAAGGACAGGAGTGTGGTGGAGTGGTTCGAGTAACACAATGGCGAGTTCCAATTGATATCCTCGCCCCCTTGAAGATAGCTGGGATGTTTCTCACGGTAAATGATGAGAGCCAAAACAGTTGCAGGATAAAGATTTATTAAAGTTTTTGACCAAGGTTTCGGTACATATAAATATACCTTCACCAGAAGCAAAATATCTTGAACAGGAAGACAATTTCATTTGCAAAAACTTAGCATCAGAAATGAGAAAGAAAAAACACTATAGCTTAAGTAACCGTAAAGTTACCAGAATATTGCAGGAACAATAACTTTTAGTCACTTTCTAAAATTAGATCTTCCTATGGAGATTAATAAAACAATTGTGCCAAAGGCGCCGTCAGCAGTTAAGACATCATCTCCATTTATAGAACATGATTATGGACACAGGGTCAATTTGAACACAGTTTAGCATCTGTACTTCGCCTATGAACTATCGTGACGAGAGTGTGAAAGCCCTATGGCAAATGGTTTCACCGAGAGAGTTCACTTGTGGTATGTGCCACACACTCGCGCACATTAAAATCCAGGGATACGTACACATGCGCATCCAAATTATTAAAAGCTGTGCTAATTCAAACCTCCTGTCTTAATAAATAAAACATATCAGAACCATTTAAAAACATCTATGTAAAATAGAAAATATGAACACCAATTTGCCTGTGTCCTAGTGTCAAGCAGGTGAAGCTTGCGCTAAGGAACACTTCCAACGAGACAGGGCACTAGTGTGATGCGCGAGAATCTCGCGTGAACCTAAACGGTGAAGTAGACAACAGCCAAAATGGTAAAGTAAAACGAAACCATCTGTCGTTCATTGAAAATCACAAACAGCAAACATCAAAATACGTAAAATCCCAACAAGACAGGAAAAGCGCATTTCACCGGCATCAACAGGCAAGAAAACTAACTTCTAGTCAGCCAGACAATATTACATTAAAGCAAGGAGGGGTTTGATTTTGTCTAAAAAAAATTTGTTTCTAAGCTGCACCTGCCCTAGGGCTTTCACACTCTCGTCATGATAGTTCATAGGCGAAGTACAGATGCTAAACTGTGTTCAAATTGACCCTGTGTCCATAACCATGTCCTATAAATGGAGATGATGTCTTAACTACTGACGACGCCTTTGGCACAATTGTTTTATTAATCTTTACGGTTACGTAATCTATAGTGCTTTTTCTGTCACATTTCTGATGCTAAGTTTTTGCTAATGAAAGTGTCTTCCTGTTAAGGATATTTTACTTCTGATCAAGGTATATTTATAAGTACCGAAACCTTGGTCAAGAATTTTAATAAATCTTTATCCTGCAACTGTTTTGGCTGTCATCATTTACCGTGAAGAATTTCAACAGTTGCTGTTTCAGCCATGTTTAAAATCTTGACATCTGGGATGTGATTGTAGATGCCGTCAGAGCCCATCGCCCTCCTCCCGAAAATTTACGGGGATTAGATGACTTTCGTATCCAGATGTGGCGCCAACTCTCTCCAGCTAACTTCCAAGGCCTCATTGCTTCCTTGCCACAACGCGCCGCCGCTGTTAACCATTCCAGAGGTGGACATACCGGCTATTAGGTAGGTGGTCATAATATTCTGGCTGATCAGTGTATATATAATCAATTTTCGTTTTATGCTCGTAAACTTTTTGAAAGGAGGAGAAGAGCCTATGAATTCTGGCACTTTAGCTCGTCATTCTCCCAGCTGTTGGAATGTGGTGAGACGTGCCACCTGCTAGTTTTAGGCAGGGGGTAGACAGTGGCGGAAACTACCACAGACAGTGGTCACTTGTGTAACCTGCTTTGGCAGAGTACTTCAAAAGCGCCTTTCAAGATTTCAACAAAAGCCCACACGTTGTCCTAAAAGTGGATGCAGAGAACAGACCCACCGCTATTGCTGCATAAGCAGTGTGGCACACACGCCCAGAAATCAATCTGCCAATCATAAGGCAAGGCCGGTACAATGCCAAGTTTTATGTTGTTCACGGAGAAGACAAGTGCTGGAAGAGAAAGTTCTGCAAGCTTTAACTGCATGCAGGAAGAGAGGAAGCTTTTCAGCGTCACTGTGGCAAACCTTGTGATTTCCTCCCCTTCTGTGGTAATTTTGAGAAGTGTGCCAGAGCAAAGAGTCATTTGTCGATTTTGGAGTGAGCACATGGCAGCAGCTCGCGTCTCGTCATTGGAGAGTCGCTGCCGAGTTCCCTGTTTCGGCTCGGTGCTCCTTTATCTTTTTTGAAGTAAGTGTCGCGCCTAGTGTTTGGGTTGTCTTTGCACTGCATAGCTCATTATTTTCGAGTCTGCTTCACAAACTGCGGTTGCCTTTTATCTTTAGTTCACTATAAGAAGTCGATGCTATGCATTATATGTCCATTTTGTGAGTTTCCCCGACTTTGCAAAGTGATTGAATCTCAATTAATAGTCTTCCAGAGATCATTAAGGTGCCTGCAGCGCTGATACTGTGTTTACAATCCCGAATATTATCATGCTGGTGATTTAGAAAAATCTTATCATTATATCCATATTGCCACATAGATCTTTTGATGAAAGTAATTGTGAATCAATCAAGCTTCAATTTGAACAATACTGAGTCCAAAGAAATTAGTAATTTTAACATAACGCATTCCCAATTAATAATTTCTTCGCGCAACATTCTGATGAGGTGTCGTTTCTATAAACGATTAATATGATCAGAGAATTATAGGTGACTGACCTGCAGGCTCACTGCGACCGTTTTTCCAGATACCTTTACGAGAAACGTATTCCTCTATGAAAAGAGGCGTAAACAGTTCAACATTGACAGTTGCGTGTTACGAATTTCATAGAATAGTTAACAACCATTGGTAACTGCTTCAGAAAATATTTCTAAGTTATGAGATACCAATGAAAATTATTCCCTAAGACAGTAATCAATCGAAATTAATGGTTTACGATGCTCAGTAATATGCTAATTCCATTCCAAGTTTTCATCAGTATGTAGACACAAAAGTTTGGAGCATTCTACCCTATTTACTGACGCTTGTTCATGTGCTACATCATTTGCCAGAATGACTATATTTCTTGTTCAGAATTGACTATAGCCTGTTTTCGTAAAATTCAGAGATAGTTCATTTTCGGAGAACCACTTAATAATTATTTGAAGAACGTCATTAACAAGGAGCTTGGTCGTGTGAGATGCTGAGTGGTCACTCTAAGGGACACTTACATTTCATGTCCTCTTCCGACTCATCTGCCAGAGTTTGAAATGGGCCTCAATCTGTGTCTTCGTTTGGTCGATTGATTGGATCGAGCTACATCCAAATTTGTGGGCTATTCGGATGTGGCAGTGGGGCGATATCGAACCGCATGGGAACGTGAGGTCAGGATGGAGGATGGCGATCTTGTGGACCATATACATCGTAATCCTTTCATATCTGTGTCTGCCATTCGAAAAATGTAACATTCTTTGTCATCCTGCACCATCGGTCGCAGGTTAGCAACAGCCGGACTAAGAAATTGGCGTCCCACGTGTAGGCTGCTGTTAAGACTGCAACAAAAAAGGCTGCATTTGGAGTGATGTCGTGACCAGGTAGCATGGACAACTGAGTGAATGCTGTCGAATTGTCTTTAGCGATAAATCGTGATTTTACCCGGATGCGATAGTCGACGAATATTACGGTGACCTGGCAAAAATACCATTCCTTCAGTGTTTTGCAGAGGCACAACGGTGTACTCCTGCCTTCGTTACGCGGGCAGCCATCGTATGCAGACTTAAGATCACTGCTGGTAGTTGTTGTTGTTGTTGTGGTTTTCAGTCCTGAGACTGGTTTGATGCAGCTCTACATGCTACTGTATCCTGTGCAAGCTTCTTCATCCCCCAGTACCTACTGCAGCATACATCCTTCTGAATCTGCTTAATGTATTCTTCTCTTGGTCTCCCTCTACGATTTTTACCCTCCACGCTGCCCTCCAATACTAAATTGGTGATCCCTCGATGTCTCAGAACATGTCCCACCAACCGATCCATTCTTCTATTCAAGTTGTGCCACAAGCACCTCTTCTCCCCAATTCTATTCAATACCTCGTCATTAGTTATGTGATCTACCCACCTAATCTTCAGCATTCTTCTGTAGCACCACATTTCGAAAGCTTCTATCCTCTTCTTGTCCAAACTATTCATCGTCCACGTTCCACATCCATACATGGCTACACTCCATACAAATACTTTAAGACTTCCTCTCACTTAAACCTATACTCGATATTAACAAATTTTTCTTCTTCAGAAACGCTTTCCTTGCCATCGCCAGTCTACATTTTATATCCTCTCTACTTCGACCATCATCAGTTATTTTGCTCCCCAAATAGCAAAACTCCTTTACTACTTTAAGTGTCTCATTTCGTAATCTAATTCCCTCAGCATCACCTGACTTAGTTCGACTACATTACATTATCCCTGTTTTGCTTTTGTTGATGTTCATCTTATATTCTCCTTTTAAGAGACTGTCCATTCCGTTCAACTGCTCTTCCAATTCCCTTGCTGACTCTGACAGAATTACAATGTCATCAGCGACCTTAAAGTTTTTATTGCTTGTCCATGGATTGTAATACCTACTATGAATTTTTTTTTTGTTTCCTTTATTGCTTGTTCAATATACAGATTGAATAACATCAGGAAGAGGCTACATCCCTGTCTCACTCCCTTCCCAACCACTGCTTCCCTTTCATACGCTTCGACTCTAATAACTGCCATCTGGTTTCTGTACAAATTGTAAATAGTCTTTCGCTTCCTGTATTTTACCCCTGCCACCTTCAGAATTTGAAAGAGAGTACTCCAGTCGACATTGTCAAAAGCTTTCTCTAAGTCTACAAATACTAGAAACGTAGGTTTGCCTTTCCTTAAACTTTCTTCCAAGATAAGCCGTAGGGTCAGTATTGCCTCACGTGTTCCAACATTTCTACGGAATCCAAACCGATATTCCCCGAGGTCGGCTTCTACCAGTTTTTCCATTCGTCTGTAAAGAATTCGCGTTAGTATTTCGCTGCTCGTAGTAACTCAAGGGCATCTCAAGATGGAATGGTACGTAACGGACATCCTGCGTCCTCATGTGTTGCTGTGATGCGATAGTATCTTGGAGCCATTTTTTAACGGAACAATGTTCGTCCATTCACGGCACATGTCTCTATGAACCATGACGTTGAGCCACTACCATGCCCTGCAAGATCAAGAAATCTGTCCGCTATAGGACGTGTGGCGCGACCTCAGACATCAACTCCATCACAGTACCAGTTCCAGCACATCAAGGATATCGGAGAGCAGTTGTAACAGACGAGGGGCCAATCTGTCTCAGGGCAGGACACGTCTGCTTTATGACACTCTTCCCAGCCGGATTAGTGCAGAGGCCAACGGCATACCGATAGGCAAGCGCATTTTGCCACGTTCTTTGTAAATTTGAATCGATTTTGTAATCACTGAAATAACATTAAGTACCCTGCCAATCTCTGAAGTGTCATTTCATTTTCTCCTTTCATTCTGGATGCTTTAAATGCTTCGCTAGTTTGTGAAGATTTACTGCAACATTCTTTCCAACGTTTGTTGATTTTCTCCTTGATCGATGGAACAAGATGTGGTATAGGAGCTGACGAGGGCTTGAAAATTCCTGTTCATTGTAAGTAATGGCCGAGACAAAAGAGACAGAAGAGACAGAAGTGAAAGAAGAGATGATTGCAATGCCATGGCTCGCGTCTCTCCTTGATGCCATGCTCTCTAGGGTAATTAGAGATTAACAAGCCGTCGAGGCTTATTAACAAGACCTCGAGGCTTATTAATAGCATTATAAGCCTGTAATTTGATTCGTGACTTCTGTGTGATTTGAGGCCGAACGAGAGATACCAAGTAACGAGTAATGATGTGTAGAAGCACTGTCCATAATTTTTACTGCTCGCAATTTCAGTCAACCCAGAAGTTGGTAATTTTCACCAAGATAGTGTTTTCCCCAGTAAGGCAGGACTTTACGCTATTTTAGCGGTCCTCTATGCTTCAAGACAACAGAGAAGCTCCAGAGAAGCGGTTGTAACCGTTAGATGACGTGAAACAACGTGCCCAAAGCTGTGTGAATGACCGCAGTTCGGTTGGCTGCGCATTCCGCCGTCTTCTTTGAATAAATAACCAGCACAGCAAAAACTCTGCCCCACTTAGAGCCAAATTCTTCTGATGTCGTGAAGCATTTCCGTGGCTGATACAGTCAGTCTCCAGACCACATGGTCCAAACGTTTAGGCGCCAGACTGAGACACTTTAACTCAGTGGGACAGTCAGCAGGCGGGCTGGTGGTAGATTATTTGTTAGTCGTAGAAAGCGTCAATGATCCTATTGCTCGCTAATTGCGACAGTCAGAATATCCAGAATTACGATGTTAGTTCTAAATTACTATTCTATCCCGACGACTGATGTCGCCATTCAACCGCTGAGGTAATATGCATGTTCTACTGCCATGTACCATCATCAGACAGTATCTCTGCCGTTCGCTCTCAACTGCGTGTTTTATTTCATTCTGCGTCCTCGTATTACACATGTGTGTAGTTTCGCTTGACTGAATCAGTATTGTTTATCATTCCAGTAATAACATTATGGTACGGAGGCACCTTTGTGTTTATTTATGCGGATCTTTGCACAATCCTATCTATAAGCTTCCTTGTTAATATGTTCTTTATGGGGAATATATGTCGTCGACTCTTATTTAAGTAGAGTTGCGCAATCCTCTTCCGTCCTTTATCTGTCCACTGTGATTGTGAAGAGAAGGTCGAGTCCCACCTATAACATAAAATGAATTCGATGCTTCAGGCGTGGTCAGGCAACGATGTAGGGTGGCGGGCGCACGTTTCCAAGCCTCGCTGCTGGGAAGGCAAATACACTGTTTCGCAACCACATGAGCAAGGTTGGCTAAATACACGAGGGACAGTCAAATGAAAACCCAACACCCGCCGCAATGAGACCATGGAATGGTTCCATGCAAAAGTAATCACCACACGCGTTAAGACACGATCAGTTCCTGTTTCATAGAAAGCGGTCGGCCACTGGAGGACCCACAAGCGCACTCAGACTTACACTTGCTCATCCGATTGAAACCGACGCCCACGAAAGCCTTTCTTCGGGTCGCCAAAGGTGTGCAAATTGCAGAGTGAAAGCTCCAGTCTATACGGAGGAGGTTTCAGTATTTCTCGACCAAATCGCTGAGCTTAGATTTCGCCCACTTGGCAGTGTGGGAGCAGTGATGCCGTCAGGCAGAATTCCGACAGCCCTATGGCAAACGGTGGAAGTGAAATATCCCACATTCTCCCCGCCAAAGTGTCAGCTAATGTCATGATGACCTTCACCTTCGACTGCAGGGTGTGGCGTTCGCTGTGTTATTCAGTGGTTTGGTATTTAACTAATTTGTAAATGAAAATGATAATCTTACATTATTGCATTGAGCAATTACTAAATAATTTTTCTACCGGCTAAAGATTTGGTCAAGTTGATAAAGAACTCCAAGTTAACGTCCTGTTAAAGTGTTGTCTGTAACCGGTCGGATTGCCCGTGCGGTTCTAGGCGTTACAGTCTGGCGCCGAGAGTCCACTACGGTCGCAGGTTCGAATCCTGCCTCGGCCATGGATGTGTGTGATGTCCTTAGGTTGGTTAGGTTTAATTAGTTCTAAGTTCTAGGCGACTGATGACCTCAGAATTTAAATCGCATAGTGCTCAGAGCCATTTTGTTGTCACTAAATCACAGTTCATACAACAGATTCTATACAACTATGGATTATGATGGAAACAGTTATCTTCAGAAAAATGATCATCAAAGCAACCGAATATCAGCCGCGCACAACACTGACGTATGTTACCTCAAACAATATTCTTCGCAACTCGTGCGTAATTAATTTAGGCTCCATACATCAGCTAGAAAATTTGTTACAACGATTGTGCTATGAGCACTGTTTTTTAAAGAACTAATCTGATTCGAATTATTTTCACTATAATGAGTTCGGGACCACCGATGCACATTTATTTTTATACATTTGTATTACCTTCGGCATTTATGTCTGCAGAGTTGCTTAATTTGAATTTGCCGCTGAGATAATTGTTAAGATGGCGGAAGACAATTGATAGAGACTTTCTATTGTTAGAGCAAATAAGTATTTGAAATGCTTATTAAACTTTACTTTCGTATTGAGCACTATTTAGACTTCATCAAGCAAACAGTTGATTTTTTTTCTAAGGAAAACACAGACATAAACGCGACACAAATCGGTATCATCAATGGCTCCGCTCCTTGCAGCGGAAAACAATAATTAACAGAGATAATGCATACTGAGACCCGAATTACAGTTACAAATAATTATTCACTCATATTTATAATAATAATGAACTCTATTCTTAAGTAATAATTAACAAATAATTACAATTTCTTAACAGACCTCAGTTTGATATGCTTCCGCAACCTAAAAAAGCCAACCAACAAAAGGTAAAAACAAAGGAAGACAAACGCAGATCATAAAAGGAATTTACAATTATCATTGTCTTTGTATGATACACATCGATTTGTCCTATTACATCATAAAATATTACATAAATAATTAATATTTATCATCGTTTTCACTTTTTTCATATTTAATACATAATGTTTATGATTGTTAGAGGCATAATTTCCTCTCGTCGCACTGTAGCAAAAATTTATGTCGTGGATGTTACAAGGGTCCCTCTGCTTGTCGAGTTCCTCGAGAGTGGGACCAAAATCAGTGTGTAGTGCTGTGAAGTCACTTTGCAGAATCTGCAACGTGTTATCAATTCAAAACGCGCAGGCATGCTGTCGGACGGTATCATTCTGTTGCACGATAACACACGTCGTCACACTGCCGATCAACGAGTGCTAACTTCAGCGATTTGATTGGAAACACTGGAATATCGTCCATATAGCCTGAATATTTCACCTCGTGATTTTCACATCTTTGGCGACCGAAGTATGACATGCGTTGACGTCGGTTTCAGTCGGCCGAGGAATTGCAAGAGTGTGCGCGACTCTGAATCCGCCAGCAACCAACCTCTAGGATAAAGTCCTAACGCCGTGGTGATTACTTTTGAATTGAACCATTTCATGCTCGGGTTGTAACAGGTGTTCAGTTTTCATTTGACTGCCCCTCATGTGTTTGTATCGTGGTCACATTCAGGACATTCAATAGACTGTATAATAGATGTGGAATCTGCTGTAACTGCTCTGTTGCAAGGTTCTGTTTGTCTACCAAATATTAGTTCTTCTATATGGCTATTGCGTCGTTCTACGAAGATGGACAACAGGTCTGCATGGATAATTCTTTTGAACTGTAATATTCTCCTTCTCCTTGTCCTACTTCTTCTTTTTCTTCTTCACTTCATCTATTAGGCAAATTGCCTGATACGCTACCTCATCTGTTCTATGTTCGACTTCCACTGGATTTGTAACTGAGAACCTTTGGGTGGTAACCTTCCTCTACCGATACAGTTTACATGTTCTTGCTTTTTCTGCTATTTTCCCAATATTTTTCGTTTAGGTTCGTAAATCTTTCCATATATCCGTATTTATTTTACAATCATATCTCGTACATCCTTCCACCCTTCTTTTGAAACCTCATATCTCCAGCCTTTATTCTACTTCCTTTGTGTCTTGTTGTCGCCTGTGCTTCGCTTCCATAAGGAAGAGTTGGTACTGGTATGGTTTTATAAAACATAAGGTCGGTTTGTTTCATAGCTTTATTCTCCAAGACTTTTACGATCGTTCCACATTCAAACTTCTTTATTTAATTATGAAATTGCTGAATGCTGAATGCAAGTGAATGTTCTTGAACGGCTGTTTCTACATCTACATGACTACTCTGCAATTCACATTTAAGTGCTTGGCAGAGGGTTCATCGAACCACAATCATACTATCTCTCTACTATTCCACTCCCGAACAGCGAGCGGGAAAAACGAACACCTAAACCTTTCTGTTCGAGCTCTGATTTCTCTTATTTTATTTTGATGATCATTCCTACCTATGTAGGGTGGGCTCAACAAAATATTTTCGCATTCGGAAGAGAAAGTTGGTGACTGAAATTTCGTAAAAAGGTCTCGCCGCGACGAAAAACGTCTATGCTGTAATGACTTCCATCCCAACTCGTGTATCATATCGGCCACACTCTCTCCCCTATAACGCGATAATACAAAACGAGCTGCTCTTTTTTGCACCCTTTCGATGTCCTCCGTCAATCCCACATGGTAAGGATCCCACAACGCGCAGCAATATTCTAACAGAGGACGAACGAGTGTAGTGTATGCTGTCTCTTTAGTGGACTTGTTGCATCTTCTAAGTGTCCTGCCAATGAAACGCAACCTCTGACTCGCCTTCCCCACAATATTATCTATGTGGTCCTTCCAACTGAAGTTGTTCGTAATTTTAACACCCAGGTACTTAGTTGAATTGACAGCCTTGAGAATTGTACTATTTATCGAGTAATCGAATTCCAACGGATTTCTTTTGGAACTCATGTGGATCATCTCACACTTTTCGTTATTTAGCGTCAACTGCCACCTGACACACCATACAGCAATCTTTTTCAAATCGCTTTGCAGCTAATACTGGTCTTCGGATGACCTTACTAGACGGTAAATTACAGCATCATCTGCGAACAGTCTAAGAGAACTGCTCAGATTTTCACCCAGGTCATTTATATAGATCAGGAACAGTAGAGGTCCCAGGACGCTTCCCTGGGGAACACCTGATATCACTTCAGTTTTACTCGATGATTTGCCGTCTATTACTACGAACTGCGACCTTCCTGACAGGAAATCACGAATCCAGTCGCACAACTGAGACGATACCCCATAGCTCCGCAGCTTGATTAGAGGTCGCTTGTGAGGAACGGTGTCAAAAGCTTTCCGGAAATCTAGAAATACGGAATCAACTTGAGATCCCCTGTCGATAGCGGCCATTACTTCGTACGAATAAAGAGCTAGCTGCGTTGCACAAGAGCGATGTTTTCTGAAGCCATGCTGATTACGTGTCAATAGATCGTTCCCTTCGAGGTGATTCATAATGTTTGAATACAGTATATGCTCCAAAACCCTACTGCAAACCGACGTCAATAATATAGGTCTGTAGTTAAATGGATTACTCCTACTACTGCGACGGGTCAGGCTCTTCTCGCGCAGTTTCCTTTCCCTGAAAGAAAATCCACCTACCTCGTTTCTTAGGTAGTTGCTGCACTCGCCTCTCCTGATAGCAGCTACTGGAAAAATTGCAGAAAAGCAGTGTTGAAGAAACTGCAATTTAATAACCGCTCACCGGAGGCCGCGATACATGTTTGCTGAAATACAGTCTATGAGCAATCTTCCTAAATAAATTGAGTTATTGGAATGGTAGTAATTGTTTACTCAAACGAGAACGCGAAGTTGGTAATTCTATTTAAGCTCTTTATTGTCTTTAAGCCTGATCATCAGCCCGCTAATCTACGTTTGAAGAAAGTTCAGTTCACAATTCTATCCACACTCAAACCCCGCCAGAATTAGCTTTCAAAGTTACGGAATTTACTTAACTGCAACACAGACGATTTTCTAACATACACGTTTGCAGTCGATGTTCAATAATAGTTCGTTTTTTAACGTTAATGCTCGCCATAAGCACTTAGTAAAAGTTTACGAAGTACCGCCACGCTTTTAATTATTAAAGTTACTCGCGTCTTTCGCGGAACGAAAAGTCACAACTCGCTCAAACTCACACTACGCGTTACTGGACTCTTCCAGTCTCAAATCGCACAGTACCGAACCGATGAAGCCGTTTTATGACTTCATTTTACACATTATTCGCGAGGACACATCAAGCATGTCTCTTCTCGATCACAGTTCCTTCGCGACTCCTCATCCACTCGCGACTCACTCTCCTAGTCTGCTAACCGTCCTCGCATCTCATTGGCTCACACATCACACAGCCAATCAGAATTAACTCTTTGGGTGCGCCTCGCGCCAAAATCTAGCACGCACCAGTCATGACTTCTGAATCATTTACGTCATGATTTCTTGTTACACAAAATTTACTGTATAATTTAACAAACCGAAAGGAAAACTAGACTTTACTTTATTTCCAGAAATTATTTAAATACTCGCGAACGTTCTGGCTGCTTGTACAATACCATACACTCTTGGACATCCGACATTCACTAAGATGGGGAACCACTGGCGACTCTGTTCCCACGGTTACATCGTCTGAACACTTGCGAGTTCCAACCTAGATTTTATACACTTGCAAAGAATGGCGAATGTCCCTCTTTCATTCACTCAGGCACACTCATTCACTCTCACCTACTCATATAAAATAACTGTTCACAAAAATTCAAAACATTTATGGTTTTAACAAAGTTATAGGTGAATTTCTAAAAGTAAAATTCTCAAAATAAATACAAAAGCACGGAAGGTGATTTTGTTTCATAGTTGGATGGTCACTGAAGGTGATCTATACATAATGGTATTTATTTAGACTCGAAAATTGTAGAAATTTGCGTTTTCTGTAAGATTTTTCTAATTTCCAAAATATGCAGGTTTCAAAGCTCAAATTTGGATGACTTATTTTTATTCATAACAGAAACTAGTATATTAACTTTTAATTTCCTCAGGTTCCTCAGTTAGAAGTTATTAAAGATGAAAGTTCCACGTTATACACGCGGCTAGTTAGCGCACAGGTCTTACATTCTCACGGTACAGACATGCCATATGGTCGTGACGTCAGACGAACGGACACCGGTAATCTGCCCGCTACAGCACATATGCTAATCTGATGGCTACTTTACAGTCTGTCTACATTTCACAGTAAATATTTGATAGAAAACTGTGCGCTCGCACTAGTTGCGACGCCACACACCTCCTGAGGAAACTAAATTTTTTCATTCATGACAAACTTTTAGTTTTCTAAAAAAAATTTCTATTAAAGATTTACTCAAACAGCTATTTAACATTTATAGTTCCTGTACATCAATCATCCACTTATACCTAGGGCTGACGACCTACAAAACATCTTATATCTAAACATGCACTTTTATCATCATTCAAAAAAAATTTTTCAGATTACAAAATTCTATTTACAAATTCCTGAAAGAGAAAACAAACCTAAATACTATCTTGATGTACGTCACACGCACACTAACACTACTATCGCTATGGTGAGCGTCACTTTTTTACCACTTACACTTAAGATTTTGATAGCACTCGTAGTTCGACCGGGTCCTGCTTGGGAGGTCCATTTCAAGTCTCGTGCTACCACCTCTGTTTACTTCGGCGCACCTGAAACATCAGCTGGCCTCAGTTCCCTTTCTAACTGCTACGTCTTAACCTACAGCAGCGATAAATGGCGCTATCTGCTTGACTCTAAAGTCTCATATTTTTGATAAAATTTACTTTACAGTATGTACAATTTTCAATTTTTTTTTTTTTTTTTTTTTTTTTTTTTAAGTGAAAAGTGAATTGACTTTCCTAATGCAGTACCGAAGTGGCACATTTATTCTTTAATTACTTCTTCATCTCATAATCAAACAAATTATGGTTACATAAGAAATACTAAGAAAAACAATTCCTACAAATAGTTCACAAATACATAATAAATCTCCGCCAGCACTGCTGACTCTCCAGTTCCTGTACAATACACAACAATATAAAATATACACAAAATTATCAATATTACAATTCTGTCTCCAGGCAACCTCCTGTAGTCCTGTATCATAAATTAAACACTGAAAAATACATATTTACTTATTCATTTATCAACACTACAATCCTTATACTAATCTCTACGACAAACTTGGGGAGCTTTGTGTGTCTCTGGTCAAAAATGGAATCGATGTCATGGGTACTTTCCTCATCTCACATATCTGGAGTTACTTCAATTTCTTGTCAACATCAGGTTTTCTCTAGTCACATTCGGGTTTAATTTACAACTCTCATACTCATACTTCACACACTCAGGTTAGTATTTGTTAAAGCGTTACCTACTAATCTGCGAAACCTCGTTACCCATACTTTCTAACATACATCCACCTCCTGAGTTACCAACGTCGCCTCAGCTCTGTTTACATTCGTAGCCTCACTTCCTTTTGTTTACAAACATCTCCTCTGTTTACCAACAAACGCCACCTCTGGTTACCAACATTAAGCTTTTTATTTACTCACCTTCGTAGCCTCACTTTTTCCTAATATCGAGCTAGCCAAACACTATGCTCATTCTTTCTCCTTTTCTCACATATTTCTCTTCATTTGACAGTCAGTCCTGCTGCACTGTCCCTTTAACTTAACTTCCTTTACCCCTTTGACAGTCAACCTTGTTGCACTGTACCTTTACTCATTTTACCACCAAATCACCTCCTGAGGCTCTGACTTCATTGAACAGACAGTTTTGCTGTACTGCTCCATTTCCTTTCCTAAACATTAGCTTAATGCTACGTCTTAACATATCGTTCTGTTACTTAACAAACAGCTTCAATGTTCGTCACCATATTTTCTGAGGCTCTTACATTTCTTAGTTATTTTACCTTTCTAAGGGCATTACTCACACCTTAGGCCAAACATTTACTTTACTGAGACTTATTACTTATCTGAGGTATCTTAATCCTTTTTGATTTTCTCTTACACTCATTCCTTACGCTTAACCTATACTGCACTGAGGTTCTTTCCTACTCATTACTTAAACACTTTATCACTTAAAAACTACGATAGAGAAGAAGGAAAGACGATAGAATTTTAGTTCTGAATGAAAGAAGAGGTAGGTTGACAATACGGAAAAGAAAGTGGAAGAAATATTGTCAAACGACTCGAGACCTAGTGCTCGTCACGCACTTAGCTCTGCAAAGAGTGCAAAGCTCTCTGAGGTATCTACTCACTCCTGGCCACGTCTCTCTTTTGAACATATCTTTTCAAATCCACAATGTTCCTAAGCCCTAACACCTTATGTGATTTCACAAACTCCAGTCTATAAGCATTTGGGTGAGGCTTCTCTACGATTCTAAATGGGCCCACGTACTCATCGGTAAACTTCTTTGTTTCTGACGTAAGTTTCTTAGATCTTTCCCTAGTTTTCACTAGCACTAGATCCCCTACCTGAAAACTAGTGGGATCAGCTCTTGCGTCATGCCTTCTCTTTCTTTCCAGGGCCTTCTTTCTTATATTAATACGTGCCAGTCTCTCCTTCTCTTCGATGGCTATGTCTGTGAGATTTGGAAACTCGACCAGGTCGAATAAAATATTATTCGGCCTAATGTCACACATTAGCTCTACTGGTGCATATCCTGTGGCTTCATGCTTCAGATGGTTTATTACTTCTTCGAAGTATTCAATATAATTGGCCCAAGCGGAGTGTTTTTTATGACAATATGTTCTACACAATCTGTTTAACTCCTTCATAATTCGCTCACACATGTTCCCTTGAGGAAAGTACGCGGAGATTTTTATGTGATCGATACCTCTCTGTTGTAAACATTCACTAAATTTCTTAGAGATAAACTGGGGCCCATTGTCTGACAATATTGCCTTTGGCACTCCTATCTTCCCAAAATAGTCCTTCTCCAACTTATTCACTAATACTTTAGAGTTGGCTTTCTTAATTGGGTAAAATTTTACGTACTTAGTAAACCCATCCACCATCACAAACACATATTCACATCCCCCTCTAGACACTGGTAGTGGACCAAATAAATCTACAGCTACTAAATCCAGCCGATTTTGTGGTTCTACTGAATACATCTGTCCTTGGATAGTTCTATTGTTGGCCCTAACTTTCTGGCAACGATCACAGGATTCTAATCGCTGTTGCACCCTTCTCCCCATATTATCAAAAATTACCACTTCACTTAACTTAGCTATACATTTACGAGCGCCATAATGCCCATACTTACAATGTACGTAGTCTATAAGTGCATCTACATGTTGCTCCGGAAAACATATTTTCCAATTCTCCTCCCTGTCTTTCCTGCGCCTAAATAAGACATCTTTATGCACTTTATAGTAGACCAGTAATTTTGGGTAGTCTGGATGACCTAATCTACTCTTTACTAATTTAATGTTGTCATCCTGGTTCTGTTCCCTCCGTAGGTTCTTACAAATGCGCTTAATTAAGCCATCGTCCTGGAGCTGCATGATGGCCAACATTACTTCATTATTATCGGTATTTCTTAAAGATTTCCCTTCTTGTCCTGTATCTTTCACACTTCTTGATAAGGCGTCCGCCACGATGTTCTCGGAACCCTTAATGTATATCATCTTATAATTAAATTGCTGTAAATACAGGGACCACCTTCTTAATCTAGCATGTTTTAGCTGACATGAGTCTAAATATGTAAGGGCACTATGGTCTGTGTAGATCCAAATTTCATGTCCTAAAAGGTACTTTTCAAATTTTTGCAGGCCGAAAATAACAGCTAATGCTTCAAGTTCAGATATACTATAATTTTTCTCGGATTGTTGCAATGACCTGCTCGCAAAGGCTATGGTCTTGTGGACTTCCTCTTCTCCTTCTTTTTCCAACTGAAATAGTTCAACTCCTAACCCGTAACCACAAGCATCAGATCCCAGACAAAATGGTTTCGAAAAATCGGGATGGTTCAAAATCTTACTATTAATAAGAGCTTCTTTCAATTCTTCAAACGCCTTCTGACACTCAGAAGTCCATTTATAAACTACATTTTTCTTTAAGAGTTCTCGCAGGCACGGTGCATTGAATAATTGTCCAGACACAAATTTTCTATAAAACCCAAACAAACCAAACATCCCCTTTAATGCTTTACGTGTTGTAGGTGCAGCATAATCCCTTATTGCTCTAATCTTTTCTGGATCCGGCATGATACCATCGCCACTCACTATGTGCCCCAAGAATTTAATTTCTTTCTTCACAAATTCAGTTTTATCTAGCTTCAATTTCATACCCCCCAATTTTATGGCCCTCAATACTTCATCCAATAACATACAGTGTTCCTCCCACGTTGGTGTTGATATCAAAACGTCGTCTACATACACTGTAATTCTTCTTAGTAGATGGTCCCCTAATACCTGCGACATAGCTCTTACAAAGGCACATACACTTATATTTAAACCAAACGGCACCACCTTATACTGATAACATCTACCTTCGAATAAGAATGCCGTGTACTTTCTTGATTCCTTTGCTAACGGTAGGTTCCAATATCCACAGGTCACATCCATGGATGTAAAGAACTTAGCACCTTTAAACTTTTGTAGCAGTTCTTCAATATTCTCCGGACGGTCACTCTCAGGTAGTACTATTTTGTTTAATGCTCGAGCATCCAACACTAGTCTAATTGAGCCATCCTTCTTAGGAACTATGACTAGCGGGTTATTGTACACACTAACAGCCCTTTCAATAATTCCCCACTCTAACATATTTTGAATTAAGTCACGTACTGCCTCCTTATGTACTTCTGGGATTGCAAATGGTTTTTTGAAGAAATGAGCGTCTTTCTGCACTGTCAAAAAACACTCATAATCCTTTACTAGCCCTGGTTGATCTGAGAAAACCTCGGCATGTTTGACTAGTATTTGTCTTAAATCGTTTTTCCTTGCTTCATCAATATCAATTAATTCTAGTAATTTCTCCTCGATCCTATTTCTGACACTCACAAGCTCAGACGGATCCTCTACTTTTTTGCCACCGTACTCATTATAGCCCTCCAAGAATTTCTCTGTTTTACAAATACATATAGGAAAATCATTCTGCTCAGGATCCTCACATAGCTGCTTACCGATGAAAGGTATAGTAATTAGTTTACCCTTAATTTTTACCATAACATCATTGGTAGAAAAATTCACCCATCCTTCATATTTATTCAAAAAGTCAGCCCCCACCAATATGTCTACACTCAGTCCATTTATAACTAAGAAGTTCTGTCTTATTTCTACTTTCTTAAATGCTATGGGTAGAAACACTTCCTGTTTTACTGTCTTCTTAGTCTTACCGGTTGCTACTACAATGTTCAAGCCACTTACTGGCATCTTAACAATCTGTTTACTGTTAGGGAGTTCATTTACCAAGTTCTGGGATACTGCACAGACTTCCGATCCAGTATCTATCAAACATTTAACTGGTTCATTTAATACTCTTAGCTCTACTATCGGTTGCCCTAAGTACTCTTTATTTATTTTGGGTTCTGCTTCCTCCAATAAATCTTGCACAATTTCTCTCCTTTCGAAGCCTGTCTTTTGGATGGCAATCACATTCACACTTACAGGGTTTATTTCATGCTTATTATCACCCTCAATTCTAGTGGCAGCTCCTATTAGCCTATCCACTATTGCTAAGTCAAAACATTTTTCCAATGTTTCCCCCTCTTTCTCATTAACCTCCTTTTCTACGACCCTATCCAAGGCGTCGTCATTAACCTCTACCTCCTCCTCTAATCTATCCTCTTCTTCGTAACTATCTACAACATCAATTATCTTATCAAGCACAGTCACAACCCTGCCATTATTACTGTTCTCACCCCTATCCGACAGCTCTTCATTAGTTTTACTGTGCATAATGTCTTTCTGATTATTACCCTTATAACTAGTACTTAGTTCTTCAATAAGTGGCTTCTTATGATTATTCTTACAGTTAATTGGTTCATTAACCTCCACTTGACTTAAAGCTACTATCTCTGTCTGTTTTACGTTATCCTCCCTAAATTTTGTAGCAACAACATTTATGTTAGGTGGTCGTTCAGGCTGCTTTCTTATGAATGGTTTTGCCAGCGGATTTAACTTTAAACGCTGTTGCCTACGATCGCCAGCACACTCGTAGACAATTAATGGTTTTCCGAGCGCGGTGCGTCATCACTATGCCTCCAGCTGACCGCCTCACCTCCTGACATCTGTCGGCCGCTGTCATACTGCTCGCGTTCATTGAACCTGTTAACATATGTTCTTCCTCTACCACGTGAACTGCCACGGTATCCGCCGCCTCTCTGAACACCCATCCTATTAATGTTTACATCCGCGCGATTGTCATTCTGCCTAGCAGGCGGGCGATGCTCCCTCCTCATGTTTTCTTCTTCTTTTTGGCCACTCACGGTTATATTCGCAAGTGATGTCGCATTATGGATACGTGTATTTAAAATGTTACTTTTTTCCAATATTTTATTATTCAAGAATATATTAGGTCTTACTGGTTGTACGCCCTGAAATCCCATCACTTTTGTTTTATATATGACCAACATAAGGTTGTGATGTGAGACACTGTGCTGCAAGCAATAGCCCTATATCTGAAGGTCATTTTCATTCTGTGCAGTCAGAGTTAAGTCATCTGCTTATAAAATTACATTTGGCATAGTGTTACGATCTAAACTCACTCCTTTTTTTCATCAACTTTGTCCATTTACTGATCACTTCATCTATGTATGCATTGAAGAGTGTCAGAAAAAAAGCAGCATCCATGTCGTATCTGTTTCTTTGCGTTCACTGGCTTTGTGATTACATTACTTATATCTATAACAATTTCGATATAGAATCTTAATAGCGTTTATGAGGTGGGAATGAGAACCTTGTTTAGCTATTATATTCTATAGCATTTCTCTGCTCGCATTATAAATTGCCTATTCAAAATCTGTAAAAGCAAGGTGGGTATCCTTATTAAATTGTCGTCTCTTTTCTAAAATTTGCAACTGTGGCTGTGATAGTTGTGCACAGAATTAAGCACAGTCGTATTATGCTTTCGGTCCTAATTTTGTACCACTTGGAAATATTACTAATGCCTTAGTTAAAACTTCGAAAGTCTAATCATGATATCATTATTTGAAGGAATAACTAGTAATAACGCAGTGATATTAAAAATTCTCGAACTTCTTTTCACGTCGTTTCAGAATAAAACCTCAGGAGCAATTGGTGTCTACAGGGTGATCAGAAAGTCAGTATAAATTTGAAAACTGAAGAAATCACGGAGTAATGTAGATAGAGAGGTACAAATTGACGTACATAATTGGAATGACATGGAGTTTTATTACAACCTAAAGTTCAAAAAATGTCCGACAGATGGCGCTTCATCTGATCAGAATAGCAATAATTAGCGTAACAAAGTAAGACAAAGCAAAGATGAGGTTCCTCAACAACAGCTGTAGTCGAGGATTAATGTTGTGAACAGCACTGTAAAACATGTCCGAAGTTACGGTGAGGCATTGGCGTCGGATGTTGTCTTTCAGCATCCTTAGAGATGTCTGTCGATTACGATACACTTACGACTTCAGGTAACCCCAAAGCCAATAATCGCACGGACAGAGGTCTGGGGACCTGGGAGGCCAAGCATGACGAAAGTGGCGGCTGAGCACACGATCATCGCCAAACGACGCGCGCAAGAGATCTTTCACTCGTCTAGCAATATGGGGTGTTTTTTTTCGGTTCTAATAAAGCCCCATGTCTTTCCAAGCATGTGTGTCAATTTTTACCTCTCTATCTACATTATTCTGTGGTCTATAATGTTTTCAAATTTATCCTGACATTTGGATCACCCGGTAATTTGCTGTTGTTGTGGCCTTATATAGTCCATAGACGCCTTGTGATTGGTTGGCACTTACGTAATGCTGTCGCAGATGGTGTCAACGTTTGCGCTGCTGACGCCACCGGTTGCACAACAGAAAAACATTGCTAGGAATATCTCTGCCTCTCCTCTGCATCGAGACATCGCTTGCAAGAGTCGATAAGGTTAAATCGTTTGTCTCGGTTAAAGTTCTCCTCTCTTTTACTATATCATGTCAGTATGTAGAGACCTGGAACAAAATTTCTGTTTAGTAAAGCAATATTTTGTGTTTGGAAGGATATGCTCATCAACTGCAGATTTCTACAGATCCCGACTTTTAATATGCCGTTGATGTTCTGCACAGCTGTCGGAAACGATTTTGTTGGACTGACCGTTGTTACAGCTTTCGCATTGACAGGGGATGTTATAAATACCAGGGATCCTGGGGCCGAGACTGTCCTTAACTGGGCGTAGCCTCTCCTTCATCTTCTTAGGAGGTCGGGAAACAGGTCTTATGCAGTCGGTAGTTCATCACGTGAATGTTCAACATTTTCAAGTGAAAGAGGCAATGAAAATAAGAATGTGTGAGAAGAACTTCAACCGTGATAGTGGATATGACCTAAACGGCGCATGGGAACGTGCTCTCGATGCAAAAGAGATACTGATATCAATAGTTCCTGCTAGTTATTAACCTCTCTGACTGCAGTAGCTTCTCGAACGACTTGTCGCCTGCGGAGGGCAGGTCAGTGGGCGAGCGTTTAGGCACTGTGGTGGCCAGGAGTCGCTCTGGAAACGACGGGGGGGGGGGGGGGTGTAGGGGGAGTGGTGCGTTTGACAGTGAATGGGAGTGACCGCCACGAGGTCGTCGCCGACACCACCGTTTTGTTTTGGATGAGTGCAGGTAGAGTGGGATTGGGTGTCGGCTGGAGCCGTGCAGATGGCACGGACTCCGCCTCCTTCTGGGCATCTGAGTTTGCTAGAAGCCTGTGTCCACAGTGGTGCCGATTTTGTTTCATGTCTGACAGGTTCAAGAATCGAGTACAATGGCATTTGGTGAACAGCATCCGTTAGTTTCTGATTTTTCCAGATTTTTTTTTCGGTCACGTGGGGTAGCGACGCGGTCTTAGGCCGCTTGTCACCGACCGGGCGGCTCCCCCGTCGGAGGTTCGAGTCCTCCCTCGGGCATGGAGTGTGTGTTGTCCGTAGCGTACGTTAAATTTAGTTAGCTTGAGTAGTGTGTAGGCTTAGGGACCGTTGTCCTCAGCAGTTTGGTCCCGTAAGACCTTACTACAAATTTCCAATTTTCCTGATTTTTAGCAAACTCATCATAACGCCTACTCGATGGCTGATCTTGGTTAAGCGGTTCTCAACCTACAATTTGATTTGCAAGAAATCATAATGAGCGTCCGATTACCATTTGCATGATTATTTCGTGTCGCACAGTTGTTATTCTAACTCGCCATCCTGTTTATCCACCATGACACGAAAACATCTTCATTCTCGAATACTTTAAATAGTATCTTAAACGTTACACTTCTGTGAAAGTGTGTGACTAAAGTTGTGGTTCTCGAGCTGTTTGATTAAGTTTGTCCACGCTTGTAATTAAAAAAAAGTGATTCAAATGGCTCTGAGGTCATCGTTCCCCTAGAACTTAGAACTACTTAAACCTAACTAACCTAAGGTCATCACACACAACCATGCCCGAGGGAGGATTAGAACCTGCGACCGTAGAGGTCGCGCGGTTCTAGACTGTAGAGCCTAGAACCGCTCGGCCACCCCGGCCGGCGCTTGTAATTAAAATATATTATTTTGGAATCAGGTCCTTCAGGAACAACATTCACCCTTTTCAATCGTATTTGCTGTGTCTGTTTGTGTTAATTAGTAGTTCGTGTGTTACAGGGTAGCTAGATGTATCTTATTTATTTTGTGGTTCCAGTTGAAGAGGTCTCGGTACGATAAATTCCCTTACTGAGAGTGTCTGTCTCTCTAGTGGCGATCACCATCCGCACTTAAGTGAAGAAAGGCAAATTACTTGACTCCGCACTCTCACATGTATTATACTTTGAATTTAATATTGTAAGATTATTCTGCTTGCTTCGAACCAGTGGTCTTTCTTGTAATTATCTGCAAACAGTCACATGACAGCTGATGGCTGCTGTTTATGACCTGTTAGGTATTTTCAATATGTTTTCGAAACTTGTGAAGTGGAATAAGCTCTTTAATTTTATAGACTCTTGATCGGATAAGAACTCCATGGTAAGCATCTATCAAATTTTTCTAACTTAATGTTGTTATCAAAAAATAATATTTTTTAATTTGATTCAGTTACTTCTGAAAGTTATGTAATATCTGCCAACAGTGGTGTTGTTGGAAATTAAATCAATTAATTCTAAGGGTAGCTGCTCAGATTGTCTCACATCATTTTCTGAGTTTTAATAAATTGGTTTTTGTTTTTAATAAATATGTTAGTCGAGTTGTGGACCAGTATCCTTCCACACAACACCAGCTCCCTATCACATTTCATATTCATCACATCGTTTACGTTATTACGGGAGTGATGGAGCACCCAGCACAGGCGTCGACACCACCTGCGACAGTATTACTTGTTTACCAACCAATCACAGAACGTCCATGGGCTGTATAAAGTCACTATAGCAGCACTTTAAAGTCTTCTCTAATCACCAATCCTTTGTCACCACAAACAACACCAACCCCCACACCCTCCACCCCACTACGGATGTACTCCGAGGCTCCTTCCTCTCTCATCTCTTCACCGAGCGAGGTGGCGCAGTGGTTAGACACTGGACTCGCATTCCAGAGGACGATGGTTCAATACCGCGTCCGGCCATACTGATTTGGGTTTTCCGTGATTTCACTAAATCACTCCAGGCAAATGCCGGGATGGTTCCTCTGAAAGGGCACGGCCGACTTCCTTCCCCATCCTTCCCTAATCCGATGAGACCGATGGCCTCGCTGTCTGGTCTCCTTCCCCAAAAAACAACCAATTTCTCCTCTCTTCTAGCCTCTACTCTGCCGATATTCCCAAGCAACATCCACCCGTCTACTCCTTGAGTATGCTGAAGATACTGCTTTCCTCTCCACTTATCTTACACTCCAGAAACCCACCTCAATCACTTTGCCTCATGGTGTAACCAATGGCTCCCAAAGATCAATCCTTTCCAAACTCAGGCAATAATTGTAGCACACATCACTTTTATCATCCGTCTCTATGACTTTTACCTAACCATCTACGATCGTCCTGTCCAGATAACTAACACACTAAAAGATCTTGGACTAGCCATTTACTGGCATCTAACGTGGAAACCTCGCCCACTAACCATCCTACAGAAAGACCACAATAAACTAAAACCACTAACTGGCTGAACTTTGGAATTGCACACCTCTGTCTCACTCCACACCTAAACAACTTTGATCTGATGCATCCTTTGCTATGCAAATGTTTATGGATATTCCCCTCCCACCCATCTTTAGTTCGTATGTCCCTCCAGATCGTTGAACGCCTTCCACATCCGATTACCTTCAGCCACATTGATCCTTTTCCAACTCATGAAATTCCCATCTTTCCTGATTCATATTGAACACTTTCGAACAACCTACACCATCCGCAAACCTAGCTCCAATAATCCTGCCGTTTCCTCTGTACTTTTCAACGCTAGTGCGCTGCCATGCTTCAACGACAAACCCACCAACCATACACCTACACGCTTTCCACATACCCTCCGAAACAAACTTCAGCTTTCTCCCCCTCCCACTTAATGAATTCCGTCCCAAAATTTACCCTTCATTTTTTTGAGTCATCTGTCTTCTGGCTAGCTTGATGCGGCCTTCCGCGAATTTCTTTCCCGCGCCTAACTCTTCATCTCAAACTAGCATTTGAAACCTGTGTCCCCAGTTATTTGATGGATGTATTCCACTCTCTGTCTTCCTCTACATTTTGTGTTGTCTTTCTTATCATGTCATCCACCAGGGTGGTGACAGGGAGGGCATCCGGCCACCCCTTAAATTAACTCTGCCACATCATAGAGAACCATGTAGACCCTGCGGAAGTGCGGGACAGATGCACCAGGAAAGAGAGAGAGACAGCCGGATAGGTAGTGAGAAGAGACGCTTCGCACCGAGGTGTCGATCTGTTCACATGAGTCGAACACCTGCGTGCGTTGTGTCTCGGATGACGTGAGAGCAGGGCAGACGTTAGTGTAAAAAGTGAAATCGCGAGGACTGTACACCATCCTGGATCGTTTAGGTTTCACGGAAGTAACTGCGTGCCGCTGCTACTGCTAACAAAACCGTGTGGCAAGTGTAGAGATAATTTTCCACTTTTAAGGCGAGCAATTAACTTCTGGTGATTAGAAGTCAGGGAGACAAACCATTTTACTTGGAACTTCTCGTAGAGGTCGCCTCTGCACTGTTAATAGTGTTGTTTCCGATATGAAAATTATTATTCTTATAAGTGATATTACTATATTTTGTGCATATGAAATTTTACAGAATATAAAAATCAGTTTAAAACTAAAAATTTTTCTTTATAGTCACAGTACCTGATACCACTGAGTAAATAGCAATTACGAACGTTTTCTTTCAGTGATCACAAAGAGTAATGTGTACTTGAAGACTGGAAATTGTGGTGAGTATATTCTCTTTCGGTTTCTGGCTGACCACAAAAATAGCTTTCAGGCTCTTTTAAACGGCGAACGTAGGTTTAAAGCACACACAGACGATTTAAGAGTTTTTCCATAACAACATAACCATGTACTGACCAGCTGATTATTACCAGCCGCCCCGAAACCCCATCGATACACCTGCGCTAGTTCTCTAACCAAGCACCACCTCCATTCTACTACCTTATTCGGCGACCAACCTTTGCCTCCTCAGCAACGGGTAGCTGATCCTGGGGCTGGTCCTTCCAGGTTTGGTGCCTGACAAGTGCTCCCTTTTCATTTCAGTGTTCGGCATCATCCTTTTAAAATGTTTTTAAATGTACTCTTAATATATTTCTGTTTTTAACTTTTATTAAAAGTGTTTTTAACTCAAACATGAAAAGAGACACGATCATTGTTTATAAAAAATGCATCAAAATGGTATGAGCACTATGGGACTTAACATCTGAGGTCATTAGTCCCCTAGAACTTAGAACTACTTAAACCTAACTAACCTAAGGACATCACATGCATCCATTACTGAGGCAGTATTAGCACCTGCGACATAGCAGACGCGCGGTTCAGGACTGAAGCGGCTACTGTGGCGACGGGTCAGGCTCTTATCGCGCAGTTTCCTTTCCCTGAAAGAAAATCCACCTACCTCGTTTCTTAGGTAGTTGCTGCACTCGCCTCTCCTGATAGCAGCTACTGGAAAAATTGCAGAAAAGCAGTGTTGAAGAAACTGCAATTTAATAGCCGCTCACCGGAGGCCGCGATACATGTTTGCTGAAATACAATCTATGAGCAATCTTCCTAAATAAATTGAGTTATTGGAATGGTAGTAATTGTTTACTCAAACGAGAACGCGAAGTTGGTAATTCTATTTAAGCTCTTTATTGTCTTTAAGCCTGATCATCAGCCCGCTAATCTACGTTTGAAGAAAGTTCAGTTCACAATTCTATCCACACTCAAACCCCGCCAGAATTAGCTTTCAAAGTTACGGAATTTACTTAACTGCAACACAGACGATTTTCTAACATACACGTTTGCAGTCGATGTTCAATAATAGTTCGTTTTTTAACGTTAATGCTCGCCATAAGCACTTAGTAAAAGTTTACGAAGTACCGCCACGCTTTTAATTATTAAAGTTACTCGCGTCTTTCGCGGAACGAAAAGTCACAACTCGCTCAAACTCACACTACGCGTTACTGGACTCTTCCAGTCTCAAATCGCACAGTACCGAACCGATGAAGCCGTTTTATGACTTCATTTTACACATTATTCGCGAGGACACATCAAGCATGTCTCTTCTCGATCACAGTTCCTTCGCGACTCCTCATCCACTCGCGACTCACTCTCCTAGTCTGCTAACCGTCCTCGCATCTCATTGGCTCACACATCACACAGCCAATCAGAATTAACTCTTTGGGTGCGCCTCGCGCCAAAATCTAGCACGCACCAGTCATGACTTCTGAATCATTTACGTCATGATTTCTTGTTACACAAAATTTACTGTATAATTTAACAAACCGAAAGGAAAACTAGACTTTACTTTATTTCCAGAAATTATTTAAATACTCGCGAACGTTCTGGCTGCTTGTACAATACCATACACTCTTGGACATCCGACATTCACTAAGATGGGGAACCACTGGCGACTCTGTTCCCACGGTTACATCGTCTGAACACTTGCGAGTTCCAACCTAGATTTTATACACTTGCAAAGAATGGCGAATGTCCCTCTTTCATTCACTCAGGCACACTCATTCACTCTCACCTACTCATATAAAATAACTGTTCACAAAAATTCAAAACATTTATGGTTTTAACAAAGTTATAGGTGAATTTCTAAAAGTAAAATTCTCAAAATAAATACAAAAGCACGGAAGGTGATTTTGTTTCATAGTTGGATGGTCACTGAAGGTGATCTATACATAATGGTATTTATTTAGACTCGAAAATTGTAGAAATTTGCGTTTTCTGTAAGATTTTTCTAATTTCCAAAATATGCAGGTTTCAAAGCTCAAATTTGGATGACTTATTTTTATTCATAACAGAAACTAGTATATTAACTTTTAATTTCCTCAGGTTCCTCAGTTAGAAGTTATTAAAGATGAAAGTTCCACGTTATACACGCGGCTAGTTAGCGCACAGGTCTTACATTCTCACGGTACAGACATGCCATATGGTCGTGACGTCAGACGAACGGACACCGGTAATCTGCCCGCTACAGCACGTATGCTAATCTGATGGCTACTTTACAGTCTGTCTACATTTCACAGTAAATATTTGATAGAAAACTGTGCGCTCGCACTAGTTGCGACGCCACACACCTCCTGAGGAAACTAAATTTTTTCATTCATGACAAACTTTTAGTTTTCTAAAAAAATTTCTATTAAAGATTTACTCAAACAGCTATTTAACATTTATAGTTCCTGTACATCAATCATCCACTTATACCTAGGGCTGACGACCTACAAAACATCTTATATCTAAACATGCACTTTTATCATCATTCAAAAAAAATTTTTCAGATTACAAAATTCTATTTACAAATTCCTGAATGAGAAAACAAACCTAAATACTATCTTGATGTACGTCACACGCACACTAACACTACTATCGCTATGGTGAGCGTCACTTTTTTACCACTTACACTTAAGATTTTGATAGCACTCGTAGTTCGACCGGGTCCTGCTTGGGAGGTCCATTTCAAGTCTCGTGCTACCACCTCTGTTTACTTCGGCGCACCTGAAACATCAGCTGGCCTCAGTTCCCTTTCTAACTGCTACGTCTTAACCTACAGCAGCGATAAATGGCGCTATCTGCTTGACTCTAAAGTCTCATATTTTTGATAAAATTTACTTTACAGTATGTACAATTTTCAAAATTTTTTTTTTTTTTTTTTTTTTTTTAAGTGAAAAGTGAATTGACTTTCCTAATGCAGTACCGAAGTGGCACATTTATTCTTTAATTACTTCTTCATCTCATAATCAAACAAGTTATGGTTACATAAGAAATACTAAGAAAAACAATTCCTACAAATAGTTCACAAATACATAATAAATCTCCGCCAGCACTGGTGACTCTCCAGTTCCTGTACAATACACAACAATATAAAATATACACAAAATTATCAATATTACAATTCTGTCTCCAGGCAATCTCCTGTAGTCCTGTATCATAAATTAAACACTGAAAAATACATATTTACTTATTCATTTATCAACACTACAATCCTTATACTAATCTCTACGACAAACTTGGGGAGCTTTGTGTGTCTCTGGTCAAAAATGGAATCGATGTCATGGGTACTTTCCTCATCTCACATATCTGGAGTTACTTCAATTTCTTGTCAACATCAGGTTTTCTCTAGTCACATTCGGGTTTAATTTACAACTCTCATACTCATACTTCACACACTCAGGTTAGTATTTGTTAAAGCGTTTCCTACTAATCTGCGAAACCTCGTTACCCATACTTTCTAACATACATCCACCTCCTGAGTTACCAACGTCGCCTCAGCTCTGTTTACATTCGTAGCCTCACTTCCTTTTGTTTACAAACATCTCCTCTGTTTACCAACAAACGCCACCTCTGGTTACCAACATTAAGCTTTTTATTTACTCACCTTCGTAGCCTCACTTTTTCCTAATATCGAGCTAGCCAAACACTATGCTCATTCTTTCTCCTTTTCTCACATATTTCTCTTCATTTGACAGTCAGTCCTGCTGCACTGTCCCTTTAACTTAACTTCCTTTACCCCTTTGACAGTCAACCTTGTTGCACTGTACCTTTACTCATTTTACCACTAAATCACCTCCTGAGGCTCTGACTTCATTGAACAGACAGTTTTGCTGTACTGCTCCATTTCCTTTCCTAAACATTAGCTTAATGCTACGTCTTAACATATCGTTCTGTTACTTAACAAACAGCTTCAATGTTCGTCACCATATTTTCTGAGGCTCTTACATTTCTTAGTTATTTTACCTTTCTAAGGGCATTACTCACACCTTAGGCCAAACATTTACTTTACTGAGACTTATTACTTATCTGAGGTATCTTAATCCTTTTTGATTTTCTCTTACACTCATTCCTTACGCTTAACCTATACTGCACTGAGGTTCTTTCCTACTCATTACTTAAACACTTTATCACTTAAAAACTACGATAGAGAAGAAGGAAAGACGATAGAATTTTAGTTCTGAATGAAAGAAGAGGTAGGTTGACAATACGGAAAAGAAAGTGGAAGAAATATTGTCAAACGACTCGAGACCTAGTGCTCGTCACGCACTTAGCTCTGCAAAGAGTGCAAAGCTCTCTGAGGTATCTACTCACTCCTGGCCATGTCTCTCTTTTGAACATATCTTTTCAAATCCACAATGTTCCTAAGCCCTAACACCTTATGTGATTTCACAAACTCCAGTCTATAAGCATTTGGGTGAGGCTTCTCTACGATTCTAAATGGGCCCACGTACTCATTATAGCCCTCCAAGAATTTCTCTGTTTTACAAATACATATAGGAAAATCATTCTGCTCAGGATCCTCACATAGCTGCTTACCGATGAAAGGTATAGTAATTAGTTTACCCTTAATTTTTACCATAACATCATTGGTAGAAAAATTCACCCATCCTTCATATTTATTCAAAAAGTCAGCCCCCACCAATATGTCTACACTCAGTCCATTTATAACTAAGAAGTTCTGTCTTATTTCTACTTCCTTAAATGCTATGGGTAGAAACACTTCCTGTTTTACTGTCTTCTTAGTCTTACCGGTTGCTACTACAATGTTCAAGCCACTTACTGGCATCTTAACAATCTGTTTACTGTTAGGGAGTTCATTTACCAAGTTCTGGGATACTGCACAGACTTCCGATCCAGTATCTATCAAACATTTAACTGGTTCATTTAATACTCTTAGCTCTACTATCGGTTGCCCTAAGTACTCTTTATTTATTTTGGGTTCTGCTTCCTCCAATAAATCTTGCACAATTTCTCTCCTTTCGAAGCCTGTCTTTTGGGTGGCAATCACATTCACACTTACAGGGTTTATTTCATGCTTATTATCACCCTCAATTCTAGTGGCCGCTCCTATTAGCCTATCCACTATTGCTAAGTCAAAACATTTTTCCAATGTTTCCCCCTCTTTCTCATTAACCTCCTTTTCTACGACCCTATCCAAGGCGTCGTCATTAACCTCTACCTCCTCCTCTAATCTATCCTCTTCTTCGTAACTATCTACAACGTCAATTATCTTATCAAGCACAGTCACAACCCTGCCATTATTACTGTTCTCACCCCTATCCGACAGCTCTTCATTAGTTTTACTGTGCATAATGTCTTTCTGATTATTACCCTTATAACTAGTACTTAGTTCTTCAATAAGTGGCTTCTTATGATTATTCTTACAGTTAATTGGTTCGTTAACCTCCACTTGACTTAAAGCTACTATCTCTGTCTGTTTTACGTTATCCTCCCTAAATTTTGTAGCAACAACATTTATGTTAGGTGGTCGTTCAGGCTGCTTTCTTATGAATGGTTTTGCCAGCGGATTTAACTTTAAACGCTGTTGCCTACGATCGCTAGCACACTCGTAGACAATTAATGGTTTTCCGAGCGCGGTGCGTCATCACTATGCCTCCAGCTGACCGCCTCACCTCCTGACATCTGTCGGCCGCTGTCATACTGCTCGCGTTCATTGAACCTGTTAACATATGTTCTTCCTCTACCACGTGAACTGCCACGGTATCCGCCGCCTCTCTGAACACCCATCCTATTAATGTTTACATCCGCGCGATTGTCATTCTGCCTAGCAGGCGGGCGATGCTCCCTCCTCATGTTTTCTTCTTCTTTTTGGACGGATTCAACCCTTTCTAAATACTGTACGAACTTGTCAATGTTATCTCGGGGCGCAGATATGATCTTAGTTTTCCAGTTCCACGGTAGCTTATTTTCTACCCCTAATATGATCTGTTCTGTTTCTAACTTATTACTAAGGTAGGACAGAGTTGTTACCCACCTTTGAACAAATCGTTTGATGCCCTCTCTCTTGGGGTCATACTTCTCTCCCGACCAGAACCGATTAAGAACATCCATCTGCTTTCTCTTTCCCCAGTATTCCTCAAAGAACGCTAATTTAAATTCTGACAATTTCGCGTATTTTTCAGAGGCTAAATTCCCCCATACTCTGGCCTCTCCCATCAAATTTGAAGTGATAAAGCCTATCTTTTGTTTATCGCTCCATACTTTCGGCAAAACGTCTTCAAAATCGTTCCAAAATTCTCTGGGGTGCATGTTCTTACTTGGGTCAAATTTTAAAAACTGTCTGTGGGTAACATACGCAACCTCGGTAGATTCAATTATTCCACTGGAAATTATACTACCACTATGGTTAGAAACACACTGTTCTACTTTGGTTAGTCTGCATTCATGCCCACAAAGTTGCTCATTCACACTTTCACTGAAATGGCTTATGTGAGTCTCTAAATTATTGACCTTATTTACAACTTGCTCTCCAAGTTTCTCACACCGAATTTTGGTATCATTTACTTTACATTCTAAAGCGGCATGATTAATTTCATTGGAATTCTCTACCACTTTTATGTGCTCACATACTTTATCTAATTCTGCATCAACATGGGATTTAAATTGCTGTTGATCCTCAGTAACCTGTTCGATTCGTGTCGTCAATTCACTTTGCACTTGAACAATATTTTCTATACATTCTAGTTTAACCTGCTGTATTTCAACATTTACTTTACTACTGAGCACTGCTAAATCTTGCTTCCAACAGTCTCTGAGATCGGATATTTTGGAATCTAAATCAGCGCCCATTTTAGTCATCTCATTACTTAAATCAGATCCTAATTTAGACATTTTTGAATCCATTTTACTTGACATATTAGTTTCCATTTGTGACATATTAGTTTCCAATTTTGATATACTGGAATCCATTTTTGACATACTGGAATCCATCTTACTTGACATATTGGAATCCAACACGTTCATCTTAGTTAATAGATTCATCAGCATACTGGCGACATTATCCTTCGCCCCCTCATTTGCTGATACAATGTCCCTATTAACATTAACTACCGGCATGGGTAACTGTAACTCACTGGGCACTGACATATTTGGATCTGACTCCAAACTATAATTAACATAGGATGAATCAGTCAAACTACTACTGAAATTGGGTTGAGACACGTCTAAACTAAAATTCATGGGGTCATTTTCCCCTGTCTCCATCCCACTATCACAACTTAGTTCCGCCTTTTTGTCACTTGGTTGAAACTCAGCCATTTTTCTCAGTTTGACTCCACAAACACACAAAGTTTTCAAAAGCACTGTACTTAACTTTGTGCTTCGGCGTGCTGCGTTGCTGCTAGATGAAACTGCGGGTCCGTTCACCATACACTGCAATGCTGTACCAGTTTCCGGGCCCCCGCTCGAATCAGCGCTGCCAACTGCCACTGCTGTCGTCGCCTCTGCGTAGTCTCCGTAGCTCGTCGTCTGCCAGACGCCGTCGTAGACTGCTATTCCAATCGGCGCGTAGTCACCGAAAAATTCTTCCGTTCCGTACAACACATTACAGTTCACGGACACTTTCACTGTCCTTCCTATTCACGTGGCGATATCAATTTGTACGCTACACAGTTCCTACACATAGCGAGCACTTCTGTATTGTCCGGTAATTGTCACTACTGCTTTTTTTGAAATTCACTGGAATTTACTATTTTTATTTCCCGGCCGATGCACCACTTGCGACGGGTCAGGCTCTTATCGCGCAGTTTCCTTTCCCTGAAAGAAAATCCACCTACCTCGTTTCTTAGGTAGTTGCTGCACTCGCCTCTCCTGATAGCAGCTACTGGAAAAATTGCAGAAAAGCAGTGTTGAAGAAACTGCAATTTAATAGCCGCTCACCGGAGGCCGCGATACATGTTTGCTGAAATACAATCTATGAGCAATCTTCCTAAATAAATTGAGTTATTGGAATGGTAGTAATTGTTTACTCAAACGAGAACGCGAAGTTGGTAATTCTATTTAAGCTCTTTATTGTCTTTAAGCCTGATCATCAGCCCGCTAATCTACGTTTGAAGAAAGTTCAGTTCACAATTCTATCCACACTCAAACCCCGCCAGAATTAGCTTTCAAAGTTACGGAATTTACTTAACTGCAACACAGACGATTTTCTAACATACACGTTTGCAGTCGATGTTCAATAATAGTTCGTTTTTTAACGTTAATGCTCGCCATAAGCACTTAGTAAAAGTTTACGAAGTACCGCCACGCTTTTAATTATTAAAGTTACTCGCGTCTTTCGCGGAACGAAAAGTCACAACTCGCTCAAACTCACACTACGCGTTACTGGACTCTTCCAGTCTCAAATCGCACAGTACCGAACCGATGAAGCCGTTTTATGACTTCATTTTACACATTATTCGCGAGGACACATCAAGCATGTCTCTTCTCGATCACAGTTCCTTCGCGACTCCTCATCCACTCGCGACTCACTCTCCTAGTCTGCTAACCGTCCTCGCATCTCATTGGCTCACACATCACACAGCCAATCAGAATTATCTCTTTGGGTGCGCCTCGCGCCAAAATCTAGCACGCACCAGTCATGACTTCTGAATCATTTACGTCATGATTTCTTGTTACACAAAATTTACTGTATAATTTAACAAACCGAAAGGAAAACTAGACTTTACTTTATTTCCAGAAATTATTTAAATACTCGCGAACGTTCTGGCTGCTTGTACAATACCATACACTCTTGGACATCCGACATTCACTAAGATGGGGAACCACTGGCGACTCTGTTCCCACGGTTACATCGTCTGAACACTTGCGAGTTCCAACCTAGATTTTATACACTTGCAAAGAATGGCGAATGTCCCTCTTTCATTCACTCAGGCACACTCATTCACTCTCACCTACTCATATAAAATAACTGTTCACAAAAATTCAAAACATTTATGGTTTTAACAAAGTTATAGGTGAATTTCTAAAAGTAAAATTCTCAAAATAAATACAAAAGCACGGAAGGTGATTTTGTTTCATAGTTGGATGGTCACTGAAGGTGATCTATACATAATGGTATTTATTTAGACTCGAAAATTGTAGAAATTTGCGTTTTCTGTAAGATTTTTCTAATTTCCAAAATATGCAGGTTTCAAAGCTCAAATTTGGATGACTTATTTTTATTCATAACAGAAACTAGTATATTAACTTTTAATTTCCTCAGGTTCCTCAGTTAGAAGTTATTAAAGATGAAAGTTCCACGTTATACACACGGCTAGTTAGCGCACAGGTCTTACATTCTCACGGTACAGACATGCCATATGGTCGTGACGTCAGACGAACGGACACCGGTAATCTGCCCGCTACAGCACATATGCTAATTTGATGGCTACTTTACAGTCTGTCTACATTTCACAGTAAATATTTGATAGAAAACTGTGCGCTCGCACTAGTTGCGACGCCACAGCCGGCTAAAAAAAAAATTAACCTTCCACTTCATTTCACCTTTATTTTTAAATTCATTGTAAATATCTCCTTACCATTTAGCCCTTTTTAAGTCTCATATTTTTTTTTCGATTGGCTGTGGAGCAGGTAGACTGTACTACTGGCAGCCCCCTGCCACCCCCCCCCCTTTCCGCCTCCCACGGCCATATGGGGTGAGGGGCAAGAAATAAAAATTAAGCAGTTGCTCCTGACGAAGATAATGGAGGTAATAGGCGAAAACTAGAGGTTTTATCCAGAACTGTAGTGAAAAGAACTGCGAAATTTTTTTATACAGAAATGTCGATACAAAACACTTCGTTGTCGTACAAAATACTGTTGTTGTAGTTGTTGTTGTTGTGGTCTTCAGCCCTGAGACTGATTTGATGAAGCTCACCATGCTACTCTATCCTGTGCAAGCTTCTTCATCTTCCAGTACTTACTGCACTGCAACCTACATCCTTCTGAATCTCCTTAGTGTATTAATCTCTGAGTCTCCGTTTAGGGTTGTTACCCTCCATGCTGCCCTCCAATGCTAAATTTGTGATCCCTTGATGCCTCAGAACATGTCCTACTAACCGGTCCCTTCTTCTCGTCAAGTTGTGCCACAAACTCCACTTCTCCCCAGTTCTATTCAATACCTCCTCATTAGTTACGTGATGTAACCATCTAATCTTCGCAATCTTCTGTAGCACCACATTTCGAAAGATTCTATTCTCTTCTTGTCTAAACTGTTTATCGTCCATGTTTCACTTCGATACATGGTCACACTCCATACAAACGACTTCCTGACACTTAAATCTATACTCGATGTTAACAAATTTCTCTTCTTCAGAAACGCTTTCCTTGCCATTGCCAGTATACATTTTATATCTTTTCTACTGCGACCGTCATCAGTTATGTTGCTCCACAAATAGCAAAACTCCTTTACTACTTTAAGTGTCTCACTTCCTGGTCTAATTCCCTCAGCATCACCCGACTTAATTCGACTACATTCCATTATCCTCGTTTTGCTTTTGTTGATCTTCATCTTATATCCTCCTTTCAGTACAATATGTACTTGATAATTGATTTGAATTCGGGTTGCTGACGCGATCCTTTGACTGAAATCGACACAGGAGTGGGAAGGAAGGGAATCAGTGACGGAGGTGCAGCTCACTGCACGCGCTGTCGTGTGCCCGCCTGTGTGGAGAGGAGCCGCCGTCCGCGGCAGCACAAAGCGCTGCCGTGCTGCACCGTCTCACACAGAGCGCCCCCCGCCTGCGCTGCGGGTTGCGGAGCCTGTCGGCTGTTCTGCGCAGCAGGGCAGACACTTGCTGGGAGCGCGCTCAAAGGCGGGCGTGACTCTGCTCCAGCCGGACGCCGCACTCGTTTCCGGGCCATCGAGCACACGGACAGCTCGCTGCAACTGGTGCCGCTCTGACCAGCTAGAGCTGCTCCCACCCAGTCGCCCAGCTATCGGTGCGAAACGTGAAGGGCTGACACAGTTACCAGATCTGAAGACTATAAAGACCTAAAGGCAGTAGCAGGTAATGGGGTGCAGACCGACTGTGTCTGCTCCAGTTTTACAAAGCGTTTGCGCTCTCCCAACTTGTCCACAGATTATCGATTTACATCTCTTTCGGCTCATCGTAAGTTTGAAATCATCGATGCTGTTCATCATGAGTAAAAGTGGTTTGGTATCAAAACATAGTACGGAGGTTTCTTTGGTATTATGTTAAATATTTCTTACGTTCTTCAAGGAATGGTAAGTTTCGTCTCAGAATGTAGTGGAAGGTAACAGATTATCTACTCTTAAGATATAAGTTATGATATAGATACTGGAGCACCATATTCCAGATAGAAAATGAGAAATATGTATAAACTTTGAACTGAATTAGTGTGTTATTAAACGATGTGGGTGACCTTGAACGTAGCAAGAAAACGCCCAGCCAGACACCCAGAGCTATGCGTCAACACTCCTCGATGTTCGCAAAGCGAATAACGCTCCGTTCTGCGGCGCAGCTGGACCCCAGTAGCACTTATCGCAACCACAACTTCTACATCTACATCTACATCTACATCCATACTCCGCAAGCCACATGACGGTGTGTGGCGGAGGGTACCCTGAGTACCTCTATCGGTTCTCCCTTCTGTTCCAGTCTCGTATTGTACGTGGAAAGAAGGATTGTCGGTATGCTTCTCTGTAGGCTCTAATCTCTCTGATTTTATCCTCATGGTCTCTTCGCGAGATATACGTAGGAGGGAGCAATATACTGCTTGACTCTTCGGTGAAGGTATGTTCTCGAAACTTTAACAAACGCCCGTACCGAGCTACTGAGCGTCTCTCCTGCAGAGTCTTCCACTGGTGTTTATCTATCATCTCCGTAACGCTTTCGCAATTACTAAATGATCTTGTAACGAAGCACGCTGCTCTCCGTTGGATCTTCTCTGTCTCTTCTATCAACCCTACCTGGTGCGGATTCCACACTGCTGAGCAGTACTCAAGCATTGAGCGAGCAAGCGTACTGTAACCTACTTCCTTTGTTGTCGGATTGCATTTCCATAGGATTCTTCCAATGAATCTCAGTCTGGCATCTGCTTTACCGACGATCAACTTTATATGATCATTCCATTTTAAATCACTCCTAATGAGTACCCCCAGATAATTTATGGAATTAACTGCTTCCAGTTGCTGACCTGCTATTTTGTAGCTAAATGATAAGGGACCTATCTTTCTATGTATTCGCATCACATTACACTTGTCTACATTGAGATTCAATTGCCATTCCGTGCACCATGCGTCAATTCGCTGCAGATCCTCCTGCATTCCAGTACAATTTTCCATTGTTGCAACCTCTCGATACACCACAGCATCATCTGCAAAAAGCCCCAGTGAACTTCCGATGCCATCGCAGCGCGACAGAACGGCGCCAGCGCGCCATATCGGCAGACCGGAAGTGAGTTTTCCAGCAACACGGGCCTAGTAATAGTAAGGCCCGTGTTGCGCTGCAGCCTCGTGCAGCGGCTAAGTCCCGTTCAAGGTCACCCGCATAGCGAGCAACCAAGAGCGAGACGGCCACCAAAACACAAAGTGAATAGTTTTTTTAATAATTAAAAAGGGAGGAGATAAGGAAAAGAGGTAAGGAAAGGAGAGAACAAACTTTATTGTTTATAATAAATCATACAATCTCCATTGATGTTTATGTTACAATTGCCATTGCCAACTTTCGCCCATATAAAAAGGTACTCATCAGCATTTAATTTCTTCTTTTCTCTCGTACTCAAAACAAATGTTATGCTTGGAACCAGAGTACCATAAGGCTGTTTAGCCAACAATCCTGTAGTCTCAGAAATACTCCATGTCTTCCAAGTCAGAATGTTAGCATCAGGAAAAGCTTCAAGGCCACCATAATCTGCTTGATTGCCCCATACAACAGCAAGTGTGAGCCAAGTACTACCTCCAAACACTGCTTGTACATCACAAGTAAAGTTGAGATGGAGTCCACGAAAAACATTTGGACCTCGAATCAACTGCTGCTTATTAAATTGACCAGCAAGGACAATATCAATGGCTTTCAAACTGCGATAGACAGCTACGCTGCGCCGCTAAACAGCGGCAAAGAGCTCAGTTCGAAGGAAAATTGCTACTCAAAATTCTCATACAATGTAGACTTTCACTGCCGGTATTGTCTTCACTTAAAAATTCTGGGCTGATAGGCTGTGGTCTATGTATAAAACTCTCCCCTGACGTTTCGTCTCCGACTGCAAGAGACATCCTCGGAGGTACAGCGGCGAACTGCGAAAAGAACTCGAGGAAGCGCTGATTATATAGGCAGTACAGAAAGCGCCACTGTACATCACGTGGCGTCGGTTATGAGATTGTCTCTGGTAATGCCGACATTCTCGATTGAAAGTAACTGATCGTCACGCTTGCGGTGCAACGCTGAAAACCATATTTTACCCAGTTTAACACCTTCGTCTTTCCTATTAAAGTTATTAAGGTGTTTATCAATCTCGGTAGCTTCTCTATACATGCATGCACAACAATGCGAGGTTTTAGATATGACGCTCGTCTCGGTGAATTTTATTTCAAGATCATCTTCCTGGTAAACATCTTCCGTTTCGGCCGATTTATCCACGTGACCAAGGTGGCAATTCCTCTTATGTTCATAAAGGCGGGCCTTCACACTCCCCTTTGTGGTACTGATATAAGCCTATCAGCCCAGAAGGCTTAAGCACTCAAAATTGTATCTAAAAACTTTACTACCTGCGTTTATTTGGAAAGAGAATCAAAATTTTAATAGTTCATTTTTAATCATTTGCCTACTGTGGAAAACACCTGTAAATGTGTATAACGCCACCTGGAAGAGTTACTACAAGCTTAATGTGGTAAGAGGTGCTTTCCAAAGAAAGAGCCGGCGAACAAGAATCTTGTGTTTCGTTTGCCGTCCCCGCGTAGGGCATATAAGCAACACCGTTAAACCACTGACGTATTAATCAGTGGGCAGTTTGTATTCGGTCTGTCTTTTAGGGTCTCACGACGAAGTTATTTCATGGCAGCTGCACAAAAGAGAGTGAGCTTCGGATACCTGTATAAGGAGTAACGTTACGTCATTGATACAGAAACTGCGCTCGTTCTCTAGTCGTGTTACATAAAATGGAAAAGTTGTTTGGATTTTTGTTGTTTTTTTGAACCATCAGTCTTCTGACTGGCCCACCACGAATTCCTCTCCTGTGCCAACCTCTTCATCTCGGAGTACCATTTGCAACCAACTGTGGGGCGGCGGATGGACTAATAGAATATATGCTTTGTATTTATGCAGTTTGCCGTTCTCAACACTGGCTCTCTAACTACAATATTGGCAATCAGAAAGTGATTAGCAAATCGTGAAGCCTGTAGTTAGCTCTGAGGAATTAGGAGATTGTCTGGGATTCATAATCGAAAACCATTCTCTCTCAAATGTTCACTATATTCTGAAAGTCACAGACCAAAAAGAATCCACACAATCCAACTACCAGAGCAGTTCAGAGTCTAATGCGCTGATGCCACTATAACTGTTCAAATTAAATGTTTACGTGAATGCTCGCCATAATTTGATGATAATGTTCATGAAACGCCACACTAATAATGGTACAATGTCTGTCCTGAGGTGGCACGTGAAAATACGACATACGCAAACTAAAGATAGATCATTAACGTCATCCCAAAATTAACACTTCACTCGAAAACGATTTCATGGTTGCGCGTACCCCGTACTGCATCCGAGGCTGTTTATATCAACGATACTGATGCCACGCGACTCCCGGCACAGGTGGTGCACTAATCAGCGCCTGGAGAGAACTGGGGCCTTTCTTTCTGCGCACCGTTCTTACATATAAAGCCGCTGTTCGGACGACTAAGGGAACGCCTGATCAAATCCGCCCTCCCAACTAGCCGCTGGGCTATTAATGTACTTTGCTGATGGCTGATGAAGATTTCAATTTAATTGTGCAATGAGCGCATATGTAAGTAATCATAATAAAAGTCTGACGTGGCTAAGTCAAATATTTTAGGTGAGAGAATTAATTTAATTACGCTGCAAGCAGTAGACGAGCTCTGAACTTGCCCTTTGGAAATACGCTAAAGCTATAGTTTTATTGTTATTCTGTTGAAACCTCTCACATTTTTATGGTTATAGCGGATCTCCCTTCTACTTAAAATTAAACATCCTAGCTTTATTTATTCGTCTACCTTATCTATCTTGCGTCCTTAATCTCTAAGACAAAAACCAGAAAATCATGAATTTCAACAAAAATTTTAATTTGTGAGATCCAGATTAGTGTTTCTACTAAATTATTATGCAAAAGGACTCTAAATATAATTTTTTAAGTTTCTAGCTCTTTTCTGTTGTGAGAATGATTTTTACAGAAAAACGTCCAAATTTCGAAAATGGTTAAAGCTATTGAACTGATATTCAACACATATTGATTTTGTATTACTCCTGACATGCTAGAAACATTTCAGGTTATTTACTTCGTTTTAAAGTATTGCGCAATATTTATGATGTCAGAGCTAGTTACAGCGGACAGGCTGGCACCCAATGGAAAGACTGGTGTGAATTTTATAAGGCGTGAGTATGCTGCTTCCCTACATCACCCTCTACTTACATTTTTGAATGTAAATGAAAAAAAATTAATTACAAAAATGGAAGCAAGAGTACAGCTTAACTTCCTATGAAAATTGAAATTGAAATGCAAACATATAGAAATATTAAATGAAAACTTATTACCTGCTTCAATTATTTAAATTGCTGGCATGTTCACTGCCTCTTAAGCAGCATTATCACTCCAAATTTAAGCAAAATAAATGGAACACTTTCGCATACATATTGCCTTAGACAGACAAACACATAAAAATATGTAAAATTATGAAAATCTTAAATCCATTAAATTGGTTGTAAATGTTTTTACATACACAAATTCAAAGGAATAACACAATTATTCATGACACATAAACAGATAATTATAACTTAGCAGTTTTTTCTAAACCTAAAAGAAAATTTTACAAATCATAACAATTTCATTTTTACACACGTGGTTGTAGCTGCTATGGCTGTCGTTCTACACTTCCATTCATGGGGGTAGAGGAGGGGAAGTTGCTATGCAGTGCGTCTTCACGTTCACTCTAAATTACACGGGGAAAGGGGTGGGGTGTCCAAGTCACTCCAAGCTTTCACGCAGCTCCAGGCTCCCATTATCTGGTTTGTCCTGTAGAACAAATAAAAAGAATGCCTCACACTCTGTTCACTTCATAAGGGTGGTTCACAATAAAATGAGGATATATACATTTTATCTTTCAATATGTTACTGGAACAAAGTTAACAGAACTTTTTCAATTTTACTCTCGTGGTTACTTAACTGTCATAAAATCGGTAAACAAATGGCTCAAAACGCCGTTAGTCACGTAGTAGAGTAAATTTATACTCAAGGCATACAATCATAAATCCTATTTAATCTCAATTTATTATTTCTGGGCCGGAACACTGAACCAATTCTTGGTACATTCCTAACAAATCCTTATTTTATTTACTTAACTGACTCATCTTCGATTACCTTATCCTTAGAGATAGTATGAGTATATCTGATTAGCAGTTGTCTTCTCAGCCTCTTTGTATATGTGAGTAACTTGTGGTAATAGTACAGTTCTGGGTGTTCAAAACACACTACGTTTAGTTGACTACTAAATCCACTTATTGGTCCTCTGCTGCTATGTCAGTTATACATGTGCAATTATGTACTTACTTCATCGAAGTGTATTTATTCTGAGCTATAAATAATGTTTCACGTCTGCCATTATGTTACTCAATTATGCTGCTAGTGTATGTACTTATTTAACACTCACTCCATTAACATTTAATGCATAGGATAGCACATTTATTTCATATCTATAGTGTATTGCAGCTGATCAGTTAGCTCACGTTGCAATCCATTTCCACTTGATTGGATGCTGAAACCACAGGTAGTCTCTCTCGACCTACCACTAAAGTGCATTAAGTAATTATGGACTAGCGTAATGCTAAATTCCTTAAACCTATAGGACACCATGACCTGCTCTGTCTCATCTAACATAAGGGTACCTATGGTCACATTCACTCCTCCAACTCATAACCTCAACACGTATAGGAGTGTCCTGTCACACACTACACCAAAATAATGGCCAGCTCCAACCTTATAAATATTTCAAGAACGTGTCCTTCACGTCTCAACCACAAACACTGTTCAATTCTATTACACTGCCATTCCTTGCTACGCAAGGTGACTTCATTCTTACAACTTATCTGCATATTTTTCATAACACTAAGCAATCTTTTTTACTATTAATTAGTTAGGTACACATCATACCATAGGTTTCACTGCCACTTCAGATCCTGCTTGTACACGAATTTCAATATCTTTTTAAATTACTGTTGGTGGACCATTTCCAGTAAAACAACAACTTTGTACTTATAATATTACCAGGGTTATATACAAACTTGTTACTCAAATACCTTTGTATGTTAATTACATCATACTTCTCTGTTGTTTATGGCACTGTAAGGTTTGTCACATTAGGTATTTTCTTCACTAATCGGTGGATAGAATGGTTACAGAACTCATGGCTTGAAAGCCATGACGGAAAATTTTTGCATTGCAAAGAAGGAGTCGAAACTTTGGTTCCTGAGACCTAATAGATCTTTGCTCTTAGGATACTCTAGCATATATGCATTGGCATGTGGTTTTCCTATGATCCTGAAAGGTCCTTGGTACACGAACATGAATTTCTTTGTTTGTGCATTGATTTTCTTTGATTTTTCCTTGGTTTTGTTAAGGACTAACTGACCTATTTCAAAACTGGTGGGTACAACTTTTGCGTCATGACGCTTCTTCCTTTCCAATGCTCGTTTTCTTATATTTTGCCTACCCTTTAACTTCTTCTCGTCTGTGGATATTTGCGTTAGAATAGGGAATTCTACCATATCTGCAATCACATTGTGCGGTTCTAGGCCAAACATAAATTCGCAAGGCGCAAAATCAGTTGCATCATGCCTTAAGTTGTTAATTATATTCTCAAACTACTTCTAGGATGTGCCCAACTTGAGTGTTTCCGAGCACAATAAGTCCTGCAAAGCCTATTCAATTTTCTCATAATACGTTCACTCATATTCCCTTGGGGGAAATACGCCGATATATTCAGATTTTTCACTCCGGCCTTATCCAGACATTCTTTAAATCTATCAGAAGTAAATTGAAGCCCATTGTCTGACAGCAAACTCTTCGGAACGCCAACGTTCATGAAGAAATCTGTTTCCAACTTTTCTACCAATGTTTTTGCATTTGCTCTTTTAATTAGGTATAGCTTAACGTATTTACTAAATCCATCCACAACAACAAAAACATGGGTGCACCCACCTCTCGAAGCAGGAAGAGGGCCAAACAAATCATAAGCCAGTAATTCTAGGGTTTCAGTTGGCTCTACTGAATGCATAGCCCCTTGTATTCTGGTGTTAGCAGCACGGACTTTCTGGCACACTACACAAGATGCTAGACGCTTGGCAACACGGCGGTACATGATGTCAAACACAACCTTCTCTTTTAACTTTGCAATACACTTCTTTGCACCGTAGTGCCCATACCTCAGGTGTACCTAGTCGATTAGTAAGTGTACATGTTGTGAGGGAAAGCATAGCTTCCACTCTGAAACTCCTACATTTTTCCTCCTAAACAGAATACCTTTATGCAGACAATAGTATTGCGAAACCTTATGATGGTTCGCATCTCCCAAATAGCTCTTCACTAATTTCAGCTGGTCATCTGCATTCTACTCACGTCTCAAGTTCATAATAACCCTCTTTAATGCACTTTCTTCCTTTACTTCGTGCAACGCAAACATTCATACTTCACTTAGGTCAGTTGCTGTAATTCCCGCATCATCACAGAGCTCCGAACATCTAAATAACCCATCAGCTACCAAATTATCTTTCCCTTGAATATATCTAACCTCAAGGTCAAACTGCTGGAGATACAATGACCATCTTAATACACGAGCATTCCTCAACTTACAGGTCTTTAAAAAGGTCAACGCCTTATGGTCACTGTAAACAATTATCTCGTGACCTAATAGACACTGCTCAAATTTCTGTACCCCAAATACAATTGCCCATGCTTCCAGTTCTGAGATGCTATAATTTCTCTCTGCTGTCTGTAAAGATCCACTTGCGAAAGCTATAGTCTTGTGCACTTCTTGTTCGTTCTCTATTTCTACTTGGAATATCTCCACAGCTATACCATAGCCACTAGCATCAACAGACATAGAGAATGGTTTTTCAAAATCAGGATGATGTAAAATAGGACTATTAATTAAAGATTGTTTAAGCACGTCGAACGCCTGTTGGCATTCTGCTGTCCAAACCCAAGGGGTATTAGTTTTCAGCAGGAGGTGAAGACAGGGCGCATTAAAAGCCTGATCACTAACAAAACGCCTATAGAAGCCGAAAAGACTGAACATCGATCTCAACTGCTTCTTGTTTCTGGGAGCCTCAAATTTTTCAATGACTGCTAGCTTGCCTGGGTCAGACAGAATACCTTTTCCACTTCTCATATATCCCAAGAAACCTATTTCCTCTTTAACGCACTCTGTCTTTTCAATCTTTGGTTTCATGCCACCTCTCTCAATAGCCTCTAACACTTCCTCTAATAAAACTATGTGTTCTTCTCAGGTAGGAGTTGCTATTAACAGATCATCTACGTAGACTGTTACTTGGTAACAAACTCCTTCGTACAAGAAAGCTGTGTACTTCCTTGAACTTTCCGTCAGTGGCAAATTCCGCCGGGCGCTGGTGGCCGAGCGGTTCTGGCGCTGCAGTCTGGAACCGCGCGACCGCTACGGTGGCAGGTTCGAATCCTGCCTTGGGTATGGATGTGTGTGTTGTCCTTAGGTTAATTAGGTTTAAGTTGTTCTAAGTTCTAGGAGACTTAGACCTCAGCAGTTGAGTCCCATAGTGCTCAGAGCCATTTGAACCATTTTATGGGCAAATTCCAATATCCACACTTGATGTCCATAGAGGTTAAGAATTTTACTCCCTGAAATTTTTGCAATACCTCGTCCATGCTCTCCGGTCTATCACTTTCCCTAACCACTATTTCATTCAACCAACGAGCGTCCAAGACCAATCTGACACTCCCGTCTCTTTTTTGTACAGCCGGCCGCGGTGGTCTCGCGGTTCTAGGCGCGCAGTCCGGAACTGTGCGACTGCTACGGTCGCAGGTTCGAATCCTGCCTCGGGCATGGATGTGTGTGATGTCCTTAGGTTAGTTAGGTTTAAGTAGTTCTAAGTTCTAGGGGACTAATGACCACAGCAGTTGAGTCCCATAGTGCTCAGAGCCATTTGAACCATTTTTTTTTGTACAACAACAAGAGGATTATTGTACTCACTGACCGCTTTTTCAATCACACCCCAATCTAGCATTCTATGTGTCTCCTTTCGAACCACCTCCTTCCTAGCTACATGTATTGGGTATGGCTTTCTGAAAAACACTTGGCCAGTTTCACCTTTAATTGACATTCATAACCTTTGACCACGCCAGGTCGATTTAAAAATACCTTATGATGCCTTTCTAAAACGTGTCTCAGTTCTTCCTTCTGATTAGCTGAAATTTTATTGATTTACTGCAATTTAGCTTCTATTTTGTCCAAAATAATTGCTTATTTTTCTTCTTCTGTGTTTAGCTTACTTTTACTAAGATTAACACCTTCGTCCCAATATCTTCTATTTTTCAGGACTCGTATAGGCACCTCCCAAGTTGCATCATTAGTTACTACAAGTTTATCAATAAAAGGTACCGTAATTACTCCGATTATCGGCAAGACCAATTTTAACTGGCTTCTTTCAAAGTCAACAACACTCTGATATTTCGACAAGAAGTCTATGCCAATTAAAACCTGAATACTGAGATTCTTTACAATTAAGCATGGATGATCAATTAAATTACCATTAATATCAAAGGGCAATAAAGCTTCTTGCTTTACCGTTTTTTACACCTTGCTAGTAGCACCAATTATTCTTAGTCCTGATACCCTCTTTACTGTAAGCTTATCTTTACCAGGTAATGCATCAAAGAAGGACTGAGATATCGCACTCACCTCACTTCCACTGTCTAAGAGACAACGTACATTGATACCCAACATATTCACTATTATTATAGGGTGGCTTATTCTAGGTTGTACAGGTGGTTCTTCAAACTCATCCAATAGTTCCTTTTGGATTCGTCTCCAACTAAAGTGATCGACACCTGTCTTCATTACATTTAGGTCAAAGTTTGTGGGGTTTCCTGACTTACATTTTCAGCTACCTTTTCCAGTCGGTCTATTAATTTTAAATCGAAACACCGCACGACTTCATTACATTTAGTTTGCTGAACATGGCCCAAATTACTGTAGTCTGAGCGATTCTGCGCCTCCAGACCGGGCATGACACTAGTTACAGCTGAACCATTTTCACTATTATCGTCGGGTTCCTTCTCAAGTGACAACTGGTCACAGCTACTGGGTTCATCGACCGCCAACAGGCTATCCTCTACATTCTCACTTACCTCCTGTCATACATCTATTTCTAGGCGCTCAGTCCGAAACCGCGCGACTGCTACGGTCGCAGGTTCTAATCCTGCTTCGGGCATGGATGTGTGTGATGTCCTTAGGTTAGTTAGGTTTAAGTAGTTCTAAGTTCTAGGGGACTGATGACCACAGATGTTAAGTCCCATAGTGCTCAGAGCCATTTGAACCATTTGAACCTAAATCTATTAGTACAGTATCAACATCCTGCACAGGCACTTTAGATAAGAGCACATCATCCTCAATGAAGAAATAAGCATGAATTTCTTCTACTTCTTCACCTGACAATTTTGTATTTTGTAGCTCTTTCCCACCGTTACACTGCTGCGCCTTCTCTTTCTTTTCCCACTTAGAAAGCGTTTCTAACATGGTATCTATTAAATACTGTGAGTGATTTAATATTTCTGCTGTATCCTTAGATGCTACCGACCCCTCATCCACATGTTCAGTCTGAGTATTCTGATCTGTCTTACCAATTACTATAATTACTGGCTTAGTAAAAGTAACCGCATGGTGAGCGCCAGTATCCTCATAGACGGGAACTAGTGTTTCAGCCTCTGCCTACTACTGTTACCTTTATTTGCATTATAGTTCACTGGCACAGCACTGCTTTCAACACTTGTTTACTTGCACATTTTTGTTAGGAACAAAATTACTATCATTTGGATGCCTTTGTTGGTTCTGGTAATTATTTCTCCAATTCCTACCTTTCTTAGGATGGCGAACACCTACTGTTTTGATGTTTACATTGCCATTCTGCTCGTTATTAAATTTACTACTAGTGTTATTAGCATTTCTGTAACCCTGTCTCACTCCCTTCCCAACCACTGCTTCCCTTTCATGCCCCTCGACTCTTATAACTGCCATCTGGTTTCTGTACAAAATGTAAATACCCTTTCGGTCCCTGTATTTTACCCCTGTCACGTTCAGAATTTGAAAGAGAGTATTCCGGTCAACATTGTCAAAAGCTTTCTGTAAGTCTACAAACGCTAGAAACATTCGTTTGCCTCTCCTTAATCTAGCTTCTAAGATACGTCGTAGGTCAGTATTGCCTCACGAGTTCAAATATTTCTACGGAATCCAAACTGATCTTCCCCGAGGTCGGATTCTACCAGTTTTTCCATTCGTCTATAAAGAATTCGCGTTAGTTAGTAATGATGGAAAAAATACATGTATGGATGAAACGACTTGGTGTATTTGCTGAAAATGTAACTGTAACTGGAGACATTACTTTGTACTGTAATTACTAGTAAAGTGTGGTCCTTGACCTCTGTAATCGCTAGACGTACATCGCGAACCGGTAGCTCAAGGATGCAACAGTTTTAAAGTCGAAAACATAGTGCCGCACTGCCCGCCGAGCGCCTAGCATGTCGGCGACGCAACCCGCTCGACTTGGCTCGGTACACGCGCTACAAGTGCTGCTGTAACGCGCGTACGGGGTAACTCCCGCCGGCTGGTGCCTGCAGAGTCTAGGTCCGGAATCTAGCGCGTTACGTCATCAAGGTCACTCGCTCTCTAAATAAGCGGGCAGTGTACGCCACTGGAATCATTCTGCTGTGAGCTCTATCTGTAACAGCATTGAAGCATTATGCCCCGTCGACGTGTGTATCGCCAACGCCGACACCGCATGCCTGTCTACAAACATATTATTAGTCTGGAGAATAAACTTTTTCCTCTACAGTTTCTGCCCTCTACAACTCCCTCTAGCACCACGAAAGTCATTCCCTGGTGTCTTAACAGATGTCCTATCATCCTGTCCCTTCTCCTTATCAGTGTTTTCACATATTCCTTTCCTCCCCGATTCTGCACAGAACCTCCTCATTCCTTACCTTATCAGTTCACCTAATTTTCAACATTCACAGTATCACATTCTCTTCTGTTCCTGTTGTTCCACAGTCCATGTTTCATTATCATACGATGCTGTACTCCAGACGTGCATTCTCAGAAATTTCTTCCTCAAATTAAGGCCTATGTCAGATACTGGTAGACTTGTTTTGACCAGGAACGCCCTTACTGGTCTGCTTTTGATATCCTTCTTGCTCCGCCCGTCATTGTTTATTTTACTGCCTAGGTAGCAGAATTCCTTAAATACATCTACTTCGTGACCATCAATCCTGATGTTTAGTTTCTCGCTGTTCTCATTTCTACTACTTCTCATTAACCTTCGACTTTCTTCGATTTACTCTTAGATCACACTCTGTACCCATTAGACTGTTCATTTCGTTCAGCAGATCATGTAATTCTTCTTCACTTTCACTCAGGACAGCCACATCATCAGCGAATCGTGTGATTGATATCCTTTCACTTTGAATTTCAATTCCACTACTGAACCTTTATTTTACTTCCATCATTACTTCCTGAGTGCACAGATTGAACAGTAGGGACGAAAGACTGCATCCTTGTCTTACTTCCATTTTAATTCGTGCACTTCGTTGTTTATCGTCCAATCTTATTATTCCCTCTTGGCTGTTGTAGGTATTGTGTATGACACGTCTCTCCCAATAGATTCCCCTACCTTTCTCAGCATTTCGAACAGCTTGCACCATTTAACTTTGTGTAACGCTTTTTCCAAGTCGACAAAGCCTGTGAACGTGTCTTGATTTTTCTTTAGCCTTGCTTCCATTATTAACCGCAGCGTCAGAATTGCCTCTCTCGTGCCCTACTGATCGTCACCTAGCGCATCCTCAATTTTCTTTTCCATCCCTCCGTATATTATTCTTGTGAGCAACATGGGTACAAGAGCTGTTAAGCTGATTGTACGGAAATTCTCGCACTTGTCAGCCCTTGCCGTCTTCGGAATTGTGTGGATGATGCTTTTAGGAAAGTCATGTGGTATATCGCCAGACTCATACATTCTACACACCATCGTGAACACTCAATCTATGACAACTCCTCTCAATGATTTTAGAAATTCTGCTGGAATGTTATCTATGTAGTCTCAACCAAATGCAACATACGATGCCCATAAATACTGCTCTAAAGCCCGTCTGGCCTTAGAACTCCAAGAATATGAGACACAACGATTCACTACTGCTAGCTAGATGTTAACTCCAGCACTGACTCCTTACCCTTCACAAAGGATGAGTTTCCACTTGCGCTACAACTTTTCCAACACCGCCAGGCTACTTCCGTAGCTGCCGAACGCTGCCTAACAATGGAGCAAGTAATTTACAGTACATTATACATACATTAAAAAAAAACTTCTACATCACCTCGGTTCCCAGATTTCCTGAAGACAAGACGTTGACTGTCGAAATTGTATCAGAGGCACAGTGCCTTTGACTGTTCAGATATGTCACAAAAACCAGCCCAAAGATGTAAGCGACCATGCATGAGCAGCGCCTATTAGACGGAGGGGGTTCGACAGCCGATCACTTCCAGTCATTCCACCAGGAAGGAGGAACACGGCTCGTGTTGTCTGTAGTTGAACCATGAATAGATAGGTCATTACCGCGGTTCGATCGCGTCCGCTTTGTTACTTTGTACCAGGAAGGGCTCTCAACAAGGGAAGTGACCAGGCGTCTGGTAGTGAACCAAAACGATGTTGTTCGGACATGGAGGAGATACAGAGAGACAGAAGCTGTCGATGACATGCCTCGTTCAGGCCTCCCAAGGGCTACGACTGCAGTGGATGACCGCTACCTACGGATTATGGCTCGGAGGAACCCTGACAGCAATGCCACTATATTGAATAATGCTTTTCGTGCAGCCACGGGACGTCGTGTTAAGACTCAAACGGTGCGCAATAGGCTGGATGTTGCGAAACTTCACTTCCGAAGTACATTGCGAGGTCCATCTTTGCAACCACGACACCATGGTGCACGGTACAGATGGACCTAACAACATGACGAATGGACCAATCAGGATTTGCATCACGTGCTCTTCACCGATGAGTCTCGCATATGCCTTCAACCAGACAATCGCCGGAGACGTGTTTGGAGGCAACCTGATCAGGCTGAACGCCTTAGACTTACTGTCCAGCGTGTGCAACACGGTGGACGTTCCTGATTTTTTGGGGTGGCGTTTGTGGGGCTGACGTACACCTCTGGAAGTCTTGGAAGGCGCCATAACGGCTGTACGATACGTGAATTCCATCCTCCGACCGATAGTGCAACCATGTCGGCAGCATATTGGCGAGGCATTCGTTTTCACGGATTACAATTCGCACACCCATCGAACACATCTGATGTCTTCCTTAATGATAACGACATCGCCCGACTAGAGTGGCCAGCATGTTCTCCAGACATGAACCCTATTGAAAAGGGCTGTTTATGGTCGACGTGTCCCACCAACTACTCTGCGAGATCTACGCCGAATCGCCGTTGAGGAATAGGACAATCTGGACCAACAGTGCCTTGATGAACTTGTGGATAGTATGCCACGACGAATACAGGCTTGCACCAATGCAAGAGGACGTTGTACTGGGTATTGAAGGTACCTGTGTGTACAGCAGTCTGCACCACCACCTCTGAAGCTCTCGCTGTATGCTGGTACACCATGCAATGTATGGTTTTCATAAGCAATAAAAAGGGGGGAAGTGAGGTTCATTTTCATCTGTATTCCAATTTTCCCTGCAGGTTCCGGAACTCACGGAACCGAGATGGTGCTAAACGTTTTTTGCTGTGTGTATAACAATGATTCCAGGGGCTATTCTAATTCACATAACTCAAATATGTATACATAACCTAAGATCTTCCATGACAGATAGAACACTGTACACATCATGTAAGTAGGCTGTTTAGGTTTTTTTTACTGGTAACGCCACGTAGCGCTCTGAAAATCACTGGCTGTGCTATGTGCAGTCAGTGGCTGGTTGGCATTGTTGTAATACTCGCCATTGTAGTATTGGGGAGCTGGCTGGTAGCGGCGCGTAGCGTTGCGCAGTTGGAGGTGAGCCGCCAGCAGTGGTGGACGTGGGGAGAGAGATGGCGGAGTTTTGAAATTTGTAAGACTGAATGTCATGAACTGCTATATATATTATGACTATTAAGGTAAATACATTGTTTGTTCTCTATTAAAATCTTTCATTTGCTAACTATACCTATCAGTAGTTAGTGCCTGCCGTAGTTTGAATCTTTTATTTAGTTGGCAGTAGTGGCGCTCGATGTATTGCAGTAGTTCGAGTAACGAAGATTTTTGGTGAGGTAAGTGATTTGTGAAAGGTATAGGTTAATGTTAGTCAGGGCAATTCTTTCGTAGGGATTTTTGGAAGTCAGATTGCGTTGCGCTAAAAATATTGTGTGTCAATTTAAGTATGGTACAATTTTTCTAAGAGGACGTTTCAATCACCACTACAAATGGACGTAGAAATATCGATACAGATACAAAATAGTTTGAAAATAGGTGTTACAGACAGTGTGGCCCCGGGCATATGCTTGGAAATCTAGGGATATCGAATCCACCTGCTGTCTTTCAACCGCGATTCGCAGCAATTCAAGGGAGAAATGGGCAAGCTGCTTTTTCCACGGGCGATGCTTTCCGATAGCGAACTGATTTGTGGGCAGGAGGTTTTTCTTTTCAAAGAAATTTAATATATTCGAAATCAGAATATGTTCAAGGATTCTGTAGAAAATCAAACTTTAAAGTACAAGATTCACTTGCGCTTTTATCCAGTAGACTGGGACTTTGCGCTATTCGTGAGAGTGACGATAAATGCAAGCTAAGTGGACAATGACATAGAGTATCTTTGTGAAAGCACTCCTTATAAAACTGATTTGGAATTCCACCATTGCTTTCAACTTTTTCTGTTGTTTCTCTAATGAGGGGTGCTCCATAAACGAGTCTGTGCAATGGTCAAATGACGGTATGTTTGTATGATTCTTCTACATGAACGATTTCTCAAAAGCAAAATTTAAAACTTCGGCTTCACTTTTGTTAACTTCCATTGCTACACGAGACGGTTCAAAGAGTGACTGGACAGTAGCCTTAGACGCATTTAGTGATTTTATGTAGGACCAGATTTTCTCGGGTTCTCGGCAAAATCTATTGCTAACGTGTAGCAGCAGTAGCCGTTACAAGCTTCGCGCGTCGATCGTTTTTACAGACGCAAGAATTTCTGTTAGCTTTTACCTGTCGACATTTGCGTGTTCTCTGTTGAACCGACAGTTCCACAGCCTTTGGGCCCTCAGCATGTTTCGAATTTCGTTATTAAATCACGGCGAATCTTGTCAGTACTTAATCCATTTATTCGGCACATACTTCTCGAGAGCACGATTTACAATCCTTTTAAACTTTGCTGTTATTTCTCTAAGTACATCGCATTGGAACTACACGATGTCGAATATAAAACATCTTTTCCAAATTAACGTATGTGAGTATTACAATACAAGGCTACTGCTTTCTTTTTTCCTTATTATTTCGTAAACTGTTGTGCTTTCAGAAATGTTTGTCAACCTTCTGTTGCTACACGTGCTGTCAAACAGTTACGTATTCACTGCTGCCCGCTTTGTCGCTAAAGTATTAAACAGACAATGTCTAATTGTACTGGAGACTATATTAATTATTACTGTGTTATTTCAGTTAGACTTGTTGTGGACTCTTTGAGTCACGTGGTATTCCTTTTCGTTACGTACTAGCCGAGAACGATGGCATTGTAGGAAGTGCTGGCGTAGAATAGGATGTTCCTTACTATAGCTCCCTACTTAGCACTAATATACAACCGCTCGCTCACCGATAGATCTGTACCTACAGATTGGAAAGTTGCGCAGGTCGCACCAGTGTTCAAGAAGGGTAGTAGCAGTAATCCATTTAACTACAGGCCTATATCATTGACGTCGGTTTGCAGTAGGGTTTTGGAGCATATACTGTATTCAAACATTATGAATCACCTCGAAGGGAACGATCTATTGACACGTAATCAGCATGGCTTCAGAAAACATCGCTCTTGTGCAACGCAGCTAGCTCTTTATTCGCACGAAGTAATGGCCGCTATCGACAGGGGATCTCAAGTTGATTCCGTATTTCTAGATTTCCGGAAAGCTTTTGACACCGTTCCTCACATGGGGTATCGTGTCAGTTGTGCGACTGGATTCGTGATTTCCTGTCAAGAAGGTCAGTTCGTAGTAATAGACGCAAATCATCGAGTAAAACTGAAGTGATATCAGGTGTTCCTCAGAGAAGCGTCCTGGGACCTCTACTGTTCCTAATCTATATAAATGACCTGGGTGAAAATCTGAGCAGTTCTCTTAGACTGTTCGCAGATGATACTGTAATTTACCGTCTAGTAAGGTCATCCGAAGACCAGTATCAGCTGCAAAGCGATTTGAAAAAGATTGCTGTATGGTGTGTCAGGTGGCAGTTGACGCTAAATAACGAAAAGTGTGAGATGATCCACATGAGTTCCAAAAGAAATCCGTTGGAATTCGATTACTCGATAAATAGTACAATTCTCAAGGCTGTCAATTCAGCTAAGTACCTGGGTGTTAAAATTACGAACAACTTCAGTTGGAAGGACCACATAGATCATATTGTCGGGAAGGCGAGCCAAAGGTTGCGTTTCATTGGCAGGACACTTAGAAGATGCAACAAGTCCACTAAAGAGACAGCTTACACTACACTCGTTCGTCCTCTGTTAGAATATTGCTGCGCGGTGTGGGATCCTTACCAGGTGGGATTGACGGAGGACATCGAGAGGGTGCAAAGAAGGGCAGCTCGTTTTGTATTATCGCGTTATAGGGGAGAGAGTGTGGCAGATATGATACACTAGTTGGGATGGAAGTCATTACAGCATAGACGTTTTTCGTCGTGGCGAGACCTTTTTACGAAATTTCAGTCACCAACTTTCTCTTCCGAATGCGAAAATATTTTGTTGAGCCCAACGTACATAGGTAGGAATAATCATCAAAATAAAATAAGAGAAATCAGAGTTCGAACAGAAAGGTTTAGGTGTTCGTTTTTCCCGCTCGCTGTTCGGGAGTGGAATAGTAGAGAGATAGTATGATTGTGGTTCGATGAACCCTCTGCCAAGCACTTAAATGTGTATTGCAGAGTAGTCATGTAGATATGTAGATAGATAGATCTTGTACACTTGGCTCCACCAAGCTATCCTGTCTTTTAGCGATGGTAAACGTGCCCAAAATCTTCAACTTTTGTAGTCCTATCTTACTCAGTTGCGTGTAATATTACGGTACATTGATAATTTTTACTTATGGACCGTCTGACAGCAACTGAATAAAATAAAATTTTAGTGCCATACGCGTTTAGCCTTTATTTTCTGCAAGTCATCAGTGGCCTGGAATATACATATGTTTGCTACAACCTATAGGTACAGTGACCAAAATGTAAATTAAATAGCAAATATATGTAGATATTCCAGGCCGCTAATGATGCCTTGCAGAAAATACAGGCGTAACGCATATGGCACTAAAACTGTGTTTTATTAAGTTGCTGTCATACGGTCCATAAGTAAAAAGTATTAATATACCGTAATGTTGTTGTTGTTGTGGTCTTCAGTCCTGAGACTAGTTAGATGCAGCTCTAAATGCTACTCGATTCTGTGCAAGCTTCTTCATCTCCCAGTACGTACTGCAGCCTAAGTTCTTCTGAATCTGCTTGGTGTATTCATCTCTTGGTCTCCCTATCCGATTTTTACCCTCCACGCTGCCCTCCAATACTAAATTGGTGATCGCTTGATGACTCAGAATACGTCCTACCAACCGATCCCATCTTCAAGCCAAGTTGTGCCGCAAACTGCTTTTCTCCCCAATTCTATTCAATATCTCCTCATTATTTATGTGATCTACCCATCTAATCGTCAGAATTCTTCTGTAGCACCACATTATGAGAGCTTCTATTCTCTTCTCGTCTAAACTATTTGACGTCCATGTTTCACTTCCATACATGGCTACATCACATACAAATACTTTCAGAAACGACTTCCGGACACTTAAATCTACACTAGATGATAACAAATTTCTCTTCTTTAGAAATGATTTTCTTACCATTGCCAATCTACATCTTATATCCTCTCTACTTCGCCCATCATCAGTTATTTTGCTCCCCAGATAGCAAAACTCCTTTACTACTTTAAGTGTCTCATTTCCTAATCTAATTCCCTTAGCATCACCTGATTTAATTCGACTACATTCCATTATCCTCGTTTTGCCTTTGTTGATGTTCATCTTATACCCTCCTTTCAAGACACTGTCCATTCCGTTCAGCTGTTCTTCCAAGTCCTTTGCTGTCTCTGGCAGAATTACAATGTCATCGGCGAACCTCAAAGTTTTTATTTCTTCTCCGTGGATTTTAATACCTACTCCGAATTTTTCTTTTGTTTCCTTTACTGCTTGCTCAATATACAGATTGAATAACACTGGGGAGAGGCTACAACCCTGTCTCCCTCCCTTCCGAACCACTACCTCCCTTTCGTGCCCCTCGAGTCTTATAATTGCATCCCGTAATATTGCCCAAAATAATTCATTAGCCATGCGCGATGACGAAAGTATTGTCATCCTATCGATCATGTTATTTCTTTAACCGATTAGCAAGGGGGGAGGTTACAATTGTACGGCTAAAATTTCTTGATGCAATCTGGAGAGACTTACGCAAATGACGGAATACGGGTAATCAATTTGACCAGGCGGGGAATCTGAATGGCACCCCTCCGTAATAGGGAGCCAGCGTTTGTTCTACCATTCCTCTTAGGTGTCAGCTTGAGAGTCAAAACTTCTTCCGGTGTTCGAGAAAGATTTGAGACCGAGGAGGCGAGCGAGTTCTTTATCTCCGTCAGCAGAACCGTGACAGCACGAACCAGTGAGCGCTTGTCGAGATCTCATGAATATACGATGTCGCCAGTTTGTGGCACACGAGCAGAAATAATAAAAGCTGGCTCTAGCGATCGGCGAGATGTCCCCCCCCCCCCCCCCCCCAACTTGGCACCTGAGACAAGACTTCCGCGCTCTCCCTACCTGGCACTCGGTGCGTTCACCTCGCTCGTCGGAAGACAGCACTCAAGAGATCTTGGCGGCGGTGGGGCTTTGTAGCGGTGCGTAATGGCCGGCGTATGAATAAGTAAGCAGGTGGGTGGCCCTGCGCTTCAAAACGCCGCCCCCTCCCTCTCTGCTGCCGGGTTCGTTTCTCATCTGTGGAGCGGTAAGCAGCGCTGAAAGTGCGCCCGGTCTGAGGGCGAGCTGCGCCACCTGGGACCAGCTTGCAGGGCCGCCTGATGGATGCTCCAGGTGGCTGCAACCGGTCTGGTTTAGTACCGTGGAACGACGACTTCTCCAAAGTAGTTCCGATGATAATACAATGGGCTTCGGAGAGAGATTCGACTTATAGCTGCGTTACTCTCATCTTATGGGTTGAGTCGCGTGAATGGTATCGCGATCAGCAGTTCGCTTTGTACAAAGTACTAGAAGGACTCAGAAACGAATATCCAACTAGCATCTCTGCTGTTCTTGAATTTTACGTTGAGGAAAACCAAGTACATAGATTTGTTCTTGTACTACAATGTATACTGTTCTCGTTCAGGCATTAGATAAAAATATATATTGAGGGTGGTCCATTGATAGTGACCGGGCCAAATATCTCACGAAATAAGCGTCAATCGAAAAAACTAGAAAGAACGATACTCGTCTGCCTTGAAGAGGGAAACCAGATGCCGCTATGGTTGGCCCGTTAAATGGCGCTGCCATAGGTCGAACGGATATTAACTAGATTTTTTAAAATAGGAACCCCCATTTTTATTACATATTCGTGTAGTACGTAAAGAAATATGAATGTTTTAGTTGGATCACTTTTTCACTTTGTGACAGATGGCGCTGTAATAGTCACAGACGTATAAGTACGTGGTATCACTTAACATTCCGCCAGTGCGGACGGTATTTGCTTAGTGATACATTACCCGTGTTAAAAAGGACCGTTTACCAATTGCAGAAAAGGTCGATATCGTGTTGATGTGTGGCTATTGTTATCAAAATGCCCAACGGGCGTGTGCTATCTATGCTTCACCGGATAGTTACGTTATCTAAGGAAACAGGAAGTGATCAGCCACATGTGAAACGTCAGCCCCGACCTGCAACAAATGATGATGCCCAAGTAGGTGTTTTAGCTGCTGTCGCGGCTAATCCGGACATCAGTAGCAGACAAAATGCTGGAGATTCGGGAATCTCAAAAACCTCGGTATTGAGAATGCTACATCAACATCGATTGCACCCGTACCATATTTCTATGCACCAGGAACTGCATGGCGACGACTTTGAATGTCGTGCACAGTTCTGTCGCTGGGCTCAAGAGAAATTATGGGACGATGACTGATTTTTTGCACGCGTTCTATTTAGCCGTGAAGCGACATTCACCAACAGCGGTAACGTAAACCGGCATAATATGCACTATTGAGCAACGGAAAATCCTCTATGGCTGCTACAAGGAACAACAGCATTATGGGAGGAAGGATAATTGGCCCCCATTTTATTGATGGCGATCTAAATGGTGCAATGTATGCTGATTTCCTACGTAATTTTCTGCCGATGTTACTACAAAATGTTTCACTGCATGACAGAATGGCGATGTACTTCCAACATGATGGATGACCGGCACATAGCTCGAGTGCTGTTGAAGTAGTACCGAATGGCATATTTCATGACAGATGGATTGGTCGTCGAAGCTCAATACCGTGGCCCCCACGTTCACCGGATCTGACGTCCCCGAATTTACTTCTGTGGGGAAAGTTGAAGGATATTTGCTATCGTGATCCACGGACAACGCCGACAACATGCGTCAGCGCATTGTCAACGCATGTGCGAACATTACGGAAGGCGGACTACTCGCTGTTGAAAGGAATGTCGTTACAAGCATCGCCAAATGCACTGGGGTTGACGGACGTCATTTTGAGCATTTATTGCATTAATGTGGTATTTACAGGTAATCACGCTGTTCAAAATGGCTCTGAGCACTATGCGACTTAACTTCTGAGTTCATCAGTCGCCTAGAACTTAGAACTACTTAAACGTAACTAACATACGGGCATCACACACATCCATGCCCGAGGTAGGATTCGAACCTGCGACCGTAGCGGTCACGCGGTTCCAGACTGAAGCGCCTAGAACCGCTCGGACACTCCGACCGGCAATCACGCTGTAACAGCATGCGTTCTCAGAAATGATAAGTTCACAAAGCTACACGTATCACCTTGGAACAAGCGAAATAAAATGTTCAAACGTACCTACTTTCGGAAATTTAAATTTAAAAACCCTACCTGTTAGCAACTGTTCGTCTAAATTTGTGAGCCATATGTTTGTGACTGTTACAGCGCCATCTATCACAAAGCGAAAAAGTGGTCCAACTAAAACATTCATATTTCTTTACGTACTACACGAATATGTAATAAAATGGGGGTTCCTATTTAAAAAAAAAAACAGTTGATATCCGTTTGACCTATGGCAGCGCTATCTAGCGGGCCAACCATAGCGCCATCTGGTTTTCCCCTTCAAGCTAGATATGTTTGGTTCGTTGTAGTTTTTTCGTTTGATGCTTATTTCGTGAGATATTTCGCCCGGTCACGATCAATGGACAAGCCTGTATATATCAAATTAAGTAATTACTGGCTGAAAACAACACAGGCATGAAGCAATTATAACGCCCAGTCTGAACAGCCAAATCCCACATAATGCATACTCTGGGTAAAAAGGGTGAATTTAGTTAACACCGTAAAAAATTCTGAATGGGAGTAAGTTATTGAATTTAAAGTAAATTATTGATATTTTAAATTAAGTAACTGCTGACTGAAAAAAAAACTGTTCAAAGATTAAAATAAAACCGCTATAGAAAGTAACTACCAGAGAAATTCGAAAATGAGACGAAAGAAAAGCGCCAAATACCGTTACATCTGCCGGATAGCCAAAATACACGTATTGAATTGTCCGTTCCTGAAAGTAACTCACAAGGCTGGGGTCCATATTTCATGGCATAGAGCAGTATAATATAGTGAAGAACCACTTTCAGTGCCCAATATCTACAGCTAAACCACAAATAACACATTCTCTACCAAAAAATATAAGAATGTAACTACCAATCTAAAAAATTCTGAATTGGGTAAATTACTGACATATGAAACCAGTAATTACTAAATACTTGTAATCTGTTCAGCCTCGTACTCTAATGTGTCAAAATTTACGTGTCGCGTGTCACAAGAAAGAAACTGGACCCCAACTTATTTATTGAACAACAATAATGAAAAAGATGCATACGTGGAAGCAAATGTTCATGAAGTTCTTTATTTGATTTCTTGATGTAATAGTTTGTATAAAATATGTTGTCTATGAAAGAAAAATAGAAAGATGCTGCAAGCCATTGCTGTCGTGTGTAGCCAGCTATGCTGAATATCATTGGCTGCAAGTACTACGAGCGCAAAGCCGATTTATACATATATTATGAAATGGTAAATAAATTGAATTAGATTTATTTGTCCGTTTAAGGGTATGGTACCAGTAAGAAGTAGGCTGAAAGACCGCTAATCATCATAGACTGATCATGTTAATAATTAGAATTTAATTACTAGTGGCGTGCGGAATAAAGAATTGTGATCGGTGTAAGCTCCGATTAAATTTCGGTTCAAAGTAGTTGGCCTGTGCAGAATCACATCTATCCAGAATGGTTTCTTTTTTCTGTGAAGTATTTATGGAACTGCCTTGAGCGTTTGTAACTCGAGAGCAAATTTAATATCTTAGCAGGTAGTACTGACGTTGCAGTTGATAATGGAAACAAAACTGAAGAAATATCGAGACACGTTCATAGGCTTTGTCAACTTGGAAAAAGCGTTCGACAATGTCAAATGGCACAAGATGTTCGAAATTCTGAGGAAAATAGAGATAATCTATAGGCAAAGACGATTAATATTCATAATGTACAAGGTCGAAGAGGGAACAATGGGAATGAAAGACCAAGAACGAAGTGCTCCAAATAAAAATAGTACCGTCTGAACATCGAAGAAGCAATGATGGAAGTAAAAGAAAAGTTCAAGGTGAAACGATATGAATGATAAGATTGCTATTCTCAGCGAAAGTGAGAAGAATTACAGGATCTGTTGAATGGAATCAACAATCTATGGATTGAGAGTAAGTGGAAGAAAGGGGAAGTAATGAGAAGTAGCAGAAATGAGAACAGCGAGATAGTTAACATCATAACTGGTGATGACGAAGTAGATGCAGTTAAAGTACATGCTACTTAGGCAGCAAAATAACCCTTCACCGATGGAGAAATGAAGGACATCAAAAGCAGACTAGCACTGCTAAAAAGGACATTACTGGCCAAGAGAAGTCTGCTAGTATCAAACATTAGACTTAAAGTTGGGAGGAAATTTCTGGGAATGTACGTTTGGGGCATAGCATTGTACAATAGTAAACACAGACCGTGGGAAAACCGGAACAGAAGTGAATCGAAGCATTTGAGATGTGGTGTTAGAGACGAATATTGAAAATTAGGTGGACTGATAAAATAGGAATGAGGAGAGGAAAGAAATATGTGGAAAAGACTGACATGGAGGAAGGCCAGGATGATAGGACATCTCTTAAGACATCAGGGAATGAGTTTCATGTTACTAGAGGGAGCTGTAGAGTGTAAATACTGTACAAGAAGGCAGATATTAGATACATGAAGCAAATAATTGAGGATGTAGGTTGGAAGTGCTACCCTGAGATCAGAAAAAGATGGGCAGGCCGCATCAAACCAGTCAGAATACCGATGGACTACTGTCGATCAATAGGGAATTTCACTTTTTGGTAAATTATTTTTAGCTCTAAACTCAAATTAGACTCGAACCAATTCTTTATTAATTTGGTATGGTTATAAAAGCCACTAAGAGGGCCAGTGCACAACATTAGTAGAGACTTAGTAATAAGCTGAATCAAATTTTCAAATTTTCCACCTTCATTGTAATAAATTGTATTTAACTAGAAGCCAAAGTCTGAGGTAGAGGAAACTTGCTTTAATTGTTTGACTGACAATGATAAAGTGGCAGCGGCACTAGAAATTTTTTATATTTATGCCAAGATAGGATTGTACTACATTTGAACTAGATTTCAACACATGTACCGAATTAAAGTGACAATATCATCTGTCTGCCTCACAGCATTAAAATAAAAACTTGACCTATCTATAAAGGTGATTTTTGCTATATATAAATACCCGTTACTAGTATTCAAAGAAACCTGTATTACGTTTTCATAAAGATTGAACGCAAAGGAAATGAAAGAAATAAGAAAGACAATCTATATAATACGTTTGTAAATAGTGCAGCGCAGGAAATACTGCAGAATGCCAAAAACTGCCAAGTGCAGATGTGAAACAAATCCTCTTGTCACCAACCACTGTTAGCAAGTAGGCAACAAGCAGAATATGTAAAGAAACACTGTAAGTAACTTGCAGACCAACCTTACAAAGAAAAGGCTATTTTTAACCTAAAACAATCGAAAGTGTACAAAAGTATGTATCCAATCTACAGAATAACCACTGAAGATGCTTTATAAATAAAAGCGAAACTCTTCTGATGCAATTCTTTTTAATTAGATTGCAGTCAGCTCAACATGGATAACCTATAGTAATCGACAATTTAGGGTACAGAGTGAACAAGACTTCCAGTTAAAATAGTTAATAAACAGCAGTGAGATCCTTAAATAAGAAAACATCCAGTACAGATAGAAAGAAAACAATGTTGAATGACAGAACCAAAATAACATTCCCACGATATATCAGCGATATATGTTAAGAGAAATATTGACCATTATCGTTTTCATGGTATCTCTGACCAGCGAGTTGGTAGATCCATGTCATCTTACTCATGCTGCAACAAAAGAAAGCCTGGATATCAATATTTCGAGAAGTTTAGTTTTAAAAAGAAGAAAGTTTATTGTCACAATGAGATACGGTACAGTATACAAAAATAAACGTGTATGACTAAAATATAAACCAAAATATATGCAGTTTCTACTAACCGAATCAAGGATACTATTTACTCGGATTTCACTTCAAATGTGATACGCCATCATTACAGGTAATTTTCATTTGATTCTGATGTAAGCCTGTGAAGGTCGTACTTAATCATAACTGGAAATCAACCAATTTTAATTCATAGCCCTGTAGGCATTCTAGAGTAAGAACACGAGACCGTCGCAGAGTGTGGCAGACGAATTGTTGCTACGATAGATTGCTTATATCCTAAAATAAGAGAACTGTGTATTCTTATGTGAGAAGATCTTATGCGATTTTGCCAGGGCTTACCACGGACGAGTACAATATCCAATACATCAGTATCACAGGGAAGTATTTTCAGACAAGTTGAAACTTGCTGTTATCAGATCTCTTTACAGGAAGTTGGTAACATAGATCGTAATAAACGCTGGCTAGTCTCACAGTTTTCCCTCCTTCTCGCAGATGGCGGACATGACTATGTACGCAGAAACAGTAATAAATCTTTATAAGGATGGAATGTAACAATATCAGATAAGGAAAGCTGCTAATCACCATTTAGTGGAGATACTGAGTCGCGATAGGTACAACAAAACGATTAATACAATTAAAGCTTTCGGCCATTAAGGCCTTAAGCAGTAGACACACATACACATACGCATACACACAGAAACTCACGTAAACCTAACTTGCAAGCACGTCTGCGGTCTCAGAGAGCTGAAACCATACAAGGTTTAGAGTCAGTTTTAGTTGCGATTTCTAAATGGTCTCTCCACGTACGAAGTCATTTTTCTAATCATTAAAGTGGTTATACAATATTTAAGAGATAAAATATTGGCAGCTTGTATTTTTTTCTAAGTCTTCAAAAGCATTTGGTTGCAGAGTTCACGGGATTATGCAAGGGCAGCTCAGTAGAGTCTCAGAATCTTACTAGCACATGCTTCGTATCCACTTTAGTTAAAAAGGGGGACAGTGTCGCATTAAGAAACCCACAGAGCGCACGCAACACCTTCAGAATGGAAAACAATCACCCCATGATGACCATCGATCCTATTGGTGTTATACATATCTCATCTGTCATCGTGAATCCAATGAGTTGGAACAGTAATCTTTGGTGATGATACAAGTATTGTAACCAAGTATAACGGCAAACTTCAACATTTTAAAATGAAAATAAAATTTCCTTGTCAATTAGTGACTTCATTTTTTGCAAATACACCATCACTCAAACTGGATTAAAGAAAGTGCATCGCCGTTCTGCTCTACACAGAGTCCAACCACACAACCGGAAATTATAGGCTGGAAATCACAAGTTGCGAATATTCATAAAAGTCTCAGCTGTGCAGGTTTCGCATCACGGGTAATAACAGACATTAAAAATCAAAAATGTTGAAACGCTTACTTACTTTTCATGTTTCTGCTCACTATTTACTAATGGCATCATATTGTGGGGACGAAATCGATTACAAGTAAAGTAAACAGCAAAGATAGCTGAATTGAAATTGTCCTTTGAGATCCAGAAGAGAAGAGTTTTGAAATGAAGTCCCCATTGTTGAGAGTCACTGAAGCAACAATGTAGGAATGGTTCATAGATCAACTATGAGATTCGTCATGAGTTTGTTTGACATGTATGCGAGCGCCGGAGACACGCTCAGAAAACTGCAGTGGGATTGCTGAATTACGTTGGCGTGCATCGTGCGAAGTCAGCCCCGGAGAATTCAGAGATCGAATGTTAGAAAATTGGCGAATATACATATTATGAGGGCGTGCTGAAAAGTAAAGCCTCTGAATTTTTATTCTGTTCCCATTATTGACTTATGTATTTCATGTCATGCGCATTACTTGGTCGATTCTCCCGCTTCGCTGCCACAGATTGCAAGCCCTCCGTCGCTTGAGGGCTCCGGATGTTCAAATGTGTGTGAACTCCTAAGGGAGGTTATGGGTTCCTAGACTTACACACTACTTAAGCTAACTTATGCTAAGAACAACACACACACACACACACCCATGCCCGAGGGAGGACTCGAACTTCCGGCAGGAGAGACTGCGCAATCCGTGATACGGCGCCTCAAACCGCGCGGCTAGAGGACTCTGAATTGTATCGTGTAACAGGGCGGTGCGTAACGTGGCTATATTCGCGCGTGCGAAAAGTTGATGGCTCGAATTCGAAGAGACGTCAACACATTGAGCGCCCTTTCCTGACAATGTCAAACCACACATGACAGCTGCGACTTCTGCAATATTCCTACGCCTTTGATTCACTGTCGTCAATCATCCTCCACATAGACCAGAGTTGGACCAATTCGTGGACTTCATTTTGATTTTGATAGTCCTGAATCGGTACAAAAGCAGGTGAGGTTGTAGCACAGTCAACACTCAAACATTTTACACTGCCGGTATCAACAAAGATGTATCTCACCGGGATAATTGTGTTGGTCGCCAGGTTTACTATGTAGCGAAATAAATATGTATACACGAACAATTAAGACGTGAATGGTTAATAAAATTTGTTTCATGCGAAAAGCTTTAGGAATTTTCACTTACTTTTCAGCTTGCCCTCGTACTTGAAACAGAATGTGCACTGAGGTAACAAAAGTCATGGGATACCGCCTAATATTGAGTCGAACCTCCTTTTTCCAGGCGAAATGCAGCAACCCCCAATGGCATGGACTCGAATAGTTGTTGGAAACCCCTGCAGAAATACTGAGCCATGCTGCCTCTATAGCTGTCCATAATTGCACAACTGTTGCTGGTGCAGGGTTTTGTCCACAAACACGCCTCTTGATTATGTCACATAGCTGTTCGATGGATGGCTATATCATTCGTCGGATTATCCAGAATCTTTTTCAAACCAATCGCCAACAATTGTGGCACAGCGATATGCCGCATTGTCATCCACAAAAATTCGATTGTTGTTTGGGAACATGAAGTCCATGAATGGCTCAAAACTAGCTCCAAGTACCCCAACATAACTATTTCCAGTCAATGATACGTTCAATTGGACCAGAGGACCCAGTACAATCTTTGTAAATACGCCCGACACCATTCTGGAGCCACCGCCAGCTTGCCCAGTGCCTTTGTAACAACTTGGGTTCATGGCTTCGTGGTGTCAACGCAACACACATTATACCATATGCGCTAGCCAACTGCAGTCGGGACTCATTTGAGCAGATCATGGTTTTTCAGTAATCTACAGACCAATGTGGTCACGAGTCCAGAAGAGATGCTGCAGGCGATGTTATGTTGTTAGCAATGGTGCTCTGGTATTCGCATGCTTCTGCACTGTCCAAGGCCTTAGAATACACACGGAGCTAACAAAATTCATGGGATCCCTCTTACTATCGGGGCAAAACCCTTTTTGCCCAGCAACTCGATTTGACATGGACTCATCAAGTCGCTGGAGTAGTCTGAGGAAATATTAAACCATTCAACCACCTTCTTTTTCTCAATCACCAGTCTTCCGGTTGGTTTGATGCGGCCCGCGACGAATTCCTCTCCTGTGCTAACCTCTTCATCTCAGAGTAGCACTTGCACCTATGTCCTCAATTATTTGCTGGATGTACTCAAATTTCTCCCTTCCTCTGAATTTTTGCCCTCCACAGGTCACTCTAGTACCACAGAAGTTATTCCCTGACGTCTTAACAAATGTCCCATCTCCTTGTCAGTGTTTTTCACATATTACGATCCCATCTGATTCTGCGCAGAACATCCTCATTCCTCATCTCATCAGACCACAAAATTTTCAACATTCGTTTAGAGCGCCACACCTCATGAACCAAGGACTTTGCCGTTGGTGGGGAGGCTTGCCTGCCTCAACGATACAGATAACCGTACCGTAGGTGCAACCACAGCGGAGGGGTATCTGTTGAGAGGACAGACAAACGTGTGGTTCCTGAAGAGGGGGAGCAGCCTTTTCAGTAGTTGCAGGGGCAACAGTCTGGATGATTGACTGATCTGGCCTTGTAACATTAACCAAAACGCCTTGCTGTTGTGGTACTGAGAACGGCTGAAAACAAGGACAAACTACACCCGTAATTTTTCCCGAGGGCATGCAGCTTTACTGTATAGTTCAATGATGATGGCGTCCTCTTGGGTAAAATATTCCGGAGGTAAAATAGTCCCCCATTCGGATCTACGGGCGGGGACTACTCAAGACGACGTCGTTATCAGGAGAAAGAAAACTGGTGTTCTACGGATCGGAGCGTGGAATGTCAGATCCCTTAATCGGGCAGGTAGGTTAGAAAATTTGAAAAGGGAAATGAATAGGTTAAAGTTAGGTATAGTGGGAATTAGTGAAATTCGGTGGCAGGAGGAACAACACTTCTGGTCAGGTGAATACAGGGTTATAAATACAAAATCAAATCGGGGTAATGCAGGAGTAGGTTTAATAATGAATAAGAAAATAGGAGTGCGGGTAAGCTACTACAAACAGCATAGTGAACGCATTATTGTGGCCAAGATAGATATGAAGCCCACACCTACTACAGTAGTACAAGTTTATATGCCAACTAGCTCTGCAGATGACGAAGAAATTGAAGAAATATATGTTGGGATAAAAGACATTATTCAGGTAGTGAAGGGAATCGAAAATTTAATAGTCATGGGTGACTGGAATTCGACAGTAGGAAAAGGGAGAGAAGGAAACATAGTAGGTGAATATGGATTGGGGCTAAGAAATGAAAGAGGAAGCCGTCTATTAGAATTTTGCACAGAGCATAACTTAATCATAGCTAACACTTGGTTCAAGAATCATGAAAGAAGGTTGTATACATGGAAGAATCCTGAAATACTAAAAGATATCAGATACATTGTATAATGGTAAGAGAGAGATTTAGGAACCAAGTTTTAAATTGTAGGACATTTCTAGTGGCAGATGTGGACTCTGACCACTATCTATTGTTTATGAACTGTAGATTAAAACTGAAGAAATTGCAAAAATGTGGGAATTTAAGGAGAAGGGACCTGGAAAAGCTGACTAAACCAGAGGCTGTACAGAGTTTCAGGGAAAGCATAAGGGAACAATCGACAGGAATGGGGGAAAGAAATACAGCTGAAGAAGAATGCGTAGCTCTGAGGGATGAAGTAGTGAAGGCAGCAGAGGATCAAGTAGGCAAAAAGACGAGGGCTAATAGAAATCCTTGGATAACAGAAGATATATTGAATTTAATTGATGAAAAGAGAAAATATAAAAATGCAGTAAATGAAGCAGGCAAAAAGGAATACAAACGTCCCAAAAATGAGATCGACAGGAAGTGCAAAATGGCCATGCAGGCATGGCTAGAGGACAAATGTAAGGATGTAGAGGCTTATTTCACTTGGCGTAAGATATATACAGCCTACAGGAGAATTAAAGAGACCTTTGGAGAAAAGAGCGCCACTTGTATGAATATCAAGAGCTCAGATGGAAACCCAATTCTAAGCAAAAAGGGGAAAGCAGAAATGTGGAAGGAGTATATAGAGGGTCTATAAAAGGGCGATGTACTTGAGGACAATATTATGGAAATGGAAGAGGATGTAGATGAAGATGAAATGGGAGATGCGATACTGCGTGAATCGTTTGACAGAGCACTGAAAGACCTGAGTCGAAACAAGGCCTCGGGAATGGACAACATTTCATTAGAACTTCTGACAGCCTTGGGAGAGCCAGCCCTGACAAAACTCTATCATCTGGTGAGCAAGATGTATGAGACACGCAAAATACCCTCAGACTTCAAGAAGAGTGTAATAATTCCAATCACAAATAAAGCAGGTGTTGACAGATGTGAAAATTATTGAACTATCAGTTTAATAAGTCACGACAACAAAATATTAACGCGAATTATTTACAGTCGAATGGAAAAACTGGTAGAAGCCGACCTCGGGGAAGATCAGTTTGGATTCCGTAGAAATGTTGGAACACGTGAGACAATACTGACCTTACGACTTATCTTAGAAGAAAGATTAAGGAAAGGCAAACCTACGTTTCTAGTATTTGTAGCCTTAGAGAAAGCTTTTGACAATGTTGACTGGAATACACTCTTCCAAATTCTAAAGGTGGTAGGGATAAAATACAGGGAGCGAAAGGCTATTTACAATTTGTACAGAAACCAGATGCCAGTTGTAAGAGTCGAGGGGCATGAAAGGGAAGCAGTGGTTGGGAAGGGAGTGAGACAACGTTGTAGCCTCGCCCCGATATTATTCAATCTGTACATTGAGTAAGCAGTAAAGGAAACAAAAGAAAAATTTGGTGTAGGTATTAAAATCCAGGTAGAAGAAATTAAAACTTTGGGGTTCGCCGATGACATTGTAATTCGGTCAGAGACAGCAAGGGACTTGGAAGAGCAGTTAAACGGAACGGACAGTGACTTAAAAGGAGGATATAAGATGAACATCAACAAAAACAAAACGAGGATAATGTAATGTAGTCGAACTAAGTCGGGAGATGCTCAGGGTATTAGATAAGGAAATGAGACACTTAAAGTAGTAAAGGGGTTTTGCTATTTGGGGAGCAAAATAACTGATGATGGTCGAAGTAGAGAGGATATAAAATGTAGACTGGCAATGGCAAGGAAAGCGTTTCTGAAGAAGAGAAATTTGTTAACATCGAGTATAGATTTAAGTGTCACGTAGTCGTTTCTGAAAGTATTTGTGTGGAGCTTAGCCATGTATGGAAGTGAAACATGGACGAAAAATGGGTTGGACAAGAAGCGAGTAGAAGCTATCTAAATGTAGTGCTACAGAAGAATGCTGAAGATTAGTTGAGTAGATAATGCAACTAACGAGGAGGTATTGAATAGGATTGGAGAGAAGAGAAGTTTGTGGCACAACTTGACTTGAAGAAGGGATCGGTTGGAGGGACATGTCCTGAGGCATCAAGGGATCAGAAATTTAGCATTGGAGGGCAGCGTGGAGGGTAAAAATCATAGAGGGAGACCAAGAGATGAATACACTAAGCAGATTCAGTAGGATGTAGGTTGCAGTAGGTACTGGGAGATGAAGAAACTTGCACAGGAAAGAGTAGCGTGGAGAGCTGCATCAAACCAGTCTCTGGACTGAAGACCACAACAACAACAACATCTCAAATGCTTAGATTCTGGTCTGTTCCGATTTTACTACAGTCCATGTATCACTGCCATACAACACTGTCCTCGAAACCTATATTCTCAGAAATTTCGTCCTCAAATAGTAATACTAATAGACTTCTCTTGTCCAGGAACGCCCTTTTTATCTGTGCTGCTCTGCTTTTGACGTCCTCCTTCTTCCGTCCGTTACTGGTTATATGTTGCCTAGATAGTAGAATCCTTAAATTCATTTACTTCGTGACCATCAGTACTGATGTTAAGTTACTCGAAGTTCTCATTTCTGCTGCTTCTCATTACTTCCGTCTTTCTTCGATTAACTTCTTCTATCTACGTCTTCATCTACATGGATACTCTGCAAATCACATTTAAGTACCTGGAAGGGGGTTCTTTGAACCACTTTCACAGTTCTCTAGGCGCTTCAGTACGGAACCGGGCTGCTGCTACGGTGGCAGGTTCGAATCCAGCCTCGGGCATGGATGTGTGTGACGCCCTTAGGTTAGTTAGGTTTAAGTAGTTCTAAGTTCTAGGGGACTGATGACCACAGATGTTAAGTCCCATAGTGCTCAGATCCATTTGAACCATTTGTTAAGTCCCATAGTGCTTAGAGCCATCACAGTTCTCTATTATTCTAATCTCGTGTAGCGCGCGGAAAGAAGGAACACCTATGTCTTTCCGTAAGATCTCTGATTTCCCTTAATTTGTCATGGTGATCGTTTCTCCCGATAGAGGTCAACGGGCATTGGAATTTTGTAAGAAGATTCTCCGCAACGAAAAACGCCTTTGTTTTAATGATGCCATCCCAAATCCTGTATCATATCAGTGACACTCTCTTCCCTATTTCGCGGTAATACAAAACGTGCTCCCCTTCTTTGAACTTTTTCATTGTACTGCGTCAGTCCGATCTGGTATGGACACCCAGTATTCTAAAAGAGAACGGACAAGCGTGATGAAGATAGTCTCCTTAATTTTATAAGTGTCCTGCCACTAAAACGCAGTCTTTGTTTAGCCTTCCCCACAACATTTTATATGTGTTCCTTCCAATTTAAATTGTTCGTAATTGCAATTCCTCGGTATTTGGTTGATTTTAAGGCCTTTGGATTTGACTGATTTATCATGTAACCGAAGTTTAACGCAATCCTTTTAACACTCATGTAAGTGACCTCACAATTTTCATTATTTAAGGTCAACTGATAATTTTCTCACCATGCGTACATCTTTTGTAAATCGATTTGCAATTTGTTTTGACCTTCTGATAACATTACTAGTCAATAAAGTAAAGCGTCATCTGCAAACAATCTAAGACGGCTGCTCAGATTGTCTCCCAAATAGTTTATATAGATACGAAATAGCAAAGGGCCTCTAACAGTACGTCGGGGAAAGTCAGAAATCACTTCTGTTTTACTCAGTGACTTCCCGTCAGTTACTCTGAACTGTGACCTCTCTGTCAGGAAATGACGAATCCAGTCACACAACTGAGACGATATTCCATATGCACGCATTTCACTACAAACCGCTTGTGTGGTGCAGTACCTTCCAGAAATCCAGAAATACGGAATCAATTTGAAATCCCTTGTCGATAACACTCAACACTTCTTGCGAGTAAAGAGTTAGACGTGTCTCACAACAACGATGTTTTCTAAATCCGTGTTGATTGTGTGTCATTAGACCATTTTCTTCGAGGTAGTTCATAATGTTGGAACACAACATATGTTCCAAAATCTTACTGTATATCGACATTAATGATGTGGGTCTTTAATTCTGTTCTCATTAGACTGTTCGTCCTCTTCAGCAGATCCTGTAATTCTTCTTCACTCTCACTCAGGATAGCAATGTCAGCAGCGAATCGTATCAATTATATCCTTTCACTTTGAATTTTAATCCCACTCCTTCCCCTTTCTATTATTTCCAACATTTTTTTCCGTATACAGATTGGACAGTAGGGGTGAAGGACTGCGTTTCAGTCTTACACCCTTTTTAGTTCGAGCACTTCGCTCTCGACCGTTCACTCTTAGTATCCCCTCTTGGCTCTTGTACCTGTTGTATACTACCCATCTTCCCCAAAAGCTTGCCTCTATTTCTCTCAGAATTTCTAACATCTTACACCATTTTAAACTGCCGAAGACTTATTCCAGGTAAACAAATCCAATGAACGTGTCTTTGTTTCTTTAGTCTTGCTTCCATTAACAACCGCAAAGTCAGAAATGCCTCTCTCGTAACTTTACCTGTCCTTAAGCCAAACTGATCATCATCTACCACATCCTCAATCTTATTTTCCATTCTTCTGTATGTTATTCTTGTAAGCAACTTCCATGCATGACTGATAAGCTGATTGTGCGATAATTCTCGCACTTGTCAGCTCTTGCAGTCTTTGGAACTGTGTGGATTATATTTTCCCGAAAGTAAAATGGTAAGTCACCAGACACTTATATTCTACACAACAACGTGAATAGTCGTTTTGTTGCCACTTTCCCCAATGATTTTAGAAATTCTGATGGAGTGTTATCAATCCCTTCTGCTTTATTTGATTTTAAGTCCTCCAAAGCTCTTTTAAATTCAGATTATAATACTGGATGCTCCATCTCTTAGAAATCGACTCCAGTTTCTTCTTCTATCACATCAGACAAATCTTCTGCTTCATAGAGGCCTTCGATGTACTCTTTCCACCTGTCCGCTCTCTCCTCTATAATTAACAGTGAAATTTTCGTTGCACTCTTAATGTTACCGCCCTTTCTTTTAATTTCACCGTAGGCTGTTTTGACTTTCCTGTATACTGATTGAGCCCTTCCGATAATCATTTCTTTTTCAGTTTCTTCACATTTTTCATGCAGCCATTTCGTCTTAATTTCCGTACTCTTCCTATTCACTTTATTCCTCAGCGTCGTCTATTTCAGTATTCCTAAATTTCCCTGAACATTTTTGTACCTTATTCTTTCTTCGATAAACTGAAGTATTTATTCTGTTATCCATGCATGGCTTCTCTGCAATTACCTTCTTTGTAGGTATGTTTTTGTTTCCAAGTTCTGTGATTGGCGTTTGTAGAGTTGTCCGTTCCTGTTCAACAGTACTGCCTACTGGATTGTTGTTAATTGCTGTATCTACAGTCTTAGAGAACTCGTCATTACTTAGTACTTACGTAACCTACTTCTTTGCGTATTGATTCTTCGTGACTAATATCTTAAACTTCAGCGTATCTTCCTCACTACTAAATTGTGACCCGAGTCTGTATCTGCTCCTTGGTACGCCTTACAATGCAGTATCTAATTTCGGAATCTCTGTTTGAGGATGAAGTAATCTAAGTATTCGCTATTATTTGTTGAAATTTGTTATAGCACTCAATTAGGCTTCTTCCTCTCTTATTCCTTGTCCCAAGCACATATTCTCCTGTAACATTTTCTTCTACTCCTTCCCCTACACCTGCGTAATTAGACTTTCATCTCCCTTTGCGTGCTGTATTACCCTTTCAATATCCTCGTATACTTTCTCTATCTCTTCATCTTCAGCTTGCGACGTCGGAATGTATTCCCGAACTATCTCTGTCGATGTTGGTTTTCTGTCGCTTCTGATAAGAAGAATCCAATCACGGAACTGTTCACAATAACACACTCTCTGCCCTACATTCCTATTCGTAACGAATCCTACTCCCTTCATACCATTTTCCGCTGCTGTTGATATTACCCTATACTCATCTGACCACAAATCTTTGTCCTTTTTTCCAAATCACTTCACTGACCCCTACTATATCTAGATTGAGCCTTTGCATTTCCCTTTCCATACATTCTAGCTTCCCTACCACGTTCAAGCTTCTCACATTCCACTCCCCAACTCGTAGGACGTTATCCTTTTCGTTGGTTAGTTGTGCTTTTCCTCGTGGTCATCTCCCCCTTGGCAGTCCCCTCCCGGAGTTCCGAATGGGGGACTATTGCGTAATCTTTTGCCAATGGAGAGATCATCATGACACTTTTTCAATTACAGTCCACATCTCCTGTGGCTATGCGTTATGTGTGTTTAATTCAGTGGTTTCCATTGCATCCTGCATCCTTATGCCGTTGATAATTGCTGTTTGTTGCCCCTATAGCGACAGTTTTCCACCCCAAGGAGGAGATAGTGCACGGAACCTTTGTCCGCTTCTCCGCTTTCTTTGAGAAGGCCGTTGGTAGAGTGAGGGTGACTTCTTATGCCGCCAATGCTGATTACTTATCAAAATTTAAGCAGTGGCTGGATTCGAATCCAGGACTGAGGACGTTTTGATTACTAATTAAAGACGCTACCCCCTTTCGTATTTCATCTCATTTTGTTCACAAGAGTTCGTTGCATCTGTTCAGGGCTGATATCCTGTGACATCCGTTCAAGTCAATCGTTACGCTGCTCACTCAGTTTTTTTGAATTCCTGAGAGTAGCTAACCCTCTGATCGAACACGCTGAGCTACGGTGCCGGTGTTTGCGTTGGGGAAGTAGGTGGGAGGGTGGGTGGTGTATGGTACTAAAGAAGGAAGTTTGTATTGAAAGTGGTGAATAAAAGATGTACGTGGTTGGAGGTAATGTTAAGTAACATTGAATGGTTTAAGGAGTGAAATGAATTGTGTTGGTGGAACCCTAGATCTTGGGTGTAATTGTGTCAGTAACTGAGAAGGAGTTGGCTGTGCAGGATTTTTTGCCAAACTGTGCTCTCGATTTCTGCTACTTCTCATTACTTTCGTCTTTCTTTGATATATTCTCAATCCATATTCTGTACTCATTGGACAGTTCATTCCATTCAGCAGATCATGTAATTCTTCTTCACTTTACCTCAGAACATCGATGTCAGCCACGAATCGTTTCATTGACAGCTTTCAACTTGTATTTCTGAACATTTCTTTTATTTCCATCATTGCTTCATCGATATAGAGATTGAACAGTAGAGGTGAAAGACTACATCTTTGTCGTACACTCTTCTAAATCCGAGCACTTCGATCTTGGTCTTTCACTCTTCTTATTCCCTATTGGCTCTTGCACATATTCTACACTCCTGGAAATGGAAAAAAGAACACATTGACATCGGTGTGTCAGACCCACCATACTTGCTCCGGACACTGCGAGAGGGCTGTACAAGCAATGATCACACGCACGGCACAGCGGACACACCAGGAACCGCGGTGTTGGCCGCCGAATGGCGCTAGCTGCGCAGCATTTGTGCACCGCCGCCGTCAGTGTCAGCCAGTTTGCCGTGGCATACGGAGCTCCATCGCAGTCTTTAACACTGGTAGCATGCCGCGACAGCGTGGACGTGAACCGTATGTGCAGTTGACGGACTTTGAGCGAGGGCGTATAGTGGGCATGCGGGAGACCGGGTGGACGTACCGCTGAATTGCTCAACACGTGGGGCGTGAGGTCTCCACAGTACATCGATGTTGTCGCCAGTGGTCGGCGGAAGGTGCACGTGCCCGTCGACCTGGGACCGGACCGCAGCGACGCACGGATGCACGCCAAGACCGTAGGATCCTACGCAGTGCCGTAGGGGACCGCACCGCCACTTCCCAGCAAATTAGGGACACTGTTGTTCCTGGGGTATCGGCGAGGACCATTCGCAACCGTCTCCATGAAGCTGGGCTACGGTCCCGCACACCGTTACGCTGTCTTCTGCTCACGCCACAACATCGTGCAGCCCGCCTCCAGTGGTGTCGCGACAGGCGTGAATGGAGGGACGAATGGAGACGTGTCGTCTTCAGCGATGACAGTCGCTTCTGCCTTGGTGCCAATGATGGTCGTATGCGTGTTTGGCGCCGTGCAGGTGAGCGCCACAATGAGGACTGCATACGACCGAGGCACACAGGGCCAACACCCGGCATCATGGTGTGGGGAGCGATCTCCTACACTGGCCGTACACCTCTGGTGATCGTCGAGGGGACACTGAATAGCGCACGGTACATCCAAACCGTCATCGAACCCATCGTTCTACCATTCCTAGAGCGGCAAGGGAACTTGCTGTTCCAACAGGACAATGCACGTCCGCATGTATCCCGTGCCACCCAACGTGCTCTAGAAGGTGTAAGTCAACTACCCTGGCCAGCAAGATCTCCGGATCTGTCCCCCATTGAGCATGTTTGGGACTGGATGAAGCGTCGTCTCACGCGGTCTGCACGTCCAGCACGAACGCTGGTCCAACTGAGGCGCCAGGTGGAAGTGGCATGGCAAGCCATTCCACAGGACTACATCCAGCATCTCTACGATCGTCTCCATGGGAGAATAGCAGCCGGCATTGCTGCGAAAGGTGGATATAAACTGTACAAGTGCCGACATTGTGCATGCTCTGTTGCCTGTGTCTATGTGCCTGTGGTTCTGTCAGTGCGATCATGTGATGTATCTGACCCCAGGAATGTGTGAATAAAGTTTCCCCTCCCTGGGACAATGAATTCGCGGTGTTCTTATTTCAATTTCCAGGAATGTATATTATTTGCCTCTCCCTATAGCTTACCCCTGTTTCTCTCATAATTTCGAATATCTTGCACGATTTTACTTTGTCGAATGCTTTTTCCAGATCGACAGGTCCTGTGAACGCGTCTTCTCATGTACCCCCTCGCGTTTGGGAGAGGGTGTCTATAACTATTCATTGAGTATGGCGTCTTTGGTAGTTCATGAGTGTATTTAGATGTAGGTGGAATAATTTTGCATAGATTGGAGTCAAGTACAGTACGACACTGATGGTAAGTGAGTGCATTAACAGCCACAGGATTGGAGTGGGGAACGCGGAGGACAGTGGGACCGTGGCTAAGGCACTCACGGGCAGAGAGTGCCCTCCGTTGTGCTCGCTCACTCTGCTGCGGACCATTAAGTCACCCTCTGTCTGCCTGGCTGGCTCTCACCGGCTCCAGTTACGAGAGTAGGGGAAGAGAGGAAAGGAGAGGAGAGTGCAGCTGCCCCTGGCTGTGTCTCGCAGCCCACTGCGGCGGTTCTTTCCGGCCGTTCAGGCCGCGGTAATTGCCGCATTCAGGAGCGTAATTACGCGCGCTGCCCGCTTCGCCCTGCTGTCCCCACAGTGCTGCCCTCTACGCGTTATTCCTCTAATTATATCAGACGAACCCACAACCAAGTTCGCAAGCACCCTCCGCCACTCAGCATTCCTACAGCGAGCTTCATTGTTCTCTCAAATACGATCGCTGAAGTTTCCGGCGGCATTTGTGGGAAGTTGAGAGGTGGCCACCAAACTGCAACTGCCACGTGCGCGAAGGTTTCTGCTCCACCAAATGTCCTGCCATTTCCTACACGTCTTGAGAGGGCATATCCCAGCCTCGCTTTCTGCACCTGTCCATCCTGCTCCACCACAACCCTATATCAAGCTGTTGTTCGATGCAGCTCTCCATGTCACTCTATCCTGTGAAAGCTTCAGAGGGCATATCTCAGCATCGCTTTCTGTACCTGTCCGTCCTGCTCCACCACAACCCTGTATCAAGCTGTTGTTGTGATCTTCAGTCCAGATACTGGTTTGATGCAGCTCTCCATGCTACTGTATCCTGTGCAAGCCTCTTCATCTCCCAGTACCTGCTGCAACCTACATCCTTCTGAATCTGCTTTGTGCATTCATCTCTTGGTTCCCTCTACGATTTTTACCCTCCACGTTGCCCTCCAAAACTAAATTGGTGATCCCTTGATGCCTCAGAACATGTCCTACCAACTGATCCCTTCTTCTAGTCAATTTGTGCCACAAATTTCTCTTCTCCCCAATTCTATTCAGTACCTCCACATTAGTTATGTGATCTACCCATGTTATTAACCCGAATCTCTTCTCCCACATCGAAAAACTTTGTTTTCCAACACTTAAAGCAAACTTCACACCACCTACCAAATTATTTCATTTCTGATTATCAACGATTGTATCCACGTGTAGATCATACTCTGCAAGCCTCCTATCGGTGTGTGGCGGAGTGTACTTCTGGCACCGCTAACAGATTACCACTAACTGATCCCCTCCCCTCTTCTCTGTTTCACTCGCGAATGGCGCGTGGAAATAATGATTATCGTTAAGCCTCTGTATTAGCTATAACTTTTCGAATTTTCTGATCGTGGTCATTTTGCGAGATTTATGTCACAGGAAGTAAAATGCTGTCCGACTATTCCCGGAAAGTGCTCTCTTAAAATTTCAACAGTAGACATCACCATGATGCATAACTCCTGTCTTATAGCGTCTGCCACTGTGATTCGCTGAGCTTCTCTCGGGAGGACTAAACGATTTCCAGTGACGAAACGGGCAGCTCCAGTTGGACCTTCTCTATCTCTTGTATCAGTCCTACCTGGTAGGGAACTCGGAATGATGAATAATACTCGACAATTGGTCGAACAAGAGCCTTGTAAGCCATTTTTTCATGAATGAGTTAGTTTTTATTAAAATTATTCCTACGAACCTCAGTCTCGCATCTGCATTTCCTGATATTTGTTTTTTGTGTTTATTCCACTTAAGGTTGTTCAGGATAGTTACGCCTATATATTTAATGTGCATACTGTTTCCAGAAATTTGTCATAAACAATGTAATTGTACAGAAGTAGGTTTCTCCTCATATGTGTGCGCAACATATTCAGCGTCAACTGCCAGTGCCAACACCACATATCAATCTCATGCATTCTACTAGATCATTTATAAACACTGTAAACAGTAACAGTCCTATCTCACTTCTTTGGTTAATAATTGGCAACCAATTCAGAACAATCGCAATAAAGTCATGAGATGTTCAACTGGCCCTTTTATTAGAACATGTTACGCGTTTCGGGATCACACCCAACTTAATACATCTTTTAAAAACAAGTACAAAACACAGGTGAACAGCACATTCAACACGTCTCAACGTTACAGAAATGAGATCGGGTCATATGAGTTATACACCACAAACTTCAACTCCTTCCTAACCAACCAGGCGTACAGCTTTGACAATTCAAAGAAAGTGTCCAATAACGTATGACTATAAAAGCGAGATAAGAAGTCTTGATGCAGAATGTATACTGACGCTAACCAAGTCAACTAGCAGCGACGCGCCCTTGGTAGGGGCGCTGCATGGTCATGTGCTCCATGCGTTCACATGTAACATAATAATAATATACTCAGCAAATAACATCTAACAGGGTGTAAATCCGACTAGCAACCGGAATGGTACTTCCATACGCGGTAGCGCTAAAGCATTTACTTTCTTTAAATTAAAAATTTTAAATTAAACCCCCACTCCTCATGAACCATAGGCCTTGCCGTTGGTGGGGAGGCTTGCGTGCCTCAGCGATACAGATAGCCGTACCGTAGGTGCAACCACAACGGAGGGGTATCTGTTGAGAGGCCAGACAAACGTGTGGTTCCTGAAGAGGCGCAGCAGCCTTTTCAGTAGTTGCAGGAGCAACAGTCTGAATGATTGACTGATCTGGCCTTCTAACACTAACCAAAACAGCCTTGCTGTGTTGGTACTGCGAACGGCTGAATGCAAGGGGAAACTACGGCCGTAATTTTTCCCGAGAGCATGCAGCTTTATGGTATGGATAAATGATGATGGCGTCCTCTTGGGTAAAATATTCCGAAGGTAAAATAGTCCCCCATTCGGATCTCCGGGCGGGGACTCTTCAAGAGGATGTCGTTATCAGCAGAAAGAAAACTGGCGTTCTACGGGTCGGAGGGTGGAATGCCGGATCCCTTAATCGGGCAGGTAGGTTAGAAAATTTAAAAAGGGAAATGGATCGGTTAAAGTTGATTATAGTGGGAATTAGTGAAGTTCGGTGGCGGGAAGAACAAGACTTTTGGTCAGGTGAATACAGGGTTATAAATACAAAATGAAAGAGGGGTAATGCAGGTTTAATAGTGAATAAAACAATAAGACTACGGGTAAGCAACTACAATCAGCATCGTGAACGTATTATTGTGGCCAAGATAGACACGAAACCCACGCCTACGACAGTAGTACAAGTTTATATGCCAACTAGCTCTGCAGATCACGAAGAAATTGAAGAAATGTATGATGAAATAAAAGAAATTATTCAAATAGTGAAGGGAGAAGAAAATTTAATAGTCATGGATGACTGGAATTCGGTAGCAGGAAAAGGGAGAGAAGGAAACGTAGTAGGTGAATAGGGACTGGGAGGAAGAAATGAAAGAGGAAGCCACACTGGTCGAATTTTGCACAGAGCACAACTTAAACATAGCTAACACTTGGGTCAAGAATCATAAAAGAAAGTAGTATACATGGAAGAAGCCTGGAGACACTGACAGGTCTCAGATAGATTATAAAATGGTAAGACACAGATTTAAGAACCAGGTTTTAAATTGTAAGCCATTTCCAGGGGCAGATGTGGAATTTAAGGAGATGGGACCTGGATAAACTGACTAAACCAGAGGTTGTACAGAGTTTCAGGCAGAGCATAAGGGAACAGTTGACAAGAATGGGGGAAAGAAATACAGTAGAAAAAGAATGGGTAGCTTTGAGGGATGAAGTAGCGAAGGCAGCAGAGTATCAAGTAGGTAAAAAGACGAGTGCTAATAGAAATCCTTGGGTAACAGAGGAAATATTGCATTTAACTGACGAAAACAGAAAACATAAAAATGCAGTAAATGAAGCAGGCAAAGTGGATTACAAACGTCTCAAAAATGAGATCGACAGGAAATGCAAAATAGCTAAGCAGGGATGGCTAGAGGACAAATGTAATGATGTAGAGGATTATCTCACTAGAGCTAAGACAGAGACTGGCTACAGGAAAATTAAAGAGACCTTTGGAGAAAAGAGAACCGCTTGTATGAACATTAAGAGCTCAGATGGAAACCCAGTTCTAAGCAAAGAAGGGAAAGCAGAAAGGTGGAAGGAGTGTATAGAGGGTCCATACAAGGGCGATGTACTTGAGGACAATATTATGGAAATGGAAGAGGATGTAGATGAAGATGAAATGGGAGATACGATACTGCTTGAAGATTTTGACAGAGCACTGAAAGATTCGAAACAAGACCCTGGTAGTAGACAACATTCCATTAGAACTACTGACAACCTTGGGAGAGCCAGTGCTGACAAAGCTCTACCATCTGTTGACCAAAATGTATGAGACAGACATCAAGAAGAATATAATAATTCCAATCCCAAAGAAAGCAGGCGTTGACAGATGTAAAAATTACCGAACTATCAGTTTAATAAGTCACAGCTGCAAAATACTAACGCGAATTCTTTACAGACGAATGAAAAAACTGGTAGAAGCCGACCTTGAGAAAGATCAGTTTGGATTCCATAGAAATATGGGAACACGTGAGGCAATACTGACCCTACAATTTATCTTAGAAGCTAGGTTAATATAAGGTAAACCTACGCCTCTAGCATTTGTAGACTTAGAGGAAGCTTTTGACAATATTGACTGGAACACTCTCTTTCAAATTCTGAAGGCGGCAGTAGTAAAATACAGGGAGCGAAAGGCTATACACAATTTGTACAGAAACCAGATGGCAGTTATAAGAGTCGAGGGACATGGAAGCAGTGGTTGGGAAGGGAGTGAGGCAGTGTTGTAGCCTCTCCCAAATGTTGTTCAACCAGTATATTGAGTAAGCAGTAAAGGAAACAAAAGAAAAATCCACAGTAGGTGTTAAAATCAATGGAGAAGAAATAAAAACTTTGAGGTTCGCTGATGACATTGTAATTCTGTCAGAGACAGCAAAGGACTTGGAAGAGCAGTTAAACGGAACGGACAGTGACTTAAAAGGAGGATATAAAATGAAAATCAACAAAAGCAAAACGAGGATAATGGAATGTAGTCGAATTAAGTCGGATGGTGCTGAGGGAATTATATTAGGAAATGAGAGTTTTGTTATGTGAGGAGCAAAATAACTGATGGTCGAAGTAGAGAGGATATAAAATGTAGACTGGGAATGGCAAGGAAAGTGTTTCTGAAGAAGAGAAATTTCTTAACATCGAGTATAGATTTAAGTGCCAGGAAGTCGTTTCTGAAAGTATATGTATGGAGTGTAGCCATGTATGGAAGTGAAACATGGACTATAACTAGTTTGGACAATAAGAGAATTGAACCTTTCGAAATGTGGTGCTACAGAAGAATGCTGAAGATTAGATGGGTAGATCACATAAATAATGAGGAGGTACTGAATAGGGTTGAGGAGAAGAGGAGTTTGTGGCACAACTTGACTAGAAGAACGGATCGGTTGGTAGGACATGTTCTGAGGCATCAAGGGATTACAAATTTAGTATTGGAGGGCAGTGCGGAGGGTAAAAATCGTAGAGGGAGACCAACAGAGGAATATACTTAGCAGATTCAGAACGATGTAGGCTGCAGTACGTACTGGGAGATGAAGCAGCTTGCACAGGATAGAGTAGCGTGGAGAGCCGCATCAAACCAGTCTCAGGACTGATGAGCACAACAACAGCAAAATTAAAAACTCCAACATTTTTACATTGCCATACTGTACCTATCGCAAGTACTGGCACTAACACAACTCAAACCATAAGTCAATATGAAATAAATAAAAGGGGGGGGAGGAACTTCATGAATAAACCTTTCATCCTCCCATATCTCTAAATGAATACCTGCAAATTAAATATAACCAGCAGTGTCCACCATAAACTAAAACACTGTGATCAGCTCGCGTACGCTATCGCGCCATCTGTTGAAGCCAACGGCAAGCACATCGGCGGCAGCCATCCGCCTATCGAATTACAGCTAAGTGATTGCCCAAATAGAAGCCTTCAAACAGCAACTTACACCCTTCTACCACATGGAAAAAAGTTTAATGGTGAGAAGAAGAAATTTTCATAAAATCGCACGCGTGGGCCATATCTCATACATTCCCTATATAAAATAGTGGCACAAAAATTGCCCGAGTCCTACCTATACTACCCGGATACTGGAGAGCTCTAGATTTGTTTAAAAAAAAAATATCAAATGTGTTAAAAGTTTAAAGTCTTCAAATGAGGGATTTTATGTCCTGTATATCACACTTCTTTGGGGCACTCCAGAAATTACGTTTACATCTGTCGATTTTGTTCCATTAAGAGCGTTGTTGAGTTCGGTCTGCAAAGAAGTCCTTCATCCAGTCGCAGTTCCGGCCCGGTAGTCGGTAATCTCGTGTTTCACTTAATGTCAGGCGGGAAATGTCAAATGCCTTCCTCAAGTCACTGACGTGAACTCCATTGTCTACTGCTCTACGGTTCTCATAGAGAACACAGCCAACTGAGATTCTGGAGGTCTCTGCGAAATCCATGTTGATTTTTATAGCGGAGACTTTCCTTCGCCAAAAACGTCACAATTCATGAGCATAAAACACGTACCAAAATCCTAATAACAGACTGACGTCAACGATGTAGGTCTACCATTATGTGCATATGCCCTGCGACCCTTCTCTAAAACGGGAATGACCTGTGCTTTGCTTTGTCCAGTCGTTAGGTACCCTTCGTTGCTCCAACGATCCACGACAACCTACTGCTACAAGCGGAGCAAGTTCTTTCCCATAACCTTTGTAGAATCTTATAAGTATCTCATCTGATGCTGATCCGTTTGCACTACTAAATATTTGTAGCCGCTTTTCTGTACCGCGATCCGGTGTTTCAGATTCTTACATTTTGGACGTTCTTATGATTGAGAAGAGGGACAGTGTTACGACCTTCCGCGGTAAAAAAAAATTCGAAAGGCCGAATTTGGTATTTCGGCCTTCTCTCTGTTATCTTCCGTGTCGGTGCCAATGTTATCACTGGGATGAACGAATAGAGGATTTAAAACCGCTTACGGCCTTTACGCGAGGCTTTAATCAGAGGTTCCACAAAATTTTACTTTCAAACTCATCGACAGCTTCTCAAATTTCTCTCGTTAGCATCATTTTCGCTTCGTTCAGCTTTTGTTTGTAACCTAGGCTTTCATTCCTCTTGAATTTGAGATCAAGCTGTTTTTGTTTATGGAGCAGTTTTGTAACGTGGCTATTAAACCGCGATTGGTCTTCTTCCTTAAGACCTTGCTCGGAACGTATTTTTGTAAGGCATACTTAACGATACTGTAGACTTTTTTCCATTTGTACTCCACATCTTGGTCCTCAGCACTGAATATTTGATGGTGAATACTTAGATAGTGTATAATTTGTATCCTATAACTCTTACTCCTACCTTTCTCAACATACGTTATACAACATACAGTTATATTTGCTGTCACAGCCTCTTGATCACTGATACCTACCCATATTTTAAATGATTCCAGGAGTTCACGTCTGGTTGCTGCTAGGAGGTCTAAGACGCTACCTTCACGACTTTTTGAGCTAGACATCAAGAACAATGTCACATGAGTCCCTGTCACTGGCATCAGTCTTGATGGAATGACTCTCGCAGTTTAGGCATGGCGAGTCGAAGTCTTCCACTAATGCAACGGCATGGTTAGGAAAAGTAGTAACTCTGCAAAGCTCACCCTGGAGTTTGATTTGATTCGGTCTGATTTATTGCTCAGAGGCCTGTTGCATTACATTTTAAAACAGATCGTGCATTTTACAGTTTTTCATCTAGATTACAAAATATATTCCATACTACAAACAGCAATTATTGTTTTCAACCTTTTCAACGGTAGTAATAATAAATTAAAAATAAATTAGAAACTGAAAAAAAAATACTCAGAATTTAAGAAGATATGATGATAGGTGATAGGAAAGACTTGGATAGTAAGAGAGGGAGAGAGAGAGAGAGATGTTACCCTACCTGAGCCAGCCTGGTCTGAAAGCCTCGGCACTACTTCCAGCCTTGTAGTATCAGTTCGTTACAGTTTAATTTACAGTTTAATATTTCTAAACACTACTTACAAAACGCTAGAACTATTATGTACATTGTGGAAAAGTGTAAAGTATGTTATTTCTTTGGGTCATTAATTAACTTTCACTTCCTATATTACGTGTCTTGAATGTTATCTGTTATGTTGCTTTTATACTAAGTGTTCATTGACAAATGTTATATCCCAACAGCGGTATTATGACCACGGGATGGATATGCCTTGCGGTCTTTAAAATAAAAAAAAATGGAATGTGGTGGCCCTCAACTACGTACCTTCAGACTCAGAGTTGAAATATTAAAAGTATTGGCTGGTTTCGTTGTCTAGCAGCCGGGATATGTAATTCCTGCAATACAAGCCAAATACTGCTGAGTCTACACTATAGAACATGAATATACACAAGAATCGAATGGTCAAAGGTTCTATCACTTGGCAATTGCGAATTATGAATGTAACATATAAATTTATAAATGAAAGATTTCAATTAAATAAAATCTGCAGGTACTATTTTTAACGATTTTAAATGATGAGCACGATAGCAGAAGCACCTTTAAGAATGTCGTTTATTTCTGCAAAACACTTATTTGTGTCGATTATCCAACAAGTAAATAAAAAATAAGTTGAATAACAGGGAAACAGTAGATTCGTATTTCCCATAATCAGTTATGCCATTTCTCCAAGCCAATGCACACTCACAAACATATTGAAACACATACGAAATAATGGATTTACATTTAAGCAACATGAAATTAAATAAATATTTTTACAGCTGGACCATAAACACCTTCTAACACACGTTATTAAATCCATAAACAGATCAAATAAACATATATCAAAGGAATAGAAAGGAAAGCAAAACAGTAGCCCTATGTCTCTGTGCTTTCTAAAACATAGTAAATATTTGACCAATTTCTTCATGATTTGTTTATATCGGGCATGAACAAAGACATAGAATCTAAACATTCATGGTGGTGTCTGTTTGTCCTATATCATGTCTCCCTACCACTTTCGCACAACGACGCTCTGATCATGTTTTTTAGGGAATTGGCTAGTTTAAACCTGGGACCTGTTGCTGGTAAGGAGACACCAGACCACACATGACATGTAGAATTCAGAAGAGTTCAGTGACTAGCAATGATATAAATAAATACTTAATGATCTCAGCGTCAGCTCCACTGCACTCCCTGTGAAACAATCTTAATAGTAACTAAATTTAGTGGAAGGGGTTCAAGGCTTTCCTATTTTTAGTTAGCTGGTAAAATAACGTCGAAAAAGCAGTTACGTTTACCATTGGAAATTTTATTCTGCTCACAGAACATCATTTATAAATTGCACTATTAATAAAAGGAAATGTTTTAATACAGGATGGTAAAAACCAACTGCGTTCAACAAAAATGTGAACGAATATTCCCTGAATGGGTTTCCAATTTCTACAATCGATCGAAGGATCACATCTATAATCTAGGTTTAATTTAAGTTTCACAAAAGAGAAAACTATCAAAATGGTCTACAGCGACCCTCAATTATCTTTAATTACATATCTAACTTTTCGTAAATTACAGTGGCTGATGTGGCTTCTCAATAACTACAGAACAGAAAAATCATCGAGTTTCAGATTTTTACTTCAAGTGGCAAATGTGAACACCATTGTTACACTAACAAATCAGAATTATTTCTAAGAATTGCTTTGACAAAGAAATATACATACACAAGTGTTGAGATATTATCCTAATAAATGGTACAAATTTTAAAAAAGGGAAACATCCAACAAGATAATTTTTTATTATTTGTTTTTATAAAGAGAAAATAAGTAAAATATAGTTATTCTTTTATTTTTATGAGGAGAAAATAAGTGGCATATTGCTTCTTTATATACTGTCCATTTTAGAACTAATGACTTATTTTTATCGATAGTCTATTTTTTACTTAAGACCATAGTCAATGACTGTTATTTTGTAGTTTATTAACTGTCTGGTGTGCTTCACTTATTTAGTTTTTCACACATTTCTTCTGCACAATTCCTACATCACATAATTTGATTTCACACATTCACACAATCCTATGAATGTGTAAGCATGAAGTTGGCGAATGTTTTTGCACGAAGGTGATGGACTTGAGCGAGATGGATGTGGGCAAGTATTTGATGTACAGCTTCGTTCGTCGTTCCTTGTTGGCTTTGCAAGTGTGTGGTACTGTTGTGGAGGTCCCATAATGGAATGGTGCTGTGAGTGCAGAATCTCGTGGTTTACTGGCTTTGAATGTGTGAAAGTCATCGTTATGTGTCGCTGAAAGCGGTCGTTTTTCGTTGTAATACTTCGCAGACGACTAGTTTACAATAGGATAGGGATTTGGGAAGGTATGTCGTCTATTCTTCACTCATCTCCTTTCTTGGTCTCAATCTTGCGAATCTTCAACTTCTGTTCTTCTTACTTTTTCTCTGCTTCTTACTCGCTTCTTGGTTCTTCTCTGGGCAGGATATGGAAATATTTATTGATGACTAGTCGCTTTGAAGTTCTCCTCTTAGTAGTCAGTTTGATAAATTGTTTGGGCGCATCATTTCTACTTTGAGCAAGTTCTTCTTCAGTTTCATGTATCAACGTGCTATTTAATAGCAGTAGTGTGCTTTTACACATTTTTTTTTTTTTTTGCCAGTGGTGGCTTGCCCAAGCGGTCTTCTCGTCGGGCCGTTTTTTGCTCGCTCCGCTGAGTCGTGGCGCTCGGGGGGGGGGGGGGGGGGGGTTACGAGCGGTGAAAATCCGGTGTCTGCTTGTCTGTGTGCAACGAGCCCCTTCTGACGTTCGGCATCCCGTCGCGTGTCTGCAGGGCTGTCACTGTCCATCCCAGCAGGGTTCCACCTAGCGGGCAAATTTATTGTCCCACTTTCTATACACGGGCCTTCTGTTGGTCTCACTGTCCTTGTGTCTTGCTAATTACGTCCTTTTCTTTCTTGAGACTTCTCGCGTTGCAACTTGTGGGTCGTTGCATCTCTTCCTTGCTGGAGTTTTTACAATGGTTCTTACAAAAAAGTTTTACTTATAATCATCTAACATATATCTAGTACCTACTTGTTTTACGCCTTCTTAAAAATCTTTACAAATTTCGGCGCCCTTTCCATGTTACAATTCTAAGATATTTGGAGTCTTAACGTCTACTCAAGAATCCTCAAATTCGTATTTTATTTTTGTGTAGTGTCGTGGTGTATAGCATTTTAGTATTTCATGCTGTTAGACTATCTATGCTTTATCCCTTCACCTTAACCTATGGTACTATTGGTGTTATTATTGAAACGACTTTCTTTTTCCCACCTCCCTCTCTCTTCATTCTTCTTTCTCCTGACTATCTTATCTGCAACATAATCTTGAAATATTGTGCTGATTTTTTACCAGTAATAAAATTAATCTTCAAACTTGTACTGAAAGTGTTTAATACTACCAGTCTTAGGTAAAAATACCTCTGCTTTATCTCGTAAAATATCCTCTAATTCTCTTTTACTGTGTTCTGAAATACCTTGAACTTCTTGCAATTTTTCGTCGATTTCTTTATGGACTTCTAACATGAGTTGAGGCAATTCCTTCTTTTGTACATACTATTCTAATTCTTCATCCTCTTTATCTCGCATCATTCTTAATTGTTTGTTTACAAATGGTATTTCTTCTAATTTTAGCTTTTGCTCAAAGAGAAGTGTTACATTCTCGAATGTTACGCTACCTTTCCCCATATCTATTTTCGCTCGTCTCTTATTTAAAAAATCTGCACCTATAAACAAAACTACAGTTGGCTTAGGTATAATCACGAAGTTGGCTTCGATCTTTTGACCTTGGCACGAAAGAGTTAACCTTGTTTGTCTCATAACTTCCGCAGCATTGTTTCTAATAGGACCTGTTACTTTAATCTTATGTGTTTTCAGAACTGGCAATTCCTCATTGGCATTACCCTGCATGAATAAATTTTCTGAGATCGCAGTCAGTTCACTTCCGCTATCAATTACAATATTGACTGGGATATGCTTTACCATGGCCTTCACAATTGGTTGAATTTGAAAGGGTTGGTTCTGTTCTTCTTCTTCTTGTATCAACGAATCCTCCACTGAATCATACATTAGTCTTTTCAGGAATTTCCCTTGTGAATTCGAACTTTCTGTAGGATAAGCTTCAACTGCTACCTCTCTCTCTTTTATTTCCTCTTCTCTATTTCTTCATTCATTTACACTTTCTTCAACATCGTCTACTTTTCCCTCATCCTCGTCTATCTTCTTCTTCTTCGTCGCTACTTCCACATAATCGCATCTAAATGCACATATTCCTTCATTGTATACGTTGGGTTGTGTGCCCACTTATAACATGTTCAACTTCTGTCGACTGTGCATTATCCTCTTTGAATTCGCTTTCCCTGGTTTCCAACTCAAATAGCTCTGCAATACTCATTACTTTGTCCTTTCCTCCTACATTCGTTGTGAATGACTCTGGTAATTCATCTTCTTCGTCAGTATTCTCCCAATTAATTTCGTCCCAAAACGATATTGTTATGTTCTTGTCTTCGTTTTCATCTGGTCCCTGCGGATTTGTTTCTTCATTCTTCTCTTTTCATGATAGGATTTTTATTCTCTGTTCAAGGTGCTGCAATTGTCCTGGGTCGGTGCGTCATTCTCTTTGGCATGGGCGCTTAGCTGTCATCTCGAACTTTTATTGGGGTTTGGTGGTCTTACCTCCACGTCTTCTATTTGTATTCGCTTTTCTTGTTCAGATTGTTGATAGTGGTTTCTTTGTTGATAATTTGTCGGTCTATTGGTTTCTCCAGTACCCGTTCCAGTTGTCGTTATTCCCTCTGTAATATTTGTTGCCGTTCCTGGGTGAATTATAGTTATTGCCATATTCTCTTCTAAATCCATAACCGGTTCTTTGTTGAAATCTATTGTCGTTTCTTGGTGCGAAGTTATCACGTGGTTCGTAATTATATTCTTCGTACTATGTCTTGTGGATTCCACTGTTTTTTGCTTTCGTTTTCACGTGCGCTGCGTCTTTTTCTTGCGTCATCTTCCGAAAATATGAACTCTAGTTCCCTTATAACACCTTTAAATGCTTCGACGTCATTGCCTCCGCGACCTACTAATGATTGCTGGTATTTCAATGGTAGCTTCATCGCGCATAATTTAATCAACTCTCCGTCACTGTATGGTACATCTAAACATTGATTTTTGTTTGCCATTTCTTCGAAAAATTTCACGGGACTCTTCTATTGAATTTTCAAAATATGGGTTCTGTAATAATTCGTACATCACTCTGTTCTGTGCTTCGCTGGACCAATATCGTGAGAGAAACTTCTCTCTGAAATCTTCGTGCGGTCGGCATGTCACTGCAACATTCTGAACGGTTTCTGCGACTGTTCCTGACATGTGTGCACATATAAAGTCTAATTTGTGGGCTAGCGTCCAGTGTTCTGGTAATCCTACTCGGAATTGATCAATAAAAGTTCGTGGATGTAATGAGTTTCCTCCTCGAAAATGTTGAAATTTTCTGACTGTGAGGAAATGATCGTTGTCGAACTTCGTCATAGTTCCATACGAAATTCGCGATTCTTCGCCACTTTTGTTTCTGATCATTTCTCCCGTCGTTCTTTCCGGTTGTGGTAGATCCATTGGATATTGTCCGCTGTAACTTTCGCGTACCCGCGGTGCAGGCTGTCTGATTTCACATATGCTACTTTGCGCCTGTGATTGGAATCGCAAATGCGTAATATCTTCTTTAATTGCTTGTTTTTCCGGTGCTGTTACAGATACGGATGTGGTAGCAGACTATGTGCTTGTTCGATCCTGTTCACTACGCTCTTCAATGGTTTTCAACATCTCTGTTTGCAATTTCTGAATTTGTCGCTTCGTTTGCGCTTCTATTTTGACTATGCGGTTATCATATCTTTTCAGCGCTGCTTTTGTGATACGTTTGTGTAACACACTGTTTTCAACATGTTCAAGCGCTGTACCTGCTGCTTATGTAGTAATTTCGTTTATCTGTTTCTCTAGTTTCTTGACTTCTCCCTGGGTGTTGTTACGAAATGTTTTGATCTCGTCCTGAGTGTCATTACGCAATGTTTGTACGTCCGCTTGTACCTTGTCAACGTCTGTTCTCAATTGATTGTAACCTGTCATTAAGTTTCCTATCACTTCTCGAGATTCTTTTACCTCGTCTTCAGTATGACTTAGGTGTAACTGGATTGTTTTGTTTTATCTTTAATCGCACGCATTTGTCTCGTGGTTTCTGCATTTTGTTTCGTCATTTCTGCATTCTGAATTTTAATTTGGTTCGCAGTTTCTTTATTTTGTCTTCTCATGGTTTCCGTCATTAATTGTAATAATTCTGCCAGATTGGTGGGTCCTATTGCGTTTTCTTCCGACTTCCTACGCTCTGTGTTTTAGCCCAAGTGTTGGTTCGCAACCTATTGCATTGAACTGTATTGTGACACGTTTCTGCTCGCATTCCTTGTACTCTGTGGTGAGGGAGCTCTGATTACTTGTACTATGGGTTCTACGTATTCAAGGCTCAACTTAGAATCCTCATCGACTGTTTCACTACTTTCCTGCTCCTCTGTCGTATGCTGACCTAGGTTTTCTGTGCCTCGACGTACATTATCCTCGTTATGGTGCGTTATATGTCCTATTTCTCGCGATAGTGCATCGTCTATTGTACTGTCCTCTATTCTCTGTTCATTTTCATTCTGGGTCTCTACATCTATTCGGTCAAGGTCTCGATCTGCCATTGCTAATCTTTCCGAATCCCTTATTTTCTGTTTTAAAAGCAACTCACTCGCCGTACTTCGCGTCAACGTGCCCTCATACGATCTCACGCGTTTCATAAACGTTTTGTTCACACGACTTGACAAACTATTCACTTACTTGTTGGGTCAGAATCAACTTGTCAACGATGTATCCGCCATCTGCGCGCATGCATTGGAGAGAAAACTTAATTCTAACAATATTAAAATTCATAACTTAATTATGCTATTGTCTCTGCCACATTCATTTCTATTTAATACTTTTACTATCTATCACTGCAGCTACTGTTTTCGACTATGTATAATGTTAAAAAAAATTTTTTTTACGAAAATTTTTCAACAGGATATTTTTTGACCTAGTTAGACATGTGGTCGACCTTCAATCATCTTATTTTACCATCCTGACAGGGTCGCCATTTTCTAAACATTCATGGTGGTGTCTGTTTGTCCTATATCGTGTCTCCCTGATCATGTTTTTTAGGTAATTGACTAGTTTGAACCTGGGAACTGTTGCTGGTAAGGAGACTCCAGACCACACACGACATGTAGAATTCAGAAGAGTTCAGTGACTAGCGATGATATAACCAAATACTTATTGATCTCAGCGTCAACTCCACTGCACTACCTGTGAAACAATCTTAATAGTAACTGAATTTAGTGGAAGGGGTTCAAGGCTTTCCTATCTTTAGTTAGCTGGTAAAATAACGTCGAAAAAGCAGTTAAGTTTACCATTGGAAATTTTGTTCTACTCAAAAAACATTGTTTATAAATTGCACTATTGACAAAAGGAGATGTTTTAATACAGGTTGGTAAAAACCAACTGCATTCAAGAAAAATGTGAACGAATATTCCCTGAATGGGTTTCCAAGTTCTAAAATGGATCAAAGGACGACCTATGCCATATCACATCTATAGTCTAGGTTTAAATTAAGTTTCACAAAAGAGAAAACTATCAAAATGGTCTACAGTGACCCTCAATTATCTTTAATTACTTATATAACTTTTCGTAAATTACAGTGTCTGATGTGGCTTCTCAATAACTACATAACAGAAAAATCATCGAGTTTCAGATTTTTACTTCAAGTGGCAAATGTGAACACCATGAGTTTTAATTGACGATCGACACTAGTATTACGCAAAAAGGAGGTGTAACAGATGAGACTTCTGCAGTTCTTAGTGAAGCTTTATGCGCTGTTATGCGGGATCGCGTGCGTTCATTACCTTGTCGGTGTTCGTCAGGGGGCGGCGGCCTGCGCAGCAGCCATCCAGCTCGCCGTCTCGGAACTAACTCTCCTCTCCTAACTTCTCCTTACTGCAGTTTACCGAAGTAGGTTGAAAAAAACTATCTGGCTGTGTTTTCATCTGACCAATCAGGGTCTCAATGTTAACCTTAAGCTCCGTCTACAAAAATTTTGTCTATCCAATGAGATACGTTATACTTTTCGTGGTGGGGCAATGTTTTTAAAGTTTGCAACGTAACAGAGACGCGAAAAAGTCTCACGCTAAAACCTGCAGCTGGTGTGGTCCTTTTAGCGTTGTCGTAAGATCTATACTGTTCTTCTGGAGGGCTCTATCTTTTAACAAGAGTGGGGCAATGTTTTTAAAGTTTGCAACGTAACAGAGACGTGAAAAAGTCTCACGCTAAAACCTGCAGCTGGTGTGGTCCTTTTAGCGTTGTCGTAAGATCTATACTGTTCTTCTGGAGGGCTCTATCTTTTAACAAGGGCTGGAGGGTGGTCCTAATGTAACAGACACGCGAAAAAGTCTCTCGCTAAATCTTATGGGTGGTAGTGGCCCTTTTTGTGTTATCCTAAGATCTATACTGTTTTTCTGGAGGGCTCTAGCTTTTAACATAGCCTGGAGGGTGGTCCTTGACGTAACAGAGACGCAAAAATGTCTCACGCTAAAACGTGCGGGTGGTAGTCTTAGAGGTAGGCTGGCGACATGGGTGTCCAGTCCGTCCCTTATCGTAGGGCCTTCCAGCTTAACACGGTTCTGCTCTCGGCTTCTGTTCTCGTTTCTCCCCTCGGAACTGCGTTGGTCTCACGGTGGGAAGGTACGACATGCATTTAGGCATTCTTGTGTTAGTCTGTGGTATTCCATTTGCTCACTCGTTACTCGTATTACTTTGGTTAATTTAATGTCACGATTTATTTGGAGCTATGTGACATACTACAGGATTTGCTTATCATGTCAGGGTTTTCATGGAAGGTGTTGGATTTGCTTGACACCTTACAAGAAGAATAAATATATTTACAAGCATGCTGCTACCATTTTTTCGTGTAACTGTGGAGTACTTGTGGCCTGGTGCCATTAATAGTAATTGGCCCCTTGCATCTCCAGTAACTGATGGACTATTTAAGTTACATGCCCGTAATTTATACCAGTCTACGTTTACACTAATAGTTTTATAAAGAGACGTCGATCAACGAAATCGGATGAACCGTTTAGATTTTGGAAGTTGGTTGTTGGGTGTTACTTGTACAATTTACAGTCTATATCTACACATACATCTACATGACTACTCTGCAATTCACATTGTGGGTGCTTAGCAGAGGGTTCATCGAACCACAATCATGCTATCTCTCTACCATTCCACTCCCGAACAGCGCGGGAAAAACGAACACCTAAACCTTTCTGTGCGAGCTCTGATTTCTTTTATTTTATTTTGATGATCATTCCTACCTATGTAGGTCCGGCTCAACAAATTATTTTCGCATTCGGAAGAGAAAGTTGGCAACTGAAATTTCGTAAATAGATCTCGCTGCGACAAAGAAACGTCTTTGCTTTAATGACTTCCGTCTCAACTCGCGTATCATATCTGCCACACTCTCTCCCCTATAACGCGATAATACTAAACGAGCTGCCCTTTTTTGCACCCTTTTGATGTCCTCCGTCAATCCCACTTGGTAAGGATCCCACACCACAGAGCAATATTCTAACAGAGGACGAACGAGTGTAGTGTAAGCTGTCTCTTTAGTGGACTTGTTGCATCTTCTAAGTGTCCTGCCAATGAAACGCAACCTTTGGCTCACCTTCCCCACAATATTATCTATATGGTCTATCCAACTGAAATTGTTCGTAATTTTAACACCCAGGTACTTAGCTGAATTGACAGCCTTGAGAACTCTACTATTTATCGAGTAATCGAATTCCAATGGATTTCTTTTGTAACTCATTTGGATCACCTCACACTTTTCGTTATTTAGTGTCAACTGCCACCCGCCACACCATACAGCAATCTTTTCTAAATCGCTTTGCAACTGATACTGGTCGTCGGATGACCTTACTAGACGGTAAATTACAGCATCATCTGCGAACAACCAAAGAGAAATGCTCAGATTGTCACCCAGGTCACTTTTATAGATCAGGAACAGCAGAGGTTCCAGGACGCTTCCCTGGGGAACAGCTGATATCGCTTCAGTTTTACTCGATGATTTGCCGTCTATTACTACGATCTGCGACCTTCCCGAGAGGAAATCACGAATCCAGTCGCCCTATTGAGACGCACATCACGTTGGTGAAAGTGTTTGTTGTTAAAGTGTGTGTTGCGGTGCTCAAATTGTAACTACTGTCTTACGTGCTTTGTATGTGTTTCAGTGTTCTGTTATAGTGTCTGTCTGTATTCGTGATGTAATATCCTTCAGATATCGTCAGCGATATTATTTACTGTTTCCCACTCGTCTTTGTCTCTTGTTGCCTGTATCACGTCGTTGTTGTAATGCTTTGGTGTCTGGTGCCCTGCTCTGTATCGCTGGCAGTGAAAAAGTATGTGTTCTGGTTATCCGTGTCCCCCACATGTGCAAGCGGCACTCTGACTGCAGCCTACACGGTGTAAGTGCGCCGAGTAAGGGCTGTCACCTGTCAGAAAGTAAAGCATACTCCGGCTGGGGTTGATACGGCTTAGTCTCAGACGTTCCCTGATGTCTGGGAAGAACTGATTTACGTTACGGCTCTTATCGCTTAACTCCCATTCCCTTGGCTAAGTGTCCACCCGCCATTTGACAAACTTGCGCTTCTCTATAATGTCCTGTCCGGTAATCTCGATTACCTTCTCCCGTCTCCCCCTCCTCAGCCAGTATATTGCAGCCTGAAACCGAGCGGTTATGTCGATAGGGAAGTTTCCAGCCTCCACCCACAGTGATTTCGTTGATGTGATCTTGAAAGCTCCTGACAGCCTTACCAGGGCACTTCTCGGCCCTTGCCGCACGATGTTCCGATTCGTCAGCAGACGTACTCGGACAGCTCATGTACTGGCTGCAAAACAGACCACAGACTCAATGAGCGCAGAGTGGTAAGTTCTCAGTGAGTGTAATGGTACTTTTAAATGTGTTATGTTGACTCTGGGCAACTTATGCATGATTATGGCAGCCCAGTCAGTCGTTGTTCGGATGTATTCGTCAAAGGAGGTCGTTAATCGAGTTGTACACCAAGATATCGTATACTAAAGTCGTGTAGTTTTATGGATGGATTACTTTGTAGTGTTACTGTGAGTAGTATATAAACTGTTTTGTGTAGAGTCGTCTGATGCTTGTGAGTGGCTGTATTGACCGGTGTTCGAGTTGCGCTCTTGAGTCCGCAGAAACCGCAACCAGAAGGGCATCTGCGTACGCTATCGCCCCGTTAGGACGCTAATCCCCATCCAGTTGATGTAGGAGGGGTTCAAAGGTGATATACCAAAAGACGGGACCACAGATTGACCCTTGCGGTAACCTTTGCTCTACCACTACAGTTCCTGACCCAGGCGGTCTATAGAGGCATCTGATTACCATTTTTATTCCCCTTTGATGTTTAACCTTAGCCAGATTTATTTAATTCTGAATTCGTGATAATCTCGCTAGATGTTATCGAGCTGTTTCCTGCAATAAATACGCCGGCTTCACTGGCGTTTAACCTATCTTTACGATCAATATTCCAATGTGAACTTGGGATTTAGTTTCTGTTCACTTACAGTTTCACTGAACTTTTTGTTCCTAATACTCTCTGGACCTCATAATCTACAGTAAGCAAAGTAATTCTCGAATCTCTCGCTGGATGCAACTGCAGTTTACTAATATCATATTAACTCCTTCTGTATCCGGTCTGCGAGGAGGAGCATTCTTTGAGAACATTGTGGCTGTTGTAACCCCAGTTTTGACAGGTAATTCGTTTCTGAGACCAGGGGGGTTACTCCAGTTAAAAAAAAACCACGTGCTCCCACAAGCGCTCCGCTACCCCAGCAGCTGCTTCCTGCTTGTATCGTGCAGCCCCGATCTACTAAGAGGAACCCCACAATTCTACTCCCTATATTGGAGGTCGAGAAATTCGTAGAATCGTCTGAATGTCTGGTTTAGACCTTCCACTCTGCTCCAAACCAGAGGACTGCTATGCCTCTATCAATACGTTCACCTACCCTTATACCTACGTGGTCTCCAGTTTCAATCCTAACATCAACCACCTCCCCATATCTCTCCACGACATCCTCTTAGAAATCTACCCAGCCATGAAGCCGCAACAGAAAAGTTCTTCCCATATCAGAGCCTCTCTGCTCCACACTGTTCTCCTTCCCTTCGCTACTGCTTTCTTATGAGTCTATTCCCAAACAGTTGCAACCCATATACTGAGGAAACGACATTTACTACAGGAAGTACTACGAGAATGAAACACTGTTCACGCCTCAAAATAGCAATTGCCAACACTTAGATGTAGATTATAAAAAATTAAAAAAGATAGACATAAACCGGAATTCACTTTAACAGCAAACTAGGAACTGTCTGGTCTGCAGCTTGTCGTTTAGTGGTTAAGGTTGCTGGTTGTATCTCATGGGGTACCGTGTTCGATTCCGGGTTGAGTGGGAAATTTTATCTGCTCAGGAAATGGGTGATGTCTTGTCCTCATTATCATTTCATCACGATGGACACAGAAGTTACTGAAATGGTTTCAAATAAAAGGAGTTGCACTAGACTGTCGAACAACAACAGTTTGGCTAATAATACCACACTAATCATGCTTAAGTTGGAGTTTTTGCAGTTTAGAGCGTAAAATCTTATGGTATGCTATATGCACTCACAAACGTTAGTATTGACGAATGTAAGATAATGCATTGACTTCTGTTAGTAATGATGCGAATACTCTTCAGTATTTTGTATAATAGAACGTGAATGAGCTGCTCGCTATAATATAAAAAAACTAAATTATCAGGAAGGGAGTCTTAAGTGCCACTATCCGTATCATAACGGTATTCGTGGGTTGATTACGAGACAGATGTTGAAAGCCAATGGCTTTCTATCTGAAATGACACTTTAGAAAAAGAAGAAGAAGTCAGACGTCTGCTTATTGGAAAATATTTCACTTGTTTATGGTGTCCACGCAAATATATTTCCTCATTTTTGCGGCATTACATTTGAGTTTCTTATCATTTTTCTTGATTGTTAATATCAATTACAGTTAAAGCACTGACGTTTTTTTATGAAAATAACTGCATATTTTTCATATTTTATAGTAATCGTGTGGGAGGATTATATCTAATAGACATATTTATGACCCCATCACTTTATCTGTAATAAATACGCTCACTTCTTGAAAGAATTTTGATATAAAATGCCTGACCCTAGTCGTCTTGGTAGATTATGGCAGTTCATTGTTATTAAAATTACATTAACTTACCTGTTGCTAGCTGGAATACCATCTGGGAAAAGGTGGTCTAGATTTTTCGTTGTACTTTAATAAACCTTTACTTTTCTTTTTACGTGAATAAGACTCATCTCCAGAATATTCATATGTAAATGTGAACACATTACAGCTACTTTACATGATTCTTTCAAACTAACATTTTTGAAGAAAAGTTCTCAGGTTTCCAGCCAAGTGCCAGATGAGAGCCAAATAAATGGCTCTACTTTATCCAAATTATAGAATACTTTGACTCACCGTGATCCGTCGTCGTGTCGTTTCAAAGTAAGGGAGAAAAACGCCATATGTATCATCCTTTTCACAACGATTGACCCCTGACATAGGCGCTATGAAGTCGCCTGTTCTCGCGTCTAAGCCGTCCATACAGTTGAAAGCTGCCTTTTCCTGCTAACAGGGATGTGGGCATGCAAGGTTACAGGGAGAAGGGTGACGCCCGCTACCTGTAACGAGCATAGGTGCTCCTCAGGATGGCCACGGCGCGCCATGCCGAGACGGTTGCAGTCCCCACAGGGCTTCTGAATTGTGATGGGGGTAGGGGTGATTAAGTACTGCCCGCCCCTCTTCCCCACACCAGCACCACCTCCACCAACGTGGGTAGCGTCATTCACTCAGTGCCCCCTCATTCTTCCTTCTACTTGGTTGGAAAAGAAGCCTCTTTCTCACACGCCAAGTTTGACAAGGACTACACTGTATCAGAATTCCGTGGTGCGTGCGACTACCATTTCTTTTGCTTTACGCTAAGTTTTCAAACCTCTCAGGTTTGAATACTTAGCGTAATTATATATACTTACTGGGAAAATATAAACAAATAATATGGCATAAAATTGTTGATGATTGAAACTATGTGCGACATATGGACTGCTATAAAAATGTTTCGCTTACAGTTGGTTTCAAAACAAACCTTACTCACTTCAGAGAGAAAGATTTGTACCGAAAAGTTCCTAATAATCAAATTCATGGCCAATACAATAAGATACAGTAAATCAACTGTCAACAGAAAATTGAAGCAGAAAAATTAAAATAGTTAAGAATCTTGGCGGAATCGTACTAGTTATGTTCCATAACCGTCTTTGGTTCTTGCCTGTGCTGCTTGTTTGCTGCTCATTCGCTAGTGCGACGATGTATTTTTATACTGTGTGATCAAAAGTATCCGGACACCTGGCTGGAAATGACTTAGAAGTTTGTCGAGCCCTCCATCGGTCATGCTGGAATTCAATAAAGTGTTTGCCCACCCTTAGGCTTGACGACAGCTTCCACTCTCGTAGGCATACGTTCAATCAACTGCTGGAAGGTTTCTTGGGGAATGGCAGCCCATTCTTCACGGAGTGCTGCACTGGAAGAAGTATCGATGTCGGTCAGTGAGAACTGGCACGAGCTCGGCGTTCCAAAACATCCCAAAGGTGTTCTGCAGGATTCAGGTCAGGACTCTGTGCAGACCAGCCCATACGGGGATGTTATGGTCGTGTAACCACTCTGCCACAGGCCGTGCATTATGAACAGGTGCTCGATCGTGTTGAAAGATGCAATCGCCATCCCCGAATTGCTCTTCAACGGTGGGAAGCTAGAAGGAGCTTAAAACATCAATGTAGGCGTGTGCTGTGATAGTGTCACGCGAAACAACAATGAAAAATACGACCACACTATAACACCACCGCCTCTGAATTTTACTGTTGGCAATAGATGAGTTGGCAGATGAAGTTCACCGGGCATTCGCCATACTCACACCCTGCCTTGTGTACCGTGATTCGTCACTCGACAGAACGTTTTTCCTCTGTTCAGTCCTCCAGTGTTTACGCTTCTTACACCAAGCGAGGCATCGTTTGGCATTTACCGGCGTGATGTGTGACTTATGAGCATCCACTCGACCATGAAATCCAAGTTGTTTCACCTCCCACCTAACTGTGATAGTACTTTCAGTGGATTCTGATGCAGTGTGGAGTTCCTGTGTGATGGTCTGGTTAGATGTCTGCCTATTACACATTACGAGCCTCTTCAACTGTCTGCGGTCTCTGTCAGTCAACAGACGAGGTCGACCTGTACGCTTTTATGCTGTACGTGTCCCTTCACGTTTCCACTTTGCTATCACATCGGTAACAATGGACCTAGGGATGTTTAGGAGTGTGGAAGTCTCGAGTACAGACGTGTGACACAAGCGGCCTGACCACGTTTGAAGTCCGTGAGTCCCACGGAGCGCCCCATTCTGCTCTACTACTGAGGCCGCTGATGTGGAGTACCTGGCAGCAGAATGCACCTAATATGAAAGTCAGTACGTTTTTGTGAGTGTCCGGATACTTTTGATCACATAGAGCATCTATACTCCTCCCCTAGTGGATGATGTGCTTGAGTGTGTGTGAGAACTTCGTCACATGGTTGCTAACAATGACCCTGACTTTTAATTATTGCCAAAACACTAACGCATGCAACGGATAATGCGACACACACAAAACCAATGCACTCTGTAATGTGGGCGGTAACCACTAGCTTGATTTGGGACTATGCTATTATAATTTCTGGATTATCAAGAGGAGGAATCGTTAGTTGATTTGGCATTATTTAATAAAGTAAAAAGGGGGACTGAATCTTTTATAATTATGAACTGGGATAGAAAAAGTAATTTCCTGAAATTCTAACTATGATTTTACGTGACGTAAACTTTATTACAAATTAAGGCCGCGTAACTGAACACACTTTCAACCATTGCTCTACACTATTATTTGTACTGATACGTACTGAAATTTCTAAAGGTCTCCTACTATTAGTCTATTAATTGCCACACTATAGGGAGGCCGAATGAAACACAGTATCACACACTAGGGCACTGCCTGTGTATGCATCGTCACCCTGAAGCACACAGTGAAGCACTGCGCGGAATGCCAGTACTACATGAATGAAAGCAAAGGCGTGAGCGCACAGAGCTGGGAACCTGCTCACAGAGACCCCTCAACTCACAGTGTTCAGCAGCACTAGTTGGACGAGCCAAACAGGGAATGTTGGTTAACTCTGGAATTTAGACAATGTTTTTCTTAACTGATCAAATACGCCCTGGTGCGAACGGTCAAAGCAGTATTCTACCCATGGAAATTTCCAACAAAATCCGCCAAACATGTGCAGGCATAGGTGGCTGAAGACCTTATCGCGCTGAGATTATGGTAAATAGCCCAGGATTGCACACGAAACGTGAAAAATAAAGAGAGTGTGCGTGTGATAAAGCAATGAAAGAACAAAGAAAGTAACATTAATGTCATCGAAACACACCTCCCTTAATTCAGGACAAATACATTGAAGAGACAAAGAAACTTTTACACCTGCTTAATATCGTGTAGGGCCCCCGCGGTCACACAGAAGTACCGCAACCCGATGTGACATCGAATCGACTATTGAATGAAGTAGTGCTGGAGGGAACTGACACCAAGAATCCTGCAGGGCTGTCCATAAATCCATAATAGTGCGATGGGGTGGAGATATCTTCTGAACAGCACGTTGCAAGGCATCCCAGATATGCTCAATAATATTCGTGTCTGGGACTTTAGTGGTCAGCGGAACTGTTTAAGCTCAGAAGAGAGTTCCTGGAGCCACGTGTGGGGTGTCGCATAGTCCAGCTAGAATTGACCAAGTCTGTCGGAATGCACAATGGACACGAATAGATGCAGATGATCAGACAGTATGCTTAGGTACGTGTCACCTGGCAGACTCGTATCTGGAGGTATCAGGGGTCCCATATCAGTACAGCTGCATACGCCCCATCCAATTTTAGAGTCTTCATCAGCTTTAACAGTCCCTTGCTGACACGCAGGGTACATGGATTTATGAGCTCGTCTCCCTACCCGAACGCGTCCGCCCGCCTTATACAATTTGAAAAGAGACTCGTCCTACCAGGCAACATGTCTCCAGTCATCATCAGTCCAATGCCGGTGTTGATGGGCCCAGGCGAGGCGTGAAGCTTCGTTTCGAGCAGCGATCAAGGGTACACGAGTGGCCCTTCGACTCCGAAAGCTCACATCGATGATGTTTCATTGAATGGTTCGCACGCTGATCTTTCTGATGGCTCAGCACTGAAATCTGCAGCAATTTGCGGAATGGTTGCACTTTTGTCACGTTGAAAGATTCTCTTCAGTCGTCGTTGGTCCCGTTCTTGCGGGATTTCTTCTGGCCGAAGCGATGTCGGAGATTTGATATTTTACCGCATTCCTGATATCAACAACACACTCGTGAAATGGTTCAACTTGCTCTGAGCACTATGGGACTTAACATCTATGGTCATCAGTCCCCTACAACTTAGAACTAACTAACCTAAGGACATCACACAACACCCAGTCATCACGAGGCAGAGAAAATCCCTGATCCCGCCGGGAATCGAACCCGGGAACCCGGGCGTGGGAAGCGAGAACGCTACCGCACGACCACGAGTTGCTGTCACACTCCTCGTTGCCGACCGCAGTGCCGTATTCTGCCTGTTTACATGTCTGTGTATTTGAATACGGATGTCTATACCTGTTTCTCTGGCGCTTCAGTGTACATTACATCTCTCACATGCTTAAACGCTGAAAAAAAGAGGGAGGGACTTGGCTGCTATGCCTTTCAAGCACACGTGGTGAGAATGTAAGACGCAAAAAAAAAAAAAGAAAAAATCACCAAAATCTACAAAATTATTTCACAAAAATAAGGAGATCAGGTTCTATTGCTATTAGAAGGCATTTAATATTGTTTCATTGTCAGAAAACACTTTGTTTCTGGTACTGGGGGCAGCACATGATAGTAGTGCGAACATGCTCTCACGCTTATGTTATAAGGAAAAATTACTCAAATAAAAAAAATTAATCTCGCCACACAAAACCATGTCTTGGAATTATTTCTATTCACTAGCCAAGTAGGAGGAACCTTGTTAATGTTGTAGTGTCAGGAACTGATGGCTCGTACAAGAACAAAACCGTTACAGCTAACACCCTCTGAGTTCTCTACCCCTTCGAGATTATGACTATGACGACACCCCTACGTACTTCGGAAGGCGCGGCCAACTTCTGTAACACATCGCGAACTGTGGCTACTCTCATATACTGCACCCTGCTACATCCTACCACTTTCCAGGCGAAGCGTCTCCACACTGCGTCCCCTCCTCAGCACGTCGTTGCTAACAGTCGACAAGCTACGCTACTGACCGACCACCACGGCCATTGTTCGAATTGCCACGTTCCTATTGGCTGTGTGGACCAACCTCCTCCCTCTACACTCCTCAGAACCCATCTTTCTGAAGTCTCTTAAGCAGTCTCTGTGCTTAGCGTCCCTTCTCTTTTGAGAAGCCTGCTGCATCTATTGACTATCTTTGAAACAGCCCTTCACTTTACTAAGCCCATCACATTCATACAACATGCCGTCACATATAATGGAAAGGTACAGAAAGGATGGGGAAATGGCACACATTACAAAAGTAGTTGTAATAAAACACTCAGTTGCCTTTCTCCGTGTCCATCACTTTGGTTATAGACTTAACAAGTCAGGAAAGACTCAAGTCACATGATATGGTAATGTTGCAATCAGCTGATTAACCTCTGATACCACTCACGTGGGATTTATTCAACTAAGGCGTGATTTGCGTTCATGAAGCATACTCAAATAGTTCCGCTTCAGTTAGCTGATCTGAAAGATTGATGATAGGAGGCCAGTGTAACTGAACTGATTTAGTATGTGGCTTAACTAAGAAAATCCTCCAAGAAATATATCCCTTGAAAAATAAGATACAATGAATAGCAATGCAACAGGTGTACATTACAATGCTTAACAATTAATTATGAGCTTGGCAAACTAGATATACTCTGTAGAAGAATTAAATTGGATCTAATACAAACAAAAGTAAAGAGGAAATTTATGAAAATACATGAAAAACATTGGGGCTTACGTCGAGTTAAAGACGGATTTCGTTCGGATGTCTTCACAAAATGAAGTGCAAAGGCTATCAAAATAAATATTGCACTTTCCTCATTAGCCTAAATCGCAAAACACAATAAATGAAAGATGTACTTTAGAAAACGAAAATGAAATAAAAAAGGTAAAATAGTAGCAGTACCGATCTGTGTGTCTTTGCGCACAAAAGAAAGAAGACAAAGATGTGGGGAAATTTTCGAAGAGAATTTGAAAAGCACATATTACTATAAAATAGCCTAATTCGATGTTTGGGGCCAGTATGGAACTAAATCGAAAAACAGCTGACACTGAATCATAAATAACACGTAAAAGTAAGGAAAATCAGTGACATAAGCCTGCAAGCGAAAATCGGCTTGACTGTAAGAATCTGCAGCCCATCTGTCAGCCGCCTCGCTGGGAGGGGGTGGCGTGCCCTGTACCCCCGGGAAATATCCCGGGTACTCGTATTGGCAGCTCGCTGAGTAGACCTGCGGTCGCGCTGGAGCCACTGGAACGAGTGAAAATTCCCGCCCCTACCTGAGATTGAAGGTGGGCCCCCTGGGCAAAAGTCCAGTGCTCTACATCCTAGACCAGTACAGCGCTATAAATCAACAATATGTCACAAATATGTTACACAGAATGTGTGAAAACAAAGGTTTGCTCATTGACAATAATAAAAAACTTTATATAGTAATTAATCAATATTAGAGTAAAAAATCCTTTGTTAACATGCTGTCTGTGTGTATTTGTACTTATATTTTACTTTCACGATAATCCTCAAATGGTAATGCGTAAAATAACGAACAAGGGTTTGCACACTTAAAATGGTGCTTAATATCAGTGAATGAAGCAAAGCCAGAAAGAGTACTACACTAAATTTGTTTGTTATGGGAAATATGGCTGAAACAAGATGCACTACAGTTTCACAGGTCTTTCGCACTACTATCTGTAGGAATTTAACCAGCATGCTAGAACCTTATACTCCTGTCATTCAGCTAGGTTTAAAGTGACCGCGATAGAATTTTGAACTACATTTAAGTCTACATGGTTTCTTTGAAATTTCCCAGTTATGTGCCTAGCAGAGGGTTCATCGAACCACTTTCAAGCTGTTTCTCTACCGTTTCACTCTACGATAGCACGCGAAAAAGCGTACACTTAAATCTTACAATTCGAGTTCTGATGTGTCTTATTTTATTATGATGATCATTTCTGCCTATGTAGTTGGGTGCCAACAAAACATTTCCACACCCTGAGGAGAAAGTATGTGATTAATATTTCACGAGAGGATGCCGTCTCAACGAAAAACACCTTATTTTAATGGTTGCCACTCCATTTCATGTAGGATATCCATGGCGGTATCTCCCCTATTCGCAACTGTTCAAAACGAGCAGCTCTTCTCTGAACCTTTTCGATGACCTCCATCGATCCTATCTGACGTGGATCCCACACCGGACAGCAATACTCCAGAAGCGGGCGGACAAGCGTAGTGTGGGCAGTATCTTTAGTAGAAGTATTGCATTTGCTCAGTCTTCTGCCATAAATGGCAGTCTCTTATTTGCGTTATACACTACGTTATCTATGTGACTGTTTCAGCTGAAGTTACTTGAAGTCGTAGTCCCTAAGTATTTAATGGAATTTACAGCCTTCAGATTTTTGTGACTTAGAGTTCACAGTGTAACACATCACGTTTTAATATATTGAAAAGCGGTAGCATTCACTCATAGTGTACTAAATCAAAAACTGCATCGGACTTCTGTCTATATTTGCCATAAATATATTACATTTTGCCAGTGAAAATATAATATTCTTGTTTAAGTGAACCCATGTTGTACCTACACGAATATTACTTGCGATAGCTTTCTGTGCACTATGAGCTACTTTGAAACACCAATACTATGAAACCGTTTCTTATAGTAACAGATGACGTAGTAATAGCAATAGCAGTAGTAACAATAGTAGCAGTAACATATTTATCTACCTATACCATTGATATGTAAGCGTACTACAGAATGGAAAACATAAGAAAACGTTTAGGCATTCTTATATCAGGCATATACTTATAGGCCTAGTTTAAGAAGGAATCTTAAGAATGTCTTAAGAATATCTTGGTTAAAGTACATATGTGTACAAATACCTCCAAGCAAGTTAGATGATAATACAAATTTAGTACCAAATTATATTCTCTCATATTTATAGTTATTACTCGAAACACTGAACATTGCAAACTCTGTGTATGTGCCATCCCCCTCCCCCTCGCCCCTCCCTCCCTCTCTCTCTCTCTCTCTCTCTCTCTCTCTCTCTCTCTCTCTCTCTCTCTCTCTCTTTTACACTCACAAACACACTCATTCATGCAGGATGAAGAGAAGGTGTAAAGAAATGAACATTAACCTTCATGTTAATCTGTGAATACATATAATATGTATATTTATATGTGGTCTGTAATACTTCATTATGCTATAGGATAATTAATGGATAAAGTGAACCTGTAAACGTGAACTTAGAACGTGACAATACAGATTAGAGCACACTCCATAAGTAATTATTATTGATAATCAGGAATAAAATACCCTTGAATAGGATAGGATTTGCTTTACAAAGTAACATAAAAGTTTGTTAATGTTTTGGTTATAGATTTATTACTACGGCTCCTCCCTCATTATTCACAGCACAATGAACATATGACGAAGGAAGCAGTCCCTACGCAAGATTAGCATCAACTAATGTAAAAGAATTAACACACATCGAATTGCCTAGGCTTTTAGGATTGGAAACAGAATCGTATAGCTTGTTAAAAGTCCGAGGATGTGTAACAGAATGACGGGATGGACACACGAAAAGCATTCGTGAATTCGTTCATATTATGATAGGAAAGCAACATTTGTCGTTATAATCAGCAACTACTAGATTACTATACAGCAAGCTCAGATGGTGTGTCCCCATTAAACATGGGCTGACACGAAGTCGCAAAACATTACTCCAGCTCTAGGAAATTACCCCGGTACACCAGCAGCATGTAAAAGCGCGTATTATTTACGAAATAAACTAGTTTCAGGCAGTATCTAGTGGGACTGAAACATATGCACCTCTCCGTGTGGATTCCACACAATGAGGGGATGGCTACATCTCAAAGTATTGCGCAGATACTCGTATTTGTTAACTTTAGTGTTAGATTGCACAGGGCCATGGAAATATATGATGACACAGTCCCAGAAACAGTTGAAAGAAAAGAAATTCTCCTGTTAGCAAAAAACTCAATGAAAATTATTAATACAAGCAATGATTAGGTCTGAGGGCACATACAGGTATTCATTGGAAGAGCAGACGACTATCCCATACCATGTCGGAAGTTAATGAACAAAGGCACAAACTCTTAACATGCCCCAAATCGGTATAAATCAGATCAAGACAGGACACTAGCGTCAAATCAAAAGAATTTAACTAACAAACCGTTCAGAAAAGCATAATCACACGGTACTATCAGTTTCCGTCACGTAGTTCAGACTGGAACAAAGCTTCCTCATAGAGGTCGTAACTATTTTTACGCGCCGAGAATTAATAGAAAAGAAACCACAATAAATACGAACTAACGTATTAAAGGTGAAAGACAAATGTTAAATGTTATCATCACTCAAAAGATACACTTACACCTTAGAGTGGCGTTTGACAGTATCTGGAGTACGTTCTGTTTTGAAACGAAATGAGAGGGGGGGAGGGGGTGGAGGGCGAGAGGAGAAAGAGTACAACTGCTACCGACGAACCTAAGAGTAAAAATGTGAAAACGTGCGTACCCTGTCGATGTGGACCACCCAAACTCTCTGCTCTATTCCCATATCATCTCAAGTTCGAAGAACTACAATACCAGGCTATTGGTTCCAGTTACACAGGAAAGTTCCAAATTATGCTTATCTTGATAGTCATTCGTCCCTGCTTACATACAAAGGAGGCGGTAAAGGTACACAAATACATATGCAAACTAAGTGTTTACAACAGCTCGTTACTCCTGCAGAGGCTTATTGGTGTGACATACACATAATTAGTGCTATCTGATTACAGACACATCCTTGTGCTTCTGCGAAGTGGCGTGACGTCACATGTTTTCAATAACCGAGCGCAGTTGGCTGTTGTCGCCTGTCATCATCCGTGGAAGACTGATGCAAATCTTCTTCAGCACTCGAATCCAGATGTCATACAATTTCACGCACTCCTACTTGCTAATGAAATCCCCAGTGTGTTTTACAGTATCTATGGCCTCTCTCTACAGCCTTTCATCGTATCCGCTTGTGGCTGCCAGTACTTCAGTCCCATCAAAATGAATGTGGTGGTCTTATGACTGCAAAGCATGTTTCGCAACAGCTAACCCGTCAGCCTTCTTCAATTCCGCTTGTGGACTTCTGGTCATCTTTTGACGGTTCTTTTGTAGAACCCGCTTACGCCTCCCCACAATTACGTACACACAGGCCTAAAAACTCCTGCTTTCTCCAGCGGGTGGCGAGTATCCTTGGCTTATTTTAGGTGAATTTGCACGTTCCAAATAGGTTTGTAGATTACCGCGATGTTCTACCTTTTCAAGATTCTGGCTTTACTCTAACGTCCTTAATGAAAGGCAGGAAAATTTTCGATTTCAGCAGCGCTTGAGCGTCGCTATGATTTCTAAATGGTGGCCTTAACGTTTCTTCTACCTCAACGAATTAATAACCATTATTTTGCCTTTGTCTCCACTCCTACTGGTGCTAGGAGCTGATAAACTCCACAGTGATAATACTTGTGAGACAATTGTTTACGGATTGACACAGCACGTATGTTTCCTTATGATGGAGCTGGAATAAATGAGACTACACCCAATTTCTTTGAACTGAACGAAATTTGTACATAGTGTGGAACGCACTGACAGTTGTGCACACTATATCAGTTCAGTCACGTCTTACATCCTCCACAGCCTCACCAAACACAGCTTCTCTAAAGGCCACCAGATCCTGACAGTCGGTAATTTCACCTTGTCAATGCTACTCTACAACAGCAGGACTACATCCTCGGCTTCTGTACTGAGTCATGACAAGCCTTCCATTCTTGCATGCTCCAGTAAGAGATAAGAGACAGCAGCGCCGCAGTTCTCACATTCCTCACCACTCGTGAAACTACAGCCAGAGGGAAGGGAGCCGGTAGAGCACTGTTGCAAGGGTGATGCCTTGATTTGCTAAACATGCAACCAAGAACACATTGCTCTACGTCCATTACATTCTTCACCTTTGCAAATTGATCTTGTGGGGTAGGTAACGTATGATATTTCCATAATTAATTGGATGTTAAACTCCGGAAAATTGGAAGTGGTTCAGTGATACCCTTCATAATGATTGGAAATAATTGTTATCAATAAGACACTTCAACAGTTACAATATATTACGGAACAAAGCAATGGTTTGTTATTAGTTGTCAACACATATCAAGCGTTAAGTAATTTTTGCCAGTTATGTTGCATTTATTACTTAAGAGGTGCAATTTTAATTTTTTGTTTACGATAGTCTTAATTATTTATGTACTTTATTTGTGCTACTGATTCTGAAATTTTAGGCTCAGGTAGAAAATGCAGACAGATAACCTCATGCAAATAAGAATTAGTACTTATCTAAGTCAAGAAACATAGAGTAAAACTAATATACTCGATCGTGTTGAAAGATGGAATCGCCATCCCTGAATTGCTCTTCAACAGCGGGAAGCAAGAAGATGTTTAAAACATCAGTGTAGGCCTGTGCTGCGGTAGTGCCACGCAAAAGAACAAGGAATGCAAGGCCCCTCCATGAAAACACGACCACACCATAACACCACCGCCTCCGAATTTTAATTTTGCCATTACACACGCTGACAGATGACGTTCACCGAGCATTCGCCATAAACCACACTTTGCCGTCGGATCAACGCGTTGTGTACCATTATTTGTCACTCCACACAATTTTTTTCCATTGTTCAATAGTACAATGTTGACGCTCCTTACACAAGCGAGGCGTCGATTGGCATTTACCGGCGTGGTGTGTGGCTTATGAGCCGCCGCTCAACCACGAAATCGAAGTTTTCTCACGTCCTCCTTTACTGTCGTAGAACTTGCAGTGGATCTTGATGTTGCCTGGAATTCCTGTGTGATGGTCTGGATAGGTGTCGGCCTATTACACATTACGACGCTCTTCAACTGTCAGCGGTCTCTGTCGGTCAACAGACGAGGTTGGCCGGTGCGCTTCAGTAATGTATGTGTCCCTTTACGTTTCCACTTCACTACCACATCGAAAACAGTGGACATAGGGATGCTTAGGAGTGTGAAAATATCGCCTACAGACGTATTACACAAGTGAAACCCAATCACCTGACCGCGTTTGAAGTCCGTGAGTTCCGCGGAGCGTCCCATTCTCCTCTCTCACAATGAATAAATACTGAGGTCTCTGATATGGAGTACCTGGCAATAGGTGGCATATTTGGCGGGAAATTCTGGAGCTATCGGGGATTCAATACCGCAACCGACCAGTTTCCGAACCCTAATCTTCCCCTCCTCAATTTTCGTTGGCTCCTATTCGTGAATGCTGTTAGGTCGTTTGGCTGGAATCCGTTATACGTTAATTCAAATTTCAGCTCAATTGCTCTGTGACAAACATTTTGCAGCAGACAGGGAAGAGGTTTGGATTATCCTCGCAATACCGCTATTGGAAACAATAAACTGCTCGATTGGGAATTTGATATTACGATTGGAAGTGGTGCTGTATAAAATGATCGTCGTAATTTCAGAGTTCGACAGGAATTTATACTGTCATGGATGTGTAATTCCTGGCAACCCACAGGTCTGCTATGTGTATTTTTTAAAGCACTATAGAATTCCAAAGTTGGTTGTCTCTGCTATACCTGGAAGAAGGAGCGGAAAGGCTCTACCATGTGATAGGATAGTAACAACTACAAATTCATCTTAATCTGAACAAATACCGCTCCAGATTTCCGCTCAAAGACAGAGTCCTCTGGGATGCTTTGACAAGCAATCAGTGTCACACACAGCAGCCACACGACATGCACATGGAACTTTGTAAGCACATACACATAAACCACAATCCAGTCCATATCAGCTGTCACCATTAGATGTTGGAGATCATAGAATCTTCTGTAGGCCCCCGTGCACCACCGCCAGGCATTGGCCTCACGAGCAGCAGAGCCTGCTGCCATGACCACCTAGCCATCAACCGATCAGTTTACATGGGCTTGGAATAACCACCCACCAGAAGTGCTCAACATATTGAATCTTCTCACAGTTATGAGTAAAAATCGGAGAACACTCCCAACACATGTGATCGTGAAGGCAGGCCAACACATACTGAGGGTTAGTTCGCTATTCACCCACCGATGGGACGAAATAGTTAGGCCGACTGCACCCTTCTACCCCACCTCCAGTTAGTCAACTCAGCCTTTAGAGGTAAAACCCAGTGGGACTCCGGGTAAGTAAGGCTAGCAATCTGCTTCCCTGGTACTTTAAATATGATGGTGGCAACAAACAGAGCAAAATGCCTCAGACCTTTGGAGGTGACGGAGTCCCACCTCTAACTGACAAACCAGGCACTCCTAAAATACGACTTGGCAAACAAATGGTAATGAGATGGGGAGAAATTAATATCAATGGGGGCTACTCTGGGAAGAAGGCAGAGCTGGCAGAGGCTGCAAGTAAGATGGGGCTGGACGTTTTAGCTATTAGTGACATTCGGGTAAGGGGTGAGAAAGAAGAGGAAGTGGGAGAATACAAGGTCTACCTGTCAGGAGTCAAAGCAGGAATAGCATAATGGGGTGTAGGGCTTTACTTCAGGAAATAAATGGAAACCAGCGTAGTTCCAATAAGGTATGTAAATGAACGACTGATGTGGATAGATTTGACATCGTCTAGCAAGAAAATTAGGATTGTGTCAGTAGATTCGCATTGTGAAGGGACAGATCAATATCAGATGGATAGTTTTTATGAGACACTCAGTGATGTAGTTGTTAGAGTAAAGCACAAGGACAGTGTTCTGCTCATGAGTGATTTTAACGCCAGGATTGGAAATCGAGCAGAAGGGTATGAAAAGGTTATGGGTAAATTTGGAGAGGATATGGAGGCCAACAGGAACGGGAAAAAACTCTTGGATTTTTGTGCCAGTATGAGCTTAGTAACCACAGACTCCTCTTTTAAACATAAGAACATTCACCGGTATACTTGGGAAGGCAGGGGAACCCGATCTGTCATTGACTATATAATAACAGATCAGAAATTCTGGAAGGCTGTGGGGGACACACGTGTATTCAGGGGATTCTGTGATGACACTGATCATTATTTAATCTGCAGTGAAATTGGGATTGTGAGGCCGAAAGTGCAGGAGGTCAGGTCCATATGTAGGAGGATAAGAGTGGATAAACTTCAGGATGAGGAAATCAGGCACAAGTACATAACAGCGATCTCAGAACGGGACCAGTTAGTTGAATGTAGTCAATTACAGTCATTGGAAAAGGAATGGACAAGGTACAGGGACACAGTACTAGAAGTGGCTAAATAATGTCTTGGAACAGTAGTTTATAGAAGTAGGTTGAAACAAACGGCTTGGTGAAATTACACAGTCAAGGCAGCCTGTAACAGGAAAAAGAAGTCGTATCAAAAATGGCTACATAGTAGAACTCAGGTGGACAGAGAAAGTTATGTTGAAGAAAGAAACAAAGCCAAACAGATAATTGCAGCATCCAAGAAGAAATCTCGGGAAGACTTTGGAAACAGGTTGGAGACTATGGATCAAGCTGCTGGAAAACCATTCTGGAGTGTAATTAGCAGTCTTCGAAAGGGAGGTAACAAGAAAATGACAAGTATTTTGGACAGGTCAGGAAAACTGCTGGTGAATCCTGTTGATGCCTTGGGCAGATGGAGGGAATATTTTGAAGAGTTGCTCAATGTAGGTGAAAATACGATCATTAATGTTTCAGATTTCAAGGTACAATGGGATAGGAATGATGACGGAAATAGCATCACATTTGAGGAAGTGGAGAAAATGGTCAATAGATTGCAGTGCAATAAAGCAGGTGGGGTGGATGAAATTAAGTCGGAACTCATCGAATACAGTGGAATGTCAGGTCTTAGGTGGGTACACAGGATAGCTGAAATGGCCTGGGAGTCGGGACAGGTTCCATCAGACTGGACAAAAGCAGTAATCACACCAACATGGAAACATGGAGACAGAAAAGATTGTAACAACTACAGAGGCATCTCTTTCATCAGCGTTGTGGGTAAAATCTTCTCAGGTATTGTTGAAAGGAAAGTGCGAGTGTTAGTTGAGGACAAATTCGATGAAAATCAATGTGGTTTTAGGCCTCTTAGAGTTTGTCAGGACCAGATCCTTAGCTTACGGCAAATAATGGAGAAGTGTTATGAGTGGAACAGGGAATTGTATCTCTGCTTTATTGATCTAGAAAAGGCATATGACCGGGTTCCTAGGAAGAAGTTATTGTCTGTTCTACGAGATTATGGAATAGGAGGCAAATTTTTGCAAGCAATTAAAGGTCTTTACATGGATAGTCAGGCAGCAGTTAGAGTTGACGGTAAATTGAGTTCATGGTTCAGAGTAGTTTCAGGGGTAAGACAAGGCTGCAACCTGTCTGTTGTTCATATTATTTATGGATCATTTGTTGAAAACAATAGACTGGCGGGGCGAGATTAAGATACGTGAACACAAAATATGCAGTCTTGCAAATGCGGATGACTTAGTTGTGATGGCAGATTCGATTAAAAGTTTGATAAGTAATATTTCAGATCTAGATCAGAAGTGTAAATACTATGGCAAGAAGATTAGCATCTCCAAAACGAAAGTAATGTCAGTGGGAAAGAAATATAAACGGATTGAGTGCCAAATAGGAGGAACGAAGTTAGAAAAGGTGGACCGTTTCAAGTACTTAGGATGCAAATTCTCATAGGATGACAACACAGTAAAAGAAGTGGAAGCGAGGGGTAGCAAAGCTAATGCGGTGAGCGCTCAGCTACGATCTACTCTCTTCTGCAAGAAAGAAGTCAGTACCATGACTAAGTTATCTGTGCACCGTTCAATCTTTCGACCAACTATGTTGTATGGGAGCGAAAGCCGGATGGATTCAGGTTACCTTATCAACAAGTTTGAGGTTACGGATATGAAAGTAGCTAGAATGATTACAGTTACTAGTAGATGGGAACAATGGCAGGAGGGGGTCCACAGTGAGGAAATCAAAGGAAAACTGGGAATGAACTCTATAGATGTAGCAGTGAGGGAGAACAGGCTTAGATGGTGGGGTCATGTTACACGCATAGGAGAAGCAATGTTACCCAAGAGACTCATGGGGTCAGCAGTAGAGGGTAGGAAGAGTCGGGGAGACCAAGGAGAAGGTACCTGGATTTGGTTAAGAATGATTTTGAAGTAATAGGTTTAACATCAGAACAGGCATCAATGTTGGCACTGAATAGGGGATCATGGAGGAAAGGCATAATCAGTCTTAAATGATGATGATGAGGATATGATTAATGGCTACCTGCATCCTGCGACCGGACACCAAGCAAATTCATCCTAGAAAACCAGTCACCCGTTTATCAGTTTAATTACAACTAAATATTTTGATTGCAGCATCAAACTGACATTCGAGAATATGTAAAGTATCGGAAATATCTCCTGACGACTGTGGTGCTGGAAACATCAATTTCCCGCGGAAATCTCTATCCTGGACGTAATTTTCCGCGTAAAATCTTTCAGACCCTTTATTGCTACCAACATCTTGAAATTGCAATATTCCATGTCAAACCTATACTACCGCAATGAATGTATATAGTCCCACCCACATTTTCTTTGCACATGTCAGAACAGTGACCACAGTAACCTTACACAGCAACTCATACACATTTCAAACACGCAGTACGATTACTGTTTCTAGCAGTATGTATATAGCGTCCGTAAAAATTATAATATGTCCTCACTCACACTTGCTAGGTGTCTCCATTCTCCTCACTTCTTGGAAATTATTTAACATTTAAGTCTTCAGCCATTCAGATTCGAGAACAGAGTGGAGGTCATTTTTAATCGGTGCTTCTTTTAGGTGCTGCATCCTGCTAAGACTTTCTCAAACAAGAGCTGTAAAGTGCTCTACCATCTGAGCTACCCAAGCACGACTGACGCCCCGTCCTCACAGCTCTACTTCTGCCAGTACCTCGTCTCCTACTTTCCAAACTTTACAGAAGCTCTCCTGCTTTCTTTCAGGAGTGCTAGTTCTGCAAGTTTCGCAGGAGAGCTTCTGTAAAGTGTGGAAAGTAGGAGACGAGGTACTGGCAGAAGTAAAGCTGTGAGGACGGGGCGTAAGTCGTGTTTGGGTAGCTCAGATAGTAGAGCACTTTCCCGCGAAAGGCAATGGTGCCGAGTTCGAGTCTCGGTCTGGCACACAGTTTTAATCTGTCAGGAAGTTTCATATCGGCGCACACTCCGCTGCAGAGTGGAAATCTCATTATGGAAGAGTTGTAAACAACAGGCGTCTAGCACTAAACAGTGGCAGTGGAGGGGTAAGATTTTTTGAGATGGCATTTACCTCCTTCCCTGTTAGAGAGAAGGGAGGAGTTGCGGTCTGGTGGTGGCTCTCGAAGTTACTTCAACATGGGCCACACGCCAGTTACTCACAGGGAAAAACGTCACTCAGACCTACTTTGTGAGAAATTTGATCCTCTTTATGTTCATAAATAGTCAAATTTCCCGAAAATTCTAATTTCCCAGTTATTAGCGCAAAACCCAAAAAATTAGCATTTTATCTAGCTTTCTTCTATTTTTGATCTACTTTTGGGCCTAAATGCTGGTGGGATTTCGAAAATTCGGATTCAGCACCCTCGAAAACTTACAGAATCATCCTATTACTGTGCCAATCATTTGATGTCGCTGACAAATACCTGATGCACACTGAACTGCTGGCAGCAGCTCAATTGTTGGAGAATTTAGTGTACCGCCCAGAGTTATGGTGCTACCTTGCAGCGTAAACATAAAATACGTGATCAGTCACTCGCCAACTTTGCCCGGTCTCCGCAACATTGTGACCCAGGGATTCGTCCGATTTTCCATAACATGTCGATGAAGCTCTTCTCTATCGCGTCGAGGAAAGTTGCATCCTGAATTTGGTATCAGGATGAATAGAGTTTAACTTTCCTGATACTCATCAAGTATTTGGTGTTTACATGTGGCCACACCACAAACATCGGATCCACGTATCGATAGAGATGCGACAGTCTCAGTTTGGCAGATCCTAGTGGTTTTGCTTCGCCTTGCAATGGATTTGTTAGTAGTATTTTCCTTTGACAGTAAATAAGTTGTCTCTTTTAAGTTACACCGATTTATTCCCTTAACCCAGTATCTTAATTCTGGGTGGCAGTAGCGTCAGAAAATACAGCACAGGTTCCCATGGGAACACAGAAACACCGAAAGGTTCTGCTAATATATACTTCCTGCGATGAAATACGAGCTTCGCAGAATACATCGGTGCCTTTAACGACGTTGAAACCATAGCAGCACTTCCGGTTTCCTAGAACTGTCGCCGGGCCGGATTCACGTGGAAGAGTTGGACTCTGAGATCCCGGCTGCCAGCCTGTGTTCGGGCCAGGCGTGGCCGCCATTAGAAGACGCGGGGGCGGCTTACGACGGCCGATCCGGCCAGCGGGCGTCTGCGCTGCCTAACGACCCGAAGACGGCCCAGATGCGCTCGTAAAAGCGGCAATTATCCGGGACTGCCGTTCTGCAGAAATTAAAAAATAAAAGGCTCGCCGCCGTTTCTTGCCAAAGGCCGGCACGTGATTGTGACGTAACGTCGCAGTAAACAAACACGAATGGCCCCGCTGCGCTGCACAGTAGCAGGGTTAAGGCAGGGGCGAGCTGGCTGGAGAGCGCAACTCGAGCCGCTGGTGACGTCAGCGCGGGAGCGACCAAGCAGCACTGACTCGTGCTTTTCTTCGGGGGTCCGGCGACAGTCCTCAAGACGCTTCTGAAAATGTGATTTAATTACAACAAAGGAAGAACATAAATTAAAACTATGCCTTTTACTTATCTATTAAGTTAATATTCTGTTACTAATATTTCCAGCTGTTGTTCTTCAGTTACATCTTCAGTTTATTTGTATCATGTAGAGAAGCTGTGAAGGAAAACAAAGAGAAATTTGGAAAAGGAGTTAAAGCTTTTGCTGTTTGCAAAGACTTTGTGATTCTGTCAGAGCCGTTTGAGAACTTAGAACCGCAGATGAACTGAACTGAACTAGACTGATTATAAGACGAAAATCAATAAAAGTAAAGCGGGGGGTAGTGACATGTACTGTAAATGAATGACGCAATGTTGACAATAAGACACTAAAATTAATTAATGATTTTTGTTTTTGCCACTAACTGATGACAGCAGTGGTAGCGATGATATAAAATACGGACTGAGGAAAGCAAGAAAAACGTTTTTAACAAAGAGCTATTTGTCATCAATTAACATACATTTAAGTGTAAGGAAGTCTTATGTGAAGGTATTTGTCTGGACTGTACCTTTGTATGGAACTAAAATGTGGATGATATGCAGTTCAGACGGCAGCAAGATAGAAGCTTTGAGTGCCGTACTCTAGACCAATGCTGATCAGCAGACGAGTAGATCGAATACGAGGTGAGGAGATGATTCAAATGGCTCTGAGAACTATGGGACTTAACATCTGAGGTCATTAGTCCCCGAGAACTTAGAACCACTTAAACCTAACCAACCTAAGGACATCAGACACGTCATGCCTGAGGCAGGATTCGAACCTGCGACCGTAGCAGTCGCGCGGTTCCGGACTGAAGCGCCTAGAACCGCTCGGCCACCGCGACCGGCGATGAGGAGATACAGAATCTAAGTGATGAGACAAGAAATTCATGGCACAAAACTTGACTAGCAGGAGGGTTCATAGGACGTATCCTAAGGTATCAACGTACTGTCAGTTTGCTAATTTAAGTACATGTGTTGCAGGATGGGGAGGGGGACGGGCAAGGAGGGGCAAAAATTTGCAGCGCGAGACGACGCACCGAAAACACCAAACAGGTTCATATGGGTGTAGCTTGTGGTAGTTATGCAGACATGAAGAGGCCTGCAGAGGATGGTCTATCCCGAAGGGCTGCAACAAACCAGTCTTTACTCTCAAGACGACAACAAAACAGAATACATAGACGCAAGCAAAAATCGCCAAGAACAAAATATAATTAACGCACTGTAATGAAATTTCTGGAACAAATTTGTCTAGGAAACATATGTAAGTGATTAACATGCAAGTTCGTGGGTTAATAAACGCGCGACTCAAGCCACTGAGGATGTGAAATGCTGGTAAATTAATAACTGGTGCGCCAGCCGAAGTGGCCGAGCGGTTCTAGGCGTTGCAGTCTGGAACCGCGCGACCGCTACAGCCGCAGGTTGGAATCCTGGCTCGGGCATGGATGTGTGTGACGTCCTTAGGTTAGTTAGGTTTAAGTAGTTCTATGTTCTAGGGGACTGACGACCTTAGAAGTTAAGTCCCTTAGTGCTCAGAGCCATTACAACCATTTTGAACCACCACCATTCTAAAACCTGACGGTCGACCCTTGACTTAAAATCCCCCACCAAAGGAGGTTTCACCTTTACTATAAAACGGTATACTCAGAGCCTTTTGAACCAATGACTGGTGCAACCGCCATAATGTTGAATGCAAGCATGCAAACGTGCTTCCATTGTGTTGAACAGATGCTAACCTTCAGTCAGTAGGATGGAATTCCATGCCTGTTACACATTCGTTGGTCAATACAGGGGCTTAATGCTGGTTGGGGATGGCACTGGAATTTTTTGTCCTGTGACGTCCAATCTGTGATCTAATGGAGACAGATCTGGTGATATAGCAGGGCAAGGCAACACGTCGGCACTCGGCAGAGCATGTTGGTTTACAAATGCCGTATGTGGAAGAGCGATATCCTGTTGGAAGATACGCCCTGGAGCGCTGTTCATGAATGGCACCACAAACTTCGGATGACAGGACTGACCTACGAATATGCAGTCAGGGTGCGTGGGATAACCACGACAGTACTTCTGCTGTCATACGACATCTCATCCCAGACCATACCTCAAGATGCAGATCCAGAACTTACCTCCTTCTAACAAACACACGGCCATCATTGGCCGCTACGCAGAACCAGGAAACACAACAGACCTACACCCTGCTCTCCAGTATGTTGTCCCTTGACACCACTGAAATCGCAAATGGCGGTCGTTTGGGGTCACTGGGATGCATGCTACAGGGACTGTGGCTCGGAGTTGTCTTTCAAGTAACCGGTTTCTAACAGTCCATTGGGTTACGGTGGTGCCAACGGCTACTCAGATCGCTGCTGCAGATGCAGTACGATAAGCCGGAGTTGCTACAGATTGTGTTTAAAGCAAACCTGATTTGCATCCTGGTAGTGGTGCTTCTTTCTACTGGCGCGAAATACGAACAGGCATCACCTTTCAGATGCTGAAACAGGCCTTGCAACTCTCTTTCACGTTGCACAACTGCGATTGTTTCCCCGAGTATATGCAGCTACACAGTAAAGAGGACTCGACGCCGGCGGAGAAGGTTTTGAGCGACTTCAACCTCAAAATCCTGTCACGTCGTCACGCCACGTGTTGTAGCACTGCTTTGAGACTGTGTCAAAGGACACTACCGGTCGATTTATTTGTGTGTGGTTTTACTTGGTGCATTTTTGTTGATGGCAAAGCAGTAGAGAGTAGTTGGCGTATTATTTGCGAGGCAAGTTTATTTTCACTCGTCTATTTTGCAGTTAAAGTTATATCCGCTGCAGAGGGCAGCACAATGTACATACTTAACAGAACACCTTAGATTAGATTAGATTACATTAGTTTTCGTTCCATAGATCCGTGTTGAGAAGATCCTCGTGGATGTGGAACATGTCACCTTTATTTTATTTTTTATTTTTTTAAGCTGAAATAACAATACTAATAGTATAAGTATATACAATACATCATTTCTTTCTATTAAAAAATTCGTCAATGGAGTAGAAGGAGTTGGCTACTAGTAAGTCTTTCAAGCTCCTTTTAAACTGATCTCTATTTGTAACTAAATTTTTTTATGTTTGCTGCCAAATTATTGAAGATGAGTGTTCCTGAGTAGTGGACCCCTTTTTGAACTAAAGTAAGTGCTTTTAAGTCCTTGTGCAGATCATTTTTGTTCCTGGTATTGTATGTATGAACTGAGCGGTTTGTTGGAAAAAAAAGATATATTATTTAGGACAAATTTCATTAAGGAGTAAATATACTGAGAGGCAGTAGTTAGTATATCCAGTTCTTTGAAGAGGTTTCTACAAGACGTCCGTGAGTTTACTCCACAAATAATACGTATTACACGCTTTTGGACTCTGAAAACTTTTGTTTGACTTGAAGAGTTACCCCAAAATATTATACCATATTATTTCACTGAAAAAATACGGCAACCAGCCACTTTTTAATGCGTTTTTTATTCACGCCAATATGCATTTCGGGTTTGCACCCATCTTCAGCTGGCAAATTACATGGATCTTCAGTTACTACAGTAGTACAATCTCGACAGCAGTTTGGATGCTGCAGCAAGCCTGTGCAAAGCAACGACTCCAATCAGTTACTTCAATTTCGCGAGTTTAAAGTCACACACTATCAGCTGTTCATTTTACTTACCAGATAGTGTGTGACTTTAAACTCGCGAAATTGAAGTAACTGATTGGAGTCGTTGCTTTGCACAGGCTTGCTGCAGCATCCAAACTGCTGTCGAGATTGTACTACTGTAGTAACTGAAGATCCATGTAATTTGCCAGCTGAAGATGGGTGCAAACCCGAAATGCATATTGGCGTAAATAAAAAACGCATTAAAAAGTGGCTGGTTGCCGTATTTTTACAGTGAAATACTATTATCCACGGCCACGGAGCTCAACAGTCCAAATAAAATGGACAAATTGTTATTATACCATATGACATTATGGAATGAAAGTAGGGAAAGTATGCATGCTTCTTCACTTTTATGTCGCCTATGTCTGCTAACACTCGAATTGCAAATACAGATTTGTTAAGGCGTTTCTGCAGTTCTGTGGTGTGCTCCTCCCAACTGAATTTATTATCAAGTTCTAATCCCAGGAATTTAAGACTTTCAACCTCTTCTATCTGCTCTTCTTCGTACTTTACGCATATGCTGGGTGGAAAGCTCTTAGAGTTTCTGAATTGCATATAGTGAGTCTTTTCGAAGTTTAATGTCAGTGAGTTAGCTTTAAACCATTTATTAATATCCATGAAAATGTAATTACCAGATCTTTCTAGAACTACACTCGACATACTATTTATTGCAATACTTGTGTCATCTGCAAACAAAACGAACTCTGCTTCTGGCAGTGTAACTGATGAGAGATCATTAATGTACACAAGAAAAAGCAATGGCCCTTAGATGGATCCTTGTGGGACACCACATGTAATTTCTTCCCATTCTGATGATGACTGATGACTGATGTCACTAGTCCCTTGCACTGACACCCTTTGTTTCCTGTTAGCGAGGTATGACTTGAACCATTTTGCCGCACTGCCTGTGACACCTTAGAATTCTAATTTATTTAAAAGGATGTTGTGGTTTACAACCAACACATGGGGTACAAGTCTTCATTCCCCGACACCAACAGAACAGTCAAGAGGGGAGATTTAAAGCGCAGAGTGTGGTTTTATTGGTTTGTACAAAGTGGGGCGGTTTCGGTTTTGCTAATGCGGCTCTTGTACCGAAGCTTTGTGGGAAGTGGTTGTTATTCTTTGCCTGCTTCGTCTTCTGGTCCTCGCCTGGTGGAGAACTTCAGATCTTTCCCCAGTGGATGAGACTTGTGATCTGTATCTTGTGGTGGACTAAGGGCCCGTGGCAGTTTCCGACTGCACCGGCAGTGGAGCTGCATATCATCTCAGACATATTGTGTGTCACGAGGGTCAACGTATTCGTCCGGGGTCGGCCTCTGATGTTTCACAATTCCAGCACGCACAGTCGTGCCTGACAGTCAAATTGGTAGGCCAGACGAGAGAACGGGTACGCGACAGGACAGATCAGCGGACGGGTGTACCTCTCACTGAAATTTGTTGGGATTTCAGGGCTCTGATAGGAAAGTTTCCCGCGTTCTGATTTCAGACCGCGTAGTTTGCAAATTTTTGTGAACGCGTGAGAACATTACAGCTGTCGCAACGAGTCGCTGCTCGCCCACAGCTCGTCACTTTCCGCTGCCGCTTGAATCAAGGTGAAATTGTGAAATACTGCTGCACTGGCGTAGGACTGCTCCATGTTATCCGGTGAATCATAATTTGCTGTATACGTGGTCATAGTTGATTCCAATTGAATAGAGTTGGGCTTCACAGTGGATTCATGTAAATTAAATCAGATAGTGGTGTAAAGGCGTTAATTCATGGGAGAATTTGTATAGCTTCAAATCCAATGAAAGCTTTGCCAGTCAAAGACCATCGCTTTTCTTAATTTTATTTTTCATTTTTTGTGTAAAATGTATCAGCTCCTTGTAGTTATGAAAGGATTATTAAAACATGGCATTATTTTGTAGATTTAAATACGCCACTGTTCTCATTCATGCTCCCTCAAATACACTCCTGGAAACTGAAATAAGAACACCGTGAATTCATTGTCCCAGGAAGGGGAAACTTTATTGACACATTCCTGGGGTCAGATACATCACATGATCACACTGACAGAACCACAGGCATATAGACACAGGCAACAGAGCATGCACAATGTCGGCACTAGTACAGTGTATATCCACCTTTCGCAGCAATGCAGGCTGCTATTCTCCCATGGAGACGATCGTAGAGATGCTGGATGTAGTCCTGTGGAACGGCTTGCCATGCCATTTCCACCTGGCGCCTCAGTTGGACCAGCGTTCGTGCTGGACGTGCAGACCGCGTGAGACGACGCTTCATCCAGTCCCAAAGATGCTCAATGGGGGACAGATCCGGAGATCTTGCTGGCCAGGGTAGTTGACTTACACCTTCTAGAGCACGTTGGGTGGCACGGGATACATGCGGACGTGCATTGTCCTGTTGGAACAGCTAGTTCCCTTGCCTGTCTAGGAATGGTAGAACGATCGGTTCGATGACGGTTTGGATGTACCGTGCGCTATTCAGTGTCCCCTCGACGATCACCAGAGGTGTACGGAGAGTGTAGGAGGCCGCTCCCCACACCATGATGCCGGGTGTTGGTCCTGTGTGCATCGGTCGTATACAGTCCTTATTGTGGCGCTCACCTGCACGGCGCCAAACACGCATACGACCATCATTGGCAGCAATGCAGAAGCCGACTCTCATCGCTGAAGACGACACGTTCCATTCGTCCCTCCATTCACGCCTGTCGCGACATCACTGGAGGCGGGCTGCACGATGTTGGGGCGTGAGCGGAAGACGGCCTAACGGTGTGCGGGACCGTAGCCCAGCTTCATGGAGACGGTTGCGAATGGTCCTCGCCGATACCCCAGGAGCAACAGTGTCCCTAATTTGCTGGGAAGTGGCGGTGCGGTCCCCTACGGCACTGCGTAGGATCCTACGGTCTTGGCGTGCATCCGTGCGTCGCTGCGGTCCGGTCCCAGGTCGACGGGCACGTGCACCTTCCGCCGACCACTGGCTACAACATCGATGTACTGTGGAGACCTCACGCCCCACGTGTTGAGCAATTCGGCGGTACGTCCACCCGGCCTCCCGCATGCCCACTATACGCCCTCGCTCAAAGTCCGTCAACTGCACATACGGTTCACGTCCACGCTGTCGCGGCATGCTACCAGTGTTAAAGACTGTGATGGAGCTCCGTATGCCACGGCAAACTGGCTGACACTGACGGCGGCGGTGCACAAATGCTGCGCAGCTAGCGCCATTCGACGGCCAACACCGCGGTTCCTGGTGTGTCCGCTGTGCCGTGCGTGTGATCATTGCTTGTTCAGCCCTCTCGCAGTGTCCGGAGCAAGTATGGTGGGTCTGACACACCGGTGTCAATGTGTTCTTTTTTCCATTTCCAGGAGTGTATTTACTGTTTTTAGTTTAAGGCGGTGGTACGTGGGTAAACCAGCAGTTCAAGGTTCAATCTCATTAAATTAATTAATTCTATTACTAACTTGTGTTCTTAAGGTGACCGCAGGCATTGAAAACAAAAGCGCCGTGAGTAAATTCACTAATTTCGTGTACAAAGACTAAGAGTGTAGGTCAAGATTTGAAGGTTAGTGAGAAGATAATACTTCTTTTCATGTAAAAATAATAACGTTTAACATCACTCAGACGTATATTTGTGATTAAAGCAGGCGACAAGCTCGCAAAATCAAGTGGTATTGAACTGAAAAACATATAAACACACATTTGGAGCGCATTTTAAACCGGAAAAGGAAGTTCCTTGAAGGTTGTTCGATAGAGGCCACAAAAGGTGCAAATCGGCAGCTGTGTAGAGTTTTTTGTTAGTATGGCAGTATGTAGGCGGGTGTTATCAAGGAGTAGCATCGCTTTCTGTCGTTGTCCTATGACTAAGTCTGCTAAATGGTGCAATTGTTGGCAATAAATGTCAGTAGCGATATTTACACCACGGCAAAGCAATTCTGAGTACACCATACTGTTGCTGTTCCATCAGGTACATAACATTACCTTTTGTAGACGCGCGCAGGTTTTTATACTGGGGTTGATGCTTAGTTTGGGCTGAATCATTCTTTTCTTTTTCTTGTGTTAGCATCAAGATGCCATATTTCTCGACTTCCGAAAGGCGTTCGACTCAGTTCCGCACTGTCGCTTGCTCCAAAAAGTGCGCGCTTACGGTCTATCCGATGGCATGCTGTTGTATAGAAAGTTTTCTAACAGACAGGGAGCAGTATGTCGTCCTGAACGGGACGACTTCAACAGAAACAAGCGTAACTTCAGGTGTGCCCCAGGGCAGCGTAATAGGGCCGCTGCTTTTTACGATTTACAAAAACGCTCTGGTTGATGGTATTGACAGCGGCATTAGACTGTTTGCCGATGATGCTGTAGTCTACAGGAAAGTAGTATCACACGAAAGTTGTGAACAAATCAATGAGGATTTGCAGAAAATAAATGCGTGGTGTAATAACTGGCAGTTATCTCCCAATATCAGCAAGTGTAACTTACTGCGTATAACAAGGCGAAAATCCCCATTAATGTAGGAGTACAGAATAAATGCCCAGTCTTTGGAAGCAGTAACATCCGTCAAGTATCTGGGTGTGATCTCAAATGAAATGATCAGATTACACAAGAGACGGGTGAGGCAAACTCTAGATCGTGGTTTATTGGTATAATCCTGAAGCGGTGAAGTCCTTCTATAAAGGAAATAGCTAACAATACGTTAGTTCGTCCAGCCTTAGAGTGTTGTTCGTCTGTATGGGACCCTTACCAGTTGGGTCTTATTCAAGAGATTGTGAAGGTGCAAGGAAGAGCGGCAAGTTTCGTGACTGGTACATTTAGCCATAGCGAGAGTGTTACAAATCTCATCGAAAGTTTGAAGTGGGACACACTTGCAGATAGAAGCGGTTGCTCACTAAATTCTGAAATCCGATCTTGACGAGGATGCAGAGCATACGTTGTTACCACCAACTTTCAAATCGCGCAATGATCACCATGCGCGAATTGTGCCCTCGGCCACACAGCGCTCGGTGGCTAGCGGAGTATTTATGTAGATGTAGAAGACATCATTTCTTGTCACCAGGAAACATGCGAGATACGAATGCTCGACGTTCCTCATGAGCCAGCTGATGACGAGCAAGCATAGGTGCAAATATGGCCAGCCAAAGATTTTTGTGATCTGGGCTTAGAGCGTGCACCACCCACACACCCGATATTTCAACCTTCCTCATTGCATGCAAATAACAGACGATGATTGGATTATCACAGTTCATCATATTTGGCATGGCTGCCGTCAGGACGAATAATACCTGTGAATATGGCGCCTTAAAATTATGAATGAAGAACTACAGACATCAGTGGATAATAAACGTTTAAGAACAAAATGATTGTGTGTTCAGATCATCAGCCTTCTGGCGGGTTTGATGCGGCCCGACACGATTTCTTCTCCTGTGTCAACCTCTTCAACTCAGAGTAGAACTTGCAACCTACGTCCTCTATTTTTTGTTGGATGTATTCCAATCTCTGTCTTCCTCGACATTTTTTGCCCTCTACGGCTCCCTCTATTACCATGGTACTCATTCAATCATGTCTTAACAGATGTCCTATCATCCTCTCCCTTCTCCTTGTCAGTGTTTTCCACATATTCCTTTCCACTCCGATTCTACGCAGAACCTCTTTATTCCTTACTTTATCAGCCCACCTAATTCTCAACATTCGTCTGTAGCACCACATTTCAAATTCTTCCTATCTCTTCTTTTCCGGTTTTCCCACAATCCATGTTCTACTAGCATACAAAGCTGTACTCCAGACGTACAGTCGTGGACAAAACGAGCGAGACCCCTCGCCTTTTCGTTATGCTGATCCGTACAGCTTTAAAGTCTGCTACACAGCATAACAGGCAAGGCGACGAAGTGCTACCAACATACTATGCACAGGCGTGAAATTGACAAACTATCTGAACTTTTTAGACTGTTTTCAATGATTTGTAAGACTGTATTAATGCTGATTAGTGTGTTAAACACAACACGTAAATATAAGACAGAAATCAAAGAAGAAACGCTAATTGGTATGAAATGTACCAATAAAAATTAATTTCAACTTATCGAGATAACATAACTGTTTTAATAAGACAAAGAACCCCAGAGCGTTACGAATTACCAAAATATTATGCGCATTCGGCCGCGAAACGGTCTGTGTCAACGTTCAGACGAGTCATACTGGATTACCGTCGCTGACCTACCATGAAAGTGTGCAAATTTAGCAATGAGTGAAGATTCGTAACGAAATTCAGCGAAAAATCATTCAGTGCCACACTTAAGTCAATTCCATTATTGACAAAAGCGGAAAAAGTAGGCAGTAACATGGATGGAATTCTACAAGAGTGTCATATTGACATCCACAGGGCGCCAGTACAGAATAAAGGTAGCGATAAAACGTATTGGGGGCGCGTAAATTTCTTAAAATTGCTTTACTGATATTCTACCTGCCTTCATCGAAATTAGAACCGAAAACACACCAGACCTTCCTTTCACTACATTAGCAGACAACCCAGGCAAACAGCCTTCTATTATTACCCCAGACATGAATAAGCCCGCAATTTCGCAATGAAAATGGCAAAGTGATCTGCAGTTTCTGTTGCATAGAGCTTTCTGGACTCAAAAACATGAATTTTCTACCTCTATATCACCGCTTATGTGAAAATCATTCGGGATGTTTATCGAAATAACAAAATACTGTTATTAGCTATTAAATTTAGAAGGATAATTATGCACACCCCAGGAAATAAACCGCTGCATAGCTGCCAAACGTATTCTACACTGTTTCGAATTCTCCACTAGATTCGCCACAGCCGGAAAACGTTCATTAGCCCAAGTGTTACTTAAGATAGCTATCAATGTGAATGCTCGCACTTTTAAAACGCGGTTGCATTAATACTGGGATGTGAATTACCACGTGTATAGGCAAATGGATTCCATTTGCATTCCTGTAAACGCGATTTGGATCGACAGCGTAGCAACGATTAATATGCTGATGTATCGACTGTAACTAGAACATTCCGAATATAGGTAGGGGTGTTTTTTATGCGGCCTTCATCTTCAGTAACTGTCGTAGCTGTTTTCGTTGTTAGCATTTCTTCACCTAAACCGGTAAAAATGGAACCCTACTAGTGTCACTTTCCTGACCGTCTATCTGTCTACCCAACCCTTAAAACCCGGTTACCTCGAGAACGGGTAGACATAATAAGCGGAAATGTATCGCACTTCTTACGGTAACCGGTCCCTTGGTGGTGTAAAAAAGTGAGCTTCTATGTCAACGCAGTCTGAAGATACGGCCGTTTATGTGAAGAAAATTTACGTGAAAGGCCAAAAAATGGTTCCAAAAACCATGCGACCAAACTGCTTATCTTATCAGCTCCTAGACCTAGAACTACTTAAACCAACGTAACCTGACACACATCCATGCCCTGGGAAGGATTCGAACTTACGGCGCAAGCAGCCGCGCGATCCACGATATGACGCCGTTGAAAGCACGGCTTACCCGCGCTGGCAAGCTGTTAATATCATCTGATGTTGCTAAAAACTTATTTACTTCTGATGACTGATTTTCTGCGCCGCTCATTTAAGATAGAATAGCTAAAATATATTTATGTTACGGAACACGAAGGACGCCCAATTCGTTTCCCTCTCTTTATTTATGATGTTAGATTCGCAATCTGAGCATACATATTATCCATAACCACACTTTAGCGCCACACAGATATGTGAATGCAACACATTGGCGTACACTTGAGATATTGATTCCCATGATGTGGTGGCAGACGATGCTGTGGCGTCTTCGAAGAGCGAGATTCGTCAGTGCCCGCAGTGGAGCTGAGCCCTCGCCTGTGGTTGATTGGGAGGTCGTTCCAAGGCGTGGCAGGCACCGAAAGGCGTCCCCGGAAGCTGACCAGAAAGCCTCCCCGGTGCGTCTGACAAACCGGTTTCAGGCACTGTCTCTGGCTGAGCCAGATGCAGCTGCCTGCCCTGTTTCAGAGGATCATTCTCAGCCTTCAAGGTCCGGGCAATCGCAGAGGTTGGGCTTACTGGTAGTTGGGAGCTCCAATGTTAGGCGCGTAATGGGGCCCCTTAGGGATATGGCGGCTAAGGAGGGGAAGAAATCCAGTGTGCACTCCGTGTGCATTCCGGGAGGAGTCATTCCTGATGTGGAAAGGGTCCTTCCGGATGCCATGAAGAGCACAGGGTGCAGCCAGCTGCAGGTGGTGGCACATGTCGGCACTAATGACGTGTGTCGCTTTGGATCTGAGGAAATTCTCTCTGGATTCCAGCGGCTATCTGATTTGGTGAAGGCTGCCGGTCTTGCTTACGAGATGAAGGCAGAGCTCACCATCTGCAGCATCGTTGACAGAACTGACTGCGGACCTTTGGTGCAGAGCCGGGTGGAGGGTCTGAATCAGAGGCTCAGACGGTTTTGCGACCGTATTGGCTGCAGATTCCTTGACTTGCGCCATAGGGTGGTGGGGTTTCGGGTTCCGCTGAATAGGTCAGGAGTTCACTACACTCAGCTGGCGGCTACACGGGTAACGGAGGCTGTGTGGCGTGGACTGGGCGGTTTTTTAGGTTAGAAGGCCTCGGGAAAGTGCGGGATGGGCTGCAATGTCAAAGGGTGCTTGGCAATTACAGGACGTGCTTGGATCAAGGAACAGTCGGAATTATAGTTGTAAACTGTTGTAGTTGCGCTGGAAAAGTCCCTGAGCTTCAAGCGCTAATAGAAAGCACAGAAGCGGATATCGTTATAGGTACAGAAAGCTGGCTAAAGCCTGAAATAAGTTCTGCAGAAATTTTTACGAAGTCTCAGACGGTGTTCAGGAAAGATAGATTAGGCAGAATTGGTGGTGGAGTGTTGGTGTCTGTCAGTAGTGGTTTATCTTGTAGTGAAGTCGAAGTAGATACTCTGTGCGAATTGGTGTGGGTGGAGGTTATACTTAACAGCCGAATTAAGTTAATAATTGGCTCCTTCTACCGACCCCCAGACTCCGATGATACAGTTGCGGAACAGTTCAGAGAAAGTTTGAGTCTCGTAACAAATAAATACCCCACTCATACGGTTATAGTTGGTGGGGACTTCAACCTACCCTCGGTATGTTGGCAAAAATACTTGTTCAAAACCGGTGGTAGGCACAAAACGTCTTCCGAGATTGTCCTAAATGCATTCTCCGAAAATTATTTAGAGCAGTTAGTCCACGAACCCACGCGAATTGTAAATGGTTGCGAAAACACACTTGACCTCTTGGCCACAAACAATCCAGAGCTGATAGAGAGCATCATGACTGATACAGGGATTAGTGATCACAAGGTCATTGTAGCTAGGCTCAATACCATTTCTTCCAAATCCATCAGAAACAAACGCAAAATAATTTTATTTAAAAAAGCTGATAAAGTACCACTAGAAGCCTTCCTAAAAGACAATTTCCATTCCTTCCGAACTGACTATGCGAATGTAGACGAGATGTGGCTCAAATTCAAAGATATAGTAGCAACAGCAATTGAGATATTCATACCTCATAAATTGGTAAGAGATGGAACGGATCCCCCGTGGTACACAAAAAAGGTCCGAACGCTGTTGCAGAGGCAACGGAAAAAGCATGCGAAGTTCAGAAGAACGCGAAATCCTGAAGATGGGCTAAAATTTACAGACGCGCGAAATTTGGCACGTACTTCGATGCGAGATGCCTTTAATAGGTTCCACAACGAAACATTGTCTCGAAATTTGGTAGAAAATCCGAAGAAATTCTGGTCGTATGTAAAGTACACAAGCGGCAAGACGCAGTCAATACCTTCGCTGCGCAGTGCCGATGGTACTGTTATCGACGACTGCGCCGCTAAAGCGGAGTTATTGAACGCAGTTTTCCGAAATTCCTTCACCAGGGAAGACGAATGGAATATTCCAGAATTTGAAACACGAACATCTGCTAGCATGAGTTTCTTAGAAGTAGATACCTTAGGGGTTGCGAAGCAACTCAAATCGCTTGGTATGGGCAAGTCTTCAGGTCCAGATTGTATACCGATTAGGTTCCTTTCAGATTACGCTGATACTATAGCTCCCTACTTAGCACTCATATACAACCGCTCGCTCACCGATAGATCTGTACCTACAGATTGGAAAATTGCGCAGGTCGCACCAGTGTTCAAGAAGGGTAGTAGGAGTAATTCATTTAACTACAGACCTATATCATTGACGTCGGTTTGCGGTAGGGTTTTGGAGCATATACTGTATTCAAACATTATGAATCACCTCGAAGGGAACGATCTATTGACACGTAATCAGCATGGCTTCAGAAAACATCGCTCTTGTGCAACGCAGCTAGCTCTTTATTCGCACGAAGTAATGGCCGCTATCGACAGGGGATCTCAAGTTGATTCCGTATTTCTAGATTTCCGGAAAGCTTTTGACACCGTTCCTCACAAGCGACTTCTAATCAAGCTGCGGAGCTATGGGGTATCGTCTCAGTTGTGCGACTGGATTCGTGATTTCCTGTCAGGAAGGTCGCAGTTCGTAGTAATAGACGGCAAATCATCGAGTAAAACTGAAGTGATATCAGGTGTTCCCCAGGGAAGCGTCCTGGGACCTCTACTGTTCCTGATCTATATAAATGACCTGGGTGACAATCTGAGCAGTTCTCTTAGGTTGTTCGCAGATGATGCTGTAATTTACCGTCTAGTAAGGTCATCCGAAGACCAGTATCAGCTGCAAAGCGATTTAGAAAAGATTGCTGTATGGTGTGTCAGGTGGCAGTTGACGCTAAATAACGAAAAGTGTGAGATGATCCACATGAGTTCCAAAAGAAATCCGTTGGAATTCGATTACTCGATAAATAGTACAATTCTCAAGGCTGTCAATTCAACTAAGTACCTGGGTGTTAAAATTACAAACAACTTCAGTTGGAAGGACCACATAGATAATATTGTCGGGAAGGCGAGCCAAAGGTTGCGTTTCATTGGCAGGACACTTAGAAGATGCAACAAGTCCACTAAAGAGACAGCTTACACTACACTCGTTCGTCCTCTGTTAGAATATTGCTGCGCGGTGTGGGATCCTTACCAGGTGGGATTGACGGAGGACATCGAGAGGGTGCAAAGAAGGGCAGCTCGTTTTGTATTATCGCGTTATAGGGGAGAGAGTGTGGCAGATATGATACACGAGTTGGGATGGAAGTCATTACAGCATAGACGTTTTTCGTCGCGGCGAGACCTTTTTACGAAATTTCAGTCACCAACTTTCTCTTCCGAATGCGAAAATATTTTGTTGAGCCCAACCTACATAGGTAGGAATGATCATCAAAATAAAATAAGAGAAATCAGAGCTCGAACAGAAAGGTTTAGGTGTTCGTTTTTCCCGCTCGCTGTTCGGGAGTGGAATAGTAGAGAGATAGTATGATTGTGGTTCGATGAACCCTCTGCCAAGCACTTAAATGTGAATTGCAGAGTAGTCATGTAGATGTAGATGTAGATATCTCAGCACAACTGAGCGAACGTTTTCTTCCTGTTGCTAGTCTAATGGACAACGGCAATGCTGTAGAATACATTTGACATCTATGTGACCATGGATTTACGATCGTGAGTGGTTCATAATTATGTTAGTAAATTTACTAGATATTTCAATGATCTTTAAATTACATTTGCTACATGATTCGCATTGAAGACGTAGGAACTGTATGTTATTTGGTCCAGGACGCACGTTCCAACAGAAATCGATGCTAACATTGACATTTAGTCGTCTTATCCATCACATGGGTAAGATTTCAGTTTTAGTTTCCACATAACAATTTTTACTTATTTTCTGCAGCACATCTCCGGAAGCATCAGCTTTCATAGATGTGTTTAACAGGAAACGAGGATGCACCATTTTGCTACAGTTGTTTCATAGCTTACAAGGGAACTTCCCCATCGCACCCCACTCAGATTTAGTTATAAGTTGGCTCAATGGATAGGCCTTGGAAAACTGAACACAGATCAATCGAGAAAACAGGAAAGTAGTTGTGTGGAACTATGAAAAAAATAAGCAAAATATACAACCTGAGTAGTCCATGCGGAAGAGAGGCAACATCAAGGAGAATGTTAGCACAGGAGCGCCGTGGTCGCGTGGGTAGCGTGAGCAGCTGCAGTATGAGAGGTCCTTGGATCAAGTCTTCCCTCGAGTGAATAGTTCAATTTTTTATTTTCAGTCACTTAGACACACGGTGTAACTGTCTCATTGCAGTCCAGAGAGCTACAACACCAAGAACAATCGCTTCTCGGCTTTTTACAAGATCAATTTTTTTATCACGGGTTCAAGGTCACTTTTAGTGACGATAATAAAAGAGTGCTATCACCAGTTACAAAAGTATTTTCACGACCACCATGTCCTACAAAACCAAATAAAAACAGCTTCGGTAGTCTCCACTTTGCGTCTACTACTGGTACGAAGAGTCAAGGCCATATCAGAAACACAATGCGACCCACTAAAGAAGCCGGCGCTGTATACACGTATTTCAACGAAACAGGAACTACTGATGATAGTCCAGATTTATTCTACTACGAAACTTGTGAAATTAAATCCGGTAATACATTTACACATGTCATATAATATTTCACTGTTAAACACATCTATGATGAAAGCTAATGCCCCCGGAGATGTGCTGCAGAAAATAAGGAAAACTTGTTATGTGCAAACTAAAACTGGCATAACTGTATAGGTTTCTATGTTTGTTAAAAAAAAGTAAAGATTTTTTTCCTTTTCGTGGTTTTATTGCAGAGATGGATAAATGTCATCAGACAGAGAGGTGAAAGCCTCATGATTCCTGTTTCACCGCTGTAGCCTGCCTCCGCTATCGGTAGATCTGTTTTGACTCAGCTAGAGATACTGGCGCTGTCTGGGGGCTGATAGGGGAACTATGTGGTGTGGGAGGGGGGGCCGTGCCGGAGCGGCAATTTGGTGAGTAATTGAAAGCGGAACGGGGGAAACGGGGCGGGTTATCGAGCCGTCGCCGGGGACCGTGAGCTGAGGCCGGAGTGACGTTTATAATGACGGCCAATTAATTGGCGCAGTCAGGTGCGTCGCCTAATTGCCAGCTGCGTGGCATACAGCACGTGCCGGGGTAGCGGGCCTTCTGCGGAAACGTCAACAGCCTGCGGCAGCCTTCGCCATGTCGCTGGCGAGGCGCCACTTGCGAGCGGAAAAGAGACACCGTGTTACTGTGTGCAGGGGACGGAATGTAAAGCAGGGAGAGAGACTGGCAAAAGAACGAGCATCCCTGAATCTCTGCTAGTGGTATACACAGTGGCGAGTAGAACATTTTTCGACCTGCCTGAGGCGATGTCCATATCAATAAAATTTAGTTTATACACACATAAAAAAGTCTCATATCACCTGGATTCCGAAAGTTCCTGAACCTGTACAGTAAACTGGAACAGATCATGGGATGATCATATAAAGTTGATCGTCGGTAAAGCAGATGCCAGACTGAGATTCATTGGAAGAATCCTAAGGAAATGCAATCCGACAACAAAGGAAGTAGGTTACAGTACGCTTGTTCGCCCACTGCTTGAATACTCCTCAGCAGTGTGGGATCCGCACCAGATAGGGTTGACAGAAGAGATAGAGAAGATCCAACGGAGAGCAGCACGCTTCGTTACAGGATCATTTAGTAATCGCGAAAGCGTTACGGAGATGATAGATAAACTCCAGTGGAAGACTCTGCAGGAGAGACGCTCAGTAGCTCGGTACGGGCTTTTGTTAAAGTTTCGAGAACATACCTTCACCGAAGAGTCAAGCAGTATATTGCTCCCTCCTACGTATATCTCGCGAAGAGACCTTGAGGATAAAATCAGAGAGATTAGAGCCCACACAGAAGCATACCGACAATCCTTCTTTCCACGTACAATACGTGACTGGAATAGAAGGGAGAACCGATAGAGGTTCTCAGGGTACCCTCCGCCACACACCGTCAGGTGGCTTGCGGAGTATGGATGTAGATGTAGATCTAGATGTAGAGATAAACATAATCATCATTTCCGCCCTTCTTATTGCTCATGGAAACCATACATTGCTTGTAACACCGTACAGCGAGACCTTCAGAGGTGGTGGTCCAGATTGCTGTACACACCGGTACCTCTAATACCCTGTAACACGTCCTCTTCCATTGATGCATGTCTGCACACGTCGTGGCATACTGCCCACAATTTCATCAAGCCACTGTTTGTACAGATTGTCCCACCCCTCAACGGCGATTCGTCATAGATCCCTCAGAGTCGTTGGTTGGTCACGTCGTCCATAAACAGCCCTTTTTAATCTATCCCAGGGACGTTCGATAGGGTTCATGTCTGGAGAACACGCTGGCCACGCTAGTCGAGCGATGTCGTTATTCTGAAGGAAGTCATTCACAAGATGTACATCTACATCTACATGACTACTCTGCAATTCACATTTAAGTGCTTGGCAGAGGGTTCATCCAACCACAATCATACTATCTCTCTACCATTCCACTCCCTAACAGCGCACGGGAAAAACGAAGACCTAAACCTTTCTGTTCGAGGTCTGATTTCTCGTATTTTATTTTGATGATCATTCCTACCTATGTAGGTTGGACTCAACAAAATATTTTCGCATTCGGAAGAGAAAGTTGGTGACTGAAATTCCGCAAAAAGATCTCGCCGCGACGAAAAACGTCTTTGCTTTAATGACTTCCATCCCATCTCGCGTACCATATCTGCCACACTCTCTCCCCTATTACGTGATAATACAAAACCAGCTGCCCTTTTTTGCACCCTTTCGATGTCCTCCGTCAATCCCACCTGGTAAGGATCCCACACCGCGCAGCAATATTCTAATAGAGGACGAACGAGTGTAGTGTAAGCTGTCTCCTTAGTTGACTTGTTGCATCTTCTAAGTCTCCTGCCAATGAAACGCAACCTTTGGCTCGCCTTCCCCACAATATTATCTATGTGATCTTTCCAACTGAAGTTTTGCGTAATTATAACACCCAGGTTCTTAGCTGAATTGACAGATTTGAGAATTGTACTATTTATCGAGTAATCGAATTACAACGGATTTCCTTTCGAACTCATGTGGATCACCTCACAATTTTCGTTATTTAGCGTCAACTGCCACCTGCCACACCATACAGCAATCTTTTCTAAATCGCTTTGCAACTGATACTGGTCTTCGGATGACCTTACTAGACGGTAAATTACAGCATCATCTGCGAATAACCTAAGAGAACAGCTCAGATTGTCACCCAGGTCATTTATACAGATCAGGAACAGCAGAGATCCCAGGACGCTTCCCTGGGGAACACCTGATATCGCTTCAGTTTTACTCGTTGATTTGCCGTCTATTACTACGAACTGCGACCTTCCTGACAGGAAATCATGAATCCAGTGGCACAACTGAGACGATATCCCATAGGCCCGCAGCTTGATTAGAAGTCGCTTGTGAGGAACGGTGTCAAAAGCTTTCCGGAAATCTAGAAATACGGAATCAACTTGAGATCCCCTGTCGATAGCGGCCTTTATTTCGTGCGAATAAAGAGCTAGCTGCGTTGCACAAGAGCGATTTTTTCTGAAGCCATGCTGATTACGTATCAATAGATCGTTCCCTTCGAGGTGATTCATAATGTTTGGATATAGTGTATGCTCCAAAACCCTACTGCCAACCGACGTCAATGATGTAGGTCTGTAGTTAGATGGATTACTCCTACTACCATTCTTAAACACCTATGCAATTTTCCAATCTGTAGGTACAGATCCATCGGTGAGCGAGCGGTTGTATATGAGTGCTAAGTAGGGAGCTATTGTATCAGCGTAATCTGAAAGGAACCTAATCGGTATACAATCTGGACCTGAAGACTTGCCCATATCAAGCGATTTGAGTTGTTTCGCAACCCCTAAGGTATCTACTTCTAAGAAACTCATGCTAGCAGATGTTCGTATTTCAAATTCTGGAATATTCCATTCGTCTTACCTGGTGAAGGAATTTCGGAAAACTGCGTTCAATAACTCCGCTTTAGCGGCACAGTCGTCGATAACAGTACCATCGGCACTGCGCAGCGAAGGTATTGACTGCGTCTTGCCGCTTGTGTACTTTACATACGACCAGAATTTCTTTGGATTTTCTACCAAATTTCGAGACAATGTTTCGTTGTGGAACCTATTAAAGGCATCTCGCATCGAAGTCCGTGCCAAATTTCGCGCGTCTGTTAATTTTAGTCAATGTTCGTGATTTCGCGTTCTTCTTAACTTCGCATGCTTTTTCCGTTGCCACTGCAACAGCGTTCGGACCTGATTTGTGTACCACGGGGGATCCGTTCCATCTCTTACCAATTTATGAGGTATGAATATCTCAATTGCTGTTGCTACTATATCTTTGAATTTGAGCCACATCTCGTCTACATTCGCATAGTCAGTTCGGAAGGAATGGAAATTGTCTTTTAGGAAGGCTTCTAGTGGCACTTTATCCGCTTTTTTAAATAAAATTGTTTTGCGTTTGTTTCTGATGGATTTGGAAGAAATGGTATTGCGACTAGCTACAACGACCTTGTGATCACTAATCAGTCATGATGCTCTCTATCAGCTCTGGATTGTTTGTGGCCAAGAGATCAAGTGTGTTTTCGCAACCATTTACAATTCGCGTGGGTTCGTGGACTAACTGCTCGAAATAATTTTCGGAGAAAGCATTTAGGACAATCTCGGAAGATGTTTTCTGCCTACCACCGGTTTTGAACAAGTATTTTTGTCAACATATCGAGGGAAGGTTGAAGTCCCCACCAACTATAACCGTATGAGTGGGGTATTTATTTGCTACAAGACTCAAACTTTCTCTGAACTGTTCCGCAACTGTACCATCGGAGTCTGGGGGTCGGTAGAAGGAGCCAATTATTAACTTAGTTCGGCTGTTAAGTATAACCTCCACCCATACCAATTCGCACGGAGTATCTACTTCGACTTCACTACAAGATAAACCACTGACAGACACAAACACTCCACCACCAATTCTGCCTAATCTATCTTTCCTGAACATCGTCTGAGACTTCGTAAAAATTTCTGCAGAACGTATTTCAGGCTTTAGCCAGCTTTCTGTACCTATAACGATACCTTCTTCTGTGCTTTCTATTAGCGCTTGAAGCTCAGGGACTTTTCCAGCACAACTACAACAACTTACAACTATAATTCCGACTTTTCCTTGATCCAAGCACGTCCTTTATTTGCCATGCACCCTTTGATATTGCAGCCCACCCTGTACTTTCCCGAGGCCTTCTAACCTAAAAAAACCGCCCAGCCCACGCCACACAGCCTCCGCTACCCATGTAGCCTCCAGCTGAATGTAGTGAACTCCTGACCTATTTAGCGGAACCCGAAACCCCACCACCCTATGGCGCATGTCAAGGAATCTGCAGCAAACACGGTCGCAAAACCGTCTGAGCCTCTGATTCAGACCCTCCACCCGGCTGTGCACCAATGGTCCGCAGTCGGTTCTGTCGATGATGCTGCAGATGATGAGCTCTGCCTTCATCTCGTAAGCAAGACCGGAAGCCTTCACCAAATCAGATAGCCGCTGGAATCCAGAGAGAATTTCCTCAGATCCAAAGCGACACACTTCATTAGTGCCACCACCTGCAGCTGGCTGCACCCTTTGGTCTTCATGGCATCCGGAAGGACCCTTCCCACATCAGGAATGACTCCTCCCGGAATGCACACGGAGTGCACACTGAATTTCTTCCCCTCCTTAGCTGCCATATCCCTAAGGGGCCCCATTATGCGCCTAACATTGGAGCTCCCAACTACCAATAAGCCCACCCTCTGCGATTGCTCGGACCTTGAAGGTTGAGAATGATCCTCTGAAACAGGGCAGGCAGCTGCATCTGGCTCAGCCTGAGACAGTGCCTGAAACCTGTTTGTCAGACGCAGGCTTTCTGATCAGCTTCCAGGGACGTCTTTTGCTGCCTGCCGCGCCTTGGAACGACCTCCCAATCAACCACAGGCGAGGGCTCAGCCCCACTGCGGGCAGCAACCGGGGCAACCACAGCGGCAGACCGATCTGGGGACAGACGGGACGAGGTTGACATCTCCGTGATACCCAAGTACACGATGGGGGCGCGGATTGTCCTCCATGATAACGAAAGTCTCACCAATATGCTGCCGATATGGTTCCACTGTCTGTTGGAGGATGGCATTCACATATCGTACAGATGTTGCGGCGCCTTCCTTGACCACCAGCGGGGTAAGTCGGACCCACATACTGCCACCCCAAAACAGCAGGAAACCTCCACCTTGCTGCTCTAACTGGACCGTGTCTCTAATGCGTTCAGCCTAACCGGATTGCTCCCCAAACACGTCTATGACAGTTGTCTGGTTGAAGGAATATGCGACACTCATCGGTGAAGACAACGTGTTGCAAATCCTGAGCAGTCCAATTGACATGTTGTTGGCTCCATCTGTAACGCGCTGCATGGTGTCCTGGTTGTAAAGATGGGCCTCGCCCCGGACGTCGGGAGTGAAGTTGCGCATCATGTAGCACAGTTTAGGTACTAACACGACGTCCTGTGGCAGCACAAAAATCATTATTCTACATCGTAGCGTTGCTGCCCGGGTTCCTCCGAGCCATCATCCGTAGATAGCGGTCATTCACTGAAGTAGTAGCCCTTGGGCGACCTGAGCGAGGCATGTCACCGACATTTCCTGTCTCTCTGTATCTCCTCCAAATCCGAACAACATCGCTTTGGTTCGCTTCCAGACGTCTGGACACTTTCCTTGTTGAGAGCCCTTCCTGGCACTAAGTAACAATGCGGACGCGATCGAACCGCGGTATTGACCGTCTAGGAATGGTTGAAAAACAGACAACACGAGCCGTGTTCCTCCTTCCTGGTGGAATGACTGGAAATGGTTGGCTGTCGGACCATCTCCGTCTAATAGGCGCTGTTCATGCATGGTTGTTTGCATCTTTGGGCAGGATTAGTGACATCTGTGAGCAGTTAAAGGGACTGAGTCTGTGATACAGTACCCACAGTCAACGTCTATCTTCAGGAGTTCTGGGAACTGGGGTGATGCAAAACTTCTTTTATGCGTGTACTTCACTACATGAGCGTTCATAGTTCACTACATAAATAGCTGGGATTAACTGCTTACACAGTATTGAGTGACACTTCTTTGACGCTTTTCGTTTTCGTCTCATATCTCCCACCGTTCCTGTACCGGTGAAACTTCTCCAATTAGGCTGGCATCCACCTCACAGGCCCATAATATCTTTCTTCACACGTTGCGATTTGCACGCTAATGGAGTGAGAAGTAGTGTGCCTCTCTTTAATTTTTTTTATCTTCTATTTCCTAATATACTGTACTAGGACTGCAAAACGTTGGCTTTGTGTCGTCGTTGCCACTGTAGAGTGTTGTACCATGGAAAACAAGGGAGAGGATGTTGTTTGGTGGCCGGTATCCTATTTTTACAGCACAACTTCACACAAGTAACAACAGGGTTCTTTGTTAACAAGAACAAGAACGTACTTATCTTCAAGCAAGTTTTGTGTTACAAGCTCTTCCTTAGTAGTCGACGCTAGCCTCGCTGCTGGTGACGTAGAGGTCCTGCTGTGAGCACTACACTCTCGTAGCCGGTGACGTGACCTCACAGACGCCAATTAGAATAGTAACTAACTAGTAACTGAGCTGACTGCGAATGCGACGGACCCGACTGTCTGACTGCGAGGTAGAGACTGTGGCGGTGACTCACAGGGCCCTCCAATCCACGGCGGCGATCTAATTACTGGCGATGGAGAGGGTGGTGTCGGTGAGTTGCTTTCAAGTCTGTCTTTGGCCCCTCTCCTGATTAGGCACACTTGATTCAGCACCTATTATCGATCTTCTTGCAACCTCTTTGCCTACCGGTGTGCTAGCGACAACTTACGCCATCACAAATGGGTCAAAATGAATTCGTACAGGAGGCCAAAACAGTATGTGCTGTCATACAACGTTTCCCGTCTCTATGTTGTCGTGATATTTCATAGAATCTGCTTTGGCACAGATAAGTAGTACGTTTTATGTTGGTGTATAAGTTCGTAGCGTTTTACCGTAAGTGTAATAAGCACAACAGATTTACATAACAGAGACATTAGCCATCAATAATATATTCTCCTTCACTGTTTACAGTTTTGCAACGCTGTGGTAGCTTTTCAATTCCGCAAATACGTCAAGTAATTTACGTAGTGCTTATGAGCCGAAGAACTTGTCGGGCCACGTTCTCAGCGCATTTTCATCTGGAAAAGAAGTCTCTTGAAGGTTGTTCCATACAGACCGGAAAAGGTGAAAATCTGAGGACGCAGGATCGAGTGAATAAAGTGGGTACGGAATCAGTTCCCAACCCAACTCCTGTATAGTGTTATTTGTCAATGTAGCAGAACGCGAGTGCGGGTTATCCTGGAGCAGCATCACACGACGCAGTACTCCTGGCCGTTGTTCGTGGACTGCAAGACGTGTCAGCTGATGACAATAAATGTCAGCAGTGATGCTTACACCTCGGAGAAGCAGTTCGAAGTACACCATACCGTCGCTGTTCCACCACACGTATAAAAACATCTTTCGTGGATGCACGCAGGTCTTTGTACGGGGAGTTCCTGCTTTGTTTGGGCTCAACCATTGCTTTCTTTTCTACATCTACATCTACATCTACATCTACATTTGTACTCCGCAAGCCACCCAATGGTGTGTGACGGAGGGCACTTTACTTGCCACTGTCACTAACTCCCTTTCCTGTTCCAGTCGCGTATGGTTCGCAGAAAGCCTCCGTGCACGCTCTAATCTCTCTGATTTTACATTCGTGATCTCCTCGGGAAGTGTAAGTAGGGGGAAGCAATATTTCCGGTACCTCATTCGGAAACGCACCCTCTCGAAACCTGGAGAGCAAGCTACACCGCGATGCAGAGCGCCTCTCTTGCACGGTCTGCCACTTCAGTTTGCTAAACATCTCCATAACGCTATCACGCTTACCAACTAATCCTGTGACAAAACGCGCCGCTCTTCTTTGGATCTTCTCTGTTTCCTCTGTCAACCCGACCTGGTACGGATCCCACACTGATGAGCAATACTCAAGTATAGGTGAACGAGTGTTTTGTAAGCCACCTCCTTTGTTGATGGAATACATTTTCTAAGGACTCTCCCAATGTATCTCAACCTGGTACTTGCCTTACCAACAATTAATTTTATATGATCATTCCACTTCAAATCGTTCCGCATGCACACTCCCAGATATTTTACAGAAGTAACTGCTACCAGTGTTTGTTCCGCTGTCATATAATCATACAATAAAGGATCCTTCTTTCTATGTATTCGCAATACATTATATTTGTCTATGTTAACGATCAGTTGCCACTCCCTGCACCAAGTCCTGCATTTCGCTGCAATTTTCTAATGCTGCAACTTCTCTGTATACTACAGCATCATCCTCGAAAAGCCGCATTGATCTTTCGACACTGTTTACTAGGTCATTTATATATATTGTGAAAACGCCAGAGGTTACTTTAACGTCTGTAGACGTCTCTCCATTGAGAACAACATGCTGTGTTCTGTTTGCTAAACACTCTTCAATCCAGCCACACAGCTGGTCTGATGCGAAACTGTATCGAACGCCTTCCGGAAGTCAAGGAAAATGGCGGCTACCTGGGAGCCTGTATCTAATATTTTCTGGGTCTCATGAACAAATAAAGCGAGTTGGGTCTCACACGATCACTGTTTCCGGAATCCATGTTGATTCCTACAGAGTAGATTCTGCGTTTCCAGAAACGACATGATAGACGAGAAAAAAAAAGGTTCTAAAATTCTACAACAGAGCGATGTCAGAGATATAGGCCTATAGTTTTGCGCATCTACTTGACGACCCTTCTTGAAAACTGGAACTACCTCTGCTCTTTTCCAATCACTTGGAACCTTCCGTTCCTCTAGAGACTTGCGGTACACGGCTGTTAGAAGGGGGCAAGTTCTTTCGCGCTCTCTGTGTAGAATCGAAATGGTAACCTGTCAGGTTCAGTGGACTTTCCTCTGTTGAGTGATTTCAGTTGCTTTTCTATTCCTTGGACACTTATTTAGATGTCTGCTCTTCGAGGAAGGTGTTTGGTATTTCAGCTTTACGCGTGTCATCCTTTGTTTCAAAAGCCATTATCATCCCAGAGTGTCTGGATATGCTGTTTCGATCCACTTACTGATTTAACGTAAGACCAGTGTTAGAATAAATACACTATTTCTCGTCACAAGTAACGATAAACGACAGGAATGGTCGGTGTTTTACACGAACCAGTTGACAAGGGGCAAGGAGAGAAGCAAATATGGCCATCTGCTTATTTTTGTGATCTTGGCTTAAGGCATGCAGTAGCCATACACCCGGTTTTTTGAATGCAAACGTCCCAGGAATGATGACAGTTCATGGCATCTCCAAGTCCTAGAGTGCACAGACGTAGATCATTGTCAATTAATGTTTTTAAACGATCTTCATCAGATCCCAAATGTCTACCTGAATGTGGAGAGCCACTATTGTAAAAAAGATCGTCGTTACAGTGAGAAAACTATTACACTCTCGTGGTCTGTCCAATGGCATTTATCCCATACATTGTGCAAATGTTCCTGGCTGTCTCCGCTCCTGTCGCCCCTCTTCTGAACTCAAACACAAGAATACGTCGGAGTTCCGATTTCTCACTCGGCACTCCACTTTCTAGCGTTTACAGCTCCACTCACTATGTCCATATGACAAAATGGCAACATATAAACTCAAGTAGCGTTACTAGACTACGAATAAAAAATGACAATCGATAAATAAAATCTTAGCAATCATAACACCAACATTCAAAACAAAAATTCTGCGAGCTTCTGCATCAACCTAATACTCTAGCGGACGGGAACGCTCTCTCAGGTACAAGGGCTACATTGGTAGACACTGTTTTGTAGGCGTCTTTATGTGTTTATTGTGCGCTCAGAACTGAAAAGTGCGTCATGATGTGACAGACGGGCAAAGCGTCAGCAAATTTTCACTGTAGTTTTTAATTTTGTTACCGATCGGAGGATGAAAAAAGAATATCCCCCGTACTAACTAATGCTAAATGTTCACTCATTTTTTGACAAATAACTTGTCTATTCAGTAACCACATCAAACGCAGCTGCATTCTTCAAAGTCCCCATGCCATTTTTATGACTACTGACTCTCTTTACATTTAGACCATGTGTAACTTGTAGGGCCTGATACTATCCGCTAATGCCCCAAGTTCAGACTATCCATGAAAATTTCTGATCCCCGAGTATCCATGAAACAGTTGAAGCTCAAAGCCATAAACATTTCTACATGGTCTCTAAACTGTGTGGCTAACATGCTACACACACCGATGGTATTGCTCCGTCACCAGTAGACTACGCTCATACATTGCCCACTCTGCACCTGCTACTACATCATTCTTAGCGGACTTGCGCATGGCTCTCCAGTTTTCTATGGAGTTTAAGCCGAAGTAGGTATGCGCTCCTTTCTTGTAGTTGTCCTGACAGTGATGCATAGTGATGGTATTGTGTGGCTTCAGTGGCAGTGTTTCAGGAAACGTAAGTCCAACAGAGATGAGGCTGTAGAGCGGTGTTCAGACACTCCGTAAAGGCTTGTAGCGTGTATATATGGTTGTTTTGAGAGTGGTACTACTTCTGATACAAGACCCACGCCGCCTGTAGGGAACCTCTCCCCTGGCTGATCCACTGTAGGTCATCAGTTGGGAAACCCCTAGACGGATACTGAGTAAACTGTGGCGCCCTCTTCTGTCAAACGGAGACGCTGGACATGAGTCTCAGCAGCGTTGGCCAACTAATGACCGCATACCCGCAGATGAGGATTCGCTAAATGACGTCACTGAATTGTATTCATAGGCGGCAGCAAGGGGCACGGCGGGCGGAGGGAGGATAGCAAGAGGCGGCACACGCTCCTCCAGAGATTTGGCACAGACACTTTATTAATTTCAGAATTTTCCTGTATTTATAGGAATGATTGTACTCAACCACAGATTTACCACTACCGGATGCAAGCGGAAATGCTTTGCCTTTAGTAAACACTACATTGTTTGACTGTTACATTTTTCACAGGAAGTTACACTGCTTTCTAGTTATGACGGCGGTATTCTGCAACCTTGTGGTGCCTGTATGAATCCTTGCAACATATTGCTGATCTTTTCTGTCGCTTCCTTGAACAGCCCATAACGGGCTACAGGAATACTGTTTGCAACCCCCACTATAGTACAAATATATCTGCAGACTATTTCCAATTCCCATAAGAACAGCCGCGTTGCCTATTACATATCTTAATCTGAGTAGTATGTTTGCATTTGACTCATCAAGGATTGCTGCGATTAAAATCAGTTCTACATTGAAGTCTTGTAGAGTGACTGTCGCAGAGTATGAATGACACAGTCATTCTATACTGCAGGTGTATTCACCTAACTTTTATCCGTGGATGCAAATGCAGATGAAATACCAATTTCTTCGCTGGAGGAAAGAGAAATATTATGAGGTATCAAGGTAGGAAACGTGTAATTTTCTTGAAGAGTATGGTTCTAAAACTGTCTGAGCCGCGCTTAGCAGAATCCATAGTTCTGTAGTCCATCTGCCGTTGCTATACATCAATGTGCCAAAACAGTGAGACGATGACAATATTCATTTAGTTATAAGCTGTTAAAGGTCTGCTCTACCGACCAGCATGATAGTTGTTTTCCGTGGTTCCCTACATCCTTATTCACGTTGATAATATCCCGTCCAGTTTCATTAATGTGACCACCGCCTGCTAGCGATGTCAACGTGCAATAACCACTCACTGAACGTAGGTGGCAGCAGTAGCAGCAGAGGGTATTTAAAGCGCGTCGGAGAGACATGGAAGAAAGCGCAGTCGGAGTCATCTATCTAACATCCCAAAGGGCGAGGCTATTGGCTTTCAGGCCAACGTTGGTAGCATGAAACGGTACCGTTTGTAAAGTGTTCGCGTGACGCCATTGTTAAATTGTACCATGCATAGCATGCATGCATAGGGTTGTTCTTATCAGAATCGACAGAAAACCAACACCGACAACGATAGTTCATGTATACATGTCGACATCGCAAGCTGAAGATGAAGATATAGAGAAAGTGTATGAAGATATTGAAAGGGTAAAGGGAGATGAAAGTCAAATAGTCATGGGGGACTGGAATACAGTTGTAAGGGAAGGAGAAGAACACATGGTTGCAGGAGAATATAGACTTGGGACAAGGAATGAGAGAGCAGAAAGACTGATTTGATTTTTGTAACAAGTTTCAGCTAGTAATAGTGAATACTCTGTTCAAGAATCACCTGTGGACAAGGTATACTTGGAAAAGGCCGGGTCATACGGCAAGATTTCAAAAATAGTTCAAACGGCTCTGTACACTATGGGACTTAACATCTGAGGTCATCAGTCCCCTAGAACTTACAACTAGTTATACCTAACTAACCTAAGAACATCACACACATCCATGTCAGAGGCAGGATTCGAACCTGCGACCGTAGTGGTCAGGCGGTTCAAGACGGAAGCGCCTAGAACCTCACGGCCACTGCGGCTGGCGGGGGAGATTTCAGTTAGATTGCATCATGGTCAAACAGAGATTTCGAAATCAGATATTGGATTCTAAGGTGTACCCAGGATCACATATAGACTCAGATCACAATATAGTAGTGATGAGGAGTAGGCTGAAGTTTAAGACATTAGTCAGGAAGAATTAACAAGCAAAGAAGTGGGATACAGAAGTTCTAAGGAATGACGAAATACGGTTGAAGTTCTGTAAGGCTATAGATACAGTAATAAGGCAGTACAGTTGAAGGGGAATGGAAATATCTAAAAAGGGCCAGCACAGAAGTTGGGATGGAAAATATAGGTACAAAGAAGGTAAGTGCGAAGAAATCGTGCGTAACAGAAGAAATACTTCAATTGATCGATGAAAGGATGAAGAACAAAAATGTTTCGGGAAACTCAGGAATACAGAAATACAAGTCGCTGAGGAATGAAATAAATAGGAAGTGGAGAGAAGCTAAGACGAAATGGCTGCAGGAAAAATGTGAAGACATAGAAAATGAAATGACTGTCGGAAGGACAGACTCAGCATAGAGGAAAGTCAAAACAGCCTCCGGTGACATTAAAAGGAAGGGTGACAACTTTAAAAGTGCAATGGAAATTCCACTGTTAAATGCACAGGAGAAAGCGTATGGGTGGAAAGAATACATTGAAATCCTATATGAGGGGGAAGATTTGTCTGATTTCATAGAAGAAGAAACAGGAGTCTATTTAGAAGAGATAGGCGACGCAGTATTAGAATCAGAATTTAAAACATCTTCGTAGGACTTAAGATCAAATGAGGCAGAATGTATAGATAACATTCCATCAGAATTTCTAAAATAATTGGGGCAAGAGGCAATAAACTGACTATTCACGTTGGTATGTAAAATGTATGAGTCTGGCGACATACCATCTGAATTTCGGAAAAGCGTCATCCCCACAAATCCGAAACAATCAGCTTCACGGCTCATGCATCCAAGTTGCTTACAAGAATAATATACAGACGAATGGAAAATAAAATTGAGTATGCGCAAATGACAATCAGTTTGGCTTTAGGAAAGGAAACGCACGATACAGGCAATTCTAACGTTGCGGTTAGTAATGGAAGCAGACTAAAGAAAAATAAAGACACGTTCATGCGATTTGCCGATTTGGAGAAAGCATTCGACAATGTAAAACGGTGAAAGATGTTCGAAATTGTGAAAAAAAGTAGAGTAAAGCTATAGGGATAGATGGATCATATACAATATGTACAAGAGCCAAGAGGGAAAAATAAGAGTGGACGACCAAAATCGAAGTGCTCGTATTAAAAAGGGTGTAACACAGGGATGTAGCCTTCCGCCCCCTACTGTTCAATCTGTACATCGAGGAAGCAATGATGGAAATAAAGAGAGGTTCAGGAGTAGAATTAAAATTCAAGTTGAAAGGATATCAATGATACGATTCGCTGATGACATTGATATCCTGAGTGAAAATGAAGAACTACATGATCTGCTGAATGGAATGAACCGACTAATGAGTACAGGATTCGGATTGGGAATAACTCGAAGGAAAACGATGGTAATGAGAAGTAGTAGAAATGAAAACAGCGAGAAACTCAGTATCAGGATTGATGGTCAGCATGTAGATGAAGTTACAGAATTCTGCTACCTAGGCAGTAAAATAACCAATGACGGACGGAGCAAGGAGGACATCAAAAGAAGACTAGCAAAAGGTCGTTGCTTGAAAAGAGAAGTCTGTTGTTGTTATGGTCTTCAGTCCTGAGACTGGTTTGATGCAGCTCTCCATGCTACTCTATCCTGTGCAAGCTTCTTCATCTCCCAGTACCTACTGCAACCTACATCCTTCTGAATCTGCTTTGTGTATTCATCTCTTGGTCTTCCTCTACGATTTTTACCCTCCACGCTACCGTCCAATACTAAATTGGTGATCCCTTGATGCCTCAGAACATGTCCTACCAACCGATCCCTTCTTCTGGTCAAGTTGTGCCACAAACTTCTCTTCTCCCCAATTCTATTCAATACCTCCTCATTAGTTATGTGATCTACCCATCTGATCTTCAGCATTCTTCTCTTCCAGTTTTCCCACAGTCCATGTTTCACTACCATACAATGCGGTACTCCAGACGTACATTCTAAGAAACTTCTTCCTCAAATTAAGGCCGATATTTGATATTAATAGACTTCTCTTCTTCTGTAGCATGTGGTGAGCAAATGCTCTTGTTTCATCATCCTATTAAAAACCCAAAATGTTTGTCGACATCATAGAGCAGATGAGGATACGTCCGAATGATATCATGATCAGCCTAGATGTGGTCTCTTTGTTTACAAAGGTACCGGTGGATGATACGTTAAAACTGTTGGCTGCTCATTTCTCTCCTGAAATACTGAAGTTATTTCGAAACGCTTTGACGACCACCTATTTTTTGTATGGTGGAAAATATTATGAAATGACTGACGGAACAGCCATGGGTTCGCCACTGTCACCAGCCATAGCTAACTTCTTCATGGAGGATTTCGAAGAACGAGCGTTGAACAGTGCTTCCTTACGTCCATCCTGCTTTTTCAGGTACGTTGACGATACATTTTTAATCTGGCCACATGGCAATGAGGCACTGCAGCAGTTTGTTGATCATTTCAATGGTATACATCAGAACATACGATTTACAGTGGAGGTGGAGAAAGATGGGAGATTACCCTTCGCAGATGTGCTGGTGGAACTAAAACCAGATGGACGTCTCGGACATTCTGTGTACAGAAAACCGACGCATACAGATTTATATCTAAATGCGCGTAGTTTTCACCACCCAGCTCAGAAGATAGCTATTCTGAATGCCTTGTTACACAGAGCAAGGACTATTTCGGACAAGGATCACCTCGGCTCCGAGATTAACCATCTGACGACGGTATTCAGAAAAATGGATATCCCGATCGTGGTATCAGATCTGCTCTGGCGAAGAAACCTGGGAATGGCGCTGTCCGAGCAGATGAAGAGGACCAACACATTGCGCGGCTACAATTCTGCGGTGCAACGACCAGCAAGATCGGCAGAGTCCTGAACCGGCAGGGAATCAGACCAGTCTTCCGACCACCCAGGAAGATTAAGGAGATGTTGCGACCCGTGAAAGATAATCTCGGCCTGAGAGTACCGGAAATTTACAGCATTCCTTGCGAGTGTGGCAAAAAATATGTGGGCCAGTCTATAAGAACTGTTGCCGATCGCTGTGTGGAACATCAGCGTCACCTGGAAACAGGTATCTAGGAAAATCGGCGGTGGCTGAGCACAGTTTGCTAACTAAACATAAGATTTTTTTCGATGAACAAGAGTACTTGCTAACGCTTCAAACTATTGGGACTCTATCATCAGGGAAGCAGTTGAAATTAGACTCTGTGAAAATAACTTTAACAGAGACTCCGGTTATGCACTCAACAATGCATGGAAGCGCGCAATTGATAAAGAAAGAGCGCAGAGGGAGACTTCCAACATTCCTCGCAGTTCTCCACTTGTTGCGATGGGTGGCGCTGCGAGTAACGCTGGATATAGCGCGCAAAGAAAATGTATGGATATAGAGGCCGCTACCTCAGTACGCGCCGTTTTCACCGTGACGTAATCCAGCCAATGCGAAGCCGTCCACTGCTTATAAAAGTGGAAACCTCACCGGTCCACGACAGTCAGTTTTACCCCTGACGAAGATGACAGAAGTAGTCATCGAAAGCTTGGGATGTTATCCAAATTTGACGCGGCAAGTAAACCGAGAACTTTTTATGCAATTACTGCTGAACGGAATGAACAGACTAATGAGTACAGAGTATGGATTGGGAATACATCGACGAAAGACGAAGGTAATGAGATGTAGTAGAAATGAGAGTAGCGAGAAACTCAATATCAGGATTGATGGTCAGGATGTAGATGAAGTTACAGAATTCTGCTACTTAGGCAGTAAAATAACCAGTGACGGACGGAGCAAGGACGACATCAGAAGCAGACTAGCACTGGCCAAAAGGTCGTTGCTGGCCAAGAGAAGTCTACTGACATCAAATATCGACATCAATTTCAGGAAGAAATTTCTTGGAATGTACGTCTGGAGTACAGTGTTGCATGGCAGTAAAACATAGACTGTGGGGAAACCGGAACAGAAGGGAATCGAAGCAATTGAGATGCGGTGCAACAGACAAATGTTGAAAATTAGGTGGAACGATAAGGTAAGGAATGAGTAGGTTAGTCACTGAATCTGAGAGGAAAGGAACACGTAGGAAACGCTGATAAGGAGAAGTAACAGTAACTATTAAGACATGAGAGAATGACTTCCATGGTACTAGAGGGAGCTCTAGAGGGCAGAAACTGTAGCGGAAGACAGAGATTGGAATACACCCAGCAAATAATTGGGGACATAGGTTGCAAGTGCTATTGTGAGATGAAGAGGTTGGCACACGAAAGGAATTCGTGGCGGGCCTCATCAAATCGGTCTGAAGACTGATGAGTGAGGGTAAGTAATCAAGCTACTGTACGTTGAATGACGTCGGTTCTCTCAGATGACTCCCTGTCCAGGTAAGTGTAGCACGATGCATAGACGCACTCCCCCTTTCCCGCCTGCCCCTCCCCCCATCCCACCTACGACACAGGATGACGCGACGTGTTCTGACATGTTCTACATCCTGGAGAACCTCCTCACTACGGCTGTATTGGAATGAAAGTAAATCTAACCTAATCCAATCTAATACGCATACAGAGAACGAGCGTGAGCGTTGGCAGATGCGAGCATGTGTGCATTGCGTTACTGAAGAAGCTATACATTATACAGTGTGTAAATTATGAAGAAATTTAATAGTTTTATGTTCACTGACGTAAGAGATACATTCCATCCCTTGCTTCACACTTTTAAATGTAGACTTTTCTTTTTGAAGTAGCCTGTGTTCTTCCTCAATGTACAACCTGCCTCTGTACCAACCTCCATCGAAACTGTTACAGCGGTTTAGTCGTGAAAACGTAGCAGCTTCACTTTCACAGATATTGCATTATTGTGTGAAAGAATGGATTAAACATTTTAATGATTGTGTGAACACTGTACCCAATGAGTTGAATAGTATTATGTAGAACATACCAATCAATAAAAGCATCTTCACTAATATGATCAAGTTGAAATCTCAGAGAATAAACAGCTTTTTGAAAAATTAATTATATTTCCTTAATTCACGCTATATTCTACAAATCAATAAATTTATTCCACTGCACAGTTAATAAATTACCTCTTGTTCTTCTTCAGTGTTCATCAATCTACATAACACATTTAAACAAAATCGGGTCAAGGGTTTAGACTAGAAAAGACTAAAAACTAAAAAGACTAAAAAGTAACATACAAACACACATTATCATTTATGAAATTTAAATTCCGTCGTCTTTTTTCAGTGACCTGATTTTGATGGACTACAACTATGTTTTGCCCAAGCTACGCTCACGTCTCTTGTGAAAACCAAATGCAAATTTGTCTGATTGTCTTAGATATAAACGTTTCCAAACAGAGAAGCAAACCGACGTGACTGTTTTAGATAAAAATTTGAATCACGATATCTGTTTTTCCATGATTCCATTTTGTTGGAATGAAGCCCACACGTTTTCCTAAGCTACCGTCAAGCTATTTGTGAAAACTACACTGCTGGCCATTAAAATTGCTACACCAAGAAAAAAATGCTGCTCATAAACGGGTATTCATTGGACAAATGTATTATACTACAACTGCCATGTGATATATTTTCATGCAATATGGGCGCATAGATCCTGAGAAATCAGTACCCAGAACAACCACCTCTGGCCGTAATAATGACCTAGATACGCCTGGGCATTGAGTCAAACACAGCTTCGATGGCGTGGACAGGTACAGCTACCCATGCAGATTCCACACGACACCACAATTCATCAAGAGTAGTGACTGGCGTATTGTAACGAGCCAGTTGCTCGGCCACCATTGACCGGACGTTTCCGGTTGGTGAGAGATCTGGAGAGTGTGCTGGCCATGGCAGCAGTCGAACATTTTCTGTATCTAGAAAGGCCCTTACAAGACCTGCAACATGCGGTCGTGCATTATCCTGCTGAAATGTAGGTTTCGCAGGGATCGAATGAAGGGTAGAGCCACGGATCGTAACACATCTGAATTGTAACGTCCACTGTTCAAAGTGCCTTCAATGTGAACAAGAGGTGACCGAGACGTGTAACCAATGGAATCCCATACCATCACGCCGGGTGATACGCCTGTATGGCGATGACGAATACACGCTTCCAATGTGCGTTCACTGCGATGTCACCAAACACGGATGCGACCATCATGATGCTGTAAACAGAACCTGGATTCATCCGAAAAAAAAGACGTTTTGCCAATAGTGCACCCAGGTTCGTCGTTGAGTACACCATCGCAGGCGCTCCTGTCTATGATTCAGCGTCAGGGGTAACCGCAGCCATGGTCGCCGAGATAATAGTCCATGCTGCTGAAAACGTCGTCGAACTTTTCGAAGATGGTTATTGTTTTGAGAACGTTCCCATCTGTTGACTCCGTAATCTCGACTGCTAGTGATTTTAGGCCGTTGGGATCCAGCACGGCGTTTGTATTGCCCTCCTGAACCCACCGATTCCATATTCTGCTAACAGTCATTGGATGTCGACCAACGCGAGCAGCAATGTCGCGATACGATAAATCGCAATCTCGATAGGCTACAGTCCGACCTTTATCAAAGTCGGAAACTTGATGGTACGCATTTCTCCTCCTTAGACGAGGCATCACAAGCTCGTTTCCCCAGGCAAAGCCGGTCAACTGCTGTTTGTGTATGAGAAATAGGTTGGAAACTTTCCTCATGTCAGCACGTTGTAGATGTCGCTACCGGTGCCACCCTTGTGTGAATGCTCTGAAAAGCTAATCATTTGCATATCACAGCATCTTCTTCCTGTCGGTTAAATTTCGCGTCTGTAGCACGTCATCTTCGTGGTGTAGCAATTTTAATGGCCAGTGGTGTACATCAAAATTCGTCTAGTAGACTTGGGGATTAAAGTGTTCAAACAGACAGACACAACGGTGTTCATTATGACTTTACATCACTTAATCTTTTTCTCCGGGAGCGATTTTGATGAAATAAAGCCTATACGTTACCACAAGCTACGATCACGTTACTACTGTAAACCACATTAAAATTCGTCAAGTAGGTTTGGTGATTAGTGTGTTCAAACTGATAAACAGAAAGACGAGTTTTGATAAAACTGAAATCACGGTTTGTTTTTGTAACCTGATTTTGATGAAATAGAGCCTATACGTCACACCTGTGAAAATCGCGTGAAAAATCGCCTAGGAAATTTGGGGATTAGCGTGTTCAGGTGCACAGACCGCCCGGATTTACAGATTTCTTATTCTGTTTATTGCTCCATAGTCTGTGACCAGTACCATTTACGTTTAATACAAATGACAGGAAAGGTACAAATAACAGCGGCTCGTTATTGCACGAGATCGTTTAGTCAGGGCGAAAGATTTACGGAGATGGTGAACAAACTCTAGTGGTAGATGCTACACGAGAGGAGTTGCGCATCGGGGAAGGGCTTACTGCTGAAATTGCAACAGCGTACCTTTCGAAAGGTGTCGGGAAACATATTACTTCCTCCCACACACAGTAATGAAATGAGTGCGAATAGAAAATCAGAAAAAAATTGATTTCATACAAATGTTTAGCCACAGTCGTTGCTTCCCACTCACCAGTTGCTAACTGAACAGTACGAGTGTGGAAATTAGGTTCGTACTAGTAATACACTCAGACGCGCAAATCGATTCCCAGAGTTGTGAAAGCAGAAGCAGATGTAAAGGTTATAGTACCCATAAATGAGTTTATGAATGATAAAACCATTTTTAAAAACAGCCCTTAGGCTGTCAGTTTTACTATGTAAGTTGCCTTTATTGCCTGTATAGTGTTAGTGAATGAAACCTGCTTTCCGCTGTGTGACTCACACATCAACAACAATATATATCTGAATATGGAAAAAGTTCGAAACTATGAAGTTTTGCAGACATCTCAGTAATTCACCAGTACCGTGAAACCCGTATGCTGGAAAAACGTGATCAGAGTACATCGATTTAAAAGAAGATTACGCCGAAAACAAAGAAATGCATTTTCAGGCTTTGAAATTGGTCTTTCCTTTTGGCTTTGCTTTCCTAGCAGCGATGGTACAGAAAAAGAAACTACGGAAACCGAGACGAACGTTGCAGTGGCGCCGGTTGGCTGGCTACACGGAAGGCAAGCGGAGACGCGACAAAAAACTTTAGCGGGCAGAAGGCACTCATTTTAATTTATCTCGCTCCCTGTCAGCCAAGCTAATTTACCTTTCCCGTTCTCCACCTTCATTCTCTGCGAAACTTCTTCCATATCTTCTGATTGCACAACCAGCGCTCCACACGAGGCAACGTTTCGTCAGGATCCACGTCCGAAATAAATTACAAAAACTCGCATTAATTTTCGCCTTACCTACAGTCCGCGTGCTGCGTAACGTGGCGTCGTATAACTTCCGAAACTGCTACGTTTGAACAGATTAGTGGAGTGGCAGACAACGGGTACTTCTTTATACTGTTACTCTAGCGCAGGAAACAGCGGCTGCGCAAAGTAGTGGGGGGAGGGGGGAGGGGGGGGGAGAGGGGGACCTAAATCCTTAGCAGTTCTTAAATTTATTTGCTAACCAATTCAGCTAATACGGTTGGAAACAAGTAAAATGGCCAGTACTCATAATACAAAAGGAGAAAATAGCATCTAGTACAATTTGGCTATCAACGGTAAAATCATCTCCCCTCAGAATACCTTTAAGTCTACTATAAGAAGCGCACAAAATAATATACGATAAAGAGTGACCTTAGTAAAAAAATGAGAAAAAATTCCCAAATTAATAAAATATTTGTCTTTTAAAAATAAAGAAAAACACCCCAACAAAAGCCAATACCACAAACTTACATTATAGTCTTAGTAAACAAGAAGACAATAGACAATCATTTGCTCCGCCCCAGATTACCCACCGCTGACAAAAGGCTACAATAAATAATGTTAACGACTCAGCCAACGCTAGCAGGGAAACAAAACAGACCCAATTGACAGTAACATGGAAACTCTTAGGGTTTAATATGCCAGACCACACAGAGGCTCATCCGTTTTGTAAATATAAACTATAGCACAATTTATCAGAAAACGAGCCAGACAGTCACCCCCACAACAAAAGTATGCACGAGCACAACTTCTTCTACCCGCCATGGCCGAGCACAAGCCACGGCTAATGACGTCTAGTATCTTACGTAATATTTAAGCAGTGGAGAATGTTTCTCACATTAGTTGAATTATGCATGGAAATCATACCCGTTGGTGACACATGAATATTTGTGTCGGACCGGGAATCTAACCCGGGCTTCCCATTCGTCTTGACCATCTCACCTTCCCGTGCACGCTTCCAGCATGGATCCAAACCCCCATAAGCCATAGTGTCTACGCCCATATTGGACATTACTTGGATTCTCGCAACAGGGTCGATGAGACAAACGTGTTACATTGCTGTCGCCTTGCCCGTCTAGGCTTCAATACTTATTATTACTGAACCGTGAATTTGCTTTCGAAAGCTTTACCAGCGATTCATCAAGAACATTAACACATTTAATCACACTATGTGAGCGTGTGAGTAGTTGCCAATGGTAAGTGAAGAAACAAATTAAATTTTTTGTCAATAAATGGAAATTTTATTCCTAAAAGCCTTTTTTTAAACAGATTTAAAGTTATAATCAGAAAGCACCCTGTAAATATCAAGTTACAATTTATTCAGAGGCAGAAATAACAATTTTTTTAAATATAATATGAGCTTTCGGGCTGAGAAGCGTGCCGCTCCCTTTTAACACGGCCGTAGTCACGACCCCTCACAACAACCTCTGAAAGACTACACTGGTGTAAATCTGCAACACATCAGATTATTTAAATTAAAAATTTTAACAACACACAAACACATGAACTATGCACCCCGTAAGAGGGATCGAAATGGTACAAAACAGTCGCATTAAAAATTATTTGCCACAGGAAGTGTAACTTGTTTTTGAAAGAACTCTTACGGTGAAAGGGTGGCAACTTTATATACTAAAATGACCATTTAAATAAAATCCATGGAATGCAGTTTTACATAATGGCTCTGAGCACTATTGGACTTAACTTCTAAGGTCATCAGTCCCCTAGAACTTAGAACTACTTATACCTAACTAACCTAAGGACATCACACACATCCATGCCCGAGGCAGGATTCCAACCTGCAACCGTAGCGGTCGCGCGGTTCCAGACTGTAGCGCCCAGAACCGCTCGGCCACCCTGGCAAGTAGTGTTACATAAAATGTACCAACATGCTCTGCATTACACATATACCACCTCCCAAGGTGATAGTCAAGATAAAAACATATTTCAGGAATTCGGCCTTTACACCTTAAGCAATAAAATCCGACAAACATGACAGAGGCAGCTATTAACATAAGCCAGATTGACAGAGGGATTAGTGAACAACCCGAACCGCAGATTGCTCTAACCCGCCCCAACTTCATAAGGAAAAACGGACCACCCATTTCATAAGTAACCACCTTCCTGCGGGTGGGCAAACGGAGAATAATGGTGGGACGACCCCAAAACAAAGCGGTTGGTGACCTCACCAAGAAAACAAGTAAAATTTAACAAGTAAATGAAACAACATATCTCCAATCACTTAACTTCTAATAAACTGCGATGTCTGGCGAAGACATGGCGCAGCACCCCCAACGCTCTCCCGACCCGTCCGCTGCCATCCGCTTCAACGGATGCAGGAAGGCGCGCCGATCTCCCGTCTCACGGCGTCGCAGGTCGCCCCGGCCAGCCCGATGTCGTGGTTTCACTCCTGTTGCTCTCGTGTCGACCACGAAGGCACTACCCCTTTCTATACGGCGCGGCGCACTGGACTCAGGTGGGGACCTCACATCCGCCGACGCTCAAGGCGGACAAGTCATATTGTGTCTCAGTGGTTCAAATGGCTCTGAGCACTATGGGACTTAACATCTGTGGTCATCAGTCCCCTAGAACTTAGAACAACTTAAACCTAATTAAACTAAGGACACCACACACATCCATGCCCGAGGCAGGATTCGACCCTGCGACCGTAGCAGTCTTGTGTCTCAGTGCGCGACCGACCAACCGACAGATGACCGTTGCCCAAGCAACTCGAGAAGACTGGCGGCCTAAGGCACAGACTCAGATACACGAACACAGACCCGACCGGGCGACCACTAGCTGTGTCCTGTTACTGGCGGAGTGGCAAGACTCTCATTTTCTGTCTTTAAAGTTTGATCCAAACGACAGCCATACTAGCACTCCGACGACAGATAGACACTCACTGCCGCACGAATGCGAACAAGAGACAGACCAGCAACTGGTGACGCGAGACTGGCCCAGCCTCACTTGGACTGCCCCGCTGCCGAGCCCATAGCGCCCCTTAAATGCACGTGAACTGGCAAACTTTCCGCTTCCCCACCAGAGGAAGACACCAAAGCTGCGACTTCCACAGCAGCGCCACCGCCAGAAACGGAGGGCGACTGCTTCACAGAACGCATTGCGGCGCGCTCTTCAAAACAGCAGTTTTTCCACGGCTCAGTTATAATGACTGTTCCTTCAGACATGCATGCATCATGTTAGCACCGCCTTCATATAGATCAGCAAAGCCAAAGCTCCATGTTGCCAGCCGGCCGCTGTGGCCGAGCGGTTCTAGGCGCTTCAGTCCGTAAGTGCACTGCTGCTACGGTCGCAAGTTCGAATCCTGCTTCGGGCATGGATGTGTGTGATGTCCTTAGGTTATTTAGGTGTAAGTAGTTGTAAGTCTAGCTGACTGATGACCTCAGATATTAAGTCCCATAGTGCTTAGAGCCATTTGAACGGTTTTTGAATCCATGTTTACAACTGACTGCCACTGACCCAGTTTCGATACTCCACGAAGTTGCCTCCGCTGCCTCGACACAGGAACTTCCAGCACCGCTTCATCCATTTGCAGTCGTGTGGCCGTAGCCACATAGGAAACGTTTTCACGTAAATCACCCAAGTAAAGGGGGGCGCAAAAGGAACGCATGGATTTCAAGCTAGTATAATTGGCTCTGTTTTGGACACATACAATATCCATTCACAATACTACAGTTGGTAATGTATCCAATTTTGCACTGTCACTTTTATCACGTTTAAAAGATAAAGTCGGGCAGATAGCGGTCTTGTTACTGAAAACTCGTTAAAAGTCTTTCTTCGAAGTTTGCCATCACTTTCGTCAACATGTCATGTGAAACAGCATCAATTTCTTGACGTATTTCAACTTTCATGCCACTGAGTTTACTAGGGGTGTTTCAGGACACTTTACATCTTAGGTAACCCGATAAGAAGAAGTCACAAACCGACAAATCTGGCGAGCGTGCTGGCCGGTGGACATAGCCAAAACATGAAACGTGTTGGGGAAACATTTCTCGGGCAGCTGCCATGGAACTGTTAGTCCTGTGGGCTGTGACACCATCTTGTTGCAACCACTTGTGTGCAATGTTCATCCCAATACTCTAGTTGCAGCTGCACGAGATTATCTAGCATTGCATTCACTGTATTACGATGGCCGCCTTATCCAAAACTTAAGGTCCACTGTGCAGTGGATTTGATGTTCCTCTTATGGGTTGTCTATTGCACAATAGCGACGGTTTTGTTTGTTTATGTAATTGTCTAAGCGAAGGTGCGCTTCATCCGTAATCATCAACGCAACATCATCATCAGTAAGAACATCAAGCATTCTGCCACAGATCTGTCTCCGTTCATCATAATCACAGTCATGAATCTTCTGCACGATCATAATTGTGTAAGGATGAAAATGTAAATCATCCTTCAGGAAGCGCTGCAGCTAGTGAAGACACAAACGCAAAGTTGGAACAAGTCACTTAATGTAGCGGCGAGGACTTTGAAGAACAAAGAGGCAACCCGCCGCAATACTGGGTTGCGATAAGGTATCGAACCGCTGATATTCTTCACGGGCTTCCAGCCGGGTCATGTCGTCGTCCAGACACAATATTCGGCGGACCAGCTGGCCGCCATCTTCAGGTGAGTTAATGCTCGTGCGCTGCCTCGCCGGAACTGCATTCCAGCCACAACGACGGAAACCTTTATGCACTACGGACAGAGCACCGCGCGTGAGCGAGATGATGGGCAGCTCCTCCTGGCGGCAAGTCGACACGCAGCACGCCTCTGGGAGAAGACAGCGGCAGAAAGGATAAATCGCAACAGCACTAGTTGAAAGAATTCAGTGATCGAAAAGAAGACCGTTGTTGTTAACGTTGGGCAAAATCGGATTCCATATCTTAGAGGAAAATCTTTATCCGTGTTAATAATATTACTTGATAATCTAATTTAAATAGATTCTTTAAGAACACATTCCCAATAGCGAGAAGCAGGAGAGATCAGTTGTGTTCCGCCACTGCCGACTTCTCAGGCTGGAACAACCGAGTGTGCCGATGATGTTCCACACACCGATCTCGAATAGTTCGAATACTTTGACTAACATACTTCTTTCCACAGTGACACAGCATTTCATACGCCCCAGGCTTCCTCAAGCCTAAATTATCATTCATTGGGCCAAGAAGGGCTCTAGTCTTGGCCACCGTCCGTAAACCACTTTTAATATCACATTTTCTTAAAATTCTTGAAGTTTTGGATGATATACTTCCCGCAAAGGGTTAATAAGCAGTAGCTTCAAAGGTATCCTCTATTGGTTAGCGTGACGGACCAAACTGAAAAGCACAGCGTATTTGTTGTTCCGTATATCCATTCTGTTTAAAAAAAATCTTCAAATGATCAAGTTCCTGTTTCAAATCTTACTCGTCAGAAATAGCATAAGCTCTTTTTACCAGAGTCCGCAAAACTCCACTACGTTGGTGTGGTGGATGACAGCTGGTCGCATGAAGATAGCGGTCAGTATGAGTAGGCTTCAGATACACACTATGTCCAAAAGTCCCATCGTCGTTTATTTGAAGTAAAACATCAAGAAATGGAAATTTACTATCACCTTCAATTTCTATAGTAAATTGAATACTCAGATGTAAACAGTTAAAATGATTTAAAAAGCGATTCAAAGCATCAGTTCCATGTGGCCAAACCATAAGAATGTCATCGACATATAGGACCCTGCAGTCGCTCTATCCTCTCTGTCGTCGATGGCTCAGACGGATAGAGGGTCTGCCATGTAAGCAGGAGATTCCGGGTTCGAGTTCCGGTCGGGGCACACGTTTTCAACCGTCCCTGTTGATATTTATCAATGCTGTAAGCAGCTAATGGTCTGGATTTCATTGTAATTTCAGCTGACGTTTCTGGCCGATAAAAGTGTGCGTGATAGTTTAAGAGATTGATTTTTTCCCTTGCAGCTAATACTTCAAAAATAAAGCTTATTGTTCGTTTATGGAGCGGTGAATGTACTATTTTATGAAACGTTTTTAACGATTGATAAAAGTTTGAAGGCTTACTAGCCGATCAGTTTGCTATCAAAAGAAAGGGAAACTGCTAGGAAACCAGTTCTCTTTTTGTGTTGAGTAATGGAAGGAAGACTAAGAAAAATAGGATAATCTTGGACAGTTTGTAAAGCTAGAGAAATTCTTGTTTCATTTAACATTCAATAATCTGTTTACAATCTTGAAACGATTAAGTCTTAAAGGGACAGGCGAGTAATCTACAGTATCTACAAAAGCCAAGCTAAACTAAACTCTAAACTCCATCCGAACAGGACACGAAGGCCCAACGGTACCGACCGGCCGCCGTGTCATCTTCAGCACATAGGCGTCACTGAAGGCAGATATGGAGGGCCATGTGGTCAGCATAACACTCTCCCGGCTGTATGTCAGTTTACGAGACCGGAGCCGCTACTTCTCCATCAAGTAGCTCCTCAGTTGACCTCACAAGGGCTGAGTGCACCCCGCTTGCCAACAGCGCTCGGCAGACCGGACAGTCACCCATCCAAGTGCTGGCCCAGCCCGACAGCGCTTAACTTTCGTGATCGGACGGGAACATGTGTTACCAGTACTGCAAGGCCGTATCTACAAAAGCCAAGTTGGGGTAAGTAAGAGTGGAAAGTCTACAAAGACAAGTTCATGTTAAAAAGAGCTGCCACTTCTCAACAATGCTGTTCATCTAGTAACTTGCTCGAAGAACCGAAAGGAATGTTGCAGGAAGGGTAAACCAGCAAAGAGAATAGATAAGAACGTTCAGTTTTGCAGACAAAGGCCCTTTTGGTTGGATGCAAGGGAGACTTAGACGACTTGCTGAACTGAATGACCAACACAGTCATGGTATAATGCAACTTAAGGATTAACAAATCAGTCATTAAGACGATGAAGTGTGGCAGAAACCCGTGGAACTACTTTCTTCAAAATTTCGAGAGACACGGTTGTAGAGGAAACACTGTTACACAAAATGGTCTAATAAGTTCAATACCAGGAGCAGATTGGACCAGGCTATAAAACCAAGTGACTGCGTGTGAGATCGCTCTCTAAGTTTTTATATATTTTTACATTTCAGATACATATTTAACGGTTTTTGTGATAATATTTAATACACAAGTGACTTATTAGTGGTTTCTTCATTCGCCTCTCCCTTTCTTGTGTTGTGACTTGATATTTGTGAGTGTTTCGTATCGAGCAACGTAACCTCTTATCTGTGTTTACATTCCGCGCTCACCAGTCGCAAATGTAGCGGCGCATCGAAAGCTAAGTACTGATTAATTTTTTGTGTATAGTGGTTTATTTAGGAACTTTAGTAGTCTTCAACCGGTGTTTCTTGTGTTTTGTGGAGAAATAATTTCAGAAGAACCTTTTGGGAACTGTTTTCAGCTTCGTTACTGTGTCATTAGACGTTTGATTCTCTTTCTTTATTAGTCTTTTGTTATATTCACATTTGTTGTTTATTAATACTGTTAATAATAGTAGTTACTTCCCTTGTAGAGTAAGTTTGTGATTATTGTAGTCAGGTTTTAACATCTTTTTATTGTAGTAGCGGTACTTTAAAAAAGGAAAATTTTACCATGAGTGAGAAGTGTGAGCTTTGCCGTAGGTTCGTGAGTAGTGGATTGCGGTGTGAGACTTGTTCGAAGTATTTTCACTTGGGGGAATGCAGTGGGGAAGCCAGTGGGCATTCTGGTGAGATCCTCTCCCGGAACTACAGGTTATGTAGCAAGAGTAAGTCGATAGAGGAGCAGCAGCTTAAGATCTGTGCCCTTCAGGTGCAGTTGAAAAATGCACAGGAGGAGCTAGATAGGATGAGGAGGGAGAAGAGGGTTGTGGAATGGGAGCTGGCTGGTGGCAAGAGATCGGCTAGGAGAAGAGGATTTTCAGATAGTTTTACTACTGATGTTTACAATAGATATGACCAAATGTCAGAGTATAGTGGAGAGGAATGTGTAGTAGCTGTAGATGTAGGAATTTTGCAGCAGACCTTAGTAGTTACGGTGGCTAGAACAGTTGCAAAATCGAAGAGGAAGAAGACGGTTCTGCTGTTAGGTAGTTCTCATGGTAGAGCTGTAGGCCAGCAGTTGCAGAAAGTGTTGGAGAGTGAGTACCAGGTCACCAGCATTGGCTCAGGTGACTGTTAACGTAGGGGGGTTATGTAGGAATTTTACTAAAGAGGATCAGGTAGTGACTGTGGGTGGGGCTGGTAATAGTATTGATAGGGATGGGGAGTATGACATAGATGGTGACCTGGAAAAGATAGCCACTCAGACTGGCAACACGAATGTGCATTTCGTGGAAATGTTTCAGCGTCACGATGGGCCTCACCTTAATACAGCCGTCAGGCGTAATAACATGAGACTTGGGGGTGCGCTGATGACAGAAAGCATGGGTCACATTTCAGTGGTGTCGGTGGAGTCTATCAGCAGGACGGGTTTCACTAGACATGGCCTGCGCCTCAACATGTATGGGAAGGGAAGGTTAGCAAAGCTTATCGGTGACAGCATGGGTGGGGTTGGTGGGATCACTCATGGGAAAATTCCTGCAGTAGTGGGTGTTAGAGCTGCACCTTTTTAGATTGAAGTCAGCTGATAGGTATTCCTGCTTAAGGGAAGTCTCTCTAAAAGGGGAACCACTTTTGACAAAGCTTAGGTATCCGAGTAATGAGGGAATTAGTAATATTTCATCAAAATATACACGGTATTAGAGATAAAGTTAGTGAATTGCTTATAGATGTTGGCTCTGAAATTATTGGTGTATCTGAACACTTCTTAAATAAGGAGATAATTCAGAGACTTCCTTTACCAGGATACAGGTTGGCTGGCAGCTTTTCGAGGAGCTCTTTGCGGTGTGGGGGAGTAGCCATGTATGTGAAAAATGGAATCCCATTTGAGTCAATTGATGTTTCAAAGTACTGCACTGAAAAGGTGTTTGAATGTTCTGCAGGTGTGGTTAAATTTAACGGAGCTAAACTTCTAACTGTTGTTATTTATAGATCCCCAGACTCTGATTTCACAACATTTTTGCTAAAGCTAGAGGAGGTTCTTGGTTCAGTTTATAGGAAATACAAAAGGTTAGCTATATGTGGCGACTTCAATGTTAATTGTATAAGTGATTGTGCAAGGAAGAGGATGCTGGTAGACCTCCTTAATTCATATAATCTTATGCAAACCGTATTCTTCCAACGAGAGTGCAAGGTAACAGTAGAACAACCATAGACAACATTTTTGTTCATTCCTCATTACTAGAAGGGCATTCTGTTAGCAAAAAGGTGAATGGCCTTTCAGATCATGATGCACAAATTTTAACTCTAAAAGATTTTTTGTGCTGCAACATGTGTTAAATATAGTCATCAGCTGTTTAGGAAAGCTGATCCAGTTGCTGTAGGGACGTTTGTAAACCTTATCAAGGAACAAGAGTGGCAAGATGTTTTTAGCGCTGATACAGTAGACGATAAATATAATGCTTTTCTCAAGTCTTTTCTCGTGATCTTTGAAAGTTGCTTTCCGTTAGAACGTTCAAAACAGGGTACTAGCACAAACAGGCAGCCTGGGTGGCTGAGTAGAGGGATAAGAATATCTTGTAGAACAAAGTGGCACTTGCATCAATACGTTAGAAACGGTCAGAACCTAAATGCAGCAGCCCATTACAAACAGTACTGTAAGGTGCTTAAAACTGTTATTAGGAAGGCAAAAAGTATGCGGTATGCAGATAGAATAGCTAAGTTTCAGGATAAAATTAAAACCATATGGTCAGTCGTAAAGGAAGTGGCTGGTCTGCAGAGACAGGTCGAGGATATAGAATCAGTGCGTAGTGGGAATGTCCGTGTTACTGATAAGTCGCATATATGTACAGTATTTAATAATCACTTTCTGAATATAGCAGGTGAATTAAATAGAAACCTAGTCTCAACAGGGAATCATATAGCGCTCTTAGAATAAAGTGTTCCGAGACTGTTGCCTGAAATGCTCCTCCATGATACTGACAAGAGGGAGATTGAGTTAATAATTAAATCACTAAAGGCCAAGAACTCTCATTGATATGACGGGGCATCTAGCAGAGTACTGAAGTATTGTTCTATGTATGTTAGCCCAGTATTTAGCCATATCTGTAACTTTTCCTTTAGGAGTGGCCGGTTTCCTGACCGATTAAAGTACTCAGCAGTGAAGCCACTTTATAAAAAGGGAGATAGGGATAATATTGACAATTATAGACCTATTTCTATGCTATCGGTGTTTGCTAAAGTAATCGAGGAGGTTGTATATACAAGTTACTGGAGCACTTAAATTCATATAATTTGCTGTCAAATGTTCAGTTTGGTTTTAGAAATGGTTTAACAACTGAAAATGATATATTCTCTTTTCTCTGTGAGGTTTTGGACGGATTAAATAAAATGTTGCGAACGCTAGGTGTTTTCTTTGATTTAAAGAAGGCTTTTGACTGTGTTGACCACAAAATATTACTGCAGAAGTAGGACCTTTATGGAGTAATGGGAGTAGCTTACAATTGGTTCGCCTCTTACTTTAAGAACAGAAAGCAGAAGGTAACTCTCCGCAATATTGAGAGTGGTAGTGATGTTCAGTCCCAATGGGGCACTGTTAAGTGGGGCGTTCCCCAAGGGTCGGTGCTGGGGCCACTGCTGTTTTTTATTTATATAAATGATATGCCTTCTAGTATTACAGATGATTCAAAAATATTTCAGTTTGCTTATGACACCAGCTTGGTAGTGAAGGATCTTGTGTGTAATATTGAAACAGTATGAAATAATGTAGTTCATGAAATAAGTTCGTGGCTTGTGGAAAATAATTTGATGTTAAATCACAGTAAGACTCAGTTTTTACAGTTTCTAACTACAATTCAACAAGAACCGATATTTTGATCAGACAGAATGGGCATATTATAAGCGAGACGGAACAGTTCAAGTTCCTAGGCGTTCGGATAGATAGTAAGCTATTGTGGAAAGCCCATGTCCAGAATCTTATTCAGAAACTAAATGCTGCTTTATTTACCATTAGAACAGTATCTGAAATAAGTGACACTTCAACACGAAAATTAGTCTACTTCGCATATTTTCATACGCTTATGTCGTATGGTATTATTTTTTGGGGTAATTCTTCTGATTCAAAAAGGGTATTTTTGCTCAAAAACGGGCTGTTCGAGCTATATGTGGTGTAAGTTCGAGAACCTCTTGTCGACCCCTATTCAATAGTCTGGGAATTCTGACATTGCCCTCCAGTATATATTTTCTTTAATGTCGTTAGTTGTTGGCAATATTAGCTTATTCCCAAGAGTTAGCAGCTTTCACTCAGTTAATACTAGGCAGAAATCAAATCTGCATGTGGAATGCACTTCCTTGACTCTTGTGCAGAAAGGAGTGCAGCATTCTGCTGCTTTCATTTTCAATAAGCTACCACAAGAACTCAAAAATCTTAGCAGTAGCCCAAACACTTTTAAGTCGAAACTGAAAAGTTTCCTCATGGCTCACTCCTTCTATTCTGTCGAGAAGCTCCTGGAAGAGCTAAAAAATTAAGCAAATTCCAGTGTTACATTGTTGTTTTTCTTTATTTAAACTTACGACTTGTCGCCTGAATATGTTTCTTATATTTCATTTGATCTGTTTCTACAATCGTGTTACAATTTCATGTATTGACTTGTTCCATGACCATGGAGACTTCTCACTAATTTGGTCCCACGGAACAATAAATAAATAAATAAAAGAGTTTTATCACCTGACATTTGTATGGAGATGAGGAAGTTTGTACTTACTGAAATGTGGGTCTATGGAAGTGAAAATTAAATCAAAGAAAATTCGGAGAAAGAAAAGCTGGTAGATTGGTTCAAATGGCTCTGAGCACTATGGGACTTAACATCTGTGGTCATCAGTCCCCTAGACTTAGAACTACTTAAACCTAACTAACCTAAGGACATCTCATACATGCATTTCCGAGGCAGGATTCGAACCTGTGACCGTAGCGGTCACGCGGTTCCAGACTGAAGCTCCTAGAACCGCACGGCCTCACCGACATGCAAAAGCTGGTAGAATTTGAAATGTGATGCTATTGGCGAACGTTGAGAAGTAAAAGGGGACATATTCGAAAAAGAACTGGTAAAGAACTATAAGAAGGCACGCGAGAAAGAAAGTGTATGTAAGCACTTTACCAGGAGAGGGCGACATCCAGGATGCTGGGAGGAGCTGGAAAAAGAAAAAACAATAGATACAAAGAAGGGCTCCCTCTACTGTGTGTTCGGATATTCCTGTTACGAACTTCGAGAACTTGTAGAGGGGACTGAGCACATAATATTTAGAACAGGATCCCGTCTCCGAAAACATACAATTTCCGTGCTACAGCCGTTCCAAGACATGTTTGCTACGTAAGTATGCTACAGTCTGGTCATGGCTGGTGTGGTTTCGTCGGATGGCGAAGTTCACGGTAATGGAAGAGCGGCTCGTAGCGTTTATCGGGCTCGTTTTTCACAACGGAAATTATTTGAACAGTAACAAACAAAATTTTGCCTATCGGCACTGTTGAACGGGTAAAGGAAACGGTCGCCACCCTAACTAGGCAAGAGAATGATTAACATTCTCGTTCAAGAAAATAGTTATTAGTAACTTTAATGGATAAACACAACCTATACTTTGTCACACGCGAGTGCAGTGAACTCTTGACACATGCATATGTTTACGGTAAGATTGAAACTAACAGTTAGAGCAGCAGAAACTATATGCAAAATTATAACAGATACCGAAACACACTAATACTTTCAGTGTTTACACAAACTGAATGGTCTTTATAACGTCTATTCACTGCAGAATCATTAATTGGATTTAGGTGAAGTCTCTCTCAGTTAAATACTTTACTATTTAAAATGAAAGTTAATTGGAATCCACTAACATGTTGCTTCTCACTATCATTTGAATAAAGAAATAATGTTTTTTATAATTAGTGGTCTTCCCATTGCCTGTTATCTAGCATTAACACAATAGACGAACTGTGGATTCTGTTATATTATTAATATCCACATGCAATACACAAGAGAGAAACACTTAGCAAACATGAGTATACAACGTTGCACACTGCAGTTTTCCACTTTTACTACATTGAGAGACAAAATTAACATATATGTAAGATACTGACTCACCTTCTGCGATTTACAACTGGCAGTAATGTGGTCATTTACTAAGGAAAACTTTATAAGCCTCAATCTTAAGAACTTTTAATTTGAAGTTGGCAACACTCTTTAATAAGCAGTTTTACTAGGAAAATTATTTTAAGCAAGCATCGTTAACTTTAATTCATTCTCTTGCCACTTTAACTTTCTTTTTACTATGTTCAAGAAGCATCAATTAGCAAAACACAGGGCTTTAATGTTCTTTCAGTAAGAACACTCGGAAATCACTTTAGGTGAAACGGAGAAGAACCTGAGAGGTGTTATGATAAGGAGAAAAATCAAGGTAGGTACATAAACTCAGTTATAAATTACCTTATATTTGAGCACACCAACACAGCCATTAAGCTGATCCTTCACTGTACATTGCTATAGTGCTCCATTACAGTAATTGCGCAATGTGGTGGCGATTGCATGTCGGTAGGTGGAATTGCAGGTAGAATTGCTGGACTCTGACCTTTCTTGGTGGCGATGATGAATACCAATTCCAGAGTCGTTGCAGCTATTTATCCATCCATCCGAGGCATTGGAAAGTAGCAGTAAAAGCCTCTCTCGGGACCAGCACAGTATGCAACATTTACATGGCAGTGCACAGTTTGGTAGCTCGTCCCCGACTCGTAGCTCGTCCCCGACTCGTAGCTCGTCCCCGACTGACTCTCAGTTCCACCTTTTCTACTTAGGCCAACCACAAATTGCGCGCTCTACACAACACCTTTTACATACAGAATACCTAAGAATCCTAAGTGAGGATCAGTAGGTTACACAACAGTAACCAAATACATTAAATAAAACAGAATATTTGCACATATTGACATTGCTACAAAAAATTATTCACACAAAATTACAATTATATACAGTAAGTTTTGTTCCCTCCAAATGGGACAAAGAATTTAAAGGACAGGTACCACTACATTGCATAGAATCATATCATGACATCAAAGTTTTTACAAAGAAGGGAGTATACAATTTTAAGTTATCGATTCAAACAAACACATTTACAGAAGCTCAATGATATAACATCAAATAAAACACAAGCAAACTGTATCAGTAAAGCACTAGAGTTATGGTATTACAGTTTCCGAACATGGGTTCCAGTCCAAAACATTATCTACTCATCCCCCCCCATAAGTCCTAGAAGTTTATAATAAGAACTTTCGAATACCCTGTAGAAGTAAGTGACCACTGTAGTTTGATGCTCAGTGAAAATCAGACGATATCATCAGATAAATGTAACATCAAAATTTCTTTTTATGAGACACGTTAAAATTAGTCAAATTACGACATTCTCAAAATATTTACACTGTATGGAAGCTATCCATGTAGATCCACCCGCATCCATATCTGATGTCCACACGTGCTTTTTTAAGTAATTTTAGGTACCACTAGTGCACTTACGTACTCAACCACTGTAGACGAACACACAGATGTCGGTAGCAGAGCATTCACAGTTCAGACATTTGCTCCCAGTTTCCTGACAGACAAGGAAGCACTGACAACATTTCCCGCTGTGTTAGAAACCGGCTGATTGTGTCTAACACTCCTAGTGAGCACCGTCAGTAACGGAGCATTATCTGCAGTTAATAGTAGTGTATATTCTATGAACCAGGAGACCGAAGCAATTACTTTAAACATTGAATAGATTTTTCGTCAGTGTAATTAAATAACTACATTAACAAATTTGTCCACTTCCAGTGATTTCTTTCCCACAGCTGAGGCCCAAAAAGAATTTCACAAACAAATCTGCCCTTCATCGATGGTGAATGATTTCATATACTGAACTATGTACCTTTTACTCACAGAGAGCTACACAGTCGTCATTATGCAAAGCAAATGGAACACACACAAATAACAACAACAAGATACCTTGTTAAGGGTTAAATTACAACATTCGTTACCTCTAATACCTGCCTGGCTCAATCGTTGACTTATTTTCTGTAATTCTAATCCACTCTAAAAATTTTCTGCTAGTGTAGGCCATCAGTTGACGACAGTTTTCTTCAACTTGTTCGGATATATTTCTAAACAATAAGTTACATTTTTGTGTGGCAGACGCTACATCGTTTCAATCACAATTAATAAAATATTCCGGGCTGTTATACTGTGGTCGAAAAGATTTCGCTTCAAAATCCCATCCGCGGAGGACATTTTCAGAGGGGATCGTAGCTTTGTCGATTGTGTGATTCACATCCTGAATAGCTACTGACTACAGCGAAATTCCGTCTCCGTGAGGTTCCACGTAGTGACGTGGCTTCAAGCGTTTTGAATTGCGAGCGCAATTGGCCCTTGACTGCCGTCATCCGGTGTTCAAAAAAATGGTTCAAATGGCTCTGAGCACTATGGGACTCAACATCTGAGGTCATCAGTCGCCTTGACCTTAAAACTACTTAAACCTAATTAACCTAAGGACATCACACACATCCATGCCCGAGGCAGGATTCGAACCTGCGACCGTAGCAGTCACGCTGTTCCGGACTGAAGTGCCTAGAACCGCACGGCCACAGCGTCCGGCTCCATCCGCTGTTACTACAGGTATCATTCCACGGTGAAGACTGGTATACATCCTCTTCAGCACCGAAATACAAATATCATTCAATTTCACGCCCTCCTCTTTCCTACTGAAATTTCTATGGTGTTTTACAATCTCTTCGGCCTCTGTGTATGGCCTTTCGTGGTATCCGCTTGTGGCTGCCAGTATCTGAGTGCTATCAAAATGAATGTAGTGGTCTCCTGGCGGTAAAGCATATTCCACGAGAGCTGACCTGTCAATCTCACCTATTCTGAAATTGCCCTTATACCCTTAGAGACGTTTTTTGATACTTCTTTTTGTAGTACCCACTCACACCTCTCCACAACTACACGGAATCCTATAAATTCCAGCGTTTTCCAGCATCCTTGGCCGATTTTATGTGATCTAATATCTTCCGTGTGCGTGTCTAAATCACCGCGAATTTCAGCTTTTTCAAGTTTTTTCCCATGAAGTCAGTCACATCCTTAATGAATGGCAGGAAAGCTTTCAATTTCACCTGCGCTTGAGCATCACCATGATTTCTACGCCGTGGTCTTAACTCGCTTTTTACCTCAGCCAACGAATAACCATTATTGAGCAATGGATTGCTGAGATGTATTAATTCTGGGTCAAGCAGCTCTGGTTCACAGATCTTCCGTGCCCTTTCCTCCAACGTATTTATGATGCTTCGCTTTTGTTGTGGGTAGGTAACGGTCAGTGTGCTTGAGTTTCCGGTAAACCGCGAGGCCCAAACTACCATCTTCTTCCTTGGACACTAGTACATGAAGAAAATTTAATCTTCCGCCTGCCTCCTCCTCCTTGCTAAACTGCCGTACCGATATTTGTGAAAACGACCCAGTTCTTCCCTGCCACACATCACAAATGCCGTCCTACAACACCAACACTACCCTGCCTATTCGAAGGCGGCTCAAGTACTGATGTTCAGGAAGCTAGGAAAAGAACATTCCCCTCGCCCTATCAGCCTGCTGTGCGCCCTCAGCAAGGCTATTGAGAAGGTAACAGTGAAACGGTTCACGCGTTACTGCAATGACAGTAACACCCGGCACCCGGAGTAATTCAGCTCAGGAATCACCACTCCACAACACAACTCCTATGAATATTAGAGTACGTGATGTATGGCTACAGCATGAAAAATGCAGCTCGGAGTGTTCCTGGAAATCGAATAAGCCTTCGACTGTCTCAGGAACAACAGCCTCACTCGCAAACCCATAGATGCTGGTTTCCTCTAAGGACTCATATGTTTCGCACACTCATATCTCACAAACCGATGTTGCAAACAATCAGTACAACATGTTATTTGTTTAACCTCTAATGATAATCCAACAACACGTAACACAATGGTAGTTATCTATGCGGATGGCACTGCAATTCTTGTGCAAGACTGGAAACTGTCGCAAATAACAGACTACAGACAGCATTCAGAACTAGTGAGCACTGAAACTTCCAGGCGGATTAAAATTGTGTGGCACATCGAGAGTCGAACTCGATACCTTTGCCTTTCGTGGGCAAGTGCTCTACCAACTGAGCTACCCAAGCACGACTCACTGCCCGTCCTCACATCTTTACTTCTCCCAGTATCTCGTCTCTTACCTTCAAAACTTCACAGAAGCTCTCCTGCGAACCTTGCAGAACTAGCACTGCTGGAAGAAAGGATATTGCGGAGACAAGGCTTTGCCACAACCTGAGGCATTTTTACAGATTGAGGTATTCACTCTGCAGCGGAGTGTACGCTGATAAAGTTGTGAGGACGGGGCGTGAGTCGTGCGTGGGTAGCTCAGATGATAGAGCACTTGCCTGCGATTGACGAAGGTCCCGAGTTCGAGTCTCGGTCCGGCACACAGTTGTAATCTGCCAGGAAGTTTCATATTAGCGCCCACTCCGCTGAACAGTGAAAATCTCAATGTGTTGAGCATTGGTTAGAGTGATGACGTATTAAAAGTTTATTTGCACACAGAAACTAAGACTGTAGTCATGTAACACTACATAAACGCACTAGTGTTCAAAAGTCAGATACCTCGGCGTATGGTTGGACCAGAAGCTCACTTGGGTGAATACAGACATTACCTGATGAACAGAGCTAATGCGGGGCTCAACTATACCCAGTGTTCAACAGGAACAGCACATTGTGTAGGAGGGTGTCTAGGTCCATATAAACGTCTCTGATTAGACCACTGACGTAACACACAGCTACTGTCTGGGGATACACAGCGGCCACGCACCTGAACCGCTTTCAGAAAATAGAGACTAAAGTTCTATACATCATAAACAATACTCCCATATAAACTTGTACAGAAAATCTGTACAGTAAATACCTCGTGGAGGCCCTCTGAGAGGTTTTCATAAAACAAACCACACGACAATACAGAAAATCTGTTCACTTGATCATCCAACACGTCCTACCCATGGGGAACTGCGATCACACCCTAGATGGAAACACAAGCGCACAAAGATACTGCTCCTTAGGGGCTAACCTTGTGTGGTATTTATGAAATCAAAATTAAGTCAAGTTACTCAATAACAGCGATAGACTAACAACATTAGCTGACCCTCAGCCTAAAGAACTGCCAATCGCAGGGAAGTCGAACACAATACACAAACCAACTCCCAGCGCAATCTACACCTGCCACTTCTTTCAAGGACCATAGAACTGACTAACATGTGACGACAGTGCTATGTTACAGGACCAACCGCACCAGCTGGCCCGGGGGCCCTCGTCGGTGCCCTGCTGCAGCGGCGCTCCCCTCTTCAACAGGACTGATTCATTTTATGACAGACTTTAATGCGATTCTGCCTGCCTTAATTATTCGAGAATTGACCGTCTGGTTTTAAACTTTCTTTGCTTTTTGTGGTTAGTTTCAATGGAAAACCGTTGAGATCGAACTTAATATATACATGGATGGACATGAGACATGAAAGGTTGCAATAAATTTTTCATCTGTTATTATTACTTTACAAATGAAATATTCTGTTGCAGATAAATAAAAATGAATTTCTTTGAATATTCCCAAAATAATTATTTAAGTTTTACTTTTATTCAAGTACTAAATCTGTTTGTGCAAGAATGAAAATATTATTGTCCATCGAACTTAGCAAACATTTTCACGTTGCAGTGGATTTTTGTTTTACTGAATATACCCCGACTAGCTTTGAAGCGTAAGACTATCTTTACCATATGAAAATATTTTCTTTTTTATATTTCTAAGCTCTCATGAAGATTATCCAGTTTTAAATACACTTTACGATATGTTCAGAATTAATCATTTTTTTGAATGAAAATTTACAATTTACAAAAGCTGCAGCTTGTATTCACCTGTAAATTAACAAGATAAAATATACTATCATTTTTTATTCTGCGTCAGGAATGCTGTGAAAAGAAACACTTTACTATTTTCGCTTATCTCTACCTGTACCCTTCTGCAGACTGCTCGCTCGTGGCGCAGCTTCGCACCGCCAGCGATATCCAATAAAACGCTGAAACTTCTTAAATAGAATGGGTAAATTCGTAATTATACTTTCCTCACAAAATTAAGTGTCGTTTCGAAATTTAGTTAACAGAAATACATATAAATTATTTGTTATAGTGAGTATTGTACATTGAAATGTTCTTTTAACTTTCACTTTGAATGCGTGCTACCAGAGAGCGTTACAAGACATAGCCACGAATTCCGAACCCTTTGCACCATGCCGAACCACTAACACAATCCGCCCTTTGCATGATCTGTCGCAGATAACTATTGGAAAGGTTATTTTTTCCTTTGGCACTTACCTCGGCACTTTTTTCCCTCTGCTCTTCAGAACTACTATCCTTCGTTCGCTTTCGACCAACCACTACCTCCCGATGGCCTGTATTAATGGGTAACCCTACCCAGACTTACGGATAACATCACAGACTGCGACCTGTGAACTCCTCGATTAAGCACTAACAACCGCAGAGGTAACAGTAGAACTTTTGTGGCTGTCGCCATGCCGGTGCGAACTTGGAGGGGCTCCACCCTTAATAAAAAATAAAATAAAATAAACACAGCTGAATTAGGCACGTGACCATCGGCATCGGACGTTGGAGCTGTGGTAGAGCGCCGCGTGGCCTGATGAACCCCGATAACTTCTTCAGAATGCCGATGGGCGGCGCGAATGTACCGTCTTCCAGAAGAACAGCCCTTTGCCATCTATGCTGTGGGACGGAGACAAGCTGGCGGCAGCTCCGTCATGCTCTGGGGAGCGTTCAAGTGAGCGTCCATGGATCGAGTGCAGCTCTTGCAAGCCACCATGGTAGCCAAGAAGTATAGTACACAGGTTGCAGGCAATGCACACACCTTCATGACGATCATGTATCCCGATGGCAGTGGCATTTTTCAGCTAGATAATGCGCCATGTCACAAGGCCAGTAATGTGATGGAGTGGTTCGAGGAACGCAGTGGCGAGTTCCAATTGATGTGCTGGCTCCTCAGCTCTCCAGATCTGAACATGATCGAAAACATCTGGGATGTGACTGAACGTGGCGTCAGAGATCATCGCTTCCGTCCTCAGTATTTAAGAAAATTAGGCGAATTCTGTGTGGCGATGTGGTGACAACTTCCACCAGCGACCTACCAACGCCTCATTACTTGGATCAAAAGACTCGTCTCCACTGTTATCCATGCCACAGGCGGATGTGCAAGCTATTAGGTAGGTGGTCATAAAGTTCTGGCAGATCGGTACACAGCCTGCATTGAAACCAGTGCTATGTTCACGCATTCAACGCTAACTCTAAAAACAAACTCAAGACAGAAAATTTTCAGTTTCAGGGCCAAAAGCAAGGTGTAAGTTTTCACCTTCATTGGTTGCGTGAAACTATCCTCACACTGGCTACACGAGCTGACCAATCTATAACAGACCTGATTGGCACACGGTTACGAGCTGTAGGCGACACAGACAGATCCCAAACGAAGAAGGAATAACAGAAAGAAAAATATATCGCCAATTAAAAACTTAATACGATCATGAAAATGATGTGGTGCTGGATTACAAATAAGAAATTACACTTGAACCAATTTACTGAATAAAAATAATAGTCGAAGTCATTTTGATAAAGGCTGAAAATTAAAATACAGTGCATCCGGTGAGATCAGAGCCCACGACCATCTGCAAATACGGAATAGATCTTAACCTTTTTTTTAAATATCATTTTGTTCGTTACTGCCCGTTCTATTCGTTCGGGCCGAACGTCCCACGACGCTTGTTCAAGATCATCGTTGATCCCTTAACTCAATTTTTTTCTACAGAGGGCAGCTAACCCTCTAACCGGACACGCTGAGCTACCGTGCCGGCATATCCACTAAGCTACGCCACCAATCTGCAACGTACTGCTATGTTTATAACCCTACAGAAGCGGTATCCGTGACGGTTGAACTTTAAATGCGAACATTTTAGGTAGGGCCATATCGTGACTGTTATTGACATTAAATGAAACAACACGTTTACTGCGACCAGTCGCTGTTTAATTATCTCCACGTCGCATTTCGTAGGTTTAAACCTCCATCATCAGGTTAATATAACGTTTCCGTTTGCGTTGTGTTACGATATTTTGGACGAGCTTGTGGCAGTGTTTAATGGAGAAACAAAACACTATTTCAGGACATGGTTTTGGGTTTCTTTTGAGAAGTAATGAAACGTGTATCTAACGTTAAACATAAAAGTAAGTAAAATAAAGTACCTCCAGTAGTTTTTATGTTTAACGTTAGATTCACGTTTCATTATTATCAAAAGAAACCCAAAATCATGTTCTGAAATAGTGTTTTACATAAAAGTAAGTAAAATAAAGTACCTCCAGAAGTTTTGATGTTTAACGTTAGATACACGTTTCATTATTTGTCAAAAGAATCCCAAAACCATGTTCTGAAGTAGTGTCCTTTTTCTCCACTAGACAGTGCCACAAGCTCCTCCGAAATATCATACCATAACACGAACACAAATGTCATATTAACAAATGTAAATCCACCGGATGATGTAGGTTTAAACCTTCGAAAAGCATCGTGGAGATAGTTAACAGTGACTGGTAACACTAAAAACTTGTTCCGAGAATGAGATTATCACTCTGCAGCGGAGAGTGCGCTGATATAAAACTTCCTGGCAGATTAAAACTGTGTGCCCGACCGAGACTCGAACTCGGGACCTTTCCCTTCTGCGGGCAAGTGCTCTACCATCTGAGGCACCGAAAAACGAATCACAGCCGCTCCTCCACAGATTTACTTCTGCCACTATGTCGTCTCCTACCTTCCAAACTTAACAAAAGCTCTCCTGCGAACCACTCTCATTCTGGAAACATCCCCCAGGCTGTGGCTAAGCCACGTCTCCGCAGTATCCTTTCTTTCAGGAGTGCTAGTTCTGCAAGTTTCGCAGGAGAGCTTCTGTAAAGTTTGGAAGGTAGGAGACGAGATACTGGCAGAAGTAGAGCTGTGAGGATTGGCCGTGAGTCGTGTTTCGGTAGCTCAGATAGTAGAGCACTTGCCCGCGAAAGGCAAAGGTCCCGAGTTCGAGTCCTGGTTGGGCACACAGTTTTAATCCGCCAGGAAGTTTCAGTAAAATTGTTGTTTCACTTAATAATTGGGTTTTAAAAAGTTCTATCTGGCACACTAACGTAAGAATAGTACTTAATATAGGACAATCTCTCTGATGATAACAATTGTACTTGTGACCCCAAATCACGTCTTCTTGGAAATGATCCAGTAGTCCTTGGCTAGTTCTGTGTATGAAACATGTATATGTCGTTATCATCGTAGTGTTTGGTGCGGTCATCATGTCTGATTAAGTGCTGAATAAAAGGGGCAGACCCAGGGCTCGAGTTTCAAACACATCAAGAATGAAGCCTGAACAAGGAAGTGGAAGTGAGCTGGCCGTGTGATGTGGAAGTCTGGCAACGGCGGACTGTTCGGGCGTGACGTTTAGCGCTGTGATTGGAGGAAACCAGCTCCAACGCGTGTAGTGTCAACCTACAAGTAATTTTACTCACGCTACAGAACAGAGCCCTTTGGCACGTTAGCGACGTTAACTACAAACTGGCCTCGCCTGTACAAACACGGGGCGAAATTTACGGGTGCCTGGCTCGGAAGTGGAGCGACGCTAGCGCTCCGTTGCGCGCGGCTGCGGGCGCGTCGCGAGTTAATTCCCGGCCGGCGCCATTGCGTCGCGCGGGGCCGTAATTGTGACGCCCCCGTCAAAGCGCGTCTCCCTGGCTGCTGGCTGGCTGGCTGGCTGGCCGGCTGCCGGCGTCGTCTGCGGCAGCGACGCAATTTGTCAGCCGCCCAGCGGCACGGAAACTGCAAAAATACCCACACCACAGCAGCGGCTAAGTGGCGACTAGCGGAGGGCACTCTGGACAGCAGGGTCACGCGCAGGCTCCGTCACTCGTCCTGGGGGCGTCTGAGTCGCAGAGAAACCGCGAACAGATTTCGTGTGTGTTTTGCATTCGTTTACATTCTCACCTACTTACTACTACACTACTGGCCATTAAAATTGCTACACCAGAATAAATGCAGGTGATAAACGGGTATTCATTCGACAAATATATTATGCTAGAACTGACATGTGATTACATTTTCACGCAATTTGGGTTCATACATGCTGAGCAGTCAGTACCCAGAACAACCACCTCTGGCCGTAATAACGGCCTTGATACGCCTGAGCATAGAGTCAAACAGAACTTGGATGACGTATACAGGTACAGCTGCCCATGCAGCTTCAACACGATACCACAGTTCATCAAGAGTAGTGAATGACGTATTGTGACGAGTCAGTTGCTCGGCCACCATTGACCAGACGTTTTCAATTGTTGAGAGATCTGGAGAATGTGCTGGCCAGGGCAGCAGTCGAACGTTTTCCATATCCAGAAAGGGCCGTACAGGACCTGCAACATGTGGTCGTGCATTATTCTGCTGAGATCTAGGGTTTCGTTGGGATCGAATGAAGAGTAGTGCCACGGTTCGTAACACATCTGAAATGTAACGTCCACTGTTCAAAGTGCCGTCAATGTGAACAAGAGGTACCGAGACGTGTAACCAATGGCACCCCATACCATCACGCCGGCTGATGCGCCAGTATGGCGATGACGAATACACGCTTCCAATGTGCATTCACCACGATGTCGCCAATCAGGGATGCGACCATCATAATGCTGAAAACAGAACCTGGATTCATCCGAAAAAATGACGTTTTGCCATTCGTGCAGCCAGGTTTGTCGTTGAGTAAACCATCGCAGGCGATCCCTTCTGTGATGCAGCGTCAAGGGTAACCGCAGCCATGGTCTCTGAGCTGATAGTCCATGCAGCTGTAAACGTCGTCGAACTGTTCGTGGAAATGATTGTCGTCTTGCAAATGTCTCCATCTGTTGACTCAGGGATCGAGACGTCGCTGCACGTTACAGCCATGCGGATAAGATGCCTGTCATCTCGACTGCTAGTGATACGAGGCCGTTGGGATCCAGCTGGCGTTCCGTATTGCCCTCCCGAACCCACAGATTCTATATTCTGCTAACAGTCATTGCATCTCGACCAACGCGAGCAGCAATGTAGCTGTACGATAAACCGCAATCGCGATAAGCTACAATCCGACCTTTATAAAAGTCGGGCACGTGATGGTATGCATTTCTCCTTATTACGCGAGGCATCACAACAACGTTTCGCAGGTCAACTGCTGTTTGTGTATGAGAAATCGGTTGGAAACTTGCCTCATGTCACCACGTTGTGGGTGTCGCCACCGGTGCCAACCTTGTCTGAATCCTCTGAAAAGCTAATCACCTGCATATCACAGAATCTCCTTCCTGTCAATTAAACTTCCCGTCTGTAGCACGTCATCTTCGTGTGTAGCAATTTTAATGGCCAGTAGTGTATCAAATTAGTGCCAGAAAGCATCCCTTTAGGGGCTGATAATTGTTGAACAATATGAAGAAAAAGTAAATTAGTTACAAAGTACGGCGTGCACACACTTAATTCAACATGTCAACGTCACTATAGATCTACATCTACATCTAAATCATACTGCGCAAGCCACCTAATGGTGTGTGGCAGAGGGTGCTTTCGGTACCACTATCTGATCCCTCCAACTCTGTTCGACTCCCGAATAGTCCCTGGGAAGAATGATTGTCGGTAAGCCTCTGTATTGGCTCTAATTTCTCTAATTTTGCGATCGTGGTCAACACACGAGATATATGGGGAGGGGAGATTAATATATTATCCGACTTCTCCTGAAAAGTGCTGTCCAAATTTTCAGTAGTAAATCTCTCCGTGATGCACAACGCTTCTCTTGTAACGTCTGACAGTGGAGTTTGTTTAGCATCTCCGTAACGCTCTCTTGCCAGCTAAACGATAGCGTGACGAAACTAGCCTCTCTTCGTTGGATCTGCTCTATCTCCTGTATCAGTCCTATCTGATAGGGATCCCAGATAGATTAACAATACTCAAGAATCGAGTGAAGAAGCGCCTTTCGTGGATGAGGTAAATATCCATAAAATTCTTCCGATGAATCTGAGTCTGGTGACTGCTTTTCCCACTATCTGTTGTATAAGGTCATTCCAATTAAGCTCGCTCTGAATAGTTACTACTAGATATTTTACGGTAGACGCTGTCTCCAGCTGTTTGTCATCAATAGTGTAGCTGTAGGGTAGTGGATTTCTTTTCCTATGTATGCGCAACATGTGACATTTATTTACTTTCAGAGTTAGCAGCCAGAGCCTGCACCATTCATCAGTGCTCTGCAGGTCGTTCCGCGAATTCTGGCGTTGCTGCTTTGGTATAGACAACTACATCATCTGCAACTATACTTAAACAGCATCCGACGCTTCCTGCGGACATCTTTTAAATATATTGTAAACAGCAACGTTCCTATCACACTTCACTGTGGTACTTCTGATATTACCTTTAGATCCGTCGATTTTGTTCCGTTAAGCGCGACGTGTTGAGTTCAAATTGCAAGAAAGTCTTGAATCCAATCGCAGGACTCCTCCGATACTCCGTAAGCTTGTATGTTTTCATTAAACGAGCATGCGTGACGGTGTCAAATGCCTTACTGAAGTCACAGACCACGGCATCAGCCTGAGATATTCGGATTTACGTTATGAAATGTTCCATCATTGGTGATGATGTGGCCCAGACGAAGAGCGAAATTCTGCATGATCCGCTAACATGTCAGAACATCGACGCTGTCGATGACCTCCTGAATGGCTGTTTTCAGCTCAACAGCAGTGGTTTTGAGGTTATTGCCATCCAAAAAGGAGTCGCATGTGCTCAGATTTGGAGAATATGGCGGCCAATGTAGGCCCATGCTAGTGGCCTCTGGGTACTCCTGAGACAGAATGCGGTCCTTAAAGCGCTCCTCCATTACTCTCCTGCTTCGTCTTGTATGAACCATATCGTGTCCTAGTCGTGGTCAGTTTGTATAATAAGCATGAAATCATCTTCCAAAACCTTCACGTACCGTTCGGTAGCCACCGAGGAATATCGCACCGATTATGCCGTGACTGGACATTGCACACCACACAGTCACCCATTGAGGATGAAGAGACTTCTCCATCGCGAAATGCGGATTCTGAGTTCTCCTTGCCCGCCAATTTTGCTTATTGACGAAGCCATTAGAATGAAAGTGGCCTGTGTCGCTAAACCAAAAGACGCATGTGCACACTAATTCCGAGCATTCCCTGCGGCCAACCGTGCAGTTTTAAAGTCGTAACTCAAACCGTTCAGAAGTTGTGACGATTTTGTTTCACATAGTTCAATAATTGTCATCCTGTGTGTTGGACTGATCAACGTATCTTCCACAGTTGTTTCACAATTGAAACGTAAAATGTTATTTGAAACTGCAACGACAAAATACAAGAGTGACTAATGATTTACTAACTATCATTTATTATCATTTTACCGCTCCGTACCTCAGTCGGTGAAAAAGGAACAGTAAACTTCGGAGTCGGTAGTGTTATGGGGTGCTCGTGTCGGTCACGGAGGAGGCTGGCCCTCCTTGTTGTCTTGCATGGTACTATCACAACACAGGCCTACATTGATGTTTTAATCACCTTCTTACTTCACTCTGATGAATAGGAAATTGGGGGATGGCGATTGCATCTTTCAACACTATCGAGCACCTACGTCGGAGTGGTTACACGACAATAACATCCCTGTAATGGACTGGCCTGCACTGAGACCTGAGCTGAATCCTATAACAAACCTTTCGGATGGTTTGGAATGACGAGTTGGTGCCAGGCCTCACCGACCCACATCGATACCTGTCCTCAGTGCAGTACTCTGCAAAGAAAGGGCTGCCATTCCCCAAGAAAACTTCCAGCACCTGATTGAATGTATGCCTGCGAGAGTGGACGCTGTCATCAAGGCTAAGGGTGGGCCAATACCATATCGAATTCCAGCGTTACCGACGGAGGGCGCCACGAACTTGGAAGGCATTTTCAGCCAGGTACCATGATACGTTTGACCACATAGTGCAGTTCCCTCCACATACATGTGGTGTATTGACCACGAGGAGAAAACTGGAGAAATTGGAGCCAATACAGAGAGTTATCGACAATCATTCTTCCCATGCACTATTCGCCAGTGGAAAGGGGTTGGAGGGATGAAATAGCTGTACCGACAGTACCTTCCGCTACACACCAATAGGTGGCTTGCTGATTATGATTATGATGTAGATGTAGATAATTCCTGTCGACCTAAAATCATGAAATTTGGCAAGAAACAAGATTCCACTGTAAAACTGAAGGAAAAATTCCGATAATAATTAAATTGTAATTTTTTCCGTCTGCCTACCTGTTTGTCTGTGAAGACCCCTTTTTTCTCAGGAACATGTAGACGTATCAGTTTGAAATTTATGTCCCTTAGTGGTGTAAATAATTTAAGCTTGTAAAAATGGTTCAATTGGCTCTGAGCACTATGGGACTTAACATCTGAGGTCATCAGTCCCCTAGATCTCAGAAATACTAAAACCTAACTAACCTAAGGACATCACACACATCCATGCCCGAGGCAGAAATCGAATTTGCGACCGTAGCAGTCGCACGGTTCAGAACTGAAGCGCCTAGAACCGCTCGGCCACCGTGGCCGGCGAAGCTTGTAAGTCAATGCAATCAATTGATAAGGCCATTTATTTCTCATATTTTAATAGTTTCATACCTTCTTACCAGAACCCGTAGATGAACTACTTATGAACCTGTTTGTCGTGCTCTTCTGGCGGTGAAGTGCGTGCTTGTAAACCTAGATTTCGTAATATCAAATCTCAGTCGGGTCACGGATTTTTAAATCTTCCTTTTAACCTAGCCTTCACCTCTCAATGGTGTGACGAGTCCACCTGAATATTATAATAATCGCTGAACTCCACTGCAAGTGATAATGTTGTTGTAGAGGTTGTGATTTAGCAGGATGTCAATAAAGAAAACGTTGTAATAACTCAAAATGTGTAAAGAATTGTAGAATACTTAATTATATATATAACCCACAGTGAACAGAGGCGCTATTAGTGAATTTAGTTTCTATCTATTTTTGTAAGCATAATATTTATTACTGTGGACGTTGGGTGGAAGTGCGACACAGAGGACACTGAGATAAAGTTGTCGTCTCCGGATGGGAATTCGTGATGGGCAGTGTCATGACAGTCAGAACAATGACTCTCCAAAACAAATTTAGTGACTATCTGATCACCCATGGTCGGCCATCTGCCCTATTTTCGTACAATTTACCCCTTTGCCTTCCCATTCCTAATCACAGACGTGAAATAGCATTGTTATTATCATCAGTAACCCCTGTTGTCTACTGATTGACCACCAATATCGACGAATTACGATAACTTCATGTCACCGCTGTACTACACACATAGCTGATAGCCATCTAACTCTTTTAGGCATATTTGCTCCGGTAATAAGTCATGCATGTACCAAGTCTATTAACTGATCCAGGAGTCGCAGAGGCAGAGTAGGTGGAGATGAAGTACGCATTTTTTTATTTTAATAAATAGTTTATAAAATACTAGCTGCAGTCTTGTGCTTCAACAACTAGTTCGCCATGTCGGTGACGTTCTGCAAAACTTTCGCTGTCATCCAGCTATTATTAACGGAGTGTTATAAGGTTTCCTAAAAATAGTTTTGCCTACTCTTACCTCATGTTGTGGGATAAAAGTACAGCACTGCTTGATTCACAGTGATACCTCCAATGAATTTTTTAAACTTATTTATTTATTTATTTTTGTGAATCGTCAGAATTGCTCACTACCTTTGCCGGCTCTAAGACGTTTTCTTACGGTCTTACGACAGCGTATGAAAACTCGTTAACTTTGCTTGCTTGCTGTGTTAAGCTCCCATTTCCAATAACGCCAAAAGTTTGACAGTAGAGCGGCCTTGTTAATGACTGTCGAGGTAATGTTCTTGGTCGGTTTCTGAAAAAAATGCAACTATGGGCTGTATGATTATGTTTTTGAGAGGTAGGTGTGCTTAAAAAGCCACTAACCGATGAAAGAAAAACTACAGAAAAGAAAATAATTTCTGTAATGTGAATAATGAGGCATCTGAAAACCAACAAAAAGACCTTGAATACGCTAGAATGGACTCTACAGGTCACGTTTTAGGCTGTGTTATAAAAGTTCGCAAAAAGTTGCTCGACAGGGTAAAAGCACACCCTGCAAATGTCTGCCTCATTAGACGAGCATACTTTCACTCCGTTGGGGTATTTTCTATTTCGGTGTTCTACTGATAAAGCACATAATTGAAGATATGAAGATGAAGCAGGACACTGGAAGCTTATAGCCGCCGGTTCTGGTGCGAAGTTTATCAAAGTTTTAAATATATTTAGATGCACCAAACACTCAGTCAAAACCACACAAATCTTAAATCAAAAACGTGCGAAAGTGAGGCACAGCATTTTCTCCAGCTATAAGCGTCCGACTACCGCATGAATGCATAACGGAACTGAGGCGTAAGCGCTGCCTGGTGGTTGAATGGTGAACTTCTGCTTTAAGGATCTGAATAGTCGATGTGTTCTCTTGGTCCACGGGTACTTGTACCTCCATCTAACCAACGTTTATTTCTACATTTTACCCTCGTCTCATCACACCCTACCCCTGTCGCTTATACTGGCGTCTCATACGAAAATTCGTTTTTACCTAAATAAATCATATCACGCTTGATTAAAATGGCTTCAAGTTCTGTCGTAGGCTTCTCCCGTTATATGGTCTTGCTGTATCAATTTTTATCTTCCTCGTAAAATGCTCTACTTGCATACGGAATGAGCGCACAGACTTTGATTAATAATTGGTTACTGTTCTGCGATGTTACATAATAAGATCTGTGACAGTAGCAGGTTACCAAAGAAACGATGAAATACGGAAAAATGTAGCATTTATTGTAGCGGTCCCATCTTCACACAAAACAACCATCGTGACGGCTATTAATTGCTCTAAATATCAACTCAAACGTGCGGCGGCCAGCTGTCACGAGCGAACCAACTCCTGAGCCACGCATCGAAGTAGCGGGTTGTTACCACCACGATTACTCCGTCACACACCTCACTGCAACCTGTTACACATCAAACCAGGCTATTGTTCTAGCCAGAAACGAACATCATTGTACTATTAAAATTACACGACAACATATAATTCATAAAATTTATCTAAATAACAAACCTATAGATGTTGGCTATAACGTAAGACCAATGGACTGAAATGAAACCTTTTAACTGACCAACAATGCCCATTTGGTACTTTTTTCAATATTATAGCATTGTTGGCTATGTTTTTATTTTCATTCTGACTTATAAATTCAGAGGCCTGACGTAAAAAAATTGTTCTGTTAAGATAGAGAGTGTGTAAGGAAACTGGATGTGTGGCAGTTGGAGAGAAAATGAATAGTGTAATGGGAAGATGAGTGAAGAAGAAATCAAAGAGGCCGGCCGGAGTGGCGGAACGGTTCTAGGCGCTACAGTCTGGAACCGAGCGACCGCTACGGTCACAGGTTCGAATCCTGCCTCGGGCATGGATGTGTGTTATGTCCTTAGGTTAGTTAGGTTTAAGTAGTTCTAAAGAGGTTAAATGACAAACCACGTTTAGTGGCTCTGAGCACTATGGGACTTAACATCTATGGCCATCAGTCCCCTAGAACTTAGAACTACTTAAACCTAACTAACCTAAGGACATCACACAACACCCAGTCATCACGAGGCAGAGAAAAATCCCTAACCCCGCCGGGAATCGAACCCGGGCGCGGGAAGCGAGAACGTTACGGCACGACCACGAGCTGCGGGCCCACATTTGGCCCATCATGTAAGCACTTCGAGAACATTAATAAAATGCTAATATATTCCCCACCTTTACCATCTCGTCGCTGTTCTATTCCCCAAGGTTGCGTCCGAAGAAGTTGGTGAGCCTCCGTTTGTTGTGGCCTTCAATGGGGAGCCTACTTCGACGCTAGTCTGTCCTGGGCAAGTCGCTTGAAATCTGCGTAACTACTGCAACTCCCCGCATTTACCAAATTGACGTCTGCAGATACGTTTTTCTCAATACAACATTCCTGTGCATTATATTATTTGTACTTCAGCCATCGTCAGTTACTTTGGTGCAAAACAGCAAAACTGATACACGAATAACGTATCAATTGCCAATTTAATTCCTTCTGCATGTACTTTGACTAAATTCCATCATACTTCTTTTCCTTTTCTTCATATTCATCACATATCTTTTACAAGACTCCATACACTCATTTCACTATTTCACTAGCCGTGCGGGGTAACGGTCCGTGCGCCCTCCCCCCCCCCCCCCCCCCCCCGCCGGAACGGAAGTTCGTGTCCTCCCTCGGGCCCGGGTGGGTGTGTTGTCCATAGTTTAAATTACTTTAAAGTAGATTAAGTAATGTGTAGGCTTAGGGACCGATGACCTCAGCAGTTTGGTCCCATAAGACCTTACCGCAAATTTCCAATTTAAATAAAAAATTATTTTGCAAATCACTGACAAATCATGTCTATATCAAACCTCTAAGTTTTATTTCTTCTGCCTCAAATTTAATTACCGTTCCAAATTTGCTCTAGCATTCTACGCTGATTACTCAACTTACAGATTAAATATTATGGGTGATATGTTACATCTACATCTACATGATTACTCTGCAATTCAAACTTAAGTGCCTGGCTGAGGGTTCATCGAACGATTTTCATACTACTTCTCCACCATTCCTCTCTCGAATGTCACGTGGGAAAAAGGAACACCTAAATCTTTCCGTTCGAGCTCCGATTTCTCTTGTTTTATTATGATGATCATTTGTCCCTACGTAGGTGGGTGTCAACAAAATATTTTCACTTTCGGAAGAGAAAGTTGGTGATTGAAATTTCGTAAATAGATCTCGCTGAAAAGAAAACCACCTTTGTTTCAGTGATGCCAACCCAACTCGCGTATCATATCAGTGACACTCTCACTCCTATTGTGTGATAACACGAAACGAGCTGCCCTTCTTTGAATTTTTTCGATGTCATCCGCCAACCCTACCTGGTAAGGATCCCATACCGCGTAACAATATCCCAGCAGAGGACGGACAAGTGTAATGTAGGCTGTCTCTTTAATGGGTTTGTCGCATGTTCTAAGTTTTCTGCCAACAAAGCGCAGTCTTTGTTTCGCCTTCCCCACAATATTATCTATGTGGTCTTTCCAATTTAAGTTGCTCGTAATTGTAATTCCTAGATATTTAGGCGAACTGACAGCCCTTAGATTTGTGCGATTTTTCGTATACCCAAAATTTATCGGATTTCTTTTAGTACCCATGTGGATGACCTGGCACTTTTCTTTGGCTACTGCTAACTGCCACTTTTCGCACCATACAGAAATTCTCTCTAGATCATTTTGTAATTGGAATTGTTCGTCTGATGATTTTGCTAGCCGGTAAATTATAGCGTCATCTGCAAACAATCTCAGATTATCTCCTAAATCATTTATGTAAATCAGGAACAGCAGAGACCCTATAACACCCCTTGCGGAACGCCAGATAACACTTCTGTTCTACAACCATGTCTCACTCCCTTCTGAACTGTAACATCTTTTCATGTCCTACGACTTTTATAACTGCAGTATGGTTTCTACAACTGCAAACCTGTATTATATCACCTTTTTAAAAAAATTCATCATTCTTCTGACGGGTCCGATACGATCCGCCACGGATTTCTCTACTGTGCCAACCTCTTCGTCCCAGAGTAGCACTTGCAACGCAACTCCTCAGTTATCTAGTGGATGTATTTCAGTTCTTCCCCCTAAGCTTCCTCTAGTGACATGGAGGTCATTCCCCGATGTCCTTTCCTTGTGTCCCTTCTCCTTGTCAGTGTTTTCCACATATTTCTTTCCTCTCGGATTCTGCGAAGAACCTTCTCATTCCTTACTTTATCAGTCCACCTAATTTTCAGCATTCGTCTGTAGCACCACATCTCAAATGCTTCAGTTGTCTTCTGTTCCGGTTTTCCAATTTTCACAACCATACAATGCTGTGCTCAAACGTTCATTATCAGAAATTTCTTCCTCAAATTAAGGCATATGTTTAATACTGGTAGACTTCTCTCGGCCAAGAATTACCTTTTTGCCCTTTTAGATATCTCTTCTATCTTCAAAATTTCAAAGAATGTATCCCAGTCTACATTTTGAATGTACAAGCTTAGGTTAGGCTTCCTTCAGTCTACCTTGTAACATAAGCTGCAGGATCAATGTATCATCGCGTGTTGCCGTAAAAGACAGTCAAATGGAAACGAGAAACACGGGAAAAAAGTCAGAAAACTGTTTATTTTTTCAAACTTGATCTCCACAATTATTAATACACTTATCCCATTATGAGACAAGACAGTTAATACATTCATTGAAAAGTGTTTACAGTTGTCTGCAAAACTACTGGTGTCTTACCTTAAGACCCCAAAACATGGAAATCGCATGGGAAAAGGTCGAGGATGTGTGAAGTATGTGCAACCCTCCAAATGAAAAATCTGCAGCGTGGAAACAACCTTGGCAACATCTGGACCAGCCCACAAATTTCAACATGTTTCAAGAATTTCCTTTGTTAAGCCTTACACCTTTCCCCTACAGTCCCGACTTCTCCCCATGCGATTTCCATATTTTTGGAGTCTGGAGAAAGACATTCGCTAGATCTGCTTCGGACGAAGACGGACACGCCTGAATACAGTCATGGTTCCGTAAGCAACCGAAAACGCGTTTTAATGAAGGCATTAACCGTCTTGATGAATTCTTCTCGGTTATCAGCCGAGTGGTGGCGTCGTCTTATCAGAACGTTTCAATGAGCATCGTACCCATCATCTTCTGGCGATGATAGTTACGGAACTCATTGAAAAGTTCCGAGAAGACAACGTCACCACTCGGCTGATAACCCGAGAGGAATTTATCAGTGGAATACGCCGAGAAAGACTGCAATCACATATGTTTACTGTTTTGTTTCACAGTGGGATAAATGTGTCAACAATTATGGTGATTTCTTCCAAGTGTCTCGTTTTTATTTTCTGTCCCTTATACTCTTCTACACAACCTAACCTGTTGTCGCCGAGATTGGCTCCTATTTGTCTATTCATTCTTCAGTAATGTATTTTTAAAGCATGGTCGGTACCTTCCTTTTGTTTTGTTCTGTTATTCTTCCTCCGATTTTCTCTTTGTTTTCGTTTCACGAGACGGATTTTGGAGGAAGATATGTAATTTCGGGACAGATTGTGTCGCAGATAAGAGCGTGGTATTGCAAATAGGTCTGAATGCTTAGAAAGGAATTTCGTGATGGCTACTTTGGGTGTCAGTGTCGTCGCGTTGGCGGAAGCTGCTGAGGCTCTTGGCAGTTGTCGTTGATCGCTGGGCGTCGGTGGGGAGGAGCCGCCTGTGTCCTGACTGATTGGCCCGCATGTCCCCAGGAGGAGGGGAGCTCGCAGAACGCAGATGGTCCCATTTCCGGGAACAGCGCCGCCATCCGGCGGACAAATCGTCGCCCCCTCCTGGGACCGCCGGCGTCTGGCGTCACGCCATCCACACTCCGACCTGACGCTGTCTGAGGTCTCTGCTGGTACCGGCGTCCGCCACCACTCTGGGGCCATTCCTTTCACAGTATTACCGGTTCTTGTAGACACGATAAAATAGATGCCATTCTTTCTTGCAGAAATGTTACAGGAGCGTAAGCTGCTCAGAATTGACGAAAGATAACTACACTACTGGCCATCAAAATAGCTACACCAAGAGGAAATGCCGATGATAAAAGGATATTCATTGGACAAATATATTACACTAGAACTAACATGTGATTACATTTTCACGCAATTTGGGTGCATATATCCTGAGAAATCGGTAGCCAGAACAACCACCTGTGGCCGTAATAACGGCCTTGACACGCCTGGGCATTGAGTCAAACAGACCTTGGATGGCGTGTACAGGTAGAGCTGCCCATGCTGCTTCAACACGAGACCACAGTTCATCAAGAGTAGTGACTGGCGTATTGTAACGAGCCAGTTGGTCGGCCACCATTGATCAGACGTTTTCAGTTGTTGAGAGATCTGGAGAATGTGCTGGCCAGGGCAGCAGTCGAACAATTTCTGTATTCAGAAAGGCCCGTACAGGACCTGCTTTATCGTGCATTATCTTGCTCAAACGTAGGATTTCGCGGGGATTGAATGAAGGGTAGAGCCACGGTTCGTAACACATCTCAAATGTAACATGCTCTGTTGAAAGTGCCGTCAATGCGAATAAGAGGTGACAGAGACGTGTAACCAATGGCACCCCATACCATCACGTCGGCTGATCCGCAAGTATGGCGATGACGAATAAACGCTTCCAATGTGCGTTCACCGCGATGTCGCCAAACACGGATGCGACCATCGTGATGCTGTAAACAGTACCTGGATTCATCTGAATAAGAAAATGACGTTTTACCATTCGTGCACCAAGGTTCGTCGTTGACTACACCAACCCAGGCGCTCCTGTCTGTGCTGCAGCGTCAAGGGTAACAGCAGCCATGGTCTCCGAGCTGATAGTCCGTGCTGCTGCAAACGTCATCGAACTGTTCGTGCAGATGGTTGTTGTCTTCGAAACGTCCCCATCTGTTGCCTCAGGGATCGAGACGTATCAGCACGATTCGTTAGAGCCAAGCGGATATGATGCCTGTCATCTCGACTGCTAGTGATACGAGGCCGTTGACATCCAACACGGCGTTACGTAGTACCCACCTGATCCCACCGTTTCCATATTGTGCTAGCATTCATTGGATCTCGACCAACGCGAGCGGAAACGTCGGGATACGATAAACCGCAATCGCGATAGCCTACAATCCGACCTTTATCAAAGTCGGAAACTTGATGGTACGCATTTCTCCTTCTTACAGGAGGCACCACAACAACGTTTCACCAGGCAACGCCGGTCAACTGCTGTTTATGTATGAGAAATCCGTTGGAAACTTTCCTCATGTCAGCACGTTGTAGGTGTCGCCACCGGCGCAAACCTTCTGTGAATGCTGTGAAAAGCTAATCATTTGCATATCACAGCATCTTCCTCCTGTCGGCTAAATTTCGCGTCTGTAGCATGTCATCTTCGTGATGTAGCAATTTTAATGGGGAGTAATTTATTTTCTTTCCTCTTTTTACACTCAGCTTTTGTTAATCATGGTCATGACCTTCAAGTGGACTTCTAGGACGCGTGGACCACCCGAGATCTGCAGATTCATGACATTCCACGTGAATCCATGGTATGTATAACCAATCAACATGTCCAACTTAATTCAAAGCGATAAAAGCTAAAACTGTCATCAATCTAGAGGTTGATTTTAACGCCACAATGAGTTTCTAGATATGGTTTTATTGGAGGTACTGTGCTTTCCTCTGACATTATAACTGTCTTACACAGTCACTTATCGGGGGCATTTTTGATATTAACAGGGATTTTCGGAGACAAAATAAATCTATTGCTTTGAAAGTGCTGTGAAACTACCACACAAATTATTTATACCGAGAAGATGACACGTGGACCATTTCTCCAAATGAACTATTCAGTGATGCCCCAACTCCGCTACCATAGCTCAGTGCTCAGCTTGTCTGGCTGCTATTCCCGGTTCTGCCATGAATCTTTCCTCGCTGGGAAGACTGAAAAAGGGTATACTCAGCCTTGAGACCCTAGTTGAGGACCTACTTGGGTGAGAAGTAGTGGGCTCAAAGTCTAAAAGCCAACAACATCCGGGAGAGTGGCGTGTTGACCCCATGCCCCTCTTTATCGCATCTAATGGAAGCCATTGGAAGAAGATGACATGGTGTTTCTTCGGTCCCAGTTGGCGCACCTGGGCTAGACCACAGAGTTTTGCTTGTGTGATGGGGATGTACCCCACAAACCTGTTCACATTCTAGATACGTTCCGCATTAAAACTCTGCGGTACCACATATCGATACGACCCCATGGGCTTCGCAGATGACAATGGAAGTAAGTTTCCATCAGACATCGATAGCAGTCGTGCTGGATCCGGTAGACCATATGCGGCGCGCCCGCTGAGCCACGCCTTCAGCACCCTGTAATGCTATATAGGATGGCTTGCGGCAGCCAGACGCCCCACTCTCACAGCACCGCCGCCTGTGTTTACTTTAGGGAGTCTCAATCATGTTGACACGGTAATAGCTGGACTCGACTTGTTGCTGCTGTAACGACCAATTCTTGCAACACGTCTTCGTACACTGGGAGAAATACAAGTTAAGTCAGTCTTCTGTTTGCTGTGTTAACTTGTTCGCTAATCATTCCTGCTACTGTCTAGCATTCCTACAGCGACAGTTGCTGTGAAACTCTCTAGCCCATCTCTCCTTACCATTGTATACAAAGTCGCACACGACAGACTTTTTCCTCCCCAAATTTATTCAGCATCTCTATATTAACTACCCCATCTACCCATGAACCTTCGGCGTACTTGTCTATTGTCTTCTTGTGTGTACTGTTCGTAATCCACATTTTATTTCCATATGGCACGACACCCCAAACAAATACTTCCAAAAACACTTACCTCTTACTTAAGTTTATATTTTATTTTGATATATTTTTCCAAGCAAGATTTTCTTTCGATTTCCAGTCTATTCTTTCTATATGGCTTACTTCTGGAGACGTCGCTTATTTCTTTGACCAAATAGTAGACCTTGACCACTACTTCTAGTTTCTCATTTTGAAAACTAATTCCGTCAGCATCAATTAAAGTCGACCAACCTCACCCACCGTAAATTTATTGATGTTCATATTACGACCTGTTTTCAAGACACACTCCATTCAGTTCAACTGATATCCTTCGTCGTCTTTGACAAGATTATAAAATAGTCGACAAAAATTAAATTTACTGAATGTTTTCAGAAATGACTGGCATCAAACACAATCCACAACTTTCATTTATTTTCAAAATCTCTACGTGGTTATCTTTACTACTGCTCTGTGTTTAGACTGCATAACACCTGCAGCAGACTACAACCCTGTCTCACTTGCATCTGATCCAGTCCTCCACTCTATTCCCTTACACTCATAAAACTGTAGTGATTTACGAGCAAGTTGTAAATAATCTTTCACTGCCTGTATTTTATACCTGAAAATTCAATGACAAAATAAAACACCTACAGCCGTCCTTATGATTTTATTTTATTTTGTTGCAACCAGTTTCAACACTTCATTGCGTCATCTGCAGGCTTGTATCCATTAAACAGTAACGGTAGCATTACGAACTTATCGATCAAGTTTCATAGAAACAGGTTAAAACAGAATGAGAAACAATGGCAAGACTTTAAACCGAACATTTGATAGGACGAACAGATACATCCATTGTCACATATCTAAAATACACCGCCACGAATGTCCACTCAGTCACTTTGTACAATTATACTACCTATTAAAAAGTTCTTTAAAACAATATTCATGATCTTTATTGTACAGTCAAACATAAATTATCTGGACAACCCTGAAATAACCTACTGTAGGACAAAATAACTGTAGAAGGTGATAAATGGAAGGGAACAATACCTTACAAGCAAGTAAAAAGAAGGAACATGACCTATTTGTCGTGTTAAAGTATAAAATGCTGATCAGAAAGGTGACGTAAACGTTGCTGCCATTAGCCTCTAGTTACGTGTTTGCTGGTAGAGCTGTGTGTGTTAAATGTCGCTTTCGGTAACATGCAATTACATTTTGTCATATATGACACACTTAGTGATTATGTTCCTGTCTTCTATTTCGCGTAGATTTGCATCACATTGCCTTAAGATCCACTACATACGACTCATGACATTGCCAGTGCTTTTGTTGTAATAGTGTATGTATTGCCAACTTAAAGACTGCTGTCACTCGTTAACAGTTTACATATGAAAGAAATTTCAATTATTTACGTTTTAATTATGAGCGTGGTATGTGACCTCCACACTGGTCAATTATTAATGTGGCTTGACGTTTACACCATTTGAATGACTGGAAATATTCGACAAAAAAAAAAAAAAATAAGTCTATGATGGTTACATTGCATTAATTCATAACTATATATTATTTTAGATTTCAATTATTTCTTCGTGTCACTTATGTTAAACACATATGAGCATTTTTTGAGCGGTCTGCCACTCAGTCAGCTTTCCTGGTTTATATACTGTTGAGTCACCCTTTATGATACACTGCATCCTTGCGGGCTATTTAGTATCCCTGTATGTGATTGTTTCACTGCAGTACACGATATATGATGCATTCGCTTATGAATGTTTACATCATGAAGAGTTTCCTTGTAGGCGTCTTTCATACGTTCTACATATGTTCAACATATGTTATGAACTGAGGTGGGTTATACATTCTGTTTATAACACGTTTTAGACGTTCACTTTATAGATATGACATAGTGTATGCCCCTCATCTGTCTACAACTAAGCATTTTAAACTTTGACACAACACATACATCACATTCCTTCTTTTTACTTGTTTGTGAGGTATTATTTCCTTCCATTTATCACCTTCCACGGTTATTTTGTCTAACAGTAGGCTATTTCAGGTTTGAGCAGATAATGTGTGTTCGACTGTCCAATAAAGATCATGAATAGTGTTTTAAAGAAGTTTTTAATAGATAACATAATTGTACAAAGTATTGAATGGAAATTCGTGATGGTATATTTTTGATATCTGACAGTAGGTGTAAATTCACTTGTAGAGTCTTGCCATTGTTTCTCATTGTTTCTATGCAACGTGATTGATAAGTTGGTAATGATATCGTTACTGTTTTATGTATACATGCCTGAAGATGGCGCAATGAAGCGTTGAAACTGGTTGCAACAAAATAAAATAAAATCATAAGAACGGCTGTAGGTGTTTCATTTCGTCACACTAGTAAATGGCCGTCGTCCCAGAGACCTCCTGCCAAAAGGATGGACATACAAAAACTGAAAACGTAAGACTTTCCCAGTGTTTTCCAGAGTACATTGTCCATATAGGTTTCTAAAGGTACATGCTAATATGTGGGTTTACTTTTCTTCAGCCTATTCAGTAAGGTAAGTCGTAGGGAAGTATTGCCAGATTTGTCCCTCCATTTCTCTGCTGCCGAAACAGACCTGTCATCACCCAGTCCTTGCTGAATCCCAACGCGCCGAACGTCGGAGAAGATTATATTTTTAATTGTGCATTACTATTTTATGGCAACAGGATCAGTGAAGGTGCTGCGCTTCTTGTATTGGATTCACTCTGGCAGTTTCAGTGGAATTTACGAGAGTTGTTACATTTATTTAGTGAAGTGTACAGATTTTTGGTACGGTTGCCAAACGATCAACGGTGTGGTTACAGGTATATCTTCCTGATATAACTGTAGATACGATTTTTATGTACTGAGCCAATTTTTCAATCATATTATGTATTACCTAGCCATGGAATGAATTATAAACCTCGCCCGACAATCTCACTAATCAAAGTAAGTTATGAAAGGGAAACAGAGTTAGTGACTTTACAACTGGACGTTAGGAAAAACGTGTAAAAATAAAGATTTTTGACGTGTACAATGCATGAGAGGACAAGGGTAAATTTAACACAATTCAAGATTTTTTCCGCTGGTAAGAGGTGTTTCTCAATTAAAATTTAAATGTATCAACAACGAATAGGTGATGCCATGAGACATTAAGGGCATTAAAATAGAACACTAGAAAAATTAAAAAAAGACCCTACTTTTCAATACTTTTTAATTATTGAAAAAGGCTGCGTTCACAATTAATAATAACAAATTAAATGGAGCACAAACGTGGAAATAGGAATGCATAATCCTGCAATACGAAATAATAACAGGAATACTACGACAGATTAAATTTTCAAAATTTCAATTATTTACAAAGTCATTTTTTATTTCAGGTACTTATTTTCAGTAAATGGACGAAATTGAAAAAAAAAATAGTTTAAAAAGTAAGCCAACGAACAAAAACTGGCTAAATACCAATTTGTTTATTTACGCCTTAGTGCTTATTAATTTAGAGCTCGTCCTACCGGAAACCTTTTTTTTCTTTCCCTTCATATTGAATATTGTAATTCATGACGCGTGTTTTGTAGCTGCATCAGGCACACAACTGACTTTTGTTCGAGTTTTGAAAATTAATCTTTAATACCGACAATGCTCCTGGCGCTGTTTCGACTGACGTGCTTTTATTGTTGATGTGTATTATTTCACGCGGATTACGGGACCAAGTTAACCGGCATCCCATTCTGCATTTATATCTCGCGCGAATAATGGGATTAATGTTATATGTGGCGCGAAAAAAGCCATGGGACCGCGGGTGGTGGACCAGGGGGAGAACAAAGGGAGCCACGCTGCATTGTGGACCACAATAGCCGGATCAATTGTCTGCGAGTCTCCACTGTGTAGCTGCCGACTCCAACACCCAGAAACTCTCGCTGTCAGCGGTCTGCAGGGAGAACCTTGCTGCCGGTCTTCATCTACATCCATACTCTGTAAAACAACTGTGAAGTGAACGGCGCAGGGGGTATTCCCCACCGGACGACTACTGCGGTTTCTTCCCGTACCGTACGGATATGGAACGCGGAAACGTTACTTGCTTCATTGTCCCCATCGGGATTTCTACGGGAGCGATACACAGGAGGAAGCAGCATTTTCCTAACTTTTTCATTAGATACCAGTTCTTGAAACTTTTGTAAATAGGATTTCGTTGGAGAACTGTGCCAGACCCTATATTCAAAATTTTCAAAATTCGGTTTTGACTTTAATTAAATGTCACTCAAGATGTCTGCGATGCAGAAGACTAAAATCAAAGTACACTACTGGCCACTAAAATTGCTACACCACGAAGATGGCGAGCTACAGACGCGAAATTTAACCAACAGGAGGAAGATGCTGTGATAAGCAAACGATTAGCTTTTCAGAGCATTCACAGAAGGTTGTCGCCGGCCGCGACACCTATAACGTGAAGACATGAGGAAAGTTTCCAACCGATTTCTCATACACAAACAGCAGTTGACCGGCGTTGCCTGATGAAACGTTGCCACGTGAAAGGAGGAGAAATGCGTACCATCAAGTTTTCGACTTTGATGAAGGTCGGATTGTAGCCTATCGCGATTGCGATTTATCATATCGCCACATTGCTGCTCGCGTTGGTCGAGATCCAATGACTGCTAGCAGAATATGGAACCGGTGGGTTCAGGAGGGTAATACGTAACGCCGTGTTGAAACCCAATGGCCTCGTATCACTAGCACTCGAGGTGACAGGCATCTTATACGCATGGCTGTAACGGATCTTGCAGTCACGTCTAGATCCCTGAGTCAACAGTTGGAGACGTTTGCAAGACAACAACCAACTGCACGAACGTTTGCAGCAGCAAGGAGTATCAGCTCGGAGACGAAGGTTGCGGTTACCCTTGACGCTGCAGCACAGACAGGAGCGCCTGCGCTGGTGTACTCAACGACGAACCTGGGTGCACGAATGGCAAAACGTCATTTTTAGGATGAATCAGGGTTCTGTTTACAGCATCATCATGGTCGCATACGTGTTTGGTGACATCGCGGTGAACGCACATTGGAAGCGCGTATTCGTCATTGCCGTACTGGCGTATCACCCGGCGTGATGGTATGGGTTGGCAATGGTTACACGTCTCGGTCAACTCTTGTGCGCATTGACGGCACTTTGAACAGTGGACGTTACATTTAAGATGTGTTACGAACCGTGGCTCTGCCCTTCATTCGATCCCTGCGAAACCCTACATCTCAGCAGCATAATGCACGACCGCATTTTGCAGGTCCTTTACGGGTTTTTCTGGCTACAGGAAATGTGCGACTGCTGCCCTGACCAGCACATTCTCCAGATCTCTCACCAATTGAAAACGTCTGGTCAATGGTGGCCGACCAACTGGCTCGTTACAATATGCCAGTCACTACTCTTGATGAACTGTGGTATCGTGTTGAAGCAGCATGGGCAGCTGTACCTGTACAAGCCATCCAACGTCTGTTTGACTCAATACCCAGGCGTGTCAAGGCCGTTATTACTGCCAGAGGTGGTTGTTCTGGCTACTGATTTATCAGGTTCTATGCACCCAAATTGCATGAAAATATAATAACATGTTCTAGTGTAATATATTTGTCCAATGAATACCCGTTTATCATCTGTATTTCTTCTTGGTATAGCAATTTTAATGGCCAGTAGTGTAATTTGAATCTGATAAATCACCACAGTGAAGGATCTGTATAAATATTCCCCAGCTATAATTCATTTACAAGTATAACAAACATAACTGCCGGCCTAGAATTCGCATTCAATAAGGTTCCGCCGATAAGGGCATCTCTCACTAAAGCAAAGAATACAAAATGGCAAAAAGGAAAAAAAGAAAAAGGCGTTCTTATCTCCATGCAAAGATTTAAAAAAGAAATTGCACACTGTGCGAAATTATTTAGAGTAAAATTAGAATAAAGTTAAAATCCTCTGGGTTATTAGGCTGAGTCATATTTTCCCTAAAATTATCGACGTTTCGATCCCTCTTCTGGGATCCTTTTCAGGATCTGCCGGTGTCTAGTACCGCTAGAACACTTCAGTAGTAGACACTATCAGATCCTGAAAAAGATCTCAGCATAGGGTTCAAAACGTCAATTATTTTAGAGGGAATATGACGCGGTCCAACAACCCAGACATTAACTTTAGTGACAATGGCCACTAAAGCCTTCTGACTTACAAAAATGTTCAAATGTGTGTGAATTCCTAAAGGGACGAAAGTGCTGAGGTCATCAGTCTCTAAACGTACGCACTTCTTAAACTAAGTTATGCTAAAAACATCCCACAGACCCAAGCCCGACGGAGGACTCGAACCTCCGGCGGGAGGGACCGCGCAATCCGTGACATAGCGTCTCAAACCACGCGGCAGCATCGCGCGGCTGCAAATTACACAAAATTAGAATGCTTCCATATCGCTTCACTATTTAAAATGACTCATTGATCACTGAACAAAAATCACATTACATTCTTCAAATACAATTACTGGCATTGCGCCTCACAGACATGATTTCGTGGCAGTCTTTGAAAAATATGTCTGACAACTGCAATAGTTCTGGGGTGGTTATAAATCGCTCAGTCGAATATACCAGGTGATCAAAAAGTGAGTATAAATTTGAAAGCTAATAAATCACGGAATAATGTAGATAGAGAGGTACAAACTGACACTCATCCTTGGAATGACATGGGGTTTTATTAGAACCAAAAAATAAAAAAAAGTTCAAACATGTCCGACAGATGTTGCTTCATCTGTTCAGAATAGCAATAATTAGCATAATAAAGTAAGACGAAGCAAAGATGATGTTCTTCACACGACATTCTCAGTATGTCCACCATCATTCCTCAACAATAGCTGTAGTCGAGGAATAATGTTGTGAACAGCACTGTAAAGCATGTCCGGAGTTATGGTGAGGTATTGGCGTCGGATGTTGTCTTTCAGCATCCCTAGATATGCCGGTCGATCACGATACACATGCGCCTCCAGGTAATCCCAAAGCCAATAATCGCAGGGACTGAGGTCTGGGGACTTGGGAGGCCAAGCATGACGAAAATGGCGGCTGAGCACACGATCATCGCCAAACGACACGCGCAAGAGGTCTTTGCCGCGTCTGGCAATATGGGGTGGAGCACCATCCTGAATATACATCGTACGTTCCAGCAGGTGTTTATCAGCCAGGATGGGGATGATGCGATTCTGTAACATATCGGCTTACCTCTCACCCGTCACGGTAGCAGTTACTGACGTTTTGCTGTCTAGAGCCATCTGTCGAACATTTTGTGAATATTTTTTTTGTTCTAATAAAACCCCATGTCATTCCAAGCATTTGTGTCACTTTTTACCTCTCTATCCACATTATTCCGTGGTTTATTAAGTTTTCAAATTTGTACCGACTTTTTGATCACCCAGTAAATACAATATAATGAATGACTATCGCAATCACATATTTGTCTTACTTTTTTCCAGACAACAGCTAGTCGGGGATTCCGTGGCTCGTGGATCATTGTTCCGCGCCTCTACCGCATTCACGTCACTTCATCCCGCCTAGGGCCGGCCGGAGTGGCGGAGCGGTTCTAGGCGCTTCATTTTGGAGCGCGCGACCGCTACGGTCGCAGGTTCGAATCCTGCCTCGGGCATGGATTATCTTAGGCTAGTTTGGTTCATGGAGTTCTAAGTTTAGGGGACTGATGACCTCAGAAGTTAAGTCGCATTGTCCTCAGAACCATTTGAACCAACCACGCATAGGTGTCGCGTCAGGTAACATGGCTCCTGCGCGAAAACGCATTCTCGTCTTGGCCGGACTCCATTTCTCAGTTTGAAGGTGGTGCCGCTTTAGGGATTGGAAATACCCACCGGTTAAAATCCGATACCTGTATTCTAGTTCTGAATAACCGATATTTTTCGGTATTTTTGTGGGATCGGCTCTAACAGGCGTTTTTCTATTTTTTATTAATAACCGAGGAAAAAACAGAAATATCAGTTAGACACAGGAGCAGTGCTGAAATTTTTCCTTTTTGAATAAATCTTTAAAAAAAAAGGTGTTTGAAAGATTTCGTTATTATAGAAGATGGGAAAAGCGATCAGTGCTATTTTAATAGTAGTACCTACGGATACGAGCGAAAAACACATACCATAAGAATTGGTACACAACTGCTGAGATGATCATGTCCCTGTTGTCGCGTGTCGTGGCTTACGGTACGTGGGTACGTGACGTATGCAACTCCCAACTGGCCTACACGGTTGTTTCTCCCTATCGTCGCTGGAAATGCGTTGTATTGAAGAATAGTACCAACCACAGAGTGGAAACATTATTAAAAAGTGAATTAGCAATTTCAGTGAAATAACTGAGGAGGTAGGAAATTATAGTAACAGTAATAAATTAAAAACGTAACAAATATTCATTTGTAATAAAAAATTAAAATTGAAGGTAGTTGATCTATTGGCTGTGTCTACATAAGATGCCTTTATGCGCTTCATGCCCCTGGAAACTGACAAATTAACACAAGAAAAAAAGTTTTTGAACCTCAGTTTTCCACTCTTCCACACTGACTATTCGTAGTGGCAAATTGTGGTGTGATACACGAATACAACATGATTTTTGAGCAGTTTCGAGAAATTGTGATCGATAGGACAATACTGGTGACTTTTTGTAGCTTTCAGCCACTTTCAAGAAAAGCAGTGAATGGTGAACAGACTACGTTTTCTGTTGCTTGCCTGTTTAATCTTATGTTTCCATTTTATCTATTTTAAAATTGAGAGAGTCAAAATTTTTCAGTCTTTCTTCATCTACGTTCATTACAGGAAGTAATAGGGATAAAAAAACCGAAAACTGGTTATTTCATAAACCTGTTATTTTGAAGGGCTTTAACAGACTGAACTGGGTGAAAAAAATCGATACAAGCGTAAACCGGTTGTTTCAGCGATAACCGCCGTCCCTAGGCCAAGTCAGTTGCATGGCACCTGCTGAAGACGCTGCTTCATCTGTCAGTTACGAACTGTGTATCGCGCGTTCTAGCTGTCTTTTTTATACAGCATGACGTCATATTCTTTACGAACCGTAGGTGAATGGCAGTACTTCATCGTCAGGCACGGGAGATTGTTTGCAACGTCATTAAATTTCTGGCGGGACGGGCAGATGAAAGAGTACAAGCACTATTAAGAAGTGCGCTAGGTGGTGTGGCAGCAGCCATTGATTTTTGTCATCGTACAATGATGAAAATAAAGAAAGGAGGGAATAACGTGGCTACAGGTATTTCCCAAGACTACTCCATTCCAGTAAAGACACTGAAGAAATCCGCACATATAGGCAATTATGATGAACAGGTTGTCAGGGTATGGACCCAAGATCCCCTGAAGACGTATAAACAGAGCCCGCCATTACAATTACTAGTTCCATTAATCAGGGAAAAATACTGAATTTCTTAGGAGACATGCGATCCAGGACCTGATGACCACCTACCTAAACTGGTATGTCCTACTTTGGCACAGATAATAGCGGCGACGTTCCTTGGCGTGAGGCCTTGGTAGGCCGCTAGAGGGAGTTTGCACCACATCTGCACACCTAAGTCACCCAATTCCGCATAAATTTCAGGGAGGGAGGCGATGAGCTCTGACGGCACGTTCAGTCATATTCCTGAAGTTTTGAATAAGATTCAGGTGTGCCACATCAATTGGCACTGGCCATTTTGTTCCTCAAACCACTCCATCACACTCCTGGCCTTTTGGCATGGCGCATTATCTCGTTGAAAAATACCACTCCCGTCGGAAAACATGATCGTCATGCCTGCAACCAGTACCTGCAGCTAGTGTACTGTACCTCTTGGCCGTCATGGTTCCTTGTACGAGCTGCATTGGATCCACTGATGCGCACTTGAATGTTCCCCAGAGCGCAAGGGAGCCGCCTCCAGCTCGTCTTTGTCCCGCAGAACAGGTTTCAAGGAGCTGTTCCCCTGGAAGACGACCGATTCTCTCCTTCCCATCGGCATGATGAGGGAGGTATCGGGATTCATCAGACCTCGCAACGCTCTGCCATTGAGCCATCGCCCAGTGCCGATGGTCACGTTCCGATTTCAGTCTTTACTGCCGATGTCGTGGTGCGACTGCGGAGACCCCTCTTTAGGAGTGTTCGGTGCACTGTATGTTCAGAGACACACATACTCCACCTAACATTAAAGTCTGACGTCAGTTCCTCCACAGTTCGCCGCCTGTCCTCTTTTACCAGTCTGCCAAGTCTACAGCGTGTGACATCTGCAGTGAGGGGTGGCCACCCAGCCTCACGATGGCTGGACGTGGTTTCACCTTGGTTTCGTCGCGCGTTGGAGACACTCTTCACCGCACTCCTCGAACACCCAAAACATCTTGCAGTTACCGATATTCTCATGCTGAGCCTCCAGTCCATCTTCCTCAAATCAAACTCATAGACCGAGTACCTTCCCCACTCTACACACGAACAGCACGTTCATTGATACTACATGAAACGTGACTATATGTGACAAGCAGTCATTCCTCGCCAGTTGACGCTGTTATCACCTGGACGATATCGATAGTAGGTTGGCGGTCATAATGCACTGATCAGCCAAAAGCTTATGACCACTGCCCGTTGCTAGGTGTGTACTGCCTGGTGTCGTTGAGAGCACTTGACAGGGTAGCGAAAGTATCTTAAGTGGAGCAGACAAGGACGGGGGATCACCCTAGAGAAGATGTGGGCTGCAAACGGGGAAATCAGCTGAGGAAAGCAACCCTGACAAATGGCACATTATTATTACAGAAAACCTGTCAACGAGTATTTCGAAAATGGCGAATCTGGTCGAATGTTGACCTGCTGCAGCCATGGGAGTGTGTCACAGTGATGGTGAAGAAACTGAACACGCATGCTCTAGAAGACACGTAAATTATCCCGAGAAAGACTACTAACGAAGTTTCAAGAAATGGCTTGAAATAATAAACTACAACCTGTAACCTCCTCCTTTACTTATCGACCTAAATGACAGTGAAAAATTAAACCGCATATACCTACTGGAAATTCGGGAAAATCACGTTAATCTGTCGGTAAAGAGGGTGGAAGGATTACATCTAAATGAAAGAAAAAAGGAAATGAAATTGGTGTAAATTAATTTTGAAAAAGGGTAAATTTAATAAAGAAGGCAAATGCGCGGTCGCTACGTTAACAATTAACAATTTACAATTAATTCATTAGATATTTGAGATTTGGGGAAAATTACGATCGCTAGTACTATGGACAACTACTGTAAGAACTGAAAAAGAAAGGTTAATGCACATATAATTAGCACTAAAACCGTGGCAAATGAAGGTTCTGGTGTTGTGTGAAAACTGAACAATTGTCAAAAGTAATAAATTTCGCTACCCTCTGACTTAATTTTGCAAAAGAATTACTAAAACCGGAAAACTGAAAGTTAATTTAGTGACTGAAATTATAACTTTGTTTCTGAAGCACTACGAAATTAAATAAAATGAAGTTAGTCTTGGGCTACCTCTACTCATCTCGAAAGAAATTTAGAAATAAGAGATTTTGAAATGTCCTCTTAGAAAAATTATATATGACTGTGCTTAAACTGACACACATTATTTTTAGCGCAACAGAATCTGACTTTTAAAAATCCCAACCATTAACCTATACGTTTCACAAATCACTTACTTCACAAAAATCTTCGTTACTCGAACTACTGGAATACAGCGAAGAATGTGGATCATAAACTTATTATTTAATAGCTCTGTTGGCAAAAAGTGTTCACATTAGCAAAGGCACTTAATTTTATTTTATAAAACCAATGCTGCAACACAGCTGGAAACCAGATATTAAACAAAATGAGTAATCTTTCAACTAGAAAGACAATATATGTAAAATGTTTCTCATCATTTCATTAGGCATTCTAGTAAATATCATAAATTAAGAGCTCCACAGTGTAATCATATGTTTTCAAGTTTGAGCGTGACGTATTTCCGATGTTTTCGACAAAGAAATGTCAATAGCGAGGATAATGCCCTCTTTTTTTCTGCACCTAATGGCTTTCTTTTGTCAGACGACTATCTCTCAGCTGTGCGCCCAAAACGCATTACGTCAAGGTCACTTACCTTTCTTGCTGAAATATTTACGACAGCATTTTCCGCTACAGTGACAGTCTTATATAAAAATTTCGCAGGTCGATAATTTCCGTTAGAAATGTGTAGAAACAAAATCCTGTAATTATAACAGCGTCCAAAAAATTTTCGTCGGCATTGTGGTACATTCACGCATTTACACACATTTCATAACTCTTAAAGTACGATTCTTGGTTTCCAACATCCATTTTCACAAGTCAGAGTCCCTAACCACTACTCATTATTCCCTACATTATTACAAATATACATATTCGTCGACACTTCTTCAATTTTTCATCATAATAAATAGGTAGCATAATCAAATTCCTCGTGTAGAATCAGCTTATTGATCATAAACATACCTCAACAGCATAATACACATAGCCATCATAATAATAACATCATAAAAACTCAACCAAATCTCAAAAACGTCGTAGCTTTCTGCAATAATTTCAAAACCTAAAAAAATTATCTGTTCGTTTCAATAGTGTCATCTACCTCAATCGTACTTTAAAAATCCCATACCAAATATATCATTCAAAGCTCTCATAGTATCACAATGGTTCCGAAAAATATGAACAGGTCACAAAGTACAGAAAAATACAGTTTCATAAGTTTGAAGTTATTCAACTGTGTAATTGTGTGAACTGATGTAGTAAAAAAAATGTTTGGTTCTCTGTTAAATAATCAGATAGCTATGTAATTCTGTGTTGGAGAAATATGGTACCGATGTGTAAAGTTGTATTAGCAAATACCATATTAGCTAGGGCTCCTTGTGCTTGCCAAACACATGGTACACAAAGTAAGCGTGTACCCCCCTGAGGATTAATGGAATTATACCCTCAGGTGTTACAGATTACAGCAATGAAATGAAATGTATCACGGAAAATCTTTGTATCATTTTAATTAAAAAATCTTTGAAAATTAATGTTTTAAGAACAAAATTAATCACTCAAATACGTGTACTGTAGCGTTGAACTGTGCGTCTTGTTGTTAGATAATCTCTGTGGAAGTATCGTAGTTATCGTCCTTCGAAAGCTAAGTTTTGCAGAAGTCGATGTACTTACCTCATGATAAACAAAAGTGAAATGCTTTGCGTATAGATATCTTACTTATTAAGTTATTGCCGTGATAAAGAAAGTACTGTGCTGTAACGTATTGTTATGCTTTCTCATTGTAGCTATACCGCAAAAGTTACTACTAAAACATGTTTTACTTTCCAGAATAATACAGAAAAACTGTGCAGATATAAAAAAGAAACACCGCAAGAGCAACATTGTAAATTGTCACTCATTAGTAGCGTCGTGATAAAATCGTGTAGCTGTCACATACACTAACCACTGTGTCATCTGATATCCCGCAGAAAGTACTTTAAATCCAGAATTTATTTTCAAGTAAACCAAAAGGTTGCATTAAAATCTCATTAGCAGTACCAATATACACTCCTGGAAATTGAAATAAGAACACCGTGAATTCATTGTCCCAGGAAGGGGAAACTTTATTGACACATTCCTGGGGTCAGATACATCACATGATCACACTGACAGAACCACAGGCACATACACAAAGGCAACAGAGCATGCACAATGTCAGCACTAGTACAGTGTATATCCACCTTTCGCAGCAATGCAGGCTGCTATTCTCCCATGGAGACGATCGTAGAGATGCTGGATGTAGTCCTGTGGAACGGCTTGCCATGCCATTTCCACCTGGCACCTCAGTTGGACCAGCGTTCATGCTGGACGTGCAGACCGCGTGAGACGACGCTTCATCCAGTCCCAAACATGCTCAATGGGGGACAGATCCGGAGATCTTGCTGGCCAGGGTAGTTGACTTACACCTTCTAGAGCACATTGGGTGGCACGGGATACATGCGGACGTGCATTGTCCTGTTGGAACAGCAAGTTCCCTTGCCGGTCTAGGAATGGTAGAACGATGGGTTCGATGACGGTTTGGATGTACCGTGCACTATTCAGTGTCCCCTCGACGATCACCAGAGGTGTACGGCCAGTGTAGGAGATCGCTCCCCACACCATGATGCCGGGTGTTGGCCCTGTGTGCCTCGGTCGCATGCAGTCCTCATTGTGGCGCTCACCTGCACGGCGCCAAACACACATACGGCCATCATTGGCACCAAGGCAGAAGCGACTCTCATCGCTGAAGACGACACGTCTCCATTCGTCCCTCCATTCACGCCTGTCCCGACACCACTGGAGGCGGGCTGCACGATGTTGGGGCGTGAGCGGAAGACGGCCTAACGGTGTGCGGGACCGTAGCCCAGCTTCATGGAGACGGTTGCGAATGGTCCTCGCCGATACCCCAGGAGCAACAGTGTCCCTAATTTGCTGGGAAGTGGCGGTGCGGTCCCCTACGGCACTGCGTAGGATCCTACGGTCTTGGCGTGCATCCGTGCGTCGCTGCGATCCGGTCCCAGGTCGACGGGCACGTGCACCTTCCGCCGACCACTGGCGACAACATCGATGTACTGTGGAGACCTCACGCCCCACGTGTTGAGCAATTCGGCGGTACGTCCACCCGGCCTCCCGCATGCCCACTATACGCCCTCGCTCAAAGTCCGTCAACTGCACATACGGTTCACGTCCACGCTGTCGCGGCATGCTACCAGTGTTAAAGACTGCGATGGAGCTCCGTATGCCACGGCAAACTGGCTGACACTGACGGCGGCGGTGCACAAATGCTGCGCAGCTAGCGCCATTCGACGGCCAACACCGCGGTTCCTGGTGTGTCCGCTGTGCCGTGCGTGTGATCATTGCTTGTACAGCCCTCTCGCAGTGTCCGGAGCAAGTATGGTGGGTCTGACACACCGGTGTCAATGTGTTCTTTTTTCCATTTCCAGGAGTGTATGTTCTAAGTATGTAAGCCTTATAGTCGTTACGTAATCGTGCAAATAACAAGCAAGAATGTACACCCACAATAACACTGTGACGTCTGTTCACTATCACAATGAATTCGTAATTTCTGTTTAAATAAGTTCTCTTGGTTCTTGACTGGATATTTAACTTCAAACATTGTTGCACTTTAACAGATTCTAAGTCTGACAAAGCGTATTAGTAATGTAAAGTGAAAAGTTTTATGGCAAAGATAAAGTTAAAAAGCAGATTATCTTTCAATAAACGGTTTTACATGTGAAATGTGGTGTAAACCTTTACTCTTCCTAGAACGCAGAGTTTCAACTTCAACGAAATTATCATGTGGATTCTGCAAGGTCCATTGTAAAGTAGAAAGAATTTGTGACTCAAGTGTTTCTTCTTATGTGACAATGAATGAGCTTTAATGAGAACTTTCTGACTAATATATAATTTGTTTGCATTTGCTTTACCGTGTAGTTTTCTCCTTTTGTCTGCTGCAGATTTTATATTTTTAATAGCTAAATCATTTATGTCTTTGTGTCGAAGTTTACGTGTATTCGGGAAAGGTACAAGCTCTCTGATTCTGTTCTGTGGTTCTTCATTCTTCAATGCAAGATTAGGTGGTAAAGCAGTGGAGTCACGAGGCATTTCATTCAGCACGTTTTGAAATAAGTGTAAATATCTGTCCCAATGCTGATGCTTTCTGTGACAATGAAGTCCTCAAAGCTTATTGATTTCTTTCATAATCCGTTCAGACGGGTTACAATGTGGTGAGTACAATGAAATAAAAACAGAATGAGATTTTCACTCTGCAGTGGAGTGTGCGCTGATATGAAACTTCCTGGCAGATTAAAACTGTGTGCCCGACCGAGACTCGAATTCGGGACCTTTGCCTTTCGTGAGCAAGTGCTCTACCAACTGAGCTACCGAAGTATGACTCACGCGCGGTACTCACAGCTTTACTTCTGCCAGTATCACGTCTCCTACCTTCCATACTTTACAGAAGCTCTCCTGCGAACCTTGCAGAACTAGCACCCTTGAAGGAAAGGATATTGCGGAGACATGGCTTAGCCACAGCCTGTGGGGGGTGTTTCCAGAATGAGCAGCGGAGTGCTAGTTCTGCAAGGTTGTCAGGAGAGCTTCTGTAAAGTTTGGAAGGTAGGAGACGAGGTACTGGCAGAAGTAAAGCTGTGAGTACCGGGCGTGAGTCGTGCTTCGGTAGCTAAGTTGGTAGAGCATTTGCCCGCGAAAGGCAAAGGTCCCGAGTTCGAGTCTCGGTCAGGCACGCAATTTAAATCTGCCAGGAAGTTTCAATTAAAAACAGGTTTAATTTTATGGTTCTGAAGCATGCGTAACCAAACAGCAGATCAGAATTGCGGTCCGTTATCTGAAATGACTTTACTAACGTGTCCAACTTCACGTAACAAATTTTTAACAAAGGCATTGGATACAGTAGCCTTACGTAACAGAGCGTAAGAAACAAATTTTGAAGTAAGTTTGTAATGGGCGCGTGGGGCACATAATACTCCTTAAAGCCAGTACTATGGTAAGTGAACGGGCTTCACCTTATGAGAAGGGATTTTCGGATAGATATCGACCGCGTGTACCTGAATGGTGGCGTATCAGACTTACACCCACTCTGTAAATACAATGATCCGTCAAGTAAGTTCAAAATGCAAGTACACGTCGAGATGGACGAAAAGCAACACTGCAGATGCTACCAATTTGATAATAATACGGTCGCCAGCCTAATTAGGCATTAACTGAGTTTCTTCCCTGTACAAGTTGGTGTATATTCATGCAAAACAACACGTAGTAACACTGCGTGATATAGTATAATTTTAGAACCAGAAAAGCTGTTGAAATGATAGTTTCACGTTCTGTACTGATATGGAAAAACCCTGAATACATAACACTACACTATAACGTAAACTATGAAACTTCGTACTGTCTACTGATCTAATTAAAATCGGGTATAGGTTACCCTTGAAATAGCACTTTCGAGCCACACACAAAATGTCAATTTTGATAATGATAAAACACTGATAAATTTTGACTGATATATTGACTTTAACTTTTGCTGGTCAAACCAATTGGGTACACTTCAGAATTCAAGCGAATAAAAAAGGGGGGGGGACACTGAAACTGTTATGACCACTATATTAAAAAAAATTGATTACTGAAATTATCATGCATTCAAGATTTCCAGTACTGCGGTAACAGATTAATTTGTATCTTAGTGCGAGTTCTAGCATAGTTTATGATTCACAGCTATATTATTAAAGCCAAGAAAACTACAAGAGACTTATCTGTAGTGTAGCATGAGATATGTATAAGGTGTAATGTGCAAACGTCGCTGAGGTGTGTAAGGAAGCGAATGCCAACACGAATGTGTAGTGCCTGGTTGATCTGTGCCGTATATCGTGAAATATGATACCCTTCGCAGTATCCTACTTGTATTTATGATTTTGCCGAATATCTGGACAACGTGGTTAAGTTAGGAGTTATTAGTAGAAAACTGCAGGTGATGTGATCTGCGAATGAATATTGTCATTGGCTAACAACATACTAACGGTTTAACGTTATCAGATTGTTCAGTGTGATGATCGTTCAGCTTAATTCCAAATATGAGTCGATTCTCTGTTTCCGAGTAGAATAATGATGAGTTACAGTTATTTCTGAAGCAAATATTGTTTCGGGGAATCATGGGAGCTATTGTAAACGGCAGCAGACTTTCGAAGAGTTGTTGATCCTGAAAACGTGTATTTCTGTTTCACTTTTTTCATGATATTTTTTACTTTTTCGTTTAGCGACATGGTTTTACACGGCCTGCATTTTGAGAAAATAAATGTGTATTTCTTACTTTAGTACTTTCTGACTTTTTCAACAGATACCGGTAGTTATAGTTGTCGGTTACGTTAAATTTATTTTCCAGCACTTCCCCTTCAGTATTTGTAAATTCTTATTGAAGTCATCTTTTGTTAGAAATATAGCTGCAGTGTACTTCGGAGTGGTTTCCATTTATACCAGAATCATTTGTTTTCACTTAATATTTTACGTTCTGGCGTCTATTATAGTGGTAGAGCTTGATTTTACGATAGAACCTACTAGATGACATTTCCTTTCAAAAACTATTTATTTGATTACAATATTCGTAATCCGAGGAGTTTGTTTTGCTTTTTTTCTATTTTTTTTTTTTAGTTTCTGTTTCTATCCATTACGTTGAAGAAATCAACATTGACATGACGTCACATTTGGGATAATTTTTAGAGCGTTCGTTGCATGTTTCTGAAGTCACTCGCCAAAGCCAACGATTCCTATCGAAGACTCCTCTTTATCCGCCCACGTTTCAAATGTTCAGTTATCCAGTCTTGTTTCGCTCTTAATTTTGCATCGGTATGGCATTTTGCTATTGTAATTCCTAATGAATAGTCTCTGTTCAGCACTTCAATGCGATGCATTCTAACAAGACTTTGAGCGCATCGTGAGTAACGTTTTCACTGGAGCTTGCTGAATCACTAAGATCGCAGTCTCCAAATAAATATTCTTCATCTGAAATATTATGATGTCAAGTTTCGGTTCCTTTGTTTCGTAACTCACTAGGAACGAAATTCTCAAATTTGCTCACTACTCCTTCTGCAGAATTTTGGTCTTTCTCGTCTACAATGGGAGCACCGAGGGACACAGGTAAATTTGTCGCATTGTCAGACAATATTAGTAGGCGTATTCTACTTTTCACCTCAAAATGGCGTCCGATCACTACAAAATGCACCAATATCACAAATTGTAGAAAAAAAAACGAGATTATGTTAATGCAGCCTGGCAGTCCCTGCATTTTCCACATCTGCGAAAATTCCAAAAAATTAACTTATTAAAGAAGCAAATCCTTTTTCGAATGGTTTGAGATTATTTCTGTACCCTACTCTCATATTCGAGCAGATTTCCAAAAACCTGTTCAGGGAGCTGTATTTCTGTGCCCTACTCTCATATTCGATAAAATTTTCAAAAACCAGTTCACGGAGTTCTCCTGACCTCTGAGGTTGAAACCACATCTACTTCTAAGAGGTCCATTCTGATCATGAGTGCAGCCCGAATTCAACATATGGAAATCGCAGTTTATCAGTTCGATGAGGCTCACTTCACGAACTTTATGGATGACAGTCTCACAGATTGGGCTGTGGGACGCGAAAATAGCTATGCAACCATTCTAACATTTTGACGTACACGACGGCTCACATTCATGTGAGCTTCCGATACGTGACAGGTGATCGAAATATCATTCGTCTGGTAGTTTATAAAATCTTTTATTACAGTTTTTGTAAATACGTTACTGTTAGACAATGTGATTCCATCGCCAAAAAACTGTTTTCTTAATAACTTTAGAAAATTCAGTATTTCGTAAAACACATTATGCCGATTATAACTCAATTTACAGAAATATTTTTTGTTTCATTCTCTGCTACATGATTTTTTAAAATTTAGTGATACTTGAAAGATGTCCATAACTTGTGCTTCATTCTTTAACTCTAATTCAACACATTGCCGTATGTGCTGCATCATTATAGAAAGCAGAAATTCTAATATCTCATGTGACAGATATTCAACAGCGTATTGACTTCCGATTTTCTCTCACGAATGAAGCTGTAAATCTGCAGCCATGTGTGTGCTGTAATAGAATAACCAGTCAAGATGAAACCACGTGCAAACTATTAACTCAAAAATACGGCTGTGTCTTCAGCCGGCTACGATGTTACCAGTTGTGTTGTCCAAGTAGGATCTTTATTAAACTTTGTGAGATTCAGTCTCCCTCACTCCAATATTTTGTCACAATCAGCAAATTTTATTTTCGTTCCTATTCGTTTTCCCAAGAAGACATTTTCTCATCGTCGTCCCAAAAAGGCAAGTATCTGTGTTCAAATAATTGTATGGCTTTCACCGTTTTAATATGCCTTGCAGTACCAGTAACTGCTGCCTTCTTTTGTAGACTTGCGTTACTTACTGAATGCGTGAGTAATAACATGCGCAGAATTCAATGCTGTAATGTCAAGTCGCCAGAGATACAACCACCATTTTCTATGTTGACGACCGTCTCGTGACAGTCTTCCACTTTCCCGTAGACGTCAACGAAATGTTTCCTTTAAGTGTGCGGCGAAAGTTGGCTCCGTTGTCCTGCTACGTAGTAAGATGTGAGCTGCGAAACAGCAGAAAGCATGGGTCTAGTGTAGAACTTTTTCACATATTTGACTTTCAGACTCTGTGTACTTTATTCAAGTCACTTAGTAATTTATTTAGCTTTTTTAATGTTCCATGGAACAATTTGAGCGATAATTTTAAAGATGTCATAAATTTCATTTTACATTCTCACTGCAAATTAACTTTGTCCATATGGTTACAAACTGAATAATGTAAGTTTGTTTTATGAAAAAAAAGATGTTCACATGGGGTTAGTAGCTCCTACCAACCACCTTTTACACTTTACTGTAACAGAAATGTTCCTACAGAATATAAGTAGTTCTTATGCAGCAGTTTTCTCCCTTTGTTTTCAAATTTCACATTGATTCCACTAGGTAAGTGACCAAAAATTTTTATTTCAGCTCTGCTCGCCCCTGTTTGTGCTAAATGCAATCTTAATGTGGATTAATGAACGTGGGCTATTTTTTTCTGGGACTGTTATTATGTACGTCATTGTTCCTTATAAACTGCAGTGAAATGCTTACAAGAGACTTCATGACTGTGAAGAAGTAGTGAGAATTCCTTTAACGGATGTCTTCAACATCATCTTGGGTGAACACCACTTATCATTCACATGTTTTGGAGCAACTAGAATTTTATTTCTTTAAGATGAGTTATCACAGAACATTATTCCATATTACTTCATTGAATCAAAATGAGCAAAATGTGTCAACTTACCTATTTGTCTCTCACCAAGATATGCGGTGACTCTAGGTGCAAATGTAACTGAACGAAGTTTGTTGAGAAGTTGCAAGATGTGCTTTTTCAAGTTTAATTTTTCATCGACAAGGACATCTAACAATTTCGAAGTATCAACCCTATTTACTATTTCCTTACCATGTGTTACATTTAAAAATGGTACAGTACCCTTAAACGTGCAGAACTGAATATCGTGTGTCTTTTTAAAGCTTAGTATGATCTTCTGACTGGTTTAATGCGACTCGCCACGAATTCCTCTCCTGTGCCAACATTTTTTCTCAATTATTTGCTTGATGTACTCTTCTGTTTTTGCCCTCTACAGCTCCCTCTAGTACCATGGAAGTCATTCCCTCATGTCTTAGCAGATGTCCTATCATCCTGTCCCTTCTCCGTATCAGTGTTTTCGACACATTTCTTTCCTCTCCGATTCCGCGCAGAACCTCCGCATTCCTTACCTTATCAGTCCACGCATTTTTCAACACTCGTCAATATCACCACATTTCAAATGCTTCCAATCTCTTATGTTCCGGTTTTCCAACAGTCCATGTTTCACTACCCTACAAGACTATACTCCAGACGTACAGTCTCAGAAATTTCTTCCTCAAATTAAGGCCGATGTTTGATATTGGTAGGCTTTTCTTGGCCAGGAGTGCCCTTTTTGGCTTTTCTAGTCTCCTTTTGATGTCTTCATTGCTCTTTCCATCATTGGTTATTCTACAGCCTAGGTAGCAGAATTCCTTTACTTCATTTACTTCATGACCATCAGTCCTGGTGTTAAGTTTCTTGCTGTTCTCATTTATACTAAATCTCATTACCTTCGTAATACTTCGATTTACTCTAAATCCATACTCTGTACTCAGTAGACTGTTCATTGCATTGAGCAGATGTCATCAGCGAATCGTATCATTTATATCCTTTCACCTTTAATATTAATGCCACCCTTGAACCTTCCTTTTATTTCCATCGTTACTTCCTCGATATAGAGATTGAAAAGTGTTAATGATCATTTTAATAACTTTGACTAACATTTCTTCCTATTCTGTACGGATGCTCGAATTGATGACAATACTAGTGTCATCTCCAAAAGGAACTACTTCTGTTTGGCGAATACTGGATGGCTGATCGCTTATGTATATGAGGAACAAAGGTGGACCCAAGACTGAGACTTGGGCCCCCCACACATGATTTCTCCCCTTCCTCCCCTTCCTCAGAGCGTACTGGTTGAGTTCCTACATTCAACTTTCTATATTCTTTTAGAAAGGTATGATATTACTTGTTTGTTGTTTGTACCATCAGTCCAAAGGAACAAATTTTATGTGGGAGAACACTGTGATTCACATAGTCAAATGGCTCAGATAGGTCAGTAAAATACCAACCAGCACTATTTTATTACTCAATGCTCGTAAAATCTGGTGAGTGAATATGTAAATGGCATTCTCAGTAGGGAAACTTTTCTGAAAATCATACTGTGATTTGATAATGAGATTATTGTTGGTAAGATTCCATTCTATAGCTGTAATAGAATATACGAGTATCTCCATTTCAGAATTTTTTTTTTCAAATGATATCCACCAAAACAATTCTGTAGCTATTGACAGCTCTCTTATCACCTTTCTTAAAATGGAGTTTAACAATGATATATTTTAGTCTCTCTGAAAAAAAGTGCCTTGACATATTGAGTATTACGTACTTCACATATGACCTGGGTTAATATATGGCATAGAATCTGTAGTACTCTACTGGAATCGCCATCAAAACGTGATGAGATTTTATATACTGAGGAAATGTATAATTATTTTCATTTCAGAAGGAGAAAAGTTGGTGATACAATTTGACGAGACTTAATTATACAGCCTTCTGCTGAAGAATTCCTATTGAACTATTCTACCCTAAATTTCCTACTATATTTAAGAAATGTATACATTTGCCACCCGTGACTCATAATTTATAGCCCTTCCATTCAGTTCAATGGTCATGTTATCCTGTTCTGTGGGTGGTTATCCTGTCACATGTTTCCATAAGTTCCATACACCCTTCATTCTGATGTTGAAATTACTGATTTCTCAAATTATATGCATGTCCCTTGATTCTTTAATACGCTTTTTCAGTAATTGTCAATTAGTTGCAGGATCTTTACTGGTTCTTACCAGAAGATGAATTCATTATTCCTTTTAGGAGGTGCTTTCACCCCTCTATAGGTCCATGGTTTTTTAAATGGCTGTTTAATGTTATTTCTGATTAGCTTATGCAGAATGTTAGTTTTAAATAATCCAGTGACTTTCTTATGGGATAGAAAAATTTAATTTTACGATTTCGCTTAGTATAAATTTCATTCTATGTTATCTCAACTGTTCTTCAGAACATTTGTAAAGGAGTCACTAATTATTCTGATAGCCACTGAGCTGTATCGATCCTATAAGGTGCTACCTTATTTATCCTAAATAAGTGTGCATCATATAAGAGAGAACATGTCTTATTGGGTTAACAGTTATTTTCTTCCTTTAACTTCACCAAAGAAAACATAATCAAGTAATGTCCATTTTTCCAACAATGTTAGATAGTCAATTATTGAAACCAAATCGTAGGATCCAAATAAGGTTTCCAGGTATTTTTTTCTAAAAGAATACTTTAGAAAATCTACACCCAGGTCACCAGAGACTGTTAACTGCTTGCTGCTGTCTGATATTCAGCACAAGAAGGTATCCACACTCCTCAATAACAATACAGAATTTCCCAGTATGGATCTATATGAAGTTAGAGTTTAAAGTAAACCAGTTATCTGTTTTTGAACTTGTGTTCTGTTTTAATACGTCTAACAACTACTTTCTTTCTATATGACTTCTGCGGGAGTAAGCCGCCAGGGTGTAAGTTTTTTGTATATAACTTACCTAACCCTTTGATTATATTTTGCTAATACAAGAACAGGATTTTTACCTTCTCATAGCTCTCTAAATTTTGAAAACTCACAAGAAGCTTCTAATTTGTTACTCAGGCCTCTAATATTTATATGAAGTAAGCATATCTTACTTTTATGTGTATTGTCAGGCATTTTGTGGGGCTCTTCTGTTAGTTTGATTTCTTTCAAAACAGATTGCTGAATCTTAATTATAACCTACTGAGGTGTCAGTAACCACTGGTGTGATGGTGACCCATTCCCCCCCCCCCTTTCCCTTCGCCTCTTGTATATTAAGAAGTTCAATTAATCTATCTATCCTAGCACCAGGCACATCACTAATATCAGATTTCATTTCATTCAGTAGCACTGCTCACCCCTGTATTCACACAGCTCTCACCAGTGTTAACTCAGGGCAGGATATGGCGCTGCAGGACCTCCACAAAGCTTTTGCTTACGTTTTCATGAGTAGTTGTTACTCCAATTTCATCGAAGTAACCCCCAATGCTTTAATTACCGTTCTTAGACAGGCTCTTCTCTGATCTGCCTATTATAATAACCTGATCCTCTGTGCCCAAACCTTTGGACAAATGCAATATGTTGTGTGTCACCTGGTTAAGGCTAGCACTAGGCTTCACAACATTTGTGACCTTGTATCCACCTATTATTTTGACCTGTACCATCTCGCCTCTATCCATCCCAGAGCTACTACCTAGCAGCCTCTTTTCTCGCTACTATTTTTGATGCTGTCCTACAGTGAATAGATGACGTTGAAGAGCTCTTCCCATTTGGGCCATTGTTTGTTACCTTTACCCAGTCACCATGTTTTGTCGCCCATATTGTAAAAATTTTACGCGATCTGCTTGAGCATGAAGACTACAAATTTTTGCTTCCTGTGAAGTGATTCTCTTCTCTTTTTTGAGAGCCTACAGTGTTATGGGAAAACTTCCTAGAGTTACCCATTGATTTCCGTCCTCCAGTGACCCTAGTGAAATTTCAACCACCGCCTACACATACCACTCTCTCTCTCTGAATATCCTACTACATTATCCACAATTTTCGTAAGTTGCAACACAGATTGCACGTTTAAAAATAAAATAAAATCACTTAAAACATTTTACTCTACACGAAATTTTATTATTTATGAACAGCATGTAATCGCTTCAGATGTATGATACAATGGAAAAATTATTTATTTCCTCCTACAGGAAAAACGTGGGACTCATTTATCCGCGGTATCTGTTAATTAGTCACAGCAGGATGTAATTTTACTGTAAGCAAACTGTTAAGAAACAACTGAATTGTGCGAAAGTTTCTAAATCAAACACCTTAAGATTTTTGCTACTTTCCTGAAATATGAACTTAATAACGTTGTAAATAAAAACAGAACAATTCAACGGGATTCTCTACATTAACCGTGCCAAAACGTAAATAGAAGTGCGATGGCTAATGGATCTTTCGATCTTTTCGAGTTTTATGGACTAAAACGTAAACTAAAGTGAAGCCTTTAGTAGTAAACATAAAAACGCACTAATATACGTATTTAATGAGTATTTGTACTAAACTGATTGTTATTACATTCTATGGAACTTATCTTTACGAGAACGAAAGGAATTTGACTTGTCGCTCGCGCTGGGCTGCCACCAAATGAAGATAATTACATGTATTTCTGTGAGGAAAGAAGGGTAATCATTTACTGTGATGCCTGACTGCGTCTCTCCTCATCTTTTCTCGATTGCTTTTGACGCGTAGACGTCAGTGCGCATGAGCTGAACATCAGTACCAGGTACGGTACTCGTGGTCTGCACTGACATTTGTTTTCATAGCAGGACCATTCCGGTTGTCATCCGCGACTCCCTTACAACAGAACGGTACGCCCTCATTTGTTGCCTTTCTTGGCAAACCAACCTCGGTTACCATTTCAGCAAGATAAGCGCTCACGCAAAAAGCGACTGCTTCTACTTTCCAAACACCACTTTGGCCAGCAAGGTCGCAGGATCTCTCCCAAATCGAAAACGTTTGAAGCTTCATGGGCCGGGCCCTCCAACCAGCTCTTGAGTTTCACGATTTAACGCGCCAATTGTGCAGAAGTTGGCACCAAATCCTTCTAAGAGACATTCTACAATACTATAAATCAATACTAAGCCACATAACTGCTCGCTCGAGTTCCAGTGGTGGATCAACGCCTTAATGTCTTGCAGCTCTCACTCTTGAATAAATGATAAACATTTTCTGGAATTGTAGTCATTTGCTTGTCCATACAAGTACATCACACCTGCAGATTTCCTTCCCGTTCGGATAATTCAACCATGGAGCGTCGTCTCCTTGTCTTGGAGCTTATTTCGAAAAAATTTATACGTAACTAGCTAAGTTCAATAAAATGCTTTCGGCACATACCCAACTTTTTCCTAGGAGCTGGACAGCCGTTAAGACTCCTTGCTTATCCAGTCTGAGATATCACTAAGTAATTAATGACAACATCGACAAGGAGGCATCCAATCTTCGATCCTATCTTCCTTTCGTAATATTTTCAGCATAGATACTTGAAATGAGAATACAATGAACACTTTTATTTCCTGTTAATTTTCAGCACAGCGTTTAACAGCTTACAGTGACAAAAAAATAAATCAGCTCATTATGCGTTCCAGAACTACCAGACGTCTTGGTTGTGGTAACATTGTACACTGTGCTTTGACATAACTGTAACAGTAACTGTCAGTCAGAGTAATTAGCAGTCCATTACACGCCATTTTTCTAAATCTGATTATTTCTTCATTATAAAGCTTTCACGTGCATATTTACTGAATTTACTAAATGCGAATATGTCATTGCCTAATTCGTACGACAATGAGCTCACTAATTTAGGGAGCGAACAGAATTCCAATGCAGACGATGTACTGTGTCGATCTGTAAACAAGAGTTTTCTACTGCTAATAGCATCAACCAATCCATGAAACGTTACACCGTTCATGTAAGACCAACTATTGCGCTTATGCTCCAGTGTGGGTACCGTATAGCATACCAGAATTTATGCAGGACAGTGTTTTCTAGTTACTTTATCTCGTCCTAGGAAACAACAACTGACTTCACAAAATATGCCAGTGGTGGTAGGGAAAACCAAAACTCACTATGAAAGAAGAACGATAACTCTCTGGACGCGAGGCCGGAGCTTTAATTAAATAAGTTGTGCATAGTCACTTCAGACACAGTGTTTGCACCACCTAACGGAGAAGGTACCTGCAGTATACATTAGTACTCCGGTCTACGTCAACGCAAGAATATGTAGACTACCCGCACCTCATACAACCTTTTGCATCGATCAGCAGTGTAGACCCTTTAATAACAGGCAAAAGCGCGATAATCGTACATATTTGAGAAAAATTTAAGCACCAGGCCACAACTTGCAAAAGAATTGCGTAAAGGATGGAGAGAAGTCTTTCAAATGTTTAACTTCCTGAGATTTTCAACTGTCATCAAAATCTCTTTATCTGGGTCAGCGATCATAAGCGTATACTATATTGAATGTATAATAACGTCTTTTGTAATGAGCTCGCAAGTGAGACTGAATTACCTTCGTACAGATATATTAGAGTTCCTTGTCGTAATAAATAACTTCTGACATATTCGAGATAACTCGTAATGTACTAGCTTTCGAGATAATGTGTTCTCCCTTTATCATTCTGAATTAATTTCGTCAAAGTATCAGTTTTTCCGTCTGCCTATAACAGTCAACCGCTGTCTTTGGATTGTAGCTTTCGGTTTTCAGTTCCTAACTATCACAATATTAACATATCAGTGTTGATAGACGTAGTAATAATTCAAAGTGTTATCTCTAGATTCTCTCACAAAGTATTTTTTAAAATAAAACACAGTAATATCGTTCAACCAGATTGAATACCGTTCGTTGATTATCAAACGAAATCAATATCTTTGTCTTCCAAAGATAATTGAAACACCTGCGCTAGCAGGACAGAGCGCATTAGCTTGTGGAAAAGGGCCAAAATAAGTTCCTGTCAGTTGCACTCAACATACAAACTACATTTATCAACACCATATTACCGCACGGATGCAAAACACTTAAAAGTTTATTCGTCCTCCCTTCACTAGCCTTAGATCGGCTGTAGGTCATACTCAAAATCCAAGGCACAAGGCCCAAGCACGAAATAGAAATACAAGGTTATTCTGGAGGTTTCACCCAAAAATATTTTCTAAATCTTCAATCTAAGCAGCAATCTTAGGAATTTAATTTTAATGGAACTTGCCTGGAGGCCGCATAATAAGCTATAAGAAGAGTTACAATCAAAAGGCATAAGGCCTTATCTTAAAAGATTTCAAGCAACACGGCAAGACAAGAACATTAATTTAAGAGATATTAAAGCTCGGCTGAAGGCCGCACATTAACCAAATAACTAACACCCAAACAGGGAAATTACTATGTAACACACAAGGAACGGTGCTCAGAAGTTTCCAAGGGTCAGCATGGGATTGCAACACTAACGCCCGTTTAGGTGACACAGGCAGCCTGTCCAACGACTTCTTAGTATGAAGGCAACCCAACCGACAGACAGCCGACCAACCAATCAACAAAATCAGTTCCATTCCACGCAAAACGACCACAAGATTTCGATACATCGACATACAGAATATTTGTGCCCACAACGAACAACAGCACCCCAGTTGTCGAACTACACTCCGCGCTGGACAGGCGCAAGGCAGAAGACACCGCCGGTCAACTTCTGTAACACGAAATACATTAAGGTAGACTCCTCAGGAATACGGTTGGAATCTTAGCCGACTTAAATACACACACGTTGTTGCTGGCGGGAATGTGCCAAAGCGACAAGCAGGATCAAACGAAGAAATGTAAACAGTCAAGGTTCGTAGTCGGTTAAGAGAGGTCTCAACTTTCATATCCAAGAGCGATGGGCGACGCACTGCGTAGCACTCGCAAGCAGCACCTCACGCTGAAACCGCGCGTGCACGCCGCCACCGGCTCCGGCCCAACTTCGCGCGACGGGTCCTTCCTTGCTGCTCCTCGCCGACCGACCGACAGCACTGCGGGTCCGTCTCCGACTGATTTCACTGCTGGTCCGTCATCATCTACTTCGTGACCACCAGTCCTGATGTTATGTATCTAGCTGTTCTCCTTTCTGGTATATCTCATTACTTTCGTCTGTCTTCGATTTCCTCTCAGTCTATTTTCTGCACCAGTTCGAATGTTCTTTCCATTCAGCAGACCCTTCTTCACTTTTATTCATGATAGCAAGGTCTTCAGCGATTCATGTCATTTATATCCTTTCACCTTGAGCTTCAATTCCAATAGTGAACCTTTGTTTTACTTCCATAATTGCTACTTGTGTATACAAATTGAACAACATGGGCGAAAGACCACTTCGATCTTGGTTTTTCTTTCTCATAATTCCCTCTTGGCTCTTGTACATATTATACATATTAAAATAAGATACAGTACTGAGGTAGAATACTTACAAGTCTTTAAAGTAGATCAAAAAGACGTGCGATATCACATTTCTTTTTCAGAAACTGCACACGTTCGAAACAGACCTTGCGCTTTTCGCGTACGACGGAATAGACAGTGCTCAACGTGGATCATAGATTACTCACACAGGGTCATCAGCACTCGACCGTTAACGATTCTGCTGTACCGTGCAGAGTAGCACAGTGGTTAGCACACGGGACTCACTTTCGGGAGGACGACGCTTCGAACACGTTTCCTGCCGTCCTGATTTAGGTTTTTCATGATTTCTCTGATTCGCATAAGGAAATTCTTGAGTGTTTCCTTCGAAAGAACACGGCCCCTTTCCTTCCCAACTCTTCCGTAATAAGAGTTTGTGCTCGGCCTCTAATGACCTCGTTCTCGACGGGACTTCAAACACTAATCTCCTGTCACTCCTGCTCTTGCGATTAAGTTCTGAACTGCAAAACAATCTCTTGCACAGAAATTCAGAAATAGTTCATCACTATTTCGTTTCTAGAACTAAATGGTCACTATCTCCGAGTGCAAAGAAATGCATGATAATCCACACAACAATCCCGAACTACGAGACAGTTTTCAACATCTGGAGACATTAATAGTGTCTAATTAACTGGTGCTAATAACACAAGATTCGCCTATTTTATTCTAAATACAAACTTTCGCACCTGGATGAGCTCTCACTGCTATTCTGAAGTAAATATTCGGCAGTGTCTTACTGCAAAGTCAATCTTCAACCAGTACAAACGTTTCCAGAACGCCTCTTATGCTGTACACACATAAAAGGCCTCTTATGCTGTACACACATAAAAGTTCATATTCGTGGACAGTCTACTCTTACGCATTTCAATGTGAGTGTCCGCTTTCCGTGCAGGAGGGTGACGCGACTGTTGCCTCGACGGCCGCCGTGGTGCTCTTCGCCCCACACGGTGGAGAGTCCACTGAGGGGGAGGCGCCGCCTCCAGCTCGCCGCAGACGCGGCTGCCGCCGTTGCTGGGCGGAAAGACTGGGCGAGAAGGAGGTCGTTCTGCCACACGGTCGCCGGGGCTACCGCCTAAGAAGGAGATAAAACTTCGTCATGGGGAAGGAGAACTGAAATCCAGCAGAAACTGCAAATTTATGGTCGTGTGAAAATGGTACAGTTCACAACAACAACGGGGAAGAGAGCTCCTAAGTCTTTCCATGACATATCGCGAAATAATAATATGTGGCAGGACGCTATGAAAGAAAATTTTGCATTGTGGTGGAGAACATAGTTCTGTAAGGAGGAGAGATGTGGTCTGTAAAGAGGAAAGTTAATGGGATAATTACAACATTGGAAAAGGATTACATGAGAAGACTTCTGCAGGTAAGGAGACAGGATAAAATACGAATTGAAGTGTGGACTTCAATGGAGATAAAGTCCTCCATAGGAAAATCTTTGTAGAATACAGACCTTTCGTGTGAGTGGTACGTCCGAAGATTGATTAAAATTTGTCGCCAAGGACTGTTTTATACTGGGAGCCGCGCGGAAGAAACAGGAGAAACCTGCGTCAAAATGGGAAGAATACAGACAGGAAGCACTGGGGGACCGGAACAGTCGAACAGCAGCAGCCTGTCGTGCTCGAAAACGCCTAAATGATAGGATCAAACGCTGTCGAAGAAAAGAAGAACTTTTTCGCTGCTCATCTTCGACTTAACGTGCAAAGTGAAAAAATTATATTGATGGAACAAGTGGTGATTTTCGGAACTGTTTCTCACCGGCTAATAGTTTGTCTTCCACGAGCTTATTGGAAACCAGTAACGGAAGACATTAAATCTGAACAACAACATAACAGTTTAGCTTTGACGTATACAGCAAGCAGTTATGCGAACGAAATTGGTGCAGTGGAGCGTCCGGTGTTACTGAAAAGAAGTCAAATCATTTTTGGTTTATGTGCTTCTTTCAGGGAACTCATGTACACTGATGTTACTAAAGTCAGTGTTTTCTATATTAACAAATCATGTATTTAACACTCAATACAATTTTAATGCTGATACAAAATCAAAGTTTATTCTTGGTCTTAATAAAACTGTTATTAGAGCCTTAGAGCATTCGTTGTATATGAAAGTGTGTTGGAATTGAATATCCTATGAGTTATTATTTAACTCTCCTTCATTAGGACTAGGTGAGTTAAACTGACGAGAGGCCTACAGATTTAAAGATGCTACGACACAAAATATAACTCTCTCGAAATAACTGGCTATCGTCGTCTTTTCGCATCTATATGAATTTTAAATGTTTCACGCGTCATAATTTAATCTGCAAGCGACTGTCTGCATTACGTTCAATTAAATGAAGAGAATTTTCTAAATTATTACTAAAATATGTAGTTATCTCAGTGAAATGGCCCAAATGGCACCTATACAAATTTCGTCCATCCCGGTTATTGCGATTTATAAAGCATCACACATCCACTTTTCACTTGGTAATCACTTAATGACTTAAGGGAGAAATTAATTTTAAGAAGGATAAAATACCAGTCATTACTGATACAGTATAGATAATTATTCACACCAAAAATATGTAAATCCTAATACATCAGTGTCAGGTGGAGGAAAGATATCGAGGGAACTGACATAAGAAGAAAGACAGGCAAATGATAAATACCACTTCAGAGATATAAACTCGACGCTCTCCTTTAGAAACAGTATGAACTTCTTTCACCGAAAAGATTCCTTCCTTGGTTATTAATTGCTTGATGTATAATTCATTCAGGATATTTACCACAGTAATCTTAATAGCACAGGAAACGGAAGAAACGTTAATAGGTCGTTGTAAGTACTGGCTGGGAATATATTTACAGACAGGACCAGTTAGTTACCTGCTGATGCCAAACTCCCAAAACAAGATATGTAGAAATTAATGAACCACTATCAGTTCACTATCCGAAAACCGTTTAATTTATAGTCAAAACCTCCGGTGAGTTTTCAATATGTCATGAACCACATAGCGGCATAGAAAGAAGGTATCATATTTAAACTGCGAAATGATAGAAGATATCTTTACTTCATGTCAAAACAAACGTGAAGAATCGCTAAGGGTAAATAAATAATTAAATTAATGGTTCACAGTTACAGGAGAAGTATGATACAGGTACACCTTCATCTACATTATTACTCTGTAAATCTCAGTTAAGTGCCTAGCAGGCGTTTCATCGAATCACCATCAAGTTACTTCTCCATTGCTCCCTCTGCTCTCGAATAGCGTGCGGGAAATTTAACAGTTAAATCTTTTCTTGCGACCTCTAATTTGTCTTATTCTATTATAAAAATCACTTCTCCCTATGTAACAGCGTGCCAATAGCATATTTTCGAAATCGGAGGAAGAAGCTGGTGATTGAAATTTCATGTAGAGATTCTGCCTCGTCGAATAACGCCTTTGTCCGAATCAAAGCCATCCACATTCACGTGTGATCTGCGTGACACTTTCTACCGCTGCATTTCTTCGAACGTTCCCTACGTTCTCCTTCAATGTCGTCCGATACGAATCCCACACAGCGCAGCAACACTCGAGAAGAGGGAACAAGCGTAGTGCAGGCAGTAGTAGCCCTGAGTATGGCACTGGGTAGACATCACTATAACTCGTATGTACGTTGCTTGATGATCAGATTAGATAACTCAAGGGGTACGCGTAGCAGAAATTGTAGAACAGGAACACATATTGCACGAAATAAGTATACTAATAGCTGCGATGGTTGCCTAGTGCTTCTTGATAGTTTACAGAAAATAATTTGAACCCAAACTCAAGTAAACTACTTAGTTTTTTTTTTTCAGTTTAGTTACCTACCAACACATCGTAGCACCACAAAGCATCCGATTTCCACCCCTCCCCCCCCCCCCAGCCCCTGTCACACGCATAGTTACAAATACTACGAACACACACTATTCATAGCAATTGCTGTAGCTGCTAACATAATAATTTACGCTGAATGGATTAAAATAGGTAACCGATAATTTGGGATTACTGAAGAATGGGATACAGCCCGTCGGCTTTGATCAATGATGTCAGAAGTTGCCACAAATTTTGTATTGCACAGATTTAACAGCAGGGACGAACGCCGACAAACAACAGAAACAACAGAATGCAGAAACAGAGAAAACATATAGTAGACACATATCATGTTCATTCAAATTTCGTACATAATGTTAAGTATAACGCTTCTTTGAGTCGTAGTATCCTATTCTTCAGTTGACTTAATAGCTCATAACGCGGGGAAACCGTGCGGTCTTGGGCGCCTTCTCACGGTTCACGCGGCTTCCCCCGTCCGAGGTTCGAATCCTCCCTCGGGCATGGGTGCGTGTGTTGTCCTTAGCGTAAGTTAGTTTAAATTAGATTAAGTAATGTGTAAGCATAGGGACCGATGACCTCAGCAGCTTAGTCCCACAGTCCTTACCACAAAATTCCAATTTAAATAGCTCAAATGAAGAATGAAGTACTAGTGAAAAAAGAAAAACATTAGCTTGGTGCATTTCAGTTGTCGTATATGAATTGCATCCCGAACTTCAGCTGATCTTTATACAGTAGGTTAACTACAGTACGGGATACAAATTTAACTCATGTCGAATTCTTCGCCTTCGCTAGCACTAGTATCCTATTCTTCCGTTGATCTATAATTGAAACTTCCTGGCAGATTAAAACTGAGTGCCGGAACGAGACTCGAACTCGGGACCTTTGCTTTTCGTGGGCAAGTGCTCTACGAACTAAGCTACCCAAGCATGACTCACGCCCGTCCTCACAGCTTTAATTCCGCCATTACCTCGCCTCCTACCTTCCAAACTTCACAGAAGCTCTCCTGTGAACCTTGCAGAACTAGCACTCTTGGAAGAAAGGATAGTGCGGAGGCATGGCTTATCCACAGCCTGGGGGATATTTCTAGAATGAAATTTTCACTCTACAGCTGAGTGTGCACTGATATCAAACTTCCTGTTCGCGGGAAATTGCTCTAAAAACTGAGCTACTCAAGCACACTCCGCTGTAGAGTGAAAATTTAATTCTTTGTCTATAATTGTAGTTCGACTGCAGTACGAGATACAAACTTTGCAGACGTAGCTTTTTTCGCCTCCGCTACTACTGACATGCTATTATTCAACTATGCAGTTGACCTATATAGGTCAACTGAAGTACGGGATACGCGACTGAAAAATATCGTAGTAAGAGCAGTGCTAGCCAAGGCAAGGAATACACGACTGAAAAATATCGTAGCAGTAGTAGTGCTAGCGATGGCGAAAAAAAGCGACAACTGTAAAATATGTATTCCGTACTGCAGTTGACGATCCCTGCTTCAAGTCTTTCATATTCATAGGAACAGACAAATCAAAACCTACAAACAAAAATCCAACAACAAAAATTGTCCATAAATAAAACCAATTCTTCCAAAATATCTCAAACTCACTAAGAACGAAAATCTGCCTTTTCAAAATACATTCATTTATTTCAATTTACAATGATGATGCTACGCCACAAAAGTCAAGCGATGTATTATCTATGGCTGGAAAAATAAGACATAAATATCTATGAGTAAACTATGACGTCATTGGTCAAATCCTACGGGTTCAGTTGAACTGATAAGTTTAGTCCACTATTCTGTAAAAAAAAATGTATGTATATTGGATAATACGGTTTCACCATATTCCCATCAAATTATTCTATGGATGATCGCTATACATATAATGTAGATCTACCTCATTTTAGAATTCTAAACTAATCAGACAGAAGAGAATTGCAAGGCAGTATTTCGTGATGACATGCCAACAATCGAGAGCTAATATTTCAAAGATGAACTAGAGTTATGGCGTTTGTCATGGCTTTTCCTTTTTTAAGTAAGATAAGGACGTATGGAAATTCCTACTGATTTCTTTTGTGAAACTCACTGGGTCACAAATTACTTACTGGTGAAATTAAATACTAACCACATAGTATCTGGTGCTATAAGCATCGGCAGCCATTTTCTGGTACGTATTAGGAGATATGAATCTCACCCCTAAAACGAATATTTTCAAATAGGCTACAGGAAAAGAAACCCAAAATACACGTCTAACGAAACTCAAGACATGATGGAAAGGTAGTCTTGCAGGGCGCCTGACTCATATTTATAAGGCGCAAAGATAGGGAAATCCTGTTATTTTCTGTATATGGTTCACTGGCTTCCCACATCTAGATCCACAAAAACCTCAATATTTCTGTTATTATAAACGGTTAAACACACTTTCAGATTACTGTTACTTGATAAGCACTCCTATAAGCAGTGAAATGTAAGAGAGTCACTTCCCGAGTGAACATAACTGGTGAAAACGTACGTTTCGCTACATGTACATGTACATCTACATGGATATTCTGAAAATCACATTCATGTGCCTGGCAGAGGGTTATCGGACCACCTTCACAATTCTCTATTATTCCAATCTCCTTTAGCGCGTGGAAAGAAGGAAAACTATATCTTTCCGTAGGAGCTCTGATTTTTATCGTGGTGATCGTTCCCCCCTGCGTAGGTCCGTGTCAACAAAAATTTTTCCCATTCGGAGGAGAAAGTTGGTGATTGGAATTTTGTGAGAAGATTCCGTCGCAACCAAAAATGCCTTTCTTTTAATGATTTCCAGCCCAAATCCTATATCATATATGTGAGACTCTCTCCCATATTTCGCGATAATACAAAATGTGCTGCTTTTCTTTGAACTTTTTCGATGTACTCCGTCAGTCCTCTCTGTTAAGGATCTCATACCGCGGAGCAGTTTTCTAAGTGTTCTGTCCATAAAACGCAGCCTATGATTAGTCTTCCTCACAACATTTTTTATGTGTTCTTTCCAGTTTAAGTTGTTCGTAATTGTAATACCTACGTATTTACTTGATTTTATGGCTTTTAGATTAGACTGATTTATCGTGTAACCGACGTTTTTCGTTGTTTAGTGTCAAATGCCACTCTTCGCACCATTCAGATATTTTTTGTAAATCGTTTCCAGTTTATTTGATGATCTGATGTCTTTATTAGTCAATAAACGGCAGCCGAAGACGGCCTGTCAGATTGTCTCCAAAATCGTTTATATAGATAATGAAGAGCAAAGGACCTATAACACTACATTGGGGAACACCTGAAATCACTTCTGTTTTACTCGATGACTTTCCGTCAATTACTACAAAGTGGTGGTTGTTGTCCTCAGTCCAACATTGTTTCAATGCTAGTCTACCCTGTGCGAAACTTTTCATCTCAACATAAACAACATCCTCTCCATCAATATGCATTCAAGTCTGTTCAGAAGAGATCTGCACACCCTGGTACTCTTACGAATTTATGGACAGCCCAGCAGGATTCGTGGCGTCAATTCCCTTCACCACTGGTTCAGACATTAGTGGAGCCCTTGCCATGTCGTGTGCGGCAGTTCTGTGTGTTCGCGGGGGCCCTACGTGATATTAGGCAGGTGTACCAGTTCCTTTGGCTCTTCAGTGTGTTTTTGTGACTTGTATGCAGAACTCTGCAACACTGCTTGTAATATAATACAAAAAAGGGCCTCAATAACTAAATGCAAATAATCGTAGGTAAAGTTCACAGTATATAATAAATGCAATTACAACAACTGTCTGTTCAGTTCTAAGAGTTCACTAAACGTCTTTCCCTGTCTAGGGCTTCCGTGGACGATGATCTGTAACCAAGTGGGTGAGGGCTACTCTTCTATCATGCGAGTAGACGTCTGTCCGTTGTTGTCCGGGCAGTGGCAGATTGCACTTGCCGGCAACTGGCTGCGGCAGAGTCGGTACGTTAATCCACAGGCACCGGAGGAACTCTCGCAAGTGGCGAGTCTCTATTGCACTGGCACCAGCTCGCATCTCTGCGCCGATGGTGCTTTTGTCCCGCCTGTGTCTTGGTCTAATAGAGGCAGCAATGGGGATTTGCTGGCCACGGTAAAATGTGTATCTGTAGTAACAACTGGGCACTGTTCACGTTTCTGCCACCAGTGGCCGCTACTGTCACGGAAATAGCGAAGATGGTGGTGGCAGGATATAAAAACCCTATGACGGTGGTTGTGCAAAAATTTAAAAGTAATATAATGGTAAACAATACAGCTTTTGATTTTATGCCTTGTGCGCTATCTTCCTCCTCATTTCAAATGTAGAATAAAAATACGACAATCACAACATAGAACTTTAGTAGGCATTCAGATGGAATCCCAAGAGTACGCATCATTGACGTGTTCGGAAGCATTACACAGTTGTCAATTTTTGCACAATATTCAAAAGCATTTAAGGCAAAAATTTCATGAAGGGTGGATCTTGCAGTATTCCATCCAAAAAGGTGGCAACACTGCGTACCACAAACGCACACACAGAAATGTTACATCATGAATTTAACTGTTAAGCAGTAATAACAAACACTGAATATGATCTATAGATGGTATAATGCACAACAGAGCATCAGTCTACTTTCCACACCTAAATGCTTCTATCATGCATGGCAAGGGTCACACTGATCTTCCAAAATTTATAAATCTAGAAGAAATACGTCAGCAATACAAATAATTCAGTGTTTATGTCAAATGTAGAATGTTATTGCTATCGTATTAAATATTTCCCACATCTAAATTGTTTTATGAAGTTTGTGAAGCGTCACAATGAACTTTCTACACCAAAAACTCTGCAAAAATACGTCTGCACGCAAAAAATGCGATTGTCACATTGGTATTTTATCCAGACACACACAAACACACACCTATATATATACTTACCTGTCAAACTGGTGCATAAAACATCATTTTGGGGTCTCTAAGTAGGAGTCTCAATGTTATTTCCACGCCCGAACACGAGTGGCAATAATAACACATTAAACAGACAGGTGACGTTTTAAGTTAGGCCGAACTAATGACGCAGGAAATTTTTGATACGTAAAATACTACACTAAGCAGGAAAGCACAAAAACATATAGGCAGTTTGAAATAAGGTCAGCCACTGGAAGAAGTTAAATAATTCCGTTGCTATGGCTTACTCTAATTGAAAGATACAGAGCACATGTAAATTAAGCACATCCACATCTGATAGATCTGTTGCAGTTCGCGAACATTACAGTAGCATTTTTACGTCCAAAATACGTTAAAAGTGTTCTCATTTCAATCTGAGGTTCATAGGGTGGTGACCACCTGCCAGTTTCGAAAGCTTTTCTGTAAGGTTGCAGCTAATCGAAACATTAGAGGAAGGGGTTTTTGGCTCTTGTTCTTCAGCAGATAATATAGTCGACCACATTGATTTATATTAATTACTTTTTGTTACAACTAATAGCACCTAGACGACAAAAGCAACGTCTAAGGAATGCCCAAATATACAAAAATCAGAAATGTGGCTTCAGAGCACTCTAAATATGCCATACACACAATCAGCTATCAAATTAAAACAAAATTTGATCAATATACGCAATGTAAAAAACATACAATGACGTGCAACTTAGCTAAAGTATAGAGAAAGTGACTAAACGCAATTTTAGGACGGGAGGTCGAAATTGTTTTGATTAGATTTTTTAATAGGGGACATCATTTAACCTGGCAATGTTTCAATAATGTACAAGGAGCACTTCTGCTATCTTTACCTTCATCAGAACACTGCCAAAGACAGTGCTGAAACAAGATAGATATGAAACTTAGCCAAAGACGACTGTGCAACAAAAAAGAGATGGAAAGTAGATAAATCGAAAATAAGCGTAGGGGCAAATATAAAATAATTTGAAACTTTCTGCTGGACCGAGATTCAAAATCGGGACCTTTGCCTTTCGGGGGCAAGTGCTGCACCATATTTTTCTTTTATTTTTTGGTTGATCTCATTTTGTTCTAGATTGTTCGTGAATTTGTTCGGGACGGACGTCCGATAACACCTATTTTGGTTCGTCGTTGATCTGTTCACTCAGTTTTTTATTACAGGGAGTGGCTAACCCTCTGACCGAACACGCTGAGCCACCGAGCCAGCCGTCCATCTGGGCTACCCAAGCACAACTCACGACCCGTCCTCACAGCTTTAATTCTGCCAGTACCTCGTCTCTTACCTTCCGAACTTAACAGAATCTCTACATTGCAGAACTAGCACACCTGAAAGAAAGGATATTGCGGAGACATGGCTCTTTCTTGATAAAATAATTTGTTATTTATCGAGCACAGACAGATACACACACACACACACACTTACAGGCATGTTGCTTATTCCAAGTATAATTACAGATCTCTGATCATAAACGAAAATTTGTAGCTAAATGAAATAAATACGTCGTTTCCCGTATGGAAGATTTCCCATACGAAACGTATGTGCTACTACTGTTGTAATTTAATTATTTAAATTTGTTCCATAACATTTCTACCTCTAACATTGAAAAACAAATTGGCAGTACTGTTCATCTAACATACAGCTTCAAGTACAGTTGTTGAACAGAATTAGGAAAGTATACAATGTTATTTCCACGACTTTGTCATTGACAAGTTCTTATGCTTGCGAAAAGCAATTGCAGGTTCCTCGCCTTTCATTCAGTTATCTTCCCATGCTCATAATGCATTTACTATTGCAATACGATAATAATGCCTACCACAAGCAAATTTTTTTCAGGTTTCCGCACCTCAGTCGATTAAAACAGAAGAGTTATGGGATCACTTTGTTGTCCATCTGTCTGTCTCTCTGTTTGTCTGATTGTTAAAAATCTTTCTCCGGAAGTGGTAGACGTATCAGGTTGAAATTTACGTCACTTACTAAAGGTCTACGGTCTCCTAGCGGTGAAAAAAATTGAAGCTTCCAAGCGAATTCAATCAAAATATATGGCCAAATACGTCAGATATTTTGATACTAGTAAAATCACTCATCGGAACCTAAAGGATATTCCTGTTGACCTAGAACCACGAAAATTGGCTAAAAGCATGGTTTCACAGTATATCCAAAATAAAAATCCGATAATGATGATTTCTAAGTACATCATATGAAAACTACTTTGTTGACTTTTGTTTCCAGACTACATGTCCATTTGTTTGTTAAATCACTTATATACCGAATAAGTATAGGTTTCTTTCACATTCTAAGTCAATGGACCTTTGAAAGTGTAATAAAAGTAAGCTTCTACATCAATGAAACCAAATAATCCAGCCATTTCTGTCATATTTTGATACTCCCAACCCATCTTATCAAAAGTCACACCCTTATTGCCATTAGTCTAGGATAAAGACATTTGACAAGAAGCAAAGCTTCACTATGTAAGTAGAGGAAAATACCGAAATTTATAAATTTGTAAATATATCGGTCTGTGTGTGTGTCTGTCAAGTCCCCTTCTTCTCAGTTAAACTTCAGAGTTAGTGTAATCAAAAGATACAGTCAAGTTACATTTTTCAATTAATATTCATGAGTACAGTTTATGCTAGGGAACAAAAATTTGGCGATTATTATAGCAAAATCAGTTTTGCACGACATATTTCAATCACTATTTATTAGTGTTGTCCTTTTCTTCATGGTATAAAGTTTTACTTCAATAATAATTTGATTCCGAGCCCCCAACAGCAGTAATGTAGGCTGCTATAAACGAAAATTACTCAATCTATTCGAACAGAACCACAAGTCCCACTGTCCTCTTTGTTCTAGCAGTTTTGGCACGAAATCACAGATCGCCACATGTTCACTTACGCCGATGTATACCTCGTCATTCGCACTCACACAAATAATCGTAGCACCTCCAGTTCACCAAATATATGCTTGCATACTTTCGCTATTAAACAATACTCTCTGTCGAAATAAATTGGCGATAGAAAAAATTCTCAAACGACCACATGGGCCACCCCCAAGTGGGGCTCGCTCGCCACCCACCCTCCAAAACGACTGACCAACGACTTCCCCCTGGCCAAGATGGCCGCTCGCTTATATAGGCGTGTATGTCCACCGCCCTCTTTATTTAAGTACGAATCTCACCAGTTAAGGTTACAAATTTTGATACATACATCCCCTGACAGAAGTAAGTACACCATTAGAACCGCACTAAAAAGTACCTCTTATTTACTATATTACATTAACTTCTAGGATTATTCTATCGCCTGTAAATAAAAATTTAGTTTTTGCAAAATTTCGCCACTTAGCGCAAATTTGTCTGTTGACATGTGTGCTGTAAAGTTTTAACATATAACAGCATAAAGCACCTTTTCTTGACATAATCTATAGTGATCTATACATTGCGCTGCTAATATTCTTCATATGTATAATATTTAATTAATTATGGGTGATAAATGTTAATAATAATGTACAAACAATGATAACTATTGCACGTTAAGTGTAAAGTATAACCTAACTAGTTTAAAATACTTGTGATTCCACCCAAAATATTAGATATGCCGTTCTTTACATCATGACTTTCCTATTGAATTTTATAAACAATTTTCCTACAAACTTTATCTATTGCTCTTTACGGGCTCAGTTGTTTATGAATCTTAACATATGAGTATGGCACTCGAGCCGCTATGCCGAAACGTTTTTAATGAGTGCTCGCTCATCCCTGTAAGTTGTTATTTACTATTTTTATTAATCTTTCAGTATTCGTGATATTTACCGATTTTGAGGTTACTATAACTTTTGCGTCTCGTGACTTGAAATTAAGATCAATCTTTCATAAGGTGCATATTAATGACCACAATCCATTGCCGCATCGATCTTCACCGTAAGTTACATAGTTTCCGCGTAATGCGCGAAAAATCAAACAATGCCACAACCTGCGGGTCACGTGGCAGCCCGGCGGCTGAGATATCCTGCCGACCGTTGCAAAAATCGCTCGGGCGCGCCACGCTCCTCCGCGAATGGCGCACCATGTCGCGCGCTCGCTCTCCACAAAGCAATCCTTGCATACTAGAAATATTCACCTAGGAACGGGGGTTTTACCGTCACACTGGTCATATTTGTGCATCCAATATTAAGCACAGATGGATTAGAATCTGTAATAGAGAATAACACAATTTCTCTAACAAGTGTCCACAAGAGACTACAAAAATACTTTATTTAACGTTCTTTTGCATACTGAGCCACTCTGTTTTTTTGTGGGAGATATTAACAAATTTGAAACTTAAAACTTATTAAATCATTCAGTATATTATTTTTATTACTCAATATTCATTTACATGATTAAATTTTGTAATTAGGTGTGACTGTAAATGCTATTACCAGCAGGAACTTTTTTTTAATTTTTGGACAGAATAGCTGCAGTCTCATTAAATTTATTCTATATTTTTTAACACTCTTCTCCAGTGAAGAACCAGCTATTACTTCTTCTGTATATTTTTCTGTTGGAGTTATGTCTTCTTCTTGTAATTCTTCATTTTACTGTCACAACATAAATCAGCTTGGTGTATTACAACAAATTGCAACAAATTGTACAAATGGCACATATGTCATCATTTTGGACGTGTTATGGCCAAAAGCAGTCCCACCTCCTACATTTCTTTTGTAATGCCATGAACCAATGCTTTTGTTGAGGTTTCGAGAACATTCCTTCACAGAGGAGTCAAGCCGTATGTTGCTCCCTCCTAGATATGACCATGAAGATAAAATCTGAGAGAGTAGAGCCCACACAGAGGCATATCGACAATCCTTCTTTCCACGAACTATACGAGACAGGAATAGAAGGGAAAGCCGATAGAGGTACTCAAGAAACCCTCTGCCGCACACCGTCAGGTGGCTTGCGAAGTATGGATGTAGATGTAGATGTAGAATGTGATTCCTGAATTTCTATATGGAAATGGCACCCCATTCTTCCTTAAGGACAGAAACAAGATAAACTAGTAATGTTCCATGCTGGGGTCAAGAGTGAAGTAAGCTTTCTGACTCATAACAAAACTATTCATCACATTCAGATTCAGACTCAGGACAGAGCAGTATATTTATGAAATGCTATTGTCCACAAAACTCACAGATACAGGCATCAGCAAATCTAGCCATGAAATGAAATAAGCAAGCTGAGATTTTTTTCTGGCAAGTTGTGACTTGCCCCAACAGTTTCCTCCTGTTGTAGTGAAATTGTGACAATTTGCCTCAAAATTATATAAATTTGGTACTCCACAACTGCGATAACTTCCCCCACTTCTCGAACAACTTACTCTGTGACTGTAACAACTTTAACCCTGAAACTGTAACAACTTGCTCCACAAATGTAACAGTTTGCCTTGCTACTGCAACAACTTTCCCATAACACTGTTACAACTACCCCCACAGCTATAACAGCTCCCCCCCCCCCCCCCCCCAAAAAAAAAATCTTACAAACTTTCCTCCAACAGCAATACAATGCCCCACAATGGTAACAATTTGTCAACAAAACATTATTATCTTGCTATGCAGTGGACACACCTCGTTCTGCAACTGTAACAGCTCATCTGATGTGAACAGGTTGTCAGTCAGTGGTTACAGTTTCAGAGCAAACTGGTACAGTTTCAGAAGGGCAGGTTATTACATCCATGAGCCAACTTGACACAGTTCAAGGACACATAGCTAGTTTCATGGCCTGAAGGTGATATAGTTTTGAAGCAAGTTGAAACAGTTTGGAGACAAACTGATACAGTATTGAGGCAGGTAAATCCTGTTTTGGGGTAAGTTGAAAGAATTTTTGGGGGTGATGATACACATACAGAACAAGATGATACAATTTTTGGAGCAAGTTGGTACAGGTTTCGCTCAAGTTGTTAGAGTTCTGTGGGCGTGCTGGAAGAGTTTTGGGACCGGCTGATAGAGTTTCAGGTCACAATGATACGGTGGAAGGACAGGATGGTACTTTTCACCGGGTACATTGATAATGGTTTGGTGCTTAAAGCAACTTTGGAGCAAGCTGATACAGTTTTGAGAACAGGTTGTGCAGTTTTTGTGCCAGTTCAATTAGTCTGCCGGCATGTTGTGACAGTTTTGGGGCAAGTTGAAACAGATTTGAGGCAACACGAAATAGTGATTCTTCAGTTTCTCCCGGACTGGCAGGACACCTGTGGACTGCTCGAGCAAAGCGAAAATGCTTTGAAGCAATTAGACCTTTCCAGCTCCAATAAAATTCAATTTTTTTATTCATACTCACCCAGACAGTAATGGCTAAGTTTTTTAATGTTATGGTTAAATGTTCTCTTCTACTTCATTCTGAAAATCATTATAATGAAGCGTTTATAAAGTAAACCCCGTTTGTTTAATGAATCGAAGTCACTGCAGTTGCCTTTTTTACAACTTTAAGAAGTTCTACATTCAGTTTCAACCTTCATTTTAGGCAATTATGAAAAGCACTTGAAACTTCTCTATAGCATAACTTTGAGATGCTTGTGATAATTGCCTAATATAAAGACCAAAATCGGTTTCTGAACTTAATGAAGTTCTTAAAAAAAAAGCCTGGTGTGGCTTTTCATTAGTTTAACATCAGCAGCATCATCATCCGGGCTCTGCGAAACTAACAATTTTATGTAATTGATATGCACAACAAATGTGAGTTAATCATCTACCATATTTTTCACATCTGCCTCATCAACGTCACAATCATTCAAATTTATCTCTGTGATTTATAGTCCATAGCGCAGTTGCTCCTCACCCCCTTCGCCTTCTATCTCTCTCTGTAGTGATTATATTAATGAGAAATGACGATGAGGTCACATACTCAGAGGAGCATAGAGTAACGATGCGGGAGACCCTCACCGCTGAAAAAAAAACGCTTCAAATGGCTCTGAGCACTATGGTACTCAACTGCTGTTCTCATCAGTCCCCTAGAACTTAGAACTACTTAAGCCTAACTAACCTAAGGACATCACACACATCCATGCCCGAGGCAAGATTCGAACCTGCGACCGTAGCAGTCGTACGGTTCCGGACTGCGCGCCTAGAACCGCGAGACCATCGCGGCCGGCCCGCACCGCCGACTCTCCGTTATGATGAGACAATATGATTGAATTAAACATGATGATTCTTGATTTTGTTACATACTTTCAGGGTTGATGGAGAAAAGTAAATGTTCCAATTTCACCTAAGGGAGACACATGACATTACTGCCCAGGACTTGAGAGCCATACTGACCGTGACAGTTAGAATCCACTTGGTAAGTCGCAGGTGGACAATATTCTCTCGAAACACACGTCAGTGAGTGCTAATGTGCACTCGCTTGGTGTGTCGTTGTAGGTAACTCAGTTGGAAATTTGTGGCAATGACTATGGGACGAAACTGCTTAGGTCATTGGTCCCTAGACTTACGCACTACTTAATCTAACACGCCTGAGACCGCACGGCTGCTCCTCCCGGCCAATTTGTTTTTATCGGTTTGAAGATCCCTCAGTTTTGAAGCTAAGTTAATCGCTGCAAAGAATTTGCGAAATAGAAGCTGAGAATAATAGGTAATATTCCACTTTTTTCAGTTCGACTGGAAAAAGTAATAAAATCATTCACAGTGCCGTGACTTACATCTCTACAAAAGGAAATTTTAGTAATGTTACACACAATATGCTTCAAGTTTTCGTGATTTGTACACCCTGAGATACTGCCAGGTTTTGAACGAACAGTTCTGTCTCTACTAGTATTGCCATTCGCCGAGGAGCCCTCATGAGGCCGGAACGATAGTTCTTCACTTTACAATCTGAAAAAATCTGTAGATGTTCACTCCGGTTCAGAAAACCTACCTACACACAAAGACATATGGTTTGACAGTTTCACATACATTTTAGAATTTCAGTATGTACTAAACGTATACGTTTCCTGTCGAGGTCTGCACCCAGTAATGAATCTTTTAGACGGTATTTTAGTGCAAAACTGCAATGGAGTTGAAATTATGTTGCATGTTTCTTGTTCATTTTAGAGTAACGTCGTGTCCGAATATTCACCTCTAGTGTTATATCTGCGTGACTGAACGGCTAGCACGGTGCGTTATTCCAGGTGCCAGTTACATTTACAACGGTTTCCAGAAGCTATAAAAATTTTACTTTCAGTATTTTACATAATTTTGGACCGAATTTAAAAGTTTAAAATTCTGTCATAGTCTACTAAGATAAGTGTTTGTTCTTGCGGTGATATTGAAACATAGTAAGTCAAATATTGAAGATAGAAACTATGTACATATCTTGAGGCAGTATAACCCACAGCGTGGAAACTACCCAGTATATTAGTCCAGTATTTGAGAATAAGAATATTTCGTTACATCCCACTTGCATTTCACGTAATTTGAAACTTCCTTGAAGGCTTTTTGTGTTGACATCCGCGCAAAAAAATGAAAGTAATGAAGTTTGCCACTTACTATATTTTCGTTTTTCAGACAGTGAAGTTTCAGCTTCAGGTATGATGTGATAAATTACTGCTTCCTTACCGCTAACACTATTCATAACACATTTTGCATACTGTAACCACACATGCCACTTAATCTACCGGTAAATTTATATCACCGTAGGATACTTTGTTGAGCAGTTATTACATCATAAACATTTAAATACCTAAAAAAACTGTTTTATCGATGGAAGTTCTATTCATTAAACAAACGGGGTTTACTTTATAAAGGCCTCATTATAATAATTTTCAGAAGGAAGTAGAAGAGAAAATTTAAGCATAACATTACAAAACTTAGCCATAACTGTCTGGGTGAGTATGAATACAAAATTTTGAATTTTATTGGAGCTGGAAAGGACTAATTCTACCCCAACCATGTCGGGTATAAACCATGTAATGAAAACCTAAATATTATTTATGTTCAGCAGGAATGTAATCGGAATCCACAACACACAGTAAACCTGACGAATGAAAAGTACGCCCGTTTGCGAGTGGTGTGGAATTTTTCATGAGGCTTTACCATGCTTCCCTCGCGACACACGACATTAAAAATACACCAGCTGTGTCTCACAGAGCTCACTCTTCAAAACAAATATGGGAATGTAACATATATCACATGTGTATATGCCGCTGGCTGGTGGCAATGGAAAAATACTTGCAGTATCCATAGGAGGTAGGTACACCTTACGTAAAATTGAGTTTCTTACTGTGTTGTCCGTAGACATGTTACAAAATTGGTGAACCTTCAACTATTCTTTCCAAAATGAACACCAGTCGAAGTAAATGTCATATTGTGCCTTTAGTACCAAGAATGAAGTGATGGTCCATCATAAAGAAACAACATTTAAAAACAGTGAGTGTAAAAAATTTCTGTGCAAAACATTCCGGGACAAGTACCGTACATCAGACGTTTGGGACAGAATTGTAACCAGTAGCAATTAGTTTCGAAAACGAGAGGGGGAGGCTGCATCTCTCTCTCTCTCTCTCTCTCTCTCTCTCTCTCTCTCTCTCTCTCTCTCTCTCTCTCTCTCTGTCCCTGTCTCTCTATCGCTCTCTATCTCAGTCTCTCTTTCAGAAAAGATATATCGTGAACTGTAGATTTTATTAGGGTAGTGATAGTTAAGCCTGATACACTGTTCCGCAAAACTTAAAATACAAGATAGATAAAGTAACGTAACATATTAGCTACTCAGTGACAATGAATGTAAGTCCTGGAGTGTATCGCCGGAGGTCTCTCACACGTGAACGGTACGTTGGACGTAACTTGGACAGCTCGACCTTGCGGCAGGTGTGGGTAGTCCGACGCACGAGGCAGTTGAAAGAAGGGGGATAGACAGCGTGCATCGATCAGTGAGCATTTCCAGAAGACTTCTTTGGTTTTCTTGATTATAATATGGCATGGAGACAATATCTGATTGATTTAACTCGGGAAAGGGTAATTGGAACAAGGACGAAATGTGACGAATGTAAGCCTCGGGTTCAGTATTGCTCACAGCTCTTTTTAAACACACTCATGGGGAGTGTTCCGAACCATAGGCACTGCTGAGCGCAGTTGAGTAAGCTGTTGGCCACGGTTAGCGACAATATCAGATGACGGCTGCATTGTACAAAAGGAAAGAAGAGACCCACAACAAACAAACAGCGGTTTCAAACAATTTAACATGACTGCCAGGCACGCAATCTGACACCCCTTTTTTCCCAATGACCAGTGCGTTGTGCACCATTGGCAATTGCTCACCGGTGTCGGGATCAATTGATGAGCCCAGGAACATTGTTGAACACGATAGTTTTTGTGGTCTACGTGTTACGGCGTGGGGAGCAGTGATGCTTCATTGGCTTGTTGACCTCCACTCACTGGTCACCTTTACCGTGACGCTGAACTGCAGTCCCACGTTCTGAACTGCAAGCCCACTTTCTGAACTGAAAGCCCACGTTCTGAACTGCAAGCCCACGTTGATCTATTCAGAGGTGCAAGGAGGAACGACATTTTTATGGTTGACACAATCGAACTGTGCGAGTGGAGGAATTCCTGGAACGAGAGGATATTCGGTGAGTAGAATGGCCTGTACGCTCACTCCGACTTAAATCCAGAACACTAACGCCTGTTTACGTTTAACAAATACTAACGCCATGTAAGATGTTTTTGTATGTATTAAATTGGGTTACATTTATACCCTACTATAATTAACAGCTCATTATTTATTTGAATTCTTCAATTACATGGTGCCTATTGTACTGAATTGGTTGTCATAGAGTGCACAAAAATGCTACATATGTATAAATCATACGTAAACGAGGAACGTAGTATAAAATGACATAATAATGGGAACCAAAATTTATATACCGGGTGGTTGTAATTAAACTCTCCCTATTTAACACATTATAAGGCGGAAACTAATTACCGTACGAGTACCAAACTTTGTGGTATTGATGTTCTGAGAGTGGGGTGCATGATTTCCGCGGGTCACAGTGCCGCTGTGGACCGAACCGCATAATAACCCTGAGCTCGTTGTGGGTTGGCGGTGGTGTGGGTGGACTGCTGTGGCCTGTTGTGGGGTTGTGAACCACTGAGGGCCACGGCAGGACGAAGCCTCTCCGTCGTTTCTAGGTCCCCGGTTCAATACATAACACACAATACACAAATAGTAAATTTACTGTAACGGAATGTGAGTATGTGGAAACGCTAAGAGAAAAAGAAGACGGTAGCAGTTCAATGTTTTACAGATCTGGTGAAGGGCTAGAGATACTGTCATGGATGTAGCTAACATAATAGTTTGTGATAATAGGGGAGTTGGACAGTTACTATCTTGAGGAACCTAAATGAGTATCTGTTTACCAATGGAGGAAGGTGAATTTGTCCTCTGATCCTGTTTCTTTAAGTGGCGACTCAGTCGGGATCACAGTATACAGATTTTATTAAATAGTGCTGCAATGTAAACTAAGACTGTAAGTCATACTGTGTGGAGGGACTGAGTTTTTCTACTGTTCTTTTTTCTAATCGAATGCTTGTTAAGAATTAACACTAACGATCGAAATAGCACATGCTGACACTAAGCAGTACCTACGGTTGTACCCATTCTTGCCTTTAGGACGACAGCTGCATCTGCAAAGCGTTGACGAAACGGCGCTTGTCATGTAGGGACAAAAGTGTTGAATCCGAAGTTCATGTATCAGCTGTTCTAAATGGACCCAGAACAGTACTATGTTTCTGTATTTTTCTGAGTTTCCTGAGGACCACGTAAAGTGTTGTAGTACATCTAACGACATTTTAAGAACAACCAGAGCTTCCGGTCAGTTGTCAATACCAGTGAATACGCAACATAAAGTCATACTCATATTTGCCTGGGTCCCTATGGAACGCAATGTTTAACTGTATTGTTCTGTATTCCACTGCACCCTTTCACGTAACTCTGTAATTCAGTATTGTGAGTATGGAACATGCATTTGTTCAATTCTTCTAGATGCATCGTGAGGGATTATGCTCATTTGAACTAATTAATAGTAGAAATGTTGTAATAAGCATAGTAAATTGAGGCTTCCTAGTAGAGGGATGATGAGTATCAAATTATGCTCGTTTATTCTACAACAAATTCAGCACGAGCTCAGCATCGTTCTTATGACGTCAGAGTGTAGGGTTTCATGACCGGATGACATTGGTGCTGGTAAACCTTCTGTGGCCACGGAACTCTTCTGTCCCTAACGTTTTGTCTAGGGTAGCACTGGACGACTTCAGAGGCGTTGCCCTTCCGTTGAGTCTTGCCGAATGACACGTATGAAGTCTGCGAGCGACATAAATACTGCAGAAGAAGGGCCACAAACGTTTCAAATGGCTCTGAGCAACATAGGACTTAAGTGCTGAGGTGATCAGTCTCCTCGAACGTAGAACTATTTAAACCTAACTAACCTAAGGACATCACACACATCCATGCCCGAGGTAGGATTCGAACCTGCGACCGTAGCAGTCTCTCGGCTCCAGACTGAAAAAGGGCCATAGCCGGAGTTACATGCGATAAGCAGAGACGATCCTTGTCAAAGACATAACTTAACTATCGATTGTTGTTCTGTCGAAGATGAAAAAAAAAGTGTTTTGCGATTGTGCTGAGCTGCTCACCGTACGTCGCTATGTTTCAGAGTCGCTCCTTCCCTATTACAATTATCCTTATTTTTATATATTCCAACAGTTTCTATACATACCCTTGGACATAAGTTCGTCGTCGTAGATAAAATTTTTGTTTCAGAAAAAATCATTTCTTTACTTCCCGGCTGAAGAGCATGCTACGCTACCGTTGATTTGTCCTTTTAGTCACAAAGTTGGAAAGTAAAATGTTCTGAAAAGAAAATTTTATATTTGGCGACGAACTACTCTCCAAAGCTATGTATAGAAGCCATTGAAATACATAAAAAGTGGATACTCTTAATAGGAAAGAAGAGGCAGTGGAACTTGGTGACATTTCTACAGTAGCACTTCAGAATCACTAAACAGTTTTTTATCTTTGACAAGACCACAATCGATATCGAGTTTTATCTTTGACAACGATCGTCTCTGTTCATCACGTGTAACTCCGGCCAAGCCCCTTTTCCTGCACATATATATGTCAGTCCCAGGCGTCCGACAGGTCAGTCAGCATGATTCAAAGGAGGAGGCACGCCTCTGAAGACTTCCAGGGTAGTTATGGACGAAACGTTAGTAATAGTAGAGTTTCGCGGATTACGACCTTGTGATATCGTTATGGTTGCTTTCAGCTGAAATGGAGAAGAAAGAAGAAACTGGAATGAAATACACCCGCATTTCCGCCAATTTTTAACCTACGCCTACAGCTGCATTAACTACAGGAAACAAGAGGCTTGGCGCAAGTTTTGTGAGATGGTGTTGAGCAGAAATCGGTATCCAGACTCTAGGTGTGAATGTTACACTTTTCCTCTTTCTTGGGCAAATGGAGAAAAGCGATTTGTTCTTTTAGCATTTGATGTGATCTACGGTGGGCTTGTTGGGGATTATGGAGGCGCCTTTAATATTCATTGGCGATCCCATGAAATGCTTCACAAAAAGGATCTATTTCATTATATTTTCCACTTCACCAGCTAATTAAATTCCGTCCAAGGTTTCCAAAAAGCAATGCGCATCAGAAGACTGCAATTTTTACCATGTATTTCTTAGATCCTGATCTCGAAAAACTTTGAAAATTTTCTTCCTGTCTTCAACCGATTCGAGATACAGAGGGTAAAAGTTACCCTCCTAGTACACGTAAAATACGTACTTACATACGTCTGAGGCCAAATCGTAGTTTGTAAAGTGACGTATTGCGGCAAAATATGACGTATAAGGTGTCTCCGTTATAATCTAGCAACCTCATGCTGTAGTACTGAACCATATGCAAAACGTTTTGCACATAAATTCTCTCTTTAGGTGTTAAATTACTTTTGCCTTATTTCCATTTTGTATGTATGAAATATCTAAATTTGTGTTATGTAATTTTTTTTCAAATGAGACACATGCACTGCTGCCGCAGGTAAAAAAAGGGAACCAACGGAAAAATAATCTTGTCGGGGCACTAAATTGCGAACATGGTCTGACTGTAAAGTGTTGTACCTGGTGCCTCATTATACCTTCAAAAAAAGTTCAAATATGTATTTATTCCTAAGGGACCAAGCTGCTGAGGTCATTGGTCCTTGGACTGGCACACTACAGAAGAAATTGACCATGAATAAAGATACGTGTGAACTTATTCTTATGAGTACTATAAGAAATCAGCTACATTTCGATTAAGCGATAAATCACACAAACCTGAAGGCTGTAAATTAATGTAAATACTTACTGATTACAATTACAAATCACCTAAATTACAACGATCACATAGATTGTGTTGTGGGTAGAGCAAACCAAAGACTGCGATTCACTGACAAAACACTTGAAAGGTGCAACAAGCCTGCTAATGAGATTGCTTACACCACGCTTGTCCGTCCTATTCTGGAGTACTGCTGTGCTGTTTAGGAGCCGCATCAGGTGGGACTGACGGGTCACATCGAAAAAATACAAAGAAGGGCAATTTGTTTTGTATTATCGCGAAATAGGAGAAGTAGTGGCACAGACTTTACGTGAACTGGAGTGGCAATCATTAAAACAAAAGCTATTTTCGTTGCGACGGTATCTTCTCAGTTACTAGTTGTCTCAAAGCGGGGAGGGGAGTCGGGTTCACAGTGCTCTAAGCACTATGGGACTTAACATCTGAAGTCATCAGTTCCCTCGACTTAGAACTACTTAAACCTAACTAACGTAACGACATCACACACATCCATGCCCGCAGGATTTGAACCTTCGACCGTAGCAGGAGCGCGTTTCCAGAGTGAAGCGCATAGAACCGCTCAGCCACAGCGGCCGACTCCAGTTTTCTCCTATTGCGAAAACATTCTGTTGGCACCCACGTACATAGAGAGAAATGATCATCATGATAAAACAAGAGAAACCAAGCCTCACATAGAAAAATGTCAGTGCTCGTTTTTACCTCACACCGTTCGAGAGACAGCTTGAAGGTGGTTCATTGAATCCTCTGCCAGACACTTTATTGTGAATAGCAGAGTAATCACAAAGATGTAGATTTAGATGTAGAAATGTAACTGACTTTTGCTAAGGTCAGCACACAAACCCATGGCCGAGGGAGGACTCGAACCTCCGGCGGGAGGGGCCGCGCAATCCGTGACCTGGTGTCTCTAACATCGCTGCCACTCCGTGCTGGCCCATTCTATCTTCCTCAACACTGTTTACATATTTGTCAAAAATTTTGACATGCGAATATATTCACGCTTCTTTACATTGAGAGTGAAGAAGACAGTGACAGTGAAAAGAGACGGAAAAGTAATAACTACCGTAATTTAGTAGACAGTGGTTGCGTTATAGAAAGAGCGAAGGAGACAGTGGCAGTGTGAGATAAAGATATGGACACAGTGGCAGGGAAACATTGTTTACATTCACAGATCAGTGCTAGGAAAAGTGTGAAGGAGACAGTGCCATGGAGGGGAGGAGGTGGGGGGAGGGGCTGCTAGGAATAAAGTGAAAGAGAAGAGCAGTGAGTGAGAGGCAGTGATAGTGGCAGGCAGAATATACGATAGTGAAAACGAAGAAGCGTGAGAGAGTGACAGTGAGAAGCAGCTGCAGCTGTATGAAGGAAAAAACGACACAGAGGGAGACAGTGACGGTGAGAGCAGACTGTGTTGGTAGGACAGAGCGAAAGGGTCTGTGACTGTGACACGGGGCACAGGAGACAAAGCCAGAGAGGCACTAAGAGATAATGACAATTATCTGGGCTGAATGAGTGAGTGAGGATGGGCAACTGTGAGTGGCAAGCTATGAGCGACTTACAGCAATGGATTAGTAGGTGCGAGTGATTTGCAGTTAGCGGAGCTTGTGGGAGACTGAAATGAGCTGAATTTAAAAAAAAGAAGCACCAAGCGTTCGCATGCCGAAAGTTTTGCGATAATTATTGAAGGTTTTGAGGAAGGTGTAATGAGACATTCTTTTAAATATATCTTTTGTTCTCCGATTAGAGAATTTTTCTGCTGGTTGTAATTTATATATGAAGTTACATTTTCCAACAGAACAATAAAATTTTATACTCATTGTCACACTGTACATACAAACTGTTCTGAATATTTCATAGGAAATATAAGATCGAATTCCAGTTCAACGGATAGCACGTTTTCTCGTTTTCAGTTACAGCATGTACTACCGTTACAGCGAACTTCGGTATTTGCACACTGAATGCAAATACTGTATTAAGGGTAAATGATCACTATCATCACATCAGGCAACTAACGGGCATCCTGATAGGGACCATAGCGGAAACAACAAAGGTGGTCGTCATTAACGCAAATTTTCAACCTGTATGCAGAACAATTCAAGTCAAAACAATCCTATTGCAAGCGAGAAAACGATTTTCTGAGGTGAGTTATTCAGTGACTCACGCCCCATTCACGCCTTAAATGTATCGAGCTACCGCCACTATATTTACGTGGTTCAAGTGTTATGATTACAAGAGATGCCACTAGCCAGGCAGTGTCATGGTGGCCGCTGGCAGCTAGTACACACCAACCGCATCCTGACGAAACTCTCACGCAGGAATTATTCTAGTGCGGACAAAAGAACAATAGAACTTCCCTGGAAATACGTTTCTAAATTTCGCTATTAAATATCGATTAGAAGTGTAACATAATGTCTTCTAAGTCCCATCAGAGTGATACTTATACGTAGGTTGGAACTTAAATAGTGGCATCATTGCTGTGGAGACTCTATGGAATGGAATCTACTGTTGTCGCTGATAGCACGCTTTGTTGACATACCTGCCTTACCTACGAGCAAATGGACTCGCCTGTCCCAAGTCACTGGCATGCGCACAATCGAGAGAAACACAGTCACTTGTGAGCGAGTGATCTAACGTAACGGTGTCACTTTGTTTTCGTATCAGGACTGAATGTGCCAGAGGTCGTACAGCACGACAGTGTCATCAAGGTCCTCAAGAACCACCCGTCATTTTGCACGACATTGCACGGGTGGATCAACGCAAGCTGTGGCTGCTCTGGTCGTTCGATGGGGCTGGGAAGTACTGTACCATCCACAATAATTTCCGGCCTTATCTCCTTGTGACTTTGAGTTGATTCCGAAGATGAAGGAAACACTTTGTGGCATTCGCTTCAATACTGTTCTAGAGGTTCTACTAGCAGCAGACTGTTCCATTCGCACCATCAACAGAACAGGCCCTGCTAACGGTATACTATGCCTTCCACATCGCTGGCAACGGGTTCTACAAGAAGCTGGTGACTACTTTGAAGGACAGTAACAGATGCAAACATGTATCTCTTTAGTATCGGTTGTAAATAAATAATTGTCAATATTTAAGTTCCAACCCTCGTAGTAGAGAGGCAAAATGCAGTTAAAAAATGAAATAAACAGTGGTTTCAGAGTCAACTTCGCTATAAAGTGGGCAGCATATACCACTGCACCACAAACAGATACAGTATCACTATTTCTAAATTGGAAGACATCACATTCTGTATAAGACAAGTTCCCTGCACTTTTGAGATTTAATGTAGATAACTGTTATATCACTTTATTTAAGTAATAATTAAATGAACTTAAAAGGATGCATTGAGTAGGTTAGGCAGCTGACGAATGGTGGTGTTCGAATATGGATATGAGCATACTGAGGTTTTAGTTACCTGCAGGCAATCAGGTTTTCGTCCAGAGCAGTGCCTCTTCCTCTGTGATGAAATAATTAGTCATATGTGTAGTGCAATAGTCTGCTGAAATGATCCTCGGGTCATTTCTTTGTGCCATGTCGAACGGCACGGCTATATTCCCTGGCGCCAGCATTCTTGTTCTTAAAACTTCCTGGCAGATTAAAACTGTGTGCGGGACTGAGACTCAAACTCAGGACCTTTGCCTTCCACGGGCAAGTGCTCTACCAACTGAGCTACCCAAGGACGACACAAGCCCAGCCTTCACGGCTTTACTTCTGCCAGTACCTAGTCTCCCAACATCCAAACTTTACAGAAGCTGTCCTGCGAACCTGGAGAACTTTTTGTTCTTAGCTATGCGATACTGGTGCCACCACATAGTAGCCACTATGAGACACGTGACCAATGGGAACGCCACGGTGGCCCTTGCTGGTGAGAAGGGCGGACAGTGCAGTTTTAATGTAGGAATACCTAGCATTCCTCACGACCACTACTACTACTACTACTACTACTACTACTATTACTGTGGCAATAATAATAAGAAAAAGGAAAAGAGAATAATGACATCCACAGTTATTTACAAAAGTACTGGTAAATTTTGAGTTTCATCGTTGTTAGTTGTAAAACAAATTAACTCCACAATACAGCTTCTTTCGGATTTTTTGATGACATCATAGTACCATGTATCTCGGAGTTCACGTATTAACAGCACTGGTTTTTCAGTTGAGATACAAGTAAGAGCTGATAGGCGAACCTGGGCCATACTGTTCTACAAATATGAACCTAATAAAGAATAATTTGAATTAGAAGACCAACCAGCTATTATAACGGTATAAACACCTAATCTAGTACAACATATAAAAGACAAAAACCCATAAGAAAAAGAACACAAATAAGTTAAGTAAGGAAAAATTACTCAAACAGCCAAAGAAATCACTCAATTAAAAATAGGAGAAAAATAATAAAGTAAATAATTAGATATAATAGGAATTGGCTGCTCCTTACAAATCAACTTAATAGCATCACTAAAGGGCTGTGGGATTCCTACAAATCCTACCTCATTTGGACCATTACAAATCTGAATATAACCTAAAACCTTACCCTCCAATAAAGTTAGAAAAGCAACACTAATTAAAACACAAAGAACTGATCAAAGAAAATTTAAAATAAACATAAATAAATCATAAATTATCAATACTATTTATAGAAAAAATCTACAGAATTGAATTCTAAATTAAACACATTAATGTGTCAAAATAGTAAATTAATTAATATTAATCAAAATATTAAAAATTATTTTCACCATATGGTCCTTTTGTACTAATATGGATTAATAGTCTTAGGATGTCACACCAGCAAACCATCATCATTAAATATAGAAAGACAAACAAAAAGACTATATAAAAGTAAAATATTAATTTCTATAGGGTCTTCTAGTCCTAAACAAGAATTTAAGCCTTTTGACTCATAACTTAAATTCAAAAGTTTATTAAGAAACAGTTGTTTCTCATCAAGCCATTCATTCCAGCCACTAATTAAGAGACTAATTATTATGCAACCTTTGCACGGACAAAATACCATGCCTCTTTAAAAATCCACTCAGTGAGCAGGCCAGACCTCAAAATATTTTCAAGATGACATGTTTTTGATAAACAGGTGGGAAGCAATTTTGCCTAGTTCCTTATAATAAGGTAAATATTTTATATAAATAAATAAACTTATTCTATCATTATTACAAAAATTTTAAAATTAAATTAATAATCTAATAAAAAACCTAAAACATTTATAAAATCAAAATACAAGATAGCTGGTTTAAATCTTACTATTATGTTTTATAAAACTAATTATAGGTTATTAACTTCAAACCTTTTCCCTTAAAGAATAGATAAGTTAATTTTTAATGCTTAAAAAATTAAATAGAAACAATTAACTTTAGAAAATTAAATTTTGATAAACCCTTTTACAAAAGGTACAATAAATAAAATCTACTTTAAAAATTTAAAATAATATTTCATAAAAGACTTACATTACCAATACACTATAATTTAAAAAATAATTCTATAAAATATACTAAGACAAATTCCAACAAAATTATTTATATTGAATAATTAAATGAACAAAAAATAAATATAATACAATAAATAATCACGATATCCTGATTCGATATCCTGATTTGCACAGAAAAATTTTCAGTGTAAGTGAAACACTTTACAAATAAGTTGTATCTTGAACCTCTTCCTAGATACACTTTCCAGTACATCTACTATGTTACGACTTATCACATCTAAATTGAAGCTACCTTAAAGTAATCAAAATAGAGTAATCAATAATGAGAGCGATGGGTGATGTGTACACACTTCAGAGCCAATATAAGTTAAATTAAAGAAATTAAACTGCAATCAAATACACCTTCATTAACAGTATTTCACCATCAAATCTATTATAAACAAAAATCTATTGTAACCCACCTCCTCTAAAGTATAACCTGCAACTTATTTTATAACTATAAATCTTAAGAATTATAACTCTAAAAAGGTTCTCTGATAACGATGATATACAAACAAATAAATTAAGTAGAGTAATACATGTATTATCACTCACGGGGTAGGTTCCTCTGAATGGAATGAGATAGCGCCAAATTTTTTTGGGTTTAAAGATCTTTACTAATAGTGACTTGCGAAATATAACAAACATTTAAAATAATAGGTTATTTAATCCTAGTTTATTATTTAAATTTCACAGATTCATAAAAAGAGCTACAAATAAATTTTAACATTTCAACTTAGAAATTTATATTTTAACCCTAATAATATAAACAACTGTTTTAACCAATAATATTCCTTGTACCAGTTGTATAACCATGGCTGCTGGCACGAATTATGCTGACAACAAATCAATTGCTAAATCCAAAATCACTTGAAAATTAAATCAAATTACTGCAAAAAGAACATTTAATTTAACAAAACTTACATGTAATACACAGAGAAAGTGAATAAATATGCAAGAATTAAACTTTTAAGAACAAAAAATAAAAAATTTAAAAAGTAATCTAATTAAGAAAAAATGAAAGATTCTAATATTTTAATAATTAAAGAAAAAAAGGGAAAAAATCACAAAAATCAACCAAAAAAAAAGAGATTCACACCCGTATGACCACAATAACTTCTCTATTGTATATAAATAAAGATTAATGTGGAACATGTATACCAATAAATGTATTATATTCTTTGTTATTTAATCTTTTTAGGCAAATAATAAAGAAAGAATAAATATAATAATAAATTTATTGAAGACAATTATGTAAATTAATGTAATATGATTGTAATATAAAATTAACATTATATTAAGTTAATTTAAATATACAATAATTAAGCACTCTAATTATAGATAATTTACTAATTATATTATTATAATTAAAATAATTATTTTATTAATATAATATTTATACTAAAGTTATTAATTTTATTTATTCTATCCAATTATAATAATATTTAATATTAATTTACATATTATTATATATATCATAATATAATAACCTATTTTCAACTAAAAACATAAGTAGCTATAATCCTTGTTAAATGAATGTATGAAAATAATTGCTTAATAATAATAAAATAAACCTATAGGTATGTAAATTTAATTAAATGTAATATATTAATATAAATTTTATATATATATATATATATATATATATATATATATATATATATATATGTGTGTGTGTGTGTGTGTGTGTGTGTGTGTGTGTGTGTGTGTGTGTGTGTGTGTGTGTGTGTGTGTGTGTGTGTGTGTGTTAAAAAATTAACCAAATAGAGACAAATTAATTCAAAATAACCAAAATAGTACAAAACCCAATTACAAAAATAACTTTTAAGTTGTATATTAAATAAATGAAGTGCCGGATTAAAGGGCTGCCTTGATAGGGTATTAAGTAAATAAAAAGTACCTTCATTAAACAAATTAAACAAATTACCTAAGATAGAATTAAACTACCTCCTTTAGTATCAAAAACTAACATGCATCATACACCTTAACGTAAAAAGGTAAGCTAAACAACCTAATGGGTTGTTCCCCCTTTTATAGAGGTATCAGTCCACTCCTTTTTAATGACCAACAACTCAACAAAACTTGTCTTCCTATCAACATTAATGATAGGACCAATCCTGTCCATTTAATCAAATTCCTGATTTGGAGCTTGAATAGGACTTGAGATCAACTTACTTTCATTTATTCCACTCCTAACTAGAAATAAAAATATAATGATAAATGAGTCATCAATTAAATATGTAATTGTCCAAGCAATAGCATCAACAATACTATTATTTTCAATTTTTTGATTCAAATAAAGTATCCAATAGAGTTAGAAACACCATCAGTACTAATCAGATGTAGATTATAATTAAAGATTGCAGCTGCACCCTTTCATATCTGATTTCCAGAAGTAATAGGAGCTTTGTGATTAAATAACTGTCTAACATTAATAACATGACAAAAAATTTCTCCATTTATGGTATTATCAAATTGTATTCAACTAAGAACTTTTATTTGAACCATTATCATTATAAGAATCATTATTGAAGCAATAGGAGGTTTCAATCAAACATCTCTACACCAACTTCTAGCATATTCTTCAGTTAGACATTTACCATGAATAATTATATCCAAAACAGTCAGAGAAAATCTCTGAGAACTATACTTTATTATTTATTCACTACTAAGGATAATCATGGTTTTATTATTCAAGCAAATAAATCTATTTTTTATGAACCACATTTATTCACCCAAGAGTATAAAAACCGAAATTAAATTCATAATATTCTTATGTCTCCTATCTCTAGGTGGTTTACCACCATTTCTTGGATTTCTACCAAATTAAATTGTAATACAATCACTAGTAGAAAACAACATAACACCTATTATAACTATTATAACTGTATTAACTACAATTACATTTTATTATTACATATGTATTAGATTTTCAGCCTTAATTATCTCATACACAGAAAATTCATGATCAATAAAGATATAACCTCAAAAATCAAGAATTATTCTTCCTCTAAGCGTAATAATTTCAACAATGGGATTGATTTCAACATCAACCTTAATCTCATTATACTAAGGACTTAAGTTAATTCACCTAATAACCTTCAAAGTTATAATTAAAAGAATAATCTTTTAGGCCTTAGTAAAAATTTACACCTCTGCAATTTTAGTCTAGATTCATAATTGAATATAAGACCAAAATATGGTAAGATAGAAAATATCTCACTAGTAGACTTACAGTCTACCACCTAAAATTAAGCCATCTTACAACAAAAATGATTATTCTCAACATACCATAAGGACACTGGTACTTTGTGCTTTCTATTTGGATTATGGGCAGGAATAGTAGGAACATCAATAATAATACTTATTCGTGCTGAACTAGGTGAACCAGGATCTCTAATGGAGATGACCAGATCTATAAAGTTATTATTACAGCCCACACATTTGTAATAATTTTCTTTATAGTAATACCTATTATAGTTGGTGGATTTGGTAATTGACTGGTACCATTAATGATTGGTGCACCAGATATAGCATTCCCACAAATAAATAATATAAGTTTTTGATTACTACAACCTTCATTAACCTTTCTTCTTACATCTTCTATAGTAGATAACAGTGCTGGTACAGTATGAACAGTTTACCCCCCTCTAGCAGGAGCGGTGCATCTGTAGATCTAGCTATTTTTTCACTCCACTTAGCAGGTGTATCATCTATTCTTGGTGCTGTAAACTTCATTACAACAGCAATTAATATACGATCAGAAAGTATAACTTTAGATCAGACAGCCTTATTTGTTTGAAATGTAGCTATTACAACCCTTCTTCTCCTTCTTTCATTTCCAGTTTTAGCAGGAGCTATTACCATATTATTAACAGATCGAAATCTAGAAACATCATTCTTTGACCCTGCGGGAGGAGGGTACACAATTCTATACCAACACCTATTCTGATTATTTGGACACCCAGAAGTTTACATTCTAATTCTACCCAGATTTGGTATTATTTCACACATTGTATGTCAAGAAAGAGGAAAAATTGAATCATTTGGAACATTAGGTATAATTCTGGTTCTGATCTTAGCTTGGCGGCCATTTAACTCTCCTGCTAGAACGAAAGCACTATCATATGTTTGAGCCACGAGTTAGTTCATCATATCATAATCCCGAAGCATGCCTTTCATCACAGTCAATAAAGCAGTAAGAGTTCCATCTCCACTAACATCGTGGAAACCAGGAAAATATCCAGAATGTCCCCACTGGAGTTCACAACAATTATGTATTGTGACTTGTTTGAAGCATCTATTGCTAGTTCGCAATGCAGACGTAAATTAAGGTTCAATCCGAGCCTGGATATTATATTCACATATCTCCTCGTTTATACATACAACCAGTTCCTTCTGTATAGAAATCCACAATATAGCCCATTTTCTTCCAGAGTGGTTTCGGTTGTTCTCTTCTGTTTGGTACAAGTTTAAAAATGGCTCTGTAATTTACAGCGTCAGAGAGCTCTCCATAATATTCGAAAGGAGCTGCAGGGTAATTGTGGTTTCATCTCCTCTCCTCAGTGAGTGATGGGTGTTGTTGGAGGGACACTAAAGAAAGGAATTCTGCACCAAGTCATAGACACTTGCCGCGTTTTCGTGTGTATCAACTCCAGATGCTCAGCGCGGGCAGCTGTGGCGTGTGGACAACCACCTGTTGGAGCAGGTCCCAACTTACCCCGTCGCACACACAGCACTGCAGGAGGGTGAGGAGAAACTTCAGAAGCTCGCAAGGAGCACAATCAGAATGCTTCTGAAGTCAGTCTTGTCATGTTGCTACTCTGTTATTCCCGTTGAGTGTTAGAGTTACATGCATGGGTGCATTAAGTGAAGCAAATTGTAGTCCAGCTGATAAGAGAGTTGTGAGCGTTGAGTTACGGCTTGTTGTGGCTACTGCACATGGTGCTGTGATAATGTTTACTGCAACCAGCGTGCGCTGAAATGAATATTGTGTCCCAAAGGAAGCTGGGATACTGCAGGTATTTAAAATCTGGATTTGTCCCATAGTCGTTGGTTATAATGTTGATTCAGTATGGATCATTTTACTGAACCTGCGGTTCAGTGGTATATTTTATGAGTTGGTATACTTTCTTCAATGAATGAATTTTTTATGTAAGGAGAGATTGCGAAGTTCGCCAAATAGCGTCAAAAGAAAACGAAAACCACAGCCACAAGCAAAACACCTTTACTGACCTTCATTGTAATCGCCATTAGCTACACCACATTTAAAACATTAGTTTAAAGCTACTGGAAACTGTCAGCAACCATAACTTCTGGAATAGCTCGAAACACATTTGTCACACATTGTTGAAACTTCGCATTATTAACAGAAGAATTGCTCCACTGTATTTGGGTTGCGGCCCGCCCCCCTCCATAGACCATGCACCTTGCTGCTATGAACAGTATAGTAAACGCATTATTGTAGCCAAGATAAATACGAAGCCCACACCATCACAGTAGTACAAGTTTATATGCCAACTAGCTCCGCAGCGATAAAAGAAATTATTCAAATAGATAAAGGAGACGAAACTTTAGTAGTCATAGGGGACCTGTATTCGATAGTAGGAATAGGAAGACAATGAAAATCAGGAGGTGAAACGGGACTGGACGTAAGGGAAGAAAGAGGAAGCTGCCTGGCAGAATTTTGCACAGAGAACGACTTAATCATAGCTAACACTGGTTTAAGAATCGTGAAAGAAGGTTGTAAACGTGAAAGAGTCTTGGACACACTAGAAGGTTTCAGATAGACTATATAATGGTAAGACAGGGATTTAGGAAACAGGCTTTAAATTATAAGACATTTACAGATGCAGATGTGGACATTGACCACAATTTATTGGTTATAAACTTTACATTAAAAGTGAAGGAACTGCAAAAAGGTAGGAATTTAAGGAGGTGGGGGCTTGACAAACTGAAAGAAGCAGAGGTTGTAGAGAGTTTCAGAGAGAGCATTAGGGAATGATTGACAAGTATAGGGGAAAGAAATACACTAGTAGAAAAATGGGTAGCTTTGGGACATGAAATAGTGAAGGCAGCTGGGGATCAAATAGGTAAAAAGACGAGGGCTACTAGCAATCCTTGAGTAACAGAAAGGATATTGAATTTAACACTTGAAAGGAGAGAATATAAAAATGCAGTAAAAGAAGCAGGCAAAAAGTAAAACGAATGTCTCAAAAATGAGATGAGAGGCATATATCACTAGGAGTAAGATAATGTCTACAGGAAAGTTAAAGAGAGTTTTCCAGAAAAGAGAAGCACTTGTATGACTATCAAGAGCTCAGAAGGACAACAAGTCCAGAGTAAAGAAGGGAAAGAAGAAAGGTGGAAAGAGTATGTAGAGTGTCTATACAAGGGCGACGCAGTTGAGGTTAATAATATGGGAATAGAAGAGGATGTAGATGAAAATTAAATGGAAAGTATACTGCTTGAAGAGATAGAGCACTGAAAGACCTAAGCCGAAAGAAGGCCCTGGGAGTAGATAATATTCCATTAGAACTACTGATAGCCTTTTGTGAGCAAGATATATGAGACAGGTGAAATACCCACAGATTTCAAGAGGAATATAATAATTTTAATCCCAAAGAAAGCAGATGTCAGCAGGTGTGAAAATTATCGTACTATTATTTTAATAAATGATGGTTGCAAAATACTAACACAAACTCTTTACAGACGAGTGTAAAAAGGGGTAGAAGCTGACCTCAGGGAAGTTCAGTTTAGATTCCGTAGAAATGTTGGATCACGTGAGGCAATACTGACTCAAGACTTATTTTAGAAGACAGATTAAGGAAAGGCAAATCTATGTTTCTAACATTTGGAGACTCAGAGAAACTTTTGACAATGTCTACTAGAATACTCTCTTTCAAATTATGAAGGTGACAAAGATAAAACACAGGTTGCGAACGGCTATTTGCAATTTGTACAGATGCCAGACTGCAGTTATAAGGGTAGAAGGACATGAAAGGGTAGCAGTGGGTGAGAAGGAAGTGATACAAGTTTGTATCCTATTGTGGCGGAACCAGTTTATAGTATTTTGTGACTTTAGTTACTTATAAATGATATTTCAGGTAGATCAAAAAATATATAAAACCAGTTACCTATTGTCAGCATAACAATTCGTTTGATCCCAACAGTGATTATCGTGGCTAATATTTGTCACTCTGCTAAAGAAATCGGCACATGACATTACGTAAAGTCGTGTGAGTGGCACTAAATTACCATTTATCAGATTTTACACAACTTAAGATGAAAGCAATTTTCTCTAGCAAAAGGGAACATTTAGTCACAAAATACTGACCCACACTGACGAATGTCTCCTATTAAAATACTTCATGTAAATCGTCCGAAATAATTAGGTTTCATACATCAGCAAATAAGAAATTGATATTATGTAACGTGCTGTGAGCACTGGTCTTCTGTCTTTCAAAGTAGATTCGGAATCATCGGTGCCCATTCATTTCTATTCACTGATATTTAATAACATTTATGTTTGTTAAAATTCCCGATTCAAAACTACCATGGAGATAATATTGCTAAGATTGTGGCAGACAGACGATAGTCAATTTGTCTATTGTTATTCCCGATTTATTTTATATCAAGTTAATATATTTAGATAAGAATCTCTTGTTCTTTACTCTTTAGCATTTAAAATTATGCTTGGCGAAAATTTTTCATTTCTTTTATAGCACCTACTAATAAACTCTGCTGTAAGTTACTGGCTCTAATTGCTGCACTCCTAATTGCAGATTTGAAAATTAACACCTAAAAACATCAATTAGATTGAATTACAACTGAAATAAATACAAATCCAAGTGTAGACAATATCGATTCTATTTCTCAAATAACAATTAACAATAAAGTTACAGGTTTTCTCTTTACAGACTCACACGTCTCATGTCTGAACAAGTCATCAATTGGCACAGGAAGCACAACTGAACCACAATTATCAAAGATAACAAAAAAAAGATTTTAGTTGTCGTTGTCCATGAGTGTAGTTCTCTGATAATAGTTTTAATTCACACAGAAAATAAATTTTTATAGAAATAATGAAATAATTACCTTCATTTTTACACAATGCAGTCTTTTTTATACGTAATATCGATAATATTTGTTGAACTTTGTACACTTAGTTCATTTGAACATGTTGTGGCCAGAACATAGTGTCCTGGATATTACACTGTCTCCGATGTTATTCAATTTGTATATTGAGCAAGCAGTAAAGGAAACAAAATAATAATTTGTAGCACGAATTAAAAACCATGGTGAACAAATAAATACTTTGTGATGGACGATGACATTGTAATTCTGTCAGAGACAACAAAGGACCTGGAAGAGCAGCTGAACGGAATTGACACTGTCTTAAAAGGAGGATACAAGATGAACATCAACAAAGGCAAAAGGCGAATATTGGAATGTAGTCGAATTAAATCGGGTGATGATGAGGGATTTAGATTAGAAAATGAGACACTTAAAGTAGTAGATGAGGTTTGCTATTTGGGGAGCAAACTAACTGATGATGCTCGCAGCAGAGAGGATAAAAACTGCAGACTTGCAATTACAATTAAAGCGCTCTGAAGAAGAGAGATTTGTTAATGTCGATTATAGATTTAAGCATCATGAAGTGAAACATGGACGATAAGTTGTTTAGACAGGAAGGTAATAGAAGCTTTCTAAATGTGGTTCTACAGAAGAATGCTGAAGATTAGATGGGTACATCACATAGCTAAAGCGTAGGTACTGAACAGAACTGGGGGAAAGAGGAATTTATGACACTACCTGTCTATGAGATTGGATCGGTTGGTAGGACACGTTCTGAGGCATGAAGAGCTCCACAATTTAGTACTGGTGGGAAGTGCGGAGGGTAAAAATCGTAGTGGGTGACCAAGAGATGAATACACTAAGCCGATTCAGAAGGGTGTAGGTTGCAGTAGTTACTCGGAGATGAAGAGGCTTGCATAGGATGGGGTAGTGTGGAGAGTTACATCAAACCAGTCTCGGGAATGAAGGTCAGAAGAACAACATCTGTGTTGCCTATGTGGGCGTAAACTGAATTTATTTTATTAAGCATTGCTGTTATATATATATATATATATATATATATATATATATATATATATATATATATATATATATATATATATATATTATTATTCAAGCAATTTTCAAGCATGTTCAAAAAATGTTCAAATGTGTGTGAAATTTTAAGCGACCAAATGTGCTACGGTCATCGGTCCCTTGACTTACACACAACTCAAACTAACTTATACTAAGCAAAACACACACACCCATGCCCGAGGGCGGACTCGAACCTCTGGGGGGAGGGGACGCGCAATCCGTAACACAGCGACACAAACCATGCACTTACTTCAAGTTTGTTCGAGCCACAAATGACCATTGATGTTACAACATTGTTTTCAATATTGGTACTACCATTACGATCCTGAAAGACAGAGAGAAATTCAGCGGCATGGTCTTCGTCGTCTTTCCTGCCACCCAAAAGTATCGGCTGACATAATTCAACATTAACATAATGCTTACTTCCATTTTGGTCGGCCAGGGCTTTCTACCCAAGGTAGGCATGAAAGGCGATGAACACCATTGGACTAACAGTCACTTACTCCGTCCACATTGTCAGTAGCTGGTCTCATCTCCTGTGTTGCTGCGTGACCAGTATGCTTCGAGTATTTAAATAAGAAGCTTGATTTACTCTTTCCAAGTGCTTTACAAGCGATGTAAGAATGGTATAGCTAATTCTGATTACTGTGACGACGAGTAGAAGTGTTTTGTTTATAACTGTGAACACTTGCTTTTTTTGCGACTATTCATCGAAATTTTCGTACGCACCTTACATATGTAGCTAGTATACTGGTCACATAGACGTAAGAGTGGGTAGTTGAGTAGTGTATTGCTAGATGGTGTCTTAGGATTGGGAGACGCTAGAGCATCCAGGCAAGCAGTAGCTAGTAGAGATTTTACTCAGCTTTCAGCAACAGATACATCAATATTTTCTCGTATAACAAGCTACTATTGTCACAATTACTGAAGGCTGCAGGCAGCTTATTGTGCGGTGTCACATTGTATAAGGGTTGATTGTTTGGGATATTATATTACTTATTATTATAATTTTAAAAAGACTTTTTGTCTTATTGTAGATCTGTTCAATTTTTTTCGAACTACGAATTGCTACGATTGCCTTTGTAGTGATAGATTAAATTGTTTGTATTATTTATTGCTATTACTTTAAGGGGGTATTTTTTATTATTTAAATTCTGTTCACGTTTTTTCGTGCCACAAAGGAACTTTGGTTTACTGTAGAGTTTCCATCCTGTTAAATTCGACTTTTGCATGGTAAATAACTACTTAATAAAAATAATGAGTCTCCTGTCCACACAAGACCCAACTATAAATATACTCCCTTAAATTCCACCCAACATCTTGGAGGACTGAATTCGTTTCACATTTCAGGAAGTCATTTTTAACGAGCATAAGCTGAGGCTGTCGTTCAGTGGTTCACAATCCACATTAAATCTGCTGTACCTTTGCTACAAAAATCCTCAAGGCCTCCACGAAAGGTGAATGTCTGATTAAGGATAATGGACCTGCACAAAAAATTTCATCACCTCGTTTCAGGTTGTAGCACGCGCATTCCAAATCACACAAGGAAAAATTAGGATATTTATCGTCCCTCCATGCTCTGTCAACTATAACTATTGGTGAAGGGTTTAGACTTCCTGTCATATACAAAACTTACATCACATTATTTCATGTTCAAACCTACCGTTCCTTGGTAATGGTGAAAAATATTTCGATAGTCACCGTCTCTTTGTATGTAATCAAGAACGATGGTGTTACATGTTCAACTCCGCATCACACCTGAACTTCAAACATATGGACATCTCGCTATTGATGAAATAAACCCATATTTAATTATGTATATTCTGACTAGAAAACAACCAGGATAGCTACCGAGTTGAAATCCTGCGAGGAAACTGAATTTTGTTTCGTCATTTCGGTTTCAATCAAGTTGGTGGTGCCGAAAAATTTTCATATCCTACATTTAGGGTGCTTAATTAATAATTTATTTATTTATTTATGCATTTATTTTACCTGGCAAGATTAGGACCTTCAGGCCCTCTCCTACACCTAACCAGGCATACTCAGATTGAACTAGTTACTGTTTCTACAGAACATTAAGGACATATAACGTATTATACAGTATTCATGTTAAAGAAAAAAATAGAGATTATAACAGTAGTACAATGATATTTATAACAGTCAAAAATAATTATAACAATCAAGAATAATAATGATAATAATAATTATAATAGTAGTGACTATGTATATGAAAGTAAACATACTTTTCTTTTGTGAATGTCAGTCCTATTGTTGGTTGGGAATTTTCTAGTTATGTTCTTGCAGCTTATGAATTATTCTCATCGAGCAGAGACATAAGACGATAGAATGGGGTGAAAGAGATATATAAGAGGTATATAGGTTAGAGGAAGAGAAATAGAATGGTAAAATTCGAATCTGTGATGGAGAGGAGAAAGAAAGCGATGAGAGGGGCACAACAATGGTGGCTATACCGCCCCTAATATGTAAGTTTTGAGTTCCCTCTTGAATGTTGAGTGGTTCTGGAAAAGACGCAGATCACAGGGGAGCACGTTCCATAGTCGTATGGCTGAGATGGAGAATGACACGGAGAAAGATTTTGTGTTGTATAAATGTACAGCCAAGATGTTAGACGTATTCGATCTGGTATTGCGATTGTGAAATGATGATAGGTGTTTAATATGAGAATATAAGCATTGGGGGCACCAGTGGCTAAGAAATCGATGATGTAAGCACATCGTGTTTAGATCGCATGCCTTATGTAGGAGTATCCAACCTGGGAGTATGAAGAACTGATATGACCATACAACCGAATATTGCACACGTATCTAACGCAAGCATTCATCACTAGCTCGAGGCATCTAGAATTTTCACTATTTGTGCCGTGTTGAACTACATCACAGTAGTAAAGATTAGGCAAGACTAGTGCTTGGACTAATTTTTGTTTAACATGGGTTGGAAATATTTTTCTAAATTTTTGAATTGCATGTAGGGAGGAGAGCGATTTCCGGCAAGCTGTGATTGTTTGTTCTTCCCATTTTAGGGGCTGTTTCGTGAAAGTACTGACTGATTAACTTTGGATGAGAAATAAGTATGACCTGGGATTTCTTGGGGTTTAGTTTCATACCTAGGTTCTGTGCCCATCGAGAAACATAACAAAGATCTGCGTTCATACTCGCTACTGCGTCAGCAATTTTCTTGGGGCTTACACTTTTGTACAGTTGGATGTCGTCGGCATATAGATGGTAGTTGCAGGAGTGAATCGCTGAAGAAATATCATTAATGTACAGTGAGAAGAGTAATGGATCATGGACGGAGCCTTGGGAAACTCCAGAGCGCACGTTTTTCCATGATGACTTTTCCGACCCACAAATGACTTGTTGACTTCTGTTTTTGAGGTAGCTGTCGAACCAGCATACTGCGCTGTTTGAGAAATTCAGCTGTTTCATTTTAATTAGTAATATATCGAAGTCAACTGTGTCAAAAGCCTTGCTAAAGTCAAGCAGTGTTAGGATAGTAGCTTCACGTCTGTCCATAGCATGTTTAATGTCATCAGTTACTTTGATTAATGCAGTTGCTGTACTATGGTGCTTTCGAAAGCCTGACTGATATTCGTCATCGATGTTATGAGTTTTGAGGTAATCCGTCAGCTGTTCATGGACGATATATTCTAGGGCTTTAGATATTGCAGGTAGAATGCTGATCGGCCTGTAGTCACCTGGCGACTGACTTAGGGTTGTCAGTCTTGGGTATAGGTTGAATTAAACTTTGCTTCCACTCAGTAGGATATGTACTACTGACAAGAGACAGGTTGAAGATGTCTGTGATAACTGGAATAGTAGTGTCTACGACGTTCTGAATCATGCCAATACTCATTCCATCATTTCCTACTGCCTCGGAAGAGATTCTCATAATTGCCTTGTGTACTGTACCGGTACTGACATGTTTTAGGAAAAACTTGTCTCTCGAGAGATTGATATCTTGGGGCTGGTAATCTGTCGCTGCGTGGCAGTTTACAGCTGTTGAGAAGAAATCGTTTATTCTTCTGCATACGGTTGATAAACAGCGTCAGATCTTCGCTTCCCTGTACCGAAACTGCGCAGCTTTTTCCACAGTGCAGCAGGTTTTGATATGCCGCATACGACAGAGCGGGCGTGTCTGATTTTGGCATTCCTCACGCATTGCTTGGTTCTGTTTCGGAGTTTCCTATAAGCTTCGTACGCCACGGGAGTTGGGTTACGCTTGAAGGCCCTATGTGCAGCATCACGTTTATTCATTAACTGGCGTAATGCAGTGGTGAGCCACGAAGCGGGAGCTCTCTTTACCTTGACAGTGCGTTGAGGAGTATGTTTATCATACAGTGCAATAATTTTGCGACATAATTGCCGAATGTTTCCGTCTAAAGTCGGTTCATTGCTTATATCATGCCAAGGGATGTCTCAGCAATCCTTTTGAAGAGCGTCATGGTTAACATTTTTTAAGTTTCTGTAGGTTATCAGGTAGGATTTTTCTTTGGTAGTATGCATTGAGTACTTTAAGAATATTACGTCATGAGCAGAGAGTCCCGGAGCGGATGTCTGATTGGCGCGGATTATTTTATCTGGTCGCTTTGTTGTTATTATATCTATGAGTGTGTGGCTGTGTGGCGTGTGATGAGTTGGGCCCAGCGGTGTTAAAGTCATATCATTGGAGTGGAACAGTCGCCTTAGTTTTTCGGCAGAGGGAGATTTTAACTGTAAGTCGATGTTTGTGTCGCCCATAATGATTATGTGTTCATACTGTGTCACGAGTCAGGACAGGGCAGACTGAAAGGAGGACATGGCACCGACGTTTGGAGGTTTATAGATTACTCCAATTAGCAGTTTCTGATTTGATGTATTTATTTCGAAAAACAAGAACTCTGCTTCACAATCGATCAGGTTATGGATTCGAATCCTCTCCCAACACAAACTTTTCCCCACTTTCTTTAAAGTTAAGCATCTGCTCACTCTGTTACATGTGAATGAAAAATATTAAAGACTACGTCATTTCTAATAACTACTTTCCTCGTGTTTTCAATATCGAAGTGTTAATTTGCATAGGGACTCACTGCCATACTGAGGAATATTATCTGATGGTCACTTGCAGTAGAAACTTTGTACAGTCGAACGAATGTACCAAAAAGAGATTAGAAAATTTTTAGGAAGCTACGTTATGTGTGTTGCACAGAAATGAGGTGGAACGCAGTTCGGGTCTGTCGGATAATTTTGATTATGATATAGCCGTACATTCTAGACAAACCGATGTTCTGTAGATTTTGGAAATTGTATTAAGCCAACAGATTTCGATTCCAAGACTGTTGTACTGACATCCTGCTAAACATTACATTCTTTTCGATAAGCTTGTGGAGTCAACCATTACTATCAATTACAGAATATGGAAGTGACAGAATGAAGACAAAGTTACAATCTACACTAGTTTCTTTAGTGATACAAGTGAGAAATTCACATGTTAACGGTTTCGTAATCTTCTGTTATTAATATTCTGAAGAATCGTGATCGTGGTAAATCGGTTACATTTTACATATTATCGAGCAAAGGCTTTGGTACCGTCAAAGCGATTCTCACTTTTTATAATCGATCCCGGACAACACTCTCAACAATAAAATATTATTTGATACGTAACGAGCAGTTGCCTGGCATCATTGCGATACTTATTCGCTACGAGTGAACGCTTTCTGTGTTGCTACTTGTGCTGTATTAAGTGTCGTGCGCTATTTAACTAACATCTTACAGTGATACTTGGTTTCTAAGGCTGTGTGAACTTTCTCGAGTTCTAAGAAGAAGACATAAAACCAGTATCTGACGAGATTCTGTTGAGGAACAAGTAAGTAGCCAGTAATCATCTCTTCTCAGACTTCTCGCATGCACACAGTGATGTTCTCAAGTTGGCATACCCTATACGCGTTTATTGCCGAACTTTGTGGTATTAGTTGGTCAATCAAAATTATAAATCATCTTCACCTTTTCAAAGATTCACTTCATTCAACTCCACTCCACGGATAAACCGATTTCTAGTACTGATCAGAGTTAAATCTACGAGAATAGTTTTACACAACCGTCTGACTCCGTCCTTCATTAACGGTTACGTTATATAGTGCGGAATCTTTTGAACATTACCAAGTACGACGTTTTTACCATATTGAACGTTTTTGTTGTCAGGTATAATTGTCAGTCGTCGTGCTGTTGTAAAACTGTAGCAACTGTTTGTACATATCATAAAAGGCGGCCGGTGTGGCCGAGCGGTTCTAGGCACTTCAGTCTGGAACCGCACGGTCGCAGGTTCGAATGTTGCCTCGGGCATGGATCTGAGTGATGTCCTTAGGTTACTTAGGTTTAAATAGTTCTAAATCTAGGGGACTGATGACCTCAGATGTTAAGTCCCATAGTGCTCAGAGCCATTTGAACCATATCCTAAAATCGTCGGCCATTCCTCGAGTGCGCTCTTATTCGTCAGCGATGTTTTACGTCACTTGGATAACCAGCGTTGGCGGTATTAGCGCACTCCCTAATGGGATTCTCACGTCCGTTTACATTCGATTTTGAACATCTCATTGATGGGGCTCAATATGATTTGAAAGAATTAGTACACGAAATATTCGAATGCAAATGTAAGACGGTAAAAAGCACTGACGACAACACTTCTCGGTCTAGATGCTCGTCACTAGTACTTCCAGCTTCAGAAAGTGAATACGCAGAATATTTTACAGTTTTATGTGCTGCTTAAGTTCTGACATATTTAGAGAAAACAGCAGAACATATATTTTCGAACAAGCCCACTTTATTGCTTTCCATTTGGCTCTTTTGTTAAAAAATATACTGTGGATGAAAGGCCTCCTACTTGCATAAACATCAATTCCTTTATTTACGTTTCGGGAAATCTTGATTGTACTAGTGATTCTGACTATCTGAAGCGTTTTCAACGTGAGATATTTCCTCAAAGAAAATATAGAACAATAATTTCGAAATATGATATTGTTGCAGACCACTCAGGTAATGGACAAGTAAGGCCACCTTTCGAAAGTACACTTATACAGTGTTGTTTCGCTATTAACTTTGCATCGACGTGGCAGTTTGCTGTTGTAATTCCTAATAAAATGTCAATGTGTTTGTACTTAAATGCGATGTATCCTAGCAAGTATTTTAAGGGATTCTGAGTACTGTCTTCACTGGAGCTCGCTGAATCACTAAGATCGTATTCTCCAAACAAATCTGTGTCTGTAATATCGTGATATGACGTCTAGGCTATTACGTTTCGCAAATCTTTAGAAAGATAATTCTCGAATTCGTCCACCATTTCTTCGGCAGAATTTTGGTCCTTGTCCTCTGCAATGGAAGCACCAAGGGAAAAAGATACATTGTTCGCATTGCCAGTCCGTATTAGTTGAAATACTCTATTTTTCACCTCAAGGGGCGTGGGATTACTATAAAATGTACGAAGTTCAATTCTGGAAAAGGTATCAAGATCACGAATTCTAGAAAAGACATTTCCGGCACAGTCTGGCAGTTAGGATGTAGGTTGCCCCATCTGCGAAAAGCTCAAAAAGTTAATTCATTTATGAAGCAAATCCTTTTTGATACGGTTTGAAACTAACCGAATCGCATATTCGAGCAAATTTCCAAAAATATCTTCAGGAAACTCTCTTGACTTCTGAGGTTGAAACCACGACCACATCTAAGAGGTGCATTATCAATTTGAGTGTAACCCGAGTTCAAGGTAGGAAAATCGTCATTGTCATAGGTGATCGTAACACCACTTCTCTGACGGAGCAAAAGATCTCCTATTACAGTATTTGTATATACGGTACCTTTGTACACGTTGATTCCATCGTTGAAAAACTCATTTCGCACAGGTTTCGAAGAATATGTCTTAGTAGTGGATACATCAAACGTTTTCCCCACTTACGAGTTGTTTCGCTCCCATATCTCATGTAACAGCTACTATACGAACCGCAACTCCTTCAAGTTCAGAAACATTGTATGAAACAAACTGCATGTGATTGTGACATTAAAATCGTAATAATTTGGCCGTTTACAGTTTGAAAAAAAATTCTAATCAAGGCTACCTGAACGTTCTTGTATGGTTCAAATATGACATTGTCAGATGAATCGATTGTCAGTGTTCATAGCATCAACGCTTAGTACAGCCCTGACCTCAAGTGATGTCACCTTAATAAAATATGGTACATTGTTTAAAACGACTAGTTGAAACTGAAACTGCATGGCCAAATTTTTGGAGTGTTGATCGACAGGGAAAACGATGGGGCTTTCATTTTAAGAAAGAAAATGATTGTGCAAACAGAGCTCTCTAATAAAATTGCATTTTCGGTGCCTTCCGAACTCCACGGTAAAAACCTTTTTCTTCGTCACGTACCGAATTTGTCCTTGGCTGAAACACTGAGATAGTTTAATCTTAACCTCCTTATTTAGTCTTCCTGTATTCTTCTAGCAGAAAGCGATGTTTTGAAAGGTGGACCTTGTTTCCTAGCTTTCTTCAGAGATTAATTTTTTTGCTCCTCTTAACTGTTCTTCTATTAATTATAGCCAAGTCTTTGTTCAAGTCCTTAATTTCTTCCTCTTTGCTTATCCCGATCGGACCAGAGGAAAGTTCTGTGCTACTTGACTTGTACAGTATTCTTTTCTTGGAAGACAAAACATCCAGTGTTTTGAGAGGCCTCTTCCGGACTACCATATTCCCTATCTTTTACATCGTCTTCCAAGCTGGAAATATCAGTAGCACCCAGTTTCATTTCCATACCAGTTGGATACCTTCTGGGATGGAACTACATGTGACTTCAGTAACTTTTTTCTAGGTAAACCCAGTAAAACATTTTGCACGTCCCGTTTGTAATCCTATGGACGAAAACTTTCGGAACATATCCTTGCATTTTTATACTGATCTTGTCCTCACATTTACAACGAGACTACCATTCACGTTGGAGAACAAAATCTTTCAAAAACCAATGGTAAAGAATGCCCTCGGTTCTACGCACAGAGTTAATACACTTAGCCACAGCACAGCCGGAAGTGTCTTTCCTCATTTCACTCTGAAAATATTGTGAACAATGCACCTGATCAATATATATACATATCACTTCGTACAGAAACAGGCCACAGGTCGCGTATTTCACTCAAGTAAACGAGATCACTGCACTATCAACAACGGTGAAAGTACTGTGCAGTAGCTCCCCAGTAAAGCGCGCCGTGTCAGACCGCGTTATGTTCTACTCATTATGCCAGTTGTTACTCACTTTATAGAAATGATTTTTTTTCATTCTATGCTACGTCATTTTTTAATTTTAGTGGTACTAGAATGATTCGCATAACTTGTACGTGCTTCTTTAAATGTAATTCAACACATAGTTCTATGTGCTACGTGATTATAAAAAACAGAATTTTTAATATCTTATGCGGCAGATATTCAACAGTGTGTAGACTTACGATTTTCTGTCACCTACATCTACATCTACTTGGATACTCTGCAAATCACATTTAAGTGCCTGATAGAGGTTTCGTCGATCCACCTTCACAATTCTCTATTATCCCAATCTCGTATCCTTCACAATTCTCTATTATCCCAATCTCGTATAGCGCGCGGAGAGAACGAACATCTATATATTTCCTTACGAGCTCTGATTTCCCTTATTTTGTTGTGGTGACCGTTTTTGCCTATGTAGGTCGGTCTCAACAAAATATTTTCGCATTCGATGGCGAAAGTTGTTGATTGGAATTTTGTGAGAAGTTTGCGTCGCCACGATAAACGCAGGTCCCTTATCATTTAGCTACAAAACAGCAGGTCAGCAACTGGAAGCAGTTAATTCCATAAATTATCTGGGAGTACTCATTAGGAGTGATTTAAAATGGAATGATCATATAAAGTTGATCGTCGGTAAAGCAGATTCCAGACTGAGATTCATTGGAAGAATCTTAAGGAAATGCAATCCGACAACAAAGGAAGTAGGTTACAGTACGCTTGTTCGCCCAATGCTTGAATACTGCTCAGCAGTGTGGGATCCGCACCAGGTAGGGTTGATAGAAGAGATAGAGAAGATCCAACGGAGAGCAGCGCGCTTCGTTACAGGATCATTTAGTAATTGCGAAAGCGTTACGGAGATGATAGATAAACTCCAGTGGAAGACTCTGCAGGAGAGACGCTCAGTAGCTCGATACGGGCTTTTGTTAAAGTTTCGAGAACATACCTTCACCGAAGAGTCAAGCAGTATATTCTCCCTCCTACGTATATCTCACGAAGAGACCATGAGGATAAAATCAGAGAGATTAGAGCCCACACAGAAGCATACCGACAATCCTTCTTTCCACGTACAATACGAGACTGGAATAGAAGGGAGAACCGATAGAGGTACTCAGGGTACCCTCCGCCACACACCGTCAGGTGGCTTGCGGAGTATGGATGTAGATGTAGATGTAGATGTAGATGTTTTAATGATGTCCAGCTAACATCCTGTATCATTTCAGTGACACTCTCTCACATATGCCACTACAATACAAAACGTGCTGCTCTACTATGAATTTGTTCGATGTACTCCGTCAGTCCTGTCTGGTATAGATCCCACACCGCGCAGCAGTATTCTAATAGACGAAAGACAAGCGCAGTCTCATTAGTAGACGTGTTACATTTTTTAAGCGTCCTCCCATCAAAACGCAGTCTTTGGTTAGCCTTCCGAACAACATTTTTTATATGTGCCTTCCAATTTAAGTTGTTCGTAATTGTAATTCCTAGGTATTTTATTGAGTTTACGGTATTTAAATTTGACTGATTTATCGTGTAACCGAAGTTTATGGAATTCCTTTTACCAGTCACGTGGATGACCTCACACTTTCCGTTATTTAGGGTCAACTGCCCATTTTCGCACCATTCAGATATCTTTTATAAATTGTTTTGCAATTTGTGTTGATCTCCTGAAGACTTTATTAGTCGATAAATGTCAGCGTCATCTGCAAACAATCTAAGACGACTGCTCAGATTCTCTCCCAAATCGTTCATATAGATAAGGAACAGCAAAGGGCCTATAAGACTACCTTTGGAATCGCCAGAATATACTTCTGCGTTATTCGATGACTTTCCGTCAACTACCACGAATGTGACCTGTCTGACAGGAAGTCACAAGTTCAGTCCCTTAACTGAGACTATATTCCATATGCAGGCAATTTCAATACAAGCCGCTTGTGTGGTACAGTGTTAAAAGGCTTCCGGAAATCCAGAGATCTGAAATCCCTTGTCAGTAGCACTGAACACGTCATGTGAATAAAGAGCTAGTTGTGTTTCACAGGAACGATGTTTTCTAAACCGATGTTGACTGTGTGTCAATTTTCTTCGAGGTAATTCATAATGTTCGAGCACTATATATGTTCCAAAAGCCTGCTGCATATCGAGGTTAATGACTTGGGCCTGTAATTTAGTGGATTACTCCTACTACCTACTACCTTTCTTGAATATTGGTGTGACCTGTGCAACTTTCCAGTCTTTGGGTGCGGATCTTTCGTCGAGCGAACGTTAGTATATGATTGTTAAGTACGGAGCTAATGCATCAGCATACTCTGAAAGAAACCTAATTGGTATACAGTCTAGAGCAGAAGTCTCTCCAAGGGTATTTACTCTAGGTTACTCATGTTGGCAGCTGTTCCTGATTCAAAATTTGGTATATTTACTTCATCTTCCTTTGTGAAGGCATTTCGGAAAGCTGTGTTTAGTAACTCTACTTTATCAGAACTTTCTTCGATAGTATCTCAATTGCTATCGCGCAGGGAATGCATTGACTGTTCCTCTATGGATTTTCGTCTATGGATTTTCTAACAGGTTTCGAGACAAAGACTGTTGTGGAAACTGTTAGAAGCATTTCGCATTGAAGTCCGCTCTAAATTTCGAGATCATGTAAAACATCGCCGATATTGGAGGTTTCAGGTATGTTTAAATTTGGTGTGTTTGTTTCGTTCTTTCTGCAACAGTGTTCTGACCCGTTTTGTGTACCAAGGAGAATCAGCTCCTCGTTTCTTAACTTATTTGGAATAAATATCTCAATTCTTGCCGATACTATTTTTCTGAATTCAAGCCACATCTGGTCCGCACTTACAATATTAATTTGGAAGGAGTGCAGTTTGCATCTCAGAAAGACGTCAAGTGCATTATCTGCTTTTTTGAATAGGTACATTTTTTGTTTATTTTTGGTGGATTTAGGGGTTACAATATTCAGTCTCGCTATGACAACACTGTGTTCCTGATCCCTGTATCCGGTTTGATGCTCGTTATTAACTCAGGATTATTTGTTGCTAAGAGGTCAAGTTTGTTCTGAGAACGGTTCACTGTTCACGGGGGATCATGAACTAACTGCTCGAAATAATTTTTAGAGAATGTTTTATGTGTACCTCCGAAATTAAACCTAGATTTTCACAAACATATCGAGGGTAAATTAAAGCTGAGTACGTGTTTGAAAACAAACTCAAGAGTTATTTCGACCCATCTGAGCAACTATATTATCTGAATTGCTACGTCGGTGAAAGGATCCAATTATTATTTGATTCCGGCTGCCAACAATGACCTTCTCCCATAGTAACTGACAGGAAGTATCTACTTCAACTTCGCTACAATATAAACTACTTTCCCCCCCATGAACCATAGACCTTGCCGTTGGTGGGGAGGCTTGCGTGCCTCAGCGATACAGATAGCCGTTCCGTAGGTGCAACCACAACGGAGGGGTATCTGTTGAGAGACCAGGCAAACGTGTGGTTCCTGAAGAGAGGCAGCAGCCCTTTCAGTAGTTGCAGGGGCAACAATCTGGATGATTGACTGGTCTGGCCTTGTAGCACTAACCAAAACGGCCTTCCTGTGCGCTACTGCGAACGGCTGAAAGCAAAGGGAAACTACGCCCTGTAATTTTTCCTGAGGGCTTGCAGCTTTACTGTATGGATAAATGATGATGTTGTCCTCTTGGGTAAAATATTCCAGAGGTAAAATAGTCCCCCGTTCGGACCTCCGGGCGGGGACTACTCAGGAGGATGTCGTTATCAGGAGAAAAAAAAACTGGCGTTCTACGGATCGGAGCGTGGAATGTCAGATCCCTTCATCGGGCAGGTAGGGTAGAAAATTTAAAAATGGATATAGTGGGAATTAGTGAAGTTCGGTTGCAGGAGGAACAAGACTTTTGGTCAGGTGAATAAAGGGTTATAAACACAAAATCAAATAGGGGTAATGCAGGAGTAGGTTTAATAATGAATAAAACAATAGGAATACGGGTAAGCTACTACAAATAGCACAGCGAACGCATTGTTGTGGCCGCGATTGACGCGAAGTCCACGCCTACGACAGTAGTACATGTCTATATGCCTACTAGCTCTGCAGATGACGAAGAAATTGAAGAAACGCATGATCAGATAAAAGAAATTATTCAGATAGTGAAGGGAGACGAAAATTTTATAGTCACTGGTGACTGGAATTCGATATTAGGAAAAGGAAGAGAAGGAAACGTAGTAGGTGAATATGGATTGGGGGTAAGAAATGGAAGAGGAAGCCGCCTGGTGGAACTTTGCACATAGGTAACACTTGGTTCAAGAATCATAAAAGAAGGTTGTATACATGGAAAAAGCCTGGAGATACTGCCAGGTTTCACATATATAATGGTAAGACAGAGATTTAGGAACCAGGTTTTCAATTATAAGACATTTCCAGGGGCAGATGTTGACTGTGACCACAATCTATTGGTTATGAACTATAGATTGAAACTGAAGAAACTGCAAGAAAGTGGGAATTTAAGGAGATGGACCTGGATAAACTGACTAAACCAGAGGTTGTACAGAGTTTCAGGGAGAGCGTAAGGGAACAATTGACAAGAATAGGGGAAAGAAATACAGTAGGAGAAGAATGGGTAGCTTTGAGGGATGAAGTACTGAAGGCAGCACAGGATCAAGAAGGTAAAAGGACGAGGGCTAGTAGAAATCCTTAGGTGATAGAAGAAATACTGAATTTATTTGACGAAATGAGAAAATATAAAAATGCAGTAAATGAAACAGGCAAAAAGGAATACAAACGTCTCAAAAATGAGATCGACAGGAAGTGCAAAATGGCGAAGCAGGCATGGCTAGAGGACAAATGTAAGGATGTAGAGGCTTATCTCACTAGGGGTAAGATAGATACTGCCTACAGTAAAATTAAAGAGGCCATTGGAGAAAAGAGAACCACTTGTATGAATATCAAGAGCTCAGATGGAAACCCAGATCTAAACAAAGAAGGGAAAGCAGAAAGGTGGAAGGGTTACATAGAGGGTCTATACAAGTGGGATGTACGTGAGGGCAATGTTATAGAAGTGGAAGAGGATGTAGATGAAGATGAAATGGGAGATAAGATACTGCGTGAAGAGTTTGATAGAGCACTGAAAGACCTAAGTCGAAACAAGGCCCCGGGAGTAGACAACATTCCATTAGAACTACTGACCGCATGGGGAGAGCCGGTCCTGACAAAACTCAACCATCTGGTGAGTAAAATGTGTGAGAGAGCGAAATATTTTCAGGCTTCAAGAAAAATGTAATAATTCCAATCCCAAAGAAAGCAGGCGTTGACAGATGTGAAAACTACCGAACTATCTGTTTAATAAGTCAGAGCTGCAAAATACTAACGCGAATTCTTTACAGACGAATGGAAAAACTAGTAGAATCCGACTCCGGGGATGATCAGTTTGCATTCCCTAGAAATATGGGAACACGTGAGGCAATACTGACTCTACAACTTATTTTAGAAGCTAGATTAAGAGAAGGCAAACCTACGTTTCTAGCATTTGTAGACTTAGGGAAAGCTTTTGATAATGTAGACTGGAATACTTTGTTTCAAATTCTGAAGGTGGCAGAGGTAAAATACATAGTGCGAAAGGCTATTTACAATTTGTACAGAAACCAGATGGCAGTTATAAGAGGCGACTGTCCGGAAAAGGAAGTAGTGGTTGGGAAGGGAGTGAGACAGGGTTGTAGACTCTTCCGGATGTTATTCAATCTGTATGTCGAGCAACCAGTAAAGGAAAGAAAAGAAAAATTCGGAGTAGGTATTAAAATCTATGGAGAAGAAATAAAAACTTTGAGGTTCGCTGATGACATTGTAATTCTGTCAGAGACAACAAAGGACCTGGAACAGCAGTTGAACAGAATGGACAGTCTCTTGAAAGGAGGTTATAAGATGAGCATCAACAAAAGCGAAACGAGGATAATGGAATGTACTCGAATTAAGTCGGGTGATGCTGAGGGAATTACATTAGGAAATGAGACACTTAAAGTAGTAAATGAGTTTGCTCTTTGGGGAGAAAAATAACTGATGATGGTGGAAGCAGAGAGGATATAAAATGTAGACTGGCAATGGCAAGGAAAATGTTTGTCAAGAAGAGAAATTTGTTAACATCGAGTATAGATTTAAGTGTAAGGAAGTCGTTTCTGAAAGTATTTGTATGGTGTGTAGCCTATGTATGGAAGTGAAACATGGACGATAAATAGTTTGGACAAGAAGAGAGTAGAAGCTTTCGAAATATGGCGCTGCAGAAGAATGCTGAAGATTCGATGGGTAGGTCACTTAAGTAATGTGGAGGTACTGAATAGAATTGTGGGGGAGTTTGTGGCACAACTTGACAAGAAGAAGGGACCGGTTGGTAGGACATGTTCTGAGGTATCAAGGGATCACAAATTTAGCATTGGCGGCCAGCGTGAAGGGTAGAAATCGTAGAGGGAGACCAAGAGATGAATACACTAAGCAGTTCAGAAGGATGTAGACTGCAGTACGTACTGGGAGATGAAGCAGCTTGCACAGGATAGAGTAGCTTGGGGAGCTGTATCAAACCAGTCCCAAGACTGAAGACCACAGCAACAACCACAACATAAACTACTTCTAACAACAACAAACACGCCTCCGCAACAGTGTTTATCCTATACTTTCTGAACACCGCTAGGTTCTTGGCGAACGTTTCGGCTGAGCTTATCTCCGGCTTGAGCCAGTTTTCATTGCGTATAACGAATTGAGCATCAGTGCTATGTATTAGACTAGCGGTTGGAGCTCTCGCACTTTCCCAACTCAGCTACGACAATTTACAACTGTTATACCGATGGTTACTGTATCTACGATCTTCCTGTGTTCGGCGTGCATCGTTTGTGACTGAAGCCCTTCTTTTGTTTTCCCGCGACCCTATAACCTAAAAAACCGCCCAGTCCACGCCACACAGCGGCTACCACCCGTGTAGCCGCCTCCTGCGTACAGTGGACACCTGTCCTATTCAGCGGAACCCGAAACCCAACCACGCTTTGTCGCAAGTCGAGGAATCTGGAGCCTACAAGGTCGCAGTACCGTCTGAGCCTCTGATTCAGATCCTCCACACGGTTCTGTACCAGAGGTCTGCAATCGGTCTTGTCGCCCACGGTGCCATTGGTCAGCTCTCAATAATGAATCTGCAAATCTGCAGCCATGTGTTTGCTGTAATAGAATAACCGGTCAAGCTGAAACTATTGCAAAGCACTAACTCAAAACTTCGGCTGTGTCTTCACCGTCGACAATGTTACCAGTTGTGTTGTCCGACTAGAATCCTGGCTAAACTTCCGATTCAGTCTCCCTTACTTCGACATTTTGTGACGAAAGGAAATTTTATTTTAGTTTCCATCCCTTTTCGCTAGAAGACATGTACACCCCGTCGTTGTCAAAATTCAACTATCTGTGTTGAAATAATAGTAAGGCATTCGCAGTTTTAATATGACTTGCAGTACTAACAACTGTTGCCTTCTTTTTGAGACTTACGTCACTGAATGCGTGAGTGTCAACGTTCCCAGATTTCAATGCTGACATGTCAAGTCGTCAGAGGTACAACCACTATTTTCTATCCTGACGATTGTCTCGTGACAGAGTTTTCCATTTTCCCATAGACTTCAACGAAATGCTTCCTTTATGTGTGCAGCGGAAGTTGTTATCCGTTGTCCTGCTACATTGGACCATGTGAGCTGCGAAACAGTGGATAGCATGGTTCTAGTGTAGGACTTCTTCACACGTTTGGGTGTCAGACTCTGATCATTATTTTCAAGTTACTTAATTACTTAGTAATTTATGTCTTGTCTTTCATGTTCCACGGAACATTTTGCGCGATAAATCATTATGATGTGACACATTTCACTTTACGTTCACACTGCAAATTAATATGCACACGTGGTTACATGCTGAATATTTATAAGTATGTTAACATAAGAAAGATTTTCATATGGGAGTTAGTAGCTCCTACCAACCATCTTTTACACATTACAATAACATAAATTGTCCTACGAAATATAAATAATTGTTACGCATAAGTATTGTTCGCTTCTTTTCAAAGTTTACTTTGATGTCTATCTCTGGGTAAGCGGCCAAAAATATTTACTTCAGCACTGTGCGCTCCTTTTTGTGTTTAAGCCAACCTTAATGTGGAGTAATGGATGTTATTTACTTTTCTTCTGGTACTGTAATTACGTACGTCATTGCTCTTTATAAACTGCAGTTGATTACTTACATCAGACGTCATGAGTGTGAAGCAGTAGACAGAATTCCTTAAACGAATGTCTACGACGTGATCTTGGGTGAACACCACATGTTATTGATGCAGCATGTTACTGAGCAACGAGGATTTTATTTCTTAAAGATGAGTTATTCCATAACATTATTCCATATTACTTTATAGAATGAAAATGTTCAAAATTTGTCAACTTACTGATTTATCTCTCACTTAGATTTGCGGTGATTCTACGTGCAATTGTGACAGAACGAAGTTGATTAACAGTTCCAAGATGTTCTTTTTCCAGCTTAAGTTTTCGTCAAAAAGGACATCTAAGAACTTCGAAGTTTCTACCCTATTTACTGTTTCCTTACCAAGTGTTACTTTTATAAATGTTATGGTAATCCTAAATCTTCAAAACTGAATGTGTTGTGTCTTTTTAAAATTATTTGTGTGACCACCCACAGGAAAAATGTTAACGATTCTTATAATAGCTTTGTTTAAGATTTCTTGTTTTTCTGGATGCATGCTTGAACTGACTATTATAATAGTGTCATCTCCCAAAGGAACTACTTCTGTTTCGTGAATAATGGATGGCTGACCGCTTTCGCATGTGAAGAACAATAGTCGCCCTAAGACTGAGATTTGGGTCCCCCATACATGAGTTCTCCCCATTCAGAATTATATCCTCAGAGCATAATGGTCGACTTACTACTTTCAACTTTCTATATTCTTTTAGTAAAATATGATATTATCCACTGGTTGGCTATACCACCAGTGCAAAAGATCTTATTTTATGTGGCAGAATTCTGTGATTCACATAGTCAACTGCCTCTAATAGGTCACAAAAACAACAACCAGCACTGTTTTATTATTTAATGCTCGCAAAATTTAGCGAGTGAAAATGAAAATGGCATTCTCAGTAGAGCAACTGTTCTGAAAATCATACTGTGATTTGATGAGAATATTATTGTTGGTAAGATTCCATTTTATTGATGTTATAGAATATATCCTATTCTCAAATATTTTTGAAAATAATGTCAGCAGTGAAATAGTTCTGTAGATATTGGAAGCTCTTGCGTCACCTTTCTTGGTCCTGAGTACTATGGGACTCAACTTCTGAGGTCATTAGTCCCCTACAACTTAGAACTAGTTAAACCTAACTAACCTAAGGACATCACACACATCCATGCACGAGGCAGGATTCGAACCTGCGTCCGTAGTGGTCTCGCGGTTCCAGACTGCAGCGCCTAGAAACGCACAGCCACTTCGGCCCGTCACCTTTCTTAAAAAGGGGTTTAACAATGGCATATTTCAGTCTCTCTGAAAAATAAAATGCCTTGATTTATGGGGCAGAACATATTTCAGGTAAGACCTGCTTAGTTTATGGAAGAGAATCTGTAGTACTCTACTGGACTGGGCATCAAAACGTGATGTGTTTTTATAATTGAGAAAAAATGTATAGCTATCTTCATTTCAGAAGGTGAAGTTTTTGATGCAATTTGATGAGTATTACTTATTCAGTTTGATGCTGAGATTTTTATCTTTAATTATTCGACTCTGAACTTACCACTACATTTAAGAAAAGAATACATCTGCCACCTGTGACTCATAATTTACAGCCCTTCCATTCAGTTCAATGGTCAGCAGTCCCGTTCTGTGGCTGGTTATCCTGTCACACTTTTCCTTTCATTCCATGTAGCCTTCATTCTCTTGCTGAAATGATTGATTTCTCTAATTAAGTGCTTGTTCCTTAGTTTTTTTTAAAAAAGCTTTTTCAGTAATTCTCAGTTGTTTACACTGTGTGCAACAGTTGTTCTGGCAAAAATATGTTTTTCATGTATCCTTTTAGAAGGTTCTTTCACGCCTCTAGTGGTCCATGTTTTTTTTTAAAATGGGTGTTTAGTGTCATTTCTGATTAGTTTATGCAGAAAGTTTATTTTAAATAATCATATGACTTTATCGTGGAATAGATTAAGTTTAATCTTATGATTTGGCTCATTATAAATTTCATCCCATATTATCCCTACTGTTCTTAAGAACATTTGTCGTGGAGTCATTAGTTATTCTGATTTCCTCTCAGCTGTATCGATACTCTAAGGTGCTATAATATTTATCCTAACTAACTGTGCATCATATAAGAGAAAGCATTTGTTACTTGGTGAACAGTATCTTCTTCCTTCGAACCTCACAAAAGAAAAATCTACACTCAGGAAACCAAAGACTGTGTTTCGAAGTTTCAAAGGATTTTAATTCCTCTCATATTTTGAGGAAGATTGTTACAAAGTGGTGATCCTCATATACGAAATTATTTAGAGGCTATGGCAGTGTTGTGTACTGTTACAGAGAGGACTGTACTGTGTTGAGAACGAGTATTACCGTTTTGTTGTTTAGTCAGAAGCCTAAGGGATGAAGGTAAATAGAAAGCTGCGCAGTGATTAACAAGAAGGTGCAGCAAACACGGCTTGTCGTTATGATCAGTATTCATAGCCACGGGTGATACGGTCGAAATATCGTACTTCATAAATGCATCAAATAAAAGCATTCATTGCCAGTTCCAAACGATGTGAGCCCTCATATGAAAGTCCTTGGAGAATAGGATCACCATAAACAAGAATGGGGAGTATTAGTGTTCTCTACCTCGTTTCTCTTTTAAGCTAGAAAGAAAATATTTTTCTATATTTATGTAATGAATTCAGTGATGCCGGCAACTTCTTATAGACCACAGTTGTGGTTTCAGTCCAGTCCAGGTAATGCTCCAGAATGACCCCAAATTCTCTGCTGAAATAGAGAAAAGCCAATTTTCTGTATTTTATAGTTAGAGCTGAAAGAGATTCTCTGAGCTGAGGAGTGAAAAGTCTTTTTTGAGGGACTAAGATTGCTTGTACCTTAGATTGGTAAGTTTCACAATTATTTTCTGCGCCCATTCTGATAAAGCAAGAAAATCACCTTTCACGTTCTGAATGGCTTTGCGCAGATATTTTGGCTTGCACGTAGGTATAACTCCAGGTTATCGGTGAATAAATTATATTTCCAATGGGAAAAAAAGGTCTTGACATAATTAGCATGTAATAGGAATAGTAATGGCTTCAGTAGTAATTCTAGTGGGACCCTGACAACTACACTCTTCCACTGCGACCTCTTTATTCCGATCATTACGCGCTGTTGGCGGTGTGTAAGGTATGAGGAGAACCGTTATGTAGAATATGGCAAAACTGCGGTTCATTTTCCAAATGAAATAATCGGTGCCATGTGAAAGCTTTCCTGACATCAAACCAGGCAGCCTAGTCTCAATTCCACGCAATGCAAATATTTCGTAAACGTTCATACACTTTCACAAGAGATAACGCTAGCTGTAGGCAGGTAGAGTACACATATTCCTTTCCCTGGAAGGAGGGTGGTGAGGGGCGAGGGAGAGGTGCCAAGGAGAAGGACATCCAGTCACCCTCTACCTCTAACATTGACATAGTTTTGAGTCATCAGTCGTCTGACTGGGTTGATATGGCCCACTACGAACTCCTCTCCTGTAATAACTCTTCATCTCAGAATAGCACTTTCAATCTACGTCCTCAGTTATTTGCAGAGTGTATTCCCATATCTATCTTCGTCTACAGTTTATGAACTCTACAGCTTTCTCTAGAAACATCGACCTCATTCCCTTCCACTTCTCAGTGTTTTCTGCGTACTGCTTTCCTCTCTCACTCTGCACAGACCCTCCTCATTCTTTAACTGATTAGTAAACCAAATGTTCAACATTCCTCTGTAGCACCACATCCCAAATGCTTCAATTCTCTTCTGTTTCGGTTTTACCACACTACATGTTTCACTACCGTACAGTGCACTATTCTAAACGTACATTCCCAGAAATTTCTACCTGAAATTAAGGCCTGTGTTTGACACTAGTACATTTATCTTGGGCAGGAATGCCCCTTTTGCCAGTGTCAGTCTGCTTTTGATACTCTTCTTGCTCCATCCGCCATTGGTTATTTTGCTACATAGGTATGTAGAAATCCTTAAATTCATTTACTTCGCGACCATCAGTCCTTGTGTTCAGTATCTCGCTGTTCTTATTTATGGTATTTCTCATTACTTTCCTCTTTCGTCGATTTCCTCTCACTCCATTTTCTCTACTCGTCAGACTGCTCATTCAATTCAGCAGGTCCTGTAACTATTCTCCACTTTCACTCGGGACAGCAATGTCTTCAGCGCATCCTATCACTGATATCATTTCATCTGGAACTTTACTTACACTACTGAACGTTTCTTTTACTTTCACTATTGCTTCTTGGATGCACAGACTGAAAAATATCAGTTAAAGACTACACCTGTTTCATACACCCTTTTCAATCCGAGCACTTGACTCTTGTCCACTCTTATAATCCCCTCTTGGCTCTTGTACATATTGCATATTACCCTCCTCTCCCTTTATCTTACACCATTTTTTCTCAGAATTACGAACGTCTCGCAACATTTTACATTGGCGTACGTTTTTTCCAGGTAGACAAATCCTAAAAACGTCTCTTGATTTTTCTTTAGTCTTGTTTCCATTATCAACTGAAATGTAACAATTACCTGTGTGGTGCCCTTACGTTTCCTGAAGCCAAACTGACCGTCATCTAACACATCCTCAATTTCCATTTCTATTCTTCTGTACATTTTTCTTCTCAGCAACTTGCATGCATGAGCTATTAATCTGGTTGTGCAAAAATTCTGGCACTTGTAGTCTCTTGCAGTCTTCGGCATTGAGCGTATGATATTTTTCCGAATCTCAGATGGTTACAAAACACTCGCTCGATCTATACTTGAGTATTGGTCATCAGTGTGGGATCCGTACCAGGTCGGGATGACAGAGGAAATAGAGAAAAGCCAAAGAAAAGCAGCGCGTTTCGTCAAAGGGTTATTTGGTAAGCGTGATAGCGTTACGGAGATGTTTGGTAAACTCAAGTGGCAGACTCTGCAAGAAAGCCGCTCTGCATCGCGGTGTAGCTTGCTGTCCAGGTTTCGAGAGGGTGCGCTTGTGGATGAGGTATCGAATACATTGGTTCCCCTACTTATACCTCCTGAGGAGATCACGAATTTAAAATTAGAGAGACTCGAACGCGCACGGAGGTTTTCTGGCCGCCGTTCTTCCCGCGAACCATACGCGACTGGAACAGGAAAGGGAGGTAATGACAGTGGCACGTAAAGTGCCCTCGGCCACACACCGTTAAGTGGCTTGCGTAGTATAAATATAGATGTAGATGGTATGTCGCCAGACTCATACGTTCTACACACCAATGTCAATAGTCGTTTTGTTGCCCCTTCTGATGGAATGCTATTTACCCCTTCTGACTTATCTGATCGTAAGTCTTCCAAAGCTCTCTTAAATTTTGATTCTAATACCGGTTACCCTATCTCTTCTAAATCGACTATTGTTTCTTGTTATATTAAATAAGACAAATCATCTGCCTCATACAGACATTAAATGTGCTCTTTCCTTCCATCCGCTCTCTCCTCTGCGTTTAACAGTTTAGTTCCTGTAACACGCTTAATGTTACCATACTTGCTTTTAATTCCACCGAAACTTGTTTTCGCTCTCCTGTTAGCTGAGTCAGTCCTATCGACAACCATTTCATTTTTCTCTACTCTTTTTCACGTAGCCATTTCGTCTTAGTTTCCCTGCAGTTCCTGTTTATCTCATACCTCAGTGACTTGTATTTCTGTATTCCTGAAATTCCCTTTGCATTTTTGTACTTCCTTTGTTCAGTTTCTTCGTTTCCCCCCAGTTTCTTCGCAGTTACATGCTTTATACCCATGTTTTTCTTTCCAACATCTTTTTGGAGATGTCCATTCGTTTTCAACTGTACTGCCTACTGAAGTATTTCTTATTCAAAAAAATGGTTCAAATGACTGTGAACATTATGTGAGTTAACATCTGAGGTCATCAGTCCCTAGAACTTAGAACTACTTAAACCTAACTAACCTAAGGACATCACACACATCCATGCCCGAGGCAGGATTCGAACCTGCGACCGTAGCAGTCCCGCGGTTCCGGACTGCAGCGCCTAGAACCGCAAGACCACAGCGGCCGCCCTATTTCTTATTGCTGTACCTATAGCCTTAGAGAACTTCAAAGGTATTTCCTCATTCCTTAGTAATTCCTTGTCATACTTCTTTGCATATTGATTCTTCCTGACTAAACACTTAAACTTCAGCCTACACTTCATCACTACTACGTTGTCTGCTCCTGGCTGCATCTAACAATACAGAATGAGATTTCGGAATCTCTGCTGACCATATTGTAATCTAACTTAAATCCTCCCGTATCACCCTGTCTCCTCCAAGTACACCTCCTTCTCTTGTGATTATTGGACAAAGTATTCACTATTACCAGCTGACATTTATTACAGAACGCAATTCGTCTTACTCCTCTGTCATTCCTTGTCCCAAGCTCACATTCTTCTCTAACCTTTTCTTCTAGTCCATCCCCTATAATTGCACTCCTGTCCCCCATGACTATGAACTTTTCATCTCCTCTTAGGTAATGTATTACCCTTTCACTACCCTCATATACTATCTCTGGCTCTTCATTTACAGCTCGCGACGTCGGCATGTATGCGTGAACTATCGTTGTTGGTGTTGGTCTACTGTCGATTCTGATAAGTACTATCCTATCATTGAACTGTTCGGAACAGCGCAATCTCTGCCCTGCCTTCTTATACATAACGGAACCTAATCCCGTTATACCATTTTCTGATGCTTTTGATATTATCACCAGGACTCGTCTTCTTTCCACTTCATTTCAATGACCCCCACTATATCTAGATGCACCCTTTGCATTTCCCTTTTCTGATTTTCTTGTTCGCCACTACGTTCAAGCTTCTGATGGTACACGCCCCTACACGGAGAGCTCTATCCTTTATTTGGTTATTCAGTCTTCATCTCATGGTCACCTCCCCACTGACAGTGTTCTTGCGCAGATCCGGATGGAGGACTTTCACGGAATCTTTTGCCAATGGAGAGATCATGTCACTTTTTCGATTCCAGACCACATGTCCTATGGATACCCATTATGTGTCTTTCATGCAATGGTTTGCATTGCTTTCAGCATCCTCATGCCGTTGATCATTGTTGATTCTTCTGCCTTTAGGGGCAATTTCCTATCCCGAGGACAAAAGAGTGCCGTAAACCTGTGTCCGCTCTTCCGCGAAATTTGACAAGGCCCTTGGCAGAATGGCGGTGAATTCTTTTGCCGAAGTCTTCGGTCGCCAATATCGATTATAAATCCATATTTAAGCTGTAGCTGGTTTCGAAGCTTGGACCGACAAAGTTTTGATTTCTACTCAAAGACATTGCCCCCAGACTACAGGTGCCTCCAAACATTTTCATATTGAGACTAATTCGCCGACACAGTAACGACACGGGATAAGTTCGGGACAAATACAAAAGAAAGCGAAATTGGGGAGCTTTAGTTAGGGTTAAATATAGAAAACGTTGACTGCCATTTCAAAAGTTGCCACTTGCATTAAAGTCGTTCTAGAGCTTTCTTAGAATTTCAGCCATATCGCAAAGTTTTTGGAAACAGCAAGGGAATCTGTGATCAGCAGCACTTCCATGGTCTGACTGGACAACGAAGCGGTGGTAAATCGGCCATACCTATTTTAAACCCAGCACTTAATTAGTAAGACACAGGAGCCCCAAGCACTTTACCTCACTACTTGCTGTTCCTTATCAATCACAATACAAGAAATTCGCCACAATGCGGTCCTCGTTCATTAATGAGCCGAGACTAGCGCATTTTCAACAGGTGTCTCGTTTTTCTTTTGGGGTCATTTGTGAACATACTTACATCTCACAATTGCTGCTTACTGACAAGTCTAAGTGAAAGGGATCTTTCCTTTTTCGTAACGAACAAATACCTGCTGTGGTGTTTCTCCTATTCTACAGGCTCTTAGGTTCGTTCAACCGACTGGCCAGTGGAAACCTGAGTGCTTCGAGATACAGTCATCAAGTTACGGATAAGCCACACAAAACGGTGCCTTAGTATAAATTCCCGAGATTACTACGATATTTCTAATTTTTAATAAGATCTGACTTGAGTTATTGAAATGTGCCTAAGCAGAAGCAGTGGATGGGCAGATATCTGATAACTATGAGAGGATTCGGAAAATTCACGGCTAACACTCATTCAGAACACTCTGCAAACGTGCAAACAGTAGTAACTGCTGTCGACTTTCGTTAGTGTTCGATACGGGCCTCTCACAAGACTTCATGAACGTGTTTTGAAGATTTATGAAAACACGACGTTATTGGTACGATTTATTGTAATTATTGTAGCAATTAAACGTCATAAAAAAGTTTATCGAAGTTTACATGCTTCATAAAATAGTTCTCTTTTAGAAATAAGTCATTATCATTAATAATTTAAAAATGAGACAAAATGTTATTATAACTTGCAGTATTATAAGAAACGGTCCATTCATAGTTTATCACAAACATGTCACCATTATTATCAAATGTCCGTCAATAGTGCATAAACTTCAAGGCATAGTGAGATATCCAAGATAGGAGATTACTACTCCATGGCAAAGTACGAACGTAAATAGTTAATCTGGTAGTATGTGGAGTCGAAGGATGTAGGTACGCATCCCACGACACGTAAATATATGTATGTATTTTTTTCATCTTAGTGATGCTAACACATTTTGTGACTTTTAACACAAGTATGTTTTGCAGTAGACGACTATATTTACATTTCCGTCGGATTATAGAAAGAAAGATGAGGAAAATATTTGCCGATTTCCGAGTGCGTAGTTAGGCAGGAAGGGAAGAAAACAACGAAAGTTGCTGGGAGTGAAACGAGGAGCATTAACATTTATATCCTTCCTTGTGACATACACAAAAGCTTTTCTTGTGATTGACGATATTGCGCGTCGTGTATTTGCAGAACGTCTTGTAACATGAGTGTTACCCAAAATTCACCAAAGTCAAAGAGTAATACTTCTAGTTAAGCTCGTAATCATTCATCAGAAGAATCCACCCAAGTCCAAGCTATTAATCACTTCCAGCAGAATTAAAAATCAACCTTACTTTATTTTCTGGCCATAAATACATCAAAGTGGAACTGACAACAATAATTATATTTTATTTTGAGTACGACATCCAAGAATAAATCCATATTTATAGTTTAGCTCTGTATGGATTCGAACAAGACCTAACGCAACACAGCACTGAATTTATTTTTTTAATACATCATGAAGTGGAATCTTCGACATTCGCGATTATTTGCTCTTTAACGCCCGCCACATTCTCGCTCGGTCGCGGGCTATCCGCGGATGGTGGGCAGCTGCCGGCCGTAAGACTAACATCGGTGCTTACTGACACAAACTACGCTTTCTGCAATGTATATTACACATTGATTAAACATAGAATTTCCCGCATTTTTGACCTTGGCTGCGCTCTCAACTGTCCCATTATCAAACATCATCTCCAGACGACCAAGTTGCAGGGTTGGCTTAAAAAGTAAATTACGTCAGTTTGGTGGTTGACTTTCCTCGCGCTTTCTATGCACCATGTGAAGTTTTTAAGTTATTTGTTTTGCGACGCATGACAAGTATATTCAGTATATATATATGTGTAACTTTGCTAGTAAGCCCTGTAGATTTGATCAAAGCTCAAGGTGTGGTTTTTGTAAGGAAATCATACACTGCCAGAAAAAACATTAATTTTCAGAGCTTTCGGTAGCATGTTGATGAAGCGTGGAATTTCTCGTAAAACGCAGTCGCAGCACCCATCATTAACTTTGAGATTGCCTCACAATCCACATCTGTGCTGTAGCCATTCTCCTAGGCCAATTTATGAATGTAGGACCACACTTCATATATGTCTACACTTCTTTTATCTTCGCAGATGTTCCGCAGAGCTCTCGCCTTTTTCTGTCTCCCTTGTGGGCGGGAGACCGACACCGAAGATCTTCGTGTCGTAGCGGTCTGCGATGACGACGCAGACCCCGTACCATTGGACCCACAGGTGAGCAAGGTCGAGGAGTGTGAAGAATATAACATTGAGGGTTAGGGGAACATAGACTCCACACAATCAAAATGATCATTAATTAACACATCACATTTGAATTTAGAGCGAGAACTTCTGCATTTTCTATAGTTGACACAGGTACTGGCAGCTAAAGGCTATCACTTACTGATAGCTCTAAGGTCAACTTCTGTAGCGGGCTGTAACTTAGTTTTACTGGGTTACTGTTACCGGGGCTAATTGGTCAGTAGATGTATCACACGGAAAACCTTGGTTCAGCTTCCGGGATTCCAGCACAATATCGTTGATGGGAGGACGGGAATGGGTTACTCAGTGTACAGAGAACAATTGAGGAGCAACTGAGACTGAGAAGTGGAGGCTTCAACACGTGGAATCTAACAATAACCTGTAAAGCGGTTTGCTTGTACCACTTCCCTCCGTACCGCATTCAGTGACGTCAAGTAAGACCATGGCCCGTCGATTGGACGGTTTTCATGATCCGGGGGTGGAAGCACTGCGTCGGCACGGAGGGGTGTCGGACTTGAAGGTGGTACATCTCGCCACAGGTGAACCCTGAAGAATCTCCGTCTGCTATATGACCGATCCGTACTTTTTTTTCATTTATAGAATCATTTACCATCTTTTTCGTGGATATTACTCTCCCAGTCTTGATTTTACCATTCTTACAACATTTTCCCACTCCTGTTATATTTCATCGTAGCTCCAGATGGACCATGTAATCAAAGCTTGAATGAAGACTAACCGTTTACGCACTTAATTGCTAACTAACCACACATCTATAACTTTAAGCCGACTATTCATTGTCTGTGTTAGTTTAATCTCAATTCTGAGGCAACAGATCAGTAATTTCATCCACACCTCCTGAAACATCATCAGAATTTGTTGACGGATAATGGATAAATCTTGTGGTGGGGGGGGGGGGGGGGGGTAAGGCACGTTAAATAGCTAATCAAAATTAGCAATTATTTTTGTTATCACTTTGCTTAGTGGACATATTGCCGTGAGAATGAGGGTTCATGTTGCTCCATGGGGCTGCTTAGTGTCTCCAGCACAGCAGCACACCCTGTCGTGTGACCTCTGCTGTGGTCAGGCCATTGTCTCCCTGCCCGAACGAAACTTAAAATCGTGAAACGGATGATTCGTGTTTCGGTTTCCTCGCTAAGCATCGACATATAAATGGACGTGATTGAACCGAACCGGAGAGTGACATCAGTACTGAGTCCACAGTTAATATTAGCGGGTCACCATACCCGGCGTTTGAGACTTCGTGTTGGCTGGGGTAGCCGTTAAGTATTTCACGAAGTCAACGAGCGGATGCTCTCATCCGCATTGCCAGTAAAACCCTTCAGCTATCAATAGACGTCCTGTGCTCATTAGACTGTTCATTCCATGCAACAAATCTATTTTTCTTCTTCATTTTTACTGAGGATAGCACTGTCATCAACGAATATTGTTAATCATATACTTTAACCTTGAATTTTAGACAAACTTTTATCTTTCTTTAATTTCCTTTATTGCTTCTGTGCTGTAATGATTGAAAAGTATGGTTGTAAGTCTGCGTCCTTTCTTACATTCTTTCTAATCCGAGACCTTTGTGCTTTGCTTTCAACTTTTTCTATGTTTTGTTCCTATGTCTCTCAGAATTTCTAATGTCATACACCATTTCACAAAGTTGGACGATTTTTCCACGTTTACTTACCCTACGACCGTGTCTTGATTTTTCTTCAGCCCTCCTTCCGTTGTCAACCACAATGCCAGATATTCCTCTCCACTTTTATGTATGTTATATATATATATATATATATATATATATATATATATATATATATATATATATATATACTCTCGTCAGCAGCTTCGATTCACGAGCTTTTGAGTAGATTGTACGGTAGCTCTCGCACTTATTTACCCTTTCTGTCCTCGGAATTTTATGGGTGACATTTTTCCATATATCGTGTTCATGTAAGGAGCCGATAACATTAGAATGCATATCTACATGCTCACGAGATTCGCAGTTAACAGGACGGATAGTTAATTCTGTGAGGGATTCCGCCAATTCATAACGGAGGGAATTCTTCCACTCACTCAATGCTTCTTTTTACAATCGTATGGAACTTGTTTTATCAGCAGTTCCATTCAGTACCTCCTGGTTAGCTGCGTGACCTACCCATCTAATCTTCAAAGTTTTTCTGTAACACCAGATTTCAAAAGCTTCTACGGTATTTGTTTCTACTATTTTAAGTGATTCTGAAACTACCTCAAGTACTTTTCGATGCGAGTGTCCTATGGAATGTAACGAATTAAAATAAAAAAGGAAAAGTAGTGAGGTCGACTACCTACAAGTGTTTATAGGAAAACAAAGGCCGAGTGATGTTGCATTCCTTTTTGAGAAACTGCACTAGTTGGAAACAGACCTTCCGCTTTTCGCGTACGACGGAATATACTGTGTTCGATGTGGATCACTGATTACTCAGACAGGGTCATAGGCACATGGCCGTTAACGGTTCCTTTGTACCGTTCAGAGTAGCACTTTCGGTAGGACGACGCTTCAAACACGTTACCGGCCGTCCTCACTTAGGTTTTTCATGATTTCTCTATTTCGCATAAGGAAATTCTGGAGTGGTTCCTTCGAAAGAACACGGCCCCCTTTCCTTCCCCACCCTTCCCTAAGCAGAGCTTGTGCTCGGCCTCTAATGACCTCGTTCTCGACGGGACTTTAAACACTAATCCCCTGTCACTCCTGCTCCTGCGATTAAGTTCTGAACTGCAAAACAATCTCTTGCACAGAAATACAGAAATATTTCATCGCTATTTCGTTTCTAGAACTAAATGGTCACTACCTCCGAGTGCAGTGAAGTGCATGATAAACCACACAACAGTCGCGAGCTACGATACAGTACATTGGAGACATTAATAGTGTGTAGTTAACTGATAGAAATAACATAAGATTTGCGTATTTTACTCTAAATTCAGACTTTCGTTCTTAGAGGAGCTCTCACTGCTAAACTGAAGTAAATATTCGGCAGTGTCCCACTGCAAAGTCAATCTTGAACCAGTACAAACTTTTCCAGAACGCTTGTTATGCTGTAAACACATAAAAGTTAATATTCGTGGACAGTCTACTTTTAAGCATTTAAGTGTGAGTATCCGCTTTCCGTGCAGGAGGGTGACGCGACTGCTGCCTCGACGGCCGCCGTGGTGCTCTTCGCCCCACACGGTGGAGATTCCACTGAGGGGGAGGCGCCGCCTCCAGCTCGCCGCAGACGCGGCTGCCGCCGTTGCTGGGCGGAAAGACTGGGCGAGAAGGAGGTCGTTCTGCCACACGGTCGCCGGGGCTACCGCCTAAGTAGGAGATAAAACTTTGTCATGGGGCAGAAACTGCAAATTTATGGTCGTGTGAAAATGATACAGTTCACAACAACAACAGGGATGACAGCTTCTAAATCTTTCCGTGAGATATTATGGAATAATATTGTTGGGCAGGAAGCTAAGGAAGAAATTTTTAAGTGTATAGAGAACATAGTTCTGTAAGGAGAAGAGATGTGGTCCGTAACGAGGTCAGTTAATGGGATAATTAGAACATTGGAAAAGGATTATATGACAAGACGTCTGCAGGTATCGTGACAAGATAAATTACGAAATGAAGTGTGCAGACTAATGGAGATAACGTGCTTCAAGCAACGTCTTTGGACAATACATAGTCTCACTAGTATCGGTATGTCCGAAGATTGATTAAAATTTGTCGCCAGGGAAGGTTTTAAACCTGGAGCCGAGCGGAAGAAACAGGAGAGACCAGCTTTAAAATGGGGAAAATGCAGACAGGAAGCAATTGGAAAACCGGAGGACTGGAACAGCAGCAGCCTGTCGAGGCCGAAAACGACTAACTGTTAGCACCAAACACTTTCGAAGAAGAGAAGAACCTTACCGCTGCTCAGCTTCGACTTATCACGGAAATTGAAAAATCATATTGACGGAACAAAGAGTGATTTTCTGAACAGTTTCTCACCGGTTCGTTGTTTGTCTTTCATGAGCTTATTGGAAACGAATAACGGAAGACATTAAATCCGAACAACAACGTAACAGTTGAGCTTTCGCATATACAGCAAGCAGTTTAACGAAGGAAATTGGTGCAGTGGTCCGTCCAGTGTTGCTGAAAAGAAGTCAAAACATTATTGGTTTCTTTGCCGGTTTCGGGGGAGTCATGCAAATTCATGTTACTGAAGTCAGTGTCTTATATATTAACAAACCATTTGTTTAACAGTAAATAAAATTTTAATGGTGATATAAAATCGAAGTTTATTCTTGGTTTTAGTATAAACATTATTAGACTCTTACAGCGTTGGTTGTTTATGAAAATGAGTTGCTATTCAATATTCTCTCAGACAGTATTTCTCTCATTCATAAGGACTAGGCGAGTTAAACTGACTAAAGATCTACGGATTTAAAGATGTCAGGACACAAAATATCACTATCTCGGAATAACTGGCTTGTCTTCATCTTTCCGCACCTGTATGAATTTGGAATTTTTCAAGTGTCATAGTTTACTCTGAATTCGGCTGTCAGCATACGTTCAATTAAATCAAGGGAATTTTCTAAACAGTTACGAAAATATATAGTTACCTCGTTGAAGTAGCCACAATGGTGGCTTTAGAAATTTCGGCCAAGCCGGTTATTGCAAATTATAAAACAGCACCCACTTTTCACTTGGTAATCTCTTAACACAAAAGAGAGATTAATGTTAAGAAAAATAAAATACCAGTCACTACTGGTACGGTACAGATGATTATTCGCACCAATATATTTTCTAAGATATGTGCATCCTAACACAAGAGTGACACGTGGAAGGAAGATATTTAGGGAACTGAAATAAGTAGGAAGACAGGCAAATGATAAACATCACTTCAAAGATATACCCCCCCTCTCCCGGACCTCTTTGGAAACAGTATGAAATTATTTCGCGAAAAGACCTCTTTCTTCGTTAATAATTGACTAATGTGTGATGCATTCAAGATATTTTCCAAAATAATCTTAATAGCACAGCAAAAGGAAGAAACGTTAATACGGCCTTATAAGTACTAGCTGAGAATGTATTTACAGACAGGACCAATTAGGTAATTGCTGATGGTAAACTCCGAAGACAAGATATGTAGAAATTAATGCACCAATATCAGTTCACAATCCAAAAACCGTGTAATTTATAGTTAGATCTTTCGGCGAGATTTAAATTAGTCACACATCACACAGAGGTGTATAAAGAAGGTACCATATTAAAATTCTGGAATGGTACAAGATATCTTTACTTGATGTCAAAACAAACGTGAAAAATTACTACGACTAAATAAATAATTAATGTTTCACAGTTGCTACAGAAGTATGATACAGGTTTGTCTTCATCTGTATTGTAACTCCGCAATTCTCATTTAAGTGCCTAGCAGGGGTTTCATCTTGCCACTATTTCTCCATTGCTCCAGTTTACTCTCGAATAGTGTGCGGGAAATACGAACAGCTAAATCTTTTCGTGCGAAGTCTAATTTCTCTTATTGTATTATAAAAATCACTTCTCCCTATGTAACAGGGTGCCAATAAAATATTTTCGAATGACGCGGAGGAAGCTGGTGATTGAAATTTTAAGTTGAGATCCTACCTCACCGACTAACGCCTTTGTTTTAATGAAAGCAATCCCAATTCGCATGTGATATTCGTGACTCTCTCTACCGCTACACTTCTTTGAACAATCCTTAAGTCCTCCTTCAATCTCATCCGTTACCGATCCCACACCGCAGAGCAACACTCGAAAAGAGGACGAAAAAGCTTAGTGTAGGGAGCTTGTCTTTAGTATACCTGAGGATGGCTTTGGGTACACACCACCGTAACTGGTATGTATGTTGCTTGATGATAAGGTTCGATAAGATTCAAGAGGTACGTGTAGCAGAAATTGTCGAACAGGAACACACATTATACGAAATGAGTAAACCAACAGCAGCGATGGTTTTCCATGCTGCCTAGTGGTTCTTGGTAATTTGCAGAAAGTAATTCGAACCAAAACTCAAGCAAAACTACTCACATTTTTCAGTGGAGTTACCTACAACATATCGTAGCACCTCGTACAATACAATTCCCCCATCCCCCGACCTCTGAGACACGAATAGTTACAAACACGAACACTCACTCTTATTAGGAATTGTTGTAGCTGCTAACATATTACATTAGGCTGCATGGATAGTTAACCGTTAATTTGAGATTACTGAAGAATGGGAGACAACCCGTTGGCTTTAACCAATCATTTCAGAAGTGACCACAAATTATGTGTTGCACAGATTTAACAGCAAGGACGAATGTTGAGAAACAAAAGAATGCAGATCAGAGAAAACTTGGTAGACACATATCATGTACATTCAAATTTCGAACATAGTGTCAAGTATATTGCTTCTCTGAGTTTTAGTATTCTATTCTTCAGTTGACCTATATAGCTCAACTGAACAATGGGTTACTAGTGAAAAAAGAAAAAAGAAGTAACGCCAGCATGATGCACTTCAGCTGCCATATATGAGTTGTATCCCGAACTTCAGCTGATCTTTATAGGTTAACTCCGATACGGGATACAAATTTAACATATGTCGACTTTTTCTCCTTCGCTGACACTAGTTTTCTATTCATCAGTTGATCTATAAGTATAGGTCGACTGAAGTAAGGGGTACTAGTTCTTCAGATGTTGATCTTTTCGCCTCCGCTACAACTGACATCCCATTCTTCACTACTGCAGTTGACCTATGTAGGTCATCTGAAGTATGGAATACACGACTGAAAAATATCGTAATAATAGCAGTGCTAGCAAAGGCACGGAATACACGCCTGAAAAATATCGTAGCAACAATAGTGCTAGCGAAACCGAAAAAAAGCGACAACTGTAAAAGTTGTATCCGTACTGCAGTTGACGATCCCTCCTACAAGTCTTTCATATTCATAGAAATAGACAAATCCAAACCTACAAGCAGAAATCAAAGAACAACAAATGTACAGAAATAAAACCAATTCTTCTAAAATATTTCACTAGGAATTAATATCATTTATTTCAATTTACAGTGATAATGCTACGGTACAAAATATAGCCAATTAATTATCTACGGCTCGAAAATAAAGACATAAATATCTATGAGTAAACTATGACGCCATTGATCTAAGCCGACGGGTTGTGTACCATCCTTCAGTTCACCCACAATTTTGATCCAGTGTTCTGCAAAAAAAACCATTTATATTGGATAGTACCGCTATTACCATATTTCCATAAAATTATACTGAGGATGACCGCTACACTTATAATGTGGATGAACAAAATTTTCGAAGTCTAAACTATACAGAAGAGAGCTTCAAACCAGTATTACTTCGTGAGATGCCTACATTCGAGAACTAATGTTTCAAATTTGAACCAAAGTGAACTGGTTTTTCATGGCAGGTGTACCAGTTTCTTTGGCTCTTCAGTGTATCTTTGTGACTAGGATACTGTAATTTGCAACAGTGCTTGTAATATAATACAGAAAGTGCCTCAATGGCTAAGTGAAAATAATCGTAGGTAAAGTTCACAGTACATAGCAAATGCAACTACAGCAACTGTCTGTTCAGTTCTAAGAGTTCACCAAACGACGTTCTCTGTCCAAGGCGGCCGTGGACGATGACCTGTAACCAAGTGATCGAGCGCTACTCTCCTATCTTCCGAGGAGACTTCTGTCCATTGTCGTCCGGCCAGTGGCGGATTGCAGTGGGCCGCCAATAGGCTGAGGCAAAGTCGATCCGTTAATCTTCAGGGCCACCCGTGGCGCTCGTGGAAATAGTGCAAGTGGCGAGTCTCTATTGCACTGGCACCAGCTCGCATCTATGCGCCTATGATGCATTTGTCCTAGCTGTGTCTCGTGTGGATGACTCATCACATGTTCTAATAGAGGCAGTCATGGGGATTTGCTGGCCAGGGAAAAAGTGAATCTATAGTAACACCTGGACACTATTCAAGTTTCTGCCACTAGTGGGCACTGCTGTCGAGGTGAAAGCGAAGATGGTGGTCGCAGGAAAATAAAAACCGAAGACGTCGGCTTTGCAAAAATTAAAAAGTAATATGTTGCTCAACAATCCCGATTTTGATTTTATACCTTCTGCGCTGCTTTCCTCCCCAATGGAAATGTAGTATAAATATGAAACAATAACAATATAGAATTTTAGTAGGCTTTCAGATGAAATCCCAAGAGTACGCATCTTGGTCGTGCTCAGGAGCGTCTGACAGATTTCAATTTTCTTTTAGAGTGTTCAAAAGCTTTTAAGCCAAAAATTTCATGAAGTGGGATCTTGCAGTATTCCCATACCCAAAATGTAGCAACAATGCATACCGCACACACACACACACACACACACACACACACACACACACACACAGACACAGACAATGTTACACCACGAATTTAAATAGCGAACATTAAGTACGATCTATAAATGGTATAATTCACAACAAAGCCTCAATCTACTTTCCACACCTAAATTCTTCTATCATGCCTACCACGGGCCACACTGATCTTCTAAAATTTATAACTCTCGAAGAAATACGTCAGCTGTACATATAATTCAGTGTTTATGTCGAATGTACAATGTCATTGCCCTCAGATTAAATATTTTACACATCTGAAATGTTTTATGAAGCTTGTGAACCGTCACAATGAACTTTCCTCACCTAAAACCCCTCAAAAATTCGTCTACACGCTAAAAATGCCACGATTACGTCAAGTCTCACGTTGTTATTTTACACACACACACACACACACACACACACACACACTTACCTGTCAAATTGGTGCATAAAACATCATTTTAGGCTCTCTGGGTAGGAGTCTTCCTTCTCCGAACACGAATGGCAATAATAACATGTTAAACAGAAAGCTGACATTTGATGTAAGGCCTAACTAATGGCGCAAGGAACGCCTGATACGTAAAAACATTCGCTAAGCAGGAAAGCACAAAAATAAATAGGCAGTCTGAAATAAGATCAGACACGGGAAGAAGGTAAATAATTCCGTTACTGTGGCTTACTCTTGCTGAAAGATACAGTGAACTTGCAAATTAAGTACTTCCACGTCTCACTAGTTTTATTGTAGTTGGCGAGCATTGCAGTAGTATTTCTACATCCAAAATACGTTAAGAGTGTTCTCAACTCAATCTGAGGTTCATAGAGCGGTAATGAGCCGTCAGTTTCCAAAGCGTTTCAGTAAGATTTCTGCCAAACAAGCCAGGAAGGGGTTCTATGGTTCTTGTTCGTCAGTAGACAATTTAGTGGACGATATTGATTCATATCAATTACTTTTTGTTACAACTGATTGGACCTAGTCACCAGAAGCGACGTCTAAGGAAGGCTGCAATATACAAAACTCAGAAATGTGGCTGTCTAAACCTGCATTACCCACCATCTATTATTTAATATAACCAAAATTTGATCAAAATACGCAATTTAAAAGACATACACTCAAATGCAACGTAGCTAAATTACAGAGAAACTGACAAAACACAATTTTTGAACGGGAGGTCGAAATTGTTTTGATTAGATTCGTTAATGGAATGTATCATTTAACCTCATAATATTTCCAAAATGTACAAGGAACACATCTGATATCTTTACATGGATCAGAACACTGCCAAGGATAGTGCTGGAGCAAAAGAGAGACGAAACTTGGCCACAGACGACTGTGCAAAGACTGGAAACTCGATAATTCGAAAGTTAAAAATATAAAATTATTTGTTATTTATCGAGCAGAAACAGACACAGATACACAGACACAGACACACACACACACACACACACACACACACACACACACACACACACGCACACACACAGACTTACTCGCATCTTGCTTATCCTAAGTATAATTACAGATCTGTGATCATAAACGAAAATTTGTAGCTAAATGAAATGATAGCCTTGTTTCTCTTATGGAACACTTCCAATACAAAACATACGTGGTTCTATTATTGTAATTTAATTATTCTACAAAATTAAAAAATACGCGCAACTTGCGTGCTGGCACTATTAACAAAAATTTCATGTTAAAGAGCACTTGTTTCACAGTACATCCAAAAGAAAAAATCCGAAAATGATAATTTGTAAGTATATCATACGGAAACTACTTTGTAGTCTTTTATTACCAGACTATATGTCCATTTGTCTGTTAAATCCCGTATCTCCGGAAGAATTAGAGTTTCTTTCACACTCTAAGGTCAATGGTCCTTTGACAGTGTAATAAATGTAAGCTTCTACGTCAATGAAACCAAATGATCTGGCCACTTATTACAACTTACAGACTGATTCCCATTAGTCTAGGGTCAAGAAATGTTTCAAGAAGCAATGTTTTACTATGGAAGTAGAAGCAAATTCTAAAAATTATGAATATGTAATTATATCGGTCTGCTTGTCTTTCTGTCAAGTCCACTTTTTCCCAGGGATGAGGAGGAGTATCAAGTCGAAACTTAAGTCGCCTACTGAAGTTGATGGTAAATCGGTGGCGTAAAAACGTTGAACTTCAAAATCTATGTAATCAAAAGATCCAGTCAAGTTACATAATTTGATACAAACTCACACATTATAACCTACAGTGTACTTCCCCTTGACGTAAAATCGTGAAATTCGGCAAGACCTGAGGTTCCATAATACAAGAAAAGGAAATAATAAAATAAAAGGTGTTAATTTTTAATTCCATCGATCAATAACTTTTTTCCTTTTGTTACTCGTTGCCTGACTTCCTCTTGAAATTAAAACATCCTCGAAAGTCTTAGAATCCCTGGGACCAGTATCAGGGAATAATCGTCGTGACTCTTGATTCCCAGAATGGATGAACTTTCGACACACGTAACAGAATCTGTACAGAACCATCAGTGGGCGAATCCTGCGGACACATGGCCATTTTTTGTTGGTTGGTTCTCTGGGGAAGGAGACCAGGCAGCGAGGTCATCGGTCTCATCGGATTAAGGAAGGACGGGGAAGGAAGTCGGCCGTGCCCTTTCAAAAGAACCATCCCGCCATTTGCCTGGAGCGATTTAGCGATATCACGGAAAACCTAAATCAGGATGGCCGGTCGCGGGATTGAACCTTCGTCCTCCCGAATGCGAGTCCAGTGTCTAACCACTGCGCCACCTCGCTCGGCCCATTTTTTGTTGTTGATACATCTAATGGCAACAAAAACCTCTCAGAAGTTGGAACTGTTGAAATCTGTTTGCTCAACTTTCTTCGTCTTGTGCAATCTTGGTTTATTCAGTAACTTGAAGAATATTTGATTTGGCTGAGTAAATTCATCATTACTTATCTATGCACACTTCTCCACGGAAGAGCTAATGTTTTTGTACGCAGCTCACCAGTCTGCAATTGAGTCTTTCACTTTTTCTGTAGTCATTGTAAACTTTATTATGTTCTCGATTCCTCTCAGATTAACACTTCTGTAGCTGTTATGCTAATATCGTGTAAATTTCTGCCTACCACTGTCGAAGACACCCAGAAAAATAATAGCTCTACCAACGTATATTGGTTATTCAAGTGGACACAGTCGATATCTGCTCACAAATCACTGAAGACCGTCTTCCAATTAGAAACTCATTGTCCTCTTAGTAATCATACTCTTCTTCTTGTCCTTCATCAGAAGCATCTTTTTCACTGGATTAAGCCTACTCTTCTTCTTTTTCTTCTTCTTCTTCTTCTTTTTCTACATCATCATTTTATTCTTCATCGTAATCATCGAATACTTCTTCTTTTCCTCCAACTTCTCTGTAACCCGCCATCAAGAACACATTACGTTCTTCACATTTTTCAGAATTGATTTCTTTTTCTTATCTACCTTCTTTTTAGGCGTCGTCGTCGTCTTCTTCTTCTTTTCTTCTTTTTTGGGAAAGCTACCCCACCTCTGCCGAATTTTAGTAATAGGTTTAAATACTTTTTCCAGCACAGACTCTGCTTCAGCTTGATTTTTTTGAGGAATCACGGCTTCGTCGAGATTTGAAAAACACCTGGTCATAAATTTTTGCATCCAATATTAGGCACAGATGGATTAGAATCTGTAATAGAGAATAATACAATATCTCTAACAAGTGTCCACAAGAGACAACAAAAATATTCTATCTAACGTTCTTTGACATACTAAGCCACTGTGTTTGTTGTGGACGATATCAACAAATTTAAAACTTAAAACTTATTAAATCATTCAATATATTATTTTATTACTCAATATACACTTAAAAGATTAAATTTTATAATTATGTGAGACTGTAAATGATATTACCAGTAGATACCGTTTTTATGTTTTGACAGAATAGCTAAATTTATTCCACAATTTTTAACCGCCTTCTCCAGTGAAGAACCAGCTATTACTTCTTCTGTATATGTTGCTGTTGGAGTTGTATCTTCTTTTTGTAATTCTTTATTTTACTGTCACAAGCAAAATCAGCTTGGTACATCACAACAAATTTCAGCTAACTGTAACAAATGGCCTATATGCCATCATTTTGGACGCGTTATGGGCAAAAGTAGTCCCACCCCCTGCATTGCTTTTACAATAGCATGACCTTATAATGGGACGCTTTCAGTGAGATGCCTGAAGTCCTATAAATGAATGGCACCCTTAAGGACAGAAACAAGAAGAGATAGTGATGGGACAGCGAAATGCAGTAAGACCTGCAGCGGATAGGCACTTGGTACGGGAAGTGGTAACTGACCCTTAACATAGACAAATGTAATGTATTGGGAATACATAGAAAGAAGGATCCTTTATTGTATGATTATATGATAAAGGAGCAAACACTGGTAGCAGTTACTTCTGTAAAATATCTGGCAGTATGCATGAGGAGCGATTTGAAGTGGAATGATCATATAAAATTAATTGTTGGTAAAGCGGGTGCAAGGTTGCGATTCATTGGGAGAGTCCGTAGAAAATGTCGTCCATCAACAAAGGAGGTGGCTTATCAAACACTCGTTCGACCTATATTTGAGTATTGCTCATCAGTGTGGGATCCGAACCAGATCGGATTGACGGAGCAGATAGAGAAGATCCAAAGGAGAGCGGCGCGTTTCGTCACAGGAGTATTTGGTAACCGTGATAGCGTTACGGAGATGTTTAGCAAACTCAAGTGGCAGACTCTGCAAGAGAGGCGCTCTGCATTGCGGTGTAGCTTGCTCGCCAGGTTTCTGGATGAAGTATCGAATATATTGCTTCCACCTACTTATACCTCCCGAGGAGATCACGAATGTAAAATTAGAGAGATTCTTGCGCGCACGGAGGCCTTCAGACAGTCGTCCTTCCCGCGAACCATACGCGACTGGAACGGAAAAGGGAGGTAATGACAGTGGCACGTAAAGTGCCCTCCGCTACACACCGTTGGGTAGCTTGCGGAGTATAAATGAATATGTAGATGTAGAACTTTTCACTTCGGCCACTATTTACTAGAGAATGACATGGATAGGGTATAAGAATACACTAACAACACAGTATATCACAACGTAAACCAATCCTATTCCAAAATTCGCGCTTATGAAATGCTTCTTTTTTCAGAAAAAACGTGAAATCTTCAATTTATAGCTTACAGTTGGTACTAATTTACTTAATCATTAATTAACTGTTATTACTCAGTTAAACACTTATCTTTACAAGAGCTGTGAATGTGCACGACTCGTCAACCAAAGATGCTACACAGCAATCCTCGCTGATAACTCAAGTTGTACATTATATAACATCCTATTAAGTACGAAATGCTTAGTATAAAACGATCTGATTTCATTTTTTAACCCAGTGTTTTCTACAAAGGGGTCGTTATTTGTGCTGCTAAACAGTTCTTTCTTGTTCGGAACTACATTATTTATTTTACAGTTCACATTGAATTTATTGTGTTGGAAGGTCTTGTGGAGTTTGAGATGGAAATTCTTGAATCTGTTGTATAACTTGACGGGAAATGGCTGTGTTATAGGCAGTTTTCCTTCTTTCCGTGAGTTGCTTTAAATTCTTCGAGATATGCGCCGTCTATGCAACCAATTGAAGGCTGTTTGTTGCTATACGCGTGTCGCTTTTTTTATTTCGGGAGCATCACCTGTGGCCTGCAATACATGTTTCCTTTTCTTACATACAATAAACGTATTATGAGGTTGATGTACTATGCTGCTACATTACATTTTCTCGTGTCCTAATCTTGTTTTTTTAGATTAATATCAACTTTTGTATCACAAAGTACGTAATGTGAACTTTCGATTTTGAGTGCTGTTAACTCATGTTTGTGGTCCTAGAGATGTATTCTTGCCAGAATCATAAAGAACCAAGGTAGTGATCGAAACAAATTCACAACATAGAAAACACTATCGGATAAACCTCTTCATGTGACAGGACTTGCTTCCATTGCAAATTTTGCCCGTTTTTACTCTGAAGCTGCTGACTAACCTATTCCGATGGAGAGAATTTATGTGTATCCCTGTACTTAAGGTGCCATTCGTAATCCAAGATAAAAATACTGCTTCCAGAGTCCAATAAGGCGCACATGGCTTCATGGTTAATACCGTGTGCACAAACGGAAGAGGCCGCTTAGAGACCGCTCTCAATTTATTGCATCCTTTCAGCGGCAACGCCCCCTCCCTCTCGGGCGGGGCTGTGCTATTGTGGCGTCAGCTGTTCTGAAATCTCTCATGCAGGATTGCGAAATCGTGAAAAAAGCCTGGATTTACAACAGTTTCTATTGCGTCGAGTCGCACTTTCCTCGTGTCTATAAACACAGCGAGTCTTAAGAGCGAACCCGTGAAGTTGATTACTGGTGTCACGTTTGTCATGATCGAAGCGAATGTTGTTTATACACTCCTGGAAATTGAAATAAGAACACCGTGAATTCATTGTCCCAGGAAGGGGAAACTTTATTGACACATTACTGGGGTCAGATACATCAGATGATCACACTGACAGAACCACAGGCACATAGACACAGGCAACAGAGCGTGCACAATGTCGGCACTAGTAAAGTGTATATCCTCCTTTCTCAAAATGCTGGCTGCTATTCTCCCATGGAGACGATCGTACAGATGCTGGATGTAGTCCTGTGGAACGGCTTGCCATGCCATTTCCACCTGGCGCCTCAGTTGGACCAGCGTTCGTGCTGGACGCGCAGACCGTGTGAGACGACGCTTCATCCAGTCCCAAACTTGCTCAACGGGGGACAGATCCGGAGATCTTGCTGGCCAGGGTAGTTGACTTACACCTTCTAGAGCACGTTGGGTGGCACGGGATACATGCGGACGTGCATTGTCCTGTTGGAACAGCAAGTTCCCTTGCCGGTCTAGGAATGGTAGAACGATGGGTTCGATGACGGTTGGGATGTACCGTGCACTATTCAGTGTCCCCTCGACGATCACCAGAGGTGTACGGCCAGTGTAGGAGATCGCTCCCCACACCAAGATGCCGGGTGTTGGCCCTGTGTGCCTCGGTCGTATGCAGTCCTGACTGTGGCGCTCACCAGCACGGCGCCAAACACGCATACGACCATCATTGGCACCAAGGCAGAAGCGACTCTCATCGCTGAAGACGACACGTCTCCATTCGTCCCTCCATTCACGCCTGTCGCGACACCAATGGAGGCGGGCTGCACGATGTTGGGGCGTAAGCGGAAGACGGCCTAACGGTGTGCGGGACCGTAGCCCAGCTCATGGAGACGGTTGCGAATGGTCCTCGCAGATACCCCAGGAGCAACAGTGTCCCTAATTTGCTGGGAAGTGGCGGTGCGGTCCCCTACGGCACTGCGTAGGATCCTACGGTCTTGGCGTGCATCCGGGCGTCGCTGCGGTCCGGTCCCAGGTCGACGGGCACGTGCACCTTCCGCCGACCACTGGCGACAACATCGATGTACTGTGGAGACCTCACGCTCCACGTGTTGAGCAATTCGGCGGTACGTCCACCCGGCCTCCCGCATGCCCACTATACGCCCTCGCTCAAAGTCCGTGTACTGCACATACAGTTCACGTCCACGCTGTCGCGGCATGCTACCAGTGTTAAAGACCGCGATGGAGCTCCGTATGCCACGGCAAACTGGCTGACACTGACGGCGGCGGTGCACAAATGCTGCGCAGCTAGCGCCATTTGACGGCCAACACCGCGGTTCCTGGTGTGTCCGCTGTGTCGTGCGTGTGATCATTGCTTGTACCGCCCTCTCGCAGTGTCCGGAGCAAGTATGGTGGGTCTGACACACCGGTGTCAATGTGTTCTTTTTTCCATTTCCAGGAGTGTATTTGCAGAAACCCCGTGAAGATCGGTAAAGGTACCGTATTTATCAGTGGACAAAGAGCGTGAACAGTCTTCGTGTCGCATTCCCTTCAAAACGTAACTGACAGCTTTTGCTTCAGATATGTTTAAGCACTAGGCTGGTATGGCGATTCTAGCTTGTCTGATGTATTTGAAAAAGTCTCAACGCGATCCTGTACCTGGGAAACAGGCTTCTTTACAAGCACGCCCTTAATCGTACTGAGTCATTTCTCCTGAACAACCTTTTCAAAACCTTTCACGCGAACGTGAGACATTAGCAACATCTCTATTCAAACTACCGTCTGGCAATGGTTATACATAAAGTATAACTGAGTGAGAAATTCGAAGTATACCAGCATGCTGTTCCAGTGGAACAGAGAATCACAAGAGTTTAACAACCTCTTGGCCCGTTTTAATAGATAAAACTACCAGTGCCATGAGGCATGGGCAAAATAGGGCTGTGTAATTTATTGTAGTGTTCACACGTCCCTGTACCACCACCATTAAAAAACCGGACAGTCGACCATGGACTAAAAACCCCCGCCAAGGGAAGTTTCACCCTTACTGTACAACGACATACGGTACTATTTTACTAGGCAGAATTATAACTGCATGACCTCACTTTCTAATTCACCAATTACCGGAATTTGTTCTGGACTTGTATTTACTAACTTTAAGACCTTGACTCGATTACAGAAATGTTTAATCTGAACTGTTACCTCGTAAAATTGCGCTTCAGCAGGGGTACTTGACTCTAAGAGCTCAATGATTTCCTTAACACCGGCAGGTACGGGGGAACGAACACCCAAGGCGGCAAGTTCCTCGCCATAGCGGCTTCTAGAGGGAAGCCCAAAGCGCCACAGAGCCACAAACACAGCTTAGCTACGCTACCATCTGCAGGTTCACAATGAATCTTCAGCTCCTGCTGGATTTGTTCTTTATTAACACATGAGATTTGCACTACACCTTGGGGCTCCATAATTGGTGACAAAGATGCTTATGATATAAATTCTGAAGTAAGACAAAGCTTATACACGAAGCGCAAAAAAAAAAAAAAAAAAAAAAAAAAAACTGGTACCGGCATGCATATTCAAATACACAGATGTGTAAACAGGCAGAATACGGCGCTGTGGTCGGGAACGTCTGTTTAAGACAAGAAGTGTCTGGCGCAGTTGTTAGATAGGTTACTGCTGATACAATGACAGGTTATCAAGATTTAAATGAGTTTGGACATTAGGCGCACGACCGATGGGACACAGCATCTACGAGGTAGCGATGAAGTGGGGGTTTTCCCATATGACCATTTCACGAGCGTATAGTGAATATCAGGTAAAACATCTTATCTCCGACATCGCAGGGGCCGGAAAAAGATTCTGCAAGAAGATGACCAACAACGATTGTAGAGAATCGTTCGGAATGATAGAAGCGCAGCCCTTCCGTCAATTGCCACAGATTTCAGTGCTGGGCCATTAACAAGTGTCAGCGTGCAAAACCATTCAAAGCAACGTCATCGATATTTGCTTTCGGAGCTGAAGGCCTACTCGTGTACCCTTGATGACTGAACGACACTGCTGGCCTGGGCCCGTCAACACCGACAATGGACTGTAGAATGCTGGAAACATGTTTCCTGGTTGGACGAGTCTCGTTTCAAATTGAATCGACTGGATGGACGTGTACGGGTATGGAGACAACTTCATGGATCCATGGACTCTGCATGTCAGCAGGGGACTGTTCAAGCTGGTGGAGGCTCTGTAATGGTGTGGGACGTGTGCAGTTGGGGTGATATGGGACCCATGATACGTCTCGATACGACTCTGACAGGTGATACGTACGTAAGCATCCTGTCTGGTCACCTGCATCCATTTATGTTCATTGTCCATTGCGACGGACTTGGGCAATTCCAGCAGGACAATGTGACACCACCCCATGTCCATAATTGCTACAGAGCGGCTGCAGGAACACTCTTCTGACATTAAACAACTCCGCTGGACGCCAAACTCCCCAGGTATGAACATTATTGAGCATATCTGGGATGCCTTGCCAAGTGCTGTTCAGAAAAGATCTCCACCTCTTCGTATTCTTGCGGATTTATGGACAGCTCTGCAGGATTCATGGTGTCGGTTCCCTACACCACTACTTCAGACATTACTCGAGTCTATGCCACGTCGTGTTGCTGCACTTCTGCGTGCTCGCGGGGGCCCTGCACGATATTCGACAGGTGTACCAGATTCTTAGGCTCTTTAGTGCATAAAAAGAATTCTTGTTTCCAAAATACAGCAAATAGCGGTTTCAACAGTTGTCTGTTGCAGTACGGACAGAGTCACGTTCTGCTACTGCTGGGACGGTTCCGGGATTAGCTGAGTGGTCTAAGGTGCTGCAGTCTTGCACTGTGACGCTGGTCCCGGCGGAGGCTCGAGTCCTCCCTTAAGCATGGATATGTGTGTTTCTTCTTCGGATAATTTAGGTAAAGTAGTGTGTAAGATTATGGACTGATGACCTTAGCAGTTAAGTCCCATAAGATTTCACACACATTTGAACATTTTTGGGAAGGTTGTGAGCAAGGAGCTGTGAATCTGTCAGTAACGAATCTCTTGTCAAAAATAAAAATAAAATATAAATAAATAAACAAGGAATATTGGTATTCCACTCAAACATAAAGGGAAATTACAAAACTGTGTTAAATCAACTAAGTTACAATAAGCAGCTAGGCCCTGTCACCAACAGTCTTTATGTGCCCACTGCCCAGTAAGACGATTGACTTTTACAGGTTCTTCAGGACGTTAAAATGGCAGATACAACATTCGAGAAGCTGTCATAAAATTTGGGAACAGATAAAACATACACAATTATGAATACAGGCAATTCCGGGTTGAGAGATAGAGCAAACTTAATGGAGAATATAAAAGAAGCTTATAAAATTCTGAAAAAAAGCTCCTAAAATCTGATGATACGAAATCAAAGAACTGTCGAATTTGGAAAAAAATAGATAACTTGAATTAAGTATTACAGATGACGCACCTGCCACTGCCAACCGAAAACTACGTTTACAATAGTTCATAAGCCGCGGTGGTCTCCTCAAATGTGGTGGAAGGTGGAAAAATCCAACCTGTGTGTCTCAATGTTGACAGAGGTCAGACAAAAATATCAGGCTTCAGATAATACATAAAACGAACAAGACTATGGCTCCTTGGAAGCATTTGAATACGATTGCTAAAAGTTTTGCAGCTATTAAGACTCGAAGCCACTAAACGAAAAACTGTCACTGACAGCGAGAGCGCACACATCGCACACGTGGTGCATACCGCGGGACATGATACAGGCGTTGCTATGTTACAAAATGAAAGATACGAGCAGAGTTTAATAAGTAAGGCAACACATTTTTTTCCTAAAAGCCGATCGATTTTACTCAGGATTCCAATACACCAAGTTATTCCCAACTCTTTGGGCTACAAATCCCTGTTTTTCAACGTAATGCCCATTGAATAAGACAGTCCTACGCCACCTTAGTGGGAGGGCCTGTATGCTCTCTTGGTTCCACTTTATTGGTTGACGTTGGAGTCAACAGTTGCTGAATCAGTAATCTCCCCATCACTCACGTACTGTTTCCCATCGAGTGCCTCATTCATTGGTTCAGACAGACGTACTGGAGGATGGATGAGGAAGAACAAAATATCACGTTTTGTGACATGTTAGACAAAAAATTGTCACAATCAGCTCAGTGGCGCACCAATAATTCCACAACACGAATGACCATTCGTTGGTGTTTATCGTCTTCTTTTAGGCTGCAGGATCCCGGTGGACACACACCTTTGATCACTACCAGCAGAGACGCTCCACTATGCAGCGAGCTGTCTGATTGTGATCCATCGATCCCCTGGAATGAGGGTGTCCGCACGTTCCGACACTGCAGTAGTAACAGTTGTGTGCTGCTGCCCTGCACGCAGGAGATCGGACAGGTTTGCGCGACTTTTTTGCGCCGATGACAAACGACTCGCCCAACGACTCACTTTTTTTTTGTTCACTGCCTGGTCTCCGTAGACTTTCTGCAAGAATCTATGGATATCTGCGATGGTGTCGTTTTCCGCCAAAAGAAACTCAATGGCACCTTTCAGCTTGGAATGCACCTCCGTTACTGATGCCATTTTGAACGCTACTTATAGCGCCGCAACCAATCCTTACTTCATGGAGCTATAGTGGCAGAGGCGGGAATATTTCATGATGACCCACAACAAATTCCGCATTTTTCAGCCGAAATCGTCCCAGAAAAAAATGTTGCTTTAGATTATTGAACACCCCTCGTACAATGGATTGAAGACTACGCCGATAGAAGGTTCGCGAGCCAGTGAACCACCCATAACTTCTATAGTGGGAAGTTCATCCTTGAAATTGTTTCTTGATCAAACAGTTTGTGACGAAACTTACTTCTTGAAATTTTCGTTATAAATATTCTAGCTACGTTTTTTACCTAAATTAATATCCGATTTGGATTGGCGACTGTAGTAGTATCTCCTTGCAGCTCATCATAACTGGTTCGTTTGACTCAAAAACGTTTCATAACCCTCTTCGTTTTTTGTTATACTAATTGTGATGTGCTCCGTAGATCATAAGTTGATTTCGAATACTTAAAAAAACTGATGATCACCGTCATAATTTAGTAAAATAACAGCACGTGATTTACGTTGTTCTTATAGACAGTCGAGGTCTTCTCCGCGTGTTTATGCGCAATACCTTACGTTTATTTACGTTGATTGCCAGTTGATAGCATGGAGGTCTTCTAGAAATTCATTATAGTCTTCTGGCACTGATACCTGAGAATGAGCTCTCTGTAATTAGGCTTACGAAATATTCCAGATTATCCGGGTTCGACCCCGTTTTTATTCCTCTGTTTCATTCAAATTATAAAACAGCAAAAACCACCAATTTTCTAGATTTCCATGTCAGACTGTTATTCCGTGATGTCACGCGTTATCTAGCGAAGACAAATTGAGGTTGTGCTTAGATTGGGAGGGATAAAAGCAGGTTGGCAACACCTAAAGCGATGATCGACTATGGTGGCACGGCGATTTCATCTTCAGCTTCGCTCCTCTAGAGTAGTGTACGGCGCAGCAAGTCGACCGTGGTCGTAGAGTCGTCGCTGAAATTAACTGTTACGATTGTAGAGACCTTTCCGAATATATACATAACGGTAAATGCAAATTAAGAGAAAATTACCTGAATGAACTTCCATTTTTACGCGAAGAAAGAACTGTACATGAGGGAGAAAGCGGTACTTCTCAGATATAAGTAAATACAATTGTGTGGAAGAAATAAATGTGTACGGAGTCTACAGTTTTCGGTCATGCGTGACAGGAGTCTCCCATATATAGCTTATTACTATCCTCATTATAAGTTTATTTCCTTCTAGCTGTTTATTCTCTGCAGCACACGGTGCGAGATCAGGTATTACTGATCATACACTCCTGGAAATTGAAATAAGAACACCGTGAATTCATTGTCCCAGGAAGGGGAAACATTATTGACACATTCCTGGGGTCAGATACATCACATGATCACACTGACAGAACCACAGGCACATAGACACAGGCAACAGAGCATGCACAATGTCGGCACTAGTACAGTGTATATCCACCTTTCGCAGCAATGCAGGCTGCTATTCTACCATGGAGACGATCGTAGAGATGCTGGATGTAGTCCTGTGGAACGGCTTTGCCATGCCATTTCCATCTGGCGCCTCAGTTGGACCAGCGTTCGTGCTGGACGTGCAGACCGCGTGAGACGACGCTTCATCCAGTCCCAAACATGCTCAATGGGGGACAGATCCGGAGATCTTGCTGGCCAGGGTAGTTGACTTATACCTTCTAGAGCACGATGGGTGGCACGGGATACATGCGGAGGACGTGCATTGTCCTGTTGGAACAGCAAGTTCCCTTGCCGGTCTAGGAATGGTAGAACGATGAGTTCGATGACGGTTTGGATGTACCGTGCACTATTCAGTGTCCCCTCGACGAATACCAGAGGTGTACGGCCAGTGTAGGAGATCGCTCCCCACACCATGATGCCGGGTGTTGGCCCTGTGTGCCTCGGTCGTATGCAGTCCTGATTGTGGCGCTCACCTGCACGGCGCCAAACACGCATACTACCATCATTGCCACCAAGGCAGAAGCGACTCTCATCGCTGAAGACGACACGTCTCCATTCGTCCCTCCATTCACGCCTGTCGCGACACCACTGGAGGCGGGCTGCACGATGTTGGGGCGTGAGCGGAAGACGGCCTAACGGTGTGCGGGACCGTAGCCCAGCTTCGTGGAGACGGTTGCGAATGGTCCTCGCCGATACCCGAGGAGCAACAGTGTCCCTAATTTGCTGGGAAGTGGCGGTGCGGTCCCCTACGGCACTGCGTAGGATCCTACGGTCATGGCGTGCATCCGTGCGTCGCTGCGGTCCGGTCCCAGGTCGACGGGCACGTGCACCTTCCGCCGACCACTGGCGACAACATCGATGTACTGTGGAGACCTCACGCCCCATGTGTTGAGCAAATTCGGCGGTACGTCCACCCGGCCTCCCGCATGCCCACTATACGCCCTCGCTCAAAGTCCCTCAGCTGCACATACGGTGCACGTCCACGCTGTCGCGGCATGCTACCAGTGTTAAAGACTGCGATGGAGCTCCGTATTCCACGGCAAACTGGCTGACACTGACGGCGTCGGTGCACAAATGCTGCGCAGCTAGCGCCATTCGACGGCCAACACCGCGGTTCCTGGTGTGTCCGCTGTGTCGTGCGTGTGATCATTGCTTGTACAGCCCTCTCGCAGTGTCCGTAGCAAGTATGGTGGGTCTGACACACCGGTGTCAATGTGTTCTTTTTTCCATTTCCAGGAGTGTATTAACACTACAAGCATAAAAAGGTAAGGAAACACAAGACACATCGCGAAGAATCGGTGAGTTCTTTATGGGTCATATTAATACTACAAGCACAAAAAAGTAATTAAGCACAAAGCAGATAGCGAAGAAAAGGAGAATACTTTCCGCAGACTTGCAGCGAAATTGATGTAAGACAGCAACAGCCAGGCAGCATGTGCATTTAATACCATAAAACATTGTAAGAGTTTTAGCTCGATGGATGGTACCGTCAAGTTGGCTGGAGAGGCTTTCGAAATTCTGCAATACTGTTTTGCAATTCCTGTTCAGAATGTAACTGTCGAAAGGATATTTTCATTGTTAAATAAACACTGGACTGATGAAAGAAACAGACATTGTGTACAGTGTGCAAATGATTTGTTGATCGTCAGTTATAGCTAGAAAGGTCTCACTTGTTCTCACTACTAGGATAACATCAGTGTTACTTCAGATGGTTCGAGGAAGTGAGAAATATATACTACTAGCCATTAAAATTGCTACACCACGAAGATGACGTGCTACAGACGCGAAATTTAACCGACAGGAAGAAGATGCTGTGATATGCAAATGATTAGCTTTTCAGAGCATTCACGGAAGGTTGGCGCCGGTGGCGACACCTACAACGTGCTGACATGAGGAAAGTTTCCAACCTATTTCTGATACACAAACAGCAGTTGACCGGCGTTGGCTGGTGCACCGTTGTTGTGATGCCTCGTGTAAGGAGGATAAATTCTTACCATCACGTTTCCGACTTTTATAAAAGTCGGATTGTAGCCTATCTCGATTGCGGTTTATCGTAACTCGACATTGCTCCTCACGTTGGTCGAGATCCAATGACTGTTAGCAGAATATCGAATCGGTGGGTTCAGGAGGGTAATACGAAACGCTGTGCTGGATCCCAACGGCCTCGTATCACTAGCAGTCGAGATGACAGGCATCTTATCCGCATGGCTGTAATGGATCGTAAAGCCGCGTCTCGACCCATGAGTCAACAGATGGGGACGTCTGCAAGACGACAACAATCTGAACGAACAGTTCGACGACTTTTGCAGCCTCATGGGCTATCAGCTCGGAGACCATGGCTCGGTTACCCTTGACGCTGCATCACAGTCAGGATCGCCTGTGATGGTGTACTCAACGACGAACCTGGGTGCACGAATGGCAAAAGTCATTTTTTGGATGAATCCAGGTTCTGTTTACAGCATCATAATGGTCGCATACGTGTGTGGTGACATCGCGGTGAAAGCACATTGGAGGCCTGTATTCGTCATCGCCATACTACCGTATCAGGCAGCGTGTTGGTATGGGATGCCACTGGTTACACGTCTCGTTCACCGCATTGACGGCACTCTGAACAGTGGACGTTAGATTTCAGACGTGTTACGACCCGTGGCTCTACCCATCATTCGATCCCTGCTAAACCCTACATTTCAGATGGATAATGCACGACCGCATGTTGCAGGTCCTGTACGGGCCTTTCTGGACACAGAAATTTTCGACTGCTGTCCTGGTCAGCACTTTCTCCAGATCTCTCACCAGTTGAAAATGTCTGGTCAATGGTGGCCGAGCAACTGGCTCGTCAAAATACACCAGTCACTACTCTTGATGAACTGTGGTATCGTGTTGGAGCTATGTGTACACGCCATACGAGCTCTGTTTGACTTAGTGCCCAGGCGTATCAAGGCCGTTATTACGGCCAGAGGTGGTTGTTCTGGGCACTGATTTCTCAGGATTTATGCACCCAAATTGCGTGAAAATGTAGTCACATGTCAGTTCTAGTATAATACATTTGTCCAATGAATACCAGTTTATCATCTGCATTTATTCTTTAGTGGCCAGTAGTGTAGAAAGTTCTCACCTGCTGCCACTATTAGGGTAACATGTGTTACTTAAGAAGGTTCGAGGAAGTGAGAAATATATTTTTATAAAGAAGTAGACCATTGTGTTTCACATAAAGACTGTTTCTAATATTCTCCTTTTTTTTTCTTTTTTGATTTGGAAACATGCTAACAGTATTTGTAATTGTTTTCTTCGACTAACTGGATACTCGGCTTTTGATTCACTGAGCTAACTGCATTCGGTGCACAGCTTGTATTAGAGGACTGGTACGTTTTAGCGTCGAGAGGCGTCCCCGTTATTAAATAAACTTCCTCGGAAGCAAAGCTGCGCGGCTGCATGGAGAGCAGGAGGCGAGGCCAGCCAGGCACCTACTACGACGGGGGGCCGCCAGCGACGCACGCCTGCAGCCACTCCCCCCACCCCCCCCCACCCCCACCCACCCACCCCCACCAACACCCATACCCAGCCAGCACAGCTGCGGCCTGCGGGCCTTGCAGCCCAGACAGCACCAGACCAGCGATCCGACGGCAGCTGCGACGCGCCGTTTACCGACGGGCGTCGCCTGATGGAGCTGCCTCCACGTCTCCGTCTCGTTTAGCAGCCCGGCCAGATAATGCCCGACTCGCTGCAGCAGGCTCACAGACTGCGACGCGGCCGCTGCATCCGCCCTCTGCTAATGTAGGGAACATTGTGACTCTCGTTTGTGAATGATTAAAACGGCACGCAATATTAGGCGGGACATTCTCGAGCTCTCTCTCTCTCTCTCTCTCTCCTGTGTTAATAAATGCCAGGTCTGCAAGTTTTCGTGATTATCAGTGAAGAGATTCAAGCAAACGGCACTCTACATCACGTTCATAAATCTAAAACTGTGCACTTCACAAAATACGGAAGCAGTGCATCCTATAATTATAATATCGTTCACTGACAATAACAACCACTCTGCTCGCACATATACCTGCGTGTAACAGTTTGTGACGATTTGAAATACATAGATTTCGCAGCTCGTGGTCTTGCGGTATCGGTCTCGCTTCCCGCACACGGTTCCCGGGTTCGATTCCCGGCTAGGCAGGGATTTTTCCTACCTCGAGATGACTGGGTGTTGTTGTGTCGTCTTCATTATCATCATCGTCTTCATTCAACCCCACTATGGTCGGAGGAAGGCAATGGCAAACCACCTCCACGAGGACCTTGCCAAGTACGGCGGGTCTCCTGCACTGTCCCCTACGCTCCTCGGAGTATGGGACCTGATCATCATCAGCAGCAAACGGATAAAAGTATCCGCGATCCCAGTTGCAGCTTCCCTTTCTAAGGACTTCCAAAGGACAACAAAATTGCTTTTCAGTATTCGATATCATTATTGTGCAACTCGTAACTTGCTTTAATCATAGGTCTGAGTGGTCCTAAATGTTATTATCTTTACGTAAAGTAAAGTGTTATCTACTCAATAACATTCAAATCATGAGCTACACCCTTAATTTTTACGTTTGAAATTAGCGAATTTTCTTGTCGAAAATTTGTTGTCTATGCCTGCGGTCACTTTGAGAATTGAATAATCAAATGAATTAATTTAATAATAACGAACCTTAAGTTGCTGGTGTATCTATGCAGAAATACAAAAAAATAAAAACAGTGAATTACTTAAGGGGTATGAATGACAACAGTGGTGTATTTAAGTTTACAGGATAATGGCAAATTTTATTAATCCTTTTGTAACTACAACACAGTGATAAACCTTACACCAAAAAAGAAAAGTCAGAAAACGGATGGTGCTTCATTCGCAAAGCATACATACGGGCGGAAGCTATACAAATTCATCACTGACTTAATCTGTATTAGAATGCAGTCTGAATTTGTTTAAATGGAATCACTGTGAGGCCCATCTCTATTCAAATGGAATCAACTATGACCACATATACTATAAACTTGAGAACAGGGAGCTGTGAATATCATTTAACAACCATACTCCACTGCACCAGTATTTTACCCTTTCTACCCAGTGGGACCAAAGTCTCTCATTGACGAAGAGATGTAATCTTTCCAGGCCGGCCATTTCGAGTTTCTGAAACAAGGCTATTAACTTTCCCAGACAGTCGTGCTTACGAAAAATACGTGTTTTTACCCACTCGCTAAAACAACCTGGCGACTTCCTGACATCAGGGAGGTTAAAGTGTTTCCTCCACTAAACACATGCTCCAGCCACTCTCCGTCACGACACGTTGTAACATGAGAATGCATGGAGTTTTATGACTTTCCCATTCTTTGCGCAAAGGTTCTGTTTTCAGCAGACTCTTTTCAAAGGCTTTCTCCACGAACTTTTCACAAAAAAGGCACCTTCACGACAGAGTGCCACCTGGCCCAGGTGAAATGCTTTGCGAACCAGTGCCCTCCTGTACGACAGTAAGTGGAAGGAGAAGCGTGCTACAGGCAGAAGTACATCTGCAGGTACGATCCACTGACTGCTGCTTTCCAGAATATCTCATACAGCTTGGCCGCTGCACTCGGGATTTAGGGCTCCCAGCCCATCTCTCTCTCCCTGTTCTGCATCACTTTCACTTCAACCCCTCAGGTATAATTTCTCTACAGGTTACACATGCAGTTATAAGAACAGTCTGCCCGCAGTTTGCTCATGTAAAAACGTCATAAACCGCACATACAAAATGCAGTACTGCGGAACACTGACATCATTAACTAAAATATGAATATTAATCTAACGGACAATATCGTAAAGTGAGAAAATATTGTGCCACCTCTCTGTTTCTACAGTCGTAGAATCGAACAGCTACCGTAGCGTTGGCAAACTGTTGTAAACAGTGAAGGACAACATGTCACAGATAACTGACGACTCTCTTATTTGTACCTGTTCTGTTTATTACTTACAGGAAACCACTATAAACTAATGCAGCACCTATACAAAATATTTTGCCTCTTTCTTAGCGTTACAATATTGTAATGTAGAAGGGATCAAAGATAACATTTTCTAATAACTGTTGAATAAGAACTTCTGTTAATAAATTTGTTTTGAAGGATGTCTGAATTTATGTCAGCCCGGTAACTTACCACTCCTTCACAGCTCCAACCATACCAATATCACTGCTTCCAAATCATTGAACGTCATGCATTCCGCCTTTCTTTCTGCATCCGTTTAATCTCGCCTAGATAGATCCTTTACTATCTCATCAAATTCCTACCCTTTCTCACCTACCTTTAACACCTCTGCATGTCCTATGCTATCTGCAAACTTGATTCCAGTAACATTATAGACACCCCCTCTAATTACCATCCTATTACAAAGCCGCACCCTTGCAAAAACATCCCACATCCCTGCACTTCCACATACACGAGATCAAATCCCTATGCAACTTTAACCGACTCCTTGTCCCAGACAATAAAATGCGCTGTGATTTTTATCCATCCTACCCGTTACATCTCTTCCCCACCTATTCCACAGCATACTTTTCCCTCTCTATTTCTTCCCATCCCTCCCTCTCTTAATTTCACGGCCGTGCCAACCCACTACTCACACATCCTTCCCATCTTTCCGCTATACACCGTACCACCTTCCTTCTTTTCGATACATACCGCCAAATGGTTTACAGATTTACACTCACAACCATCCCCTCTACAGAACATCCAACGTTTAAACTCCCCACAACCTTTTTTTTTCCAAGTGCAGGACTCTCACCATTTTTGTGACAGTACAGTGCATTTTTTAACAAAAGTTGCAGTCCTTTCTAATGTCTTTAAATTTCTAGTTTCTCGTTTATCCTTCTGAGACCTTTATTTACTTTTGTAACTACAAACTAATAAAAGAACATTATATTTTTGTAAATGGCGTCATATAATCGTCTCTTCATTGTATTTTAAAAACGGTTTTCAATTTTGTTCCCTAAATCATATTGGTAATGTCTTCCTTCATATTTTGTGAAAGCTCTTGGATGAAGAGGTTGTTGTACCGCTGGCAGCCCCTCCTTCCTCCCCCATATGGGACGAGAGGGATGACACAACAATAAAGAAAAAAAAATGTTTTGGCCATGATGTATAGGGTGATACGGTAGATAATACCGGACATTTTCTGAAGCTGTCCGACATAGATACATGTTTATCTAAAGTTGCAGCTACAGAAAAATGTAGTAAAATTCAGGAAGACCCACCTGCTGAGGAACGGAGCTGTAATAGGAATGACACTTGAACGTAAACGTGAATAGATGTTAACGACTCACGAATAAATATTCGGGAACTTCCACAGCGCCTCTTTAACACTAGCCGCGATAAATCACTGGACAAATTTACAGCTGTTAAATGGCCAATACTCAGAAGAAAAAGAAAATGCGACTAAAATAATTGTTTTTTTGGAATTGTGTTTTTCGCTGTTCCAGTCGGCAGTATGTCGGATACACGTGACAGCTGTAAAATATCTGAGAGTAGCCGCCCGGAGCGACATAAAGTGGACTGACGATTTAAAACTAATATTATGAAAGGCAGCTTCGGTTACCAGTTTATTTGGCGAACGCTGTTAAAGTAGCGCTCATACACGAAAGTCGTGCTTCACAAAAAAATGGCTTTGAGCATTATGGGACTTAACTGCTGAGGTCACCAGTCCCCTAGAACGTAGAACAACTTAAACTTAACTAACCTATGGAGATCACATACGTCCATGCCCGTGGCAGGATTCGAATCTGCGACCGTAGCGGTCGCGCGGTTCCAGACTGTAGCGCCTAGAACCGCTAGGCCACCCCGGCCGGCCTTGTTTCACAAAACAGTCGTTCGTCACGTGTTCGTTTAGTAAAGAAGGGAGGGATATGACAATCGTACGCGAAGCACACTCAGACGCACATTGTACTGTGGTTTCTGGAGCTCACATCTCAGAAATACCCAGTTTCGAAGCGTCCCACGCATCCGGACATTCAGTCTGGTCATTAATCCGTTCAGACTGTAATCTCGGTAATTTTTCTCATTTCCTTTGGTAGTTAACGCTGTAATTTTCTTTTCCTTTGTTCAATGAAGTCGTAAAACAAAAAGATACTCATTAGCCATGTTTGAGCAGTTTAATACTACGGGGTTTACTTGCGTGCCGCTCGGCTTTCCGTACTGTAATAAGAAAATGTAATATATCTGGAGAACTCATAACGCGGAATAAGGGCGCCATCTTTGTGCGCGGGGCTTTCTTCAAGGAGAGGCCACGGGGAACGAAGCCGGAGCGGCGGCTGGGCTGTTATTACGCACCAGTGAAAGGCCACACCGCCGTGTTTCTGGGATATTAATGTCTCCTGCGAGAGGCACACGCCTTATTGTGGCACTCTGCTGCAGCTCGTGATAAATTTCACCCGAGAGACTAAACACAAAGCTCAGAGTAAACACTCATAACCCGTGAAATTGCGGCAGACTGTAAATAATTTCATTAGAGCTCTCGGAACTGCTCTTGACAGTTTTAACAATGGAGATGTACTACAGCTTATTATAAATACGATGCCATTGATATGTCATCGGAAATATATAGTTTATTACTTAGGCGGGGATTGTACTCAAATGAAACTTTTGAAAACACCTAATGCTCGACATTTTATGTACTTCAAGAATCTGCCATTCCAGTTCCAGGCTTTAACCATTTTCAGGTGGAGCAAAGAGAAACTTCAAAACGAGAGTGTACATACAGAATGGTGTAATATCACTCGCATAGTGTCACCAGCTGAAGCTGATGGCAGGAAAGATATTCAGAGACGTGGTAAATAAAGTTGATGAGGGGCTGGAAAAAAAAGACACCACTGAGGATCTGCTGAAACGTTTGAGTTCAGCTACTTATGCTATTAGGGTCATTGAAAATTTTGGAGATATACATCTGAGTAAATTAGTGTACCACGCCTATTTTCATTCGCTGCTTTCGTATGGAATCATATTCTGGGGTAACTCATCATTGAGTAAAAGAGTGTTCATTGCACAAAAGCGTGTAAACAGAATAATTGCTGGAGCTCATTCAAGATCATCGTGAAGACACTTATTTAAAGAGCTAGAGATCTTCACTGTAGCCTCACAATATATATATATATATATATATTCAGTTATGAAATTTGTTATTAACAATCCGAACGAATTCAAAAGTAATAGAAGTGTACATAGCTACACCACTAGGAGAAAGGATGATCTTCACTACTCAAGGTTAAATCTAACTTTGACTCAGAAGGGGTATATTATGCTGCCACAAAAGCCTTTGGTCACTTACCTAATAGCATCGAAAGTCTGACAGATAGCCATATAGCATTTAAAAGGAAGTTAAAAGAATTTCTTAATGGCAACTCCTTCTACTCATTAGATGAATTTTTGGATATAGTAAGTGGGTAATTTCCCCAACACCCACAAAAAAAAAAAAAAAAAAAAAGAAATTGAGTGTCATGTAATATTTTGTGTAATGTAATATCTTGTATAGACACCTTTTATTAACCTGACACCTTTCACATTATTACGAAGTGTGAAGTGTCGTATTGATGATCTATGGAAGAAGTACTAATCTAATATAATCTAATCTAATGTGCAGCTACTAACGAAGATTCAATGTGGGCTGCAGTTATCGCATGGCAGTGAAACGTGAGAGCTATGATAATGAGTTAACGAGGAACCGATTTCCGCTGGGAAAAATCATCTCCAATTTTATCCACAGGTGCAAATCTGGCGCTCCACGTCGTTTGTGTGATGGTATGACGGCCACGCTGTGTAGTATGGCTATGGCGAACAGAGACCCCGCGTTGTTAGTGAAGCTGTTTTATGTGAACGGCAGCAGTTATAGCGGTGCACTGAGAGAGTATCACCAACTCATTGGTCTGAGGAGAGTCTCGATGTCATTAAATGGTTTAAAGAAGGTGGACTTGGTGTGGCGCCTGGAAGGGGAAGGCGCTCTATCCCGGCGAGAGCTACTAACGAGGTTTCTGCTGCTGTAATTCATCGTGCAACACGTGTCCCGTCTAGCCCTAGGGCTCATGCAGCGTCACGAGAATTGTCAATCCTCTGGTGAGCAGTACGGGAAGCTTCGCGGTGTACATGACGCTGGTAACCATTCAGGATCCAAAGGTTGCAACATCTGAAGCTTTATGATTCGCAGCAAAGTTCTGAATTTCCTCTTCGGCTTCTGGCACGGTTCGAGGTGTGGCTGGTGTGAGCTGACGAGCATTTGGGTCTCATTTAAGTATATGGCCGAAAGAGTCAGCCTTCAGGAATTGTGAAACGAACTCTGTCGTTCTGAACCACGTGCCACAAAGACCGCAGATTCACCACAAGGTGGGGAAACTCACAGGCGTCTATTGTGCTGAATGAGGCCTAAGCGCTGTAGTGTGCGAGTGAGGCAGACGAGAGCCTACGTCATATGGAAACCCCATAGAAGCTGCTTCTGGCCAAGGAAACGTGGCAGGATTAAATACGGCGGACCTAAGATTGGCCATAAAGGGAAAGATATAGGAAAACTATTTAATTCTGTAGTAATTGAGGGAATGAAGACACAGTAATTTTAATCTACCATACTTCATAAATTTTTATGGTAATTCCAATAAAACGCGAATATTGATCGTATCTATAATAGTTGAGTATTTACTATTAAAGTGAAATTAACAAGTTTTGTAACAAATACCTTAATGGTAAAATCTCAACCCATTAGTCGATCTCAACGATCAAAAAATGTTCAAATGTGTGTGAAATTTTATGGGACTTAACTGCTAAGGTCATCAGTCCCTACGCTTACTCACTACTTATCCTAAGGACGAACACACGTACCTCTGCCCGAGGGAGGACTCGAACCTCTGCCGGAACCAGCACACACTGTGCATGACTGCAGCGCCCGAGACCGCTCGGCTAATTCCGCGCTCTTAACGATCGACACTTGATATTGAAACGCATCATTAAAATGGCAAGTGTTATAAATATCAACCTGTAACTTCATTTGTTTAAAAGATGTAGTAAATTTAAATTACCAGTATTTTCAGTTAAGCATCGGATCATCATTTCCTCCACACAAAAAACATTGAACGATGAAAACATGACACCTTATTGAATCATTAAGTTATAGAATATTTGTTGTAACGTTTCGTGCATAATACTTAATTTTATTATTTATTTATTTATCACAAAGCACATTGGTGCAAGCCTACGGACCGTGAAATTGAAAGTTAAGAAGGAAATTGTATTGGCTTTATGTAAAAGAATTTAACGTTTATTATGTAATGGATATTACTGTTACTTTATTTAGAACGTGAAAGCGGTCAAGTTTTGATTATTTAAATCTGTCGAAATGTAAAGAAATGTAGAACAAGCTGCACCCAATCAGAAGGACGGGTCCAGAAAAGGGAACTGCCCTAGTTAGTTGAGCGAGGATATTCGGCGCGCGGGAAACTCGGCCGGGGACGGGGAGCGGGGCAGTGCTGGTACAGACGCGAAAGCGGACACTTGGGCCGGAGACACCAAAGGGTACAGCACGGCTGGAGACGCGAAAGCGGACAGTCGGCCTTCAGGCAGCTAGGATGTGAAACGAGTCCCTAGAACTTAGAACTACTTAAGCCTAACCAACCTGAGGACATAACACACATCCATGCCCGAGGCAGGATTCGAACCTGCGACCGTAGTGATCGTGCGGTTCCAGACTGTAGCACCTAGAACCGTTCGGCCACCCCGACCGGCTTCGCATAGTTGACGAGGTGGAGTACTGGACTGGCAATTCGCGGTGAGATTGTGAATGATCGAACTGTGTCAAATGGATGTGCGCTCTAGTGTAACAGTAACTCTGAATACGACCACTTTCGCTATTAGTTTGGTTTCTGAATAAACATTGTTCTAACCAAATCACAACTTAATGGCCTACATCATTTATGGGTCGTTAATTTAATTCCTGACATTATTATTACTGGTATTATATGTTATGTTGACTTTGTATTTCGTAAAGTTCCTTGAGCCAGACAATTTAACCAAAGAGTCACAAGTATCTAATTTAGGTCGCGTAATGCTACATGTGCGGTTCAACCCCTAGACGAGTTTGGGGCAAGACATGTACCACATTTTATGTTACAGGGTGCAGTGAATACACAGAACTGCCGAATCTGCTAAATCGCTTGTTGTCCACTCACCGTGTGTGACTCTGTGGCGTGGATTCGCAACCACCTTTACTCTCGGTCTGTCCTTCTTTGAACAGAACACATCCAGAGTGCCCGGCAGGCGTACCGTAAAGTCTGCACGATCTCGAGACCGCCATATACAGTACGTAATTCCTGCTTTGGAGGAACGCAGCTGCAAGGAAACCATACCTGTCAGAATGGGGCAGCACTTCATGTCGCTCGCCTGGTGAAAGAATAGCTTCACGCAGCCTTCCAGGAACCTGTTATTTCGCGAGGGTTTGCAAGATCAGCTGGTCTGAAGCCATGTGGTTTTTGGCACTGGGGATAAAAGAACGCGTTTGCCAAGGACTCTTTTGTCTCCACCTTAAATGAAGGCCAAGAGCCGGCAGAAGTGGCCGAGCGCTTCTAGGCATTACAGTCTGGAACCGCGCGACAGCTTCGGTCGCAGTTTCGAATCCTGCCTCGGGCATGTATGTGTGTGATATCCTTAGGTTAGTTAGGTTTAAGTAGTTCTAAGGACTAGGTGACTGATGACCTCAGCAGTTACGTCCCATAGTGCTCAGAGCCAATTGAACCATTTTTGAAGGACAGTATACAGAAGCACTTTGCTCAGATTACACCGGCCTTGCTGCGAGTAACTGCTGATTTGTATCGATGGTTAATAATAAAAACAACAGTCAGCCTTTCTCTTTCGCTTGAGCTTTTCTGCCCACATTCCGTTCCTAATTCATTACCATGCTTTTCCTTCAGATTACTGACCAGTCTGAAGCAGCCTCTCACGAATTCCTCTCCTGTGCTAAACTGTTCATCTCAGAGTTGCATTTGGAACCTATATTTCAATCTGTTTCTTCCTCTGCAGCTTTTACCCTCCATAGTTCCCTCTAGTACCATGGAAGTTATTCCCTGCTGCTGTGACGCATGACATATCATTCTGTCCCCTATTATTGTCAATGTTTTCCATGTTGTCCTTTCCTCACAATTCTGCAGAGAACTTCCTGATTCCTTCCCTTATCAGTCAACCTAATTTATCAAGACTCTTCTGTAGCACCTGAACTCAAGTGCTTTGAGTCTCATCTGTTCCGGTTTCCTAACGTCCATGTTACTCTACCATACAATGTTGTGGCCGACCGTACATTCTCAGAAATGTCTTCCTCAAATTAGGGCCTATTTTTGATACTGGTAGACTTCTCTTGGCCAGGAACGCCCTTTTTGCCAGTGCTAATCTCGTTATTGTGTCCTCATTGCTCGCTCCCTAATGAGTTATTTTGCTGCCTAAGTAGCAGAATTTCTTAACTTCATCAACTTATCTTCAATAGTAACATTAAGCTTCTTTCGTTTCCCATACCTTCTACTTCTCATTACTTTCGTCTTTCTTCAATATATTCTCAATCTACACTCCTGGAAATGGAAAAAAGAACACATTGACACCGGTGTGTCAGACCCACCATACTTGCTCCGGACACTGCGAGAGGGCTGTACAAGCAATGATCACACGCACGGCACAGCGGACACACCAGGAACCGCGGTGTTGGCCGTCGAATGGCGCTAGCTGCGCAGCATTTGTGCACCGCCGCCGTCAGTGTCAGCCAGTTTGCCGTGGCATACGGAGCTCCATCGCAGTCTTTAACACTGGTAGCATACCGCGACAGTGTGGACGTGAACCGTATGTGCAGTTGACAGACTTTGAGCGAGGGCGTATAGTGGGCATGCGGGAGGCCGGGTGGACGTACCGCCGAATTGCTCAACACGTGGGGCGTGAGGTCTCCACAGTACATCGATGTTATCGCCAGTGGTCGGCGGAAGGTGCACGTGCCCGTCGACCTGGGACCGGACCGCAGCGACGCACGGATGCACGCCAAGACCGTAGGATCCTACGCAGTGCCGTAGGGGACCGCACCGCCACTTCCCAGCAAATTAGGAACACTGTTGCTCCTGGGGTATCTGCGAGGACCATTCGCAACCGTCTCCATGAAGCTGGGCTACGATCCCGCACACCGTTAGGCCGTCTTCCGCTCACGCCCCAACATCGTGCAGCCCGCCTCCAGTGGTGTCGCGACAGGCGTGAATGGAGGGACGAATGGAGACGTGTCGTCTTCAGCGATGAGAGTCGCTTCTGCCTTGGTGCCAATGATGGTCGTATGCGTGTTTGGCGCCGTGAAGGTGAGCGCCACAATCGGGACTGCATATGACGGAGGCACACAGGGCCAACACCCGGCATCATGGTGTGGGGAGCGATCTCCTACACTGGCCGTACACCTCTGGTGATCGTCGAGGGGACACTGAATAGTGCACGGTACATCCAAACCGTCATCGAACCCATCGTTCTACCATTCCTAGACCGGCAAGGGAACTTGCTGTTCCAACAGGACAATGCACGTCCGCATGTATCCCGTGCCACTCAACGTGCTCTAGAAGGTGTTAGTCAACTACCCTGGCCAGCAAGATCTCCGGATCTGTCCCCCATTGAGCATGTTTGGGACTGGATGAAGCGTTGTCTCACGCGGTCTGCACGTCCAGCACGAACGCTGGTCCAACTGAGGTGCCAGGTGGAAGTGGCATGGCAAGCCGTTCCACAGGACTACATCCAGCACCTCTACGATCGTCTCCATGGGAGAATAGCAGCCTGCATTGCTGCGAAAGGTGGATATACACTGTACTAGTGCCAACATTGTGCATGCTCTGTTGCCTGTGTCTATGTGCCTGTGGTTCTGTCAGTGTGATCATGTGATGTATCTGACCCCAGGAATGTGTCAATAAAGTTTCCCCTTCCTGGGACAATGAATTCACGGTGTTCTTATTTCTATTTCCAGGAGTGTATATCCTGTGCACATTAGACTATTCATTCCATTCGGCAGATCTAATTCTTGTTCATTTTCCCTGAGGATAGCAGAATCATCAGCGAATCTTATCATTGATGTCCTTTCACCTTGATTTTTAATTCAACTTTTGCAGCTTTATCTCTTCATTGCTTCTTCGATGTACAAATTGTACAGTTCGGGCGAAAGATTACATCCCGCTCTTACACCCTTTTCAATCCGACCGTTTCGTTCGTGGTCGTCCACTCTTACTGTTCCCTCTTGGTTCTTGTACATATTCTGTATTACCCCTCTTTAAACTACAGCTTACCACTATTTTTCTCAGAATTTCGAACAGTTTGCGCCATTTCGTTTTGTCGAACGCTGTTTCTGGGTTGACAATCCCTGTGTTGCTTCCATTATCAGTCGCAACGTCAGAATTGCCTCTCTGGTGACCACTGTGCGCCGAACCGCACTATAATCCTGGGTTCGGTGTGGGGCGGCGGTGGGGTGAGTGAACTGCTGCAGCCTTTTGTGGGGTTGTGAACCACTGATGGCTACGGCGGGGAGGAAGCCTCTCCGTCGTTTATAGGTCCCCAGTTCAGTACATACAGACATTCATACGTACTTACTGCCTATTAAAATTTAAATGTTAAAAATTCTGTTTATTTATAGTACACAGACAAAGAGTTATTGCTATTGTTCATATTATTTATACGTCTATTTCTACCTTCCGTGTATTTCGTTTTTTATGTGATGTACAATCATTTTAGTCTGAAATTTATAATAAATGAAACGTCCCACCCGCAACAAAGGAAACCTGAGAAAACATCACCATCGGAAAGTGAGGCTAAATTTTGAAAAAGGAAAAACATTCATTGGAACTGTAAGTAGGCTGTTTAGGTTTTTATGTTATTAACGCCACGTAGCGCTCTATATGAAACTCACTGACTATGCTCTGTGAAGTCGGTGGCTGGTTTGCATTGTTGGAATATTCGCTATTGTAGTGTTGGGCAGCTGGATGTTAACAGCGCGTAGCGTTGTGCAGTTGCAGGTGAGCCGCCAGCAGTGGTGGATGTGGGGAGAGAAATGGCAGAATTTTGAGAGCGGACGATCTGGACGTGTGTGCATCAGAGCGAATAAATTTTTAATACTGGATATCATGAACTGATATATATCGTGACTTTTGAACATTATTACGGTAAATACATTGTTTGTTCTCTATCAAAATCTTTCATTTGCTGACTATGCCTATCAGTAGTTAGTGCCTTCCGTAGTTTGAATCTTTTATTTAGCTGTCAGTATTGGCGCTCGCTGTATTGCAGTAGTTCGAGTAACGAAGATTATTGTGAGGTAAGTGATTTGTGAAAGGTATAGTTTAGCGTTAATCAGGGCCATTTTTTGTAGGGATTTTTGAAAGTCAAATTGCGTTGCGCTAGAAATATTGTGTGTCAGTTTGGTGTTGATCAGAATACGTGAAGAGAGAAATGTCTGAGTGCTTTCAGCTTTGCTCAGCTGTTTGAAAATCAAATAACGTAGAGGTTTATCAGCATGGTAACTCATTAATTTTTCAAAAGGGATGTTTCAGAACAAAAAATGTTAACATATTTTAACCCTCACATTCGTTGTCTGTAGTAGGGGATCCGTTCTGAGCCTTGCTGAATGAGGGTTAGCCTTATTGTTTCTTCTTATTGCAACCATTTATCATGTTGATCGGTCGGTATGAAACAAATGTGCTTCTTGAGCCCGTTACGAATAATAGGTGAATAGCATTGTTCGATTGTTGTTGAGGGTCGAGCCTATAAAAAGCTTTCTCTTACTTAAAAACTACGGCGGGCAGCCATCTCCACCCTCCTCGCCCCCCCTCCCCCCAGCTTACAAGCTCTGCTACCTGATCGACCGCTACCTGAGAGAAGTTTAAAATTGCAATTAACCAACTTCCAATAACCGTGGTAGCACATAACCCCCATTGTCAATTAGACATCAAACGAGGGAGAAATGTTATCATTCACCTACTTTCTTTGTCATTTTCGCTGCCGATTTCCAAAAATTGAAATCAGAGAATTCTCCGAAAAGTAACTTAGACAATCACATTAAACTATGTGCATTACTATTTGTAGATGATAAAATAATAACTAAAGCAAATGAATATGAAGTCCAACTAGCAACCTAGCAGCTAAACTGAAATACATACGGCAACAGAAAATAGTAACTAACAAGGAAGTAATGAAACAAGTGTCATTTCTTGCATCTGGTTACGCCATTATTTATGATTATATCGATAGACGGAAGAATATGCGGAATGTTGCTGTGGTGGTCTTCAGTCCTGAGACTGGTTTGATGCAGCTCTCCATGCTACTCTATCCTGTGCCAGCCTCTTCATCTCCCAGTACCCACTGCAACCTACATCCTCCTGAATCTGATAGTGTATTCATCCCTTGGTCTCCCTCTACAATTTTTACTTCTCTTCTCCCCAATCCTATTCAATACCTCCTCATTAGTTACGTGATCTACCCACCTAATATTCGACATTCTTCTGTGGCACCACATTTCGAAAGCTTATACTCTCTTTTTGTCTAAACTATTTATCGTCCACGTTTCACTTCCATACATGGCTACACTCCATACAAATACTTTCAGAAACGACTTCCTGACATTTAAATCTATACTCGATGTTAACAAATTTCGCTTCTTCAGAAACGCTTCCCTTGCCATTGCCAGTCTACATTTTATATCCTCTCTACTTCGTCCACCGCCAGTTAACTTGCTCGCCAAATAGCAAAATTCCTTTACTACTGTAAGTGTCTCATTTCCTAACCTAATTCCGCCAGCATTACCCGAATAAATTCGACTACATTTCATTATCCTCGTTTTGCTTTTGTTGATGTTTATCTTATACGATCCTTTCAAGATATTGTCCATTCCGTTCAACTGCTCTTCCAAGTCCTTTGCAGTCTCTGACAGAATTACAATGTCATCGGCGAACCTCAAAGTTTTTATTTCTTCTCCATCGATTTTAATATCTACTCCAAATTTCTCTTTTCTTTCCTTTATTGCTTGCTCAATATACGGATTGAATAACATCGGGGAGAGACTATAACCCTGTCTATATCCCTTCCCACCCACTACTTCCCTTTCATGCCCTCAGCTCTTATAACTGTAGTCTGCTTTCTGTAAAAATTGTAAATAGCCTTTCGCTCCCTGTATTTTACGCCTGCCGCTTTTAGAATGTGAAAGAGAGTATTCCAGTCAACATTGTCAAAATCTTTCTCTAAATCTACAAATGCTAGAAACGTAGGTTTGCCTGTCCTTAATCTTTCTTCTAAGTTAAGTCGTAAGGTCAGTATTGCCTCACGTGTTCCAACATTTCTATGGAATCCTAACTGATCTTCCCCGAGGTCGACTTCTACCAGTTTTCCCATTTGTCTGTAAAGAATTTGCGTTAGTATTTTGCAGCTGTGACTTATTAAACTGATAGTTCGGTAATTTTCACATCTGTCAACACCAGCTTTCTTTGGGGTTGGAATCATTATATTCTTCTTGCAGTCTGAGGGTATTTCGCCTGTCTCATACATCTTGCTCACCAGATGGTACAGTTTTGTCAGGATTGGCTCTCTCAAGGCCGTCAGTAATTCCAATGGAATGTTTTCTACTCCGGGGGCCTTGTTTCGACTCATGTCTTTCAGTGCTCTGTCAAACTCTTCACCCAGTATCGTGTCTCCCATTTCATCTTCATCTACATCCTCTTCCATTTTCATAACATTGCCCTCAAGTACATCGCCCTTGTATAGACCCTCTATATACTCCTTCCACCTTTCTGCTTTCCCGTTTTTGCTTAGAACTGGATTTCCATGTGAGCTCATACAAATCGTTCTATTTTCTCCAAAGGTGTATTTAATTTTCCTGTAGGCAGTATCTATCTTACCCCTAGTGAGATAAGCCTTTACATCCTTCATTTGTTCTCTAGCCTTCCCTGCTTAGCCATTTTGCACTTCCTGTCGATCTCATTTTTGAGACGTTTGTATTCCTTTTTGCCTGCTTCATTTACTGCACTTTTATATTTTCTCCTTTCATCAATTAAATTCTATATTTCTTCTTTTACTCAAGGTTTTCTACTAGCCCTCGTCTTTTTACCTATTTGATCCTCTGCTGCCTTCACTATTTCATCCCGCAAAGCTACCCATTCTTCTTCTAATGTATTTCTTTTCCCCATTCGTCAGTTGTTCGATTATGATCTCCCTGAAACTCTGTACAACCTCTGGTTCCTTCAGTTTATCCAGGTCCCATCCCCTTAAATTCCCAACTTTTTGCAGTTTTAATCTACGGTTCATAACCAATAGATTGTGGTCAGAGTCCACATCTGCCCCTGGAAATGTCTTACAATTTAAGACCTGGTTCCTAAGTCTCTGTCTTACCTTTATATAATCTATCTGATACCTTTTAATATCTCCAGGACTCTTCCATGTATACAACGGAATAGTTAACTATAAATCCCATCAAGAAGTGCAAATCAAATTTCTAAAACTATTTCCATACCATTACTGTTGGATGAAAGCGAGAGTTTGATGAATAAAAAGAAAGATGACAGAAGAAAAAGTAGTAGAATTGAGGTTCTGGGCGAAAGATACCACTTACACACGCTTGCATCTAATTAGGGATAGAAACATGAATTTTCAAGCTATTGAAGAGAAGGAAAAATGAGTACAGACATAAACGGAAACAATATGAATAGACAACCTGGGCAATCCGAAATGAGAGACGCAGGTCAAGCAAGGAAACGGCTGGCATGGAGTTTGTGAAGACGAGTCAGCAAACGGCTGTCATACATCCCATACGAGTGCTAAGCACACCAGTGGCAAATTTATTCCAAACTAGCCCGCAGAGGAGGTTAATGAGTATGAAATAACTTAGAAATGCTGCTTTTAAACATTTAATTAACTTCATTCTATAGTGAAAGTAATAAAATACAGTAGCAAACCGAAAGGTCTAAATGGCGTTATTCTAAGAGGATTCGAAATAAGGAATGATATTTACAGGAAATGTAATTTAGCCAAACAGTTGTCATAAATATTCGTTTTGTAAATAAAAAAAACGCCTCTTTCTTGTTGCAATGTATTTTATTCGCTCCGTAAGCGTTTCGCCTTTTACTTTTAGGTATATTCAGTGGAACCTAGAAAGATACTGTTTTGCTTTGATTTACAGTATATGTAGGTTATTAAACAGTTCCCGTCCTATTTTTACATAAATGACTATTTACAGTTACCGGCATCGGCATTTCTCCTCGTTAGTAAAAAAAAAAAAATGTGAACCATTTTATAATCTACAAATATCGCGTATCAAAATAAAACAGTATCATTTTATATTCTGCTGAAGATGTCGTGAAGTAAAAGACGGAACCTGTCTTTAACAAATAAAATACATTGTAGCAAGAAAAATTCATTATTATTCACCAAAAGAATATTTCTGTCCTTGCTACAGATGATGGCCATGCAAACAAAGTTCTCAAAAATGTTGTTGTTGTGGTCCTCAGTCCGAAGACCCGTTTAACACACCTCTCCATGCTAGTTGCTAGTCTATCCTGTCAAAGCCTCTTCTTTTCTGAATAACTACTGTGACCTACATCTACTTCAAACTGCTTACTGTGTTCATGTCTATGTCTTCCTCTACAAAATTCGCCCCACCCCCGTCCCCAATTAAACAGCTTTTCCACCTATTCGATTCAGTAACTCCTTAGTAGTTGTTGAAGCTGCACATCTATCGCAGCACATTTCAAAATCTTCTGTTTCTTTCCTAAGCGATTGTCGTCCAAGTCTCACTTCCGTAAACGTCTACAGCCCAGAAAGGGCTCCTAATATTTACAGATATGTTCATTGTTAGCAAGTTTCAGCATATCAGAATTTTTTTCTTGCTACTGTTACCTTGCATTTAATATCCACTCTACTCCGTCCATCAACAGTCTCATTTTTCTGCACAAGTAGCTAAAACTCGCCGAATAATTTTCCATTGGTGTTTCTGACATAGTTACAATGTCTTCTATATACTTCAAACTTTATAATTCATCTCTTGAACTTTCACTACCTTCACACATTTCTTATTGATTTCTTTTACTGTTTGCTCGATGTACAGATCAACACAGGGGATAGGCTACAGCCCTCGCTCAGCTACTTCTCAACTACTTCCCATTAACTCTTATAACTGCTGCCAATACAAGCTGTAAATAAGCATCCGTTCACTGTGTTTTATCCCTGCTACCTTGAATATTTCAAAGAGTGTAGTCTACATTATCCAAAGTCATCTTCAAATAGCAATTGCTATAAACGGCTGTCTGCCTTCCTTCAACCTATATTCTCAGGTAAATCATAGGGTCAGTATTATCTTGCGTGCTCCTATTTTACCTTGGAATGTGAACCGATGTTCTCCAAGGTCGGGTTCAACCATTTCTTCCATTCTTCTGTAAATAATTCGTGTCAACATAGTGCAACCAGGACCAGTTAAACTGATGGTTCGGTAATATTCACACCTGAAAAATATACTTTCATTAATGAGGTTACTTATAAAATTTCCTGATTTGCTCAGAAAATTGATTTCTATCGAAATGGATAATAAAACATTGACGAATGTTTCTAATTTCTAGTTCTGTGAGTATACATTGCTGAAGCCCCGTAGGGGTCCGGAAACATAACGGAACAGATCTGAGATCACTGATCAACATAGTGCGGAATTAGGTAAATACCATAGGAAAATATAGATTAGGTGTTGGAGATATGCCTTACTTGTAATATCTACACAGTAACTTTCGTCAGAATAAATCCTAGTATTGTCCGACTGCAGAGAAAAATCAGTCCCCATAAAGAAGTTAAAATGCAGAAAATATGGCGTGCAAAGTATATACGTGGGACAGGAATATTGAGAGACGTAAAGAAAATATTAAAATGTGGCAAAAAATACACACTCGAATGTAGCAGAAAATGAGTGACAAGATAAACTAAGTTATTTACACAAGAGGGAACGGTTGTCGATTAAGAAAATTTAACAGTTAATTTTCTCAGTTACATAGAAGTATTGTTTATTCTATATACAGGGTGTTACAAAAAGGTACGGCCAAATTTTCAGGAAACATTCCTCACTCACAAAGAAAGAAAATATGTTATGTGGACATGTGTCCGGACACGCTTACTTTCCATGTTAGAGCTCATTTTATTACTTCTCTTTAAATCACATTAATCATGGAATGCAAACACACAGCAACAGAACGTACCAGCGTGACTTCAAACACTTTGTTACAGGAAATGATCAAAATGTCCTCCGTTAGCGAGGATACATGCATCCATCATCCGTTGCATGAAATCCCTGATGCGCTGATGCAGCCCTGGAGAATGGTGTATTGTATCACAGCCGTCCATAATACGAGCACGAAGAGTCTTTACATTTGGTACCGGGGTTGCGTAGACAAGAGCTTTCAAATACGCCCATAAATGAAAGTCAAGAGGGTTGAGGTCAGGAGAGCGTGGAGGCCACAGAATTGGTCCGCCTCTACCAATCCATCGGTCACCGAATCTGTTGTTGAGAAGCGTACGAACACTTCGACTGAAATGTGCAGGAGCTCCATCGTGCATGAACCACATGTTGTGTCGTACTTGTAAAGGCACACGTTCTAGCAGCGCAGGTAGAGTATCCCGTATGAAATCATGATAACGTGCTCCATTGAGCGTAGGTTGAAGAACATGGGGACCAATCAAGACATCACCAACAATGCCTGCCCAAACGTTCACAGAAAATCTGTGTTGATGACGTGATTGCACAATTGCGTGCGGATTCTCGTCAGCACACACATGTTGATTGTGAAAATTTACAATTTGATCACGTTGGAATGAAGCCTCATCCGTAAAGAGAATATTTGCACTGAAATGAGGATTGATACATTGTTGGATGAACCATTCGCATTAGTGTACCCGTGGAGGCCAATCACCTGCTGATAGTGCCTGCACACGCTGTACATGGTACGGAAACAATTGGTTCTCCCGTAGCATTCTCCATACAGTGACGTGGTCAACGTTACCTTATACAGCAGTAACTTCTCTGACGCTGACAGTAGGGTTATCGTCAACTGCACGAAGAATTGCCTCGTCCATTATAGGTGTCCTCGTCGTTCTAGGTCTTTCCCAATCGCGAGACGTAGGCTGGAATGTTCCGTGCTCCATAAGACGCCGATCAATTGCTTCGAACGTCTTCCTGTCGGGACACCTTCGTTCTGGAATTCTGTCTCGATACAAACGTACCGGGCCACGGCTATTGCCCCGTGCTAATCCATACATCAAATGGGCATCTGCCAACTCCGCATTTGTAAACACTGCACTGACTACAAAACCACGTTCATGATAAACACTAAGCTGTTGATGCTACGTAGTGATGTGCTCTATGCTAGTACTGTAGAGCAATGAGTCGCATGTCAACAGAAGCATCGAAGCCAACATTACCTTCTTTCAATTGGGCCAACTGGCGGTGAATCGAGGAAGTGCAGCACATACTGACGAAACTAAAATGAGCTCTAACATGGAAATGAAGCGTTTCCGGACACACGTCCACATAACATCTTTTCTTTATTTGTGTGTGAGGAATGTTTCCTAAAAGTTTGGCCGTACCTTTTTGTAACACCCTGTATAACTTACCTGAACAAGGCAATGCTGTGAATACTTTTTAAGTAGTTCTTTACCTTCGAATGTACAGCTATTCATTACTATAAAATGAAACGATGACTGTTTCGTTACGAGTTTGTATCCACGTGTTTCCTGTAACAACGTACGAGACAGAACTATTTCTTTTTTTGTAAGAAGCACAAACTGTTTTATTCAAAATTAGCGTATTTTTCTTTCGCTCTGTCAAATAACCACCAAAGGATAGCAGTACGAAACTGAAGATGTTTCCGCGAATACCGAACTGCATTTAATTAAACTTCAGACTGAAGTTGCCTAACATTGCTGTTAATGTTTGTAACTTTGCAACACGATTACTTTAATTAAGGAAGAGTCTCGCAATTTCGACTCGAAATGAGAGTCCGGAAAAGAAAAATTCATGGAGCAGAAACTGTTTATCTGTACAGTAGAAAGTAGCAGTTACAACTTACGCATCATTTTAATAGTCTTGCTGCCTTTCAGCGCGTAGGGTAGTACATTTCTTGTTTATTTCCTTGGATACTTCTCCATACACTTTATGGAGTGGATAGGTGCTGTCATCAAAGGACATTTAATCGTTCTATCCAGTTTTTACTGCATAGTGCAACTCGGTATTGTCATGAAAAGGGTTCATGTTCGATCCCCGGTGAGTGGTATTTTTCCTCGCTGGGCGGACTGGAACGGTCTCCAGTTAGCTGTTGATGCCAACTGATGAACTACTTGAGTGAGAAGTAACAGTTTAATGTTCACAATTCTTCCAGGCCGATGATACGTGCTGTTGTCGTCTTGAAAACAGAGGTATCAAGCACATACTATCATGCATATTTTGACTGAAAGGCAATAACTGATAATTCAGAATGTTTAAATAAACATTCTGGTTTATCGTTAGTAGCCACGTCACTGAGTAGGCCCATTTCATGATACAGAAGCGCCCCTCAAAACATGAGAGACCTCCATTCATTGCCTGCGAAAATTCCTGTCGCCTTTGGAAGCTATTTTGATTCACAAGCCGTTAAACGTGGTTCTGGTCCCTCTTAACCACAATCGTATTCCGACCAAAATTATGACCACGTGGCCAGTTTTACACGTTCAACAGGCCCCCGCGAAACGGCAACAAATCCAGCAGCTGCACAGTCACCACATGTCCATTAGCACAGACAACACAATTTCCCCTTTTCACACTGTCAGGTCCTTATATTTTACCATGTTTACGAACAGTGTCTGCTCTAAACGTACATGACTCACTGATCACTATTGCCATAGGCTCACGTAGAGGCAGTGTGTGCTTCGTACGGCACGTGACTCGATCGCTGCGCATTCACCTGTGCTTACGCTCTGGGACTACTAGATTTTTGGTCCGGCGAGCTTACATTCCACTTATGTGCCTTTAGAAGCCTCATTTCTCTTCGACTGGTAATTAATTTTGCAATATTCGGCGCTAATCATTATTGATGTCTATAAGTGCCACAAAGTTGAGTTCCACATCTGATTAGGGCAACAGGAATTTAACTGTCCGCAAAAAATGCATGTAAATCTCTCAACAGCGGTGCATCTGATTCACCTAGACCAGTGTCAACTGGCAGGTATTGAGCCGCTAGACCATAGATTAAAGAGATTATCAGAGAATTTTGGATTATCAAGATTAATCTCAAGAAAAGAAAAAAATGTTCAAACAACCACCCATAAAGACAGGTTTTCCAAGACATAAATATCCCCACTTACACAGCGCTTTAGAAATAGCAATAGAAACAACCTATCCTGGGTCTTACACCTTTCAAGGAATAATGGATGAAGAAGACGTCTTGTAACATTTGGAAAAGTCTAAAAATTAAGTGAATCAACCCCGACTGAGGTTTTTAAAGGAAGGTTTCGCCTTAATTGTACGGTATATGCACCGGTTCTTAATATTTATGTCCTTGGAAGACAGATTAAGAAATAAACAATAAGTTGAAACAGAATACCACCCAGTCTCATATTTTAATACATATAAAGTCACATAGAGGGGCACCACAGTAGAACACATAACCATGGGCTCCAACGAATCCACCGATTGATCGAAAATGGGCTCACAGAAGAAAAATAGTTTCAATGCGATTGAGATTATGGTTTTGAAGTCTAGAAAGGAGGTGTCGGATTAACGAATAAAAATTCAGAGTGCTATTTTAAAAAAGATCTACTGCTATTCATATCTTTGCAACTAGCAAAGTTACACGGAAGGCAAAAATCCTAGTTAATGCTTCAGTGATTCACAGACGTCGCGTCGGATAGTGTGAAAACTGGATAACGCTGCGCGACGGGACGTCTGTGAACCGCTGAAAATCTCAAACTGCTCATGTTTGTTAATATCCCCCTGGAAGCAAAATAACATTTGCTTAATTTTTTAAAAATTCTATCTTGATCTTTGCGGTGGCAGATTCTCTAGTGAGACCTCGTTATGGAAATGCTAACAACCAAAACTTTTTCTCATCTCGAATATTTTTTATTCTTGTCTTGATCTTTGCAGTGTCAAATTATGTAGTGAGACTTAAGTGTAGAAATTTCGTTATACTTGTATTGGCAAAGAACCCTAGCTTTAGTGTGCCGAATTTAGGTAAGTGTTTAGTTAAGTTTAATTATTCGAAGTTGTTAGTACGAGTAAATTTAGATAGATATGTAGTATACGTAATGTACAGGAGCTAGATGAAAATATGAAAACACCGTGATAAATGCATAGTTGGCGATACTAGCCAAGCCTACCAGTTGTGCTGTTGTACACACATCGAAAAATGTTTTGCATCACCTCGGTTCCGAAAGTTAGGGAACCGGTACAAAAAATTAGAACGGAGATCAACATAAACATCATTTCCGCCCTTCCTATTGCCTATGAAAACCGCACATTGCATATTGTACCACCATACAGCGAGACCTTCAGAGGTGGTGCTCCAGATTGCTGTACACACCGGCACCTCTAAAACCCAGTAGCACGTGCTCTTGCACTGATGCATGCCTCCCAGCGGTGTGGCCGAGCGGTTGTAGGCGCTTCAGTCTGGAACCTCGCGACCGCTACGGTCGCAGTTTCGAATCCTGCCTCGGCATTGATGTGTGTGATGTCCTTGGGTTAGTTAGGTTTACGTAGTTCTAAGTTCTAGGGGACTGATGACCTCAGATGTTAACTCTCATAGTGCTCAGAGGCATTTGAACTATTTTTGATACAAGCCTGTATTCGTCTTAGAGTACTATCCACAAGTTCATCAAGACGTGTGTGTTGTCCTTAGCGTAAGCTAGTTTAATCACTCTGAGCACTATGGGACTTAACATCTGAGGTTATTGGTCCACTACAACCTAAAACTACTTCAAGCTAAGTAACCTAAGGACACCACACACATCCATGCCCGAGGCATGATTCGAACCTGCGACCTTAGCCGACGCGTGGCTCCAGACTGAAGTGCCTAGAACAGCTCGGCCACACCGGTCGGCTAAGTTAGTTTAAGTTATATTAAGTAGTGTATAAGCGTAAGGACCAATGACCACAGCAGTTTGGTCATGCAGGGAATAAAAATAAATAAATAAATAAAACAGTAAACACTAGCAGTCTGTGAGACCGCAGCTGCGACGTTATGGGTTAAATAGAAGGTGGCCTCTCCTTATGTGGAGACTTTCATTTAAGTAGCATTGAGAATCTCCCACTTGCCATACCATCATTCACAGTCGAGTGTGTGAACGACTGGAGTGTGTGAACGACCTGCTGTTGTAAAGACCAACTGGGACATCGGGACAACTTTACAAGACATGAGATAAGCAAACAACTTAGTGAAGAATTAGGGAATTTGCGGGTGAGCTGGACCATGTCTCTGCGAGATGGTCAACGTAGTTCTCAATACGGTACAATTGGCGAGAATCAACTTGCGCTATTAAGTTGCTCGAGGCAGTAACGAGTCACACTCCTTAAATTACACTAGTTAATTAATTAGTTAGGCAGTGGGATAAAATATAAAAAACTACTTCGTCTACAGGCTGCAAGTGGCCCATCGGGACCATCCGACCACCGTGTCATCCTCAGAGGAGGATGCGGATAGGAGGGGCGTGGGGTCAGCACACCGGTATCGCGGTCGTCATGATGGTATTCTGCTAGTATTCTGTAGAGTAGCTCCCAATTGGCATCACGAGGCTGAGTGCACCCCAAAAAATGGCAACAGCGCACAGTGGCCTGGATGGTCACACATCGAAGTGCCGACCACGACCGACAGCGCTTAACTGCCGTGATCCCACGGGAACCGGCGTAGCCACTGCGGCAAGGCCGTTGCCACTGACAAAATATGAGGAGCTGCTAAAGAGGGACGCCACTGAAGGCAGACGAGAGGGATTAAGTAATTCAGTTATCTCAGTGAAGAGGTGGTAGGTCACAAATGAACTTTCAATTCTCACAGGTCAGTAACGTGAGACGACTCCTTGTGTACCACTTGTGAGCTATACAGCAGAAGACGCCCTCCGAGTGGCTTTACGACTGCTACTCGGCTGCTCCCGGCAATCCTCGACCGCTGTGTTCCAAGAAGAAGGGTGTCTTCTCGGCTCGTGTTTGGAGCCCCTACCTCCTCCCCCCCCCCCCCCCCTCCCCAACAGAACACTGAATTACGCGGACGTAACGGTGCGGCGCGAAGGCAGAGCGGCCGATTCCTGATTCCTCGCCAGTCGATCGCTCTTCTCTCCTCGCCCACGGCGGAATCCATTTATCTGGGCCGGGCTGGGAATCTGTGAGTCCCGCGGCAGCGCCTGTGGGAGTCATGAATAAGGAAGGAAGCGCCCGCCGCAAATAAATAAAGCCAAGCGGTACGGGGCGGTGTGGGGCGCAGGCGGTGTGCCCCGGGCTGCTCTGGCGCTCTCTGATCCCGGCGGGCCGGTACTCGGTCTGGAGGCCTACCTACCAGAAACCACACACTCTGCCCGCGCTTCGGGCGCCACGGCGGGAAACTGAATCTGGCCTCCGGTGCGTGAACACGTAGTGGGTCGTCTCCAGGCCATTCCACAAAAGCGGTTACGCCTGTTCCGGTTTGACTGACGTGATTTCCTATTCTATCCGTTCCGTTCTCTCTCTGCGCAGCTGTCAAACCTCCCGTGCATTTGTATCAAAAAGACGATAATGGAATCTTGTAGATGCCGAATTTCGGTTGGCGGGATGACATTCACGAATGTTGTCTGGCCGTATGAAGCCACCAATTGGCAACCGCCGTCGCCAGTTCTGAAATGGGATGAGATGAGATCTCACACAAGGGAACGGACTCTACTTGCCTGAGCGAGATACTGGCTGGGGGAGGGGGGGGGGGGGAGGGGGTAGAAAGGGGGCAGCAGCAGTATCGCTTCTCAAGAGGAGTGGCATTCTAAAAACGTCCCAGCCGTGCGGGATTAGCCGAGCGGTCGGGGCGCTGCAGTCATGGACTGTGCGGCTGGTCCCGGTGGAGGTTCGAGTCCTCCCTCGGGCATGGGTGTGTGTGTTTGTCCTTAGGGCAATTTAGGATCGAGTCCTCCCTCGGGCATGGGTCTGTGTGTGTTTGCCCATAGGATAATTTAGGATCGAGTCCTCCCTCGGGCATGGGTCTGTGTGTGTTTGCTCATAGGATAATTAAGGATAAGTACGTGTATAGTGTGTAAGCTTGGGGACTGACGACCTTAGCAGTTAAGCCCATAAGATTTCACACATTTGAACAAAAACGTCCCACCATATCAGCCTGTGTATCCACTATAAACGCGGTAATGTAATTGATATCAAATTATAAATAAGTAGGCTCCAAGTGGATACTTTAGTGAAAAAGGATTCCTTCCCATAATTAATTTTCCTACCAGAAATGGCCAAGATCGCTCAAAGAAGTCCAACAAAAATGCAAGCGTCAGTTGCACAATAATTTCATTTGCTTTACAGGTTACAAAAGACTAATCTCTCGTCTTGAGAAGTCTACAAAATTTAGGACATCATAAATCATTAGAAATTTGCCATACAGTGCTGTAAATTATCAGAAGCACTTCACAAAAACTTACTTATGAACATAGCCAAGTTGTTGTACTAGCAGCATACACACTGGAGTGCTAAAGAAACTGGTGTAGAAATGTGTATTCAAATAGAGAGATATGTAAACAGGCAGGTTATGGTGCTGAGGTCGGCAAAGCCTATATGAGACAACACGTGTCTGCGCAATTTTTAGATCGCTTACTGCTGATACAATAGCACGTCATCAAGATTTAACTGAGTTTGAACGTGGTGTTACAGTCTGCGCACGAGCGATGGGACACAGCATTTCCGAGGTAGCGACGAAGAGGGGATTTTCCCGTACGACCATTTGACGAGTGTACCGTGAATATCAGGAATCCGGTAAAGCATCAAATCTCCGACACCGCTGCGTCCGGAAAAAGATTCCGCAAGAAGACTGTTCAACGTGACAGAAGTGAAACCTTTCCCAGACTGTTGCAGAATTTCAGTGCTGGGCCATCAACAAGTGTCGCCTTGCAGACCATTCAACGAAACAAAACCGATATGGGCCTTTGGAGCAGAAGGCCCACTCGTGTACCCTTCATGGCTGTACGACACGAAGCTTTATGCCTCGCATGCCCCCTTCAACACCGACACTGGACTGTTGATGACTGGAAACATGTTGCCCGGTCGGAAGGGTGGACGAGTACGGGTATAGAGACAGCGTCATGAATCCATGGAACCTGCATGTCAGCAGGCGACTGTTCAAGCTGGTGGAGGCTCTGTAATGATGTGTGCGTGTGCAGTTGGAGTGATATGGGATCCCTGATACGTCTAGACGCGAATCAGACAGGTGACACATAAGTAAGCATCCTCTCTGATCACCTGCATCCATTCATGTCCATTGTGCATTCCGACGGACATGACAAATTTCATCAGGACAATACGACACCCTAACGCCCGGAACTGCTACACAATGTTTCCAAGAACACACTTCTGAATTTAAAAGTTTCCGCTGGCCACCAAACTCCCCATGAACATTATTGAGCGTATCTGTAATGACTCGTAACGTGCTATTCAGAAGACATCTCCACCCCTTCGTACTCTTACAGATGTGTTGACAGCCCTGCAGGTTTCTTGGTCCCACTTCCCTTCAGAATTACTTCAGATATTAGTCGAGTCCATGCTACGTCGTGTTGCGGCACTTTGGTCTGCTCTTGGGAGCCCTACACGATATCAGACTGGTTTACCTTTTTCTTTGGCTCTTCAGTGTATAGGCATATATGAAGTACAACTGAGAAATAAAAAGTAGGATTAAAACCATAACAAAAATTAACTTACCAGTTAAACAGAGGTGAGATCAGGTAAACTATATTAAAAAAAGGTTCAAATGGCTCTGAGCACTATGGGACTCAACTGCTGTGGTCATCAGTCCCCTAGAACTTAGAACTACTTAAACCGAACTAACCTAAGGACATCACACACACCCATGCCCGAGGCAGGATTCGAACCTGCAACCGTAGCAGTCGCCCGGTTCCGGACTGCGCGCCTAGAACCGCGAGACCACCGCGGCCGGCTTAAAAAAAAAGGGGGAAGAAACCTAATTGTTCTGTAATGAAACGAGTAAAAGTCTGGCATAGTTGATTTTGGAATAACTAAAAATAATTATAAAACTTCCCAGAAATTACCAACTAGTAATGTCACTGGTAGAATAATTAGCGCAAGCAAACAGTTTAAATAAGTGGTTCTGGAATACTGCAATATGGTAAGTTCTTAACATAAACAAAGTTTATTCAGTCAGAAACTATTCAGCTTACATCTACCTCACTGTCGAAAAGATCTACAAACAGGAGGTCACCCGTTCTGCTGAGGTTGTTCAAAAGTAACCGCCGTCATTGCGATCTTAATACTATGCACGTATTTTACTAACATTTCGAATGAGACATTGAATAAACCTCTGCAAAACCTCACTAAACGTATCAAAGGAAGAGCAATACGTGCAAAAACGACTGATCCTAATCTACAAATAATAAGACAAAAAGGGGAAAGTAAAATAATGTGTTCTATACTACAGCGCGAAATCGAGAATGTGTACTGTATACAAGTACTAAAAGAATTTAACTTATTCGAATACTATTTGCGTTAATATTTTACTGTGAGAAGCACTGCAGAGAGAATGTGGTTTTAGTTAAGTGCGTGAAATTAACGGGAGAATTATTAAAATGATTTGATCACTGAGTTAAACGTGATAGATAACAATAAGTAAGCATGTATTCGACTCTAGAATAAGGATATGACGTTTTATTTTATAAAACATTTACAAAAAAACAGGGAGAGAGAGTTGTTCAGCAATTGTTAACTTCGTCGAAAGAAACTTAAGTGTGAGATACAGCTAGTTGTTGTCCCACATTTGCCATACAGAAAGGATATTCCAGTGGTTGTGATTCCTGCAGCGGCGGCCGTTGGTAATGTGCTAATGTTTTGCCACACTATAAATATCTCACTAAAGTTATTCCATATTTTCTCTTCGTATGCGAGGCGAAAGTTGCACTATAATCACACCATTTCTCTTCGAGTGCGTGCTGGTAGGAAACTGAAATTGACAAAAACATGTTCTGTAGCGCTCTCCCTGGGGTAACTAGAAACCAGTGTCGGGTGCTGAAATGCTGGCCATCTGCTCTACGATCAACTCAGAGAAGATACGCAGCTGTCTATTTTCCAATTTCCATGCTCTAATGTGATGTCATCGTTGCCGGCAGTGTGGATACCACATTGCTCACTGCACCGGATCAGTATTTTTCAAAAAAAATGGTTCCAATAGCTCTGAACACTATAGGACTTAACATCTGAGGTCATCAGTCCCCTAGAACTTCGAACTACTTAAACCTAACTAACCTAAGGACATCACACACATCCATGCCCGAGGCAGGATTCGAACCTGCGACCGTAGCGCTCACACGGTTCCAGGCTGAAGCGCTTTGAATCGCTCGGCCACCACGGCCGGCTCAGTATTTTTCTTTGCAAGTGCGTGTAAAGTAATGTGAAAGTGACAGTGGTGAATCCTGCAGAGGCCCTATTTCAGCAGATTGTAGGAGAAAATGAGTGTTTAAGAATTAGGCAAACCTACTCCAAATTTAAATATAACATGAGGAGGGCTTGCGGCAGGGTTCAGAATATCAGAGTTAAGTAGATAAGTGCCTCTTTCAAGTTCCTAGAATATTTCGCTGGAGTGGACCGTAGAATAAGGTACGAAGCTTACTAAACCTTTTAAAGTAGAGTATAAGGTATTTTTGAGCAATAATGGATTTATCGGTGCTGTGGTACAGTGGTGGGGTGTACCGCTTTCCAGTTGGTCGACCAGGCTTCAATTCTCGCTGCTACCACGATTTATTTTCGTTATTATCATTTTATTTTATCCTCACAACGTTAAACTATTAATTGTAAAACTTTAAATATCCTTAAGCAATTCAGTTTACACAATGTGTCTCCCCTAAGGGTCACCAGTGGAATTTTCTCTGGTCTTTCACCAGATATTTCCAGTTTCTTTTTTGCGCTGTACAACAGGAGTCAGCGCAAACAATTGCCACTCGTCAAGTCTTTATGCGACGCCCAGTATCAGCGGAAAGGGTCGGTTTGTTTGTCGTTGCAAATAAAAAGATTTTTAAAAGCGGAATTTTACGAGTCCGTCCTATACAGCGGTCGCAGATAAGTCTAATGCGGTATGTATTTTATCGTCATGTATTGACGGGGACAGTAAAACTCAAAGAGTGACTAGCATTCCAGCCGCCACAGCAACGCCCTGGGGCGCGCTCAGTCCTAAAGCCAACCATGTAGCACCAGTAAGTTGTTGCTGGGCAGCTCTCTATTCTTCGCGTTTTACTGTACCTGTTGGTACGTATTCATAAAAGTAGACTATTTAGGCAGCGCTCTATCGAATACGCGCGTAAAATCCCATTTCTTTTTCCTGTTGGTTCTGGGCGTCGAATGAGAGGCATGACGAATAATAATTGTTTGATCTGATTCCAGCTGCACAATGCAGAAACGAAATTGGAAATATTTTCCGATACACAAGAGAAAGTGAGCTTGGCGGCTCTTAGGAGAGTCACACGATGTAAGTAATAATATATTCAATTTAGTAATGATTAGTACCATCGTAACTCAAAAGTCTATCGGTGATGGTCAAAAAAATCGAGTATAAAAGGATATTTTAGCATGAAAGAGAAGGAAAAGAGTGGATCTGCTGATGTGATGTTCACAATGCAATGTTTTGTTTTCCATGTTTGTTATTCGCGAACAGTGAGATGTGGGCTGTAGGGCGGAGTGAAAGATTTGAGACATCACATTCCAGTAATAAAAATACTAGTATCACAAAAGTGTTAAGTTTATTTAAAATAATGTACCGCATAAGTAAAATTTTTCTCGAGCTGTCATGGACAGTTGTTAAATAATGCCACTGCAAAAATAGCTCAAATGATTCTGAGCACTATGGGACTTAGCATCTGAGTTCATCAGTCCCCTAGAACTTAGAACTACTTAAACGTAACTAACCTAAGGCCATCTCACACATAGTAACGCCTTTTTACATTCTTTAATTGTCAAATGTATTTCTTTTTCTGCTCTGGAACGTTATATTACAACATTCTCAATTCTTTCCAGTTTTTGTCTTAAGTTTGCTTACTACTTTCGCATGTGGTCAACGACTTGCGTTCAAGTGATCACTTCTTGACAGGGATTCACATGCCAGACAGCGTGGTGTTCAAAAGAAAGCCGATGCGATATCTGCTCAGTAGAGTAGACTGGTCACTTTGCAGCAAGCTTGTTGTGTTTGAGCATACGACAGCGTACTGTAACGGGTGAATCGTATTATCCGAACAATCTACTGAGCTGCTGTAGCATCCATTCATCAATCTTAAGGTCAACTGAAAAGGCGGCGCTGTCCCTTGGTAGTGCGACGAATGCCGCGGTGTATTCAGGAACAAGGGGCGGGTCAGCGTAGGTTCAAGTGCCGGCCAACTGCAGAGAACCTCGCAGCCTTCTGGTCAGCGAGGACGAAATGACGCCTAACTGATAGAGGAAGAAAGACGAGACACTGGCAACATTTCTTGATCACCGTGAATCGTTCCACTAAGGGTGCAGCCGTATGTGAGGTGATGAGGATGATTTCTGGGAGAGGAGGGAGGTGTCCCATTGCTGCTGCAATGAGGAATGGAAGTTCGCAGACTAACCCAAGCGATGTTGCCAGTTTCGACGCAGTTACCACCCTTGTCACTCAGAATTCAGCTTTTTGCCATTACTGCTTGGTTGCTGACAGAGGCAGTGGGGAATTCAGTTGGAACACACTGCTCCATGTGGGACACGAATTCTGCGTTATCTGTCGGTCGTGGCACTTCACCTGATCACGATTGAGTCCGTTATAGTATTTTACGGCATCTGACAGGGCGAAGCAAAGAAATCACCTTCACCCATTTAGCCTCGTTTTGGTGTCAAGTTGCTTTCCCGACTAGTAGAGAGAGGCAGTTTTACTTACCTGTTTAAAACCTGGGAAGACAGGACATACACCGTTATCATAACGTTTTCCTCACTAGCTGGGTGAGAATGACCTTGGAGCGAATGGTCAACCACCCCCCAGCCTGGAACGTAGTACCGAGGTAGCTTCTTACTGTAATATGATGAACGGAGCGGGTGACGTGGTCAGGGTTGTAGGGTGCGGCTGGATAGAAGAAGGTGGCTGTTTTTATCAGTCTTCCTCTTTGTTGTTGATTCTTCGAATACATTTTCCGGTAGCTCAGTCCCACCGCTCGTGTCGTGGTGGAGACGTGCTGATGCACGTGCGGCTGCGCAGGTGGGAGGAGGTTAGCAGCACGAGGTCCGGCGCAGCTTGCCTCCTGCAGACGTTGTGGCTCGTGACGGCGCCGGGAGTCGCCGGTGCAGCAGCAGGAGATGCCCTCCGCTGGCCGGTCCTCCGGGACAGCGCCACTGATGACGACGATTTAACAGCAACCGAACGCCCAGTCGGTCGAACCGATGCCGACGCCCACCTCTGATGCCCTTAAATAGTGAAGACCGCTGATGAATCCGCCGGTTACGCGGCGGCGTGTTCATTAGAAGGTTCTCAATGAGTTGGCTAACGCAACCACGCCACTCGCGGCCCGCGCCTGCATAATTCTTCTAATTCTGCGTTCTGGCTGTTGATGGCTGCCCCACACCTACACACACACCGACGCTCGTGACAAAACTGTGTCACCTGCATAACGCGCCGACCAGCCTTCGTCCACCGTCTGCTTTGAGGCTGGTGCATCGCGCACTGAAACGTACTAAATCACAATTTTGCACCATATTTCCTAAAAATAACCCCTTGTCCCTTACATTAGTAACATATCGCTCCACCTTCGACAACGTGGCCCTCATGGAAACGACTATGTGACAGCCTTTCCTGCGCTAGCATCGCTTCCTGTGTTTATTTTTTGACATGGAGATGTCCTACGACACCACTTGGAGGCATGTTACCCTCTGGAAGGTCCATAAATGGGCTTTTCGAAGGTTTCGTCTCATCTTTAAATGGTCCTTCCTGTCACCATGTTGTCATGACACACCCTCTGATCGCTTTGAGCAGAATAGTGTCCCTCAAGAAGGCCCTTTCAGTAACACTGTCTTTGCGATAGCTATTAACAGCATCACGCCAGCAATGAAAATGCTCCATTTAATTGTTGACTGAGTAGTACGTGCTACTGGGGCGGTTGAAGCAGGTGTCATTCTGCTGGGTAACGGGGCAAATGGAAAATGTATATGCAAACAAAATCACCAAGGATGCCTGCAGGGATGGCTCAGCTTTTCATTCCAGTAATCAGCCAGCCGCAGCTTTTTGCAATGCAATTTTAATTTTTTCCATCACTGTTTCCTTTTTTAATCTATGTAGTAGACCTGGCACAGTACACTACTCTCATATGTTTCTGTGTGTGTGTGTGTGTGTGTGTGTGTGTGTGTGTGTGTGTGTGTGTGTGTGTGTGTGTTGTGTGTGTGTGAGTGTCTGTGTGTGCAGATATTTTGCTGTGTTTTTATTCGTTTTAATTGTACCTGAAGTTTTACAATGAAATTGCCATACGTGCCATAGAATTTCGCTGTCACGCACCCATACCCCCATATGACCATCATCACCCATGAAGTGGGTTCAACCATCAGTCGGAAAAAGGGTTTTTCCTCCACTCACATTGCCCCATTTCCTTGCTATTATGTGAGAATTATGTCGCACCCGTAGGTTTGGAGTTTAAGCGATTGTAATCGATTTATGTATAGTGCAGTGTTGTATTTGTGTTATGTGATACGATGAAAGAAGGGAGACTGTGAAATCCAGTGTTGGCAAATATCCTAATCCTGTGGGCATCTCGGACATATTCTGAGTCGTGATCACCTTTGTGCTCATACGGCAAAGACTACCAAATCCACCGGTTAGTCCCTCAACTGTTAGGAGTAAAATTCAATGGGACCCTGGGCAAGTAAGGCTAGCAACCTGCTTCCCTGGTACTTTAAATATGATGCTCGCAGCAGTCAGACCAAATGCCTCGGACCTTTGGAGGCGACAGAGTCCCACCTCTAACTGACAAACCAGGGACTCCTAAGATACAGCTGGCAAACAAATGGTAATGAGATGGGGAGCTATTAATATCAATGGGGCCTACTCTGGGAAGAAGGTAGAGCTGGCAGAGGCTGCAACTAAGATGGGGCTGGACGTTTTAGCTGTTAGTGACATTCGGGTAAGGGGTGAGAAAGAAGAGGAAGTGGGAGAATACAAGGTCTACCTGTCAGGAGTCAAAGCAGGAATAGCGCTATGGGGTGTAGGGCTTTACATCAGGAAAGAAATGGAAACCAGTGTAGTTGCAATAAGGTATGCAAACTAACGACCGATGTGGATAGATTTGGCAGTGTCTGGTAAGAAAATTATGATTGAGTCAGTATATTCGCATTGTGGAGGGACAGATCAAGATAAGATGGATAGTTTTTATGAGGCACTCAGTGATGTAGTTGTTAAAGGACAAGGACAGTGTTCTGCTCATAGGTGATTTTATTACCAGGATTGGAAATCGAACAGAAGGGTATGAAAAGGTTATCGATAAATTTGGAGAGCATATGGAGGCCAACAGGAACAGGAAACAACTCTTGGATTTCTGTGCCAGCATGGGCTTCCTAATCACAATCTTCTTTTTTAAACATAAGAACATTCACCGGTATACTTGGGAAGGCAGGGGAACCAGATCTGTCATTGACTATATAATAACAGCTCAGGAATTCAGGACGGCTGTGAGGGACACACGTGTATTCAGGGGATTCTTTGATGACACTGATCATTATTTAATCTGCAGTGAAATTGGGATTGTGAGACCGAAAGTGTAGGAGGTCAGGTCCATATGTAGGAAGATTAGAGTCGAGACGCTTCAGGATAAGGAAATCAGGCACAAGTACATAACAGCGATCTCAGAAAGGTACCAGTTGGTTGAATGTAGTCAATTACAGTCACTGGAAAAGGAATGGACAAGGTACAGGGACACAGTACTAGAGGTGGCTAATGAATGTCTTGGAACAGTAGTGTATAAAGGTAGGATGAAGCAAACAGCTTGGTGGAATGACACAGTCAAGGCAGCCTGTGAAAGGAAAAAGGAGGCATATAAAAATGGCTACATACTAGAACTTAGGTAGACAGAGAAAGTTATGTTGTAGAAAGAAATAAAGCCAAACAGATAATTGCAGCATCCAAGAAGAAATCTTGAGAAGATTTTGGAAACAGGTTGGAGACTTTAGGTCAAGCTGCTGGAAAACCATTCTGGAGTGTAATTAGCAGTCTTCGAAAGGTAGGTAAGAAGGAAATGACAAGTATTTTGGACAGGTCAGGAAAACTGCTGGTGAATCCTGTGGATTCCTTGGACAGATGGAGGGAATATCTTGAAGAGTTGCTCAATGTAGGTGAAAATACGATCAGTAACGTTTCAGATTTCGATGTACAATGGGATAGGAATGACAATGGAAATAGGATCACATTTGAGGAAGTGGAGAAAATGGTCAATAGATTGCATTGCAATAAAGCAGCTGGAATGGATGAAATTAAATCGGGACTCATCAAATACAGTGGAATGTCAGGTCTTAAATGGCTACACAGGATAATTGAAATGGCCTGGGAGTCGGGACAGGTTCCATCAGACTGGGCAAAAGCAGTAGTCACACCAATCTTTAAACATGGAAACAGAAAAGATTGTAAAAACTACATAGGTATCTCTTTAATAAGCGTTATGGGTAAAATCTTCTCAGGTATTGTTGAAAGGAAAGTGCGAGTATTAGTTGAGGACACATTCGATGAAAATCAGTGTGGGTTTAGGCCTCTCAGAGGTTGTCAGGACCAGATCTTTAGCTTACGGCAAATAATGGAGAAGTGTTGTGAGTGGAACAGGGAACTGTATCTATCCTTTATAGATCTAGAAAAAGCATATGACCGGATTCCTAGAAGAAAGTTATTGTCTGTTCTACGATATTATGGAATCGGAGGCAAACTTTTGCAAGCAATTAAAGGTCTTTACATGGATACTCAGGCAGCAGTTAGAGTTGACAGTAAATTGAGTTCATGGTTCAGAGTAGTTTCAGTGATAAGACAAGGCTGTAACCTGTCTCCACTGTTGTTCATATTATTTATGGATCATATGTTGAAAACAATAGACTGGCCGGGTGAGATTAAGATATGTGAACACAAAATAAGGAGTCTTGTATATGCGGATGACTTAGTTGTGATAGCAGATTCGATTGAAAGTTTGCAAAGTAATATTTCAGAGCTAGATCAGAAAAGTAAGGAATATGGTATGAAGATTAGCATCTCCAAAACGAAAGTAATGTCAGTGGGAAAGAAATATAAACGGACTGAGTGCCAAATAGGAGGAACAAAGTTAGAACAGGTGCACGGTTTCAAGTACTTAGGATGCATATTCTCACAGGATGGCAACATAGCGAAAGAACTGGTAGCGAAGTGTAGAAAAGCTAATGCAGTGAGCGCTCATCTACGATCTACTCTCTTCTGCAAGAAGGAAGTCAGTCCCAAGACTAAGTAATCTGTGCACTGTTCAATCTTTTCTCCAACTTTGTTGTATGGGAGTGAAAGCTGGGTGGATTCAGGTTAACTTAACAACAAGGTTGAGGTTACGGATATGAAAGTTGCTAGGATGACGGCAGGTACTAGTAGATGGGAACAATGGCAGGAGGGTGTCCACAATGAGGAAATCAAAGGAAAACTGGGAATGAAGTCTATAGATGTTGCAGTCAGGGCGTTCAGTATTAGATGGTGGGGTCATGTTACACACATGGGAGAAGCAAGGTTACCCAAGAGACTCATGGGTTCTGCAGTATAGGGTAGGAGGAGTCGGGGCTGACCAAGGAGAAGGTACCAGGATTCGGTTAAGAATGATTTTGAAGTAATAGGCTTAACATCAGAAGAGGCACCAATGTTAGCACTGAATAGGTGATCATGGAGGAATTTTATAACGGGGACGATACTTTAGACTGAACGCTGAAAGGCATAATCAGTCTTAAATGATGATGATGATGATGATGATGTCAAATAGCACCAAGGGTCTACCGAGGTTAAACTGTCCATCTGAAGAACAGATCATCATCAACAGTGTCACATGGCCTCATTTCATGAAACACTATGAAGAGGTTTGGAACTTAATCCAGGACACTGGCGCTAAGACACCACCACCTCTCCTTACATGACCGGGAAAAAAATGTTCATCAAACTTTTATCCAACACCAGAATTAGAACTGACTTGTCTCTAAGTCGAGTGCCGATGTACATGAGTGCCTTACCGACCTATCCTATAGAGGGGGATAGTTTAGCTGCTGTCTAAGTACTAAAACTCGTCTACTCCTTTTAGTGTGTCAGTGGTAATTACTGCACAAACAGCTCTTTTCATCACCATGGAACAAGAGCTAGACTCCACTTACATTTAACAAGAAAAAATAAACATACAACTCAAAACTGCATATTCCACAAACCAATAAAACTGAACAGTAAATCACCAAAAGAGATTAAAGGAATTGCAAAAATACACTTATATAAAAAGTACCTGTTACGCAATACATTTGATACACTGAAGGATTACTTGGATAAAACATTCCACATAACTCCTTCACACTATGTTTTTTCCTTCTTTTTTCCTTTTCTAGAAACATTTACACCCAAACTATGCATAGCACAGTGCTAACACCTCTTCCTCTTTCTGAGCTCAACATCTCACTCATTATAGAGGGATGCTCTCAGTTTTTCAGAGTAGGAAATGGGAAGTTGCAGTACAGAAATGGCCCAGAGATCACCAGTGTGTATGTGCGTGTATGTGTGTGTGTGTGTGTGTGTGTGTGTGTGTGTGTGTGTGTGTAGCGAGTGATGTGTTAAAAAAATTGCTCTGAGCAATATAGGACTTAAGGTCTAAGGTCATCAGTCCCCTAAAATTTAGAACTACTTAAACCTAACTAACCTAAGGACATCACACACATCCATGCCCGAGGCAGGATTCGAACCTGCGACCGCAGCGGTCGCGCAGTTCCAGACTGAAGCGCCTAGAACCACTCGGCCACACCGGCCGGCTGAGTGAAGTGTTACGAAACAAGTGTGTATAATGCGTACAGTCACTTACAGTGAGATATGAGTGAACAGTTTGGCATTACATTATTTAATAACTTATCAGTAAAGAAAGTATTCTTTCCCAGGGGTAAACCTAATGATTGTCTCTAACTAGAAGTCTGTACATATTTGGATGTACGAATTACCTTATTTTAAATTGTAAGCTGGTTTACACGCCCTATATCCTTGTGAAAAGATATCTACAGATGAATAAAGCTGCTGCTACTACTACTACTACTACTACTACAACTATTTCCTAATCTAATTCGCTCGCTACCGTCCGATGTAATTCGACTACATTCCATTACGTTTTTCTCAGTTTTGTTCGTGTTCATATTAATAAATGTTTCTGGTTCAAATGGCTCTGAGCACTAAGGGTCTGAGCACTATGGGACTTAACATCTGAGGTCATCAGTCTCATAGAACTTAGAACTACTTAAACCTAACTAACCTAAGGACATCAGACACGTCCATGCCCAAGGCAGGATTCGAACCTTCGACCGTAGCGATCACGCGGTTCCAGATTGTAGCGCCTAGAACCACTCGGCCATTCCGGACCGCAAATGTTTTTATATTTATGTTTTTTTTCTGTTTACTGGTAAACTTTTTTTAATTTCTTAGGTAGCTGCAGGCTAACGCACGCTTTCGGAATTTCCTCATCCAGTGCAGCAGGTGCGCACCGTGAGAGTCGCAGTTGTCGATAAGGCTTTTACACTGGCTGTCCCCTGGCTGTAACATCCCACGGTGGCGACGCTGCATCGGATGGCCAACGGCGGCCAAAATTTAATAAGGCCGCCGTCACAGGGTGGTGTGGGATGACGGCTGGCCGTGTCCGGTTGGCGGGACAGGTTGGTGATTAACGAGGCTAGGAGCGGCAGTAGGCGATTCCCCACAGGCGTGCCACGAAGCGTTGCCTACATACAAGGGGTGCCGACTGAGGCGGGTCAAAACATTTTGTTTACTTTAGTGATAACAATGCAGCGCGTAGCAATTGATGCACGTCTTTGGTGCGATGGAATGCTGCATCTTACTGCTTACAGATTATAATGTTCTAGAGTCATTTTTGTTGTAAAATGTTTTAATTGGAACTAAATGGCAATAAACATTGAACAAGTACAAGTCAATGTTATTAGCATGTTACCACGTCGGAAGTATACTGACTCAAACAACTATAGATTCATAAGCAAATAGTGTGTTATAGTTTTGAAAGGAACAAGCTTAAGCCAAAACATAGGTTTCACATTCTGCGAAACTTTTATCATACTCATTTCCCTGGCTGTCATTTCAAGGAGTCTTATATTTTCCAGGGCATTCCGCACATTATTTTCAACGTCCTTACGTCGTTGCTACTACACATGTACCTGTAAAAACCCGTAACAATTAAGTCTTTATAGCATTTTCTTTGTCTGTTCACAACAAGAAATTTCTTTGTCTGACGGAAGCTGCGTTGCTGCTGTGGTATTTTAATATTTCCATAGTTCAGACAGTATCATAGACTATAACATAGAGATATACAGGAAGTCCAACAGTCTGGGAATATTTTAAAATTCGTAACAAAATTATATGCAAAAGTTATTCTGATACACCTCTGATACAGGCTACAGCAGTGCCTACAAGCCTGTGAGAACCATAACATCAGCGTCACGCTATATTTTCTGTTGTTTTTAAATAAACTACAATCACGCCTACATTGTGCTCTAACAACCGTCTACATGCGTTCGTAGACTGCCAGTAGGGAGACATGAGAAACGGATCACGCACTGTTTGCTCGCATGTCTTGGGGAGCAGAGGACAGTCGAGTCAGTCTCTGAAATTCAAATTTTTAGACCGAGCAGACGACTTCTTGCTCAGCGGTCCCTGTTTATGCTCTCCACGACCGGGTCACCTGATAGTGTGAACCTGATTCATCTTCTCTCTCTCTCTCCCTACTCCGGTATTTAACCATCACCTACACTACTAGATACCTCTGCAGTCTTGGCTGGATAAACCCTTACGTAAGAAAAATTTCAGAATATAGTCCAAGAATATTTAATGTCTCTCTTCCGATATCCTCCTCTCCCTTCTTGACAAGGCCAATATTTTTTTATTACTGAGTAAACTGGTGTCTAAAGTTTGGATCTTTTTCCATCCGGTCCAAACGGCGGGAGCTAAATTTTGGTTCATATTTGGGGCTGTGTGGTTGGTGAAAAGCCCGTCGCTACTTCGTCGCTTTTACTTCGAAGGGGCGGGAGCTGCGGCCATGCCATGGCATATCTTCCTTAGTATGACACGCAGGTACATTCCATGGCCGCAGCAGCCCAACTCTAGCCTGCAGCTCTCTGCCTGCCAACTACCGTCACCAGGGAGTCACTCCGTTAGCACACTGCACTGCCAGCGAGGCTGCACAGTATTCAGGTGTGTACTATGTGAGCCAACACTGCTCGAAACCCATTCGCCTATCACATCTTGCCAACCAACGCAGGCCACAGTGATCCTGTCACTGTCGTGAGGGGTTGCCCACCAGCTGCCTGCCACCCAACAGCGTCGCCTGTCTACCTGATGTAACACGGCCTACCAGCCTACCAGCCATGCTGTAGACCACGCTGCCTTCCCACAGACGAAGTTCCTAGCTACCAAGTCACGTGCCTTACAATGCCCGACATCGTGTCGCCCTTACTCGGACAGAACCGTCTCTCACAACCTGAGGCCCTGCGACCCACCTGCCGCTCGCTCGCGTCGCGTTTGCAGCCAGTACCTATTGTCGGGCCCACGTCGCCTCTATGTGGGTACCACGTAACCACGGTCCACTGCACCTTGCTCCTGACACCCTTCGCAAATCGCTCAAGCCTACACCGCATTTTGGCGATTCTACCTACAAGACAGTAAGTATTTTAACTGCTTTGTGGCCGGCCGCTGCCGGCCGAGCGGTTCTAGGCGCTTCAGACCGGAACCGCGTGGCTGCGACGGTCGCAGGTTCGTGTCCTGACTCTGGCATGGATGTGTGTGATGTCCTTAGGTTAGTTAGGTTTAAGTAGTTCTAAGTTCTAGGGGACTGATGACCTCAGATGTTAATCCCGTAGTGCTCAGAGCCATTTGAACCGCTTTGTGTTTCCATCAGTGAGCCACTAATGGGAGACGTTGACAACACGATTTATGTTTGTTTAAGAATGTTCTTTAATTACTCCTGACAGAAACATTCTGAGATGGTTAAGGTATAGATTAAACACTACTGAGAACTGATTGGCACGTAACTTTATAGGATTTCCTACAGCTCTATTTGGAAGAGGTTCATTACTTACTAGTTGAGAGCTGCACTTATTTTGTATGTCGGCAGTTATTTTGTATGTATCAGTCCCTACTGCACTAGCAACATTGTTCCTTTGACCGCAGGTTGTGAATATGAGGAATAAGAGGGGAGGCAGAGTCATTATCTGTAGGCACTATCATTATTTGTGTTAGTTAAATCTTACTTTTTAAGGTGATCCTTGCTGGAGCCTCAAATGATTTCCAGGAACTTCCAGGATGTGTGCTACCATACACAGTGTCCCAACCGGTCATAGCATGTCTTCAGTTTCATTTTTAGTGTCACGGTCCATGCTGTCTCTTCCATCTTTCCTATTAACACCATATATTGCTATACTGAGTGTAGGGCTGGACTGAAATAATCTGCGTGCTAGGAAATGGTACGAATCTTCGAACCAGTCCTTATGTACTTAAAGGAAAGCTGTGTACGTTTAAGATTTTCTGCAATTGTAGTCCTATCGGGAATAGGCCACTGTAGGCCCCATGTGTATACAAAGTCGATATACATAATTAGTGTTTGTGTCGGTGGAACCACTAAGACGCTCTGTGACCTAATGGGTTGTGGGACTGAAGGATTAAATTCTTCGCCACCATATTCTAGTATTCTTTTTCTTATTGTTGATTCTCAGTATGTGGTTGAGTAGTTTCCCAATGTTTCATAGGTGTGAAACATACCTCTCCCGAGATTAGAGAAAAAATGAAAGTGAAACTCGACGCTAGTGATTACGAAAGATTATGGGACGATAACATGCCACAATGCACGTATCCTTTATGTACCATGAGGATAATAATTTGATTAGTAATGTGAGGATGGTGTTGTTGCTGTACCTCAAAGTGGCAACAAAGCACTTGAAAGCTACGTTAATATGATGATGTATAGGATGTTAGTGGTATAAGGGCAGGTATTGTGATCATTGGAACCTTAACATATACCTATTTCAGTGGGTTACTTATTTTCTTCTGTATATAACAGTCTTCCCACAAATACGTCACACAGTTTACTGCCTGAAGTTTTCTTCACGAACGTAATTGCACCACTACATGGACTACGCTTGTCAGTATAGATTAACCGTTTTATGTGAAAGCATCCACACCGCATCAATTGCCCTGCTGCGCGGGATGAAAGAAGTATCGATGACTTGCTCTTGCCACGTGCACTTAACGAAACTAAAAACATGCTACTCCAAATAGCTATAATTATGAGTCAACAGATGAACTAAATACTTATGCAATATCATTATATACACAGCCTCCTGTCATCAATAAAAACATCTGCATTTATATCTCTAACACCCACTGTACATGACGCACACTGAGGGTAGTACGGTTTTTATGGAGTCCAGTTATATTTGTTGTTGGTGAAGTTAAAACCGTTTTTTTTTTTGTAACGAGTTTCCTGTACAAATAATTATAGTAGAGCTGAGAGCTATGTCACGGTCCTGCAATAGCTGTCGTGTACACAAAAAGCGCCACTCTGCAAGGACAGATTAACGTCCCCCTCTTGGCCTCCTTTTTCATTCTTTCCCTGTAATCTTAACTCTGTTCCTACTGCTTAGGGTTTACAAATTTATGTGCATGTGGTAACTGAAAGACTTTTTGTGTACGATATTAATTTTAGGTTGTAATTTTTCACTAGATGAGAATTTAAATAGATCAATGCACGTGTTTTAAGCGGTCGTAAACGTTTGTGATCTTCGAAGTAGTGTAAGTCTCCCATAAGTTGACAAATACTTGATACACCTATGGTGCCAGTTGCCTTCATGAAGGCCTCTAAGACAACTTTGAAGATTATCTTTTTGAGGCACTTTTTAAAATTCTTAATAGATGGTGGCAGGTGCTACTGAGGTTACTGCCGAACTGGGGGCGTCTTAGAGGGACACTTTGCGTTTTGTTCACGCACGTGTTAATGTCGCATCCGTAAGTGATTACGCCGCAAGCCAACGTTAAAGAGGAGCACTAAAAAGCGTAAGAACCCTTGCTGCATCGGATCACGTTCAGATTTCTTCGAACGGTGTTGGTTGCCACTAGTGGTGTACAGCAGAGAACAAGCTACTGTCGCACTGCACTCCAGAGACGTGAGACCACGTTCAATGGGGCTGCTAGCCCACGGTGTCCTTAGAGAAAGTTTGAAGGGTCAGCGGGATATCACCAGTATGAAAGATCGTCAAGAACGTCTTCCTGTTGTTCATTGTATTGCAAATCGTATCTTTCTACCGCGAAATTTGTTGGAATGAAAGTCCTAAGGAAAAGGGATAGTTTGATTGACACCCATTACAACATTCCTCTAAGGCCTTTTCGCATCAATACATCTGAAACACCGTCTACCCCTCCCATCCCGTCTTTCAGAGGCTGTCTCTTATTGCCAGGAGGAGTAAACCCTCGTCTCAGCTTTATTGCTGCCATCGAAGCCTGTCACAGGTCTCTGCCTCTTACCGCACACATGGTCCTTACTGACACGTTCCTTTAAATGTTATCTGTCTGTTCCAGGTCACGTCCGACTTCTCAAGCCGCAACCTGTCACCTTTTGAACACAAGATGGCACTTTAATAATTCGTGCACCGGTTGTAAACTAAATACATTGTTTTCTTGCCCATGTAATATGTTTATACTGATATTTTCTCATTCATCCTAGTACTTTAAGGAACAAATATTATTTATATGATCTACTTTGCACTAATTTAGTTAGATCGCACAGAAGTTGCCCTGTTGTTATTCTTGTACTCTGGATGTATTTAATGACTTCGGAATAGTAGTCGTGGTTACACAAAACTTATTCTTGTCTATACTTCTTACGAGAGATGTTACTCCATATTTTCTTGGTGTACCTCACTAGTTAATAACACCAATTTCTGTCGTGCGACATTCACCAGTATTTGCCTATATTACCATTTTGCTGATGATGTACCCAAATTGAGACTAAAGAATTATTACGAGTAGGAATCTCGTCGGCACGTTGCGGCACGAAGACACCACGTCTCGGCTTATCACCCAAGATCGCAAAAAAATGTTTCAAATGGCTCTGATCACTATGGGACATAACATCTGAGGTCATCAGTCATCAGTCTCCTAGACCTTACAACTACTTAAACCTAACTAACCTAAGCACATCACACACATCCACGACAGAGGCAGGATTCGAACCTGCGAGCGTGGCGGTTCCGTGTTTCCAGACTTAATCAACTAGATCGGCTCGACCACAGCGGCCGGCAAAACATCTCATCAAGACTGAAGTACTGGTGAGCCAAAAAAAGGAAAATTACACGACGCCATAAATCAGCTGTTTCACGTGATCCTGATTTGGCCAGATTCGAAAAATAACAATCACTTACTTACGAACAAAACAAAACACTATAAAGTTAAGTTTGTGAACCTAAAATCTCTCTAGAAACAAACAACTCGTTGCCACTCCAGAACGCACTGCTGTTTTGATTCAAAATTTCGTGAGCTGTCTTTATCCTCCATAGTTAACACCGCAGGAGGACATCAGCTGTTGCCCGCATCTCGTGGTCGTGCGGTAGCGTTTTCGCTTCCCACGCCCGGGTTCGATTCCCCGCGGGGTCAGGGATTTTCTCTGCCTCGTGATGGCCGGGTGTTGTGAGATGTCCTTAGGTTAGTTAGGTTTAAGTAGTTCTAAGTTCTAGGGGACTGATGACCATAGATGTTAAGTCCAGTAGTGCTCAGAGCCAGCCAGCCACATCAGCTGTTGCCACTAGCGCTAGAGTTTAGAAACAGAGCATATCCGATATAATCCGTTGCTCAGTACTACCCTTCATTCCCCTATGGAACATGTAAGTTGTGAGAATTTTACGTCTTATACAATGTACAGTTAAGTAGCCTGCGTGACGAAGCGACATGAGGCTTATAGGATTTCGTGCAGTCGGGGATTCCGTGCAGTCAGCGCTTAGCCTCAGTGAAGAGAGTCGCTGTAAGCGTCTTCCAGAAAACGATTTTGTTTTCGAGTAACGAAAGTGTGCGCTGGAGGCTTCGGATGAAGACTGATTGTGCACCGGCGCTGCTAGGGCCGCTCGCTAAACCAGGCGATCAGCAGGTGATGGATTGACGGCGTGGTGGATGAGTGGGTGGGAGGGTGAGGGCTCTGCTACGGCAGACAGCTGAAGGGGCAGCAGGGGTTCTCCCCTACCCGCGCTCCAAACTCTGCAGGGGACGTCGTCTGGGACTTGGATGCCTCTGCGGAGGCGAAGACGCGGCTGCAGGACAGCTGACAGGTAGGGACGTCAGCTGGCGACACTTCAGGACAACGTGAAGCGCAGTTAGCGTCTGTTCGGTTCCAGCGATGTTTCTGGCTGGCGCGGCGGTGACTTGTGGCGCGGACGGTGTCACACAGTGTCTGGATGGCAAAAGGCAAGCGCGTATTGTGGCTAGAAGGAGCCTAGTGCAGCCCTTGACCCGTCGGAGCTGGTGATGGACTGTACACCAGGCGGTTCCATAAGATAACAGACGTTGATGGCTGCAAAAGTGGACAGATGTACAGCGGCGATGGTCTTCCGGTTGACACAGTAGTATCTGAGTCACAGTAATCATCCACTCGATGCCTTTGCTGGCTAGACAGCCAGTACCTACATGTGCCAGTCCCGAGAATGGATGGAGGGGGGGGGGGGGGGGGGAGGGTCTGGCAAAATTTCACCAACTCTCACTTCAATGGTCGGAGGGACGGGCAAACCACAGCTCAACTTTTCAATTCAGAAAATATAGTTTTTGATAAAACATACAACATTATAAGAGATATCCCGCCGGAGGTTCGAGTCCTCCGTCGGTCATGGATGAGTGTGATGATCTTAGTATATCATCATCATCACTTAAGACTGATTGTGCCTTTAAGCGTTCAGTATAGAGCATAGCCCCCTTATAAAATTCCTCCACGATCCCCTATTCAGTGCTGACATTGGTGCCTCTTCTGTTGTTAAACCTGTTACTTCAAAATCATTCTTAACCGAATCCAGGTACCTTCTCCTTGGTCTCCCCCGACTCCTCCTACCCTATACTGCTGAACCCATGAGTCTCTTGGGTAACCTTGCTTCTCCCATGCGTGTAACATGACCCCACCATCTAAGCTACATCTATAGAGTTAATTCCCAGTTTTTCTTTGATTTCCCCATTGTGGACACCCTCTTGCCATTGTTCCCATCTACTAGTACCTGCAATCATCCTAGCTACTTTCATATCCGTAACCCCAACCTTGTTGGTAAGGTAACCTGAATACACCCAGCTTTCGCTCCCATACAACAAAGTTGGTCGAAAGATTGAACGGTGCACAGATAGCTTAGTCTTGGTACTGACTTCCTTCTTGCAGAAGAGAGTAGATCGTAGCTGAGCGCTCACTGCATTAGCTTTGCTACACCTCGCTTCCAGTTCTTTCACTATGTTGCCATCCTGTGAGAATATGCATCCGTCCACCTGTTCTAACTTTGTTCCTCCTATTTGGCACTCAATCCGTTTATATTTCTTTCCCACTGACATTACTTTCGTTTTGCAGATGCTAATCTTCATACCATAATGCTTACTTTTATGATCTAGCTATGAAATATTACTTTGCAATCTTTCAATCGAATCTGTCATCACAAATAAGTCATCCGCATATGCAAGACTACTTGTTTTGTGTTCACATATTTTAATCTCACCCAGCCAGTCTACTGTTTTCAACATATGATCCATAAATAATATGAACAAAAGTGGCGACAGGTTGCAGCCTTGTCTTATCCCTGAAACTACTCTGAACCATGAACTCAATTTACTGTCAACTCTAACTGCTGCCTGACTATCCATGTAAAGACCTTTAATTGCTTGCAAAAGTTTGCCTCCGATTCCATAATATCGTAGAACAGACAATAACGTCCTCCTAGGAACCCGGTCATATGCCTTTTCTAAATCTATAAAGCATAGATACAATTCCCTGTTACACTCATAACACTTCTCTATTATTTGCCGTATGCTAAAAATCTGGTCCTGACAACTTCTAAGAGACCTAAACACAAACTGATTTTCATCCAATTTGTCCTCAACTAATACTCGCACTTTCCTCTCAACAATACCTGAGAATATTTTACCCACAACGCTGATTAAAGAGATACCTCTGTAGTTGTTACAATCTTTTCTGTTTCCATGTTTAAAGGTTGATGTGATTACTACTTTCGTCCAGTCTAATGGAACCTGTCCCGACTCCCAGGCCATTTCAGTTATCATGTGTAGCCATTTAAGACCTGACATTCCACTGTATTTGATGAGTTCCGACTTAATTTCATCCATCCCAGCTGCTTTATTGCACTGCAATCTACTGACCATTTTCTCCACTTCCTCAAATGTGATCCTATTTCCATCATCATTTCTGTCCCATTGTACATCGAAATCTGAAACATTACTGATCGTATTGTCTCCTGCATTGAGCAACTCTTCAAAATATTCCCACCATCTGCCCAAGGCATCAACAGCATTCACCAGCGGTTTTCCTGACCTGTCCAAAATACTTATCATTTCCTTTTTACCTCCCTTTCGAAGACTGCTAATTACACTCCAGAATGGTTTTCCAGCAGCTTGGCCTATAGTCTCCAACCTGTTTCCAAAGTCTTCCCAAGATTTCTTCTTGGATGCTGCAATTATCTGTTTGGCTTTATTTCTTTCTACAACATAACTTTCTCTGTCTACCTGAGTTCTAGTACGTAGCCATTTTTGATACGCCTTCTTTTTCCTTTTACAAGCTGCCTTGACTGTGTCATTCCACCAAGCTGTTTGCTTCTTCCTACTTTTACACACTACTGTTCCAAGACATTCTTTAGCCACTTCTTTGTCCCTGTACCTTGTCCATTCCTTTTCCAATGACTGTAATTGACTACATTCAACTACCTGGTACCTTTCTGAGATCACTGTTATGTACTTGTGCCTGATTTCCTTATCCTGAAGTTTCTCCACTCTTATCCTCCTACATATGGACCTGACCACCTGCTCTTTCGGCCACTCAATCCCAATTTCACTGCAGATTAAATAATGATCAGTGCCATCAAAGAATCCCCTGAATACACGTGTGTCCCTCACAGCCTTCCTGAATTCCTGATCTGTTATTATATAGTCAATGACAGATCTGGTTCCCCTGCCTTCCCAAGTATACCGGTGAATGTTCTTATGTTTAAAAAAGGAGTTTGTGATTACTAAGCCCATACTGGCACAGAAATCCAAGAGTTGTTTCCCGTTCCTGTTGGCCTCCATATCCTCTCCAAATTTACCGATAACCTTTTCAATACCCTTCTGCCCTTCTGTTCGATTGCCAATCCTGGTATTAAAATCACCAATGAGCAGAACACTGTCCTTGTCCTTTAACAACTACATCACTGAGTGCCTCATAAAAACTATCCATCTTATCTTGATCTGTCCCTCCACAATGCGAATATACTGACTCAATCATAATTTTCTTACCAGACACTGCCAAATCTATCCACATCGGTCGTTAGTTTGCATACCTTATTGCAACTACACTGGTTTCCATTTCTTTCCTGATGTAAAGCCCTACACCCCATAGCGCTATTCCTGCTTTGACTCCTGACAGGTAGACCTTGTATTCTCCCAATTCCTCTTCTTTCTCACCCCTTACCCGAATGTCACTAACAGCTAAAACGTCCAGCCCCATCTTACTTGCAGCCTCTGCCAGCTCCACCTTGTTCCCAGAGTAGCCCCCATTGATATTAATAGCTCCCCATCTCATTACCATTTGTTTGCCAGCTGTATCTTAGGAGTCCCTGGTTTGTCAGTTAGAGGTGGGACTCCGTCACCTCCAAAGGTCCGAGGCATTTTGCTCTGACTGTTGCGAGCATCATATTTAAAGTACCAGGAAGCAGGTTGCTAGCCTTACTTGCCCCGGGTCCCATTGAGTTCTACCCGTAACAGTTGAGGGACTAACCGGTGGATTTGGTAGTGTTTGCCGTATGAGCACAAAGGTGACCACGACTCAGAATATGTCTGAGATGCCCAGCCTTATTCCAAAGTAACTGGTATCCCGAATGTCGGGACCACCTACTTGGCCACCCATACGTTGCCTGTGGTTCATGAACTAGGACATGACTACAGGAACCCACACCATGAACCACTAGTATAAGTTAGTTTAAATAGTGTGTAACTCTAGGGACCGAAGATCTCAGCAGTTTGGTCCCTTAGGAACTGACACACATTTGACCATTTTTTTTATAAGACGTAACATTTTGCATCACAAAATTCATCGCAAGCATTACAGTGTCCGCCAGTCTTTATGGTCTCCCTGAAGTGTACTGAATGCTTTACACTTCTGCTTGTCCAGGATTCTCCATTTTCAGCCAAGTGCCACACAAGTGTCATATCTCAAAAAATTTGTTCAAATGGCTCTGAGCAGTATGGGACTTAACTTCTGAGGTTATCAGTCCCCTAGAACTTAGAACTACTTAAACCTAAGGACATCACACACATCCATGCCCGAGGAAGGATTCGAATCTGCGACCGTAGCGGTCCACGCGGTTTCAGACTGTAGCGCGTACAACCGCTCGGCTACACCGGCCGGCTTGTCAGGTTTCATTCGGGGAGTTCTCTGCCCTCTCGGTTGAAATCACTGTATGTCAGACAGGCAATCGTGATATTCTGCAACACATATAAAGCCGATGCTGTGTTCAACAAGAATTTGTATCAAAACCTTTACATGGCTCATGTTAAGTGGCATACGAACAATTCTTAACACATGTCCGAGCAAGAATTCACTTAGTGATACATAAATCAAGAGACTGAAAAGCTACTAATCGTACGATGCGTAGGAACGTAGAACAATATTTTAAGTGTGGTTCAGTGATATTTAATGTATATAACATATCGATAAAAAGTCAATTCTTTAGAGATTCGTCAAAACGGTTAATACTACTAGGTCTACAACTTTGCTTGTGCCGTCTTTTCTCGAAGTTCTGGTCATTATTGTGATAAACGTACTAAAAAATTATGATTCATAGTATTGCTCATCTCATCTCTTGGATAGCATACGAATCCCGTGACGGAAGAACTGCGCTTCTTTTGTGGGGATCCATGAATCGTTTCAATTTTACACTTGTTCATATGGTCGGAAGTGCTGGTCAGGCAGACTATATGCCACTGATCGAAAAATGTGGTAGTCAGAGAGAGAACATGTGGAGAATACGGTGAAGAGGGGGGGGGGGGGGGGGGGAGAATAGGACTTCTCACTTCATATTTCGACGGGTTTTGCGGCATGGGGTCGAGCACTGACCTGCTGCAAAATTACCTTCACGTGTCTGTCGCTGTACTGCGGCCGCTTGTGTGTCAGTGCTGGGCTCGAACGCATCAATTGCTTTCGACAATGATGTCATGTGACTGTCTTCGTCTGTCTGAGGAGCTACGGAAACGTAGCTACGACATCAAAATCAGCGTTCTTAAGGCATTGAAAACACTTCTTCCACTAACAGTTCCCTCACCATTGGTCTTAACCAGCATTTAAAGAGCCACAGCCGCAGATTTCTTCACCTTGAAACAGAAAATTAAAACTTCCCGCAAATGGCGAGGAATGGGTACGTAAGTCGACGTACGTATTCAGGGACAACCTTATGATGCAATCACAAATCGACTAATATTTTTGTGGCATTGTGCTTAGAGATGCCTAAGCTTATTGTGTTGCGCCTGTGACCTTCAACCCGAAACCCCACTTTGCCTAGTGCCTCCTACTGCAGAACGACGGAAGCAGAATTGCAGGCCTCATGTTTTCATTTCGTCCGTCTGTCCGTCCGGATACTAACCACGACTAGCATATTTAAAACGGTGTTTTTAATCACTTTGAAAAACAAATTTTAATACGCTTTCTAAATAAAATATGTTTTTATTAAGGTGTTTTAAAAAGTGTTTAAAACAAATAATTTTTTTATTTCTAATTCTTTTTACAAAAAAATGGGGTAAACGTCAAGGTAGGGTGGAGAGTGCAGGTTCTCACGACATTTCAGACTAAATTAAGGGACGTCTCCACACCGCAGCGGTGGCATACGGAATCCAGCGCTGTTACACTTTAGTCCACATATAGGATTCTGCGTTGATGCAATCAGTCTGCAAACGACACTGCTAACAAAACACTGGCGCGGCGCATCCTACAATTTTGCGTAAGGATGTTGGACCTGAAGTAAGAGATCTAACAGCAGACACCGATTGTATACAAGGAAGAGCAACGTGAATGTTCACAGATTTATTCGACTAATGGGAGACCACCGCGGAAATGCTATGAAATTTTAAATGTTACACTCTTGAAGAAAGGCGACGACGTCCCCTCGAAAGCTCGCTTACAATATTTCAAGAAACAGTATTAAATGATAACTCTAGGAATACACTGCAGCTCTGAGCTTGACGGTACCATTGAGACAGCGAAGACCAAATTATACTTATTATGGAGGGCACAGAGGCATTTAAGCAGGCATATCCAGTGCTCCATATGCGAATACAGCAGGAAGAAAACCTAATACGTGATGCAATCGTTCTTACCCTCCGCCATTCATTCCCACATTATTCTACAGAGAATATATATACCCATATAGACGCCAGTGTAGACGTACAAAAAATGGAAAAGACAAGCACCTGTTCGTGTGTAAAGTAATAACAGTAATTTTTGTGATGCTATTCTTATTTTCCTGTTGTCGAATACTTTGTGCTGCAGAGTAGCCGGAAATGAGCTCTGGACGTCTCAGTTTTTTTTTTTTTTCAAGGTGTTCAAAAAAAGTGTCTAATAGTTTCAGAGGTGGTGTTACTCATCGAAAGGCCAAACATAAGTCCAATAAACATGTTTCTCGAAACGCATACCTTCCGAGATAAACACGTATTTATAGGAAGGGCTCCGCGACTCCTGGTTGCGGACATTACCGCATCCGTTGCATTGGCGCTTCGTCGACTGTGTCGGCAGGGTATTATTATGTTTACTCACGTTACTGTACCTACCATAGATGGTCCGTAGTTATTTGTGTGGTCAGACTTGTGTTGCACGCTAATTTAGTTTTCGTCATGTTTGTGTGCCTTAATATACAATATTGTTAACCCAGGTTACGTATCATAGGTTCTTACCTTCTTCCAAGCACGGTTTCAGGTACGTGTTTACTGTTATTGCGCTATTTGTACGTACAAATGGTGTTTCTTCCACCACTTGTTAGCAACGGAAGCCTATTACGAGCGTTGGAACTTCAATAGTGGCAACTTTTTAATTACAGCTCGTGGCGTTGTGGAAGTCGTAGGATACTCTCAGCAGTGCCGGTGGTGTTGACAGTTCGAGCGGCGCGTTCTGTTGCCCGACGTATTTGTAGCAGCTTTGAAGCGAATACCGTGAAGTGTTTCCTTCAGTTTAGAAATCTTGGGCTTAAGTCAGGGGAGTGTAGTAGGTGGGACAGCACTTAGCAGCCCTTCAGTCAAACAAATCAGTAACAGCTTGCGCTGTACGTGCTTGAGCGTTGTCCTGCAAAATGATGGTCAGGTCCTGCAGAAAGTGTCATCACTTTTGTCTCTAGGCTGGCCGTAGGTTGTGTTCAAAAAATGAACAGCATAGAAATAGCAGTGAGACCACTTTGTGCAGGACCTGACCATCATTTTGCAGGACAATGCTCAAGCACGTACAGTGCAAGCTGTTACTGATTTGTTTGACTGATGGGGCTGCTAAGTGCTATGCCACTTACTGAACTCCCCTGACGTGAGCCCTCGTCAGTTCAACTCGATATCTTAACTGACGGAAACACTTCACGGCATTCGCTTCAGAGCTGCTACAAATTCGTAGGGCAATAGACCGCATCGATCTAACTGTCAACACCACAGGCACTGCTTGAGTATGCTACGACTTCCGCAGTGCTGGCAACGGGTTATACACAATGCTGGTAACTACTTTGAAGGTCAGTAAAACATTGAAATACGTATCTATTTTGTACGAGCTGTAAATAAATAGTTGCCACTACTGAAGTTCCAACCCTTGTATTTGACAAGTGAAATTCTGGATATGATATTGTGATGTGGTTTAGCAAATGGAAGTACCTTGCGATCCCGTGCTCTCTACGCTGAGGAATATCCACAGCGCAGAGTGCCCTCTGATAAGCCGGACGGAGTGTCTGAGCGGTTCTAGGCGCTACAGTCTGGAACCGCGCGACCACTACGGTTGGTTAATTTTAAGTAGTTCAAAGTTCTAGGGGGCTGATGACCTCAGAAGTTAAGTCCCACAGTGCTCAGAGCCATTTTTTGAACCCTGTGATAAACTGTCCGGCAGACTTTTCCAGTGTCTGAGGGACACAGGTTCCCTTGAACCTCGGAAGACTGGCAGTGGAAGGCCCTACAAAGTCCGCACGCCTGACATGGAGGATCGTGTGCTACGTTCGGTGGAAGCAACCCCCGGAACCAGTGTGCGACGATTAGTGGCAGCAGAAGGCGTGTCTCACTCTTTTATGTGGGGCTTATTACGCGATCAGTTGCTGCACCCGTATCACGTACAGCGCGTTCAGGCCCTCAATCCGCAGGATCATCATTGCTGACGAAAGTCCTGTCAGTGGCTGTTGCAGAAGTGTGCCGCAGGTCGACTGTTCACATTCGATATTTTGTTTACTGATGACGCAGGCTTCACAAGAGATGGTGTTGTGAATTTCCACAACCAGCATGTATAGGCAGATGTAAATCCCCAAGCGATTCAGGAAACCGATTCTCAATAAACGTATGGGCAGGAGTACTTGGCGATAGATTATAGGAACGTATGTGCTACCACAAAGTTTAATTGGGACGCATTATCTGGATTTTCTCATTAATGTATTGCCTACCATCCTGGAGGCTGTGCCATTCCAACAACGAATACAACTGTAGTTCATCCTTGATGGCGCTCCAGCACACTTTCGCCACAATGTGCGCGAACATCTTAAACAAACATTTCAGGACCGCCTTGAATGGACGGGGGCCCCACACTTCCACCTGCTCGTTCCCCACATGTCAGTCAACTAGACTTTTAGTTCTGGGGACACCTGAAGAAATTCGTCTATGCCGCGGCAATCAACATTGTGCGGACACTACACGGTCGCTTTTTTTAGTATGTGCCAGCACTTATAACAACAGCGGATACTTCAAAGAGTGCGTCACTCCATATGCTGGAGGGCAAAGCGGTGCATTGTTATGAATAGATGCCACGTTGAACTCCTTCAGGTGTTTATTGCAGAAAGTATGCGTTTCTGGACCATGTTTATTGGACTTATCTCGGAAAGTACACATTTCTGGACCCCTGTTTATTGGACTTTCGGTGAGTACTTCAACCTCTCAAAGTATTCGACATTTTTACATTCGATGTTATTGGAAACAAAGTTGTATTAAATGGTGAAAATTCAGTTCCACGGTACTGCAATATGAAACCCTGGAAACGGGGTCACAGTTTTCGTACTTGGGTGGTCGACACCTCCTATTGCCTCTGAACAGTGTTGATTGAACTGCTTGACTGTATTTGGAGAACGGCACCATAGCAGCACCAAAAGCTTCCGTAAGTGTGTTTATCCTCAGAAAACCAATTTCGATAAAGTCATCGTCTTCAAGACGGAATCTACGATAAGACACTGCCCAAACAGTATGCTGAATACTGCAATGGACTGTCGACTTTCTCACTGTTGAAAAATGTGTCACATAAAACAGGCATGTATGTGTAACATGTACCGCAAGTGGTTGCCAAGGAATCTTCCTTTAACTTGAGGTATCGTTAGCCTTTGACTTGAAGATGGTCGTTTGGCCGAAAAACTATGAATGAACACATACCACAGCAACTTTGGGTGGTGCCATGATGCTGTTTTGTAACAGATATTTTTAGAGCAGAGATGTAGTTAGCCAGTATGTGACACAATTATTAGTTTTATAACAATTAAGTCAAACATGGAAATAAGTGCCAATTCTACAAACCAATAGGCATAGTGGCATGGAGACACATAAAAAACTAGATTGCTATAAAAGGGTGAACATGTAACAAGATGGGACCAACAGAGGAACGGAGAGATCAGAAGACAACCTAGTGAAGCTGCTGTAAATGGAGAAATAAGGAAGTCACCAATGTCGCAACTCGATCTGTACTTCGTGGTGTAACTGGATTTCAGCGACAGAACAGCTATCTTCAGTGTTAAAAAATTCGATACAAAGGAATCAGACGCTAAATAGTATAAAACGATATCATTATGACAGTTACACAGAACTGGAGACTTCATATTAATTAACATACAATTTTAAGTAAGTCATATGGAGTCAAATGGCTTTATAAGAGCACGTATTATAACACGACCTTAGAATGTGCGCAGCTTAATAGAGACTGAGGCTTCTGTTTACAGACGTATACAGCCAGTCACACTGCACTTCATAGAGGATGAACAGTGCCCTCCATCCACTGATATACGTGTGTAACCTGTGGATGATGCACATTTTGTATTATAACATTGAAGAAACAGATAACAGTACAGTGAAATAACACTTTTGTATTGGGTAAATTACAAAGTAACCAGCTTTCATGATTTAAAGGTACAATGCGCTGATCAGGATGTGTAAACTGGGAACTAACATTAATATTAAAAATATGTAAAAAGTGCCTTAACCGCGATTGAAAGATTGGTGTAATCAAGTCACAAATATCAAATGAGATAAAACTTTGTGATTGTAAAATTAGCTCATTTTTCGTGTAGCTGTTGACAGTATCACTTCAATAATGTTAACATCAATTCAGTTCCTTATAGGTTTCACAGAATTGTCAGTAAACATTTAATTGTGAGTTTTATTGTGTGTCACTTTTCTTCAGCAACCATAAAATTCGTATGATCTTACTTGCTGCTATGCAAGAGTGTAGATTTTGGTATTTAGTACAAGCCATTGTGAAATAAAATAAAAGATAACAATTATGATTTGATTACAACAAGCGTTCAGTGTGGGAAGATGGTCTTTTTGATTAGTTGAATTATAACAGAAATTGTTTAATTACTGATGATGATAATTTTAACGAAAATTTTGTAACAAGTCTTGAATTTGACTAGTGTGGTGTGGTATCTGGGGGTTGAAACTGGCAGTGCTGGACGCCTCGTGGTCTTTGGTTGGTCGACAATCGACGGAGAGGGCTGGACGTGAAGATCGAGGGTAGCTTTTGGCCGGGAGTTGGACTGCGTTTACTGAGAGACAGTGCAGCGACAATTTCTACACTTTGAAAATTCACAGGCGACAGACTTTGACAAGTCGTGAGAACTTAGTAGTTATCACACTGCTTTCATTTGTCTTTTTCTCGCGTCTGCAGGACTACAGCTTCGTTCGAGTGATGGGATGTCCTGGGTACTTTTACGAATAGAAACGCAGTATAACTGAGAAATTTCACTCTACTATTTTGTCGACATTTGGATTCCAATATTAGAGATGGGTTAATTGAATGTATTGGGGATTCTGCCAAACAGTTCGCTATTTTACGCAACTTAACTTCGCTCACAACAATTTTCGTTATACAGCTTGAGGCCGAACAGACACGAAGTAGTAATCTTTTGTGAGGCCATCGTCGTATGAGTGTGTGTTTTGCCACTCAGGTGACCTGCAGTAACTAGTCCACTTTGGGAGTGACTGAGCTCTTCTGACCAATCCATTTTGCTGTTGCTGCTTCGGTATTGATAACACAGCAGCCCCCACTTGCTTTTATTCTGGTGGGTCCGCTTCGTGTTACTTCTAGTGTTCAATTCCACATTACATTGGATACTTTTGAACAGATAGTGTAAATTTAGCTTTGGATGTAATAACAGCAGATGTTGAGCCTAATGTGAGGCTCAGAATGACTGGTGTGGAAAGACGAAAACACGTTTACAATCATCTTGATGTGATTGTTATCTAAACTTTAAATGACTATTTTAAGTTGTACACTGCCTGTGGTTAGCTTGCAAAAACGTTGCAGCTTGTCGGTATGAAACGAAAAAAACCTTCAGGCTACTTAATCGTCTCGCGTACGAAAAAAACTTCGTTGCCTTTAAGATGTTATGGTATTATTCCTTTTAATCGTAATGCTGAGCATTGTTGGCTAATAAACACTATGATGAATAACGTTTTTCCATCTTATTTCAACCCATTCTATTGAACATAATTTCTTTCGGACAAATAAACATTTCTCATGATGCAGTTTTCAGCGAAACTGTGTGCCTTTAACTTATTAAATGTGAGAATCCTAACTCAGAGTTTCCGAAACTATTCCTCTGACGGAACGCTTTGGAAATCCTGGTACATTGATGGAATACTTACTTTATTTTGAAGATAATTAAATATTAAAGAAATGGGAAAAACTTGTTTTATTCAGTGATACATTTTGAATTGAAACTAATAACACTGAAGTTGTACTAAAATCTAGAAGAAAATAACTGGTATCGTCCAACTGTCAGCAACAACGGCGTTTGGTTAGTTGGTTTTTCGCAGATCTCTTGTTCACTTCCCGTGAGATACCTGTTTTCCACTGAACACAGTTTGGTGAACCCTGCTCTAACTACGTGGCCGCTTGTGGCTGAGCGCAGTCCAACACCAACGAACACTCTTTGTTTTCTGCGCTCGCTACAGCACATCGTTGACGTCAGCGGTATTCTGTTCAGACAGTTAATGGTTCTGTTCTCCTACAGGTGGAAGCAAGTTAGCTGAAGTTAGTAGATAGCGAGCCTACCTGTGGCGGAGCAGTCGGTGCCTACTGTGTTCTCTTGTCAGTGTTGCGGCTACTGGAGCAGCGTGTGTGAGGAACGCAGTCGAACGAAGCTCTTTCAGAGCGGGTTGTTGCGTAGTTGAAATTAGAAATTTTGACGTGTGTCATAGCATTACGAGTGACTGCGATAACGCTAAAGTTTCGAGAGAGATGAAATCCATGCAGGCAGCAGTCTTTAATATTGCGTCTTTTTTTATGATTGGAGGTATGATTCCAGTTGAGACGTATTCGCAGCAAGAGGACAGTAACTGAACTTCAGCATCTCACGATACTATTCATTAAGCTGTGGTCTGTGACTACATCAGAAACTTTATACAATGTTACGACAATTTATGCTGACTAGATATTTCGGAATAACTTTGTACTATTGGAACGTGACATAGTCCAAAGAAACTACTACTTCATGACTTGTGATCGAATGTAATTACAGCGTTTATCTGGACAGCATTTTGTGAACTTACAAGGTGTAGGCGTTGTTTGAAGTTGTATAACGAATTTATAAAAGTAGTTATTCATTATACCGCAAGGGCTTACAATCGTGGGTCATTGCTTGCAGAAAAGATCCAACGAAGATGTTTAGCAAACTACATTGATCTCCTGATAAGAAGAGTAATAAATGGAAGCGTATGGGATACGAGGCTTCGACACTAGCTGATAATCAGTTAAGTAGTACACATGTTAACGCAGGAGTGTTTAAGGACAGAAAGTACATCATGGTGGTACATTGTTAGTAGATTAACTTTTCACGCAGATCCTTGTTTCCCGAGACTATGCAATTATTCCATTTTACCGAGTGTTCCCCCAGGAACAAACGCTTCCTAAGTGATGCAGACACATGTAGGTTCGGGGCATGCTGTTAACGTTGTTGAAGTTGAATGGCTGCCAGTGTGAGAAATGAATGTGCGACTATGGGAAAGGAGACTAAGTTTTGTATCTAAAATTTGAAGTACTATTGCATTATGGTGTGCAGGTAGTGGAAGGATACGTCCCTCTGGTGAGATGAACTCATGTATGTAATTCAGAGGAGTGGAAGACAGACATTTACGCATTTACTAAACCGTTTTGTGAAATTTATTTTCTTGGGTTTATATGCTTTAGATAATGGGACAGCTTGTAAGAGTTGCAGAAATATTTGCTGTTGAAGTTCCAAGAGGTGGCAGGAAACATATTTCTTCTTCCACGTACGACTTTCGAAATGACAGCAGTGAAAAGATATTAGAGGTTTGTAGACAGCTTTACTTCCAGCACACCATTCGCGAAGGAAACAGTAAATGAAGAAGTGATGGATGTACCATAAGTAGGTTCGACCATGGACTCTGAGGTGCCATGCAAAGTAATTATGTTGACGCAAAAAGCAATTAAGAAATGCTTTACTTTTTCCCTTTGAATATCAAGGCAAATATAGGTAGTAAGGTAGCAATAATTTACTTATTTTTTGAGCATACTCTTGCTCTTCCATGTTGTTGTTGTTGTGGTCTTCAGTCCTGAGACTGGTTTGATGCAGCTCTCCATGCTACTCTATCCTGTGCAAGCTTCTTCATCTCCCAGTACCTACTGCAACCAACATCCTTCTGTATCTGCTTAGTGTAGTCATCTCTTAGTCTCCCTCTACGATTTTTACCCTCCACACTGCCCTCCAATACTAAATTGGTGATCCATTAATGCCTCAGAACATGTCCTACCAACCCATCCCTTCGTCTGTTCAAGTTGTGCCACAAACTTCTCTTCTCTCCAGTCCTATTCAATACCTCCTCATTAGTTATGTGATCTACCCATCTAATCTTCAGCATTCTTCTGTAGCACCACATTTCGATAGCTTCTATTCTCTTCTTGTCCAAAATATTTATCGTCCATGTTTCACTTCCATACATGGCTACACTCCATACAAATACTTTCAGAAATGACTTCCTGCCACTTAAATCTATACTCGATGTTAACAAATTTCTCTTCTTCAGAAACGCTTTCCTTGTCATTGCCAGTCTACGTTTTATATCCTCTCTACTTCGACCATCATCAGTTATTTTGCTCCCCAAATAACAAAACTCCTTTACTACTTTAAGTGTCTCATTTAATAATCTAATTCCCTCAGCATCACCCGACTGAATTTGTCTAGATTCCATTATCCTCGTTTTGCTTTTGTTAATGTTCATCTTATATCCTCCTTTAAAGGCACTATCCATTCCGTTCAACTGCTCTTCCAAGTCCTTTGCTGTCTCTGACAAAATTACAATGTCATCGGCGAACCTCAAAGTTTTTATTTCTTCTCTATGGATTTTAATACCTACTCCGAATTTTTCTTTTGATTCCTGCTTGCTCAATATACAGATTGAATAACATCGGGGAGAGACTACAACCCTGTCTCACTCCCTTCCCAACCACTGCTTCCCTTTCATGTCCCTCGACTCTTATAACTGCCATCTGGTTTCTGTACAAATTGTAAATAGCCTTTCGCTTCCTGTATTTTACCCCTGCCACCTTCAGAATTTGAAAGAGAGTATTCCAGTCAACATTGTCAAAAGCTTTCTCTAAGTCTACAAATGCTAGAAACGTAGGTTTGCCCTTCCTCAATCTAGCTTCTAAGATAAGTCGTAGGGTCAGTATTGCCTCACGTGTTCCAACATTTCTACGGAATCCAAACTGATCTTCCCCGACGTCGGCTTCTACTAGTTTTTCCATTCGTCTGTAAAGAATTTGCGTCAGTATTTTGCAGCTGCGACTTATTAAACTGATAGTTCGGCAATTTTCACATCTGTCAACACCTGATTTCTTTGGGATTGAAATTATTATATTCTTCTTGAAGTCTGAGGGTATTTCGCCTGTTTCATACATCTTGCTCACCAGATGGTTGAGTTTTGTCAGGACTGGCTCTCTCAAGGCCGTCAGTAATTCCAATGGAATGTTGTCTACTCCGGGGGCCTTGTTTCGACTCATGTCTTTCAGTGCTCTGTCAAAATCTTCACCCAGTATCGTGTCTCCCATTTCATCTTCATCTGCACCATCTTCCATTTCCATAATATTGTCCTCAAGTACATCGCCCTTGTATAGACCCTGTATATACTCCTTCCACCTTACTGCTTTCCCTTCTTTGCTTAGAACTGGGTTTCCATCTGAGCTCTTGATGTTCATACAAGTGGTTCTCTTATCTCTAAAGATCTCCTTAATTTTCCTGTAGGCAGTATCTATCTCACCCCTAGTGATATAAGCCTCTACATCCTTACGTTTGCTCTCTAGCCATCCCTGCTTAGTCATTTTGCACTTCCTGTCGATCTCATTTTTGAGACGTTTGTATTCCTTTTTGCCTGCTTCATTTACTGCATTTTTTTATTTTCTCCTTTCCTCAATTACATTCAATATTTCTTCTGTTACCCAAGGATTTCTACTAGCCCTCGTCGTTTTACCTAAATTATCCTCTGCTGCCTTCACTACTTCATCCCTCAAAGCTAACCATTCTTCTTCTACTGTATTTCTTTCCCCCATTCCTGTCAGTTGCTCCCTTATGCTCTCCCTCTGTACAACCTCTGGTTATTTTAGTTTATCCAGCTCCCATCTCCTTAAATTCCCACCTTTTTGCATTTTCTTCAGTTTTAATCTACAGGTCATAACCAATAGATTGCGGTCAGTGTCCACATCTGCCCCTGGAAATGTCTTTCAATTTAAAATCTGGTTCCTAAATCTGTGTCTTACCATTATACACTCCTAGAAATGGAAAAAAGAACACATTGACACCGGTGTGTCAGACCCACCATACTTGCTCAGGACACTGCGAGAGGGCTGTACAAGCAATGATCACACGCACGGCACAGCGGACACACCAGGAACCGCGGTGTTGGCCTCTGAATGGCGCTAGCTGCGCAGCATTTGTGCACCGCCGCCGTCAGTGTCAGCCAGTTTGCCGTGGCATACGGAGCTCCATCGCAGTCTTTAACACTGGTAGCATGCCGCGACAGCGTGGACGTGAACCGTATGTGCAGTTGACGGACTTTGAGCCAGGGCGTATAGAGGGCATGCGGGAGGCCGGGTGGACGTACCGCCGAATTGCTCAACACGTGGGGCGTGAGGTCTCCACAGTACATCGATGTTGTCGCCAGTGGTCGGCGGAAGGTGCACGTGCCCGTCGACCTGGGACCGGACCGCAGCGACGCACGGATGCACGCCAAAACCGTAGGATAATACGCAGTGCCGTAGGGGACCGCACCGCCACTTCCCAGTAAATTAGGGACACTGTTGCTCCTGGGGTATCGGCGAGTACCATTCGCAACCGTCTCCATGAAGCTGGGCTACGGTCCCGCACACCGTTAGGCCGTCTTGCGCTCACGCCCCAACATCGTGCAGCCCGCCTCCAGTGGTGTCGCGACAGGCGTGAATGGAGGGACGAATGGGGACGTGTCGTCTTCAGCGATGAGAGTCGCTTCTGCCTTGGTGCCAATGACGGTCGTAAAGCGTGTTTGGCGCCGTGCAGGTGAGCGCCACAATCAGGACTGCATACGACCGAGGCACACAGGGCCAAAACCCGGCATAATGGTGTGTGGAGCGATCTCCTACACTGGCCGTACACCTCTGGTGATCGTCGAGGGGACACTGAATAGTGCACGGTACATCCAAACCGTCATCGAACCCATCGTTCTACCATTCCTAGACCGGCAAGGGAACTTGCTGTTCCAACAGGACAATGCACGTCCGCATGTATCCCGTTCCACCCAACGTGCTCTAGAAGGTGTAAGTCAACTACCCTGGCCAGCAAGATCTCCGGATCTGTCCCCCATTGAGCATGTTTGGGACTGGATGAAGCGTCGTCTCACGCGGTCTGCACGTCCAGCACGAAGGCTGGTCCAACTGAGGCGCCAGGTGGAAATGGCATGGCAAACCGTTCCTTAGGACTACATCCAGCATCTGTACTATCGTCTCCATGGGAGAATAGCAGCCTGCATTGCTGCGAAAGGTGGATATACACTGTACTAGTGCCGACATTGTGCATGCTCTGTTGCCTGTGTCTATGTGCCTGTGGTTCTGTCAGTGTGATCATGTGATGTATCTGACCCCAGGAATGTGACAATAAAGTTTCCCCTTCCTGGGACAATGAATTCACGGTGTTCTTATTTCAATTTCTAGGAGTGTATAATCTATCTGAAACCTGTCAGTATCTCCACGCTTCTTCCATATATACAGCCTTCTTTTATGGTTCTTGAACGAAGTGTTATCTATGATTAAGTTGTGCTCTGTGCTAAATTCTACCAGGCGGATTCCTCTTTCATTTCTTTGCCCCAGTCCATATTCACCTACTGCGTTTCCTTCTCTCCCTTTTACTACTACCGAATTCCAGTCACCCATGACTATTAAATTTTCGTCATCCTTCACTATCTGAATAATTTATTTTATTTGATCATACATTTCTTTAATTTCTTCGACATCTGCAGAGCTAGTAGGCATATAAACTTGTACTACTGTAGTAGGTGTGGGCTTCGTATCTATCTTGGCCACAATAATGCGTTCACTATGCTGTCTGTAGCAGCTTACCCGCATTCCTATTTTCCTATTCATTTTTAAACCCACACCTGCATTACCCCTACTTGATTTTGTGTTTATAACCCTGTAGTCACCTGACCAGAAGTCTTGTTCCTCCTGCCACTGAACTTCACTAATTCCCACTATATCTGACTTTAACCTATCCATTTCCGTTTTTAAATTTTCTAACCTACCTGCCTGATTAAGGGATCTGACATTCCACGCTCCGATCTCTAGAACGCCAGTTTCCTTTCTCCTGATAACGACATCCTCTTGAGTAGTCCCCGCCCGGAGATCCAAATGGGGGACTATTTTACTTCCGGAATATTTTATCCAAGAGGATGCCATCATCATTTAGTCATACAATAAAGCTGCATGCCCTCGGGAAAATTACGGCTGTAGTTTCCCCTTGCTCTCAGCCGTTTGCAGTACCAGCACAGCAAGGCCGTTTTGGTTAGTGTTACAGGGCCAGATCAGTCAATCATCCAGACTGTTGCCCTTGCAACTACTGAAAAGGCTGCTGCCCCTCTTCAGGAACCATACGTTTGTGTGGCCTCTCAACAGATACCCCTCCGTTGTGGTTGCACCTATGGTACGGCTATCTGTATCGCTGAGGCACGTAAGCCTCCCCACCAACGGCAAGGTCCATTGTTCATGGGGGGAGGTAAAACTTATATAATTACGTAATCCCTTGCCTTTATCTCTTTTCACACCCCAGTCTCGTTCTTATTATCTTCTTGTCTCCTCTCTCTTCTACTCTTTTTTATGCTATTTTTTTCATTTAAATCTTACGTACAGTTAAGTACTCTAATGTGGTATTGGGCTGCTGAACCATTTATAAGATACGCTAAAATTGTTATTATTGTACTGTTCTTTTTAATAATAATAACAGGGAACGGCGGTATACGGGCCGACAGGTAGTATGAGCCACTCGGTGTCCCTCGGGTTTGGCACAAAGCAGCGGATGAGTTCAATGCTTGAAATGAAGCATTCGCTAGAAACTGAAAGCTGTTGAGCTTGTGTCACAGGAAAATTTTATTTGTTTTTGGGAATCGAAGCTGGTGGACGCTGTAATTTTCATTATCGATTTATACTTTTAAGGTTAAGAAGTAGTATTATCATACAAGGATTAATATTTAAAAAATCTAATGTAGACTGTAACGTAATAAAGAAATTCTCCTCATTCTAGCCTTTTTCTGTTTTCACTATGTTTTAATGTGCAGTCCAATCGGGTAATATGTATCCCGGCGGAGGTTCGAGTCTTCCCTCGGGCATGGGTGTGTGTGTGTGTTTGTCCTTAGGATAATTTAGGTTAATTACTGTGTAAGTTTAGGGACTGATGACCTTTGCAGTTAAGTCCCATAAGATTCACACACATTTGAACATTTTTGGTAATATTTATCAAACCAAATTCGTGTGGTATGGGCCATATCAATAGTTTTTGTTTTGTTTTTGAGGCAGAATGCCAAGGCTGTAGAAAAAGCGTGGCAGTGAGGGTCGAGAGGCTGTGCTCTGAGTCTTTAACGAAACAAATGTTTTCAAGTGTTTTGGAAGGCGAAATGGCCGAAAGTTCTTTAACGTTCTTAGAACTACATTAGAACGGGGATTAATATTGTTTCACAGAATCAGCAGACATATATGGAACCTTAGGAGGGGCTTTTCAAACCAACATTTCAAGAAAATTACGAAGACGTGCTTGTAACGCACATGAGAAATTTAGATTGCAGGTTAACACCGCTACCTGAGACTGAGTTTCTGAAGCTGGCTTACGTTTTGTCAGAAAATTTTAAATTTCTTCACAGATTCAACAGAGAAAATAAACTGGCGGGTAAAATTTTAAAATAAAACCTAATGAAGAAGCACGCAGAACTGTCTTCCACAAAACCACATTTTACGAGCTTAATGGGTTGTGTCAGCTTCAACAGACAAGCGGAGAGGTTTTTCAAATGCTGTTTTTATTATCTTTTACTTTTGATGTGTAAACCGGTTAAATAATTTGTGAACCAAATAATCTACTTTTTATTTAGAAACCCACATTTCATTGTATACCCCTTACGCCACGACACTTTTCTTAGCATCTCAAACTTACTTCTTTGAAAATATTGTCTTGCTGTCCGTCGCAATCTTTCTTTTTACCATCACTTACAGCAAAACAAATGTTCAAGTAAAGGTTTTATGCGTTTGTAGATTGCTTCAAAATAGTGAGAAAAGTTCTATACCAATTATGGCTAACTTGGGCCGTACTAGCGTTCTCCTAATAATGAAAATAACAATAATAGTAATACAAATTACGGAGAAGATCGCAGAATCTGTAGTGAAAGAAGCCTGAGAACATGTAAATGATAGGCAAAATTTCCACCGCAAAATCACAGAAGGAGTGCAGTCCCTCGTTCCTCTGAAGAAGAATACCAATTACACTTGGTGGGACACCTACTGGGGGTGTGCCCTCGTCACTAGAGAAGTTACATAACAGGGATACAATAGCAAAAAACCTCCAGAAAATTTACGGGCTTTCAACGAAACACGAAAAACAAACTCAAAAATTATCGGACATACCAAGAGAAAATTCACGGAAGAACAGTTGGACTCCATAGAGGACAACTTCTGTAACTGCAGCACAAGAGAAATAGGACGTTTGCAAGGCAAATCCGAGGATACACACCACCGAACCTCTGCTTCAGGAATAGTGATGGAAAACTGGCACTGACAAATAAGGATAACTGCAAGGTACTGGCACAGTATTTCTTAGAGCTTGTGAACTGCGCATAACCCACAGAGAGATTCCTACAGGAAGTTCCGACAGAGAGGCACACAGAGGTCCGCAGACACATCCTCAAACTAAAAAAAACAACATTTGGTGAAGACCGTATAGTGGCCGAACTACTGAATAACCTCAGAAAAAACTCACTTAGGAAACTCACACAGATTATCACAGATATCTGGACAGCATCAAAGCTGCCTTGAAGACTGGAAATGCCCACTGCTTCATCCATTACATAAGAAAGGCGACCGCGCAGATGTAAACAGTTCCAGGGGAATTTCTCAAGTCACATACAAGATCTCTCAGCATGCCTTCTCAAAAGGACACGGTACCAGCTTGAACACAAGATCAGTGAGTACCGGTGGGCTTTCGACCTGGTCACTCGTGCACCAAACAAATCTTCAATTTGAATAATACGTTGAAAAACAATGCGCTCAGAAATACACCAGTCATATGCACTTTCGTTGACTTCAAGAAAGCGTATGACTCCGTTGACCGCCAGTGATTGTTCAACATCCTATACGAAGAAGGTTTGGACAACAAGACACTGCGACTGATCAAACAGACACTGACAAACACGATACCAAAAGAGAAATTTAGGGAGGAAATCTCTGAACCCTTCGAGATCAGGACAGGTGTGCGTCAAGGTGATGGGAGTTGGCTGTTTAGACTTCGCGGACGACCTGGCACTACCTGTAGACAACGAAACCACAGCAATCAGGCAGGTAGAAGTACTCAAAGAGTGAGCAGAAAAAGTAAGGCTACAGATATCCTTCCAAAAAATAGAGTCCTTCTGCACGAAATTCAACATACTGAATTTAAACACGAACTATAGCAAGTTCAACAGAGTAACACAGTTTAAATACCTAGGCGAAGTGTTTGCTTGGGCAGGAAAGGAGAACATCACGCAGAACATCAGATTACTGAAGAGGAAAACAGCCTTATACAAAACACAGGTTATCTACAACAAAAAAATGTGTGTCCACCTCCATCAAAATTCGTCGCTACGATACTGTAATCAAACCTGAGGTGCTATGTTGCTGTAAGACGCTGACGCTACACACCAAAAGCAACCTTGAGAAGAGCCTCACATAGGAAAGATAAATTACCAGGAAAATTATTGGACCAAAACTCACAGACGAAGGATACAAGCTTCAATCCTGAGACACCACAGAAAAGTAGTGCAACCTTAAAGCGAACACCAGAGAAAGGCGACTAAAATTTTACGGCAGCATCAGCAGACTCCCACAGACCAGACTCACCAACAGATTACTCAGCTACATACACAGGCTCAAAACCAGTACACTCTGAATGGCAAAAGCCAAAATTGATCTGGAAAAGTACAGGTAGATTCAACGGACATCACAGACAAAAGCGTCTATGCACACAAAATACACAAGTGGGAAATAATGTCATATAAGGCATGAGGCGCTGTAGTCATGGACTGTGCGGCTGGTCCCGGCGGAGGTTCGAGTCCTCCCTCGGGCTTGGGTGTGTGTATTTGTCCTTAGGTTAACTTAGGTTCAGTAGTGTGTAAGCTTAGGGACTGATGACATTGCCAGTTAAGTCCCATAAGATTTCACACACATTTTTCAGAGAAGGCCGCACCTAAAGCCTAAAGACCAAACTGGGCTGAAGAAAGGAAGAGAGTCTTTAGCGAACGAATGAAACAGTAACGTAAGAACAGGAAGAACAAGTAGTCATAAATGCGTCGCGTGTCCTCACAAAAGCCTGTGTCGTGTGTAATGAAATAATAATAATTATTATTACTGTTATTATTTTACGTCGTTACATTTTCCTGGAGATATACTGAGTCTATCTTCATCGAAGATTATTATTTTTACAACAGTGAAACGAGGTCAGCAGCAGCTTTGTCAGGGCACTTTCTGCGGTGGTGTCACATTGATATTCCACTGTACAACTTTATTATCACGAGATTGCTTTGGCGGCACACGGGTGCTGTTCCTCTGCCCGTAGCCTCTCGCTGCCCATCCCGGGAAAGAGGATGGGATGGGATTTGCGGAACTCAATTAGCGAGAGTGAAGAGGCGGGTATTGGAGCAGCGACTTAATTGTCGGCCCTCCTCAGCTACACGGCCGTACCCTCCCCAGTCGCGGCCTCGGCAGCCCGAAATAATTTACAGATAGAAATTCATTTCAATATTGTCGATTTACAATTTGTAGAATTAAATTCCTCCTCTACGTCGCGCAACACGGCTCATAAAATCTGCGTATTACAGAGGAACTCATTATTACGGGAGGATGGCGATTGAAAGGTAAAATTAAATATTCGTGAAATGCAGCGAGCAGGCAAATACCCTCCGAAAAAGCGTTGCGCTGCTGTTACAATAGCTCATATCCAAATCCAATCACTCAAATATAGTCTGAACACGTAAGTCCTATACAAACGTAGTCTTTGCCGAATAGCAATTATCGGAATTATCATTTACAGTCAACAGTACAGCACTGTTTTGCGCTCTGTCCGCTGAATAGTTTCCTCGAAAGCGAAATTCTTCATCTCTAGCAAAAGCGTCATCGATAACTCACAAATAATACGTAGTTCCTTACTTGAAGGAAAGAAATGTCATCTGTGTGCCTTAGTGTTCATGGTAGGGGAGCAAGTGGTATTGGGAGTGACAGTGGTCGTGGCGGCGATAAGTGTGTCAGGCCGGCCGAGGTGGCCGAGCGGTTCTAGGCACTTCAGTCTGGAACCGCGCTGCTGCTACTGTCGCAGGTTCGAATCGTGCCTCGGGCATGGGCGTGTGTGATGTCCTTAGGTTAATTAGGTTTAAGTAGTTCTAAGTTCTAGGGGACTGATGACCTTCGTTGTTAAGTCTCATAGTGGTCAGAGCCATTTGAATCATTTGATAAGTGTATCTGTGAGTCGTAGTTGGCAGTGGGTATTCTTGTAATGGTGATCCTAATAGTAACCAAAACAATCGCAGTCATCGTCTAAAAAGACGTAAAAAGTATCCAGTCAGCCAGATCCTAAGTACTGAGCAAACTAAAGGAAACGTGGAATTTGCAATGTGTCGACATGTTTAGTAATGAATATTTATAGTCCACACCATTAATGATGAAATAACAAAGTAATTATCAAAGTCTGATAATTCATCACGGTAACATGTATTGCCGTAGCTTAGCTTGTCATTTGAAGAACAAGTACGAGTGTTGGAACTTAAATAGTGGTAACTATTTACTCACAACCGATACAAAAGAGTTGCATGTTTTCACCTGTTACTGTCCCTCATAGTAGTCAGCAGCATTGTGTAGAATCCGTTGCCAGCGATCTGGAAGGCGTAGTATACCGTTAGGAGAGCCTCTTCTGTTGATGGTGCGAATGGAGCGGTCTATTGCCTGTCGAATCTGTGGAACAATTCTGAAACGAATGCCACGAAGAGTTCCTTCGTCTTCGGAATCGAATCAACGTCACAAGGACTTAAGTCCGCGGGCTATGGTGGATGGTACAGTACTTCCCAGTCCCATCGACCAAACAGAGCAGACAAACCTTGCGCTGTACGCGCCCTCGCATTCTCGTGGAAAATGTTGCGCAGAAAATGTCGCTGCTTCTTCCGCACAGCTGGTCGCAGGTGATGCTCCAAAAACGAACAGTAATACTGTGAACTGACGGTCAGCCATGGATGAACGTAATGCAGTAGGATATCACCATCACAGTCTTACACAAGAATCACCTTAACTTTCACCATACAGGGGCTCTGACGCCCTTGCGACTTTCGCGGCGACCCATAATATCGCCATTCGTTGGATTGGCGTTTCAGTTTTGGCTCCTACCATGTGTCCCATGTCTCATCCAGTGTTACGATACGGCGTAAGAAAGCCTCTCCTTCGCGCTCTTAGCGTCCAAATGCGTCTAAGCAGCGTCGCAACGCATCCATTTCTGCATTTCTGTCAAGTTATGCGGAACCCATCGTGATGCAGTTTTTCGCATGTCCAGGGGTTCCTTCAGGATGCGAAGCACGGTTGTATGCGCTAATCCAGTTTCGTGGGCGAGCTCACGAATCGTATGGTGTCGATCACTGTCTACTAACGCGGCAACGGCATGCACTTCTTCTTCAGAGACCCTAGAACGACCCGCCGGATGCATGTCTGCTAGTTTGCCGACCTTCGTTGAAGCCTTGTATCCAACGTGCCACTGTTCTGTAGGGTAATGCCGATTTTCCGCACGCCTCTTGAAGACCTTGGTGACACTTCCGTACTCTACGACCCTTGGCACATTCAACCTTGATCCGACTCCGTTGTTTCTATTTCGAAAACATAATCAGACCTTTACGTTGGACCGCTCGCTCACAAGTGACTGTGTTTCCCTCGATTGTGGGCACGTCAGTGACTTTGGACGGGCGAGTCCATTTGCTCGTACGTAAGGTAGGTACGTCAACAACGTGTGTCATCAGCGGCATCAGCAGATTCCATTCCATAGAGTCTCCACAGCAGTGATGCCACTATTTAAGCTCCAACCTACGTATAAGGATAGACTTCACTGGTATTGCAACCCTTCATTAATGACCAAAACATTGAATGGACGCTTGATCCCCCACTTGAGTAATTACACTACTGGTCATTAAAGATGACGTGCTACAGACGCGAAATATGCCCGACAGGAAGAAGATGCTGTGATATACAAATGATTAGCTTTTCAGAGTATTCACACAAGGCTGGCGCCGGTAGCGACACCTACAACGTGCTGACAAGAGGAAAGTTTCCAACCGATTCCTCATACACAAACAGCACTTGCCCGGCGTTACCTGGTGAAACGTTGTTGTGACGCCTCGTGTAAGGAGGAGAAATGCATACCATCACGTTTTCCACTTTGATAAAAGTCGGATTGTAGCCTATCGCGATTGCGGTTTATCGTATCTCGACATTGCTCCTCACGTTGGTCGAGATCCAATGACTGTTAGCAGAATATCGAATCGGTGGGTTCAGGAGGGTAATACGGAACGCCGTCCTGGATCCCAACGGCCTCGTATCACTAGCAGTCGAGATGACAGGCATCTTATCCGCATGGCTGTAACGGATCCTGCGGCCACGTCTCGATCACTGAATCAACAGATGGCGACGTTTGAAACACAACAACCATCTGCACGAACAGTTCGACGACGTTTGCAGCAGCATGGACTATCAGCTCGAAGACCATGGCTGCGGTTACCGTTTACGCTGCACCACAGGCGGGAGCGACTGCGATGGTGTACTCAACGACGAACCTGGCAGCACGAATGGCAAAACGTCATATTTGTATGAATCCAGGTTCTGTTTACAGCATCATGATGGTCGCGGTTGTGTTTGGCGACATCGCGGTAAACGCACACTGGAAGCGTTTATTCGTCATCGCCATACTTGCGTGTCATCCGTCGTGATGGTATGGTGTGCCATTGGTTAGACGTCTCTGTCATCTCTTGTTCTCATTGACGGCACTTTGCACAGTGGACGTTACAGTTCAGATGTATTACGACCCGTGGCTCTATTCTTCATTCGATCCCTGCGAAACCCTACATTTCAGGAGGATAATGCACGACAGCTTGTTGCAGGTCCTGTACGTCCTTTCTGGATACAGACAATGTTCGACTGCTGCTTTGGCCAGCACATTCTCCAGAACTCTCACCAACTGAAAACGTCTGGTCAATGGTGGTTGAGCATCTGGCTCGTCACAGTACGCCAGTCACTACTCTTGATGAACTGTGGTATCGTGTTGAAGCTGCATGGGTAGCTGTACCTGTACACCCCATCCAAGCTCTGTTTCACTCAATGTATCAAGGCCGTTGTTAGGGTCAGAGGCGGATGGTCTGGGTACTGATTTCTCAGGCTCTATGCACCCAAATTTTGTGAAAATGTAATCACATATCAGTTGCAGTATAACATATTTGTCCAATGAATACCCGTTTATCATCTGCATTTCTTCTTGGTGTTGCGTCAATCTTCTCGAATTCCTTCTGGTGATTTTATTGGAGTTCTGACTCGCAAACGACCCTGGAAACAGAGTATAGCTCTTCTGTCATAGGCGTCGTCGTCCACATTTCACCTAATGACAGCACCAGCTGTCTACGTGATGGTTGTCATACATTGCAGTAATTAATGAATAATTCAATAGGTTAAATAAAAGCTGAACACGAAATAAAACTATTACTCGCACAAATTTAAAGATATCCGACTGAAAAAACATTCAACCCATGATGGAAGCATGAGAAGTCCAAGTCCTCGCCTACTGCTTCAAAATTCTATCTCCCGTAAAATTTATGTACTGAAACTGTGCGGCTGTATTGTCGTTCAGAGACCAAGTGAAAATCCAGTCGAACTCTTTATCAGGACTCCCCACTGCCTGTCCCCTGGACATGCCCGCACGAAACTGACTGACTGCTGCAGACAGACCGAAAATACCTCAAGGTTCAGCAGCGTCGCATGTCTAGAACCTCGGGAAACCGTACCAGGCTAGAAATGTTAGCAATCTCTTGCAAAATTACGTTGAAATGACCATCACTGAAAATATATTGTTCCTCATAAAACTCAATGCATTGATTACGTCCCCATGTTGGCCATTTTTTAACTTCAAGAAACCTTATAACACACACATTGCACTGAATGTTAACAATGATATGACGCTATCGTACAACACTTTTGAAAAAAGAAAATACAAATAAGTATTTCTACACACAACGAATGTGTCACACCAAAACATGGCGCAATTTTCTGCACGGCTTGTGAGGATGTTGGTTTCTATGCAGCACACACCAAATTTGAATTACGTCTGGTTTCACTATTGGCCCATCACATAACACTGCACAATATTTAATTAGGCACTGAAATAACTTACGTCCCAAAACATTAATATAAATGGGAAAAAGGTTAAGGATGTGGGGTGACACATCCTGGCGTGATGATGAAAGTAATTGTGAAGTATGTTTAGTTCTGCTCCATTTCATTCAGTGGTTTTAATCAACCCGTTGGTGTCTGCATCCCGTTACGTTGCACACACACTCTGTCAGTATGTAGTCAGTGCACAGTTCAAATCCTGTTTGTTTTACTTCATCGCCCTCGAGGTGGGAAGGAGTTTTTGTAATCGCGATGCCAGACCAGACTACTTTCGCGTTCTCAGCTTGTGTCATTGGCATCTCTTTATTATTCTGATCGGCCATTACTGATAAAAGTACGAGGGTCAGTCAAAAAGTAATGCCTCCTTTTTTTTTCTACGTTTAATTGTCAGGAAATTTAAATGCAATTACATAGGTTGAAAACCACAACATTGAGGATCATTTTGTCATTTTTCAATGTAATCTCCGCCCATTTCTACAGTTTTGGTCCATCTTTGAACAAGGGCATGTATCCCAGCACGGTAAAAATCACAGCTCTGCTTCCTAAGCCATTGACGCACGGATGTTTTGACGGCCTCCTCATCTTCAAAATGAATCCCACGATGAGCTTCTTTTAGTGGCCCGAACAGATGGAAGTCTGATGGTGCCAGGTCAGGGCTGTATGGGGGATGAGGCAAAACTTCCCATCCAATTTTGACAATCTCGTCAGAGGTGTGACGACTGGTGTGTGGTCTTGCATTGTCATGCAAAAGAAGAACAGCTGCCATTGATTTTGTTGGGCGAACTCGCTGAAGACGTGCTTTAAGTTTTTTGAGGGTTGTGACGTATTGAACAGAATTTATTGTGCATCCCTGCTCCAAAACATCAACCAGAATCGCACCCTCTGTATCCCAGAAAACTGTTGCCATAACTTTCCCTGCCGATCGCACAGTTTTGAATTTTTTCTTCCTCGGCGAGCTTGTGTGACGCCACTCCATTGACTGCCTCTTTGATTCGGATTCAAAAAAATGCACCCATGTTTCGTCCCCGGTCACAATTTTTTTCAGAAACTCCTCTCCCTCCAAACGGAAGCGCTGCAGGTGTTGGGAGGCTATTGTTTTCCTTGCCTCTTTATTCAGATCGGTTAACATTCTTGGAACCCACCGTGCACAAACTTTTGAGTACCCCAATTGTTTAATAATCGTGATCACACTGCCTTTACTAAGAGAAATAATGCGACACACTTCATCTGCAGTCACCCGACGGTCACCACGAATGATGTCATCAACTTGCTGAATGTTGTGTGGAGTCACTGCACTCACCGGCCTGCCGCTCCGCTTTTCGTCAGTCAACGGTGTTTGCCCTTCAGCTTCCTTACAACGACGAACCCATCGTCTAACAGTGCTGACATCCACTGTCACAACACCGTACACCTTCTTCAGTCTTTCATGAATGCGTATGGGCGTTTCACCTTCTGCATTCAAGAATTCAATCACACAACGCTGTCTCAAACGAACATCGATGTCGGCCATCTTACAAACTTCTGCTGTGCTGCCACCTGTTGACACAGAAAGTTACTACTGCAGTGGATTGCAGAAGAAGGTTTGAGGAATGGCGCCAAATTCAAATTTTTCACTTAACTTAATTTTTTTAAGTAGAAAAAAAATGGGAGGCATTACTTTTTGACTGACCCTCGTATGATACCTCTGTGCGCTACACTTTGGTATGATCTCGTGAACTATATCCACCGTCAATAAAATTCTTCTGGGTTAGAGACCGCATTGTTATTTATAAAATTCCAACGTTTCGGCGTCTGTTGCAAGACGCCTTCCTCAGGGTGTGTTGCTAACTGCTGAATGAGCGCAAGTGTGGGTACATATATACTATGGAAGAGTGTTGTGATTGGATGTGAAACTCCAATGGAAAACGCCTATTTCCGCCAATAACAAGACGCAATGAAAACGCCAATAAAATGAACTCCTAGTACCCTTCCTCCTCATCCTCACATCCAATCACAACACTCTTCCATAGTATATATGTACCCACACTTGCGCTCATTCAGCAGTTAGCAACACACCCTGAGGAAGGCGTCTTGCAACAGACGCCGAAACGTTGGAATTTTATAAATAACAATGCGGTCTCTAACCCAGAAGAATTTTATTGACATTGACAACGGCCGCGGAAGCCTACGGTTACATTTAACGCACCTGTATGGGCAGGAGATTAACGCAAACATCAGGCAGCTCGAATCACTGAGGCTGAAAAGAGGTAAACTGCTGAATGATCTTGCGTTCCTGAAGAGATGTAGGGATGCCAATGCAGTACCAACATTTTTACGGCTGACGTCCCACATAAAATCGTACAAGGCCAGGAATATCTGTGCACAGGCCAGCAAAGCTTTATTGCGGGAAAGGATCCGTGACATTCGTGGTAGTCTCGACGTGAACAACATAAAACTGTGTGAACTGCACCTCTTTCTGAGTGGGAAACTGGATGAGGATGACTGGCACAAGGTCGACAGGTTAACCTTCCAGCAAGCTGCCAGATCAAGTGAATGTACCACCAGTCGCCAGGTGACGAAGTTCGACAAATTGCAACGGAAAACAAGAGATGAAGGACCAGTTTTGGATACGCGACGAACAGTGGTGAACCCCTCCAGCCACACCTTGAGCGATGCAGCCAAAAAAGTTTTGGCGAAAGGGATGAACTATGCAATCGCACCAAAACTAGTACCGAAAGAAGACATTATCGAATCAGTGGAGGCCTCAGTACGCCATCTACCACAACCAGAAGCAGAGAAGATCCGACAAGAAACAGTACGAGTCTTGGCTGACGCAAAACCCCCGAAGCAAAACATCAGTAAAGAGGAACGTCAGGCCATCAAGGAGCCGAAGAACAACTCTCAGATTGTGATAATACAGGGGGACAAGGGAAATGCCACCGTAGTGTTGGACACAGTAGATTACGATAAGCGGATGGAGGATCTTTTGAAGGAACCCATTTACCATAAACTTAAAGGGGATCCGACGGTCAAGACAGTGAAAACGACGCAAGCGCTGCTGAAGCAAACCAGGATGAATTTTGACACGATCCGTAGACTCATTCCACAGGTGCCACAGGCACCATGAATATATGGGGTACCAAAGATCCACAAAGAAGCCTTCCCTTTACGGCCGATAGTAAGTAGTATCAACTCGCCGACCTACAAATTAGCGAAAGAACTGGCTCCAAAGCTTAGACGTTTAGTGAGACATACAGATGCATACGTCAAGGACTCCACCCATTTTATAGCACTTTTGAAAGAGAAGCGTGTCTCTGATACGGATTTGATGGTCAGTTTTGACGTGAAATCTTTGTTCACGAATGTACCCGTGACGGACACCATGAACATCTTAGAGGAACGCATGGCACCTGACATCAGCGAGCTAGTGCGCCACTGTTTGACGACCACCTATTTTAGGTGGAAAGGGGATTTTTACGAGCAGACGGACGGTGTTGCTACGGGTTCCCCTCTTTCGCCAGCTGCAGCAGACATTTTTATGCAAGCATTCGAAGAAACAGCACTCCTGTCCGCGCCATTACGCCCGGAATGCAGGCTACGATACGTGGATGACACCTTTGTTATCTGGCCACACGGAGAAGAAGAGCTTCAGAACTTCCACGAACATCTTAACCAGCAGCACAGCAAAATTCATTTTACCATGGAGATTGAAAAGAACGGGGTATTGCCTTTTCTCGACGTAGAAGTTTATCGTAAGCCAGACGGGAAGCTTGGACACAGAGTTTACAGGAAGCCCACCAACACGGACAGGTACCTGCATGCATCCTCCCACCACCATCCTATGTAAAAGAATTCGGCCCTGCGAACTTTAACTAAGAGAGCCTACAGGATCAGCGATGAATACAACCTGCAAGCTGCACTGCAGAACCTCAGGACCATTTTTGGAGCTAATGGCTACGACATGAGGCTGATACGCAAAACCATGGCGCCGAAGGAGGAGGGCAACAGGGAAATACAGAACGAAGCACAGAACACCGCCGTGCTGCTGTATGTACAAGGGGTTACTGAACGTCTGGGCAAAATTCTCCGTCGGGCAGGTATTAAGCCGATTTTTCGTAGCAACAACAAAATAAAAGACATTCTGGGCTCGACAAAAGATACAATTGACAAGTTTCATGCCGCCGGAGTTTATGAAATCGAGTGTGAATGTGGACTGGTGTATGTAGGTGAGACTGGGCGTCCAATAAGCACGAGGCTAACTGAACATGAGAGATATATCCGCCTCAAACAATATAGCAAATCAGCGGTGTCAGAACATCATGAGCAGTGCAGGATGAACATCGAATTTCGTGAGGCCCGAGTACTGGCGAAACAGCCGTTTAGTTTGAGGAGGAAGATTAGAGAGGCTATAGAAATAGCCAAGCGACCCGATAATATGAACAGAGAAGACGGGTACAGACTTCCAGCGTCTTGGCTGCCTGCTGTGACAGCTTTGCGGAAGGACAGCTCGCGCAAAGCAACAGGCGTGCGGTAGGCCACAGCGGAGGATGGTACACAGAGCGCTGACGCGGCCTAGTCGATGCTAGTCATTTAGTAAACAACGCTACGCTGCAGTCGCCGCTAAGTCTCCTATTCGCCGATTTCCACCAATGCCAGGCAGTAAAGGAAACTCCAATGGAAAACGCCTATTTCCGCCAATAACAAGACGCAATGCAAACGCCAATAAAATGAACTCCTAGTACCCTTCCTCCTCATCCTCACATCCAATCACAACACGCTTCCATAGTATATATGTACCCACACTTGCGCTCATTCAGCAGTTAGCAACACACCCTGAGGAAGGCGTCTTGCAACAGACGCCGAAACGTTGGAATTTTATAAATAACAATGCGATCTCTAACCCAGAAGAATTTTATTGACATTGACAACGGCCGCGGAAGCCTACGGTTACATTTATATCCACCGTCTCTATATTCAGCCTTTCCACTTCCCTTTTCAAAATCTCTACTGTATCTAATCGATTAGGGTACCTATCCTCGAACATTCCGATTCGTACGATGCCATTTTTGTTGTTCCTGATGACAACGTAGACCTGAGTAAGTTCCGAACGGAGATCAGAAGCGGTGATTGACATCTCTGCGGAGTAATTTACCCAGGACAACATCATTAGCTGCATGACCTGGGGGAAATTAGTGACTGTAGTGTCCCTTAACTCTCAGCCGTTCCCAGCACAAACATAGGGGGACCATGTTGATTAATGACACAACGCCAGATCCGCCAATCATCCAGGCTGTCGCCCCTGAAGCCATTCATAAAGCTGATTCCCCTTTCAGGGACCAACTGTTGGTCTCTACTCTCCCTAGATACCGCTGCGGTTTGTTACCTGTTTCGTTGAATCATGTGCGAGCCACTCCACATCTGCAAGGTCAACGGTTTATGATTCATGGTTCATTACAATATCAATTCGACATAAAACTTGACTAAAGGCTTTCGAAAATTGTATCGCCTGCTTTTACATGCGCAGCTTACACTTTGATTGCTACTGAATGTGTTTTATTTCAATAGCAATTTTTCCATGTTGTAAGATACCAAGTTCGGTCGATATTGATCTAGGTATTCCAAGGGCGAAGGGGAATGCATAAGCCGACCGAAGCAAGAAAGAGATCAGAAAAACATTGACACAGGCGAAGAAAGCTCAGTTCAATAAATTAAGTCTGTTAATATGAGTTACTGATGAGGAAATGAGGAAGTGTAACCCCGCTACGTTTGCATCACAGGACTTTGTGGAAGTAAAACGGAGACCATCGAAAACCTAGAGTTAGTGTGAAATTAGAAAAATATGATATCTGTTGTTATTGAAGAATGTTTACGAGACGTATAAAAGTGCGAAATGAGAAAAGGCGATAGCGAATGGGCGAGGAAAGAAGCCCACGTCAGTCTCTTACCAGAAGGAGAGGCACGTACGGCGCCCAGCAGTAGTTAACATCTTAGAGCTGGAAGAAGTGAAAAATGGTACAGGTAGTAGAAGAAAAGAAGGTGTGGAACAGTTTATATGGTTGAGTGTGGTAGTACGTAGAGACAAAAAGATGACCACAAGATGAGAGTCAGCATTAAACTAATCGAAAGACTGTTACCTATAAGGAAAGGGGACTCTCAGTGGGCTGTAATTGAACTCAAATATTTTCGCCAAGTAGAAGTGTTGTAACCGCAGAAAAGCCAAGTCTAAATGCAGTTGTTCTCAGACGATACACCAGAAATCATACGGGGAGATAGAGTTAACAGGGGACGCCAGGCGTGTCAGAGGGGTCACAAAAGATAACGACGCAGCCAGATAGCCGAGGCGGCGGTCCAAGCGGCCAGGCAGCTGCGCGTGATAAGCAAGGAAGCAGACTCAGCTATTAAGATAAAAAGGGCGCTCTGGGCAGGTCCCTTAATAAGCAATAACTTACAGTATCAACACTCTTGGCTAGAGGGAGAAGTCTGGGAGCGGAGAGAGAAAGAAAGAGGGCCCTAGGTGGGGACCGCACTACGTCATGAGGAGCCAATGAAGGGCTCAGGACGCAGTGCGTGACCATATAGGGAGAGGCCCCTCTACCCCTCCACCCAGCTTCTGAAGAAAAGTACTGAAGTTAATACTAAAACAATCCCTAATAAGTCAAAGTTGCACTCGACGCTACGTCATGCCAAGCGTCGGCGTGGTCGAAGGGGAAGAGCTAACAAAACTCGGAGGCACGCCGCTCCGGGGATCTCTCTCTCTCAGGTTTAGGCAGCGACGGTAGTCAGCGTGAGTAGCAGCCGACTTGGGCTGAGGGCGGGCTGCAGGCAGACAGTTGGAGATAGTCGCCGATGAGGGTTTAGGCAGCGACCGCGGGACTCTGACGTAGGGTGCTAGTGTGGGCAGCGAAGTGCTGGAAAGTTCTATCAGGCAGCCAGAACGGTGGAAGTCAGTCACCGTCTCTGTAATGGGCTTGGCTATTCTGTAGGTACAATCACAACGCAGTTAGGGTGATCTGTATTCTTTATGAATAAATTAGAACTTTTATAACGTCCATACGAGTTTACTTCTACCAACATCCTAGCCTTGTACCTTCACACCAGGGAATTTAACATCTTAGCCAGATCAAAAGTTTCCCTCTCAATTAGGTCAACCGGCTAATTCCCGTTTACGAACCGTGTCGCTCAATCCCTCGCAAAACCCACGCTTGGGACGCGACAGAAGGCCTCATTGTCATTATGCAAAATACGCTGAAGAGTGAAAACGTCATGACTGATAGCCACCGCAACACTGAATGACGACTCGTGGCGCTGCCGGCTCTTCATGTAAGGAAAGTCAGAGGGCAGTCAAAAATTACCTACCCTTTTGCCATAGCGTTTGTTACATTGCTCACGTTGCCTTCTGTCCTCCCACATGTCATTGTTATACTTTTGTAGTAATGTTGTGACACTTTGACCTTATTTACGCTTGTATTCTTCCTTCTTTTGCGGATATGGCGTGGCAGTTTCATTAGAACTGTCCACCAAAGAGGAACAACGGGCGGTAATCCGATTCCTCTGGTCGGAGGGAGTCAAAGGGGCAGACATTCATCGCAGACTATCATCACAATATGGCAGAAGTGCACTACCACGTAAAACTGTGTTTTTGTGGATCGAGAAGCTTAAAAGTGGTCGAACAAGTGTAACGCATGATGAGGGAACGGGATAGCTATCAACCTCCTCTACACATGACAACATTCGGCAAGCTCGAAAGACGATTCTGGCGAATAGGCGAGTCACTAATGATGAGATAGCATCTGCTTTGAACATCAGCCATGAATCCGCCCAACACGTCAACCATGACAAGCTCGGTTTCCATGAGGATGTGTTGATCACAAAATATTACTCCGGAAGTGGGACCATTACAGAATACGGGAAGTAGCTCACAATTGGTTCACCTCTTATACTTTAGCAACAGGCATCAAAAGGTCATTATTCACTATGTTGATAACGGCTGTGATGTGGAGTCTGAGTAAGGTACTGTCAAGTGGGGGATACCCCAAGGATCAGTGTTGGGGCCACTCCTTTTACTTATTTATGTAAATGATATGCCCTCCAGTATTATGGGTAACTCTAAAATACAGTATTTCTGTTTGCTGATGTTTCTTGGTAGTAAAGGATGTTGTGTGCAACGCTGGCTCGGTTTCAAATAGTGCAGTACATGACCTAAGTTCGTGGCTTGTAGAAAATAAACTAATGCTAAATGACAGTAAGACTCAGTTTTTACCTTCTCTAACACACAATTCAACGAGACCTGACGTTTTACTTTCACAGAACAGTCATATGATTAGTGAAACTGAAGAGGTAAAATTTATATGTGTTTATATGTGTTCAGATAGATAGTACAGAACGGTCATATGATTAGTGAAACTAAACAGCTCAAATTTCTATTTGTTCAGATAGATAATAAGGTGTCGTGGAAAGCCCACGTTCAGGATCTTGTTCAAACACTTAATACTGACATTTTTACTATTCGAGCGGTATCAAAAGTGAGTGATCGTTCGACGGGAAAATTAGTCTACTTTGCTTATTTTCATTCGCTTATGTTGTATGGTACTATATTTTGGGGTAACTCTTCCCATTCTAAAAGGACATTTTTGGCTCTTAAACGAGCGGTTCGGTGTAAGTTTACGAACCTCTTGTCGACCCCTGTTCACGAGCCTGGGTATTTTGACATTGGCCTCTCACCTGGCATTTCTTGTTAAAAATATTAGCTTATTCCCAAGAATAAGCAACTTTCACTCCGTTAATCCTCGGCAGAAATCAAACCCGTATTTGGATAGGACTTCCTTAACTCTTGTGCAAAAAGGTGAACAGTATACTGCTGCATGCATTTTCAATAAGCTACTACTCTAATTAAAAAACTCTTAGCAGCAATCCACGTGCTTTGAAATCGAAACTGAAGATTTCCCCATACGTCACTCCTTCTATTGTGTCGAGGAGTTCCTTGAAAAATTAAGCTAATCCATATTGTACTCTTGATTGCGTTTACTTAAACATATGGATTGACTTTTTTCGAGATCATGAACATTTATTTTTGTCTGTTATTACTTTTATGTTGTAATTTTATGTACTGGTAGGTTCCATGACCTTTGAGATTTGCTCCTCAATTTGACCCTACGGAACTTGACGTGTAAATAAAAAAAAGTATAACAAAAAAAAGGTCTGTGCTCGCAAGCAGAATTGTCACCGGAGATGAAACATGGATGCATCTCTGCGAGCCTGAGTCAAAGCGCCAGAGTACGTAGTGGAAACAGCCTGGATTGCCGACGGGGAAAGAAAGACGGGGCGATCCGCAGGAAAGGGTATGTTAACCATGTTTCGGGACTCGCAGGGGCCCACACTGGCAGAGTTCGTGGAAAAGTGAACGACTATCAACAGTGCGGTGTGTAGTGAAATGTGGGAAAAGAAGCTGAAGCCAGGAATTTGTACCAAATACCGAGGTTTGCTGTCGAAGAAGGTGTCGCTGTTGCATGACAATGCACGGCCACACACGGCCCATCAACAAGACGAAATATGAGGTATTGGAACACCCTCCCCACAGCCCAGACCTTGCTCCAAGTGACTTTCAGTTGTTTGGGCCAATCAAGGATGCTCTGTGTGGTCGCCGATTTGACTCAGATGTGGACGTACGAAATGCGGTGCAAAAGAGGCTTCACGATCAACCGAAAAGCTTTTATTTACAAGGCATACGTAAGATCGTTGATCGTTGAGCCAAGTGCATTGAGAAGGAGGTAGATTAAGTAGAAGCCGTCCGCGGTGGTCTCGCGTTTCTAGGCGCGTAGTCCGGAACCGTGCGACTGTTACGGTCGCAGGTTCTAATCCTGTCTCGGGCATGGATGTGTGTGATGTCCTTAGGTTAGTTAGGTTTAAGTAGTTCTAAGTTCTAGGGGACTGATGACCACAGCAGTTGAGTCCCATAGTGCTCAGAGCCATTTGAACCATTTTTAGATTAAGCAGAAAAATGATGTGCAATGTATGCCCCTAGCCTCATGTTAATAAAAGGCAGAATGAAAAGTGTAGATAATTTTTGACTTGCGTTTCTATATAAGCTGAGTAGAGACGATTGGGGAACCGTTCGAGCCACGATATGGATCCCAACCCTGAAATGGACAAATTCACTGACGTAAGACTTTTTGGTAAATGGCGTACTGTTATGGCCAGGAGTCTGGGAGAGCGCATCTCGGGAACGATGAAGCTGACCTGCTATTCCCTTCCTGCTGCTGTGGAAGGTGGCTGAAGGATGGTGAGACCAGGAGTACTCAGCGAGGTGTTGGCCGTCTGGGTCCCACCACAGAACATGGAGGCTCGACAGCTCTGCAAAGCAAGGTAGGCGGTGATCTGTGGGAGCTCTGATGATGTAGTGCAGTACTTGCGCAGGCCCAAGAGTTTCGGACCACGCTGTTCGGAGCACATTGTTGAGTATGGGTTTCTGCAGTGGTAGCCGCTAAGGTTCCCATGTTGATACGACGACATCGTCAGTTCGAATATGGTGGGCACTGGATCAACGAGATGAGATCCGTATCAATGGAAACTTGTCGTTTGGGCAGATGAATCACGTTTCCTGTCATCAACATCGATTGTCCTGTCAGGGCACGCTGTCATCTAGGTGAACAGTTGTTCACACTATGGACGCAGGAGATGGGGACATTATTATGCTATTGAGGACATTTACCTGGAAACCCACATGATTGCAGTTGTGGACTATGTGGACATTATCACAGACTGTTTTCCTACATGGTTAGTGCCTCTCACGGAGGAGACGACATTTCCAGCAAGATAACTGCCGGACTCAAAAAACTATCATCGTGCGACAGTGGTTTAAGGTGCATCTTGATGTTTTGGCTTCCATATTCAACTGACCTCAACGCCATGGAACGTTCCTGAAATGCTATCTGATGCTAGGACCAAGCCACAAACGACTGCTCCGTGATTTACGGGAACTGATTCATTTGTGCGTACACATCTAGTACCTCATAACTTCAGAAGCCTAGCAAAGACTTGTCGAATCAATGTCATGCAGATTCGTCCGTCTGTTTTTAACATAACTGCCTACGCGTGCTTGCTATCAAGTACCAAATATGGTTTACCACGCACTATGCCCCAACAGAACAACTTGTCTAGTCACGGGAAAACTGACGTATAACACTATACTCTGTACAGTTTGTGTACTGATTCTACATTTCTAACCAATTATGGTATTTCGATGCCGTATAATGTTACCCTATGTGAGGATTTTTGCAGAATTTACCGTGAAATGCCTAAAGGCTTTTGCTTATCGGGCATGAAATTGAAGTTACATAAACACACTGAAGGTAACTAATCCTAGGAACTGTTTTAACTAATCACTTGCTCCAATGAAATAGAATACGGCCGCCAGCGTAATTAGGGATATAAATGTGTAACATTTCTTTTAAAGAAAAGAAACAGTTTTAGTGGAGAAACTCAGCCTATACTTCTTTTCTACGAAAGTGCAATGAACCCAATCACAAGCAAAAAGTGGCAAAGGGGATACTAACAGTTATTGTAAAACATGCATGTCGTCACAAACACGAAAGACACTGTTACACTCATCAGTTTTAAATACTTTAGCAAACCTGAGTAACTTCAACACAACAAATGCAAGCCAATACTAAACTGGAAAGTGGGCATCGGTCTAGTCTTATTTTGTCAGATATTTTGTACTCAGCACAAATTAAATTAAATTGCACTTGCACAAATACTCACATTTTTCTTTAAAAGCAATGACGTAACTCTATTCATGGATAATGTTATCCATAGTAACTTTACCTTCAGTGAGAATAAAACAGTAAATGGGTGCTCATAAACTGAGATTATAGTTTTTGGCACAGAATGTGCAGAAAACCAATCATAAATGTCAAGAGCAGTGAGAATATTCATTAATCCAATACCTTTATGTATTTGTAACAACTTTCAATGGGGTTTGTAATATTATTGGGATTTCCGTAGTATGAAAGCTGTGAGTACCCTTGGAAAGGCATTCACCAATCTTCATATTAAATGATCAACTTATGAGATAAGACATATTCTTTGAAAGACATTTGCTTTCTATAATTTACATAACTGTAAAGATGCGCATCTATTGCGGACGCTAATAGATCGTTTGCGCAGTCAAAGAAACATTTTAACAGAAGCTGAACTGACGTTCCGCTTCGATCTAAATAAAAGATGACAGTAAAAAACTTTTGTAGATCTTCAGATTTTAATGTTCTTCTGCTTGTAATGTGAAAAAGTAAAGAAGGTCAACTTTAAGCTAGAAAAGTGAGCGGTCTTGCCAGCGTGCAGCAACATTATTAATTAATAAAATTCAAGTAATTAATGTTCGAAACTGTAAATCGGCAAGTTATTGTTATGAAGGTGTTGGACAGTGCAAGAATTGTCTTTAACGAAGGAGAAAAGAAGTGACTGCAATTTGTGACAAAAAAACGTAAACCAAGGAGACAGCACAGGGCAGGCTGAAATCTGATCGCACCATACAGTTAGAAAAGTACTTATGTAAGTTATATTGTTTATAAATAAGCCCTAATTTACTAGTGAGAATTGTTTGAATATATTTAGTGTTTACCAGGTTTCTCATTCTGTTCTTTTCCTTTATTCCTTTTTAACGTCCATGCCATATCATTTTTATAAATGTCAAACAGCCTCTACTACAGCAGAGAATAGCGCGGCATCCTGTTCGTGTACACAAGGCCGCCCCTTGTCTTCTACACAACTCACAGCTGCCCCATTTATTAATGATTTCATTTGCAAATGCAATTTTTTTTACTGTTCACTGTTAAAGGTCCGTTAGGTAATTATAAAATTGATACTGATTACGTAAAGAAATCCGGGTTGTTAATTTCCATGTAATAGAAGTCTTTGCGTAATCAAAAACTAGCCTCCTTCTGACAACGATCAGGAGCCGACCAGAAGACGGACGTCTTCGACCGCTTTCGTGTCTCCTGTGGCAAAGCTGTACCAAACTGGGAACACGACATTCTAGTATGAAACACAGATTTAAATTGAAAGAATTGAAATGTATTTAACCCAATAATAACTTTTTAATCATACTAGAGGTTCCCTTAATCTTGACCACTGTTGTAAAGCAGCTAATACATTTTCATGAATAATTTGAAGAATGCCAACTTTTCGAATTCTCCTTTTGAGATATTGACTCACCTTGTATGAATTTTTATAACAGATTTTGCAGTAAATATGTTCACCAGATATAGCATTTCAAACCAATCCTTAAGAACATTTACTTTAAAGCTAACCTCCAAATGGATTGTTGTCTATTAATTATCATCATAGTTCTTTACTTTTGAAACCAGAAGTTAAGCAAGTAATTTTCAAAGTCCACAGAACTTTAAAATGAAGTAGTTAGATGACTAGGGGGCTTTCACAAAAGCTACACTTACTTCCTCCTTAACTTTACCAAACTCCACAGTAATTTTTATAGCCTTTTTCACTCAGTTTCAGACAAAATTAACGAAATAGTTATCTTTCGTTTTGATTATCATTTCTCACAATCTGAACACTCGGAAATCATTGTTGAAACGGAGAGCACCCTGAGAGGTATTTTGGTGAGGAACAAATCGAGGTAGGGACCTATATTTTGGTATGAGCTACCTTGTATTTGGACATACTAGATGTGCCGATCCATCACTTTACAAACTACTATCCTTACTCTCTGTTACAGTGATTGTGCAATATTGGTGTCGAGTATATAGTAGCAGATTGGCTTGCCGTTGTAATTGAAATGCTCTGTTATTTTCTTCATGTCGGTGATCATCAGATTTTATAACACTTTCAGGCCACCGAGCATTGAATGAAATCCATTCGTCCACGTGAGGCTTTGGCGTAATAAATCCAAGAACTGAAACCATCAGTAGGCAGCCGCACAGTGCACCTTCCAATCACTAGCTGCCAACTGCACGGTAGCTTTGCCGCCGACTGACTCTCATCTCCACCTGTTCACTCGCACTAGCCGCAATTTGCGCGCGCCAAATAACTTCCGTTTTAGAGCGGAACCACTCCATTTTTTACCATAACATGAACCAAGAGCCCTAAGTGTGGACCAGCAGCTACAAAGTAAATTACTTTAACAAATTCATCCATTTCTAAATACAACCAAAGAAATTTGCCAGTAAAGAGAAAATATTGTACAACATATCAAAGAGCACATATTAAAGAAAACAGACTTCATACAAAGCATAATTAATCAGAAAAAAATTACATAATATCTTACTATGGTGTTACATGTTATAAGCAAGTACCACTTCGCTATTAATTAGATGGTCGTAATACGAGGGCGTTCACACATTTTCTTATGTCGGCCAACTTTGATTGTAAATAGACGAAATTTGTTGTGGGACATCGCGGAATATTCCCGCAATCATTTCATGAGTTCCGATAGTCGCTACTCGTAGTTTTCAAAATGGCTTCCGAAACAAAGATGCGTTCGTAGCAGAGAGCTGTCATTGAGTTTTTTTTGTCGGCAAACCACAGCGTCGTTGATACTCGTACCACCTTCCAGAATGTCTAGGGAGAGATCGCAGTGGACAAAAGCACGTTCATGACGACGATGAGTCGCTGGGCTAGGCGTCTGTCATTACTGCAACGAGCTCGCGTGAACCTGTCCGATCTATCTCGCGTCCGCCAGCCGCACACATCTGCGGCTCCTGCTGCCTTGGAAAATGCGGACCCTCACAGTCGAGTTTACCGACACATCGCAATCAAACAGCTCACCGCTCAGCTGGACATCTTTGTTGGTAGTGCTGGCACACGTCCACTGGATGGGGTACTCGAAGGTGCGCGCCCGCTGGGTTACTCGCAGTCTAACAGAAGACCGTAAAGAGCAACGGAGGACCATCTATGAGCAATTACATGCACGTTACGAGGCTGTCGTGACAATTCTTTTTTTTCCCAACATCGTCGCAAGCGATGGAACATGGGTTCATCACTTGGAACCAGAAACAAAACGGAGGTCCACGGAGTGATGCCACATCACCTCTCCTCCGAAGAAACTGTTGAATGCCAAAACCTATGGCGATGGTCTTCTGGAACTCTGAAGGGGTCATTTTGTTTTATGTCTTTCCTCATGGTGCAACAATCAACTGTGAGTGTTGAAGAAACGCCTTCATCGTCTTTGTCGCCACAAAAATGCAAAAGAAACTTCTCCTCAATGACAACGCAAGGTATCACACAACTCTGCGCACCTGAGACGACCTCACAAAACTTCACTGGACTGCTCTTCCACAACCACCCAATAGCCCAAATCTCACACCTTGCAACGTGCATATGTTTGGCTAAATGAAGGATACTCTCCCCGGAAGTACTACGCGAATCACTGGGAGGTTAGTGATGCAGCAAGACGCTGCTTTGACATTGACCAGTACATTGGTGGCATAGGGGCAATACAGGCCCGCCCAATAAGGTGGCGTTAAGGCCGTTGTCTTCAATCGAGGTTATGCTGAAATAGGGTTTTGCAGGTAAAAGAGTAGGGAATAATATAGTATACTGGAATTCTGAAAAAAACCAACCCCCTCCCTCGGTATCGTCGGTGAACAAAGAAAGGAAATACTACTTCTGTGCCACAGTACGTCGTCCAAAAGAGTCTTCAATGTAATCAGGATAGGCGCCGCGGTAAGGTGGTCCTGCGAGGCAGTGTGCCTTTGACCAGGAGCTGCTGTTTGTGCAGCCGCACTGTGTCACAAGAAGCCTCCACTTCAGCGCGTGAATTTAAGCCCTCTGTGGAGTGTTTTGCGGTTGCCTAGCTACGCCTTCTGTTGCTCGAATTGCCTGTCGATTCGTCGCGAGCTCGCAAAACGTACTAGGGGTCCGCCATTATCTCAAAGCGCGCCGACGGGTCACGCTTTTAATTCTTATTATCGTTTCCGGCGGTGCCGGATTTCTCTCCCCTCGCAAAATACTGCCGTATGCCTGTTCTTTCCCCTGGCTCGGCGCTCGTAAAAATTCATAAGCGGGCGGTGCGTGGCTTTTAACGACAGCGTGCAAAGTTTTGTCGGAGCTGTAAAGGGGGAGCAGATTTAGCGTGTCGTGCGGAAGCCGGCAGGGAAATGTGCGCCATTTCGCAGACTGCAAGTGTTCCGTGGTGCCACTAATCTGGAGTGAGCTTCCAGTCTGTTGCAAATTCTGAGATATGAGGTCGCGAGCGGTTAATATGACGGTTTAGTGTAACGACCAGTTCTAACGCAGTGGGTCACGTTGTGAACATAGCAATCCTGTCTCCCGTTTTGTCTGCCATATGTGCAGGTTTACTGGAAGTACCAGGTGGTTGTAATCAAAGCGCACCTCCTCACAGAGGTCCAGTGGGGGCTGTAATTATCGTATGACAACAGAAACGGGTAGATATGGAAATGCGTTAACGAGGAACCAATTTACGCTGGAAAAACTTAGTTCCAATTTTGACCACCAGGTGGTAATCAGGCGCTGTACAGCTCCTCGTTGACGACTGTGGTGCTCATATTTAATAACTTGCGTGAGCGGCGGTTCATAGTAAGCACAACATTATGCCTTCCTCACTTGTTTGACCTTCTTTCTCCACGTACCGTTCCTAATCCGTCTTGCATGGAATCATTTCTATAGATCTTTCTTGCATTCAGTGGCTGGATTTGCATCTGGTAGGCAAAACTGGAACAAAGTTTTTTCTGCGTAAACCGGTTCCTTATTAACACATTAGAATAGCTACTAAGTTTCGCTGTCACACGATAGGAAAAGCTCACTCTGGACATTTGTGGGTAGCTGCATTTTAATTATAACTACCCATATTAAAAATCATGTGAACTGACTGATATAAATAGTTCACTTTCAGTGTTTCCTTTCTCAATTTTCTGTTTCCACGCCGACATCTGCGGTCCGCAAGTCACCGTGAGGTGCGTGGCAGACGGTACGTTGTTTTCCGGTGTCGTTTTCAATTCTCCCTGTTCTATTCGCTGTCGTCAGTGGAGAAGAAAGACTGTCGTACAGTTGTAAGCTTGAACCTTTACTGTTAAAGCACAGACTCTTGGAATTTTGTGAGTAAGGTTTCTAGCAATGCACAACATCTCTTTTGCAAAGCCCCCAACTGCAGTCTCTTGAGCAGACCAACGACACTGTCAGGCTGACTAAACAAACCTGTGGACAACCGTGCAACTTTTCTTTGGCTCTTTTTCCCTCTCTTCTGCTACTGCAACTTGGTTGGTGATTCATTTTCCACGGCAATCGCCGATTTTATGGTGCTCTGGAGGTCATTCTGTACGCACTCTGTTTTGACAGACTCCGTGATGCATTTAGAGGTGTCCAGTGTTTGCAACATTCACTCTAGGGCACAACTACGCCTGGCCGACTAGTACGTACTCCTGTAGAACATCTTCAGCCATTTAGAGGGGGTTACACTATGCGAGAAGCTGGATGCACGTTGTAATGGTACTTGAATTAACGTAACCATTACGGCACCTCACCTCAACCTCTCGATACCAGCAATATTCTACTTTGTTTCTGTAAAGTAGTTAACATATTTGTGACACAACATTCAGATTTGATTTCATGGATATACAGGTAATTCGATACGTTGATATGTATATATTGCAATGATATAATTCTTATGTGTATTCTTTCTTTTGCCACTATGATCTTTGACATACTTGTAACTCTGATTTTTGGGCGCGTAAGCGGTTATTAGAATTAGAGTGCCGGACTTTGAGAAAGTCAGGTCTTGGACGTCATGTTGTAAACACGCATATTGTAGTCAGCTTATAAAATGTGAACAGTGAGGAAGATGTTTTGAAGTATGCTTTTTATTGTGAAGTGATGTTTTGTGAGTTACGTGACACTGCAACAAAGGTAATAAAAAAGAAGGGTAACTTAAATTCGGAATCCTGATTACTTTTTACATCATCATTATGCTAACATTCAAAGGTTTAATCTTCAAGAATGGTTTATGAAACTCATCTATAAAACTTTTGAATATCGCGTAATAACACCTAGGCCTCTTAGCATCCGAGCTTGAAATCAACACCACCTAGATTTTCGACGATTGAGCCGTGATTTCCAACGAGAGCAGCGTGGGAAACACGAAACGATGAGTGCCTAGTTTATCCACTATTTCATGAAATGACTTTATTAACTGTACTCGAATGACACCTGCCACATAATATAACTTTGTTGTTGCCCGAAAATTCAGTATTTAGCAGCGTGAGCAACACCACAATCATAATTAAATTTTGCCCTTTGTTGTGGTAGGGTTATTAGAACGTATCGGGAGATTACTGCACATGTTTCGCATAGTGTATCGGTGGTGTTGTCGCTATTTTAAACGGGATCTGTGTAATATGGTCTGTCGAACAAAACGTTATAAATCTAGTGATACATTCAGTGCAATAATTGGATACTGTCTGCAGAATGTATTACGAATAAATTTAGCGCTAAGCAAGCAATAATTCAAAATATCGTGGCTGGAGCTGAAGTTTCACTATCTGATCGACGAAAATATGGTAAGCGATAAACTTTCTTGCTTTCATAATTTTGGACGGATGTCAGCAAATAAAAGTTTCAGAGAGGTTTGAAATTACGTGTGGTGTAAGTGGGACGTCGGTAACTGTTCTCATTCTCAAATATTAGACGAATACACTGGGTATTTCCGTGCCGTGAGTTATACTGCCTTAGGACATGTACACAGTTTCTATCTTTATTGCACGATGTATTGTGTTTAAACATCGACATAAGATTAAATCATTTTGTTCACATTTCTTGCAACATAATTTCAATTCCTCTGCAGCTTTGCACTTAAACACCGTACACATGATTTATTATTTGACGCAGATATCGACTGGTAACATATAAGATTGGTACATTCTGAAATTTTGGGAAAAATAGATAGAAAGCTGAAACCATACGTTTTTATATGTTCATAAGGTTTCTAAAGCGAAGTAAACTTCTATAGATTTTTTTTTAAGTGTTGCAGACCGTGTCAAATAGTAAAATGAAGAACTATCGCTTCGGCCATATGAGGCTCCTTGGCAAATATCAACGGAATCAGAGACAAAAATATTTATTCAAAATCTAGCAGTATCTCACATTGTATAGGTTGCAATTGTTTGTAAAAGCAGTATAAATTTTCTTATGTAGTCTTGTCAAATTAGTGTGAAGTAAGTCTGCGCAATGTGAATGATTTTCTTAATTTATCCAGTCGAGCTAAGATAATTTTTCTTGGTACTTTTGCAGTTAGTTAAATCATGTGTTATATTTGCCTGCAGAGCCTACTGTCCAATTGCGACATCCCAAGTAATTTCTTTAGCTGTCACAACCAATCGTACTCTCAAGTCATGTAATTTCATTTAGAAGTGTCAGAGTATTCTGCTAAACGATCTTAATGAAAGACGTACCCAAAAATGGCTGAAACGATATAACATTTTACTACCAGAGGCGGCTACATATTCCGAAGAATTTTGTTGAATTAAAGACTGATATCGGCCAGTGTCCATCATAGCTTTATAATGGGGCGTTCTAAGGGAGCTCATAACTCCTCGGGTACTGATTTTGGAGGCCATGTTTATCGGACATGTTTTTCTGTGTTTTGATCGGCATTACACCCTCCCGAAATATGGAATTCAAACAGCTTGCAGTAGGAAAAGGATCATTGTCAGGGGTATCAGAATGGTTTTCTCGTACAACTTCTGACTCTGTCGTTTCTGCACCAGAGTTCCTTACCTCAAATTGACACATTCATTCTTCTCCATCAAGCCTGAAAATATGTAACAACACGAAGGAATCATCATGCGTATTTTAATGTTGATGCCTCATTCATGTAAGCAGTGCAGAGAAAGAGAAGGAGGGGGGTGCCAGGGAGAGTAACTTTGCTGTCATCTATAGATCAGATAGATAAATTCGAAAGATTGATGAGGTTGTTGTTGTTGTTGTTGTTGTTGTCGTCTTCAGTCCTGAGACTGGTTTGATGCAGCTCTCCACACTACCGTGCAAGCTTCTTCATCTGCAGTTCCTACTACAGCCTACATCCTTCTCAATGTGCTGAGTGTATTCATCTCTTGGTCTACTTCTACGATTTTTACCCTCCACGCTGCCCTCCAATACTAAATTGGTGACCACTCGACGTCTCACAACATATCCTACCAACCGATCCCTTCTTCTAGTCAAGTTGTACCACAAGCTCCTCTTCTCCCCAATTCTATTCAATACCTCTTCATTAGTTATGTGATCTACCCATCTAATCTTCGGCATTCTTCTGTAGCGCCACATTTCAAAAGCATCTATTCTATTTGTGTCTAAACTATTTATCGTGCATGTTTCACTTCCATACATGGCTACACTCCATACAAATACTTTCAGATACGACTTCCTGAGATTTAAATCTGACCGAGATGTTACCAAATTTCTCTTCTTCAGAAACGCTTTCCTTGCCATTGGCAGTCTACATTTTATATTCTCTCTACTTCGACCATAAACAGTTATTTTGCTCCCCAAATAGCAAAACTCCTTTGCTAATTTATGTGTCCCATTTCGTAATCTAATTCCCTCAGCATCACTCGATTTAATTCCACTGCATTCCATTACCCTCATTTCGATTTTGTTGATGTTCATCTTGTACCCTCTTTTCAAGAGACTGTCCATTTCGTTCAACTGTTCTTCCAAGTCCTTTGCTGTCTCTGCAGAATTAGAATGTCATCGGCGAACCTCAAAGCTTTTATTTCTTCTCCATGGATTTTAATACCTACTCCGAATTTTTCTTATGTTTCCTTTATTGCTTGCTCAATATATAGATTGAATAACATCGGGGATAGGCTACAACCCTGTCTCACTCCCTACCCAACCACTGCTTCCCTTTCATACCCCTCAACTCTAATAACTGCCATCTGGTTTCTGTACAAATTGTAAATAGTATTTGGTCCCTGGATTTTACCCCTGCCAACATCAGGATTCGAAAGAGAGTATTCCACTCAACATTGTCAAAAGCTTTAAGTCTACAAATGCTAGAAAGAAGGTTTGCCTTTCCCTAATCTTCTAAGATCAGTCGTAGGGTCAGTATTGCCTCATGTGTTCCAACATTTCTATGGAATCCAAACTGATCTTCCCCGACGTCGGCTTCTACTAGTTTTTCCATTCGTCTGTAAAGAATTCGCGTCAGTATTTTGCAGCTGTGACTTATTAAACTGATAGTTCGGTTATTTTCACATCTGTCAACACCTACTTTCTTTGGGATTGGAATTATTATATTCTTCTTGAAGTCTGAGGGTATTTCGCCTGTCTCATAAATCTTGCTCAGCAGATGGTAGAGTTTTGTCAAGACTGGCTGTCCCAAGGGTGTCAGTAGTTATAAAGGAATGTTGTCTTCTCCGAGGGCCTTGTTTCGACTCAGGTCCTTCAGTGCTCTGTCAAACTCTTCACGCAGTATCACATCTTACGGAAATGTTCAGAAAAATGAAAAAGTATCCAATGACCATCAGCTTGTAATTCTTGAAATGGAGTACCATTCACACAGTTTAGCTACAACGTCTGCTCCACATTTTGTCACGTTGTACTCATTTATGAGCTCAGGTTTCTGTGTTTCTACATCCAATGTCGCCATGTCATGCAGAACAGACAAAATTATTATAGCGTAGCTTTTACAAGGAACGCATGAAACTAAGGTGTTGTCCTACTGAAATCCAAACATTGCACTTCTAATTTATTTTGTTTAGTTTGGATCAAATTCTGGAAGAATGCCACGTCTGTTCCTTATCATTGTACCAATGCAAGTGACAGTCTTCTGCAGAAGATATTTAGAAGGGAGCTAGCTTGTGTATCAATTGTCAGTCGTAAGGTTCCTGTTAGAATTTTCTAAAGGCATCAAATATGTTTTCAATATGTCCTCAGGAGCATTACATACCGGATATTGTCCCATAATGAGTTACCAGATTCTCTCCTGTCGTTCTTCGTTTCCATATCAACAAACCACATACAGCTTAGAAAAAACAGAAACATATTGCATCTCACTGCAGTCCCAAGCAGCAGCATTCCTGTTCCGTTTGGTGCCCAGAGTTTCAGTACATTAAAATGATGGAATTTCCTTCTTCTTCTTCTTCTTCTTCTTCTTCTTCTTCTTCAAAGAAAACAAGAAAAATTCCGAACACAGCTATTACTTCGTCACTTTATTACCTCTTTTGCACCAGAATTGATGTGTGCTCAAAATAGCTCCAAGCACTATGGGACTTAACATCTGAGGTCATCAGTCCCCTAGACTTAGAACTACTTAAACCTAACCAACGTAAGGTCATCACACACATCCACGCCGAGGCAGGATTCCAATCTGCGATTATAGCAGCAGCGCTGTTCTGGACTGAAGCTCCTAGAACATCTCGGCCACAGCGGCCGGCAATCGATGTGTGTCTCGCTGTTCCTTTGTATATGTATTTGTATAGTTTACGGTTTCATCAATAAAGTCAAGATCAATTACTTTAAAAAAAAACTTCGGATCTGGTAGAACTTGTACAATGTTTTTTTTCTGTTGGTTTTTGATGTTTTAGCACACTCGCTTTTACACCAACTTGAAATTTCGTCTTTTCAATGAAGAACCCTCGTACATCTGCTCTCTTTTAGGGATCATCACCATCCTCACCTTCAACTTCAGATTCACTGCTATGGTCCTATGCAGTGTTTTCGTGACTCAAACCTTCTTTACTTTCCTCCAAGTCTGAAAAGTCTGGCTATATTTTATAATCACTTCCTTCGAGCAATGTGCGAATTTCTTCGTCTGATACACCCTTTGAATTGTAACAAAACACCAAAGAAATGAAATCAATAAGTACATACATATGGCGGTGTGACCAAAGTTACGTTTAATGTGCATCTACAAAAACTACAAAAAGCAACGAGCAAGTATATTTAACCTTTTAGTACACTTTCCTCTGGACATTAACTGCTGGAACAAAGCTTGCAGGTGCTCGTTGTACTTTTTACATTAGACACGTCTTTCCTTACAATTATGAAAACAAACTGAGAAAGCTAACCAAGTGAACTGAAGCCACTTTAACATTGTCGAGAAAACATTAAGAATGGAATACATGGCAGCCATGTAGCAATAGCTCAGTATTAAGGCGTCGATTAGGAGCAAAAACCCTGATGTTGTATTTTTTACAACATCGATGGTGAATGAAAACCCACACCAGTTGCTTCTTTTGAGAACTTTGTTATGTGTTTATATTAGGCCATTATAAAACGTATCTGAATATTATGCTGTAATGAAGTTATGTCAAATGATATTTCTTTTCTACGGCGTAACTTTCAGATGCTCTTCGTAAAATATAAAACCCAAAACCAAGTGAGTGACCTTTCACATTGTTCTAGAAAAGGCAACCAGAGTGACTTTTCATTAATGTTTCAAATTGTCAAGAAACTGTTTCACCTCGTCTTAGAACTGTTTCAGCTTATCCCAGAACTGTCTCAGACTGCCACCAAATTAAATCTAGGGGCACAAAAACTTCACTTGCTCTCAAAACTGTGTCAGCTTGCTCCCCAATAGGGTATCAGCTTGACCTGAAACTCTATCAGCTTGTCCCAAAACTCAACCAACTAGCCCATAGAACTGTACCCACTTGCCCCAAATTTGTACCAACATGCTCCCCAAGTGTATCAACTTGCGTGTATATGCATGAACGTGCTCCAAAAGTATTTTACCCTACCCCAAACAATTATGAACTTGCCTGAGTACTGTATCAGTTTGTCCTCAAACTGTTTCACCTTTCCACAAAACTGTATCAACTTCATCCCATGAAAGTACCAATGCGCCCTGGAACTGAGTCATGTTGGCTCATAGATGTAACAACTTGCCCCTCTCAGACTATACAAACTTGCCATAAAACTGCAACCACTTGCCCCAAAACTGATGATATTTTTCACAAGATATGAGTTGTTACAGTTGCACAGCAAGGTGTGCCCAGCAGAGAGAGGTAATACAATTTCATGGGCAAGTTGTTACAACTGTGTGGCATGCTGTTACAGTTGGAGGAAGTTAATAAGATTTTAGGGCAAGCAGCTATAGTTGTAGGGCAAGTTGTTTCTTGGGAAAATTGTTTGAGTTGCAGAGCAACTTCTTCCAGATGTGAGGCACGTTACCACACTTGTGGAGAGGCAAGTATCACAGTTTCACTACATAAATTGCAACAAAAACTCTTACTTTCCTTCCTTTACTTCATGGTTAGACTTTCTGATGCCTGTGTCAGTGTTGTTTGTGAAAAATAACATTCCTGAGTCTGAACCTGTATCTGATGGTTAGGTCTGGGATGAGTTAGAAAGATTATTTCACTCCAGACCCCAGAATAAAACATCACTACCTTCTCTGGTTTCCGTCCTTGAGGAAGAAAGGGGCAGCACTTCCCCATTATGGTATCTAAAATGTTTATGGGCCATTCGTTGTAGTTTGTTTCAATTTGTTGTGATGTAACAAGCTGATTTTCCTTGTGTCAGTAAAACGAGGAAATACAATAAGAAGACAGACAGACACATAATGCGAACAGAAACATATACAGTACAAGTAATAGGTGGTTCTTCACTGAAGAAGACTGTTAAAGGGCGTGGAATAAATTTATTGAAATTACAGATATTCTGTCAAAAAATAAATAGAGTTTCTACTGGTAATAGCATTTATGGTTACAGATAATTCTAAAATTTAATTACCTAAGTGAATGTTGTGTAATACAAATAACATAAATAATATCTTTTAAGTTTCAAATCCATTGATATCCACAACAAACACAGTGACTCAGTAAGAAAAAGAACATTAAATACAATATTTTTGTAATATCTCGTGATCACTTGTTTGAGGTATTGTATTATTGTCTGTTTCAGACTCTGATTCAGCTGTGCCTAATGCTAGATCCAAAAAATATAAGCAGGTACTTTTCAAATATCGACGAAACAGTAATTGTTCCGATAAAGGCGAGCTACAGCACAGCCTTTGCTGGAAAAAGGATTTAAACAAATTAGTAAACTGCTGCAGAAAATGGAGCAGCTATTTCAAACAGAAAAGAAGAATAACAATTACATAGACTTAGAAAAAGAAAATCAATATGTTAACTGTGAAGAACGAAATGTATTTATGATAACAGGTTATAGGGAATCCCACTATTTGTAGCAAAAAAAAAAAAAAAAAAAAAAAAAAAAGTTAGCTGCGAGCGCAACTCACACACTTACGGATCTGTACAGATTCAGTAATATATATCGTTAGTTCATCCATTCGGGAAAGAACCATTTCGATTTTTGACTGTTATTGCCACTGTTATTGCCCCCATGAACCATGGACCTTGCCGTTGGTGGGGAGGCTTGCGTGCCTCAGCGATACAGATGGCCGTACCGTAGGTGCAACCACAACGGAGGGGTATCTGTTGAGAGGCCAGACAAACATGTGGTTCCTGAAGAGGGGCAGCAGCCTTTTCAGTAGTTGCAGGGGCAACAGTCTGGATGATTGACTGATCTGGCCTTGCAACATTAACCAAAACGGCCTTGCTGTGCTGGTACTGCGAACGCCTGAAAGCAAGGGGAAACTACAGCCGTAATTTTTCCCGAGGACATGCAGCTTTACTGTATGATTAAATGATGATGGCATCCTCTTGGGTAAAATATTCCGGAGGTAAAATAGTCCCCCATTCGGATCTCCGGGCGGGGACTACTCAGGAGGATGTCGTTATCAGGAGGAAGAAAACTGGATCGGAGCGTGGAATGTCACATCCCTTCATCGGGCAGGTAGGGTAGAAAATTTAAAAGGGAAATGAGTAGGTTGAAAATGGATATAGTGGGGATTAGTGAAGTTCGGTGGCAGGAGGAACAAGACTTCTGGTCAGGTGACTACAGGGTTATAAACATAAAATCAAATAGGGGTAATGCAGGAGTAGGTTTAATAATGAATAGGAAAATAGGAATGCGGGTAAGCTACTACAAACAGCATAGTGAACGCATTATTGTGGTCAAGATAGATACGAAGCCCACACCTACTACAGTAGTACAAGTTTATATGCCAACTAGCTCTGCAGATGATGAAGAAATTGAAGAATGTATGATGAAATAAAAGAAATTATTCAGATAGTGAAGGGAGACGAAAATTTAATAGTCATGGGTGACTGGAATTCGAGTGTAGGAAAAGGGAGAGAAGGAAACATAGTAGGTAAATATGGATTGGGGCTAAGAAATGAAAGAGGAAGCCGCCTAGTAGAATTTTGCACAGAGCACAACTTAATCATAGCTAACACTTGGTTTAAGAATCATGAAAGAAGGTTGTATACGTGGAAGAACCCTGGAGATACTAAAAGGTATCAAATAGATTATATAATGGTAAGACAGAGATTTAGGAACCAGGTTTTAAGTTATAAGACAGTTCCAGGGGCAGATGTGGACTCGGACCACAATCTATTGGTTATGACCTGTAGATTAAAGCTGAAGAAACTGCAAAAATGTGGGAAATTAAGGAGATGGGACCTGGATAAACGGAAAGAACCAGAGGTTGTACAGAGTTTCAGGGAAAGCATAAGGGGACAATTGACAGGAATAGGTGAAAGAAATACAGTAGAAGAAGAATGGGTAGCTCTCAGGGATGAAGTAGTGAAGGCAGCAGAGGATCAAGTAGGTAAAAAGAAGAGGGCTGCTCGAAATCCTTGGGTAACAGAGGAAATATTGAATTTATTTGATGAAAGGAGATAATATAAAAATGCAGTAAATGAAGCAGGCAAAAAGGAATACAGACGTCTCAAAAATGAGATCGACAGGAAGTGCAAAATGGCTAAACAGGGATGGCTAGAGGACAAATGTAAGGATGTAGAAGCTTATCTCACTAGGGGTAAGATAGATACTGCCTACAGGAAAATTAAAGAGACCTTTGGAGAGAAGAGAACCACGTGTATGAATATCAAGAGCTCAGATGGCAACCCAGTTCTAAGCAAAGAAGGGAAGGCAGAAAGGTGGAAGGAGTATATAGAAGGTTTATACAAGGGTGATGTACTTGAGGACAATATAATGGAAATGGAAGAGGATGTAGATGAAGACGAAATAGGGGATACGATACTGCGTGAAGAGTTTGACAGAGCACTGAAAGACCTGAGTCGAAACAAGGCCCCCGGAGTAGACAACATTCCATTAGAACTACTGACGGCCTTGGGAGAGCCAGTCATGACAAAACTCTACTAGCTGGTGAGCAAGATGTATGAGACAGGCGAAATACCCTCAGACTTCAAGAAGAATATAATAATTCCAATCCCAAAGAAATCAGGTGCTGACAGATGTGAAAATTACCGAACTATCAGTTTAATAAGTCACAGCTGCAAAATACTGACGCGAATTCTTTACAGACGAATGGAAAAGCTGGTAGAAGCGGACCTCGGGGAGGATCAGTTTGGATTCCGTCGAAATGTTGGAACACGTGAGGCAATACTGACCTTACGACTTATCTTAGAAGAAAGATTAAGAAAAGGCAAACCTACGTTTCTAGCATTTGTAGACTTAGAGAAAGCTTTTGACAATGTTGACTGGAATACTCTTTTTCAAATTCTGAAGGTGGCAGGGGTAAAATACAGGGAGCGAAAGGCTATTTACAATTTGTACAGAAACCAGATGGCCGTCATAAAAGTCGAGGGGCATGAAAGGGAAGCAGTGGTTGGGAAAGGAGTGAGACAGGGTTGTAGCCTCTCCCCGATGTTATTCAATCTTTATATTGAGCAAGCAGTAAAGGAAACAAAAGAAAAAATTGTAGTAGGTATTAAAATTCATGGAGACGAAGTAAAAACTTTGAGGTTCGCCGATGACATTGTAATTCTGTCAGAGATGGCAAAGGACTTGGAAGAGCAGTTGAACGGAATGGACAGTGTCTTGAAAGGAGGATATAAGATGAACATCAACAAAAGCAAAACGAGGATAATGGAATGTAGTCAAATTAAATCGGGTGATGGTGAGGGAATTAGATTAGGAAATGAGACACTTAAAGTAGTAAAGGAGTTTTGCTATTTAGGAAGTAAAATAACTGATGATGGTCGAAGTAGAGAGGATATAAAATGTAGACTGGCAATGGCAAGGAAAGCGTTTCTTAAGAAGAGAAATTGTTAACATCGAATATAGATTTATGTATCAGGAAGTCGTTTCTGTAAGCATTTGTTTGGAGTGTAGCCATGTATGGAAGTGAAACATGGATGATAACTAGTTTGGACAAGAAGAGAATAGAAGCTTTCGAAATGTGGTGCTACAGAAGAATACTGAAGATAAGGTGGATAGATCACGTAACTAATGAGGAGGTATTGAATAGGATTGGGGAGAAGAGAAGTTTGTGGCACAACTTGACTAGAAGAAGGGATAGGTTGGTAGGACATGTTTTGAGGCATCAAGGGATCACAAATTTAGCGTTGGAGGGCAGTGTGGAGGGTAAAAATCGTATAGGGAGACCGAGAGATGAGTACACTAAGCAGATTCAGAAGGATGTAGGTTGCAGTAGGTACTGGGAGATGAAGCAGCTTGCACAGGATAGAGTAGCATGGAGAGCTGCATCAAACCAGTCTCAGGACTGAAGACAACAACAACAACAACAACAACATTGCCACTGGTACTCCAAAGATACTGGTCCCAGAGGTTATAAAAATTCGAGGATGTTTGAATTTCTACCATGAAGTCGGATAATGAATGACAAAAGAAATTATTTTTCGACTGATGCATTTAAAAATTAGCAATTTTTTTCCTGTAGTTAAACTCTGAATCTTGTTGCCAAATTTCATGGTTCTAGTTGAGCTGGAATACCCTTTCGGCTCCGATGAGTGAGTTAGTGAGTAGCGAAATATGTAACGTATTTGGCCATATATTTTGATAGCAGTGGCTTAGAAGCTTCAGTTTTTTCACCACACGGAGATCTTAGAAAGTGTTGTAAATTTCAACCTGATACGTCTACCAGTTTGAAAGAAAAAGGATTTTTAACAGTCAGACAGACAGACAGATGGACATCAAAGTGATACTGTAACGGTTTTGTTTTAACCCACTGATGTACTTAATCCTGAAAACATTGCTTATGCTAGGCATTATAATCACATTGCAATGGACAATGATTTGTGAGCATGGAAAGGTAGATGAATGAAAGGCGAACAAGCTGCTGTTGCTTTTCGCAAGCATAAGATATCAAAGTCAAAGTCGTGAAAATAATATTGTATTCTTGGCTAATTCTCGCTGAAAACTGCATTTGAAACTATTTGTAGAATCAGCAGTAGTATCCATTTGTGTTTCAGTATTACCCAAATAAATTTTACGCATTTAAATAAATTTAACACGTCGGAAAGAATTGGTTAAGGCTTGTCTACTTACCCATCCTATATTTGAGAGTAGTTCTAATAAGTGTGCTATGAGAGGTATGAATTTCAGTAATTAATGCTTGCAGTTTAGATGCAGAAACATTTAATTTGAATGTTCATTCTGCTCGAAAATTGTGGTACAGCAACTGCACCTTCGTCGATACCAAGCGCTGCTTAACCTGCAATATTTTATCAGTAGTACAAGCACAAGCTGTGCATACCTTTTAATTTTATAGATTAATTTAATTACAACAGTAGTTGTAGTTATAACAGTAGTAGATTTAGTTGTCTGTAGAACCCTTTTATCAAGGATATAGGACATGTCAAAGTATTTACAAATTTAGACCAATTTAAAATAAGGTAGTTTGTATACACATATATTTACTGACTTCTAGTTAGAGACAATCATTAGATTTACTCCTGGTATACAATATTTCTTTTACAAATAACTTATTAAATAATGTAATGCCACACTGTTTACTCTTATCTCACTGTCAGTCAATGCACACACTATACACACTTTGTTTCATAACATTTCACTCACTACACAAACAAACACACACACACACTGGTGATCTTTGTGCCATCTTCTGTATCGCAACTTCCCATTTACTATCCTGAAAAACAGAGTGACAATGCCTTTATAATGGTGATCTTTGTGCCATCTTCTGTATCTCAACTTCCCATTCACTACACTCAGAAACAGAGTCACAATGCCACTATAATGAGTGAGATGTTGAGCACAAAAAGAGGAAGAGGTCTTAGTATTGTGCAATGCATAGCTTGGGGTCAGTTTTTCTAGAAAAGGAATAAGGAAAGAAAAAAAAGACATAGTGTTTAGGTATTGTGTGGAGTAACTGTTTTTTTATAATCACTATTATTATATATTTGAATAACAAATTTTTTAACAAACCCCTACTCTATTTTATCTAAGTAACCCTTAAATGTATAAAATGAATTGCATAACTAACACCTTTAAGCTGCCTTTTTAAATATAAATATATGTTTGGAATTTCTTTAGTCTCTTTTGGTAAATTATTGTACAGCTTTAGTCCTTGGTAAAAAATGCTGTTTTAAGTTTTATGTTTATTTTTCTTGCTAAATGTAAATTAAGTCTAGCTGTTGTTCCATGGTCGTGGACAGTGATGTTTGTGTGGCAGTTACCAATTTAGTTTTGATGTGTACAACTGATTGATAAATGTATTCATATGGAACAGTTAAAATACCCAATGTTTTGAACAGATCTTTACACTGAGCTCAACGACTATATTTGGTTATTATTCTCATGGCTCTTGTCTATAGTTTGATAATTGTGTTCATATTTTGCTCATTTTTCTCCAAAAAAGAATGCTATAGCTAAGAATTGAGTGCACATATGAATGGAATGTAAGTAAATGACACTGCATGTTACACACTGTTGACAGGATTCTAACATTTTCATGACATTCTGTTTGCAAGTACCTATGTGTGTTCACACCACTTCAACTGAGAGTAAATTCCTAGAAATTTTACATCTGTTACACTGTCTGTAGATGTGCTATCTACATTTACTTTAACATTGTCATTTTCCCTCTTCAAACTAAAATTCATGGCATTAGTTTTCTTTATGTTCAATGTTGCTTTACTGCCTAATGATCAATCATAAACTTCATTGAGAGTTTCTTTTGCTTTCTCTGCAAGGAGGTCTCTTGTTTTCTCAGAGACTATAATATTGCTGTCATCAGCGAAGAGAATTTTTTCACCATGAGTAGTACTATGGGAAAAGTTACTGATGTATATCAGGAATGGTATTGGTCCTTAATATTCTACCTTTCAAAACCCCTATATTAATGTATTTTGGTTCTGCTAAGTGTTTCTATAAATGTTTAGATAATGTAGTGTGTGTTACCCTAGTCTTTGTACCCTGTATGATCGAAACCAGTCATTAGCTACCGCTATTATTCCTAATGCTTCTAATTTATTTAATAGAATCGTGTGGTCCACTGTATCAAAGGCCTTAGAAAGATCCAAAAATAGGCCTGTGACACATACATCTTTGTCAAGGGCCTCAAGTACAGTTAAGTCAATTCTACTATGGCTGACTCTGTATTTTTGCCACTTCTGAAAACAAACTGTGATTCGCTAAAAAGATTGTATATATTCAGGTAATTCATTAACCTGTCTTTCATAATTGCTTCTATAATTTTTGAGCAGGGAAATGGGCCAATAATTTTCTGTCTTGTGCATTACCTTCCTTAAACAAAGGTACAACTCTAGATGGTTTTAACTGCTCTGGAAATGTCCCTGCTGTGAGGGATTCATTTATTATTTTTGATAAGGAGGCTTGTATAATCTTTATGTATTGTTTCAGTACACACACTGGTAGTTCATCTAAGCCTATTGACGTTTTATTTTTTTAGTTTTTGACCAGTTTTGCTGACTTCATTCTCTGTGGCTGGAAGTAACAGCATTGTTTCTAATGCAACATTATTTATAGGTGCTATATTTGTTTTGGGGAATTTTTGCTGTACCTTCCCTGCAGTACTTGAAAAATGCTCGTTAACATAGTTTGCTAAGTGTTGTGGATCATTTATTATCTTATTCCCTCCATTAGCAGTATGTTATTCAGCAATTGTTTGCCCCTCCATGACATCCCAGACTGCTTTGCTTTTATTCTCTTCGTTGTATATTATTTTGTCATTAAATGACTTTTTGTAGCAATCAGCACCTTCTTATAGATCCTTTTGTATATATGATAGAAAGTGAAGAATTCTTTATCACTGCGACTCTTTTTTCATGGAACTAATGTATTTAAGTGTTTGGGAGACTTTTAATACCTGCTGCTGTCTATCTGTTTTTGTGAGAAGTTGATACAGGCATGCATACTTTTGGAAATGCCTTTTCAAAGTTCAGTTTAAATACTGTTGATAATTTAGAGAATTTCATATTCACATTGGTATCCTTATGCATCTCATCCCAGCTTTGTTTGCTAGTTCTCTTATTTTGATTTCTGATACATGTCTTTTGTAGGCTTGTAGTTTAAGGAATGTTTCGATGTCCGATTTTACTGTTGTTATTTAAGAGAGATGGTCTGATAGTCCCAGATATTTTACAGCTACATCACATATTTCCCTGTCCATATTTGTGGCCATATGGTCAATTACTGATGCAATAGTTGTAGTAACCCTTGTTGCAGTATTGACCAGTAGGGACATGCGTAAACTTTAAAGAAAAATTTATGAGGGTGCAGGTGGATTCATTTGTGATATTAGTGTTGCTGTGGATGTCCCCACAGAGAATTATGTTGACCTTAGTACTTGAGACTTCATCTAGAAAATCTGTTAATTTATTGAAAAAAGTGTCCACTCTACCACTGGGAGATCGATACACACAAAAAATGATAAACGTCTTTGTGATATCGAGCCCCGGTAAATGAATAGCTGATATTTAAAAGTATTTGTCTTCACTTACTGTACTTAGGTCATGTCTTGATTTCAACTGTTTTCCTTTCTTGATATAAATGAATGATCCTCCACATCTTGAAACAGTTCTGCGGTAAGAGCTTACCTTTTCATATATAGTATCTCGTGTCTTTTGTACTGGACGTCTTCCATGTTTTGAGAAACAACATAATTATTTCATTTAGCTACCAAGTTGGAATATTTCAGAGTTATCGACTTTCCATATCTGTTTTGTTACATTTCATCTCTGTCTTATTGAAGCACTATCTGTGGTCGTGTGCTGAAAAATATAAACATAGAAGAAGTGCTCTATGTATATTAAGGAAATATTATAAACTTAAGTGATGTATCATATTTAAAAAATCCAAACAGGACAATTTCTACTTCTCTTCCTAAAATTGCGTTTTGTCACTTTCTCTGTTTTTCTTTTTTTAAACTACGTTGCACGTGAGTTTATGTCTTTTACATTGTGTACTTTGATAAGATTTTTGTTTCATTTATTTGCTGATTGTGGTGAATACAAGTTCAGAGAGCTTTTCCGCTACATATCTGATCTTTATATGTTGCTGTCATCCTTAGAAACTGCTTTCGTCTACTAGGCCCAATCACTTTTAATACAAAGTAATTATTACTCGTCAATATCGTCGACTATATTGCGTACTGAAAAACGAGAACCATAGAACCCCTTCCTGGTTTGTTTAGCAGAAACCTTATTGAAACTCTTTTAAGGGGGACAGGTGATTACCGATCTATGAACCTCATAATCAAATGAGAACACTCCTAACATATTTTGGACGTTGAAATACTACTGTAACGCTCGCCAAGCATAAGAGGACTTGTGAGATGCAGAAATATTTAATTTTCAGATGCTCTGTATCTTTCCCCAAGAGTAAGCCAAAGTAACGGAATTATTTACCATCTTCAAGTGGCTGATCGCATTTCTGACTGTCTATTTGGTATGTGCTTGCCTGCTTACCGTAATATTTTATGCATCATGCGTTTCCTTGATCATTAGTTAGGTCTATCTTCAAATGTCAGCGGTCTCATTAGCCTGTTATTTTGGCCACACGTGTTCATTGTCTTACTTTCAGAGCGCAAATTGATGTTTTATGCGTCAATTTGACGGGTGTGTGTTCCCTATTGCTGTTTAATTTCATGTTGTAACATTTGTGTGTGTGTGTGTGTGTGTGTGTGTGTGTGTGTGTGTGTGTGTGTGTGTGTGTGTGTGTGTGCGTGAATGGTATGCATTGTTGACACATTTTCAAAGTGGATACACTGCTAGATATACCCCTCATTAAACATTCTGAATAAAAACGTTTGAACATGCTTCAAAACTTAAGATAGTTCAGATGTTTCTGAGAGCGTTCAAGATGCATAATCTGTGGATTTCAAATGAATGCCCACTGAGATTCTATGTTCTGATTGCTTATTTTTTGTGCTACATTTACAATGGATGTAGACAGGCGGAGGATTAAGAGGAGTTTAGGTCAGAAGGCACCAAATCAAAACTGCCATTATTTAGTAATATTTCTTTTCCTTTTAATTTTTGCACCGCCACCATCTCCGACTTTCATTTTCTTGCCATAACCATTTTGACCTTTTCCGCGACTGCGGAGCCCAGTAGTGGCGGGTTCTAGAACTACGTCCAAGTGTCAGCGAAGATATACATTTTCGAATGACAAGCAAAATCCCCATGTCTGCCTCTAATAGATCTTATGTGGGACCAATTCGGGCTTCATTTTTTTCCCAGTACCAGCCCATAAGACATCAAGCAGCTGACACAACACTTGTGTGCCATCTTGACTGAGATGATGATTCAACGGCTTTATGACGCAGTTTCCAGGAAAAGTAGTTCATATTTTTAGGTCAGAGTACATATAAAGTCAACTGAAAAATGCGGTAGTACCGGCGAATTCATCGTAAATTTAACTCGATTCCGTGATCGCTGAAATAAAACCAGACACGCTCTCAACCTGTGAGTGTCATTTCGTTTTCGGCTCCATTCCTGGGTGCTTCACTTATTTGAGCATCGAAGTACCTGATGATGGCCGAAGTCGAGACAATATAAAATCTAGTCTGGCAGCAGCAAGACTCGAATTTCTGGAGAGAAGATAAATTTTAGTATTACGAAGTTCTTTCCGTTGGTCCTCGTCTCTAGTTCACTCATGAACGGAACTGAAACATTCACTATATATTGGTCAGTCGAGATGAGAGTTGATGCTTTTGAAGTTCGTGCTACAGAAGAATGTTGTAAATTAGTTGAGAAGATCGAGTAACTGAAGGAGACGTACTGAGTCCAACTGGGGAGTGAAACTTGTAGCGTAACTTGACGAAGGGTGTTGAAGAGGAAGCCAATATCTTGAATACAATATGTAGGCGCATATGGATCTAGAGGATGTTGATTATGTAGAGATGAAAGGGTTCGCACAGGATAGAATAGTGTGGTAGGTTGGGATGAAGAGACCAACCATCTGTTTGTAGCGAAACGTACTCCTTTATGAGCAGTGCCCACTCGGAAGGTAGACTTCCTTGGGTAGTAGAGCTATTGCAGCGCTTGTTGAATAACAAAATCTGAAAGTGAGCTGAACTATTTATAATAACAGAAATGTTGAGGTTTATGTGAATCTAGATGTGGGAATTCATAAAAGGCACTGAATCACCGATTCCATTTCTTTGCGCCATAATACTGACCTTACGACTCACCTTAGAAGAAAGATTAAGGAAAGGCAGACCTACGCTTCTAGCATTTGTAGACTTGGAGAAAGCTTTTGACAATGTTGACTGGAGTACTATCTTTCAAATACTAAAGGTGGCAGGGTAAAATACAGGGAGCGAAAGGCTATTTACAATTTGTACAGAAACCAGGTGGCAGTTGTAAGAGTCGAGGGACATGACAGGGAAGCAGTGGTTGGTAAGGGAGTGAGACAGGGTTGTACCCTCTCCCCGATGTTATTCAATCTGTATATTGAGCAAGCAGTAAAAGAAACAAAATAAAAGTTCGGAGTAGGTATTAAAATCCATCGAGAAGAAATACAAACTTTGAGGTTCGCCGATTACATTGTAATTCTGTCAGAGACAGCAAGGGACTTGGAAGAGCAGTTGAATGGAATGGACAGTGTCTTGAGAGGAGAATATAATATAAACATCTACAAAAGCAAAACGAGGATAATGGAATGTAGTCGAATTAAGTCGGATGATGCTGAGGGAATTAGATTAGGAAATGAGACACTTAAAGTAGTAAAATAGTTTTGCTATTTGGGGGGCAAAATAACTGATGATGGTCGAAGTAGAGAAGATGTAAAATGTTGACAGGCAATGGCAAGGAAAGCGTTCCTGAAGAAGAGAAATTTGTTAACATCGAGTATAGTTTTAAGTGTCAGGAAGTCTTTTCTGAAAGTATTTGTATGGAGTGTAGCCATGTATGGAAGTGAAACATGGACGATAAATAGTTTGGACAAGAAGAGAATAGAAAATTTCGAAATGTGGTGCTACAGAACAATGCTGAAGATTAGATGGGTAGATCACATAACTAATGAGGAAGTACTGAACAGGATTGGGGAGAAGAGAAGTTTGTGGCACAACTTGACCAGAAGAAGGGATCGGTTGGTAGGACATGTTCTGAGGCATCAAGGGATCACCAATTTAGTATTGGAGGGCAGCGTGGAGGGTAAAAATCGTAGAGGGAGACCAAGAGATGAATACACTAAGCAGATTCAGAAGGATGTAGGTTGCAGTAAGTACTGGGAGATGAAGAGGCTTGCACAGGATAGATTAGCATGGAGAGCTGCATCAAACCAGTCTCAGGACTGAAGACCACAACAACAACAACAACAACAAGCGTCAGGCCCCCTGCAAGACTACCTTTCGATCACGTTCTTCAGTTTTGTTTGATGTCTATTTTGAGTCTCTTTTCTTGTATTTCATAATGTTAGTTTTAGGGCTTTGAATGATATCTCCTAATATGTAACAGAAAATGGTTTCCGATGCTATTGTCACCAGAAACTATGTTGTTAAAATTTAATTGCACCACTAAGTAATTAGTGACTCAGTGAATTTTACAGAATAAATCAGTTGGACTTCCCATACGTCCTTATTTTAAAAAGCCATGAAAAACCAGGTCGTTCTAGTTAAGCCTTGAAATATTAGTTTTCGACTGTAGGCGTGGCACCACAGAATGTAACCTTGCATTTCTCTTCGGTCATAATAGTCTAGACTTCGAAAATTGTTTTCATATATATTATAAGTGTAGCGACCATTCATAGAATAATTTGATGCGAATATGTTAATAGCGGTATTATACAGTATAAATATTGTTTTCCAGAATACTGGATCAAAATTATCAGTTACCTATTTTTATCTATGCAGGGTAAATTAATATGTTAGCAGCTACAGCAATTCCTATGAATTGTGTGTGTTCGTGTCTGTGTGTATGTGTACGTCAGGAGCGAATTGGTCGGTATGTGGTCCTACGATGTGTTGTTAGGTGGCTACTGAAAAACCGAAGTAGTTTACTTGTGTTTTGGTGCGAATTAATTTCTGTCAACTGTCACGAATCACTACACGGTGTGAAAAACCATCACTAGTGTTAGTGTATTCATTTCGTATAATTTGCGTTCCTGTTCCATAATTTATACTACACATACCCCATGAATGTATCGCATCTGATCATCAGGCGGGATACATACCAGCTACACTGATGTGTACACAAATCCATCGTTCCGAAAGGAAGTGTTACGGGCCCTCTATTGTTCCTGAACTATATTAAGGACATAAGAGATAATATGAGTAGCCGTGTTAGAATTTCTGCATAAGATGCTGTCATTTACCGTCTTGTAAAGTTATCAGATGATCAAAACAACTTGAAAAATGATTTAGAAAAGATATCTGTATAGTGCGAAAAGTGAAAATTGACCCTGAGTAAGGAAAAGTATGAAGTTATTCACATGAGTACTAGAAGACTAAATTTAGATTGCATGATAAGTCACACAAATCTGACGGGTGTAAACTCAACTAATTACTTAGGGATTACAATTAGAAATAACCTAAATTGGAACAATTACATAGATAATATTGTGGTAGAGCAAACCAAAGACTGCTATTCATTGACAGAACACTTACAAGGTGCGACAGGTCTACTAAAGGGTCTGCTTACACTACGCTTGACCGCCCTGTTCTGGTGTATTACTGTGCGGTGTGGGATCCGCATCAGGTGGGAATGACGGATGACATCGAAAAAGTACAAAGAAGGGCTGCTCTTTTTGTATTATCGCGAAACAGGGGAGATAGTGTCACAGACATGATACGTGAATTGGAGTGACAACCATTAAAACAAAGGTGTTTTTCGTTGCGACGGAATCTTCTCATGAAATTTCTATCACCAGTTTTCTCCTCCGATTGCAAAAACATTCTGTCGGCACCCAACTACAAGGGGAGAAATGATCATCACGATAAAATAAGAGAAACCAGGGCTCGCACAGAAAAATTTAAGTGCTCTTTTTTCCCGCGTGCCGTTCGAGAGTGGAACGGTAGAGAGGTAGCTTGATCCTCTGCCAGGCACTTTATTGTGAATAGCAGAGTTATCAAGAAGATGTAGATGAAGATGCCATACTGAAGTCTACTAAAGAGAGAGCGCCTACAGTACCCTCATCCGTCTTCTCCTCGAGTGTTGCCTTTCGGTGTTACATTAGATGAAGTTGACGGAGAACGTCGGGAACGTCCAAAGAAGAGTAGCTCGTTTTGTATTATCGCGAAATATGGGAGAGAGTGTCACGGATATGACACGCGAATTTGGATGGCATTCATTAAGACAAAGGTGTTATTAGTTGAGGCAGGTTCTTGCATGAAATTTCAATCATCTATTTCCTCCTCGGAATTCGAAAATATTATGATGGCACCTTACTACATAGGGAGAAGTGATCATCACAATTAAATAAGAGAAATTAGGGCTCGCATACAAATATTTAAGTGTTCGTTTTTCCCGCACTAGAGTAGAGTTGAGCAGTGGAGAAATAATTTGATGGTGGTTCGATGAAACATCTGCCAGGCACTTAATTGAGCTGCAGATGTAGCTGTATCATACTTCTGCGATAACTTTGAATTATTAATTTAATTATTTCCGTTTACCAGTAGGGACTCCTCACGTTTGGTTTGACGTAAGGTATAGATATCTTGTATCATTCTACAATTTTCAATTATACCTCCATTCTATACGTTTATGTGGTTCGTGACACATTTCAAACTCACCGAAAGATTTCACTATATGTTAAAGGTTTTCTGATAGTGAATTGATAGTGATTCACCAATTTCTGGATTTTTCTTCTGAGTCTAGCATCAGCAATTAATTAACAGGTCGTGTCTGTACACACTTTCTCAGGTACTACTTATAATAGCATATCAGTATTTTTTCTTACTTTTTCTGTGCTAGTAAGATTACTTTGGTAAACATCCTGAATGAATTATACACCATGCAATTAATAACCAAGAAAGGCGTCTTATTTGTGAAGCAAGTCCATACTGTTTCTAAAGGAAGGTGTCGAGTTTCTATCTTTGACGTGGTGCTAATAAATTGCCTTTCTTCCTTCTTATGTCAAGTTCCCTCGATATCTTTCCTCCTCTTGACAATGATGCGTTACGATGTACGTATCATAGAAAATGTAGTGGTTCGAATAATAAATTATCTGTGCCTTACCAGGAATCACTGGTATTTTATCTTTCTTAAATTTAATCTCTCTCTTATGTCATTAAGTGATTACCAAGTGAAAAGTGGGTGAGTGCTGTTTTATAAATCGGAATAACCGGCTTGAGGGAAATTTGTATAATCGCCATTGTGGTCATTTCACCGAGATAACATATTTTAGTAATTATTTAGAAAATTCTCTTCATTTAATTGAACTTAATGCCGACAGCCGATTTTAGATTATGTTATGACACTTGAAACTTTCTAAACTCATATAGGTGAGAAAAGACGAAGCCAAGCCAGTTATTCCGAGAATTGATATTCTGTCTCCTAACATCTTAAAATCCATAGACGTTTCGTCAGATTCACCCGCCTGGACCTTATGAAAGAGAGTTAAATACTGACTCACAGAATATTCAATAACAACACATTTTCATAAACAACCAGTGCTGTAAGAACTTGTTAATATTTTTAGAAAAACCAAGAATAAATTTTGATGTTATATCACCAGCAAAATTTTATTGAGTGTTAAACAAATGGTTTGTTAATACAGAAAACATTGACTTTAATAACATCAATTTACATGACTCCCCCGAAAGCGGCTTCTTTTCATCAACGCCGGACGGACCACTGCACCAATTTCCTTCGTTAAACTGCTTGCTGTATATGCAAAAGCTCAACTGTCAAGTTGTTGTTCGGATTTAATGTCTTCCGTAACTGGTTTCCAATAACTTCACGAAAGGCAAACAACGAACCGGTGAGAAAGAGTTCAGAAAATCACCCTTTGTTCCGTCGATATCATCTTTTCAATTTGCACGATAAATCGAAGCTCAGCATCTAAAAAGTTGTTCTCTTCTTCGACAGCGTTTGATCCTAACATTTAGTCGGTTTCGACCTCGACAGGCTGCTGCTGTTCCAGTCCTCCGGTTTTCCAGTGCTTCCTGTCTGTATTCTTCCCATTTTAAAGCTGGTCTCTCCTGTTTCTTCCGCGCGGCTCCCGGTTTAAAACCTTCCCTGGCGACAAATTTTCATCAATCTTCGGACGTACCGGTACTAGTGAAACTCTGTATCGTGCAAAGATTTTGCTTGAAGAGCGTTATCTCCATTGGCCTGCACACTTCATTTTGTAATTTATCGTGTCACGACACCTGCAGACGTCTTCTCAAATAGTCCTTTTAAAATGTTCTAATTATCTCGATAACATTCCCCGATTCAGATCACACCTCTGCCCGTTACAGAACTATGTTCTCCACCACAATGCAAAATTTTCTTTCATAGCGTCCTACCGAATATTGTTATTTCTCGATATGTCATGGAAAGATTTAGGAGCTCTCTTCCCCGTTGTTGTCGTGAACTGTATCGTTTTCACACGACCAGAAATTTGCAGTTTCTGCAGGATTTCAGTTTGCCTTCCCCATGACAAAGTTTTATCTCCTACTTAAGCGGTAGCCCCGGCGGCCGTGTGGCAGAACGACCACCTTCTCGCCCAGTCTTTCCGCCCAGCAACGGCGGCAGCCGCGTCTGCGGCGAGCTGGAGGCGGCGCCTCCCCCTCAGTGGACTCTCCACCGTGTGGGGCGGAGAGCAACACGGCGGCCGTCGAGACAGCAGTCGCGTCACCCACCTGCACACAAAACGGACACTCACACTTAAATGCTTAAAAGTAGACTGTCCACGGATATGAACTTTTATGTGTGTACAGCATAACAAGCGTTCTGGAAAAGTTTGTACTGGTTCAAGATTGACTTTGCAGTAGGACACTGCCGAATATTTACTTCAGAATAGCAGTGAGAGCTCATCCAGGTGCGAAAGTTTGTATTTAGAATAAAATACGCAAATCTTGTGTTATTGGTATCAGTTGATTAGACACTATTAATGTCTCCAGATATTGACAACTGTCTTGTAGTTCGGGATTGTTGTGTGGATTATCATGCATTTCACTGCAATCAGATATACTGGCTATTTAAGGGGAGTAGGACGTCAAACTGGCCGACTTGGAGCAGAAGAGGCACCACAGGACATTTTAATTTGTACTGTCAATACTTTTACAAAGAAATTCATAAAACTTTGTCACCATGACCAGAAAGGGTTCAGGATTCACGCTCATAGCAGTGGAAGTTCAAAAATATAACAAAAGAAATTTTTTTACATATAAAATATCATCATTTTTTCACTTACGATTGGCTGCATTCGTTGCTATAGGTACACTTTTCTTCATAATTAAGAGAGTTTCGTCGATGAATTTTGCACAGCATACAAACCATTCTTACAGGTGTATGAAACTCTAGAATTTTCCAAATCTATTTGAAACTGTGCTAAAAATTGACATAATTAACCATAAAATTTGAGTTTTTTCTAAACATGAAGTTTAAAATCTAACAGCTTATTAATTTTTTCATTAATTAAATACATTCTAGAGTTTCACACACCTGTAAGTATTGTTTGTATGCCGTGCAAAATTCATCGAAGAATCTCTCTTACTTGTGAAGAAAAGTGTACCTGTAGCAACAAATGAAGCCAATAGTAACTGAAAAAATGATGAAATTTCACACTTAAAGAATTATTTTCATTTACTTTTGAACTTACACTGCTATGAGTTTGAATTCTGAATCCTTCCTGGTCTTGTTGAACAAGTTTTATGAATTTATTTGTAAAAGTATAGGCAGTGGAAATTAAAGTGACCTGTAGGGCCTCTCCTGCTCCAAGTCGGCCCATTTGACGTCCTACCCCCGTAATTACAGAAACGAAATAATGATGAAATATTTCTATATTTCTGTGCAAGAGATTGTTTCGCAGTTCGGGACGGAATCGGAGGAGGAGAAACAGCAGTAGATTAGTGTTTAACGTCCCGTCGATAACGAGGTCATTAGAGGCTGAGCACAAGCTATCATAAAGGAAGGACGGAGAAGGAAAGCGGCCGTGGCATTTAGGAGGAACCACCCCAGCATTTCCTTAAGCGATTTAGAGAAATCACGGAAAACCTAATTCAGGAAAAGGGTTTGAAGCGCCGTCCTCCCGAAAGCGAGTCCAGTGTGCTAACCAACGCTCTCCGCCGCTCTTTGGAACGGATTCGTTAACGGTCATGTGATGCAGACCCTGTCTGAGTGATCAGTGATCAACATTGTGCACAGTCTATTACTTCGTATGCGAATAGGGCAAGGTCTGTTTCAAACTAGTGCTCTTTCTGAGAAAGGAATGCAATATCGCTCGGCCGTTGATGTTCTTTAAATACTTGCAAGTGTTCGACTTCGTTACTTTTTCCTGTTTTATTTTAATTCGTGACAATGCGTGGACACTGTCATCGAAAACTACTTGGTCATACAATGAGGTACTTCCAAAATTGGAAGGACGTCAAACGGGCCGACTTGGAGCAGGAGAGACACCACACGACATTTTAATTTCCACTGTCTATAATTTTACGAATAAATTCATAAACCTTTAACATCACGACCAGGAAGGATTCAGGATTCATACTCATAGCAGTGGAAGCTCAAAAACGTAATAAAACAGATTTTTTATATGTGAAATGTCGTCATTTTTTCACTTTTCACTGGCTGCATTAGTTGCTATAGGTATACTTTTCTTCCTAAGTAAGAGAGATTCTTCGATGACTTTTGCTCAGCATACAAACCATAGTTACAGGTGTATTGAACTCTAAAATTTATTTAATTTTCGAAAAAATAAATGAACTGTTATATTTTAAACTTCATGTTTAGAAAAACTCAAGTTTTGTAGTTAATTATGTCAATGTTTCCTCCGTTTTTTAATATATGTGGAAAATTCTAGAGTTTCATACACTTGTAACTATTGTTTGTATGCTATGAAAAATTCATCGAAGAATCTCTTTTACTTAGGAAGGAAAGTGTACCTATAGCAACAAATGCAGCCAGTAACAAGTGAAAAAATGATGAAATTTCACATGTTAAAAAAAAGGTATATTGCTACGTTTTTGAACTTCCACTGCGATGAGTGCGAGTCCTCAATCCTTCTTGGTCATTGTGACTACGTTTTATGAATTAATCTGTAAAAGTATAGACAGTGGTGACTCTCCTGCTCCAAGTCGGCCCGTTTGACGTCCTAGCCCCCTCAAAATAGAAGAAATAAATCCAGTAGAAGCTTTTGAAATGTGGTGTTACAGGAAAATGCTGAAGATTGGATGGGTAGATCGCGTAACTAACGAGCAGGTATTGAATTGTTGGTACACAAATTTGTTGCACAATCGGTCTAGGATAAGTGATCGGTTGGTAGGATGACACTTCCTGAGACATTAAGGGATCGCCAATTCAGCACCAGATTCGAGCGTGCCTGATTGGTGGGGGGGAGGTAAAAGTCGTAGAAGAGACCAAGAGACCAATATGGCACGCAGATTCAGTAGGATGTAGGTTTCTGTAGTTACTCGGAGATGAAGGGTCTTGCGCAGGATAGCGTAGCAAGGAGAGCTCCATCAAACCAGTCTTCGGACTGAATACCACAACAATAACAAATATCTAAATAGTAAATAAAGTAAAAATCCTGTAAGTTTACGATGACATTAATATTATTAATACATCGCAGCGAAAGGAACACCTATAAACAATAAAAGCAGCTCAGATCTTATGGTCAGTTTCGATGTAGTATCCCTCTTCACGAGACTGCCACTCAAGGATTCGCTGGATCTTATTGAGAAGAAATTTGGGCCCAGATTCACGAAAGTCTTTAACTTTGTGCTCACTTCACCATATTTTCTTTTTGACGGACATTACTACGAACAGACAAACGACGTACCGATGGGTAGCCCTCTGTCACCTGTGGTGGCCAACATGTACATGGGAGAATTTAAGGAGAAAGCGTTAGAAACATCACCACTAAAACCAACAGTCTTCTACAGATATGTTGACGACACTTTCGTCATTTGGCCTCACGGGGATGAGATGCTCCACCTGTTGTTACAACATCTGAACTCTATCCATCCCCAAATTCAGTTCACCATGGAGGTGGAGAAACACGGGCAGCTACCATTCTTGGATGTTCTGGTACGGAAAAAGCCTGATGGAACACTAAGACACAGAGTCTACCGGAAGACAACCCACACGGATCTGTACCTTCACGCCTCCAGCTGTCATCACCCGTCACAAAGATAAGGAGTTCTAAATACATTGGTTCGCAGAGCCCGTGTGATCTCCGACGAAGAAAACTTAAAACTGGAACTAGATCACCTCAAGGATGTGTTCCAGAAGAACGGCTACAGTGACCGCCAAATTCGACGCGCCTTGAAGCAGAAGACCACACCACAGCCGACACCTGATGATGATCCACCGAAAGCGACAGCCTACATACCATATGCTGGCAACGTATCTGGAAAAATAGGCAGGATTCTAGGACGTCATAACATCAAATGCGTCTACCGCCAGCCGCCAAAGATCAAGTCCCTTGTAGGGATAGTGAAGGACGATTTAGGATTCAGGAAATTTGGAGTTTATTTCATACCGTGCGAGTGTGGAAAAGCATATGTGGGGCAAACCATTCGCACCATCGAGGAAAGGTGTACTGAACACAAACGGCACACCGATCTCCAACAGCCTACGAAATCTGCCATCGCAGAACATTGCCTCGAGACAAATCATCGTATGGAATACGAGAACACAGAAGTCCTGTAGAACACATCCCGCTTTTGGGTCTGAGTACACAAGGAAGCAATTGAAATCCGGCTGCACGAGAACCTTATTAACAAGGACAACGGATTTCAACTCAGCCAAGCGTGGAATCCAGCAATAAAATTTCTTCAGGAGCAGCGGAAACGGGGCGCCACACCCGCCGAAGGCGGCATGAGTACTGACGCCCATCAGCCGTCTCGTCAGCGCGAGCCACCCCCACCACCGCGGCCTGCACATCCCTCGGTCCATACGCGGAGTCAGTGGAGGGGAGAGGCGACAGGTATATATACCACACCACCCGCCGGCCTAGGACGTCAGTCAACAGGAGTAACCTGATGATGATGGCACGTTACGCCGTCGAAAATTCGTTCAACAACGACCAGTCAACCCGGCTGTATGCCCTAGGGACCTTCAAGCAATAAAAGCAGTGTTCCAGAAACAGCGCTTTCAAACAAGATATGTGAATGTGAAATTGTTGGCCCTCTTTCTTCTTCTCATTTCCGGTCTAAACCACTGAAATTGATTGCTCAGGGACAGTGCATACAATTCCGTACAACTGTTAAAGAAGCATTGAGTAAGTGGAAGAATTTCCCCCCTTATGCATTGGCGGTAAAAGATCATTGAAGGAATTACTCCGTCGTACTAACTGCAAATTTCGTGAGGTTCTACATGTGCATTCCCATGTTGTCGGCTCCTTACATGAACATGATATATGGAAACATGTCATCCGTAACACTCTGTAGACAGGAAGGGTAAGCAGCCCGCCCGACTACCCCCTTGGACTAACGCGCTGCTTCCCGGGCGAGATTACGTGCCGGCCCGCAGCACGGATCCGCCCGGCGGATTAGTGTCGAGGTCCGGTGTGCCGGCCAGCCTGTGGATGGTTTTGAAGACGGTTTTGCATCTACCTCAGCGAATGAATGCTGCTTCCCCTTATTGCGCCTCAGTTACACCATGCACTATGTCGGCGATTGCTGGGCGAACACTGTCTCCAAGTACACGTACACCATAATTACTCTATCACCAGTTACACTGGTCTGTTACAAGACGTTCTCGGCGTGGGGGGGGGGGGGGGCATGGGGGGGGGGGGGGGGAGGGTTCCACTGGTGGCTGAATCCCACAACCACCTCATGTTCGGTGTGGTACGGTGGTGGGGTGGGTAGGCTGCAGTGGCCTTTAAAGGGTTTGTGAACCACTGATGGCTACGGCGGGGCGAAGCGTCTCCGTCGTTTCTAGGTCCACGGTTTAATACACACTACTCACAAGGGTAAATAGGTGCGAGGGATACTGCACAATCTGCTCAAAAGCTCGTGCATCCAAGCTGCTGACGAAAATAATATAAAGAAAAGTCGAGAGGCATATCTGGTATTGTGATTGACAACGGAACGAGGGCTGAAGAAAATACAAGATTCGGTCGTAAGGTAAGTAAACATTCAAAAATTGTCCAGCTATGTGACACGCTGTAAGACATTCTAAATTCTGAGAGAGACATAACTGAAAGACGACGCTCAAAGGTCTTGGGTTAGAGTGTAAGAAAGGACAGACTTTCAATCTAACTTTTAATCAATACAGCACAGAAATAATTTTGGAAATTAAAGAAAGGTTCAAAAGTTGGTCTAAATTCAAGGTTAATAATATTCGCTGATGTGAATGCTCTCCTTAGTGAAAGTGAAGAAGAAGAAGAAAAGATTTGTTGCAAGGATAGAACAGTCTAATGAGCACAGAACGTGGATAAAGGATAAACCGAAAAATAATGAGAAGTGACAAAATGAAAATACCAAGAAACTTGACGCCAAGGGGGTTCAGCTACTTCGAAACGGATGTAACCCATGACGGAAGACTACAAGAGGACATAGAAATCGAAGTAGCACAGTAAAGGCAGATGTGGCCAAGCGAAGTGTAGTGGTAACTAACAAGAAGAATGTAAGTTTCGAGGACAGCATAGTCATGGTAGTGCATCATACACCGTACGAAAACCGGAACGGAAAAGAATCGAAGCGTCTTACATGTGGTGTTAAGAAGAATGATATCAATTAGGTGGACTGAAAAAATAATAAATTGTGTTGCACACAGAATACGCGAAGAAAGGGGCATATCTAAAACAGTGAAAAGAAGCGACAGTATGGCAGGACATGGGCGAAGGTATCAGGGAATAGCCACTGTGATAATAGAGGGAGCTGTAGACGGTGAAAATTGATTTGGGACACAGAAAATGGGGCACATTCAGCATAAAATTTAGGCCGTCGGGTGCATACCCTGCTTCTTCATGAAGAGGTTATAGCAAGTTAAAGAATTAGTAGCGCCCCGAAGCAAAGCAGTCAGTAGACTGTTACGACAGAGCGGTACAACACGCCTGGAAAGGGTTGCAAAGTGCAGCGAGCGTTTGGAGGTACTGTCTTCAAACACTGTACGACATGTGGATGACCACTGTTGAAGACTGCCACCGGTTTGTGCAGTATATTACGACAATCTCCTGGACAGCATACCTAGGATGTTCCTAACACGGTAAAAACAGACAGGGTTCATCTACGAAATGGAGACATTTACTCAAATGCCCATTTTTATTTCAGTGAAGCACCCTTTCAAACATAAAACATTTGCATTGGTTCTCTTCTACACTTTATCTCGCATTAATCGATATGTTTTAGATTTAGAAGCTGTATTCATTTAGTCCCTGCTCCCCTTCAGTGCAAGACTATACACACTCAGAAATAAAGAACTGGTGTCAAATTTTTCTCTTATATTTGTACCCTGTCCTAAAAGAAAGTCCATAATTGTCTAATGTCTGTGCTACATTAAAAGGTTGCGTCAACTAGATGGCCCCGACAGTGTCATTAAACTGTATTTCTGTGGATGCTTCTTAAAGTTATTATGTTTACGAGGGCTCCCTATGCGCTTTTCGAATAACGTGGTCCTGACCTAAGGGAGAGCCACTCTCAGTGAACATGAGATGGAAGAACAACTTACTCCCCGAATTGCACAAATTCAGAGTTGTAAATTGACTGCCCAATCTTTCGGTGTACCATAAATATTCTTGTCCTCCCTGGTAATCACAGTGTCGTCTTACCTTCCCCATGGTGAGCCCCTCCTGCTGTGTGCCCTGTAGCCAAGGACTGACGTCTGTAGCATCAGCTGTCATCGGCGTCTTCTGCGGATCTTCTGACCTCGGAGGACCACCTTCCGCTTGTCCGGGGCCCAAACAGAACCGCATCCACACCACGTTGAAATCCTGTGGGAGTTTTTTTTTCGTCGTCATGTTTTCATTTATTGTTTTTCTTTATTTCTTTCCTGATGTTTAACCGTAATCTAAGACACTCATGTTTTCCCTATAGAAGATACTGTGGTTTTATCATTGTGTTACTAGTGTCATGCAATTTTCTCAGTGTGTACCCCATAGGTCCGACTTCCTGTGTAAGACATATATCAGGTTAATACGGCATGCTGACGAGTTTATATGGCACACCGACTAGAGCATCCGCTCGTTGTCTCCGTGAAGTACTTAACGGCAACCCCTGGCCAACACGAAGTTTAAACGAAGGGTATGTTCACCCGCTGATATTTGCTGTGGACTGAGTACTGATGACACTCACCGGTTAGGCTCAATCATGTCCATTTATACTTCTTTGCTTGGCGAGGAAACCTATATACGAATCATCCATTTCACCATTTTCTGTTTAGTTTGGACAGGGAGTCAGCAGCCTCACCACGACGGAGGTCACACCACAGGATGTGCTGCTGCTCTGAAGACACTAATCAGCAAGGGAAAATGCGGTCATTTGTCCATGAAGCAACAAGAATACCCATTATCACAGAAATCGGTCCATTGCCTATAGATATCTCTTTCAACGATTGCCTCACATGCGTAATATGTATTCTCGAATTAAATTTTCACTCTGCAGCGGAGTGTGCGCTGATATGAAACTTCCTGGCATATTAAAACTGTGTTCCGAACCGAGACTCGCACTCGGGACCTTGGCCTTTCGCGGGCAAGTGCTCTACCAACTGAGCTACGAGCTACCCAAGCACGACTCACGCCCCGTCCTCACAACTTTACTTTTGCCAGTACCTCGTTTCCTACCTTCCATACTGTGCAGAAGCTCTCCTGCGAACACTGCAGAACTAGCACTCCTGAAAGAAAGACTGTGGCGAAGTCATGTCTCCGCAACATCCTTTCTTTCAGGAGTGCTAGTTCTGCAGTGTTCGCAGGAGAGCTTCTGCAAAGTTTGGAAGGTAGGAGACGAGGTACTGGCAGAAGTAAAGCTGTGAGGAGGGGGCGTGCTCAGTTGGTAGAGCACTTGCCCGCGGAAGGTAAAGGTCCCGAGTTCGAGTCACGGTCCGGCACACAGTTTTAATCTGCCAGGAAGTTTAATATTTATTCTGTCCACACAGTAAAGTGGTAACAAAAATAAATGGTAATTTAATTTGGCTTGTTAACTTGCCTAACTCCCCCTCTTCAAGAGTTATCCATTTATCCGGCAACAAATTTTGATCATGTTTCAGGAATATGGATGGAATTACTGGTCTGTTGTATCAGAACTGAGAGGAAGCTTCCACAGACAATGAATAATCGTTATCAACTTAAAGATGTGTGGTTAGTTGGTAATTAATTGCGTAAACAACTAGTCTTCATTCACGCTTTCATTGCATAGGAAGTGGAAGATTGTTGTAGGAATGGTATAATCGAGGCTGGGAGAGTGATATCAACCCCGGAGGTGATAAATGTCTGCATAAAAAAATGCACAGTTCGGTGTTATAGCAGACGGTGGTTCCATCACGTCCGGCACCCCTCCCTGCCGACACAGCGGCAATTGAACCGTCCAATCACCGGGTTATCCATTACCACTGGCGTCACTGAATGCGTTATGGAGGGGCGTGTGATCAGCACAACGTTTTCCAGGTGATTGTCAGTTTTCGTGTCTTGGAGCACTTCTCAGTCTCAGTAGTTCCTCGATTGGTGTTAGGTGGCTGAATAACCTTTTCCCGTCCTCCCATCAAAGAAAATTTGCTGGAATTACTGAAAACTGAACCGAGGTTTTCCGTGTGACACTCACGTCTACTTACCCACTAGCCTCGGTGACAATAACCCAGTAAAAGGAAGTGATGGCTCGCTTTTAGCTACCAGTATTTGTACCAGCTTTAGAAAATACAGAAGATGTCGCGGTAATCTGTAATGTGATGTGTTAATTAATGGTCACTATGATTATGGAGAATCTGTTTTCCGCTAAGCCTCAGTGTTATGTTCTTCTCACTCCCCGACGCTGCTCACCTGTGGGTCCAATGGTACAGGGTCTGCGTCGTCATCGCAGACCGCGACGACACGAAAATCTTCGGTGTCTGTCTCCCGCCCACAAGGTATACAGAAAAACGCGAGAGCTCTGCGGAACATCTGCGAAGATAAAAGAAGTGTATACGTGTATGAAGTGTTGTCCTCGATTCATAAATTAGCCTAGCTGAATGGCTGCGTAACAGATGTAGATTGTCAGGCAATTTCAAAGTTTGGGATGGGTACTGCGGCTGTGTTTTACGACAAATTCCTCGCCTCATCAACAGGCTACCGAAAGCTCTGAAAACTAAAGAATTTCTGGCAATTTATGATTTACGCCGACATTCATATTTTCGTACAAAAACTACGCCTTGAGCTCAAAGCAAATCAACAGCGCTTACTACCAAAGTTACACGTATTTACTCAATATGGAAATCTGTGCATCAAGCAGAGTGAGTTTTTGCAACCAAATACTGGCGAATAAATGAATAAATGGGAAGACAAACGATTTCAGATAAAGAGACGTTGGTTCCATCGTTCGTTTAGAAATTCAGTATGTACGGTATGTTTATCGAGAAACCCAACGGCATCAAGAAACCGTCTCCATATTTTTCATAATGTAGGTTTTCTTCAAATGGTAGGTCAGGGGCCATGGACACTGTAACGGATAGATTATCGGCATCGTTGTAATGTACTACAAAGATAAAAAGGTCAGTCGTCAGATGCAAAGGGAAATCATATTTGGTTCCTTTTAGCGGCTTCGAGGCTCAAATCATTGGCGCGTCAACGTCAAAATAAGATTAACACTATAGTGTACTTTGACACAGAGTCAATAAAACAGAGTGACGTCTCAAAAAAATGTCATACTTGTCACGAGTGGTAAACAAATAATTGACAAATTTCACATTGTACGTAGAATACGGGAGAAAAGTAAACTACGAAACGGACGTAATTTCCTTTGTGAGCCAACCCTGCGACTTGCTCGTTTGGCGATGATAATTGGTAAATGGACAGTTTAGAGTGCAGCCCAGGTCAAGAATGCGGGAAATTCTATCTTAAATCAATGCGAAATTCACGTTGCAGAAAGCACAGTTTGTATCATTGAGCACCACTGTCAGTCTTATGGCCGGCAGCTGCCACCATACACGGCCGGTCGAGAATGTGGTCAGCGTTATAGAGCAAATAATCGCTAATGCCGAAGATTGGCCGTCATAATATATTAAAAAAATAAAATTCTGTGCTGTATTGCACCAGATCATGTACGAATCCATAAAGAGCCCAATTGTAAAATTCGATTTCTTCTTGAATGTCGTACTGAAACTGTAATACAGTTTCAGTTCCACGTTGATGTGTTCATGGCCAGAAAATGAAAAAAATGTTGATTTTTAATTCTGCTCGAAGTGATTTATTGCTTGCCCTTGGGTGGTTTCTTCCGAAGAATGATTACGAGCTTTACTAGAAATATTACTCTTTGACTCTTTGAATTTTTGGTAACACTCATGTTACAAGACGTTCTGCAAATACACCCCACGAAATATCGACAACCACAAGAACAACTGTCGTCTTTGTCACAAGGAAGAGTATCAATGTTAATGCTCCTCATTTCATTCCTAGCAATTTTGGTGGTTTTCTTCGGCTCCTGCCTAAACACGCATGAGGAAATCGCCAAACATTTACTTCATAATAATAGTGACATTTTTGTGATAAAATATGAATGGGCCGTTTCCTCTAATGCAGCAAGTTATAATAAACGTTTGTCACATTTGCAAATTATTAAAGATAATAACTTATTCCCGAGAGAGAACTCTAGCATGTAGGAGATAACATTCGATAAATCATTGTATGAAGTTTAATTGCAACAACAATTATAATAAATAGTACCAAGAACGTCGTGTTTTCTTAAATCTCTAGTACAGGTATGTGATGTCCTTTGAGAGGTCCGTATCGAACTCTAACGAAAGTCGGCAGCATTTACTACTGTTTTCGATATTGCACGTTTCCAGAAAGTGTTCTGAAATGAGTTTTTGCAATGAATTTTCCTCATTCGGTCATAGTTATCAAATTTCGTTCCGTCCACGTCTTCTGCTAAGGCACATTTCAATAACTCAAGTCAGATCGGATTAACAGTTAGAAATATCGTAGTAGTCTCGGGAAATTATATTAAGGCGCCTATTCGTGTGGCTTATTCGTAACTTGATGATTGCATCTCAAAGCAGCCTGGTTTCCATTGGCCAGTCGGTTGAACGAACCTAAGAGCCTGTACAATAGGAGAACCGCTACAACAGAGAACAACGTTGGTTTTTGTTCGTTCCGGGAAAAGAAAGATTCATTTCAGTTAGACTTGCCAGTAAGCAGCAATTATGACATGTAAATGCACTACGGTCAGTCTGTCCGCAAATGACCCCAAAACAAAACCGAGACACCTATTGCAATCGCAGCGCCCTCGTCCCACAAATGAATCAGGACCATGTTGTGGTGGGTTTCGTGTGTTGTGATTGATAAGACACAGCGAGTAGTGTGGTAAAGCGTTTGGGTCACATGTATATTATTAATTTAGAGCTGGCTACAAAATAGATATGGCCGATTTCCTGCCACTTCGTTGTCCAGTCATACCATGGATGTGGCACTCATTACAGTTTCCCTTGCTGTTGTCATGGGCTTTGTGATATGGCTGTTGTTATAACAAAGCTGAAGAAAGTCTTTACTGCAAGTGTAAACTTCTGAAATGGCAATCAACGTTGTTTAAAGTTATCCCTAAATAAAGCTTCCCAATTGCGCGTTCTTTTGCATTTGTCTCTTATCCCGTGTCGTTACCGTGTCAGCGAATTAGTTGAATATGGCAGTGTTCGGCGGCACCTGTGGTCTAGGGACAATGTCTTAGAGTAGAAATCAAAACGTTGTCCGTCCAGGCTTCGAAAGTAGTTACCTCTTAAGTTTTGATTTATAATCAACATCGGCGGCCGAAGACTTCGGCAAAAGAATTCACCGCCATTCTGCCAAGGGCCTTGTCAACTTTGGCGGAGGAACGGACAGAGGTAAAAGACACTCTCTTCTACTTGGGATGGGAAATTCCCCCTAAAGGGAGAAGAATCAGGAATGATCAACGGCATGAGGATGCAGAAAGCAATGCAAAACCATTGCATGAAAGATACATAATCGGTGTCCACAGGACATGTGGTCTGTAATTGAAAAAGTGTCATGATGATCTCTCCATTGGCAAAAGATTCCGGTAAAGTTCTCCATCGGGATCTGCTGTTGGGGACTGGACTGTCAAGGGGGAGGCGACTATGGGAAAGAGGCTGAATAACCAAAGAAAGTAGAGCGAGACGGGGCGTGAAATATCAGAAGGTTGAATGTGTTAGCGAAGCTAGAAAATGTGAAAATGCAAAGCCTCCATCCAGATATATTAGGGGTCAGTGAAGTGAAATGGACGGAAGACAAGGAATCCTGGTCACATGAGTGTAGGGTAATATCAACAGCATCTGAAAATGGTGTAACGGGAGTAGGATTCGTTATGAATAGGAAGGTGGGGCAGAGAGTGCGTTGCTCTCGACAGTTATATATTAATACAGTTCCCGTCAGAATCGAGAGCAAACCAGCACCAACAACGATATATTGAGGTATACAAGCCCACGTCGCTGAAAGTGAAGATATTAGGAAGTATATGAGGATAATGAAAGGGTAATACAGTACGCACTGGGAGATGAACACTTCATAGTCATGGGGGCTGGAGTGCAGTTGTAAGGGAAGGAGTAGAAGAAAAGTTTACAGAAGAATATGGGCTTGGGAGGAGAAATGAGAGAGGAGAAAGATTAATTGCGTTCTGTAATAAATGGTAACAGTGAATACTTTTTCCAATAATTACAGGCGGGGGAGGTATACTTGGAAAAGACACGGTAATACGGGAACATTTAGGTTAGATTACAACATCGTCAGCAGAGATTCCGTAATCACATACTGGATTATAAGGCGCAGCCAGCAGTAGACATCGTAGTAGTGATGAAAAGTAGGCTGAAGTTTAAGTGTTTAGTCAGGCACAATCAATATTCAAAGAAGCATGACACGGAATTACTAAGGAATGACGAAATACATTTGACCTTCTCTGAGGCTATAGGTACAGCAATAAAAAATAGTTCATTACGCAGTGCTGTTGGAAACGAATGGATATCTCTGACAAGAGCATTCGCAGAAGTTGGAAAGAAAACCACGAGTACAAAGCTTATAACTGCGAAGAAATTATGGGTAAACGGTGGATCGATGAACGAAGGAAGTACAAAAATGCTCATGGAATTTCAGGAATACAGAAATACAAGTTGGTGAGGAATAAAATAAAAATAGAAAGTGCAAGGAAGCTAAGATGAAATGGCTACATGAAAAGTGTGAAGAAATCGAAAAAGAAAGGACGGACTCAGCTTATAGGAAAGCGAAAAGAATATCGATGAAATTAAAATCAAGGATTATAACATTAAGCGTGCAACGGGAACTCCACTGTTAAATGCAGAGGAGAGAGCGGAAGGATGGAAAGAGCACATTTAATGTCTTTATGAGGCAGACGATTTCTCTGACTTTATAGAAAAAGAAAAAAATAGTCGATTTAGTTCAGATGGCTTTGAGCACTATGGGACTTAACATCTATGGTCATCAGTCCCCTAGAACTTAGAACTACTTGAACCTAACTAACCTAAGGACATCACACACATCCATGCCCGAGGCAGGATTTGAACCTGCGACCGTAGCCGTCGCGCGGTTCCAGACTAAAGCGCCTAGAACCGCTCGGCCATCCCGGCCGGCAAGAGGGAAGTGCTCGGATTAAAAAGGGTGTAAGACAGGGGTGTAGTTTTTCGCCGATATTGTTCAGTCTGTACATCGAAGAAGGAATAATGAAAGTAGAAGAAAGGTTCGGTAGTGGAATTAAAGTTCCAGATGAAATGATATCACTGATAGGATTCGCTGAAGACATTGCTATCCTCAGTGAAACTGAAGAAGAATTATAGGACCTGCTGATTGGAATGAACAGTCCAACGAGTATAGAAAATGGACTGAGAGTAAATCGAAGACAGACGAAAGTAATGGGAAGTACCAGAAACGAGAAAAGCGAGATATTTAACAACAGGACTGATGGGCACAAAGTTGATGAAGTTAAGTAATTCTACATACCTAGATATCAAAATAACCAATGGCGGACGGAGCAAAACTCCCGTGCAGAAATATTGAGCCACGCTGCGTCTACAGCCGTCCATAATTTCGAAAGTGTTACCAGTGCAGGATTTTGTGCAGGAACTGGCACCACAATTACGTCATATAAATGTTTGATGGGATTCGTGTCGGACAAACTAGGTGGCCAAATAATTAGCTCGAACTGTCCAGAAGGTTCTTCTGACTGACACTGACAAAAGGGACATTCCTGTCCAAGGGAAATGTACTAAGGTCAAGCATAGGACTTAATTTGAGGTAGAAATTTCTGAGAACGTACGTATGGAGTACAGCACTGTATGGTAGTGGAACATGGATTCTGGGAAAACTGGAACAGAAGACATTGAAGCATTTGAGATTTGGCGCTACAGAAGAATGTTGAAAATTTGTTTACTTATCAGTTAAGGAATGAGGAGGGTCTGCGCAGAATGAGAAAGGAAAGCAGTATGTGGAAACACTGTTAAGTGGAAGTGAATGAGTTCGACGTTTCTAGAGAGTGCTGTAGAGTTCAGAAACTGTAGAGGCAGACAGAGACTGGAATACACTGTGCAAATAATGAAGGGCATAATTCTGATATTCTTCACAGGTTTGCAGACGGATCATGTCGTCGTCTTGACACAACATTTCGGCGGACCAGCTGGCCGCCATCTTCAGGTGAGTTAATGCTCGTGCACTGCCTCGCCGGAACTGAATTCCAGCCACAACGACGGAAACCTTTATACACCACGGACAGAGCACCGCGCGTGTGGGAGACGATGGGCAGCGCCTCCTGGCGGCAAGTCGACACGCTGAGCGGGAGAGGTCTTTAACGTAATTTCGTAGAACTGCGTGTGTGGCTAATCGTAGGCGGAAGTTCACTAGAGATTTGTAGTTGACATCTACTGGGGTCAGACAAATTATAGTGCAGATTCAGTGTGTGGTGAGTCGAGATGAAGATGACTACCACGGATTTTAGTGACTTGGATTGATATCGCGTGAGACCAATGTTTAACTTTTGTGTCTAGGTTCCAAAAATAAAGTTCATCTCCTTAGAAACATGTTACTTGTGGCAAGCGACATTTGTGAGATTTAGAGTTGGTGAGAGAGTACATTAATTTTTTAGTGACGGAAGGTCACATGTATAGGATAGCAAGTCCAAATGTTAACACTTGTTATTGGAGTGGTATTTTATGGAACAGGAATCGTCCGATTTTCTGTGATGAACTTTTAGGTCGCCTTTTCACATTGCCAGAGGTAACTGGGTGGTTGTAAATTTTCGTTACTGGATTGTGTGATGTAATGTCTTCATTACGGTTGTGGCTTAGGTGTAGCACTAACAGAAATAGTCACAGATTTTTATTACTCGCGTTCAAGTTGTTACCCTAAAGTAATTGTAATCGCACCTCAGCCAGATCTGGTTGTTTGAAAGTTGATAGACCTTAGGGAACCATTAATACAAAATGCATTGTAGTACTGAGACATGGAAATTTTTTAAAAAGTCAAGTTACTGTTGAAATGTTTCACTGCGGAATGTAAGGTGATGCATATCGCCAAGGGTTGAAGATGTTCAATATCGCACTTTTTGAACTAATGTTAATGTAAGGCTATGATACAAAGAGGCGGTTGCATTTAAGACTTTATTTTACTTTTGTTGTTTTGTTCTTACCGTGTAGTGAGAAAGGATGCTTCCCTTCGGTCATAGCACTCGGAATTTAAAACCTACGAAAATCTGTAGTAATTTAAGTTTACTAAATACAAAGACTGCAACGCTGGTAAGAAGACAATTATATCTGCTCTGTAACTGTGCAGTATTACTTGGCGGCGCTCGGTAATACTCAGTTTGGTGTGAAATAATAGAATGATTTATTCTGCTGGATAAGTAAAAAATTTAAGAGAGACTTTATCTTTGGAAGGCAAAGATACTCATTTCATTTGATAATTAACGAAAGGTATTCAATCTTGTTAACTGATATTACTTTGTTTTTAGTTGAAAAGAGATTTTATGAGAGTGTTTAGAGATAAGGCTGAATTATTACAACGTCTATCAAAGCTGATATGTTCATATTCTGACAGTTAGGAACTTGAAATAAAAAGCAACGATCGAAAGACTGTGAGAGACTGTTTTAAGCAGACAGAGGAACAAATACTATGACGAAATTAATTCCCACTGATAAAGAGAGAACACTTTATCTCGACAGTTCGTCCATTACAAGTTATCTCGACTATGTCAGAAGTTTTATCTTACGACAAAGAACTCTAATATATTTTTACACAAGGAATTCAGCCTCACTTAAGAGCACATTACTGAAGAATTTACAGTATACTATACGCTTATGATTGTTAACGAACATAAAGAGAATTTGTTGTCAGTAGACAAGCTCAGGAAGTTAAACAGTTGAAAGACTTGTCTGTATCATTTACGGAATTATTTTGCAAGTTACGACTCCTGTTTGATTTTTTTTTTTCGCAAATATGAACGCTTATCTCGCTTTTGCCTGTTATTAACGGGCCTACAATATAGATCGATATAAATGGTTGTATGAGGCGATGGCAGCCTACATATACTTATGCTGACGTTGACTGGAGTACTAATGCACACTGCAAGTAACCACTCCGTTAGTTAGTGCAAACGTTGTGTCTCAAGTGACTATGCACACACTATTTAATTAAAGCTCCGGCCTCGCGTCCAACTAGTTGTCGTTCTTCTGTCAGAGTGACTTTTGGTTTACCCCTACCACCACTGGAATATTTTGTGAAGCGTGATGTTGTTTCCGACGACGAGATAAAGTAACTTAAAATCACTGTCGTACAAAACTTCTGTGCTCTGCTGTACCTGTACTGGAGCAACAGCTCAATAGTTGGTGTTACAAGAACGGAGTAACGTTTAGTGTAGAAGCTCACGCGATTAGCAGTAGAACGTTCTTGTTTCCAGACCGATACAGTACTTTTTTTGCGTTGGAATTCTGTTCAATCCATAAATTACTGAGCTGATAAAAGATGATAAAGTGTTCTCGTTTCAAGAACTTGTGCTGAAAATATTGCGAAAGAAAGATAGGATCGTAGAAGGGATGTCTCCCTGACGATGAAATCATTCATTACTTAGTGAGATCTCAGACTGGATAAACAAGGTGTCTTAACGGCTGTTCAGTCCCCAGTAAAAACATGGGTATAAATATTTTCGAAATGTGCCCTAATACAAGGAAACGAAGCTCCATGAAGGAAATCTCCGAATGGGAAGGATGTCGGCAGGTGTGATGTACATGTAAAGACAGACAAATTACTATGACTTCAGAAAAATTTCATCATTTATTCAAGAGAAAGAGCTCCAAGTCAGTTAAGCGTTGGTTCACCACTGGGCCTTGAGCGAGCAGTTATTGGGCTTGGTACTGATAGAGTGAACTGTTGAATGTCTTCCAGAGGGATGTCGTGCCAAATTCTATACAACTGGCGCGTCATATCGTCAGAATCCCTAGCTGGTTGGAGGGCCCCGTTCATGGAGCTCCAAACATTCTCGATTCGAGAGAGATCCGGCGACCCTGCTGACCAAAGTGTTGTTTGACAATTATGGGGACAGGCAGTAGAAGCTGTCGCCTGGAAAGAGAGCGCTTATCTTGCTGAAGTGGTACCCGTGTTTGGTTTGCCAAGACGGGCAACAAATGAAGGCGTACCGCTGTATTGTAAGGGAGTCGCGGATGACAACCGAAGGGATCCTGGTACGAAAATAAATGTCACTGCAAACACCACGCCTGGTTGTTGGGGCCTTTGGCGCATAAGAGTCTGGCATGCCATCGCTGTCCGGTGCGTCTCCAGACACGTAATCGCTGGTCCTCAGTTCGTAGCGGGACCTATCACTCAAGACATCTGTTCTCCTTTACCTAAGATTTCAGGCCGAGGTGGTGGTGAAGTACAGTATGAATTCAACTTTTTTCGTGACCTTTTGCTTCAGATACCTGTTAGCATTATTCTCATAAGCTGAGTTTTTGGTATCATGTGTAAACCGTGAAACATGATCTTTTCGCTTTACAGATTTCTCCCATTGTTATTTTTATTTTAGTATTCGACTCAACGTCCATTGGAAAGCTTCCTGTCTGTACAGTCTCATTTCATGAGTTGTCATCTACAAGTGACTTACAACAAACGTTTGGTTGAAGAAGTAGAAAAGTAAATATTTTATTCAATGTTAATTAAAACTGGCAGGAGAATTTTCTACACACGTTATACAGAGTGTGAAGGATTCAAACTGGCAGAGTTTCTGATTTGAGAATTTCGTCTACACTTACCATCGAGTCATGTATTTACTAACGTGGAATGAAACATGGGTGTGTTGCGATTGCTTTGACTTTCTCTCCACTGTAAACAACTATAGCTCGGAATAATTGACTAATGGTGTAGTTCTGCGTGTACCACCGTGTTGTTGTTCAATGTTATGCATGAAAAGGAAATAGCTCGGGAGAACTCCCTGAAGTAAGTCCGTTCGTCGTAAATTCTGTTAAATAACAGTTGATTCATGGTTGAAACAACGAAATTTTTGCCAGACAGTAGAAGCAACGGGGTCTCTTGGATTCATCGTAATTGACGAGCACCCGTATCTGGTACTGACGCTCAGCTGACATGCACTGATGTCTACGCGCATAGAGCAATCGAGAAGAGATGAGAAGAGACGTAGTCAGGCAGCACAGTAAACGATTACACTTCTTTCCTCACAGAAATACATGTAATTATCTTCGTATGATGCCAGTCCAGCGCGAGGCGAGACGTCCGATATTTTGCGCTCTCATACAGGTAAGTTACATAGAATGTCATAACAATTAGTTTAGTGCAAATTACTCATTAAATACGTATATTAGTACGTTTTTATGTTTACTACTAAAGGCATGACTTCCATTTACATACTAGTCCACATTTTTATTTACGTTTTGGAACGGTTAATGTAGAGAATCCCGTAGAATGGTTCTTTTTTCTTTCCAACAACTTAATTTGAGCGTATCCATTCATTATTAAGTTTGTATTTCAGGATAGTAGCATGAAACTTAAGTTGTTTGATTTAGAAACTTTCTCACTATTCGTTTGTTTATATACTATTTGTATACAGTAAAATTACATTCTGTTGTGACTAATTAACAGATACTGCAATCAGGTGAGTACCAAGCCCCTGATGTAAGAGGAAATAAATAATTTTTTCCATATACATCTGAAGAGCTAACATGCTGGTAGTGTGGTGCAAAGTGTGTTAAAGTGATTTTATTCTAGTTTTAGGTGTGCAATCTTTGTTGTAGCTTATGAAAATTATGGATAATGCAGTAGGATACTCAGAGACGGAGTGGTATATGTAAACTGTTATTGGAATTTCATTGGGGTGACGGTAGGAGGGAAATTAATGGGCAACTCAAGGAAGCTCTCTTATGAAACTGTTGGCTCTCAAAAAAGAGAAGAGAATGACTACACAGGGGGCAAATATTTGCGATCTTCAGGCTCAAGCAGATCGCGGCGAAATATGAACAAGGCAAGTTAAAGGGCGAAAGAGATTATGGGGACTGGGTGAAGGTCACAAGCAATGGGTGAAAAGGGAAGAGCTCTTCAACTTCATCTATTCAACGTAGGTGAATACCAAAAAATAGTAGGAAGAAAATAGCCTTACTGCTAAGTAGTAAACATGGGATGGATATAGGCCAGATGGTACACGACAAATTAATAAAAGGGTACCACGTCACAAACAATGTGAAGCCAAGTGATAGCCTTAGGCAGGTAACATGGACCATACTGCATTTCTGCAAAGGTTTTGCCAAAGAGGGTCAGCGTATTCTAGTAGACAGATCAGGGAAGTGCCTGGCTAAGAACGGTCATGAAAGCATCAGCGGTGACTTGGATCAAATAAGAGTAGCAACCACTCATGCAAATGTAAACAAAAGCTTTGCGGAGGTCCTGCAGCGCTATATCAAGACCTTAGTTAACGCTGGTGAGATCTGTGTGAATACAGAGGTGGACAGTGCTGTTGACTCTAACGAAATCTCACATTAGTGTAATGTCTGTTACTAGGGAAAGGTAGACTCACTTGAATTCTTGACAATCGTATACAGGGTAGGTGGCGGGGGGGGGGGGGGGGGGGGGGGCACCATCACACAGAGCAAGATCCCAGTGGTTGCTGATATCAGAGGGGCACCTCTGTAGGTTATAATCACAATTCAGGCACATTGCTTTGAAAGAAATCAGAATAACATAAGAGCCCCTCAAAATGCCTAAGAATGCTCATAAAAGTAAGATTAGTTTATTTTATAAAAGTATTAGTGGACTGAGTAACAAATTACACTCCTGGAAATGGAAAAAAGAACACATTGACACCGGTGTGTCAGACCCACCATACTTGCTCCGGACACTGCGAGAGGGCTGTACAAGCAATGATCACACGCACGGCACAGCGGACACACCAGGAACAGCGGTGTTGGGCGTCGAATGGCGCTAGCTGCGCAGCATTTGTGCACCGCTGCCGTCAGTGTCAGCCAGTTTGCCGTGCCATACAGAGCTCCATCGCAGTCTTTAACACTGGTAGCATGCCGCGACAGCGTGGACGTGAACCGTATGTGCAGTTGACGGACTTTGAGCGAGGGCCTATAGTGGGCATGCGGGAGGCCGGGTGGACTTACCGCCGAATTGCTCAACACGTGGGGCGTGAGGTCTCCACAGTACATCGATGTTGTCGCCAGTAGTCGGCGGAAGGTGCACGTGCCCGTCGACCTGGGACCGGACCGCAGCGACGCACGGATGCACGCCAAGACCATAGGATCCTACGCAGTGCCGTAGGGGACCGCACCGCTACTTCCCAGCAAATTAGGGACACTGTTGCTCCTGGGGTATCGGCGAGGACCATTCGCAACCGTCTCCATGAAGCTGGGCTACGGTCCCGCAGGCCGTTAGGCCGTCTTCTGCTCACGCCCCAACATCGTGGAGCCCGCCTCCAGTGGTGTCGCGACAGGCGTGAATGGAGGGACGAATGGAGACGTGTCGTCTTCAGCGATGAGAGTCGCTTCTGCCTTGGTGCCAATGATGGTCGTATGCGTGTTTGGCGCCGTGCAGGTGAGCGCCACAATCAGGACTGCATGCGACCGAGGCACACAGGGCCAACACCCGGCATCATGGTGTGGGGAGCGATCTCCTACACTGGCCGTACACCTCTGGTGATCGTCGAGGGGACACTGAATAGTGCACGGTACATCCAAACCGTCATCGAACCCATCGTTCTACCATTCCTAGACCGGCAAGGGAACTTGCTGTTCCAACAGGACAATGCACGTCCGCATGTATCCCGTGCCACCCAACGTGCTCTAGAAGGTGTAAGTCAGCTACCCTGGCCAGCAAGATCTCCGGATCTGTCCCCCATTGAGCAAGTTTGGGACTGGATGAAGCGTCGTCTCACGCGGTCTGCACGTCCAGCACGAACGCTGGTCCAACTGAGGCGCCAGGTGGAAATGACATGGCAAGCCGTTCCACAGGACTACATCCAGCAACTCTACGATCGTCTCCATGGGAGAATAGCACCCTGCATTGCTGCGAAAGGTGGATATACACTGTACTAGTGCCGACATTGTGGATGCTCTGTTGCCTGTGTCTATGTGCCTGTGGTTCTGTCAGTGTGATCATGTGATGTATCTGACCCCAGGAATGTGTCAATAAAGTTTCCCCTTCCTGGGACAATGAATTCACGGTGTTCTTATTTCAATTTCCAGGAGTGTAGAAGCTTCTTGTGAGTTTGGAAAATTTAGAGAACTATGAAAAGATAGACATCCTGTCCCCCTATCAGCAAAATGTAAGTCATATACAAAAAAAACTTAGAATCTGGAGCCTAACTCATGCAGAACTGAAACAGGAAAAAGTAGTTTTTAGATATATTAAAACAGAACACAAGTTAAAAAATAGAAAAATGATTCACTAGCAACTGTAACTGCATATAAATCCACACTGGAAAATTTAGAATATTTTGTGAGGAGCCTGGATATCTTACTGTGGTGTATGTCAGGCAGCATCAATCATTTAATAGTCTTTGGTACTCTGAGTGTAGATTTTGTAGAGGATTCTGTTAGAAAAAACGACTTGGAAACCTGATTTGGATCCTATAAATTGGTTTCAATAATTAACTAGCTAACATGGTTCGATAAAATCAATAGAACACAAATTGATTGTCTTTCTTTTGAGAAATTAGAAGGAAGAAAATACTGTTCACCCAGTCACAAATTCTTTCTCTTATATGATGCACAGTTAGTTAGGATAAATATTATAGCACCTTAAAGTATCGATACAGCTCATTGGAAATCAGAAAATTAAATGATTCCAGGACATATGTTCATAAGAACAGTTGAAGATAACGTGGGATGAAATTTATAATGAGCCAAATCTTAAGATTAAACTTAATCTATTCCATGATAAAGTCATATGATTGGTTTGAAATTAACTTTCTGCATAAGATAATCACAAATGACACTAAACAGCAATTAAGAATAAAAACATAGACCACTAGATGGGTGAAAGTACCCTCTATAAGGAAAAATGAAATGCATCTTCTGGCAAGAACAAGTAGAGATCCAGCAAGTGTTGCACACTGCTAAAACAACTGAGAATTACTGGAAAAGCTTGTTAAAAAAACCATGGAACATATACATAATTAGAGAAATCAGTAATTTCAGTAACAGACTGAAGGCTACATGGAATGAATGGAAAAGTGTAAGAGGACAACCAGCCATAGAACGGGATAACATGACCATTGAACTGAATAGAAGGGCTATGAATTATGAGTCACAGGTGGTAAATTTATTCATTTCTTAAAGATAGTAGGAAGTTTAGGGTCGAATAGTTCAAGAGAAAAATCTCTGCAGCAAGCAGAATAACTAACTCTCATCAAATTGTATCACTAACTTCACCTTCAGAAATTAAGATAACTACACATTTTCTCAAATGTATACCCCATCACATTTTGGTGGCGATTCCAGAAGAGTACTACAGATTCTCTTCTGTAAACTAAGCAGATCTCATGTGAAATAAGCAAAGCCCCATAAGTCACGGTATTTTTTTTAGAGAGACTGAAATATGCCATTGTTAAACTTTTTACAGAAATGTGGTAAGAGAGCTGTTAATAGCTACAGAACTATTTCCCTGCTGACATCATTTACAAAAATACTTGGGGAGGAGATATATTCTATTACATTAATGAAATAGACCCTCACCAACAATAATATCCTCATCAAATTACAGTATGATTTTCAGAAGAGTTGCTGTACTGTGAATGCCATTACATGTTCACTCACCAGATTTTGCAAGCATTAAATAATAAAACAGGTGTTTTTGTGAACTATCAGAGGCATTTGACTATGTGAATAACAGTATTCTCCCACATAAAATAAGTTCTTTTGCACTGATGGTATAGCCAACCGACGCATAATATCAAAATTTATTAAAATAATATAGAAAGTTGAACGCAGTAATTCATCAAGTATGCTCTGAGGACATATATCTGACTGGGGAGAACAAATGTATTGGGGACACAAGTCTCAGTCTTAGGTCCACTATTGTTCCTCAAATACGAAAGCGGTCAGTCATCCAGTATTCAACTTCCTTTTAGAGATTTCACTAGTATTGTAGTCAATTCAAGAAAAAGAAGAAATCTTAAACAAAGCTATTATAAGAATCATTAACACTTTTCCTGCAGGTGGTCTCACAATCAATTTTAAAAAGACACAACACATTCAGCTTTGAACATTTAGCGGTACTATAACATTTATGAGTGTAACACATGGTAAAGAAATTGTAAATAGGGTAGAAACTTCGAATTACTTAGATGTCCTTTTCATGCGAACTTAAGCTGGAAAAAGCACATCTTGGAACTCTTAATCAACTTCGGGTCAGTGACATATTCACCTAGAATCAGTGCAGATTTTGGTGAGACATAAATCAGTAAGTTAACGAATTTCACGCATTTTCATTCAGTAAAATAATATGGAATAATGTTCTGGGATAACTCATCTTTAAGAAATGAAATCCTCGTTGCTCAATAACATGCTGTATGAATAATATGTGGTGTTCACCCAAGATCAAGTCGCAGACATTCGTTTAAGGAATTCTGACTACTGCGTCACACACATGACGTCTGTTGTAAGCAACCACCTACAGTTCATAAAGGACAATAACGTACGTAATCACAGTACTAGAATAAAAACAAATAACATTCATTACTCCACATTAAGATTGGCTTTAGCACAAAAAGGCGTGCACAGTGCTGAAATAAAAATTTTTGGTTACTTACCCAGTGATACAAATCAAAGTAAAATTTGTAAAGAAACGAAGAAAACGTCTCCACAACAACTACTTATATTGCGTAGGACAATTTGTGTTACAGTAATGTTTAAAAGGTGATTGGTAGGAGCTACTAACTCCAGTATGATAGTCTTTCTTATGTTAACAAACTTACAAATATTCAGCGTGTAACCATATGTACAAATTAATTTGCAGTGTGAGCGTAAAATGAAATGTGTCACATCATCGTGATTTATCGCGCAAAATCTTACATTGAACATTACACAAACCAAATAAATTACTAACTTAGTAACTAAGTAGCTTGAAAATAAAGACCAGATTCTGATAGACAAATGTGTGAAAATGTCCTGCACTAGTCCCATGCTGTCTACTGTTTCGCAGCTCACATGTTACTATGTAGCAGGAGCAGGGATGGAAACATCCACTGCACACATAAAGGAAACATTTCGTTGTCGTCTATGGGGTTAAGGAAGACTCTGTCACGAGGCAACGGTCAGCCTAGAAAGTATATACAACTGCGAATGCCTTACTATTATTTGAACACAGATACGTGACTTTTGACAACGACGGTGAGTAAATGTCTTCTAGAGAAAAGGGAAAGAAACTAAAATAAAATGACAAAATGTCGAAGTAAGGGAGACTGAATCTAAAGTTTAGCTAGGATCGTAGTCGGACAACACAACTGATAACATTGTCGACGGCTAAGACACAGCCGAAGTTTTGGGTTAGTGCTTTGCACATGGTTTCAGCTTGACCGGTTATTCTATTACAGCAAACACATAGCTGCAGTTATGCAGTTACGTTCTTGAGAGCTGACTCATTGGCTGAATAGTCGACGGGAGCGATTGCGGACCTCTGGTACAGAGTCGTGTGGAGGGTCTGAATCAGAGGCTCAGTCGATACTGCGACCGTGTAGGCTGCACCTTCCTCGACTTGCGGAAAAGCATGGTTGGGTTTCGGGTGCCGCTAAATAGGTCAGGTGGCAACTATACGTAGGAGGCGATTACACGGGTATCAGAGGCTGTGTGGCGTGGACTGGGCGGTTTTTTAGGTTACAGGGTCTCGGGAACAGTCACAAAGGGTGCAGGCCCAACACAGGAAGATCGTAGATACAATAACCATCGGTATAACAGTTGTAAATTGTCGTTACTGTGTAGGGAAAGTACGAAATCTCCAAGCGCTAATAGAAAGCACTGACACTCAATTCGTTTTCGGCCATGAAAGCTGGCTATAAGCCGGCCGGAGTGGCCGAGCCGTTCTAGGCGCTTCAGTCTGGAACCGCGCGACCGCTACCGTTGCAGGTTCGAATCCTGCTTCGGGCATGGATGTGTGTGATGTCCTTAGGTTAGGTAGGTTTAAGTAGTTCTAAGTTCTAGGGGACTGATGATCTCAGACGTTAAGTCCCATAGTGCTCAGAGCCATTTGAACCATTTTTTGAAAGCTGGCTAAAGCCGGATTTTACGGTCAGCGGAAGCTTTTGCCAAGAACCTAACGGTGTTTAGAAAGTATAGGCTAAACACGGTTGGTGGTGGCGTGTTTGTTGCTGTTACAGGTAGTTTATCGTGTCTCGAAATTGAAGGAGATACTTCCTGTGAGATAGTTAAGGGCAGAGGTCAGTGGTGGCAGCCGGGATAAGATAATAATTGGATCCTTTCACCGACGTCACAGTTCAGATGGTACAGTTGTTCAAGTGGTCGAAGAACTCTTGAGTTTGTTTCAAACACGTACTCACCTCGTACAATAATAGTTGGTGGTGACTTAAATTTACCCTCGGTATATTGACGTCTAGGCGACAAATAATCCTGAGTTAATAACGAGCTTAAAAACGGATACAGGGATCAGTGAACACAGGGTTGTCGTAGCGAGGCTGAATATTGTAACCCCCAAATCCTCCAAAAATAAACGAAAAGTACACCTATTCAAAAAAGCAGATAAAAATTCATTTCAAATCCTGAGAAACAATCTTCCAAATTGATAATGTAAGTACGGACCAGATGTGGCTTAAATTCAGAGAAATAGTATTGGCAGCAATTGAGATATTTATACGAAATAAATTAACAAACGATTAACTGATTCTCCTTGGTACACAAAACGGGTCAGAACACTGTTGCAGAAACAACGAAACAAACATGCGAAATTTAAACATACCAGACATCTCCAATGTAAGCGATCTTTTACATAAGCACTAAATTTATCGCGGAATTCAATGCGACATGCTTATAACAGGTCCCACAACGAGATTTTGTCTCGAAACCTGTTAGAAAATCCAAAGAGATTCTGGTCATATGTAAAGTATGTTAGCGGCAGGAAACAATCAATGCATTCTCTGCGTGTTGGCGATGGAGATACTATCGAAGACAGAGCTGCCAAAGGAGAGTTACTAAACACAGCCTTCCGAAATGCTTTCACAAAAGAAGACGAAGTAAATATTCCAGATTTTGAATCAGGAACCGCTGCAAACATGCGAAAAGTAGAAGTAAATAACCTCGGAGTAGTGAAGCAACTGAATAAAAGCAAGACTTCTGCTCCAGACTGTAAACCAATTAGGATCCTTTCAGAGTATGCTGGTGCATTAGTTCCATACTTAACAATCATATAAAACCGTTCGCTCGACAAAAGACCCGTGCCCAAAGACTGGAAAGTTGCACAGGTCACACCAATATTCAACAAAGGTAGTAGGAGTAATGCACTAAATTACAGGCCCAAATCATTAACCTCGGTATTCAGCAGGATTTGGGGAACATATATAGTGATCGAACATTATGAATTACCTCGACGAATACGGCCTATTGACACATAGTCAACATCCGTTTAGAAAACATCGTTTCTGTGAAACACAACTAGTTCTTTATTCACATTAGGTGTTGAGTTCTACTGACAAGGGATTTCAGACGCTTCCGTATTTCTGGATTTCCGGAAGGCTTTTAACACTGCACTAGACAAGCGGCTTGTAGTGAAATTGCGTGCTTATGGAATATAGCCTCAGTTATGGGACTGGACTTGTAACTTCCTGTCAGACAGCTCACACTTTGTGGTAGTTAACGGAAAGTCATCGAGTAACGCAAAAGTGAATTCTGGCGGTTCCAAAGGTAGTCTTATAAGCCCTACGCTGTTTCTTATGTATATAAACGATTTTTGAGACAATCTGAGCAGCCATCTTAGATTGTTTGCAGATGACGCTGTCATTTATCGACTAATAAAGTCACCAGGAGATCAATACAAATTGCAAAACAATTTTGAAAAGACATCTGAATGGTGCGAAAATTGGCAGTTGACACTAAATACTCGTGAATGGTAAAAGAAATTCGGTAAACCTGGTTTACACGATAAATCAGTCAAATTTAATTGCAGTAAATTCAATTAAACACCTAAGAATTAGAATTATGAACAACTTAAATTGCAAGGAACAAATAAAAACGGCCTTGCTGTGCTGGTACTGCGAACGGCTGAAAGCAAGGGGAAACTACAGCCGTAATTTTTCCCGGGGGCATGCAGATTTACTGTATGGTTAAATGATGATGGCGTCCTCTTGGGTAAAATATTCCGGAGGTAAAATAGTCCCCCATTCGGATCTCCGGGCGGGGACTACTCAAGAGGATGTCGTTATCAGGAGAAAGAAAACTGGCGTTATACGGATCGGAGCGTGGAATGTCAGATCCCTTAATCGAGCAGGTAGGTTACAAAATTTAAAAAGGGAAATGGATAGGTAAAAGATAGATATAGTGGCAAGTAGTGAAGTTCGGTGGCAGGAGGAACAAGACTTTCGGTTAGGGGAATACAGGGTTATAAATACAAAATCAAATAGGGGTAATGCAGGAGTAGGTGTAATAATGAATAGAAAATAGGAGTGCTGTTACGCTACTCCAAACAGCGTAGTGAACGCATTATTGTGGCCAAGATAAACACGAAGCCCTAGCCTACTACAGTAGTACAAGTTTATATGCCAACTAGCACTGCATATGATGAAGAACTTCATGAAATGTGTGATGAGATAAATAAAATTGTTCAGGCAGTGAAGTGGGACGAAAATTTAATAATCATGGGTGACTGGAATTCGAGAGTAGGAAAAGGGCGAGAAGGAAACATAATAGGTGAATATGGATTGGGATAAGAAATGGAAGGTTTTATACATGGAAGGATCCCGGAGTATACTAAAAGGTATCAGATAGATTATATAATGTGTATGCCGTACCGAGACTCGAATTCGAGTCTCGGTCCGGCACACAGTTTTAATCTCCCAGGAAGTTTCATATCAGCGCACACTCCGCTGTAGAGTGAAAATTTCGTTCTAGAAACATCCCCCAGGCTGTGGCTAAGCCATGTCTCAGCAATATCCTTTCTTTCAGGAGTGCTAGTTGTGCAAGGTTCGCAGGAGAGCTTCTGTAAAGTTTGGAAGGTAGGAGACAAGGTACTGGCAGAAGTAAAGCTATGAGGACGGGGCGTGAGTCGTGCTTGGGTAGCTCAGTTGGTAGAGCACTTGCCCGCAAAAAGCATAGGTACCGAGTTCGAGTCTCGGTCCAGCACACAGATTTAATCTGCGAGGAAGTTTCATATTTCATATCAGCGCACATGACAGTGTGACATTGTAATTCTGTCAGAGACAGCAAAAGACTTGGAAGAGCAGTTGAACGGAATGGACAGTGTCTTGAAAGGAGGATATAAGATGAACGTCAACAAAAGCAAAACGAGGATAATGGAATGTAGTCGAATTAAGTCGGGTGATGCTGAGGGAATTAGATTAGGAAATGAGACACTTAAAGTAGTAAAGGAGTTTTGCTATTTTGGCAGCAAAATAACTGATAATGGTCGAAGTAGAGAAGATATAAAATGAAGACTGGCAATGGCAAGGAAAGTGTTTCTGAAGAAGAGAAATTTGTTAACATCGAGTATAGATTTAAGTGTCAGGAAGTCGTTTCTGAAATTATTCGTATGGAGTGTAGCCATATATGGAAGTGAAACATGGACGATAAATAGTTTGGACAGGAAGAGAGCAGAAGCTTTCGAAATGTGGTGCTACAGAAGAATGCTGAAGATTAGATGGGTAGATCACATAACTAATGAGGAGGTATTGAATAGAATTGAGGATAATTGGGGAGAAGAGGAGTTTGTGGCACAACTTGACAAGAAGAAGGAACCGGTTGGTATTACATGTTCTGAGGCATCAAGGGATCACCAATTTATCATTGGAGGGCAGCGTGGAGGGTAAAAATCGTAGAGGGAGACCAAGAGATGAATACACTAAGCATATTCAGAAGGATGTAGGTAGCAGTAGGTACTGGGAGATGAAAAAACTTGCACAGAATAGGGTAGCATGGAGAGCTTCATCAAACCAGTCTCAGGACCGAAGACCACAACAACAACAACCTAGGAATTACAATTACGAACAACTTGAATCTTATGGAACATATAAAAAATGTTGTGCGGAAGGCTTACCAAACACTGCGTTTTATTGGGAGGATACTTGAAAAATGTAACAGATCTACTAATGAGACTGCGTTTGTCTTTACTCTATTAGAACACTGTTGCGTTGTGTGGGATCCATACCAGACAGGACTGACGGAGTACATCGAACAAATTCATAGTAGAACTTCACGTTTTGTATTATAGTGGAATATGTGAGACAGTGTCACTCAAACGATACAGGATTTTAGCTGGACATTATTATAAGAAAGGCGTTTATCGTGGCGATGCAATCTTCTCACGAACATTAAATCACTAACTTTCTCCACCGGATGCGAAAGTATTTTGTTGACACCGATCTACATAGGGAGAAACGATCACCACAATAAAATAAGGGAAATGAGTGCTGGTACGGAAAGATATAGGTGTTCGTTCTCTCCGCGCGCTATACGAGATTGGAATAGTAGATAACTGTGAAGTTGGCGCGCTGAAGAGTTTGTCAGGGACTTAAATGTGATTTGCAGAGTATCCATGTAGATTTAGAAATAGGTGAGATAAAATCGTAAGTCTACACACTGTTAAATATCTGCCGCGTTAGATGTTAAAAATTCTGTTTTTGTAATCACGTAGCACATAGAACTGTGTGTTGAATTACCGTCAAAGAAGCAGATACAAGTTATGCAAATCATTCAGGTACCACTAAAATTTAAAGAAATGAGGTAGCAATGAATGGAACAAAAGAACATTTCTATAAAGTGAGTAACAATCTGCATAATGAGTAGAACATAACCGGATACCGGGCGGACGTTTGCGGATTGCCTGAATTTGCCTGTCGCACGGTCTGACACGACGTGGCTTTACTGGGGAGTTACTGCACAGTACCTATGGGACTTTCGCCGTTGTTGATAGTGCAGTGATCTCTTTTATTTGAGTGAAGTACGTGATCCGTGGCCTGTTTCTGTACGAAGTGATATGTATATATATTGATTCTGTGCTTTGTTCACAGTATTTTCTGAGTGAAATTAGCAAGTACCCTTCCGGTTCTGCTGTTGCTAAGTGTAGCAATTATATGAGTAGAACCCAGGGCGTTCTTTACCACCGGTTTTTGAAAGATTTTGTATTCCAACGTGGATGGTAGTCTCGTTCTAAATGTAAGGACAAGATCAGTATAAAAAATGCGAGAATATCTTCCGAAAGTGTTCGTCCATAGGATTACAAACGGGCATGCAAAATGTTTTACTGGGTTTACCTTTAAAAAGTTGCTGAAGTCACATGTAGTTCCATCCCAGAAGATATCCAACTGGTATGGAAATGGAACTGGGAGCTACTCATACTACCCGCGTGGAAGACGATGTAAAAGATGAGGATTGTGATAGTGCGGAAGAAGTCTCTCAAAACACTGGAAGTTTTGTCTTCCAAGAAAAGAATACTGTACAAGTCAAGTAGCACAGAAATTTCCTCTGGTCCGATCGGTATAACCAAAGAGGAAGAAATTAAGCACTTGAACAATGACTTGGCTATTATAAATACACTCCTGGAAATGGAAAAAAGAACACATTGACACCGGTGTGTCAGACCCACCATACTTGCTCCGGACACTGCGAGAGGGCTGTATAAGCAATGATCACACGCACGGCACAGCGGACACACTAGGAACCGCGGTGTTGGCCGTCGAATGGCGCTAGCTGCGCAGCATTTGTGCACCGCCGCCGTCAGTGTCAGCCAGTTTGCCGTGGCATACGGAGCTCCATCGCAGTCTTTAACACTGGTACATGCCGCGACAGCGTGGACGTGAACCATATGTGCAGTTGACGGACTTTGAGCGAGGGCGTATAGTGGGCATGCGGGAGGCCGGGTGGACGTACCGCCGAATTGCTCAACACGTGGGGAGTGAGGTCTCCACAGTACATCGATGTTGTCGCCAGTGGACGGCGGAAAGTGCACGTGCCCATCGACCTGGGACCGGACCGCAGCGACGCACGGATGCACGCCAAGACCGTAGGATCCTACGCAGTGCCGTAGGGGACCGCACCGCCACTTCCCAGCAAATTAGGAACACTGTTGCTCCTGGGGTATCGGCGAGGACCATTCGCAACCGTCTCCATGAAGCTGGGCTACGGTCCCGCACACCGTTAGGCCGTCTTCCGCTCACGCCCCAACATCGTGCAGCCCGCCTCCAGTGGTGTCGCGACAGGCGTGAATGGAGGGACGAATGGAGACGTGTCGTCTTCAGCGATGAAAGTCGCTTCTGCCTTGGTGCCAATGATGGTCGTATGCGTGTTTGGCGCCGTGCAGGTGAGCGCCACAATCAGGACTGCATACGACCGAGGCACACAGGGCCAACACCCGGCATCATGGTGTGGGGAGCGATCTCCTACACTGGCCGTACACCTCTGGTGATCGTCGAGGGGACACTGAATAGTGCACGGTACATCCAAACCGTCATCGAACCCATCGTTCTACCATTCCTAGACCGCAAGGGAACTTGCTGTTCCAACAGGACAATGCACGTCCGCATGTATCCCGTGCCACCCAACGTGCTCTAGAAGGTGTAAGTCAACTACCCTGGCCAGCAAGATCTCCGGATCTGTCCCCCATTGAGCATGTTTGGGACTGGATGAAAAGTCGTCTCACGCGCTCTGCACGTCCAGCACGAACGCTGGTCCAACTGAGGCGCCAGGTGGAAATGGCATGGCAAGCCGTTCCACAGGACTACATCCAGCATCTCTACGATCGTCTCCGTGGGAGAATAGCAGTCTGCATTGCTGCGAAAGGTGGATATACACTGTACTAGTGCCGACATTGTGCATGCTCTGTTGCCTGTGTCTATGTGCCTGTGGTTCTGTCAGTGTGATCATGTGATGTATCTGACCCCAGGAATGTGTCAATAAAGTTTCCCCTTCCTGGTACAATGAATTCACGGTGTTCTTATTTCAATTTCCAGGAGTGTATAAGAAACACTTAAGTAGAGCAAAAATTTAAACTCTGAACAAAATAAGGAGGTAAAGATTAAACTATCTCAGCGTTTCACCCAAGGACAAATTCGGGACGTGAAGAAGAAAAAGAATTGTGTCGTGGAGTTCAGAAGCCACCGAAAGTGCCATTTCTTTGAGATCTTCGTCTGCAAAATCATTTTCTTTCTTAAAATGAAAGCCTTATCGTTTTCCCTGTCGATCAACGCTCTGAAATTCGGCCAAGCAGTTTCAGTTTCAACTAGTCATTTTAAACAATGTACTATATTTCATTAAGTGTACGTCAATAATTTTTACATCAATTGAGGTCAGGGCTGTACTAACCGTTGATGCTACGAACACTGACAGTCGCGTGAGCTACGATTCATCTGACGATGTCATACTTGAACCATACAAGAACGTTCAGTTAGCAATAATTAGAATTTTTTTAAAGTGGGAACGGCCCAAATATTACAATTTTGATGTCACAGTTAGTTGCAGTTTGTTTCATACAATCTTTCTGAACTTGAAGGAGTTGGAGTTCGTGTGGTCGCTGACACATGAGATATGGGAGCGAAACAATAGAAGATCTTGTCCACCGCCAAGCAAGAGATGTTTCGATCACCTGTCACAACGACGATTTCCGTATGTTGAACTCGGGTTACACTAAGATGATAATGCACCTCTGAGAAGTGGTCGTGGTTTCAACGTCAGAAGACAAGAGAATTTCATGAAGAGGTTTTTGGAAATTGGCTCGAATATGCGATTAGGTTAGTTTCAAATCGTATCAAAAAGGATTTGCTTCAAAATGAGTTAACTTTTTGGGCTTTTCGCACATGTGGAAAATGCCGGGGCAACCTACATCCTGACTGCCAGACTGTGCCGGGAATGTCTTTTCTAGAATTCGTGTTCTTGATACCTTCTCTAGAATTCTTTAACTTGGCACATTTTATAGTAATCCCACGCACCTTGAGGTGAAAAATAGAGGACGCCTACTGCTTCTCACTGGCAATGCGATCAATATACATTTATCCCTTGGTGCTTCCATTGCAGGGGACAAGGATCAAAATTCTGCCGAAGAAAAAGTGGACGAATTCGAGAATTTTATTTCCAAAGATTTGCGAAACAAAATAGCCGAGATGTCACATCACGATATTACAAATGAAGATTTGTTCGGAGGTTACGGTCTTAGAGATTCAGCGAGCTCCAGTGAAGACGGTACTCAGAATTCCTTAAAATGCTTGGTATGATACATCGCATGTAAGTAGAAACACATTGACATTTCATTAGGAATTACAACAGCAAACTGCCACGTCGATGCAAAATTAATAGCGAAACAACACTGTATAAGTGTACTTTCGAAACAATATCATTCTGCGAAATTAATCTTGTATGTTTTCTTGGAGCAAATATCTCACGTTGAAAACGCATGAGATAGTCAGTAGCACTAGTATAATCAAGATTTCAATAACGTAAAAGAAAGGAATTGATGTTTATGCAAGGAGGAGACGTTTCATCCTTAATGGATTTTTGATCAAAAGAGCCAAATGGAAAGCAATGAAGTGGGCTTGTTGGAAAATATATGTTCTCTGGACTGATTCCTGTTTTCTCTAAATATGTCTGAACTTAAGCAGCACATAAAACTGTAAAATATTCGGCGTATTCACTTTCTGAAGCTGGAAGTACTAGTGACGAGCATCTATAGTTACCTTAGGAGACCGAAAAGTGTTGTCGTCAGTGCATTTTACCGTCTTACATTTGCATTCGAATATTTCGTGTACTAATTCTTTCGAATAATATTGAGCCCCAACAATGAGATGTTCAGAATCGAATGAAAAGGGACGTGAGAATCCCATTAGCGAGTGCGCTAATACGCCAACGCTGGATATCCAAGTGACGTAACACATCACTGACGAATGAGAGCGTACTCGTGGAACACCGGACGACTTTAGGATGTGGTTCAAATGGCTCTGAGCGCTATGGGACTTAACATCTGAGGTCATCAGTCTCCTAGACTTAGAACTACTTAAACCAAACTAACCTAAGGACATCACACACATCCATGCTGGAGCGAGGATTCGAATCTGCGAACGTAGCGGTCGCGCGGTTGCAACTGAAGCGCCTAGAACCGCTCGGCCTTTTAGGATATGTACAAACAGCTGACACAGTTTTACAACAGCACGACGACTGCCAGATATACCTGACAACAAAAACGTTCATTATGGTAAAAACGTGGTACTTGCTAATGTTAAAACGATTCCGCACTGTATAACGTAACTATAAATAAAGGACGGAGTCAGACGGCTATGTAAAACTATTCTCGTAGTTTTAACTCTGATGAGTACAAGAAATCGGTTAATCAGTAGAGTGGAGTTGAATGAAGTGAACCTCTGAAAAGGTGAAGAAGATTTATAATTATGATTGACCAACTAACAACACAAAGTTCTGCAGTAAATGCGTATAGGGCATGCCAAATTGTGAACGTCACAGTGTGCATACGAGAAGTCTGAGAAGAGATGATTACTGGCCACTTACTTGTTCCTCAACAGAATCTCGTCAGATACTGGTTTTCTGTCTTCTTCTTACAACTCGAGAGAGTTCACACACCCTTAGAAACCAAGTATCACTGTAAGATGTTAGTTAAATAGCGCACGACACTTAATACAGTACAAGTAGCAACACAGAAAGCGTTCACTCGTCGCGAATAAGTATCGCAATGATGCCAGGCAACTGCTCGTGACGTATCAAGCTATTTTTCATTGTTGAGAGTTTTGCTCGATAATATGTAAAATGTAACGCATAGACCACCATTACGATTCTTCAGAATATTAATAACAAAAGATTACGAAACCGTTAGCATATGAATTACTCGCTTGAATCACAAAACAAACTAGTACAGAATGTAACTTTTATCTTAAATTCTGCCACTTCCATATTCTATACTTGATAGTATTAGTTGACTTCACAAGCTTATTGAAATTAATGTAATATTCAACAGGATGAATTTACATATGTAAGTACAACAGTCTTGGAATCGAGATCTGTTTCCTTAATCCAATTTTTGAAATCTACAGAACGTCGCTTTGTCTAGAATGTACGGCTATATCATAGTCAATATTATCCGACAGACTCGAACCGCGTTCCACATTATTTCTGTGCAATACACATAACGTAGCTTCTTGAAAATCTTCTAATCTCTTTTTCGTACATTAGTTTGACTGTACAAAGTTTTTACTACAAGAGACCATCAGATAATATTCCTCCGTATGGTAATGAGTCCCTATGCAAATTAACACCTCGATAATGAAAACAACAGAAAAGGAGTTACTAGAAATGACGTAGTCTTTATGATACTTTATTTACAAGTAACAGAATGTGCAGATGCTTAACTTTAAATGAAGTGGAGTAAAATTTTGTGTTGGGAGAGGATTTGAATCCAGAACTTGATCGATTGTTAATTAAGCACCCCAAATTTAGGATATCAAAGTTTTTCGGCAGCTCCAACTTGATTGAAACCGAAATGACGAACAAAATTGAATTTCCTCGCCAGGATTTCAACTCAGCAGCTATCTTGGTTATTTTCTAATCAGAACAGACATAATTAAATATGGGTTTATTAAACCAATAGCGAAATGTCCGTATGTTTGAAGTTCAGTGGTGACGTGGAGTTCAACATATAGTACCATCGTTGTTGACTACATACGAAGAGACGGTAACTATCGAAATATTTTTCACCAGTAGCTAGGAACGGTAGTTTTGAATATAAAATAATGTGATGTAAGTTTTGTATATGACTGGAAGTCGAAACTTTCACCAACAGAAATAGATGACAAAGCATGGAGGCACGTTAAATATTGTAATTTTAATAAATGAAAAGCAAGAGTTTGCTTTTGTTTGTTATTGTAGAACAAAAGCAAACTGGTGCTTTTCATTTATTATAATGTTGTTCTACCATGAACCGACTTAAGATTCTGTTAATACTGTAATTTTTCCATGTGTGATTTGGTATGCACGTGCTACAACCTGAAACGATGTGATGAAATTTTTTGTGCTGGTCCATGATGGTTAACCCAACACGCACCTTTCTTAGAGGCCTTGAGGAGTTTGGTAACGAAGGCACATCAAATTTAATGTGGATTTTTAACCACTGCTAGACAGCCTCAATTTATTCTCGTTATAAATGACTCCCTGAAAAGTGAGACGAACTCAGTCCTCAAGAATGTTGACTTGGATTTAAAGGAGTGGTGGAATTCGAGCTGGGTCTTGTGTAGACAGGAGGTTCAATGTTTTTATTAAGTCTTTATTTACCTTGTAAAAGACGATTATAACAGGATGGAAACACTACTGTAAAACCAAAGTTCCTTTGTGGCACGAATAAATGCGAACAGAACTTAAATAATAAAAAACACACCCTTAAAGTAATAGCAATAAATAATACAAACTATTTAATCTATCGCTAAAAAGGCAACCATATACAACGTAACAATTCTCCGTGGTTCGAAAAATATTGAACGGGTCTACAATAAAACAAAAAGTCTTCTTAAAATTAAAATAATAAGCAATACGAACAGTTCAATCTGATCCCAAACAATCAGCCCTTATAGAATGCCTGTAGCCTTCAGAAATTGTGACAATAGTAGCTTATTATACCAGAAAATATTGATTTATCTGTTGTTGAAAGCTGAGTAAAATCCCTAGTAGCTACTGCTTGCTCGGCTGCTACTAACGTCTCCCAATTACTTAGACATCAACTAGTAACACACTACTCAACTACCCATCTTACGTCTATATGAGCAGTATACCAGCTACATATGGAAAGTGCTTACGAAGAGTTCGGTGAATAGTCGCAAAAAACAAAAGAAAGCTGAGTTGTAAACAAAACACTTTTATTCGTCTTCACAGTAATCAGAATTAGCTATACAACTTTTTACATCGCTTGTAAAGCACTCTGATAGTGTCAACAAAGCTTCTTATGGAAACGCTGGAAGCACATTGCTCACGCAGCATCACAGGAGATGAGACCAGCTACTTACAATACGGAGTCACTAAGTGACTGTTAGTGCCATGGTGTTCATCGCCTTTCATGCCTCCCTTGGGCGGGAAGCCCTGGCTGACCAAAAGGGATATAAGCATTATGTTAATCTTGAAGTTTGTCAGCCGATATATTGGCTGCAGGAAAGGCGATTAAGACAATGCCACTGACTGTCTCTTTGCCTCAGGTAGTACCAAGATAGAAAACAGTGTTGTAACACTAATGGTCATTTGTGGGTCGAACAAACTTGAAACTGCGCGGTTTGAGTCACCATGTAACGGACTGCGCGTCTCCTCCCGCCGGAGGTTTGAGTCCGCCCTTGGGCATGGGTGTGTGTGTTTTGATTAGCATAAGTTAGTTTAAGTTGTGTGTAAGTCAGGCGACCAATGACCACAGCACTTTTGATCGCTTAGAAATTCACACACATTCGAACATTTTTTGAAAATACTTGAAAATAGCTTAAATACCACAAATATCGTCTTAAAATAACAACAATACTTAATAAAATACATTGAGTTCAGAACCACATATTCAACGCAGATGTGGTTGATGTGATCTTCAGTCCAGAGACTGGTTTGATGCAACTCTCCATGCTACCCCATCCTGTCCAAGCCTCTTCATCTCCGTTAACTACTGCAACCTACACTCTTCTGAATCTGCTTAGTGTATTCATCTCTTGGTCTCCCTCTACGATTTTTACCCTCCACGTTTTCCTCCAGTACTAAATTGGTGATCCCTTGATGCCTCAGAACGTGTCCTACCAACCGACCGCTTCTTCTAGTCAGGTTGTGCCATAAATTCGTCTTTTCCACAGTTGTATTCAGCACCTACTCATTAGTTATGTGATGTACTCATCTAATATTCAACATTCTTCTGTATAACCACATTTCGAAAGCTTCTATTCTCTTCTTGTCTAAATTATTTATCGTCCACGTTTCACTTCATGACGCTTAAATCTATACTCGATGTTAACAAATTTCTCTTCTTCAGGACGCTTTACTTGTAATTGCAAGTCTGCATTTTATATCCTCTCTACTGCGACCACCATCAACTATTCTGCTCCCCAAATAGCAAAACGCATCTACTACATTCAGTGTCTCTTTTCCTAATATAATTCTCTCAACATCTCCTAATTTAATTCGACTATTTTCCATTATTCAGATTTTGCATTTATTGACGTTCATCTTATATCCTCCTTCCAATACAGTGTACATTCCGTACAGCTGCTCTTACAGGTCCTTTGGTGCCTCTGACAGAATTACAATTTCATCTGCAAACGTAAAAAGTTTTCATATCATCACCATGGTTTTTAATTCCTACTGCAAATTTTTCGTTTGTTTCCTTTACTGCTTGCTCAATATACAGACTGAATAACATCGGAGATGGGCTACAAACCTGTCTCACTCCATTCTCAACCACTGCTTCCCTTTCATGCCCCTCGACTTTTATAACTGCAGTCTGCCACCTTCATAATTTGAAAGAGATTATTCCAGTGGACGTTGTGAAAAGCTTTCTCTGAGTCAACAAATGTTAGAAACGTATGTTTACCTTTCCTTAATCTGTCTTCTAAGATAAGATGTAGATTCAGTATTTCCTTGCGTGTTCCAACATGTCTATGGAATCTAAACTCATCTTCCCCGAGGTCAGTTTCCACCAGTTTTTCCATATGTCTGTAAGGAATTCATCTTAGTATTTTGCAGCCATGACTTATTAGAATGATAGTTCGATAATTTTCACACCTGTTGGCATCTGCTTTCTTTAGGATTGGAATTGTTATATTCTTCTTGAAGGCTGCGGGTATTTCACCTGTCTCATACATCTTGCTCACCAGATGACAGAGTTTGTCATGGCTGGCACTCCCAAGACTATCAGCAGTTCCAATCGAATGTTGTGTACTCCCAGGGCCATTTTTGACTTAGGTCTTTCAGTATTATGTCAAATCCTTCAAACACTATATCTCCCATTTAATCTTCATCTATGTCCCCTTCTATTTCCAAATTATTAGCCTCAAGTACAACGCCCTTGTATAGACCCTCTATATACCCTTTCCACCTACCTGCTTTCCATTCTTTGCTTATGAGCTCTTGATATTAATACAGGTAGTTCACTTTTCTGGAAAGGTCTCTTTAATTTTCCTGTAGAGTGTAGACAGTATCTGTCTTATCCCTAGTGATATATGCCTCTACACCTTACATTTGTCCTGTAGCTATCCTCGCTTAGCCATTTAGCACTTCTTGCCTATCTCATTTTGGAGACGTTCATATTCCTTTTTTCCTGATCCGTTTACTGCATTTCAAGAGAAGCCTGTGGTTTCAAAAATAGTCTCATTGACCCTGACTTTTATTTTTCTTCGCTCCGTTATGAAAGCATAATTTCGAAGACTGAAATTCCTATTGGGAGAAATACACAGTGATGTACAATATTTTGCAACAGTCCTGTCTCAGAAAGCTTAACTTACATGAAAAACTCAATAAATGAACATAAATTGACCGACTTTTTAAATTCCACTATACATTCGACTACTTCGTAAGCTGAAGCTTGCGTGAATAGGGCTGAAATGATGGATGAATACATTGGCAATCCACTGATGTTAAAATACAACCTGGGTACTTTGATGGACTGCATCATATTGTATCACAATTGGAAACAAGTTTTTCACATTGTGATAAGCTGCTTTTCCTTAAAATAAGCGATACTATTCAGTTCGACAATGTTATCAGCATTTCCCTGTAGACAGCAGGGACTCATTACTCCAAACATATGGTACGTGCCCCCCCCCCCCCCCCGCCACCCCCCCCCCCATGAACCATGGATCTTGCCGTTGGTGGGGAGGCTTGCGTGCCTCAGCGATACAGATAGCCGTACCGCAGGTACAACCACAACGGAGGGGTATCTGTTGAGAGGCCAGACAAACGTGTGGTTCCTGAAGAGGGGCAGCATCCTCTTCAGTAGTTGCAGGGGCAACAGTCTAAATGATTGACTGATCTGGCCTTGAAACAATAACCAAAACGGCCTTGCTGTACTGGTACTGCGAACGGCTGAAAGCAAGGGGAAACTACGGCCGTAATTTTTCCCGAGGGCATGCAGCTCTAGTGTATGATTAAATGATGATGGCGTCCTCTTGGGTAAAATATGCCGGAGGTAAAATAGTCGCCCATTCGGATCTCCGGTTGGGGACTTCTCCAGAGGATGTCGTTATCACGAGAAAGAAAACTGGCGTTCTACGGATCGGAGCGTGGAATGTCAGATCCCTTAATCGGTCAGGTAGGTTAGAAAATTTAAAAAGGGAAATGGACAGGTTAAAGTTAGATATAGTGCGAATTAGTGAAGTTCGGTGGCAGGAGGAATAAGACCTCTGGTCAGGTGACTACAGGGTTAGAAACACAAAATCAAATAGGGGTAATGCAGGAGTAGGTTTAATAATGAATAGGAAAATAGGAATGCGGGTAAGCTACTACATGCAGCATAGTGAACGCATTATTGTGGCCAAGATAGATACGAAGCTCACATCTACTACAGTAGTACAAGTTTATATACCAACTAGCTCTGCAGATGTCGAAGAAATTGAAGAATGTATGATGAAATAAAAGAAATTATTCAGATAGTGAAGGGAGACGAAAATTTAATAGTCATGGGTGACTGGAATTCGAGTGTAGGAAAAACGAGAGAAGGAAACGTAGTAGGTGAATATGGATTGGGGAAAAGAAATGAAAGAGGAAGCCGCCTGGTAGAATTTTGCACAGAGCACAACTTAGTCATAACTAACACTTGGTTTAAGAATCATGAAAGAAGGTTGTATACATGGAAGAACCCTGGAGATACTAAAAGGTATCAGACAGATTATATAATGGTAAGACAGAGATTTAGGAACCAGGTTTTAAGTTGTAAGACATTTCCAGGGGCAGATGTGGACTCTGACCACAATCTATTGGTTATGACCTGTAGATTAAAACTGAAGAAACTGCAAAAATGTGGGAAATTAAGGAGATGGGACCTCGATAAACTGAAAGAAGCAGAGGTTGTACAGAGTTTCAGGGAGAGCATAAGGGAACAATTGACAGGAATGGGGGAAAGAAATACAGTAGAAGAAGAATGGGTAGCTTTGAGGGATGAAGTAGTGAAGGCAGCAGAGGATCAAGTAGGTAAGAAGACGAGGGCTAGTAGAAATTCTTGGGTAACAGAAGAAATATTGAATTTAATTGATGAAAGGAGAAAATACTAAAATGCAACAAATGAAGCAGGCGGAAAGGAATACAGACGTCTCAAAAATGAGATCGACAGGAAGTGCAAAATGGCTAAGCAGGGATGGATAGAGGACAAATGTAAAGATGTAGAGGCACATCTCACTAGGGGTAAGATAGATACTGCCTACAGGAAAATTAAAGAGACCTTTGGAGATAAGAGAACCACTTGTATGAACATCAAGAGCTCAGATGGAAACCTAGTTCTAAGCAAAGAAGGGAAAGCAGTAAGGTGGAAGGAGTATATACAGGGTCTATACAAGGGCGATGTACTTGAGGACAATATTATGGAAATGGAAGAGGTTGTAGATGAAGATGAAGTCACGATACTGCGTGAATAGTTTGACAGTCCACTGAATGACCTGAGTCGAATCAAGGCCCCCGGAGTAGACATCATTCCATTGGAACTACTGACGGCCTTGGGAGAGCCAGTCCTGACAAAACTCTACCATCTGGTGAGCAAGATGTTGAAACAGGCGAAATACCCTCAGACTTCAAGAAGAATATAATAATTCCAATCCCAAAGAAAGCAGGTGTTGACAGATATCAGATTAATAAGCCATAGCTGAAAAATACTAACAGCATTTTCTACAGACGAATGGAAAAACTAGTAGAAGCCGACCTCGGGGGAGGTCAGTTTGGATTCCGTAGAAATACTGGAACACGTGAGGCAATACTGACCTTACGACTTATCATAGAAGAAAGATTAAGGAAAAACAAACCTATGTTTCTATCATTTGTATACTTAGAGACAGCTTTTGACAATGTTGACTGGAATACTCTCTTTCAAATTCTAAAGGTGGCAGAGGTAAAATACAGGGAGCGAAAAGCTATTTACAATTTGTACAGAAACCAGATGGCAGTTTCGAGGGGCATGAAAGGGAAGCAGTGGTTGGGAAGGGAGTGAGACAGGGTTGTAGCGTCTCCCATATGTTATTCAATCTGTATATTGAGCAAGCAGTAAAGGAAACAATAGAAAAATAAGGAGTAGATATTAAAATCCATGGAGAAGAAATAAAAACTTTGATGTTCGTCGATGACATTGTAATTCTGTCAGATACACCAAGGGTCTTGGAAGAGCAGTTGAATGGAATGGACAGTGTCTTGAGAGGAGTATATAAGATGAGCACCAACAAAAGCAAAACGAGGATAATGGAATGTAGTAGAATTAAGTCAGGTGATGCTGAGGGAATTAAATTAGGAAATGAGATACTTAAAGTAGTAAAGGAGTTTTGCTATTGGGGGAGCAAAATAACTGATGATGGTCGAAGTAGAGAGGATATAAAATGTAGACTGGCAATGGCAAGGAAAGTGTTTCTGAAGAAGAGAAATTTGTTAACATCGAGTATAGATTTAAGTGTAAGGAAGTCTTTTCTGAAAGTATTTGTATGGAGTGTAGCCATGTATGGAAGTGAAACATGGACGATAAATAGTTTAGAAAAGAGTAGAATAGAAGCTTTCGAAATGTGGTGCTACAGAAGAATGCTGAAGATTAGATGGGTAGATCACATAACTAATGAGGAGGTATTGAATAGAATTGAGGATAATTGGGGAGAAGAGGAGTTTGTGGCACAACTTGACAAGAAGAAGGAACCGGTTGGTATTACATGTTCTGAGGCATCAAGGGATCACCAATTTAGTATTGTAGGGCAGCGTGGAGGGTAAAAATCGTAGAGGGAGACCAAGAGATGAATACACTACGCATATTCAGAAGGATGTGGGTTGCAGTAGGTACTGGGAGATGAAGAAGCTTGCACAGGATAGAGTAGCATGGACAGCTGCATCAAACCAGTCTCGGGACTGAAAACCACAACAACAACAACAATAACATGGTACGTGCTTCAGTCGCTCACGGTTACGTATAGACAAATATTTCACTCAGTGAGTTGGGGAGACGTTGTCAAAAGTCCAGTAACAAGTATAGTGAGCTAGAATAGGATGTGCTATTTTATCGGTATTCCTGTGACAAATTTCTGATAAGCCAGAACGTTATGACCATCGATCCAATAACCAGTATGACCACCTTTGGTACAGAGAATAGAGACGAAGAGCCATGGCATGGAAGCAATGAGGTCTCAGTAAGTCGCTGGAGGGAGTTGGCACCACATCTGAACACACAAGTCACCTAATTCCTGTAAACTCCGGGGAGAGGGAGGGTGATGAGCACTGACGTAATAGTCAGTCACATCCCAGATGTGTTGGATCGAATTAAAATATGGCGAGTTTGGGGAGGGGTGCAGCGTATCAATTGGATCTCTCTGTTCCTCTGAGCCATCCATTACACTTGTGGCGTTCTGGCGCATTAGCTTGCTGAAAAATGCAGTTGCCGTTGGAAAACATGATCGTTATGAAATCTGTACGTAGTCTGGAACCAGTGTATGGCTCCTTGGCCCTCAAGGTGCCTTGTACGAGCTCCACTGGACTCATGGATGCCCAGGTGAGGCACATCGTTAGGAGTTTCCGGTAGACTATGCTTTCAGACACACTTGCCCTCTGCCCAACATTAAAATCCGACGTTAGTCCCGCCACAGTTCGCCCCTCTTCCCGTTTTACCAGTCTGCACATCCTCAGCGTCTGGCACCTGTATTGAGGAATGCCGCCACGTGTTGAAGACACTCACTGCAGCACTCCTCTAACAGCCGACAAGTCATCCAGCTTCCGAAACGCTCATGCCGAATCTCCGGGCCATCACAATCTGCCCTCGCACTCACACTCAGGCAGACAGCGCTCCTGTCCCATTCTACACGCTGACAGCACGCTCCCTGATATTACGTGCACAGTGCGTAGGTCTTGCTAGCAGTGATTCCTCGCCAGATGACGCTGCCATCGCCCGGATGGGTTAATATCGATAGTAGGTCGGTGGTCGTAATGTTCTGGCTGATCGGTGTATATACGCCAGACTGGTGCAGGGGTTCACCATTATCTTCGAAAAGGTAAACGACGTCTATTTTTATAGAGTCCGGCAGCCGGCTGATGGGAAATGAGCTCGCTTGGCGCTCAGTGGCGCCACCAAGGTCAGCTGCGCGCGGCTATCGATGAAGCCATTAAGCGAGGCCGTGACGCATCGCCACGCCGGCGGCCCGGCGGAAAACTAATGGCGGGTGCTCCCCATCACCGGCTTAACGGCCATCGCCGTCGACACCGTGTCTGCGGCGCCGAAGCAGCTGTCACGGCGAAACTCGCGGACAATCGTTTGAGGTGTAATTCGTTTACCACTACTCTTGGGGTGGCTACGCACGGTTAAAGCGTGTAAAGTTCCCCCTGAACATTCAACAAATTGTACTGGCATATTTATCCAAGCGTAAAATTAATTTTAAGTTCAAGGAAGAAGTAGCAGAAGCAACAAATAATAATATTGCATAAATACTGTGTCGATCCCCACGAAAGTTGCACTGGTACCGAATAAACAAAACCACGTGGAGCATCTTACGTCTCAACACTTAGCGCAACTTAGAGAAGTTTTGATCGTGGCTTTAGAATTTTTATCTTTATAGACGTGAATGTGTCGTATAATCAAAGAACACGATAAAGCTAATTAACACAACGTAACATCACATTATAAATAAAATCATAAGGTAAGTCGTTATTACGCTTGACTACAGTCTATAAGAAAATACTTAGTTTCTCTTACTGTTCTGTCTATTGGTAATCCCTAAGAACTATGGTTTTATCTGCTAGACAGAGACCTTGTATGCGCTAACTGCACCGCTCTTTTAGTGGGGCTACATTTTAGGACGACGTTTTTATAAGGAGTCATCTTCTTAGACCCGTGTCTATTACAACACAACTTTGGTGAACGATGTCTTTCACCACAGGAGCGAAATCATTCACCACTCTGTGTCCATTATCACCGTACTGCCGATTTGTTCGCATTCCCTTGGTCTCTTACTGTGTATAATTCTCAGTTTCGCCATTCGATGATCAATCCTTTTAGAGTTTATGCAGTTGATCGGTTTATAACCTGGATGTTGGAACATCGTACGTTTTCGCTAGTCTTATGAAGTGAAACGTTATGAGTAAAAACCCATTCATGTGTTGTCACTCTTATACACTAAGAACATTTTGTATATTCACTACAGCATGTCACCTGAAGACGCACCTTTAATGGTGTGAAATCAGTTGTCTTGCATAATAAACGAACCTGAAAATTGCTAATGCAGAATGAAGAACTTTCATTCATTAAAACAAAATTAAGGATTTTTTACGAGTTTTTGGAGGATTTTTGGAAATTTATTCAACAGCAATGTGTAATGTAAACTGTGATTGCCCTAACTGCACAATAGTGTACTCAGGAAAAGGTTTCATTTCACAGCATACAGCCGACTGATTTTTGAACTTGTTAATTTCATTAAACAGTACCGGAATGGCAACTACTCTAGAGGTGACAAACGGTTTTAAATATGTAGACAGGGTCGATATGTAGTGCCAGCTGGCATAGAACATTGTGGAAAGCATAAAGAAGCGTAATTTGTCGCTAAATGGCGGAAGCGTAACGCTCAAAGATGTGATCATGATGGCTTGTACGTAAGAAATGTTATTACAAAATACGACCTAATAAAACAACATCTGAAATAAAGTTCGTTAAAACAAAAAGTAGCCTTTCAATGACAAATCAGATACGGTAAAGGAAATAAAAGTATCAACACAGGTAAAAGTATACTTAGTTGCTATTATGTAATTTCTATTGGAAGTAATTGGAAGCGCTGTTAAATGTATTATCACATGTGAAAGAATACAGAATGTGCATTTTTAACAGAATTATAATCTCATTACTTGTGTGTGGACAACATCTTTGTGCATTAAACTTACGTCATGTAGCTACAAATACTTTCCTCAATAATCCATGGCATTTGGTCCCCGCACAGCTGACGAAGGTACTAATTTCCTCACGTGACTATATTGAGATGTTGGATTTTATGTAAATGCTCCGCTATGACTATAAGTCTTATGTTGCCTTATGTTCTTACTTTTTGTTGCCTTATGTACAGACATTGCATCCTTTCACATTATCTAAATTGCATGGATGTGTTACGCATTGTAATCATTTCACAGATACTAAAGATAATCATCAGTGAAACGTATAGTGTCCAAGGAATGAAATTAATGGATATTATTAAAAACTGAACGTGTAATAAATTGAGCATGTTGTCTCAGTCTTGGTGGCAGACTTACCACCATTGAAGCAATTAGTTGTGACAAAGTTGCACAATAACTTGATAAAATGCCAATCTGATGTGAGGACTGGCTACTGGCTCTTACATTAAGGAGTTATAGAGAAGTGTCATTATGATCTGTAAAAGAGGAAATGGTTTCTGCAAGTCGCAGCGTGAGATATGAGATGTCTGTAAATGTTATAACTGGAGTAAGATTCATTATCAATAAGAAGGTAGGGCGAAGAGTGAGTTGGTTTATACGGTTCAGTGATAGTGAATCGATATATGGTCATATGATGGGAGTGAAAGGCTGTATATTAGCATCGACGAGATTAATTGCACTCTGATTCATTAATTAAAGATTCAGACAGAATAGCAGATGATCTAGATGGTGATTGGCACGTCACGTCCACCTGTTGCCCGGGGTGCGGGAAGGCTTCTTCACAGTGCTCGTTGCAGAGGATCTCCACCGTACTGCCGCTGGAAAGGCCGAAACTACGAGCACAAGTCATTACAACACTCCTGGTGACAGGACGGACCCTCGGGGACGGTGCTTAACGCCACGTCAACAACGAGGTCATCAGACGTGGAGAAGAGCTCGGATCAGGGAAGGATGGGGAATGAAATGGGCCGTGTCCTTTGAAAGGATCCATCCAGGCATTTGTCCGAACTCATTTCGGTCAAGCACGGAAACCTAAATCAGGATGGCAGGACGCGGGTTTCAACCGTCGTCATTCCGAATGCAAGTCCAGTGTGCTAAGCACTGCGCCATCTCGCTCGGTAGGACAGACCCTGAAGTCCGAAACGAGGATTAAAGAAAATCCAATAATGGCAGTTTCATTTGTATTTGTATTTGTCCCATTAAAAGCTCGGGATATGTAATAAAACCTCTTCTCCGCCGAAACAGTTACTAACTAAGCATGCAGGAAACTGTGAAAGCAGCATCAAAACGAACAGTCTTTATGATTGAGAGTAATATTTAAGAAAGGACTGTAAAATTAAAGGCGTGACTGGCCCATCATAATTCGGCAGCAAATTCAATAAAAAGTAGCCAGCCAGTTTTAACCTGAAATAATTTCATTACCAAACACACTTTGAAATAAATAACTTAGCTGTCAACCATTAGATACCCACCAAAATTATATGAAAGGTGGAATGACCGACGCCTATCAAATTCACACGATGTATAACGAGGTCCACACCTCCAATAGTATTCATGAGAAGTCTTGTGCACGTACTCTCAGGCACCAGTGTAATGATTAACGGTTTGCAACAACAAAAGCCCTCCTTATAATATATGCGCATCCCTGTTTTTGGTTTGTACAAAGGATATAACATTAACATCAATGAAACTGGAAGAAAAGATCAAGCAATACAGAAATGCAGTTTATACCTGAATAACTACAATCACAGCAGCTAAGATGCAGCTGCCTCAGCCTATGCCAACTGACAGTTCCTAACCGGTAACAATCTTCCTTCTCTTAAACATCACGTACTCTTAGAAAACTGTCCCCTACTATTTGTGAGAACACACGTCTCTAATCATGAGAAAGCCCTGCTAAAAACAGTTGACAAGACACGTTCTAACAGCAACTGAGTACATCGTAGATGATGAAAAATTACGGGAAACCCAGAAGCGGGAATGAGTGTACCACCCCACATTTGTACACAGTCTGCAGAGCGGTGCCTGACAAGCTAGTGACTGCTCTTCGACATGCTTATTTGGAAACGTGTACGCACTTGTATTTTAGTGAGGGAACAGTGACAGAAGAATGTAGCCTAATAAATAATGACGTCGCAAGGAGAATAGCCTACTATCCTCATCACAATGAATCCGAGCAGTGTATTTGCTGCTGGAGATACCAGATGTTCGTGAAACTGAAGGAAGGAAGGAAGGAGGGTGGGGTCTAACGTCCCGTTGACACCGGGGTGTTTAGGAACAAACAGAAGCTCGTTTTACGTCAAGGATGTGGAAGGAAATTGGCCGTGCCCTTCGAAAGGCGCCATCGATGCTGCATCTATAAATGTCTACAGTTGCGAAAGAATTGTTCAAAAATGTTCAAATGTGTTTGAAATCTTATGGGACTTAACTGCTAAGGTCATCGGTCCCTAAGCTTACACACTACTTAAAGTAAATTATCCTAAGGACAAACACACACACCAATGCCCGAACCTCCACCGGGATCAGCCGCCCAGTCCATGACTGCAGCGCCCCTGACCGCTCGGCTAATCCCGCGCGGCGCGAAAGAATTGGCAGTGGAGGATGTTGTGTACGAACTGACATCTCATTATGTCCAATAAATGTTAGATGGTATTCATGTCAGGCAATCTCAATGGCCAAATAATTTGCTCGAAGTTTCCAGTTTTCTTACTTCCGGGTATATATGGGATAACGTAATTATTATTCTAATATTCTTCATTGTAGTCTGTTGTCATACAGTTAACGGATCCTTTCAATCTGGGACTGGGTTTTGTGTTGTCCTCATCACCATCATTTCATCCCCATCGACGCGCAAGTCGCCGAAGTGGCGTCATCTCGAAAGACTTGCACCAGGCGAGCGGTCTACCTGACGGGAGGCGCTAGCCACACTACAATGCGTAACGAAGTTAAGTGTCTCCCATTGTGACACACAAGTTTAAAATTTGGCTGAAAAGTGCCTACAGCCTTCCTCTATAACGATATAAGATCGTGGTGCGCTGCGATGTCTGTCTCGGACTCAGAAACGCTTCAAATAAAAAGGTGTTGACACATGCGAAAGAAGGCCACATTGGGAAGCTCATGTGAACCATAAGGTATGTTAATGATGTCACAAAGCCCACAAATTTCACCCTACTTCTGCCCAGCGCCACCGTGAGAGTGGTTTTACGTCTGCGACGGAGGCCTTGACTGCAACCCCGAGCTTGGACATCATGCGGTTTTCTTATGGATGGACGAGAAAACCATCTGAGACACACTGCCGCTCAGAATAAACACGAAAAAGTCTCAGGGATGAAATTATCACTTTCCCCGTTGCGTTGATTACCACAAGTTTCGCGGTTGAAACCGACAGTTTCCAGTACGGCGAGCAACAGAAATATGTTCTTGACAACATTGGATACTGCTGACACCGACGAACGTTTCAACTCTTCTCTGAGGGGACTGCATCCCCACTAAACGTAATCGCGCCCCTTTGGATTGCTGTGTGACTGCAATTTTTGCTCTCTTGTACATGTTGGAACCACTAGCGAACGTTCAAAACCATACACAGAAATTTAAACGTGATCAGGAGCAGCAAAGGATACTTCTGGTTTTTCAGCACTCCTGTATGGTGTTCTCGTGTGGCGTTATCAGGCGGGACTGTAACATTAGCACGTGTCTGAATAAAACGACAAAGCGCTCCTCTATCAGCTCCTCATTTCGGCAATATCCTCTGTGCCACCAACGGAACTGTCTTGAGCACGTTATAAATGTGCATGTCAGAAACTCACACCAGTTCAGTCTGGCAGCTTCCCTAGCACCTGATGATAGGCGAACTCCAACTGCATGGTGTCGAAAGGTTTGCCTAATGCCTAATGTTGCATTCAGGCCATAGGAAGGCGGGAAGCAGGATGGCTGATAACATATAAATACCCTCTGCTGCTTTGCATCACGTTCAAATGTCGCTGAACAGTTTTGAACGATCCCTAGTGATTCATACTTGTACACGAGAGCAAAAACGGAGGTCGCGTTGCACTCGAAAGGGGTGCGATCTTGTTAAGTTGACTGCAACCCCAGGATATCCTCAGAGAAGAGATAAAACGTCCGAATGTGTCAGCAGGGTCAACGGTTGTCAAGCTTATGTAGTTGTGATGGAGGTGCTACTGCATTTGATTAAAATTCTTCTGGATATTGTACCATGTCATCGTGCACAGTACTTTAATTATGTACTGTTAAACCAATTTATAATTAAAGTATTTTATGAAGTGACGCATCCAACACCCAGAAGAATTTTAATCATCATGAACTGGTAATTATTGAAGGGAGTCTGCATGGATACCAGCAAGTATCAGGAATAGGAAACCCTGTAGTTATACCCTTTCTGTTCAGGGTACCAAACGGCGTATAAGGAATGTGTGAAGGCTTAACTGGTTCTTTGGTCTGTTGATTTTTCACGCAAGGAACACGTGTGGAGTGGGATGGGAAGACATCCACTGCTTATACCAGCCTCCAGTCACCAGCAGTCATCATCAAATGACACAGCAAGTGTTTCATCCGTGGTAATAACGTCCTCAAGAGAGTGTTTACTTTCATGCCACAATAAACACAAAAGCGTATTAATGGATATCACATGCCATAAAGTTGTTGATGACGTCATTTCCCGATGTAATGAAAATTTAATTGTTAGTATGGTGCATTTCTTTTTTGGGTTAATTTATCGATTCTCATTTTTCATTTGTAATTCACTGTTGCTATCTGAGTTTACATATTATCATTTGGAGATAGTGACGTAAGCTGTGGAAGTTAGGAAATGGAGTGCGAAATGGAGAAACCGGAACATTTCCAGCATATACGTCCGACAGAGAACACCTTTGATCGCTCGGAACCGTATGAAACAATTCTTACACTAACACTCGATCATAAAACCAATAGTGGTCTGTGTTATTTCCTAGCAAAATTCGGGACTTGTCTAATAACGCCATCAACAGCAGTAATAAGTGATCGAGTTTCGTGAGCGGTATAGCTGCAGCACGAAAGTCTCTCTTGAAGTGTTCGCATTCGGGTTACCGTGTAAACTATGTGAAGTTATATCATGCAAGGAATTATTCCTACGAATGTGGTAAAAATAGCAGGGGCAAATCGCGACGTGCTGAATATGGTAATGAAATCGGGGTCGAGGATAGAGAGTACATTATATGACATAGTAAATGAGAAACATAATGGGGATGACACAGAAATACATGACGTTCCGACAGATAGATATACTGATTTTGAGAGCAGGAAGAACCTGAACCTAAAGGATGCTGTTCAAACAGTACACGACGTTCATCTCCAGAGCAACAGGAACACTCCAGTCAAAGTGAGTACGTACTATCTCCACCCAGCCAGCCGAGGGTAAGTATGTTAGAAGATACCGATGACAATGTATTACAGAACATTTATGAATGCCATTAAAATCGTGGGTTCAATTCCTACAGCAAAATAATGAGGTGCTATACGTGGATTAAAAGAAAAGAATCAAATCGCAGATTGATTCTGAATTGTGTGTCCAGGAAAAGGTGAGCACGGGCTTGTTTCGAAGGAAACCGACGCTCACAATTACAAACTATAAGAGGGCACGTAATGTTGCAGTTAGGCAGTGTAAGATCGCCAGGATCTGTAGTTCACTATTGGTATCTGCAAATGTTGGCAATAGAAGCGTGTAAAATGGTTGGCTTGGACAATTTCAAAGCTTCGGTTTATTTTTCTGCACTTAAAGCTGAGAATGACCTTTTGTCCAGGCTTATTACTCCACTTTTCACATGTAAGGATATAGAAGAAAATAACAGTACATGTCAGAAGGCACAGCAGTTTGTGGAAAAAGTGAACATACTTACGACAGAGGAGGGAGAGAGGAAGTCTTTGGAACAATGATCAGAGCCATTTCCAATATGAAACGTCTTGATCATCAACACTGTCTCGAAGAGGAAAGAAAACTACAGCTAGTGCGTTGCAGTCTGTACACAGCCCTAGCCACAGCAAGCAAATTTTACATTTGTTTTCAAGAGGCAGAAGGCAGTTTCGGTTCGTATATTTCAAAGAAACCTGAAACACCCTGCCACGAAACATTCATATGGAGGTAAGCAAGCGTGGAAAAATGACTGAAGAACACATGAAACGTTTTCTAACTTCAGCCATTGGCGAACGCGTAACTAATTGAAACACCTTCTACATCTACATCTACATCCATACTCCGCAAGCCACCTGAAGGTGTGTGGCGGAGGGTACCCTGAGTACCTTTATCGGTTCTCCCTTCTATTCCGGTCTCGTATTGTACGTGGAAAGAAGGATTGTCGGTATGCTTCTGTGTGGGCTCTAATCTCTCTGATTTTATCCTCATGGTCTCTTCGCGAGATATACGTAGGAGGGAGCAATATACTGCTTGACTCTTCGGTGAAGGTATGTTCTCAGAGCTTTAACAAAAGCCCGTACCGAGCTACTGAGCGTCTCTCCTGCAGAGTCTTCCACTGGAGTTTATCTATCATCTCCGTAACGCTTTCGCGATTACTTAATGATCCTGTAACGAAGCGCGCTTCTCTCCATTGGATCTTCTCTATCTCTTCTATCAAACCTATCTGGTGCGGATCCCACACTTCTGAGCAGTATTCAAGCAGTGGGCGAACAAGCGTACTGTAACCTACTTCCTTTGTTGTCGGATTGCATTTCCTTAGGATTCTTCCAATGAATCTCAGTCTGGCATCTGCTTCACCGACGATCAACTTTATATGATCATTCCATTTTAAATCACTCCTAATGCGTACTCCCAGATAATTTATGGAATTAACTGCTTCCAGTTGCTGACCTGCTATTTTGTAGCTAAATGATAAGGGACCTATCTTTTTATGTATTCGCATCACATTACACTTGTCTATATTGAGATTCAATTGCCATTCAATGCACCATGCGTCAATTCGCTGCAGATCCTCCTGCATTTCAGTACGATTTTCCATTGTTGCAACCTCTCGATACACCACAGCATCATCTGCAAAAAGCCTCAGTGAACTTCCGATGTCATCCACAAGGTCATTTATGTATATTGTGAATAGCAACGGTGCTATGACACTCCCCTACGGCACACCTGAAATCACTCTTACTTCGGAAGACTTCTTTCCATTGAGAATAACATGCTGCGTTCTGTTGTCTAGGAACTCCTCAATTCAATCACACAATTGATCTGATAGTCCGTATGCTCTTACTTTGTTCATTAAACGACTGTGGGGAACTGTGTCAAACGCCTTGCGGAAGTCAAGAAACACGGCATCTACCTGTGAACCCGTGTCTATGGCCCTCTGAGTCTCGTGGACGAATAGCGCGAGCTGGGTTTCACACGACCGTCTTTTTCGAAACCCATGCTGATTCCTACAGAGTAGATTTCTAGTCTCCAGAAAAGACATTATACTCGAACATAATACGTGTTCCAAAATTCTACAACTGATCGACGTTAGAGATATAGGTCTATAGTTCTGCACATCTGTTCGACGTCCCTTCTTGAAAACGGGGATGACCTGTGCCCTTTTCCAATCCTTTGGAACGCTTCGCTCTTCTAGAGACCTACGGTACACCGCTGCAAGAAGGGGGGCAAGTTCCTTCGCGTACTCTGTGTAAAATCGAACTGGTATCCCATCAGGACCAGCGGCCTTTCCTATTTTGAGCGATTTTAATTGTTTCTCTATTCCTCTGTCGTCTATTTCGATATCTACCATTTTGTCAACTGTGCGACCCTCTAGAGAAGGAAGCATAGTGCAGTCTTCCTCTGTGAAACAGCTTTGGAAGAAGACTTTTAGTATTTCGGCCTTTAGTCTGTCATCCTCTGTTCCAGTACAATTTCGGTCACAGAGTGTCTGGACATTTTGTTTTGATCCACCTACCGCTTTGACATAGGACCAAAATTTCTTAGGATTTTCTGCCAAGTCAGTACAGAGAACTTGACTTTCGAATTCATTGAAAGCCTCTCGTATAGCCCTCCTCACACTACATTTCTCTTCGCGTAATTTTTGTTTGTGTGCAAGGCTTTGGCTATGTTTATGTTTGCTGCGAAGTTCCCTTTGCTTCCGCAGCAGTTTTCTAACTCGGTTGTTGTACCACGGTGGCTCTTTTCCATCTCTTACGAACTTGCTTGGCACATACTCAACTACATCTACATCTACATCTACATGACTACTCTGCAAGTCACATTTAAGTGCTTATCAGAGGGTTCATCTAACCACAATCATACTATCTCTCTACTATTCCACTCCCGAACAGCGAGCGGGAAAAACGAACACGTAAACCTTTCTGTTCGAGCTCTGATTTCTCTTATTTTATTTTGATGATCATTCCTACCTATGTAGATTGGGCTCAACAAAATATTTTCGCATTCGGAAGAGAAAGTTGGTGACTGAAATTTCGTAAAAAGGTCTCGCCGCGACGAAAAACGTCTATGCTGTAATGATTCCATCCCAACTCGTGTATCATATCTGCCACACTCTCTCCCCTATAACGTGATAATACAAAACGAGCTGCCCTTTTTTGCACCCTTTCGATGTCCTCCGTCAATCCCACCTGGTAAGGATCCCACAGCGCGCAGCAATATTATAACAGAGGACGAACGAGTGTAGTGTAAGCTGTCTCTTTAGTGGACTTGTTGCATCTTCTAAGTGTCCTGCCAATGAAACGCAACCTTTGGCTCACCTTCCCGACAATATTATCTATGTGGTCCTTCCAACTGAAGTTGTTCGTAATTTTAACACCAGGTACTTAGTTGAATTGACAGCCTTGAGAATTGTACTATTTATCGAGTAATCGAATTCCAACGGATTTCTTTTGGAACTCATGTGGATCATCTCACACTTTTCGTTATTTAGCGTCAACTGCCACCTGACACACCATACAGCAATCTTTTCTAAATCGCTTTGCAACTGATACTGGTCTTCGGATGACCTTACTAGACGGTAATTTACAGCATCATCTGCGAACAGTCTAAGAGAACTGCTCAGATTGTCACCCAGGTCATTTATATAGATCAGGAACAGTAGAGGTCCCAGGACGCTTCCCTGGGGAACACCTGATATCACTTCAGTTTTACTCGATGATTTGCCGTCTATTACTACGAACTGCGTCCTTCCTGACAGGAAATCACGAATCCAGTCGCACAACTGAGACGATACCCCATAGCTCCGCAGCTTGATTAGAAGTCGCTTATGAGGAACGGTGTCAAAAGCTTTCCGGAAATCTAGAAATACGGAATCAACTTGAGATCCCCTGTCGATAGCGGCTATTACCTCGTGCGAATAAAGAGCTAGCTGCGTTGCACAAGAGCGATGTTTTCTGAAGCCATGCTGATTACGTGTCAATAGATCGTTCCCTTCGAGGTGATTCATAATGTTTGAATACAGTATATGCTCCAAAACTCTACTGCAAACCGACGTCAATGATATAGGTCTGTAGTTAAATGGATTACTCCTAATACCCTTCTTGAACACTGGTGCGACCTGCGCAATTTTCCAATCTGTAGGTACAGATCTATCGGTGAGCGAGCGGTTGTATATGAGTGCTAAGTAGGGAGCTATAGTATCAGCGTAATCTGAAAGGAACCTAATCGGTATACAATCTGGACCTGAAGACTTGCGCGTATCAAGCGATTTGAGTTGCTTCGCAACCCCTAAGGTATCTACTTCTAAGAAACTCATGCTAGCAGTTGTTCGTGTTTCAAATTCTGGAATATTCCATTCGTCTTCCCTGGTGAAGGAATTTCGGAAAACTGCGTTCAATAACTCCGCTTTAGCGGCACAGTCGTCGATAACAGTACCATCGGCACTGCGCAGCGAAGGTATTGACTGCGTCTTGCCGCTTGTGTACTTTACATACGACCAGAATTTCTTCGGATTTTCTACCAAATTTCGAGACAATGTTTCGTTGAGGAACCTATTAAAGGCATCTCGCATCGAAGTACGTGCCAAATTTCGCGCGTCTGTAAATTTTAGCCCATCTTCGGGATTTCGCGTTCTTCTGAACTTCGCATACTTTTTCCGTTGCCTCTGCAACAGCGTTCGGACCTTTTTTGTGTACCACGGGGGATCCGTTCCATCTCTTACCAATTTATGAGGTATGAATATCTCAATTGCTGTTGCTACTATATCTTTGAATTTGAGCCACATCTCGTCTACATTCGCATAGTCAGTTCGGAAGGAATGGAAATTGTCTTTTAGGAAGGCTTCTAGTGGCACTTTAGCCGCTTTTTTAAATAAAATTATTTTGGGTTTGTTTCTGATGGATTTGGAAGAAATGGTATTGAGCCTAGCTACAATGACCTTGTGATCACTAATCCCTGTATCAGTCATGATGCTCTCTATCAGCTCTGGATTGTTTGTGGCTAAGAGGTCAAGTGTGTTTTCGCAACCATTTACAATTCGCGTGGGTTCGTGGACTAACTGCTCGAAATAATTTTCGGAGAAAGCATTTAGGACAATCTCGGAAGACGTTTTCTGCCTACCACCGGTTTTGAACAAGTATTTTTGCCAACATACCGAGGGTAGGTTGAAGTCCCCACCAACTATAACCGTATGAGTGGGGTATTTATTTGTTACAAGACTCAAACTTTCTCTTAACTGTTCCGCAACTGTATCATCGGAGTCTGGGGGTCGGTAGAAGGAGCCAATTATTAACTTAATTCGGCTGTTAAGTATAACCTCCACCCATACCAATTCGCACGGAGTATCTACTTCGACTTCACTACAAGATAAACCAACTAACGCACATTGTACGATGGTTTTGAACTTTGTCCACTGATCCTCAACACTATCTGTACTTGAGACAAAACTTTTGTGTTGAGCCATCAAGTACTGTGAAATCTGCTTTTTGTTACTTTTGCTAAATAGAAAAATCTTCCTACCTTTTTTAATATTTCTATTTACGGCTGAAATCATCGATGCAGTAACCGCTTTATGATCGCTGATTCCCTGTTCTGCATTAACTGATTCAAACAGTTCGGGTCTGTTTGTCACCAGAAGGTCTAATATGTTATCGCCACGAGTCGGTTCTCTGTTTAACTGCTCAAGGTAGTTTTCAGATAAAGCACTTAAAAATATTTCACTCGATTCTTTGTCCTTGCCACCCGTTATGAACGTTTGAGTCTCCCAGTCTATATCCGGCAAATTAAAATCTCCACCCAGAACTATAACATGGTGAGGAAATCTACTCGAAATATTTTCCAAATTATTCTTCAGGTGCTGAGCCACAACAGCTGCGGAGCCTGGGGGCCTATAGAGACATCCTATTACCATGTCTGAGCCTGCTTTAACCGTGACCTTTACCCAAATCATTTCACAATTCGAATCTCCGTCAATTTCCTTCGATACTATTGCACTTCTTATCGCTATAAACACGCCTCCCCCTTCACTGTCCAGCCTGTCTCTGCGGTATACATTCAAATCTGAGTTTAGGATTTCATTAATGTTTACATGTGGTTTCAGCCAAATTTCTGTCCCTAGTACTATATGGGCGTTGTGACCGTTTATTAATGAGAGCAGTTCTGGGACCTTTCTATAGACGCTCCTGCAGTTTACTATTAGCACATTAATATTGTTATTCCCTGTTGCATTTTGCCTACTCCTGCCTTGCCGCGTCTCAGGAGGCACCTTGTCGGGCCTAGGGAGGGAATTCTCTAACCTAAAAAAAACCCATGTGCACTCCACACGTACTCCGCTACCCTCGTAGCCGCTTCCGGCGTGTAGTGCACGCTTGACCTATTCAGAGGGACCCTACATTTCTCCACCCGATAGCGGAGGTCGAGAAATTTGCACCCTAGCTCTCCGCAGAATCGTCTGAGCCTCTGGTTTAAGCCTTCCACTCGGCTCCAAACCAGAGGACCGCGATCGGTTCTGGGAACGATACTACAAATAGTTAGTTCTGATTCCACCCAGCGAGCGAGGCTTTCCGCCTTCACCAACTCCGCCAACCGCCTGTACGAACTGAGGATGACCTCTGAACCCAGACGGCAGGAGTCATTGGTGCCGACATGAGCAACAATTTGCAGTCGGGTGCACCCAGTGCTCTCTATCGCCGCCGGTAGGGCCTCCTCCACATCTCGGATGAGACCCCCCGGCAGGCAGACAGAGTGAACACTGGCCTTCTTTCCCGACCTTTCCGCTATTTCCCTAAGGGGCTCCATCACCCGCCTAACGTTGGAGCTCTCAATAACTAATAAACCCCTTCCCCCGTGTGCCTGCTCGGACCTTGCTGAAGGAACAGCCACATGTCCACTCACAGGCAGAGCGGGCGATGCCACACGGCCAGCCTCCACATTGACCCTCCGCCTCGTGCGCCGCGAACGCCGCTGAACCCGCCACTCCCCTTGGGGAGAGGGTGGCCCAACCGCGCCTGGTACCCGCGAAGATGTCTCGACAGCAGGGACAGTGGGTGAAGCATGTAACACCTGGGGTGCACCATGCGACGCACCAGACTCCCCACTGCCGCTACACTCCGAGGCAGCAGCCTGAAGACGGTTGACCGCGGCCATCAACACGCTCAGCTGTTCGCGAAGAGTAGCCAGCTCCTCCTGCGTCCTCCTGAGTCCTCCTGCGTCCTTATTGCTCTATATCAGAATGACGACTGATTTTGTAAAACTACAATGTGTCGAGCCACAAGTGATGATACAGGATCGTTATTTCATCAACACTCTTCACTCTGTGATTTACAATCGATTTTCTGCGACATGGTATACACACATGTTTAAATTCGCTTGATGAAAGGCAGGTTATGACATTCACATGTCCGTATCACCACTTGAAAATGTAATTAGTGTGGCTGTTGAATTGCACTATTTGAATGTGAAAGTGATTTTGAATGCAATGTGCTCATTGTTATCTTCCACATTGCTTTAACTACTTCATCGAAATCCCACATCTGCACTGTTGTTGTTGTTGTGGTCTTCAGTCCTGAGAGTGGTTTGATGCAGCTCTCCATGCTAATCTATCCTGTGCAAGCTTCTTCATCTCCCAGTACCTACTGCAACCTGCATCCTTCTGAATCTGCTTAGTGTATTCATCTCTTGGTCTCCCTCTACGATTTTTACCTTCCACGCTGCCCTCCAATGCTAAATTTGTGATCCCTTGATGCCTCAGGACATGTCCTGCCAACTGATCCCTTCTTCTAGTCAAGTTGTGCCACAAACTTCTCTTCTCCCTAATCCTATTCAATACCTCCTCATTAGTTATGTGATCTACCCACCTAATTTTCAACATTCTTCTGTAGCACCACATTTCGAAAGCTTCTATTCTCTTCTTGTCCAAACTATTTATCGTCCATGTTTCACTTCCATACATGGCTACACTCCATACAAATACTTTCAGGAACGACTTCCTAACATTTAAATCTACACACGATGTTAACAAATTTCTCTTCTTCAGAAACGCTTTTCTTGCCATTGCCAGTCCACATTTTATATCCTCTCTACTTCGACCATCATCAGTTATTTTGCTCCCCAAATAGAAAATCTCCTTTACTACTTTAAGTGTGTCATTTCCTAATCTAATTCCCTCAGCATCACCCGACTTAATTCGACTACATTCCGTGATCCTCGTTTTGGTTTCGTTGATGTTCATCTTATACCCTCCTGTCTCTGACAGTATTACAATGTCATCGGCGAACCTCAAAGTTTTTATTTCTTCTCCCTGGATTTTAATACTTACTCCAAATTTTTCTTTCGTTTCCTTTACTGCTTACTCAATATACAGATTTAATAACATCGGGGAGAGGCTACAACCCTGTCTCACTACCTTCCCAACCGCTGCTTCCCTTTCATGTCCCTCGACTCTTATAACTGCCATCTGTTTTCTGTACAAATTGTAAATAGCTTTTCGCTCCTATGATGAGTAATATGACCACTGTCAGATGTATAAGATATGTGTGTTGAATTACGCATAAACTCCCTCCTACGGAATTGGCATCCTATTACGTTTTTCTTCCATATTAAAACGCCACATGTGGTGGAATGCAACGTTTTGCATGGAAATGACACAAATATGATCGAGTGTTATTACAAGCATGGTTTCATGCGGTTCCGAGCGTTCGTCATCAAAGCTGTCTCTAGTCAGTTCAATGGAGTGGTGACCCGAAGCATTTGCGCCTTTTATGAGGACAATGGTATTAGACAGACACGGCATGAAAATGGATTTCTCGTTTTAAGGAGGATCGATTTGACATTACTGACTCCACTTTTAGGAATGGGCATGATGAAAATCTTTTAAGCGCACTAATCCAAAATAATACACGTCAGCGTACTCGAAAATTGTCAAATGTGATGAACAATGATCATTACATCATGGTGCGACATTTGCATGCAGTGGGATGTTTCAAAAATCGGGGTTTTGGGTACCGCATGCTCCATGCCTAAATTAGCGGATGACTTTAGGTGCATCTCTGCTTGCTCATCATCAATGCGCTCGTAAAGAATACCGACAGTTTCTATCCTGTATCGTTACTAATGACGTTAAATGGTGTCTCTATCCTACCATAAGGAGGATTTGTTGAGCCAAATCGAAGCAGAAACTCCCCGTACAAAGGTCTATGCGTATCAACAAAAGATAGTGTTATGATTGTAATGGAAGAGCTACGCTGTGGTTTACTATAAATTGATTCTGGGGTGTAACCAGCACTGCTGAGATTTATTGTCAACAACTGAGATATCTTGCAAACGCAGTCCAGTTTCAACGACCAGGAAGATGGCGTGAAGTGATGCTACTTCACGATAACGTCCGGCCGTATTCTGCTAGACTGACAAAAACCACTACACAGGAGTTGGGTTGGTGAGCCATCCCACACCTTCCTTATTCACCTGACCTTGCGCCCTCAGATTTTCATCTTTTCCGTTCTCTATCGAACAACCTTAGAGGAGCTTCCTTTCCGGATAAAAATACTCACCGAACATGGGTCGATGTGTTCCTCGCCTCGAAACTGAATGATTTCTACAACTGCCTAATCGAAAAATTACCCCAGCGTTGGCAGGCTGTTATAAATAGTGATGGAGAATATATTATTGACGACTAAAAACTCTGTTATATGCCTCTGTTGTAGTTTCCAAACTTAGGAAAAACGCTACCAACTTATGTACCAAGGTTATATTTAGCACATGTTGTGTAACGAACATCCTTACGTAGGTTGGAAAATTACGGACAGGTACTTCAAAGCGCAACACTTCCTATTTCCATCAGTGCATCTTTTAATATTTTTTTAAATCTATTGTTTCTGCTTTTATAATATTCTCACAAAGAACACGAAATCAGTTACAAGCTACAACAGCAGATTTGTCAACGAGAAGCAACACCTCACTGTGAAACCACGTTTAGTGAGCACACACGGACAGTGCACATGGACCTCAGATGCCTGCCTCAGAGAGGAAAACCTGTTAGTTATCCGTAGATAGAACGTTCTAGCGTATTACAATAGTCCAAGAATATACAAGTTCCAGAACCTTCCAGATATCAGGAAAGTTTAATGATAGATAACTGCAGGAGATAAGAACCGGTCCATTGATCCTCGTACTGCCGCTTGCCCACTGTATACGCTGCATCACAGCAACGGCACAGAGCATGTGGTGGCGAAGAAATAAAGTTTCAAAACTACGCCTTGGATTACTGATTTTAAGAACGGGAATCACTATTTTTAAATTTGATAGAACTAAGAGATTACTCTTTGAACAGAAAAGGGAATGTAGGTCAAAGAAGTTTGTACCTTGTCACTCAGTGGTTGTGAAGGCTACTGACAAAGCGGCTTAGTGTTAACCATGCTGTGATGAGTTTCCCGGTACAATTTCATAACTAGCACGATATTATTTAGCATGCTACTGGCCGTATTTACACAGTATTTATCTGCACACCGATCAGGGTATTAATTGTAAATCCCTGAAAAAGTTTGATTTCCTCGATAGGGAGCTTTTTTCCCCTGGCTTTCCGTACTAATTAGTTGATTAATGTTCTGAATACGGAATGATTATACAAATAGCGCGTATATGTGACACTTTGTGGCAGTCACAGACATACACGAAGCCTATTAGGTGGGCGGAACGGGGGCGGGAAAGTACACAGAGGGATATAATTAGGGTCAGACAGAATGAGAGCTGTTGGCTGAGCCGACATTTCGCCACGGTGTAACGTATAACAGAATCAAAACATTCATGATAAGCACACAAGAATGGTTGGTATAATAATCTGCTAATGAACAGCTCCTCTAACATATTTCGTTTATTAATTTTGTGGCTATCGGTCTCACGTATGGGAGCTTTGCAGAATGGACACGCTTTGCTACTAAATAAAACTGAGCGTGCAGCCTAATACGAACATGTGTTCCTTATACTTGCAGATACTAAAGTCTCTCAATTGAAATGGAAGGAACTCCACTTTGAAATAGTAGCAGTCCAAACCAATATTACTTCATTTTATTATCTTTTGAGACGTAACACATTCCCTTATGTTAACAGTTTCTCTTTCATGCTGAAGTAACCGTTGCTGCAATGCATTTCTACATTAACAAGCTATCACTGTTCACAGAAGCTGTTCCGTGTATCCTACATCATCTACGTGTACCATCAGCGGAAATTAGTGACAACCACCATGCTGTTTCCTTCCACAAATTTCATAATAATTTCGCACGTCTTTTCGCGAATACAACTAGTAATGAATTACTTTTATCCTACGAACCGATGTAACAGTTTAAAATTCATAATCAAGCTCTTTAGCATATTCTTCAATTACTATGCGACATGGCTGCATGCGGCAGCTGAGAACCGAAAGAATGCAACCCTGTGCGTGACTGGAGCTTCCATAACTCCGGTTTTTTCCGGATTTGTGCTGGTTTTGAGGGCGAATATGTGTTTTCTTATTTTTCCTTTATTGTATTTCGATTCCCCACGAAGGGGGCGGCCTGGCAGCAGCTTATTACGCTGCTCTGCAGCCTAAAGACTTTTTAAAACGTAGGAAACAAGATAAGAAACAATAAAAGCAGGCGATAGAACAGGGACTGAAATTGTAAAACGGCGGAAAATTGTAGAAAGTTAAAACATAAAGCAAAGGGTTTGCATAGCTAATAAAATATGAAGGAGCAGGCAGGGAACATAGTAGACAGACAATTAAAAAAACATGGTGACAGTCTGGTTTCTGTTCGCAAGAGATATAAAAATCACACCCAGCGACAGTATGATGTCCGTTCGCAACACTTCGGAGAAGACACACAACACTGAACACTCACAGTAAACACTGTACTAAAATGCCGGCACAATGATACCACACCATAGCCAAAGGCAGATAGGGATGGGGGGCACCTGGACAGATGAGGGGGAAACAAGGAGGGAGGAGAGGAAAACCGAAAGGGGGGAAACCAAAAGAGGGAAAGGACCCATAAGGGGGGGGGGGGGGGACAGACGTGAGAGGGAATGGGAAGAGGCAGAGTAGGGAAATGCAAAGGGACTCGGGGGAGAGAAGGGGGGCAGAGACAGGGTAGGTGGGGAAAAAAAGAGGATGGAAGGAGGGGAGAGGGAGCCCAAGAAGAGGATGAAGGAAAGGAGGGGGCTGAGGAACAGAGTTGATAGGAGGGATAAACAGAGGGAGAGAAGGCTTCATCCGGGATGGGGAGTTGATGGAAGCCACCTTGGGAAAGGAGACGAAGGGTGTAGACATGGAGGGTAGGCGGAACACAACAATGAAGATGTAGCAGGGGGCGGGGATAGGAGGGGAGAGGAGCAACCAGGGGTGAGGGGGATCAAGGCGGCGGGATGTGTAGAGGATGTGGATATGTTCGAGGAACAGGAGCAGATGGCGGAAAGGAATGAGGTCATAGAGGATCCGCGTGGGGGACGGGAGGCGTATACAGAAGGCGAGGTGAAGTGCATGACGCTCAAGGTTATGGTCGAACTTAGAGAATTTGGGAGCCTCGATGGGTTTTTATACATTGGTGCTGAGATAAACCCAGACATTTATCGTTTTTTGGAAAAATTCGATAGAAAAAAATTGCTTATAATAAATCTTAGTTAAAATTCACTAAATGAAGACTGGCCAGTCGACGGCAAGCACTCTTAGACACCCTCTGTAACACGCATTTTCAATGCTTCTTTAACGTGTGAAAAACTGCCAGCAGTCGACGATCGTATGCACAGCGCCGCAATACCGCCCGCCAGATAGCAGCAGGCGAGCAGTGCGAGTGTACGTTTATAAGCGACATCCATTCCCTCTCTCAACATATGGATTTTTTTTTTATTTTCCTAGAAAATTTCTGGCTTCTCTTATATTCTTTATCGTCATCGAAAGCGTGTTTAGTGTTCCGTATCTGACACCTTCCTGTCTTCAGACATAGTGGTACAAGTGTGCTCACTGTTTCTCCCATAAAGAAACAGATTCATTGCAGTCAGATTATAGCACTACCGTCTGTCTGCTACTACTGTAGCATAACCTTAAAGTAGGAGGCAGGTCGTGAAATAAAACTTTCCAGTTAAAGCAATTATGGTACAAAGCAACAGAGCAGTGTTACCCTCTGACAGGAATTATGCTATGTTGACCGTGTTATACCTAACAGGGGTGGCTTATCAGAAATGAAAGTCAGAATTACGTAAATATTTGAACAGTACAAACGATATTTTACGTATCTACACTGTTCGAAAAACAAGGAAAACGGTCGCCAGCCTAATTAGGAATGAGAATGATTGACGTTCTTGTTCAAGAAATTAAGTGTGAGTAACTTTAACGGACAAACACGGCCTATACTTTGAAACTCGCGAGTGCAATGAACTCTGCAACCTGCACATGTTCACGGTAAGATCTGAGCTGACAGAGCAGAAGAAACTATTTGCATAAATATAACACATAACGAAACACACTATTACTTTCAGGGCTTATTCAAACTTAATGGTCTTCAGAACATTACTATTAATATTCACTGCGGTATCATTAATTGGACATTGGTGCAGTATTATTGCTCAAACATTTTCCTAGCTGACTTAAAATTATAAATGTAGTTCACTGCAAAATTATGAACTGGTTACAGATTAAATATCTGTCAACTAAATACTATTCTATTTAGAATGAAAGTTAAATGGAATTCACTAACAGGTTACTTCTCACTGTCTATTGAATAGAGACATTATTGTTTTCGTAAATAGTGGTAAAGGGTACACTATTAATATCCACTTTCAGTACCCAAAAGAAACAAGTGCTTAGCAAGCATGAGTATATAACTTTCTACTATTGCAGTTTTCCACTTTTACTACAGTGAGACACAATGTTGACAAATTTGCAAGAAACTGACTCGCCTTTCAAAATTTACTACAGGCAGCACTATGACGATTAACTAAGTAAAACTTTATAAGCCTCAGTTTTAAGGACTTTTTATTTTTAAAACAAACAGCTAATTGTCTTTATTACCACCGTCTTTAGTTTCAAATAAATCTTTACATAGGTGTCTTTGAAAGTCTAAAAAAACTTTAATTTGGACTGTTTCAATCACTGGGAGGCTTTCACAAGACTACATTTACTACCTCCCACAATTTCCCTAAATCCACAGTATATCTGAATACTCACATCTTACGAAAGATGAAACAACATTATTTAATTAACTATTTGGTTTTGAGGCTTTCATTTTTTACACAAAGTAGGACACTCGGTAATCATAGTTCAAATGGAGAGGAACCTGAGAGGTTTTGTGATAGGGAAAAAATCAAGGCAGGTACATAAATTCAGTTATACGTTACTTATATTTGTGCACACTAAAACATCCAATGAGCTTGTCCTTCACTGTACATTACTGTAGTGCTCCATAACAGTGATTGCGCAATGTGGTGGCGATTGCATGTTGGTAGATGGATTTGGAGGCAGAATTTCTGGACTCTGTCGTTTCTTGGTGGCGATGATAGATACCAATTTCACAATAGTTTGAGTTCTTTATCCATCCATCCGAGGCATTGGAAAGCGGCAGGAAATGCCTCTCTCGGAACCAGCACAATATACAACTTTTACATCGGAAGTGATTCTCTTCCTCCGCAGTTTCGTAACTCGTCCCTGACTGACTCTTGTTCCACCTTTTCTACCTAGGCCAACCACAATTTGTGCACGCTACTCAGTTCCGTTCCCGAGGGGAACTACCACGTCTTTTACATACAAATAACTAAGAACTTTAAGTGAAGGTCAGCAATTTACGTAACAGCGAACAAACATTTTAAATAACAGAACATTTGCACATATTAGTATTTCTAAAAAAAATTATTCATCCTAATTCCAAATGCATACAGTATGTTTTGTCTCCCTCCAATTGAGACAAATAATTTAAATGACAGATATACTACACTGTATAGAATCAAACCATGACGTCAAAGTTTTTACAAAGAAAGGAGTATTCAGTTTTGTGTTACCGATTCAATCCAACAACCTTTGCACATACTCAATGTTATAACATTAAACGAAAACAAAACGTAAAATATATCAGTAGAGCTATGGTGTTACAAGATGCTGTGACAAGTCTGCAACAGCACCAAGGTCAGACGGGTGACGGTATTAGCGTGAGTGACACTGGCGAGGTAGAACTTCAAGAAAAAGCGTGAGAATTTCTGCGGAGGAAGAGAATCACTTCCGATGTTAACACATTGAAAGGTTAACTATAAAGAGAACGAAATCAAGAGTGGGATACTACAGCATGTATCTAGATACAGTGATGAGTCCTGAAATAACGCAAAGATGAGATGGGTTCAGACATCCGCCAGGGCGGAAGAAGCTAAGATATTTCAAGATTTCTGCTGCCGCTGAGATGTATATGTGTACAAACTATACCAAGATAACTATGTGTGAAAGATGTCGGCGTCGTGGACATAAGGCACAAGGTTGCTCGCCTTACAAATTTTCTAGATGCAATAAGTACGGCCCCAGTGTAAGGAAGAGCTGGGAGAGACGCCGGGCGAAAAGATGAAAAATTAATCACGTCGTACGTGCAGCAATCATGTGTCACTATTGTTAAGTGACCCAAAGTTAGGGTAGTGGCCTGTGAGTCAGAGAAATGCGTAATGAAGGCCAATTGCAAAGAATTTGGTAAAGGGTTGAATTGTCTAATAGACCAGTTGAATCTCCATGTTTTTTTATCGTTAACCTTTCAAAGTGTTTCCATCGGAACGTGATTCTTTTCCTTAACAGAAATTATCGAGCATTTTCTTGAAGTGCTGTCTCACCTACGTCACCCAGCTTAATATCTTTGCCCCTACTGTGCACAATGGTCTGTATCAATCGATAATAAAACAGGTACATCCTAATATGTTAACCAATTACTCCGCGGCTTTCAGTTGGGCACTTTCCGTTACTCGAGCTACGTTTTCCGTGAATGATTTGATAGTTCATCTATGCTATTTCATCCTGTTGCTATTGATTCTCCTGAATGTTGTCTGACTCGAAAGATTCTATACCTTCTGCGGTTCACTTTTATTACCAAGAAAGGTCTCAAGATTAAAAATAACGCTGTCCTAGCACTTGCGCCATTTTATAACACCTACATCTCTAACGTTGACCAGTTGTAGAATTTTGGAACACGTATTATGTTCGAGTATAATGAATTTTCTGGAGCCTAGAAATCTACTCTGTAGGAATCAGCATGGGTTTCGAAAAAGACGATCGTGTGAAACCCAGCTCGCGCTATTCGTTTTCGAGATTCAGAGGGCCATATACACGGGTTCCCAGGTATATGCCGTGTTTCTTGACTTCCGCAAGGCATTCGATACAGTTCCCCACAGTCGTTTAATGAACAAAGTAAGAGCATATGGAATATCAGACCAATTGTGTGAGTGGATTGAAGAGTTCCTAGATAACAGAACGCAGCTTGTCATTCTCAATGGAAAGAAGTCTTCCGAAGTAAAAGTGATTTCAGGTGTGCCGCAGGGGAGTGTCGTAGGACCGTTGCTATCCACAATATACATAAATGACGTTGTGGATGACATCGCAAGTTCACTGAGGCTTTTTGAGGATAATGCTGTGGTATACCGACAGGTTGTAACAATGGAAAATTGTACAGAAATGCAGGAGGATCTGCAGCAAATTGACTCATGGTGCACGGAATCGTAATTGAATCTCAATGTAGACAAGTGTGATGTGCTGCGGATCCCTTATCATTTATCTACAAAATAGCAGATCAGCAACTGGAAGCTGTTAGATCCATAAATTATCTGGGAGTATGGATTAGGAGTGATTTAAAATGGAATGATCATATAAAGTTGATCGTTGGTAAAGCAGATGCCAGACTGAGATTCATTGGAAGAATCCTAAGGAAATGCAATCCAAAAACAGAGGAAATAGGTTACAGTACGCTTGAATACTGCTCAGCAGTGTGGGATCCGTAATACATAGGGTTGATAGAAGAGAGAGAGAATATCCAACAGGGAGCAGCGCACTTCGTTACTGGATCATTTAGTAATAGCGAAAGCGTTACGGAGATGATAGATAAACTCCAGTGGAAGACTCTGCAGGAGAGACGCTCAGTAGCTCGGTACGGGCTTTTGTTGAAGTTTCGAGAACATACCTTCACCGAGGTGTCAAGCAGTATATTGCTCCCTCCTACGTATATCTGGCGAAGATACCATGAGGAAAAATCAGAGAGATTAGTGCCCACACAGAGGCATACCGACAATCCTTCTTTCCACGAACAATACGAGACTGGAGTAGAAGGGAGAACCGATAGAAGTACTCAAGGTACCCTCCGCCACACACCATCATGTGGCTTGCGGAGTATGGATGTAGATGTTGATGTAGAACTGTAGGACGTCATTTTATACAGTGTAATGAGGCTTTATACTTTATTATCGTGCTATCTTGTCTTGACAATGTCGTACGGCTCTTCCAACAGGCTGTGCTGTTCCAGTCTTCCGTTTCTTGCAGGGCTTGTCCTATCTTGGGTGCTGTTACTGATGTGAGCTCCTTCTCCTCTTGGAGTAATAAACAGCGAAGCTCCTGACAGAAGTCCCTTGTGTTCCCATACCGGATTTCTATGAAAATGCGAGATCTTTGTTACAAAACCACCCCACTACCCCACAAATGACACCAAATTCTTAAGTTGCGCCACAGGAAAAGTCCGATCCACCAATAAAGAGTTGGTGTGGTCTGCGTGGCGCTATGAGGACGCTGACGACAACACTCTCTTCTTGTGGTGGAAGGTTTTCCGTAATTAACCTTCAAAGCTCAGTCGATTAGGAGTAAAGCCTCTTTCCTGGGTAGGATTGGTTCCGGGAAACAGAAAATTTGGGAATTTGTGGTGAGTTCTGTGGGACGAAACTGCTGAGGTCATCGGTCCATAGGCTTACACACTACTTAATCCAACTTAAACTAACTTACGCTAAGAACAACACCGACGCCTATGCCCAAGGGAGAACTCGAACCCTCGACGGGGATAGATGCACGAACCGTGGCAAGGCGTTCCAGACCGCACGGCTACCCCGCGCGGCCTGGGGAACAGAGAAGGGTACATAAATGGGTTGATGATCTACTGTTGTAGCGAGATGAGGTGAACTATTAATTACGTTTCAATAATTTCATTTCTGTGTAACTTTTTTACATGAAAATTGTGTGACCAAGAGACGCATTAATAAATATACGAATATATCAGCCGGAAGCCCTTCCGCTATTATTGTGTCCTATTATACGTGCATTAATTTAACAGGTTCAAGTGCAGTCATAACCACACATTCTGCTGTTTACCAACACAACTTCCTTAACAGGAGACAAGTACTATGTAGCTACCTGTTTCTAGTAGTAAGTGCTAAAAATGCCAACTATACTACCAATGAAACTATATCAAATATTCATGATAGGCTTGCTATTCGTCTATAACAGTGTCTTATCTCCAAAGTGTTACTGTGTTGTAGATAAAGTTCTACCGCTCCATCAGTTGCTGCTGTGGTTGTGAGTTTAGCCGCTGATCTCCTTTGCCGCATGTCACTACCTCGGCTTCATTGCTTGATGAACACTTGATATTGACTGACCAGTATCGCTATTGCTGCTCTTTTATATGCCTTTTGATGGCCTTTCTCACCCAGGTATGATGGCTTGCATCAACATTGCCTTCACTGGCAACTTACATGGAACCTCTGGAATGTTCCTCCTCTGTGTGTCTGCACTGACCTCCTTCTGGTAGGCATAGTTCTTGTCGAAATCTTCCTGTGACGGTTCAGTGAGGTGCAGACCTCCACCTTACCATTGTGTAGTGGCTATTCCCAGGCACCTCACTTTCCCTAAAAGATCTTATCCTTAAGCTAAGCGCGTATCTGTCCAGAGGTTTAGGCCGAAGTTTTCTCTCGGCAGTATCGTTGCTAATAAAAATAATTTAGTCATCAGAGGGCATATGTATTGCATCTGGACAAAAAACTGACCAAAGGTAAATTACTCTCGTTAAAATCCAGGTACCAGCACAACTTGTAGTATCCGAGTAAGACAAGTAGGTCAGCAGACGAAATGTTGTGCATTAAATGCAAACAGAGGTGCTCAGTACCTAGAAGTTCACCTTTAATCAGTCACGCCGTAAAAAAATGACAGATTGAAAATAATTCTTCTGTTCCAGGACGGTGTTAAAAAATAGGAAAGGAAAATACGAGCAGAGGTTAAGAAAGCAGTAAATTGATGACTTAAGGGTTGTCGAAACGCCCTCTCTCGCCAATGTTGTATTTGCTAACTTCACGTATCTCTTTCACTGAAGTATTACAACTTCGACATTTCGACAGCTGTTGTCAGTATGTATAGTTAGCCCTTTCTCGTTGGTGTAATATTTATGAAATTTCTACCATTAAGCCATTCTGAAATTTCTTGTAAATCCCACTAATTCAAATCACAAGGCAGTTCTTGCTATTATGCTAGTTCAGTGGCACCTTTTACCTATTTTAAAGCAATTCTGAAAATATGAATGTCATAAGTGTAGTGATTTGCGAGATAAATGTAAAATAGCACCTAAAATAGGAAATGGTAGAAACTGAGATTAATGTAAAGTATAATGAAAATTCACCAGTAGCTAAAGTGATTTAGAGAGATCCGCTTCAGAGCCTGGAGGCGGACAGGTTCTGACTACGTGAAATGTTTTGGAGCTCTTGCACTGACTGGTGCGACCGCATTTTATGTGCTACCAAACAAATACAATTAATTTAATACGTCTGAAGACGGGATTTTAAAATCCTGAAACCGATCGTGGTTTAAATATTAATACAACTGAAGCAGACCTATCTAAACTAACTGTACTGCCTCACAGTTGCGGATGTCGTACATACCGGATTTTACTATCCCAACCGTCTAACAGAGTTATTAGGTTCACTGTCTGGCTCGTCTCGTGCATACAGAAGCTTTCCTCATCTGCTTGCTTCCCTTGTTGCCTTTGTTTCAAATTCAGCTGCACCCGAAGAGATTCTTACTGACACTTGATTCAGAAACTGAAGACCTTGGTGTCAGTCCTTTCGATGACCTTTAATTTTCCAGTATGATGATCACTGAATGACCACTCTTTTCAAGGTGTTTTCCCAGAAAATGCATTCTTTGGCAACGACGCTCTGTGTGTTTTTTAGGGAATTGACTAATTTGACGCCAGACCACACATGACATGTAGAATTCTGAAGAGTTCAGTAAGACTAGCGATGATATAACCAAATACTTAATGATTTTAGCGTCAACTTCACTGCACTCCTTGTAAAAGAATCTTAATACAAACTAAATTTAATAGAAGGGGTTCAAGCCATTCCTACTTATAGTTAGCTGGTAAAATAACGTCGAAAAAGCAGTTAAGTTTACCATTGGAAATTTTATTCTACTCACAAAACATTGTTCGTAAGTTGCACTATTGATAAAAGGAAATGTTTTAATACAGGATGGTAAAAACCAATTGCATTCAACAATAATGTGAACGAATACTCCCTGAATGGGTTTCCAAGTTCTACAATGGAACGAAGGATGACCTGTGCCATAATACATCTATAATCTAGGTTTAAATTAAGTTTCACAAAAGAGAAAACTATCAAAATGGTCTACAGCGACCCTCAATTATCTTTAATTACTTATCTAATTTGTCGTAAATTACAGTGGCTGATGTGGCTTCTCAATAACTATATAGCAGAAAAATCATCGCGTTTCAGATGTTTACTTCAAGTGGCAAATGTGAACACCATGAGCTTTAATTGACGATCGACACTAGTATTACGCAAAAAGTGGTGTAACAGATGAGGCTTCTGAAGTTCTGAGTGAAGCATTATGCGCTGTTATGTGGCATCGCGTGTTTTCATTACCTTGTCGGTGTTTAGTCAGCGTCAGGGTGGCGGCGGGCAGCACAGCCCCGCTCACCTCACCATCTTGGGAGTAACTCTCTCCTAACTTGTCCTTACTACAATTTACCGAAGTTGGTTTAAAAAAAAAATCTGGCTGTGTTTTCATCTGACCAATCAGGGTCTCAATGTTAACCTTAAGCTCCACCTACAAAAATTCTGTCTATCCAAAGAGAAACGTTATACTTTTCGTGGTGGGGCAATGTTTTTAAAGTTTGCAACGTAACAGAGACGCGAAAAAGTCTCACGCTAAAACTTGCAGCTGGTGTGGTCCTTTTAGCATTATCGTAAGATATATACTGTTCTTCTGGAGGGCTGTATCTTTTAACATGGGCTGGTGGGTGGTCCTAATGTAACAGAGACGCTTAAAAGCCTCACGTTAAAACTTGCGGGTCGTGTGGCCCTTTTTGTGTTATCATAAGATCTATACTGTTTACTGGAGGGCTCTAGCTTTTAACATGGGTTGGGGGTGGACATAGCGGTTAGCTGGCGACGTGGGTGTCTGTCCCTTATCATAGTGCCTTCCAGTATAACATGGTTCTGCTCTCGGCTTCTGTTCTCGTTTCTCCCCTCGCCACTGCGTCTGTCTCACGGTGGGAAGGTATGACGTGCATTTAGGCATTCTTGTGTTAGTCTGTGGTATTCCATTTGCTCACTCGTTACTCGTATTACTTTGGTTAATTTAATGTCACGATTTATTTGGAGTTATGTGACATACTACTGGATTTGCTTATCATGTCAGGGTTTTCATGGAAGGTGTTGGATTTGCCTGACACCTTGCATATCACCACCCTTCAAACTTAATTTTTGCATGAAGTTAGGCAATGATTGCATCGTTGACTAAGTCAGCCAAAAATTTTCTAATTTATCTAAATTTTGTTGCATACTGTTCTGGCACATTATTCTGGTCTATGCTAGTTTATATTACTAATTTATATTTTTATATTCTTCCCCACTATAATTAAAAATGACAAGACAAAACTATTTTTATGCTATTATTAATTTTTAATTACTTCCTTTCTTCATTTAAGTGTGAAGTTTGTTTTTTAAGAAGTTTTTTTTCGAAAGTGAGTAGTCTTTCACATCGATTTTCTTAGAAATATTGTTTTTATAAATGTAGTAATTAAGTAAAATTTATTACTAATACATTTTCTAAATACCATGTACAAATAAAATGTTTTTGTTTCTTGATACTCGTATCAACATTGTTACACTAACAAATAAGAATTATTTCCAAGAATTGCTTTGACAAAGAAATATACAAATACAAGTATTGAGTTATTATCCGAATATATGGTACAAATGTTAATAATAAACATCCAACAAGATAATTTTTAATTCTTTGTTTTTATAAGGACAAAATAAGTAAAATATAGTTATGCTTTTATTTTTATGAGGAGAAAATAAGTTGCATATTGTTTCTTTATATACTTTCCATTCCAGAACTAATGACTTATTTTAATGGATAGTCTTTTTTTTACTTAAGTCTGTAGTCAATGACTGTTATTTTGTAGTTTATTAGCTGTCTGGTGTGCTGAACTTATTTAGTTTTTCACACGCACAATTCCTACGACACATAATTTGATTTTACACATTCACACAACCCTATGAATGTTTAAGCATGCGGTTGGCAAATGTTTTTGCACGAAGGTGATGGACTTGAGCCTGATGGATGTGGGCAAGTATTTGATCTACAGCTTCATTCGTCGTTCCTTGTTGGCTTTGCAAGTGTGTGTTATTGTTGTGGAGGTCCCATAATGAAATGGAGCTGTGAGTGCAGAATCTCGTGGTTTACTGGATTTGTATGTTTGAAAGTCATCGTTATGTGTCGCTGAAAGGGGTCGTTTCTCGTTGTAATACTTCGCAGACGACTAGTTTACAATAGGATAGGGATTCGGGAATGTATCTCGTCTCTATTCTTCACCCATTCTTCTTTCTTGGTCTCAATCTTGCGAATCTTCAACTTCTGTTCTTTCTGCTTTTTCTCTGCTTCTTACTTGCTTCTTGTTTCTTCTCTGGGCAAGATATGGAAATATTTATTGATAACTAGTAGCTTTGAAGTTCTCCTCCTAGTAACAGTTTGATAAATTGTTTGGGCATGTCATTTTTACTTTGTGGAAGTTTTCTTCAGTTTTCTGCATCAGCGTGCTATTAATAGCAGTAGTGTGACTTTTACACATATTTTTTGCCAGTGGTGGCTTGCCCAAGCGATCTCTCGTCGGGCCATTTTTTGCTCGCTTCGTTCATTCGGGCCGCTCGGAGACCCTTCCACCGTTTGGCGTCCCGTCACGTCTCTGCAGGGCTCTGTCACTGTGCAGCTCTGTGTTCCGTCCCAACAGGGTTCCACCTAGTGGGCAAATTTATTGCCCACTTCAGCTACAAGGGCCTTCTGTTGGTCTCACTGTCCTTTCCCTTCTCTCAACGCTTCTGCCTAGTAGGAATCGTGTCTTGCTAATTACGTCTTTTTCTTTCTTGATATTTCTTGCGTTGCAACTTGTGAGTCATTGCATTTCATTTTTGCTAAAGTTCTTACAATGGTTCTTACAAAAAGTTTTACATATATTCATCTAACATATATCCAGTACTTACATTGTTTAATGCCTTCTTAAAAAGCTTTACAAATTTCGGTGCCCTTTCCATGTTACAGTTCTAAGATATTTTGAGTCTTAAAGTCTACTCAAGAATCCTCAAATTCGTTTTTTTTTAATTTTTGTGTAGTGTCGTGGTGTATAGCATTTTAGTATTTCATGCTGTTAGACTATCTATGCTTTATTCCTGCACATTAATCTATGGTACTATTGGTGTTATTTTTGTTTTTGTTTTTATTGAAACTACTTTCTTTTCCCACCTTTCTCTCTATTCATTCTTCTCTCTCCTGACGATGGTATCTGCAACATAATCTTGCAATATTGTGCTGATTCCTTACCAGTAATAAAATTAATCTTCAAACTTGTACTGAAAGTGTTTAATACTGCCAATCTTAGGTAAAAATACCTCTGCTTTACCTTATAAAATACCCTATAATTCTCTTTTACTGTGTTCCGAAATACCTTGAACTTCTTGCCGTTTTTCGTCGATTTCTTTATGGACTTCTAACATGAGTTGAGGCGATTCCCCCTTTTGTGCATACCATTCCAATTCTTCATCCTCTTTATCCCGCATCATTCTTAATTGTTTGTTTATAACTGGTATTTCTTCTAATTTTAGCTTTTGCTCAAAGAGAAGTGTGACATTCCCGAATGTTACGCTACCTTTCCCCATATCTAATATCGCTCATCTCTCATTCAAAAAATCTGCACCTATAATCTAATCTACAGTTACTTTAGGTATAATCACGAAGTTGGCTTCGATCTTTTGACCTTGGTAAGAAAGAGTTACCTTGTTTGTCTTCTAACTTCCTCAGCATTGTTTCCCATAGGACTTCTTACTTTAATCTTACGTGTTTTCAGAACTGGCAATTCCTAATTGGCATTTCACTGTATGAATAAATTTTCTGAGATCGCAGTCAGTTCACTTCCGCTATCAATTACAATATTACTGGGATATACTTTACCATGGCCTTCACAATTGGTTGAATTTGAAAGGGTTGGTTCTGTTCTTCTTCTTCTTGGATCAAAGAATCCCCCACTGAATCATACATGAGTCCTTTTAGGAATTTCCCTTGTGACTTCAAACTTTTTGCAGAATAGGCTTCGACTGCTACTTCTCTCTCTTTCATTTCCTCTTCTCTATTTCTTCCTTCACTTACACTTTCTTCAACATCCTTTACTTTTTCCTCATACTCGTCTATCTTCTTCTTCGTCGCTACTTCCACATAATCGCATCTAAATGCTCTAATTATAGCTTCATAACTTCCTTCACTATATACGTGGGGAGTGTGCCCACTCGTAACTTGTTTTCAACTTCTGTCACCTGCGCATTATCCTCATTGAATTCGCTTTCCCTGGTTTCCATCTCAAATAGCTCTGCAATACTCACTATTTCGTCCTTTCCTTCTACATTCACTGTGCATGCCTCTGGTATATCATCTTCCTCGTCAGTATTCTCCCAATTAATTTCGTCCCAACACGATATTGTTATTTTCTAGTCTTCGTTTTCATCTGGTCCCTGCGGATTTGTTTCTTCCTTCTTCTCTTCTCGTGATAAGATTTTTACTTCTCTGTTCAAGGTGCTGCAATTGACCTGGGTTGGTGCGTCATTCTCTTTTGGCTCTTAGCTGTCAATTCGAACATTTATTGGGGTTTTAAGGTCGTACCTCCACCTCTTCTATGTGTATTTGCTTTTCTTGTTCAGCTTGTTGATAGTGGTTTCTTTGTTGATAATTTGTCGGTCTGTTGGCTCTCCAGTACACGTTCCAGTTGTCGTTATTCCCTCTGTAATAGTTGTGTGCCGTTCCTGGGTGAATTATAGTTATTGCCATATTCTCTTCTAAACCCATAATCGGTTCTTTGTTAAAATCTATTGTCGTTTCTTGGTGTGAAGTTATCACGTGGGTTCGTAATTATTGTTTCTTCATGCTGTGTCTCGTGGATTGCACTGCTTTTTGCTTTCGTTTTCACGTGCGCTTCGTCTTTTCCTTGCACCATCTTCCGAAAATATGAACTCTAGTTCCCTTAGAATACCTTTAAATGCGTCGACGTCATTGCCTCCGCGACCTACTAATGATTGCTGGTATTTCAATGGTAGCTTCATCGCGCATAATTTAATCAACTCTCCATCACTGTATGGTACATCTAAGCATTGATTTTTGTTTCCCATTACTTCGAAAAATTTCACGGGGCACTTCTCTCCTGAATTTTCAAAATATGGGTTCTGCAATAATTCGTACTTCACTCTGTTCTGTGCTTCGCTGGACCAATATCGTGAGAGAAACGTCTCTCTGAAATATTCGTACGATCGGCATGTCGCTGCAACATTCTGCATGGTTTCAGTGACTGTTCCTGACATGTATGCACATATAAAGTCTAATTTGTGTGCTAGCCTCCAGTGTTCTGGTAATCCTACTCGGAATTGATCAATAAAAGATCGTAGATGTAATGATTTTCCTTCTCGAAAGTGTAGAAATTTTCTGACTGTGAGGAAATGTTCGTTGTCGTACTTCGTCATAGTTCCATATGAAATTCGCGATTCTTTGCCACTTTTGTTTCTGATCATTTCTCCCGTCGTTCTTTCCGGTTGTCATAGATCCATTGGATATTGTGCACTGTAACTTTCGCCTATGCTTGCGTAGTATCGTTGGAGTGGTACGCAATAATTTTCTTCCATCGGTTTTGAACGTGTAGCTGAATGCATTGTACTGTACTCTTTGCGACCTGGCTTTCCATTGTCACGTATTGGTTGGGTATCTAGTGTGGCTAACCTTGCTGCTTCATTGCACGATCCAAACTGTCTTGAAACATACATTTGTGGTTCCGCATGTGTTTGTGATTACATTTGTTCATCAAGATGTGGGCTGGCGGGTGGAAATAAGTGTTAATGAATGTGGAAATGAAATGTAGAAAAAACGCATTTCCCGGCCGATTAGCCACTTATGCCCTCACGGGTGGAAATAATTGTTAATGAAATGAATGATGATACATGTCTTTCCCAACGATGCACCATATGTGGGACGGCGGGTGGAATTTTGTTGTTATTAAAATGTTCCTACGATTTATTTAATGCTGTTGTTTGGCGTTCTCAACACTGGCTCTCTAACTACAATATTGGCAACCAGAAAGTGATTAGCAAAACGTGATGCCTGTAATTAGAATTCCTAGTGCCCACTTCATCTGATAAATACACTTATAGCCACAGATTATAGCTCTGAGGAATTAGGAGATTGTCTGGGATTCATAATCAAAAAACGATTCTTTCAAAAATGTTCACTATATTCTGAAAGTCACTGGCCGAAAAGAATCCACACAATCCAACTACCAGAGCAGTTCAGAGTCTAATGCGCTGATGCAACTATGACTGTTCAAATTAAATGCTTAAGTGAATGCTCGCCATAATTTGATGATAATTTTCATCAAACGCCACGTTAAATAATGGTAGAATGTCTGTCCCGCGGCGGAACGTCAAAAAACGACATACGCAAACTGAAGATAGATCATCAAAGTCATCCCAGAAGTAACACTTCACTCGAAAATGATTTCTTGGCAACGCGTATCCCGAGTAACTTATTACGGCATCCGAGGCTATTTATAGCAATGATACCGACTCGACGCGACTCCCGGCACAGATGATGCGCTGATCAGCGTCTGGAGAGAACTGGGGCCTTTTTTTCCTCGCGCAGCGTTCTTCTATATAAAGCTAAGGGAACGCCTGATTAAATTCGCGGTCCCGACTAGTCGCTGGGCTAGTAATGCACCACTTTAAGTCATTAAATAAATCATTGATTCCTTTGCTGATGGCCAATGAAGCTCTCAATTCAAATGTGCAACAGCACACAGGTAAGTAATCATAATAAAAGTCTGACGTGGCTAAGTCCAATATGTTGGGCGAGAGAATTAATTTAATTACACTACACGCAGTAGACGAGCTCTGAACTTGCCCTTTGGAGATACACTATCGCTATAGCTTTATAGTTACTCAGTTGAAACTTTTCACATCTTTATGATTGTAGCGTGTCTCCTTCTACTTAAATTTAAACATCCTAGCTTTATTTATTCACCTACTTAATCTATCTTGCTTCCTTAATTTTTAAGACAAAACCTAGAACATCGTGAATTTCAACTAAAATTTTAATTTTTGACATCCAGAATACTATTTCTACTAAATTATTATGCAAAAGGAATCTAAATATAAATTTTAAAGTTTCTAGCTCTTTTCTGTTGCGTCAATAATTTTTACAGAAAAACGTCCAAATTTCGAAAATGGTTAAAGTTATTGAACTGATATTCAACACATACTGATTTAGTATTACTCCTGACATGCTAGAAACGTTTCAGGTTAATTACTTGATTTTTAAAGTATTGGGCAACATTTATGAGGTCAGAGCTAGTTACAGCGGACTGGTGGCACACAATGGAAAGACTGCTGTGAGTTTTATACGGTGTAAGTAGGCTGCTTCCCTACAAAGAATTTCGAAACGTGTTTGTTGCTGTACAGGCTGTCTGATTTCACGTATGTTACTTTCCGCCTGTGATTGGAATCGCAAATGCGTAATATCTTCGGTAATTGCTTGTTTTTCCGGTGTTGTTACAGATACGGATGTGACTGCATACTCAGTGCTTGTTCGATCTTGTTCACTACGCTCTTCAATGATTTGCAACAACTCTGCTCGCAATTTCTGAAATTGTTGCTTCGTTTGCGCCTCTATTTTGACTACGCTATTATCATATCTTTGCTGCGCTGCTTTTGTGATACGTTTGTGTAACGCACTGTTTTCAACAATTTCACGCGCTGTACCTGTCGCTTGTCTAGTAATTTCGTTTATCTGTTTCTCTAGTTTCTTGACTTCTCCCTGGGTGTTGTTACGTAATGTTTTGATCTCGTCCTGAATGTCATTACGCAATGTTTGTACTTCCGCTTGTACGTTGTAAATGTCTGTTCTCAATTGACTGTGACTTGTTATTATGTTTCATATCACTTCTCCAGATTCTTTTGCCTCTTCTTCAGTACGACTCAGATGTAACTGAATTTCTTTGTTTTGTTCTTTAATCTCACGCATTTGTCTCGTTGTTTCTGCATTTTGTTTCGTCATTTCTGCAATCTGAATTTTAACTTGGTTCGCAATTTCTTTATTTTGTCTTGTCATGATTTCCGTCATTAATTGTAATAATTCTGCCAGACTGGTGGGTCCTATTGCGTTTTCTTCCGACGTCCTACGCTCTGTGTTTTCGCCCAAGTGTTAGTTGGCAACAGATTGCATTTAACTGTGCTGTGACACGTTTCTGCTCGCATTCCTTGTACTCTGTGGTGAGGGAGCTCTGATTACTTGTACTATGGGTTCTACGCATTCAAGACGCAAGTTAGAATCCTCATCGACTGTCTTTCTACTTTCCTGCTCCTCTGACGTATGCTGACTTACGTTTTCTATGAATTGACGTACATTATCCCCGTTATGGTGCGTTATATGTCCTATTTCTCGTGATAATGCATCGTCTGTTGTACTGTCCTCTATTCTCTGTCCATTTTCATGCTGGGTCTCTACCTCAATTCTGTCAAGGTCTCTATCTGCCATTGCCAATCTTTCTGAATCCCTTACTTTCTGTTTTAAAAGCAATTCATGCACCCTACTTCACGTCAACAAGCGATCATACGATCTCATGTGTTTCATAAACGTTTTGTTCACATGACCTGACAAACAATTCACTTACTTGTTGGGTCAGAAACAACTTACCAGCGATGTATCCGCCACCTGTGCGCTTGCATTGGAGAGAAAACTTAATTCTAACAATATTAAAATTCATTACTTAATTATGCTGTTGTCTCTGCTAGTATGTCTATCTATTGAATACATTATTACTATCTATCGCTGTAGCTATATTTTCGACTATTTATAACGTTTATTTTTTTAATTAAGAAAATGTGTCAACAGGATATTTTTCTGACCTAGTTAGGCATCTGGTCGACCTTCAATCATGGTATTTTACCATCCTGGCAGGGTCGCCATTTTCTAACATTCTGCATGGTGTCTGTTTCTTCTATATCGTGTCTCCCTACCACTTTCAGACAACGACGCTCTGTGCATGTTTTTTAGGGAATTGACTAGTTTGAACCTGGGACCTATTGCTGGTAAGGAGACGCCAGACTGCACATGACATGTAGAATTCAGAAGAGTTCAGTGAGACTAGCGATGACATAACCAAATATGTAATGATTTCAGCATTAGCTCCACTGCACTCCCTGTAAAAGAATCTTAATACTAACTAAATTCAGTGGAAGGGGTTCAAGTCTTTCCTACTTTTAGTTAGCTGGTAAAATAACGTCGAAAAAGCAGTTAAGTTTACCATTGGAAATTTTATTCTACTCACAAAATATTGTTTATAAATTGCACTAGTGCTAAAAGGAAGTGTTTTAATACAGGATGGTAAAAACCAACTGTGTTCAACAAAAATGTGAAATAATATTCCCTGAATGGGTCTCCAAGTTCTACAATGGATCGAAGAATGACCTATGCCATATCACATCTATAATCTAGGTTTGAAATAAGTTTCACAAAAGTGAAAACTATCAAAATGGTCTACAGTGACCCTCAATTATCTTTAATATATAATTTGTCGTAAATTGCAGTGGCTGATGTGGCTTCTCAATAACTATGTAGCAGAAAAATCATCGCGTTTCAAATTTTTGCTTCAAGTGGAAAATGTGAACACCATGAGCTTCAATTGACGATCGACACTAGTATTACGCAAAAAGTGGTGTAACAGATGAGACTTCTGCAGTTATGAGTGAAGCTTTATGCGCTGTTATGCGGCATCGCGTGCGTTCATTACCTTGTCGGTGTTTAGGCAGCGTCAGGGCGGTGGCGGGCAGCACAGATCGGCTCCCCTCGCCATCTCGGGAGCAACTGTCTCCTAACTGCTCCTTACTAAAATTTACGGAAGTTGGTTTAAAAAAAACTATCTGGCTATGTTTTCATCTGACCAATCAGGTTCTCAATGTTAACCTTAAGCTCCACCTACAAAACTTCTGTCTATCCAATGAGAAACGTTATACTTTTCGTGGTGGGGCAATGTTTTTAAAGTTTGCAACGTAACAGAGATGCGAAAAAATCTCACGCTAAAATTTGTATCTGGTGTGGTCCTTTTTGTGTTATCGTCAGATCTATACTGTTTTTCTGGAGGGTTCTAGCTTTTAATATGGGTGGGGGGGGGGGTGGACCTAGCGGTTAGCTGGCGACGTGGGTGTCCGTCCCTTATCGTAGTGCCTTCCAACTTAACACGGTTCTGCTCTCGGCTTCTGTTCTCGTTTCTCCCCTCGGAACTGCGTCTGTCTCACAGTGGGAAGGTATGTCATGCATTTAGGCATTTTTATGTTAGTCTGTGGTATTCCATTTGCTCACTCGTTACTCGTATTACTTTGGTTAATTTAATGTCACGATTTATTGGGAGATAAGTGACATACTACTGGATTTGGTTATCATGTCAGGGTTTTCATGAAAGGTGTTGGATTTGGCTGACACCTTACAAATGGGGCCGAATGAAGTTGTTGCACGACTCATTCTCATTCTGGGTACAGACGTGAAGACTTTCCTGAGATTATCAGGATGTAAGAACCTTCAACATCGCATCTCGTCAGCAATCGTCGGTTAATACAATAAATACTAGAAACCCACATCGATTGCGAAAAAAGCACCCAGTGTTAACCTAGGTTTCGGCGTGGATAACCACACCTTCTTCAGACCAATAAAACCCACAAGTGCCTAAGAAGACCTATGTCAATGATTAAAACAACACCATAGCTATACTTCATAAACGAAAAAAGGAAAACACAAACAATACACATGTACAAAGTTTAAACCACTACTTAACTTAATGGTGTACGCTCCACCTCACACCGGCCGGTGTTCGATGGGCCATGACCCAACTGCAGTTTATGGCAGCTCATGGCCCATCGAACACAGGCCGGTGTGAGGTGGAGCGTACACCATTAAGTTAAGTAGTGGTTTAAACTTTGTACATGTGTATTGTTTGTGTTTTCCTTTTTTCGTTTATGAAGTATAGCTATGGTGTTGTTTTAATCATTGACATAGGTCTTCTTAGGCACTTGTGGGTTTTATTGGTCTGAAGAAGGTGTGGTTATCCACGCCGAAACCTATGTTAACACTGGGTGCTTTTTTCGCAATCGAGGTGGGTTTCTAGTTTTTTAATATATTATCAGGATGCCCCAAATCTCTACATAATGGCTTCATTGCTTCTCAACAGGCTACTGGGATAGAATTTTATGGTGGTGATGATCTCCAGTAGGCTATTACTACTGAGACGTATAATGGCAATTAGGAAGCTAATGTCTATACTGTGTGGGAGGTCAGACATTCCAGCAGAATCGCTTACACAAAATGTGTCTGTGAATCGATTCCCATGGAAATTACGCTCTTTAAATAATTCCGGACTCATAGGCATCGTAGGAACTATGTTACGCAGAACCAAAAGTAACGAAAAGACAAATATACACTCAGAACGTGGTACGCACGATCTCAAGATTCAAAACGCTACCTCGCACATCTAAAACTAAAGTGTAAACACAACTGACTTCCATAACAGTGGTACCAAAGTCTCTACGACAGAAGGTGAGAACCACATCCTTCCATATCTTATGTTTTCGGACAAGTGAAAGTTTGAGTACAAACACATCACAAGTTGGCTAACATTTATGAGCAAATATACAGCTCTAAAAGAATGAAATAGAAAAATTTTAATTTAAAAATTCTTAACGAAATTTGAACCATTTAAGGCACAAGATTTCAAATTGTTTTATATGCATAAAAATTGCCATTGTGAACTGTTATTAAGCAGCATTCCTACTTCCCTTAAGCTATTTATTAAGTGTGATGAAGGATTAAACCTCTGATACTCGCTTACATAAACGCTTCAGTAAAGCCCATCGTTGTAAAGCATGGTCCACTCATGCAAGAACCGTGAGAGCCTGAGCCTCTGCCGCTGCCGCCGGCGCTTCCCGTAACGCCTGCAGTGTCGCAGTGGAGCCGGTCCACGGGGTTACCACATCGACACCTCCCTCCCTCCCTCCGCCCCCTCACTCACTGTCCCCACCCCTTAGTAACCCCACGCCCTCTCCCCACAGCCACGCCACAAATTTGGCAGCGCGTGGCGTACGCTGTGTTCGCCGATATGCTTTGTTCTCTTTTTTCCTGCCTTTTTTTTTCCTTTCTCTGTTTTTGCACATTAACTGCGGTTGGTATCAGTCCGCAAATTTCAGTGTGTCAGAATTTACTGCGTCGAGAGATAGCAATGCATTCAGAAAGCCACTTTCACATAACAAATTGTTATCATCACGTTCGGACACCCACAGAAGGATTTAGCATATAATGGGACTGTGTATGTGGGGAGGTGGAGTCGACGAAATTAATACAGCTATTAAATATAATTTCAGATTGCACAAGGTACACCAGAAACGTTTCCAATACAGGCAGACTTTTCTTTGATCAGTCTTAGCAAACCGATGCAAATAAATAATAAAAATTGATAGTCACTTTCTTAGTATGTATGGTCTATATATGCGACACAGTGGAAAGTTTTGTTGAAGGATAAAACAACCCGCCACCAATATTTTTCAGAATTTTCATTTCTCTATAATGATTCGTTTCAAACAATTATGTTTATCTTCAGATGGCTACACTTCTATTAGTACATATCAGAAATATCAGGACACCTCGTCTGATATTTAAATCGATATCGGAACTATATACGCATTGTCACTTACTTGTTGTTGTTGTGGTCTTCAGTCCTGAGACTGGTTTGATGCGGCTCTCCATGCTACTCTACCCTGTGCAAGCTTCTTCATTTCCCAGTTATAGGACCATGATCAGTTATAGGAAAACACATATTCATAGAAAAACTCAAACTCAAAACTCATAACGAAGCTCAAAATAGCAAAACTCATTTACTACTTTAACCGTCTCATTTGCTAATCTAATTCCCTCAGCATCACCCTATTTAATTCGATTACATTCCATTATCCTCGTTTTGCTTTTGTTGATGTTCGTCTTACATCGTCCTTTCAACACACTGTCCATTCTGTTCAGCTGCTCTTCTAGGTCCTTTGCTGTCTCTGACAGTATTACAATGTCATCGGAAACCTCAAAGTTTCTATATCTTCTCCATGGATTTTAATAACTACTCCGAATTTGTCTTTTGTTTCCTTCACTGCTTGCTCAATATACAGATTGAATAACATCGGGGGCAGGCTGCAACCCTGTGTCACTGGCTGACTAATATAATATAGAATTTATTCTAATGTGCATGCAACTGAAAGCATGTGAAATGAGTCAGTTACGTGCACTTGCATTTGTTCTAGTAAATGATGTTTTGTCTCTTTTTGGTCTTCATGTACACTGCTTTGACAAAAAAAAGTGAAATATTCGGAAGACATGGTTGAGCCGTGGCGCCACCGAGTTAGTAGACTGTCCTGTCTCGCGCCACTGGCTCAGGTATAGTATCGACTATCCTCTTTGTGGACCAATTGCCAGTATCTGTGAGGAAGAGCTGGTATCTGTGTATACGGTGTCCGCTCCTCCGAGAGGGAGGCACGAAGTCTGGGGATTGGCGGTAGCGTCGCGACAGGAGGTGGTCAGGAGGTCCGGGCGGCCGAAGCCACGAGCTGCGCAAGGAGGGCGTGCGGAGGGCGAAGGTGCCGGAGTACCTCACCGGGGTCAGCGCCGACTATAAGCAGCAGGGCGACCTCCCGTGGGTTGGTTGGCGACATTCGTGTCGGACGACGGCTCGTGGCCTGGCTGTCCTCTGCTACCTGGCCTTTATCGGCACCACTCAGTAACCGCTGCGACGCACCGTGGACCCATGGAACTGCTTGCTGACAAAGGGGAGCCACATTCTGTAATCCTCACGGTGATAAGTATCATTGCCTTTCTGCCCTCCTTATTTTCTGATTTGTACCCGACCCTTAGAGTTTTACTCGGTCGATTCTTTGGTCGTAAATATAGGCTGTAGTATTGTCCTAAGATACTAGTTGTTGTTTGGAAATTTGTCCCACTACTTTATTGCCATTTCTTTCTGGTTTATACCAGATCATTAATGTCCTAAGGAATCAGCACCTGGTCGTAAATACAGCCAGAACAATTGTGCTAAAGGAAATATTGCCTTTAAAAAAACACAGGACTTTAGATGTTAACCGGTTCAATTCTCTGATTATAATTGTATTTGTTAGTCATTAATTCTAATCTGAATAACCTATTGTACTAAGCTGTGCGTTGCTGTGTTTGAAAGGCCGCGTCACTACTGGTGTATTTTAGCTGGATCTTGTGATTCCGCCTAGTGAGTTCTCTTGTAATAAGTATTCACAAGTAATGTTTTAAGGCTTTCCTTCAGAGTGATCTTAATAACTGACAATCAGTTTAACTATGAAAATATTAACAGCCAACTGTAACTAGGGCTTTAGTCAAAATAAGATTTTCAGAAGGGACGGGTTGGAATCCAGTTGCACCTTGGTTGCCGATTGAAATTAAGAAATTGGTTGCTTTGTAGGAGGAGGAAGAGATTACAGTTTAACATCCCGTCGACAACGAGGTAATTAGAGACGGAGCACAAGCTCAGATTAGGGAGGGATGGGGAAGGAAATCGGCCGTCGCCTTTCAAAGGAACCATCCCGGCATTTGCCTGAAGTGATTTAGGGAAATCACAGGAAAACCTAAATCAGGGTGGCCAGACGCGGGATTGAACCGTCGTCCTCCCGAATGCGAGTCCAGTGTGCTGACCACTGCGCCACCTCGCTCGGTGGTTGCTTTGAAGTTAGCCTTATCATTGTCATATTGTTTCCTAATCTCTTCTATAGGCACAGGTTAGATTAGATTATATTAGATTAGTTTTTCGTTCCATAGATCCGTGTTGAGGAGATCCTCGTGGATGTGGAACATGTCACCTTTCAGGTGCGCATCTTGACCTAGAACCTCTCGACATACAGTTTTCAAATTAAAAGTTACGTCATCTGTTTTGAGTAATTGAATCACTTTTGTCATCAATGTGCTTACATAGTTTTCACGTGTTGCATAAGGGTATTTAATAGGAGAAACTGCGTCCAGTGCGGTAGTAAACACCTCTGTTTAACCCGATAACAGGGTTGTTGCAGATCCGGCCGTCTTGTAATTATTGTAATATTGTTTGCTTGTTTGATTTCTTTTGCAAACGCTTATTTATTTTTCCTATTTGTTCATTTTGTAAAAAAATCTATTTTTCTTTATATATTTTGAAATAAAAAGGTTGTGTGTAAATGAAGTTATAATGATGGGTCCTCCCTTCCATGTCTTTCTTAATTCCAGTGAGTATTCACGTTTCAGCAGTCGTATGACAAGTAACTTAATACAAGCACACACCATTGGGGGTTGCTGGGTTATATAAACGATTCTCTGCAACAGGTAGAAAAGCCACCGCAGTGCATTAATGTTACCCATGTTTAGCGGTGTTACAGTTCTAGTTAGCTATATAACAGGCGTGAGCAGTATCAGATGTTAAGTGAGCCCTTTGAAGGATACAGAGATGCACCACAATTTTGGTGAGACAGAGTGATCAGGATCTGAAATAATTTTAAAGGGGCCTCATTGTGGGTCTCCATTTGGCCGACTGGATGAATGGTGCAGTATCCAGACTTGTTGGGCCCAGATGTCACAGTGGGGCGATTTTGCACTACATTCTAACATGAGAGTAGGTACATGTATCGTCAAGGATCCAGTCAACCATGTATCACCACAATAAGGGAGGATCACCGTACTACACGCCCTTTCATATCACTGCATGCCGTGAAAAAACAAACAAAGGTCTCCCAGTAACATTCTCTCTCATGCTGCCCCTGTGGCCAGATACTAGCAGCAGCTGTAGTAGACAAGAACCATCCCATTTGCTGCCAACGCGGTTGTGTAGTGCCATTAGCAGGACAAGATAAACCGCGGCACTTGTAGTGGTTCTTTAGCCCAGAATAATGGACTGCTGATGCATGCCACTGTATTTTGTTCAGCAGTGAATAGTGTTTCTGAACCACCCTGAATGACCAACACTAGCAATATGGTGGTCACTTGGACGGAGGTCCCATTCGTCTAATGTTTCGAAGAGGCAGAGCGGTTTTATTCTTCGCTTCAAAGTGTGGGGAGCCATATGGTATGATTACAGGTTACAGTTGGTAGTACCTGGGGGAACTGATGGCACGATGGTACATCATGCACATCATGCCTCCTCATGTGTTATCGCTCATGTGATAGTATCGTGTTGCCGGCCGGAGTGGCCGAGTGGTTCTAGGCGCTACAGTCTGGAGCCGTGCGACAGCTACGGTAGCAGGTTCGAGTCCTGCCTCGGGCATGGATGTGTGTGACGTCCTTAGGTTAGTTAGGTTTAATTAGTTCTTAGCTCTCAGAGGATAAGTCGCATAGTGCCCAGAGCCATTTGAACCATTAGTATCGTGCTGCTGTTTTACAATAGTGCAAGTTTTCAGCAAGACAATGCTCGTCCACACAATTCATGTGATGCTAAGAACTATCTGCGTGATATTTAGGTACTTCGGCAGCCACCAAGAAATCCAGATCCATCCCCAGCAGAACATGTGTGGGAGTAGCTCAAAAGTCGCTCTATCCCAGTGCCAGTATATAGCATATTAAAGACCATTTCCAGCAGTTTTGAATTAGCTTGCGTCTGGAAATGATGCAATGGCTTTATGACACCCGTCCCAATAGAATTAGTGCATGTTGGAACATGGCTGTAGCGAGACTTGACCTATGCTGTTGGAAAATTTCCGATCAGTCTCTTCCCGGCGATCCATGATTGTCACACATTGATCTACATGTGTAGTTGCACTGAGTCCCTCACAACGAGTCACTTAGCACACTGCATGATCTGAGCACTGTCATTTGAATTCGTACTCAATAAATGTTTGTGATATGTAATCCTTGTTACAGTACTATAGCTGACAGTCCTGATCACTATTTAGTAATTATCAATGTTCCTCCGGGCACACATCTACAGTCCATGTGTTGGGGCCAACCGTTCCTTTTATTTCCATATGCGTAATTCATTTGCACTTGCACCTAGAGTCGGAATAATGTATATCAGTGATACTCAGTGTATATCAATGACATTAGAACTAGTGGGGCCTTAATCTCGTGTGACTGGCGTCTTGAATGCACCCGCGCCACAGTGGCTGTAAATTCATACTGATAAGTGGACTCATACTTCCAAATTCCTTGTAAATTTGACTTGACATTGGAATCACTGAAAGAAACTCATATACCCTCTGAAGCCGAGAATGTTTATTCAGTTTTCTGCTCCTCAGTCTGGGTGACACACACACACACACACACACACACACATTAGACATTTTGCTACAGGAGAACCACAGTCTGCAGTGGCTCATTACGGAGCAATAACAAACTGAGATGGCAAATCATGGGACAGCGACATGAACATATGCAGATGGCGATGGTATCGCGTACACAAGGTATAAAAGGGCAGCGCTCGGCAGAGCTGTCACTTGTGCCTAGGTGATTCACGTGGAAAGTTATCCGACGTGATTACAATCGCACGACAGCAATTAACCGACTCTGAACGGCATGAAACATTCTATTTCGGAGATCGTTAAGGACTTCAATGTTCCTAGATGCACAGTGTCAAGAGCGAGCCAGCAATACCACATTCAGGTATAACCTTTCACCACGGATAACGAAGTTGCCGACCGCCTTCACTTTACCACCGAGAGCAGCGACGTTTGCGTAAGTTGTCAGTGCTAGCAGACAAGCATTACTTCGTGAAATAAACACAGAAATCAATGTGGGACGAACAACGAACATATCCTTTAAGGCAGTGAGGCGAAATTTGGCGTTAATGGCCTATGGCAACAGAAGACCTACGCGAGTGCTTTTTCTAACAGCACGGCGTCGCCTGCAGCACCTCTCCTGGGCGCCTACTCTGTACCTTTCCGCCACTGTGCCGATCGTTTCGGTACTCGAGAGTACCAAACTGTCTATTTCTCGAATTAGAGTCCCTGCGTTATTCAGTATGCATTTCGGTAGCGATAGCGTTCATGCCTAGAGAACCAAAGCGTTGTTGTCGGTTCGTGTCGCACAAGCCAATCAAAACCAAGCGGCCGCAGATCCGGGCATGCGCACTGCGGAGAGCACAGCGCCACGAACACAAAGCGGCCAGCAGGCTACACGGCCCGCTATTCTTCCAAGTACCGAAAATTGCGTCTACGTTGCCGTAACGCATGACGCCGCATTCCATCGAGCTGACGTGCCCGCCTTCATCGCCCTTGCCTCCTCCTTAACAGCTTCAGGCGCAGTATATCCATTTCCATGACTCTCAGCTGAAATGCACAAAAAGTTTTACAGTTTCTCGGACGACATGTTTATATGCATGCATGATAACGATCGCGTATTTGACTGCATTCTGCAGATTGTTGTAAATGTCGCATTATGTCATCTTATTCCCAGTCACACTGACATCGTGTTTTCTATTGTACGTTCCGGAAACAAAAATGGTTCAAATGGCTCTGAGCACTATGCGACTTAACATCTATGGTCATCAGTCCCCTAGAACGTAGAAATACTTAAACCTAACTAACCTAAGAACATCACACAACACCCAGTCATCACTATAAAAACACCCGAAAAATTGATTCTGAGGGTTTTAAAGAATAAGAAGATAAACAGAATGTGGTTATAGATCGCTCCTAGAGATCCAAATGATTAAGTAGCCCACTTCCCTGTATGATAGGTCAACGATTTGGGTCTTAAAAACAAAACTGAAAAAACGCATTTTCGAGAGCTCCTGCAGTTCGTCGAAGCTTATAACATGCATATCATGAATGAAAATGTTTCACATATAGTGCTACAGTCTACAAATATTACGGCAGAGATCTTTCATTTCCGTCTACTGTGGTTGAGGATTCGATCGCAGATAAATACACTCCTGGAAATTGAAATAAGAACACCGTGAATTCATTGTCCCAGGAAGGGGAAACTTTATTGACACTTTCCTGGGGTCAGATACGTCACATGATCACACTGACAGAACCACAGGCACATAGACACAGGCAACAGAGCATGCACAATGTCGGCACTAGTACAGTGTATATCCACCTTTCGCAGCAATGCAGGCTGCTATTCTCCCATGGAGACGATCGTAGAGATGCTGGATGTAGTCCTGTGGAACGGCTTGCCATGCCATTTCCACCTGGCGCCTCAGTTGGACCAGCGTTCGTGCTGGACGTGCAGACCGCGTGAGACGACGCTTCATCCAGTCCCAAACATGCTCAATGGGGGACAGATCCGGAGATCTTTCTGGCCAGGGTAGTTGACTTACACCTTCTAGAGCACGTTGGGTGGAACGGGATACATGCGGACGTGCATTGTCCTGTTGGAACAGCAAGTTCCCTTGCCGGTCTAGGAATGGTAGAACGATGAGTTCGATGACGGTTTGGATGTACCGTGCACTATTCAGTGTCCCCTCGACGATCACCAGAGGTGTACGGCCAGTGTAGGAGATCGCTCTCCACACCATGATGCCGGGTGTTGACCCTGTGTGCCTCGGTCGTATGCAGTCCTGATTGTGGCGCTCACCTGCACGGCGCCAAACACGCATACGACCATCATTGGCACCAAGGCAGAAGCGACTCTGATAGCTGAAGACGACAGGTCTCCATTCGTCCCTCCATTCACGCCTGTCGCGACACCACTGGAGGCGGGCTGCACGATGTTGGAGCGTGAGCGGAAGACGGCCTAACGGTGTGCGGGAACGTAGCCCAGCTTCATGGAGACGGTTGCGAATGGTCCTCGCCGATACCCCAGGAGCAACAGTGTCCCTAATTTGCTGGGAAGTGGCGGTGCGGTCCCCTACGGCACTGCGTAGGATCCTACGGTCTTGGTGTGCATCCGTGCGTCGCTGCGGTCCGGTCCCAGGTCGACGGGCACGTGCACCTTCCGCCGACCACTGGCGACAACATCGATGTACTGTGGAGACCTCACGCCCCACGTGTTGAGCAATTCGGCGGTACGTCCACCCGGCCTCCCACATGCCCACTATACGCCCTCGCTCAAAGTCCGTCAACTGCACATACCGTTCACGCCCACACTGTCGCGGCATGCAACCAGTGTTAAAGGCTGCGATGGAGCTCCGTATGCGACGGCAAACTGGCTGACACAGACGGCGGCGGTGCACAAATGCTGCGCAGCTAAAGCCATTCGACGGCCAACACCGCGGTTCCTGGTGTGTCCGCTGTGCCGTGCGTGTGATCATTGCTTGTACAGCCCTCTCGCAGTGTCCGGAGCAAGTATGGTGTGTCTGACACACCGGTGTCAATGTGTTCTTTTTTCCATTGCCAGGAGTGTACTTGTGACAAGCAAGATTATGGATGTGACTGCTGCTAGTTGCGTTCACAGTAATTTAATTTGTGCTCTTAGATTTCCGCATACTCGGAAATCACTCCGGATTCTGAAAAAATGGTTATTATTTCTGATAAGAAAAAATCATAAAGGTCTCTGTCGGCTGTTTCGCTCACAGCAATTTCATATTTCGTATTTTAATCACACAAAAATCACGAAATCATTACTGAGGAACTGCGCTCCTACATGTAAGTAGTAACGAATATTGCAGAAAAATCTTAACTTTCACGAATAACAATGTCTCAAAACGTGTTGCATACAAGAAGACGAAAGAAAAAAAAATTGCCTCCACCCATGCGCGAACCCGTGTATTTTCGTTTTGTTTTCCCGCGCGCAAACCACTGGGCCACACCAAACAACGGAGTGGCAGTGCTCAATTCTTGTAGTACTGTACAGGGGAACGCAGGCTGGCTGCGTTGTGAAACGGTGCTGCGTAGGTCATATTTTGGAAGGTTTCCAATATCAGGCTTCACATAATTGCTTTCCATTTTTACTTGAAAGTTGTAAACACTTTTCGACAGTTACTAACTAACCCATTTGTGGGAAAAAGTACACAAAGCCACTAGTAGAGTCAGTTCACACTTATGTAATATGCGTAAGCAGGGCCGATGACTTGATATTTAATGATCTTTAAACTCTTATATGCATAAAGATAACAAGTATTTTGAGAGAATATTGACCGAAAACTTTTCGTTTTGGATGAAATCAGTCACAGTATTAACCTAAGCTAACCATATTTCTAACGAAAGAAAACAGTCTTGTGCTGTCACCGCCCGACACCACACTTGCTACGTGGTAGCCTTTAAATCGGCCGCGGTCCGGTGGTATACGTCGGACCCGCGTGTCGTTACTATCAGTGGAGGAGGAGGAGATTATTGTTTAACGTCCCGTCGACAACGAGGTCATTAGAGACGGAGCGCAAGCTCGGGTGAGGGGAGGATGGGGGAGGAAATCGGCCGTGCCCTTTCAAAGGAACCTTCCCGGCATTTGCCTGAAGCGATTTAGGGAAATCACGGAAAACCTAAATTAGGATGGCCGGAGACGGGATGGAACCGTCGTCCTCCCCAATTCGAGTCCAGTGTGCTAACCACTGCGCCACCTCGCTCGGTCACTATCAGTGATTGCAGACCGAGGGCCGCCACACGGCATGTCTAGAGAGACTTCCCAGCACTCGCCCAGTTGTACAGCCGACTTTGCTAGCGATGGTTCTCTGACTTCTACGCTCTCATTTGCCGAGACGATAGTTAGCATAGCTTTCAGCTACGTTATTTGCTACGACCTAGCAAGGCGCCATTGTAAGGTGTCAGGCAAATCCAACACCTTCCATGAAAACCCTGACATGATAAGCAAATCCAGTAGTATGTCACATAGCTCCGAATAAATCGTGACATTAAATTAACCAAAGTAATACGTGTAACGAGTGAGCAAATGGAATACCACAGACTAACACAAGAATACCTAAATGCATGTCGTACCCTCCCACCGAGAGACCGACGCAGTTCCGAGGGGAGAAACGAGAACAGAAGCCGAGAGCAGAACCGCGTTAAGCTAGAAGGCCCTACGATAAGGGACGGACTGGACACCCACGTCGCAAGCTAACCACTAGGGCCCACCACCCGCACGTTTTAGCGTGAGACTTTTTCGCGTCTCAGGTACGTCAAGGACCACCCCCCAGCACATGTTAAAAGATAGAGCCCTCCAGAAGAACAGTATAGATCTTACGATAACGCTAAAAGGACAACACCAGCTGCAGGTTTTAGCGTGAGACTTTTTAGCGTCTCTGTTACTTTGCAAACTTTAAAAACATTGCCCCACCACGAAAAGTATAACGTTTCTCATTGGATAGACAGAATCTTTGTAGGCGGCGCTTAAGGGTAACATTGAGATCCTGATTGGTCAGATGTAAACACAGCCAGCTAGTTTTTTTAAACCAACTTCGGTAAATTGTAGTAAGGAGAAGTTAGCAGAGTTAGTTCCGAGACGGCGAGCTGGATGGCTGGTGCGCCGGCCGCTGTCGCCCTGACGCTGCCCAAACACCGACAAGGTAATGAACGCTCGCGAGTCCGCATTTTTGAGCGCATAAGGCTTCACTCAGAACTGCAGAAGACTAATCTGTTACACCCCTTTTTTGCGTAATACTAGTGTCGATCGTTAATTAAATCTCATGGTGTTCACATTTGCCACTTGAAGAACAGATCTGAAACTCGATGACTTTTCTTTTATATAGTTATTGAGAAGCCACATCAGCCACTGTATTTTACGACAAGTTAAATAAGTAATTAAAGATAATTGAGGGTCACTGTAGACCATTTTGATAGTAGTAGACCATTTTGATAGTTTTCTCTTTTGTGAAACTTAAATTAAACCGAGATTATAGATGTGACATGGCATAGGTAATCCTTCGATCGATTGTAGAACTTGGAAACCCATTCAGGGAATATTCGTTCACATTTTTCTTTGAACGCAGTTGGTTTTTACCATCCTGTATTAAAACATTTCCTTTTATGAATAGTGCAATTTATAAACGATGTTTTGTGAGTAGAATAAAATTTCCAATGGTAAACTTAATTGCTTTTTCGACGTTATTTTACCAGCTAACTAAAAATAGGAATGCCTTGAACCCTTTCCACTATATTTAGTTAATATTAAGATTCTTTTACAGGGAGTGCAGTGGAGCTAACGCTGAGATCATTTAGTATTTGGTTATATCATCGCTAGTCTCACTGAACTCTTCTGAATTCTACATATCATGTGTGGTCTGGCGTCTCCTTACTAACAACATGTCCCAGTTTCAAACTAGTCAATTCCCTAAAAAACACTCTCCGAGCGTCGTTGTGTGAAAGTGGTAGGGAGACACGATATAGAACAATCAGACACCACTATGAATGTTAAGACCATTATCAGTACTATTGGTATTGTAAACCATGTATCATAAAGAGCGACGTTCTCCATGAATGGATTAAAGTTAAGTATTCCACCAGCTACGTCCGTTTATCTCAATTCTAATTCCCTTGTCACGTTCGAGACCTCGCGCCAGCCTGCGTGAGCTGAGACGCGTGCATTTCGGCCTCCTGTAGTAACGGTGTTGTCTCTCCTGCCAACCACAACAATTCTATTATGAACTCACTTTCCAACTGGATGCGTGCTCTGGTGATTCTTCAGTAACACAATCACTAAATTCAAACCTAAACCTCTAAATATTTTTAAAATAACAAATTATAGGTGTAGCTAAACCACAGCTCACCGATCGACAGAGACAGGCCGAAATCCAAAACCTCTTGGTACAATTGTCGTAAAATAGGTGGGAGGACCGTTCGGTAACAAGTCTCAGAAGTTTACTGAATAAGATATTTCGATAAGGAACCGAACATGACGTCACTACGGAGACTAACCTACTGCACCAATCGATATTAACGATATAGAATAGGGTCCTTGGGCTTGGGACCTTACCGATTAGGCCCTAGATGACTGTAAAACTGTAGCACGGTCAGATGAGTCCCGGTTTCAGCTGGTAAGAGCTGATGATAGTTTTCTACCATGGCACACAGCTCACGAAGTCATAGACACAAGGTGCAAACAAAACACTCTGAAAGCCGGTGGTGGCACTACAGTGGCGTGGGCTGTGTTTACACTGAATGGACTGGGTCCTCTGGTACAACTGAACAGATCATTGACTTGAAATGGTTATGTTTGGCTGTTTGGAGATCATTTGCAGCCGTTCATGGACGGCATAATCTCAAACAATGATGGAATGTTATGGATGACAATGCGCTAAGTCACCAGACCACACTTGTTCGCGATTGGTTTGAAGAACTCTGGAGAATTCGAGTGAATGATTTCGCTACCCATTGAAGATTTATGGGATATAATCGAGAGGTCATTTCGTGCACAAAAACGTACACCTGTACGACTTTCGCAATTACGGATGGCTGTAGAGGTGGCAAGGCTTAGTATTTCTGCTGGGGACTTCCAGCAACTTGTTGAGTCCATGTCTACGCCGAGCAAAAGGAGGTTCGACACAGAATTACGAGGTATCCCATGACTTTTGACCCTTCAGTGTGTAGTAATTATATGTGAATTTTAATGCAGCAGTCTATCTTGTTTCTGTGTAAACACCATGACAGCAATGAAGGAAGACATAATATGCAATGACCGAAGCGCACAAAACACAGCACTGATTAGTGCAAAAACCGTCAGATGAAACAAGCATCCTCTTATTACAGTGTGTACAATCTGTTCCGTCAGTGTACAGTACAGCCCTCAATACTGGACTGTCATCTTATTTTTATTATTTTACATGTTTCGTTCCGTAGGACCAAATTGAGAAACAAATCTCCTAGGTCATGGAACGTGTCGGTACATGAAATTACAGCATGAAGGTAATAACAGATAAAATAAAATGTTTGTGAACCGAACAAAAGGAAAGCCATAAATTTATGTAAACGCAATCAACAACATAAAATAGAAATCAGCTTAATGTTTCAAGGAACTGCTAGATAGAATACGAGTGTGAATGTTTGTTGGCAGAACATGATATATACTCGTAGACGCATTTTCACATGAATGTTATTCATCATGAACAGTTTCTTGGTATTTTTCATATGTTCTACATATTTTATGATCTTAGCTGGGTCTTATATACGGTCTTCTAATTCGTTATGGACATTTATTTTATGTATATGACATAATACATGCCGCTCAACTCCACAAAGTAGCACTTTATATTTTGACACGACACAGAGGTCATATTCCTTCTCTTTACCTGTTTATGAGGTATTGTCTCCTTTGTACATTTGTCACCTTCTACAGTTATGTTGTCTTTATTTCCGGGTTGTGCAGACAATCTATGTCCAATTGTCACCTACTTGTTTCTCATTCTGTTTTTAATCTGAAATATTGCTTGATTGGTAAGTTGATAATACTATCGTTACTGTTCTACGCATGAAGGCCTGAAGATGGCTCACTGAAGAGCCAAAACTGGTTGCAGAAAAATAAACAAAATCATAAGGACGGTTGCAGGCGTTTTGTTTTCTCAGAATAGTAAACAGCCGTCGTCCCAAGACCTCCTGCCAAAACGATTGACACACAAAAAGAATAGAAAGAGTGAGCCATGAGAAAACTCTTCATTTTCGATTTGGAAGCGCGTAGATTATTGCTAAGATTTTTGAATTCTTGTGTCAGTTTATTGGAAATGGACGCAGCAGTATACTGCACACCTTTTTGTTGCACAAAGTACTATAGGTTTAACAAATATTGTATTGTATTGTATTGTATTGTATGTTAACCGAGGGCTTAGAAACGACGGAGAGGCTCCGTCCCCGCCGCAGCCGCGGTGCTCCACAACCCCACGACGACTACCGCAGTCCACTTCACCCCTCCGCCGCCCCACACCGAACCCAGGGTTATTGTGCGGTTCGGCCCCCAGTGGACCCTCACCCCCCCCCCCCCAAGGAACGTCTCACACTAGACGAGTGTAATGGTGGTGTAGGTGTACGTGAAGTACCTGTTTGCGCAGCAATCGCCGACATAGTGTAGCTGAGGCGGAATAAGTGGAACCAGCCCGCATTCGCCATGGCAGATGGAAAACCGCCTAAAAACCACTAACAGACTGGCCCGCTCACCGGACCTCGACACAAGTCCGCCAGGTGGATTCGTGCCGGGAACCAGGCGCTCCTTCCCTCCAGGAAAGCCGTGCGTCAGACCGCACGGCTAACCGGGCGGGCTTAACACATTTTGGCTCCACTTTGTGGAGTTCTTTTTCACATACGTACTGCCGTGATACTATATGTGGGTGACCTGGAAAGTCCCATATCTCGATCGCAATGACTGGCGGTGGAAGGTGTCATTGTTGGCAGCTCGTTCACTGAGGCTGCGGCAGCAACAGATGTCGCATTCGTCAAGCAGTAGTGATGTGTTTGGCTTTTCGGACGACAGAAGCCTTGTCAGTTTCCCTTGCTCTTTCGCAAGTAGTTTCAGACGTTGTGGCACGTAAAATAAACATGCTGCATTGAGACTCAACACAAACAAATACATCGCAGTTACATTACTGGCATGAAGCATCATTTGCAACTGAATGTGGTTACTACCCCTTGAGGCAGAAAAGCGATATGACAACATTCTATAGAAGAGAAGCCCACCTAATTTTCAACATCCTTCTTCGACACAGCGTCTCAAACGCTTCGGTTCTCTTCTTTTCCATTTTCACGAATCAATTCCGTACAAATCTGTCCCCCAAACGTACATTTTCAGATATTTCGTCTTCATATTAACCCCAATGTTTGACAATAGCAGACTTTTTCGGACAGGAATGTCCTCTTTGCATGTGGCAGTCTCCATTATATATCATTCCTGCTTCGTCTTGCGTAATTTTGTTTACTATTTATAAGAATTTTTCAATTTCGACTAGTTGTTAGTCATCAAATTTAATGCTCTGTCTCTACTTTCATTTCTCCTACTCCTGATTACTTTCGTCTTAGTTCGGCTTAGTCTTCGTTCCGTTCAAGAGATCGCTTAGCTCTTCTTTACTTTCATTGTGGACAGCAAAGTCATCCGCAGATATTATCACTGTTACCTTTTAAAACTAAATGTTAATCCCAGTGTTGAACCTTTCTTCTGTTTCAGTCATTGGTTTCTTCGATGCACAGATTGAACAATAAGGCAGAAAGACTGTTTCCGTCTTACAATCTTTTTAATTCCATCTTTAATTTTAGGTCTTCCATTCTTGTTATCCCTTCTCGATTCGTGTATGCATTGTGTAATACACGTCTTTCGTGCAGCGTACTCATGTTTTCTCGGAATTTCGAACGTCTTGCTCTATTCTACATTGTGAGCGTTTTTTAGGTCGACAAATCCTATGAAGGTTTTTTGTTTTTTAATGACCTTGCTTTCATTATCTAGTACAACTTCAAAAGTGCATCTCTAGCGACTTTACCTTTTCTAAAGCCAAATTGATCGTCGTCTAACAGATCATCAGTTTCCTTTTCCAATGTTCTGAATATTGTTTTTATCATTGATGAGATATCAAACTGATGACTCGGTAAAAAAGAACTTACTTGCTCTTGCTGTCTTCAAGATTGTGCCAATAATATCGGAAATTCTGATGGTAATCTTCCTACTTAATGAGTCTACAAATCAGTATGAATAATTCTTTCGCTGCGACTTTCGCTAATGATTTTATAAATACAAAAGGGACGTTATGTATACCTCGCGCCTTATCAGATCGATAGTCTTCGATAGCTCTGTTAAACTCAAATAATGGATCACCTAGGCCTTCCGTATCGACTCCCGTTTGTTGTTTCATCACGTCCTTAGACAGTTCTTCCACTGCTAGTGGAAGAATTATCCGTTTTTTTCTCTGCGTTTAACTGTGACGTTTACAATCTTGAGACCTTTGGATTTAATTTCACCTAATTTTGTTCTGACGTTTCTATCTTCCCTTCGACAAACAGTTCTTTTCTATTTGCTTCGCATTTTTCGCCTTAGATATCCTCCATTTTCTTATATTCCTCTTGAAACGTCCCCTTTGAAAAATAATACAAAACTGTGCTTAAACTGACATACAATATTTTTAGCGGAACGCAATCTGACTTTCAAAAATCCCTACAAAAAAAAGTGGCCCTGAGTAACATTAACCTATACCTTTTACAAATTCAACAGACACAATGCAAACTACCCACAGACTGCGCACAGCACAGCCAGTGATTTTCCATACAGAGCGCTACGTGGCGTTACCAATAAGAAAACCTAAACAGCCTGTATTATTCTCAACAGTTTTGAACTGTCTTCTTTCTTCGGTAAGTTTAAGAATTTCTTCAACGTGTTACCGAAGACCATCTAATTTATACATGAATAACAAGGTAACACCAGAAACTTCCAAACCCCTCAAAGTCTTGTTTATCACATAAAGATCCCTAAAAATACGATGCTGGCCGCATGAAATTAAAAATGATCACTTTGTACCACCGAGAACTGTGGGGGCTATATTAGACATACACTAAAGAGCCAAAAGAACTGGTACACCTGCCTAATATCGGGTAGGGACCCCTCGAGCACTCTGAAGTGCCGCAACACGACGTGACTTGGACTCGACTAATGTCTGAAGTAGTGCTGGAAGGGAACTGACACCGTGAATCCTCAGGGCTGTCCATAAATCAGATAGAGTACGAGGGGTGGAGATCTCTTCTGAACAGCACGTTGCAAGGCATCCCATACATGCTCAATACTTTTCCTGTCTGGGAAGTTTGGTGGCCAGCGGAAGTGTCTAAACTCAGAAGATTTCAAATGGTTCAAATTGCTCTGAGCACTATGGGACTTAACATCTAAGGTGATCAGTCCCCTAGAACCTAGAACTACTTAAACCTAACCAACCTAAGGACATCACGCACATCCATGCCCGAGGCAGGAGTCGTACCTGCGACCGTAGCGGTCGCGCGGTTCTAGACTGAAGCGCCTATAACCTCAGAAGAGTGTTCCTGGAGCCACTGTACAGCAATTCCGGACGTGTAGGGTGTCGCATTCTACTGCTGGAACTGTCCAAGTCCGTCGGAATGCACCATGGCCGAGCAGACAGGATGCTTATGCGCGTGTCAACTGTAAGACTCGTATCGGGGGTCCCATATCGCTCCAACTGCACACGTCCCAAACCATTACAGAGCCTCCACCAGCCTGAACAGTCCCCTGCTGACGTGCTTGGTCCATGGATTCATGAGGTTGTCTCCACACCCGTATATGTCCATCCGTTCTATACAATTTGTAACGAGACTCGGCCGACCAGCCAACATGCTTCCAGTCATCAACAGTGCAATGTCGGCGGTGACGAGCGCAGGCGAGGCGTAAAGCATTGTGTCGTGAAATCAAGGGTCCAGGAGTGGATCTTCGGCTCCGAAAACCCACATCAATGATGTTTCGTTGCAAGGTTCGCAAGTTGACACTTACTGACGTCCCATCATTGAAATCTGCAGCACTCTGCGGAAAGGTTGCACTTGTGTCACGTTGAACGATTCTCTTCAGTCTAAGTTGGTCCCATTCTTGCAGGATGGTTTTCCGGCCGCAGCGATCTCGGAGACTTGATGTTTTACCGGATTCCTGATATTCACGGTACACTCGTGAAATGCTGGTACGGGAAAATATCCATTTCATCGCTAACTCGGACATGCTGTGTTCCATTCCTCATGCCCGACTATAACACCACGTTCAAACTCACTTAAATCTTGATAACCTGCCATCTAGCAGCAATAACCGATCTAACAAATGCCCCAGGCAACTGGCTGTCTTCATCTACATCTACATCTACATGACTACTCTGCAATTCACATTTAAGTGCTTGGCAGAGGGTTCATCGAACCACAATCATACTATCTCTCTACTATTCCACTCCCGAACAGCGAGCGGGAAAAACGAACACCTAAACCTTTCTGTTCGAGCTCTGATTTCTCTTATTTTATTTTGATGATCATTCCTACCTATGTAGGTTGGGCTCAACAAAATATTTTCGCATTCGGAAGAGAAAGTTGGTGACTGAAATTTCGTAAAAAGGTCTCGCCGCAACGAAAAACGTCTATGCTGTAATGACTTCCATCCCAACTCGTGTATCATATCTGCCACACTCTCTCCCCTATAACGCGATAATACAAAACGAGCTGCCCTTCTTTGCACCCTCTCGATGTCCTCCGTCAATCCCACCTGGTAAGGATCCCACACCGCGCAGCAATATTCTAACAGAGGACGAACGAGTGTAGTGTAAGCTGTCTCTTTAGTGGACTTGTTGCATCTTCTAAGTGTCCTGCCAATGAAACGCAACCTTTGGCTCGCCTTCCCGACAATATTATCTATGTGGTCCATCCAACTGAAGTTGTTTGTAATTTTAACACCCAGGTACTTAGTTGAATTGACAGCCTTGAGAATTGTACTATTTATCGAGTAATCGAATTCCAACGGATTTCTTTTGGAACTCATGTGGATCATCTCACACTTTTCGTTATTTAGCGTCAACTGCCACCTGACACACCATACAGCAATCTTTTCTAAATCGCTTTGCAGCTGATACTGGTCTTCGGATGACCTTACTAGACGGTAAATTACAGCATCATCTGCGAACAACCTAAGAGAACTGCTCAGATTGTCACCCAGGTCATTTATATAGATCAGGAACAGTAGAGGACCCAGGACGCTTCCCTGGGGAACACCTGATATCACTTCAGTTTTACTCGATGATTTGCCGTCTATTACTACGAACTGCGACCTTCCTGACAGGAAATCACGAATCCAGTCGCACAACTGAGACGATACCCCATAGCTCCGCAGCTTGATTAGAAGTCGCTTGTGAGGAACGGTGTCAAAAGCTTTCCGGAAATCTAGAAATACGGAATCAACTTGAGATCCCCTGTCGATAGCGGCCATTACTTCGTGCGAATAAAGAGGCGTTGCCTACCGCAGCGCCGTATTCTGCCTGTTTACATATCTCTGTATTTGATTTCGTATGCTTCGTAATGGTACTTGAGTTACGTAACCATTACGGCAGCTCAGCTCAAACTCTAGATACCAGCAATATTGCACTGTGTTTCTGTGAAGTAGTTAACACATTTCTGAGACAACATTCAGATTTGACTTCATTAATGTAGAGGTACCTTGATACATCGATATGTATATGTTACAATGATATTATTCTCATCTCTATTCTTTCTTTTGTCACTATGATCTTTGACGTACTTGTAACTCTGATTTGTAGTCAGTTTATAAAATGTGAAGTTTAACAGTGAGGAAGATATTTTCAGTTATGTTTTATTTTGTACAGTGATGTTTTGTGAGTTACGTTATATTGCAACAAAAGTCATAAAAAAGAAGTGTAACTTAAATTTTGAGTGCTGATTACTTTTTTACATCACCATTGTGCTAACATTCAAAAATTTAATCTTCAAAAATGGTTTGTGAGACACATCTATAAAAGTTTTGAATATCGCAGAATAAAACCTAGGCATCTTTGCATCCGAGCTTGGATTCATCACTACCTAGATTTTCGACGATTGAGCCATGAGTTCACAACGAGACCAGCGTGGGGAACACGAAAATATGAGTGCCTAGTTTGTCCATTATTTCATGAAACGACTTTATTAACTGTGCTCTAATGACACCTGCCACATAACATAACTTTGTTGTTGCCCAAAAATGCAATATTTAGCAGCGTGAGCAACACTTCAAATCATAATTAATTTTTGACCTTTGTTGTGGCAGAGCTGTTAGAGCTTATACCAGTTGCTTTGGCTCTTCAGTGTACCCGTGATATTTGAGACGCTCAGCATAACATCTCATTTTCCATTCTGAAGAAATGGTTAGCATTTCTGCCTATCAAGGAAGAAGACCAGGGTTCGAGTCACAGCCACAGCACAAATTTTAACCCATTTCTTCTGCTTTAATCATTGCCGCAGATTCTGAATACGGTTCCATTCTGGAGTTGGAAGAACCCCGTAAAGTGGTGAACTGCAACCTACATTAACCTAATATATCGGTCTGGCTACCTCGTTTTATTGTGGTCAATAGTACCAGTCGGTATTGGAAGCGGACACTCAGTGAGTGTCCAGGTACGCCCCGCTGAGAGTCGTTGAAGCGGGGAGGCTCGTCGCTGAGCCGCTCTCACCACCTGAGAACAGTTGCTAACGTCTCATTGCCCCCCAGCGAGCCGCAGCGAGTGCGGCCTGCTGTGGCGCTGGCTTAGCAGAGATTGCAGCTCGCGAGAAGCAGCGGTCTCAACGACACACTCTGCATGCCCCGTGCTGCCTCTGCAAATCCTCAACCCCTAGAGGCGGCAGCTGCGAGAGCGTCAGGCTGTTCTGCGTTCTGCTGCGAATGCATGATGTATTTGCACCAGAAGTATCTACGCCGAGAATTAATTTATTGTTTCTTATTGAATGATTTTACACAGGGTACGCGAAGGAACTTGCCCCCCTTCTTGCAGCCGTGTACCGTAGGTCTCTAGAAAAGCGTAGCGTCCCAAAGGATTGGAAAAGGGCATAGGTCATCTCCGTTTTCAAGAAGAGACGTCAAACAGATGTGCAGACCTATATTTCGAACGTCGATCAGTTGTAGAATTTTGGAACAGGTATTATGTTAGAGTATAATCACTTTTCTAGAGAGTAGAACTCTACTCTGATGGAATCAACGTGGGTTTTGGGAAAGACGATCGTGTGAAACCCAGCTCGCGCTATTCCTCCACGAGACTCAGAGGGCCATAGACACGGGTTCCCAGGTAGATGCCGTGTTTCTTGACTTCCGCAAGGCGTTCGATACAGTTCCCCACAGTCGTTTAATGAACAAAGGAAGAGCATATGGACTATCAGACCAATTGTGTCATTGGATTGAAGAGTTCCTAGATAACAGAACGCAGCATGAGAGTTCCTAGATAACAGAACGCAGCATGAGAGTTCCTAGATAACAGAACGCAGTATGTCATTCTCAATGGAGAGAAGTCCTCCGAAGTAAGAGTGATTTCTGTTGTGCCGCAGGGCAGTGTCGTAGCACCGTTGCTATTCACAATATACATAAATGACCTTGTGGATGACATTGGAAGTTCACTGGGGCTTTTTGCGTATGATGCTGTGGTATATCGAGAGGTTGTAACAGTGGAGAATTGTACTGAAATGCAGGAGGATCTGCAACGAATTGACGCATGGTGCAGGGAATGGCAATTGAATCTCAATGTAGACACGTGTAATGTGCTTCGAATACATAGAAAGAGAGGTCTCTTATGATTTAGCTACAATATAGCAGTTCAGCAACTGGAAGCAGTAAATTCCATAAGTTATCTGGGAGTACGCATTAGGATCGATTTAAAATGGAATGACCATATAAAGGTTCATCGCCGGTAAGGCAGATGCCAGACTGAGATTAATTGGAAGAATCCTAAGGAAATGCAATCCGAAAACAAAGGAAGTAGGTTACAGCACACTTATTCGCCCACTGCTTGAATACTGCCTACCGGTGTTGGATCCGTACCAGATAGGGTTGATAGAAGAGACAGAGAAGATCCAGTGGAGAGCAGCGCGCTTCGTTACAGGATCATTTAGTAATCGCCAAAGCGTTTCGGAGATGATAGATAAACTCCAGTGGAAGACTCTGCAGGAGAGACGCTCAGTAGCTCGGTACGGCCTTTTGTTGAAGTTTCGAGAACATACCTTCACCGAGGAGTCAAGCATTATATTGCTCCCTCCTACGTATATCTCGCGAAGAGACCATGAGGATAAAATCAGAGAGATTAGAGCCCACACAGAGGCATACCGACAATCCTCCTTTCCACGAACAATACGAGACTGGAATAAAAGGGAGAACCGATAGAGTACTCAAGGTACCCTCCGCCACACACCGTCGGATGGCTTGCGGAGTATGGATGTAGATGTAGATGTAGATTTACCCTGGAACTAATAGAAATGCCAACCCTTTATTTACTTCTCCCTAGGCTTTCTGCATATTTTACATCATGTTCATTTGGTCAGATTTTATTGAAGGGCTTGGTTTTAATACGGGAGCAAACACTTACAAGTAAACCTATGGAAATGGTGGAAACATAGAAAAAATTGTAGGTAATGTTAGTTCTCGAAAGGTGGGATGACAACAGCAGCCTACAGGCAAACGGATATGAATCAACTGCACCGGCGGCAACGAACATCAGAAGAGGGTTGGGGCAAGGACAGAAACATGTACGTAATAGAAAGACAAGCAATGAATAGATTCGGAAAGAACGTGGCGTGACTGGCCAAGAAACGGAAGGAGAAAGAAGAAGTGAAACTGGATAATATGGACATATTTACATGACTAACAAAGAGGATATTTTCAGGGAAATGTTGTAACATTGTAAAAGGTAGGTGAGACAGGGGCGCAGTGCATTTACGTTGATTTCTTTCGAAATTTTTTAAACTTAGATTTATCGTGTGGTATCGATAGCTACGATGCCACTGGGTAGGTGAAAGTTGTTAAGTTCGCACTACGAGAGACAGCGACGACATCGCCCTCTAGCAGGCGCTGTCCAGATCTACGAACTCCCCTCCAACATCAGACCTTTTGATCAAGAGCACACGGCTGGGACAATTCGCTTCAGCTTCGCTTCATGAGACTTTGCTCTACTTACGACGCGTCTGAGGCTTCGCACCTACTTACAGAGTTATGTATGTCTCTTTATACATTCATGTACCAGTAAACCCCCTTTTATTTACTTGCAGTACCGGCATGTTTTGCCTCACTTTCTCCTACTCGCTTCCTTCATTCGGCCAACCTTTCAGTTTTCAGAAGCAGACCCATGCGCCTCATTCCAGTCGGCATGCAAAATATCGCGTTTAAAATTGTTTGTCCTTATAAAATGGTCACCAACGGATAACTTGGTACATATTCTTGTAACTCAATATTGCATTTAAGAGTGGAAAATAAATTTATATAGAGTCAAAATGAGACCCTAAATATGCCTCAGGTATGGGGCAGGTTTACGCACTCATGGGGGCACATTTACTTCTACATCTACATCCGTACTCCGCAAGCCACCTGACGGTGTGTGGCGGATATGTAATAGAACACAATAATGAGTAAAGAAAACACGCTACTAAATTTATTACAATATGTTTGTTTGGCAGTGAATTTTACTGGTAGTAAACAAATTTTTTGACGAAATTCCACATGACGTCATAATATGGCCTACATAGAATTCTCAGTGTTAATTAAGGCTTATTCACATTACTGCCGAGTTTCAATTTGTGTACATACACAAAAAGATTTTTCTTTTTGACTTAGTAAGACAATGGCCTTACTGCAGTGGTAACACCGATTCCCGTCAGATCACCGAATTTAAGCGCAGTAGGGCGTGGCCAGCACTTGCATGGGTGACCGTCCTGGTATGCGTAGCGCTGTTGACACTCGGTGAGACCTCAGCCCTTGTGGGACAAACTGAGTAGCTGCTTGACTGAGAAGTGGCGGCTTCGGGTACGACAGCTAAAAACGGCCGGGAGAGCGGTGTGCTGCTGATCACATGCCCCACCATATTCGGTTCCAGTGACGTCTATCGGCTGAGGATGACACGGCCGTCGGACGGTACCGTTGGGCTTTTAGAGGAGAGAGTTTTGGCAGTTGACCCATTCCTTATTTATTTTTGACTGGTTGTACCGCTTCAGTAAGTAAATATGAAGGCAGTTTTCACCGCTTCGTCAGACGGCGGAAGCGGTGAAAAGTGCCTTCGTATTCACTTAATGAAACGATATTCACAGCTTCATGAGACTGCGGAAGCGGTAGAACTGCCTTCGTATTCACTTACTGAAACGATACAACCAGTCAAAAAGAAATCAAGAATGGGTCAACTGCGGAAGGCTGTAAGAGATAGGAATACAAACTGAATGAGGCGTTCGTTGAGACAAGAGTGCTTGTTATCAGACAGTGTCAGAAGAGTAAGTGTGTGATAGGAGATGGAGAGGAAGGAGGAGACAGAAGATGATAGACGACGTAAAAAGCACTTCCTCTTCCGGCCACAAGTGGCCCATCGGGACCATCCAACCACCGTCACATCCTCAGCTGAGGATGCGGCTAGGACGAGCGTGTGGTCAGCACACCGCTCTCCCGGTCGTTACGATGTTTTCCTTTGATCGGAGCCGCCACTATTCGATCGAGTAGCTCCTCAATTGGCATCACGAGGATGAGTGCCCCCAGAAAAATGGCAACAGCGCAAGGCGGCCCGGATGGTCAGCCATCCATGTGCTGGCCACGCCCGACAACGTTTAACTTCGGTGATCTGACGGGAACCGGTGTATCCACTGTGGCAAGGTCGTTGCCAAACGACGTGAATGGAAGCTGAAATTAAGTGGACCTTAAGAGCATGGCAGAAGACAAGAGAGCATAGAGAGATACAATGTGAAGGTCTGCCTTTTGGCATAGCACTAATGATGACATCAGAAGTAGGCCTATATATATTTTTCTTTGTTCCTGCTTTTAGCAATTTCCCGACCTGATCAGTCCTTTCTCTCATTGAATTAATTCTTCCTGCTTGAGGTTCGTTAGCTTCAAATGGCATTCTTAGTACTTTCCACATCTTATTTTATTCTTTTTATTGCGTTACCAGTTGTTTTCTTAAAGCTTCCTTGACTGGCATATCACTTTGGATGACACTTCAAAATACTGCTTAAACGTGCCGCAAGACAGCTGCGTAAACGTGCCACATATAAATTAGTTTAGGTGCAACAAACCCCCCCCCCATGAACCATTCCCCCCCCCCCCATGAACAATCCCCCCCCCCGCCCCCCATGAACCATGGACCTTGCCGTTGGTGGGGATGCTTGCGTGCCTCAGCGATACAGATAGCCATACCGTAGGTACAACCACAATGGAGGGGTATCTGTTGAGAGGCCAGACAAACATGTGGTTCCTGAAGAGAGGCAGCAACCTTTCCAGTAGTTGCAAGGGCAAAAGTCTGGGTGATTCACTGATCTGGCCTTGTAACAATAACCAAAACGGCCTTGCTGTGCTGGTACTGCGAACAGCTGAAAGCAAGGGGAAACTACGACCGTAATTTTTACCGAGGGCAGGCAGGTTTACTGTATGATTAAATGATGATGGCGTCCGCTTGGGTAAAATATTCCGGAGGTAAAATAGTCCCCCGTTCGGATCTCCGGGCGGTGACTACTCAAGAGGACGTCGTTATCAGGAGAAAGAAAACTGGCGTTCTACGGATTGGAGCGTGGAATGTCAGATCCCTTAATCGGGCAGGTAGGTTAGAAAATTTAAAAAGGGAAATGGACAGGTTAAAGTTAGATATAGTGGGAATTAGTGAAGTTCGGTGGCAGGAGGAACAAGACTTCTGGTCAGCTGACTACAGGGTTATAAACACAAAATCAAATAGGGGTAATGCAGGAGTAGGTTTAATAATGAAGAGAAAAATAGGAATGCAGGTAAGCTACTACAAACAGCGTAGTGAACGCATTATTGTGGCCAAGATAGATACGAAGCCCACACCTACTACAGTAGTACAAGTTTACATGCCAACTAGTTCTGCAGATGACAAAGAAATTGAAGAAATGTATGATGAAATAAAAGAAATTATTCAGATAGTGAAGGGAGACGAAAATTTAATAGTCATGGGTGACTGGAATTAGAGTGCAGAAAAAGGGATAGAAGGAAACGTAGTAGGTGGATATGGACTGGGGCTAAGAAATGAAAGAGGAAGCCGCCTGGTAGAATTTTGCACAGAGTATAACTTAATCATAGCTAACACTTGGTTTAAGAACCATGAAAGAAGGCTGTATACACGGAAGAACCCTGGAGATACAAAAAGTTATCATATGGATTATATAATGGTAAGACAGAGATTTAGGAACCTGGTTTTAAATTGTAAGACATTTCCAGGGATAGATGTAGACTCTGACCACAATCTATTGGCTATGACCTACAGAAAAATTAAAGAGACCTTTGGAGATAAGAGAACCGCTTGTATGAACATAAAGAGCTCAGATGGAAACCCAGTTCTAAGCAAAGAAGTGAAAGCAGAAAGGTAGAAGGAGTATATAGAGGGTCTATACAAGGGCGATGTATTTGAGGACAATATTATGGAAATGGAAGAGGATGTAGATGAATCTGGAATGGGAGATACGATACTGCGTGAAAAGTTTGACAGAGCACTGAAAGACCTGAGTCGAAACAAGGCCCCCGGAGTAGGCAACATTCCATTGGAACTACTGACGGCCTTGGGAGAGCCAGTCCTGACAAAACTCTACCATCTGGTGAGCAAGATGTATGAAACAAGCGAAATACCCTCAGACTTCAAGAAGAATATAATAATTCCAATCCCAAAGAAAGTAGGTGTTGACAGATGTGAAAATTACCGAACAATCACTTTAATAAGCCACAGCTGTAAAATACTAACACGAATTCTTTACTGACGAATGGAAAAACTAGTAGAAGCCGACCACAGGGAAGATCAGTTTGGATTCCGTAGAAATACTGGAACACGTGAGGCAATACTGACCTTACGACTTATCTTAGAAGAAAGATTAAGAAAAGGCAAACCTACTGTTCTCGCATTTGTAGACTTAGAGAAGCTTTTGACAATGTTGACTGGAATACTCTCTTTCAGAATTTAAAGGTAGCAGAGGTAAAATACAGGGAGCGAAAGGCTATTTACAATTTGTACAGAAACCAGATGGCAGTTATAAGAGTCGAGGGACATGAAAGGGAAGCAGTGGTTGGGAAGGGAGTGAGACAGGTTTGTAGTCTCTCCCCGATGTTATTCAATCTGTATATTGAGTAAGCAGTGAGGGAAACAAACGAAAAATTCGGAGTAGGTATTAAAATCCATGGAGAAGAAATAAAAACTTTGAGGTTCGCCGATGACAATGTAATTCTGTCAGAGGCAGCAAAGGACTTGGAAGAGCAGTTGAATGGAATGTACAGTGTCTTGAAAGGAGGATATAAGATGAACATCAACAAAAGCAAAACAAGGATAATGGATTGTAGTCAAATTAAGTCGTGTGATGCTGAGGGAATTAGATTAGGAAATGACACACTTAAAGTAGTAAAGGAGTTTTGCTATTTGGGGAGCAAAATAACTGATGATGGTCGAAGTAGAGAGGATATTGACTGGCAATGGCAAGGAAAGCGTTTCTGAAGAAACGAAATTTGTTAACATCGAGTATACATTTAAGTGCCAGGAAGTCGTTTCTGAAAATATTTGTATGGAGTGTAGCCATGTATGGAAGTTCAACATGGACGATAAATAGTTTGGGCAGAAAGAGACCGGAAGCTTTCGAAATGTGGTGCTACAGAAGAATGCTGAATATTAGATGGGTAGATCACATAACTAATGAAGAAATGTTGAATAGGATTGGGGAGAAGAGACGTTTGTGGCACAACTTGACCAGAAGAAGAGATCGGTTGGTAGGACATTTTCTGAGGCATCAAGGGATCACCAATTTAGTATTGGAGGGCGGTGGATGTTAAAAATCGTAGAGGGAGACCAAGAGAGGAATACACTAAGCACATTCAGAAGGATGTAGGTTGCAGTAGGTACTGGGAGATGAAACTTGCACAGGATAGAGTAGCGAGGAGAGCTGCATCAAACCAGTCTCAGGACTGAAGACCACAACAACAACTACAGAAAATCAAGCTTTCAAACGATTCGAATATAGCATGTAAAGTAGAGGATGTATCAAAAAGAATCACCCGATTTCGCTCATCTATATTTCTGAAACTAATAAATATATACAATGACTTTTGTCTTTTTGAGTGGCCTTGCGGTTCTAGGCGCTACAGTCTGGAACCGAGCGACCGCTACGGTAGCAGGTTCGAATCCTGCCTCGGGCATGGCTGTGTTGATGTCCTGATGTTAGTTAGGTTTAATTGGTTCTAAGTTCTAGGCGACTGACGACCTCAGACGTTAAGTCGCATAGTGCTCAGAGCCATTTTTCTTTTGATGAACGAGAAACTCAAAACGTTCGTTTTCATACCTTTTCGTAGGTGTTCAGTACGTTCCCTTGAGATTCAAGGCATATGTCAATGCGGTATTCAGATTGTTACCAAACTTTAGCAAGCATCTCTTGTGTTACAGCTTCCACAGCTGCTGTTATGCGATGACTCAGTTCATGCATTGTTGTTGGTAACGGAGGCACATAAACAGTCTTTTATAAACCCCCACAGTAAATAATCACATACAGTCAGGTCCGGTTATCCTGGAGGCCAGTAACCTAAGACTGAATCATTTGGTCTAGTGTGACCGATCCATCGCTCAGTAACCTTCTGATTTAAAAATTCCCGCACTTCCTGATGCCAGTGTGGTGGTACCCCATCCTGTCGGGAAATGAAGTCGTTAGAATCAAACTTTGGGAAAAGAAAGTTTTCAAACATATTGAGATATATGCTTCCTGTAGCAGGAACTATGGCGGAAGGATTCGACGTCTGTGTGAGACACTCGGGGACGGCCCGGCTATTTGCCTTTACACAAACAACCTGTTTACCGGACTTGTTCATGCCATCATCTAATGCTCTGTGCTGTAGGAGGCTCCACAGCATACCTAGTATAAAAGTCACGCTGAACAGTTATTACTGACCAGCGCTGCGCAAATTGTAAAACACAAAACGCTTTCTGTTGTCCCGACACCATGTTTGCTAGAACTGAAGTGGGCGCACACTACTGCTACCTAGGGGGAACCACGTAAAACTTGAGGGTTTGCTCTTTTCAACAGTACGTTGTTCACGCACATTCCTCACATAACAAAATAAAATGTTGAAATGTGTGTAAAATCTTATGGGACTTAACTGCTAAGGTCATCAGTTCCTAAGCTTACACACTGTTGTAAGTTTGTCATCAGTCTACTGACTGGTTTGATGCGGCCCGCCACGAATTCCTTTCCTGTGCTAACCTCTTCATCTCAGAGTAGCACTTGCAACCTACGTCCTCAATTATTTGCTTGACGTATTCCAATCTCTGTCTTCCTCTACAGTTTTTGACCTCTTCAGCTCCCTCTAGTACCTTGGAAGTCATTCCCTCATGTCTTAGCAGATGTCCTATCATCCTGTCCCTTCTCCTTATCAGTGTTTTCCACATATTCCTTTCCTCTACGATTCTGCGTAGAACCTCGTCATTCCTTACCTTATCAGTCCACCTAATTTTCAACTTTCCTCTATAGCACCACATCTCAAATGCTTCGATTCTCTTTTGTTCCGGTTTTCCCACAGTCCATGTTTCACTACCATACAATGCTGTACTCCAGACGTACATCCTCAGAAATTTCTTCCTCAAATTAAGGCCGATATTTGATAAGTAATTACTTTCACATAGACTCTGTAGTATCTCAAAAGCATGACATCCGACCTAGATATCTACAGAAGAATGGTGTAAGGAATAAAAAGGCATCTGGCAGGGCAGAAACTATTTGCAGCCAACTTACACACTACTTAACCTAAATTACCCTAAGGACAAACAGACACACCCATGCCCGAGGGAGGACTCGAACCTCCGCCGGAACCAGCCGCACATCAACGACTTGAGCGTCCTAGACCGCTCGGCTAATCCCGCGCATCCATAACATAACAGCTGTGAGTTTTATATTCAGATGATTCTTTTTGATACACGCTGTAGAATAATCTCCTATAAGCAAACATGTATTTACCTAGTTCCTTTCTAAAATACTATGAGCTTCTAATTTTGAATAACAAAATTCACTCACCTTGAACAAAAACAGTGATATGTTCTTCAGTCTAAGACATTCGCACAGCTGTTGCAGTGAACTCTGTGAGAGTCTGCAGTATAAGGCACTAAACTTCCATTGTTAAAGTTAAAGCAAGTATGGTTCCCGAGGGAAGTGCTGTGCCCAAACGTGTCCCGAGAGTAAGTAAATGTGCCGCGATCTTGCTTACTGTTCCAGCTTTCCGCTAATTGAGTTGTGCGCAGAGTGTTATGTAGCTTGCTGCTGTGACGAGCAGGATCAACATAGATGGAGTTTGCGAATACTTGTGTTATATGGAGGATCCCGTCTGCGCAGCCAGCTAAGTGAGATAGACAATCAGTGCTCCAAACCTACAACTACAGTATGCGATTACTGAGAAGTGCGTGGCACGGGGTTTCGTTTATTGAACGTTTTTTGGATTTCACCACGTTCCTATAATCGATATTGTCTAAGGTGAATGGGTGCCTCTACTCTTCTTATTCGCACGACCTCCGCTAAAAAGAGAGCCAAGTTGACTGCAAGTAGTTTCTGCCCTGCCAGGTGCCTTTTTATTTCTTACACCATTCTTCTGTGGATATCTAGGTCGGGTGTCATGCTTTTGAGGTTCTACAGAGTCTATGTGAAAGAAATTACTTACCTTCCTGCGGTAATTTATCTTCGGTTTCTTTGAAACAATAGGTACTCAGTGACTGGAGATAAGCGCTCGTCATTCTCGTTTATAAGAACAAAAGTACTTAGTTATAGGTCCATATCACTGCTGTCAATCTGTTGTAGAATTACACACACCAAAAAAGGTTTTGCGTCACACCGGTTTCCAGAACTCCTGAAGATAAACTTTGAATGTGGATATTGTATCACATATACAGTCCCTTTGACTGTTTAGATATGTCACTAAACCCGCCCAGAGATATAAGAAACCATGCATGAGCAGCGCCCATTAGACGGAGGAGGTCCGACAGCCGATCAGTTCCAGTCATTCCACCAGGAAGGAGGTACACGGCTCCTGTTGTCTGTAGTTCAACCAAGCCTAGACGGTCAATACCGCGGTTCGATCGCGTCCGCATTGTTACTTTGTGCCAAGGAGGGCTCTCAACAAGAGGAGTGTTTAGGCGTCTCGGAGTGAACCAAAGCGATGTTGCTCGGAGATGGAAGAGATACAGAGTGACAGGAACTGTCAATGACATGCCTCGCTCAGGCCGCCCAAGGGCTACTACTGCAGTGGATGACCGCTACCTACGGATTTTGGCTCGGAGAAACACTGACAGCGACGTCACCATGTTGAATAATGCTTTTCGTGCAGCCACAGGACGTCGTGTTGCGAGTAAAAGTGAGCACAATAAGCTGCATGATGCGCAACTGCACTCCTGAAGTCGATGACGAGGTCCATCTCTGCAACCACAACACAATGCAGCGCGGTGCAGATGGGCCCAACAACATGTCGAGTGGACCGCTCAGGACTGGCACCACGTTCTCTTCATCGATGAGTGGCGCATATGGCCTCGACCAGACAATCGTTAGAGTCTTGTTTAGAGGTAACCAGGTTGTATGGTTATTATCAACTTAAGTGGTCTGACATTTAAATTATAGAGTGTGAGGTGGGTATAACACATTAATCTCACTCAGCGATCATCGCTCATTTATGTTTTGAAAGTGAATGACTTTAGAACTTGATTACGTAGAAAATTAGCAAACAAGAAAGGATTTGAAATTTTGTCTCTCTTCTAGAGTCGCGACGAAAGGTAACGTAAACTGAGTAATTACACGGATAAACATAGGAAAAATATACATTTGGATTCTGAACGAATTCTTTTAGTATTAGAATCTTCCATATGCAAAACATAATACGGTTGTCCTTTTTTTTAATAAGCTGTCGATAGCTGTCTGTGTGCGGAATAAGTATAACGCTTGTGTCGTCACCATACAGAACTTTCTGTGTGTTACACGGCAGATCATTTAAACGTACCACTAGACTTAAGAAGTCATGTAACTCAATTTCTCACTTATCATTTATGTACCTCTAGATGAAAGAAATGCCAGGTAATAATTTTCTCCGAATTTACTTGTATAAACATTGAGGCAGGAAATCTGACACTGTAAATGATAAGTCGTTATTACGTTTACGCCGAGACAAAATCTCTCAAATGTACTCTTTAATGTACGTTTTTCATGTATTTTGATTCCTTCGTTTACTTTGTACAGCCATAATTGTTTCCCCTCATTCTAGGCTAAAAAGAGACCTCATTTTGCAGGAATCCTTCCTTATTGCATGATTGGCTGTCGTATTTCCTAAAATTTTTGTACATAAATACGAAGTCTGTGTTCCTGATGAGTCGAGCAAGCTCAAATATGCACAGGTAGCGCTGGAATAGAAAGTAGCACCGGTACTTTCCTTTAACTGTTGTAGGAAAATATGCCAATCTACAGTTCTGAGCATCACTTAGTAGCTCATGTTTACCACTTACAAGATAATAAAAACAAATTTTTGCGAAGTAGCGTATATGTTGAACATCGAGAGAGATCTTGTTATTACCGAATTACTGATGAAATGTAGATGTGTAATCTAGGGGCCACTGGTATAAGCTGTAATATTTCTGAAACCGGATTGGCGATAATCTGTCTCATTGATGATTCGTGTATCAAATGAAGTTATCCGCAGGTTACATACATCAGTAAACACTCATTCATCATGTTACGTTCGTTAATTTTGAGCTATGCGAATGAATTAAATTCTAATCTGACGAAACCCCTTTCGTCTCCTACGCGAAGCACGTAGTTACAGAGGGGGTGCGTTGGAACTTCACCCCCCGGTTAGCGACCGGCCAACACCAGGAGCCGCTGTTTACCCACGGGAGGCAAACACGGGTTTTCCAATTTCCGGATGTGTTTGCTAAGTGACAGAACGCTGGTACCAAATCGCCTTTCTCGGTGTCGTTCGAGTACTGTTTGTTATTCGTTTCTGCTGTATTGACAAATAAATGTTTATAAAGTGAACATATCGCTTCTGTTTTGCACAGTGTTTGACAAGGATATCGAACGAATCCTCAGCCGGAATATTTTAGATTATTGTGAAGTGCCCTGCAGATCGTTTCACCGATAAACTGCATTTCACAGACAGACGTCGAAACCTTACTTAGCTTCCGACCTCCTCTACAGCACTACTTGTTTTTGTTTTAAATTGATTTGTAAATATATATTAGATGTAAAGTGCATATTTGATTTTCCTTTTCTACTCATCGTGAAACAGCATGCTCTACTAACTGGACACGTGATAAAAGGCACCTAATGTCCAGCGTTAGAAGTCGCTTGTTTCAGTGATGGAAACTTGACCGCCATCTCCACAGGGCAGGCGGCAGATTCCTCGCAGCCTGTTCGTTTGGCTCAACATCGATGATTATTTTCCTATGGTTGGCATCTACATCTATATCCATAGACTGCAGACCATCTTGAGGTGCATGGCAGAAGGTACGTCCCACTGTATCAGTCGTTAGGTTTTCTTCCTGTTCCAGTAACGTATGGAGCGTGGGAAGAATGATAGTTTGACTGTCTCTGTGAGTGCAGAGACAGTCCTTTTATGAACGACAGGTAGGGGGTTGTAGTATATCTCTAGAGTAATCATTTAAAGACGGTTCTTCAAACTTTGTTAATAGACTTTCTCGGGATAGTTTACGTCTGTCGTCAAGAGTACCATTTCAGTTCCTTCAGTATCTCTGTGATAATCTCTCCTGGATTAACCAAACCTGTGACCATTCATGCTGCCCTTCTCTTTATACGTTCAGTATCCCCTGTGAGGATCGTCATCAAACAACGTGATGCAAAGGAGTGAGGAAATTGAAAAACCGATTTCCTACTGATGGCACTCGTAAACCCAGTATAAATAAATGTAACAACTTCAAAAATAATCATCGACTTTTTAAGAGATTCTAAACTGTACGTTTATCAGCTACTTTCCCAGCCATATATACGAATACAACTTCGTTTTTACAGCTAGATCTACTGTAATGTAACATTCATTTCGCAGTTAGTCAGGACTTACTTCATTTTCCGCAAACAACGTCTTCGGTTCTACGACGAATTTCCTAACGAAGTCTCAATTATCGTTGATTTGACGCTGCAAATATCTGTGTAATGAAAGCTTTTGGATCTTGTCATTGCCGAGCGCAAGAGTGACATGAATTTCATCTTGATATCTGTTGGCAACGGTCCATACTATTTTCTTGAGATTTAAACTTAACACCATAGTACAGGTGTCTTCAGTAACGGTGTTTGGTAGATCTCGCCGAATCTCCAACGTGGTTATAAAAAATATATGTGTCATCAGCATATCTGAAGTTATTGATGGAGCTTCATAATTTGATAATTTTCATCAAGAGCTTGTCGGTAATTTATAATAGCACTTCGTTTCCAGTTCCAGTACAGACATCTAATCAGTTAGATGCTACAACCATCCAGTCACAGTTCACCTAAGATATGCATCAGTTTTTCATGCTGAATAGTATCAAAAGCATTTTCATAATCGATTACACACAGCATGTAGACACCTTTGAATCAATACCTGACGTCGGCGAAACACTTCCAGAGTCCGGAACCACTTCTGAATCCAAACTGAGCGTTTCCCTCCTTAGATTTACCGTATTTTCTCACACGCAGCATCTTAAGGAATAATTTGAGGGGGTGACTCATTAAACAGGTCATTCTGTAGTCATTACAACATTTTTGCATTGGCCTTTATGCGAGAGTGGTACATATGATATGATCCCACTTTGATAGATACTGGTAACGATACCAAATCCGTCCTTGAATAGCTTTAGTACTTCACTGTCCCTTTCGTCAGGACTTGAACCTTCTCGCTCTTTGATATTTCTCTCATACGCTCGACTTCTGTTCTCCTGATATCCATTACATCGCTCTCCTAGATACCATGATTAACACTTCTGTTGCCCCTGATGTTATTTGCACTGTATTCTTTCCACTCACACATTTTTTCCGTACGTAGGGGGATCTTATTGCCTTTTGTTAGTAAGGATTCACTTCCTCTGCTTTTGTAAATCACAGGTGCTTGCTCACTTTCTTGTACAGGTTGAACAATTCATGCTTTGCGTTTAGTTTCTCTATTTCTCTACATGACTTTGAAATACGTTGATATGTTACATTCGTAGTTCCTTCCATATTACTATAATAATTAGTGTCGTAGGCAGCGAAGAAGAGGGCCCCGGATTCGATTGTTGGGTCGGAGACTTTCTTCGCTCGGGGACGGGGTGTTTGTGTTGTCCTTATCACTGGACGTTATCTTCATCACAAAGACATGCAAGTTTCCGATGTGGCTCAAATAGAGAGACTTGCACCAGGTGGCCGAATAGCCCTGAAGGGAGTCTCTTGCCCAATAATATCATACGATCATTTCGTTTCATTTAACTTTCTGCAATTCTCTGTACGACGTTAGGTTCTTGTCTTTGAAGAATCTTCTGCGATCAGTCAGTAGCAGAATTTCACGTGTTATCCAAGGCTTTCTTTTCTTACTCGACGTGTCCTTTGCTTTAGCTTGGCTCACATCATTCACTACGGACCTGACTTGCTCCCAGGCGTCTTCGATGTTATTCACATATATGTTGGACTGGATGTATCCTCGAACTATCAGTCTAATAAGTCACAGCTGCAAAATACTAACCTTAATTCTTTACAGACGCCGGCCGGTGTGGCCGAGCGGTTCTAGGCGCTACGGTCGCAGGTTCGAATCCTGCCTCGGGCATGGATGTGTGGGATGTTCTTAGGTTAGTTAGGTTTAAGTTGTTCTACGTTCTAGGGGACTGATGACCTTACAAGTTAAGTCCCATAGCGCTTAGAGCCATTTGAACCATTTTTACAGACGAATGGAAAAACTGTTAGAAGCCGACCTCGGGGAAGATCAGTTTGGATTTCGTAGAAATATTGGAACAGGAGAGCCAACACCGTGTTACTAGAGGAGGCCGAAAGGCACGAGTTTTAGCTTACGCAGGCTGGCGTGAGGTCTGGAACCGGACAAGGAAATTAGAATTGAGAAAAAAGGACGTAGCTGGTGGAATACTTAACTTTAATCCATTAATGATGAACGTCGCTCTTTACGGTACATAGTTCACAATATCAATAGTAACTGATAATGGTGTCTTGCTAGGTCGTAGCAAATGACGTAGCTGAAGGCTATGCTAAACTATCTTCTCGGCAGATGAGAACGTAAGTATGCAGTGAACCATCGCTAGCAAAGTCGGCTGTACAACTGGGGCGAGTGCTAGGAAGTCTCTCTAGACCTGCCGTGTGGCGGCGCTCGGTCTGTAATCACTGATAGTGGCGACACGCCGGTCCGACGTATACTACCGGACCGCGGCCGATTTAAAGGCTACCACCTAGCAAGTGTGGCGTCTGGCGGTGACACCACATTCCTCCCCCGAAAACCGGCGTACGGTTGTGGCATAAGTCTTCCGCCCGCCGTGGGGAGGACCCCATGTTGACGTATGCGACGAGGTGGGGAGCCCAACAACAGGCGAGGCTGTGCGTCCCGCACCCTGCCATTCGGCCCGCGGGGAGCTAGGAACGCCTGAAAACCTGCTCCAGGTTGCACGCCAACATGCGGTGTATGCGCCCGTAGAGAGACAGGAGGGTCCCAAGGGTCGACCTCCATCGGGCCGGGGCACCCTACGGGCGAAGACGACTTATGGTCCAGAGCGGGCAAGAGTTCCATGTCGGAGGACAGCTGGTCACGGGAAGCGATCGGCGGCGCGTGACCCAGGGAGGCGCCCGGCTGTTGCAACGACGCGTCCACTGCGGGCGTCGCCGGCGGGAGAACAGGCGGCGCGTCGCCATGGGGCAAAATGGAAGGCAGCGTCGGTAACACCTGGGGCTGAGGCGAGCCAGTAGATGGGTCCCCGGGGCCTGACCGGACGGCACCGTCGCTGAAAGCAGACGGGGAGCGGCAGATTCCGTGCCGACGCACCTCACCACAGGCCCCCAACACCATATACATAGCGCGTCCGAGGCAGCGAAGAATGCGCCCTTCGAGCCAACGCCGTGAACCTCGGTAGTGGCGATAGTAGACAACGTCGCCTGGAGCAAAAGAAGGTGTCTGCTGCTGCACAGGAACCTGATGCGGCGGATGTAGACATCAAGGTTCGATGAGGGCGACCGTGGAGCAACTCAGCCGGCGAGCGACCATCTCGGGGCTGAGAGCGGTACGAGGACAAGATGAGCAATAACGCGTCCTCCCGAGAATGCGACTCTTTCAACTTCAACATGTGTGACTTGAAAGTCCTGACCAATCGTTCAGCGGCGCCGTTTGACTGTGGCGAAAACGGCGCGGACGTCAGGTGTTGAATACCATTGGCCTTGCAGAATGACTGAAATTCAGCGGGCATGAATTGTGGGCCATTGTCGGAAACAATAGTCTGTGGAAGGCCTTCAATACAAAAGATGGCGGATAACGCTTGGATGGTGGCAGATGAAGTCGTGGAAGACATCCGGACAACAAAAGGAAAATTACTGAATGAATCTACCACAACCAACTATCGAGCTTTCCAGAGTGGACCATCAAAATCGATGTGTAAGCGTTGCCAATGGGAAGTGGCTTTAGGCTATTGAAAGAATTTCCGCGGTGGCGCTGATTGGTGTTCGGCACACACCATGCAAGAAGAGCACACATTATAATCGCGGCATAGATTCCGAACCAAGTACAGTGCTGACGAGCAAGTTGTTTGGTTCTCACTATACCCCAATGTCCTTGGTGGAGAAGCTGTAAGATAGAGGACTGTAACGAACGTGGTACCACGACCCTGGACTGATCATTATCAGAACGCAACAGCAAAACACCACGTCGTACAAAAAGTCTCTCCTTGTGAGCAAAAAATCGGCGAACCAACTGGTCCCTGATCCGTGCCTTTGACAAGGGCCATTGCGTAGCAACAAAACGCAGAACAGGAGCAAGGACAGGGTCGGCAGCTGTGGCTGTAGCTACACGACGAAAATCAAGCGGAAACGATTCGACCACGTCATCGGTTTCCGCGTCAATGAACATGCAAGCAAGTTCGGAGGAATCGAATGCCCTATCCTCGGCAACAGGCAAGCGGGACAACGCATCGGCGTTTCCGTGCTTAGCAGTGGACCGATACAAGATATCTTAGCGGTACTGCGAAAGGAAAATAGACCAGCGAATGAATTTCTGCGCTGTACGTGGAGGTACAGGCTTGGTCGGAAGAAAAAGCGATGTCAGAGGTTTGTGGCCTGTGATTATGGTAAAGTGACGACCATACAAGAAATCATGAAGCTTTGTAACACCAACTATGAGAGCCAATGCTTCTTTCTCAATCTGTGAATAATTTCTTAGCGCAAACGAGAGAAATTTGGACGCAAAGGCAATAGGGCGATCGTGCGATCCATCTTTGTCCGCAAGCACAGCACCGATCCCTAAATCCTATGCATCCACCATCAACAAAAGGGGCTTCTGGGGATCGAATGGCGTAAGGAAAGTATTGGAAAGCAACGCCGATTTCAACTGGCAAAAGGCGCGTTCGCATTCCGTCGTCCAGACGAACGGAACATCTTTACGGCGTAAGCGATGAAGCGGAGCTGAAATGGAAGAGGCATGCGCAATATATTTATGATAATAGTTGATTTTTCCCAGCACACTCTGTAGCTGCTTCAAATTCTGGGGCGACGGCAAGTCTTGTATGGCACGGAAGTGCGTTGGACTGGGATGTATGCCTTGGGCATTGAGTACATGTCCCAAGTATGGCAAGTCACGAGCAAAAAAACACACATTTGTCCTTCCGCAAGCGAAGACCTGAAATAATGTTCTGAGATTGGCCAAATGTTCTTCTTCCGTCTTCCCAAAGATCACAATATCGTTCAGGTAAGTCGCTGCAGTAGGGACGGACGCACAAACAGTTTAGAGATATTGCTGAAACAATGCAGGGGTGTATGCACACCCGAATGGCAGTCGTTTGAATTGATACAACCCAAGGTGCGTGTTAACCACCAAAACGCGCTGGGATTCTTCGTCCACCGGTATTTTCAAGTACGCATCTGCTAGGTCCAACTTCAAAAAATATTTACTGGGGAACAGTTTGTCAAAAATATCTTCTGGGCGGGGTAAAGGAAAAGTTGCAATCACTAGTTGTGGATTCACTGTTGCCTTGAAATCCACACAAAGTCTCAACTTTCTGGAAGGTTTTGGCAAAATTACTAAGGGTGATGCCCAGAGAGAAGCCTGCTCACGTTCAATTACACCTTGTGATTCCCAATCCTGTAATGTTTTTGCAACCTCATCACGTAATGCGTGGGGAACATTGCGCGCTCTGAAAAATTTCGGTTGCGCGTTTACTTTCAGTTCTAAATGTGCTTTATAGTTCTTAGCGCAACCGAGGCCCGGTGCAAAAATGTCTGAAAATCTTCACATAGACAAGAAACACTGTCTGAAGGCACAGTCTGGTTCACTGATAGGACCTGACTTACTATAGACAAGTTAAACAACTGAAATGAATCGAAACCAAACAAGTTCACTGCACAAGAAGAACGAAGGACGTAAAATGACGCAAGTTTTGTTTGTCCTTTGTATGTTGCAAGAAGGCTGCACTGTCCTAACACAGGGATCTCTTGACCTGAGTAGCTAGTTAACGTAACATTTGCGGCACGCAACGGAGGAGTGCCCAGCAGTTTGTAAGTGTCTTGATTGATTAGTGAAACTGCAGCTCCGGTATCGCGCTGGAAAGGTATCTCTTTGCCGTTAATGGCCAAGTCCACAAAAAGTTTATTGTCGTGCTGATGACAAGAGCGACTATCTCGTGCAACGTGAACTGACACTGGTTCATAATCACTTGCGACTTGACGGGAGTTCCGGTGATGTCGACGCACATTATTTTTGGGACGAACACAGTCACTGGTAGAGATAGTGGCACTGCGCGGAGTGGAATGAACTACATGAATATCCATGGGCGAAGTTTCGCGAGCCTGAGTATCCTTGGTTCGATTCCGATTCCGGCGCGAAGCAAAGGGCCTGGAACGGTTTTGAGCTTCCGATCTGACCTTTTTCTGGCAAACACTCTGAACATGTCCTGTTTTATTACAATAAAAGCAATATTACAATAAAAGCAAATAGCAATTCTCACGCGAATGTTTAGTAGCACACCGCGGGCATGATTTGATCACTGCATTAGCTTGCCGGCGCGGCACACGTGGCTGAGAGCCTGGCGGCAGCGGAGCGGCCGGGCGCGAGGGCTGTTTACTGCTCCGTGCAGCTCGCCTGGCGGGCCAGTTAACCTGACACACTGCTGGCGAAGTTTCAAATGCTTCCTGAGCAAAGTCAAGGGTGTCCTGCCGATCCAATATGCCCATCACTTGTTGAAGGGAGGGATTTACTAGTTTCAAAATCTGTTCCCTTATACGAACATCAGAAACGTTCTGTGCAATTGCATCACGTACCATAGTATCTGAATAAGGGAGTCCACATTGACACTCAAAAGCACAATCCCTAGTAAGGCCTTGTAAGGTTGCAACCCACTCCCTATAAGTCTAACCTGCCGTACGTTTTGTACGAAAGAAGGTATACCTTTTCGCAACTACATTGACTGATTCTTTGAAATATGCATCTAATGCAGACAAAAGTTCTTCGTAGGACAGAGCTGCTACGTCGCGGCCGGGAAATAATTTGACTATCACACCACAGAAGACGGGAGGCAATACTGACCTTAGGACTTACCTTAGAAGAAAGATTAAGGAAAGGCAAACCTACGTTTCTAGCATTTGTAGACTTAGAGAAAGCTTTTGACACAGTTGACTGGAATACTCTCTTTCAAATTCTAAAGTTGGCAGGGGTAAAATACGGAGAGCGAAAGGCTATTTACAATTTGTACAGAAAAGAGATGGCAGTTATAAGAGACGAGGGGTATGAAAGGGAGGCAGTGGTTGGGAAGGGAGTGAGACAGGGTTGTAGCCTATCCCCGATGTTATTTAATCTGTATATTGAGCAAGCAATAAAGGAAACAAAAGAAAAGTTCGGAGTAAATATTAAAATCCATGGAGAAGAAATACAAACTTTGAGGTTCGCCGATGACACTGTAATTCTATCAGAGACAGCAAAGGACTTGGAAGAGCAGTTGAACGGAATGGACAATATCTTGAAAGTATCATATAAGATCAACAAAAGCAAAACGAGGATAATGGAATGTAGTCGAATTTATTCGGGTGTTGCTGAGGGAATTAGATTAGGAAATTACACACTTAAAGTAGTAAAGGAGTTTTGCTATTTTGGGGAGTAAAATAACTGATGATGGTCGAAGTACAGAGGATATAAAATGTAGACTGTCAATCGCAAGGAAAGCGTTTCCGAAGAAGAGAAATTTGTTAACATCGAGTATAGATTTAAGTGTCAGGAAGTCGTTTCTGAAAATATTTGTATGGAGTGTAGCCATGTATGGAAGTGCAACATGGACGATAAATAGTTTGGACAGAAAGAGAACAGAAGCTTTCGAAATGTGGTGCTACAGAAGAATGCTGAAGATTAGATGAGTAGATCACATAACTAATGATGAAGTATTGAATAGGATTGGGGAGAAGAGGAGGATGTTTCACAACTTGACAAAAAGAAGGAACTGGTTAGTAGGACATGTTCTGAGGCATCAAGGGATCACAAATTTAGCATTTTAGTGCAGTGTGGACGGTAAAAATCGTAGAGGGAGACCAAGAGATGAATACACTAAGCAGATTCAGAAGGATGTGGGTTGCAGTAAGTACTGGGAGATGAAGAAGATTGCACAGGATAGGGTAGCATGGAGGGCTGCATCAAACCAGTCTCAGGACTGAAGACGACAACAACAAGAACAACAAATGCAAGTCCAGCCGCCTCCCCGTTTATCCAGCCTGCTCCTAATACTTTTATCCAGTTACAGATAGCCATTGCAGAGGCAGCAGTGCATAAGGTTTAGCGTCTCGTAGCCTTAACTGCTAAATACAGCGCCCACTGCAGTAAATATTACGCTGTCTAATGTCGTAAGTTTACTGTGGGACCAAAGAGAAACAAATTGAGGTTTGTGGGTAGTTAGCATGTAGTTTTGTACCATGTAAGAATCCATGCTGTAACGGCCATTCAAATATGATGCATTTGCGACACCCCTTAAGTATGTGGCGGTCGACGGTATCAAATAATGATATCGAAACATTTTACATCCACTTCAAGACACGCCTGACTTTACCAGACGAACTGAGATTACCACAGTGATGGGCGATTTCAGTGCCAAGGTAGGACATGTAGGCACTCTGATGTAGTAGGTTACTTTGGTTTAGGATCTGGCAATTTTCAGTTGCCTCTACGTCGTCTCTACACATGCACCTCAAACATATTCCAAAATTTCAGGAACCAAATTGGCATAGCTGTAAATGAACGATTTAGAAATTCAATGACAAGTGTGAAGTTAGCTCTTATCACACCATCCAGTACTGAGGAACGAAGTTCAAACTACGTTGCGTATCAGCATCAAGCGATACACAAAATAGGGCAAAAGTTACAGAACAAGCAAGACGGACTCATCTACTGATGTGCCCCTAGGTATGGTACAGTTGACGGGTAGTTGTGGTGGCCGTAAGAGATTGATGGGTTGTGCTTCTGGCCTCATATGCTCAAACTGGAGATACCGAGCCTGAAAGTACTGATAAGGCGCCATGTAGACTGCAGTGGCCAGATGTCTAGTAGGCGATCGGTGCCTGCCAAACCAAACGGATCTGGCGAAACGTGCCTCATTGTGAACCACATTCGATGGTCCATAGCTGCTACAGAGCATGAACAAGCGGCTGTGGTAGAAAGAAGAGGGCCAAAGGGAGACTGAACATCATTCGTGTTGTAAATTTTCCTCACTATTTTAGCAGAATACACTAAGTTATATTAAACATCTATTGGAAACACACTTCCACTGGTATTTTCTACAATGAAACAGAATAATTTACATTCATAAAACTGTACTAGACCAATTAGCAGCAAACAGATTAACTTCAATAATCAAAGGTGTAGCAGTGCACTAAAAGATCTAAAAACTCTTCATCGAAAGGAAAGTTTAAGATTTACAATCCAATATAGAGGCATGGTCTGCAAATAAGCACCATATAAGAAAATTCCTAGACCGCCAGGTAACGGTGGCGCACAGGAAATACAAGAGAAATAAACTGATGTTAAATATTGCATCCTGAGTGGTATAAATAGTCAGCGAGAGCCTTCATGAAATTATCAGATGTTAGATATCTTAGTGTTTGGCCAGTTCAGAAAACCAACGGTGCATAGAAGAAGCACGTTTAATAACTATTCAGCTGGCCGAGCCACGCTTGGATAAACACATTTAAGTAAATAAATTACTCAATTGCAAAATTAGCCGGTAAACACTTCAATAATTTACATAAGATAGATATGAAAAAAAATTAAAGAAGAGATACAGTAGTCTTGCAGTGATTAAGACACTAAGAAATACATCGAGATGCCATACAACCCAGTCTTGGCGAAGCATAGTGGGCTCGGAAAGACTAAGTGGCGCAGGTGGCCGTTCGGTTGGACGCGGATTGGTTCCGCTTTTGGGCGCTGCGGCTGCACTATCAATCAGGCAGACTTCGTCCAAGTCCAACCAAAACAAACACAAATGGTAGCTAAATTGAGAGATAAATACAGAATTTAGAACAGGAACTGCACCGGGCCTCTGTATACATCGAACGCCGCCATACGACAATCAAAATTACAGCAACACGAAAAGCAAGTAAATAAATTTTCAGTGAGAGCAGAGTCAAATCAATGAAACTTTTAAGGCGGCCAAAAACTAATACAGTCACAAAGCAGGAAGTTTGGATGCATACCACATATTGAACCACACTCGCTCCTTGTGGGTGGTAGATGAACACGTGATCGCCAGACGGAGCAGTAATATATATATATATATATATATATATATATATATATATATATATATATATATATATATATATATATAACACCCAATTAGAGAATAGATGAAATTATGCGCTCCAGTAACAGGGCATCTCACTTATCGATCGCGCAACGGTTCATTATAACTTTTTGCCAGAGGAACAGCATAATAATTCTGACGGCTATTTCTTTACATATTGCACTACATACGGAAGAATGGTAGTTGACTACAATAATCAGTGTCCCAATAAATAACAACAATGAAGACCCCAAAGGAACCAGTGACATGTCCGGCGTCAAACTTAGGGAGATCAGCCCTCATAGCTACACAGATACAGCTATGTAGGCTCATCAGTTTTGGTTTGTGCAAGTGGCAATACACTAGAGTGGACTCAAGGGCTTGTCAGTGGTGTTAGAGCACTGCACAATATTTCAGGTAAAGGCTAACACAAGCACCTCGTGTGACATCGGAAGAAATGTTGGCTGCAACAGTTAGGGTGTGTTTTGCCCCATTTTCAGCACCTTAGTAACCACCAAAGACCGCCATCCCTGTGGCTATACCTCCCAGGTTGACTAGGTTCAGACTACCAAATCCTGCACTAAAGCTGCCCATTTATAGGCCGACCAGTCTGCCTACCCTACTCTTCTTCCTCCACCCCCCCCCCCCTCCTCCCACCACGGTGGCGTGCGCCGAAACATTTCCCTCTGTGCAGAACATTTTATCGTGGTCTGGTTCACGGTCCGGAATCACTCCTACTTGCTCGCCCCGGGTGATACTGGCCTCCCATCACTAAGCCCTTTCCCTTCTTTGCAAAAACAGACATAATGTCTGATGGGATAATCGCAATGATTGGTTTTACAATGTTACTTATAATCGGTCTTGATTGTATCAAATGTTTATTCACATGACCGGTTTCGGTTCCTCTAGAACCATCTTTAGATCGGCAATTTCGGTTACAGGAGTAACCCGTCCACACAACAGCAATGTTCACATGCTGCGTCACATGTAATGTATTTTACAAGTACTTTCCTCTGATCTACCACTGTGTATATACCTTTCATTTAATTATTAGTCATTTTCAGGCGGGCTGTCTATATCAGGATAAGTTATTTCATTCGGTCCAGCATACTGCAGAAGACCAACACTGTACATAGTACCAAAGAAGACACTGCGGAAATAATCTTGATCACGTTCAGCACTATAGCTGACACTAATGTTAATGATCAATGAAAACTACCCTAACTGTATTATTGCTTATCCATTGTATTACGATTTGTTTCGTTAAGAAAATATCTTGCCGAGTTGTGCTGAAGCCATGTCACAGCATGCCGCTCCTGCTCGGCAAAATCGCACCAGGCGATCGGCAAAAGGATTATAATCCGTCTTCATAGATTTGGTTCAAATGGCTCTAAGCACTATGGGACTTAACTTCTAAGGTCATCAGTACCCTAGAACTTAGAACTACTTAAACCTAACTAACCTAAAGACATCACACACATCCATGCCTAAAGCAGGATTCGAACTAGCGACCGTTTCAGACTGAAGCGCCTAGAACTGCTCGACCACTCTATAGATTTGGTCTTCGACATTACATATGAGAGCAAAAACTATTTGTGTCATGACTTCAGCACAACTTGGTAGCCAGGAGAAGTCCTTCGAATGAAACAAATTGTAACCCACTTAATGTGCAGTAATAAAGCTGAGGTGATTTTCGTTAATTATTATCATTAAAACTGTGGCAGTATTACTGTATGACTTTCTGTCTGTAAAAGATGGTTTTCGGTAGACAGTGGGGTGTACGTGTAAGGAGGATCATACGCAGAACAAGAAAACGTGAACGCTATTAATGTCGATTTCACGGTTTTTCGGAACTCCAGACTGACTGGTGACAATCTCAGTGTTGTTTAGCTCATAGGAGTGGTACTAGTGGTAATAACGTGTGAAAACTATAACATAACCGCGGAGACTATGGGATACTTTCCCCCAAACTGGCACAGAGATGACTTCCCCTGCACACAATAAATGTTAATGCACTACGAAACGGAGTGTCTTCCTTTCTTCTTGCTTGGTGTGTCTCGGTATATACAGTGTGAGATTACAGTTGAGAAAACTAATGTTCTAATGATACAGTGAGCCTGTTTGTGGTTGTGGCACAGCAGACAAGACCGTGTCAAACACAGCTCGACAAATTTCGTTAAACTTCGGCAACACCGCCCCGGCCATGTCTCGTTACTGTGAAACAATCGGCGCGCCGCCCTCCAATGGACTGCAATCTCGGCGCCAGCATTCAGTCGGGCTTTGGGCGTGACACACCCCATTCATGCAGACACCGACAGTATAGCGGCCGTTATTAATAGCAGGCATTCGTCACGGAGCGGGGAAACTCGCTGGAATCAGCGCCCGCCAGAACCCGCAATGTAATCCGTGTCAGCTGAGTGCCAACAGCTGCTGCCACAGCTCTGTCGGCTGTTGTTACCGATGTCGAAACGAAAATCTGTAATTGGCTCTGTCTAATAGGCCCGTCTGAACTGGAATGATGTCTGCGATCTTTTAGTCAAGAGCGAATGATTAAAGCGGACACGTGCTGATTAGCAAATTCTTCGCAACAAAAATTGTGTCAAAAACTTACAGGAATACTTCAGCGCACTATACACCAGCTGATGGTCTTCGAATTCCCCCCTGCAAGCCAAACATGCTGACGTTAAAACTCTGCACCCTCAGAAAAAAACATGCGGGTGGTGTGGAGTTTTGTTTTCTGAAGATGTGATTTACGTTTACTGACATCCGCAAACAGAGAACAAAAACCGAATTTTAGTTTCTCACGACACTGTATGTTAACCTCTAATCAGTGATTATATCACAGAATTATTTTAGATTTTTAGGTACGAGTAATCTGGGCTCAGCATAGTCCGAACAGTGTACTACTTGAAGACGTGCAATAGTGTGTAATGACAGTATTTACTTGGCCAACGTTGTTTGAAAAAATATATTCCAAAATAATTACAATATTCATTAAAGCTATTCACACTGCGCCGTCGGGAGACTACGTATGAGGGTCCGTCAATAAGTAATGCCCCAAAATTTTTTAAAAAGCCGTTAATAAACAAAGACAAACGTCCTTGTTGGTGCTTCATATTCGATGTTTCTTCTGTGCGCAGGTGAAGTTTCGAACTGTTCTGGCAGGTCGCGGAGCCGTAGTGCAGCGTCAAAATGGCGTGTACATACGACTCATGCTACAGGCAGCGTGCTGTCATTGAATTCTTGTGTGCAGAAAAAGAAAACGTGGTGAACATTAATAACTTTTTTTTGCAGTGTATGACGATGCTGCAGTTGATAAGAGTACAGTTGGGAGACAGGTAAAGAAAGTTACAGCCTCAGGAAATGCAGAAAGAGAGCTCCATGGTCAACCACGCTCGGGACGTCCTGTGACAGCCACTGCTCCAGACATGCTGAATTTTGTGAATGCCACTATTTATGCTGACCAGCGCATCACAATCCGACAATCGGCTCTACAGTTGTCGGTGAGCATTGAAAGTGTGTCTGCAATGGTCGAGACCTCGAATATTCAAAGAGGTGCTCACAATGGGTTCCATGAATGCTCACAGCGGGCCACAAGATTCAAAGAAACACCATTTCATCAGAATTTTTGGAGCGGTTTGCGACCGACGGAGAGTCCTTCCTGTCACAGATCTTCACGGGATACGAAAGGCCGGAAACACAAAGGCAGTCCATGGAGTGGCATCATCCTCTTTCACCAAAAGAGAACAAACTAAAGACAGCCCCCTCTACCGGAAAACTCATGGTGACCATCTTCTGCGATTGTCATGGCACCATTCACGTGGATGTGATGCCAAGACGGTCAACCATCAGTTCAGCGGCATAAGTGAAGGTTCTGAATAAACTCAAGAACCGTTTCCGACCTTCGAGCGGACAAAAATGCAGCAGAAATCTTGCTCCAACTTTATAATGCACGCCGAAACACCAGTCCGAGAATCCGGAAACACATGGCCAAATTGGGTTGGGCATCATTGCCTCATCCACCCTACAGCTCAGACCAAGGACCCTCGGACTTCCATCTCTTTGCGGTGCTTGAAGATTCTCTAAGGTAAGGAGAACACACATTGAAGACGTAGAGAGTGTCAGTCACTCAGTTAAAACACGGCTGCACCTGCAGGACAAGAGCTTTTACCAGCAGGGAATACATGCTCTTCCACGACGTTGGCGTACGGCCATAGAACGTGATCGAGACTTCGTAGAATAATAGGACACGGACAAGACATGTTGATGTATATTGTCACCAAATTCTGATTCTCAACAACAAGTGTGTTATGAGGAAAAAATGTGGGGCAATACTCATCGAACGATCCTCGTATATTAATTTTCAGACCAGACGGATCGATTGATAAGAGTATTGCGTGAATGTGATATCAGACTAAGGCGTCAGCGACGAGCCATCGTTATAAAGATCACAGCATGTAGGGTCAGAACTTACCCTGTCTACTTATTTTTTAACACACTTTAATAGCAACGGCATAGCCTAGCGGTCTAGTGTAGCGACGTTGACTAGTAATCCAATCGTACTGGATCTCCGGTTGCAATGCTGTCGTTATTTAAATTTCGAATAAAAATCATCAGTAATGGTGGCCGAGGACTTCCGGTATAAGAAGTGCCGCCAAGGCTTCCTCAAGGAGGATGGAGGAACGGACAGAATTTCAAAGCAACAGCTTGCCTTGAGGAAACGATACCTAAAATACGAAATAATCACTAATGTCCAACCTCATAGCGATGCAGAAGCTAATGGAAACCAAAGCAATAGAGATACACAGCGAGTATCCTCTGGACACGAGGCCTGTAATTGATAAAGTGTCAGGATTATGTCTCCATTGGCAAGTCCGGATTAGTCCCCCATTCGGACCTCTGAGAATCACTACAAAGGGGGAAGTAACCTAGAGGAACGGGCTGAATGATCAACGATACGATTCGGAGCCTAGAATGCCAGAAGTTTGAAACAGACATGCAAGCAAGAAAACCTGCAAAGGGAAATACAAAGGCTCAGTTTAAAAACAATGTGAGTCAGTGGAGTGAAATGGAAATAAGACAAGAATTTATGGTCAGACAAATGTAGCAGCATATTGAATATTGGGAATAGGATCCGTTATCAATAGGAAAGTAGGGCACAGTGTGAGTTAATGCAAACAGATCAGTGACGTGATTATTCTCGTCACAATGGACAGCAAACAAAAGCCAGTGACAATAGTTCGGGTGTATATGTTTCGACGTTACAAACAGAAGACTAGGAGGTAGAGATAGTGTATGAGGAAAGTCAAAGGTTAATTCCGAAGGGGAACTGGAATGCGCGAGGAACATAAGAAACAGTTATTGGAGAACTTGGACTTGATAGCAGGAATTAGAGAGGAGAAAAACTAATAGAATTTTACAATTAATTTCACCTAGTAAAATCGAATACACTGCTCAAAAATCGCATGAGGAGGAGGAGGTATTCTTGGAAAATGACTGGAGATACAGGATGCTGGTTCATGGTCAGACAGACAAATTCGGAATCAGATTTGTAATGTGAGACGTGTCAAGATGCAGATATAGACATGGATAATAATTTAGTAATGATTAATATTGGACCCGAAGAATGAAGCGCGTTTGAAGTTCTCTGAGGCTGTATGCATTGGGTGAGTTAATACCACTGCAGGTATTTCAAAGGGGAATTCCAGTAGTTGGGCAGAAAAACGTAAGTATACGGAAGGTAAAAGCGAAGGAACCTTGGATAACTGAAAAATATTCCAGTTGATTGGCGGAAGAGGAAAACACAAATGCAAAAATATATGTCAGTTAAGAATGAAATAAATAGGAAGTGCAGCATATCCAAGGCAATATGGCTACGGGAAAAATGTGAAGAAATCAAAAAGGAAATCGTCGTCAGTCAAAACACCATTTCCTTAAGTTAAAAACAAGTACTTCAACATTAAGAATGAAGTGGGCATCCCATAGTGAAGCGCAGAGGAGACAGCAGGTATGTGACAGTCTCTGCGAATGGGAGAATTTTTCAGATGACGCGATAGAAGAAGAACTGTGAGTCGTGTGGAAGACATAGGGGATCCAGCATCAGAGTATAATAGAGCTTAGGAAGACTTGCAAACAAATAATGCAGAGGAGACATATAATATTCCTCCCGAATTTTCCAAACTATTAGTGGATGTAGCTGAGAACAAGAACAAGGATTGGGATTCATTTAAGGAAAACACGGTGAAGGGTGGCCAACTTGATGCTTCATTTCTCATTCCCAAACAAATATTTGTATTTAATAACAATTCAATCATGCGTCAACTGACAGTTACCAAGATTCTTGCAAAATATATACAAACAGTTAAGATTTTGAAATTAAATTCAAAATGTATGAGAACATTTGCACTATACGTAAAACTACAAATAATAATCAAGAAATGCCAACTGTGTAACACAATGGTGACTCGACTACAAACAGTTAATTAAATAAACTTGCGGCTAGATCACAACTGTGCGCTGATGCCACAACAGAAGTTGAGGATAAATTCAAGAAACATTAAATAAAAAGTATCACAATGCATACATCTGCACTAGTTATTCGGTTCGCACACAGACAAGATACGGCCTGGTTGCCCAAAGGCTACCCACATGTCAAACCGAAGCAACAATAGTACTTCAGCGGCGCGGGCTAGCCGCACGGTCACATGTGCCCTGACATGGTCCGCGCTGGTCCCGCCGTCGGAGGTTCGAGTCATCCCTTCATCCCTCGGGCATGGATGTGTGTGTGTGTCGTCCTTAGCGTAAGTTCGTTTAAGTTACATTAAATAGTATGTAAGCTTAGGGACCGATGACCTTAGCAGTCTGGTCCCATAAGACCTTACCACAAATTTCCAAATAATACTTCACTGATTGGACAGAATTCTGTTCTACATAAATCACGTTAGGTACTTAAATAAACTACCGGTCACCTAAAACACAACTAAGATCATAATGACAGTTATAATCTTATTTTTTAAACAAAACAAGAAACTCATTCCTTAATTTCCTGAAAGATTTTCATCACGCACCCACAGGGGCCTTACAATAACTGAAATACTAAGGCGTTGCGCGCAGATAGAGAAAGAACTGAGAACTGAGTTTTTTCTGCGCTGGGTGGTAGCTGATTTGGGAGTGAAAATACCTGCCCGATGTGTAGGGTCGGTATATTGTGTCCTGGAGTACACTCCGTCGTCCTATATACTTCCACACGTAGGAGTGAAATTGCGTCATTCTTCTCTACCCCGAACGTGAACTGTGGGTTCGTGTGCATTTTATTTATTCGTGAAACCTGTGTAGTTCCGTTTCACTATGAGGCCATGTAGCGAACGTATCACCTACGTACCTGATCAACATCGTCAGCGTAGAGCAGCGAAACGAAATGCCGTTTCTTCAGAGGCCTCTATGAATATGTCGGCTGCTATTGGAGATAAGGGAGACCCCATTACTACGCCGTGTGTCTGCTCATAGTACTTTCTTTGCCATTTGAAGTATGTTGCAGACAACCGTAACTTAACGAGGTCGCATATGTGTGTCGAGACATGCTCTTGTAGAATACGAACACTTTCGTCTGTTGGCGCATTTGTAAATAGTGACTTCTCGTCGAAACTATAACGTCGTGGTTATGACCTTATGTGGATTAATACATCACGTACCCGACGTATTGGCGATCTTCCGCAATCTCGAATCCACCATGTTTGATTATGATGTGATAGTGTCGGTGATTTTGGAAAAATCCGTCAATTATGGATTACCTCAACGAATAGAACAATGCCATATCCCCCATTTACAATTCCCTACCTCAGTTGGCTTGGAAGGACGTGGAAAGGCTAGAAAAGAGATGATATGCACCTTGACCTTAAGAGAGACGTGACGAAAACACAGGATGTCTTTGAACCATTTCGTTCCAAGCTGCGATTTCTTTGGGTGTGGAGAGAGTTGCTGATCAACATTGCAACATTTTGAAGACTGTATGGTTCCCTTTGCAGTACAGTTTGTAGCGCAGGTTGCCTACGTACCTTATCCCTGTGACAGAGCATACCCCCCGGATACACTACTCACACCCGGCTCCATCCTCCATAGGCGCTGCACGTTGTTTTACTGTCGTGTTGACGCAGTGATACGTATGCAGGATGAAGTAATGTGCCACTTGAGCTTCCTCGAAATCTCAGTGATTAGATTTTCATAAGTAAAGTTCTTCGTAATGAACAACACTTCTCTTGCAACGTCTGTCATAAGAGTTTGAGCATCTGCGTAACGCACTCGCGCAAACTAAACGATCCCATGACGAAACGTGTAACTTTTCTTCAGATCTATCATGTTTTCAACCTTAAATCTTACTAGGCCGAGGACCAAGCATCAGAAAGCTGTTAAACGAATGTTAGAAATATACACTTTTCGTACTGAATAACGACACCTTAGGATTCTGCCGATGAATCTCAGCCTTACATCCATGTTTCTCATAATAGGTTAAATGTGATTCCCCATTTCATGTTACTTCACATATTGTATGGTTGTTGCTGTTTCCAATGATTTCTTAATAATAATGTGATAGAATAATAATGACTATTTCCACATATTTGTCAGTAATACGTTACATTTACTTACATTGACTGTCAGTAGTCATTCCCTGCACTAGTCGATGATCCTCAGCAGGCTCCCCGTATTTCGGTATAATTTTGCGGCGTTGTGACTTTCCGAATCGGAAGGGCATCATCCGTCAGCAGCCACACGCGAACTGTTGTTGTTGTTGTGGTCTTCAGTCCTGAGACTGGTTAGCTGCAGCTCTCCATGCTACTCTATGGCGTGCAAGCTTCTTCATCTCCCAGTACCTACTGCAGCCTACATCCTCCTGAATCTGCTTAGTGTATTCATCTCTTGGTCTCCCTCTGCGATTTTTACCCTCCACGCTGCCCTCCAGTACTAAATTTGAGATCCCTCTATGTCTCAGAACATGTCCTACCAACCGGTCCCTTCTTCTAGTCAAGTTGTGCCACAAGTTTCTTTCTCCCCAATTCTATTCAATACCTCCTCATTAGTTATGTGATCAACCCATCTAATCTTCAGCATTCTTCTGTAGCACCATATTTCGAAAGCTTTTATTCTGTTCTTGTCTAAGCTTTTTATCGTCCACGTTTCACTTCCATACATGGCTACAATCCATACAAATACTTTGAGAAACGACTTCCTCACACTTAAATCAATACTTGATGTTAACAAATTTCTCTTCTTAAGAAACGCTTTCCTTGCCATTGCCAGTCTACATTTTATATCCTCTCTACTTCGACCATCATCAGTTATTTTGCTCCCCAAATAACAAAACTCCTTTCAATGTGTCATTTCCTAATCTAATTCCCTCAGCATCACCCGACTTAATTCGGCTACATTCCATTATCCTCCTTTTGCTTTTGTTGATTTTCATCTTATACCCTCCATTCAAGACACTGTCCATTCCGTTCAACTGCTGTTCCAGGTCCTTTGCCGTCTCTGACAGAATTACAATGTCATCGGCGAACCTCAAAGTTTGTATTTCTTCTCCATGGATTTTAATATTTACTCCGAATTTTTCTTTTGTTTCCTTTATTGCTTACTCAATATACAGATTGAATAACATCGGGGATAGGCTACAATCGTGTCTCTCTCCCTTCCCACGACTGCTTCCCTTTCATGTCCCTCGACTCTTATTAATGCCATCTGCTTTCTGTACAAATTGTAAATAGCCTTTCGCTCTCTGTATTTTACCCCTGACACCTTCAGAATTTGAAAGAGAGTATTCCAATCTACATTTTCAAAAGATTTCTCTAAGTCTACATATTCTAGAAACGTAGGTTTGCCTTTCCTTAATCATTCTTTTAAGATACTTCGTAGGGTCAGTATTGCCTCACGTGTTCCAACATTTCTACAGAATCCAAACTGATCTTCCCCGAGGTCGGCTTTTATCAGTTTTTCCATTCGTCTGTAAAGAATTTGCTTTAGTATTTTGCAGCTGTGACTTATTAAACTGATAGTTCGGTAATTTTCACATCTGTCAACACCTGCTTTCTTTGGGATTAAGATTATTATATTCTTCTTGAAGTCTGAGGGTATTTCGCCTGTCTCATACATCTTGATCACCAGATTGTAGAGTTTTGTCAGGACCGGCTCTCCAAAATTTCTCAGTAATTCTAATGGGTTGTTGTCTACTCCGGGGGCCTTGTTTCGACTCAGGTCTTACAGTGCTCTGTCAAACTCTTCACGCAGTATCATATCTCCCATTTCATATTCATCTACATCCTCTTCCAGTTCCATAATATTGTCCTCAAATACACCACGCTTGTATAGACCCTCTATATACTCCGTCCACCTTTCTGCTTTTCCTTCTTTGCTTAGAACTGGGTTCCCATCAAACCTCTTGATATTAATGCAAGTGGTTCTCCTCTCTCCAAAGGTCTCTTTAAATTTCCTGTAGGCAGTATCTATCATACCGCTAGTGAGATAAGCCTCTACATCATTACATTTGCCCTCTATCCATCCCTGCTTACACATTTTGCACTTCCTGTCGATATCATTTTTGAGACGTTTGTATTCCTTTTTGACTACTTCATTTACTGCATTTTTATATTTTCTCCTTTAATCAATTAAATTCAATATTTCTTCTGTTACCCAAGGGTTTCTACTAGCCCTCGTCTTTTTACGTATTTGATCCTCTGCTGCTTTACTATTTCGTCCCTCAAAGCTACCCGTTCTTCTTCTACTGTATTTCTTTCCCCATTCCTGTCAATTGTTCCCTTATGCTCTCCCTGAAACTCTGTACAATCTCTGATTCTTTCAGTTTCCTCAGGTCCCATCTCCTTAAATTCCCACCTTTTTGTAAATGTCTTACAATTTAAAATCTGGTTCCTAAGTCTCTGTCTTACAATTATATAATCTATCTGAAACCTTTTAGTATCTCCAGGGTTCTTCCATGTATACAACCTTCATTCATGATTCTAAAACGAAGTGTTAGCTATGATTAAGTTATGCTCCGTGCGAAATTCTACCACGCGGCTTCCTCTTTCATTTCTTAGCCCCAATCCATATTCACCTATTATGTTTCCTTCTCTCCCTTTTCCTACTGACGAATTCCAGTCACCCATAACTATTAAATTTGATTTTATATTTATAACCCTGTATTCACCTTGTTCCTCCTGCCACCGAACTTCACTAATTCCCACTATATCTAACTTTAACCAATCCATTTTCCTTTTTAAATTTTCTAACCTACGTGCCCGATTAAGGGATCTGACATTCCACGCTCCGATCCGTAAAACTGAACTACCAGTGATATATAGGACGTCTCCCAAAAATACCGTGAACGATGATGGTCCTATAAAAATCCTTTGCTGCACTCTAGAAATTCCTTCATTGCCAGAAGGTTTCGCCATGTGTTGCTCTTCACCTTCTAGGAAGCCTTAAATGCTACTACAAAACTGGTACCATATTCTTCTAGGTCGTATTTTATTCATTAAATAGGCAACTGTATTGAGTGAATACAGGAAGTACTAAAGTGCTAAAGTGAATGTCTGTGCCTACAACCTTCTGGATTTTGTGTTCAAACAGAGCGAGTTGCATTTCAAAATTTTCTTGCTTGCAGGATCCGAATTGACTGCCACTGAGAAAACTTTCGTTTCAAACTGTATGTGTTCTCCAGAACATAAAACATGTAGCACAATTATACATCAGATTGTAGTGAAAATATAGCGCTGTATATATGTACATTTGTCTGACGACCCCTCTTGAAGAGGGTAATGCCGGCCACGGTAGCCGAGCGGTTCTAGGCGCTTCAGTCCGGAACCACGTTGCTGCTACGGTCGCAGGTTCGAATCCTGCCTCGGGCATCGATGTGTGTGATGTCCTTAGGTTTGTTAGGTTGGTGGGGAGGCTTACGTGCCTTAGCAATACAGATGGCCGTGCCGTAGGTGCAACCACAACGTAGGGGTATCTGTTGAGAGGCCAGACAAACGTGTGGTTCCTGAAGAGGGACAGTAGCCTTTACTGTAGTTGCAGGGGCAATCGTCTGGATGATTGACTGATCTGGCCCTGTAAGAATAACCAAAACGGCCTTGCTGTTCTGGTACTGCGAATAGCTGAAATCAAGGGGAAACTACAGCTGTAATTTTTTCCGAGGGCGTGCAGCTTCTAATGAAAGGGAAGCAGCGGTTGGGAAGGGAGTGAGACAGGGTTGTAGCCTATCCCCAATGCTATTCAATTTGTATATTGAGCAAGCAATAAAGGAAACAAAAGAAAAGTTCGGAGTAAATATTAAAATCCATGGAGAAGAAATACAAACTTTGAGGTTCGCCGATGACATTGTAATTCTGTCAGAGACAGCAAAGGACTTGGAAGAGCAGTTGAACGGAATGGACAGTGTCTTGAAAGGAGGATATAAGATGAACATCAACAATAGCAAAACGAGGATAATGGAATGTAGGCGAATTAAGTCGAGTGATGCTGAGGGAATTAGATTAGGAAATGATACACTTAAAGTAGTAAAGGAGTTTTGCTATTTGGGGGGGGGGGGGCAAAATAACTGCTGATGGTCGAAGTAGAGAGGATATAAAATGTAGACTGGCAATCGCAAGGAAAGCGTTTCTGAAGAAGGGAAATTTGTTAACATCGAGTATAGATTTAAGTGTCAGGAAGTCGTTTCTGAAAGTATTTATATGGAGTGTAGCCATGTATGGAAGTGAAACATGGACAATAAATAGTCTGGACAAGAAGAGAATAGAAGCTTTCGAAATGTGGTGTTACAGAAGAATTCTGAAGATTAGATGGGTAGATCATATAACTAATGAGGAGGTATTGAATTGTGGCACAACTTGACGAGAAGAAGGGACCAGTTGGTAGGACATGTTTTGAGGCATCAAGGGATCACAAATTTAGCATTGGAGGGCAGCGAGGAGGGTAAAAATCGTAGAGGGAGAGCAGGAGATGAATACACGAGGCAGATTCAGAAGTATGTAGGTTGCAGTAAGTACTGGAAGATGAAGAAGCTTGCACAGGATAGAGTAGCATGGAGAGCTGCATCAAACCAGTCTCAGGACTGAAGACCACAACAACAACAACAAGTATAGGGGACTGATAACCTCAGATGTTAAGTCCCATAGCACGTAGAGCCATGTGAACTATTTTTTGAAGACGGTATCGACCTGCAACGTTTCTGCAATCGCTATGTACTGAATGTTTTGGTCCAGTTATCCGTGATGAGCTATTGCTTGTTAGAATGCGAGTTATTTCACATAATGTACATAGAATATTTCACTTGTCTCGTTACATGAAGATTAAGTTCTTCACTTGAACAGTTTCATTTGATTTTCTATACCGCTACCGCCGATCTCAGTTTGAGTTATTCTGCCTTTCGTTCGTTTGATGAACCAAATCCAAAATAGTGAATTTTCCAGAATGACGAGCTAAGCACAAGAATCGGTCGAAAAAGCTTTAGTTGTGTAAATTAAAAGATATTTCGTTAGAATTCTTCTGATAAACCACTGTATGGCACCTGTCTTTGCTTCCACGAGTCTGAATCGATACCGAAATGGATGGCATACCGCTAAAGCGCCTTTGTAAGTTCGGGCAGGGACAGAATTACATAGCAGTCCGGAATGGTAAATGTTCGTAACTGCTAGAGTCGATACACAACATCCAATAACAATAAATGTATTTGTATACTATGTTTGTGAATCGTTCAACAGTGCAGGTGGAGTTTGAGACGTTGCGCCTTGACATTTACGTTGCACGTTTTTCTATCAAACTAGTTCGCTATGTTTTGAAAATGAATAATAGTATTAAAAAAGGCGTCTGAAGTTTTCTTTATCACAAATGTACTTTTAAAAACTTCATGAGAATGCGAGCAGTTCATCAGCTATCTTGAAAGCAGAAATTCTTTTATACTTTCCTAGTATTTTCTGTATAAGCTAGCACCAACTTTACAGCCACATTGAGGGGATTTTATCAACACACTGAAACTGTCGTGTTCTAATACCTAACAGTAGTTGTAAGGTAGCAGTATTTTGCACCTTATTGTAATACAACAATTGTTGCAAAGACGAGTTAGATATCGGTTATTATGTTACTTATCAGGCAATCAGCCTATTGAAATTAATACTGGGAGTATCAGACGGCGTAGGAAGCCTATTACCTTTAAGAAATTCGCATGTTGCATGAAGACGGGGTTCGGGTGATATTTTCACGGAGTTTGGCTGGAGCGGAAGAGCGGCACTGCTCATAGGCAGGGCAGCGGGTTGCGGAAGTTTACAACCGACCATTACGAGTCGGCATGCGAAAGCGTCCCACTGGGGGAGACGCGCCGCCGGACGTTACTGGATTCCGCCTTTGCGCTGGTGAGTCCCGTCTTAACGAGTGCGAGACGACTGGAAAGAAAGCAGAATTAGCTTTTGAATAGGAGTTTACGAACAGGAAGCCTGTTCGCGAAAATAAATTCATTTTGTTGCAATTGAGGCTCCTCGACGACGCAGACGCCACCGGCAGCTTGCTGACCTGTCCTCGACGCTGCATCTGGTCACGTGATGCTCAGTTTCGGCATTTAATCCGAGATTACGCACGTCTGTGATTACCAGAGTTATTAAGAATTTGAGAATTGCAGTAGGTTTGTCTGACGTGTTTTATGCCGTCCGGCAAGGAGAGGGAGTAGAAAATAACACTTACAGATGCGTTATCCGACCTTAAGAGTTAGTTTTGGAATTTGAGGGCCATTGCCACTACTAACTTAATTTTATCACTTATAAATGTATGTCATTGTTCAGTTTGATATTAGTAAAATTGGTGTTCAATAAATGTGTCCAATGCTATGCTTGTTTGTTTAGTAGTGATCAGTTCTCTGAACACTATTTAGTTATTAAATATTAATCAAAATTAGTGAAGGGGCAGTTTTAATTAACAGGTTGGGTCTCATAACAGGCCTCCAGCCAGAGCCAACGACGCAATCCAGTAGGGAAAGTGAACAAGTAAAAGCATTCTTGTTAAAACGCCCCGACATTTGGCTGACTTTCCCAGAGTCCCTAATCATCATTCTATTGAAAGAAACCACTTCCATAGTCAGTAAGAAAAGACAGTTCTCTGTCGCGGGAGGGGTCGAAATTTTGTAACTCATGAGCTTCAAATATTAAAGTCGCAATATAATAATAAACAAGAAACAGCTATTTCGCATAATAGTGTTTTCCAACGATGCTTCTTTTTAAAAATTGATGCGCAAAGCGTAATTGGGACGCAAGTGTACTTCGATAAATTGCAACTGAAAAACAGATCAGAGCACAAACCCAATAGATTGATAAGCATGCGCTTAAAATCAAAAAAGGTAAATACGTGCGAAAAGGTTAACATGTACAGTACTACTCCTTCATTCAGAAAGAAGCAAATCTATATGGTACAGGAACGCAAAGCCAATTCCACCCCAGTGGGTGCTACAGGCAACAGCTCCGTTGTTGTTTCAGCGGCACTATAAAGTCAGATGGTCGGCTGTCGGTTAAAGCCAGCTACACTCCGCATGCTGTTTTATAGGAGGAGGAATTAAGTTACCCACCCTATCCAGCAGCTAAGCGAACTCTGTGGCATGCAATCGTTGCTGCGTTCCATGCTGGCAAAGTCTTGTTTGGATAAAAATACATGTGCAGCTGAACTTTGTTTCTTATTAATACATTAATTACGACTTTAGAGCCATATTGTTCAAAATGTGAAGAATGTTTGTGCCATTTTTCACCCATACGACTATGTACACATTCTAGTGGAACTGTAGTCACATTTTCCTATGGAAAAACAAACTCCGATTTTCAGTTCCCATATTTCTTAGCCAAAGTCAAAATGCAAAGTAATAATCTCTCTGTGGCAGACAAATTTATTTGGTCCACTTGTCAAAACTAGTATTATTAATCAGCTGGTCTAAAAACCTCGTGACTATTATCGCTATCAGTTTCGATTTTCACTATTAACGCCGCGCGAAGTGGCCGCGCTGTTAGAGGCGGCATATCACGAATTGCGCGGCCCCTCCCGCCGGAGGTTCGAGTCCTCCCTCGGGTATGGGTGTGTTTGTGTTGTTCTTAGCATAAGTTAGTTTAAGTACTGTGTAAGTCTAGGGACCGATGACATCAGCAGTTTGGTCCCTTAGCATTTGACACGTTTGAAGTTTTTTTTATTAACATCAGGGAAAAGAAGTTTTTAAATTTCATTGTCCATTTGCCTACATACAAGAGTCTCTATAACGTTTGAGATACGAATAACATAACTCAGTACAGTGAACAACGTTTATATTATAAATACTAACTTCTATTGTAAGATTGTCCGCAGCTCATGGTGTAGTGGCTAGCGTTGCTGTCTGTGGATCATGCCATCCCGTGTTCGATTCCCGGCCGGGTTGGAGTTTTTCTCCTCCCGGGGACGGGGTGTTTGTGTTGTCCTCATCATTTCATCGTCATCATCATCATTTGGGTCAGTGACCAGATTGCAGTGTGTAAGAAACTGGACTGTGAAAAGAATTAAGTGTCTGTACGGGCGCTGATGACCGCACAGTTGGACTCCCCACAAACCAAACATCATGATCATCGTCCTGTCAGGTTCGCAGTTTCACATTATGTAGTGTGAGATGCGATGTGATAACCTGTATCTGCACAGATAGTGCTACTGAAAAATTTCTTTTGTTGATGATTAGTGACAGCCGAAAGCTATAGCAATAATAGAGGCTTCCACATCGGCTGACGGTGCTAAAACAGCTGAACTGTGTTTAATGAAGGTAAGGAAAAAAGTCATGAATGATTTCCGTAACCCTTCTGAGCTACATGTAGGTTTAAATAAAAGAAAAAAATCCATGTTTCGTTTGATGACAGAAAACAGAAAATGGAAAAATCAAAAGGAAAGCTTCCGACAATGCTGTCCATTACCATGAACACTTTTAACCCCGTTTAACAACGACTAGCAGGTTCTACGGATTGTCTGACACTTCTTTTATGCAGATGGTCTTGATGCAGCCGTACAAGCCATGTATGGACCTGAGGATACGACTAAAGTCAAAGAACACTCTCATGTCACAACTTAACATCGAATTTGAAGCTGGTACCTAGATAAAGAAGATGAACCTACTAGAAGACTTCCGGAATGCTCCAGCAGCTACAAGCAGATATACACCTCACAAGAAGGGACCAGGGGAATAAGGAATGCTTCCTTCGTGACTGTGATCGCTTAGTGACATGGAGTATATTCTGAAGTTCTTGCTCCTTAGATCCAGGCTACCCTTGAAAAGCTATTGGCAGCTTTAAAATGAGCTAGAGATTTAGTTCAGTATTGGACCAAACTCTAGAAGTAGTTGATGCTCTACAGATACGTAAAAGAAAGATGTGAAGGAATTTTTTACTAGGTAAAAGACATTTCCCTGCGACAAGCTTTTATAGGATTTGGAAATAGGCAGAACAAAGAAGGTGCCAAATTCTGTGAATTTCATTAGTGTTGCAGCAGCTACATCTCCACATTAATTTTCTCATCATCGAGGGAAGTCAATCGTGATTTTTGTTTTGCGGTCCAGGCCTTCGCTGTATTTAGTTCCAGTTCGTTCAGAGCACCTTCCCAGTAAGACAGTAGATTATAATAATTTGTCCTGGATCCCAGGGAACATTCCATACACGTAGTTGAGGGTATAATTTTTTGTTTTTTTGTTTTTGTTTTTGATTTAGATCTATCCCGATGGTGTTTGTGAGGACTGCTAGTATTTGAAAGTGATCCCTCCAGAGTGTAAAACGACTCCATTGCTCATTGCTAGGACAGTTAGCTGCCAGTTAATGGCACAGCTACTTACGACGTGGAGGTTTGTCTCAGGCCAAAATGTCTTACGCCCTGTTCTTTACGTTTATATTGACGATCTCCTCTATGGCCAGAATAAGAAAACTAGCCAGTAATTCAGACATATTTCAGCACCAACCTGCTAGAAAAATGCTGTTTTATAATTATTCAGTAATAATACGAGAATGTTACGATGTATTCCAGTTATCAATACATGGACATGGCCAAATATGTACAGAATATGCTTTAAAATCTCACTATATAAAAGTTACATCGATTCATGTCCAATACAAAACATTCACGAACGCCGTGACTAACAATGAAATAATATAACAGGTTTCACATTTTAAAATACTGGGCCTGCGACACGAGTTATTACTACGATAATAATATAAGATGGAAAGCTGCATAAATTTTGAAGGTACTTGTGGAAAAACGAGCATATAGTTACAAATACAAAAACTTATTTTATAACGCTGTGGCGATCCCATTACTGCGGTAGGCAAGCAAGAAAGATGACAGCAAAATAAAGTCAGCAAGGGAAATTGCTGAACAGAGTTGAAGGTAGTACAAACATTAATCTGATTATAAATGAAATAGTATGTAAGGAATGCAGCGTATAACCGATAATGGAGGAAATAACGGGGCACAGATACAAAAACATACACCCAGTTCCAGATGAAAGACAACACAGAAAATTCTGTATTAGAATCTGTACGGAAGGAGAGACATTGACATACGAAACAGCGGACATGCACGAGGGCTTAACATAAGAAGATGACGACAACGGCGCCGATAAAACCGAGTTAGCCTTTATTTCTACGGGGCTGAACGATGAGGGTTCGCAACTGATTTGGTTCCTCATCCATCAAAGTCGACACCCATTCTCCAAAAAGCTTTTCCAGTTAGTCCTTCACGTACAACGTTCCTTACTTTTTACGATGGCAGTCTGCTAGTTCGTACGCTCTTAATCATCTAACGAGAAGTGCGGTACTGTTTTACGTCTGTGATCCGATTCCTTGCAGATGCCACTAGATATGTTGTTCTTAGAGCAGCGAATACGATAGGTACAACTATAATATAGAAGGTAACCGAATGTTGGGTTATAGAACCGCTACTGTTTCCAATAAGGTCCAAGATTTATGTCCCAGTGATGCTGTACTTTATAGGAATATTTCAAGTCCAGAAGATTGCTGCGAAATGCAGAAAGACTTGCAGTCGGTCGATGATTGGTGTAGGAACTGGCGGTTGATACTCAAAGTGAATAAATGTTCGTTTTGCTCGTTAATAGGTCTATTACTGTTTATTGTGATATTGGGGAAAATTCAGTTGATGCATTAAGTCGTAAAACACGTAGGAACGACCTAAAATGGATTGACGGCGAAAAGGTGTTAGGGAAGAAGTCTTATTATAAACTTGTGGAACTCTGAAGATAAAGAATCTTATGTCGGCAGAGTATTCTAGCTTTCCAGCAGTGGACACACATACTGCTGCCTTCAACGTAAAGGAACCCTGTAACTTTATTCTGTCTGTGCACAAAGTAAGCACACCGACGAAAAATTTCGCAACACCAAGAAGGAGTTGTGTAACAAACGAAAGTTGGCTGGCGTGTTTCTAATCTTAAGGATTATGTCAGTTCAAATTGCACGCAAGTCACGCAGGAGTGGCGCTAGTGCTTTAAACACACGTCGTGGCGGTCGCGTGCGTTAGTTACTTTCGAGATCAGACGCGGTCAATTCAAGTTAGTCAATAAAGATTTTAAGGCGAAAAAGACCCCATTATCAATACCTAGACGTGGAGCTACAGTCTGGGATACGATTTGATATGACAGCCGGAACTCTCTCGTGGTTGTGCCATGCACCCTGACTTCCATTCTTGACGTCGATCTGGTAATTCGACCTTTTTTGCTGAACAGCATTCCAGGGCGTTTTTATTGTTTTTTTTTTTTTTTCTTTTTTTCTATACGACAACGCTTACCCACATACAACTGTCATAATCCTACATGCTCAACAGAGTGTTATGATGTTATCTTGGCCTGCTCGATCACCAGATCATTCTGCAGTCGAGCATATATTGAAAATCATCGGAGGACAACTCAAGCGTCATCCACATACAGCGTTAACCGTTCGTGTATTGACAGCCGAAGTGGAACAGGCATGGAACTCCATCCCACAAACTGACATCCGGCACCTGTACAACGCAATGCACGCAACCATGCCCGCATTCAAAGTTCTGGCAGTTACATAGGTTATTAAGATGCCAGCGTTTCACATCTGCAGTGGCTCACCTAGTGCTTACATTAACATGTTATCTTGCAATGTTAATCTCTTAAATATGTTACCTAGACAAATATGTTCCCAAAATTTCGCTACTCTACATTAATTATTTTGTGATGGTGTGATATTTTTCCATCAGTTTGTATGAAAGGAATTTCTACTGCCAAAAGCCACATAAACAAAAGTATTGAGTAAATGGCATATTATATGTCATTTCGCAATGTACCCGCATAAGAAAAAGAAAATATTTTTGTAAACTTAATTAAAATTTGTTATACTGCCAAGTTGTGACATACTCCTTATTCACTATTCCGTGTGTGGAACTAATGTTCCTTTATCAAAATGTTATCCAGCAGAAATTTTTATTTCAAGCTTAGTCAGTTACCTGTGATACATATATAATCTGGCGTAAGAAATTCTTTCCTCGATAAATCTAACGTTATTTCCGAAACATAATGTGAACGAAGGCGTTTAACTGAAAGGAAATTTCGACTGAATGTGGTGCATCACCGCAGCTGCAGATTGAACGAATCTTGTAAATGATTAAGTTATTGGTAATAAAATGCACTAACGTCAACTCCATGGTGAGATATTTTCTCCAAGATTTTGTAGTCTTTCCTCTCCTGACTACTGAAAGAACGTTTTTATCTTGATGTTGAGTACTTAACCCCCAAGCACTCTTAATGAACCATCTTCTGTTCTGCGTAGTGGCAATATACTTCCTTAAATTTCTCCCTCCATATATTGCAGTCTGAGCTGTGGCTCGCTCGCGTCATGCCTCGTTTTTTATCATTGGTTGCAGTCCAGTGGTGTCTTATTTCTTCTTCGGTTACCGCCATAACGTTGTAGTCTTCTCTCTGTGAGTGGCAGCTGCAGTGGGTATCGATATCAGTACTGCGGTACTATCTCTGGTGTGGCGGATATATTTTCCGGGTGTGCTGTGTGTGGCAGTCGGTCGATTGGGGGAGAGCAGCGAGGAAGTGTCCTTGGTGCGTGGTCAGGATGGAGCCGCTGGTGGCGTGCATGTGTGGTTGGAGATGTGAGGCGCTTCTTGCGAGGGTTACGAAGTTCGTCGCCCACCGATCCTGGAAGCTGAAGTTGAGTGCTCACATAACTTACTATCAAGCCTCAACTGCTATCACATCTCTTTGCATGATCCTGCTTGTCGCTTTCTAGGAGATTCCTGCGAGCAACAACGTGTCTGCTTGAAGTTGACTAGAATTGCAGCCGGCTTCCTGTGGGGTGTTTAACTTAATTTAATTCATTCCTTCGTTAATGAAGTGTACCAGCGGTATCTTCTGCATTGTGGACGTTCACGTTCCAATTACCTGACCTAGGTGTTGACGTGATTCTCGGCAGTGTATTTTCCTCGGCGTGTTGCTGCTGTCCAGCACGTCATGCAGTTCCACAGCTGAGGTGGTGTTGGTAGTTTTGGGTGTTTATTCTGACTTGGCTGGATTGGGCACCAGTATTCAGAACGTTATGCTATTGACATCTTGTTGTCAATTTGCTGGTCGGGTGGAGCAGAACTGATCTCGTTGGTTGGTTCGTTGGCTGGATTTAGGTTGGGTTGCCTTCTGACTATGAGGTTGTCGGTCTGGCTGCCTGTCTCACCTAAACGTGTGTTAGTGTTACCTTCCCAGGCCAACCCTTGGAACCTTCTGAGCGCCGCTCCTTGTGTTTTACGTAGTGACTTTTTTTTAATGTTAACTACTCTGTGTGGCCTGCAGCCGAGTTTTAGCTTTCTAAATTGCAAGGGTTTCTCCTTAGGCCTTAAGGCGTAATAAATTCTTTCTTGTTTGATATGAGGCCTTCAGCCGAGTTTTTAGCCTTTTCAAATCAAAAGCTGAAAACTTTTGTCTAGACCTTAAGCCATAAGAAATGTTTTCTAGTTTGTACGTGGCTTTAAGCCGTGAGATTGATTGGGTTTCGTATGTGGCCTTCAGCCGAGTTTTATATGAAGCATTAATGGATAAAGCCCTTAGTCTATTTTAGTTGAAATTTAGAAGCTCTTCTCTTTAGGCTTTATGAAGTAAAATTTTTTTCTCCATGGTGAGTGGCCTTCAGCCGAGTTTTAATCTCTCTGAAATAAAAATTCAAAATGCTTCTCTTGGCCTTAAGCCATTATATTGTTATTCTTTAGTATGAGGCCTTCAGCCCAGTTTCACACGAAATATTTTAAGATAAAGCCTTCAACCTTTTCAAATTCAAAGCTCTTCCTCCTAGGCCTTAAGCTGTTAAATTGTTTTGTTGATATCCCGCCTTCAGCCGAGTTTTCAAATTCAAATGGCTCTGAGCATTATGGGACTTAACATCTGAGGTCATCAGTGCCCTAGACTTAGAACTACTTAAACCTAACTGACCTAAGGACAGCACACACATCCATGCCCGAGGCAGGATTCGAACCTGCGACCGTAACAGCATTGTGGTTCGGGATTGAAGCGCCTAGAACCGCTCAGCCACAACGGCCGGCAGCCGAGTTTTCACCCTATTTACATGAAACATTGAAAATCTCTCTCTCTTTCAGTAGTAAGATTCAGTTCAACTAAGTTTAATTCATAACCTCATTTGGAATAGTTTATGCTTTCATCCTTCAAAGGAAATTACCTAACACTGAACTCGATTGACCTCAAAAATTCGTTCATGATAGCAATCTACGATAAATTATGTTTCAAATAAGTTTAACGTTCGTGGCTTTTTTCATCACCTGTGAAGCAGTAACATTTACACAGCCTGGCACTGAATTTTTGCACATTTAATACACATGAATTAATTACTAGTTTGTTTGAAACAGGGTACTCGGTTTTCTGAACGCTTAGGAGGGGATCCTGTATAGGTTCATGCTTAGTATAAAAGATACTATTCCAAACACAGGTTTATAGCACTTGGATTATTATTAAATCACTCACACAAATTAACTGGTCCATGATCTGATACATATCCGTATGCATGTTGTTGATGGAGCGGTGACGACGTAGTGGTGGCAGGCGACGTGGTGGGCTGACTGTCCTCACGGCACTTGGTACTTGAATGCTCTTTAGAGTTTCTTCGGATTTTTAACGTCATAAAGCCATTCCTTGTCGCCGAGAGTGCCGTGCAACAGCCAAATCCACACCCGAGGCAAAATTCCTTGCAAAACGGCTTCCAATGCATCCCTTGGCGCCCTTGATGTGTACCGTGCAACGGCTAGCCACTGACTGCGTACCGCTCCCACCAAGGAGCCACCCAGCTCGACCGCCAAGACCACCTTTTACATCGCCCCAACCCTCTTCCATTGCGGAGGGTCTTCCCTACATCTTTTACGTTATGCAAGTGTCCTAAGCATTAACCAGCTTCTCATATACAGTGCCTCCTTTATGAAGACACATATTGCAAAATTTCATTATGTTAAACATTATTTAGCTTTTTCTCGATAGATACAATACAATCATTAATTACCTGTTACAAATCAATGACCTTAAGTAACAAAGAACACTTCATAATCACTGATACAGAGTTACATAGAATAAACCTACTTCTAATAGATATAGTTGTTACATGCTGATTGCGAAGTGAAATGGGTGGTGATTGCTCTGGAAGGTTAGTGACTCAAGAGAAGTACAGCCGCAAAGGAAAAATCATGGACGAGAGGTCACCGCGCAGTAACTGAATAATTAATATGAAATCCTGTGACTATCATCCCGTACGAATTGATACACCGTTTACCAGGGAAACTTACATCAGTTGTGGAAGATGCGATTTGGTGAGGTTGCAAAAATGGCTCAAATGGCTCTGAGCACTATGGGACTTAACATCTACGGTCATCAGTCCCCTAGAACTTAGAACTACTTAAACCTAACTAACCTAAGGACAACACACAACATCCAGCCATCACGAGGCAGAGAAAATCCCTGACCCCGCCGGGAATCGAATCCGGGAACCCGGGCGCGGGAAGCGAGAACGCTACCGCTCGACCACGAGATTAGGGCGGTGAGGTTGCAGGCTGAGAAGAACTCTGACATGCACGGTTCATTTGCTCGTGAATCGACTGCTCCTCTGCGAGTGCGTTCTCCCCTCTGTCTCTGGCGGCAAAGACGTTCACTCTCTCTTCCACGAGACGTTGAAGTTTCTATAGTGAAGTGTCCTCCCTACTGCTTCCGGCGAAGATGTGTCTGACACTTGGTTTTCCTCCTATTTATGCAAACATGGGATCACGTACTTTATTTTGTAAGTAGGCTGTTTAGGTTTTTATGTTGGTAACGCAACCTAGAGCTCTGTATGAAAATCACTGACTGCTGTGTGCAGTATGAGGCTGGTTTGCATTGTAGCAATATCTGCTATTGTAGTGTTGGGCAGCTGGATGTTAACAGCGCGTAGCGTTGCGCAGTTGAAGCTGAGCCGCCAGAAGTGGCGGATGTGGGGCGATAGATGGCGGAGTTTTGAGAGCGGATGATCTGGACGTGTGTCGATCAGAAAGAGTAAATTTGTAGACTGGATGTCATGAACTGCTATATATATATAATGACTTTTGAACACTAGTAAGGTAAATACATTGCTTGATCTCTATCAAAACCTTTCATTTGCTGACTATGGTGCCTTCCGTAGTTTGAATCTTTTATTTATCTGGCAGTAGTGGCGCTCGCTGTATTGCAGTAGTTCAAGCAACGAAGCATTTTGTGAGGTAAGTGATTCATGAAAGGTGTATGTATTGTTAGTCAGGGCCATTCTTTTGTAGGGATTACTGAAAATCAGATTGCGTTGCGCTGAAAATATTGTGTGTCAGTTTAGTGATGATCAGAATAAGTAAAGAGAGAAATGTCTGAGTACGTTTAGTTTTGCTCAGCTGTTTGAAACTCAAATAACGTAAGGGGTTACCACCACAGTCATTCACTAACTTTTCTGAGGGGAGGTTTCAATTTCTCCAGTTCGAAAGCTCTTAACAATTTTGTTCTGGAAATTTCGGCATTGCTTTTCCAAAGATTGCGAGCGCCTGTGTGTCCCAACTCTTCGTCCTAAAACATGTCAGTGGCTAATTTTAGCTCCCAAATATTCCGAGTCAAAGTGTCAAAGTGTCCCCCCCAAAACTTTCTGTAAATTCGCCTTCTTAAAGTTTACGGTGGCGGCGACTGCAGCCAGTCCAGGGGAGGCAACTGCCTATACATAATCGGTGCTATGTGGGGTCTGGGCGAGTTAACTGAACTCAGCATGCCACGGGTTTCTCCCTCGAGCATTGCTAATCTTGTCTGCCGCAGTGAATGCGACAGCGGGCGGCTGCTCACAGTGGATACGGTGGATTGTGTTTATCACCCGGCGTCTGCATTCAGTCGCTCGCCTCAAAATGGTTCAAACGGCTGTGACCGTTATGGGCCTCAACATCTGACGCCATCAGTCCCTTAGAGCTTTGTTGTTGTTGTTGTTGTTGTTGTGGTCTTCAGTCCTGAGACTGGTTTGATCCAGCTCTCCATGCTACCCTATCCTGTGCAAGCTTCTTCATCTCCCAGTACCTACTGCAACCTACATCCTTCTGAATCTGCTCACAGTATTCATCTCTTAGCCTTTTCGCTGCCTTCCAATGCTACATTGGTGATCCCTTGATGCCTCCGAACATGTCCTGCCAACCGGTCCCTTCTTCATGTCAAGTTGTGCCACAAACACCTCTTCTCCCCAATTCTATTCAATACCTCCTTATTAGTTATGTGATCTACCCATCTAATCTTCAGCATTCTTCTGTAGCACCACATTTCGAAAGCTTCTATTCTCTTCTTGTCTAAGCTATTTATCGTCCACGTTTCACTTCCATAAAATGGCTACACTCCATACCAATTCTTTGAGAAACGACATCCTGACACTTAAATCTATACTCTATATTAACAAATTTCTCTTCTTCAGAAACGCTTTCCTTGCCATTGCCAGTCTACATTTTATATGTTCTCTACTTCGACCATCATCAGTTATTTTGTTCCCCAGTTAGCATAACCTCTTTATTAGTTAAAGTGTGTCATTTCCTAATCTAATTCCCTCAGCATCACCCGACTTAAATCGATTACATTCCATTATCCTCGTTTTGCTTTTGTTGATGTTCATCTTATATCCTCCTTTCAAGACACTGTCCATTCCGTTCAACTGCTCTTCCCAGTCCTTTGCTGTCTAGGACAGAATTACAATGTCATCGGCGAACCTCAAAGTTTTTATTTCTTCTCCATGGGTTTTAATACCTACTCCGAATTTTTCTTTCGTTTCCTTTACTGCTTGCTCGATATACAGATTGAATAACATCGGGGAGAGGCTACAACCCTGTCTCACTCTCTTCCCAACCACTGCTCTCCTTTCATGCCCCTCGACTCTTATAACTGCCATTTGGTTTCTGTACAAATTGTAAATAGCCTTTCGCTCCCTGTATTTCACCCCTGCCACCTCAAAGCTTAGAACTACACTCCTGGAAATTGAAATAAGAACACCGTGAATTCATTGTCCCAGGAAGGGGAAACTTTATTGACACGTTCCTGGGGTCAGATACATCTCATGATCACACTGACAGAACCACAGGCACATAGACACAGGCAACAGAGCATGCACAATGTCGGCACTAGTACAGTGTATATCCACCTTTCGCAGCAATGCAGGCTGCTATTCTCCCATGGAGACGATCTTAGAGATGCTGGATGTAGTCTTGTGGAACGGCTTGCCATGCCATTTCCACCTGGCGCCTCAGTTGGACCAGCGTTCGTGCTGGACGTGCAGACCGCGTGAGACGACGCTTCATCCAGTCCCAAACACGCTCAATGGGGGACAGATCCGGAGATCTTGCTGGCCAGGATAGTTGACTTACACCTTCTAGAGCACGTTGGGTGGCACGGGATACATGCGGACGTGCATTGTCCTGTTGGAACAGCAAGTTCCCTTGCCGGTCTAGAAATGGTAGAACGATGGGTTCGATGACGGTTTGAATGTACCGTGCACTATTCAGTGTCCCCTCGACGATCACCAGAGGTGTACGGCCAGTGTAGGACATCGCTCCCCACACCATGATGCCGGGTGTTGGCCCTGTGTGCCTCGGTCGTATGCAGTCCTGATTGTGGCGCTCACCTGCACGGCGCCAAACACGCATACGACCATCATTGGCACCAAGGCAGAAGCGTCTCTCATCGCTGAAGACGACACGTCTCCATTCGTCCCTCCATTCACGCCTGTCACGACACCACTGGAGGCGGGCTGCACGATGTTGGGGCGTGAGCGGAAGACGGCCTAACAGTGTGCGGGACTGTAGCCCAGCTTCATGGAGACGGTTGCGAATGGTCCTCGCCGATACTCCAGGAGCAACAGTGTCCCTAATTTGCTGGGAAGTGGCGGTGCGGTCCCCTACGGCACTGCGTAGGATCCTACGGTCTTGGCGTGCATCCGTGTGTCGCTGCGGTCCGGTCCCAGGTCGACGGGCACGTGCACTTTCCGCCGACCACTGGCGACAACATCGATGTACTGTGGAGACCTCACGCCCCACGTGTTGAGCAATTCGGCGGTACGTCCACCCGGCCTCCCGCATGCCCACTATACGCCCTCGCTCAAAGTCCGTCAACTGCACATACGGTTCACGTCCACGCTGTCGCGGCATGCTACCAGTGTTAAAGACTGCGATGGAGCTCCGTATGCCACGGCAAACTGGCTGACACTGACGGCGGCGGTGCACAAATGCTGCGCAGCTAGCGCCATTCGACGGCCAACACCGCGGTTCCTGGTGTGTCCGCTGTGCCGTGCGTGTGATCATTGCTTGTACAGCCCTCTCGCAGTGTCCGGAGCAAGTATGGTGGGTCTGACACACCGGTGTCAATGTGTTCTTTTTTCCATTTCCAGGAGTGTACTTCAATCTAACTAACGTAAGAACATCATACACATCCATGCCCGATGCACGACTCGATCCTGCGACCGTAGCAGTCGCGCGGTTCCAGACTGAAGCGCCTAGATCCTCTCGGCCACAAAGGCACGCTTCACTCCCTGAGGGCAGGCTGAAGAGTGTGAAAATTTCAAGGGCCTTACTTTCACTCCCCGCTGAGTACCAGAAGAATGAATTCAACATGCGTTTTAAAAGTTTTGGTAGCATTTTCGTAGAACAGCGATCTTGCAAGTTATATAAAATAATTCAGTGTCAGTCTTGATCGCAATGGTTATTTTATTTAAAATGACCTATTTAGGCGTAGTGTTAGGCCCTCTTCAGAATAACACTGTAAAGGATAGAAATCGCGCTAGTTATATAAAGAAGTCAGTGACTTAAAATAAAGTAATTTATACTAACTAACCTTTTGGAATATCCCAGAACACTCTGGAAGAATTAGAAATCTTTGTGCACTTCAAAAATAATTCGTCAGTCTTGTTGAATGAACAGGTGGAATTCCGGGAAAATTATTTCAATACTGCTGGTCTTCTGTTTTACCTTAATTCCAGTGGCATTTTCATTTTGTAAATTAAAATCGCGTAACTGATAGTTACATATAATATGTTGTGGATTTATTAACATTGTTGATATGATGTAACTACTATAGAATTTTTCGAGTTTTATTAACTGGCGATACACACTTTTATCGTCATATTTTATCTGCTGGCGTAATTTATCGACAATAATTAATGCCTTTGAGCTTCCAAGTACATTGGTTTTTGTGAAAAAGTAGTTCTGTTTTAAGGAATATGAATAGCATTCCAATTTTATTAAATGACCAGAAGCTATTTTAAATGTTGACTTAATCTCACCACGAATAACGGTTTATTGGCTTGCAGGTACTATTGTTCTTTTGTAAAACTTGTCTGTATTACGAGTATGACAAGCTTTTTGCTGGAAACTGGGGCCACTTCATAACGTCATAACACGTCATTCTGATTATCTCTGACAGCTGTGATCGACCTCCGTCGTTTTGGTAACACATGGCTTCCATGAGATACCTCTTACTACGCCGTCTCGATGGCAACGGCTTCCCTAGATAGCAAGTTGAAGCGAGAAGAAGGTGCCGATGTTCTGCTAAATTTCGTATTATTAGGCACCGTGTCATTACAGTATAATTGTCATACACAACTATTTTACGTAAATCCATTTGTTTATTCTGTACACACATTCTATTGATTAAAAATCCGAATCTACAGACATATTATACTGATTAAATAAATAATTTCCGCCAGATGGTACTACCAGAAATAAGAGGAATAATTTTTAAATCATCTTATTACGGTTGCTCGCTATTTTTAACAATTTGTCCTGTTCTATAGGCACTACTCTTTTATAATTATTCACTGTTAGGTAAACTATATCTTTAAATTATATGTAATTTGTGTAAATCTTTCTTCATTGGTTGATGTTGACGTCATACAGCAGAAACACCTCGTCACCAGGTCTATACAACGCAATTGCTGCGAATCCAACAGCAACAGTTTCAGCGACTAAGGTCTACTGATTGTTTCGGATAACAGCTTCAACTGATGGGTAACGACTCTGCGATATTAATAGGTATTAACTTCTTAATTCACTGACTTCTTTATGTAACCGGCACGATTTTTATCATTTACAGTGCTTTTCTGAAGATGCCGTAAAACTAGCCTAAACTGGTCATTTCAAATAAGATAACCATTGCGATCTAGACTGTTTTTCCCAAATTTTATATACATTTTAGAATTAAGATAAATTAAAGAAGATCCTCTACAATCACCACGCACTCCCACATGTAATACCGGTCGTTGCTTATATATCGTAACTTAACGATTAATTAGACCTATCATATCGACAAATTTAGTGTGCTAAGAAAATGAGAATGAAAAACGAGACTGCCTACCGCCTGACGAGTTTCAAATAGTGCTATTTTACACGAAATGATGTGAACAAAAAGAAGAAGAAAAACTAGGGATTTTTACGGCGTATTGTTCTCTTTAAATATGTCCTTGTTATTGTTTTTAACGGAGAGTGCTCTGTTAAACTGCCAGCTATATTATCCATTTTCTCTGGACACTGCCTTTGTCTTTAGGAGGACCAACTATTTAGGCAATCAATCTCATCTGGAACTGCGTGAGCTTTGTGCGTAAGTGTTTTAAGCATACTCAGTTTCCGACAGAAAAAAAAATTGATGATTGTAGAAGTAAATCGGTGGAAGACACAAAACTGGCACAGCCTATATGGTATCCAGCCCTCGTTATATACATGCACACCCACCACCTCCTCTTACCGCGTCTGCTCCCACATCCCCTTTGCTCTAGGACAAATGGGTGAGGTATACATGTCGATAGATTCAAATGGGCATTATCTTAATGGTTGGCTGAGCCGGTGCAGTCTTAATGGTTGCCATATTCCCAATGGCTGTAATTTGTGATCTACTTCACATTAATCATTGTAATTTATGAAGCAAACTGGTCGGCAAGTTGTCAGCTGTGTACTTAGCCTTATGTTAATTACTATGATTCACGACTGACTGTCATTAAGGCTGCACTATTATCTAGGCTGTGCGACTACTTACCCTGCTCCATTAGTAACATCTCGACTTGTATTTATGACCATCGAGATATCACCCGATGATCATAAATACAAGTCGGGACGTAACTAGTGGGGCAGGGTAAGAAGTCGCACAGCCTAGATAATGTGCTCGGTAGATTATCTATTTTCTCTGAACACTGTCTACAGGTACGTGAGTTCTTTAGGCAGACTATCCGTATCTCAGACTTTGCGACCTCTATTTACAAGTGTTTTAAGAACACTTGTAATGGAGGTTGCACAGTCTGAGATACAGATAGTTGCCTAAAGATCTCACACACTATAGACAGTTTTCAGGCAAAATTGATAATCCACCCAGCAGATTAACATGGTACTATCAGTTAAAACCAAGAACCAGAAAGTGGCTAAAGATGGGAGAAATCTGGTAATACTTTTAGCTATGATTCCTTTGTTGGCAATGTTTCACGTAAAATAGCAAGAATCACCCGCAATTTTCAGGTGAAAGCCCGTCATCTAAGACTGCTGAGATCAGTGAAGGACAATTTGTGTTGCAGAAGACTTGACTTCAGAAATACCTGACCCGTGTGGAGGCCCAGACCGACCGCAGTGTGGAAGAATGCTTTGTTTATCAACGCTGTTTCGCCTTTTGCATCCAAGCAAGCACTTTTGCCGAATAACGCATTTCCACCGATCATTCAAGGAGTAAAATAAAACAATTTTGGTGACAGCAATGTCTTTTTGGGACTCAGTTATTAAAGACTTCGTTGAAAGACGCAATGCGGAAAATCTGATTAACGTTAAGAGCTGATACCAGTTGGATAGCGTATGGAATCCTACCACCTGCACGATTTACTCAAACGGAAGACGACAGAATGCGCCGATGGCCGTGGCGATCGGTAACGCACAGGACAACTGACTTCCGGGGTCCCACCAGTGAGGGCGGCTAGACTCGTCAGTCTATAAACTTGGACGCATGCGCCCAATATTCAGTGTATGGTATGTTTTGAGGAAGTCAAGACGTCTTCATCCGTTTCCTATGGCTCACCTGTGGATGACTAGCCAGCGTACAGTCGAAACATCGTGGACTGTAGTTGACGATGAACGATTGCACTCCTCGCCCACCCACCCATAACACTTCGAACACTCAATTTTCCTGGAAAATTTCAAAATTCTCCTTTAGACCGTTTCTCAAAACCTGGTATACAAGCCTCTCGGACCTTGTACAAATATCCTTTGAGATTTTTTTGTTATATATCCTCCTATACTTTTCTTCGTTCTGCCCTGGGAGTATCCCTTTTGCTCTTGCTAAATTTTTTCTATCATTGTTTATCTCCTAATTTGATCACGTGCCGATACCTTTTAAATGCCGTTTCTCCATCTATTCGGTGATATATGTGGGAACTTCCTTTCACTTCCTTATTTTTTTTTAAAATCAAGGATCAGTGGTGGCTTCCGAAGAACGAGATCCCATATCAAACATGGTACCTCATGATAGAACCACAAATAACAGTCGCTGCCTGACGCAGTAACGGATGTGAGACGTCGGCTCAGACTTTCCCTCAAGAGGATCCATGCGCCACCGCTGCTGGATTGGTGTTTACGTTAGAGACTAGCGCCGCTTAACGAATTCATTTAATCATCGCTTCCTACGACGGCATCGTCTTACTTCAGATCCAGCAGTGCGACGTGTATTAGAAACCAGAACTGTCTAAAAGTCTATAGTAAACTGGTGCATTGAGATATGACATCATTGTGTGTAGAACCAAGTGATACGTTGTGCACTTCAGAACCAGTAACATATACATAGTAACATTCCTGTGGACGTGAAGTGTTTCCATGTTATGTACTCTACGTTGTTTAAGTTCCAATGAAGTGATCTAATTTTTTGTGTGTGTTGTAGAATCTGCTCACCCTACTCCAGAAATAAATCTAGAACTACCAAAACGCCACTACTCTCGCACTGAAGCTATACAACTTCTCAAAAATCCATTTACACGACTTTAAGTCTTATAGTATCCTGTTTTGTCATTCAACACAGTTCCCCACAGTCGTTTAATGAACAAACTAAGAGCATACGGACTATCAGACCAATTGTGTGATTGGATTGAGGAGTTCCTAGATAACAGAACGCAGCATGTCATTCGCAATGCAGAGAAGTCTTTCGAAGTAAGAGTGATTTCAGGTGTACCGCAGGGGAGTGTAGTAGGACCGTTGCTATTCACAACATACATCAATGACCTTGTGGATGACATCGGAAGTTCACTGAAGCTTTTTGAGGATGATGCTGTGGTATATTGAGAGGTTGTAACAATGGAAAATTGTACTGAAATGCAGGAGGATCTACAGCGAATTGACGCATGGTGCAGGGAATGACAATTGAATCTCAATGTACACATGTGTAATGTGCAGCGAATACATAGAAAGAAAAAACCCTTATCATTTAGCTACAATATATCAGGCCAGCAACTGGAAGCAGTTGATTCCATAAATTATCTGGGAGTACGCATTAGGAGTGATTTAAAATGGAATTATCATATAAAGTTGATCGTCGGTAAAGCAGATGCCAGACAGATTCATTGGAAGAACCCTAAGGAAATGCAATCCGAAAACAAAGGAAGTAGGTTACAGTACGCTTGTTCACCCACTGCTTGAATACAGCTCAGCAGTGTGGGATCCGTACCAGATACAGTTGATAGAAGAGATAGAGAAGATCCAACGGAGAGCAGCGCGTTTCGTTACAGGTGTAAGTAGGCTGTTTAGGTTTTTATATTGGTAACGCCACGTAGCGCTCTGTATGAGAATCACTAACTGCGCTGTGTACAGTCTGTGGCTGCTTTGCATTGTTGGAATTTGCTTCCTTATGTTTATGTGGGCTGGTAGTGGCCCCTGGTGGCCGCTGGTGTCTTTGCGGTGTTGTTGTTGCTGTTGTTGTTGCTGTGGCCGTTCATCAATATTGCCTGTCGGTTGTGTAGTGCTTCGGTGTGCCTGCGAGACGGGCAACCCGCAGCTCCCGGCTGTCAGTTTGGTTGCCGATACTCTAGGCGCCGTGATGTCTGGTGGAGAAGGCCACAGCACATATCATAATCTAAATCCGAACATCTGTAGTGGCGTTTAGATGTTGAGTTCATATAGTTAAATAAAGATAGACGATATGGAAACGGAAGAAAGGATGGACGAAGGGAAGACCGAAAGGAGATCTATTCTGGCCAGGTAACGAGCGTCGTCTGCTGGAGACACGGCGCCGTTTTGTGTCTGAGACTCAGACGGGAAGAGTAAGCGCTGCACGGTTCGGCGGGGCTCGGCGGACTCCAGAAAGCAGCAAACACTCGTCGTCCGCCTGGCACCGCCCTCGAGCGCTCTCCACTCGGCCGGAGTTCTCGAGTCGCGTGCCGCCAGAGGTCGAAAGGTCGAGAGGCGCCGCAGTCGATATACAGCCGCGAGTACCTGCCCTTCTTTCCTCTCCTTTTCTTCCCGTCTCTCGTCGCCGCTTCGCTGTTCCAGAGTCGTCGCCGACGTCTGAGGCGAAACAAACGACCCTCAGAAAATGCACGGGGCTATTCACTGTCATAGTTGCACAGCCCTCAGTTATATCGTTATGCGATCATTACATGACTCAAACCGCGTGGAACGTGGTGGGTAGATAACCAGAGAGCGCAAAGAATTTTTCTTTATAGAATACACACGGCTGAAGGCCTTATTTAGGTGTTCACACAAATCCTCGGGTGAAGGCCACTCATAACACATGGAACAAATAACGGCTTAAGGCCTGGATTGCAAAAAATTTCACATAAAACAATTTCTAAGATTTAAAAAATTGTTTCCTAAAACAATCAATGCTCAAAATTGTAATCCAACAATGCTGAAAGCCTTTATGTACAATTAATAAAAAATAAAAAACTGAATTAATACGCAGCCAAACGCCTCGCACAATACTTCAACTAAAATGAAAATCAGAATTTAAAACAAGCAGAACAAGTGGTGCTCAGAAGTGTTCCGAGGGTAGCCCTGGGAAGGTAGCTCAAATGTAAGGAGAGGTGAGACAGGCAGTCAAGAGTTAAAGTTGGGTAATCGGATGGCAACCCAAACTAGGGACGACCCAAAGACCGGCCAACAACTTGACCAATTCCCTTTCGGCCAGCCAATGGTACAACGACGGAGGGTATCGGGCGGGGATGAGAATACGAACAGCACTACACCTCCAGAAATCATCGTCTGAAAAGAGCCAGGGGAACAATAACCACTCTAAGCAAATATGAACCAAACAGCTTAAAGGGCTGTCGAACTACACCCCGTGCTGGACAGCAACAACACGACGAGGAAAAGGCAGACTGCCTATAAAATACGCTAACGACCAGGGCAGGTAACTGGAGCGTTAACGGCCACTGGGCAAAAAATATCACTGGTGCGCTTCACTGATGTAACAGTTAATTTAATAATTAATCACAACATAGGAAGAGGGCAGCAAGATTTTTCTTACTCCAACACACCATACGATGCTGTTAGCCTGAACGGCCAAGGGGGCAACAACCCGCAAATGGACGAAGAGGTGTCACAGTAGTTGAGGTTTCATAACAGATTAACTGATCATTCAACTTCAGCGTCCAGGCTCGGTGTGCAACGAACTTGTCGCTTCTGACGATCTGATGGGGCGTGCACGTCCCCAGCGGCCCTTGTCGCCTGGCCTCGAGCCACGGAGGCTTGCTTGCTGCTCCGTCCCAACCGACTGACTCAATCAAGCAATCAGACAGCACTAAAATAACTACTCAGACAAAACAACACAAGCTACACACGGTTTCGCAAAACGCTTCCACAAACAACTCAAACGATACTACAACCAGTCACTGTGGAACAAGTAGGAGGAATCACAAGTCGACACACACAGGGAACCCGGAAGCGGTCAGCGACCAAATACACGTCGTTCAATGAGACAACCGACCGAACGATCAACCAAGGTCGTCCCCACTCATGTCATGTGTGTCGGCAACGGCCGGGCATGTGATGACTGTCCGGTCCTCACTGCTGCTCCGTCTGGATCCCCTTGATGGCCGTTCACAGTTCGGACACACGACGACCCGCAGACACTGGCTCTGAACCAGCCATGCAGAGGGAACACTTGGCCATTGGCCGCCCGACATCCCAGCACAAACAAGGGACCGACCCACGTCCCGCAAGATGATCACTTGAAGGGCCCAGAAGCTATCGGAAGACTAAATACACGTCGCCCGATGAGACAACCGACCGAATGGCCAACCAACGGTCGTCGCCGCTCAAGTCTCCTTCCGTCGGGCAGTTCGTGTGTGTGTGTACCCAGCGGTCGGGCGAGTACTGGCTGTTCGGACCTCACTGGCGCTGCGTCCCGACTCAACTCACCGCACACGACAGCCCGGAAATACTAGCGACCGCTCCAAAGATAGTACGTCAGTGTTCTTATCGATAGCGCTGCTGCTACCACTCACGGGCTTGCAGGCCAGCAACTTAGTGACGCCAGTAAATCGAATAAAAAACGCAAAGACAAGGCGTCAAGTAATAAACGGCACGAACACGACTCGCGCACGGCTCATCGCGGATCTTTGGATCCTAGATCCGTAGCCTTGTGGTAGCGAAACATGATACACTTTATTCAATGAGATAATACAGGGTGACACAGAGAAAGGAGGACATTTCAACAATCCAATAAAACTAGAAGAGTTGAGGGAAAAAATTGGATTCATAGTAATTGAAACCTTACAATTTTGCCATTTACGAAAGATTTATGGCATTTACCATTTCTTTTTAGAAATTACGTCCTTTAGATGGTGTCCTCCTTTACGAATACATTCGTAAAATTTGCTGTTCCGATTCCTCACTGACCGCTGCAACATCTCAGCTGGCCTACCGTGAATTGCATCCCGAAAACACTGTTTTAACTCATCCAGGGTTCTTGGTCGACTCGTGTAGACTTTGCTCTTGAGATATCCCCAAAGAGAAGAAATCACAAACGCATAAATCTGGCGGTGTAGGGGGCCAGGGAATGTTACCAAATCGTGAGATCACACAGTGGCCAAACATTTCCGCATATATGTCATTGATTGTCGTGCAGTGTCTGATGTCACTCCATCCTATTGAAACCAGGCTTCTTCAGCGTTTTGAAAGTTGTTCAATGCAGGTATAGCGAAAGTTCGTAACATCTCCACTTAACGATCGGCATTGGCAGTTATTGTGATTCCCTGTTCATTTGCGAAAAAATGCGGTCCAATAATCCCATGTGATGAATCACCACGCCGTACTCTCACTTTACTAGCGTGTAAAGGGCGCTCAAGAAAGTCATTAGGAATTGTGTTTGCCCAGTAACGGTGGTTCTGTTTATTCACATAACCTGTGAGATGAAAATGGGCGTCATCTGACATCCACAGCAGGCCGCTATGGCCGAGCGGTTCGAGGCGCTTCAGTCCGGAACCAAGCTGCTTTTACGGTTGCAGGTTCAATTCCTGCCTCGCGCATGAATGTGTACGATGTCCTTGGGTTAGTTAAGTTTAAGTAGTTCTAAGTCTAGGGAACTGATGACCTCAGATATTTCGTCCCGTGGTACTTAGATCCATGTGAACCATATTTTTGGACACCCACAACTCGTTTAGAAATTCATCTTCATTGTTTATTTTTGTTGTCATTTGTTGACAGAATCCTAATCGTAACCGGTAATTATTGTTGCACCATCTGTAGTTTGTAGGGAAAGAAATTTTAAATGAAGATGAAGAATTCTGCCAACGCTCTCCCGGAACATTCCAACGAATGCTGCTTGCTTAAGAATTGAACGCCCTAGGCTTCTTAGGACAGACTCGTGTACAACATTACTGTTCACTGCAGATTGCACACTTCTTGGTCTTGCTGTTGGTTCTCTGTTGAGGCCAGATCCAGTCTCTTCAAAGTTACTAATCCAATATTTTTTTCGCGTGTTTCCTCTGAACGGCACCATGACGTCCTAAACTATAAAAACCTCGAAACTCCCTCTGCGTCGCTACCATTGTTTTTATAAAACATTTCTATGGCTAATGCATGGTGTTGTCCGTTCCACTGATCCGTGATTACTGAAATGGCGGACTGTTTACTTGCTAACTGTCACGAACTCGCAGTGCTGCCACCTACTCATTTCAAACATTCCTGTTATTTGTGTCTCCCTGTAGGTGCACAGGATTTCCATAGTTAAAAGTTCGTTTCAAAACGCTGTAGATAGGGAACCACTGCTCAGCATGAAGTCAAATTTGAACAATATGTTATTGTCACAGGGGGAAACATCACTGAAAAAAATGATCAATAGGCTGTACTGTAAGCATCAGAATAAGCACACCATTAGACTTGTAGCACACAGTTGTTCCTCAATTTAAGTGCGAGACGCCCAACATGACAGTCCGCGGGAAGGATCACACGCTGCTGGTAAAGTTCTTATACAAGAACGGTGGCTGTGGGCCAGTAGCCCTGCAGAAGGTCCAGACACTTGTAATACCCACGCCTACATTTTATTCGAAATAATATTCACGGCAGCACTGTATGTGGGATGTGACTGAAATTTGATACTATTCTCGTAACACTAATAAAAAGGACTTCACCGTTAATAAAATAATAAATAATTATTGTCAACGACACATATTAATACTTTGTAAAAAATTATCCCAGACAATACCCATGTAAACAGATAATGAAAATCTCAATCTCTTTTTATCTGTGATTTTTGCAGAAAAATCCGTCTTCTTGTTCGATCTGTTGTACAGATAGGATGTGATTTATGTCTCTAAACACTCAGGTCTCTATTATGTTACTAACCAATATTTGAAAATAGACTTTATGTGTTACTGTAATTAATCTTGTTTGTTTCGAGCTTTACTTCATTGTAATTCTCGTCCTATATTAATGTTAAGCTTTCTGAACAGCTACGAAAGAGGGCTATTGATCTACAGCGCATTTTATTAGTAAATGGTGAATAGTAATCCATTAACATTGAGAAATATTTTCAAATATTAATGCATATAGTGAAGGTCCAAAAAGATTTAATACAAATATTATTTATTAGGAGTAAACTACAGCCTGAACCAGAATCTTAGTTGTCTTGTGTTAGGCGCCGTCTTAGTGAAATATTGCAGAAGCAGTCTTAAATTGGTTTTCTATACAGACATAAATGTTGTTGGTCATAATTGCGGTAATAATTGTGCACTGGTGGTCGAGGACGCACTCTGAGGTAATAAATTTCAGTAATACATGAACTACTATGAATGCAAACAGCATCTTATATATAAACTCTTATTTCCTGATGTATGAAGACTGGTTATTTCATAACAACTTTTACGAAATATTTTGTCAGGAAAATACATTACTGTTGTGTAAGTGTGGTATTGTGTGACCAAACTGTTCATTTTGCTTTAAGAAAAGTGTTGCCACCTCTAATCACAGTAGCTTTGGATTGGTAAAAGATCTGCAAGTAGCAAAGAGTCTTTTAAATAACAGTACTGAAATTCCTAAAAATTATTACTCGTGTTAAATTCAGATTACATACATTTAACTTGTTTACTGGTTATAAATGATTACTTTTGTGAGTGAACATAAACTCCTGGAAAAGGAAAAAAGAACACATTGACACCGGTGTGTCAGACCCACCATACTTGCTCCGGACACTGCGAGAGGGCTGTACAAGCAATGATCACACGCACGGCACAGCGGACACACCAGGAACCGCGGTGTTGGCAGTCGAATGGCACTAGCTGCGCAGCATTTGTGCACTGCCGCCGTCAGTGTCAGCCAGTTTGCCGTGGTATACGGAGCTCCATCGCAGTCTTTAACACTGGTAGCATGCCGCGACAGCGTGGACGTGAACCGTATGTGCAGTTGACGGACTTTGAGCGAGGGCGTATAGTGGGCATGCGGGAGGCCGGGTGGACGTACCGCCGAATTGCTCAACACGTGGGGCGTGAGGTCTCCACAGTACATCGATGTTGTCGCCAGTGGTCGGCGGAAGGTGCACGTGCCCGTTGACCTGGGACCGGACCGCAGCGACGCACGGATGCACGCCAAGACCGTAGGATCCTACGCAGTGCCGTAGGGGACCGCACCGCCACTTCCCAGCAAGTTAGGGACACTGTTGCTCCTGGGGTATCGGCGAGGACCATTCGCAACCGTCTCCATGAAGCTGGGCTACGGTCCCGCACACCGTTAGGCCGTCTTCCGCTCACGCCCCAACATCGTGCAGCCCGCCTCCAGTGGTGTCGCGACAGGCGTGAATGGAGGGACGAATGGAGACGTGTCGTCTTCAGCGATGAGAGTCGCTTCTGCCTAGGTGCCAATGATGGTCGTATGCGTGTTTGGCGCCGTGCAGGTGAGCGCCACAATTAGGACTGCATACGACCAAGGCACACAGGGCCAACACCCGGCATCATGGTGTGGGGAGCGATCTCCTACACTGGCCGTACACCTCTGGTGATCGTCGAGGGGACACTGAATAGTGCACGATACATCCAAACCGTCATCGAACCCATCGTTCTACCATTCCTAGACCGGCGAGGGAACTTGCTGTTCCAACAGGACAATGCACATCCCCATGTATCCCGTGCCACCCAACGTGCTCTAGAAGGTGTAAGTCAACTACCCTGGCCAGCAAGATCCCCGGATCTGTCCCCCATTGAGCATGTTTGGGACTGGATGAAGCGTCGTCTCACGCGGTCTGCACATCCAGCACGAACGCTGGTCCAACTGAGGCGCCAGGTGGAAATGGCATGGCAAGCCGTTCCACAGGACTACATCCAGAATCTCTACGATCGTCTCCATGGGAGAATAGCAGCCTGCATTGCTGCGAAAGGTGGATATACACTGTACTAGTGCCGACATTGTGCATGCTCTGTTGCCTGTGTCTATGTGCCTGTGGTTCTGTCAGTGTGATCATGTGATGTATCTGACCCCATGAATGTGTCAATAAAGTTTCCCCTTCCTGGGACAATGAATTCACGATGTTCTTATTTCAATTTCCAGGAGTGTAGATGCATTTACACGGGTTGACAGACAGCAATGCTATACGTTCCCAGCTGACGATTTCTTTAACAAAATAATTATCATTACCCGGGAAAAGCAGTGATTAAATAAAACCTCATATTATATTAGTATTAAGTACCTAATTTTATTGTAATCTTGCTGAACTTGTATAACACAAGTCACGCAATTACACCACGCACCATACACAGAAGGGTATGAGAAAAGGCACTGGTCCAATGTCTGGAAAAGATCTGGAGGAAATGATTATAAAATTAAAACAGACAGGTTCTTTTGAAATGGTAAGCAGCTAATCCGACGTCAGTCATAAGTGTGGCTATAGCGTTGCAGGACGGGTCGAGCGGTGATCTGCAAATACATAATGCACAGGAAACTGCCCGAACGTTGGACACACCTGCGAGCACTGTGGATAAAATCTTACGAAACATTACGAAATCACCCATGTTCAACAGTTGCTTCCTGCCGTCCTGTCAGCAAAATGAACGTTCGCTCCACAATTTCCTGCTCTCGTGGCAGTGGACAATGAATGGCCATGGAGAATTCTGTGGGCAGACGAAGACCGTTACCATCTCCACGACATGACAATAACCAAAACTGCAGAATACAGGCAACGGATAATCCGCACACACATCAACCAATACCACTTAACTGCAGAGGTAACTGCGTGATGCGAGCTGACGGCATCGTTAATAGCAGGACCGATTTTTTTTAAAGAGATGAGTCTTGCTGGTCTGTTACCTACACCGTCACTGGTAAACACTGTGAGAGCATTTTGCCCACCATCGTCATTCCAATATTTCAACAGAGTAGATCTTCCTGTAGGATCACTTTTATGAGAGGTCGCGCTCTTTCGCGCATTGCACAGCCAATGAAACGACTACTGCAGAGGCATTGTGGATGTCCTACAATTGTCAGTCATCGTTTCCATATAGCCTGACCGTCAAGACTACCTGATCTTAATCCGTGTGTCTTCTGGCTGTGATTCAGAAAGCTTTTGTATTCAGTGCCCCAATTATGAACGTAGCCAAAGGCACGCATTATGTATGAAACGCATCTGAGCATTAATCCCGAGACACTCCGATCCGTTATGGAACATTCTCTTTCTTGATTTCAACTTTTGGCCAAAAACGCTGTACAGCATACTGAAAATGTCTTGCCTCAGTCTCATGACAGTTAGAAACCGATGTCTGTTTGCTTTTTATGCGGCTTTTGGTCACAGTTTTGGTACAACCTATCCGTGGTGGATGAACTTACTTAACTAACAGTGCCACAAATGTTGATTGCCGAATATTTACAATCATGTACATTGAACAGTACGAATGATGTAGTGAGCATATAAAACCATAAGGTACGAAGGTATAACGTGCTACTCAAACTACAGCTGCCATAGTCCGATTCGTCTGTAATTTGTAGCCGACTCTACTTTCGTTATGACGCATGTCGCTAAATTTTGTTATATTACATTAATACTTGTCCCATATGTTATGAATACGACATTTCATGATGTGCAATGTCACAGTTTAACATAAGTTTTCATTGATATATATAATTACAGTTGCCACTTAATATCTAAATATTCATCTATTGAGTAGAAGGAGATGTCATTCAGTAATTATTTTAATTTGTTTTTAAATGTTGGCTAAATGTCTGACTTTTCAATCTATTTAGAAAATGACCAAACATTTTTGTGGCAGAGATTTCACCACTTTCTATTTAACCCAGGATAGTGAAGCTTATCCTTTCTTCTAGTGTTGTAGCTATGCACGTTGCTATTATTATTGAATTGGGATGGGTTACCAGTAACGAATTTTGTAAGTCAATATAAGTATTGGGAAGGTACTTTGAATATCTCGTGTTCCTTAAATAAATCTCTGCAAGGTGATGTTGCGTGCGCTCCTGCTATTATTCTAATTACAAGCTTCTGAACAATGAATTCGTTTCCTCTTAATGATGAATTACCGCAAAATACGATGCCAGATGAAAGTAGTGAATGAACATACGCATAGTAGGCTAATTTAATGATATGTTTATCACAAAAATTAGCAATTAACCTAATAGCATAAGTAGCTGAATCTAACTCTTTAAGCGCCGGCCGCGGTGGTCTCGCGGTTCTAGGCGCGCAGTCCGGAACCGTGCGACTGCTATGGTCGCAGGTTTGAATCCTGCTTCGGGCATGGATGTGTGTGATGTCCTTAGGTTAGTTAGGTTTAAGTAGTTCTGAGTTCTAGGGGACTAATGACCCCAGCAGTTGAGTCCCATAGTGCTCAGAGCCATTTGAACCATTTTTTAACTGTTTAAGCAGATCATCAATGTGTTTCTTCCAATTCGATTTTTCAACACTATACACACCCAGAAATTTTGAATATTCTACCTTAGCAGCAGACTTCTGCTGAAAGTATCTATTTATCAATGGTGTTATGCCATTTACTGTACAGAGTTGCATATACCTCTTCCTAATTTTCTTAAAGACATGGTTAACAGTTTTCTCAGTCGATTTTTGTTTATTGCGTGCGATTACTGCAGTGTTATCATGAGTAAGAAGAACTAGCTTTGTATCTTTATGAATATTGACTGTCAAGTGATTACTATATGTTAAGAACAATAATGAACCCATGACTGAACCCTGTGGGACACTGTTCTTGACACCTTTCCAGTTAGAGGACTCAGCTGAGTTTTGCAGACCATATTTATTGTTAATTTACACCTTCTCATTCTACCAGTTAAATGGGAACTAAACCATCTGCACACTGTTCCACTCATACCACCATAGTTAAGCTTATCTAGAAGAACTTTGTGTTTCACACAGTCAAAAAACTTTGAGAGATGACAAAATATCCCAATGAACGATGTTGGGTTATTGAGAGCACTTAATATTTGATCAGAGCATTTTCTGTTGAAAAGCCTTTCTGAAAACGAAACTGAAATTTTGTTAACACTTCATTTCTACAAATTTATGATGTTACTCTTGACTACACTACTGTTTCAAGAATTTTGTATAAAACTATCAAAACTATATTGGGTGGTAGATGTTAGCATCAGACCTATCCCCTTTTTTGTGTAATGGTTTAACACTAGCATATATCAGTTTATCTGGAAAAAGTGCCTGTCTTAGTGAGCTACTTCATATGTATCTGAGAATACTACTTATCTGTTTTGAACAAGCTCTTAGTACTGTGCCATTTGTCCCTGTAGGACAGCTGGTACATTGTTTGCTATGATGTATTTTTAATGTAATTGTACAATCGATATTACTGTACCCGACATGTTCGCCATTAGAGACTCGGTAACTGTATTGATATTTAAGAAAATTTTCATCTATTCTTCTGTCTCAGTTGCACGTTTTTAATTGTAATACATGTTCCGATCACTCAAGATCGTCTTTAGATCTAATTAATTGCCTCAACAATCCGTCTGCTCTAATCAAGCACATATCAGAGTACTTTGATACGTGGTTGAGGCTACACGATAAGTTGCTGATGCAACTACTTACATGTGAAAAGGATCGTGAGTGATCGAAACATGTAATACAATTAAAAATATCTAACTGAGCCACAACAATACATAAGAATTATCTTAAATACAACCTACATGTATCAGTATTATTAAAAGGCTAGAAACACAGTGCCCCATCTGCTGGCTTTGTATCTAAGGGCTTCAGTGGGCAACAAAAATCTAATTTTCTGCGTTTTTCATGTAATAGGGTAATTGACTGTTTTCTAGAAATTGTCTTAAATGAATAATGATGACATTTTATGCTCTTAACATGGTATTTTCATCTCTAATTTCAGTATTCTTCAATAAAAACGGAAATGAAAATTGAATAATCTGAATTTCCGCTAAAACTCTCCACTCGAGTCATGAGATGCCTGTGACGTCACTGGCCAGCTCGCTGCTGCTACTGTCATAATGCTAACTGACAGAGATGTCTTTTTTGGAATTTAAGTTTCGGAAAATGGGTTACAAATGGTGTGTAATACCATACAGTCCAAATACATCTACAAGCACTCCTGAAAAGTTGTGTGTGAGTGTTCCAGAGAATGAGAAGAAGCGTAAAACGTGGTTGCACTCTAAAAGCAAATTGCCATCACGTCGACGCACAAGTTCACTAATTTAGTTAAAAAATATGTTGCACTGTGAAGTTAACGACTCATCTCCGAGATATGCTCTCCCTCTGTTACAACGAAATAAAACTACTAGTGAAAATTGTCGTTTCATGTAACTACACCTTAATTATTCGGTAACCGAGTTGTCAGAGTGGTAAACCGTCGAATTTTATAAGACGATATCCACAGATCACTGGTTCGAATCTAGCACATTTTATCTTTTTTGTAAAACGAATCGACAGTCGTCTCATATGGAAACCAAATCACAACTACCAAACTTCACCAAACCTATCAGAAAGAGAATTTTGTGTTTTCCTTGCTGTTTACATGGATTTAAATTTGCAAACGCTGTTCACACGCGTCACGTACAAAACGATATTTTCTAATTAGTGTGACCACACACTTTTTACTATATTAGAAACTGTGGAATCCTGTCCACTCGTGTCTTATAGGGTGTCTAGGAAGCTGTTTTCTCGGAGAAGTAGACAACACACAAGCAAATCTTATTAATAAAGCTTAGTGCAATAAACTGAATCGAAAATACACTCCTGGAAATTGAAATAAGAACACCGTGAATTCATTGTCCCAGGAAGGGGAAACTTTATTGACACATTCCTGGGGTCAGATACATCACATGATCACACTGACAGAACCACAGGCACATAGACACAGGCAACAGAGCATGCACAATGTCGGCACTAGTACAGTGTACAGGTATATCCACCTTTCGCAGCAATGCAGGCTGCTATTCTCCCATGGAGACGATCGTAGAGATGCTGGATGTAGTCCTGTGGAACGGCTTGCCATGCCATTTCCACCTGGCGCCTCAGTTGGACCAGCGTTCGTGCTGGACGTGCAGACCGCGTGAGACGACGCTTCATCCAGTCTCAAACATCCTCAATGGGGGACAGATCCGGAGATCTTGCTGGCCAGGGTAGATGACTTACACCTTCTAGAGCACGCTCCCCACACCATGATGCCGGGTGTTGGCCCTGTGTGCCTCGGTCGTATGCAGTCCTGATTGTGGCGCTCACCTGCACGGCGCCAAACACGCATACGACCATCATTGGCACCAAGGCAGAAGCGACTCTCATCGCTGAAGACGACACATCTCCATTCGTCCCTCCATTCACGCCTGTCGTGACACCACTGGAGGCGGGCTGCACGATGTTGGGGCGTGAGCGGAAGACGGCCTAATGGTGTGCGGGACCGTAGCCCAGCTTCATGGAGACGGTTGCGAATGGTCCTTGCCGATACCCCAGGAGCAACAGCGTCCCTAATTTGTTGGGAAGTGGCGGTGCGGTCCCCTACGGCACTGCGTAGGATCCTACGGTCTTGGCGTGCATCCGTGCGTCGCTGCGGTCCGGTCCCAGGTCGACGGGCACGTGCACCTTCCGCCGACGACTGGCGACAACATCGATGTACTGTGGAGACCTCACGCCCCACGTGTTGAGCAATTCGGCGGTACGTCCACCCGGCCTCCCGCATGCCCACTATACGCCCTCGCTCAAAGTCCGTCAACTGCACATACCGTTCACGTCCACGCTATCGCGGCAAGCTACTAGTGTTAAAGACTGGCGATGGAGCTCCGTATGCCACGGCAAACTGGCTGACACTGACGGCGGCGGTGCACAAATGCTGCACAGCTAGCGCCATTCGACGGCCAACACCGCGGTTCCTGGTGTGTCCGCTGTGCCGTGCGTGTGGTCATTGCTTGTACAGCCCTCTCGCAGTGTCCGGAGCAAGTATGGTGGGTCTGACACACCGGTGTCAATGTGTTCTTTTTTTCATTTCAAGGAGTGTAGTTAACTTGAAGCAGTTGGGTACATGCAAATAATCAATGTCCTTCGATATACAACTTCCTTGTTGTTGTTGTTGTGGTCTCCAGTCCTGAGACTGGTTTGATGCAGCCCTCTATGCTAGTCCATCCTGTGCAAGCTTCTTCATCTCCCAGTACCTACTACAGTCTACATCCTTCTGAATCTGCTTAGTATATTCATCTCTTGGTCTCCCTCTACGATTTTTACCCTCCACGCTGCCCTCCAGTACTAAATTGGTGATCCCTCGATGTCTCAGAACATGTCCTACCAACCGCTCCCTTCTTCTAGTCAAGTTGTGCCACAAGCTCCTCATCTCCCCAATTCTATTCAATACCTCCTCGTTAGTTACGTGATCTACGCATCTAATCTTCGGCATTCTTCTGTAGCACCACATTTCGAAAGGTTCTATTCTCTTCTTGTCTTAACTATTTATCGTCCATGTTTCACTCCCATACATGGCTGCACTCTATACAAATACTTTCATAAACGACTTCCTGACACTTAAATCTAAATTCGATATCACCAAATTTCTCATTTTCAGAAACGCCTTCCTTGCCATTGCCAGTCTACATTTTATTATCCCTCTACTTCGACCATCATCAGTTATTTTGCTCCCCGAATAGCAAACCTCCTTTACTACTTTAAGTGTCTCATTTCCTAATCTAATACCCTCAGTATCACCCGACTTAATACGACTACATTCATATATCCTAGAAGAAGCCAACCTCGGGGAAGATCAGTTTGGATTCCGTTGAAATATCGGAACACGTGAGCCAATACTGACCCTACGACTTATCTTAGAAGCTAGATTAAAGAAAGGCAAACCTACGTTTCCAGGATTTGTAGACTTAGAGAAAGCTTTTGACAATGCCAGCTGGAATACTCTCTTTCAAGTTATAAAGGTGTCAAGGTTAAAATACAGGGAGCGAAAGGCTCTTTACCATTTGTACAGAAACCAGATGGCAAATATTAGAGTCGATGGGATGAAAGGGAATCAGTGGTTGGGAAGGGAGTGAGACAGGGTTGTAGCCTCTCCCCGATGTTATTCAATCTGTATACTGAGCATGGAGTAAAGGAAACAAAAGAAAAGTTTGGAAAAGGTATTAAAATCCATGGAGAAGAAATAAAAACTTTGAGGTTCGCCGATGACATTGTAATTCTGTCAGAGACAGCAAAGGACTTGGAAGAGCAGTTGAAGGGAATGGACATTGTCTTGAAAGGAGGATATAGGTGAACAACTCCCATGTAAACACAGTTAATATCAGATCGGACAAGTTGATAAGGCACTGCTCTTCTAGTGCGGCCGAGGCTGGGCGGCTCTCTTCGTGTAGAGGGCGCTCCTGTCGTGGTGACGTCATAATCAACTTGCTACTCGCTGAGGTCGTCTCACAGCCGTCTCTGCTGTATCGTTCTCGATCTTCTCGCCAGCGCTTGTTACGCCGGAACATTTCTCCCGTCCCCCACTGTGTGAGCGCAGTGCTGGACCGCCATAGGCTGTGGCTGCAGAGGATTTCAAGCTGCCTGCCGTAGCCCGCAATCTGGCCTTCGCTCTGGTGGAAATGTCCCCTGGAAAACGACCAGAAGGGTATGCGCCCACCTCTTTATGCCACGAACCACATGAGGAAGGCGGCGACTGCTGCGGTGAGGGTGGGTCCAGCTTCATCGGTAGGACGAGATGAGGCGGAGAAAGTGGAGGAGGCGAAGGTTCCGCCTCCATAGGGTTCGTGTCGAGGTGCCGTGATGACACCCCCTGGCGGCTGCTGCGGCCGCGCTGTCCTCGGGATCCGTGAATCCGGGGAAAGATACACCGGAGGATCACCGTGCACATGGCAGATGTGAATCTGATTTTGTTGGCGAGGCTGCAAGCCACCTAGACCTGAAAGAAGATACATGCAAGCACCAAGTCGACGGACGAGCTCGCTTCGCGCCGACGCTCTCCTGCCGCTAAAAGCCCTGCAAGAGAAGCGATACTTGCGGCTTCGTTCGGCGCCGGATGCTGAGGAGGGTGAAGCAGGTTTATCAGTGTCTGAGAAATTCCGGCTTTTTTTTTTTAAAATAGGATGGGGCCCCTCCACGCCCGCACCAACGTGGTGACCAAACCAAAAGTTCTACTGTCACCTCCGTATAACATGTTAGTTTTTAGAATCAGGAGTCACAGGATGCAGGCTGTGATGTTATCCATGCGTCTGGGTAAGATTACTCATTTACATGGTCCATCAGGAGATAGAAGTGGTCGAAAGCGATTGAAGGGTAGCGGTTTTTAAGGGCAGAGGGAAAAAAGTGCCAAGGCAAGCGCCAAGGGAAAAAAACCTCTGCGATAGTAGGACGGGTAGTAAGGGCAGTAGCGGATTACTAGCTGCGACAGCGCATGCAAGGTGTGGTTATGTTAGTGCGAGGTACCGTGCATCGTTACCGTTGTCGTTGCTGGCGCTCGTTCCAGGATCTGCTGCTGCTGCGTCCCTGAAACATTACATTGTCATCATATATTAGTGGGCGATCGGTCATAGATCAGCTCACAGTGTGGGGGGTGTGTGTGGCTGGTTTGCGTGCTGTGTGCAGTACGGTTTCCCTGCGATTGCCGGTATTTCGGCGGGTTAAGCATCTGGGGTTGCCAGTAGTAGCTGAGTTGCAGGGGCTCGCCAGTACTGTCATGTTAGCGTGCTATGGACCATAGATGTTCAGTTTCGTGCTAATAGTGTTTTTGGTCTATTATGTTTCCATCTATGGTTGTGGTCGTAGTTACCCAGAGAAAGGATAAACGGGTTACGCGAGTGTCTCGTGTTTCTGTATAGCCGTGTGGAGAGTTTTTGGAATACCTGCAAGATGGTATCTAGCCGATACTCCCGGTGAAGGTCCGCGGTGCGCGTGTAGCGCGGAGCGTTGCTTATGATTCTGAGTACTTTGTTCTGTATGAGCTGCAGACGGCGCACACGTGTGGGCGCAGCGTATCCCCAAACGGGAGCAGCATACGTCATCAGAGGTCTGATAAGTGTGGTGTACATGGACCTGGACACCCTCCTATTCAGTGTGCTACGCCTGTTAAGCATAGGGTAGAGTTGTTTGAGCCTCGCGTTTGCTTTGTTGGTCACGTGTTGGATGTGGTCCCCCCAGAGTAGTTTCCTGTCCAGCCAGACACCGAGGAAACGTATTGGGCGTGTGTAATTGGGTTGCAGTACTGGTGTTTGAGCAGTTGCTTCGGTCTTCTAGTGAACAGAACGGCCTCGCACTTGTCGACGTTTACTCTAACACGCCACTTCACCAACCAGGGATCTGCCGTTCTGAGTGCTGTCTGTAGTCATCAGTTAATGTTAGACGGCTTCCAATCTTGCGCTAGGATGGCAGTGTCATCCGCGTAGATTGCCATCGTCGTGTTATGCGTATCTGGGAGGTCGTTAATGTAGAGGTTAAACAGTAAGGGCCCTAGGATGCTTCCTTGGGGTACCCCTGCCTGTATACCGTGTCGTGTTGATTGTTTGCCCTGCACGTCAGTGTTGAAACTCCTGTCCGTGAGATATGAGTGTATGAGACGTACGAGCCCGTCGGGGAACCCTGCGTCGTTTAGTTTGCGTATGAGGCCGTTGTGCCATAGACGATCGAAAGCCTTCTCGATGTCCAGGAACACCGCACCAGTTGCTTTGTTCATGTTGTATCCGTGTGTTATGTATTCAACGAGGCGGAGGAGTTGTTGTGTTGTTGAGTGGTGATTCCTGAAACCGAATTGCTCCTGTCTCAGGGTGTCATTTGTGATGCAGTCGTTTAAGTATTACCTTCTCAACGATCTTGCTGAGCGCGCTCAGCAGGCTGATGGGTCGGTAATTTTGTGGGAGGGAGTGGTCTTTCCCCGGCTTCCTGAACATCAGGACCTTGGCCGTCTTCCAAAAGGCGGGGAAGTGTAGGTGTTTGAGTATGGCAGTCGTGATGTGCGTGAGATAGTCTATTGCTTTATCCGTGAACTCCTGGAGGACACGGTTTTGAATGCCATCGTGACCAGGGGCCTTCCTAGCAGTGGTATGCATGATGGCCCATTTCACTTCAGCTGTGCTAGCCTGGCGGATGTTGTTGCGCGCTGGTTGGGCCAGGATGCGAGTGACCTCCTGGTCAGTTGCAAGTGTGAAAGCTGAATCTGAAGGGTCCATGTTCGGTGTGAATGACGCTGCAAGTGTGAGGGCCATCAGTTCAGCTTTTTCTTCCGCAGAATATGCCGGTCCGTCGGGCCCTTGTAGTGTGGGTGTGTAGTGTTTCTCCCTGGTGAAGTGTCGGGCCATCTGCCACACGCCAGGTCGCGTGGTGTCTAGCCCTACGAGTTTTTGGTCCCACTGTTGTGTTTTAAATGTTTGTATTTTGTCCCGGATTATTCCCTGGAGCCTGTTAATGTGCCGTTTGAAGTGCTGGCGCCTGGTACGCTGCCAATACCTCCTGAGGCGGTTCCTCATTGAGATAAGGCCCAGGATCTCCTGGGGCAGGGCAGCACTGTGTTGTTGTGGTGTGCGGATTGGTATGGTGCCGGCTATTGCGTCTTGGACGGCGTTTGTAAGGGTTTCAACAGCATCATCTATTTGGGCTGTCTCATTAATTGCGTGGGTAGGTGGGATGTGACTGTCGAGCGTTTCCTTGAACGATGTCCAATTCGCGCGCTTGTAGTCGAGCATCCTGCGTTGGTCAATGTGCTGCAGTGTTTCTTCAATGTATAGCATAACAGGTTGGTGATTTGAGGGCAGATCGTTTTCAACAGCAACGTTGAGTGTCGTTGTTATGCCCTTGATGAGGGCCATGTCTAATACGTCTGGCCTGTGTCCCCTCCGGTAGGGAATGTGCGTCGGTTCGGTCGGCGCTAGTGTAATGTAGTTTCGTCCTAGCGCGTGTTCATATAGTTGTTTGCCGTTGGAGTTTCGTATACGTGAATTCCAGTCTGGGTGTTTCGCGTTAAGATCTCCAGCGGCTATTACGCGCGGTGATATGTTGAGTATAGTGCTGATGTCGCTTGTCACTATGTTCTTAGGACTGTTGTATACTGACACCAGTGTGGTATAGGCTCCGTTGAACTTGACCCTGACGGCGGTTGCCTCTAATTTTTCAAGTTCAGGGAGCACTATGTTTGTGTGTTCAATGTCTTTGTGTATAATGATGGCCGTTCCACCAAAACCAGAGCCGTCCGGTCGGTCGGTACGATAGACGCAGTAGCCGGTAAAGTTTAGGTGGTTGTGCGGTTTGAGTTTAGTTTCGCTCAGTAGTGCGATAAGGATGCCCTTACGCTCCATGAACGCGGCAAGTTCCGCCCTTTTGTTGTTGATCCCGTCTGCATTCCAGAACAGGATCTGTGATAGTGTCTGGTTGTTTGCGAAGGGGGCCGGGTGTGGCGTATTATCCATGTAGGGATGTGAACAGTGTGGTGAGAGCTGTTTGAATGGCAGTCAAGTACTGTCCGGGTTGGGCAGACATGAGCTGCGTGAACAGTGTGCTGATGACCGCGAAGATCCTGGCGAGGATCTGTTGGGTCGTATGCTGGGGGAATAGTGTTTCCATTATTCCCCCTTGTGTTGTGTTTGTGTTGTGCGTGTCGGCCTGTGGCTTGTTTGTGGTGTTAGCGGCCGCTGGTGCGGGTGTTGGCGTTGTGTGCGGGCTGGCGCTTGTGTTGCTGCTGTGTGCTGCAGTCTGTGGTGCCTGTGTTACAGGTGTGGTGACGGGTGGAGTAGTGTGTGTGCTGGTGTCGCTGGCTTGCTGACTGTGTGTCTGCGTTTCCGTGTTCTGTTGTTGCCGAGTGGTTTGTTGTGGCGATCTTGTGTACCCGCTCCTGTTCCCTTGAGGTCGCCTACGCCTTCTCTGGGTTTTCGGTTCTGGGGGTCCTTGTGTGGGTGCGTCTTCCTGTGCGGTCTGCGTGGTTTCGCATGCCGTGGCCTCAGGGAGTGGGGTCGTGTTGTTTTGGGGAGCTGGTGTTGGAACCGGTGTGGTCGATGTGTTTTTTGTTGGCTGAGACGGTTGTATTGTTGTCGCAGCGGTTGTGTCTTGTGCGTGTGATGGGCGCGGAGGTTCCGCCGCCCGCACCGCTCCTCCAGGGCTCGTAGCCATGGCGAACGTTACACCGTTCCTGACAGGGTTTGGTGCGGGCCTTGGACGTGGTATGGCGCTGAGTCCTCTAGATTGTTGTATTTTACGCCTCTGCGCCTCTCTGTATACGTCGCAGCCCCTGTAGTTGGCCGCATGGCCTTGACCACAGTTGGCGCAACGGCGTGCGTTTCGTTGTGCTTGTGTACAAGCGTTGGATGCGTGTTTGCCAGCGCATCCGCGGCAACGGGGTGCCAGGCGACAGCGAAGGGCCGAATGACCGAATCGCTGGCAGTTGTTGCATTGTTGGGGGACGAGTGGTGGTTCATATAACTCTACCCTTACGTCCATCCGCAGAAGGCTTTTTATCTGCAGAAGGCCGCGGGAGGCAGCCGTATCGGCCATCTCGACCAGGTAGTGTGGTAGGCGGGTGTGTATGCGGAAGCCCGTCATCCGGTTAGCACTTCGGCAGTCGTAACCAAGGAAGTTGAGCGCCGCTTGAACTGTTTTGTTTGGTGTGCTGGGGTCCACTCCCTTCACCACGTACTGCTGTGTCCGCTCTTCAGCCGTTTTGTACGTGTAGTGCTCGATCCCCTGTTCTTTGAGGAAGAACAGGAGATCTTTGTACTCTGTGTTAGTAGCCACGTACAGTGAGGCCCTATCCCCAGAGTATTTAGTGTGGAGCGTGCAAGGTGTGTGCCTCGCTTCGAATGTGGTGTTGAGGACGCTAAGGTCCCCATAGTTCTGTATTACGACTGGGGGAAAACCAGTCTTTTGTTGTGTGGGCGTAGCTGCGGTTTGTGTATTTGTGTTATTACTGACCGCAGGTCGGTTCGTGTTGGCTTGAGAGTTTGTGTTCCTAGCCGGAAGTGTTTGTTTCGGTGTAGGCAGCAACGCCTTTCGGCTGCCTAGCGAGTTTTGTTGCACGCATGTACCTCTTGTGTTTCTGTGTTTGTGTGATGGGCCCTCCACCTGCCAGGGCCCGGTGTAGTGTTGTTCTGTGTCCTCGTCCGCCGCCGCTGATTCCGCCACTGGAGACAGCGGGACGGTCGTGCAGGAGTCACCAGTAGCAGGCGAGTGAAGCGTGATGTGTAGCGTGGTGCGCTTCGGTGTGTCGTTTGCGCCGCAAAGGTCGGTTATCAGCCAACGTTGGTCCAGCAGTTCCTGCGCTTGCTGCGCGATCTGCCGATCCTTGTCGGCCAATACCTCCCCCACGGCGGCAAGCGGGACGCTGGCGTCGACGGGGTCAGTCGACCCGAGCGCCTCTTTCGCTGCAGCTTTGCTGCGGGTTATGGCGGGAGAAACACCGGCGGAATCTGCCATCTTGGTGTTCTGGGAGGGACGAGAAAGGGGAACGACAATTTTGCTCTTTCTGAGAAGAAAAAGCCCTAACTGTTTTACCCTACGGAAGTGGGGGGAGTGCCCTACGGCCTAGCGTGCGCCGTTAGTGCAGTGGCGCGGCACCTAAAGGAGGTGCGGAAGAAGAGAATCGGCCTACAGTACGCGGGGTGATCCGACGTGAACGGGCCCCTGGCACTGATTAACCCTACAAAGAACGAGATAGCCTCGCTGGGGAGTTTGTAACAAACGTTACGGGGTTGCTGTGAGTCTAGGACTCTTCACGACAATTCTGCTTTCCGCAACTACGCGGTTTCTCGACGAAAGGGAGCAAGCTCAACCCTCCGCCGATCCACCGGGCGCTACTGTCGCGCTTCGGAAGAACACTCTCTGTAGAGCAGAGCGGTCAGCGAGGCTTAAACCCCAATAGCTACCGATGCACCGGCCATCACCGGCTGAGAGCTCCTTCCGCCACGACGGCCAGAGCGCGTCTGAGAAATTCCGGCGGCGATGGTCCTTCTCGTGGGTGCGAACGATAGGAGGCTAGGAACAGTTGCAATGCTTGATCCCTGGTGTGTGACGAGTGAAGCTTGGCCACCTGCTTTTTCAAGGTTGTCACAAAACGTTCCGCTTCCTCGTCTGACTGTGGATTGAACGGTACACTAGTTAGATGCTGTATGGCATTGCGTTCACAGAATGTTTCAAACTCATTTGATGTTAACTGATGCCCATTGTCTGATACTATTGCTTCAAGTATACCTTTGAAGAAAAACGTCGATGAAAACACCTGAATTGTGCTAATTAGCGGTTTCGAATTCGTTGGCATAGCAAAAGGAAACTTGCTACACTAGTCAATCACAACCAACCAACGAGTGTTCCAAATAGGTCCCGCAAAGTCTATGTGCACGCGTTGGCAATGTGATTGTGACTAAGGCCAAGCAGAGAATCTGTGACTACATCTGTTCTATTTGGGCGTTCATATCCTGCCAAGTACAGTGTCGACGCACTAATTGTTTCGTACAAACAATCCCCGAATGTCCTTGGTGAAGTAACTGCAACACTTTTTTGCAAAGCTTTAGGGATCAACAAGCTAGACAGTGTAATGTCATTTTGAACAAGAATCACACCTTTCTGTACAGCGAGGCTATGCCGACGTGCAATTTATCGGCGCGCTACAGAGTTCTTTACGCTATTCAATGAAGGAGGCCAAGATTTGGGAATGTATTTGAGCAAAATGTTCAAATCTGTGCCAGCTTCCATGGCCTGTGTAATTTTCTTATAGCTCAGCGGAAACGACTGAAGCAATTCAGAGTCCTGAGCATCGATGTGACAAGAAGATGCAGCAGAAGCGTCGAAGTCTGTGTCAGGGCGAATCGGAAGACGTGAAAGTGTGCCTGCATTACCATGTTGAGCCATCAGACGATACACGATCTCGTACTGATATTGAGACGACAAGAAAACTCACCTTTGCAATTTTTGGGCAGGTCGTACAGATACCCGTTTCGTCGGATGAAACAAGGACTGCAAAGATTTGTGATCGGTTGCTAAGTAGAATTTTCTGCCATACAAATAGTTGTGAAATTTGGTGATACTACACACAGTAGTCAGAGACTCTTTCTCAATTTGTGAACAGTTACATTGAGCTTTGGACAACATTTCTGTTGCGACAGCAATAGGACTGTCATTATCACCAATTTTGTGCACTGCAGCGATTCCGTAAGAAGAAGCATCAACTTGCAATACAACTGGTTTGTTACGATCGAAGTGAACTAAACATCGATCATTGAGCAATGAATCTTTAAGTTTTTGAAAAGCTACTTGGCAGTATTCTTGTTACCTCCCTCTTACTAATCGGCCTATCCTGCTTGCGATATAAAAAATGACCGTGGATCGCATGTATGCCTAAATGGAATTTTTCTAATTGTATAAGGCTATCTTTCCAGAAGAAGTGATACCGATCAGTAGGAGGAAAGTGTACAACCGACCCTTCTGATGGAAAGTCTACTAAAAATAAAAGTAATTTTACAGAGCAGGGTTATAATTTGGAAAATGAAAGTTATTTTGTGCATTCACCCACAAACAACACTGAACAGAAAGGGGTACCATTGATCACGAAACCAAAAGTTACGCTAATAAATGAAAAGGAAGTAATTAATGGCCGCCAGCCCACTAGGACGGTCTACAGCCAAACTTCTGTACAGGATGATGGGAAAGAAAAACATGTATAACTAAACACTGACGTGGCAACTAAAGGTTGCCACTTTTTTTTTAACATTAATTTTAAGTGAGTCTGTAATGATAAAGAAAACTGAGAAGTCACTCTTACGTTTGTTTCGCACAAAATTTTGAAAAAGGCAATCGAGTAATGATTTGAAAATATGCAATTAAACTGTATGTTAGTAGTGAACAATGACTTTCAGTGACCACAGCATAACGTCATCAGAGAAATTTAGAAAAGAGCAAGCACTTTTTACTTTGCCATTACTTATTTTGCAAATTGCATTTCATATTATTGTCTGAACAACAGAGCCTTTTTCTTACTGACTTGAACAGAATTAAATACTATAATACGTACCAAACCAAAGCCACGGGCTCCAAGCTATATGTAAAATAAATAAAACTTACGCACTTTTAATTTGTGCATTTCTTTAGATTTGGGTTGTTTCCAGTGATTGGTTCACAAACTGAAGAATGAAATTGCTTTACTTCAGTCATATACTGAAGACTCTGTTGTACAACAGTAAACTGAAAGTAGGCTGAGGACAAAATTCTTAAATGAGAAATTATTAATTACTAAACTGGCTGAAACTATTCAATTTCTTTCTCATGACACTTAGTTAGCATATTAGGAAAAAAAGGAACAAGGATCCTGCTTAGTAACAGTTTCTGGGGCAATGAGGACACAATCGCCCTGAGTATAACTGATTATTAGTTAAATAAATCTTATCAATCAAGGTTACCCGTTAATACTTTCTACGAATTACCAGTCTTACTTCAGTGCTGTGCATACGACGAAACTCAGAGCCGACAACAAAACTATGTTGCTGGAACTGCTGCTGTTGTTCAGGACGGTAGCACCTTGTGGAGCTACGGCTAATTACAGGAACGGGTAATCGTAATTAATGCAGCCTCTTCCGCCCGTCCACTGTCCTTTCTCCTGCTACTAGTCATGTGGCCGGCGCGCGTACATGATGCCGCCGAAATGGTACTCTCTACTGCGAGAGCGTCAACACCACACTTCCGCACACCAGAAGCGCTGGAACACGTCTCCCGCTCTCTCCGCGCGTTCTGCGCAACAACCCCCACCCAAAGATTTTACAACCCACGAGCACTGCTATTACCGTTGCTAGTCGATGCAAATAACCATTCCTCTGGCTTTTTCCCAGAGCTTGTAAGTTTCACAGTCAAATACAGAAAAATAGAATGAAACGACAACAGACTTCTACCTAAATGTACACATACAGTAAGGCAATGTCCTTACTTATTAAAAGAAAGCATTTAAATTACAAATATTTACATGCAATTCAGAGAAAAATATATATATATCGGTAGTAGGTACCATACTGCATTTTCGGTGTTACAATCTGTCCCAACAAAGGGATATTCTTTCGACGCAAGTGATGCAATGGAGCCGCGATTTGGGCAGCATTTGGTATGAACCGAATATAATAGTTCATTTTCCCTTAGACTGACTGAAATTCCGTGACACTACGATGAACTTGCAAATCTCGTATGGCTGACAAATTTGACCGAAGAGGATGTACACCTTGACTGTTTATGACATGACCAAGATATTGCAACTCAGGTCACACTTGTTCAGTCTACACTTTACTCCTGCATCAGATGGCACAAGAAAAATTAGGCAAATCAGCAGTGTGTTTTTCAGATGTACGACCTGCTACTACAATATCCTTCAAATAGTTTGAACAGTTTGGTACAAGCGCAGTCAGCTGATCCAAATACTGTACGAAAATGGCGGTTGCGGAAACACTGCCAAAAGACAAACGCAAATATTTAAACAAATCCAAATAAGTATTTACGCCACCCACTTTTTTGAGATTCTTCATCGAGCACTATTTTAAGATAGTGTTGTGCAAATCAGTTTTTGAAAAGTAGCGTCCAGAGCCTAATTTGTCCATGAGATCCTCTGGGCATGGCAACAGAAAAGTATCAGTCACAGGTTGTGGGTTGACTAGATATAAAATCAACACAGAGGAATGCGACCTGAAGGATTGGGGAGCAAAGCCCGTAGACTTGCCCAGTGACTAGCTTTTATGCGCGCAATAGCGGTGCTGTCTTGCAGTTCCGTAAGTACAGCAGCGACTTTGTCCCATAATGCAATGGGAACAGTTCTGGCCCGGCAAAAGTTTGGCTGAGCATTGTCTTTCAGAGTGATATGCGCAAGAAAAAGTTGTTAGCCTTGCCCAAACCTTCAGAAAAGAGTTCCGCGAATTCTTTTAGCAAGCTAGATACACTGTCTTGTGCATTGAATGCAGACACTGACAACACATTGTCCTGAATGTTAAAACGAAACAAATCAAAAGAATCAAGACTAAATATGTTCTCACAACCAAGTGATACTAGCAGCGTAAAAGTCACTGTTCGTGGTATGCGAGCGATACATGGCAGGCTATGTACATTTTCCGAGAACCTGGAATATCTTCTCTGGTATAAGCTCTCAGTTGCATTCTAATTTTAGACAGGCATGGAGATACTAACAGTTCACATGTGTGACGATTTAGCAATGTGGCAGAGGCACCTGTGTCCAACCAAAATTTCCCACATTTACCACAAATAAGTAAATGAAGGAAAAAATGGTTCAAATAGCTCTGGGCACTAAGGGATTTAACTGCTGAGGTCATCAGTCCCGTAGAACTTAGAACTACTTAAACCTAACTAACCTAAGGACATCACACACATCCATGCCCGAGGCAGGATTCGAACCTGCGACCGTAGCGGTCGCGCGGTTCCAGACTATAGCGCCTAGAACCGCTCGGCCACTCTGGCCGGCATAAGAATTGATGCTTATCTGCTACCACAATCACTTGTTGGTCATAATAGTTAGTCAGCGAAGCTACATACAACCTCTTCCTAAGAATGTTCACTCGGAGCGGCATTAGGAAAAACTTTGTTGGTGAATGCGGATCACTGCACTTCCATAGTTGATGATAGATAGGGAAGTTTCACAGTACCTGGTACATTGTGTGCAAGTATGTGTGCTTCGAAATGTAGCAACCACTCGAGCCATTCCTCTTCTTGTTCACGAAAGAGGTGGTATTGCTGCAGGTGTTGCTGAAATGTGATGCTTACTCCATTGGGCACGCAGCGTTGCCCAGTAGCTGCCGCAACATGTTGAGCAGGGTAGATATTTGCTGCGTCTGGAACTGAAACATCTGCATTAGCAGTGTCGCTGGGTTGGCTTTTTGGAAGAGACAAATGCAACAAGCAAACAAGGCAAGCAACAATTTGGTTTAAAAACAAAGCAAATTTCTGCAACGTCCCCCTGGAACCACTGATTAGCAGAAGAGACTGGTAAAGCAAGTAAACATTCCTGCAAAGAAAAGACAAGGGAAAATTAAGGCGCCAGCAAAACAAAAGAAAATTCCGTGGCCTCGAGGAGCGAGTATTGTTTGCAAATCCTCATCGCCAAAGTAGTATCTTGCCCACTCACGTGTTAAAGGCTGCCTAAGAAGCTGCTTTCCTGGTTAGCTAGACAACATACAAGTAAATCTTGTTAATGGAGTTCATTACAATAAATTGAACTGTCAGTACTTAACTGTGAAGCAACTGGCGACATGTAAATAATCAAAGTCCTTCGATATACAATTTCCATGTAAGCTAATCACACAAGTTCATAAGTCACTGCTCTTCTAGTGCGTCTTCTAGCGCGCCCGAGGCTAAGCAGCGCGTCGCTTTTATTCTCTTCGTATAGAGGGAGCCCCTGTCGTGGTGGCGTCCTATTAACGCGTTATTGGCTGACGTCGTCTCACAGCCTTCTCTGTTGTGTTGATCTTAATCTTCGTGCCGGCGCTTGGCCTTACGCCGCAACAGATGCTATGTCTTTTTTTTATCTTCTTACTGTGTAGCTAGGCTCCTTATTGTTTAAACTTCGGCAGTTTCATCATCTTACTTCATCTTAATGTAAGTCTGCACCAGACGCTAACGTTAGTTTACACTCACAAACATTGCAGCCCTTACATTTGTGTCACCTGAGTGTTGAACACGCTTTATATCTCTACATAGACCCTCATCATCGTACACCTCCTTCTACCGTGGACAGATGGTTCTATCACTACTAGAAATGTTTTCGAAAAAAGTGAATTTTTTGTTCGTAAAGTGAATGCATGTATTCTCTGTTGTTCGTTTCTCAGACGACTAATATGAAGATATGTATAATATATCCCACAATCGAAACAAGTGCTACAATTAGTTCTTGCTAAGGCTATTTCCGTATTCCGTGTAAGACTTTTAAAAATTTCATTAAACTCGCTCAAAACTAAGGAACTGTAGAACTTTCGCAAACGGGTCCATATATTATAGCAAGACTGTCGACTATCACTCATGAGCTAAGACATAAAGCAGGAATTATTCTTATGCTATAATAGCGTTAGCTGAAGTTACACGGGTCTTTCGTTCTTCTACTGCAAGTAGTTTAGCTACTTAGTGGTGGAAAACGCAGTTGCAAACTTTTAACTAACAATTGGAAGGAATTTTGTGAACGGTGATAGCGGAAGCCTTGCGAAAGTTGATGTATTTAATGACATTTCATCGAGCAGGGAGAAGAATGTCCCTCGTTGCGCATGTCGCTGCTCTAAATGGTTGGATATATCACTTTACCTAAAAGTTGTAACTTTGTCTTCCATCACTAAGTAGCTAAATTGCTTGCAGCAGAAGAACTTGAAAACCCTGCAAACTCAGCTAACGCTATTATAACATAAGTATAGCTTCGTCTTACTCCTAACCTGTAACGCCGCCAGAGCATCAGCAATTAACAGAGCGTTTTGACCACGTGACCAGATCTTTATATTTAATGCATTTTAATTTTGACCGTAAATGCTATTTAGATTCTATAATCAATCAGAATAACAACAGTCCCAAACATATTTTTAGCATAGGAAAATAGCTTATTATTGACCTGAATCTAAAAATATAAAACGTCACGACCCATTCATTGACAGATGTAACTTTAGGATAAATATTTTTAATGGTTGAATTTTACAATACTTTAAACTACAATACACTTGAGTGTGGCATTTTCATATTAAATAGGAGACACTATAAATCTTAAATTGCACTTCAGGAAGGTATTTGCGAATTATGTAAAAGCTCAAGAGCACCAGCTGCCCATACTAACTCACACCAACTATCTACTTCTATTTCGCGACAAGATAAACTACTTCTATCAGCAACAAACACGCCATCGCCAACCGTGTTTAACGTATCCTCTGGGAACACCGTTAGGTTCATCGCAAAAATTTCGACTGAATTTATGTCCGGCTTTAGCCAGTCTTCAGTGCCTATAACGATTTTAGAATCAGTGCTTCCTATTAGTGCTTGGAGCTCTGGTACGTTCTCTACATAGCTACGACAATTTACAACTGTTATACCGATGGTTCCAGTATTTAGGCCTGCACCCTTTGTGACGGAAGCCCATCTTGTGTTTTCCCGAGACCCTATAACTTAAAAATCCGCCCAGTCCACGCCACACAGCCTCTCCTACCCGTGTAGCCAACTCCTGCGTGTAGTGGACCCCTGACCTATTCAACGGAGCCCGAAACCCAACCCCCCTTTGGCGCAAGTTGAGGAATCTGCAGCCTACACGGTTGCAGAAACGTCTGAGCCTCTGATTGGTCTTGTCGACTATGCTGCAAATGGTCAGCTCTGCTTTCATCTTGCAAGCAAGACTGGCAGCGTTTACCACTTCTGTTAGCCGCTCGAAACCAGAGAGAATCTCTTCTGATCCAAAGTGACACACGTCATTCATACCGACGTGAGCCACCACCTGCAGTTGGCTGCACCCTGTGCTCTTCGTGGCATCCGGGAGGACTCGTTCCACGTCAGTAATGACTCCACCCGGTATGCACACGGGGCACACATTGATTTCCTTTCCCTTCTTTGCAGCCACGTCGCTAAGGGGCCCCATAACTCTCCTAACTTTGGAGCTCCCAAATATCAATAATCCTACCCTCTGCGATTGCCCGGATCTTGCAGGCTGAGTGGTTTCCTCTGAAACAGGATAGGCGACAGCATCTGGCTCAGCGACAGAAACCTGTTTGTCAGACAAACCGGGGAGGCCTTACGTGCGGCTGCCTGGGATGTCTTTCGCCGCCTGCTGCACCCCGGGGTGACCTCAGGTGAGGGGTCAGCCTCAGTGCGAACAGTACGTCTGCTGTCCACGGGTGAGGACGTATCGCAGGGCTCAGCCGGGCTGGACATCCGTTGGATCCCCACGGCCGACCCACAACACTGGTGCCCATTATAACGGTACTTTACGGGCAGGCGTGTCAATTAGCATTATATTAATTAAAATGGGGGATAAATAGACTTTATTTTGGAAGACATAAAAAGGGGAAAGTAATACGAAATTTTATTAACTGCACAGTATTACTAAGAAGCAATATAACGAAAAGTAATAAAAAACAAAGTAGCAAAGACCATCCGGGACAGAAAGATATAGGGGCACTTTTGTTTTTTACTACATATAAAAGAACATGTAACACATTATTCATCTCTCTACCTTCAGTTATCGTGATCGGAGTAGTCGATGAAAATGTGGTACGCGAATTCGAAATTCGTTAAGGAGATTATATGAGGACTCTTCAAGCACGTTCAAATACATTACGTGTGATGAAGTGATCAGAGACGTTTATTGCCGGGTGTAGTGAAAATGAATCCGACAACATAATTCGAACTTTGTGTTAGCTGGGAAAAATACTCTTGGGAATCTATTATGGTTGTGGAACGCACGAAAGTTGTGCGCAGCAGAAAGCTATAGTTTACGTAATTCTGCATTTTACAGAATGGTGAATCGCGCTTGCACGGAACATTAATAGAATCTTATCATTGGACGGTTGCGGGGGTAACTGATACAAACATCGCGCCAGCATAAAAAATATTTCTCTTATTAACTACCAGATAATAATTAATGGGAACCTAAAATACTAAAAAAAAAGAAGGATAGGATCATCACCTCCAATCCCGATTCATATTTCATATTTAATTAGTGAAAAGTGAAGTGTTAATAAACAAACTACATTTCAATTTTATCCACGACTTTGGCTTCATTACGTAGTCTTGACTACATGATAAACAATATCTGTGGAAGTTGCATGCAACGTATCGTCATAATATTTAGCTAACCAGTATTGTGGGACACCAAAAATGTAAATGCATGAAATTGTTCTTACAGCGGATGTATAATGTGTGAGTGCGACGAAGTATAATGAGAAACTGAACATCCATTACGTACTTGCATGTTTATCTGCGAAAAAGGTCCTTGTCGGTACATCAGCATAGAGTTCGAATAGAATCGCTGGAACATTGTAAACCATTCACATTAATCGAACATCTAAATATGCCTAATGCTGGCACCACCAGGATGTGTTCTTCTCCTCACCCCCGTGGCAGTAATTGAATTAAGAGTCTGCCGCGAAATACATTTAAATCAATTGACGACCATTGAGCTAGTGTCACGAATTTTCAAACGTCCACTGCCATGTATGAAGGCGAGTGACACCACGAGTGTTAATGCCGATCGTGGGATGTCGTCGTGATCGTATTGAATGACATTGAGAGGTTACACCATCCACTGCAGACTCAAGCTGTGTAACCGAAGCCATCACAGCCTGAAGTTGAGAGCGAAGTATCACCAACTCGGCTAGCATCCGCACACAACAATCGCAGTCCCTGTCCATACAAAAGACCGTGGAAAACTGAACTATGCAGATAAACGGTCTATCGGCATGTACTGCGAAACTGTACTGTAGACCCTGACCAAAACGCAGGAACTGTGTCTAGTAAATTAGATTAACACGCAAAGATTAGAAAACCAAACTACCTAAGCACTCAGGTGAAACTAAATAATTCGCTCCTGATTTGGAACACTAAACTATTAAAGCACACAGATATTATAAAATTCGCTCCTGCTTAGAAACTCGTAAAAGTCACAAAATCGGATAGTTCCCTGTTGCTGCGTGTATGGCGGTCGGCTACTGCTGCCTGACTCTTGACGCCGTCTTACATCTCATTTTGACAATCTTCCAATCGGTATTTTAACTCGTCGTTCATATCCCGGGCTACAAATTTTTCATGTTTGCTTGTGGAGCAACAGTTAGAACAGAAACGTATTTGCTTTCTCTGATAATGCTTTTAGATAACCGTCTGTCTTGCGTTTTACGGGTATAATATAATAAAATGATAATATAATAGGATAGGGAATGAATGATAATATTGGAATGTGTGGCTTTTTTAAAATGGATGAATTAAAGAGATTAATTCTTTGGCATGAAGGACAAGCACAATAATCTAGGAATTGCCTGTAACGGGAAAGGAATCATTTTAGTTTATATTTATATAAATAAATCGTCTTCATAGTATTTTATGCGTACCAATTATTAATATTATGACCGATCGCCGTCTCCTTGACTGTGGCGGTGCTGTTATATTCGGATCTTCGTAAATTTTCCGAAGTACACAGGTGGGCTTCCGTTCTTCCTATTGCATTACTACTTGAAATAATAATAACAGCTCTCACAAATATTGTGTTAATAAAACACTACTATATTTCTGTTCGATGCACATAGAAAATACACACAATGGCGGTCTGCAATTACTCGCTAAAAATGGCGGTTCTCACTCGTTCACTCACTGACCGAAACCTTCCTTCCAACAACTCGTACAAGAACAAAAACTGCTGTCTTTTAACATCTGAAAGTCAAAAATACCTGACGGCAGGCACAGGCTCTACGCTGGCCTACTACCACCTCATCTTTTCTCTTTGCTTTTAAAGAGGATGAAAACATAAAAGTAAGAAATGCAAAAGGTATATCACACGGGCACTCTGGCGGACTGAAGCAGCTGCCATCACTCGCAGCATTTGCTTTAATTTTATATCTATACTAAAATTAGTTGCCTTTTTACTGCCACACAGAATTATGTTATGGTGCTTATACTGGTTTTGAAAGGACCATAAAACACGGTTCTTAGCATCTGCGTATCCATCCTTAAGAAAACCCATGATACTATACCCTGTCAATAAGCAAACGAGAATATAGTTTTACTAATTGTGGTGTACTTACAATACCTTGGAACTATAAACTTGAAGTTCCATGTAGTGGGTATCCATTGAACACTACTTCTCATATCTGTAAGCAATTATGGAACGTAAGTCATTGAAACATATGGGGTTAATGATTCACTGTGAACTAATTGCTAGCCTGTTACGATTGGTTTTAGGTATTTACCGCTACACTTGAGTCATCAGAACGTGTCACAGGTTTTGAAAAGATATTAATTTTCTTGAAAAACTGCTTTATGGTCAAGGGGAGAAACTAGGCAATGTATCTTGTGTGGTACCACATTTCATAATTCACTACTCTGAATTTCGTCTGATAGTTGTCGTATCATTTGCCACCCTGACAGCATTTTCTTAATGTAATTATGACATGACACCGTCCGTTTTCAACTCCAAACCATTATGGTTTTCCTAGTAGAATATCTATTACGCAAAGCAAGATCAAAGAGAGAGCCAAAATGCTAACTTCTCGTTTGTTTAACTGTAATAGGTCTGCATTTTTATAACAGAAAGTGATTCCTTTATTAAGAAGGCCAACTGACCTGTTGTTAAAAGATGTTTTTCAGAATGGATATCAAGGTTTCTAACAGGAAGTCACAGTCTTTTCTGCACTATTTCAAAAGAGAGCCGGCCGCGGTGGTCTCGCGGTTCTAGGCGCGCAGTCCGGAACCGTGCGACTGCTACGGTCGCAGGTTCGAATCCTGCCTCGGGCATGGATGTGTGTGATGTCCTTAGGTTAGTTAGGTTTAAGTAGTTCTAAGTTCTAGGGTACTGACCACAGCAGTTGAGTCCCATAGTGCTCAGAGCCATCAAAGGAGAGTTACAGCTACATGTATCAGTCTTCCAGGAAGTATACTTCATTGACCCATTACAAATTTTATGAAGGGTGGCATATAGAAGTAAGTACCTAGTTGTAGTCATTTATTCCCAATATCTTTTAATTAGGTGAGTTACAGTGAGTGGCAGTTTCTGAACTCTAGTAAAGCAAAACTACGAGTATATTGAAGCTGGTATTACTTAAATAAATCTTTCTAATGTAAAATATTTATTGCTGTCGTTTGTCATTATTGGACAGGTCAAACAGTTATTAGAGAGCTCACATTTTTCGTGAAGCACAGCGGAATTTAGAAACTATTTATGAGTCACAGTATCCTTCCACGAGTCCTGGGCACGCCTTAGTGGGAACATATCAAAAGTGGTCATCAGTGTCTCCAGTTTCCATCAATCTTCTCTGCTCTACGTTAAATTAATATCGAAATCCACAAATATTTGGATGACTTCACAGTTATTGGCACTGTCTGACTTGTATCCTCTGTAATAGTTAAATGAACTATAAAACATTTCTTTTTTCGAGCCTATACACTGACAAAACCTTTGCGTTCTGTGTTCCCAGCACTATCACTGAAGCACACCACTGAAAGAGCCGTTTAATACTGTACTCCTTTACGTCAATCTTGGCACCTTATTCCACATTTTATCTGTCTTTCCTCTTGTGATGTCTACAGCAACAAGAAATTAACCTGAATCCACCTAGGTATCTCTGCAATTTCTGTCACCACCAAAAGGAATTGTACTATGTCAGCCAAGCACATATGCAGAAATATCTTTTAATTTTCGGTTTCTTTGTATGATTCAATTAGTTCATCTTTAATAGTATTGTTATATATAGCTGTAAATTCCCTAACGTCATATTTTTTCCAGTGTCCAAACGCCCTGTTGTAGATCTCCGCTTAAATGCTGCTGCTGTGTCTATAGTCACTTGATAGCTCTGTTTTTCGGAAGTATTTAACATTTACTGAAATTATTGGAAATCACTGAGATTCGCTGACAGAATTCTGTCCCGCAGAGTGCATCTGGGAATTAGTAACGAAGAAATCTCTTCAAGAAAACATTCAGTTGCAGGCCATGACATATGTTGTGCAAGTATGTGTTTTGCGATCCATCAATCAAGCATATATGTGAGCGGCACAGTTGGCTGAAAGATTCGCGAGGCTATAAAGACTATTGTATTACTTAAAAATGACACAGTATTCGACTTAGTGTATGAGCCATTCTCAGGGATGTTCCTGATGTCAACCCTCAATTTCGGGGTGAATTTTATGCCTTAAAAATTCCTTGTAACAAAGTAATCAGTAGGTATTCGTCCTTGTGAATATTCTTCGCCACGTGCCTTATATCATAAGTTAAATTCTAAGCCACGCGCTTCACTTAAAAGTATTCGGTTATAAATTGTTCAATACCCAGAAATCCCTTCATTATTTCATTGTGTCTAATCAAAACTGCCTATCAGAAGTACCGTCTCATCCTTTCATTCAGTCTACGGCTAGCAATGGCTTTTACTTTTCCTTATTTGTCCGAGTGAATGTGAACACTGGCTTGTCTGTCCACGATTTACAAACATCTGAGCAGTTGGAACTTCTATGTTAAATCTGGCTGAACTGTAGTGTCTCTAAAACTGTTGCCTGATTTGTCGAGTTTGACCAACGTAAACTGATTTGAGCCATTCACAAACTTAGTGAAGTTAACTGCAGTGCCAACTGCTCCAATTCAGCTTCCGCTATTGCCAGTTTAAATCTGATGAATTTCCTTATAAGCAAGTTACATCAGTGCTGTTACACGAAAAATACATAATCAGTCTTCACACCACCGATCATTTTTCACTTTCACCAGAGTATTGTGTGTGTAGAAAAAAATTAAAAATTAACTAAGTAATAAAAAGCGCAATTAAACAGGCTTTGAGGTGTTTTATTTCAAGCCAAACCAGACTGATTTCTACAGTCCCGTCACAGCGCGGTTTCAAGTAGCTGTGGTGTTAATGGAATAATAGGCGAGTAATTAGGGTCAGGGTGTTCACAATGAAGAAAGTAATCACGCAGGGTTGAGTCTATGCCTGCGGGCAGCTGCCTCTTGTCCGCATTCTTCTTCGGATGCAGAAATCTTCTCACTGTCTCGCGAACAGGTGCGAGTCTTCCCTTCATTCGGATGACGAACCCTGGTCTCTCTGCCAACCCGTGGTTCCGGCGGTAATCTCTCTTGTTTCGAAACAGGTCGACTAGACTCTCCAGTAGGTGCCCAATCAATGTTGAAGGTGGCGGGTTCTCCTGTGAACGAAAAAAAAAGAATTATTCTTACTAAGCTGCTTGCCTAGGCATCACTATATCTAGCACTAAAGGCATTACAGCCTACAAACGTCTGACAACATGGTGACTATGTTTTGCAAGTAATGTAAAAAAAAAAAAAAAAAAAAAAACCGGAGATAAAACATGACACTGATTTAGCTGAATTTTCGTATTGGCGATATTATCTGTCCAAAACCATTCCATTCGATGAATTAGCATGAGTGTTACAACGTAAAGTAATGTTATAATTCAAATAAAGCCCCATTGTTTTTTAGATCAATCTGAAGACGGTCTTTTTCATTTCCACCTATCCTAAAACAATGTATTTACATTCATTACAAGTGCCTGACGTAAAAATAGTAAAAAAGGAATCTACGTTTGTTTTTATGTCATGCTGAGTATTTAACATACCATTGCTTGTATCTCAGCTTTTAGATGTGCCATCGCAGTCTGCACTTCCTGCGACGGTGGCTCTCGTATAATCTTCCGTCTGCGCGGTCTGTTGGCAAAGATCTGCAGCCGACTGGGTGGAACTGGAACTCCAGGAGGATAGTAGGAGCCGGAGACTTCCTCCTCTTCATCTTCAACGTCAGACAGGTCAAAATGCACAATTCTTGGTCTTGGACCAAACTGTGAAAAGAAAAAGTCATATGAATAATTATGTCTGCATAACATTGTTGGTATTAATTTCTTTGTTCTTAGAACACTCTGATAGTAATTATTGTCTAATGGTTTACAAACAGGGTCCTAGTGCTTACATGAATTGGCTGAAGCTGTGGTTTATCAACGGCGGCCTCTTCGCAGTCGGTGGTGGTGGACTCCACCTTCCTCTCACTCGGCATTGGTCGAGGTGGCCGAAGGCGGCGAAGAGGCGCAGGTGTCGGCGGCTCGTCGGCCAGCCTGGGGTTCCCCTGGCTGGTAGCTGGGGAGCGAAACAGCGGTTTCACTCGCGAAAACATCTGGAAACGTAAAACAAACAGTCTTTAGTTAGCTAGAGTGTTTCCTGAGACGAAAATAGTCATGTGAAATCTGCTTTACTGACAAGCAGATTTGTCCTAAAGAAACAATTCAGTCTTATTCGGTACATTGCACCATGTGTAACAAGCGTCAGCCATTATCTCAATCATAAAAAAAATTGCTATTACGTGATGCTGTATTTCACATTGAATCTCCAAAGAAACTGAGCAAAACACTGATTGACTATTAAAAGAAAACAAATATTTGTAGGAAGCAAAGAATTATTGAGAATAATGGAGTTACTAAATAGCTTAATGATACACTACAACGTTAATGATACACCGTGGACACTGCACATTTAATTATTTTTCGTAGAAGTTTGATACCAAGTCAAATCAAATTAATCTGCAAAATTTTTGAAGAATGTTGGGGTAATGATAAGTGTAGTTATGGTGATGACTGATCACCCTTAAGGTTAACTGAAATTCTTCAACCGCGTTATTTCGTTTTGTATCTGCAATTTATTTATGAAACCTTCTATTGTAATGAGACCAAATTGTTTTTCATGTGTTCAGTGAACTGTACTCCTAATTCGACACAAATTTTCTGGACTATGAGTAGTACGAAGCATTCACTCAGAACAGAGAAATTAAACAGAACATGTGGAATGTAGGGAAGAATATGCCAATTGAGGAATAATCTCAGCTAGTGATAGTGAAACAGAGATGAAGGTAATCGCTTTCGTTGTTCTGTAATATCTTTCACATTTAAGTCGGCATAACATTTGATTTAGCTATTTAATCTTTTTCAAATTGCTGTGTGAAAGTTAAAAGTAATAGTAATGTTTTTTACTACTCCCGAAAGTGACCAGTCTTTCTCTCTATTTCCCTAACGTCATCAGTTCAAACAGCGCATCAAACAAAACCATTCCAGTGCTGACATCCACTTATCAGAACACTAAATTACATAACATGGGAATCAAAAATCGAAAAAAAAAATTAAGAAAAAAAGTACCACATCCAAGTAATAGTTTAGAGATATGTATTTGTGAGAGGTTTAAAAAAATAGTGTAACATTTAGTGTTCAGTTATGCAGTGCTCGAAAAAAATTAAAGTAAAATGAAAATTAATGTTAGAGTCATCAGATCAAGAGCTCATGTACACTCTTTAAGTAAAATAAGAGCTAGATTCTTTGTTCATTAACGGCATCATTGCTGTCCAAATTAACACAGGCTACATATGTTTGTTGTAGATCTTAAGTTCCTTCGGTATTGTGATTGAAACTAATACGAGTTGCACCAATTCTGCCCCTCCACTCCATTCCACACTCTCAAAAACCTTCCATAAATGTACAATCTGAACATACACAAAACATTATTTGGCAACAGCAGTTACAGTTTATAGGTGCACGGGAATAGCACAGCTGCTAACCCCTTATCAAAATTACCCACCTGCCTAAACATCATAACGTGCTTTGTGACATTTTGCACCCCACACTGTAATGCATCTTTGTAGTACATCGGTGTCTACTCTGTATTTTCTGTTCATACGAAATTTCACAATCTGTTTCTGTTTCTGGTAACTGGAGTTCCCAAACAGCAAAAAATTATGTTGTCGTGCAGTATAGCCTGTATTATTACCACAAAAACGAGCAATGTAGATAAATTTAATCTGGAACTCTATTTACAAGGATTGGTAAATGACGGGGAAGAAAAGTTAACAACCTGAGTTGTCTTTGTTGTTTTTATAAGGATAAGTTGGTTTAACGCAATTACGTAAAACATTGCTGAATTTTCTGAAACCAGTTATTTAACAGCAGTGATTGCTACTAGACGTCTTCACTCAAACGCTGAACTCAGAAAAGTATTTGATTTGAGATTATGAGTTTTAGAAGCTTGTAGTAAGTAAGAAACGGCTACGGATTTGTATTGTACGTCAAGGACAAAATCAGAGTTTTCTGTGAAGCATATTTTTTTTAGGAAAATTCATTAGGAGAAGAACATATTTCTCTCTAGATCTTCCAAAGAATAGTTAGAATGATTTTTCCGTGGCCTCATGAGATGCACGAAAAGAAAACGTATGTTTGTCTAAATAAAACTTAACTTCGATATGGATAGATGCTGCCATCAGCCAGAAGACGACAAACTGAAACTACAGCTACGTAGCAAACGCTTCGGAAAAGGCAAATGAATTTCTGGTCCTCTCGGCTTGCACGACTGTAGTACTTATCCAAAGTAGACTAAAGACGAAATATTTGTCTTCAGGTCTCTGTTTCGCTGTCTGCAGCTGCAGAATAATTTAAAAGACGGTGATCACCTACCTCCTCACTTCTTCTCACAGCCCGAAGGATGCGAAACAGACTTCCTAGAAAGCGCACTTCGAAATCGACTCTTTCTTCGGAAGCTTTGTCAATGAGACTGATGCTACGCAACGTTTCTCTTGGTTTTGCGCCCGAACTCATTATTGACACTGACGTCATGAAGACACGTTTCTATTATACTCGTTGACAATCGGATTCTGTGTAAAGTGAAAAGCAGAGAGGTACGACGATCAAGACGCAGTCTATGAGGGAAAAACTTAGTCGCGATCTAAAGGGAGAGTTTGCCAGGGGTTAGTAATGTCTCGTCAGAGTCGCGTAGACTCGAATCGTTTCCCATGCTTATGAGTAAATCATTTTGGATTTATGGAATAACGATTGAATCCAACCACATCTCTCGTTTTTTCAAGTTTATTTTCTTCATTTCCTTTTCCGATAGGTTGACCTTTTAAGAATACGTTCTTACTTTGAGTTTATTGAACGAGAGAGGAATATAACTGACAAATTCCAATAGAATGGAACAGACCGCTACTGGAGTGAAATTTATGAATAACGTACGCCAGCCACACATCTCCATCGAAATCTATATCTATAGTCTGCAAACCACTGTAAAGTGCGTGGAAGGGGATACTTCGCGTCGTACCACGTTCTACGGATTTTCCTCGTCCCGTTTACATACGGGGCGCAACAATGATTGATCAACCGCGTCCCTCCGCGGTGTGTCCTCGTGATCCCCACGAGAGCGATGCGTGTATGATGTACTGAGTCAAATGGCTATCGAAAAACAAGAAATACTTCTTCTAGCTGAATGATGGTCCCATGGCTTTCAGCACGTCGTTTGCAGACTATTTGTGTTGCACATGAACGCTGTTTACCGACTCGATGAAGATTTTCATGAAGGAATTCAGTCTGTTCAAAGTACCCCCTTAAATTTCATTTGACGACATTTAATAAGAATGTATAACAACGAGACTCTGTCAGTGACATTGGACAGTGATTTTGCGGTTCGCCTGTGCTGCCCTTCTTGTGGAGGTGTCTGATCGGTACTCGCGTCCACAGTTACTTGACCGTGAGATAAAAGTATGTGTTAACTCTGGCGGATATTCGGTACAGAATGTGTCACGGATTCTGTCAAGCACTGGAGTTTTGCTTCACTTTAACGATCTCAGCTGTTTCTCAACGCCACTAACTCATCTCTGTAGTTGTACGAGTATTAAACATTGCTCAGCCTTCCGCTGTAAACGTCTTTTTGCAAATGGAGGTAAACATTTCTGATTTTACTCTGATAAACTTAATATGATTCCTTCCCTCGCCCATCAGTGCCAGTAATAGCCTTTCCATAAGACCGATATTTTATCAGGTTTTGTGAGAGACACTTCGATAATTTTCTCATACGGTACTCGCTGAAGGCTTCCAGTGCTTTTTCACAGCCTCACCCGGTTCATTCAACATCTGTCCAGAGCCCTGTTCTGTGTTTTACTTGTATTACTGAGTAGTATCCTTTCCTTTATTAGTTTCTATTCACTAAACCTATACCGTGGAGTGTGCATCGTGTCGTGAGGTCTTGTAATAGGTACCTACGTAACGAATGGATGGTCAGCTTTTTTTTTTTTTTTTTTTTTTTTAGCATGAGCCATAGTATGCTTACATCTGCATGCTGACAGTTTATCTAGTTTACTGAACATATAAAAATTTATATTTCCTCTAGTTGCCCTTTGTGCCTTTGTGATAATTGTTGCTCCACCTGCCTCACAGTCGCTGTAAGCACTTTCAATATGGACATCCTCAAAGAGTCTTTTTAACCATTGCCGTTAAATCCAGAATATTCCCATCAAAAGTGGGGTATGGAACTAGCTGTTCTAGGTAGTTGGGACGGAGATATTCAGTAACGTTTGGCAGGATGTTTTGTTACGAGCACCACTAAGAGAATTGTAATTAGCACAATTTATTGTTGTATGATACAAGTCTTCTCCAATGATTACAGTATAATGTTGGAAGATCTTAAAGTGAAATTTAATTTCTCTAAAGTTACTGGTTGCATTAGATAGAGAGTCTTGCGTTAGACGAAGAATCCGTGTTAGGTTAGTGCCCATCGGGTGTACTCAGTCTTGTCCAAACGGTGCCACATGAAGCTGCAAATTTCTATCTCGGTGGAGGTGACTTTCTTGTCTATTACTACATTTACATCATCTACATGTCTCATTACCCTCCCCTTTTCATTTGTTCTTATTATTATGTGAGTGAACTGTTATTTACAAGCTCTTCAATCTCGGTCATAGTGTTGCGGATGTTTCGGTAGTTAACGATCAGGCTTTTAGTGCTACAACCTGTGGTTCTTAACCTCGTTGCGCATATATTCGTGTTATGTTAACTGAAAATCAGGAATTAATTTCTTTCAGGAACACCTACTAAATGAGTCAATGTTATCTAGACGTTGCACACATGATATTAGCTATCACGGATTGGCAAAGTTCATCATATTTTTTGGAGAAATGTCAGGTATTTCACTGAAGCAACACTTATATATATACATAACGCAAACAGCAATTTTCGTTTAAAGTTAGTGATGCATGATATCCTTAAGACTCATGCATGGAGGTAATCATGACAGTTGTGTTGTATCCACGGACGCAACCAACCAACCAACTTGCGCACGCTCGCCCTGACTGTGACATCGCTGGCCACAGTCCTGTCGCGGCCGTCGGCGTCTCAGGGCGTCACCGCCGACGGCAGAGGTCGCGCCATGGCTGAACTCGGGCCCGCAGCGCCCTCTGCCTTTTGCAGATAAGGAGGAGCGCTGGCCCCGAGACGGACAGCCTATTGTCGATTGTCTACTGCTAGCCTTTCGTGGAGTCTATAGTGGAGCCATTGCAGTGTGATATTTGCTATTTTATTCGTCTAGGCTCAGTACACGGATTACTCTTGGATATTACCTGGACTTGTATTGCTCGTGCACGTTTCGTCAGAAGGAAAGATAAGTTATCTCTTCATTCTAGCTGGCGCAATTCTTGTCATTAATTGTTTTTCCGCCAACAGACATAGCTAGAATCCTGGTCGCTACCCATGCTTTTGTGGTGGCTGCCCCAAAAGTACCGCCGAGGACATTGCGTTTGGGAGCCGTCACAAAAGTTTCTTTGGATATTGTTGTTTGGGGGAGGAGACCAAACAGCGAGGTCATCGGTCTGATCAGGTTAAGGAAGAATGGGGAAGGGACTCGGCCGTGCCCTTTCAAAGGATCCGCCCCACCATTTGCCTGGGGCGATTTAGGGAAATCACGGAAAACCTAAACGAGGATGGCCGGGCGCGGGATCGAACCGTCGTCCTCCCGGATGCGGGTCCAGAGTGCTAAGTATTGCGCCACCTCGCTCAGTATGACGTTTGGAGGTTTTTTTTTTTTTTCAAGTTGAACTAAGTTCAGAAACACTATGACATTTGGTTTGGGAACATTAGTTGCAAGTTCACATTTTTGTCAATATAATTTTCTGCCAGCAGAATGTACTGAATTGTAGTAATGCCGAATTAAACTATTTCCAAGCATGAAACAGACTACGTGTACGTCTCAGTGATTTTATGGGCCTTACTTTTTCATACGCTTTTTGGAGACGCACGCATAGGACAGATCACACTATGCGTGTAATTTACTCAACTAGCCAGCGATTTCGTAGTTCCACTAAACGAGTTAGTGGCACGTTGGCGACTGTGCTTCACACAAAATGTCGCAAGTGACGTAGTTAACTCTAATGAAGTTTTGCTTGAAACAAGATGCACAGCCGGCCGCGGTGGTCTCGCGGTTCTAGGTGCGCAGTCCGGAACCGTGCGACTGCTACGGTCGCAGGTTCGAATCCTGCCTCGGGCATGGATGTGTGTGATGTCCTTAGGTTAGTTAGGTTTAAGTAGTTCTAAGTTCTAGGGGACTGATGACTACAGCAGTTGAGTCCCATAGTGCTCAGAGCCATTTGAACCAAGGTACACAAATATTCAGTTATACCTTCATTAAATGTCGATGAGGAGCAAAGATCTTCCTTCATATTTTCAGTAATATAAAATTTTATACTTGACTGAAAGCAGAATTATACACTGAAGAGTCAAAGAAACTGGTACACCAGCTTCATATCGTGTAGGGCCCCCGCGAGCACGCAGAAGAACCGCAATACAATGTGGCATTGACTCGACTAATGTCTGAAGTAGTACTGGAGAGAGTCGACGCCATGAGTCCTACAGGGCACCCCATAAATCCGCTACAGTACGAGGCTGTGGAAATCTCTTCTGAATTGCACATTACAAGTATCCCGGAAATGCTCAATAATGTTCATATCTGGAGAGTTTGGTGTCCAGTGTGTAACGGGATATACTCCTATAGCACTATTACAGCTCAACAGTAGTTGTCGATACCAGTATTATTTTTCTAATTCTTCCAGATCACTACTATCTCAGAAGTCTTTTTGAAATCATTAAAATAATTTTGTACATAATATGTTATATAACAAGCTAAAATTCAGCAATAGAAAGTACCTTATTTTCAATGTTACAATCGATAAGTCCTAGTTCTAAATGCATAATTAAAATTGTTTTTTTAAAACCACTTGAAATTAGGAAATTTTTGGGACACTTAAAATTTATTTTATTAATTACGCAATCTAGTAGTGTTTACTATGTTTATTTCTGGACTTATTTAAGAAATAATAATCGAAATTAACAGAAATTCATTTGTCAAGAAAATGTTAAAGCGTTTGGAATGTGGTTATTTAAACAGAGTGAAATAGTAGTAGGCACGTCTCTAATGTGATCGGACGTATGTTTGTATTTTAGGCGAAAAACGTAATTTCGTCATTGTTAATGTGAAAATTCAAAATACTGTTATGATATGCTAAAATGTGACAAAATATATTAACGTAACAACAAATATACTACAGCAACAATCTTTAGACTTATTTGGATCAATTCATCCACGTGGATCTAAAATTTGAGAATTTTACCTTCAAGAATCAGACCCCTAGAAAAGAAGAACTAGAGTCAAATATACACGAAAAGCTATGTAAACCAGAAAGTTAACTGTAATCTTCGCTCCTCTCAAATTTTTCATAAGAGACTGCTTATTGTGCGCAATAACTAGAATTCGAAAGGAGAGGGGAGATTGCAAGCAGACGTGTGTTCCTGGAGCCACCCTATAGCAACTCTGGACGTGTGGGGTGTCGCATTGCCTTGTTGGAATTGCCCAAGTCCGCCGGAAGGCACAAAGGACATGAATGGATGCAGGGGACCAGAGAGGATGCTTACGTACTTTTCACCTGTCAAAGTCCTATCTAGACATATCAAGGGTCCCATAGCACTCCAACCAACAGGCCCCACAGCAGTATAGAGGCTCCAGCCTCTTGAACAGTCCCATGTTGACATGCAGGGTCCATGGATTCATGAGGTTGTCTCCATACCCCCACAAGTCCATCCGCTCCACACAATTTGAAAGGAGACCCGTCAGACCAAGCAACATGTTTCCAGTCATCAACAGTCCAATGACGGTGTTAACGGGCCCAGGCGAGGAGTAAAGCTTTTCTACGGATTACGGCTCGGAGGAACCCTGACAGCAACGCCACCATGTTGAATAATGCTGTCCGTGCAGCCACAGGCCGTCGTGTTACGACTCAAAATGTGCGCAGTAGGCAACATGATGAGCAGCTTCACTCCCGACGTCCATGTTGAGGCCCATCTTTGCAACCACGACACCATGCTGCGGGGTACAGATGTGCCCAACAACATGCCGAATGGACCGCTCAGGATTGGCAACACGTTCTCTTCAATGATGAGTGTCGCATACGCCTTCAACCAGACAATCGTCGGAGACGTGTTTGGAGGCAACGTGGTAAGGATGAAGGCCTTAAAAACACTGTTCAGAGGGTGCAGCAAGGTGGAGGCTCCCTATGGTTTCCGGGTGGCATTACGTGGGTCCGATGTACGCCGTTGGTGCCCATGGAAGGAGCCGTAGCGGCTGTACGATACGTAAATTTCATCCTCTGATGTGACAGGGCAATCACATCGGTAGCATATTGGCGAGGCATTCCTCTTCATGGATGACGATTCGCGCCCCCATCGTGCTCATCTTCTGGATGACTTCCTTCAGGATAACGACATCGCTCGACTAGAGTGTCCAAGCTGAAAAGTGTGAACAAAGAAAAGTAGAAGTGACGGAATTTTGCGATCGAGTTTTCCAGGAACATAGCGAAAAGACTAAGATGGAAGTGGAAGAAGTTAAAAGGGCCACCTATCTGATTGAGAATAGGGTAGGGACTGTAGAGAGATCACTTCAGGATAGAAATGGCGCAGCTTCAGCTGTGGCAGTACATCTGAGAGATTTTAGTAGTTTTAATAATACAGTGTTTGATCCTAAAGGGAATGTACGTCCTGTGTCTTTTATAAATAATCTGAGAAGTAAGATAGAGTTTACAGAGAAAGATAAGATAAGAATGGCCAGTGTGTAACATCATTATCGATTGTAAGTAGTTTATACAGTGTTATTATGTGTATTTAACTGTGAAGCGATAGCTCTGTACTAGTTAAGATCTTTGATTTGTCAGAGGGAAAGTGGAAGCTTATGATGTATATATTGTAAACAGTTAATAATGTTTAAAAATAATGAAACTTCATAAAATATGTGTGCTCGTAAAAGAGAAATTGTACTTTGAATATTGGTTCATACTTAGGGAAGTAGTATTATGTAAAGGAAAAGGTGTAGGAACCCCATCCGCAGCGGAAGGCGCAGGGCGCGCGGGAAAAGGTGGATTTGGCGGTCAATCTGGGCGGTAAGAGGGAGAACACATTACGCAGTCAGTGGCCAGCAGTTGTACAGTCAACACCGTGGGTGACAAGTGGGGCATACGGAAGCCAATTGTTGTTGAAATTGCCTCGGATGTGATTTCGGATATAATATGGTGCTCTTGTATTACGGAATGGCTCTAAAATGATTAATACGTCACAAAGAAGATATTTGAGCCTTAAGCAGGAAGAGGTGAGACCACATAGCGGCCACGTGCTTGCGGCCACTATGGAGCCGCTGCTCCGCCAACTTCAGGAAAACACACATGTGTCTCGGTATGGGCCAGTGTGTTTGTGTGTGCGTGCTTTTTCAATAATAATGCAAGTGATAAAAACATGTGTGTGGACTTTGAAATTGTCCTGATCGTAAAACCGTTATAGGGTCCTATCGTAAGCGTGAAAAAGTCCGAGTATCCTGTTTCTGAATAACCATTGATGTCTTTATAATTTTAAAGTGCCGAAGTTTCAGTGTTAAAGTGTACAAACGTTGCTAGTTAAACCACCTGCTACACAGGTAATGAAAAAGGCATATTATTTGCTTACAGGAAATTTAATTTTGCTTTGACTATTACCATGAACTAATTTCTGAAGTTTTATCTGAAAATATTAATTGTGTAAATTGCTATATAGTGTTGAAATATAAACCAATTCAAGTGGGGTTAGAAATCCATATTAGTGTAATGCAATTTGTCTCTGAAATAGTCACAGAATGTGCCTGTAGAGTAAATGACAGTTCATGGGCCCCACTATATCCTTTCTATTATGAGAAAGTTAATTAAACACTGCTTTCGATATAGAAATCGGAAGTATTTCTACAAATGAGAGATGGTAAAATGTCTTTGTATAATGTCATTTATCTGTATTTGTGGTATGTGTGTGTTAGTTAATGCAGGTCTCTTCCCATACCCAATTTTAGTCTCGTGATGTATTTGATAACATTTGGTGCTGAATTAATTGATGATTGAGTAGTAATTACTATCAATAGGAGTAAAAAGCCATTTACCTTTATGTGATTGCCATTTTATGCAAATGATACCTACTGCTATATACAGTTCATTTCGTCTGGTAGTCGTATGTTCATTGCACTTTAAATAGAGAAAAAGAAAGAAAGTCCCTTTAGCAAAATTATGTCTAAATACCTTCAACATCATGATTCAAATTGTTATTCCTAATTATGCTTGCGCCCGTTCAGTATTTCATTTAGGTGAATTTTCCTACTTTCATTCATTCCTAAATTAAAGACTTTACACTTTATATTATTGCCATAGTAACGAAATTTATGTTCGATACCATTTGTCCTTTAGGTTAACACACGGTCAAACAATCGAAAATTCCTCCCAGAGGGTAACACTCGTTGTATGTTTACTTCATATTTGGCTCAAAGTACGTACAGGTGTTATAAACTGCACTCGCGTTGTCCATGGCGAGGTCCACCTTTGCAACCTCGACACCATGCAGCGTGGTACAGATCGGCGCATCATCGTGCCGAATGGACCGCTCAGGATTGTCATCACGTTCTCATTACCGATGATTTTCGCTTAAGCCCTTAACCAGGCAATCGTGGGAGACTTGTCTGGAGGCAACCCGGTCAGGCTGAACGCGTCAGACACACTGTCCAACCAGTGTAGCAACCATATCGGCAACATAGGCTAGGCATCCGTCTTCATGGACGACAATTTGCGCCCACATCGCCCGCATCTTGTAAATGACGTCCTTCAGGATAACGGCATCGCTCGACTAGAGTAAGCAGCATGACCTTCAGACATGAACCCTATCGAACATGACTGCGATAGATTGAAAAGGGTGTTTATGGACGACGTGACCCAGCAACGACTCTGAGGGATCTACTCCAAATCGCCAGTGAGGATCAACAGTGCCTTGACGAACTTGTGGATACTATGCCACGACGAATACTGGCATGCATCAATGCAAGAGGACGTGTTACGGGATGTTAGAGGTACCAGTGTGTACACCAATCTGCACCACCACCTCTGAAGGTCTCGCTGTATGGTGGTAAAACATGTAACGTGTGGTTTTTATGAGCAATAAAAAGGGAGGAAATGAAGTTTATGTAGATCACTATTCCAATTTTCTGTGCAGGTTCCCGAAGTCTCGGAACCGAGATGATGCAAAACTTTTTTTGTAAACTACTCTGGTTTTTATTACTATCCAGTATATGTAAAGGAGATCACTTTGTGACTTCTGAAATCGGGATCTACCATGATAAGGGTAACGACATGGAAGGAATACGTCCCTTTAACTAACATCATTTATCAATCCAATAAAAAAATATTTTTTGAAGTAACACTAGGTTTCTTTAAGAAACAGGTGGGAAAATTCTAAGTTACCTTGCATTTTCAATTTACAGACTTGAAAGCGTTCAAAATGTGAATGACATAGTCACTGAATGACAATAATAATTACCTCAAACAATGTGCAAGAAAATAAGACTTTAATGATATTGGCATTAAAAAAATTATATTAAAATTTTTTTTTATAAACCAGCCAATAAAAATAATTAAAAGTGATTTCTAGAAAAATTTCTTCTAGCGAGTTGAAATCCAACACATTAGGCTGTCCCCCTAACAATAAATATTAACTAGTTAATAGGGCACCAGAATTTGTTAGTCTTTACAGCTTGCCCAAAAGGTGTGCGCCAAATAATTTACAATTAAATTTCGAATAAGATCACAATATGTATTAAACAGAGTAATAACATTAAAGGGAAAATTCCCTGTGTGAAGCCAGTTAATCAAAGGCCTCTTTGCCGACAGCAAAATTTCATTTATAGTGCAAGTCAGACAACATAACTTACTCAACTTGAGCACAGATGCAGGACGCACCACTACTGCAAACAAATAGCATGCCGCGTTAGAAAATACTCGAGAACCGTCCACGCGGCCGCCAGAACGCCAGGCCTATACGACAAGAAGCCACCAAGGAACGCTCTCCCACCAACTTTGTAGATGCTGTTAACAAACACCGAACGTAAATGTCTCACTGAATTACACTACGCGTGAACGTTATTGTTTCAGCAGGTTTGCACTTATAGAACCTTTCCAACAATGTGTTTCATCCTGGGAAACACGCTTCGCTGAAAATGTAAGGTGTAAAAAAGAATTACTCAAAAGAGCTGTAAATTCTTCCAGGAAAAAATATAAACAATTACTGCCAAAGGTCTTACCATTAACTAGAGGTCATAACAAAAATGGCTCTGAGCACTATGGGACTTAACATCTGAGATCATCAGTCCCCTAGAACTTAGAACTACTTAAACCTGACCAACCTGAGGATACCACACACATTCCATTCCCTTGGGCAGGATTAGAACCTGCGACTGTAGCGGTCGCGCGGTTCCAGACTGTAGCGCCTAGAACCGCTCGGCCACACTGGTCGGCAGAGGTCATAACACACAAAACGTAAAGGCATAGATAATAATAATAATACGAGAGAAAACACCAGTTTCTTAAAAATACTGAAAACAGGTATTAAAATTCAGAAACAGTTTATTTTCTCTTGTAAAACAATTTGAAAACAAAAAAAAATTCGAAAAGTGAATAGTTCATGGACACCTAATATAATTAAGAGTGAAAACTCAACACATTGCAAAGTCATAATACCACTAACCATGGTGCAACCTGGTAGGTCGGTACTCAGAGAGCGCACAGGATAAGGTTACAGTTGTGGATGGGACCGTAAACAATTACTGTGAGTTGCACAATCAAACACGCAACTTTATTTTTCTATGAACCACTTATTTACACATTGCTTTAAAGATCGCAATCAACAATATGGCTGAAGGCCCAGTTAAAGGAAACTTGAGATGCTTTCTGGGCTGAAGGCCCAAAACCGCACCTATACCAAAACGGGTGAATGGCTGGCTTAGAAATCAAAAGCAATTTAAAGTAGAAGGTCAAAAATTTAAAAAAAACATGCAATTGAAACAATTTGTGGCTGAAAGCCTACACCAGATTTATGAAGGACAAGATAATTAAAATACATTAATAAACAATTTTACTAACCAAGCTATTTCCTTTTAAACTTGATTAGAACGACCGGGAACCTAATTGAAGAGATATTAATTTATTGCACGGCTGAAGGCCACAAACTAATTGGAAACAACGGCTGAAGTCCTGAACAACAGGTCAGACAAACAATTTAAAATAAACCCCTCCCTTCTTATAAAAAATTTTCCTTTGAAGTATACACAGGGGTGACGGCCTTATTAAAAGGGGTTCACGTAAATCCTCAGCTGAAGGGCACACATAACACACTGAACAACTAACAGCTTAGGGCCTGGATTACACACAATTTCAGATAGAATCAATTATCAGGTAAATTTTTTTAGTAAAATAAAATTAATCTTCAGAACTTTAATTTAAAATGGCTGACAGCCTTTATGTAAAATTTACAAGAACTGAATTAATAGGGAGCCGAAGGCCTCGCACAGTATTTCGAACCAACATGGAAATCACAATCTAAAGCAAACAGAACAAATGGTGCTCAGAAGTGCTCCAAGGGTCGACCTGAGAAGGTAGCTCAAACGTAAGGTGAGGTGATACAGGCAGTCAAGAGTTCAAGTTAAATAATCGGATGGCAGCCCAAACTAGGGACAGCCCAAGGACCAACCAATAATTTAACCAATTTACTTCCGTTCAACCAACGGCACAACGATGGTCTGAAGTTAGCAGTCATATGGCCACACAGTGATTGGTTAGTTCTTTGCTAAACGAACCGCCAACACTTCCTCGGATCTCTCCCGTACAACAACTGGTTGGCCTATTAGAGTTTGTTGCTCTTACGAAAACTGTGGTCGCCCTGTTGTAAGTTACGGTTAAATAACTGTACTTGGCTATCAATTTTAAGACCTAGCGGGCTGGGCTCTGCTGTAAGTGAGATCTTATCTGGCAAATATGTTGGATTAAGAAGAATAGTCCGCTCTGCCTTGTGCCAGCCAACTTACTTGCACTCAGTGCCATAACCTGTGTTCACGTGCCACAGCCACTTTATACAACGGCCAGTAGGGGATTCTGTTTAATGCTACAAAGGTTTCAACATCTGCTATGTTTCTGGTTGAACTGTTCCAGCAGCTGTTTTCTAAAGATAATTGAAGTGCCTAAAAATTACCTAGACTATCTGGTTAGAACAGTTCACATAGCGACGGTTAAGGGGTTTGGTGACTTGTGAAGGTTACATCCTAAATGCTCATTTAGTAAGATTGTTTTAATATTTTGTCTGTCTAATGGTTTAATAACTTTTGAATTTTGCTGTGCCCGCATTTGCATTTGCCTTGAGTGTGGTCTTCTTGAGACGGGTCAGACGTTTATGATTGAATCCTTGCAGCTTGCGGGGATTACTTTTTGAGGTCTATCTTTACATTTGTTAAGGTGGCTTTAATATTTTCCGTGTTTAATGTTTTAATAATTTTGAATTTAGCAGCACCCACATTTGTATTTGCCTTATGTGTGGTATCATTAGTGAGGGCCAAAAGTTTATGATGAGGTACTTTCAGCTTGTGGGGATTATTTTCAGAGGCCAAATTTTCCATTTGTTCAAAAAATGTTCAAATGTATGTGAAATCTTACGGGACTTAACTGCTAAGGTCATCAGTTCCTAAGCTTACACACAACTGAACCTAAATCATCCTAAGGACAAACACACACACCCATGCCCGAGGGAGGACTCGAACCTCCGCCGGGAGCAGCCGCACAGCCCATGAGGATTCCATTTGTTAAGGCGGGTTTAATAATTTCTATGTTTCATGACTTAGTAAAGTTTGAATTTTGCAGCTTCCGCATTTCTACTTGCTTGTCACGTTGGGGCCGGAGACTGATACCCGAGGATTAGTTCTGAATTTACTGTGTTGCATCCAGGCTTGCGCCACGAGCAGACTTCGGCCTGACCAGTTGTAATTTATTCGTGTTTGACATACTTCCTTGTTGTGACAGGAACATCTTGAAGCATGATTAAACATTAGTGAGGCTGGAGTTAAATTGTTTTCCTTAAAGTTTAGTGGTGCTAAAGAAAAGGGACATTTATCCTTGGCATTCTTTAATGTTTATTTCGATGTAATGAAAAGACATTTACTCTTGGACCTTGTAACATGATATATGAAGATGGTATCTGTTCTTTCGGATATGTCCGAAAGAACAGATACCTTCTTCTTATAGTTAGGGCTAACCAGCCATTGACCTTCTTCTTCTGTGCTGGATGCACACGCATTGCCCGAACTCTTACGGGACTCGGTAAGATTGTCTGCAGCGAGTAATGAGTGTAATGGGCAGGGCACTACGAATGTAGTGTGTGGACATTAAGCTGGGAATGTGGGTCTCACGGGGAGCGTGCAGGGGATAAGTCCCTGCAGTCGCGCTATCCTCTGTGCCCTCGGTGGTTCAGATAGATAGAGCGTCTGCCATGTAAGCAGGAGATCCTGGGTATGAGTTTTGGTCAGGGTACACATTTTCAACTGTCCCCATTAATGTATACCAACGCCTGTTGACAGCTTAAGGTTTTGATTTATTCATGATTTCATTGTAACATGTTAGCTAAGAGTTTCGAAGTTCAATAAACTGGTGATAAGTATTGCTAAGTAACAAGCGATGTTCAATAAGTTTCCAAGCCCTTCCTGTCTAACTGTTGGTGTCCCTTATCTTGCTACATGCCCTTATTGATCGTACCAATAATGAAAGGGAAAATTTACTTATGAATGTTAAGGCCCGAGTGGATGTTACACGCTGCAGTGAATGATGATTTGCAGGAAGGGAAGAAAGCTTTTTTTCAGGGCTTAAGTTCACAATAAAGTGTAGGTCTAGTAAAAATGTAAGATTTAACGTCATCTTTTCAGAATAACAGAAACAAAGTTTGATAGAATGGTACCAATTCCGAGGGAAGCATAAGCAAGAGTGGCTGTAGAGCAGCATCCGCAGCGGGCACTGCGCGTGCGGCGCTGTGAAGCAGTAGGGAGGCGGTGCTGTGTGCAGCCGAGCGGCCAGCCCTGTCTCGGCGAGTTCCGATTCCCGAGCCACGACGTTTATCCGTCTGCTGACCCTGTTCTGAGTAACTGAATGCTGCCGCTGGAGGCTGCGCTTCGCCGCACGTATTCAGCGGGCGAAAGCACATGCGCGACCACTTGACCTGAGAACGTACTTGTTTTGTTTCCTCCATACCAGCGCCACCGATTTCCTGATGCACGCGCTGCTCGGAAGCGTGCCCAATGCCCCTGGCGGAACCTGTAACAGACGGAGTATCAATAGACTGTCTGTACACAGTATCGCATCTGCAACACGTGATGCCCTTGGGCTGTGTGTAGTCTCTGGAAGAAATACGCCTGCGGACCAAGGGGAATCAACCCGCAGGGCGAAGGGTTGTCCTGGAAGCGTAACGTAGTCGGCGAAAGGGCGATGTACAGAAACTTCATTGTAGCTGTTTGTGCTGTAAATCCTCAGTGTAAGAAATGACATTTCGCTTCATTACTTCTTCACTTATAATTCTATTTGTAACATATTTTTCACATGGTATTCACATAAACCAGTGAATGTGCTCGCAAAACTATACGCTGAAGCGCCAAAGAAACTGGTGTAGCACGCGTATTCAAGTACAGAGATACGTAAACAGGCAGGTTAGGGTCATTTGAAATTTTGGCGATATATATGTGAATGAATTAGCTTACCACGCCAATTTCCATTTTCTGCTTTCCTATGGCACCATATTCTGGGGTAACTCATCACTAAGTAAAAGAGGGTTCATTGCACAAAAGCGTGTAATCAGAATAATTGCTGGAGCTCATCGAAGATCATCCTGCAGATACTTATTTAAAGAGCTAGAGATCTTCACTTTAGCCTCATATATATATATATATATATATATATATATATATATATATATATATATATATATATATATACTCATGAAATTTGTTATTAACAGTCCGAACGAATTAAAAAGTAATAGCAGTGTACATGGCTACAGCACTAGGAGAAAGGATGATGTTCACTAATCAAAGTTAAATCTAACTTTGGCTCAGAAGGGGGTAAATTATCCTGCAACAAAAGTCTTTGGTCACTTACCTAATAGCTGCAAAAGTCTGACAGAGAGCCATATAGCAATTAAAAGGAAATTAAAAGAATTTCTTAATGGCAACTCCTTCTACTCATTGTTGTTGTTGTTGTCTTCAGTCCTGAGACTGGTTTGGTGCAGCTCTCCATGCTACTCTATCCTGTGCAACCTGCTTCATCTCCCAGTACCTACTGCAACCTACATCCTTCTGAATCTGCTTAGTGTATTCATCTCTTGGTCTCCCTCTACGATTTTTACCCTCCACGCTGCCCTCCAATGCTAAATTTGTGATCCCTTGATGCCTCAAAACATGTCCTACCAACCGATCCCTTCTTCTAGTCAAGTTGTGCCACAAACCTCTCTTCTCCCCAATCCTATTCAATACCTCCTCATTAGTTACGTGATCTACCCATCTAATCTTCAGCATTCTTCTGTAGCACCACATTTCGAAAGCTTCTATTCTCTTCTTGTCCAAACTAGTTATCGTCCATGTTTCACTTCCATACATGGCTACACTCCAAACAAATACTTTCATAAACGACTTCCTGATACATAAATCTATATTCCATGTTAACAAATTTCTCTTCTCGAGAAACGCTTCCCTTGCCATTGCCAGTCTACATTTTATATCCTCTCTACTTCGACCATCATCAGTTATTTTACTTCCTAAATAGCAAAAGTCCTTTACTACTTTAAGTGTCTCATTTCCTAATCTAATTCCCTCAGCATCACCCGATTTAATTTGACTACATTCCATTATCCTCGTTTTGCTTTTGTTGATGTTCATCTTATATCTTCTTTTAAAGACACTGTCCATTCCGTTCAACTGCTCTTCCAAGTCCTTTGTCGTCTCTGACAGAATTACAATGTCATCGGCGAACCTCAAAGTTTTTATTTCTTCTCTATGAATTTTAATACCTACACCAAATTTTTCTTTTGTTTCCTTTACTGCTTGCTCAATATACAGATTGAATAACATCGGGGAGAGGCTACAACCCTGTCTCACTCCTTTCCCAACCACTGCTTCCCTTTCATGCCCCTCGACTCTTATGACTGCGATCTGGTTTCTGTACAAATTGTAAATAGCCTTTCGCTCCCTGTATTTTATCCCTGCCACCTTCAGAATGTCTACTCATTGCATGATTTTTTGGATATAGTAAGTGGGTAATTTCCCAAGTTTTCTTTCTCTCCCTCTTTTCTCCGCAATCTTTTCTTCAATGGCTATTCGTTATAGACAGTTTTTCACAATGCACGTCACAGCCAATACTGTTTTCGCATTATTTCCGTTTACTTTCCTCTTCTAGATTTAAAATGAGGTCTTCCTCTGTCACTTTGTCAGCCCAAGTCACTTAATGATTTTTTCCCATAATCATATTTCAAAACTATAACTACTTTTCTACTTCCCTGATGACTTCCCTTGAATTGCTGTCATATAACACAACTATCAAAACTCTCGTCGAAACCATTTCGTAGTTCCATTTGGGTTCTTTCAGCTGTGAACAAACGTTTAACCTTCTCAATGGCTCATTTACCCATGTGTATTCTACTTCATGTTTCCAGACATTATTTCTTCGAATTCAATAAAGAACGTCTCTCGTCTGCGTACCATCCATTCACGTGGATACATGTCTCTCTGAGCCCCATTTAATTTTCTTCACGTTCATAATAACATTTCCAGTACAGATTGTTCACTGATCCGTTTGCATAGTTATCTTTACCAACATGAGTCCCCAGACTGGCCATTGATTAACCCTAAACAATGCCCAATATCTCTACTGAAAATGTAATAGAAATTCAGCACAAGCTTTCAATTTCACACAAGCGTAATTATGAAAACCGAGTGTAGTATGAAAAATGCATATGTGCATTTTTCTCTTCTTTCTAAGTTTTCCTTTCCTTCCTGTCGTTCTCTTCAACTGTCATGAACCGAAACTCATCAACTGGTTCTATGACTATCACCAAAATCTTTACAATAGTTCCTGAGTCCGCTGCTTACATATTTCTTCAGAATTGTCACTATTACGTTTTTGATGATTACATTGTTATTCCAGTAGTCGTAGCTCGTCTGTAGAAGACGCAAGCAGGAAAAGTTGAAAGGTGAGTCACTGCGCCAGAGATTGCGCCAAAGATTATTATTCCGCCGCCTCGACTGGGCAGTAGTAGTTCAGAGGACGTCGAGGACAGTTGTTGTTCTGTTGGCGAGAGAGTAGACGCTGTTCGGTTGTTCGAATGTATAGATGGAAGAAGTGGTAATTGTCAGAATATATTTGAGACAGGAGATGGGCTTTTGATTTATGATGCTGGTGTAATGGAATATTTTCGTCAATATGTAATGAGGTAAAAAGGTATTACAGTTTTATTTAATGACAATGCGTCTTCCTCACGGGTACAGTTAACAAAGCATCTGGCTCGAGCTCATTTATAGGACTTGTAATTCCGGTTTCTAAGTGGAAGTATAGTATTTCTGGTTTTTCAGTTAGTTCGTTGTAAATGGTGTTTAAAATATTTTGTCGTATTGAGAAAGAACCGAGCCAGATACATGTACGTTGAGTCACACTACCGCTCACAGAACAGTTACAGTTGTGCTTTGTTGTTTCGTAGCTTTTATAGTTGCAAGGGACTTAATTAATCAATTGTGTTAATGGACATTCCTTGTCATTTTTTATTTTTATTTTATGCAGTTAGATTGCGTGCTAAGACTAGTCAGTGCCAACCGGTTACGAGACTTCGTAACCGGTCACACAGCCACTAAAATGATTGCATTTATTCATTAATATTAGTCCTTTACTTTTTAATTAAGCCAACATAAAAAGTTCATAGCGAAATGAGGGTTTTTCAGATACCTTCCATCAAAATGTATCCGTTGGTCTTTTTTCCCAATTTATGGCAAGTTCTCCTTAGCACACTGAGAAGAGTTTTCCTGTTGTGGAATCCGTTGCCTAACTCCTGTTTCCTCGATGAGTTTCCTACTATGCTTAAGAAACTGTAATGGCACACGTAGCATTGACGTAAGTACATTAACATTTCTTGAATTAATGCCTGTCAAGTCTCTAATTTATGTTCGACAGTCATAAACTTGGGCAATTAACTTTTCTTTGTTTCCACCTGTGTACTTCCTGGCCAAGTGGCGAGTGACCATCGTCAAGTGTTGGTACGTGCAGAGAAAGAGAAGTGTGGTTCGTGTTGGGTGGACGGTGCTGGTCGGCAGTAGACGCTGAGAGGCCTCGTTCTGGCCGTGCTATTGCTGGCAGCGGGCTTTCAGGGCGGCTGATGGGAGCGCCCGCCTGCTGAATGCAGGCTGTGGGCACAGCGCAGCAGCGCTCCTGGTGGAGGAGAGGGGAAGCCGGGCGCCCAAAGAGCGACCTGTGTATGGAGCGGGTCGTCGCCAGCTGTGCTGCGTAATAGCAACACCTCCTGAGCGCGCCTCCCATTCACCGCGTCATCTCCTCTCGAGGGGCTGCGGTGCAGGCGCTAAAAGGAGCATGTCCTCTTCCTTACTACACACCGAAAAAAGATACTTGCGTCAAACTTCCTGAACGTTCTTTACGGTATATACACTACTGGCAATTAAAATAGCTACACCACGAAGATGACGTGCTACACACGCGAAATTGAACCAACTGGAATAAGATGCTGTGATATACAAATGACTATCTTTTCAGAGCATTCACACACAAGGTTGGCGTCGGTGGCGACACCTACAACGTGCTGACATGAGGAAAGTTTCCAACCGATTTCTCATATACAAACGGCAGTAGACGGCCGTTGCCTGGTTAAACGTTATTGTGATGCCTCGTGTCAGGAGGAGAAATGCGTCCCACCACGTTTCCGACTTTGATAAAGGTTGGAATGTGGCCTATCGCGATTGCGGTTCATCGTATCGCGACATTGCTGCCCGCGTTGGTCGAGATCCAATGACTGTTAGCAGAATATGGAATCGGAGGGTTGAGGAGGGTAATATGGAACGCCGCGCTGGATTCCAACCCCTTCGTATCACTAGCAGTCGAGATGACAGGCATCTTATCCGCATGGCTGTAACGGATCGTGGAGCCACGTCTGGATCCCTGAGTCAACAAATGGTGACGCTTGCAAGACAACAACCATCTGCACGAACAGTTCGACGACATTTGCAGCAGCATGGACTATCAGCTCCGAGACCATGGCTGCCGTTACACTTGACGCTGCATCACAGACAGGAGCACCTGCGATGGTGTACTGAACGACGAACCTGGGTGCACGAATGGCAAAACGTCATTTTTTCAGATGAAGCCATGTTCTGTTTACAGAATGATGATGGTCGCATCCGTGTTTGGCGACATCGCGGTAAACGTACATTGGAAGGGTGTATTTGTCATCGCCATACTAGCGTATCACCCGGCGTGATGGTATGGGGTGCCATTGGTTACACGTCTCGGTCACCTCTTGTTCGCATTGATGGAACTTTGAACAGTGGACGCTACATTTCAGATGTGTTACGACCCGTAGCTCTACCCTTCATTCGATCCCTGCGAAACCCTACATTTCAGCAGGATAATGCACAACCGCATGTTGCAGGTTCTACACGAGCCTTTCTGGATACAGAAAATGTTCGACTGCTTCCCTGGCCAGCATATTCTCCAGATCTCTCAGCAACGGAAAAGGTCTGGTCAATGGTTGCTGAGCAACTGGCTCGTCGCAATACGCCAGTCACTACTCTTGATGAATTGCGGTATCGTGTTGAAGCTGCTTGGGCAGCTGTACCTGTACACGTCATCCTAGCTCTGTTTGACTCAATGCCCAGGCGTATCAAGGCCGTTATTACGGCCAGAGGTGGTTGTTCTGGGTACTCGTTTCTCAGGATCTATGCACCCAAATTGCGTGAAAATATAATCACATGTCAGTTCTATTATAATATATTTGTCCAATGAATACCCGTTTATCATCTGCATTTCTAACTGGTGTAGCAATTTTAATGGCCAGTAGAGTAGATTGTTCGCACACAGCTGCCGTATATTCATTTACTTTATGGCGGGGAGTCACGATGCCGGAAGCCTATAGCCGTCCTCCCTGGTGAAGTTACACGCATTTTTGTAAATTTTAACCTTTTCACGGACCTTTCTCTTATAAATGTTGGATTCCTTAGCCAGCACACGTACGTTATTAAAATCGATCTCAGAGCCACAGTTATCATGATGTTCTGCTACTGCCGATTTTATGCTTTTTTTTCAGCTGCGTGTACCGTTCGTGTTCCTTAATGCGTTCTTTGACGGTTCTTCCTGTTTCGACTATATACACTTTGCCGCAACCACATGTCACTTGAACGACGCCTGAATTGTGGAGGCAATCAGGTGCATCCGTTTTCCGTCGGGAAAAATTCCTACTCCACCGTAAGTGTGGAATAGTGTCTATTTATCCAGTGACGATGGTCCACCAATAGTGTCCAGAAGAGTATAGTCAATAATGCCCCTTCTTCTACATCAGAACTGGAATATTAGCCTACAGCGATGGCTCACCAATGGTAGCCATAAGAATTTTAACCACTACTGCTACTTCTCCAGCACAAAAGTGGGAAAACTCCCCTTTATAATAGAACGCGACACTGGTCTCTGTCAATGTTCTAGGAACAGTGGCAACTGAAACACCCGGAAGAATATACCAGCATAGTGGTTGAAACAAGGATTATTTGAGAAGGAAATACGATTTTAACTTCAGAGACAACGGCCACGAAAGCCTGCAGACTTACATAATTCTGCATAATTGCGCACTGTCTGGCTTCGCTATAGACTTTGTCGACAAACTACATTGCCAATCTCGACATGAAAGACGTTGCGCAGCATAAATGTATCCTAAGGCTGTTCGTAGTGAGGCAGGAACGATATTCTCCTCTTCGTCTGGAGACAGTCACAGTGATTGCCACTAAAAACAGTTCAGAGAATATTAGGGGCACTTTTTTGTTTATGAATGTCGCAGTGACTTTCTCCTTCATTTGAAATGTTGTTGAAATATAAATAGTTGAGTATACGAAGATACGTATCAACATTTTAATGAAGTATTCACTCCGTTCCATCGTTGGCTCATTGATACAGCAGCTGGTATCCATATTTATATTGAAAATAGAACAGTCACCGTTGCTAAGTTATGTTTACTTAAAAATAACGCGTTTCGCCATGGTTATGCATCATCAGGTTGTGTAAAACTACCAAATGAAGTCCACTGTGCCGGCTACCAAACCTCTCTCAACCACATAGAGACAAAACAGTCTGGATGAAAATCCGGTCGTCAAAATAACAAACAGGAACTGTCGGATGTTCAAAGGCTCTCACAGTTATAGCGGTATAGTATTACAACAATACTGTCATTTCTCCGCAGCTAGAGGAAACTCCCCTGATTATTCTGGTTGAAGTACTAAGTACAGCTTTCTGAATTCTTTTGTTAGATATCAAATACATAGTATATTTTATAATATACTCAGTAAATCACACTTTGGATCTAAGGAGAGTTTCTCTACTGGGAATGCCACTTACACGTGCACTCGCCAGATTTTACAAGCATTAAATAACAAAACAGCACCAGTTCGGACCTATGTATGGTAAATGACTGTGCAAATCACTATGTCCTACTTGATAAACCGCTGTTTCGTGGAATTAAAGGTATAGCTAACCAATGGGTAATGACATATCTGACCAAAACAATTCAGGTATCAGGGGAGGTTCCTCTGGCTGGGGAGAAAGGACACATGGAGCTCCCCAAGGCACAATATTAGGTGCGCCATTGTTCGTCTTGTATGTAGGCTGTTTAGGATTTTTTATTGGTAACGCCGCTGCCACGTAGCGCTCTGTATGAAAATCACTGGCTGTGCTGTGCGCAGTCTGTGTCACTTTAAGCACAGTCGTGTATAATTTTTCAAAGGGGACGTTTCACATTCTCTGCTGGAATATTGCTGCGCGATGTGGGATCCTTACCAGGTAGGATTGACGGAGGATATAAAAAAAATTGCAAAGAAGGGCAGCTCGTTTTGTGTTATCGCGCAATAAGGATGAGAGTATCACTGATGTGATACGCGAGTTAATGAGATTTTAATGCAACATTTTGGTTTAGTTGAAAAGACATTCTTTATTTGAAGTACTTTCTGTGAGATTAAAAATGACTTAGCATTTGGTTTCTTTGATAGCTACACGATTATATCACGACGCTACTAATGTGTGACACAATTTACATTGTGCTTTTGCGGTGTATCTGTTTTATATGTGCACAGTTTTTCTGAATTCTTCTGGAAAGTAAAACATGTTCTAGAAGTAACTTTTGTGGTATATCTACAATGAGAGAGCCTTTATCGTAGCACAACAATACGTTACATTATAGTACTTTCTTGATCACAGTAAGGTACGTAATAACTACGATATCTATACGGAAAGCACTTGACTTTCGTTTATGATGAGGTAAGTACATTGACTTCAGCAGAACTTTGCTTACAGTGGACGATAACTACGACAGTTCCACAGAACTATCTTACAGCAAAACGCACATTTAGCACTACAGGGCACGCAATTGAGTGATTAATTTGGTACTTAAACCATTTATTTTTCAAGATTGTTGAATTACACAGAAAGTTTTTCGTGATACATTTCGTTCCATTGCTGTAATCTGTAACACCTGAGGATATAATTACATTATCCTCAGGGGGGTACACGCTTACTTTGTGTACCATGTGTTTGGCAAGCACAAGGAGCCCTAGCTAATATGGTATTTGTTTATACAACTTAACACATCGGTACCATATTTCTCTAACACATAAATTACACAGCTATCTGGTCATTTAACTGAGAGATAAACATTTTTTTTACTACATCATCAGTGTCACATGTTTACGCAATTACACAGTTGGATGATTTAACACCTATGAAATTGTATTTTGTCTGTACTTTGTGAACTGTTCATATTTTTTCGGAACCATTGTGATACTATGAGAGCTTTGAATGACATATTTGGTATGGGATCATGATTTTTAAAGTACGTTTGAGGCAGATGACACTTTTGACATGAGCAGAGAATTTTATTTTAGGTTTTGAAATTATTGGAGGAAGCTACAGAGATTTTGAGAATTTGACTGAGTGTTATGATATTATTACGACGACGATGTGAATTATGCTACTGAGGTATGTTTAAGCTGATGCTATGTGAGTTATTTGGTTATGCTACATATCTGTTACGATGAAATATTGAAAAAGTGTCGACGAATATGTATATGTGCAATAAAGCAAGGAATAATGAGTAGTGGTTAGGGACTCTGGTTTGTGAAAAAGGATGTCGGAAACCGAGAATCGTACTTTAAGAGTTATGAAATGTATGTAAATGCGTGAATGTATTACAATGCCGACGAAAATTTTTTTGACACTGTTATATCAATAGGATTTTGTTTCTACAGATGTGTAACGCAAATTCTTGACCTATGAAATATTTTTTATATGAGACTGCCACTGTAGCGGAAACTGGTGTCGTAAATATTTTTCGACAAGACTGTTAAGTGTCCACCTGCACGTAATGCGTCGTGGGCACCCAGCTGCGCGACAACCACCTGACAAAAGAAAGCCATTAGTGTGTGCCTGTCAGAGGCACAGGTGAAAAAAAGGAGGCCATTATCCTCGCTATTGACATTCCTTTGTAGAAAGCATCGCAAAAACGACATGCTCATTACTTGGAAAGATACTTTCTTACATCTGCACACCTGATAATGACAAGCGTCTTTCTACGAGAATTGAGAGAATTTCTACTAACTTATGAAATGCCACATCACTATTGAATGATATTTTTATGCTTTTTACATAAATGCTTATTTCATTTGATATCTGTTTTCCAGCTGTATGCAGCATTGGTTTTATAAAATAAAAGTAAATGCATTTGCTAATGTGAAAATTTTCTGTCAACAGATCTGTTAAATAATAATTTTATGATCCATATTCTTCACAAAAAAAAGGAGCACTTGGAAAGGAAAGAACAATAAGAAGGGACTAGTAACAGGAACTGCATACATAATTTTCTTTTCAAGTACTTGGTAATTTGTTGTAGCATTAGTTTTTGTGGTGCACCACTTTAATTATATAGAAATTAAGATGTGAATATACATTTCCCTTATCTGCATTGTTGTCTTTAGTGTAATATTTTTTCTGCTTGAGCTATGTCATGTTTAGATATAAGTTATTGCATTTTCTGCTGCTGTTTGCTAGGCGTAGTCCTACTAAATTTCACTTTGCATTACTCTGTTAAGCCAGTTTTACTACTGATTTATTTTTTATTGTTTGCTGCGCATTGCCTTATATTAGTTGTAATATTGCTGCCTTTTTTTGCCAATTTCCATTTTTTTATCTTTGCTTTTTGTGTAAATTGTTTTGTGCTGCTGCATTGCCTCGTCCCTTAGTTAAGCATCTGAGCTCAGTAGATTTAAGTTAGCTTAAGAGGGGGTAGCCTATATAAGAGAATGAGTTGCAATGAATTGGAAGAAATGCACCGAGAGGTTATACGAAAAATGTACAGAAAGCAGATATAGGTAGGATTCTCTTGGAAATAAATGATGAGGTAAGATACTGGAAAATAAATGATGAGGTAAGAAACATGTAAACAGAGCATGCTTTGATAGGATTTTTTTGATGGAAACAAATTTTGAGATATTACGAAAGATTTACAGAATGAAGTTTTCGCTTGGACTGCAGTACCAAATGTTACCCTGAAAACAAACCCTGTCCTTTCCTTTTGTATATCCCACTATGTGTTTGTGTACCCTTGTGTATTTGTTTTCTTCCTGTCTCTGTGTACTGTTTCATAGAATTTTTTCTCTACTAATACTAAGCTACATTCACTATGACGAGAAATACTGTTATCCTCAAATATAATTTGCATTATTAACATGCTATTTACTTCGTAAAGATGTTTAAACATTATTTATTCTGTTTTGTTCTAATGCTCATGTGTGAAGTTGATGTTTCAAAAGTTATTCTGATCTTTTGTGTATGTACTTATGTCGTAATTTTTGTAACACCTATGTATTTACTATTTTGATTCTTTTGTAAAGCCTGTACTACTGCAAATGTTATTTGTATTGTTATGTTATTTAAAGATGTATTTTGTACCTTTGTTATTGTATTCTTATGTTATAAAATTTTAATTGACACCATTTCATCAAATTAAGTAACTTGTAAATTATATTTCACTGCACACATTTCTGTTGGTCATAGTATATGGACAATATGTGAGAAGTAGGGACTGATAGTGTTTGCACGTGTGTTAATAATTCAGTAAGGGACTGGATAACAGCATTGCTGGTTCTAAGGACATTTTAAAAACAATTTTTGTGAGTGCACAAGTGGTGGTTATGGACTTGCTATATTATCCGCAAGACTCTTCAATGGTGATTGTGCGCCTGCACAGTCAAACAGATGGCTGCTGGCTATCTCTACAAGGACTGAAGTGGGTCTGCACCTTCAATGGCCCACTGATACCATTATTTCTACATGGACTGCAGTGGGTCTGTAGCTCTGGTGGCCCACCAATACCCTAATCTCTACCAGGACTACAGTGGGTCTGCTCTGTGATGACCTACCTACCAATAGTCTTCAACTTCGACTGACTCTGCTGTGGGTTTGCTCTGTTGTGGCCCATTACCTGTCTGCATGTCAGCACTGTCTTTCCGTTGGAAGTACAACACTACTTCTGTAAGACTGCTTAGAAATCCACTACTTCCAAGTGCAATTTCTTTTATTGCTCAGACTTTGAGAAAAACACTGCAATTTTACTGTGATGAACGATCAGGACTGTCTTCATTGACTGTGAGAAAATTTTAGCTTTTGACCAACATTGTATCAGTAAGTGTGTGCATTTGATATCTTTGTTATTGTAATGATGAAAAATTTTATCAAATAATTATTGGCCAGTGCCCAAAACAATTTGTAAATTTTTTTTGTGGGGAGCATGGGGGCTATGTAAGTAGGCTGTTTAGGATTTTTTATTGGTAACGCCGCCACCACATAGCGCTCTGTATGAAAATCACTGGCTGTGCTGTGCGCAGTCTGTGTTTAGTTTGCATTGTTGTCTGCCATTGTAGTGTTGAGCAGTGGCAGCTGGATGCTAACAGCGAGTAGCGTTGCGCAGTTGAAGGTGAGCCGCCAGCAGTGGTGGACGTGGGGAGAGAGATGGCGGAGTTTTGAAATTTGTAGGAATTGGTGTCATGAACTGCTATATACACTCCTGGAAATGGAAAAAAGAACACATTGACACCGGTGTGTCAGACCCACCATACTTGCTCCGGACACTGCGAGAGGGCTGTACAAGCAATGATCACACGCACGGCACAGCGGACACACCAGGAACCACGGTGTTGGCCGTCAAATGGCGCTAGCTGCGCAGCATTTGTGCACCGCCGCCGTTAGTGTCAGCCAGTTTGCCGTGGCATACGGAGCTCCATCGCAGTCTTTAACACTGGTAGCATGCCGCGACAGCGTGGACGTGAACCGTTTGTGCAGTTGACGGACTTTGAGCGAGGGCGTATAGTGGGCATGCGGGAGGCCGGGTGGACGTACCGCCGAATTGCTCAACACGTGGGGCGTGAGGTCTCCACAGTACATCGATGTTGTCGCCAGTGGTCGGCGGAAGGTGCACGTGCCCGTCGACCTGGGACCGGACCGCGGCGACGCACGGATGCACGCCAAGACCTTAGGATCCTACACAGTGCCATAGGGGACCGCACCGCCACTTCCCAGCAAATTAGGGACACTGTTGCTCCTGGGGTATCGGCGAGGACCATTCGCAACCGTCTCCATGAAGCTGGGCTACGGTCCCGCACACCGTTAGGCCGTCTTCCGCTCACGCCCCAACATCGTGCAGCCCGCCTCCAGTGGTGTCGCGACAGGCGTGAATGGAGGGACTAATGGAGACGTGTCGTCTTCAGCGATGAGAGTCGCTTCTGCCTTGGTGCCAATGATGGTCGTATGCGTGTTTGGGGCCGTTCAGGTGAGCGCCACAATCAGGACTGCATACGACCGAGGCACACAGGGCCAACACCCGGCATCATGGTGTGGGGAGCGATCTCCTACACTGGCCGTACACCTCTGGTGCTCGTCGAGGGGACACTGAATAGTGCACGGTACATCCAAACCGTCATCGAACCCATCGTTCTACCATTCCTAGACCGGCAAGGGAACTTGCTGTTCCAACAGGACAATGCACGTCCGCATGTATCCCGTGCCACCCAACGTGCTCTAGAAGGTGTAAGTCAACTACCCTGTCCAGTAAGAACTCCGGATCTGTCCCCCATTGAGCATGTTTGGGACTGGATGAAGCGTCGTCTCACGCGGTCTTCACGTCCAGCACGAACGCTGGTCCAACTGAGGCGCCAGGTGGAAATGGCATGGCAAGCCGTTCCACAGGACTACATCCAGCATCTCTACGATCGTCTCCATGGGAGAATAGCAGCCTGCATTGCTGCGAAAGGTGGATATACACTGTACTAGTGCCGACATTGTGCATGCTCTGTTGCCTGTGTCTATGTGCCTGTGGTTCTGTCAGTGTGATCATGTGATGTATCTGACCCCAGGAATGTGTCAATAAAGTTTCCCCTTCCTGGGACAATGAATTCACGGTGTTCTTATTTCAATTTCCAGGAGTGTATATTATGACTAGTGAGGTAAATACATTGTTTGTTCTCTATTAAAATCTTTCATATGCTAACTATGCCTATCAGTAGTTAGTGCCTTCAGTAGTTTGAATCTTTTATTTAGCTGGCAGTAGTGGCGCTCGCTGTATTGCAGTAGCTTGAGTAACGAAGATTTTTGTGAGGTAAGTGATTTGTGAAACGTATAGGTTAATGCTAGTCAGGGCCATTCTTTCGTAGGGATTTTTGCAAGTCAGATTGCGTTGCGCTAAAGATATTGCGTGTCAGTTTAAGCACAGTCGTGTATAATTGTTCAAAGAGGACGTTTCACATAGACCAGTCTTATATAATTGTTCTAAGGGGACGTTTCAGTCTCGCATGTAAGTGACATTATGTCTAATACACAACAAACAAAATTAGTCACTTTTGAGGATTAAACTGTTATTGTAGTCAATCCAAGCAAGCATACATCAACCAAAGAACGGTACACAGTGTTTTTAAGAGTGTCACTGGCCAATTATCTGCAAATGTTCTCACTCTGAGCTTCAACAAGACACAACATATTCAATTCTGCACATCTAGAGGTACTACACCAATGGTAAAAGTAACACAGAGGAAATATAGGTCAAACTCAAAACTTTTTGGTGTCCATTTTGACGAGAATTTGTACCGGAAAGAGCACGCTGTACAACTAAAGGAAATTAGTTCAGCCACCTTTGCACTGAGAATCATTGCAAATCTTAAGGAGAGAGAAATCAGTAAGTTGGCATATTTTGTATATATTCATTCAGTAATTCCTTGTCGAGTAATGTTTTGGGGTAATTCATCTTTAAGAAATACTGTCTTCATCGCTCAAAAACGTGATGTAAGAATAGTATGTGGTGCTCACCCTCGATTACCTTGTACACATCTGTTTAAAGAGATGGGCATTCCGACTGCTGCTTCACAGGAGTCATGCACAGCGCTGAAACTAAACTTTGTGATAACTTAGCCAGTGATATAAAGTGTTTGACAGACAGCAGAGTGAAATTGAAATTTAACTGAAAAAGTTTGTCTTTGATAACTCCTATTCTGTTGAAGAATTTCTATTGTATAAAAGATGGTAGAGAGAATTATATCTGTATATGTGATAATAAGAATAAAATGTAGACTTTTACGGCCGGAAATGTCATGTCCACCATAATTATCCGGCTGTTATGCCGTGGTCGGCTGATGAATTTTGTGTCAATTCCCAACATTTCGTCCCCGTCTGCCGAGGACATCTTCAAGGGGTTCTGTAGCTCGATGGAAAGTCCAACCCACCCACTGGCTCGCTACTAACTGTCAGTCCTCTGCAGACGGGGACGAAACGTTGGGAATTGACACAGAATTCATCAATCGACCACGGCATAACAGCTCAGATAATTATAATGGACAAAACATAAATGTTCGGCATGCAGGCTTATTTACAAATCAATTTGCGATATGTATGTAAAATGCCCCATTCCATGTCATTACAATTTATCATGCATGTGATCCTAGGAACATGAAACTAGCTTACAGTATTAACTATCTTGAAGAACATTCATGTGACTCGTCCTAGAATAATGATCAAGTGTGTGAGATATGTACCAGATAGGACTACCAGCAGACACTGGACGCATACAAAGAGCAGCACCGATGGTGATATGTCTATTTGATTCACGGCAGAGCATCACAGAAATGCAGAAAAACCTTTGTAAGTAGGCTGTTTAGGTTTTTTTTATTGGTAACGCCGCCGCCACGTAGCGCTCTGTATAAAAATCACTGGCTGTGCCATGTGCAGTCTGTGGCTGGTTTGCATTGTCGTCTGCCATTGTAGTGTTGGGCAGCGGCAGCTGGATGCTAACAGCGCGTAGCGTTGCGCAGTTGGAGGTGAGCCGCCAGCAGTGGTGGACGTGGGGAGAGAGATGGCGGAGTTTTGTCATTTGTAAGACTGGATGTCATGAACTATCATATACATTTTGACTATTAAGGTAAATACACTGTTTGTTCTCTATTACAATCTTTCATTTGCTAACTATACCTATCAGTAGTTAGTGCCTTCCGTAGTTAGAATCTTTTATTTAGCTGGCAGTAGTGGTGCTCGCTGTATTGCAGTAGTTCGAGTAACGAAGATTTTTTCTGAGGTACGTGATTTGTGAAAGGTATAGACTAATGTTAGTCCGGGCCATTCATTTGTAGGGATTTTTTGAAAGTCAGATTGCGTTGCGCTAAAAAATTATTGTGTGTCAGTTTTAGCAGTCGTGTATAATTTTTCTAAAGGGACGTTCCATATGTCGACCCTTAGCCAAGGATACCTCACTGGAATCTTCTGATTTTTTTTCTTGTAGTTTGCATAGTTAGTGTAGCCTTTGTTTATTGCTAGCGCGTAATCATAGAGAGAATTTCCTTTGTAGTTGCAGTCTTTCATTGTTGTACAGTAAAAAAGGTGTGGGATGCCTGTAGATTTGCACCAAGTATTTCCCAGCTTCGCTTGCAATTAACTAGATATTATTTTCAGTGCTATGTTAAAGTGTTCTCTTATTATTGCTCTTCAAATTGTGCTTTTATGTGTTATCGTGTGAAATATTGTGACAATAATGGCGTGTGAAAAACGTAACACTAGGCTCCAAAGTAAACTGAGAAATAATAGTGACGACGAGCGTCGCTTATCAGCACCACTGTGTAGTGAATTAACAGACATTCAAAGTAGTAATTTGGTAATTGTGCATAGGGAAATGGAGCGGGCGGCAAATAATTGTGTAGACAGTGAAACAGGTAGTGAACAGGCAAGCATTATCGATCGATCAGTCGGCAACAGCTCGCCTCAGGAATCCGAAATGACAGAACACAATATTGCAAATACTGTAGACTTATGTTATGGATCCTCACCGTTTTCTCAAATGAGTCAAGACACATTTTCTGCCTGTCAAAATGTAAATGTTGCCGGTGAAAATGCATTGCCAAAAATCATAGAAAAACAGATTCCAGACACTAATACATTATTATTGCAATTAATGCAACAAATGGAACAAAATCAGAAACAAATGGGACAAAAGCTTCAAAAGTTAGACACAATGGAACAAAATCTTCAAAAGTTAGACACAATGGAACAAAATCAGAGACAAACACAGCAAAAGTTAGACACAATGGAACAAAATCAGAGACAAACACAGCAAAAGCTTCAAACGTTAGACACAGTGGAACATATGCTTGAACAAACACGTGAAGATTTAACTACTGAATTACATAAAATCGAATCGAAATGTCAAAAAGTCTGTAATGACGTAAAAACACAAATTTGCGAGCATTTCCAACCTATTTTTTCGCGGCATGAAATTGCATTACAGAATCACGAAGCAGCCATAAAAGAACTGCAAACAATTGTTCATGAAAATCATGAGACCTTGCAAGCTAAAATTGACTCAGTTGCATCTACCGATTCGGTTACGCAACTTGCAAAAACTCAAGAAAACTTAAAGGACACAGTAGATACTCTGAAAATTGGTTCAGGAAGACACATGGAGGACATTAGTTCTTTATCAGAGAAAGTAGTTGAACTTTCGGATCAGCTAAATAATTTATCTACGAAGGTAGATGATAATCTGAATGACACAAAACCGGTAGTCTTTAATGACGCAGAAGAGTTCGAACAAATTAGGAAATTCAAACAAAATCAAAATCAAATTAATACGCAACACCAAAGAGAAATCCGGGAAGTACAAGATCAGCTGACACAGGTAATACAAGAATTACGTATTTCAGAGGACTCTCGCACACCAATACGGGAAGAGGGACATAAAAATACGGAACTGACACAAAATAATAACACAGGGCACTTTGGAGATTATGAAAGAAATTGGCAAAGTACACCGAATTTTGAGATGGAACCGCCGAAACGACGTAACAATGACCGACATGCGACCCGCCGACACGATGATTTTGACTATAAGCTGTTCATTACTACACGCAAATTCAAAACATTTAAGAATTCTGGCAACGACATTCATCCACAAGCGTGGCTTCATCAATTCTCTCATTGTTTCCCCCCAACTGATCATTAGAGCACAGATTAGAATTTATGTGTGGCTATTTAGAGAATTAACCAGCTGTAAGAATGAGATCGGTCATTCACGATTGCCACAGTGAAGGAGAATTTTACAATGCCTTCCTCTCAGCATATTGGTCTCAAGGCACACAAGACCGAGTAAAACATGGCATCATAATGATGAAAAATTTCGAACTATCTGAATTTTCAAGTCTTGTGAAATATTTTGAAGACATGTTACATAAGAATCAGTATCTTTCAAACCCATACAGCCCGTCAGAACTCATCCGCATTTGCTTAATCAAATTGCCTGAACATTTACGGCATATTATTTTGGCAGGCCGTTGCAAAGACGACATTGAAGCTTTTCAGGGACTCTTACAAGAATTAGAAATTGACACTGACAATCGCGAAACGCGAAAACAGGAACACAACAATTACAGGTCACATCCGTCGCAATTCCGCGATGAAAGAAATAATAACTGGACACGACAAGGCTATTCTCATAACGCAAATCGTGACCAAAACAGACACCACCCGTATGACAACCGTTGGCAGAGTAGTAATAATTACAGGGAAAGATCACCTCTCCGCAGTAGTGACTATCACAGAGACAATCAGAGAAACAGACAATATAGGAACCAAAATAATTATTATCAAGGGAGACAGAATAACTTAAGACGCAACGGTCTAGCGCGCAGTTACGATTCAGGGAGAACTTCTCCACTACGTGACCGACAAGAAAGAAACTATGGAATCTACCGACATGACGACAGACGATATGATCGTAACGACATACCTGAATTGCAGCAGAACTGGCGGGATTCAAACAGAGCAGGGCCCTCTCGACAAGGTGAATTTGTAGAAATTAGGTCCCCAAATCCCAATAACGACGCGCGCCAACAAAGACACAATAGGCAATGACTCATACCGCTGGCAGCCACAAAACGTACTTATGAAACGGACGACGCAGCTGCCGTAGCTAGTAATTACGTTAAAATGGAAGACATTAGGGACATCTTACTCCAGGAACACGACGTAAAACATAACAACATTGCATATCCTGTGATTCACATTACAGTAAATGACGTAAAACTTACGGCGGTACTTGACTCAGGCAGTCCCATTTCAGTAATTAGTGAAACAGCTTTTAGCAAATGCAACAAATCGAATGATTGCCCCACACTTCCGTTACGCAAGATTAGATTACAAGGTGCAGTCATTGGAAAAAGTGTAGATGTACGCCAACAAACCAACTTAGAATTCTTTTGTCAAAGCCACAGCTTCTCTATGAACTTTCTTATTGTTCCATTATTGTCGACGGAAGTTATACTGGGAGTAGACTTTTTGAATGAATACAAAGCAATCTTAAACTTTCACGATGCTGAAATAAGTTTAGAGAAAGAAGGTAAGTCAATAGCTTTGAAATTTGAAGATTGGCTCTCAAACCATGACGAGGAAATTAATCGGCTTTACCTTCTGTTAGACAACAGTTCGGAATTTTCTACGGAACTAGGCACTAACAGTCGCTCTGCAAGTACTGACAGGGATGATATCGACGGCACAATTGAAACTAATGAGTTAATTCAGAATAAAATTCAAACAATTGAGAATTGTAATGACACTGATAGGCAGGACCTTTTTGAGATTTTACAAGCACATTCCACAGTTTTTACTCACAAAACAGGAACAATCAAGGGATTTCAATACTAATTTCGTGTTCGTGAGCATACTAAATTTTGTGTTAGACCATACGTAATTCCAGCACGTTATAGGGACCGTGTTAGAACAGAAATACAATCTATGCTTGACGAGGGCATTATTGAGCCTGCAGTAAGCTCATACAATAATCCATTACATGTTGTTGAGAAGAAAAATGGGTCGATCAGGCTTGTCTTAGATTCGAGACAAATCAATACTATCATTATTCCTGAAACAGACAGGCCGCAAACATTGGAAGAACTTCTTCAAAATTTTAATGGTGTAAAAGTGTTGTCTTCCATTGATCTCAGATCCAGCTTTTATCAGATCGAACTTCATCCAGAATGTAGAAAATACACAGCTTTCCTTTGTTTCGGCGTTTGTTATCAGTTTCGGAAACTTCCTTTTGGCTTGAACATTTCTTCGGCAGCATTCATTCGCGGGCTAAATTCCATATTACCTGAGTTCTTAAAACGTCACATCACCTTATATGTGGACGATATTCTGATAGCAGAAGCCTCATGGGAACAACATAATCGCATCCTCGACAGCGTGTTACATATTTTTGCAGAATCTGGAATTACAGTTAACTTGCAAAAGTCTGAATTCGGTAGGACAAAGGTGAAGTTTTTGGGACATATTATTTCTTCTGAAGGCATTCAGCCAGATCCTGAAAAGTTAGAAGCAATCAGAGCCATTCCAGTACCATCCACAAAAAAACAAGTCCGCAGTTTTCTAGGCCTCGTAAATTTTTACCGTCGTTTTCAGAATATGCAAATTCTAGTTACACCAAAACTTTGTACTCTCACTGGAAAAAATACTATTTGGAACTGGGACAAACAAACACACTTGGAATTCAATTCTTTGAAAGAATCGTTACTTAACGCTCCAATACTAGCTCATCCAGATCTGTCACAAGATTTCTGCCTTAGCACGGATTCTTCTAAAGTCGGTCTTGGTGCCCATTTATTTCAAGAAGCCATAGAAAATGACACTACCGTTCAGAAAACCATTGCTTTTGGTAGCCGAGTGCTAACAAAATCTGAAAAAAATTATTCCGTTACTGAATTAGAAGCTTTAGCTATCGTTTGGGCATTTAACAAATTCCGTTTCTTTCTTTATGGTAAGCACGTAAAAGTGTACAGTGACCATCGTGCATTACAATTTCTTATGTCTTCAAAATTAAATCATGACAGGTTAAAACGTTGGACATTGTTTCTGCAAGAATTCCACTTCACAATAGTCTACATTCCCGGCAAGGAGAACATCGTTGCGCACGCACTGTCACGCGCACCGGCTGGGCTTGGGAAAAGTAACACAGAAAGCAACCTCGAGAGAAATTTCAGTATTCTTTACATTCAGAAAGTCGCCTTTGAAAACTTCATCACCACATCTTTAAAGGACATTGCTCATGAACAAGATAAAGATCCGATTTGGAAAGACATCAAAAGTAAATGGCATGAAAAGACACACACACAGATTCGGCATTATTATCTGGTTAGAAACAACATACTGTTCAAACGATGCTCTGTTGATGACAAGCTATGGGTACTTTGCATTCCAGACGATTTTGTTAATAAGCTCATTTGGTACATTCATTTCAGCTATGCACATTTTGGTCCACGAAAATGTTATCATATTCTTCGAACGACTTGTTATTTTAACAATATGGAAAAGAGAATTCGAAGAGTCTTGTCTATTTGTAAACTTTGTCAAAAGGCGAAACCATCTACTGTCTCTCATCGTGCTCCATTGTTTCCTATCATTCATACTAAATTAAAAGAATTTGCTGCCGCTTGTTAGAACATCTAATGGATTTTCGTACGTTCTAGTCGCTGTTGAACTTACTTCAAAATTTGTTTCTTTCACTCCGTTACGTAAAGCCACTGGACGGTCTGTATCCATCGCCTTTGTTAAAAATTCCTTACGTGAAGTTGGACACGTTAGTAAAGTCATTTCTGATAACGGACCGCAATTCAGATCTGCTGTTTGGTCACGCATGCTTCGTAACCATAAAATCAAATCTGTTTTTATTTCATTGTACTCACCACATTGTAACCCGTCTGAACGGATTATGAAAGAAATCAATAAGCTTTGCAGACTTTATTGTCACAGAAAGCATCAGCTTTGGGACAGATATTTACACTTATTTCAAAACGTGCTGAATGAAATGCCTCATGACTCCACTGCTTTACCACCTGTTCTTGTACTGAAGAATGAAGAACCACCGAACAGAATCAGAGAGCTTGTACCTTTACCGAATACACGTAAACTTCGACCCAAAGACATAATTGATTTGGCTATTAAAAATATAAATTCTGCTGCACACAAAAGGAGAAAATTACACGGTAAAGCAAATGCAAAGAAATTATATATTGGTCAGAAAGTTCTCATTACAGCTCATTCATTGTCACATAAGAAGAAACACTTGAGTCACAAATTCTTTCTAGTTTACAATGGACCTTACAGAATCCGAAGTATACCACATGATAATTGCGTTGAAGTTGAAACTCTGCGTACTAGGAAGAGTAAAGGTTCACACCACATTTCACATGTAAAACCGTTTATTGAAAGATAATCTGCTTTTTAACTTTGTCTTTGCCATAAAACATTTCACTTCACATTTCTAGTATGCTTTGTCAGACTTATAATCTGTTAACATGCAACAATGTTTGAAGTTAAATATCCAATGAAGAACCAAGAGAACTTATTTAAACAGAAATTACGAATGCATTGTTATAGTGAACAGACGACACAGTGTTGTTATATGTACATTCTTGCTTGTTAGTTGCACGATTACGTAACGACTATAAGGCTTACATACTTAGAACATATACTGTTGATGAGGTTTTAATGCAACTTTTGGTTCAGTTGAAAAGACATTCTTTATTTGAAGTACTTTCTGTGAGATTAAAGATGACTTAGCGTTTGGTTTCTTTGATAGCTACACGATTATATCACGACGCTACTAATGTGTGACACAATTTACATTGTGCTTTTGTGGTGTATGTGTTTTATATCTGCACAGTTTTTTTGAATTATTCTGGAAAGTAAAACATGTTTTAGTAGTAACGTTTGTGGTATAGCTACAATTAGACAGCCTTTATCGTAGCACAACAATACGTTACATTATAGTACTTTCTTGATCACTGTAAGGTATGTAATAACTACTATATCTATACGGAAAGCATTTCACTTTCGTTTATGATGAGGTAAGTACATTGACTTCAGCAGAGCTTTGCTTACAGAGGACGATAACTACGCCAGTTCCACAGAATTATCTTACAACAAGACGCACAGTTTAGCGCTACAGTACATTTATTTGAGTGATTAATTTTGTACTGAAAACATTTATTTTTAAAGATATTTGAAGTACAATGATACAAAGGTTTTCCGTGATACATTTCATTCCATTGCTGTAATCTGTAAATCCTGAGGATATAATTACATTAATCCTCAGAGGGGTACACGCTTACTTTGTGTATCATGTGTTTGGCAAGCACAAGGAGCCCTAGCTAATATGGTATTTGCTTATACAACTTTACACATCGGTACCATATTCCTCTAACACATAAATTACACAGCTATCTGATCACTTAACTGAGAGACAATTTTTTTTTTTATTACGTCAGTGACACATGTTTACGCAATCACACAGTTGGATAATTTCACACTTATGAAATTGTATTTTGTCTGTACTTTGTGAAATGTTCATATTTTTTCGGAACCACTGTGATACTATGAGAGCTTTGAATGATGTATTTGGTATAGGATCATGATTTTTAAAGTACGTTGGAGGTAGATGACACTACTGAAATGAGCAGAGAGTATTTTTTAGGTTTTGAAGTTATTGCAGAAAGCTACGATGATTTTGAGATTTAGCTGAGTTTTTATGATGTTATTATGACGATGACAATGTGTATTATGCTGTTGCGGCATGTTTATTATCAATAAGCTGATGGTATAAGAGTTATTTGATTATGCTATGTATTTATTACGATGAAATATTGATGTGTCGCCGCAAGATTGACGTGTCGACGAATATGTACATGTTTAATAAGGTAAGAAATAAGGAGTAGTGGTTAGGGACTCTGATTTATGAAAAGGATGTTAGAAACCAAGAATCGTACTTTAAGAGTTATGAAATGTGTGTATACGTGTGAATGTATCACAAGGCCGCCAAAAATTTTTGGACAGTGTTATATTTATAGGATTTTCTTTTCTACACATTTATAACGCAAATTCTCAACCTGTGAAAATATTTTTATAAGAGACTGTCACTGTAGCGGAAACTGCTGTCGTAAATTTTTCAGTAAGAAAGGTAAGTGACCACCTGCATGTAATGCGTCGTGGGCACCCAGCTGCGCGACAGGCGCCTGGAAAAAAAGCCATTAATGTGTGCCTGTCAGAGGCACAGGTGAAAAAAAAAGAGGCCATTATCCTCGCTGTTGACATTAATACCGCACCCTCAAACTTGAAAACATGATTACACTGTAGAGTTCTTAATTTATGATATTTACTGAAATGAAATTATGAGAAACATTTTATATCTATTGTCTTTCTAGCTGAGAGATTGCTCATTTTGTTTAATATTCAGTTTCTATCTGCACTGCAGCATTGGTTAAAATAAAATTTAATAGATGTACTAATATCACTATTTTCTGTCTACAGACCCAGTAAAGAATCATTTTATGATTTACTTTCTTGGAAAAGAGAGCACAAATAGACATTTCCCTTCACGGGAATTGCAAAAATATTTTTTTTACGATTTGGTAACTTATCTGCTAGCGTATGTTCTCGTGATGCATCACTCTAGTGTTAAGATGTGACATAGGTATTAAACATTTTTACTGTAATATTTTTTCTGCTTCATCTTTGTTTAGATATAAATTATTACATTTATTGCTGCTCGCTATGCTTACTTGCATTTTTTTTGTCATTGCTGTTTGTATTAATTGTTTTGTGCTGCTACATTGCCTCGTCCCTTAGTTAAGCATCTGAGCTCAGTAGATTTAAGTTAGCTTAAGAGGGGGTAGACTATATAAGAAACTAACTATGATGAATTGGAAGAGAAGCATTGAGAAGCTATAAGAAAATGGTTTTGCCAAAAAAGTAGTGTACAGTGGAGAAAATCTATTTTTGAAAGAGGATGTGAACAAAAAACAGAAAGCATGCTTGGATAGGATATTTTTGGTGGAAACAAATGTTGAGATAAGATGTAAGATCTACAGAATGACGTTTTGGGTTGGACTGCAGTACCAAATGTTACACTGAAAACAAACCCTGTCCTTTCCTTTTGTGTTATCCTGCTATCTGTTTGTGTACCCTTGTGTATTTGTTTTCTTCCTGTCTCTGTGTGCTGTTTCATAGAATTTTTTCTCTTCTAATACTAAGCTACATTCACTATGATGAGAAATACTGTTATCCTGAAATATAATTTGCATTAATAACATGCTATTTACTTCATAAAGATGTTTGCACATTATTTATTCTGTTTTGTTCTAATGCTCGTGTGTGAAGTTGATGTTTCAAAAGTTATTCTGATCTTTTATGTATGTACTTATGTCGTAATTTTTGTAACACTGATGTATTTGCTATTTCGATTCTTTTGTAAAGCCTGTACTACTGCAAATGTTATCTGTAGTGTTATGTTCTTTAAAGATGTATTTTGTACCTTTGTTATTGTATTCTTATGTTATAAAATTGTAATTGACACCAGTTCATCAAAATAAGTAACTTGTAAATTACTTTTCACTGCACACTTTTCTGTTGGTCATAGTATATGGACAATATGTGAGAAGTAGGGATTGATAGTGTTTGGACGTGTGTTAATAATTCAGCAAGTGACTGGATAAAAGCATTGCTGGTTCTAAGGACATATAAAAAAATTGTGAGTGCACAAGTGGTGGTTTAAGGACTTGCTGTATTCTCTGCAAGACTCTTCGATGGTGATTGTGCACCTGCGCAGTCGCAACAGATGGCTGCTGGCCATCTCTACAAGGACTACAGTGGGTCTGCATCTTTGATGACTCCCCAATACCATTATTTCTACAAGGACTGCAGTGGGTCTGCACCTCTGATGGCCCACCAATACCGTAATCTCTACCAGGACTACTCTGTGTTGACCTACCTACCAATATTCTTCACAACTTCGACTGCCTCTGCTGTGGGTTTGCTCTGTTGTGGCCCATTACCTGTCTGCACGTCAAGAATGAGCACTGTCTTTCCGTTGGAAGGACAACACTAGCTCTTCAAGACTGCATGGAAATCCACTACTTCTATGTGCATTTTCTTTTACTACTCAGACTTTGAGAAAAACACTGCAATTTTACTTTGATGAATGATTAGGACTGTCTTTATGGACTGTGAGAAAATTTTAGCTTTTGACCAACATTGTATCGATAAGTGTGTGCATTTCATTTCTTTGTTATTGTAATTACGAAAAAATTTTTCAAATCTGTATTGGCCACTGCCAAAACAATTTGTAAATTTTTTTGTGGCGAGCATGGGGGCTATGTAAGTAGGCTGTTTAGGTTTTTTTATTGGTAACGCCGTCGCCACGTAGCGCTCTGTATAAAAATCACTGGCTGTGCCATGTGCAGTCTGTGGCTGGTTTGCATTGTTGTCTGCCATTGTAGTGTTGGGCAGCGGCAGCTGGATGCTAACAGCCCGTAGCGTTGCGCAGTTGGAGGTGAGCCGCCAGCAGTGGTGGACGTGGGGAGAGAGATGGCGGAGTTTTGTCATTTGTAAGACTGGATGTCATGAACTATCATATATATTTTGACTATTAAGGTAAATACACTGTTTGTTCTCTATTAAAATCTTTCATTTGCTAACTATACCTGTCAGTAGTTAGTGCCTTCCGTAGTTAGAATCTTTTATTTAGCTGGCAGTAGTGGTGCTCACTGTATTGCAGTAGTTCGAGTAACGAAGATTTTTTCTGAGGTACGTGATTTGTGAAAGGTATAGATTAATGTTAGTCTGGGCCATTCGTTTGTAGGGATTTTTTGAAAGTCAGATTGCGTTGCGCTAAAAAATATTGTGTGTCAGTTTTAGCAGTCGTGTATAATTCTTCTAAGGAGACGTTTCACCTTAACTGGAAAATGGTTAAAGACACCGGCATATTATCTCGCTAGAGAGTATTTACGATGTTTCATGCACCTGTTTTTAGAGACCCTCCCTTGTATCACACGTGCAGTGTTCCGGAATACAAGATTAAACTAATTACAGCTTGAACCTAGGCATTTAAACTATAATTGTTCCCGCGCTTCGTATCCGAAAGGAACAGGAAGAAGCCTTCATATATGGTTCAATGGGAAGTGTGTGAAATGTGTGTGAAATCTTGTGGGACTTAACTGCTAAGGTCATCAATCCCTAAGCTTACACACTACTTAACCTAAATTATCCTAAGGACAAATACACACACCCATGCCCGAGGGTGAACTCGAACCTCCGCCGGGACCAACCACACAGTCCATGACTGCAGCGCCTTTGACCGCTCGGCTAATCCCGCGCGGCGTTCAATGGGAAGTAGCCACTGCCATGCACTACCAGTGATTTGTAAAGTATGGACGAAGCTGAACATGGAAACGTTTGGTGCGTGAGAAACAGCGTAAACGACGGACAGGTCTGTAGACAACAGCGCCACCAGGCTGACACTGAAACAGCAAACGACAGCTCAGGTTTCAAACGAGAGGCGTTGCCCGCTGCTCCAAACACAAACCGGATTGATATCCTTGCCAGGTGAGAGTCGTAGTGAGACCATGCAGCAGGCTATATGCGCTGGTCTGGTAACACACAGTGGATTTATTTCATATCCTCCCGGCCAAGATGCGAGCAACAAGGTTGCAGTATTAACGCATCGTTAGTCATAAGGTTCTGAGGATCCATGTTGCATAACGGATCAAGAATAATCCGAAGTTCTCCAACACAAATTTCGCGAACTGGTTTGCAATACTAAAGCAAGAGAAGTTGAGATCTATACCAACTAATGGTGACGTGTTAAAGGAGTTTAATAATGCTGTCCCAGCTGCCTTTATTTTGATATTGTTTTATTAAGCAACCAGTTTCGACCTTACAATCTTGTTATCTTAAGGTCTGTCGCATGAATGACACAAGGTATCATTCGTGGATGTATAAGAACAAGGCACCAACATTGGCATCTGGTTCCTGTAGATATCATAACTTAATAAGCATGAAATTTGGATACCTACAGAACCAGAGACGAATATTGATGCTTTGTCTTCTGCATGCATGATTGAATGAGGAAGACAAGTAACTAACATTTGTATCTGGTACCGTAGATATCCGATTTTTATGAGCATTGTAAGTAAGCTGTTTAGGTTCTTATGTTGGTAACGCTACGTAGCGCTCTATATGAAAACCACTGCATGTGCTGTGTGACGTCTGTGGCTGGTTTGCATTTTTGGAATATTTGCTATTGTAGTGTTGGGCAGTTAGATGTGCACAGCGCGTAGCATTGCGCAGTTAGTGGATGTGGGGAGAGAGATGGCAGAAGTTCGAGAGCGGACGATCTGGACGTGTTTACATCTGAAAGAGTAGGTATGTAATACTGTATATCATGAACTGATATGATAACTTTTGGATATTATTGAGGTAAATACATTGTTTATTCTCTATCAAACTCTTTCATTTGCTAACTATGCCTATCAGTAGTTAGTGGCCTCCGTAGTTAGAATCTTTTATTTAGCTGGCAGTAGTTCGAGTAACGAAGATTTTTGTGAGGTAAGTGATTTGTGAAAGGTATAGGTTATTGTTAGTCAATGCCATTCTTTTGTAGGGATTATTGAAAGTCAGATTGCATTGCGCTAAAAGTATTGTGTGTCAGTTTTGTGTTGATCAGAACACGTAAAGAGAGATATATCTGAGTACTTTCAGTTCTGCCGTTTGAAAATCAAGTGACGTAAGAGGTTTAACAGCACTGTAAATCATAAATTTTTCTAAGGGGACGTTTCAGCATAAAGTTTGTATAACTACGAAACCAGAGCACTTATGCATGTACAAGTGGAACTTGGTGTCACTCATGCTACAGAGGTGAAGATGACGTGATTGGATGGTCGAAACTGGTTGCCTTAAAGAAACGATATCAAAATAACTGCAGTTGGTGCACTTTTATTACATTTCATCGACCAGCAGCCGTTCAGTGCTCCTGAGCCCAAGATGCCGTTACTTTTACCGTTAGTGGGATGACTGTGGAGGGAGTGGGGGTGGACTCTACAGATACATAATGTACCCTCCCCCATACGCCTCGTAATGAGCTACAGAGTACAGATGTAGTGGTAGAACTAGTGCTACTCCAAGTCTGAAAATAAGACACAATAAGACAAACTGAGGACAACGCAGTTAAGGTGAATTCGATAGAAGCCAAAAACATTTTCCGCAACTCGCGTTTCAGAGGCAAGCGCATTCGCAGACTTTTTGTTTGATGATTACGCAAATATTTTTAATTATGTAGCAGCTTAACGAGATTAAAAGTAATTGAGATTTAAAATCTGATTACTGACAGACGTGGTTTGCATTGGTAATTGGACTTCCGTTCGATTATTGCTTGTTTCCGCATTCAGAAATTTAATTTCACTGTCGGAATTCTATTCAGTTGCAGAATATTTCCATTTGTTACACCACGGCAATTAAAAACCAGCCCTCACTCGGCTAAGACAAATTAAGAAATTACTCCTGACGTAGGACTTACCTAACGACATGATGTACTTCGTAGGCCAAATACGGAAGAGTTTTATTCAGTCAAATGAAAAGATGCCCTGCAGGGTATGTTATTCGGCTGGATGAACAATTACAGCCTGTGAAATCCATGGATTTTACTTCCCGTGGTAGAAGATCACTAGACGTACCAAAGAAAAGATGGAGAGAGACAGAGAATGCGTGAGGGCCAGCTGCAGATCGGCTTAGAGAGTGATTGGCGGCAGAAAGCAGGAAATAAAATCCAAGAGAAGAGGAACCTCACGGCTGCGGGCGGTGTTCTGGCCCTGATCACGTGAAGTAAAGTAAGTAAATGAAAGAAGGAACGGTAGGATGAGGAGACACTGCGGAAGACGTGACAAAATCCACAATAAAATCTGACAAGAACGGAAGAGAGCTGAATTGTTACGCTGTAGAGATTTACATCAGTACTATGCGAATCACTGTGAAGTTTAAGAATGAAATTTTCACTCTACGCAGGACTGGCATGAAACTTCCTGGCAGATTAAAACTGTGTGCCGGACTGAAACTCGGGCTCGGAACCTTTGCCTTTAGCGGGCATCTGCTCTGCCGACTGAGCTACTCAGGACTCCTCCTCAGACGTTTAGAGAGGAGACGAGGTACAGAAGGAAGTAAGGCTGTGAGGACAGGCCGTGGGTCGTGTTTGGGTAGCTCAGTCGGTGGAGCACTTGCCCGCGAAAGGCAAAGGTCCAAGGCTGGAGTCTCGGTCCGGCACACAGTTCAAAACTGCCAGAAAATTTCACTGTCAAGTTGATGGCTACTGGAACGATGGCTGCTACGCGCGGGCTGTTAATTGTCCGACTTTGTCTGGAGATCTGTTACATATGCGTGAAGCTCAAGAAGGTTAGTATTTTCAGCCCTAAAATATGGTACTTCGGGCCTCCTAAGCAGTGATCTCGATATATGTGGTGCCTTACTTAGTGATTTCTTTGTTTTTAACGTTACATTCTCTCGGCATTCATCAAATCCGCGTGTATGCGCTCTCTCTCCTTCTCCTCCCCAATCTTTCACTCTCTCTCTCTCTCTCTCTCTCTCTCTCTCTCTCTCTCTCTCTGTTGTTACTGTGAGGGCTATCCGGAAAGCAAGGTCCGATCTGTCGCCAAGTTGAAACCACAGCGAAAATCAAAAATGCTTTTTTGCAACAGATTGGTACACCTTCCAGCTACAGCTCTATTTAGTCGTCGCTCCGACTTGGACGACTTTCCAATAGATTCGTCGAAGAACGTAAGCGCCTCTCCTTTCCGCTACTTTCCTGTGCAAAAGTGTAGTCTTTATAGCCAGCTGTTCATGTGAGCAGAGACGATCATCAGAGGTAGCCAAGTCCGGATTGTATGTTGGAAGATCAAACACTTTCCATCGACAACGCTTCAGGGCCGGCCTCATTGCCGAGAATTTTCATGAAGAAGGAAATGCATTGCAGGTATGTTGACAGTATTATTCTAAGCATCTTTATGTGCTCACTGAGCCATGTGCGCCTCGTGTACATCCCGGTTATTGTTTGTCATCTTCTCTTACGGTACTGCCGCCTCGTTTTCTTATTCCATTTAACTTCCTGTCTTACCTGCCCGTGAGTGGCACTGTCGTGCCATCACTGGAGCGACCGATAGTACTTCCGGGATCGCCGTGTGTCTGGAAGGCAGTCAGGACGCACCAGGACACAAATTCAGTCGGGCACGGAGCAGCAGTCGGGACGGAGCAGCTGTGGACGGAGCGCCGGTGAGGCGCGGACAGCCAGTGCCCGCCGACACACTTGAGCTGTCCGGCGGAAGGAGACTGGAGCGCGACGATCTTTGGTTGGTCGTCTCCTCGGGCGACGTGTACTTGGTCTTTTGACAGTTTCTGGGCGTCGTCAGTTGGTCGCCTTGCCGGACTTGGGTCAGTTAATTCCTCGTGCAGAGATGTCGTGGCCAATGGGCAAGAGTTACCTCTGCATGGTTGGGTCCGACCCAGTGTACCCGGGTCGGCGTGTCTCCGAATTCCGAACAGACATCGAGTTTAGTCGGTTTGGAGCTGCAGTCAGCTTCGGACAGCCAAGACTCGCCCGACCGTTGCCGACACACGTAACTTCAGTGGCAACGGCCTTGGTTGGTCGTTCGGTCGGTCGTTTCACCGGACGACGTGTATATGGTCGCCGACCGCTGGTGGAAACTCTCTGTGTATCGAACTGATTCGTCCTTATTGTTCCTCAGTGATTGCTTTTACGATTGTTCGAGTTCTTGTGCAAGTGTGTTTACGTGGAACAGTGTGTAGCTTCTGTGATTTCCACAGAGCGGATGAATGCTGTCTGCGTACTGGAGTAGTCAGTCGGTCGGTTGAAACAGAGCAGCGAGTGTGTCGGGTGGAAGAGAATTGATTAAGCTGTTGGTTGATTCGTCAACCATCCGTAGATCGTGCTGCAACCCGATTCTTTAGCGTTACGCTTGGCTGCCTGTCTCACCTAAACTGTTGTTAGGGTTTCCTCCCCAGGCCAACCCTTGGAGCACTTCTGAGCACCACTGTTTGTCGTTTGTGATTGTCATTTTATTTGGCCGCAGGTACTGCATCAGGCCTTCAGCCGTGTATTAATATTGTCTGTTTTATGTTTAGTATATGTTTCATTTGAAATTCTTGTTGTTCTGTATTTAGGCCTTCAGCCGCGTGTGTTGCAAATTTGTCGCTTTAATATGTAAATCCTTGTCTGTATAGTTTTTCTTTAATTATCTTAAATTCTTGAAACGGTCTTTAGCCGTGTTCTGTAAATGTTGATCTTAAGGTAGTCTTTGATTATGCTTAAGTAAATGTTTCGGCCTTCAGCCGACAAGATACTTCAAGTTTTCTTAAGATGTTTTTCTGTTGTACTGTGTAAAAGCTTATCTTTAAAGCCCCTCTTTTATTATGTAAAGACAAATTTTTTTATTGGGCTTTCGGCCGACGATTTAAGATGAATTTTCCTTAATATAGCCTTTAGCCGGAATTTGTAAACGCTTGGCTTTTAAAGAATTTCTTTACTTGATCTGAAGTATTATATCGGCATTTAGCAGAGAAGATACTATAATTTTACTTAAGTAAGGCCTTCTAAGAGCATCAGCCTTGAAAGGAAAAGAGTTTTGAAATTAGATGTGTGGAGTCTGGCATGCTATTGGTGTGGAACATGGACTCTCGGGACAGAACAAGACCAGAACTAAAATTCTTTTGAAATGTGGTGCTATAGACGCATGCTCAAAGTAAAATGTATCGACAAGGTCACAAACGAAGTGGTTCTGGAAAGAGCAGGTGAGAAGAGAAGCTTCTGGAGTTTCATTGTTAAAAGAAGAGTGCAATTTACAGGCCATTTATTAAGACATAAAGGACTCCTGAACACAATCATAGAGGGATATGTCGAGGGAAACAGACCAAGGGGAATACCACGACTGAGGTACATGGATCAAATCGTGAAATTGAAGAGAAAAGCTGAAAGACGCACAGAATGGAGACAAGCTACCATTGTAGCAGTCGCAAACCAATCCTTGGATTGACCACTACAGAAAAAGAAGAGTAGGCCTTCAGCCGTTATTCTAAATCCTTAGCCGTGAATTGATCTTTGTTGTCTTAAAGAGAAAATTGTACATTGGTCTGAGGAACAAAGTTGTATGTGTTCTTGTATAACTAACAGTAATTGACCTCGGCCCGTTTCCACATCCTGATCCGCTCTGTCCTGAGAAACCAGATTTCGCTCACTGTGGGCTCGGAGCTGAAAAGAACAACGTGACACGATCGACGGGCACACTACACACACTGCCTAACTCATCTGTGTAAAGCTTCATCGGACATTCATTATCGTTTCCTTCTGACGATTTGTTGGATCTTAATCGACGAATAGCCCCTGTGTACTCTCATATGCTTCCTGTACACTTGAGCATCATTCACGCAGCATTGCTGCAAATCTTCTTTCGAAGACTAACTGCAGTGTGCCTGTACCTGATATATGAATCGCAATCTGCTATTTGCCTTACTTACAACTCAGCCTATATCGTTGTTCTCTTTTTGCTACGAACTATTACTCATTGACGCAGCGGCCAAAGAATACAATTTTATCTTCCCTATGTCGTGGAACTCTGTTTTTGTATGCATGAAGAGCTAGTTCTCAACTTATGAAGAGTATCACTGTAATTGGTACCGGTATTACTGTAGTTTCTAATCGTTGAGGGTTCCAAGACAGGCACTAATTGTTTGGATCTCCTGGAGAAAAGTTCTAAATAGCAATCATGTTACATTGAATACTTCGAAATGTCACTATAGAATGGAAAGAACGATCAGACCACAGTGCTGACCCGACAACGACTTGATGAGAGGAGCACAAACGCAGGTTTGAGACGGAAGGGGCAGAACATCGGACGTGCCTGTTATCTCGACGTTTGTGAAACGTATGTCAAGGCTGTACAAGAACCGGTCATAAAGAATTATCATCTCGAAAAATAAAATTACACGATTAGTTTTTTATTTAATTACAGGTACATGTCTGCAGTCCTAAAAAACGCTTAAATTTCCGCGCCAAAGTACCGCAGTGCGTGAATAGAGGAGTCCAAAGATAATGGAGTAACCCATCCCCACTTTTTTAAAAGACTTCACCATCTTCTTTTGGCTACGCCAGCTGAGTGCTAGGATACTGATATTGAAATATTCGTGCAGCTCAATGACAAAGTGCTAGTCTTTCAACTGTACGCCTTTCGGTGGTCCCTGATACCCCAGCTGTATGGCGAAGGAAAGAGACTTATAGTTCAAGGTGGAATGTCGTTCCTGGAACTTCCTCCACGGTTGAGAAGCGAAGGCTTTATTAAGGGTAGCATGAAAATTTCTATGGTCCGAACCTCTTGGTTCCTGTGCACCCGCCTTACCAATACACCACCAAATCCGGCGTTGCGTTACAACGGAGCGGGGTTTTAAATGTTTGACTCAAAACAAACAAAAAGAATTATTTAATTTTATTACTTGAACTGGTAATTAATACTGTCTTACTACCCGCCATAGCGGAATGTATGTAGAAGTCATATTCTCGTACTCCCCCATCATTCTTTTGAAAATAAAAGATCTGTCATGTGCCTAAAAAAATGCACGCCAAGTACACGTTTTTCAAATCAACCTTTCTCTACTTGAGATGGCCTCCATTAAAAATTAGTGGCCGTAGGATGAAACTTTCTGGAAAGCCTTGCAAGAACGTGCGGAAGAGAAATGACGAATAAGCTATTGAAACAAAGACGTTTTAATCTCCTCGTTCCAGGTTATAAACTTCGCTCAGTGTGACGACAGGCAGCAACCGCACCAGACGAACCATTTCACAACTGTTCGCATCACTTTCGAACGACGGACCTTGGAGTTTTCAGCTTTCGCTGCACAGTACGTCCACTGCTTGAAGATCGCACTTTGCATCCAGCATGCTCAGCGATGGCAACAGCAATTTCTTCAACAAATTTTGGGCAGTTGGCCGTCGGCCTCTCGCAGGAAAAATTCCAAAATCGCCAGTGGATTCTAAATTCGGAATCACTTTCTTCAACCTCTATGCAGAAAGAGGACCTCTCCGTATTCCTTACTCGCGAAGAGTAGCAGCAGTATTGCTGTTCTGATACAACAACAGCTTTAGGGCTAAGGCCCTGCTAACACTGTCCAGACCTTGTAACACCAATATCGATTGTAAGTAGGTTATACAATGCAACTGTGTATATGTTAACTATGAAGTGGTTGTTCTTTACTAATGACGGTCATTGAATTGTCAGAGAGAAAGTTGAATTTTATAATATATTTATTGTTATAACTAAAGGATATTTAAAAATAATGGATTTTATAATATATGTCTGCTCATAAAACAGAAATTGTACTGGCTTGGCGCAAGGTGAAAGGTAATTTTGGCGGTCAATCTGGGCGGCCACTGGGTGAGAACGCTATGCAGTTAGTGGCTAGCCGTTGTACGGTTAACATCGAGGGTGCCAAGTGACGCATTTGGAAACTAATCTATATTGAAAACTTGCCACGGATGTGGATTCAGCCGTCGGATGGTGCTCTGAACATTATGGAATGGCTCTAAAACGACAGAAAAACATCGCCAATAATAATTGGTAAAGAGCATTCAACCTGAAGAGTGTGGGGCGAGCTGGCCGCCGCATTGCTTGCCACCACTATTGCGCCACTGCTCCGCCAATTATATGAACAAAGGTGTGTATTACACGATTGACCGGTATATTTGTGTGAGTGATTTTTTAATAATAATTCAGGTGCTATGAACCTGTATTTGAACCCTGACATTATCCTAGTCATTAACCGATGCAGGATCCTATCTCAAGTGTGCAGAAATCCGAGCATCCTGTTTCTAAATAAATGGTAATTCAGTTTTGGTCTAAATGTGCAAAATATCAGTGCTAGGGTGTGTGAGTGTTAAAAACACCTGCTTCACACGTGATGAAAAAGGCACATAATTTGAACTTATATGAAACGTAAATTTGCATTTATTATTACCATGAACTATTCTCTGCAGTTACTTAAGCTTAGTGTTTGAGTATATTGCTAGAAAGTATAAAAAATATAAACTATTTCAAATGGGGTTAGGTAATAATATTAGTGAATTATAATTTGTTTGTAAAATAATCACAGAGTTTGCCTGTAGAGAAAATAACAGTTTACTGAACGCCACAGTATTCTTTTCTCAAATAAAAAAATAATTCGGATTTTGTTGCTATTAAAAGAAATATGTGACATTTCTAAGAATGATAGCCTAATATATATATATATATATATAATAATTTCATTTGTGGTATGTATTTGTTGGCTAAATCAGAACTCTCTTCATGCCCAACTACAGTGGAGTGTGCACTGTGGTAACATCTCAGTGCAGAGTTGATTAATGATTGCTATAGTAACTATTATTATGATGTGTCTTCCTATGATTTATGATATATGCGAATAACAACTACTGCTATCCATAACTTAGTCCGCCCTGTAGTCGTGAATATCCTGTGCACTATTCAAAGAGAGAATTAATGAAAGTCACTTTTGCAAAATCATATTTAAATTCATTGGATGTAATATTTCAAATTCTTATGCCTAATTAGGCTGGCGACCGTTTGTTGTTTCACTCTCATGAACATCACTATTTGTATCATCTCCAAAGTAAAGCCCGTTAACGCTTTCTATTAATTTCCACTTACACGAAAGTAATGTTCGATACCCTCTTTCCATTAGCAATGACACGGTGAAATACAAAAATCCTTCCAGAGCGTAACACTAATCTGTGAGTATAGTGTTATATTTGATGCGAACTTACAACCTTCCGTTATAACCTATCTTGACTGTCTGCAACTGTAAGGCACCTTGAGGCTAATATTTGAACCCTACGTCGGTGTACAACTATCGGAATCATGACACTAACACTACTAACAACACTGCAGCGCACAGTCTGAACTTCACTCCTACAGTACTGGCCATTAAAATTGCTACACCAAGAAGAAATTCATATGATGAACGGGTATTCATTGGACAAATATATTATACTAGAACTGACATGTGATTACATTTTCACGCAATTTGGGTGCATAAATCCTGAGAAATCAGTGCCCAGAACAACTCCCTCTGGCCATAATAAGTGCCTTGATACGCCTGCGCATTGAGTCAAACAGAGCTTGGATGGCGTGTACAGGTACAGCTGCCCATGCAGCTTCAACACGATACCACAGTTCATCAAGAGTAGTGACTGGCGTATTGTGACGAGCCAGTTGCTCGGCCACCATTGACCAGACCTTTTCAATTGGTGACAGATCTGGAGAATGTGATGTCCAGGGCAGCAGTCGAACATTTTCTGTATCCAGAAAGGCCATTACAGGACCTGAAACATGCGGTCGTGCATTATCCTGCTGAAATGTAGGCTTTCGCAGGGATCGAATGAAGGGTAGAGCCACGGATCGTAACTCATCTGAAATGTAACGTCCACTGTTCAAAGTGCCGTCAATGTGAACAAGAGGTGACCGAGACGTGTAACCAATGGCACACCATACCGTCACGCCTGGTAACACGCGAGTATGGCGATGACGAATACACGCTTCCAATGTGCGTTTACCGTGCTGTCGCCAAACACGGATGCGACCATCATAATGCTATAAAAATAACCTGGATTCATCCGAAAAAAATGACGTTTTGCTATTCGCGCACCCAGGTTTGTCGTTGAGTACACCATCGGAGGCGCTCCTGTCTGTGATGCAGCGTCATGGGTAACCGCAGCCATGCTGATTTTCCATGCTGCTGCAAACGTCATCGAACTGTTCGTGCAGATGGTTTTTGTCTTGGAAACGTCCCCATCTGTTGACTCAGGGATTGAGACGTGGCTGCACGATCCGTTACAGCCATGCTGATAAGATGCCTGTCATCTCGACTGCTAGTGATTCGAGGCCGTTTGGATAGAGCACGGCGTTCCGTATTACCCTCCTGAACCTACTGATTCCGTATTGTGCTAACAGTCATTGGATCTCGACCAACGCGAGCAGCAATGTCGCGATACGATAAACCGAAATCGTGATAGGCTACAATCCGACCTCTATCAAAGGCAGAAACGTGATGGTAAGCATTTCTCACTTATACGAGGCATCACAACAACGTTTTACCACGTGACGCCGGTCAACTGCTGTTTGTGTATGAAAAAGAGGTTGGAAACTTTCCTCATGTCAGCACGTTGTAGGGGTCACCACCGGCGCCAACATTGTGTGAATGCACCGAAAAGCTAATCATTTGCATATCACAACATCTTTTTCCTGTCGGTTAAATTTCGCGTCTTTACCACGTCATCTTCGTGGTGTAGCAATTTTAATGGCCAGTAGTGTATATAGTGGTGTGTCCATATGGAACATAGTTAATCTTCTACACTAGCTCAAATAGCGAATGTTTAATTTTAGCCGGCTGCGGTGGTCTCGCGGTTCTAGACGCGCAGTCCGGAACCGTGCGACTGCTACGGTCGCAGGTTCGAATCCTGCCTCGGGCATGGATGTGTGTGATGTCCTTAGGTTAGATAGGTTTATGTAGTTCTAAGTTCTAGGGGACTAATGACCACAGCAGTTGAGTCCCATAGTACTCAGAGCCATTTGAACCATTTGTTTAATTTTAACCACTCCGTATTTGTCTTCGTTCATGGTGAAGATATAGTGTTGTTCAGAATCTTTTTGGAACCACTTCAACTATGACAAACCTTGCAACAGTTCTAAATGTTTCATTCCCCTTGTATTTCTGTGGTATCGTCGGATACCAGAAAGCAACGCCTGGTTTTTCGCCTCGCCGCGGCCCCTTGCTGTCGCGGCTTCGCCAGTATCCTACGGTAGACATCCACCCGCCCTGGGGAACGGGTCGGCCATTGTGCTGTCCCCCGTTGGCCGCTGCTTTCTCTGCCGACCTTCCGTTCGGAGCCGACACGGCAGCGAAGATAGCGTGGCGGCTGCGATTCGTTCTCCACGCAGGAGTCGGCTTTGTGGCCGCCATGCCATACATTCGTACTGCTGCTGCTGATTCTGTCATAGCTGTCTGGCGTGTCCCCTCCTCTGACAATGTGTGTAGCTGGCTGCCGCAGCGAAAGGGGCTCCACGTATTCACGGCTTGAGCTGTGCTGTGGCACTGGTATTTCCCTCGTTCTCTGCGTTTTCTACATTTGAATTAAAATTTTCAAGAAGCCGAACAATAAGTGGAGCTTAAGTATACACAGAACTTAAATTCACTTTGCAAGAATGTAAACTCAAGTTAACAGTACGATGAAATTTCACTGTAAACCTCGGAGGAGACAGCAGACAGGTAGAAAGAATTGACTAAGAGAGCCTCTGTACGTGGAGGATCTGTCTGAATGCGATAGATGGTTTAGGTATCATTTCTGATGAAATAGGTGAGCCAGTATTAATGAAAGTTTATATTAAATTAGATTAATTATTCATTCCATAGACCCACAAAAGAGGGAATCCTCCTGGGAGTGGAACATGTCGGATACACATTACAAAAATGTAATTAGAAAAACTTGAGTTTCATTAATTTTAATGATTCTCAGTCAATAAACAGCAAAATTATGCACATAAATTAAATTTAAACTTATAGTTTTAATACTTACATCTGCTTTCATTAAATCCACCATTCAGACATTTACTAGTTTCTTGGCTATTACAACCAACTATTGTCAAAAATTAAAGTAGATTATTCATTTCAGTGATCATGAGTTACGAACAGTCAAATTATGTACAAGATTTAAAACAAGTTCCAACAGCTTTGGAAGACTTGCGATCGGACAAAGCGGAAGGCATAGCTTAACATACTGTGAGGAGGCATGTGTGGTCTTCCCAACCTCACTAACTCTCGTAATAAGAATGCGCGCTATTTAATCGACCTGCGCTGCATAATGTTTCTGCTCCATCATGCAGTCTGCGACCTGCATTTCACCTGCTTAAGCATTCTAAGTAAATAATAATGGTTTTATAAGAAACGTACTAACATTGTTTTGTAGCAGCTCAGAAGAGAAAATATCTGGTAAAGTTTCAATAAGGTGAAGTCAATGCGTCTGAAGTTACAGTACTTTCTTATGCTTCACTGTCCCTCTGGCATGGACCAATTGCCCTGTGTACAAAATGGCGGGAAATTCAAAAATAGACGGAAAATTCAAAATAGCCAGAGCCCCACTCCTGTGATGCCACTGAGGAAGTTGGATGCTCCTCCTAAATACGAACTGGTGGAAAATTTAAAAATCCAAACTGGGCAATAATCCTCTCAGTTGACAATGCAACATGACGGACCTGAAAATACTACCGCAGCCTCTATTACATCATAACTCAAGATTACGAAGCAACATGGCACTGGTTCTATGAGGAATGAATCGAAGACGCCCATATGAGAAGGCGGAACTGGAGGTATTAGTACAGCCTTTATGACATCATAAAATGGCGATCCAAGAAGGCGGACGCTGGGATATTGGCACAGCTTTATGCTGTCAGAAGAAAACATAGGAGACCTGTTGGATGCTAGCGTAGTCTGGTTGGCTATCAAATCACTTATGCATAGAATTCAACATGGTGGACCTGGATATTGGCACAGCCTGCATGGATGCCAGGTCACTTGTGCTAATTACAAGTCGCAGATCTAAGTTTAAAATGATGGGAAATTTTAAAAAATCATTGGTTTTTATTACAATTCGCTTGCCCTAAGTCTAAAATGTTGGTACCTCAGCTGTCCTAAAGTCAAACAATTCCCTCATCCATCTGATATCGTAGTTTAAACACACTACAACAAGTCTGGAACTCAAGCTACCATTTCTATTAAGTATAAAATCGAGAGACAGTTCAAAACTATGGTGAAGAATTCAACTTCCACTCACCCTCAATTTAAAATAATCTGGGGGCCCCTGGTCAGTAGCAGAGTACTTGTCTTAACTTTGAAATTGGACAGGTCACTTTTACAGCCTGCATGATGTCAAACACCCATCATTGTCAAGTGAGCACTGTGGTTGCATTGGAATGGAAGAGGTCCGCACTTTGCATTTTATTTCATTAAACAAACTGCAGATTTCGCGCTGCTACCATCGAGTCCCATAAAATTCGCGGGCAACTCTTTTGTATCTACAGAGGCTGAGTCAAAGCTGCACGCCACACCGCACTGCACGCGACTGCAGGCACAGTGTCATTATGCTGGCGTTCGACTCACCGGCCGCCACAGCTCACGTGGTGCCTGCTTGTATTGCTGTGTCTGTACGTCCAGTTTGGAACATGGGTAAACGCTTGTCACTAGCACCATAGCTGACAACAAGCTTTCATACTTCAGAACTATACGGCGTCCTGTTATGCCGCACACTGGACCACCTCACCTTTTGTGACTGCCGCCCATGCTCCATGACCTCATGTCTTCCCGCATTCGTGAGGCATACAGTATGTTCAAACAAAGAACCCAACTGAGCAGGTGGTTACAAAGCCGCTATCCTAAGCCCTTAACCATGCCTCAGTTTTAGAACTCGGTGCTTCGAGGATTGACATATTAATTACGTCTGTGCACCGCCAGATAACCAGCCAGTGCTTATCTGGGTGGATGGCGTTCTTTTTTGCCACACATTAATGTTAAAGCGTACAGAACAAACTGCTGTGACAGGCAGCCGAGCGATTCACGGCTGATGTAAGTACCTCGAAGACATAGGAAATCAGGACTCACACCGAAATGTGCACTTGTTCTTCCCTCGCTAAAGTATTGTTGCTTGACGGCTGAGACCATTGATCAGATCAGTTTACCCTTTCACTGAAATCCATAAGCATATGAGATTTACTGCCACTTCTTGAAAGTGGGAACTGCTACTTAGCAGCTGCGATGGTCCGGGGTGGGTCGTCTGCATTCTCTTTCACTTATCGATAGTCCACCTACCTCGATATGCTGTTTTCCGACGTCCCTTCACTCTGTAGTAGCAGATACATGCTAGGCAGTGTAAATCAGCGTTGATGAAACCACTACCTAATACCTACCACACAGATGTCCCGTAAATCGAGCTGAAAGTCAGTGGCTGAAAGGTCATTTTAAAAAATCGGACCTTCAGAGGATGCAGTCTACTTGCACAAAGCATTTAAAGTTAGACTGAATTTACTTTTTATTCATATGGAAACACCTGGAATGGCTATCAAGTTCGTATTTACTCTGGTAATACTCTATCATTCAAAGGTCACTGTCTATACAACATAGATACACGGGGAAAGCAAAAAAAAAAATTGTTCGAATGGCACTGAGCACTATGGGACTTAACAGCTGTGCTCATCAGTCCCCTAGAACCTAGAACTACTTAAACCTAACTAACCTAAGGACATCAGACACATCCATGCCCGAGGCAGGATTCGAACCTGCGACCGTAGCAGTCGCACGGTTCCGGACTGAGCGCCTAGAACCGCTAGACCACCGCGGGCGGCTTCAATTTCTAGCATGTTGCTTAAACAAAATAAGTGAAGTACGAATTATTCTTAAGATTGATAAATAAACTTATTCCGCCTCTAACTTTCATTCAGGGTGCTTTTACACAAAAGGAAGGTCACATCGACGTACGTAATCTGAATCATGGTTGTATCATAAGTTTCCAGCGGTCTATTTGTACAAGGTTTTATGAAACGTGACATATTAAGTTTCAACGTAGGTATCACATACACTCTCTCAATCATTTTCACGCTTTCATACGACAAACTATAATCAAATTTCTAATTAATTTATTTTATGCACTGATAACTTTGTAATGGCTTCAGATGATACTGAAAGTCAATTTGTTATTGTTCCTCAGTGGGTTTTAAAACATAAGCGTCAGTTTTAGGACGTTTAGGTAATTTTCATTCTTTTCAGAACTATAATAAATAAAAATCTGAAATTTTGACAGTATCTTTCCACTAATAACAAAAGGTTGTGTACCAGATTTTAAGAATAATTAATATGGATTATTTAGATTCGTAGATGTATGTATTTTCGTCCGACTGAATGTGACTCTAAGCAGTTCTCACGGCACGCAAAGCGAAGAAAAAACGCAGCCATCCTGCAACCACCGTACCAAACGACTGCGTGCCTTACTGCAAGGAATGTCATCTCGTAATAACTCGCTGCGTTACACAGCGTGTCAGTACATATTACAGCGCCGCTTCTGTCCAACACAAGACGAGAATTTGGCTTATGAGACATTGCTACACTTAGAGGTTTCGACACAAAACGCAGAATCAAACTCTGCAATTCGTAGTATTTTCCACTTAGAAATATATTTTAGAAAGCTAAAGAACAAGTTTGTAATTGCGAAAGGCAAAGGTTTTCGCGAATAATCATTTGACAGGAGATATTTAATGTCAAGATATATTTTTGACAAGTTTACATCGTAAACGCATTTGTAAAACTTCCAAAGACTGTTGGACGAGCACACAATATCCTAATTTCATCTCACTGGCGGACTTGACGATGCGTGAACGTAGCCCTTCGATTCCGCATATGATTACTAGAGAAATGTGCACGTAGAACTGACAGAATGTCACCACTTCCTGTCAATCGCACATAGACCTACAGTTACAAAACGGAACTACTCCGCTTATGTCTATGCTATCTGCAACTGTACCACGTGTGACGCTCAAAATTCTTTTAAGAGTTCGTTGCAGCTTTTTACAGTATAACATTCCCTTTCATTCGTCTATACATAACTGACTTGCTCTACATCAGATAGCTACAGTTAAGGCAGTGGGTAGTAGCCCGGATAGCTTCTCATGAAGGACAGCAAAACTGAGAGTAGAGTACCTCAGCAGCATCGCTGTGACACAAGGTTGCAGATGGTGATAACCAAAGAAGTGTTGCCATGAAAACAAATGGTACCCCAGGCTATCATTCGAGGTTGTCGGGCCATATGGCGGGATAAAAGTGAGGTTCATAGCCCGCTGCTGTCCGGAGCTCATTCAGACACGTCTTGGATCTGGAATCTTATTGAATGGAGTAGGATTGTGTTCAGTGATGAATCTCTCTCCGAAGTGAATTCCAGATGTATAGGGAAGAAGTACCAGGAGACACCCCGAAGAGTAGTGGGATGCCAACTTGATTGTTGCTCGCAATACGGCCTGACAACCAGGAGTGACGGTCTGTGCTGGCGTTTCTTTTCTTAGCAGAACCGCGGTGGTTGTCATCCGTGGAATCCTTACAGCACAGAGGTGCCTAGACAGCATTTTACGCCCCGTGTTGTTGCCCTTCATAGCAAACCATCCTGGGCTGCATTTCAGCAAGATAATACCCGTCTGCACTCGGTGGGAGTTTCTATCACTTGTCTTCGCGTTTCCCAAACCCTACCTTGGCCCACAAGATCGCCAGATCGCCAGATGTTTCCCCAACTGAAAACCTTTTGGAGCATTATGAGCAGGGCCAACCAGCTCAGAATTTTGACGATCTGACACTTACATTGGGCTGAATTATGCGCTATATGTCTCAACACTATAATGAACAACTCTATCAATCATTGCCAAGCTTAGTAACTGGATGCGTAAGGACTAGAGGTAAACTAACGCGCTGCTGACTTCCCCAATTCGTGAAGCTCGATCTCTAGAATAAAACATCCAATGATAATCATTTGTTCTTCTATGCACGGACAACACAGCTACCTATTTACATCCCATTCGGATAACTTCTTCGTAATGCGTTATTTTTTTTTTCTTGTTTCGTCTTGTACAGTGTATTATGCGCTAACACTCGACCTTGTATGAGCCATGTGTTCCTCTTGATCGCAAATTTTCATCTACATCTACATAGGTACTGTGCAATCACATGTATGTGCACATTGCCCTTCTTTCCCTTCTTGGCAGCCATGTTCCTAAGACGCCCCATAACACGCCTAACCGCACCTAATGTTGGAGTTCCCAACTATCAATAATGCCACCTTCTGTGACTGCTCGGATCTTGCAGGCTGCGACGTTTCCTCTGAAACAGGACAGGCGACTGAATCTGGCTGAGTGACAGTGTCAGCCACAGACAGAACCTGGAACCTGTTTGCCAGGCTAACCAGGTAGGCCTTATGTGTGGCACCCTGGGAAGTCTTATCCCTTGCCACTCCCCAAGGCGACCTCCCACTCCACCAGAGGTGAGGGCTCAACCTCATTGCTAGCAGTAACTGGGCTGGCCATCGGTGAGGACCTGTCGGAGGACTCGGACATGCTGGACATCCTTCGATCCCCATGGTGGGCCCATATATGGGGGGGGGGGGGGGGGGGGGTGGCGATCCACTGCAGCTTCAAGCTGTGTATCCGGAGTCATCACAGCCTGGAGATGAGAGCGAAGTGTCACCAAATAGATTCGCATCTGCACATAATAATGAGAATCCATATACATACTAAAGACCTTGCAAAACTACACTAGCCAGATAAACGGACTATCGACATGTGCTGCGGAACTCTACTGTAGACGCTGGCGAAAACGCAGGAACTGTGTATAATAAATAAGATTGATATGCAGGGATTCAAAAACCGATCTACTGAAGCACTCAGGTGAGACTAAATAATTCGGACCTGATATGGTACTTGTAATATGCCAGAAAATGGGTTCATTTTCCGACACAAAGGAAAACGTGAGAATTGTTATTAGATATTAACACGCAGAAACTCAAACTAAACTATCAAAGCACACAGATGAAATCATACAATTCTCTCCTGGTTAGGAGCTCGTAAAAGTCACAAAATCGGTTACTTCCCTGTTGCTGGGTCTGTCTCGGCGGATCGCTGTTTCCTCCTATAGAACACGTATTAGATCAAACTCGTTATCGAAAATAAATTGGTAAAATATAGCCTACTTGTTTAACTATTCACGCTAAAATTGAAGGAGACCATTCTGCGATCCAGACATTGATGCCAAAACGCACAGAACGGAAAATTCAACCTCACAGCAGTGGAGATGCTACGAGACACTGTATTCGCTAAATTCGAAAGATTCCGAATACCTCAAAAAATTACCCTTAATCATTCTGATAATACGGGGAACGACGGTCTGGTGAAGATGCTGCGACCAATCATTTTACAGAACTTAATTCGAAAGACCTCACCAGTCTTTCGAGCCGTCATCTGGAATGATTGAGAGCGGAATTCGAATACACAGATGTGGTGTTAGTCGCCCTGAAAAGCTGTTTTAGTATTAAGAAAAGTACTTTCTGAAGATATTTTTACGGAATAAACCTAGGATGGAAGTGAAACTAAGACTTTAAACGTTTGAGATAAAAAGATGACTGTTGAAGATCAGCAGGGTAAATCGAATGAGCAGTTAGAGTATTGAATTGGAGGAAAAAGAAATTTATGGCATTCCTTGACTAAACGAGGGATCTTTTTATCGGGCACATGTTAAGGTATGATTTATGTGTCTGCATTTGGTAACGGAGGGTTGTGTGACGGACAAAATTTAGAGAGAGACTAAGACTTGAAACCAGTAATCCGGTTCAAATAAATATAGATAACAATAATTATGCAGAGACCAAGTGGCTTGCTTTGTTTACACTAGCATGGAGAGATGCATTAAATCACAAATCGGACTTCTGTCTGAAGACGACAACAACAATAGCTGTTTGAGATTTTCCTAAAACGTGTGGTTTAATTGTCTAAAAACGACTGTACTGTTAATAATGCACATTGGAGAAGAAATGGGGTTTTTCTATTGCACTGACTAATTTTGCACTTCCGTAGTTTCCTGTCTTAAATCAGTATACTTAGGGGAGTTCTACGTTTCAAGATTGTGACTTTCATTATGTTACTCTATAATGACAGAATGTGCAGTTTCCAAGATACATCTGCAGGTTGTCACCCAGGGATGTGGCGCAGTGGTTAGCATTCTGGACTCTCATTCGGGAGGACAACGGTTCAAACCCGCTCCCGGCTATCCTGATTTAGGTTTTCCGTGATTTCCGTAGATCGCTTAGGCAAATGCCGAGATGGTTCCTTTGAAAGAGCATGGCCGGTTTCCTTCCCAACCTTCCCTATTCCGAGTTTCTGTTTCGCCTCCAGTGACCTAGTTCTCGATGGGCGCAACACTTATCTCCTCTTCCTTCTCCTCCTCCACCGGGTGTCCCAGGAGGAATGGTCACTGTTCACGGGTATGCCAGGAACGACCATTCGAAGCAAAAAGTAAAGTAAACATGGTCTCTGAAATAAGACGTGAAGAACTATGAGCACAACTACATCTTCGATCGTGTGAAACAAACCTCCGCCGCAAGCTCTTTGCTTTCCGTAATTGCAGAGGTGGAAGTATGGACCAGAACAAGAAAAAATATCAAGTAAACGTGGGCTCTAAAATGCACACCTTCAGAGATACGACCACTTGTTCATTCTCGCTACCGTGAAACTCGGCTCTTCTAGTGAACCAATGCCCATTGCTCTTATGGTATGCATTTTATGCCCATATTTACTGGATATTTTTTCGTGTTTTAATCCATACTGCACCCTCCAAAAATGTGTAAACCAAAGTGCTTGCAGCAGAAGAGATGCGTTTCGAAGCACCGAAGATGAACAAGTGCTCTTAGGTCTTAAAGTATGTGTTGCAGAGCAGATGTTTGGCAGAGAAAATGTTCAATGTGTGTGAATTCCTAATGGACCAAACTGCGTAGCTCGTCGGTCCATAGTCTTACACACTACTTAAACCAACCTATGCTCAGAACAACACACGCACCCATGCCCGAGGTAGGACTCGAACCTCCGGCGGGAGGGGCTGCCCAGACATGACGCCTCAAACCGCGCGGCCTATCCACGCGTCGTTCACAATATAAATGAACGGCATACTAGATAGTGTTTCAAGACTTGCAAAGGATCAACGCTTGGTGCAAGGCTTGGCCGCTGATTCTCAACGAAAACAAATGCAACCCACTGCATACAAATAAGCAGAAAGACCCATTATGGTATGATTACATGACTGCCCAAGAGTCTCTGGAAGTCGTTACGTCCAACAAATATCTGGGAGCATGCGTACGGAGAGATCTAAAGTGAAGCGACTACACGGGGCGAGGCGGCTTTAATTTTGGTGGACATGCCACTCCAGTGGCGCAGCTAACTACTCGTACAGCCGATACCGAACCTGGTCATACGCCACGGCCAGGGTCTTTGGCCGAAGTACTTGTTGGGTTTGACGGGCCGTGGTACAGGCAGCTAGCGGGAGGCCTCGTAGCTGGCGAGTTGGTTTCTGCGGCACTCCTGCTGCCCGGACGTGGAGCTCGTGAAGCCGCGAGTTGTTAAGGTGGTCGCAGCCAAAGATTTCAGGCCATATTAAGTAATGATAGCGGCGAGTTGCGGGAAAGGCAGCAACCACTGTGCCAACTCTAGAGGCTTAAACATTACGGCAACTGTAGATCACCTAAACGGATTGGAGGCAATAACGCCCCTGTTTGACTCTCTACGGTAACTCCTATATATTTTAGAATTATTTCCCACGAAAAAAGTGATTGAAGCCTAAAACATTTCCGCCGATTCGTAGCAGTCTTTGAATTAATAGTTGTTTCGGTGCTAGTTATCCATTCCGCTACAGTTCTTTTGTGTTTAAATTTTCCTGTACAACGGGCACATGAACAGAACCTTCGACAGATTACTGCTGTGATTGCATCATACCGGCTAACATTTAGCCCCGCGGATACCTAAGCGCTGTAACGTGCAGTTTCTGGGATACGAGGAGTGGAGCCTGTCCCGCAACGGACATGCCTCGCACATTAACATCAAGGGCTGGTGAGTCAGCCAGCCCGGATGTTCCTTTTCAGCGGTTGTCCATATCCATGAAGTTGAATACCAAATAGGTACCCATGTCAAAACTCAGGTGCACTCTACGTAAACATTTAGAATACGAATTCCGACCGGGTGGAATGGTGAGGTCAGGAAGGGCATTATCAATCATCTTAAGCCCAAATCCACCATAAAGTATACGAGAAAAGGAAAAAGAAGAACAACAAGAAAAGGAAGAAGTTACCGCCTACTTTTCCTCTGATGGGATTGCTCAGTGTCCTTGATGGATTGAATTTTGTCTTCGTTTTAAAACCAAAGGGCTCCGATAGGAGTGATAGGTACGTTACAGCGCAGGAGCAATTAAGTTATCAAAATTAGACTATCAACACTAACATCCAACCAGAAGGATAAATCGATTACGTGCGTCGCGGGTGAATTAACTGAGTCGTCCATCTCTCGGCGTGTTACGTGAATGTTTGAAAACTCGATTTTCAACGACCTGTTAAAAAAACTGACAAAGCCAGTACAAAAGCTGGTCTACACTCAAGGATTGTAAAAATTTTCCACTATTTACACACTGTTGCTGTGAGTGAGTGTGTGTGTGTGTGTGTGTTTGTTTGTACGCGCTAGCGAGCGCGCGCAAAATGTATTGTTAACCTCCTAATGAGCAATTTCCACAGAAGTGAAACCTATTCATCACCCGTATTTACTGCTGTTCCAGCAATAACGATAGACAAAACAGTCGCGATTGCAGCGGCAAATTCGAATTAATTGACTGACAAACTTGCAAAATAAACTGCCACCAGCGATGACTTCATTAATGACCAGTCAATTACGGCTGCAAACACAGGCGGGGGTGCCACAGGACGCCTGGTGTGTGTGTGTGTGTGTGTGTGTGTGTGTCTGCCCCTGCAGGGCTCCACAACACAACTGGAGCTCCACCTGCCGCTGAGAGGGCGAAGCTGGAGCCGGACGGGCACACGGCGAGGTGTACGTAGTGAGCCACTGTGCGTGCGTTCCTTGAACACCTCAGCCATGCGGTAAACTACTTGCAAATTACTTGTTTCGGCAACGTGCTGTTGACAAAATTCTCGATGCGGATTGTGGTATGTGTGTGCCAGTTGTTCGCATGTACCACGACTCAGTTTGTAACCTCCCCCTCACTTATCGACCTTAATGACAGTGAAAAATTAAACCGCGTGCACCTAATGGAAATATGGGAAAAGCAATCGTTACAGAAGTTCATTTGTCGGTAAAGAGAGAGGCAAGGGTTACATCTGAATGAAAGGAAAAATGCAAAAGAAATTGGTGGAAATTAATTTTGAGAAAATGGTAAAATTAATAAAGAAAGTAAATGTGTGGTCGTTACGTTAACAGATAATTGGCGTTCATTAGATATTTGAGATTTGGGGAAAATTACGGTCGCCAGTCCTATGGACAACTACTATAATAACTGACAACGAAAGATTAATGCACATATATTTAGCACCAAAAGCGTGGTAACTGAAGGTTGACTCGTTGAAAGGTCCCCTTAGAAAAATTGTAGAAGACTGTAGTTAAAATGACACACAATATTTTTTAGTGCAACACAATCTGACTTCCAATAATCCCTACAAAAGAATGGCCCTGACTAAATTAACCTAGACGTTTCACAAATCACTTACCTCACAAAAATCTTCGTTACTCAAGCTACTGCAATACAGCGAGCGCCACTACTGCCAGCTAAATAAAAGATTCAAACTACGCAAGGCACTAACTACTGATAGGCATAGTTAGCAAATGAGAGATTTTGATAGAGAAAAAAACAATGTATTTACCTTAGTATTGTTCAAAAGTCATATTATATATATATATATATATATATATATATATATATATATATATATATATATATATATATATATATATATATGTATCAGTTCATGTCATCCAGTCTTACAAAGTTACTGTCTCTGTCCAGATCATCCACTCTCACAACTCCGCCATCTCTCTGCCCACATCCACCACTGCTGGCGGCTCACCTCCTACTGCACAACGCTACGCGCTTTAACAGCCAACTGCCCAACATTACAATGGCAAATTCCAACAATGCCACACAGCCACAGACTGCACACAGCACAGCCAGTGATTTTCATACAGAGCGCTACGTGGTGTTACCATTACAAAACGTAAACAGCCTACTTACATAGCCCCCATGCTCCCCACAAAAAATTTTACAAATTGTTTTGGGCAGTGGCCAATACAGATTTGAAAAATTTTTTCTTAATTACAGTAACAAAGATACAATGTTGATCAAAAGCTAAAATTTTCTCACAGTCCATAAAGACAGTCCTGATCGTTCATCACAGTAAAATTGCAGTGTTTTTCTCAAAGTCTGAGCAGTAAAAGAGAATGCAAACGGAATTAGTGGATATCCATACAGTCTTGAAGAAGTAGTGTTGTCCTTCCAACGGAAAGACAGTGCTGACTCTTGACATGCAGACAGGTAATGGGCCACAGCAGAGCAAACCCACAGCATAGTCAGTCGAAGTTTTGAAGAGTATTGGTAGGTAGGTCATCACAGAGCACATCCACTGTAGTCTGGTAGAGATTATGGTATTGGTGGGCCACCAGTGGTGCAGACCCACTGCAGTCCTTGTAGAAACAATGGTATTGGTGGGCCATCAAAGATGCAGACCCACTGTGGTCCATGTAGAGACGGCCAGCAGCCATCTGTTGCGACTGTGCAGCTGCACAATCACCATCGAAGAGTCTTGCAGAGAATATAGCAAGTCCATAGAACCACCACTCGTGCACTCACAATTATCCTTAGAACCAGCAATGCTGTTAACTAGTCCCTTGCTGAATTATCAACACACGTCCAAATACTAACAGTCCATTTTTTTCACATATTGTGCATATACTATGACCAACAGAAATGTGTGCAGTGAAATGAATCCTTACAAGTTACTTAATTTGATGAACTGGTGTCAATTACAATATTATAACATGAGAATACAATGAAAAAGGTACAAAATACATCATTAAAGAACATAACAATATAGATAACATTTGTAGTAATACAGGCTTAGAAAAGAATAGAAATACACATATACATCCATGTTACAGGAATTATGACATACGTTCGTACATAAAAGATCAGAATAACTTTTGAAACATCAACTTCACACACGAGCATTAAAACAAAACAAAATAAATAATGTCTAAGCGTATTTACAAGGTAGATAACACATTATCAGAATAATTCTACAACATAAATCTTATTAGCTAGATACATACAGACAGGAAAAGCACAAATTAACATAGTGTAATAACACAAAAATACAGGACAGGATTTGTTGTCAGTGTAACATTTGTTACTGCAGTCCAACCCAAAATTTCATTCCATAGATCTTTTGTCTTATTTCATCATTTGATTCCACCAGAAAAATCCTATCCAAGCATACTTTCTGTATTTATGTGTTCACATATTTCTTACCTCATTATTTATTTTCCATTACCTTACCTCATCATTTATTTCCAAGAAAATCCTACCTAAAGCTGTTGTCCCTAAACCATACTTTTTTGTTCATATCGCCTTTTAAATACTTTTTTGGCCAAACCATTTTCTTATAGCTTCTCAATGCATTTCTTTCCATTCATCACAACTCGTTCTCTCATATAGCCTACCCCATCTTAACCTAACTTAAATCTACTGAGATCAGATGCTAAACTAAGGGACGAGGTAATGCAGCAGCGCAAAATAATTAACACAAACAGCAATGATAAAAAATGCAAATTGGCAAAGCAAGCAGCACAAATTAGCAAAGCAAATGCAATATTACAACAAATATAAGGCAATGCACAGCAAACAAGAAAAATAAATGCATAGCAAAACTGGCTTAACAGAGTAATACTAAGTCAAATTCAGTAACATTATGTCTGGCAAACAGTAGCAGCAAATGCAATAACTTATATCTAAACATGACAAAGCTCAAGTAGAAATAATATTACAGTAAAAATGGCCATGTTTAATACCTATGTCACATCTTAACAACAGAGTGATGAATCACTAAAAACTTACCAGTCATTGACAAAAATTATGTATGCAATTCCTGTGAAGGGAAATGTCTTTTTGTGCTTCCTCGTTTTTTGGAAGTAGATCATAAAATTACTGTTTACTGGATCTGTAGGCATAAAATATCTATATTAGTACATCTATTAAATTTTATTTTAACCAATGCTGCAGTGCAGCTATAAACTAGATATTAAACAAAATGAGCAATCTCTCAACTAGAAAGACAATAGATGTAAAATGTTTCTCATCATTTCGTTAGGCATTTTAGTAAGTATCATAAATTAAGAGCTCCACAATATAATCATATGTTTTCAAGTTTGAGTGTGTCGTATTTGCGATGCTTTCTACAATGGAATATCAATAGCGAGGAAAATGACCTCTTTCCACCTGTGCCTCTGAATGGCACACACTAATGGCTTTTTTTCCAGGTGACTGTCGCGCAGCTGGGTGCCCACGACGCATTACGTGCAGGTGGTCACTTAACTTTCTTACCTAAATATTTACGACACCAGTTTGCACTACAGTGACAGTCTCATATTAAAATTTTCACAGGTCAAGAATTTGCATAACAAATGTGTAGAAACAAAATCCTGCAAATACAACAGTGTCCAAAAAATTTTCGATAGCATAGTGATACATTCACACATATACATAAATTTCATAACTCTTAAAGTACGATTCTCAGTTTCCAACATCCTTTCTTACAAACCAGAGTCCCTAACCACTACTCATTATTTCTTGCTTTATTACACATATACGTATTCGTAGACACTTCTTCAATATTTCATCATAATAAATACGTAGCATAATCAAATTCCTCATATAGCATCAGGTTATTGATGATAAACATACCGCAACAGCGTAATACACATCGTCATCATAACATCATAAAACCTCAGCCAAGTCTCAAATTCGTCGTAGCTTCTTCCAACAATTTCAAAACCTAAAAGAAATCTCTGCCACTTCAATAGTGTCATCTACCTCAAACGTACTTTTAAAATCATGATCCCATACTAAATACGACATTCAAAGCTCTCATAGTATCACAATGGTTCCGAAAAAATGTGAACAGTTCACAAAGTACAGACAAATACAATTTCATAAGTGTGAAGTTATCCAAGGGTGTAATTACGTAAACAATTGTCACTGATGTTGTAAAATAACTATTTGTCTCTCTCAGTTAAATGATCAGATAGCTGTGTAATTCTGTGTTAGAGAAATATGGTACCGATGTGTAAAGTTGTATAAGTAAATACCATATTAGCTAGGGCTCCTTGTGCTTGCCAAACACATGGTACACAAAGTAAGCGGTACCCCCCTGAGGATTAATGTAATTATACCCTCAAGTGTTATATATTACAGCAATGGAATGAAATGTATCACAGAAATCTTTCTTTGTAATTCAAAAATCTTAAGTACAAAACTAATCACTCATATGCGTGTCCTGTAGCGCTAAATGTGCGTCTTGCTGTAAGATAATTCCGGGGAAGTGTCGTAGTCATCGTCCTCTGTAAGCAAAGTTCGGCCGAAGTCAATGTATTTATCTCATCATAAACGAAAGTGAAATGCTTTGCGTATAGATATCGTAGTTATTACGTACCTTACAGTGATCAAGAAAGTACTATAATTTTACGTATTGTTGTGCTACAGAAAAGGCTATCTCATTCTAGCTATATCAAAAAAGTTACTACTAAAACATGTTTTACTTTCCAGAATAATATAGAAAAACTGTGCAGATATAAAACAGATACACCGCAAAAGCAAAATTGTAAATCGTCGCTCATTAGTAGCGTCGTGATAAAATCGTGTAGCTCTTACATAAACTAACCACTGTGTCATCTGGTATCTCACAGAAAGTACTTTAAATCCAGAATGTATTGTCAAGTAAACCAAAATGTTGCATTAAAATCTCATTAGCAGTACCAGTATATGTTCTAAGTATGTAAGCCTTATAGTCGTTACGTAATCGTGCAACTAACAAGCAAGAATGTACACACACAATAACACTGTGTCGTCTGTTCACTATAACAATGCACTCGTAAATACTGTCTAAATATGTTCCCTAGGTTGTTGACTGGATATTTAACTTCAAACATTGTTGCATCTGAACAGATTCTAAGTCTGACGAAGCATACTAGAAATGTGAAGTGAAAAGTTTTATGGCAAAGACAAAGTTATAAAGCAGATTATCTCTCAATAAACTGTTTTACATGTGAAATGTGGTGCAGTCCTCTATTCTTCATAGTGTTCAGAGTTTCAACTTGAACGCAATTATCATGCGGTATACGTCGGTAAAGAATGCTAAAATTTTTCTCAAGGATAGCGTTTATGTTATTTTTCTCTGAGCCAGTCGGCGCACGTGGCTGCCTGCGGTGTGAGTCATTGCCTGTTTCTTTGTTGGGACGCGTCGTTATAAGGATTTGGAGACCTACCTTCTACAAATTCACCTTGTCGAGAGTGCCCTGATCTGTTTGAATCCCGACAGTTCTGATGCAATTCAGGTCTGTCGTTACGATCATATCGTCTGGTGTCATTTGGGTAAATTCCATAGTTTCTTTCTTGTCGGTCACGTGGTGGAGAATTTCTTCCGGAATCGTAACTGCGCGCTGGGCCATTACGTCTAAAGTTATTCTGTCTCCCTTGATAATAATTATTTTGGTTCCCATACTGTCTGTTTCTCTGATTGTCTCTGTGATAGTCACTACTGCGGAGAGGTGATCTTTCTCTGTAATTATTACTACTCTGCCAACGGTTATCATACGGGTGGTGGTTGTTTTGGTCACGAATTGTGTTCTGAGAATAGCCTTGTCGTGTCCAGTTATTAATTCTTTCATCGCGGAATTGCGACGGATGTGACCTGTAATTGTTGTGTTCCTGTTTTCGAGTTCCACGATTGTCAGTGTCAATTTCTAATTCTTGTAAGAGTCCCTGGAAAGCTTCAACGTCGTCTTTGCAACGTCCTGACAAAATATATGACGTAAAGCAAATGCGGGTGAGTTCTGAGGGGCTGTATGGGTTTGACAGGTACTGATTCTTGCTCAACATGTCTTCAAAATATTTCACAAGACTGTAGAATTCAGATTGTTCGAAATGTTTCATCATTATGATGCTATGTTTTACTCGGTCTTGTGTGGCTTGAGACCAATATGCTGAGAGGAAGGCATGGTAAAATTCTCCTTCACTGTGGCAATCGTGAATGACCGATCGGATTCTTACTGCTGGTTCATTCTCTAAATAGCCACACATACATTCTAATCTGTGCTCTAATCAGCAGTTGGGAGGAAAACAATGAGAGAATTGATGAAGCCACGCTTGTGGATGAATGTCGTTGCCGGAATTCTTAAATGTTTTGAATTTACGTGTAGTAATAAACAGCTTATAGTCAAAATCATCATGTCGGCGAGTCGCATGTCGGTCATTGTTACATCGTTTCGGTGGTCCCATCTCAAAATTCAATGCACCTTGCCAATTTCTTTCATAATTTCCGAAGTGTCCTGAGTTATTATTTTGTGGTTGTTCCGTATTTCTATGTCCCTCTTCCCGTACTGGAGCGCGAGTGTCCTCTGAAATACGTAATTCTTGTATTACTTGTGCCAACTGATCTTGTACTTCCGGGATTTCTCTTTTGTAGTGTGTATTGATTTGATTTTGATTTTGTTTGAATTTTCTAATTTGTTCATTATCTTCAGTGTCAGTGAAAGCTACAGGTCTTGTGTGATTCAGATCATCATCTAATTTTGTAGATAAATTATTTAGCTGATCCGAAAGTTCGACTACTTTCTCTGGTAATGAACTAATTTCCTCCATGTGTCTTTCTGAACCAATTTTCAGAGTATCTACTGTGTCCTTTAAGTTTTCCTGAGTTTTGGCATGTTGCGTAACTGAATCGGTAGATGCAACTGAGTCAATTTTAGCTTGCTAGGTCTCATGATTTTCATGAACAATAGTTTGCAGTTCTTTTATGGCTGCTTCTTGATTCTGTAATGGATTGGGTAGGTTGAAAATGCTCACAAATTTGTGTTTTTACGTCATTACAGATTTTTTGACATTTCAATTCAATGTTATGGAACTCAGTAGTTAAATCTTCACGTGTTTGTTCAAGTGTGGTGTATAACTTCCGAAGATTTTGTTCCATTGTGTCTAACTTTTGAAGCTTTTGCTGTGTTTGTCTCTGATTTTGTTCCATTGTGTCTAACTGCTGCTGTGTTTGTCTCTGATTTTGTTTCATTTGTTGCATTAATTGCAATAATAATGTATTAGTGTCTGGAATCTGTTCCCTTATGCTTTTCGGCAGTGCATTTGCACCGGCAACATTCACATTTTGACAAGCAGAAAATTGGTCTTGACTTATTTGAGAAAACGGTGAGGACGCAAACCCTGAATGTACAGTATTTGCAAGATTGTGTCCTGTCATTCCCGATTATTGAGGCGGACTGTTGCCGGCCGATCGATCGATAGTACTTCCCTGTTCACTAATTGTTTCACTTTCTACACCATTGTTTGCCGCCCGCTCCATTTCCCTATGCACAATTACAAAATTACTATGCTGAACATTAGTTAATTCATTACACGGTGGCGCTAACACATTGCTTTCGTCTTCATTATCATTTCTCAGTTTACTTTGGAGCCTAGTATTACGTTTCTCACACGCCATTATTGTCACAATATTTCAACGACAACACAGAAAAACACAATTTGAAGAGCAAAATAAGAAAACACATTAACATAACATTGAAAATAATACCTCGTTAATTGCAAGCGCAGCTGCGAAATACTTGGTGCAAATCTACATGCTTGCCAAAACTGTTTTACTGTACAAGAATGAAAAACTACAACTACAAAGGAAATTATCTCTACAATTACGTGCTAGCAATAAACAAAGCCTGCACTAATTGCACAAACTACAAGAAAAAATCAGAAGCTTTCAGTGAGGTATCCTCGGCTAAGGGTCGACATATGAAACGTCCCCTTAGAAAAATTGTACACTGTGCTTAAACTGACACACAATATTTTTTATTGCAACGCAATCTGACTTTCAATAATCCCTACAAAAGAATGGCCCTGACTAAATTAACCTAGACGTTTCACAAATCACTTACCTCACAAAAATCTTCGTTACTCAAGCTACTGCAATACAGCGAGCGCCACTACTGCCAGCTAAATAAAAGATTCAAACTACTGAAGGCACTAACTACTGATAGGCATAGTTAGCAAATGAAAGATTTTGATAGAGAAAAAACAATGTATTTACCTTAATATTGTTCAAAAGTCATATTATATATATCAGTTCATGACATCCAGTCTTACAAAGTTACTGTCTCTGTCCAGATCATCCGCTCTCACAACTCCGCCATCCCTCTCCCCACGTCCACCACTGCTGGCGGCTCACCTCCAACTGCGCAACGCTACGCGCTGTTAACAGCCAACTTCCCAACACTACAATGACAAATTCCAACAATGCCACCCAGCCACAGACTGCACACAGCACAGCCAGTGATTTTCATACAGAGCGCTACGTGGTGTTACCATTATAAGAACCTAAACAGCCTACTTACAACGTGTTGTGTGAAAACTGAATGTATGGCAGAAGAATTAAATTTCGCTACACTCTGACCTAATTTGGCAAAAGAATTAATAAAACTGGAAAACTGAAAGGTAATTTAGTGACTGAAATTAATAGTGAACTTTGTTTCTGAAGCACTACGAAATTCAATAAAATAACGTCAGTCTTGGGCTACCTCAACAATCACTTCAAAAGCTTCTTGAATCTACACTATTCAGAAATAAGAGATTTAACTTTTAACTTTGATTAATGATTCTGAACAATTAACAGCAGTAAAATTTAGTACATGCCAAGCTTAGCTGCAGTCACTGGTAACCTAAAATATGGTAACAAAACTCGCACTATTAATTTGTGTTTGTGTAATCTAAATATTGTAGCCAGCTATTAATACTTTAACTGAACTTCGAAATTAAAGCAGTGAAATGGAATGATATTACTTTAATGCTGGCGTTTTAATTTCAACGACACTCGGGTTCATACCGGAAAAGGAAGCGACCCTGCTCGGTAGTGCAATTGGGACAATGAGCAACAGTGGTTCATGCTACGTTGTTGTAATTTTGTGAGGCAAATTGAACAGATTGAAAAGCTGAGGCCTGCCATACACTTCTAAAACTTTACGTGCTTCCAGTCTCCTTTGCTGGTTGATTGCAGGTTTGCAGTCGTAGATCGAGGAGGTGGCGACAGTCACTCATTTTCGGCAGTCGCTGTTGAAAAAAAAAATGCCTCTGAGCACTATGGGACTTACCTTCTGAGGTCATCAGTCCCCTAGAACTTAGAACTACTTTAACCTAACTAACCTAGTGACATCACACACATCCATGCCCGAGGCAGGATTCGAACCTGCGACCGTAGCAGTCACGCGGTTCCGGACTGAGCGCCTAGAACCGCTAGACCACCGCGGCCGGCTCGCTGTTGCAGAAGCTGGATAATGGCGCACCTTCTTCTGGACACGATCACCAGGCGAAACGGGCTCTTAATGTGCGCCAGCTAATGCTTCCCATCCACTACACCGTGTCAGAAACTATCATAGCAAGTCGAGCGCAACTACATGCTGCCAAACCCTGAAAGCGCGGCAATTCGCGGGAGTGTCACACAATACACCTGCTCCACCCGCCCTACCAAAGCCAGACTCTGCTCTGCCCGCGCTCCACGCGGCAGAGTTAGCAGAGTTAACTTTACCAAAGATCCTAAACAATTTGGTTCTCCACACGAGCTATGGATCTAATCCTTCGATAGCACAGTTTTCCCTAGGCCAGACACAGCGTATAAATACAAATAATATTTACAAAACAAACCAATTACATATATGAGGATATGCATTTCCGGCGTTACAAGATCTAGATACCTAAAGGACGTGACTGTGTCAAGAATACAACTGCAGACTATTTGTTATTATGTAATGGTACATGGACAGGTGTCGACATTGAGTAACTGTAGGTGGAGACGCTAGGCGCTACAGTCTGGAACCGCGCAACAGCTACGGTCGCAGGTTCGAATCCTGCCACGGGCATGGATGTGTGTGATGTCCTTAGGTTAGTTAGGTTTAAGTAGTTCTAGGTTCTAGGGGACTGATGACCTCAGAAGTTAAGTCCCATAGTGCTCAGAGCTATTTGAACCATTTTTTATAGTCTGGCTTTAGCTGTCGCAGCGGTCGCACGCTCCACAAGTTTGCGCCGTGAACGTTCAGTGTTTACACCAGTGTTTTCGTGTTTCGTGATCGCTTATTGACGTTTTTGCACGTGAATTAAGCGTCATCAATTGAGCACTTGGTCTTCGTTCGTGTCGTCTGTCTACGTAGCGCCGTTGGGATTTCCGCGTTGTCCGAGATTTCTTCGCTGCAGAACACCATGGCAAACTCCGTGAGAAAAAACACCGTGATTTTCACCTTCGACAAGTACACCCGTCGAGTACAGCCCTCTGCACTTGAAATACACGACTTGATCAACGAGGTAATTGGCCTTCATTCTGAATCTGTTCATACCATGCAGCTAGACTCTGATGAATACTGCATTTTTGTAAAGTTTAACGATTTCGTGAGTGTAGACCGCTTTCTGGCAAAAATTTGTAATGAAACGGAATTTATACACCGTGATGGCACTAAACGTACTGTCAAACTCCGGAATTTCGAGCCTGAAATTAGGAATGTTAGGGTTTTGAATATTCCCATCGAAGTAGACAACTCGAAAATTAATGATGTGCTTTCAAAGTATGTGGTTGTTAGGCAAATAGTCAACGAAAGGTGGGCTTCGCATTTCAAGCTGCAGTGCTTTAACGGCATTCGCTCCGTGGAGATGGAAGTGAAGGCAAACATTCCCTCCCACATCTGTGTTGACGGACACAAGGCGCATGTTATGTACTCGGGGCAAACCCCTACATGTCATGTATGTAACGAGTCTAGACACCTCCGTCAGGGCTGCCCTCGCTGTGTTTTTGTGCTAACAAATAACCTTACGCAACGCCGGAAATTAACACTCAACGATTTGTGGCCAGCCAGTAATACAACAGAGCCGGCAGCTGTCGTGGGTCCTGTTACTACCTCTGAAAATGTTGCACTAAATGTTAATGAGTTTCCGCCTTTAAAACCTACATCAACTGCTGAAATTCCGTCCCGTGACAGCGATATTCCCACTAAAAAGCGTCCTCTAGAGGACACTGAAAAAAATGTTGATGAGGACTCTTCGTGTGAAACACCCGTTGCCAGGAGGCCGAAGACCAGTCCTGAAGATACGTTGGAAGTGGAAAAAGGAGATGGAATGCAGGTGGATGTGGCTCCCACTTCCGCACAAGGACTTATACCGCCACGAACAGATAGTGACTTAGCTGGTAGTGACCTTTCACGGAAATGTGACCCTGAGCCTGAGGTCACGGCTGAAATAACCGCATCAAGTGCACAGCCCATACAGTGCGAACAGTATGAGGAAGTACCAAGTAAACAACCTGCTGACTCCGAAGCGCATCGCGGCGCCGAAGGAGGGAACAAACAAGCATCACCGCCTCGCCAGCAAGACAACACAACAGACACCACGCCGGACCCACATACCGACGACTCGCAAGCCACGGCCGTTGCTCCATACAGCCACCGCCGGCGGCAGCGACCGACACCGAGTCTCGTTCTCACGCGTCATCAAGCGAAAGCCACACCAGATAAGAAAGACGTCAAGAAAAAGAATATTAAATATGAAGTCATCAGGGCCCACACTGACGAGGAAAAAGAGAAGGGCCACAGTTATTCATAGCCATGCATTGTTAGGATTTCAGGATACTTTTCTTCTCCAGCTCTTTGTATAAACGCAGTGCAAATTTTTCTAGGAAGTTAGTACATGTAATGGGCACACAGCTTGTAGAGATCGTGCCTTGTAGGGAAGCACGTTTCTGCTATCATCATACCGATCCTATTCCCAAATAGCTTCTTCTGGTATGTCTGTGATGCAAGCATATAGCATTACTACTATAAACATTAATAAAATACAGTCGCCCTTGAAATTGGCAGCACTAAAATAATTCTTGTACCAGTCCGGGACAGATATCGCGTTGCGATAACGGAATTTCGGATTCCAGGCTTTTTTGAAATGGTTAATGTTTCCACGGAAGCCAATATCGGTACAGCCATTCTTATAAGGAAAGGCATTCCGGTGACTGAAATCGAACGACTACAATCAGGAAGAGCCATAGGCTTAAAAATTTTCGATGTGACAGTGATTAACCTTTACGCCCCATCAGGAATTTCCCACAAATTGGATCGTGCGAAGTTTTTTCAAGATGAACTGATTTATTTATTGGGGAAAAATCCGTGTTCTCTTATACTAGGTGGAGATTTTAACTGTGTTATAAACCAGAAAGATCAACTACCCAACTTCAACTACTCGCCACAGTTAAAAAAGTTAGTAAGTGATCTACAACTTAAGGATGTGTGGGAACTTCAGCACCCGACGTCAGTCGGGTTCACTTATATAACCAGCCACTCCCGCAGCAGACTAGATAGAATTTACGTGTCACCAAATTTGCAAAATTATTTATTAAACGTTGAAACTACTCCCGTGTATTTTAGCGATTACAGTACACTTTTAACTTGGTTTAATTTAAGTGTACAGCCAACCCGTCGATTCAGAGGCCGATGGAATTTAAATATCTCTGTTTTAACTGACGAAGAACTGGAACAGGAAATAAGAGTAGCGTGGACTACGTGCCTCCGCACAGTAGACAAGCACCAACAGTCATTGACTGGTGGACTAGGAGGGCTAAACCGAGGCTGCGGAAAGTCGTCATGCAGTATAGTGCAGCGAGGCACAGGGAGTTGAGGAATACAATGGAGTTTTATTATAAAATTTTAAGAGACATATATCAACAGGCCCATGATGACGTAATTCATCTGAATGATATCAAAAAAATAAAAGCCAAGTCATTAAGCATTAAACGGCAAGAGATGGGGGAACTAAAAATTAAATCAAAAGCCACATCAATCGTAGCGGATGAAACAGCTTCTCTGTATCACTTGGTGCGGTATGCTAAAAACAGACGTCAAACTTTAATTGATGAAGTCCAGACGCATTCTGGTACGAGGCTCACATGCCAGAAACAAATACTGGACGAAGTCCACAGGTACTATGAAGCCTTATATGCCCCTACCACAGTCGAAGATGCAGCTCTCGAGGACTTTCTCACTATTTTAGGTCCAAAACGCTGACATCCTGTTAACTATTACTAAAGATGAAGTGCATGAGGCAGTGTGTAACTCACCTCTCAAAAATCTCCGGGACTTGATGGCCTCCCTGTGGAGTTTTATGCCCGCTACTGGTCTATAATTAGGAACAAGATCACTTCCATGGCAAATGAGGTCCCGAACGGAAAACCGGTCCCTGCAGATTTTAAGGGAAGTAAATTAGTACTGATTCCAAAGAGTAAAGGCAAAATCAACTTAAACAATTTTCGGCCTTTTTCGCTACTAAATTCTAATTACAAAATAATTTCGCGTATTATCAACAAAAGACACTCTGCCTTTACCAACAATATATTGAGTCATCACCAATCTTGTTCTCCGACCAGAACGATATTCGAAAGTCTATCTGCATACAGAGACGTCATTGCAATTACCTCAGTGACTAGTATAAAATGTGCGTTAATCTTTATAGATTTCAACATAGATTTTTACCGCGTTAGTCACAGATACCTCTTTGCGACGCTGTCAAGTATGGCTTTCCACCCCCAGATTGTGAACATGCTATGGAATATTGCAACAGTTATAAACGCGAAAATAGCAGTCAATGGCCAAACATCTAAACCCATACAGATAAGGCGAGGGGTTCCACTGGGCAGTCCCTTATCTATGTTTTTATTTTCCGTATCTTTAGAGCTCTTCCTCCGCACTGTCCACGCAACATTAACAGGCATAACATTGAGTGGTGAGAAAACTGTCATACGAGTTTATGCTGATCACGTGGGCGTTGTAATAAGGAATAAGGAGGAGACAGTTACAATGGAAAGAGAAATCCAAAGGTATTGTTTAGTGTCGGGAGCGACAGCAAATGAAAACAAAAGTCAAATATTGAATTTACGGGGCCTAGATCACCTTCGACTGGCATGGGCAAAACAAGACAACAAACATAAAACTTTGGGAATAACCTTAATGGCATATCCGATGAGGATGGCTGCTTTTAACTGGACGGAAACTAGGAGGAAAGTTCATGGTGCTGTAATGGAGAACATCCATCGAACTATGGACCTGGTGCAAAAAGTCAGATTCATCAACTCCTGCGTTTTGTCTAAAGCGTATTTCACTGCGCAGATATTTCCAATCCCTAAATTAGTAGCGAAAGGGATCATGTCCACTGTTACCAATTATTTACGGCGAGGAGACATATTCAGGGTTGGTGCGACTACCGTTATACTGGATGTCAGAAACGGGGGCCTCGGTTTGGTGGATGTTCGCAATGAAGCGTCTGCTCTGTTCCTCAAACGGACTTTCCATGTACTCAGAGAACTTCCAAAATGTATAACCGCAAAGCTCTTTGAGGCTGTGACACCCCATAGCCTGCAAGCACCGATTGATGTGCGAAACATTAATGCCCGTCTGCAGTATGTGAGGAACTTTTTCCTCGAAGCAAGTTATCTTAATGACGAAATCAGAAGCAACACACGTATCACAGCGCGCGACATCATACTTGAAAGGAAGTTAAATGAGGGTAGAAACAAAATTGAAACGAAATTTCCAAATTGTGACTGGAAAGCTGTATGGCGGAACATCAACTTTGCCGGGCTATCTACAGACGCTATTTGCGCATGGCACAAAACAGTTAATAATGTCTTCAGCACCAACGAGAGACTATATGGGATCGGTTTAAACCAGACACACCTTTGTGGAAAATGCAATCTGGTGGATACACTCAGCCACAGATTCACCTGTGGTGGCAATGTGCATAAGTGGAATTGGATCAGGCAACAAATCGCATTTCTCACCAGATCCTCTGCGGAATATATAACGCCATCGCTCCTCCTGAGACCAGACATGACATACTTTCCGAAATTAAAAATCAACGCCAATAGCTGGTTACTGAGAAAATATGTCACTTATGTCCTCCACACACTTGGGTCGGACAACGAGATGGAATTCCGCGTTTACATGAAGTGTGAATATGCAAAAATCAGCACGTATCGCAACCACAAGAAGCACTCCGGCAACATGCTGAAGATCATTTTTGAAAGAATGGGTGTTGCTCAAATATGTAGAACCACTATAACACCGTGAACGAGAACGAACAGAAGAAAATTAAAAGTCACTTTGTTTCTTATTATTATTTACTATTACCTTGCTTCCGTAACTTTTTTTATCAGAGTTCAGTTTCTACTCAGGGAAGAGGTTTCTTTGTCTTTCTTACATCGGAGAATAGGAATATTTGTGTTAAGATTTCTGCTCACCTAGTGCCATGACCCAACAGGGAACATGAGAAAAGGGGTGGGAGGGTTTTGGGCCGCGACGCACCGACAGAACCGTGAAGAGACCCCACTGCTAGTGCGGCGTGTACCACGCCCTGACCATCCTACAAATGCAAAAAATATATATATAAAAAGAAAAAAGAGAAAATAAAAGTGATTAATAAAAAATTGGATTGCTGGAAAAAGGATGGATAAAAAAAGTGGATAGAAAAAAGTGGTTAGAAAAAGCTGTTCTAGGTGTTACAGTCTGGAACCGCGCGTCCGCTACGGTCGTAGGCTCGAATCCTACCTCGGCCATGGATGTGTGTGATGTCCTTAGGTTAGTTAGGTTTAAGTAGTTCTAACTTCTAGGGCACTGATGACCTCTGAAGTTAAGTCACATAGTGCTCAGAGATATTTTTTGTAGGTGGATACAAGATGACTTAGACACAATTTGCAGTTGGTGTGATGAGTGGTAACTAGTCCTAAATGAAGAAAAAATGTAAGTTTATAAATTGCTGTGGACGAGTAGGGAAAAGAAACCCGTAATGTTCGGAAACAGCATTACTAGTGTCCTCCATATTTAAGTATTTTTGTTTTCGTAAACCCTCAATTGTTTCCTGTAGCTGTTTCAATATCAGTCTTCCTCGGCAGTTTATACCCTCTACAGCTCCCTATAGTTCTATAGAAGTTATTCCCTAATGTCTTAATAGACTGCGCGGTAACCTCCCGATACATTACGGTATTAGTCTACCTAATTTTCAACATTCTTTTGTAGCACTACATATGAAATTTTTCTATTCTCTTCTGTTCTGTTCCGGTTAGCTCACAGCCCACATCTTTCTTCCATACAATGCTGTGCTCCAAACATACATTTTCGGAAATTTCTTCCATAAATTAAGACCTATGTTTAATACTAGTAGACTTCTCTTTGCAACGAATGACCTTTTAATCAGTACTAGTTTGCTTTTTCTCTGCTTCTTGCCCTGTCTTTTATGGTTTATTTTGCTGCCTTAACTCCGTACGTGACCGCCAATTCTGATGTTAAATTTCTGGATGACCTCATTTCTGCTACTTGTAATTACTTTCGTCTTTCGTCGATTTAGTCTCAATCCATGTTCTGTACTCATTAGACTGTTCATTTCATTGAGAGTGCAATGCGAATTCCACAGTTATCTGCTGATGAGAGAGCGAATGGGTCCTCTATGAAGGGGAGGACATGGGTGACGAAGTAATACGAGAAAAAATACAGTCTACATGAAGGGTTGGGGACCCAGTACTAGAATCAGGATTTGAAAAAGTTTTAGATAGCTTTCCACTGGAATTTCTAAAGTCACTGGGGAAGTGGCAACTAAAGTTTTTATGTTGGTGTGTAGAATGTATGAGACTGGACATATACGATCAGACATTCGGAAAAGCCGGCCGGAGTGGCCGTGCGGTTCTAGGCGCTGCAGTCTGGAGCCGAGCGACCCCTACGGTCGCAGGTTCGATTCCTGCCTCGGGCATGGATGTTTGTGATGTCCTTAGGTTAGTTAGGTTTAATTAGTTCCAAGATCTAGGTGACTGATGACCTCAGAATTTAAGTCGCATTGTGCTCAGAGCCATTTGAACCATTTTTGAAAATTCAGAAAAACTTTATCCACAGAATTCTGAAGATAGCAGGAGCCGACAAGTGCGAGAATTATCACACGGTCAGCTCAACAACTCATGTTTTCGAACTGCTGACAAGAATGATGTAGAGAAGAATGGAAAATAAATTTGCAGATCCGTTAACTGACGATCAATTTGTCTTTGCTTTCAGTTTCTCAGAATGTTGTTTTGACATTCTTATGTGCAGTGTCAGTACTTCGACAATCATTTCTTCTTCGATTGCTTCACGTTTTTCACGCAGCCATTTCGCCATACCTTCCCTGCATTTCCTATTTCATTTATTTCTAAGTGACTTTTATGTCTGTATTCCTGTTTTCGCGGAGAATTTTTCTCCTTCCCTCATTCTGCTATTCACCATGTTTATTTCGCTGTTATCTTCGTTGCCCCCTCCCCTTCCCTGAACAGTGGTCCTTGCCGTTGGTGGGGATGCTTGCGTGCCTATGCAATACATTTAGCCGTACGGTCAGACAAACATATCGTTCCCGAAGAGGGCAGCAGACTTTTCAGTTGTTGCAGGGGCAACAGTCTGGATGATTGACTGATCTGGCCTTGTAACACTAACCAAAACGGCCTTGCTGTGCTGGTACTGCGAACGGCTGAAAGCAAGGGGAAACTACAGCCGTAATTTTTCCCGAGGGCATGCAGCTTTCCTGTATGGTTAAATTATGATAGCGACCTCTGGGGTAAAATATTCCGGAGGTAAAATAGTCCCCCATTCGGATCTCCGGGCGTGGACTACTCAAGAGGACGTCGTTATCAGGAGAAAAAAAAAAACTGGCATTCTACGGATCGGAGCGTGGAATGTCAGATCCCTTAATCGGGCAGGTAGGTTAGATATAGTGGGAATTAGTGAAGTTCGGTGGTAGGATGAACAAGACTTTTGGTCAGGTGAATATAGGGTTATAAATACAAAATCAAATAGGGGTAATGCAGGAGTAGGTTTAATAATGAATAAATAATAGGAGTACGGGTAAGTTACTACAAACAGCATAGTGAACGCATAACTGTAGCCAAGATAACTCGAAGTCCACGCCTACCACACTAGTGCAAGTTTATATGCCAACTAGCTCGTCAGATGACGAAGAGATTGAAGAAATGTATGATGCGATAAAAGGAATTACTGAGATTATGAAGGGAGAGGAAAATGCAATAGTCATGAGCGACTGGAATTCGATAGTAGGAAAAGGAATAGAAGGAAAAGTAGTAGGTGAATATGGCCTGGGGGAAGGGAATGAAAGAGGAAGCCGCCTGCTAAAAAATGGTTCAAATGGCACTGAGTACTATGGGACTTAACTACTGAGGTCATCAGTCCCCTAGAACTTAGAACTACTTAATCCTAACTAACCTAAGGACATCACACACATCCATGCCCGAGGCAGAATTCGAACCTGCGACCGTAGCGGTCGCGCGGTTCCAGACTGTAGCGCCTACAGCCGCTTGGCCACTACGGCCGGCGAAGCCGCCTGGTAGAATTTTGCACAGAGATTAACTTAATCATATCTACTACTTGGTTTAAGAATCACGAAAGACTGTTGTATAAGTGGAACAAACTGAATGGTTTCAGATAGATTATATAACTGTAAGATAGAGATTTAGGAACCAGTCTTTAGATTGTTAGACATTTCCATGGACAGATGTGGACTCTGACCACAATCTATTGTTTACGAACTGTAGATGAAAACGGAAGAAACTGCTAAAAAGTGGGAATTTAAAGAGATAGGACCTCGATAACTTAAAATATAGAGTTTCAAAGACATCAAGACAAGAACGAGGGAAAGAGATACTGTAGAAGATGAATGGGTAGCTTTGAGAGGAAATAGTGAAGGCAACAGAGGTGCAAGTAAGTAAAAAGACGAGGACTAGTAGAAATCCTTGGGAGATAGAAGAGGTATTGAATATAATCGATCAAATACGAAAATATGAAAATGCTGTAAATGAAGCAGGCAAAAATGATTACAAACGTCCCAAAAATGAGAAGTGCAAAATGGCTACGCAGAGATGGCTAGAAAACAAATGTAAGGATGTAGAGGTATATATCACTGGGTGTGAGACAGATACTAACTACAGGAAAATAAAGAGACCTTTGGAGAAAAGAGAACCACTTATATGATTATCAAGAGCTCAGATGGAAAACTGGTTCCAAGCAAAGACGGTAAAGGAGAAAGGTGGAACAATTATATAAAGGGTTTATACAAGGGCGATGTACTTGAGGGCAATGCTATGTAAATTGAAGAGGATGTAGATGAAGATGAAATGGGAGATACGATACTGCGTGAAGAATTTGATAGAGCACCGAAATACCTAAGTCGAAACAAGCCTCCGGGAGTAGACAACATTCCATTAAAACTACTGATAGCCTCGAGAGAGCCAGCCCTGACAAAGCTCTACCATCTGGTGAGCAAGATGTACGAGAGGCAGGTGAAATACCCTCAGACATAACAAAGAATATAATAATTCCAAGCCCAAAGAGATCATGTATCGACGCGTGTGAAAATTAGCGAACTATCAGTTTAATAAGTGGGTTTAAATGGCTCTGAGCGCTATGGGACTTAACAGCTGAGGTCATCAGTCCCCTAGAACTCAGAACTACGTAAACCTGACTAACCTAAGGACATCACACACATCCATGCCCGAGGCAGGATTCCATCCTGGGACCGTAGCAGTCGCGCGGTTCCGAACTGAAGCTCCTAGAAACGCTCTGCCACCGCGGCCTGCAGTTTAATAAGTCATGACTGCAAAATACTAACACGAATTCTTTACGGACGAATGGAAAAACTGGTAGCTGCCGACCTCGTGGAAGATCAGTTTGGATTTTATAGAAATGTTGGAACACGTGGGGCAATACTGACCTTACGACTTATCTTAGAAGATAGATAAGGAAAGGCGAACCTACGTTTCTAGCATTTGTAGACTTAGAGAAAGCTCTTGACAATGTTGACTGGAATAGTCTCTTTCAAATTGTGAAGGTAGCAGGGGTCAAATACAGGAAGCGAAAGGCTGTTTACAATTTGTACAGAAACCAGATGGCAGTTGTAAGAGTTGGGGGACATGAAAGGGAAGCAGTGTTTGGGAAGGGAGTGAGACAGGGTTGTAGCCCCTCCCCGACGTTTTTCAATCTGTATATTGAGCAAGCAGTAAAGGAAACAAAAGAAAAATTCGGAGTAGGAAATAAAATCCATGGAGAAGAAATAAAAACTCTGAGAGTTGTCAAGGACATTGTAATTCTGTCAAGGACAACAAGGGTCTGGAAGGGCAGTTGAAAGGAATGGACAGTGTCTTGAAAGGAATATAAGATGACCATCACCAAAAGCAAAACGATTATAATGTAATGTAGTCAAATTAAATCAGGTGACGCTGAGGGAATTAGATTAGGAAATGAGATGCTTAAAGTAGCAAATGAGATGGATGGAAGAAATTCAGAAAGACTTTTAAAATAATCAGAGGTGGGTATTCTTTTATGAGGTGGGCAAATGAATAGAGGATATCAGCCAAGGATGGGCATGCAGAAGGATGAGACAAGCAGCTTGGTAGATGGAAAGATAAAAATAATAGAAACATGGGCACAGCATTTTGAAGTGTTACTGTCAGACAGACACATAGTGAGTGAAGAGGGAAATGGAGGTCTAGAGAAGAAACAGAAGAAGAACAATAATGGATGGAGAGGAATATGCAGTGGACACAACCACAATTGATAGAAGAGCTAAGAGAAATTAAAAAATAACTTGGGAATAACAAAGCTCTTGGACACGACCTGGTAACGGCGGAAATGATAAAACGCAAAGGTGAAAATATTAGTACGGAGGATAAATAAAATAATTACAATGACCTGGGAAACGGAGAAAATGCCAGAGAACTGGACGTTATACATAGAAAAGGATCACACATGCAGTGTAAGAACTACCGAGGAATATCTCTGCGTAGTATCGTCTACAAAATCCTTTCTACAGTTATAACAAGGAGAGTAATTAGAAGAGCAGAACAGATTCTAGGCGAGTACGATTCAGGTTTAGATCTGGGAGGTGTACAGCTGACCGCATCTTTACAGTACGTATGATGCTGGAGAAGACTTGCGAGTATTATGTAGGATTAGAACATCTCTTTAGAGACTTTAAACAGACCTATGACATAGTTAAAAGATCAGCACTGTGGGAAACAATGCAGACTTTCAAATTTCCCAAGAAGATAATAAAATTAACTAAGATGACACTGGAATATAGCAAAAGCCAAGTTAAAGTTCAGGAATGTCTGTCGAGATTGTTGCCAATTGAAGAAGGCCTAAGACAGCGAGACCCATTATCCCATGTACTATTCAACCTGGTATTAGAGAATGCAGTAAGATGAATAGCCGTAAACCCAAGAGGCAATATTTACAATAGACTTCTGCAAAGCTTAGCCTATGCAGATGATGTAGTAATAAGTGCTCGAAGTACGGAGGTGCTCACATCAGCCTTCAAAGAACCTTGGTTTAGAAATGAGTGAGACAAAATCTATGTATATGGTAACTGAGAGAGTTAGAAGAAACACAGGTGATCTACAGTTAAAAGGGTACAACTTTGAAAGAGTAGACAGCTTTATTTACCTTGGCTCATTAATAACATCAGAAAATAAACTGCAGGCAGATATAACAAATGGAATTAAGGTTGCCGACAGATCATTTAGTGTACTATATACAAGTACCATGCTCAAAAGTATGAATCTAAGTAGGGAACTAAAGCTGACACTTTACAAAATAGTGATCAAACCAGTTCTTATGCATGACAGTGAGGCATGGAGACTGACGAAAGTATTGGAGAAGAGGCTGTGGGAAATAAAAGTGCTGAGGCAGATTTTTGGTCCTGTAAAAGAAGGTAAAATATGAAGAATTAGGACTAATGAAGAACTAATTAGGTAGCCTCAATCAGAATGGGAAGGCTAATATGGTTAGGACATGTCCATCATAGGACAGAAGAAAGGCTTACGAAGAAGGTGATGATGGGATATCCTGGGTGGTAGAAGGAGAAGGGGACGACCGCTTGTGAGATGGCTGGAAGATGTGGAGCAGACCTGAGAGCAGTGGGAGCGAGGAGGTGACGCAGGCGTGCTGAAGACTGAGACGATTGGAAATCTGTGATTGAGGAGTCCAAGGTCCTTAGAGGACCGTAGTACCATGGAGTAAGGAAGTAAGTAAGTAGTCATGTATGGAAGTGAAATATTAACGATAAAATGTTTAGACAAGAAGAAAATAGAAGCTTTCGAAATGTGTTGCTAGAGAAGAATGATGTAGATTATGTGGGTAGAGCACTTAACTAATGAGGAGGTACTGAACAGAATTGGGGAGAAGAGGAATTTGTGGCACAACTTGACTAGAAGAAGGGATCGGCTGGTAGGACTTGTTCTGAGGCATCAAGGATTACCAATTTAGTGTTGGAAGGCAGCGTGGAGGGTAGAAACAGTAGACGGAGACCAAGAGATGAATACACTAAGGAGAGTCAGAAGGATGTAGGTTGCAGTAGGTACTGGGACATGAAGAAGCTTGCACAGGATAGGGTAGCATGGAGAGTTGCATCAGACCAGCCTCTAGACTGAAGACCAGAACAACAACAACAATCTTCGTTGTACCTACATTTTTCTATGTGATTTCCCTTTTTAGAGATTTCCATTCCTCTTCAACTGAACTGCCTACTGATCTGTTCATTATCGCAATAACTATAGACTTGAGTGCTTCAAACATATCTCGTCATTGCTTAGTAATTCCGTTTCCCTTTGCCTTGTGGATTGAGTCTTCCTGCCTATCTCTTAAACTTCAACTTCCTCTTCAACACTACTTAATTGTGACCTGAGTCCATACCTGCTCCTGTGTACGCCTTACAATCCAGTATCTGATTTTGGAATGTCTGCCTGATCGTGATGTAATCCAACTGATATCTTGCCGTATCTCATGGCCTTTTCAAGGCATACCTCCTCCTCCTGTGGTTCTTCAACAGAGAATCCGCTCGACATAGAAGTTTTCTGTGTATGGTATCGCGTCACAATGTATAAAACTACTGCTGGAGATAAACCAACGTTGGTTTATCTCCAGCAGCAGTTTTATACATTGTGACGCGGTACCATACCCAGAAAACTTTTACGTCGATTCTCTGGCCGCGGAAGCCTTCGCAATTAAAAGAGTATCCGCTATTACTAACTAAAATTTATTCCAGAACTGAATTAGTCTTTCTCCTCTCTCATTCCAATTATCAAGCCAATACACTTTAGTAACTCTCTCTTTTAGTTCTCCTCCTACAACTGTGTTCCAGTCACCTATATTGCTTAGATTTTCAACTCCCTTTACGCACTGACTTACCCATGCCGTAGCCTCATACATTTCCTCTATCTCTTTCTCTTCTGCTTGCAGTGTCGTCATGCGTAATGAGCTATTGTTGTCGGTGTTGGTTTGCTGTCGATTCTGGTAACTACCCTATCTCTGAACTATCAACAGGAACTCACTCTCTGCGCTACCTTTCTACTTGAAACAAATCCTACTCCTGCTATACCAGTTCCTGCTGCTGTTGGTAATACCCTAAACTCATCTGATCAGATATCCTTGTCTTCTTTCGGTTCTCTTTCACTCATCCCCGCTATAATGAGACTGCCTCTTAGCATTCAGATTTTCTAGGGCCCCTATCACATTTTAACTTCTTGCTCGATAGAACGTTATCCTTCCAATTTTTATTGAATCTGTTTCTCGTGGTAACCTCTCCCTTGGCCGTCCCTTCTCTATGCTGGTCTAGTCCGGAATTTGTTGCCAACGGAGAGATCACCATGATAGTTTTTCAGTTACTGGCCACATGCAGTGTGGATGCAAATGTGTCTTTACAGCAATGGTGGCCATTGCCTTCTGCATCCTCATGACGCTGACAATTGCTGATTATTGCGTCCAGGGACAGTTTACCACCACAAGGGCGTGAGAGTACCCTGAACCTTTGTCCGCTCCTCGGCCCTCTTTGGCCAGGCCGTTGGTTGAATGGCGGCGACGTCTCGCGCCGGAAGTCTTCGGCCGAAGCAGTCGCGGTACCCGGACTAGGAACCGACGACGTTTTGATTCCTGATCAAAGGCGCTACCCATAGAGCTCGGGTACACTGCAACTATCGTACTAGTAACCGAAGGACTTTGCACTGCAAATGAAGATTCTTTGGTGGGAGGAAGCAGCACATTAGGTTGGACAGTGTGTCACGAGTTGATCGACGTCTACATAGATACTCTGCAAATTGCGTTTAAGTGCCTGGCAAATGAAGAAACCTCCAGTGTGACGTAAAGAAATTTGTTTCTACCCATGCTGTTCACGTTGTATATTAATGACCGTGCAGACAATGTTAATAGTAACCTCTAACCTCTTGCATGTGATGTGGTTATCTGTTGTGAAGTGCAGGCTAGAAAAAAAACTGGATGTAACAATTTGTAGGGATATGAAATATAACAATCACATGGACATGGCCCCGCGGCCTTAGGTAAAACAGGTGCCAGACTTTGGCTCATTAACAGAATACTAGACGAATACTATCCGCGTACTGATGGATTTCTCATGACACACTCGTGCGACATATCCGATGAAACTGTTCAGGTTTGTGGCACCAACACCGAATAGAACTGACAGGGGATATTCAGCATGTTCAGAGAAGGGCAGCACGAATGGTCACAGGTTTGTTTGATCCTTGGGAGACTGAGTTTCTGAAGAAAATAAGCTGTCATACGCTTGCAGCAGACGCAAAGCACCCCTAGTTGAAATGTTGCAGATACCAGCGTTAAAGATGAATTTAAGAATATACTACCACTTAATATGTATAGCTCCTGAAGGAGTCACGAACGAGGTATTAAACGGATTACATTAGACGCATAGGTATGAATCCATACATTCCTCCCTGCCTCTATACGTGAACTCAATGGGAAGAAGCCCTAATTAACGATATGGCATTGACGTTTTTACTTCCATGTACCTCACAGTGGTTTTCTGACCATGAATGTAGATCTAGATTTACAAATCTACATCGTACGACCAATCTCATTTGAGAGAATGCTACGGACACTGGAATAAATTCATTGAATCACTGAAATTCTTAAGATAGTAGATATAAAATACACGAGGAGAAAAGCTATCTTGATTTATGGATTTCCAGTATGTTGGGATGTTGAAGGGTTGGCAACTTGTGATAGTATTTCAATATTACAAACGGCTGAAGTTACAAAATAGCCCTTTTTATTAACTTGATGGTGACTAGCTTTCGGTTTTTATTCATAACCCGTTCTCAAACCATGCATCCAAACAGTATAAATATTACTCTACATAACACAAAACCATGACAGTCATTGTCGAAAGGAGTGCAATGCAAGTCATCATTGAACCGGATACAACCAGATTCTTACATAAAAAAGACAGTCTCAGTTGTGTTTATTTCCTACTTTGAGCGCTTTCGGTAAATACTCATTCATCAAACAAATGATAGGCAACAGTGATGAGGGCATCGAGCTGATACTGAAAGGTGTTTGTCACGAGCTAAGCGAGCAGAGGTGTACGCGACTGAGAGAGTTTTACACTATCACTACATAGCAGTCGCTGCACTTCGGCAGACATTATGTTTAAAACCACTGAAATTTAAGTATAACAGTCGAAGGATATGAAACAGAAGCATTAGTTAAGAATGGGATGTTCCGATGGCATTCAGTCTGTACACTAAGAAAGCATTAAAGGAAATCAAGTACAACTTGGAAAGGGAATTAATTCTCAGGGAGAGGAAACAAAAAATGTGTGGTCTTCTGAAGACACTGAATTTCTGTAGGAGTCTGCAAAGAACTTGAAACAGCAGTTGAACTTAATGGATTATGTATGACTGCAAGGTCTCGCGGTGACATGAATTAGTCATATCTCTTCGGACTTCCAACCGCGTCAGGCGGCTAAATTCTCACGAGCCTTCGACTTACGTCTCCTCGGCTATTGCCGAGTGGTGACTGACTGCTGTATCGCCGTGGTATCGCCATTATATAGTCGCACCGCTGACTGTGAGGTCGCTGATGCTCTCTTCCTCGAAAAGTATGGTAATGCTCTCGTCACGAGTCTGTCGAGCCTTTTTGAACCACGCTATAGCTGGGTCTCAGGCAGTGCCGAGCCCTCCTTTTTGATGGTGTTTTCAAACATTTTTATTTCCGCAGCTTCGTTGACAACTCTATGCCAAAATACCTCAATCCTCACAATGTCAGATGTTTCGTGATGTACAATCAGATATCGATTTTCTACAGCGTGTTCTGCCACAACTGATCCCTTTGGGTAGTGTACGAGTAAGCATCTCTCATGTTCCGTCCGGCGATGCTCTACAGCGCGTACTGTATATCTGACGCAATAGCAGCCGCAACTGACATAGTATCTTGTACAGTTCTGGTGCCCTGAGCCCTTTCATGGGGGCCGGAGGACTGATGAAATGTGTCGATTAATACTACCCGACACTGTGCCACAGAAAGCCAGAAACCCAAATCTCATGGTCTTCAGTCACCAAGGGTGCAGGCTGAACACAGGAAGAACGTAGATACAGGAACCACTGGTATTACATTTGTAAATTGTAGTAGCACTAATGCTCAGATCTTTATATGCACTGAAAGCTGGCTAAAGCCGGATACAAGCTCAGCCGAAATTCTTGCGAAGGATAGGCTAAACACGGTTGGCGTGGCGTTTTTGTTGTTGTTAGAAGTCGTTTAGCTTGTCACGACATTGAAGTGGATACTTCCTGTAAGTTAGTATGAGTAGATGTCATTCTTGGCAAACGGAATAAAATAATAATTGGATCCTTTTACCGACACCCCAATTCACATAGTACTAATGCTGAAAGGTTCAAACAAGACTTACCCTCGATATGATGGCGAAAATACATGTTTAATTCCGGAGCTACGCTTAAAATATCATACGAAATTGTGCTAAACTCATTTTCTGAAAATTGTTTCGAGGAATTAGTTCATGAGCCCACGCGAATAGTAAATGGTTGTGAAAACGCACCTGACCTCTTAGCAACAAATAATCTTGAGTTAGTAACGAGGATCAAAACCGATTCAGGGATTAGTGAACACAAGCTTGTCCTAGCGAGATTGGAAACTGTAATCCCCAAATACTCGAAAAATTAGCGAAAAATACACCTATTCAAAAAATCAGATAAAAATTCACTTGACGCCTTCTTGAGAGACAATCCCCACTCATTCCATATTAATAATATAAGTGTAGACCAGATGTGGCTTAAATTCAAAGAAATAGTATCGGCAGCAATTGAGAGATTCATACCAAATAAATTAACAAACGACTGAGCTCATCCTGCTTGGTACGCAATAATGGTTAGAGCACTGTTGCAGAAACAACGAAACAAACATTCCAAATGTAAACAGATGCAAAATCCCCAAGATTGGCGATCTTTAACAGAAGCTCCAAATTTAGCGCGGACTTGAATTCCAGATGCTTACAACAGTTTCCACAACGAAATTTGGTCTCGAAACCTGGCAAAAAATCCAAAGATATTCTGGTCGCATCTGAAATATGTTAGCGGCAAGAAACAATCAATGCCTTCTCTGCGGATAGCAATGGAGGTACTATGGAAGACAGTGGTGCCACAGCAGAGTTACTAAACACAGCCTTCTGAAAAGTCTTCACAAAAGAAGACGAAGTAAATATTCCATAATTCGAATCGAGAACAGCCACCAACATGAGTAACGTAGAAGTAAATATATTTGGATTCGTGAAGCAGCTTAAATCACTCAATAATAGCAAGAGAGTGTCACAGGAATGATACAGAATTTGGGCTGGACAGCATTAAAAGAAAGGTGTTTTTCGTTGCGACGGAATCTTCTCACGTAATTCAAATCACCAACTTTCTCCTCCGAATAATAAAATATTTTGTTGACACCGACTTACATAGAGAGGAATGATCACCACGATAAAATAAGGGAAATCAAAGCTCGTACGGAAAGATACAGGCGTTTATTCTTTCCGCGCGCTATACGAGATTGGAATAATAGAGAATTGTGAAGGTGGTTCGATGAACCCTCTTACAGGCCCTTAAATGTGATTTGCAGAATATCCATGTAGATGTAGACGTAGGTTTTCTTCGGTGATGTTTTTCCAGAGAGTCTCGCCAGAAATTGCGTGATACTTAGCGGTGATTACAGCCATTTTACCGGAAGACTCTTCGAACCTGGCTTACTTCTAGTGGCAGGTTTTCAGAGTCTGGGTTGACTTTAACACTTCGGACGAGGATGTTCAGAACGACTGTATCATTCCTGTGACACTCTCTTGCTATTATTGAGTGATTTAAGCTGCTTCACGAATCCAAATATATTTACTTCTACGTTACTCATGTTGGTGGCTGTTCTCGATTCGAATTATGGAATATTTACTTCGTCTTCTTTTGTGAAGACTTTTCAGAAGGCTGTGTTTAGTAACTCTGCTGTGGCACCACTGTCTTCCATAATACCTCCATTGCTATCCGCAGAGAAGGCATTGATTGTTTCTTGCCGTTAACATATTTCAGATGCGACCAGAATATCTTTGGATTTTTTGCCAGGTTTCGAGACAAAATTTCGTTGTGGGAACTATTGTAAGCATCTGGAATTCAAGTCCGCGCTAAATTTGGAGCTTCTGTTGAAGATCGCTAATCTTGGGGATTTTGCATCTGTTTACATTTGGCATGTTTGTTTCTGCAACAGTCATTCTGAACGGCACGTTTTAGTGCCAGATGGTGGTGGATGAGAGCATACAGATACCGATCAGTATGTGTTGTTTTTATATCGACACTGTGGCTGAGGTTTCCGTTGGGTTTCCGGCGAAGGAAGTCGTCAACGTAGAGCAGTGTACCATCTGTATCTACTTCCATCGCCAAAATATGGTGTTCAGATTTTCTAAAAATTCTTCCAGTTTTGCACGTACCTGGGCGCAGATTAGTATCACTGCCGTAACAATAAAGCAACTTGACTTTACATGCCACGTCTTGAAATTTCTCCATAGGAAAGTTGGCTGTGAATGGAACTAACGATATTCCCATAACCACGCCGAAAACCGGCCGCCATATACGAAATACGTCGATGTCAGTACGTGCTTAAGCAGTTTCAGAGCTGTACTGTTAAATACCTGAGAAGGAGATCTACGAGGGGGGATCAAATATAAACGGGATTTTTGTTCCCGAACATGAACAGTTGGTAGGACTGGCCCCGCGCTTCTGCTATGCTTAGGCAGGACCGTTAGAAGTGAGAAGAGGTGAAGCATGACCAACTCTCCTGTGGTTCCCTCTTTAGGTACTCCACGTCGACGTCTGCTGGTAGATACGTATCGTCGTAGGTTTTCCGGCTTTACTTCCCAACTGACAGCGTTGAGTCACCGATGAGATGCGGGCCTTGTCTAGTAAATATCGCTTTTATTTAGTAATATTCCCGGCTAGAACTCTCCCATTTTATGATTAAGACAGCCTGTGCCACCTTTCGGAGGGAGTGGGGACGTCAAAGAGTCACAAAAGTTCATATTAAGCAGTCCGTAAAACACGTAAACGTTCACTTCAGTTAGCGTGTTAGTTAATGCCTACGCTTTCCGTTAGATGGTGCTGACGTAGCTGAATAGCTTTGGTTCCGTAAAAGCTTCGCTGATTAGTACTAGGTAAATGAAAGAAGTACAACACTCTTGTATTTTACTTTCACTATATAGTCAAGGCTTAAGATGGTGATGATGATGGTCTATTTAAAAGGTTCCTAGCCTGGAAGAATCTACATAGTCCGCAAATGCCGACATGCACGGACTCTAAGACCGGATTCGCAACTAACGGCACATGACACTTTCAGAAGTCCACACGTTAATATCTGAATACTGGTACCTCTGAATTCACTCGTATCAGCAGATAATTTGAGTTTCTGTTGTCTGTATGTCCGTAAAGTTCCAATCTAGCACTAAAATCCTGAAATCCCCTTAATACTTCGTTGCTACCAACAATCAGAGATCGTACACTACATCTCTTTTAATCTCCGTAATATTCTAACAGTTTATCGTGAATCTTAACACGATAAAATCCAATCTAATTATTGTCTCGCTGACTGACATGGGTTCCCAGCCCTTTAACGAAACAATCGAGGGAAAAGGGGGGCAATAATGACGATCAGGCCTTTTTATAGGTTTTTAATCTCAAGAGTTTAACGTTTCTGCCTTCTCCATGACGGAGCTTCCGTGGCTTTGCTGTACTTAGACGTTAAACTACTTGTTGATATACTATAACTTTGGTCTGCAATTACCGAACTCTGATTCTACACTATTTTCCCCTCTAAAAATTCTATTCTTTATTTTAAATCATTCTTTCTATATCTTTTATCACTGTAAACCGAACCGAGGTGTTACAGAGGGTGCTGTTAATTATTCCCCGCCGTTTCGTCAGTAACGCTCTCGATGTCTGAGCAACAGGTGCACCCCTCCATTGTGCAACGCATAATGATCAAATTTCTTGCTCGTGAAGGAGTTACCACGTGTAACATCCACGAGATAAATTTGTGGCTACAGTGCGACGAGAGGAAATTATGCTTCTAACAGTTATGAAAAAACAGTGAAAACTTATAAATAATAATCATTCATGTAATAATCTATGATGTAATTGGACATTATTTGCTCTAACAATAGAAATCTCTATCAATTGTCTGCCGCCATCTTAACAATCATCTCAGCGGAAAATTCAAATTTAAATTACGCAACTCCGCAGAATAAATGCCGAAGGTAATACAAATGTGTAAAAATAAATGTGCACCGGTGGTCGCGAACTCATTTTAATGAAAATGACTCGAATCAGATTTGTTCTTTAAAAACAGTGCACATAGCACGATCCTTATAAGAAACTTTTCTAGCTGATGTGTGGAGCCGAAATTAATTACGCACAAGTTGCGAAGAATATTGTTTCAGGTAACATACGTCAGTGTTGTGCGCGGCTGATATTCGGTGGTTTTAATGATCATTTTACTGAAGATAACTATTTCCACATTAATCAATAGCTGTATAGAATCTGATGTATGAACTGTGATTTAGTGACACTTACACAACTTACAACAACACTTCAACACGACGTTAACTTGGATTTCTTTAGCAACTTGACCAAATCTTTAGCTGGGAGAAAAGTTATTTAGTAATTACTCAACGTAATAAAATAAGATTATCATTTCCATTTATAAATTGGTTAAATACCAAACCACTGAATAGCACAGCGAACGCCACACACGGCGGAAATTTGCCGAAGATTGACGGCACAGTTCGGTGATAAAACATCATCAGTGACTCGTGTGTTGTCCTGGCATAAATAGCTCAAGGAAGGACAAGAACGTGTGCAAAATTAGCAACACGATAGCCGTCCTCGGACCAGCATTACAGACAAAAACATTCGTGAGGTTAAAGACATCATTGACGACTATCGGCGAACGATTCTATCAGAAATTGCACAAAAAGTTGAAATCAGTTATGGGTGCTGTCAAGCAATCATCACAAACGACCTACAGTTCGATTAAGTGTGTTCCAGATGTACCTCTAAACGTTTGACCGTAAATCTGAAGTTGAGACGTTTAGAGGTCTGTCAGAGGCTAACAGCAAGGTTTACGGAAGACGGTGATGCATTTATGAGTAGGACCGTCACCTGTGACGAAACATGGGTCCACCACTACACTCCAGAATCCAAACAAGCCAGTAAGGAGTGGCGGAGGAAAGGGGAGGCAGCACCAGTGAAAGCCAAGACTCGACTGTCGGCTGGCGAGGTTGTTACAACTATTTTGTTCTTCAGGCTGGACGCTAATTGAAAATTTTTCTTCTCACCAAGAATCTGGAGGTCGTTATGCGTGCAAGACAAAATGAAGTGACAATATGTTACAGTTGATTGCAGCCACTGAATGTGTCATTAATGTTTGCAATTTACGCATTTAAGTGTCTGCTATAGAGAAGTTTCTTCGCAACAGTCCAGGACGGGCAGTGACCCAATAACAATTGAGCAGACTCTTTGAAGAAGCGTATCTGAGGTTGGAAACACCCGTAAAAGCCATTAATGGATTTGGAAACATGTTATATGTCCTTTTAACTCTGACGTTTTTGAGGAAACAGAGTTTGCTGCACCTTTTCCAACTCTGTTTATCCAATTCAGAGACTCTATAAATTGAGCTAGTTCTATCTACATCCTCTAATAACGCACCACACATTCCAGATCCAATTTCATCTTAACCTAGTTCTCCTTCTATGGTTACTACGAAGATGCAATCCTGTCGGGTGGCGAGTGGAAAATTATTGAATTATTATATATATGGTTGTTGCCGTTCTCAACACAGGCCCTCTAACTACAGTTTCGGCAACCATAAAGTGATTAAGAAAAACGTGATGCCTGTAATTAGAAATCACTGTGCCCACTCTGATCGAGAATAAAAGTTGTTGATTATTGAAGTTCATTACTCTGACGATTTCGGATGATGTCTGGGAGTCATAGAAAATGAAGTTTAATATGACAATTTTCACTATATTCTGAAAACGATAAAGCATTAAACTCCAGACAAATATTACCCATATCAGCTGTTGCACTATCAGAGCTGTTGAGAGTATATTAGGCGGAACCTATTACCCTTACATAAAGAAACTGTTCAACAATCGTTATCGATGTAAATGTTCAAAGTGAATGCTCCCCAAAATTTGATGTTAATACTCATCAAACGCCACGCTAGTAATGGTAGAAAGTTTGTCCTGCTGCGACACGTGAAAATACGACATACGCAAACTGAGACTAAATCACTGGAGTCGTTCCGCTATTAACACATTACACCAATGCAAACTCATTGTTACGTGCATTCCGAGTTACATAATACGGCATCCAAGGCTGTTCCTGGCAACCGCACAAACGCGACGCGGCTTCCAACACGGCGTGAGCGCTGACAGGAATCTGGAAGAGAGCTGGGGCCTTACTGTAGCTCGCACGCTCTTATTTATACAGCCGCGGTGCGGACCGCCATAGGCACAGCCGAGAACAGTTGCCTTCCCGACCAGTCCCTGGGGCTAGCAGAATACCACTTCAAGTTACTAAATAATTAATTGCTTCATTCGCTGAAGGCCAATGAAGCTCTCGATTTAATTGTGCAATCAGCACAAAGGTAAGTATCCATAATAAAATTGTGATGTGGCTAGGTTAAATGCTTTTGGCGAGAGAATTATTTTAGTTGTACTGCACGCAATAGACGAGCTCTGAACTTGCCCCTTGGAGAGACGCTACAGCTATAGTTTTATAGCTACCTTTTTAAACTTCTCACATCTTTGTTATTATTGCGTATCACCATTCTACCTAAATCTAAACATCCTACCTTTGTCTATTACTTAATCTATCTATTTTTGGATGCAAAACAGAAAATCATGAATTTGAACCAAAATATTACTTTGTGAGATCCAGCAAGCTTTTTCCATTAAATTACATTGAAAAAGGAACCCGAATATAAATTTTGAAGTTTCTAGCTCCTTCCTGTTGCGCCGATGATTTTTTCGTAAAACGTCCAAATTTCGAAAACTGTAGAAGTTGTTAAACTGAAACTTAACTGATCATTATTTTAGCTTCACTCCTGACATGTTATCAACTTTTCAGATTATTTACTTTATTTTTTAGGTATTGTGCAACATTCGTGACGTCATAGCTAGTTACAGCGGACAAGGCTGGCACACAATGGAAAGCATATGAATTCTATATGGCGTTAGTAGACTGCTTCCCTACAATCCGTCACCCAAATCCACTGAAATTCGTTCGCTGAAACGGAAAGGGGCCTAGCTGCCATCCTAACAACCAGTTCATTTAAGCAACAGTTGACTGGAGAAAGCAAAACAAAACGACAACGAAATGAAGAAGACTGTGCGAAGCGCTACAAACAGAGCGCCGAGGAAAGCTGCTGCTTCAGAGAAGCAAAGGGGGACCAAGAGGAGGAAATTTGCTGTCCTGAAGCATACAAGCACCGAGGATGAAAATGAATATGACGCTGAATGCATATTCTGTAAGGCTAAATGTTCGACAAGCGATGAAGGATGGACGCGTTGTTCATTTCGTTGTGGACGGTATCATGAAGAGAGTGCTGGAGTTGACGATGACTGCTACTATTTACCTTGCGATTTTTGTATAAAAAATTTAGGAAATAAATTCATCCAACGAATACTGCACTTCCCTTACAAACTGCTGCGTGAAAATCTTAAATTTAATTTCAAAAACATATTTTCAAATTTTTCTGTGACAATGATTCCGTTTCATTTAGTAATATTTATAGGTATATGGAGCCTATATTTATATTAAAATTAGTTGCTACACTGAATTATGGTTTCCTTTAAGTGCAGAAGTATTTATATAATATTATTTGCATTTTTTCACCAAGGCATCATGTTATCCAGGGCCCCGGTGGAATGCAATCACTGAGTAGACATTCACAATAGTGTTATTAAAAAAAATGTGTTTAAATTTATAAAACCGGTAAAGTCAGTTGAATGTGTGTACGTCAATATTTCCAATGGAGAAAAAATGGTTCAAATGGCTCTGAGCACTATGGGACTTAACTTCTGAGGTCATCAGTGCCCTAGAACTTAGAACTACTTGAACCTAACTAAACTAAGGACATCACACACATCCATGCCCGAGGGAGGATTCGAACCTCAGACCGTGGCGGTCACGCGGTTCCAGACTATGATGCCTAGAAACGCTCGGCCACCGTGGCCGGCTCCAGTGGAGAAGTTAGAGACCAAGTCCGAGGATGAGTCAGTTATAGTGCTTTATTCCTTAAGATGACCACGTGGCCCTAGTCTCCATTACCGTTTCAGTGAGACACTGATTCTTCAGCAACATTGATTAATCAGAATACGTACGAGCAATTTGGACAGCCCAAAAACAGCAGAAAATCGTTGAACCTTTTTCAGTCCATGGCTGTGTGATACAGCAACCAGTGGTGACAATATGAAAGAGTAAACAGTCTTGGTTGCAAAACCGGTTTTTAAAATTTTTGTTTATCCTCCAATGACGCGTTTCGCCTTATAAAGGCAATCTTCAGACTGGCTAGCAAAATACCGATTTAAAAACATAGGATGCAGAGACATTTGTATAAATTAAATGAAAATACAGTTTAACAGTCAAGATTTTTGTTCTTTCATATTTCAAAAAATCACCCCTGCAACTTACAGTGTACGTTGGAACCAGTATCTCTGTTCTTGGGACATTCGCTTTGCAAGCAAAATATGGAAATACAACCACATTAGATTTAGTTACTGGTAGTTGAGTCGCACTCTGCTTCCAGTATTATTGGCATGGATGGATCTGATTTGCATGGATTAGAGAATCAAGTCAATGTGCATGCCATCGATATTAATTTTTGTGATCATTTGGGTGAAAAATATGGACATTTGTCCGATGGCAGATTGGATCATGTAAAAAATTTACATTGCACTTAAGGACAATGCACAACCAGCTGTCTCGCGACCAGTATTTCAAGCCGTTCGTTTTGAATTTGTTTCTGAACGCTACAGTTTGGAACGATTGGTGGTTTTGGAACAGAATTTCTACAATTAAACACACAACGTCACTTGTTATCGCAAGAAAATCGAACAGGAAAACGATTCTTTGAGTGGATTTTAAAACACCAGTTGACGTTCAAACAGTTATTGATTCTTTCTCGCTTCGATGTATTGAAAATTGTATCGCTTTCCTAGCAAGTGGTCGGATCACTTCTAACATTGATTTACCCAATGCTTCCCTGAATGAGAGAACGAAAACATGTACGGTGGTCAACACGCATCTCGGCTTGTGCCAGTACTAGCGCCTACCCTTGGGAAGGACATTGCAGCTGTGTTATTTCAACGCTTTCTTGAACTAATTCGGTCCTTTTTTAAATTACTTGGATGATATCGTTGTGTCCAAACACCAAAACAGCATCTAAAAAAATTTAGAATTTCTGCTAAGCATGAAGAGGACATTTGGCGATTACCTTCTCCTCGAATGTACAGGAACTATTAGTACAAAATTAACTTACTACGTAAAATTCATCCAGAATTCAGTGCAAATTGTTGCTCCTTTGCATCGCCTCCAGAAAAAAAATGTTCCTTCTCAGTGGGCTAGAGAATGCAAATGCTCTTTTTAGAAGTTCAGGAACACACTTCTTAGCGTCCACGTCTTATTCATTTCTATCCACATAAACTAGTATGTGATGCTTCGTCACATTGACGAGGAGCAGTGTTGCCTCACAAGATTAGAAACACTGGATTCCTCACAGCACTTCCGTCTAAGACGAACGTCAAGTCCCATCACAACTACATTCGGCTGGAAAAGGAATCCTGGTCTCACGAAATTTCATCAGTGACTGCATGACCGAAAATTTTTTCGCGTGATTGTTCGCAAGCCACTTACCGCACTGATCCTAAAGCATAGCCGCTGAATTATTGGACACTCAACTCAAATTATCTGTATAATATTCGTTATCGCGCTAGGGTACGATATGCAAATGCAGACATTCTGTCTCCTTACCTATCGAAGGGATACGGAATTCGATGCATCAGAAGTTTCTTGTCTTCAAATTGATCAGTCTGATTCGCAAGCACTGCAAGCTTTCCCCTCTGATTGCTGGCGGGTGGCACAAGCTACGGAACAGGACTACTCATTACTCATTACGATTGCCCAAGTAGTGCATTCTGCTGGGTTGGCCTCATAATCCAAAATCGATTTCCAGGCGAAAAGTACGACAAAAACACACTCAACGCGGCTACCTTTCTCTTCCTGAAGAGGGGCAGCAGCCTTTTCAGTAGTTGCAGGGGCAACAGTCTGGATGATTGACTGATCTGGCCTTGCAACATTAACCAAAACGGCCTTGCTGTGCTGGTACTGCGAACGGCTGAAAGCAAGGGGAAACTACAGCCGTAATTTTTCCCGAGGGCATGCAACTTTACTGTATGGATAAATAATGATGACGTCCTCTTGGGTAAAATATTCCGGAGGTAAAACAGTCCCCCATTCGGATCTCCACGCGGGGACTACTCAGGAGGACGTCGTTATCAGGAAAAAGAAAACTGGCGTTCTACAGATCGGAGCGTGGAATGCTACATAACTTAACCGGGCAGGTACATTAGAAAATTTAAAACGGGAAATGGATAGGTTAAAGTTAGATATAGTGGGAATTAGCGACGTTCGTTCACAGGAGGAACAAGACTTTTGGTCAGGTGAATACAGGGTTATAAATACAAAATCAAATAGGGGTAATGCAGGAGTAGGTGTAATAATGACTAAAAAATAGGAGTGCGGGTAAGCTACTACAAACACCATAGTGAACGCATTATTGTGGACAAGATAGACACGAAGCCCACGCCTACTACAGTAGTACAAGTTTATATGCCACCAACTAGCTCTGCACATGATGAAGAAATTGAAGAAATGTATGATGAGATAAAAAAAATTATTCAAGTAGTGAAGGGAGACGAAAATTTAGTAGGCATGAGTGACTGGAAATCGAGAGTAGGAAAAGGGAGAGAAGTAAACATGGTAGGTGGATATGGGTCGGGGGTAAGAAATGATAGAGGAAGCCGCCTCGTAGAATTTTGCACAGAGCACAACTTAATCATAGCTAACACTTGGTTCAATAATCATGAATGAAGGCTGCATACATGGAAGAATAGTGGAGAAACTAGAAGGTATCAGATAAATTATATAATGGTGACAGAGATTTAGGAAGCAGGTTTAAAATTGTAAGACATTTCCAGGGGCACATGTGGACTCTGACCACAATCTAGATGAAAACTGAAGAAACTGCAAAAAGGTGGGAATTTAAGGAGATGGGCATGGATAAACTGAAAGAACCAGAGGTTGTACAGAGTTTCAGGGAGAGCATAAAGGGAACAATTGACAGGAATGGGGGAAAGAAATACAGTAGAAGAAGAATGGGTAGCTTTGAGGGATAAAGTAGTCGAGGCAACAGAGGATCAAGTAGGTAAAAAGACGAGGGCTAGTAGCAATCTTTGGGTAACAAAAGATATATTGAATTTAATTGATGAAAGGACACAATATAATAAAAGCAGTAAATGAAACAGGCAAAAAGGAATACAAACGACTCAAAAATGAGATCGACAGGAAGTGCAAAATGGCTAAGCAGGGATGGCTAGAGGACAAATGTAAGGATGTAGAGCCTTATCTCACTAGAAGTAAGATAGATACTGCCTACAGGAAAATTAAAGAGACCTTTGGAGATAAGAGAACCACTTGTATGAACATCAAGAGCTCTGATGGAAACCCAGTTCTAAGCAAAGAAGGGAAAGCAGAAAGGTGGAAGGAGTATGTAGAGGGTATATACAAGGGCGATGTACTCGAGGACAATATTATGGAAATGGAAGAGGATATAGATGAAGATGAAATGGGAGATACGATACTGCGTGAAGAGTTTGACAGGGCACTGAGAGACCTGAGTCGAAACAAGGCCCGGGAGGAGACAATATTCCATTAGAACTACTGATGGCCTCGGGAGAGCCAGTCCTGACAAAACTCTACCATCTAGTGAGCAAGATTTATGAGACCGGCGAAATACCCTCAGACGTCAAGAAGAATATAATAATTCCAATCCCAAAGAAAGCAGGTGTTGACAGATGTGAAAATTACCGAACTATCAGTTTAATAAGTCACAGCTGTAAAATACTAACGCGAATTTTTTACAGACGAATGGAAAAACTAGTAGAAGCCGACCTCGGGGAAGATCAGTTTGGATTTCGTAGAAATACTGGAACACCGGAGGAAATACTGACCTTACGACTTATCTTAGCAGAAAGATTAATGAAAGGGAAACCTACGTTTCTAGCATTTGTAGACTTAGAGAGAGCTTTTGACAATGTTAACTGGAATACTCTCTTTCAAATTCTAAAGGTGGCAGGGGTAAAATACAGGGAGTGAAAGGCTATTTACATTTTGTACAGAAACCAGATGGCAGTTATAAGAGTCGAGGGGCGTGAAAGGGAAGCAGTGGTTGGGAAGGGCGTGAGACAGGGTTGTAGTCTCTCCCCGATGCTATTCAATCTGTAAATTGAGCAAGCATTAAAGGAAACAAAAGAAAAATTGGGAGTAGGTATTAAAATCCAGGGAGAAGAAATAAATCTTTAAGGTTCGCCGATGACATTGTAATTCTATCAGACAGGAAAGGACTTGGAAAAGCAGTTGAACAGAATGGACAGTGTCTTGAAAGGAAGATATAAGATGAACATCAACAAAAGGAAAACGAGGATAATGGAATGTAGTCGAATTAAGTCGGGTGATGCTGAGGCAATTATATTAGGAAATGAGGCACTTAAAGTAGTAAAGGAGTTTTGCTATTTGGGGAGCAAAATAACTGATGACGGTGGAAGTAGAGAAGATATAAAATGTCCACTGGTAATGGCCAGGAAACTGTTTCTGAGGAAGAGAAATTTGTTAACATCGAGTATAGATTTAAGTTTCAGGAAGACGTTCTGCAGGTATTTGTATGGAGTGTAGCCATGTATGGAAGTGAAACATGGACCATAAATAGTTTAGACAAGAAGAGAATACAAGCTTTCGAAATGTGGTGCTACAGAAGAATGCTGAAGATTAGATGGGTATATCATACAACTAATGATGAAGTATTGAATAGAATAGGGGAGGAGTTTGTGGCACAACTTGACTAGAAGAAGGGACCAGTTGGTAGGACATGTTTTGAGGCATCAAGGGATGAGAAATTTAGCATTGGAGGACAACGTGGACGGTAAAAATCGTAGAAGGAGACCAAGAGATGAATACACTAAGCAGATTCAGAAGGGTGTAGGTTGCAGTAGGTACTGGGAGATGAAGAAGCTTGCAGAGGATAGCGTAGCACTGAGAGCTGCATCAAACCAGTCTCAGGACTGAAGACCACAACAACAACAACACTCCTAATGAGGAAGCCGGCCGATGTGGCCGAGCAGTTCAAGTCGCTGTAGTCGGGTCCGCTAAGGTCGCAGGTTTGAATCCTGCCTCGAGCATGGGTGTGTGTGATGTCCTTAGGTTAGTTAGGTTTTAGTAGTTCTAAGTTCTAGGGGACTGATGACCTCAGATGTTAAGTCACATAGTGCTAAGAGCCATTTGAACAATTTGTACCTAATGAGGAAGCGAAACCTGTAATTCCCGCTTCCCTGCAGCGAACTATTTCGAAACTTTTGCTAAAACTAAGCAACTTAGCGCCAGCACTGCACTTGGCTCGATCTTTAAAAAACAGACTAAACTGATTGTACGCAGTCACGCATGAGCAGACAAACAGACAGTGCCGTGCAAAGTGTTTCTCAGTTGACCTCGACATGATGGTCCTTCGCAACAGATGCCGTTAATTCTGTTGGTCCTTTCTGGAACTCTCTTCGCTAACTATCCTCGATGCATACGGTAGATTTCTATCATTCCAGAGACTTGGCAACTAGCACTACTGTTATGAAAGCACTCGCTTCTGTAATTTGTTTTGATGACTTATGAAAAATCATTATTTGGGACAATGGTCCGCACTTTTCTCCATTCGAATTTTAACAGTTTTGCCAATAAAAGGGAATTCAACATATCAGAACGATTCCGTTCTCACCTCAGTCGGACGGTGAAGCCGAAAGTCTTCGCACTCGTGGGTAAATACCTTGTTGATGTTTCTCAGCACCTATCGCAGTCTTTCACGACGCTTCACCAGAGGAATTATGGTCGTCATCACTTTGACATACTGCATCAGACGCCAATTTCAGAACGAATTTTCACACAAAAGACAAAATCTTTCATCTCGTATCTAACAAACATCACAACTAGGAATCTGGCACCGCTACTCAGACGACTGGCTGAGCTCGTCTTACATGGTCACAACAGGCACTCTTCGACGGCTTCGCATTCTTGATTATGGTGATCCTGCTGTAGATTTTCATCTTTCAGAAACGCTGCCTGTAACCCAAACTGCTGCCCCCAAGCAGCCTTTTTCTCGTGCTTCTACATCTACATCTACGTACATACTCCGCAATCCACCATACAGTGCGTGGCGAAGGATACCTCGTACCACAACTAGCATCTTCTCTACCTGTTCCACTCCCAACAGAACGAGGGAAAAATGACTGCCTGTATGCCTCTGTACGAGCCCTAATCTCTCTTATCTTATCTTTGTGGTCTTTCCGCGAAATATAAGTCGGCGGCAGTAAAATTGTACTGCAGTCAGCCTCAAATGCTGGTTCTCTAAATTTCCTCAGTAGCGATTCACGAAAAGAACGCCTGCTTTCCTCCAGAGACTCCCATCCGAGTTCCTGAAGCATTTCAGTAACACTCGCGTGATGATCAAACTTACGAGTAACAAATCTAGCGGCCCGCCTCTGAATTGCTTCTATGTCCTCCCTCAATCCAACCTGATAGGGATCCCAAACGCTCGAGCAGTATTCAAGAATAGGTCTTATCAGTGTTTTATAAGCGGTCTCCTTTACAGATAAACCACATCTTCCCAAAATTCTACCAATGAACCGAAGACGAGTATCCGCCTTCCCCACAACTGCCATTACATGCTTGTCCCACTTCATACCGCTCTGCTTAATGTTGGGGCACGTGGTTGACGTTCGGACACACGGGTCTACAGACGTTCTGACGTGGGGGTCGACTCCTGCCTGCCTACGTCACTGCTGCCGCAGCTACAGCATCCATCGCCATTCACAGCGACAGTCAGACATCGACCCTGGTTCAGCTGTGCAGCGCCCGGTGTCCTCACCAGTGCCAATAGTGCACCCGACTGTGTCGCTGCGTCGGTGTCCTCCACTGGCTGTTTGCTAGATCTTCGCTGTGGTTTGTAAAGCTGATGTTGAGAGGAGGATTTGTTGGCGCTATGTACAATCCCGCACAACCAACTTCTTCAACTGCACCATGCCACTCACTTTCTCAGCGTCGTCGCCCGTGCTCACACCGTGCAACATTGGGTACATATTTGAGACAGAGGAATGCAGTAGCGACGGTGTCTTTGTTTGCCACAAGTGGCGCGCTGCATTACAGTCGCGTCTCCGTGGAAGACGCAGCTTGTAAACCGCATGCCAGCTGGCCGAGGCGAGCATGGCTCTCAACAGAATTCGCCGTTGTTCGATGCATGGCGCCACGGACACCACCAGAGAACGCTGTCTTCGCTTCGACTTGTCGTATGCAAACGTAGTTCATCATGCATTGCAACCCGGTAGTCAAGGAAGGCAGGCTTCGGTTACGATTGTGAATGGGACAGTAATCATTTACTCTTGATTTCCTTTTGCAATTACACACATTAATTTTAAAACAATTCCAGACTCAGCAATAAATAAAGATATCAGATGTTATTAATAAAGGAATAAACGAATGTGTAATTAATAGTAGTTTTAGTGGGTTACAATTTTCGAAATGAGCATAAAATACAAACACAGCAAATAATGTTTAAAAAACAAGTCAATGTGATCCGGATTAGAATTTCAAGGCAAGTAACCACAGTCACGACTGACGGTCTTTAACACTAAGAACGGCAATTATAAAAAATAAATTAACAAACATACTGTAAAACAGCAATACAATAGTAAAGGTTAATTAAAAAAACAGCCAACTGATCTCCAAATGGGTGAGACGAAATGATAGTAAACTTGGTAGCACAACCATTTATGCCTCATGTAATGCCAATTATATAAAACATTTAGAACCATACAATAAAACAACAAACACAATAATAAAACACAAGTGTCAGTCAAAGATGGTGCAACTGAAATCGACCTCTGAGTATGTGCGGCAGAAAACACTTTCGTGAGTGATGCGATAGGCAGCCAAGAGTTGCATTCACTTCACAGGATGGTAACTCAGACTAGTGGCAGTCTAACAAATGACTAATGATAATCTTGCTGGAGCTACCTGAAGTCCAATAAACCAAATGCAAAGATATAAAAATACGCCAAAGCCGGAACCGGCGGTCCGGACTCAGCCTGCAGAAACCTGTGCTTAGAGCGCCCGGAACGAGAAAGGAATTACTACCACCAGAGTAGAAGAATCGCCAACCAGCCTACAATCAAGAAAGCTGCCAAAACTAGGCGCCTCAACGCACGGCAGCGGCAAGGCGAGGAAACGTACACTGCCGTTACATACACTAACCCCCAGGGCAGGTAACTGGAGCGTTAGCTGCTACAAGGCACAAAATATACCGCTGGTTGAACTTAACAAATAGTAACAAAATGAACGCAATAAATAGTAATTAAAAGTCCAGGAAAGCTGATCAGATCCCCCTTCCCCAATCACTCCATTCACTGCTCTTCACGTCGGCAACACTACGAGCAGCAACACGAACCCAAGTCACTGGAGAATCGAAAGATCTCACAGTGGTGGAGGTTTCTCTACTTGAATCAAAATGCACTCAACTGAAAGATTGCAGGATCTAGTTTACGACGCGGTCGTGCACCCTCGTGACCACAGGCCTCTGATGCAGCAATCCATGCACGCCGCCAGCGGTCCTGGCACGTCCTGACACTGTGCAGACCTGGCTCCTCTGAGTCCCCAACAGTGGACGCAAACCTACAAACAGCATCAATGCGAGCCGTATCACAGCTCATTCATCTTTTTAAGAAGCCACAAACCGAGCTGTCCTCGAGATCTGGGAAGACTCTCGGTGGTAACAGAATGACCTAACGCTACGCTGCTACTAATCTGATAGCTGCTAGCAAGTCGTTGCATATTACATAAGTGATCCACAGTAGGGAACTGTATTGCAACAAATCTGTGAAGTGTTACACCCAACGACAACAAAATTATGTATAAATACATCAACTTGTAAATAATGTAAGTAAATATGCTCATGTTTTAACCGTTTAATAAATGTTTACGGGTCTCTATCACCCTGTACCACTACAGACTCCACAATTAAATGCTTGTAAGCTGGTTATTGCACCTGATTGCTTTATTCGTTGTCAGTTCTATGTTCCAAACATCGATTTGCAGCTTGCACGTTCATTACAGCAAGTGGAAAGTTTTTTCAAGGTTTTCCACAATTCCTGGCGACCGTCCAATGACGATACTGTCTTGAACACAGCAGCATTTTCAGGGCGCATCTCATTATCGAAAGTCTTGGTCGTAGTTTAATGTATTAACGCGTTTCATGATCGGGAGAACACAGAAATGAGTACGAGAACGAGCAACACAGTCACACAACATTGGAAACATAAGGTGCTGAAGACAGCTCACAAATAAAGTGTGTCCCATGAGCAATAGTCAGAATTCAGGGATATGATACTACGATCATTCGAACAAAAATTCCAATATACATTCGTTATAAAATGCATACTTTAAGAGCTAAGAGCATTTGTCATTGCTGCTCTTAAACACATTTCAACTGAACAAGTTCTCGTAGGCATTTCATAGCCGATGTTTACTACGCACGTTTGCTCCTAATAAACGTTCTTGTCATATCTCTGAATATTGGATATTGTTCACTGGACATGTTGCTTGTTTTGTTCAATATTAAGTCCTCCCAAAATGCGGAGATCGGAGCTTGCACTAGAATAGATTTGCATCACAGTATCGAGGGGGAAAATGTGCTCGTAGCCCTGAGGGTAGGCATTTATAGACGATGTACACTGCACATTTTTCTTCCAAACAGTCGTTCCTACCGTATTTCTAAACAGTGACCGTCTGTATTTGCATTACCAGTATTTGAAAACTAGTGGGTAGCCACTAGGCTTCATATACGTCCCCCTACCTCTGGGTTTTATGCAGCCCGCAAAACCTTCAAATGCCACATACAAGATTTTGATATTCTCCCTCTTGGTACATGCAAAACTATTACTCCCACAGAAAAAAAAACGAACAGGACCTTGCCATGTTATTCAAGAGAAAAAAGCCAAAAGTCACTTTTGTAAGTTTTTTTTAATAATTCAAACCTATTGTCTTTAGCGAAAATGGTCCTCAGTAAAACATTTAACTACATTAAATTTCCTAGAAATAATTTTATTTTTTCTGAAGGGCTAACCGTTCTTGCATAATGAGGGAGAGAATAAAAATGATGGTGTAGCGGGTTGCATAAAACCCAGTGGTAAATTCAGGGATTCAGGGATTGGAGAACACAGGCTTGTCGTAGCAAGATTGAACATTTGCAGTCCCCAAATCCTGGAAAAATAAGCGAAAAATATACCTATTCAAAACAGCAGATAAAAATTTACTTGACGCCTTCCTGAGATGCAATCTCCACGCTTTCCAAATTAATAATATAAGTGGAGACCAGATGTGTCTTAAATTCAAGGAAATAGTATCGGCAGAAACTGAGAGATTTATACCAAGTAAATTAACAAACGTCGCAGCTGATCCTCCTTGGTACACAAAACGGGTAAGTAAATTAACAAACGTCGCAGCTGATCCTCCTTGGTACAGAAAACGGGTTAGAACACTGTTGCAGAAACAACAAAAGAAACATGCTTTCAGAAGGAAAATCTCCAAGATTGGCGATCTTTTACAGAAGCTAGAATTTTAGCGCGACTTCAACGCGAGATGCTTATAATAGTTTCGACAACGAAACTTTGGCTCGAAACATGGTAGAAAATCCAAACAGATTCTAGTCGTATGTGAGGTATGTTAGTGGCAAGAAACAATCAATGCCTCCTCTGCGCGATAGCAATGGAGATACCGTCGAAGACAGTGCTTCCAAAGCACATTTACTAAACACAGCCTTCCGAAACACCTTCACAAAAGGAGATGAAGTAAATATTCAAGAATTCGAATGAAGAAGAGCTGCCAACATGAGTAACGTAGAAGTAAATATCCTCGGAGTAGTGAAGAAACTTAAATCACTTAAGAAAAGCAAGTATTCTGGTCCAGACTGTATACCAATTAGGTTCCTATCGGAGTATGCTGATGCATTAGCTCCGTACTTAACCATCCTATACAACAGTTCGCTCAACGGAAGATCCGTACCAAAAGACTGGGAAGTTGCACAGGTCACACCATTATTCATGAAAGGTAGTAGGAGTAATCCACTAAATTACAGGTGGGCCTGTAATCGTTAGCGTCGATACGCAACAGGATTTGGGAACATAAATTGTGTTCGAACATTATGAATTACCTCTAAGTACATGGTCTACTAACACACTGTCAATATGGGTTTAGAAAACATCGTTCCTGTGAAACACAATTACCTCTTTATTCACATGAAGCGTTGAGTGCTATTGACAAGGTATTTCAGATCGATTCCGTATTTCTGGATTTGCGGAAGGCTTTTGACACGGTATCACACAAGCGGCTCATAGTGAAATTACGTGCTTATGGAATATCGTCTCAGTTAGGTGACTGGATTTGTGTTTTCCTGTCAATGAGGACACAGTTCATAGCAATTCACGAAAAATGATCGAGTGAAACAGATTTTTGTTGTTGGTTGTTTGGGGGAAGAGACCAAACTGCGAGGCCATCGGTCTCAGCGGATTACGGAAGGACGGGGAAGGAAGTCGGCTGTGTCCTTTCGAAGGAACCATCCCGGCATTTGCCTGCAGAGATTTAGGGAAATCACGGAAAACCTAAATCAGGATGGCCGGACGCGGGATTGAACCGTCGTCTTCCCGAATGCGAGTCCAGTGTGCTAACCACTGCGCCACCTCGCTCGGTGAGTGAAACAGAAGTGATTTCTGTCGTTCCCCAAGGTGGTGTTGTAGGCCCTTTCCTGTTCCTTATCTATATAAAAGACTTGGGAGACAATCTGAGCAGCTGTCTTCAGTGGTTTGCAGATGGCACTGTCGTTTATCGACTAATAAAGTCATCAGAAGATCAAAACAAACTGAAAAGCTATTTATAAAACGTATCTGAATGGTGCGAAAAGTGGCAGTTGCCCCTAAGTAACGAAAAGTGTGAGGTCATCCTCATGACTGCTATAAGGAACCCAAAATTCGGTAATACGATAAATCAGTCTAATCTAAAAGCCGTAAATTCAACTAAGTACCTAGGAATTACAATTACAATCAAGTTCAATTGAAAGTAACACATAGAAAATGTATGGAATGCTAACCAAAGGCCGTTTTATTGGCATGACACTTAGAAAATGTAATCGAGCTACTAAGTAGATTGCCCACACTACGTTTGTCCGTCCTCTTTTAGAATACTGCTGCGCGGTGTGGGATCCTTACCAGACAGGATTGTCGGAGTAAACCGAAAGCGTTCAGAGGAAGGCAGTACGTTGTTTGTTATTGCGAAATATGGGAGAGATGGTCACAGAAATGATACAAGATTTGGGCTGGAGATAATTAAAACAAAGGCGTTTTTCGTTGCGAAGGAATTTTCTCACGAAATTCCAATCACCAACTTTCTCCTCCGAATGCGACAATATTTTGTTGACACCGACCTCCATCGGGAGGAGCGATCACCACGATAAAATAAGGGAAATCAGAGCTCGTACGGAATGATATAGGTGTTCAGTCTTTCACGCGCTATACGAAGTTGGAAATAACGGAGAATTGTGAAGGTGGTTCGATTAACCCTCTGTCAGGCACTTAAATGTGATTTGTAGAGTATTCATATAGATGTAGATGTGGATGCAGCTTAATCACGCTGTTAGTTATGTGCTGTACTCATTTGTGCACTGCAGTGTAGCTGTGTCACTCGTTCTTGAGTTTCTTCCTATGTTCTGATGATGATGTAATGAAATGCGTCAATAAATTAAACTGCTACCAAGACCTTCCGCAATTCGTTAACACTTTAGTGTACAGCTTTTAATGGTCGTTTCTCTGGCTTTTTCAAACAGTAAACCGTTCTGAATATTGGCCTACGTCATACATGGAAGCACTTGTCTCTCGAATGGGGAGCATCACAGTGCTACTCATCCCGTCCGATTAATCGGTTTCAAGCATCGAGGTGTAAGCGTATTGCCGTATCGCTGGCTTAGTTGTGGAGTATCTTTGCGGGCAGCCGCGTCTGTAGGGAGTAGAGTGCGGGAGACGGAAATGCTATGTTGTGTAGTGTGTGGCTCTGCATGTGAGAGGCATTGCTAGTATGGAAGTTGAAGTGTTGCTACAAGTGCTATTACAGTAAAGTGATAAAATAAGTAAATGATTCAGAGGAAAGTGCGTCAAGAAGTAATTTAAAAATGAGCAGTGCTGCTAATAACGTATTTCTGAATCCTCACGTTGCGTGTCGTACCGTACTGTAAGGATAATCAGCGCCGTGTTCGGTCTCCCAGAATAAATTGATGTGAATCAGTAATACTATTTACTGCAAAAGAGAGCATTTAAGTGCCAGTGTCTTGTAGCGAGCGTGAGGACGTGAGTTCCATCATCGCGTTCCGCATCATCAACAATCAGCTGCGCCGCGACGGTTACGCGCACGCTCGTACAACTGAATAACTCTGTACTGTAAATTTAACCTTGTGAACGGTGATAAAATTTATTGCTAGTGTCAAGGAGGACTGGTACCAAATATCTGTGTATGCGAGACGAGAGTAAGAACTTGCGTGCGACCATTCGGCTTCCGCATCATCAACAATCACCCGCGTCGTGTCGGTTACGCGTACGCTCGTCCAAGTGGACAGATAATAATCAAGACTGTCAGTTGGGATAAACATTTATGACTTATAGTGTAAACAGTGCAACCTGTGGTTTCCATATCGTCTCAGAATATTGACGTTCATACGAGACGTAGGATAGTGTTGTGCTTGACGTTGAGTGGCTCCCCTAAACCCGCTTGCATATCTACATCTACATGATTACTCTGCAATTCACATTTAAGTGCTTGGCAGAGGGTTCATCGAACCACAATCATACTAGCTCTCTACCATTCCACTCCCGAACAGCGCGCGGGAAAAACGAACATCTAAACCTTTCTGTTCGAGCTCTGATTTCTCTTATTTTATTTTGAAGATCATTCCTACCTATATAGGTTGGCCTCAACAAAATATTTTCGCATTCGGAAGAGAAAGTTGGTGACTGAAACTTCGTAAATAGATCTCGCCGCGACGAGAAACGTCTTTGCTTTAATGATTTCCATCCAAACTCGCGTATCATGTCTGCCACACTCTCTCCCCTATAACGTGGTAATACAAAACGAGCTGCCCTTTTTTGCACCCTTTCGATGTCCTCCGTCAATCCCACCTGGTAAGGATCCCACACCGCACAACACTATTCTAACAGAGGACGAAAGAGTGTTGTGTAAGCTCTCTCTGTAGTGGACTTGTTGCATCTTCTAACTGTCCAGCCAATGAAACGCAACCTTTGGTTCGCCTTCCCCACAATATTATCTATGTGGTCTTTCCAACTGAAGTTGTTCGTAATTTTAACACCCAGGTACTTAGTTGAATTGACAGCTTTGAGAATTGTACTATTTATCGAGTAATCGAATTCCAACGGATTTCTTTTGGAACTCACGTGGATCACCTCACACTTTTCGTTATTTAGCGTCAACTGCCACCTGCCACACCACACAGCAATCTTTTCTAAGTCGCTTTCCAACTGATACTGGTCTTCGGATGACATTACTAGACGGGAAATTACAGCATCATCTGCGAACAACCTAAGAGAACTGCTCAGATTGTCACCCAGGTCATTTATATAGATCAGGAACAGCAGAGGTCCCAGGACGCTTCCCTAGGGAAACACCCGATATCACTTCAGTTTTTCTCGATGATTTGCCGTCTATTACTACGAACTGCGACCTTCCTAACAGGAAATCACGAATCGAGTCGCACAACTGAGATGATACCCCATAGGCCCGCAGCTTGATTAGAAGTCGCTTGTGAGGAACGGTTTCAAAAGCTTTCAGGAAATCTAGAAATACGGAATCAACTTGAGATCCCCTGTCGATAGCGGCCATTACTTCGTGCGAATAAAGAGTTAGCTGCGTTGCACAAGAACGATGTTTTCTGAAACTATGTTGATTACGTATAAATAGATCGTTGCCTTCGAGGTGATTCATACTGTTTGAATACAGTATATGGTCCAAAACCCTACTGCAAACAGACGTCAATGATATAGGTCTGTAGTTCGATGGATTACTGCTACTACCCTTCTTTAACACTGGTGCGACCTGCGCAATTTTCCAATCTGTACGTACAGACCTATCCGTGAGGGAGCGGTTGTATTTCGATAGATAATTTCAGGCAAGCTAAGAGCAGTGTGGAGCAGGACAATACGACCGCCGCGGGATCGTCAGGTACGTGGTGTGGACAGGGTGCACGGTCACGAAACGAGAAGTCTGTTTAAGGACCACACCCATTCGTACTCCCGGGCGTGTTACAGAGAGCATCGGAGAGGTGTCGTTATCCACCCTCGGGGCAGCCCGATGTTACTTTCGTTGTAGCGAGAGCCGCAGAAGCGGCAGCAGGTGGTACGTGCACAGTGGTGTGGTGTGGCAGCCAGCAGGTGGCTGTGACGGCTGGCGGCTGGTGCCTGCCGGCTCCCAAGTGGAGAGGACGCCAGACGCCAGACGCCAGATTGCTATTCAGCGCGGACGCCGCAATCACGCCGGGACAGCCGCCGGCTTCATCTGGCCGCAGGTGCTGCCAACGCCGCGCCGACAAATTGCCCTCCGGGTCGGTGCGCCGCCGGCCGCTCTGCGCTGCCCGGGAATTAAATCGCATTAATCAGCAGCGAGGGGGCGTGGGGAGGGGGGAGGGGGGAGGGGGGAGGGGGGAGCCTGGTGGCGTCCAGCGGTCTGCAGGCCTACGCCGACATCCGCCTTGCACTGCAGCATCCAAAACACAGAGACGACAATGGAACGTGTTGCACCGTACACACCTGGGCCGAAAGCTACGAAACACATCCTTCACTGTTCCCATGGCATTGTATAACGTCCATTAAATTATGAATCACCTCGAAGGGAACGAACTATAGATACGTAATCAGTATAGTTTCAGAAAACATCGTTCTTGTGTAACGCAGCTAGCTCTTTATTCTCACGAAGTAATGACCGCTATTGACAGGTGATCTCAAGTTGATTCCGCATTTCTAGATTTCCGGAAAGCTTTTGACACCGTTCCTCACAAGCGACTTGTAATCAAGCTGCGGGGGCCCTATGAGGTATCGTCTCAGTTGTGCGACTCGATTTGTGATTTCCTGCCAGGAAGGTCGCAGTTCGTAGTAATAGACGGCAAATCACAGAGTAAAATGGAAGTGATATCAGGTGTTCCCCAGGGAAGCGTCCTGGGACCTCTGCTGTTCCTGATCTAAATAAATGACCTGGGTGACAATCTGAGCAGTTCTCTTAAGTTGTTCGCAAATGCTGCAGTAATTTACCGTGTAGTAAGGTCATCCGGAGACCAGTATCAGTTGCAAAGCGATTTAGAAAAGATTGCTGTATGGTGTGGCAGGTGGTAGTTGACGCTAAATAACGAAAAGTCGAGGTGATCCATATGAGTTCCAAAAGAAATCCGTTGGAATTCGATTACTCGATAAATAGTACAATTCTCAAGGCTGTCAATTCAACTAAGTACTTGGGTGTTAAAATTACGAACAACTTCAGTTGGAAAGACCACATAGATAATATTGTGGGGAAGGCGAGCCAAAGGTTGCGTTTCATTGGCTGGACACTTAGAAGATGCAACAAATCCACTAAAGAGACAGCTTACACTACACTCGTTCGTCCTCTGTTAGAATACTGCTGCGCGGTGTCGGATCCTTACCAGATGGGATTGACGGAGTACATCGAAAGGGTGCAAAAAATGGCAGGTCCTTTTGTATTATCACGTAATAGGGGAGAGTGTGTGTCACCAATTTTCTCTTCCGAATGCGAAAATATTTTGTTGAGGCCAACCTACATAGATAGCAGTGATCTTCAAAATAAAATAAGAGAAATCAGAGCTCGAACAGAAAGGTTTAGGTGTTCGTTTTTCCCGCGCGCTGTTCTGGAGTGGAATGGTAGAGAGATAGTATGATTGTGGTTCGATGAACCCCCTGCCAAGCACTTAAATGTGAATTTCAGAGTACTCATGTACATGTAGAAGTAGAAGTACCTGGACGTCAACAGAACAGAACGAAACAGAACGTCAAACATTGAGGTCTTCAGTCTAGACAGAATATCACCACAACCTCACATCGCTTCGCTCAGTACCTGTGAAACTAAGCTTAAGACATAGCAAACGTGATACAAAAGTTGTAGATAGGACCAAAATTAAGAGACTAATAATGGTAATGTTTGTTACCCGCCATGATAGTCGAGAGCGCTAACGCGCTGCTTCCTGGACTCGGGTAGGCGCACCGGCCACGGATCGAATCAGCCCAGAGGATTAACGATGACGGCCGGTGTCCCAGCCAGCCTGGATGTGGTTTTTAGGTGGATTTTCACGTCCTACTTGGTGAATACCGGGCTGGTCCCCACATCCCGCCTCAGTTACACGACTCGCAGACATTTGAAACACATTCCCACTCTTTCCCGATTTACACTAGACGCAGACAGCTGTGGTACAGTAACTCCGTCCCGGGAGCTATGGGGTGGCAGCAGGAAGGGCAACCGGCCACTTCGCAAAATTAACCATGCCAAATCCGTCCTTAACCCTGCCGACCCTGCGCGCAAAGCCGGGACAAAGGCAGTAGCAAAAGAAGAAGCAAAAGAATAATAGTAATATTTGTTAATGACGAAAGCAAACATAACAATGGATTTTCGTCGTAATGTAGGTATGGTAAGCTGCTAAGAAATGAGAAAACAAGAAGAGTGTCTTCCAACCACTTCAAAACATCGTCATTTGTTTGTTAGGGACAATATATATGGCGGCTACAGTGTAACACGTGTTAAGTTCGGCTCGCGAAATTTAGTCGAATTCGAAGGTGTTCTCGCAGGTGGTGTTGTCTAGTACAAGTGGAAATCGTGTAAACAACAGTGTTCTGTGCAGTAGTGCTATTTTTTTCTGTGCTCCGCCAATATCTGCGAGAAAATGGTAAACAGAAGAATCAACAGCAGCGCGTCCAGCAGCGGGGAAGCAGCAGGTGCGGCGGGCCTGCTCCTGGCGGAAGGTGCGGCCGCGGCTTCCGGTATAGCGGAGTTGGTTCGCTCTGAGGTAAACGCTGCGCTTCGCGATAAAAACAATCTCGATCTGATAGCAGGCACCATATCAGATACTGTAACGGCAGCAGTATTGGCCAAAATGCGTGAAACTGTTGAGGCCAATACTGCCGAAATTACAGCACTAAAAAAGTCTGTGTCTGAATACGAGAAAAAGGCACGAGAGTTGGAAGTGAAACTATCTGCCGCCACAGACGAGCTAGAACAGTACCAAAGGCGAAATAGTCTACGACTGTTTGGAGTAGCAGAAAATAAAGAAGAAGACACGGACAACCTGCTTATACAGGTTGCGCGTGAAAAATTGGGCGTCGAAGTGACCAAGGCAGACATTGACAGGAGCCACCGGGTGGGACGAAAACTACCAGGTGCTACCAAACCTCGTCCAATAATAATTAAATTTGTGTCGTACCGAAAAAGGCCTGAGATCTTTACCCAGAAGAAGAAGTTAGCAAGGACAGGGATTACAATAAGGGAAGATCTGACACACGAGCGGCTAAAGATTTTAAACAGTGCCATATCCCATTTCGGTCTTCAGAATGTGTGGACTCAGGATGGCAGAGTAATCATTAAGACTGCACTGGAAAGAAGACAGTCACAAACATGACAGAACTAAATAGTATTAAGTGAACCTACTCGAGCCAAAAGTCAAACTTAACACCATTTTCAAATTTTAACAGTCCTATACTCAGATATAGTCTTGTAATTGTATTAACTTTTTAATTATTTGTACCTTCAACTAATTATTTTTGTAACTTATTAACTTTTCAATTATTTGTACCTTCAACTAATTGTTTTTGTAACTGTATTAACTTTTTACTATTTTTGTGTCTTTAGCTGTAGCCATTGCTTAGTTTTAGTTACTGCTAATACTTTTTTCATTTTCTCAGTTTATTCTCTTCCATTCTGTAATAGTTCTATTGCAATTATTTGTCTCTCCTTTAGTTCATTAGTCAACCATCTCTTCGGTTTAAATTGTTCATAACAAAAATTACTATCAGTATCACTTTAGCAAATTTCAATTTAATTCTAGCTTCCTACGATACTCTATTAAATATTAAGCTTTCTTCTCTCTGCTGGCAGCATCGGCCTCTTAAATCACTCCTCTTTCCCTTATTTCCACCCTAAGCTGTTTCAAATACTCTAATTACACTTTTCCTCTTACGACATAGGATACTCAGTGACACACAGCTGTCACCATTTTGGTCATATTCTCCCTGCACCGAATACCACTAATCCATTTTCTATACTCCCGCAACCTCAGGAAATCTCTTGCAGTCGCTTTTCTTTCGGCTCTCGCGGAGTCACAAACAGGGCGCGCAAAATCTCGGACACCCCTGGAATATGTCACTTGGCGGAAACACCGGTCAGTGCCCCTCGCGGCAGGTAGTGCCTAACAAAGGGACAAACCAGTCTGCCACCCTACTCCAGGCTGCTCAGCGGAACGCGTCCGAGCTTTTAGCAGCTCACTGCAACATTCAGTCTTTACCTGCACATTACGAAGAACTTAGCCTCCTCTTCCACCAACTAAACTACCACGTAATCCTCTTATCCGAAACGTGGTTGAAACCACACATATCCTCTGCATCTATTCATCTCCCAGGGTACACATTTCTTAGGGCAGACAGATCAAAAAAGCGAGGTGGCGGGGTCGGCGCATATATACGAACAGATCTCAAAGCGAAAGTCTTATGTACGTCAAATCCTGCTGAAGAAAAAGAGGCTGAATTCATGTTCATTGAAATAAATATACAAAGTCGGAAATTCTTGACTGGCGTGGTGTACAAGCCGCCAAAAATAAGCTCAATGAATTCCTTCCAGTCGGAATTACATTCACTTCAGTGTCAATACGAACATGTCATCGTAATGGGTGACTTGAACATAGACCTGCTAAGAGACACTCCCTCCGCAATAAACCTAAGAAGATTGTTTAGTTGCAATAGCATGAACATTCTTCCATTACAACCTACACACCATACGGCGCACAGTCATACTCTTATAGACGTGATCGCAACGAAACAGACTGACAAAGTAAGAGATGTTGGTCAATCATCGGCCCCTGGCCTCTCAGCACATGATGTAATATTCCTGGCCTACTCTGTGCAGCCCCCAAGGATCAAATCGCGTTACATAACTTGTAGGAACATGAAACGTATTGACCTTGACGCTCTAACAGCCGATTGCTCAGAAATCTCATGGCATCAAATAATCAGAGAACCTACAATCGACGGCAAAATTAATGAACTTGGTGATAAACTCACTGCCCTCTATGACAAACATGCACCTGTGCGCACAGTCCGTGTAAGGAAATCTCCTGCTCCATGGCTGACAGCTGAATTACGTCAAATGATGACTAATAGGGATGCTGCCCACAGGCGTTTCAAGGCAGATCCGAAACCCGAACGTTTTGAAGAATATAGAAAGCTACGGAACAGAGTGAAACAATGCATTCGCAATGCCAAAATCAGGCACGCTCGCTCCCTCGTATGCAGCGATCTGACACCCACGACTCTATGGAAGAATCTCCGTAGCTTGGGGGTCGGAAAGGCAAAATCGGAAACTACTTTTCATGTGTCAGCTAACGAATTAAATGAATTCTTCTCTGCACCTCTGAATACCAACACGGCTGATGATTTCCGTCCACAAGAATCCCCAAACAGGATAACTAACAACGATACCTTTCATCTAAAACATGTAACAACAAATACGGCAAGAAAAGCAATAATGAGAATCTCTTCTGATGCAATAGGCAACGACAGTATCGGTATAACCATGATTAAGAATGTTGCCGATATCTTAGTACCTGTCTTAACTGACATATTTAATTTTTCCCTCGTGAACGGAATATACCCCACTGCATGGAAAAGAAGCATAATTCGACCCATCCCTAAGGTCGAAAACCCGCAACTGCCTAGTGATTACCGACCAATTAGCATACTGCCTGCTGTTTCCAAAGCACTGGAATATATTGTTCATGACCAAATCACTGAACACTTGCATGAATTCAATCTATATGACAAATTTCAATCCGGTTTCCGTAAACATCACAAACACTGCTCTAATTAAAGTAACTGATGACCTGAAATATGCCATCGACAATCGAAAGGCAACAATATTGACGCTACTGGACTTCAGCAAAGCTTTTGACACTGTTAACTTTGACATATTACTCAGAAAAATGCAACAGCTTAATTTCTCTGATAGTGCAATGAGATGGTTTGAAAGCTACTTAAAAGACAGACAGCAATGTGTTGTCTGCGCAAATGAAAAATCTTCCTGGAAACATGTTTCTTCGGGAGTGCCACAAGGATCAGTCTTAGGACCACTTTTGTTTTCTTTATATGTCAACGATATTTCGTCGGTTTTGTCCTCCTGTAAACATCATTTCTATGCCGACGACCTCCAGCTCTACCTCAGCGTCAGACCTGAAGACGTAAACACTGCAATCGCTCTGATGAATGATGATCTGTCTTCAGTAGTGACATGGGCGAAAAACCTGGGGCTTAAATTAAATGCAAAAAAGACGCAAGTAATCTTAATAGCCCATCAGAAATTAATAAGTTCAGATTTCCGCGAACGGCTACCTCCTATTCTGCTCGAAGGTACTCCAATACCATATCAGAAAACAGTGAAGAACTTGGGTGTAACTTTGGACGAGCATCTCAACTGGGCGGAGAATACAGTCGCAGTGTGCCGAAAAACGTCTGCTTGTCTCTATGCTCTCAAAAAGTTTCGGAACATATTCCCACAGGACTTGAAACGCCAGCTCGTGCAAGCACTCGTTCTACCGAACCTCCACTATTGTGATGTGATTCAACAAGGCATGAGTAGTGAAAACAAAAGACGGCTAGAGCTAACCATGAATGCCTGTGTGCGTTACACCTGCAACATTCGCCGATATGATCATGTTAGTGCTTCATACTCCGAGCTAGGGTGGCTGCGGCCGGACAAACTGCGTGACTACCACACTCTATGTCTACTTCACCGACTCCTCATCGCGCAAGCACCCCAGTACCTAGCTTCAGAGATTAAAATCCTGTCATGCCATCATAATCGAAACACGAGGTCACTCTTATCTGGTATCCTAACTGTGCCCACTCACAAAACAAAAACTTTTGCAAACTCCTTCTCAGTTGCCGCTGTCCGCCTCTGGAACAAACTGCCCCTTACCTTGAGGAAAATTCAATCTCCTGTTGCTTTTAAGAAGAAGTTGAAGCATTTCCTACTATCATCCGCATAAAATTCTCCACAAAATTAATGTGCAAGGCAAATCCTCTCATCTGTCAAATAGCAAAGCTAGTGTCTCCTATCTTGCTCCTGAGATGCCTTCCTCTTCATCTATCTCTATTAGACACGCAGTCTCCTTTTCCTTTATATTTTCCTTAATTATGTTTCATCATGTCTCTCTATTCTTCTCCTCGCTTCACCATGAGTCTCCCTCATACTCCCTGCTGCCAGCACTCCTATCTTAAATCTTTCTCTTCAATAATGTATTTTTCGAGGTGTACCTTTCTAATTGTTTATCTCACTTTTTGTATTAGATGTAGTTTAACATGCCTACTGAAACATATGACTGTAAAATAAGTAGAATGCCTGGTTAGATGTAAGAGAGGGCCTGATGGCCCTAATCTTGCCAGGTTAAATAAATAAATAAATAAATAAATAAATATATTTATACAAGCATTTCAAACCATATTTCTAAGGAAATATGAAGAGCCTGTTTATCTTATCCAAAGTATCAAATAACGTCAAAACTAACTGTTCCTTTCTCCGTTAGGGCAGATGAATTTTTTACTCTTCAACAAAGTCTGTTAACGAACAATGGTTAATCAACATATTTTCAAATATATATACATTGGAAACTTTTTCTGCCTCCAGTTGTTGTTGTTCTTCTTCTTGTTGTGGTGATGGTGTTCAGCCTGAAAACTTGTTTGATGCTGCTCACCACACTGAATTACCCTGCAAAAACATCTCCAACTACGCTTAACTACCGCATCCTGCATCTATTTCAACTTACTGTACTCGAAGCTTGGTGTGCATCTACAATTTTTACCCCGCTGTTGACAAGCGGTGTAGTTGGAAACGAAAATCTTCATTATTCGTGTACACGTTTTTAGAGGCCTTCATCCTGCCTCTCGTTTAACAAAAGAGAGCGAATGCCGAGGTCCTTGCGATACGAACGTACTGTCACTAGAGGTTTGTCGTTAGCCACTTAGCAGCGAGCTTGTGGGGCTGTGATGAGCAACCGTTAAATGGTCGGAGGATGAGTGTTTTCGTTAATCATCCCTATTACTTATGTTAACTATCAGTCAAGATTAAAAACACAGTTTGGGCGCATTATGGTCACGTAATCGATTATCAAAGCGAACAGTTGGTCATTCAACAGTTGGTTTGGTCTACACGAATGTCTTCGCTTCCGTATTCTTTCGTTAAAGCACTTTATATGGTCTCTCTCTTAACCCTGTGGCACACAGTGGCCACTGCAGTGGATAGCTGTTAATGGTCGCGTCTTTAGCGTTTTCAGTTAGTCTTGAGGCTACAAACGCATTCAGTGCAATGCAATGGGCACTTCCTATTGATTTTGTGCCCTGTGTTCATTTGCAACATTATGACTGATTGAAAACATCAGAGAAGAGACCGTAAAAGCTATCCAGTACAGTGAAAATTGTGCACCACATCATTAATTTGTTATCTAAGTGCTTTTTGCAATTACGATTAAAGTAAGAGTTGTTAGGATTGTACTTTCAGCAACTCATGGTCATCCATTGTGTGTCTTCAGCTATTACTCAAGTACATTTCGAACAATTTTTATTATTCTAACCTCTTTTGCCTTGTCTACTTTATATCAAAATAGATTTATTAGAAACAGTGGCTACTGATTTCCTTCCATTACCCAATTAACGGTTCCTTGGTACGTCAGGATGTAGGTATATAGCTTTTCAATCGAACCCTTCTTTTAGTCAAGTTGTATCATAAATCCCATCTGATATTCTGTCTACCCATCTAATCTTCATCATTATTCTGTTGCACAATATTTCGAAAACGTCTGTTATCTACTTGCCTGAACTGCATATGATCCACGTTTTATACTAAGACATGGCTACACTCCACATAAATACTAAACTTTCCAACAATTAACTTATATTACATGTTCACAGTTCTCACTTCCCAGAAATATTTTTCTTGCTAGCTAATGTCTCCTGTCTAGTTCGTGCACAATCAACTATTTTACTGTCGAAACAGCAAAACCTGTCACCTGCTTTTAGTGCTTTGTTTCCCAATTCGATATCCTCAGCATCTCCTGATTTAATTAGGCTATATTCCTCTGCCTTTGTTTTACTTTTTTCACGCTTATTATACAGCTACTTTTATAGCTCTGTAAATCGTGTTCATCTTCTGTCTCTAAAGGAATTGCAACGACATTTTTATTTCTGCTCCCTCGATTTTAACTACCATTCGTAAATTCCCCTTGGTTTGTCTTATTTCTTGCTTCATATAACATGGAATATCGCCGGAGATAGGTTACAACGCTGTATCACTCCCTTCTCAACCACTACTGTTTCACGTCCTTCGACTCTCATAACTGCTGTCTGCCTGTTGTACAATCTGTAAATAAACTTTCTTTCGCTGTATTTTATGCCTATTAGCTTCAAAATTTCAAACAGTGAGGTCCATCCATATCTAAATTTATAAAAGCTGTAAATGTAGATTTACCTTTCTTCTCGGATAAGCTGCAGTTTCAGTATCGCCTAACGTATTCCTATGTTTCTTGGGAACCCAAAGTGATATTCCCTACGGTCAGCTTCCATCAGATTTTTAATGCTCCTGTAATTAGCTCCCATCAATATTGTGCAAAGGCCACTTATTAAACTAGTGGTTCGGTAATGCACACACTTGTGAGCAACTGCCTTCTTTCGAATGGTATTTATTACATTCTTCCAGATGCTTACAGATAGTTCTCCTATTTCACATACCATGCACACCAAGGGGTCATTTCTGACATAGGTGGAACTTTCAATGATCTCAGTAATTATGTGAGAATGTTGTCTACCTCAGAGATATTGTTTCACTTGGGTTTTTCAGTCTCTGTCAAAATTTTCTCGCAGTATCCTATCTCCCATATCGCCTACGCTTCCTTCCTCTTCTCGTTCTATAGTAATGTCGTCAAGTTTGTTTCCCTTACATAGGCTCTCTATATATTCCTTGCAACTTTCCCTTCTTTGTTTCCACGGCTCTCGGGTGTCCAGAGGGATGCGCTAGTTGAAGTCCCACGATATTTCGACGAATAACGTTTCCGCCATCATCAGGTGGTTCTGATGGAAGCAGCTGATGGTGGGGGAAAGGTGTTTAGCCGAAATGTCGTGAGACTTCAACGATCGCATCAGGCTGGACACACGAGAACACTGTATACAACAGATACCTCGAGAAAGCCTCCGATCACATTTCCCTTCTTTGCTTAGCAGTGGTTCGTCATCTGAGTCCTTGATAATGGTGTACAGTTTCAGTGAAGTAAAATCTAAATCAATTTTCACTTACAGACATCTGTGCCTCTCGTGTGACACACTCAGTGGAAAAAATTTCCAAGTCTTGATGAAATACTTACATCGTTCCTTGAAGTCAATGCAAAATAATATGATCTACGAAGGCTCAAAAGTACGAAAATCACTATTATAACATGAGTGAGAGCTGCGAGAAAATGTTAACTTTCGATGTTAGCAGATGACACCACTGGTGCCTCCCCCTTCCCCTTCTCTCCCTCACCAACGTCAACGTCATAACTTTCCTTTCAAGAAACTCTGAGCTTCGACTCCTGTTCCGATGAAGACCATTGTGGATGCCACCTTGTAAAATACATTATTGGTTGACTGGGCGTTTCGTTCCGTCAAGTGTGGATCGACCACTATGCAAGCATATTTTCAGTTCAGAGAGACGTCGATCCTATGTAGCTGAAGATGATGAGTGTATATAATGGTGGAAGAGTGACTTCTGTTATCAGTGTTCATACAAATACGTGGGCCGAGGGGTTCTAGGCGCTTCAGTATGGAACTGCGCGATTGCTACGGTCGCAGGTTCGAATCCTCTCTCGGGCATGGACGTTTGGGATGTCCTTAGGTTAGTTAGGTTTAAGTAGTTGAACGTTCTAGGGGAGTGATGACCTCAGAAGTTAGGTCCCATAGTGCTGAGAGCCATTTGAACCATTTGAACAAATATGTGTAGCTAACTGTTAAATGAAAGTGACTAACTGGAGCTTCTGTGTAGGAGAGAACTCTTGTATATTACTAACAAAAATTGTGTAGTATGTAATCTGACTCCAACAGATGTACATTTATGTAATTTAGACAATAATCTGACCATTTGAGTGAATGAGCGTATTTTTTGGAAATATTTTTCTGTAATGTTATTTTACTGACAGTATAACGTTGCGCCAGTGTACAATACTGTTTTACAAATAAGCTATTTAACAATAGAAAAGGCCAGCACTGGGCTGTCCAGTCATTTCTCACTCTGATTCTCATTCACTCCAGCACGACAGACGAGTGCTCAGTTATTTGTCATAACAAGAATCATGTTCCATGCTCTTGATACAGAAATGATTGTGTACAACTGGAATTTGCAATCTAGTCCACTTCATGTCAATACTGATACTGTTCGTCATAACTTACAATTATTAATCCATACCAAGTTGGCGGGGATCAGAGGTAAATTCCTCTTTATGAAGCTGCGCTGAAGTGCTAATGATTTGGGTACCCAGGCAAGCAGTGCCCTTCATGCTAGTTTCATGTTTGTCGCATTCCGTGTTGATGACAAATGTCGCCTTTACCACGAGCACGATGGCGGTGTAGGAAATATAGCTGTCGATATTAATTCCGTGAGTAGGGCGCCGGCAGCTGCAAATAGGCAGCGTCATCTCGCAATATGCGCTAGTGGGCAATTTATCGGCGGTGTGTTGGCAGCACCTGTGACCACTCCGGCGGCGGCACTGATTGCGGAGGCGCGTGCGGCGGGGCGGTAATCTGCGAGATGAGGTGGCAGCGCGGCGCGCGACGTCGCAGAGGCCTCACCACCGCCCAGTGGGTGGCTCCACTCCACACTGGGACCTGGGCTGCCGCGCGCCCCACTGACAGAAGCGGGGCTCAGCCGAGCTGGCGAGTCGTGTCCCGAGGCCACTGCGCCGTCAGGACGAAGAGAGTAGTTCCCAAAGCGAGCCCTGTGTGCACAGCGACTCTAGAGGAACAAAAATAGAATTCCACAGGGTTCTTTTTGTGTGTTTCAGACAGGGTAATTTTTCTACATACACTCCTGGAAATTGAAATAAGAACACCGTGAATTCATTGTTCCAGGAAGGGAAAACTTTATTGACACATTCCTGGGGTCAGATACATCACATGATCACACTGACGGAACCACAGGCACATAGACACAGGCAACAGAGCATGCACAATGTCGGCACTAGTACAGTGTATATCCACCTTTCGCAGCAATGCAGGCTGCTATTCTCCCATGGAGACGATAGTAGAGATGCTGGATGTAGTCCTGTGGAACGGCTTGCCATGCCATTTCCACCTGGCGCCTCAGTTGGACCAGCGTTCGTGCTGGACGTGAAGACCGCGTGAGACGACGCTACATCCAGTCCCAAACATGCTCAATGGGGGACAGATCCGGAGATCTTGCTGGCCAGGGTAGTTGACTTACACCTTCTAGAGCACGTTGGGTGGCACGGGATACATGCGGACGTGCATTGACCTGTTGGAACAGCAAGTTCCCTTGCCGGTCTAGGAATGGTAGAACGATGGGTTCGATGACGGTTTGGATGTACCGTGCGCTATTCAGTGTCCCCTCGACGATCACCAGAGGTGTACGGAGAGTGTAGGAAGTCGATCCCCACACCATGATGCCGGGTGTTGGTCCTGTGTGCCTCGGTCGTATGCAGTCCTGATTGTGGCGCTCACCTGCACGGCGCCAAACACGCATACGACCATCATTGGCACCAAGGAAGAAGCGACTCTCGTCGCTGAAGACGACACGTCTCCATTCGTCCCTCCATTCACGCCTGTCGCGACACCACTGGAGGCGGGCTGCACGATGTTGGGGCGTGAGCGGAAGACGGCCTAACGGTGTGCGGGACCGTAGCCCAGCTTCATGGAGACGGTTGCGAATGGTCCTCGCCGATACCCCAGGAGCAACAGTGTCCCTAATTTGCTGGGAAGTGGCGGTGCGGTCCCCTACGGCACTGCGTAGGATCCTACGGTCTTGGCGTGCATCCGTGCGTCGCTGCGGTCCGGTCCCAGGTCGACGGGCACGTGCACCTTCCGCCGACCACTGGCGACAACACGATGTACTGTGGAGACCTCACGCCCCACGTGTTGAGCAATTCGGCGGTACGTCCACCCGGCCTCCCGCATGCCCACTAAACGCCCTCGCTCAAAAGTCCGTCAACTGCACATACGGTTCACGTCCACGCTGTCGCGGCATGCTACCAGTGTTAAAGACTGCGATGGAGCTAAGTATGCCACGGCAAACTGGCTGACACTGACGGCGGCGGTGCACAAATGCTGCGCAGCTAGCGCCATTCGACGGCCAACACCGCGGTTTCTGGTGTGTCCGCTGTGCCGTGCGTGTGATCATTGCTTGTACAGCCCTGTCGCAGTGTCCGGAGCAAGTATGGTGCGTCTGACACACCGGTGTCAATGTGTTCTTTTTTCCATTTCCAGGAGTGTAGGAACAAAATACAGCAAACGATCCCTGATAGGAGAACGAGCAAAAAAACATATATGGAAATGTGACCAGAAATACGTTCCTACTGAGGTACGGTACTTGAACGTGCAGATGAAGTACAATACTGGCCATTAAAATTGCTACACCAAGAAGAAATGCAGATGATAAATTGGTATTCGTTGAACAAATATATTATACTACAACTGACATGTGATTACATTTTCACGCAATTTGGGTTCATAGATCCTGAGAAATCAGTACCCAGAACAACCTCCTTGATACGCCTGGGCATTGAGTCAGAGCTTGGATGGTGTATACAGGTACACCTGCCCATGCAGCTTAAACACGATACCACAGTTCATCAAGAGTAGTGACTGGCCTATAGTGACGAGCCATTGACCAGACGTTTTCAATTAGTGAGAGATCTGCAGAATGTGCTGGCCAGGGCAGCAGTCGACCATTTTCTGTATCCAGAAAGGCCTGTACAGGACATTCAACATGCGGTCGTGCTTTATCCTGCTGAAATGTAGGGCTTCGCAGGGATCGAATGAAGGGTAGAGCCACAGGTCGTAGCACATCTGAAACGTAACGTCCACTGTTCAAAGTGCCGTCAATGCCAACAAGATGTAACCGATACGTGTAACCAATGGCACCCCATACCATCATGCCGGGTGATACGCCAGTATGGCGATGACGAATACACGCTCCCAATGTGTGTTCACCGCGATGTTGCCAAACATGGATGTAACAATTATGATACAGTAAACAGAACCTGGAACCATCCGAAAAAATGACGTTTTGCCATTCGTGCACCCAGGTTCGTCATTGAGTACACCATCGCAGACGCTCCTGTCTGTGATGCAGCGTCGAGGGTAACCGCAGCCATGGTCTGCGAGCTGATAGTCCATGCTGCTACAATCATCGTCGAACTGTTCGTGTAGATGGTTGTTGTTTTGCAAACGCTCCATCTGTTTACTCAGGGATCAAGACGTGGCTGCTCAATCCGTTAGAGCCATGCGGATATGATGCCTGTCATCTCGACTCCTAGTGATACGAGGCTCTCGGGATCCAGCACGGCGTTCCGTATTACCCTCTTGAACCCACCGATTCCATATTCTGCTAACAGCCATTGGATGTCGACCAACGCGAGCAGCAATGTCGCGATGCGATAAACCGCAATCGCGATAGGCTACAAATCGACCTTTATCAAAGGTACGCATTTCTCCTGCTTACACGAGGCATCATGACAACGTTTCACCAGGCAACGCCGGTCAACTGCTGTTGTCTATGAGAAATCTGTTGGAAACTTTCCTAATGTCAAGACGTTGTAGTTGTCGCCACCGGCGCCACCCCTGTGTGAATGCTCTGAAAAGCTAATCATTTGCATTTAACAGAATCTTCTTATTGTCGGTTAAATTTCACGTCTGTAGAACGTCATCTTCGTGGTGTAGCAATTTTAATGGCCAGTAGTGTATCTTTGACCTTGACACTACTTTCAGCACCAGGAAAATAGTCCACCAGCAAGGGGTACGCCAAACAATCGTGTGGAACATTATCCATGACAACTGCCACTTATAAGGGATACAGGCCATATGAACTACACGCATCCTTCTGCGTCGATCATTTCTTTGCTGTTCGTCGCAAAGACCACCACGGTGCTGGGATTTGCATCATCCCTGCTATTCACAGATGAGTTATCTTTATGAAGGCCAGTATGATCAGACTGTCATAATACGTACCTATGGGCTACGTAGAATATTGTGGCAGCATACCATCAGCGCCCTCTCAGCCTCGTTGTAAGGGAGGTGATTATTGGCTACCGCCTCGTGGTACCACTAACCTTTCCACAACGCCTCACACGAGAGGCATAGCTGCACTTCCCGTTGGTGATCGTGCCTCCCCTGCAGGAAGATACCTTTGGCAGTACGAAAGGTAATGTGGCTACTTCATGATGACGCTCCGATTCACTGCCACTCTGCACTGTGGAGCAGAAACACCTACAGACAGAACACTTCCCTGTTCTCATGTTTGCTTTGGACTGCTGCAACCTACACCTCAAAGATCTTTTAGCTCCGGCTTTATGTTAGTGTTCCTCCCTTGTAAGGAATTTCTGACCAAATATCCATACTAAATTTTTTGCTCCTGACCCCCTCGAGGATCGTGTCCTGCACTTTGTCCAAACTTAGCAACACCACCCTGCATATCACACAGATATCCCCACACTTAACAAGTACAAGCAGAGTTTGTCCTTTTTGCAGATCACAACACTTTTGTAAGTAATCGTTCTAGCACTCCGTCTTCAGGCCACCAGTGGACTAACTGGACCATCCGACCGCCGTGTCATCCTCAGTGGAGGATGCAGATAGGAGGGTCGTGGGGTCAGCACACCACTCTCCCAGTTGGTATGATTGTATTCTTGACCGAAGCCGCTACTATTCGGTCGAGTAGCTCCTCAATTGTCATCACGAGGCTGAGTGCACCGCAGAAAATGGCAACAGTGCACGGGGGCCTGGATGGTCACCCATCCAAGTGCCAACCACGCCCGACAACGCTTAACTTCAGTGATCTCTCAGGAACCGGTGTATCCACTGCGGCAAGGCCGTTGCCAACTACACGTTTTAGGGAGGGCAGTAATTGAAGGAAAAATTAAATCATTGTTTACAAACTATTAACACGTGGTAAGTGGATTCATCATTAATTTCACAATAAACATTGCATACTCAAGTTTTCTCAAGACTTAGAGTAAATGTACTGTATGAACAGGATTCACTGAAAATGGTAGGATGCTCCGATTGTTAGGGGTACTTACTCATCAAGCTCGTAACTTTAAGAAGCACGTTACTGAGCAAATTTTTGTCTTCGCCGTTGGAATTAGTAGTATTGGGTACATCACTCCATTAAAATATTCCTTGTATTTGTAACTATTAACATCTTACTGCTCTATTTTGTGACGTTATCCTTCAATTAAGAAGAAGAATTGATTGCAGAATTACGAGCAGAGACTTTCATGCACAGTGGTCATGGAGATACCTTTCGCGATAACTACTCCTTTAATTTCACACTGCCGCACATCATCCAGTGGGTGAACTTATTTGGCCCTTTTACGAGGCAACCGGGGATCAAGGAATTGTATAAACACATTATTTATTGTTAAAAGGGTGACCGCTGTCCTCTTTCAGCTGGCAAATACTGAAAAAAATGGTTCAAATGGCTCTGAGCACTAAGAGACTCAACTGCTGTGGTCATTAGTCCCCTAGAACTTAGAACTACTTAAAGCTAACTAACCTAAGGACATCACACACATCCATGCCTGAGGCAGGATTCGAACCTGCGACCGTAGCATTCGCACGGTTCCAGACTGCGCGCCTAGAACCGCGAGACCACCGCGGCCGGCCAAATACTGAAAGAAAGTTCCAAAGACTTTCATGCGTAAGTGATAACTGAGAAGCTGCACTCTACCTGTGATATTACGACAGTCACGTCGTTCGGCACATTAGCATGTCAGTTGTCAACTGGTAAAGGAATGCTTTTATTTCAGTAAGATCACTACACATTTAAAATGACTAACAGTGACTAAATGATTAAATAGGCAGAACCAAACTATAAATAATTTAAGTTTTAACAAGTAAGTCTATATCTAGCTGTTGTTGTTGTCGTTGATGTGGTCCTCAGACTGAAGACTGGTTTGATGCAGCTGCTGTATCCTATGAGAGCCTCTTGATCTGCGAATAACTACTGTTACTTACATCTTCTGAATGTGCTTACTATATTTATCTCTTGGTCTCCCTCTACGATTTTTACGCTCCACGCTGCCCTCCAATTCTAAATTTGTGATCCCCTGTGAACATGTCCTACCAACCGATCCCTTCTTCTTGTCACGTTGCGCTACAAACTCCTCCCCAATTCTATTCAATACCTCCTCATTAGTTATGTGATCTACCCACCTAATCTTCAGCATTCTTCTGTAGCACTACATTCCAGAGCTTCTATTCTCTTTTTATCCAAACTGTTTATCTTCCATGTTTCACTTCCATATATGGCTACAATTCAGACAATTACCTTCAGACAGGATATACTAAAACTTAAATCTACATTCGATGTTAACAAATTTCTCTTCTTCAGAAATGCTTTTCTTGCCATCGCTAGTCTACATTTTATATACTCTCATCATCAGTTATTTTGATGCCCAAATAGCAAAACTCATGATTTTCTTGCCACCGCTAGTCTACATTTTATCTACTCTCATCATCAGTTATTTTACTGCCCAAATAGCAGAAGTCATCTATAACTGTAAGTGCCTCGTTTTCTAACTCGATTATCTCAACATCACCTGATTCAATTCAGCTATAGTCCATTATCCTTGTTTTGCTTTTGTTGACGCTGTCCAATCCGTAGAGCTGCCCGTCTAAGTCCTTTGCTGTCTCTGACAGAATCACAACGCACTGGCAAACCTCAGAGTTTTTTTCTTTTTCTCCCTCATCTTTAACTCCTATTCCAGATTTCTCTATGGTTTCCTTTATAACTTGTTCAGTGTACATATTGAAAAACATAGGGGATAGGCTACAGTCCTGTCTCACTCCCTTCTCGACATCTTCCTCCATTTCAAGCTCCTCGACTCTTATAAGTGCTATCTGGTTTATGAACAAGTTGAAAATAGCTTTTCGCTCCCTGTAGTTTACCCCACCTACATTCAGAACTGCAAAAAGAGTGTAGTCTAGGCAACTTTATCGAAAACTTTCTCTATGTCTGCAAATGCTACAAACGCAGGTTCACCTTTTCGTAACCTATCTTCTACGATAAGCTGAAGGGCTTATTTCAATAGTAGTACAAGTCCGTTACCTTCACTTTTCTGTCCATAATGCTTCGGAAATTAATGACCAAACAAAGAGAAAGAAAGGTTCATCTCTAGCAAGAAGCCATATGCTTATATATTTCTGGTATCTCAACTGGAGATTTTTCAGCTCTCATTTAACTGTAGGACTTTTATCTTAATATGAACAAAAATGGACTTATACCACTACTGAAATAAGAACTTCACTTTTAGGATCGGTATTGCCTCGCATGCTCCTACATTTCTCCGTAATCGAAACTGATCTTCCCCATGGTCGGCTTCTACAAGTTTGCCCATTCTTCCATAAAGAATTCGTGTTAGTATTTTACTGCCGTTACTTATCAAACTGATAGTTCGATAATTTTCACAACTGTCAGAAGGATTCTTCTTTGGAGTTGGAATCACTACATTGTTCTTGGAGTCTGAAAGTATTTCGCCTGTCTCATATACCTCGCGCACCAGATGGCGTGGTCGGCGCTCCCAAGGCTGTCTGTAGTTCTAACGGAAGATCTTATGCAGACGTGGCCTTCTTCCGACTTAGACCTTTGAGAGCTTTCTCAAATTCTTCTCGCAGTATCATATTTCCCAACTTATCTTCAGTTATGTCTACTTCCCTTTCTACAATAGTGCTTTCAAGTTCGTCTCCTTTGTATAGACACTCTATGTACTCCTCCGATCTTTCAGCTTTCCTTTCTTTGCTGAGACTGGTTTGCCATTTGAGCTCTTGTTATACATACAGCTGCTTTTCTTTTCCACAGAGGCCTCTTTAAATTTTCTATAAGCGATATCTCTTTTCCTCTTAGTGAAACATGCTCCTAGATCATTACATTTGTCCTTTATCCATTTACTTCTTGTCAATTGAATTTTTTGAACCTTTGGATTCCGTTTCGCCTGCTTCATTTGCTGCATTTTTTGAATGATCTTCTTTGGTCAGTTGCATTCAGTATCTCTTGTGCTGTACAAGGATCTGTGCTACTCGACGTCTTTTTACCCATTTGATCCTCTGGTGCCTTCACTATATCATCTCTTAAAGCTACCCATACGTCCCCTGCTGTATTCACTTCCCCTGTTCTAGACAACCGTTCCCTAATGCTTCCTCTGGAACTTTCAACAACCACTGCTTTTTTCAACGTGCCCAGGTCCCATCTCCTTAATTTCCTACCTTTTTGCATTTTCTGAAATATGTTCCGCTGTTCAACCAATAACTTGTAGTCCGAGTCCACATCTGCCCCTTGAAATGTCTTACTACTTAAAATCTGATTCCTAAATCTCTGTTGGCCATTGTGTAATCTGCCTGAAACCTTCCGGACTCTCCATGTCTCTTCCATCTTCTTCCTTCTTTTATGATTCTTTAAGCAAGTTTTAGCGATGATTAAATTATAATCTGCGGAAAATTTTACCAGACGGCTTCTTCTGACATTCCTTTCTCCCAGTCCGTATTCACCTACTATTTCTCTTTCTCCTTCTTTTCCGACGACCGTATTCCAATCCCCCATCACAGTTAAATTTTCGTCTCCTTTAACTACCTGAATATATATTTTTTTCCCATCCCATCAGATATTTCTTCAATCTCTGCGGAGCTAGTTGGCACATAAACTTGTACCGCTGTGGTAGGTGTGGGCTTCATGTCTGTGTTGGCTACGAAAATGCATTCACCATACAGTTAATGGTAGATTACCGCCACTCCTATTTTCTTATTCATTATTTAACCCACGCCTGCATTTCAACTATTTGACTTCGTATTTATAACCTTGTATTCGCTTTACCAGAAGTCATGTTCCTCCTACAAACGAACGTGACTAATTCCCACTGTATCTAACTCCAATCTATCCAATTACCGTGTTAATTTTTCTAGCCTATCCACCTGAGTAAGGGATCTGACATTCCACACTCCGATCAGTGGAATGCCAGTTTTGTTTCTCTTCATGACGACAGCCTCCTGTGTAGTCTCCATCTGGTGACCCGAATAGTGGACAATTTTGCCTCTGTAATATTTTACTCAAGTGGATGCCATCATCATTTTAGCATACAGTAGAACTGCATGTCTTCGGTAAAAATTACGGCTGTAGTTTCTCCCTGCTTTCAGCCATTCGTGGTACCAGCAGAACAAGACCATTTTGATTCATGGTACAACCCCAGATAGGTCAATTATCCAGACTGTTGTCCCTGCAACTACTGAAAAAGCTGCTGTCCCTCTTCAGGAATCACACGTTTGTCCTCTCAAAGGCCCGGCAAGCTGGGGAAGCACCAGGCAGCATCAGCTCAGCTACGCTGGCCCGGCAGGTTGGGCTCACCTCTCCAGCCCAGGAAGCTAGGCGAGCCAGGCCGCGTGACACAGTCTGCGCAGTTCCAAACCAGCACTGCACATGACTGTGACTGTGATTGAAAGAAGTTTCTTTTTTATGTTATGAAGGGAATGCAACGACGGAAACCACACTGAACGCAATGGATAAAATGAAACTCAATGATCTCTTAATCTCCAAATCTCTATTACTATCCGTAGTACAGAAGCTGCATACCATAGACTTTAAGATCTGTGTAAGTACGTGTTCAGAAAATTACTCACGAGTTTAGAATACTGAATGACGTTTATGGTTTTTTACAACGTGTATTACTTAATGTCCTGATATCAAGTTATATCAGTACAGAACCAAAGCCATTTGTCAGGTCTTCAGATTTTGGTGTCCACCCAGAAATCTTACTTTTCGATACAGAAAGAAGACTTTCATATGTATTTTAACCTCTTTTTGTGAGCAAAGCAAGTAAAACACGAAATACATTGGTCTCTTATTCTGTGCACCGGAGGTCAACGCGTATCATGCATAGTTATTTAAACTGTAAGTTATTTCGGAAAAAGCCTAAATGCCCCGTCCACAAAAACATTTAAATTTCCACAGAAAAATTTCTCCACTTCTTCACAACCGAAACCGAGCATTCTTTGGTCAGGAACAGCCCCATCGTCAGTTTTAAAAAAATTATAACCTTCAGACTTCAAAATATCTTCGCTCTACTGAATCTCCAAGTTAGTGCTCGGGTTCTGTGTCGTCTCAGTAGCTTCCTTTGTTGCTTTAGACAATTGTCTGCTTCTCACAATTACGCAGTTTACGACGAAATATGTATCTATTTATATGCATGGTGGGAATTTAAGGAAATGGGACCTGGATAAACTGAAAGAACCAGAGGTTGTAGAGACTTTCCGGGAGAGCATAAAGGAACAATTGACAAGAATGGGGAAAGAAATACAGTAGAAGAAAAGTAAGTAGCTTTGAGGGATGAAGTAGTGAAGAAGGCAGAGGATCAAGTAGGTAAAAAGACGAGGGCTAGTAGAAATCCTTGGGTAACAGAGGAAATGTTGAATTTAATTGATGAAAGGAGAAAATAAAAAAATGCAGTAAATGAAGCAGGCAAAAAGGAATACAAGCGACTCAAAAATGAGATCGACAGGAAGTGCAAAATAGCTAAGCAGGGATGGCTAGAGGACAAATGTAAGGATGTAGAGGGTTGTCTCACTAGGGGTAAAATAGATACTGCCTACAGGAAAATAAAAGAGACCTTTGGAGATAAGAGAACCACTTGTATGAACATCAAGAGCTAAGATGGAAACCCAGTTCTAAGCAAAAAAGGGAAAGCAGAAAGGTGGAAGGAGAATAAAGAGGGCCTGTACAAGGGCGATGTACTCGAGGACAATATTATGGAATTGGAAGAGGATCGACCAATCTAATCTTCAGCATTCTTCTTTAGCACCACATTTCGAAAGCTTCTATTCTCTTCTTGTCCAAACTATTTATCGTCCATGTTTCACTTCCATACATGGCTACACTCCATACAAATACTTTCAGAAATGACTTCCTGACACTTAAATCTATTGTCGATGTTAACAAATTTCTCTTCTTCAGAAACGCTTTCCTTGCCATTGCCAGTCTACATTTTGTAACCTCTCTACTTCGACCATCATCAGTTATTTTGCTCCCCAAATAGCAAAACTCCTGTACTACTTTAAGTGTGTCACTTCCTAATCTAATTCCCTCAGCATCACCCGACTTCATTCGATTACATTCCATTATCCTCGTTTTGCTTTTGTTGATGTTCATCTTATATCCTCCTTTCAAGACACTATCCATTCCATTCAACTGCTCTTCCAAGTCCTTTGCTATCTCTGACAGAATTACGATGTCATCGGCGAACCTCAAAGTTTTTATTTCTTCTCCATGGATTTTAATACCTACCCCGAATTTTTCTTTTGATTCCTTTACTGCTTGCTCTATATAGAGATTGAATAACATCGGGGAGAGGCTACAACCCTGTCTTACTCACTTCCCAACAACTGCTTCCCTTTCATGTCCCTCGACTCTTATAACTGCCATCTGGTTTCTGTACAAATTGTAAATAGCCTTTCGCTCCCTGTATTTTACCAGTGCCACCTTTAGAATTTGGAAGAGAGTGTTTCAGTCAACATTGTCCAAAGTTTCTCTAGGTCTACGAATGCTAGAAACGTAGGTTTGCCTTTCCTTAATCTTTCTTCTAAGATAAGTCGTAAGGTCAGTATTGCCTCACGTGTTCCACTATTTCTACGGAATCCAAACTGATGTTCCTCGACGTTGGCTTCTACTACTTTTTCCATTCGTCTGTAAAGAATTCACATTAGTATTTTGCAGCTGTGGCTTATTAAACTGATTGTTTGGTAATTTTCACATCTGTCAACACCTGCTTTCTTTGGGATTGGAATTATTATATTCTTCTTGAAGACTGCGGTTATTTCGCCTGTTTCATACATCTTGTTCACCACATGGTAGAGTTCGGTCTGAGGGTATTTCCCTGTCTCGTATATCTTGCTAACCAGATGGTAGAGTTTTGTCAGGACTGGCTCTCCCAAGGCCGTCAGTAGTTCCAATGGAATGTTGTCTACTCCGGGGGCCTTGTTTCGGCTCAGGTCTTTCAGTGCTCTGTCAAACTCTTCACGCAGTATCGTATCTCCCATTTCATCTTCATCTACATTCTCTTCCATTTCTATAATATTGTCCTCAAGTTCATCGCCCTTGTATAGACCCTCTATATACTCCTTCCACTTTTCTGCTTTCCCTTCTTTGCTTAGAACTGGGTTTCCATCTGAGCTCTTGATGTTCATACAAGTGGTTCTCTTTTCTTCAAAGGTCTCTTTAATTTTCCTGTAGGCAGTATCTATCTTACCCTTAGTGAGATAAGCCTCTACATCCTTACATTTGTCCTCTAGCCATTCCTGCTTAGCCATTTTGCACTTCCGGTCGATCTCATTTTTGAGACGTTTGTATTCCGTTTTGCCTGCTTCATTTACTGCATTTTTATATTTTCTCCTTTCATCAATTAAATTCAATATTTCTTCTGTTACCCAAGGATTTCTACTAGCCCTCGTCTTTTTACCTACTTGATTATCTGCTGCCTGCACTACTTCATCCCTCAAAGCTACCCATTCTTCTTCTACTGTATTTGTTTCCCCCGATCCTGTCAATTGTTCCCTTACGCTCTCCCTGAGACTCTGTACAACCTCTGGTTCTTTCAGTTTATCCAGGTCATATCTCTTTAAGTTCCCTCCTTTTTGCAGTTTCTTCAGTTTTAATCTACAGGTCATGACCAATAGATTGTGGTCAGAGTCCACATCTCCCCCTGGAAATGTCTTACAATTTAAAACCTGGTACCTAAATCTCTGTCTTACCATTATGTAATCTATCTGATACCTTTTAGTATCTCCAGGGTTCTTCCAATTTATACAACCTTCTTTCATGATTCTTAAACCAAGTATCAGCTATGATTAAGTTGTGCTCTGTGCAAAATTCTACCAGGCGGGTTCCTCTTTCATATCTTATCCCCAATCCATATTCACCTACCACGTTTCCTTCTCTCCCTTTTCCTACTGCCGAATTCCAGTCACCCATGACTATTAAATTTTCATCACCCTTTACTATCTGATTAATTTCTTTTATTCCATCATACATTTCTTCAATTTCTTCGTCATCTGCACAGCTAGTTGGCATATAAACTTGTACTACTGTAGTAGTGTGTGGAGTGTAGCCATGTATGGAAGTGAAACATGGACGACAAATAGTTTGGACAAGATTAGAATAGAATATTTCGAAATGTGGTGCTACAGAAGAAAGCTGAAAATTTGATGGGTAGATCACATAACTAATGAGGTGTTGAGTAGGATTGAGGAGAAGCGTAGTTTGTGGCACAACGTGACTAGAAGAAGGGAGCGGTTGGTAGGACATGTTCTGAGGCATCAAGGGATCAGAAATTTAGCATTTGAGGGCAGCGTGTCGGCTAAACATCGTAGAGGGAGACCAAGAGATGAATACACTAAGCAGATTCAGAAGGATGTAGATTGCAGTAGGTACTGGGAGATGAAGTAGCTTGCACAGGATAGAGTAGCATGGAGAGCTGCATCAAACCAGTCTCTGGACTGAAGACCACAACTACAACAGCATCATTTCTTTCTTTTTGGACTCTTTCCTGCATTACACATTTCTTAAGCTGCAAATTTACATGTACATCTGCGTCTTCGTGGATACTTGGCAAATCACACTTACGTGCTTGGCAGAGCGTACCTCTAGCAATCTTTAAAATAATTCTCTATCATTCCACTCTCGAAAAGCGATCGGAAAAACGAACACATATGCATTTCCGTGCGAACTCTGATTTTCCCTATTTTATTATGACCATCGTTTCTTTCTATCTAGGTCGGTGTCAAAAGAAATATTTTCCCATTCGGAGGAGAAATTTTATGATTGAAATTTCATGAGAAAATCCCACCGCTGCGAAAACCGTCTTTGTCTTAGAGATGTCCAACAATACCCTGTATCATGCACGTGACACTCTCTCGCCTCTCTCTTTATAATATAGGTGTGCTGCACTTCTTTTAACTTACTGATGTACTTCGTTACTCGTAGCCTATGAGGATCTCATACCGTGCAGCCAGCAGTACTCCAAAGCAGGAGCGACAAGCGTAGCGTAGGAAGTCCATTAGTACATCTGTTACACCTTTTAAGTGGTTAGCCAATAAACTGCAGTCTTTGGTTTGTCCCCCTCAACAAAATTTTCTGTGTGTTCTTTCCAATTTAAGTTGTTAGTAATTGTAATTTCCAGGTTTTTAGTTGAATTTAAGGCCTTAAGTTTGGCTGATTTATCGTGTAACCGGAGTTTACCGAATACTTTCAGCACCCATGTGTATGACCTCGCACTTTTTATTAATTAGGGTCAACTACCAATTTTCGCAACGCACAGATATCTTATCTAAATACTGTTAGAATTGGTTTTGATCTTCTGAAGACTGTGCTAGGCAATAAACAACAGCATCATCCGCAAACAATCTAAGATGGCTGATCAGATTTTCTCCTAAATCGTTTATATATAGGGAAGAAGCAACAAAGAGCCTATAATGCTACCTTGGGGAACGCCAAAAATCACTTCTGCTTTACTCGATGATTTTCCGTCAATCCATACGAAATGTGTCCTCTTACAGAAAATGAGAACGTAGTTTCATGACTGTGACGATATTCCGTAAGTACGCAATTTGATTACAAGCCGCTTGTGTGATGGAACGTCAAAAGCATTCTGGAAATCTAGAAACATGGAATCAGTTTGAAAAACTTTGTCAATAGAGCACAATACTTGGCGTGAGTAAAGAGCTAGTTGTGTTTCACAAGAACGATGTTTGCTAAAAACCGTATTTACTGTGTGTTAATAGACCGTTGTCTTCGGGATAAATCGTAATGTTCGAACACAATTATGTCCAAAAATTCTGTTGCATATCGATGTTAATGATATGGGCCTATAATCTAGTTGCGTTTCTTGAACACTGGCGTGACCTGTGCAACTTTCTAGTCTTCGGGTAAGTATCTTTCGTCGAGTGGGCGGCTGTATTTGTAAGTTAAGTATGAGGCTATTTTATCAGTATACCCTGAAAGGAACCTAACTGGTAAACTTTCTGGACCATCAAACTTGATTTTATCAAGTGATTTAAGTTGCTATACTACTTCGAGGATATCCACTCCTATGTTACCCGTGTTGGCAGCTGTTCGTGGTTCGAATTCTGGAACAAAACGTTGATCGTGTATTGCCGCTAGCATAAATTTATATACGACAAGATTCTCTTCAGATAATCTGCCAGGTTACGAGACAAATTGTCGTTGTGGAAACTATAATACGCACCTCGCACTGACGTCTGTGGTAAATTTCGAGATTTTGTAAAAGGTGGCCAGTATTGGGGATTTTTCGATCGTTTAAGTTTGGCATGTTTTTCCCGTTGTTTCTGCAACAGTGTTTTAAATCGTTTTGTGTGCCAAGGGGAATTAGCTGCATCGTTTGTTAATTTATTTGGTATAAACCTCTCAATTGCTGTTGACTTTTATTTGCTTAGTGAGGAGAGCAAGTATGTTGTTGTTCGGACTTCATTCTGCCAACTCCCATTTTTAAACTGTCTCAAAACTTAATCTGTTCGGAATTCACGCATAACCAGGCCGTATACACATATTATCTGTGCACCCAATAGCGCTGACCATCTTTGAGAAGGCACGGCTTCTCTTTCGGTGTTGTCATTATTTCCTTTACTCACAATGTATAGGACTCAAGTAGCTTGGGCCTTCCAAACTGTACGAAAACGAAGGCTGTCGGTGAGGATACTGGCTGACTAATAGGGAGAATACATCCGCTGCTGGTAAAGTACTGGCGTAAATCAGCAATGGGGAAGGCTGTGGTCAGAAAACCCGCGGAACACAGCACGCTAGTCACAAGCCCACGGTATATGCCAGCCACCAACAAAAGGGTCGGACACACCACGCTCGGAAAGATCACGTACTTGGTGTTTCCCCAGACGCTCTGTCGCTTTGCCAGCCCTGGCCTGCATATCGCCCACTCAGATATTCTGTTTTCAAATACTTTTCATAGGATGCCAGGTGCTCGTAACGTCGTAACTCTTTCACCTGGTTTTCCCTTATAGGTTCTGTATGTCAGGGGATCCCGGTTGATTCACAATTTTTAGGTATCCAGAACACTTTGGACACCATTCCTCACAAGCGACTTCTAATAAAATTGTGTGGCTACGGAGTATCGTCTCAGTTCTGCGACTGGATTCGTGATTTCCAGTCAGAAAAATTACAGTTCGTAGTAATTCACGGAAAATTATCGAGTAAAACAGTTTTTCCAAGACAATGTTATATGTCCTCTGCCGTTCCTGATCTATACAAAGGACGATTTGAAATGGAATGATCATATAAAATTAATGGTGGTAAGGCGGGTGCCAATCTGAGATTCATTGAGTATTGCTCGTCAGTGTGGGATCCGTACCAGTTGGGGTCTACAGAGGGGTAGAGAAGATCCAAGGAAGAGCGGCGCGTTTCGTCACAGGGTTATTTGGTAAGCGTGATAGCGTTACGGAGATGTTTAGCAAACTCAAGTGGCAGACTACGCAAGAGAGGCGCTCTGCATCGCTGTGTAGCTTGCTGTCCAGGTTTCGAGAGGGTGCGTTTCTCGATGGGGTATCGAATATTTTGCTTCCCCCTACTTATACCTCCGGAGGAGGGCACGAATTTAAATTAGAGAGATTCGAGCGCGCACGGAGGCTTTCCGGCAGTCGTTCTTCCCGCGAACGATACGCGACTGGAACAGAAAAGGGAGGTAATGCCAGTGGCACGTTAAGTGCCCTCCTCCACACACCGTTGGTTGGCTTGCGGAGTATAAATGTAGATGTAGATGTAGAAAGGATTCGGGAGACAATGTGAAGGGCTCTCTTAGCTTGTCTGCAGATGATGTTGTCATTTACCGTCGGTAAGGTCATAAGAACATCAAAACGAAATGCAAAACAATGTAGACAAGATATCTTATGGTGCGAAAAGCGGTGATTGACTCTAAATAATGAAAAATGGGAAGTTGCCCACGTGAGTCGAATCCGCTATATTTCGGTTACACGGTTAAGTGACACAAAACGAAAGCTATGAATTCAATCAAATATTTTGGAATTACAGTTATGAATAACGTACGTTGTAAAGTTTACCCCATAGATAATTGTTTTGGAGAAAGGGAACCAAAGATTGCTATTTATTGGCGGAACGCTTCAAAGATGCAGCAGATCTACTAAAGGGACTGCTTTGACTCCGTCCTCTTCTGAAGTGCTGCTGCACGGTATGGGACACGTACCAGAACGGAATGACGGAGTACATTCAAAAAGTTCAGAGATTGGCAACTGGTTTTGTACTATCGTGAATAGGAGAGAGACTGCCATAGATAGAATACACGTATTGGGTTGGCAACGAATGGGTTGACAACGATTAAAATAAAGGCGATTTTCGTTGCGGCACGATCTTCTCACAAAATTTCAGTGACCAACTTTTCCTCCAAATACGAAAATATTTTGTTACTTCCCACCTACATAAGGATCATTGAAGTGTAACAAGGAAATTAGGGTCAGCACGGAATGATTTAAGTATTCGTTTTTCCAGCGCGAGTTCGAGAGTGGCACTGTAGAGAAATACCTCATAGCTGAAACTTTGAACATAGCTGCTAAGGTTCAGTGACTGTTTCAGAATTATATTAGAACATACAAGCCCTCGGTCACAAGTATTAAGTCAAAATTGACCAGGTTTCGACGATACTACGAGCGTCGTCTTCAGAATTAAATTAACTGTTCTAAAACATATTATGTACATAATACATTAATAAAATTAAAGTTTGTAGTGACTGGAAAGAGATGCAGTACTTGCAAGTCACATTTTAAAAAAATCTGAGCCGGAAAGGCGACGTCATGAATAGTTGTAAATGAGATGGCGAGCCGCTAAGGGCTGCTCGTACCTAAGTGGACAAGGGTTGCAACAAGACTCTCATAGGTGCTTCGATAAAGCCTCCGCCATGCACTTAATTGTGAACTGCGGATCAGTAATGTAGACATTCTTCGGACTGCCTCCTCCTCCGTAAAGTAAGTCTCTCGCAGTGCTGTTATTTTTCGTTTGTACTTGTCCGGCACTTCAAATGTTTGCTTCACCTTACCCACCTTCAGCAGAGAGTGTATGTTGCTTGATGTCAGGTAGGTGATGTTTCTCTTGATCTACAGTGGTTGTTCTCCAGTTGTTGGTGTAAGTTGAATACATGAATGTGCAGTTTCCGCAGAATCCAATGACATGCTCACCCCATCCGGTGGTTGGATTGCCTATCACATGGGTTACGTTTCCTGAAAGAAATTTTCTACGTGTTTCGAGTTGCACGAGACTCCTCGGGTGAAGATCACAGGGGAAGTGATCACCAATAGGTAACATATTTACTACCGTACTCTCTACTGATGCTCCTTGCTCAGCTTAATAATGGACATAATGAAACCGGTAAACGCATACAGTGGAAATCACATAGTACTAGAAGAAAAAATCTCGGCAGCTATGGGGTCTAAAACTCATATCTTAAAAGGTATGAGCAATTATTCATCGTCTACACTATATAACACGTCTCTTTTAATGGAAACTCTTTGCCTTCCGTTTTTAATAGGCGATAGTATGGACCAAAACAAAAGAAAATTCAAAATTGTCCAGTAAACTTGGGCTCTAGAGCGCATACGTTAAGAGCTATCAACACTTTTTCACCTCTGAAATACTGTAAAATACATGTCTTCTACTGTATAAGTGCTCATAGCTCTTAATTACGCACTTTGCGCTCTTGTTTACTGGTCTTTTCTTTTACTGGCAGGTACATACTACCTTCTCCCAAGATATGGAATACAACGACAAAGCAGGAGAAGAAATTTCTTTCACAGTACCGAAGAAGAAGAAATGCTCATACCCCTTAAGGTATTAGTTCTACAGCCCATGATTAGTGAAACGCTTTTTCTTCTACTATCGTGTACTGTAAGCTGTATGCGTTTACACCAATAATTATGAGATCCTGTATACAAAAAAGGGGTAAAAAGATTAGTGAGTGAACATTGGCGTTCGTATCGGGATCTTGTGCTTATGTTTGTTGATTGGTTTTCCTAAAATTTCGCCCGCCAAGTCAGCCGCACAACAGAAAAATCATAAGACAAGCACAGGCATAACATTCCGTGATGAATTCCAGCAGCCACAACACTAACACGTGGTCACGAAAACCTCAACATTTTTGTATTTTCACATTTTGGTAATAAAACTGGGTGCCAGTGGTTGAAATGGTTCAAGTGGCTCTAAGCACTATGGGACTTCACATCTGAAGTCATCAGTCCCCTAGACTTAGAACCACTTAAACCTAACTAACCTAAGGACATCACACACATGCATGCCCGAGGCAGGATTGCTACCTGCCACCATAGCAGCAGCGCGGTTCCGGACTGAAGCGCCTAGAATCGCGCGGCCACAGCGACCGGCACTATTGAGCAGTGTTAAAATGTGAAAGCTGGCAGGTACCTTAAGTTTGGACGTTCAGGCAACATTAGAAGCACCTGCTTTATTGACAGGAATTCGGGTCTTGCAGTGGTGAGTTTTGTGTGTGTGGAAATGTCAGCAGGCTGCTGTGTGTGTGTGTGTGTGTGTGTGTGTGTGTGTGTGTGTTGTGAGGGCAGAGGAGGCGAGTTATCTCAGCGAGGCGAGGGGCAATAAAGATGTTCCAGCAGACTGTTCTGTGCCGTGTAGCGCGCCGCCATATTGCGTTTCATGACACCGCTATGGTGGGCCGGGCCGATATTAAATTCCCTGTCCCACCGACGGCACGGCGCCGCCGTCTCCGCTCCTGAAGGCTGCCTTCCTGAAGTGACCCACTGCGGTCACCGGATTTGAGGGGAAGTCCTCTTGTCAAGCCACCGTGTACGAGAGGAACTGTAACATCACCACGTCGCGCTGCTGCGAAAAGTCAAATTGTCGCTCCATTTTATTCGCCCTCCGCGAGCTGTGTTTATGTGGAAGGAGGAAAATGCGCTCGTAGATTCCCTCACACAGGGAGAGCGTTCCAACGAATTTTGCATTTCCCCCATTCCCGGTTTATTCATACTTTCGGCAATTAGAATGGCCCGTGGTAGTTATGAATGCTCTGTGAATAACATACGAGCGTGTGGAACAGCGAATCAAATTTGGTTCGTAGAAACAGATACAACCCAGATGTAATTGATAAACTTAACAACAAAATCAAAAAGAAGCAATGCACACGTACTAAACCAGATTCACCAGAAGGAAAAAACAGATTCCCTCGCATACCCTTTAGTGGTAAAATTTCATACCAAATTGTCAACCTCTTTCGGAGAACTGGTATTCAAATTTCTTTCAGCACTAACAAGCTACAACAGCACATCATCCACAACAGTAAGACAAATAAACAATGTCACCACAAATCAGGTATTTAAAAAATTGTATGTAACAATTGCCTATACTTCTAAATAGCCCAAACTGGAAGGAGTTTCACTATTAGATGCTGTGAGTATATCGATGCCTTCCGGCTAAATAACTTTGATAAACCCACATTTGCAATGCATCTAAAAGACCATGGTCACTGAGCCACAGCCATTACAGACAACCTATAAATACCACACACTGTGAACAAAGGAAAGAAAATGAAATTGCTCTAACACCTAGAAATTTATATCCACAGCTCATACTCACCAGACCTTATTCTCAACGAAGATGTGGAGCTTGCAAACAAATCTTATCTTCACATATTTCATGAAATATTCAAAATCAAAAACTACTTATCCTCTAATATAGTAACAAAGTGGTATTCTATAGAAATTCGATGTAGCAGTATCACAACAGTTCAAGTTTCATTATCGTAATAGGTAAAAATCATATTCTAAACATAAGCTGTAACTGTCATTGCATAATTTGTAATAGCTTTCAGAATTTCTTGTGTGTAACATCATTGTACTACCTAGATCTAAGTTGCCTTACAACAGTATGGCTCTAAACAGTTCTAGTTGTCATTTTTTAAATTTGTAATAGCTTTTAGTAATTTCATATACAGGGTGAGTCACCTAACATTACCGCTGGGTATATTTCGTAAACCACATCAAATACTGACGAATCGATTCCACAGACCGAACGTGAGGAGAGGGGCTAGTGTAATTGGTTCATACAAACCATAAAAAAATGCACGGAAGTACGTTTTTAACACAAACCTACGTTTTTTTAAATAGAACACTGTTAGTTCTGTTAGGACATCTGAACATATAAACAAATACGTTATCAGTGCCGTTTGATGCATTGTAAAACGTTAATTACATCCGGAGATATTGTAACCTAAAGTTGACGCTTGAATACCACTCCTCCGCTCTTCGATTGTGTGTGTATCGGAGAGCACCGAATTAAGTAGGGATCCAAAGGGAACGGTGATGGACCTTAGGTACAGAAGAGAGTGGAACAGCACATTACGTCCACATGATAACACCTTTTTATTGGTCTTTTTCACTGACGCACATGTACATTACCATGAGGGGTGAGGTACACGTACACACGTGGTTTCCGTTTTCAATTACGGACTGGAATAGAGTGTGTCCTGACCTGTCAGGCCAATAGATGTTCAATGTGGTGGCCATCATTTACTGCACACAATTGCAATCTCTGGCGTAATGAATGTCGTACACGCCGCAGTACATCTGGTGTAATGTCGCCGCAGGCTGCCACAATACGTTGTTTCATATCCTCTGGGGTTGTAGGCACATCACGGTACATATTCTCCTTTAACGTACCCCACAGAAATAAGTCCAGAGGTGTAAGATCAGGAGAACGGGCAGGCCAATTTATGCTTTCTCCACGTCCTATGAAACGCCCGTCGAACATCCTGTCAAGGGTCAGCCTAGTGTTAATTGCGGAATGTGCAGGTGCACCATCATGCTGATACCACATACTTTGACGCGTTTCCAATGGGACACACTCTATTCCACTTCGTAACTGAAAACGGAAACCACGTGTGTACGTGTATCTCACCTCTCATGGTGATGTACATGTACGTCAGTGAAAAAGACCAATAAAAATATGTTAACATGTGAGCGTAATGTGCTGTTCCAGTCACTTCTGTACCTAAGGTCCATCACCGTTCCCTTTGGATCCCTACGTAATTCGGTGCTCTCCGATACACACTGAAACGTCCCCTTAGAAAAATTGTACAAGGCTGTGCTTAAACTGACACACAATATTTTTAGCGCAACGCCATCTGACCTTCAAAAATCCTTCCAAAAGAATGGCCCTGACTAACATTATCCTATACGTTTCACAAATCACTTACCTCACAAAAATCTTGGTTACTCGAACTAATGCAATACAGTGAGTACCACTACTGCCAGCTAAATAAAAGATTCAAACTACTGAAGGCACTAACTACTGATAGGCACAGTTAGCAAATGAAAGATTTTAATAGAGAACAAACGATGTATTTACCTTAATAGTCATAATATATATAGCGGTTCATGACATGCATTCTTAGAAATTTCAAAACTCCGCCATCTCTCTCCCTACTTCCACCACTGCTGGCGGCTCACCTCCAACTGCGCAACGCTACACACTGTTAACATCCAGCTGCCCAACACTACAATGGCAGGCAACAATGCAAACTAGCCACAGACTGCACACAGCTCAGCCAGTGATTTTCATACAGAGCGCTACGTGGGGCTACCAATAAGAAAACCTAAACAACCTACTTACATAGCCCCCATGCTCCCCGCAAAAAAATTTACAAATTGTTTTGGGCACTGGCCAATACAGATTTGAAAATTTTTTTCATAATTATAATTACAATAACAAAGAAATCAAATGCACACACTTATTGATACAATGTTGGTCAAAAGCTTAAATTTTCTCACAGTCCATAAAGACAGTCCTGATCGTTCATCACAGTAAAATAGCAGTGTTTTTCTCAATATCTCAGCAGTAAAAGAAATGCACAAGGAAGTAGTGGATTTCCATACAGTCTAGAAGAAGTAGTGCTGTCCTTCCAACGGAAAGACAGTGCTGACTCTTGACATGCAGACAGGTAACGGCCCACAACAGAGCAAACCCACAGCAGAGTCAGTCGAAGATTTGAAGAATACTCGTAGGTAGGTCATCACAGAGCAGACCCACTGCAGTCCTGGTAGAGAGTATGGTATTGGTGGGCTACCAGAGGTGCAGACCCACTGCAGTCCTTGTAGAAATAATGGTATTGGTGGGCCATCAAAGATGCAGATCCACTGTAGTCCATATAGAGAGGGCCAGCAGCCACCTGTTACGACTGTGCAGGTGCACAATTACCATCGAAGAGTCTTGCAGAGAATATAGCAAGTCCATAAACCACCACTTGTGCACTCACAAAGTTTTGTTTTAATTGTCCTTAGAACCAGCAATGCTGTTAACCAGTCCCTTGCTGAATTATTAACACACGTGCAAATACTATCAGTCCCTACTTCTCACATATTGTCCATATACTATGACCAACAGAAACGTGTGCAGTGAAATGTAGCTTAAAAGTTACTTAATTTGATGAACTGGTGTCAATTACCACTAAAACTCAATCGTCGTAGCACTCGCACAGACGAAGCTGCCGAAGTTACTATTCTCGCTTCCGTTGCTATGAATCCACATGTGAGCACACTACAGCTTGAAAACGAGATTGGCATTCCTAAATCCAGTGTACATCGTATTCTGAAACGTCACCGGTTCCATCCTTACCATGTACACCTACATCAAGAATTCCGTGGGAATGATTTCCAGAATCGTGTACAGTTCTGTCAGTGGGCACAGCAGCAAATCCTCGCCAATCCGAACTTCTTCTTCAATGTTCTATTTACCGATGAATGACAGGTAAATACAAGGAACATCCATTATTGGTCCAGTGACAACCGACGATGGCTTAAACAGGCGAAACATCAACGTCAGTGGAGGGTTAACGTGTGGTATGGGATGCTTGGTATTACAATTATTAGCCCTTATTTCATCAGTGGTAGTCTAAACTGCACAGCGTATGCCACCTTCCTCAGACGACTTCTTCCTCCGCTTCCGGATGAAGTACCGCTAAGAACCAGAATGCTTATGTGGTATCAACACGATGGATGTCCAGCACATAATGCCTTACGTGCCCGTCGTGTTCTGAATCGAAGGTATCCTTGCAGATGGATTGGTCGAGGAGGAACAGTTACTTGGTCTGCTAGGTCTCCTGATTTAAATCCTCTGGACATTTTTCTTTGGGGATGCATTAAAGACCTTGTCTATCGCGATATTCCAACTCCAGAGGACATAAGTATCTTGCTTGCTTGTAATTCTCTTCAGAAGGCAACACTGGAAGCAGTAAATAATTCTTTCATTCAAAGAGTGCAGCAGTGTATCTGTGTCCAGGGTAACCACTTTGAGCACCTTTGAATGTTCTACTCCTGGGCAATGATACAGGAGAGTCGAAGTCAGTTTTGTGTTATGTTTTTACTTGGTTTTCATTTGTTTTCTGACAACTGCAGGATGTGGCTGAGGTTGTGATCCTGGGTTCAAAGTCAGTGTTGTGTTATGTAATTAATAACGTTCTGCTTCAGTGAATGGTACACTGTGATACATTTCGGAATAGCTCTGTTACATAGGTTAATGTTACTAGTTGTTGTGACGACGAATAGATGGCGCTAGTGCTCCACACCACCGACGCGGTCTGTTAGGTCTACATCTACATCTACATCCATACTCCGCTAGCCCCCTGACTATGTGTGGCGGAGGGTACTTTGAGTATCTCTACCGGTTCTCCCTTCTATTCCAGTCGCGTATTGTTCGTGGAAAGAAAGATTGTCGGTATGCCTCTGTGTGGGCTCTAATCTCTCTGATTTTATCCCCATGGTCTCCGCGCGAGATATACGTCGGAGGGAGCAACATACTGCTTGACTCCTCGGTGAAGTTATGTTCTCGAAACTTCAACAAAGGCCCGTACCGAGCTACTGAACGTTTCTCTTGCAGAGTCTTCCACTGGAGTTTATCTATCATCTCCATAACTCTTTCGGAATTACTAAATAATCCTGTAACGAAGCGCGCTGCTCTCCGTTGGATCTTCTGTATCGCTTCTATCAACCCTATCTGACATGGATCCCACACCGGTGACCAGAATTCAAGCAGTGGGCGAGCAAGTGTACTGTAACCTGCTTCCTTTGTTTTCGGATTGCATTTCCTTAGGATTCTTCCAATGAATCTTAGTCTGGCATCTGCCTTACCGACGATTAATTGTTTATGCTCATTCCACTTCAACACTCCTAATGCCTACTACATAATAATTTATAGAATTAACTGCCCCAGTTCCTGACTTGATATATTGTAGCTAAATGATAAGGGATCTTTCTTTCTATGTATTCGAAACACATTACACTTGTCTACATTGAGATTCAATTGCTATTCCTTGCACCATGCGTCAATTCGTTGCAGTTCTTCCTGCATTTCAGTACAATTTTCCACTGTTACAACCTCTCGATATGCTACAGCTTCATCCGCAAAAAAGCCTTAGTGAACTTTCGATGTTATCCACAAGGTCATTTACGTATACTGTGAATAGCAACGGTCCTACGACACTCCCCTGCGGCACACCTGAAATCAATCTTACTTCGGAAGACTTTTCTCCATTGAAAATGACATGCCGCGTTCTGTTATCTAGGAACTCTCCAATCCAATCACACAATTGGTCTGATAGTCCATATGCTCTTACTTTTTTCATTAAACGACTGTGGGGAACTGTATCAAACGCCTTGCGGAAGTCAAGAAACACGGCGTATACCTGGTAACCAGTGTCTGTGGTCCTCTGAGTCTCGTGGACGAATAGCGCGAGCTGGGTTTCACACGATCGTCTTTCTCGAAACCCATTCTGATTCCTAGAGAATAGATTTCTAGTCTCCAGAAAAGTCATTATACTCGAACATAATAAGGGTTCCAAAATTCTGCAACTGATCGACGTGAAATATATAGGTATATAGTTCTGCACATATGTTCGACGTCCCTTCTTGAAAACGGGGATGACCTGTGCCCTTTTCCAATCCTTTGGAACGCTACGCTCTTCTCAAGACCTACGGCACACCGCTGCAAGAATGGGGTCAAGTTCCTTCGCGTACTCTGTGTAAAATGAACTGGTATCCCATCAGATTCAGCGGTCTTTCCTCTTTTGAACGATTTTAATTGTTTTTCTGTACCTCTGTCAATTTCGATATCTACCATCTTGCCATCTGTGTGACAATCAAGAGAAGGAACTACAGTGCAATATTTCTCTGTGAAACAGTTTTGCAAAAGACATTTAGTATTTCGGCCTTTAGTCTGTCATCCTCTGTTTCAGTATAATTTTGGTCACTGAGTGTCTGGACATTTTGTTTTGATCCACCTACCGCTTTGACATAAGATCAAAATTTCTTAGGATTTTCTGCCAAGTCAGTACATAGAACTTCACTTTCGAATTCATTGAACATCTCTTGCATAGCCCTCCTCACCCTACATTTCGCTTCGTGTAGTTTTTGTTTGCCTACAAGGCTTTGGCTATGTTTATGTTTGCTGTGGAGTTCGCTTTGCTTCCTCAGCAGTTTTCTAACTCGGTTGTTGTACCACGGTGTCTCTTCTCCATCTCTTACGATGTTGCTTGGCACATACTCATCTAACACATATTGTACTATGGTTTTGAACTTTGTCCACTAATCCTCAACACTATCTGTACTTGAGACAAAACGATTGTGTGTGAGGTCACGTTAGTTGCTGGCGGAATGGCGTCGAAGCCGGAGAAAGTGCAATGTGTGCATTGGTTTCACGAAACGAGATCGCCCATCAGTGTTCAGCGTCAATTTCTGATTTCTTGTGGACGCAGCCCTCCTGACGTTAAATCAATAAAGCAATGGTATGCAAAGTTTAACGAAACAGACAACGTTGAAGATCGTCCCCGAAGTGGCAGGCCACATACGAGTGATGCAACTAAATCATCTCGTGAAGCATCAAGTGAACTTCAAGTACCGCAAGCAAGTGTGGTGAAGATTCTTGATGAAAGGCTTAGGTTGCAAGCTTACAAAGTGCAAATCGTGCAGGCCTTGCAACCGGATGATTGGCTGACACATGATGAATTTGCAACTGAGATTCTCAGCAGGATTGATTACTTAAATCGCATATGCTTTACCGATAAATACATCTTTCATGTCAGTGAAACGGTAAATATTCATAACGTCCGTGTATGGGGTCTCCACATGCTACTGTACAGTTACAGCGAGACAGCGAAAAAGTGAATGTTTGGTAGGACCTCATGCATAACAGCATAACAAGGTTTTTGGACCGTTTTTCGTCGCGGAAAAATCCATTACCACTAACATCTACTTAGACGTTTTACAACAGTTCATTGCCCCACAGTTAGAAGAATATCGACCGTGGATAATTTTCCAGCAAGGTGAAGCACCCCTCCCCCCACAGGGCTTTTATAGTGCGTGATTTCCTGGATGAAACATTCGGTTGATTCGAAAGAACGGTCCAAAACCACGCTCACCAGACATTATGCCCCTTGACTTCTTTTTCTGAGGCTATATCAAGGATGGAAACTTCGTCACAAGTTGCTAACGTCGACTAACTGAAGTCTAGGATCCAAGCTGCTGTGGGTGCTGTGACAGAAACACCTGCCGGGAACTGGAATACCACCTCGACACTCATCGAGCTACCAAGGGAGCACACGTTGAGGGTTACTAACGTAAGTGGCTTTAAAAAAAACTACTAGTACTCACCTATGTAACGGCATCAAATGTAAATTAATATGTAAAACGGTTATTCGATTGGCCGCACGTGATACGGCGGATGCAGCAAAAAGTCAACAGCAAGAGTGACCTCTGCCGTGGTTGTGCGCGCCGCCACTTTTCGTGTCTAGTGTATACAAACGCCCTCTGCAGCCGAGCGGAATATTTCTGGGCTCGCTGGACTGCGCAATCATTGCGCTGCTGGGGCTGTGCTTGCTGCAGCCCGCCTGGCAGTAATGTTTCGCGGGTGGCGTCGGCGCCTGATGCCTTCAACTACACGCCACCTTTCTCTATACGTCGTAATATTCAGGTTTCGGATTTCGCTTGAACTGCCTGTTGGCAACCCTGTTGTTCATTGTTTGAAGTGTTTCGGTTGTCAAATAGGAAGCAGGAGTTTTGCACACTCATATTCTTCCTATAGGTGATGTTTGCAGTGGAGAGCCGTGATTTTATCAATAACTTGAACAATTTTGTTTTCAGTTGTGGGCGCTCGTATTATTTTATGTCACTGGGTTTCTGAGCAGTCAGCTGTTAGAGTGTGAGGAACTGTATATTTGATGTTCCTACAAGTTATGTTTTGCGATTTAAGCTTTGAGAGTTTTAAGGAATAGGCCATAAATATTACATCAGTTGCTGAGAGACATGCAGCCGAAATTTGATCTATATGTCATACTTAGTCGATCATTTTTCTTGTGATTTGTTCTACAAGAGCCGTGAATCGTGTAGGTTGTGGGTCGTAATGGACGAATGCGACAGTTGTGGGAATCAATCTTCTCAGGTACATAATGGAGAGGGTGAGTGCTGACAAGTCTATAGTCATGTCTTCCATTACAATGATGTTCTCGTATTGGCACTGAACTGAATGTAATTCCAACTACTTCCGTGCTGACTTTTCGTGGCTTATGACGACACTGGCTGTGCACTTCTGGTTCCTTGGGGGTTAACGCGCTTAATAATTTGTTTTTGAGGTCACATCGTACATATACGAGGGCTGGAACGTAAATAGTGGCAACTATGTATCCATAACCGCTAAAAAAGAGTTATACAGGTATGTTTGCACCTGTTAATGTCCTTCTAAGTAGTCACCAGCGTTGTATAGAACCCGTTGCCAGCGATGTGAAAGGCGTCGTATACCGTTATCAGAGCCTGTTCTGTTGATGGTGCGAATGGAGCGGTCTACTGCCTGCAGAAACTCTGATCTGACGCGAATGCCACAAAGTGGTTCCATCATCTTCGGAATCAAATCAAAGTCACAAAGGCTTAAGTCCGGGGAGTATGGTGAATGGTACAGTACTTCCCAGTCCCATCGACAGAACAGAGCAGCCACAGCTTGCGCTGTATGGACCCGCGCATTGTAGTGCAAAATGGTGGGTGGGTTGCGCAGGAAGTGCCGCCGCTTCTTTTGCAAAGCTGGTCGCAGGTGATGCTCCAAAAACGAACAGTAATACTGTGGTGCACTGACGGTCTGCCGTTGAGGAGCGTAACGCCTAACGACCACCATCATAGTCGTACACAAGAATCACCGTAAGTTTCACCATACTGGAGCTTTGAAGCATGACCTGCGACTAGCTTTGCGAAAAAAGCGGCGATGCCTTCTGCGCAACTCCATCATCATTCTGCACGACAATGAGCGGGCGAATACATCCCAAGCTGTGTCTGCTCTGTACGGTCGATGGGACTGGGACGTACTGTGCCATTCAACATACTACCTGCACTTAAGTCCGTGTGACTTTGATAATTCAGAAGATGACGGAACCACTTCGTGGCATTCGATTCAGAACTGCTCCAGAGATTCGACAGGAAATAGACTGCTCCATTCACTCCATCAATATAACACGCTCTGTTAACTGTATACTATGCCTTCCACATTGCTGGCAAAGGGTTCTACAGGTACAAAACGGTGGTGACTACTCTGAAGTACAGTAACAGGTGCAAACATGTAACTCTTTTGCATCGGTTGTGAATAAATAGTTGCCACTATTTAAGTTTCAACACTCGTACACTTACATATCGAAAGCGCATTTTCGGCCTGCCAGCCATAAGAAATGTACATCTCAGCAGATAAAGAGGTACCGAAGATATGTGTGGCTGTAGTCACGCTTCATACATTAGAGTTGCCTGAACGGTTAGTTGATGGAAAAGGATGCTGCCTTCTAAGTGATGTTTGGACAAGGACTGGTCATTAAGATGCGCTAGTAACAGCTCTGACACGATTGACAAATTCACCTATAACTGCAGTGGGGAAAACTGATACATTTTCGTTAAGTGGCCTATGTCAGGAAAGTCTCAACTGTTGCGCGATATGTAGGTCAGGCCACGTCCTCTGATAGAACATCTTTACCTTAGTAGAGCGTGGTTCGCACAAAGATTGGACGCATTAGGCAGTGACATTGAGACCGAGAAGGTGAAACAGTTCGCTTGGGGTAAGGCAGCGGTGTTGTAAACTGGTGGCGAGACGAATAATGCGCCGGCAGTTGACGGCTGGTAAAAGTTCGGCAGCCAAGAGTCACCGGCTCTGAGCGCAGAAGCGATGCCAGAAAGACACTGAGATGCGTTCCTGGATTGTGAACCATTATTACCTCGATTGCGGCAGGCTGCAAACCATTGGAAGTGTCTGTCGCGCACCGAGGCAAGGAGCGTGTTCTTGTGTGGTACAACAACCGACCGAACCTTGAGGCTGACGGCGGATTGCCGCTTTGTTGGAGTCGTGTGTCGGTTACACTCCGCGGCGCGGGATTAGCCGAGCATGGGTGTGTGTGTGTTTGTCCTTAGGATAATTTAGGTTAAGTAGTGTGTAAGCTTAGGGGCTGATAACCTTAGCAGTTAAGTCGCATAAGATTTCACACACATTTGAACATTTTTGGCTCCACGCCGTCCTTCCTGGATCGTTGTGCGGGTATGTCTGGTGAGCTTCTGCTTTGGTTTATCGGATGCGAATGAAGCAGTTTTGTCAATGTTTACTTCGGTAGTTTTCTGGTTGTTTGTTCGAGGTTCACGTCCCGTTCGATATCAGTTTTCTGGTTACTGAGCGTGCTTTTGTCTCTAGGCACGAAAGTTGTGTGTGCTTCCCTATAGAAGTAGTGAATTTGCTTCTTTATTTGATGCTCCAGACTGAGTGTTATTTACCAGGTTCTGAGACAAATTTCTAGTTGCGTGCATAAAGCTTCGTATTTATGTCGGCGCGCATTTATACATGAAGAGGGTTAATTTCATGGGTCACGTCCTACATGTACCATTACTGGAGCGCACAGTTACGGCTATCTTGGTGTTTACACTATCAAGTTCGACTGTGTTTTTTATTGTTTGTAATTCTGGGGTCTGTTAATTTTAATTATTGCCTCTCTCAGTGAGAATATTATATTGCTTTTTCTACTAGTATCTTACGTGGGGCTGTAATATTATTCCAAAGGTTGTGTTCTGTCTTTTGTTTGGCAGGGGTTTGTTAGCCAACCGAACGAGTCTGATTAAGGGTTTAGTGCATCGCTCCACTTGACTGGTAGTTGTTTACCCTTCCCCAGTTTTCGCAAGTTCGGTACAATTTGTGGTTGCCAGTTGAACTTTCTGCTCTGTAGCTGACAGTTCGGTATTTTTCACGCCTGTCTCATACATCTTACTCACCAGATGGTAGAGTTTTGTCAGGACTGGCTCTCCCAAGGCCGTCAGTAGTTCTAATGGAATGTTGTCTACTCCGGGGGCCTTGTTTCGACTCAGGTCTTTCAGTGCCAGGTCAAACTCTTCACGCAGTATCTTATCTCGCATTTCGTCTTCATCTACATCCTCTTCCATTTCCATAATATTGTCCTCAAGTACATCGCCCTTATATAAACCCTTTATATGCTCCTTCCACCTTTCCGCCTTCCCTTCTTTGCTTTGATCTGCGTTTCCATCTGCGCTCTTGATATTCATACAAAGGTCTCTTTAATTTTCCTGTAGGCAGTATCTATCTTACCCCTAGTGAGAGAAGCCTCTACATCCTTACATTTGTCCTCTAGCCATCCCTGCTTAGCCATTTTCCACTTCCTGTCGATCTCATTTTTGAGACGTTTGTATTCCTTTTTGCCTGCTTCGTTTACTGCGTTTTCATATTTTCTCCTTTCATCAATTAAATTCAATATTTCTTCTGTTACCCAAGGATTTCTATTAGCCCTCGTCTTTTTACCTACTTGATCGTCTGCTGCCTTCACTACTCCATCCCTCAAAGCTACCCATTCTTCTTCTACTGTATTTCTTTCCCCCATTCCTGTGAATTGTTCCCTTATAATCTCCCTGAAACACTCTACAATCTCTGGTTCTTTCAGTCTATCCAGGTCCCATCTCCTTAATTTAGCACCTTTTTGTAGTTTCTTCAGTTTTAATCTACAGTTCATAACCAATAGATTGTGGTCAGAGTCCACATCTGCCCCTGGAAATGTCTTACAATTTAAAACTTGATTCCTAAATCTCTGTCTTACCATTATGTAATATATCTGATACCTTTTAGTATCTCCAGGATTCTTCCATGTATACAACCTTCTTTTATGATTCTTGAACCAAGTATTAGCTATGATTAAGTTATGCTCTGTGCAAAATTCTACCAGACGGCTTCCTGTTTCATTTCTTCCCACCAATCCATATTTACCTACTATGGTTCCTTCTCTCCCTTTTCGTACTGACGAATTCCAGTCACCCATGTCTATTAAATTTTCGTCTCCCTTCACTACCTGAATAATTTCTTTTATCTCATCATACATTTCATCAATTTCTTCCTCATCTACAGAGCTAGTTGGCATATAAACTTGTACTACTGTAGTAGGTGTGGGATTCGTATCTATCTTGGCCACAATAATGCGTTCACTATGCTGTTTGTAGTAGTTTACCCGCATTCCAATTTTCCTATTCATTATTAATCCTACTTCTGCATTACCCCTATTTGATTTTGTGTTTATAACAATGTAGTCACCTGACCAGAAGTCTTGTTCCTCCTGCCACCGAATTTCACTAATTCCCACTATATCTATCTTTAACCTATCCATTTCCCTTTTTAAATTTTCTAACCTACCTGCCCGATTAAGGGATCTGACATTCCACGCTCCAATCCGTAGAACGCCAGTTTTCTTTCTCCTGATAACGACGTCCTCTTGAGTAGTCCCCGCCCGGAGATCCGAATGGGGGACTATTTTACCTCCGGAATATTTTACCCAACAGGACGCCATCATCATTTAATCATACAGTAAAGCTGCATGCCCTCGGGAAAAATTTAGGCTGTAGTTTCCCCTTGCTTTCAGCCGTTCGGAGTATCAGCACAGCAAGGCCGTGTTGGTTAATGTTACAAGGCCAGATCAGTCAATCATCCAGACTGTTGCCCCTGCAACTACTGAAAAGGCTGCTGCCCCTCTTCAGGAACCACACGTTTGTCTGGACTCTCAACAGATACCCCTCCGTTGTGGTTGCACCTACGGTACGGCCATCTGTCTCGCTGAGGCACGCAAGCCTCCCCACCAAAGGCAAGGTCCATGGTTCATGGGGGAAAGTCATAGATGATATTCAATCTCCAAGTCGAACATATACAGATCGTCAGCCTACGCTAACGCTTCAGATCTGTACCCTCCATAAATGCTAAATTCTGATTTCTAACATCCATCACTCCTGGCCGTTCACCTCCAACTGCCCAACAGTACTGGCGATTAACTTACAACAACGGAGAGTCTCTTGGAAAGAAAGCGCAGTCAGAGATCCAATGCAAAGCGCTACACTGCGATACCAACACAGAAGCAGCCCACTTACACCATGACCACTTAACCACTACGTTGTTGCTGTTTGAGGCTGCTCTTTATTACATTTCTTGTTCTTGGACCGTTCACTGTTTCTATTTTGCTTTCTTTCACAGTTCAGCATTCAGCACACTTTCTTCGTGTTTTCAAGCTTGACACTTATACAGTTTTTGACGGGTGATGCACTGGGACATCTTACCACTTTATCTGAGGAGGGATGAGAGGGGCAGTTTCTCTTGTAAGTACCTACGACTTGTCAGCCTACTGACATATCGCTAGCTTGGTTGCGGAGTATCTATGCAGGCAGCCGCGTCTGTGGAATCGAGCGTGGGACACGAAACTGTTATGTTGTGAAGTGTGTAGCTCTGCATGTGACAGGCATTGTTAGTATGGAAGTTGAAGTGTTGCTACAAGTGCTATTACAGTAAAGTGACAAAATAAGTAAATGATTAAGAGGAAACTGCGTCAGGATGTAATTAAAAATGAGCAGTGCCACAGAAAACGTATTTGTGTATCCTCTCGTTGCGTGTCACACAGCATCAATAATCCGCGTCGTGTTCGGTCTCCCGGAATGAACCAATCTGAATCAGCAAAAATAAGTTACCATAAAAGAGGGCAGTCGAGTGCCAGTGTCTTGTAGCAAACTTGAGAACGTGCGTTCGATCATCGCGTTCAGCATCATCAACTTTACCCCTGCTACCCTTAGAATTTGAATGAGAATACTCCAGTAAACGTTGTCAAAAGCTTTCTCTAAGTCTACAAATGCTAGAAACGTAGGTTTCCCTTTCCTTAATCTTTCTTCTAAGATAAGTCGTAAGGTCAGTATTGAATCACGTGTTCCAGCATTTCTACGGAATCCAAACTGATCTTCCTCGACGTTGGCTTCTACTACTTTTTCCATTCGTCTGTAAATAATTCACATTAGTATTCTGCAGCCGTGAGTTATTAAACTGATAGTTCGGTAATTTTCACATGTGTCAACACCTGCTTTCTTTGGGATTGGAATCATTATATTCTTCTTGAGGTCTGAGGGTATTTCCCTGTCTCATACATCTTGCTCACCAGATGGTAGCGTTTTGTCAGGACTGGCTTTCCCAAGGCCGTTAGTAGTTCTAATGAAATTTTGTTTACTTCCGGGGCCTTTTTTCGACTCACTTCTTTCAGTGCTCTGTCAAACTCTTCACGCAGTATCGTATCTCCCATTTCATCTTCATCTACATCCTCTTCCATTTCCATAATATCGTCCTCAAGTCCATCGTCCTTATATAGACCCTCTATATACTCCTTCCACCTTTCTGCTTTCCTTTCTTTGCTTAGAATTGGGTTTCCATCTGAGCTCTTGATATTCATACAAGTGGTTCTCTTTTCTCGAAACGTCTCTTTAATTTTCCTGTTGGCCGTATTTATGTTACCCCTAGTGAGATAAGCCTTTACATCCACTCATTTGTCCTCTAGTCATGCCTGATTAGCAATTTTGCACTTCCTGTAAATTTCATTTTCGATTCGTTTATCTTCCTTTTTGCGTGCTTCATTTAGTGCGTTTTTATATTTTCTCTTTTCATCAGTTAAGTTCAATATTTCTTCTGTTACCCAAGGATTTCTACTAGCCCTCGTCTTTTTACCTACTTGATCCTCTGCTGCCTTCACTTTTTCATCCCTCAGAGCTACCCATTCTTCTTGTACTGTATTTCTTTCCCCTATTCCTGTGAATTGTTCCCTTATGCTCTCGTTGAAACTCTGTACAACCTCTGGTTTAGTCAGTCCCATCTCCTTAAATTCCCACCTTTAGAATAAGATGTAATTAGTAGATGCTACAGTTCAGAACAGAAGGAAAAAAGCTGCCATCAGAGAAAAATATGCTTAATGAGTAGAAGATCAGCAGAGACTGGAGTAGTTAGATTTCAGAGTGTTTTCTGCATTATAGTGGTTGTAGTTTAACTGATACCCGCAGCAGGCCGCCCCCGGTCGGAGGCGGGAATTTCGCGAGCAGCTCGCCTGCCGCCCCTCATCCCCGCCCCTGTATATCAGCGCTGGCGGCTCGGCCCTAGTAGGTGGCGGCAGGGAGTGCATTTCTCAGGCGCCGTCCCCACTCCACCTGACACAGGCGTGAGGCGGCGGAGGGATGCCGGCCGGGGAAAGGTGAGACCTCACAGCCCGGCCCGGCTCGGCACGCCACACAGACGTCGCCTCCCGGATTTCCCAGCAGGCGTCGCCGCGTCCGCGGAATACAGAATGCTGCCCTGCTCTGCTCTGCTCTGCTGCGGGACTCTTGTGCTCGCGTCTGCGGGGGCCGCCGGTGTGACGTATGGCCGCTGCCGCTGCTGCTGCTGCTGCTGCTGGTGTTCCAGGGGCGCAGCACACACGGCGACGTGCCGAGGTTCCCCCAACGAATGAGCCAATACCGCGCTCCCGGTCTGACATTGAGCGATGGACCCGCGGCAAGGAGATCTCAACGTGTGTCTTCTGTAATATGGTTCTGCAGAGAGAGTTAATAGCATCGTTAATTTTTATTGACAGAGCACTGAAATACCTGAGTCGAAACAAGGCACCCGGAGTAGACAACAGTCCATTAGAACTACTGACGCCCTTGGGAGAGCCAGTCCTGACAAAACTCTACCATCTGATGAGCAAGATGTATGAGACCGGCGAAATACCCTCAGACTTCAAGAATAATATAATAATTCCAATCCCAAAAAAGCAGGTGTTGACAGATGTGAAAATTACCGGACTATCAGTTTAATAAGTCACGGCTGCAAAATACTAACGAGAATTCTTTACAGACGAATGGAAAAACTAGTAGAAGCTGACCTAGGGGAAAATTAGTTTGGATTCCGTAGAAATATTGGAACACGTGAGGCAATACTGACCATACGACTTATCTTAGAAGAATGATTAAGGAAAGGAAAACCTACGTTTCTAGCATTTGTAGACTTAGAGAAAGCTTTAGACAATGTCAACTGGAATACTCCCTTTCAAATTCTGAAGGTGGCAGGGGTAAAATATAGGGAGCGAAAGGCTATTTACAATTTGTATAGAAACCAAATGGCAGTTATTAGAGTCGAGAGACATGAAAGGGAAGAAGTGGTCGGGAAGGGAGTGAGACAGGGTTGTAGCCTCTCCCCGATGTTATTCAATCTCTATATTGAGCAAGCAGTAAAGGAAACAAAAGAAAAGTTCGGAGTAGGTATTAAAGTCCATGGAGAAGAAATAAAAACTTTGAGGTTCGCCGATGACATTGTAATTCTGTCAGAGACAGCAAAGGACTTGGAAGGGCTGCTGAATGGAGTGGACAGTGTCTTGAAAGGAGGATATAAGATGAACATCAACAAAAGCAAAACGAGGATAATGAAATGTAGTCGAATTTAGTCGGGTGATGCTGAGGGAATTGGATTCGGAAATGAGAAGCTTAAAGTAGTAAAGGAATTTTGCTATTTGGGGAGCATAAAACTGATGATGGTCGAAATAGAGAGGATATAAAATGTAGACTGGCAATGGCAAGGAAAGCCTTTATGAAGAAGAGAAATTTGTTAACATCGAGTATAGATTTAAGTGTCAGGAAGTCGTTTCTGAAAGTATTTGTATGGAGTGTAGCCATGTACAGAAGTGAAACATGGACGATAAATAGTTTGTACAAGAAGAGAATAGAAGCTTTCGAAATGTGGTGCTACAGAAGAATGCAGAAAATTAGATGCGTAGATCACATAACTAATGAGGTGTTGAATAGGATTGAGGAGAAGCGTAGTTTGTGGCACAACTTGACTAGAAGAAGGGACTGGTTGGTAGAACATGTTCTGAGTCATCAAAGGATCACCAATTTAGTATTGGAGGGTAGCGTGAAGGGTAAAAATTGTAGAGGAGACCAAGAGATGGATACACCAAGCAGATTCAGAAGGATGTAGGTTGCAGTAAGTACTGGGAGATGAAGAAGCTTGCACAGGATAGAGTAGCATGGAGAGCTGCATCAAACCAGTCTCAGGACTGAAGACCATAACAACAACAATTTTTATTTAATAAAATTGCAGCCAAATAGCCATATACAGTTACTTTGCTTAACATTTTACATTTACATTTTACATTTTTGCAGTGAACACAAACTACACATAAACATAACAAAGACAGAGATGGTAATTTTTCAGAAAAGGAGACAAAACACCCAAGAATGCGGAAATCAGCATCAGGTTACAAAAAATAAAAATCTCATCAGACTTTAAATACCTAGTGTTGTGGTTGGCAGGAGAGCCAACACCGTGTTACTAGAGGAGGCCGAAAGGCACGCGATTTAGCTCACGCAGGCTGGCGTGAGGTCTCGAACAGGACAAGGAAATTGGAATTTTGAATCAACGGACGTAGCTAGTGGAATACTTTAATCCATTAAGGATGAACGTCGCTCTTGATGTTACATATTTCACAATATCAATAGTACTGATAATTTCGCCTTGCTAGGTCGTAGCAAATGACGTAGCTGAAGGGTATGCTAACTATCGTCTGGGCAAATGAGAGCGTATTTATTCAGGGAACCATCGCTAGCAAAATCGGCAGTACAACTGGGGCGAGTGCTAGGAAGTCTCTCTAGACCTGCCGTGTGGCGGCGCTCGGTCTGCAATCACTGATAGTGGCGACACGCGGGTCCGACGTATACTACCGGACCGCGGCCGATTTAAAGGCTACCACCTAGCAGGTGTGGTGTCTGGCGGTGACAGCACACCTAGCAGTGGCATTGCAACCGACAGCCAAAAGCTTCACAAAACATACAACAGAACGTGCAGCCCAAGCAATTATAGCAGTACAGGACATGAAAAACATCCGTCTACTCAGTCTAGAAACAGCCATGACATTATTCAACACAAAAATCTCGCCAATCCTGGCCTGTGGGATGGAGGTTATATGGGACCACATGACAAAAAAAAAGTAGAAACACTAGAAAAGGTAAAATCGATCTATCTAAAAAGAGCACTAGGTCTCTCAAAGACAATAAGATCTAGACTAGTGTACCTGCTACCGAGAGAGACATTCCTAATTGAAGACATCAGACTTCGATATATGATGCTACACACCAGGGCTTTCAGAAAGCAATTGAAGATCATGGAGGACAAACGAGAAAAAATTTGGCCGGAGTTCTATGGCACCGAAGCAATGACGAACCGCTCGTGGAGAGCAACAAACTTCGAACAGCGACATGTCGCAACTAGACTTTCTATTCACGGCTTTCATCATCTAATCTGCAAAAACAAAACTTATCACGACCCAACCACAACATGTGTATGTGAACTGTGTAACGAAGACTGTGAACGATATCACATAGAACTGTGCAGTAAAACAGTGAAATCGATAAATAAAAATGCCAAAATCTAAAATGTAAATGTAAGATGTTAAGCAAAGTAACTATATGGCTAATTGGCTGCAATTTTATTAAATTAAAAATTTACATCGTTAATGTGCACCTGATTTTCTTTTTGGATATAAATGTACATCAGTGGGACCAGTCAATTTTGAAGTACTGGGAAGCTAGTTTTCAAGTCTACTGTGACGTTAGTGACTCAGAGAGCCACAGCGTTCACTCCTCTTAGGAGTTATAGTATTTTAGCTGATACAGTAGAGCGACAATTATCCGGACAGTAACCGTCGCTCGCGCGTGCTGCTCTCCCCCTGCTAAGGTCTGTAATTTAATAAAATAATTTTTTTATCTGTTTTGTCACTATTAGTGTAATGTAACAAAATAAAATATGAGCCGTGACTGACGTAAAAAAGAAACACACATTAATGCAATGGCTCAGCATAAAAGAGAAATAGCTAATGTAGGAATATTTTTAACACAGTAATATGTTGATTAATTTAACCCGACGTGTATAAGCACTCACTAAACTAGCTCAGTTCTCAGGGTAGTTACGTAATCGTCGATAATTAATTGTCATTTTCTGATTTTCCAACACCAGAGATGTTATTCCAGGTCCGTGAGAAGTCGTGTGCTTGTTGCACCAGAGAATATTTGCCAAGTCTGTTCAATGAACACTACCGTAATACGTAACTTAACGTGGTTTCGTCTCGATTCCCCAATATAAGATAACTAGAGTAGCATCTACAAATGATGCTGTGGTATATCGAGAGGTTGTAACAATGGAAAATTGTACTGAAATGCAGGAGGATCTGCAGCAAATTGACACATGGTGCAGGGAATGGCAATTGAATCTCTATGTAGACAAGAGTAATGTGCTGCGAATACATAGAAAGAAAGATCCCGTATCATTTAGCTACAATATAGCAGGTCAGCAGCTGGAAGCAGTTAATTCCATAAATTGAATAGAATTGGGGAGAAGAGGTGTTTGTGGCACAACTTGACTAGAAGATGGGATCGGTTGGTACGACATGTTCTGAGGCATCAAGGGATGACAATTTAGTACCGAAGGGCAGCGTGGAGGGTAAAAATCGTAGAGAGAGACCAAGAGCTTAATACACTAAGCAGATACAGAAGGATGTAGGCTGCAGTAGGTACTGGGAGATGAAGAAGCTTGCACAGGATAGAGTAGCATGGAGAGCTGCATCAAACCAGTCTCAGGACTGAAGACCACAACAACAACACCTGGGAGAAAGCATTAGGAGTGATTTAAAATGGAATGATCATATAAAGTTGATCGTCGGTAAAGCAGATGCCAGACTGAGATACATTGGGAGAATCTTCAGGAAATGTAGTGCGAAAACAAAGGAAGGAGGTTACAGTACACTTGTTCGCCCACTGCTTGAATACTGCTTACCGGTGTTGGATCCGTACCAGATAGGGTCGATAGAAGAGATAGAGAAGATCCAACGGAGAGCAGCGCGCCTCGTTACAGGATCATTTAGTAATCGCGAAAGCGTTACGGAGATGATAGATAAACTCCAGTGGTAGACTCTACAAGAGAGACGCTCAGTAGCTCGGTATGGGCTTCTGTTGAAGTTTAGTGAACATACTTTCACCGAGGAGTCAAGCACTATATTGCTCCCTCCTACATATATCTCGCGAAGAGACCATGAGGATAAAATCAGAGAAATTAGAGCCAACTCAGAGGCATACCGACAATCTTTCTTTCCTTGAACAACACGAGACTGGAAAGGATGGGAGAACCTGTAGAGATACTCAAGGTACCCTCCGCTACACACCTTCAGGTGGCTTGCGGAGTATGGATGTAGATCCTGATTTTCCTACAATAGTAACTATTTGCTCTCTGTTACGATCATCTGTTTCAACTTTTCCGAGTCAAACAGTTGAGATATAAAATGCCTAAACGTAAACGTATGTCCTTTCTATGAGAGATAAATACGAGATTAATAACAAGTTAAAGGAGGGCCAATCTGTAACCAAGTTATCTAATAAGTACAAGAGTGGCAAGTCGACAGTTAGGGACATAAAGAGCAAAATAGGAGCATCAAAAATTTTATATCTAACTCCGATTGTACTAATGTATCGACTAATCATTCAGCTACGAAGCTCGCAACCGATCCAGATGACATTTTTACCCAAACAATATATTGAGAACCTGTCTCTGTTCCTATTCTGAGTGAGAAGGTAATTCAACGTAATAAAAATTTTGGAGAACCCTGAATTTTAAGACAAGCACTGGCTCGTTAATAGGCTTTAAGTCGAGACATAGCATGTTTAGGGCCGAAGCCTGTTATAAGGGGTGCACGATACGTCAGTTCGGTTGCAGTGTACTGCCTCTTACGATACGTCGTAGTCCCCTGCTAGATATGCCGGTAGAATACAACGTTGCGAATAGGCTTTCAAATTAGAAATTCTGAAATACTGGCCTGTTCTACCCTCGCGACATGGAGATGGCGTCCCGCGTACCATCGGATTTACAAGGGCCATTGAGTAGTATGTAGTAAATTACGACTGTGTACCCATTTATATTCCTCTGGTTACAGCATCATTTGTGGCGAAACGAAGAAAATGCTTCAGACAAAACGTGTGTAGACTTATCCGTAGAATCGTAATCTACAATACGAAATGGGGGTTCCCATTGAAGATTCCAGAGTTGCTCCCCGCACCCACGCATGGGGTTGGGTAGCATCATTGGATGTCCCTCTCCGACACAAACAAATTGGAATTATAACTTATTGATCAGATATGTAGTTTATGATTTTACAGTACCGCATACGGACTCAAATATGGTACAGGCAGCCAGACTTTCCAGTTTGGCAGATACGAAACTAACAGAGGTTCACCTTTTCCCGTAGTTCGAAGTTACACAAAAGTATAGCACGATCCACGAAATCATATATGCCTTTCATATACAAAAAGGAACACTACATTTTCAACATATTCCCCTTTGTTGCAGCCGAACTGAAAGTCCGACAACAAACAATGCATAGTGTATTTCACAGTCGCCTTTTCCGTATTAAAGGCGAGACTAAATCACTGAGCCTTCACTCCACTCGTTCATATCGCGAGTCTCGTGACATAAAAGAGTGCGCCTAAGTCTCGGTTGGAAAGAAAACAAGAGAAGTGGTTCATTACACAAGGCTTGTGGCGAGTGCCATTGTTGCCGTCCAGTCGTCACCAAGTGCGGGTTCGTTGTTTCAGAGCAGGCGCGCATCGAAGAAAAAATGAGGAAGAAATTCCCGCACGTCGTCATCCGGAGCACAGCTTTGTACGCAGGCGAAACTTGAGCCGTGGCAGAAGAAAAAATCTGGCAGCATATGACATTTGATACTACCGAAAAATGTTAAAACGGCTGTAAAGAGGTAGAGTTAGAAATAAACAAGTATTAAATTATTCATGTTAAAGTATTAAATAAATTAATCTTCCATGGCATCGAGGAACATTTAATATGGCGCTGGAAGGAACGTAAAGACCGACGACGACGATAACAAGCGAAACAAATTATAGAGGATTTTTGTGTGTGGAGGTTATGTAGGGATGAAAAGATTAGCACAAGACACTAAACGAAGACACTAAAATTGTGGGAGGGGGACGGAGGGGAGTAAGGAACTAATTACTTAAAAAACATACTACGCGCTCGAGGAGTACCAAAGTAAACAGAACCAGTGCTGTTTCTTCAAAAAGTTCGCGGAGCATGTAAATGCATAGTATACACTGAACAACGAACATTGCAAATACAGTTTGCAGAGGTTTTATAGCATTAAAACCAACACCAAACAACAACAGAACTTCACATGATCAACTGGGCAAAACAACCATCAATACTGCAAAGAACAGATTGCAAGATAAACAGTCAAATGTACTGTTAATTAAAATAAAGAGCACCCCACTGACGATGCTGTAATGTTGCCGATACATGAATGGATAGATACGAGAGAAGGAGAAGAATATTTTTCTCAACGCGGAATCCTTAAAACATGAGACCTTAGCTTTTCCCGGCGAATTGAATGTTCAAATAACTTAAGGGTTTGTGCCGGATGACGTCGTCGGCCACCGCCAATATTTCGCCAGGAGCACACCCTCCCATTCTCGAGGCGTAACTGCAAGAAGGAAGCAATGTGCAAGAGAATTTAATACCTCGGTTCACAGAGGAGAAACAAAGAAGATAACACATACAGAACGAGTAACCGCAGAGTCAACACACAACCAAAGACAACCAACATCAGAAACATCGATAGTGACTATTAATCAACAGGTGAAGTAGCACTAACTCTGTCCCTCTGTTTTTTGATGAGAGACAGAGCCGGATTCCAAGCAGCATTTAAACAAAACCCACCATCTCTGTCTATAAGGTTGCTTCAGGAGTTTGATTTCAACACCTTCCTTCATAACACTATCCCAATAGCTGGAAGTGCAAGCCAGAATCTTCGTGTTGTTGTATTCCATAGGATGACCGGTGTCAAAGCAATGTTCGGCAATACCGAATTTGCTTGGCCGTTGTAAGCGTGTGTGAAACATATGTTCAATACACAGATCTTCCACAATCCTGATTGACCAATATATGACATGCCACAAATGCAAGCAATACGATAGACACCAGCCTTACACAAACCAAAATCATCTTTTACGGACGCCAACAGGACCTTAATCTTAGAAGATAGTCGAAAAAAATATTTCACGTCATAGTTCCGCAAAATACGAGATCAGGGCTAGTAGAAATCCTTGCGTAACAAAAGAGATACTGAATTTAATTGATGAAAAGAGAAAATACAAAAATGCAGCAAGTGAAGCAGACAAAAAGGAATACAAACGTCTCAAAAATGAGATCGACAGAAAGTGCAAAATGGCTAAGCAGGAATGGCTAGAGGACAAATGTAAGGATGTAGAAGCTTATCTCATGAGGGGTAAGATAGATACTGCCTACAGGAAAATTAAAGACACCTTTGGAGAAAAGAGAACCACTTGCAAGAATATCAAGAGCTCAGATGGAAACCCAGTTCCAAGCAAAGAAGGGAAGGCAGAAAGGTGAATGAATTATACAGAGGGTCTATACAGGGGCGATGTTCTTGAGGACAATATTACGGAAATGGAAGAGAATGCAGATGAAGGTGAAATAGGAGATATGATAATGCCTGAAGAGTTTGACAGAGCACTGAAAGACCTAAGTCGAAACAAGGCCCCGGGAGTAGAAAACATTCCATTACAACTACTGACAGCCTTGGGAGAGCCAGTCCTGACAAAACTCTACCATCTGGTTAGCAAGATATACGAGACAGGGAAATACCCTCAGACCGAACTATCAATTTAATAAGTCACAGCTGCAAAATACTAACACGAATTCTTTACAGACGAATGGAAAAACTAGTAGAAGCCGACCTCGGGGAAAATGTTGGAACACGTGAAGCAATACTGACTCTACGACTTATCTTAGAAGAAAGATTAAGGAAACGCAAACCTACGTTTCTAGCATTTGTAGACTTAGAGAAATCTTTCAACAATGTTGGCTGGAATACTCTCAAATTCTGGAGGTAGCAGGGATAAAATACAGGGCGATAAAGGCTATTTACAATTTGTACAGAAAGCAGATGAAAGTTATAAGAGTCGAGGGACATGAAGGGGAAGCAGTGGTTGGAAAGAGAGTGAGACAGGGTTGTAGTCTCTCCCCAATGTTATTCAATCTGTATATTGAGCAAGCAGTAAAGGAAACGAAAGAAAAGTTCGGGGTAGGTATTAAAATCCATGGAGAAGAAATAAAAACTTGGAGGTTCGCCGATGACATTGTAATTTTGTCAGAGACCGTATAGGGCTTGGAAGAGCAGTTGAACGGAATGGACAGTGTCTCGAATGGACGGTATAAGATGAACATCAACAAAAGCAAAACGAAGATAATGAAATCTAGTGGCATTAAGTCGGGTGATGCTGAGGGAATTAGATTAGGAAATGAGACACTTAAAGTAGTAAAGGAGTGTTGCTATTTGGGGAGCAAAATAAATGATGATGGTCGAAGTAGGGAGGATATAAAATGTAGACTGGCAATGGCAAGGAAAGCGTTTATGAAGAAGAGAAATTTGTTAACATCGAGTATAGATTTAAGTGTCAGAAAGTCATTCCTGAAAGTATTTGTATGGAGTGTAGCCATGTATGGAAGTGAAACATGGACGATAAATAGTTTGGACAAGAAGAGAATAGAATCTTTCGAAATGTAGTGCTACAGAAGAATGCTGAAGATTATATGGGTAGATCACATAACTAATGAGGAAGTTTTGAATAGGATTGCGGAGAAGAGTAGTTTGTGGCACAACTTGACTACAATAAAGGATCGGTTGGTAGGACATGTTCTGAGTCATCAAGGGATCACCAATTTAGTACTGGAGGGCAGCGTGGAGGGTAAAAATAGTAGAGGGAGACTAAGAGATGAATACACTAAGCAGATTCAGAAGGATGTATGTTGCAGTAGGTACTGGGAGATGAAGAGGGAGGCTTGCACAGGATAGAGTAGCATGGAGATCTGCATGAAACGAGTCTCAGGACTGAAGACCACAACAACAACACGGTCAATCCTGTTGGAAATGCTTCCTGCGTGAGGCAAAAAGGCCGTAGGTGCCACTTCGTTGCTATCGTCACTCACCCGTTGCACAGAAGGCTGATAGCGCAACGCACGTTTGATCTGTCTCTCACTATAACCATTCTGACGAAAGGTGACTTCGAGATGTGATAGCTCAGCTGTCAAACTTTCTGGCTCTGAGATAACGTGGCCCTATGACCGAAGTACTAAGTACTCCTTCACGCTGAGCTGAATGGTGACAACAGTCAGCTCGCAAATACAAGTCAGTGTGAGTAGGCTTCCTATAAACAGGAAGTGCCCCATGTACCATCAGTGTTCCTTCTGACCAACACATCAAGGAAGGGGAGGCATCAATTCTTTTCCACCTCCATAGTGAACTGAATATTTGGGTGGATTGAATTCAGGTGTTCCAAAAGCCGTTTTAAATTCTCACTACCATGAGGCCAAACAAGAAAAGTATCGTCTACATATCTGAAAAATGCGCAGATTTCAAAGTCGCTGACTCCAATGCACGTTCATCAAAGTCCTTCATAAACAAATTGGCCACAATAAGTGACAACGGGTTTCCCATTGCAACTCCATCAGTCTGTTCGTAGTACTGACCATTGAATAAAAAGTAAGTGGAAGTCAGTAAACGTCGAAAGAAATTTGTTCATGTCGAATCAAATTTGTTAACTCGACACCAAACTTAACCTCAATGAGCTGCAACGAATCACGGAGATGAACTCGAGTGAAAAGAGAAACCACATCAAAATTGACTCAAATATCAGATTCATTCAAACGCAATCCCTGCAATCGACGTAAGAAATCTGCAGAGTTCTTAATGTGGTGTTCGCACCTACCTACTAGTTGGCTCAACAAACTAACAAGATATTAAGCTACACGATATGTCAGAGCACCAATATTAGACACAATAGGTCTCAATGGGACAGGCTCTTTATGGACCTGAGGGAGGCCATATAATCTAGGTGGTACAGAACAGTAAGAATTAAGACTCTTGATAGTCTCCTGTGTCAAAGAACTTTTCTTCAGGAGATTTCAGTCTTTCTCTCAACACTCTTGGTAGGGTCAGCAACGATTTTGCGATACGCCGAATCAGAAAGGAGACACTGTATCTGTTGAATGTAATCGTGCTTATTAAAAAAAAAGTGGAATTTCCCTTGTCCGCAGGTAAAATAACAATATCGGAATCCATTCTGAGTTAACGTAAAGCTGCCGTATCAGTTGCTGTAGTGTTACACTTGGGTGGAGAGGCCCCAGTCAACACACGACAAGCTACCCTCCTAACCTCTTCCACAGCCACGGAAGGTAGTTTATACACAGCTTCTTCTATAGAACTCATTGGTTGTGTGTTGACTCTGCGATTACTTTTTCTGTGTGTGGTATCTTCCTTGTTTCACCAATGTGAACCGAGGTATAAATTTCCATTGCACATTGCTTCCTTCTTGCAGTTGTGCCTTGAGAATCGCAGGCTGTGCTCCTGTCGAAATATCAGCGATGGTCGACGACGTCAGCAGGCTGCAAACCCGTAAGTTAATTGAATCCTCAAAACACGTTTATCAACCGATCACTGCATACCCTTGATCATTACCGTGTTTCTAGGCGCATGACGTATTGGTTATCACGCAATGCTGCTCGTTAACCTGGAGTGCTCAGTAGGGTAACTAATTAGCAAAAAAAAAAAATACTATAATATTTTCCAGTTTCCTTCCGATGAACCATGGACCTTGCCGTTGGTGGGGAGGCTTGTGTGCCTCAGCGATACAGATTGCGGTACCGTAGGTGCAACCACAACGGTGGGGTATCTGTTGAGATGCCAGACAAACGTGTGGTTCCTGAAGAGGGGCAGCAGCCTTTTCAGTAGTTGCAGGGGCAACAATCTGGATTATTGACTGATCTGGCCTTGTAACATTAACCAAAACGGCCTTGCTGTGCTGGTACTGCGAACGGCTGAAATCAAGGGGAAACTACAGCCATAATTTTCCCCGAGGGCATGCAGCTTTACTGTATGATTAAATGATGATGGCGTCCTCTTGGGTAAAATATTCCGGAGGTCAAATAGTCCCCCATTCGGATCTCCGAGCGGGGACTACTCAAGAGGACGTCGTTATCAGGAGAAAGAAAACAGGCGTTCTACGGATTGGAGCGTGGAATGTCAGATACCTTAATCGGGCAGGTAGGTTAGAAAATTTAAAAAGGGAAATGGACAGGTTAAAGTTAGATATAGTGGGAATTAGTGAAGTTCGGTGGCAGGAGGAACAAGACTTCTGGTCAGGTGACTACAGGGTTATAAACACAAAATCAAATAGGGGCAATGCAGGAGTAGGTTTAATAATGAACAGGAAAGTTGGAATGCGGATAAGCTACTACAAACAGCATAGTGAACGCATTATTGTGGCCAAGATAGATACGAAACCCACACCTACTACATTAGTACAAGATTATATGCCAACTAGCTCTGCAGATGATGAAGAAATTGATGAAATGTATGATGAGATGAAAGAAATTATTCAGGTACTGAAGGGAGACGAAAATTTAATAGTCATGGGTGACTGGAATTCGTCAGTAGGGAAAGGGAGAGAAGGAACCATAGTAGAAAAACATGGATTGGGGGGAAGAAATGAAAGAGGAAGCCGTCTGGTAGAATTTTGGACCGAGCATAACTTAATCATAGCTAATACTTGGTTCAAGAATCATAAAAGAAGGTTGTATACATGGAAGAATCCTTGGAGATACTAAAAGGTATCAGATAGATTACATAATGGTAAGACAGAGATTTAGGAATCAAGTTTTAAACTGTAAGACATTTCCAGGGGCAGATGTGGACTCTGACCACAATCTATTGGTTATGAACTGTAGATTAAAACTGAAGAAACTAAAAAAAAGGTGCTAAATTAAGGAGATGGGACCTGGATAGACTGAAAGAACCAGAGGTTGTAGAGTATTTCAGGGAGAGCATAAGGGAACAATTCACATGATTCAATTCAACTAAGTACCTGGGTGTTAAAATTACAAACAACTTCAGTTGGAAGGACCACATAGATAATATTGTCGGGAAGGCGAGCCAAAGGTTGCGTTTCATTGGCAGGACACTTAGAAGATGCAACAAGTCCACTAAAGAGACAGCTTACACTACACTCGTTCGTCCTCTGTTAGAATATTGCTGCGCGGTGTGGGATCCTTACCAGGTGGGATTGACGGAGGACATCGAGAGGGTGCAAAGAAGGGCAGCTCGTTTTGTATTATCGCGTTATAGGGGAGAGAGTGTGGCAGATATGATACACGAGTTGGGATGGAAGTCATTACAGCATAGACGTTTTTTCGTCGCGGCGAGACCTTTTTACGAAATTTCAGTCACCAACTTTCTCTTCCGAATGCGAAAATATTTTGTTGAGCCCAACCTACATAGGTAGGAATGATCATCAAAATAAAATAAGAGAAATCAGAGCTCGAACAGAAAGGTTTAGGTGTTCGTTTTTCCCGCTCGCTGTTCGGGAGTGGAATAGTAGAGAGATAGTATGATTGTGGTTCGATGAACCCTCTGCCAAGCACTTAAATGTGAATTGCAGAGTAGTCATGTAGATGTACAAATGGGGGAAAGAAATACAGTAGAAGAAGAGTGGGTAGCTTCAAGGGATGAAGTAGTAAAGGCAGCAGACGATCAAGTAGGTAAAAAGACGAGGGCTAATAGAAATCCTTGGGTAACAGAAGAAATATTGAATTTAATTGATGAAAGGAGAATATATAGAAACGCAGTAAACGAAGCAGGCAAAAAGGAATACAAACGTCTCAAAAATGAGATCGACAGGAAGTGCAAAATGGCTAAGCAGGGATGGCTAGAGGACAAATGTAAGGATGTAGAGGCTTATCTCAGTAGGGGAAAGATAGATACTGCCTACAGGAAAATTAAAGAGACCTTTGGAGAGAAGAGAACCACGTGTATGAATATCAAGAGCTCAGATGGAAACCCAGATCTAAGCAAAGAAGGGAAGGCGGAAAGGTGGAAGGAGTATATAGAAGGTTTATACAAGGGCGATGTACTTGAGGACAATATTATGGAAATGGAAGAGGATGTAAGTGAAGACGAAATGCGAGATAAGATACTGCGTGAAGAGTTTGACAGAGCACTGAAAGACCTGATTCGAAATAAGGCCCCGGGAGTAGACAACATTCGATTAGAACTACTGACGGCCTTGGGAGAGCCAGTCATGACAAAACTCTACCATCTGGTGAGTAAGATGTATGAGACAGGCGAAATACCCTTAGACTTCAGGAAGAATAAGATAATTCCAATCCCAAAGAAAGCAGGTGTTGACAGATGTGGAAATTACCGAACTATCAGTTTAATAAGTCACAGCTGCAAAATCCTAACGCGAATTCTTTACAGACGAATGGAAAAACTGGTAGAAGCGGACCTCGGGGAACATCAAGTTGGATTCCGTAGAAATGTTGGCACACGTGAGGCAATACTAACCTTACGACTTATCTTAGAAGAAAGATTAATAAAAGGCAAACCTACGTTTCTAACATTTGTAGACTTAGAGAAAGCTTTTGACAATGTTAACTGGAATACTCTCTTTCAAATTCGGAAGGTGGCAGTTGTAAAATACAGGGAGCGTAAGGCTATCTACAATTTGTACAGAAACCAGATGGCAGTTATGAGTCGAGGGGCATGAAAGGGAAGCAGTGGTGGGGCAGGGAGTGAGACAGGGTTGTAGCCTCTCCCCGATGTTATTCAATCTGTATATTGTGCAAGCAGTAAAGGAAACAAAAGAACAATTCGGAGTAGGAAGTAAAATTCATGGAGAAGAAATAAAATCTTTGAGGTTCGCCGATGACATTGTAATTCTGTCAGTGACAGCAAAGGACTTGGAAGAGCAGTTGAACGGAATGGACAGTGTCTTGAAAGGAGGATATAAGATGAACATCAACAAAAGCAAAACGAGGATAATGGAATGCAGTCAAATTAAATCGGGTGATGCTGAGAGAATTAGATTAGGAAATGAGACACTTAAAGTAGTAAAGGAGTTTTGCTATTTGGGGAGCAAAATAAATGATGATGGTCGAAGTAGGAAGGATATAAATTGTAGACTGGCAATGGCAAGGATAGCGTTTCTGAGGAAGAGAAATTTGTTAACATCGAGTATAGATTTAATTGTCGGGAAGTCGTTTCTGAAACTATTTGTATGGAGTGTAGCCTTGTATGGAAGTGAAACATGGACGATAAATAGTTTGGACAAGAAGAGAATAGAAGCTTTCGAAATGTGGTGCTACAGATGAATGCTGAAGATTAGATGGGTAGATCACATAACTAATGAGGAGGTATTGAATAGAATTGGGGAGAAGAGGAGTTTGTGGCACATCTTGACAGAAAGAAGGGACCGGTTGGTAGGACATGTTTTGAGGCATCAAGGGATCACAAATGTAGCATTAGAGGGCAGCGTGGAGGGTAAAAATCGTAGAGGGAGACCAAGAGATGAATACAGTAAGCAGATTCAGAAGGATGTATGCTGCAGCAGGTACTGGGAGATGATGAAGCTTGCACAGGATAGAGTAGCATGGAGAGCTGCATGAAACCAGTCTCAGGACTGAAGACCACAACAACAACAACAACAACATCCTCCAGTTTTTTGTAACTAATCCCGACCACCACTGGACATCTGCAGATTATCGTATGTGAAATTACATGCTGCAGATGTCATGCCTAGTCATATATTTCCAGTGACAATGCATGACTTGTGCATAGATTAGATGTCATAATATGCCGCTGATTTTCAAGGTACTGATGATGACCAGAATCGTCACAAACGCTGTGTTAAAAAGATATGAAACTAATTGTGTCTGGCAATAAAACATTTATAATATTGTGTTAACCACGTAATTTTCTTCAAATAACATGTACATTTTATCTAAATTACTCCGGTATTATTAAACACTTTGCCTGGCCACTTATTGATTGGTCCCCAATGAATGTAGGCAGTTAGCAAAGTAGTAACTTGGTTTTGCAGCAATGTAACACTAACTTTAATATTGTATAGCTTTTTTCTCGACAATCACTTGATTCCAGAGCAATCTCTACGTGAAGCTGTATCAATTCTTACCACCTGAAAGTAGAGTTACGATAATCCTCATCAAATATTGTATTGCATGCCTGGAAACCATAATTTTTATATCAGTTCCTTTCGCTGAACCGAAAATCACAATAAGTGAGAGTAATTTTGCATACATTAAAAGGCTTCGTGTGGCTAGACTTGTGTTTATGGTATCGTAATGACTGTAGAATCATCGTGCTTATTCTCGTGTATTTACGCTTAGGTAAAAGAATAGCAACATCCAAAAATAATTAATGGAGAGTAATGAAATTTCTGGAATACATTTGCCTAAGTAACAAATTTAAGTGATTAATACTCCAAGCTCACAGGTTAATGTAAGCGCGAGATAAGCCATTGCAAATGTGAAATGCTGGTACATTAGTAAACGGAAAAACCGCTTGAATAATGATTACAAGCATGCATAAGCGCAGGCATTCTGTTCCACAGGGGCCAGGTAGCAGTTCGTGGGATGGAGTTCCATGCCTGCTACACTGGGTCGGTCCGTACAGGGATGGTTAATGCTGTTTGTGGATAACGCTGCCGGCCGTTGTGGCGGAGTGGTTCTAGGCGCTTCAGTCTGGAACGGTGCTACTGCTACGTTCGCAGGTTCGAGTCCTGCCTCCGGCGTGGATGGTGTGATGTCCTCAGGTTAGTCAGGTTTAAGTAGTTCTAAGTCTGGGGGACTGATGACCTCAAATATTAAGTCCCATAGTGCTCAGAGCCATTTGAACCATTTTTGGATGATGCTGGTGTTGTCATCCGATGATTTCCCAAATGTGCTAAACTGGAAACAAATCTGGTAATCGAGTAGGCCAAGGCAATGTGTCGATACTCTGTGGTGTATGTTGGGTTACAACAGTGGTATGTGGGTGACCGTTATCCTGTTGGAAAACACCCTCTGGAAAGTTGTCATGGATGGCAGCACAACAGTTCGAACACTGGACTGACATACAAATTAGTAATCCGGTAGTGTCGAATACCACGAGGCTGGTCCTGCTGTCATATGAAATTGCACCCCAGACCATAATTTCAGATGCAGGTCATGTGTGTCTATCACGCGAACGGTTTGGTTGAGGCCCACAACTGGCCTCCTAGCCAACATACTGCCACCACTGGCACCGATGGAGATCCAACATTCACCAGAAAACACAACAAGCCTCCACCTTGTTCTCCAATGAGCTGTCGCTTGACTCCAGTGAAGTCGCAAACGGTGGTGGTTTGCGGTAAGTGGAAAGCACGCTCGGAGCTGTCTACATCTAGAACTACATCTACATCTACATCCAACATCCATACTCCGCAAGGCACCTGACGGTGTGTGGCGGAGGGTACCATGAGTACCTTTATCAGTTTTCCCTTCTATTCCAGTCTCGTATTGTTCGTGGAAAGAAAGATTGTCGGTATGCCTCTGTGTGGGCTCTAATCTGTCTGACTTCATCGTAATGTTCTCTTCGCGAGATGTACGTAGGAGGGAGCAATATACTGCTTGACTCCTCGGTGATGGTGTGTTCTCGAAACTTCAACAAAAGCCCGTACCGAGCTGTCCTTGACGTAAGCTATCAGTAACAGTTCGTTGTGTCACTGTGGTTCCAACTGCCGTTTAAATTGCGCTAGTGCCATACACCGAACATTATGGTGTTCCCTCTCAGCAGTACCACGTGCCCGTCGAGAAACCGGTCCTCTTGCGACCGTACATTCTAGTGACAGCCGCCGCTGCCACCAATCATGCACAGTAGCTACCTACAGTCCTGTCAAGTCTTTCTTCAGTATCGCAGAAGGGACGTCCAGCTTCTCGTAGCCCTCATTTAAACTCGGTGAGGTGCTGATGATGGCGGATGGCGTATTTGTCACCTTAAAGGCATTTTTGACTAACATAAACTCACCACGGCCAATCTCACGACCGTCAGAATTTTATTTATAGTAAACCTGATTTGGATCCTCATGGTGGAGCTACTGACTCCACTCTTATGCAACTGGTGTTAAATATACATTGACCTCGATGAATTCTTCTCGGGTTATTAGCCTAGTGGTGGCGTCGTCTTGTCGCAACGCTTCAGTGAGTTTCCTACCCATCATCTACTGGCGAAGTCGCCGGAACATTATGGATACGAAACTCACTGAAGCGTTGCGACAAGACGACGCCACCACTAAGCTAACAGCCCGAAAAGAATTCATCAGTGGAATACGCCGAGAAAGACTGAAATCGCATCAATGGACATCATCTTTCAGACGTAGAAACACGCCTGCCAACTTTTGTTGATATCGCACAACTCCTTCCTGGTGTTGTGATTTTTATTTGCGCCAATGTGTATTAAGTGTAACTTGTATTAAATGGACTACTGAGAGATCAGTGTGCCCAAGTAAAACGATTACAAAGGCTCACGTGGAAGCAGACAAAAGCGTCAGGATACGTGGAGGATGGTGTGCACTTCTTGTGTAGTCGCACAAGTTAGCTGAATTTTGTGTGGGTCTGTAAAGGCCAACGTAAAATCCATTCACATACCACGGCTGCCCTAAAACCTACCGACCGAGTGCCTCCTTCGCCAATGGCATAACTGGATGCGGTGTATACAGGAGTGAGGTTAGCACAGCGCTCTCCTGCTCATCGTCTCGTGCTTTAAAACATAGTCGCGTGAAATCAGACTTTGGGTAGCCCGTAAATGGAACATTTTTAACGTTTTTGCTACGACCTGTTTGCTCAGTGGCAAAGAGCTAGACTACGAATACGGTCTCTGTGTAGATCATCAGTTAGGCCTGCTTTCACCTCCTATTAGAGTTCACTAACGTGATAAATGCGTTGATTTCCTATCATTCGTACCCACACTTGCAATGTCTTGACTTTTTTTAGGGGTGTGCGATTTCCATCAACCGGTGTATCATTCTGACAGAACGTGACTGTAGTTTGCAATGGTTCCTCGCCTGTTGCCCTTAGCGTTTTCTCTCCCCTTCGCACGCTTGTGAACTACAACAGATGCAAAAGTGAAGCTCGGCTTGAGACGTCTCCCACGCGAGTAGCGTCCTACGTAGTGGATGGGGATTGGGTGGGGAGTTGAGAAGCAGTCTCTCCCTCTCTCTCTCTCGGTACAGCGCCGATATGCTGTTTGATGTCTCTAACGCAACAGCCTCTGGGCGCCTTGGTCCCGCCCCCGGCCTAAACGGCGGTCTCCATTATGCAGTAATCCCTGACTGCACCTGGAACGCCGCTGAAAAATTCACCGCCGGAGTCCGTCCCGGCAGTACACTCTGAGTCTGCCGCTTCAAGGGCCGATCAAGAATTCAGAAGTGCGTTAACGCGACTACAAAGGCCCGCACATCGCGTCCTCCTGGAGACAAAAGATCTCCCTCCACAACTAAAGCTGCGGCTTGTGCATTATTTACTGTTTCTTCCTTTCCTCTCCGTTGCTTTCAACGATGAATGCAAACACATTTCTTCGAAATACACGAATTCGGTAGCACTTTGTCTTAAATCATATGGGAAACTCTGACTCTGCTGTCGAGAGAGAATACTCCCCTAAACTAACTCCACTGTAGCAGCAGAATTTTCTATTTACATCATCATACACGACTAATAATAATAACCTTTTGTGAGGGTACTGGTGTGTAGTATCTCTAAGTGGTTGTTCTTTGGAGGGCGACAATGGCCAGTGGCGCAGAGAGTCGCAAACAGAGGCGGTTGTTGAGAGGCTGTAGGAGGTGTAGACTGCGTGAGCCAAAGGCAACTGCGTAGCGAAAGATTTACCTCTATGTTTAATAGTAGTGGCACACAGTTCGAATAATAGTCTGTTTATGTTTGTGCAGTGTGATAAAGGAAATAAATTAAATTTTACCAGTTCTTAATGCGTCTCCATCAGTTAGTACCACACCATTGCATTTAACAATGAACGAAGTCTCGATATGCAGGGTCAACTACAACTAGAGGATTGTAACATAATAATCATCAATTAACCTATATAATCTCCAAGGAGACGGGAGCTTATACTTTCAAGACAAAATTTTAGTGTCCCCCTTAAGAGTACGCTGATAGCCTGAGTTGGCCTACATCATGGTACGAAAAAATCTCGAAACATCACCGAATCACGTCCATCCTAAACTACATCTATCCACACACTTCGTGTTACATCCCTCACTTGTGTGTCCATGCACTTGACATCTCGTATCATTTGAAATGAGGCGAAATAATCACTACACGGACCACACTGCATGTCTCCACTCGTCTATTGTCCAATTTGAGAGTCGTTTGGTACACCGAAGACGTGCAGTTTATTTATTTTTATTTTTATTTTATTTACTTATTTATTTATATATTTTTTGCCACTACGAGCAAAGGCCTTTTGCGAAGTATTCGACTCCAAATGTCAATAATATATCTCTTTATATAAAATTTGCTTCGACGTGAGGTCAGACTTGATCCGTTTCCACGGGTGTTTGACGGCAGAGACCCTCCGCCTACATAATGCGCCACGCATACGGTAATACCCTCTCTCGATCTTGTATATGTGATGCATGTCTACGGTCTATGCTTTTCATCACCAGTAATCTGTAGATCTTCGCGAAATATACTCACATAATGATAAGTTTATCGTAATACGATAAACACAGGTATTCTAGATACAAGTTTAACATCCTTCTTTGTACATGATAATTTATTTGTGTATTAGATGTAAATGAAATTAACAATAGAATGTTTCTCTTGATTTACGAAGTACTTGATGTACGAAGAATTGTGAAGATGGTTCGATGAACCCTCTGCCAGGCACTTAAAAGTGATTTTCAGAGTATCCATGTAGATGTAGACGTTGAAGAAGAAACAGAAGTCGATGTAGAAGATACAGGGAATCCACTATTAGAATCAGAATGTAAAAGAGCCTTGGAAGACTTAAGATCGAATAAGGCAGAAGGGATTCCCTCGGAATTTCTAAAATTGTTGGGGGAGTGGCATCAAAATAACTATGATCACACTGGTGTGTAGAATGTATGAGTCTGGCGATATAACATATGTCTTTCAAGAAAACGTCATCACACAAGTCCGAAGAATGCAAGAGCCGAGAAGTACGAGAGTTATCGCTGAATCACCTTAACAACTTATGTATCCAAATTTGCTAACGTGAATAATATACAGAGGAACTGAAAAGAAAATTGAAGATGTGTTGGATGGCGATCAGTTTGGTTTCAGGAGCCGTAAAAGTACCAAAGTGGAAGTTCTGACGTTTGCGGTTGATAAAGAAAGCAAGACTAAAGAAATATTATGGCACGCTCATTGGATTGGTCGAACTGGAATAAGCGTTAGACAAAGTGAAGTCGTGAAGGGTGTTCAAAATTCTGAGAAAAATGTGAGTAAGCAATAGGGAAAGACAAGTAATATAAAATACGTAGAGGAGCCAAGGGAAAATAAGATACTGGAAGCGGGCCCGGGGTGGTCGAGCGGTTCTAGGCGCTACAGTCTGGAACCGCGTCACCACTACCGTCGCAGGTTCGAATCCTGCCTCGGGCATGGATATGTGTGATGTCTTTAGGTTAGTTAGGTTGAAGTAGTTCTAAGTTCTAGGGGACTGATGACCCCAGAAGTTAAGTCCCATAGTGCTCAGAACCATTTGAACCAATAATACTGGAAGACCAAGGTAGAAGTGCTCGGATTAAAACGTATGTAAGGCAGGGATGTAGATATTCACCCGTACTGTTCAATCTATACGCCGAAGAAGCAAAGACATATATAAAAGGAAAGACCAAGAGTGAGACTAAAATTTAAGGCGAACGGACATCGACGTTAGGATTCGAAGATGATACTGCTATCTTCAGTGGAAGAGGAAGAATTACAGGATGTCTTGAAACGAACGAACCGACCTGATGAGTATAGAATATGCACTGAGAGTAAATCGAAAAAACGCAAAAGTAACGAGAAGTAGCAGAAACTTCCATGGTACTAGAGGAGCTGTAGAGGGTAGACACTGGAGAGGGAGACCAAGATTGGAATACATTCAGCAAATAATTGCGGACGTAGATAGTAATTTCCACTCTCAGGTGAATAGGTTGGCACAGGAGTGAAATTCGTGGCGCACCGCATCAAACTAGACAGAAGAATGACGATGCCAAAAAAAGCCTTTAAAAAGGTCGTTATTCGTTCATTACTCTCATGGGCACGTTTTGTAGCCTACTATACTGTCGGAGTTATAGCCCAATGGACCAAGAAAAGTCGAATATCGGGAATACTTCGTGTAGTCGGATATTTTTGTAGCGGCAAGGGGGAGAGGGGCACGAAAAAGAAGCAGTGGTTGGGAAGGGAGTGAGACAGGGTTGTAGCCTCTCCCCGATGTTATTCAATCTCTATATGCATCAAGCAGTAAAGGAAACAAAAGAAAAATTTGGAGAAGGAATTAAAATCCATGAAGAAGAAATGAAAACTTTGAGGTTCGCCGATGACATTGTAATTCTGTCAGAGACAGTAAAGGACTTGGAATATCAGTTGAACGGAATGTACAGTGTCTTGAAAGGAGGGTGTAAGATGAACATCAATAAAAGCAAAACGAGGATAATGGAATGTAGCCGCATTAAGTCGGGTGATGCTGAGGGAATTAGATTAGGAAATGAGACACTAAAAGTAGTAAAGGAGTTTTGCTATTTGGGGAGCAAAATAAATGATGATGGTCGAAGTAGAGAGGATATAAAATGTAGACTGGAAATGGCAAGGAAAGCGTTTATGAAGAAGAAAAATTTGTTAACATCGAGTATAGATTCAAGTGTCAGGAGCCGTTTCTGAAAGTATTTGTATGGAGTGTAGCCATGTATGAAAGTGAAACATGGACAATAAATAGTTTGGACAAGAAGAGAATAGAAGCTTTCGAAATGTGGTGCTACAGAAGAATGCTGAAGATTAGATGGGTAGATCACATAACTAATGAGAAGGTATTGAATAGAATTGGGGAGAAGAGGAGTTCGAGGCACAACCTGACAAGAAGAAGGGACCGGTTGGTAGGACATGTCCTGAGGCATCAAGGGATCACATATTTATCATTGGAGGGCAGCGTGGAGGGTAAAAATCATAGAGGGATACCTAGAGATGAATACACTAAGCAGATTCAGAAGGATGTAGGTTGCAGTAGGTACTGTGAGATGAAGAGCTTGCACAGGATAGAGTAGCATGGAGAGCTGCATGAAACCAGTCTCAGGACTGAAGACCACAACAACAACGACAAGGGGGAGAGCTACGAACAACGTACATACCAGAAATCGTGACTGGTGAGGGGGAATGTGGGATGGAAATTCGTTTGATTGTCATTTTTTTACGTTTTTCTTGAATAATCCGGAAGCCGTGACCTCTATGGAAAACGTATCCCAGTGCCAAAGTGGACTACATTAAATTTTCGACGAAAAGTTCCTGCTCATTTATTCTGTGGGACTAGTACTTTGCGCGTATCGAACGAGACAATATCAGTGATTACTAGAATTAAACAACAAATCTTTTTCTTTCCTGAGTGTTGTCAAAGGAGACTGAGTAGCTATGTGTGCGATTACAACTATATTCCGCACAAACAGCTTCAGTTGTTAGTCGAAGCTATCACCTACAACAATTCTCTAGATGTGCTGGTCCCACGCTCGAAGATACCCTTAGGTAGGTGAAATAACATACTCTTACATCCGTATGGAACGTGCCAACTACACCGCACACAACAACCAAAACAGAAGGCCTCCGAGGCATAGTTTTTGTTGTAACCGAAGGATATATTAAAATTCCTAGTCGTAAATCATAACTTCAGAAGAATTCTGCAGAGGACGATTAAATTCCTTCTCGCTGATGTAAATAATCTCTGTGCGCTTAACTCAATAAGCCTCATCGAAACCGTACTGAATCGCATTGTCATCCCACAATAATAATTACAGATCCGCAGATAATGACGAAGCCGCGGATATGGCCAATTACCTCAGAATCGAATTAATTCCTACACGACTGCACACTGCTCTAAATCACAGCGAAAGGTAATTGCAATAAGCCCGATAATGAACTGACCTAACGATGCCGACTGTTAATTGAATATCAAAAATTCATCAAACGGTAGTTATCGCTATTTGTTGTATCGGACATTCGGATCAAATGGCAACAGTGTTTGTGAATCAAGATCATTAAATTCTTTCACGCGGATATCTGTTTTGTTTCAGTTTCAATTTCCAGTATAGACTATCAACGATATCGTGTGCGTTGCAGAGACTAGATAAAGTTGTGAATGTTAGCGGACTTTAGTGGTGTGTGACAGGCCTTGTGCTTCACCCTTTCCACGTTTACAGTAATGCAAACAGGAACAAATTCCTTTCTTCATCTCACACTAAGTGCCCTCTCCCCACTGGCTGGTTGAAATATTACCATTTCTGAAATGCTTATTTTCCCTACCTCTCTCTTCTGTTGTTTTCCTTGCATTAAATAGGGTAGAGATTTACGACATTTCCGCCATTCGGAACAGAGCCTAAACTAATATATGATTTTACGCTAACAAATACATGTAGAATAAGTCGGTAGTCAGAGAGTACAACTTATGCAACGAAAGTAAACATAGAAAAATTGCTTTCACCCAAGAGAACAAACCTATTTCATCAGTTAAAATATTAAAAAATGGAAAGTTAAGAAGAGACTAAACTAACTGCATACATATGTAACAAATTCCCAAACATTAATTCAGCACTAAAAATGCTTCAAATGGCTTTAACTACTATGGGACTTAACATCTGGAGTTATCAGTTCCCTAAACTTAGAACTACTTAAGCCTAATTAACCTAAAGACATGGCACACATCCATGACCGAGGCAGGATTCGAACTTGTGACCGTAGCAGCAGCGCTGTTTCGCACTGAAGCGCCTAGAACCGATCGGCCACAGCGGCCGGCAATTCAGTACTACATGGACGTATTATAAGAGTACATATGTTCTTACATACCTGTACCGAAAAATTATCGACGTGGAGGTAGTCGCATGTTATACTGGATGGATATTTATTTACAGACAGTAAAGTAATACAAGGTGCCCCCGAAGGCACCTTACAAATCCAGTTTCATACAACTCGACATGTAAATAACTTAGACGAAAACAATATTTAGTCTAACGTACCAATTCCAAAGGGACCGTTTTTAAAATTAAAGCTAATTCATAAACGTTTTGTCTTTCCAGGTGATAAGAGGAATATAATTGAGAGGAAACTTTGTTTTTGTTGTGGCATGCTGGTAGGATCAGTGCGAATGAATCGGAGAAAGGAGTGTGCAGACGAAAAGCACACTGTGTGGCTTGCTTTATTGAAACGAAGGCAGGCAAATGAGTTCAGAGAAATTTGAGAACTCGATACGGGAAACAGGCATCTTCTCAGCTGTCCATGATTAAATGGCACAGGAACTTCATAGAAACAGAGAGAGTGGACTTCAACCGCCGTGTAAGCAGAACAGCGTCCACGACAGAAGTCTGCTCGTAAGGCGTCAAAAGAACTGTGGAACATCTTTACGACAGGGCGCCGGGTAGGCCGAAAGCATTTACAGTTTCTGCAGAGGCTGCAATTGTTACAGGGAATCAAACCAGATGACCAGCCAAAACTTGTCGCATTTACTCAGGGCAGTTGAATATCGACTATATACTGTACGTGCCATTTCGGGAGAGCATGAGGAACTTGATTAAAGAACCAAAAATAACTTTTTGAGTTGTGCAGCAGACGAATTAATTTCTTCTATAAGTTAATTACAAATCAAGTTGTAAAATACCTTTTGGAGCACCCTTTATATGGTGTGTCACAAGAATGTGAAATAGTACTGATGTTTACGCTGTAATATCGGGGAAGTCATGTAGATCAATGAGAAAAATAAAATTACACCATCAATTGTTTGTTTGCTTGGATATACAGTTCTGCTGTCCCGACAGATACCCTCATTCCCGCGCCACCGCAATATCAACGGCCGTGCCGCGTAGGATGCATCGGTTCCCGACAGGTCACTGAGGTTACGCACTGTCAAGAGCGGCCAATAACTGGATGGATGAGCGTTCTGGAACGACAAGCCTTGTTCCCAGTTTTCCTTCACAGCGGATGGGGCAGAAGTCGTGGTGGTTTGAAGTCCCTCATCACCAGAGTACACTGGATTCAGTGCCAAACCTCTCCGCAGTGACTCATGAAGCGAGGTTCCAGAGGAATAGGCTATGTGCCAGACTTGTGCTACATACGTATTTATACTCCTCAAGCCAACTTATGGTCTGTGGCGGAGGGCACTTTACGTCATTACAACAATTTCCTGTTCCAGTCGCTTGTAGTTCGCGGGTAGAATGACCGCCGGAAAGCCTCCGTGAGCGCTCGAATCTCTCTAAATTTACATTCGTGATCTCCTCGGGAGTTATAAGTAGGGGGAAGCAATATATTCGGTACCTCATCCAGAAACGCACCCTCTCGAAACCTGGACAGTAAGCTACACCGCGATGCAGAGCGCCTCTCTTGCAGTCTGCCACTTGAGTTTGCTAAATATCTCCGTAACGCTATCACGCTTACCAAATAACCCTGTGACGAAACACGCCGCTCTTCTTTGGATCTTCTCTATCTCCTCCGTCACCCCGACCGGGTACGGACCCCACACTGATGAGTAATACTCAAGTATAGGTCGAACGAGTGTTCTGTAAGCCACCTCCTTTGTTGATGACCTACATTTTCTAAGGACTGTCCCAATGAATCTTAACCTGGCACCCGCCCTACCAACAACTAATTTTATATTATCATTCCACTTCAAATCGTCCCGTACGCATGCTCCCAGATATTTTACAGAAGTAATGGCTACCAGTGTTTGTTCCGCTATCATATAATCGTACATTAAAGGATCCTTCTTTCTGAGTATTCGCAATACATTACATTTGTCTATGTTAAGGGTCAGTTGCCACTCCCTACACGAAGTGCCTATACGCTGCAGATCTTCCTGCATTTCGATGCAATTTTCTAATGCTGAAACTTCTCTGTATACTACAGCATCATCCGCGAAAAGCCGCATGGAACTTCCGACACTATCTACTAGGTCATCTATAAATATTGTGAAAAGCAATGGTCCCATAACACTCCCCTGTGGCACGCCAGAGGTTACCTTAACGTCTGTAGACGTCTCTCCATTGAGAACAACATGCTGTGTTCTGTTTGCTCTTCAATCCAGCCACACAGCTGGTCCGATATTTCGTAGGCTCTCACTTTTTTTATCAGGCCACAGTTTTTGTTCTTACATCCTTCATCGATCAGCTGTATCGAACGGCTTCCGGAAGTCAAGGAAAATGGCATCTACCTCGGAGCCTGTATCTAATATTTTCAGGGTCTCCTCAACAAATAAAGCGAATTGCGTCTCACACGATCGCAGTCCCTTCTCTCCTCGTCATCCATAACATACAAGGCTACACAACAAACACACACACACACACACACACACACACACAGAGAGAGAGAGAGAGAGAGAGAGAGAGAGAGAGAGAGAGAGAGAGTTAAAATTTACACTTGAACAATACTTAACGCTCACACTCCACAGAGGAAAAGCGCCTACAGGTGCTATTTGGGGTCTCGCAGTCACTCAAGCCACAAGACTTTATTTTACTTCTACCGCATAAGGAAAGGAAATGGCGCAGCCCTCTCATATAAAGTGAAGTATCCGCTCGCAATTAAATTTCTGCATCTGAAAGGGAGCAATACTCCCACAAACTGTAACCAGCTGGTGGTAGTGTGAAACAGAAATCCACCTTCATAGTTATGACACAGTTGTTAAGTGGAGTAGGTGGACTAGAACATCTCTGCGAAGAACTGCGAAACACAAGAGCAGTGCATGCTCCGCTGCTCCTAGGGCGACGTTATCACATTCAAGGTGACAGTGGAAAAAGTGAGAATAAGTCACAGCTGAGACTGTTAGACATTCTGAACATCAAAAACGTTGCCACCCTCTCGGTTTTGCAACGGTTCACACCCATTCACATACCTGCCTTAACCGAGGCAGCAACAGATCAAGTGCCCTGTGAAACAAGGATGTCATTATATGTGGCAGTTCTCATCATATAGTCATAGTCTAGAAAAAGTGTCTCTTATTAGTAACCAAAAAGTCCTTGCTCCCAGGTTATAACTTCGTCACTGCTTACATTTTGAATAAAAATACCACCACTGATGTACGATGACTTCCATCATAAGAAATCACCCTTGTTCTGCCAACGGCGTTATCAAAGAGGCAAGGGGACAGAGGTTAAGGACACTCTGATGCCCTTGGAAATTGCCCCCAAAAAGGAGGAAGAATCAAAAGTGATCAAAGACATGAGATTGCAGACTCAAATGGAAACGACTGCATTAAAGTTACACAATGTGTAAACGCAGGACATTTGGTCTGTAATTGAAAAAGATCATGAAGATCTCTCCAGTGGCAGAAGAGTCCGGACCAGTCCTCCATTTGGATCTACAGCAGGGAACCGCGAAGGGGGAGGTAAACATGAGAAAAAATTGAATAAACAACGAAAGACTAACGTTCTTCGTGTCAGGGCGTGGAATGTCTTAAGTTTTAACGGCACAGGGAAGCTAGAAAATCTTAAAATTAAAATGCAAAGGCTCAATCTAGATAAAGTGAGGGTCAGTGACGTAAAGTGGAAGAAAGGCAAGGATTTCTGATTAGACGAGTATAGGGCAGAAGCGGAGATAGAGAAACTATATAAGGATAGCCAAAGGGTAATTCAGTGCGTAAATGGGGATGAAAATCTAATAGTAGTGAGGAATTGGAATGCGGTTATAGGGGAGGAGAGGGCTACAAGAGAAGATGGGCTTGGTAGCAGGAACGAGAGAGAGGAGAGACTAATTGGGTTCTGCAATACATACTGGTTAGTAAAAGCGAATACTCCGTTCAACAATCGTAAGATGATGGGGTAAATTTCGAAAAGCATAGTAATACGGAAAGATTACAATTAGACTACATCACCGTCAGGCTGAGATTCGAAAATCAGACGCTGAATTGTAAGATGTAATGAGGGCAGATATAGATTCAGATCACAGTCTAATAATGGTGAAGGGTAGACTATGTTTAAGAGACTAGGCAGGAAGAACCAATCCGAAAGGAAGTGGGTCTACTGAACTACCAATGAATGAAGAAACATGTTTGAAGTTTTCGGGGCTATAAATACTGCGATGAGAAATAGCACACTAAATATAGAAATCAGAGAACTAAGGGACAGGGAAGGTAACTGCGAAGAAAACAAGGATACAGAAAAAAATATTTACCTGATCGATGAAGGATGTAAGAACGAAAATATTCAGGGAAATTCAGGAATACAGATATACAAATCACTTAACAATTAAAAAAATAGAGCCGGCCGTTGTGGCCGAGTGGTTCTAGGCGCTCCACTCCGGAACCACGCTGCTGCTACGGTCGCAGGTTCGAATCCTGCCTCGGGCATGGATGTGTGTGATGTCCTTAGGTTAGTTAGGTTCAAGTCGTTCTAAGTTCGAGGGGACTGATGACCTCAGATGTTAAGTATCATCGTGCTCAGAGCCATTTGAACCATAAATAAATAGGAAGTCCGGGAAAGCTAAGTCAAAATGGCTACATGAAAAATGTGAAAAACTCAAGAAGGAATTTTTGTAGGAAGGACTGACTCAGCATATAGAAAACTCAAAACGACCTTCGGTGAAATTAGAAGCTAGGGTGGTAATATTAAAACTGCAATGGAAATTGAACTGCTAAATGCAGAGGACAAAAGCGATGGATGGGAAGACTATACTGAAGGGGGAGACTTGTCTGTTGACGTGACATAATACACTCCTGGAAATGGAAAAAAGAACACATTGACACCGGTGTGTCAGACCCACATTACTTGCTCCGGACACTGCGAGAGGGCTGTACAAGCAATGATCACACGCACGGCACAGCGGACACACCAGGAACCGCGGTGTTGGCCGTCGAATGGCGCTAGCTGCGCAGCATTTGTGCACCGCCGCCGTCAGTGTCAGCCAGTTTGCCGTGGCATACGGAGCTCCATCGCAGTCTTTAACACTGGTAGCATGCCGCGACAGCGTGGACGTGGACCGTATGTGCAGTTGACGGACTTTGAGCGAGGGCGTATAGTGGGCATGCGGGAGGCCGGGTGGACGTACCGCCGAATTGTTCAACACGTGGGGCGTGAGGTCTCCACAGTACATCGATGTTGTCGCCAGTGGTCGGCGGAAGGTGCACGTGCCCGTCGACCTGGGACCGGACCGCAGCGACGCACGGATGCACGCCAAGACCATAGGATCCTACGCAGTGCCGTAGGGGACCGCACCGCCACTTCCCAGCAAATTAGGGACACTGTTGCTCCTGGGGTATCGGCGACGACCATTCGCAAACGTCTCCATGAAGCTGGGCTACGGTCCCGCACACCGTTAGGCCATCTTCCGCTCACGCCCCAACATCGTGCAGCCCGCCTCCAGTGGTGTCGCGACAGGCGTGAATGGAGGGACGAATGGAGACGTGTCGTCTTCAGCGATGAGAGTCGCTTCTGCCTTGGTGCCAATGATGGTCGTATGTGTGTTTGGCGCCGTGCAGGTGAGCGCCACAATCAGGACTGCATACGACCGAGGCACACAGGGCCAACACCCGGCATCATGGTGTGGGGAGAGATCTCCTACACTGGCCGTACACCTCTGGTGATCGTCGAGGGGACACTGAATAGTGCACGGTACATCCAAACCGTCATCGAACCCATCGTTCTACCATTCCTAGACGGGCAAGGGAACCTGCTGTTCCAACAGGACAATGCACGTCCGCATGTATCCCGTGCCACCCAACGTGCTCTAGAAGGTGTAAGTCAACTACCCTGGCCAGCAAGATCTCCGGATCTGTCCCCCATTGAGCATGTTTGGGACTGGATGAAGCGTCGTTTCACGCGGTCTACACGTCCAGCACGAACGCTGGTCCAACTGAGGCGCCAGGCGGAAATGGCATGGCAAGCCGTTCCACAGGACTACACCCAGCATCTCTACGATCGTCTCCATGCGAGAATAGCAGCGTGCATTGCTGCGAAAGGTGGATATACACTGTACTAGTGCCGACATTGTGCATGCTCTGTTGCCTGTGTCTATGTGCCTGTGGTTCTGTCAGTGTGATCATGTGATGTATCTGACCCCAGGAATGTGTCAATAAAGTTTCCCCTTCCTGGGACAATGAATTCACGGTGTTCTTATTTCAATTTCCAGGAGTGTAGAAAAAAGGAGTCGGCGAGGAAGAGGTAGGTGATCCAGAATTAGAACCAGAATTCTGAAAGAGTTTTGGAATACTTAAAATCAAATAAGGCAGAAGGGATAGATAACATTCCATCAGAATTTCTAAAATAAATGGGAGTAGTGACAACAAAACGACTATTCACGTTGGTGTGCATATTGCGTGCGTTTGGTGATACTTCATGTGACTTTCGGAAAAATATCATCCACACAAATCCGAAGAATGCAAGGGCCGATAACTACGAAAATTATTAGCTTAATACCTGATGCATCCACTGCTATCCTCAGTGGAAGTTCAGGTGCAGTAGAGGACTTGATGAACGGAACGAACATTCTAGTGAGTACAAGATATGGATCGCGAGTAAATCGAAGAAAGACAAAATAATGAGATAGAGCAGAAATGAGAACAACGAGAAACGTAACGCCAGAATTCTGGGTCAAGAAGTAGTCTGATGTTAAGAAATTCTGCTACGTAAGCAGCAAAATAACCCATGACGAACGGAGCTAGGACGACGTAGAAAGCAGACTACCACCGGCCAAAAAGACATTCCTCGCTCAAGAAAGTCTGCTGGTGTCAAACATGTGTCGTAATTTGAGGAAGTAATTCCTGAGATCGTACTTTGGGATCAAAGAATTCTATGGTAGTGAGACATGGACTGCAGGTAAACAAGAACAGAGGAGAATCGAAGCATTTGACTTTTTGCCACGACATTTCGACGGATAATCATTCAGCCACGTTCAGGTTACAAAAAATTGAGGCGGAGACCTATGCGCAAAGGCGGCCGCCGCAATAGCGACCTCTGTCGAGGTTAGCACCTTCTTCGCATGTTCTTCCATTGGAACGTACCATGTGTACCTCTAAATAAGGGTCCGCGCTTTGCATTCGTTAATGCCACCCACTTCTCTTTACGCCATTTCTCCTTTCTATCTCGTATCCGTACCGAGCATTCTCATTTTATACAACCCCCTCCTCTACCCACACGTCCCTGACACAGGATTCCCCTACTTCCCCCTTCCTCCGTTGGTGTTCTTGCCTGCATGCATGCATTACAGTCTCGTGACACGTGTCTCCCTATGTTGCATCTAAACCTACGCATATTCCTTTCTTCTTTATTATGATATTTTGAGCTCCAGTTATTGCAGTCTCCTGCTTCATGTCCCTCCTTGATACATAATAAATCACTATTCGCCTCACTGCAGCTTATTTCTTCTTTGGTCTGTCGTTGAGCACCTACATATCTCATTGCCTTCCGCATAGCAAACTATTTTATTTAAATCACTAAACGTCACCGAGAACGTAACAAAACACAGCCCTCTGCCGATCTTCAGGTCATAAACATTGTACAGTGTGGCATGCTATGTAGATCACTGTATACGGTACACATAGTGCCCTGGTTCTCTGCTGTAGCCTGTCGACATAATCGGAGATCCATTCTGTTACCCCCTGCTCGCGACCATCCGTACAATAGCTTAAATCCTGCAAAATTCTTGGTGATAGTTTTTCTTCGTACAAGGTTATTCTAATTCCGTTAACTTATGCCCCCCTTCTACTGCTTCATGCCCGCATCTCGTGGTCGCGCGGTAGCGTTCTCGCTTCCAGCGCCCGGGTTCCCGGGTTCGATTCCCGGCGGGGTCAGGGATTTTCTCTGCCTCGTGATGGCTGGGTGTTGTGTGTTATTCTTAGGTTAGTTAGGTTTAAGTAGTCGTAAGTTCTAGGGGACTGATGACCATAGATGTTAAGTCCCATAGTGCTCAGAGCCATTTGAACCAATCTACTGCTTCATGAATATGTTGCTTCCAACTGCCTCTTGGCCGAACTACTAACAGCTGCAAATCTGATTCTGGTGATAACTCAGTTGCTTCAATTTGATGCAGAATCTTTACTAACAAATACAGCCAATGTCTTACGTCTGCTACCGTGTCACATGATATTACCTCATAACCTATTAAGAGCCGTGCTAAAGAGTGAGGTAACTTAGCACACATACTTGCTTGGGGTTTGTAACATCGCGCGTTAATGCACGATAACATTTATTGCAGTACGCTACTCTGCAGTACAGCCCTCAGTATTTGATCTGGAGGCTGTGAAGGAGACAGCAAACTGTGTCTTAGCGATGAGTTATTCGCACCTGTCGCTACTGCTACCCCTGAGAAACGGTAACCTCGTCACTTACTAGAGGCTGTAGATTCAAACCCACTACAAATCTAAATAAACTATACTAAATATTATTCAATCATTTTCAAGATCGGTACACTACCTTTTATTATTCAGGAGAAGGTTGTATAAAAATTTCAACCCTTTAACTATCATAGTTTCGGACATAGGAAAAATTATTTTAAAAGTCAAAAACCGGAACTTAAGGAATTAAATTCAATTAGGAACCATAACAGTTTACTTTTGGTATCATTTGAAAATATAGCCAGAACTCTCAATGGGCAGAATTATTTAATTCGGATTTTAACTTAAAAACTTTAACTATTTTTCATTTTCATAATATGAAAATCAAATAAAATTATTATTTGTTTGTTATGTTGGTGTGGGAATGAATGAGAGTAAATTTGAGAGTGTATGAGAGGCATATGTTAAATTTCAAGATTAATTTTATGTAATACATTACTCAATCATAGCGTGGAAAAGTTGTGTTTTACCCACATTGCTGATGAAGTATGTCTCAGTGTCCTTACTGTTTGTAACGAGGCAGCCAGAATAGCCGTTTTCGTAGTAATATGTTTCTAAATTTATTTCAAGATTAGTTTTCTTTTCGTTTGGTTTTGCTAAATATTATATTAATATTTGCATATTGAAATGACATAAATGTATCTATGAAAAGTGATTGGCGTAGGACAGTTTTGGCTAGAGAATAATCTCGAAGCATAGTTCTGACTGGCTGGTCATTTTGATCAATCAATCGGAGTTTAGCAGATCCCGCACTCTGTCAGGTAGTTATAGGCTGTGGAAGGAGCAACACTGATTAGTCGGTAGTCAGCTATCGGGTGTGCAGGTCACGATGAACGCTTCCGTCTTTATTATGTGTAAAATGAAGAAATAATTGTCTTCTCCCGTCCAGATTGTGTAGCCATAATAGCAGTTGCCTTTACGGAGAGTTTTGTGAAGTTTGGAAGGTTTTGGATTGTTTTGTTGCAAAGAGAAGCACGTCTGAACTTTTGGCCTTGGTAAAAATTCCTCGTGGCATGTTTCGTATTCGTATATGGAATATTTGGCTAGCAGTTTCTTTAAAAGAAATCCACTGAAATGGACTGAATGTGAAACTCATATATAGTAACGGAGCATTGACTGTGAGATCGTGTAATAATTCCGGTCGGACGTAAGTGCATTTCTGGCTGCTTTGCGTGTAAAATGAATTCCATAGACTGTGAGCTGAGAACAGTGATCTCCTTAGTAAAGTAACCTTGGGCTGATGGCCGGTATTTTTTTAACTAATGTAAATAAAAAAGACTCGCATCAGAATTTAAACCTTTTACTAAAGAAATAAAACAACCGCCCACAACCCGAAAATCGTTATAAGATATTACGGGATAGCTGGTAACTAGAGTTTATGCAGACCTTGCAACGTAAGTATTGACGACGTTTTTCATCAACATTGAGCAGTGCTTACGTATGCAGACAAACTGGTTGGTGATTGACGCCGTACTGAGGTAGGTGGAACTTCTGCAGTGAACATACGACGAAGGACAATGACGCAATCAAAAAATTGTAACCCCCCCCCCCACAGCAGGTTTCGTCGCATATTCTAATATTTGCGGCCTAGTTGTTTCCACAGCGGTGTTCGCCACCTCCGGCAGTGCTGACATATTAATCCGCCCCCGCAATTCAGTAGTTTGCTTCTGAAATGATTCTCTGTTCAGCAGGTAATTCCACCAAATTGTCCACTCTCTGCGAACAATGTTCTGCTTTAAGTTGTAATTTACAAACTTGAGAGGATGTTAGTCTCGAATCAGTGAATAACTCCCTTGACTGATTAACATCCGCGACCGCAAAGTTAACAGCAGAGGCAGCCCGACTCATCTGTTCTACGCCCTTCGGGAGGGCAGTAATTGGTAGTTCCATGTTTTGGCGAAAACTTTGACCTAACTCACTGACATTTCCTTGCGTCTGGACTCCTCACCTCCGAAATTCCTACATTAGCTCCTCGTTCCCCAAGGTAATCTAATCTTCTTATGTTTTCTATGAAGGTTTTGTTAAGAGTATTTTGGGTACCTATCAGATAAATGCAATATTAATAATTTAATAAATATCACTCTGTACTCATTTCCGCAGTTTAATTTGAGTAGCTGAAGTCCCACAGCTCAATAATGATCACCAATAAGAATCTGTGACTAACAACAAATTGTATTACGTAAATGACAATAATGCTGTCTGTTTGAAAATTCCCTAAACATGAAAAAAACTGTTTATCATTCGTTTTTTACTTACTACTTTGAAAACGATTGCGCCTCAGATTAATTCCGTAATAACTTCACTTCATGGTAACAGCTATGTTTCGCTAATAAAGTCCCTGACGTGGCCATCGTGACTGCTACAATAATTTGGCATAAACCTTGCCGTTGGCGGGGAGACTTGCGTGCCTCAGGATACAGATAACCGTACCGTACCGTAGGTGCAACCACAACGGTAGGAGGGGTGGGGGTATATGTTGAGAGGCCAGACAAACGTGTGGTTCCTGAAAAAGGGCAGCAGCCTTTCCAGTAGTTGCAGGGGCAACAGTCTGGATGACTTACAGATTATTTTTTTTTGGGTCATCAGTCTACTGACTGGTTGGATGCGGCCCGCCACGAATTCCTCTCAGACTAGCACTTGCAACCTACATCCTCAATTATTTGCTTGACGTATTCGAATCTCTGTCTTCCTCTACAGTTTATGCCCTGTACAGCTCCCTCGAGTACCATGGAAGTCATTCCCACATGTCTTAGCAGATGTCCTATCACCCTGTCCCTTCTCCTTATCAGTGTTTCCACATATTCCTTTCCTCTCCGATTCTGCGTAGAACCTCCCCATTCCTTACCTTATCAGTCCACCTAATTTTCAACATTCGTCTATAGCACCACATCTCAAATGCTCCGATTCTCTTCTGTTCCGGTTTTCCCACATTCCATGTTTCACTACCATACAATGCTGTACTCCAGACGTACATCCTCAGAAATTTCTTCCTCAAATTAAGACCGGTATTTGATATTAGTAGATTTCTCTTGGCCAGAAATGCCTTTTTTGCCAAGGCGAGTCTGCTTTTGATGTCCTCCTTGCTCCGTCCGTCATTGGTTATTTTATGCCTGGGTAGCAGAATTCCTTACCTTCATTGACTTCGTGACCATCAATCCTGATGTTAAGTTTCTCGCTGTTTTCATTTCTACTACTTCTCATTACCTTCGTCTTTCTCCGATTTACTCTCAAACCATACTGTGTACTCATTAGACTGTTCATTCCGTTCAGCAGATCATTTAATTCTTCTTCACTTTCATTCAGTATAGCAATGTCATCAGCGAATCGTATCACTGATATCCTTTCACCTTGTATTTTAATTCCACTCCTGAACCTTTCTTTTATTTCCATCATTGCTTCCTCGATGTACAGATTGAAGAGTAGGGGCGAAAGGCTACAGCCTTGTCTTATACCCTTCTTAATACGAGCACTTCGTTCTTGATCGTCTACTCTTGGTTGTTGTACATATTGTATATGACCCGTCTCTCCCTATAGCTTACCCCTACTTTTTTGAGAATCTCGAGCAGCTTGCACAATTTTATATTGTCGAAAGCTTTTTCCAGGTCGACACATCCTATGAACGTGTCTTGATTTTTCTTTAGCCTTGCTTCCATTATTAGCCGTAACGTCAGAATTGCCTCTCTCGTGCCTTTACTTTTCCTAAAGCCAAACTGATCGTCACCTAGCGCATTCTCAACATTCTTTTCCATTCTTCTGTATATTATTCTTGTAAGCAGCTTCGATGCATGAGCTGGTAAGCTGATTGTGCGATAATTCTCGCACTTGTCAGCTCTTGCCATCATCGGAATTGTGTGGATGATGCTTTTCCGAAAGTCAGATGGTATGTCGCCAGTCTCATATATTCTACACACCAACGTGAATAGTCGTTTTGTTGCCACTTCCCCTAATGAGTTTAGTTCTGATGGAATGTTATCTATCCCTTCTGCCTTATTTGACCGTAAGTCCTCCAAAGCTCTTTTAAATTCCGATTCTAATACTGGATCCCCTATCTCTTCTAAATCAACTCCTGTTTCTTCTTCTATCAAATCAGACAAATCTTCACCCTCATAGAGGCTTTCAATGTATTCTTTCCACCTATCTGCTCTCTCCTCTGCATTTAACAGTGGAATTGCCGTTGCACTCTTAATGTTACCACCGTTGCTTTTAATGTCACCAAAAGTTGTTTTGACTTTCCTGTATGCTGAGTCTGTCCTTCCGACAATCATATCTTTTTCGATGTCTTCACATTTTTCCTGCAGCCATTTCATTATAGCTTCCTTGCACTTCCTATTTATTTCATTCCTCAGTGACTTGTATTTCTGTATTCCTGATTTTCCTGGAACATGTTTGTACTTCCTCCTTTCATCAATAAACTGAAGTATTTCTTCTGTTACCCATGGTTTCTACGCAGCTACCTTCTTTGTACCTATGTTTTCCTTCCCAATTTCTGTAATGGCCCTTTTTAGAGATGTCCATTCCTCTTCAACTGTGCTGCCTACTGCGCTATTCCTTATTGCTGTTTCTATAGCGTTAGAGAACTTCAAACGTATCTCGTCATTCCTTAGAACTTCCATATCCCAGTTCTTTGCGTATTGATTCTTCCTGACTAATGTCTTGAACTTCAGCCTACTCTTCATCACTACTATATTGTGATCTGAGTCTATATCTGCTCCTAGGTACGCCTTACAATCCAGTATCTGATTTCGGAATCTCTGTCTGACCATGATGTAATCTAATTGAAATCTTCCCGTATCTCCCGGATTTTTCCAAGTATACCTCTTCCTCTTGTGATTCTTGAACTGGGTATTCGCTATTACTAGCTGAAACTTGTTACAGAACTCAGTTAGTCTTTCTCCTCTTTCATTCCTTGTCCCAAGCCCATATTCTCCTGTAACCTTTTCTTCTACTCCTTCCCCTACAACTGCATTCCAGTCGCCCATGACTATTAGATTTTCGTCCCCCTTTACATACTGCTTTACCCCTTCAATATCCTCATACACTTTCTCTATCTGTTCATCTTCAGCTTGCGACGTTGGCATGTATACCTGAACTATCGTTGTCGGTGTTGGTCTGCTGTCGATTCTGATTAGAACAACCCGGTCACTGAACTGTTCACAGTTACACACCCTCTGCCCTACCTTCCTATTCATAACGAATCCTACACCTGTTATACCATTTTCTGCTGCTTTTGATATTACCCGATACTCATCTGACCAGAAATCCTGGTCTTCCTTCCACTTCACTTCATTGACCCCTACTATATCTAGATTGAGCCTTTGCATTTCCCTTTTCACATTTTCTAGTTTCCCTACCACGTTCAAGCTTCTGACATTCCACGCCCCGACTCGTAGAACGTTATCCTTTCGTTGGTTATTCAATCTTTTTCTCGTGGTAACCTCCCCCTTGGCAGTCCCCTCCCGGAGATCCGAATGGGGGACTATTCCGGAATCTTTTGCCAATGCAGAGATCATCATGACACTTCTTCAACTACAGGCCACATGTCCTGCGGATACAAGCTACGTGTCTTGATATGGCCCTGTAAATCTGAGCAAAATGGCCTTGCTCTCCTCGTACTGCGAACGGCTGAAAGCAAGGGGAAACTACGGCCGTAATTTTTCAGAAGGGCATGCAACTTTACTGTATGGTTCAATGATGATGGCGTCCTCTTGGTTAAAATATTCCGGAGATAAAATATTCAAGCAATTGGATCTCTGGGCAGGGACTACTCAGGAGGACGTCGTTATCAAGAGAAAGAAAACTGGCATTCTACGGATCGGAGCCTGTAATGTCAGATCCCTTAATCGGGAAGTAGGTTAGAACATTTGAAAAGGAAAATGGATAGGTTAGATATAGTGGGAATTAGTGACGTTCGGTGGCAGGGGGAGCAATACTTCTAATCAGGTGAATACAGGGTTATAAATACAAAATCATATAGGGGTAATGCAGGAGTAGGTTTAATAATGAATAGGAAAGTAAGGAATACGGGTAAGCTACTACAAACAGCATAGTGAACGCATTACTGTCGCCGAGATAGATACGAAGCCCATGTCTACGACAGTAGTACAAGATTATATTCCGACTAGCTCCGCAGATGACGAAGTGTTTGATGAAATGTAGGAGGAGATAAAATAAATTATTCAGGTAGTGGAGGGAGACGAAAACTGAATAGTCATGGGTGACTGGAACTCGATAGTAGGAAAATGAAGAGAAGGAAACGTAGTAGGTAAATATGGGATTGCAGTAAGGAATGAAAGAGGAAGCAGCCTGGTAGAATTTAGCACAGAGCATAATTTAATCGTAGCTAGCACTTGGTACACAACATTCCATTAGAACTACTGACGGCCTTAGGAGAGCCAGGCATGGCAAAACTCTACTATCTGGTGAGCAAGATGTATGAGACAGGCGAAATACCCTCAGATTTCAAAAAGGTAATAAAATAATTCCAATCCCAAAGAAAGTAGGTGCTGACAGATGTGAAAATTACCGAACTATCAGTTTAATAAGTCACAGCTGCAAAATACTAACGCGAATTCTTTACAGACGAATGGAAAAACTGGAAGATGCGAACCTCAGGGAGGATCAGTTTGGATGCCGTAGAAATGTTGGAACCCGTGAGGCAATACTGAACTTACGACTTATCTTAGAAGAAAGATTAAGAAAAGGCAAACTTACGTTTCTAGCATTTGTAGACTTGGAAAAAGCTTTTGACAATGTTGACTGGAATACTCTCTTTCAAATTCGGAAGGTGGCAGGGGCAAAATACAGGGAGCGTAAGGCTATTTACAATTTGTACAGAAACCAGATGGCAGTTATAAGAGTCGTGGGGTATGTAACGGAAGCAGTGGTTGGGAAGGGAGTGAGACAGGGTTGTAGCCTCTTCCGATGTTATTCAATCTGTATATTGAGCAAGCAGTAAAGGAAACAAAAGAACAATTCGGAGTAGGTATTAAAATCCATGGAGAGGAAATAAAAACTTCGAGGTTCGCCGATGATATCGTAATTCTGTCAGAGACAGCAAAGGACTTGGAAGAGCAGTTGAACGGAATGGACAGTGTCTTGAAAGGAGGGTATAAGATGAACATCAACAAAAGCAAAACGAAGATAATGGAATGTAGTAGAATTAAATCGGGTGATGCTGAGGGAATTAGATTAGGAAATGAGACACTTAAAGTAGTAAATGAGTTTCGGTATTTGGGGAGTAAAACAACTGATGATGGTCGACGTAGAGAGGATATAAAAAGTAGATTGGCAATGGCAAGGATAGCGTTTCTGAGGAAGAGAAATTTGTTAACATCAAATATAGATTTAAGTGTCAGGAAGTCGTTTCTGAAAGTATTTGTATGGAGTGTAGCCATGTATGGAAGTGAAACGTCGACGATAAATAGTTCAGACAAGAAGAGAATAGAAGATTTCGAATTACATCTTCATAATTATCAATTACTGACGAAATTCATTAAGACTTTGCTTGAGTCGGAAAATTACTTAATGTATTCATAAGAAAAACTGACGAAAGAACATTCATTGGAAAGTCACTGATAAAGAATGGGATGTAATTATTAATATCAGCCAGGTATTGTTCCCGTGGGTCAATTATTGAATGAAGAAAAGAGTGCGCGAACACTGTGCATAAGTGCAGCTTGCAGCAGCATTCCTGAAAACAAGATCTATTCCAGAGCCTCTGTTTTAAGTAAAAAAAGGACACTAATTATTGGACCTGTGCACATGGAAACTCTATGGATGTGCTAACAAGGAAAACTACAAAGTAAATGGAGTAGGTATCGCATACGTAACATCTACATCTACATCTACAAGGATACTCTGCAAATCACATTTAAGTGCCTGGCAGAGGGTTCATCGAACCACCTTCACAATTCTCTATTATTCCAATCTCGTATAGCGCGCGGAAAGAATGAACACATATATATTTTCGTACGAGCTCTGATTTCCCTTATTTTATCGTGGTGATCGTTCCGTCCTTTGTAGGTCGGTGTCAACAAAATATTTTCGCATTCGAAGGAGAAAGTTGGTGGTTGGAATTTCGTGAGAAGATTCCGTCGCAACGAAAAACTTCTTTTAATGATTTCCAGCCCAAATCCTGTATCATTTCTGTGGCACTCTCTCCCGTATTTCGCAATAATACAAAAGTGCTGCTTTTCTTTGAACTTTTTCGATGTACTCCGTCAGTCATAGCTGGTAAGGATCCCACACGGCGCAGCAGTATTCTAAAAGAGGACGGACAAGCGTAGTGTAGGCAGTCTCCTTAGTAGATCTGTTACATTTCTGCAAAATAAAACGCAGCCTTTGGTTAGCCTTCCCCACAACATTTTCTGTGTGTTCTTTCCAATTTAAGTTGTTCGTAATTGTAATACCTACGTATTTAGTTAAATTTAAAGCTTTTAGATTAGACTGATTTATCGTGTAACCGAAGTTTAACGAGTTCCTTTTAGCACTCATGTAGATGACCTAACACTTTTAGTTAATTAGGGTCAACTGACACTTTTCGCACCATTCAGATATTTTTTCTAAATCGTTTTGCAGTTTGTTTTGATCTTCTGATGACTTTATTAGTCGATTAACGACAGCGTCATCTGCAAACAACCGAAACGGCAGCTCAGATTGTCTCCCAAATCGTTTATATAGACAAGGGACAGCAAAGGGCCTATAACACTACCTTGGGGAACGCCTGAAATCGCTTCTGCTTTACTCGATGTCTTTCCGTCAGTTACTATGAACTGTGACCTCTCTGATAGGAAATCGCAAATCCAGTCACATAACTGAGACGATATTCCGTAAGCATGCAATTTTACTACGAGCCGCTTGTGTGGTACAGTGTCATTGCCTAAATTCATAGTTGTTAAATTTTTTATTGGCCTGACATCCGGCTACGAAGGCCGTCTTTACTGTTATGGCAAAGAGCATTCTCTGCAGTAGTATCCCATTTCCACCTTCTCTACGTTTGTGTACATTGTACTCACACAGAGTTTCAACTGAAGACGTCTGATTGATCATTACAGCAAGGATTTTATGTAATTACATATTCTGTTACTTTATACACTGAAGGGCAAAAATAAAAAAAAGTGGTACACCTGCCTAATACCGTATAGGGCACCCGCAAGTACGCAGAAGTGCAGTGACGATGTGGCCAGGACTCGACTAATGTCTGTAGTAGTGCTGGAGGGAATTGACACCACGAATCCTGCAGGGATGTCAATAAATCCGTAAGAGTACGACGGGGTGGAGATCTCTTCCGAACGGCGCGTTGCAAGACATCTCAGATATACTCAACAATGTTCGTGTCTGGGGAGTTTTGTGGCCATCGGAGGTGATTAAACTCAGAGTATTCCTGGAGCTACTCTGTACCAATTCTGGACGTGTGGGGTGTGGCGTTGTCCTACTGGAATTGCCCAAATCCATCGGAGTGCACAGTGGGCATGAATGGACGTAGGTGATCAGACAGGATGCTTACGTACATGTCACCTGTCAGAGTCGCATCTACACGTATCAGGGGTCCCATATCGCTCCAACCACACAAGCCCCACACCGTTACAGAGCCTTCACCAGCTTGAACAGTCCCCTGCTGACATGAAGGGTCGATGTATTCATGAGGTAGTTTCCACACTCGTACACGTCTATCCGCTCGATACAATTTGAAACGAGACTCGTCCGACAAGGCAATATGCCCCTGCTGACATGCAGGGTCCATGGATTCATGAGGTTGTCTCCATGCATGTAGTCATCTTTCAGCTCAATACAATTTGAAACGAGACTCGTCCGACCAGGCAACATGTTTCCAGTCATCAACAGTACAATATCGGTGTTGACGGGTCCAGGTGAGGCGTAAAGCTTTGTGTCGTTCAGTCATCAAGGATACATGAGTAGGCCTTAGGCTCCGAAAGCCCATATCGATGATGTTTCGTTGAATGATTCGTACTCTAACACTTGTTGATGGCCCAACATTGAAATCTGCGGCAGTTTGTGGAAGGGTTGCACTTTTCTCATGGTCAATGATTTTCTTCGGTCGGTGTTGGTCTATTTCTTGCAGGATCTTTTTCCAGGCGCAGTGATGTCGGTGATATGATGTTTTACCAGATTCCTGATACTCAAGGTACACTCGTCAAATGATCGTAGGGAAAAATTCCCACTTAATCACTACCTCGGAGATGCTGTGTCCCATAGCTCGTGCGCCGACTATAAACTACGTTCAAACTCACTTAAATCTTGATAACCTGCCATTGTAGCAGCAGTGACCGATCTAACAACTGCGCCAGACACTTATTGTCTCTTATAGACATTGCCGACCTCAGCGCCGTATTCTGCCTGGTTACATATCGAAGTATTTGAAAACGCATTCCTTTACCAGTTTCTTTGGTGCTTGAGTGTATTTAGGGTTGGGTCATTTGGGGAAGGAGACCAGACAGCGAGGTCATCGGTCTCATCGGATGAGAGAAGGATGGGGAAGGAAGTCGGCCGTGCCCTTTCAAAGGAACCACCCCGGCATTTGCCGGGAGCGATTTAGGGAAATCACGGAAAACGTAAATCAGGACGGCCGGACGCGGGATTGAACCGGAGTGTATTTAATTACAAATTCTGTTCCTTTGTATGTTATATGTAAATTCAAAGTGGAAAGGCGAAGAAAGGAAAGAATAGGGACGGGACATTGCTGTCAGCTACATTGGGACATTACGCAGTATCAGTGGCGGCGGATGAAAATGTGTAATGGATCTGGATTCCTCCTTACTACGCACGTTCGTTAACCACTGAGCCATCCGGGACACAGCGTTATCGCAACTGGACAGACTATCTCAGCACGCCTCGCGGCCGATCCACGCCGCCATCGAACGCAACCTACCCGCAGTCCCTGTCCATATCCTCCGTGTTTGCTCTTCGAGGGTCGATAGGAGGTCAGCCGTATTTCTACATCGACACTGGATATAGTGGATCCATTTCCCAGCTAGTCATGTCCGAAAGAACAGACACCACGCATTCGTATATCCTTTATATGTTGTCATAAGAAAAACAAAAAGTCGACAAATTACGCTGGAAGAATCCTAATTCCAAAGTTTTTAATATTTTTCAGTATAATACATATTTCAGACTATTCTGTTTAATATTATTAATTTTACATATTTTAATAGAATTGAATAATTATCGTACAATTTCGTAAGTCCTGTACATTTTCGTTGCATAGGAAGAAAGGAAAAAAATTAACCTTTATTATTGTGTTTCTCATCTGTCATTAGACTAGGTACACTCAAAGTTAAGTTGCACAAGTTAGACGTGGACAACAAGGATTGGGGTTGGGTTGGTTGTGGGAATAGACCAAACTGGGAGGTAATCGGTCTCGTCGGATCAGGGAAGGACGGGGAAGGAAGTCGGCCGTGCCCTTTCAGAGGAACCATCCCGGCATTTGCCTGGAGCGATTTAGGGAAATCACGGGAAACCTAAAGCAGGATGGCCGGACGCGGGATTGAGCCGTCGTCCTCTCGAATGCGAGTCCAGTGTGCTAACCACTGCCCCACCTCGCTCGGTGTGGACAACAAGGACTCGTTGTAATCGCTTTTCTTCCTCGTCCTTAAACGCTTCACAGCGTGCAACAGTCAGCTGCATTTAAGATAACCAAGGTACCATTAGCGTTTTCGTTGTCAACAAAGCTGACAATATGGGTATGTGTTCGAAAAATGGTTCAAGTAGCTCTGAGTACCATGGGACTTAACATCTGAGGTCATCAGTCCCCTAGAACTTAGAACTACTTAAACCTAACTAACCTAAGGACATTACACACATCCATGCCCGAAGCAGGATTCGAACCTGCGACCGTAGCTGTCGCGCGGTTCCAGACTAGCGGCTAGAACCGCTCGGCCACTCCGGCCGGCATGGGTATCTGTTGATACAAACTGTTGGCAGTGCTATAACCACTGACAGTAACATTGTCCTTTGCCAACTTTGTGATAAATGTATAGGATGTACAATGAAATTTCAGTTTGAACATTTACGAAGCAATATACAATTAGGAGGACACAGGGGATTTCTTCAACGAGACACATTTTACATACACCTTTGCAGGGACAGCCTATACCGACTAATACAGAATTTTATGAAGGACTGTTTTTGGTACTGTTAGCAGCGAACATACCCTCCTCCCTCATGAAGAATTACCTGGATCCTTGCTATGTTTACGTACTGGAAATCGTACACTGGATAAGATTGGAGGCAAAATTTATTCCTTAAAAATTGAAGTAATGCATCTACGTAACTGCTGTTGGCTGGTAACTAAGTACAACTGCTTGTGAAACGCTATACGTATCAAACCACGAAGTAGCCAATAATTAACATTTTACAGAGGTCACATTTGAATAGACAACGGATAATGGGAGAGGGCCAACAAACTCTCATGTTAAATCATGTGGATGGTTTCCACCGGAAATAAAGTAAAGAGACAAAGAAAATTCACAAAGAAGGAAAAATTACCTACATTCTGAAAAGATTAGAATGCATACACACGCAGTTGTAGGCACACAAACATTCACAGTGACGCGAGGGCGCTTCAACATATACAACACCTTTGTGCTACGCTTTTCTTACGGATCAAAGTCAAGTCTGCATTAGGAGTCAAACTGAAAGTCTGTAAAACCCTTGCATTCCTTGCTGAGACCCAGCAAATATTCTTTATAAGACGAAACGCTTGCTATGAGACAACGCGAGACCAAAAATTAAAAACTCCCCTCTTGCTATGAGACAACGCGCCACGCGGTTAAATTAACTCACCCTTCTTCGAAGAGATTTTGGCTGCAGATCCTCGGCGAGCTGGAACCAGACTGCCCGTCTCACACACTCCCACGTCTCCCAGGCGACGCCGGGGCCAGGAAAACCCAGGCTTCCGCCACCAACCTAACAACGGGAACTTTCACACAAGGGGAGCAAAACTCTTTGACTACCTGAAAACTACAGGGGTTGGCCATTCTGTACGACTACCGCTTATTCTCTGCAGCAGACTAAACCACTGTATAAGAACATGAAACACACCCACATTCATTCACTTACGAGTGCCAGAGAGTTCTGTATCAGTGGAAAGGAATTAAAATGAATGAGAAGGGACTACAGGACCCTTTCACTATCCATCGTCCAGGCAGATTTTCGTAAAAGTAGGCTCTAACGTCTGTGTGGTAGTGAGGCGGAGCTCCACCTTGTTGTAACTAAAATCTTTCATTTCCATACGTCCCTCAGATGGCAGGCATCGATGTTTGTAGCATATGAAAATAAAACTAACCAGTTACGGTACCTTCAAAGAAGAACTGGCCAATCAAACCCCGCGATGAAAGACGGCACCACACATTAAAACGCGGTAGCGTGTCTTCAAATCACTGTCAGTACTCCATCCTTCGATGCCGGTCCTCCTCTTTCATATCCTGCAGCCATTTTCGAATGTACCCCACTTTTCACTCGCACTCTGTTTCACAAATTTTTGAGGTGACCTAGTAAAACGTTACAATACGGCAACGCTGGAAGTTGTAATTGTTGGTTTTTGGTCGTCCAGACCTCTTCTAATGGACATCCTGAACATTACCGACGGCTTCAAATTCACCCCGAATACGACAAATTATTGTACGTGTTGTTGGCTGAGTTCCGTACCTTACGCCATTGCCAATGTACCTCCATGTTTTCGTACTTCCAGCACCACTAAAATACGGCCTTGCATTTCACAAAAGACAATCTTACTTCAGTCATTACTGCTGTCATCTGCTGGAAAACGTGATGTTAAGATTATAACGATATCTTTTTTGAAAAAAAATGTTCCAATGTTTGTGAATTCCTGTGGGACCAAACTACTGAGGACATCGGTCCCTTGACTTACACTCTACTTAAAATAACTTAGAACAACACACACACCCATGGCCGAGGGAGGACTCGAACCCCTTGTGGGAGGGACCGCGCAATCAGTGACGTGGCGCCTCTAATCGCACGGCCACGGCGGATGTCTTTTAGTTCCAAGGACATTAATTATCAAAAATTGTCTGCCTTTTTCTAGAACCCTCTATATGTTTCTGGGTCATGAGGAGATCCTTCTGGGATACAGTAATGAAGGAGACGGTGGGAAAGGGTTTGGCAGAAGGTCTTGTTAATCGTGATGGCGAATTTCAACCTGATAAGGCTTCGGATCCGATGGTTTCTTTACTATATTAAAATGTTCAAAGGTGTGTGAAATCTTATGGGACTTAACTGGTAAAGTCATCAGTCCCTAAGCTTACACACTACTTAACCTACATTCTCCTAAGGACAAACTCACACACCCATGCCCGAGGGAGGACTCGAACCTCCGCCGGGACCAGTCTCACAGTGCATGACTGCAGCTCCCAAGACGGCTCGGTTAATCCCGCGTCGCTTACTACATTAAAAAAATATACATTGTGACTAATGGCACGTCTAACGACAGTTACTTTTTCACCTGAATTTTAACTTTCCGAGCCCACAGTCCGAAAGAGAATGCATGTTGTTTCACTACTTCGCTTGTGACTGCGCGTCATAGATGCAGCGATTTTCGAAGAGGGAGGAAACCTCGACAGAGGCCAGACAGCACTTGCGCATACGTCTCCGCTCCAATATTCGGTATAAAGTTAGCGATGTGAACTAGCAAACTCCTGCGTAAAACTGACCTGAAGATTGGCGAGTGGTTGTCAGTCGGAATACCGTGGCAAGAAGTCGACGTCATCCGCCTGCAATCCCGAAACTTCATGGAATAATCTTTAGTCCGGGAGAGTTTCAAGAACCAGACAACTAATCTGGAACTTGGCACAAATTTCTAAACCATCGAAAGAACTGGAGCGTGCTATAACACATGCGCTCTCCTGGCTACTGTGGCCTGGGGACATACTTAAGGCTGGATACACCGCATGCGCTCTTAAAATTAGGAGGCTCCCTCGGTGAGATTGACTTTCTCGGTGTACGCTGCTCCACTGATACACAAGACATCCAGAATCCTAGAGAGTAACTCGGCCAGTCAGACAGCAATCTTGTAGGAGAAAAGCGGAATAATCCGCAACAGCGCCCTTCGACCACTTCAAGATTCCATTTACACTCAGTTACGTGTAACAGTATAACATGCAGAAGAAGTACATAAGAGAAAGTGCACTCAACCCCAGAGAGAACACGCTTCGAACCTATACTACGCTCGCAGAGGCTATCCACTTAAAATACCATTGACAAAAATTTCCGCAGTACCACTGGATTATCACATGGAAAAATGTCTCTGCGTCTTTCTTATTAGCAGAAATCTGTAGCCCGTCTTACAAGATTGTTAACAAGATGATATCGATCAATCTGGGAGGCACACACTTGATCAGGACAAACCCCGTACGACACATTCAGTGAACCACACACACTGGAGCAGACAATTGGGAATCAACACAACCTGATGAATCATTTTGCTTCAGCAAAACAAACAGCATTAGAATTTAAGCCACGCCCTGTATAAAGAGATCAGCCACCAGAGCGTTAGTCTCCCACCAGCACACCCCATCTTCCACGCCGGCCGGTGTAGCCGAGAGGTTCTAGGGGCTTCAGGTTGGAACCGCACAACCAATACCGTCGCAGTTTCAAATCCTACCTCGGGCATGGATGTTTGTGATGTCCTTAGGTTAGTCAGGTTTAAGTAGTTCTACGTTCTAGGGGACTGATGACCTCAGATGAGAAGTCCCATAGCACTCAGAGCCATTTGAACCATTTTGAACTATCTTCCACCTGCGACAGAGAGAGATTAAAATTTCTAATTCATCTCGGCTAACATGGAAAAAGGAACACAAAATAGAGATTCTCTACGAACATTTTAATAATTGAATTAAACACAGTCTTCCTAAATTGAGGAATGTCAGCTACAAGGTCGGCCAACAAACTGCTTAACAACAACAACAAACTGACGGGCTTACATCAAAATCCAGACGCAGCAATACAGCGTGTCAAGAACTGTGAGGAAAGAGAATTGCAGCAGTGGAACGAAATCGCCTCCCAAGGACACTCAGCCACAAGGGACCACACGAATACCCCCGACAAGAATCATTAGCTAAACAGAAATCCTTAGTTGTTATTTGCTAATTACTCATTTGTATTTTTAGTCTCATTCATTATTCATTACATGCCATTAATGTCAAATGTCAAAACATTTTCATTGCTAAACTTAGAATGTTGAATTAACTATGTAAAGTTCATGCAAAAGTCAAGATGAGCTTCTTTTCCACCTAATTAATACGAACGAGAGCTGTGTGTATCACTGTGACCCAGAGACAAAGGAGAAAATCAGGCAGTGCTGACTTCTTTTTTCACGTTCCCCGAATGAGGCGAAGACGCGACGATCATCGCCCAAAATGATTCCGAGCTTGTTTTGTTAAGGTGTGGTGCTAACAGACTTTGCTCGTAAGACGCAAATCTGCACAGGAGCAAACTACCGAAACTTTCTGACGAGGTTACAGGTCACTATCAAGACGAAACGATGCAGGATGTTTACAAATGGGTTGCATTTGCAACATTACGACGTCACAACTCACTCTGCACATGATACGTTGAGGCATAGTCCTCTTTGAGCTGTCAAATTTTGTCCCTCTCCTCACAGTGTTCTCCTGACAACCCGCTACGCACAAACAAAGTTTTTTCTCATGTATGGCTGATCCAATGATTGTTCTTGTGGTCTTCAGTCCAGAGGCTGGTTTGATGCAGCTCTCCATGCTACTCTATCCTGTGCAAGCTTCTTCATCTCCAAGTAACTACTGCATCCTACTCCTTCTGAATCTGCTTAGTGTATTCACCACTTGGTCTCCCTCTAAGACTTTTAGCCTCCACGTTGCCCTCCAATACTAAATTGGTGATCCCTTGATGTCTCAGAACATGTTCTACTAACCGGTTCCTTCTTCTAGTCACGTTGTGCCTTAACTTCCTCTTAGCCGCAACTCTATTCATTACCTCCACATTAGTTAAGTGATCAATCCATCTAATCCTCAGCATTCTTCTGTAGCACCACATTTCGTAACTGTAGACAGAAAGTGTGGCCTATTGCCATGGTAGTCTACCTGGTCCCTACCAGCCACTAATGGGCGTTACAGCTTTGACGATGGGCGGTAGGTGGCAGGGGTTTTATGAAATATTTTCGTCAGGTTTTCGTAAAATGTTGACATAAACTCTGTTAAGTAATTATTACTATATGTTTTAACTTGCTGTAACAGTGTTTTATAAATTTTATAAATTTAAGTTACTTTAGTACTTCATAAATCAGCATTACTGTGGAACTGGTGGGCAGTCAGCAAATTTAACTGCTAACAGAGATACAAAAGTTAGTGATAGGTAAGAAAGGGTGACTACCTCTAGAGTATTTTGAAATATGAAGTGATAGGCTGTAAGTTTAAACAAGCAAAAGTTAAAAAAAAGTACAGCTGCACCACGCCCTGTTCTGGGACATTGAACTGTCTGGTGCCAAAGCAGCTACGCGACATCAAAGGGAGATAGCTACAATCATTGAGGTGACCGAACAGTATGAAGCAAGAAGAGTTATTTAGAGTGCAACAGCTTTCATTCAGGAACCTGACAAAGAGACAGAAGCCAGCCAGCACCTCTGAGGAGTGACATTCGGCCATACGACATCTCTGGCTGCGTTCCTTGAGAAACTGAATAAACAAGAAAAGCAGAATGCATGAAGTCATCGCCACCGAAAGGAGACGCCAATCTACTACAACCTGTTGTCCCTTCTGAGGGGGAGTGATGCTGTACTAGAATTATTGGCCGGCACGCTTTCACAAACCACCCAACAGATCTAGCTTTCAGGCTCAAATATATTTGGTTGTCCTCAGTGCTTGCCGACATTTTCTGAATAGGCCAGTGGCCTCTAAAGTACTACAAACTAAAACATTTTCCGTCTTTTTACAGCAGACTGATGCCAGCGAGTACCCATATAACATCATTCATCTGCCTGATGACACCATCTTCCTGTAGTAAAGGTGACTGCACAGGAACAAAAATTCTGAAAAATCAATATAAATGGATGAAAAAGTTTGGCTAATGGGATATAGGCTATATTCACAGGCTATCACATCGTAGCAAACACCACATCTCTTGATGTTAAACATATCAAGATATCTTGACAAATTGTTCACAGATACAGGAACTCAGCTCCCTCTATCTATGGGATTGTGCAACTGGTTCGGCCTTGAAATATCATGTGAAAGATATTCATATTCTCTCCCTCGCTGCATGCTAACTATTAGTCCTAAAGAAGAAAATGGACACGACCTTTTTGTAGAAAATTCAATGTAATTAAATATTGTACTGGGATACGTATTCACTACATGCTGTAGTTTCCGTATTCTTCAGGAACAATGTACAAAAGTTACCTTCAAACGCGTTTTCCTTGAATAAATCCAAAAACTCTGTCCACCAGAATAAACATATCCCAGTGCACAATTTAACTGCATTAAATTTACTACAACAAGGGCTGTTACTTTTTTTCTGTAAGACTAATACTTTGCATGTAGCGGGCGAGAGAATATGAAGATCTCACATGTGGTGTTTGTACGAGTTGTTGGTTGCATAAAACCTATCACTAAGGGCAGCTGAATCACTGTGTACCCGTATATCAAAAGACTAAGAGTAAATAACTTAAATAAACGGCAACACTTAATATAGGGCCAATAGGAATTTACGGTATGCTTAAAGTAAGCTATTCTCTAGTAAATACCTGCAAAAATTTGCCATCGTTTCAACGTACTTTTACATCAGAGTTTGACACCAGACAGCGCTCATTGTATGCGAACTGCATTTACCTGTTACTTTTATCCCAAAATAAAGTATGTCTTTTAACCTTTTTTTCTCGTTTCTGAATGGGACTGCTTGACTCACGCTTTAAGCTTATTCGTGTTTTTTTTTTTCAATTGTATGCCATATTTCGAGAAATAATGAGAATTTATAAGTGCTTCATCAACATTAATTAATAACTCAGATACACTAAATAAAGAGTTCAGAGTGGAAATGAAATTAGATGTAAATGGAAGTACGTTTTACTCAAATTGACTGTTGCCGTAGAAATAATTACCGTAAAATCGAAATCTCTTAACAAGTTTCGAAGTTATTTCCGGAAGCGACTCTGCTCCAGCGAACTCCATTTGAAACTCTATTAAGGAAAAGATAAAGCAAGCGATTTCGTGTGTTCGCCGAACAAGTAATCAAACTTTTAATAGGTAGCCCACTAAATAATATGTTTATACACCTCGGCACCTCCACTAACTTGAAACTAGTGCACTGTCTTTGTCAGGAAAGTGTCCATTCCGTCGGATACTTATGCGTAACGTTCATGTTTCCGCCATGTTCCAGCCGATTTAAAAATGGGTCCGACAACTAGAAATGAACACCTGTTCATAGAACAGGCTGCAGAATGTTTAGTAGCAGATACGAGCACAGTCGTTTATTAACTTCAGTCACCAACTTGCCTACCTCTGGATCACGAGGATCCGGGTTTGAATCCCGGCCAGGTTGCGGATTTTCTCTGCCCAGGGACTGGCTGTTTGTGTTGTCCTCATAATTTCATCGTCATCCTCATCATTCGTGACTGTGCAAAAAATTGGACTGTGCAAAAATTGGGACTTCGTCGTGCGCTGATGACTGCGCAGTTGAGCGCCCCACAAACCCAACAACATCATCCTCACCACCAACTTGCAGACAACGTTCTCATGATTTTTTTGGATCACAGCACTCTAGCTACACATTAATTTATAGTCTGCAGTCATGTGGCTCGAGGTAGAGTGTATTTTCAGTTGTTACTTACTGCTCTTGGAGGGTAAGTTACTCGCAGCTCTGGGTGTCTATCGCGGCGTCTTACACAACTGGCTTAACTTTTGTGTTTGTTGTTACCTGGTGTTACTGTGCAGTCCGTACAGTTCCATTACCTTTTTCTACTACCTGTTATCAGTGGAAACGTGCTACTCAGCAAGTGATAGGGCAAAAATACATTTTGTGCTACGTGGGGCAAGTAGAAGTCAAGAGTGGGTCTGTGTCCTCTGTAATGGAAAAGTGTGACGTCGCAGAAAACCATTTGGTGAGTCGTTAGGCCAACTTTTCCAGCGTCTTAGGGACGCATTTGCGCTAACTCACCGAAAGGTAAACAGTGGAAAGCCTCAGTCAGTACGCACACCTCAGGTGGAGATTCACATGCTACATTTAGTGGTCGTAGAACACACCTCTAACCGCAAAACTGTCTGCAGGGGATCTATTGCTCGGCCAAATGTGTACTAAGGCTACAGAAATACACCAAAATAGAGTGTTGACCCTGCTTACCGAAAGCCAGTATGTCGACTGAGCCCACAGATGTAACGAAATGCCTTTCGGTCCGTCGTATGAACAAGAGTTCACATTACCGAAAGTACGCGTTTCCGGATAAATATTTAACAGGCTTGTTCTTATCGTTTCTATGAGAGCAACACCATCTCAATTTTTTGCCATTTTGTACGTTAACGCTTCGCTTATTGTTACCAACATTACATACTGTGAGAATCGTTGTGTGATAAAGTGACTGGCAGTTGATCACTCTCTTTCTAATACTTTTGGGGTAAAATGACCCGATAAGCACATTGTTTTGAAAACTATCACTTTCAGCATACTCTGATCGAAAACAATCGCAGCACCAAAAAATAATAAATGCAGACAAATGAAATTTCGGGAACACGTTTGTGTAGGTAACATATTTAAGCGATTGCTATTTTAAGCTGGCAGGTTAATGAAAGCATGAGATAAACCATTGCAAGTATGAGATGCTGGTAACCACCAAAACGTTGAATGCAAGCAAACGAGCACTGATTGTGTTGTACAGTTGCCGGATGTCAGTCTGTGAGACAAAGTTCCATTCATGTTGCACTTGAGAGGTTTCTAAACATTCATGGTGGTGTCTGTTTGTTCTATATCGTGTCTCCCTACCACTTTCGCGCAACGGCGCTCTGAGAGTGTTTTTTAGGGAATATACTACACTCCTGGAAATTGAAATAAGAACACCGTGAATTCATTGTCCCAGGAAGGGGAAACTTTATTGACACATTCCTGGGGTCAGATACATCACATGATCACACTGACAGAACCACAGGCACATACACACAGGCAAAAGAGCATGCACAATGTCGGCACTAGTACAGTGTATATCCACCTTTCGCAGCAATGCACGCTGCTATTCTCACATGGAGACGATCGTAGAGATGCTGGATGTAGTCCTGTGGAACGGCTTGCCATGCCATTTCCGCCTGGCGCCTCAGTTGGACCAGCGTTCGTGCTGGACGTGCAGACCGCGTGAGACGACGCTTCATCCAGTCCCAAACATGCTCAATGGGGGACAGATCCGGAGATCTTGATGGCCAGGGTAGTTGACTTACACCTTCTAGAGCACGTTGGGTGGCACGGGATACATGCGGACGTGCATTGTCCTGTTGGAACAGCAAGTTCCCTTACCGGTCTACGAATGGTAGTACGATGGGTTCGATGACGGTTTGGATGTACCGTGCACTATTCAGTGTCCCCTCGACGATCACCAGAGGTGTACGGCCAGCTTCATGGAGACGGTTGCGAATGGTCCTCGTCGATACCCCAGGAGCAACAGTGTCGCTAATTTGCTGGGAATTGGCGGTGCGGTACCCTACGGCACTGCGTAGGATCCTACGGTCTTGGCGTGCATCCGTGCGTCGCTGCCGTCCGGTCCCAGGTCGACGGGCACGTGCACCTTCCGCCGACCACTGGCGACAACATCGATGTACTGTGGAGACCTCACGCCCCACGTGTTGAGCAATTCGGCGGTACGTCCACCCGGCCTCCCGCATGCCCACTATACGCCCTCGCTCAAAGTCCGTCAACTGCACATACTGTTCACGTCCACGCTGTCGCGGCATGCTACCAGTGTTAAAGACTGCGATGGAGCTCCGTATGCCACGGCAAACTGGCTGACACTGACGGCGGCGGTGCACAAATGCTGCGCAGCTAGCGCCATTCGACGGCCAACACCGCGGTTCCTGGTGTGTCCGCTGTGCCGTGCGTGTGATCATTGCTTGTACAGCCCTCTCGCAGTGTCCGGAGCAAGTATGGTGGGTCTGACACACCGGTGTCAATGTGTTCTTTTTTCCATTTCCAGGAGTGTAGTTTGAACCTGGGACCTGTTGCTGGCAAGGAGACGCCGGACCACACATGACATGTAGAATTCAGAAGAGTTCAGTGAAACTAGCGATGATATAACCAAATACTAAATGATCTCAGCGTCAGCTCCACTGCACTCCCTGTAAAAGAATCTTAATACTAACTAAATTTAGTTGGCTGGTAAAATAACGTCGAAAAAGCAGTTAAGTTTACCATTGGAAATTTTATTCTACTCACAAAACATCATTTATAAATTGCACTATTGATAAAAGGAAATGTTTTAATACAGGATGGTAAAAACCAACTGCTTTCAACAAAAATGTGAACGAATATTCCCTAAATGGGTTTTCAAGTTCTACAATCGATCGAAGGATGACCTATGCCATATCACATCGACAATCTAGGTTTAAGTTAAGTTTCACAAAAGAGAAAACTATCAAAATGGTCTACAGTGACCCTCAATTATCTTTAATTACTTATCTAACTTGTCGTAAATTACAGTGGCTGATGTGGCTTCTCAATAACTGTATAAAAGAAAAATCATCGCGTTTCAGATCTGTTCTTCAAGTGGCAAATGTGAACACCATGAGTTTTAATTAACGATCGACACTACTATTACGCAAAAAAGGGGTGTAACAGATGAGACTTCTGCAGTTCTGAGTGAAGCCTTATGCTCTCAAAAATGCGGCATCGCGTGCGTTCATTACCTTGTCGGTGTTTAGGCAGCGTCAAGCGACAGCGGCAGGCTCAGCAGCCATCCAGCTCGCCGTCTCGGAACCAACTCTCCTCTTAACTTCTCCTTACTACAATTTACCGAAGTTAGTTTTTAAAAAAAACTATCTGGCTATGTTTTCATCTGACCAATCAGGGTCTCAATGTTAACCTTCAGCTCCGCCTACAAAAATTCTGTCTATCCAATGAGAAACGATATACTTTTCGTGGTGGGGCAATGTTTTTTAAAGTTTGCAACGTAACAGAGACGCTAAAAAGTCTCACGCTAAAACCTGCAGCTGGTGTTGTCCTTTTAGCGTTATCGTAAGATCTATACTGTTCTTCTGGAGGGCTCTATCTTTTAACATGGGCTGGGGTGTGGTCCTTGACGTACCTGAGACGCGAAAAAGTCTCACGCTAAAACGTGCGGGTGGTGAGTCCTAGTGGTTAGCTGGAGACGTGGGTGTCCGTCCCTTATCGTAGGGCCTTCTAGCTTAACACGGTTCTGCTCTCGGCTTCTGTCCTCGTTTCTCCCCTCAGAACTGCGTCTGCCTCACGGTGGGAAGGTACGACATGCATTTAGGCATTTTTGTGTTAGTCTATGGCATTCCAATTGGTCACTCGTTACTTGTATTACTTTGGTTAATTTAATGTGACGATTTATTTGGAGCTATGTGACATACTACTAGATTTGCTTATTATGTCAGGGTTTTCATGGAAGGTGTTGGATTTGCCTGACACCTTACAGGTTTCCTCCGATCATGTCCGATACGTTCTCGACTGGAGACAAATCCGGTGATCGACCGCGCCAGGGCACATGTCGACACCGTTCAGCGGTATTTGGGCGAGTGTTATGCTGTTGTAAAACACCCTTGTAATGCTGTTGATGACTGGCAGCCCAAAAGATAGAATCGCCACATTGACGTACAAATCTGAGACCAGAACCCCAGATGTAGGTCAATTGTGTCCAGCACCCGACATGCTGGGGTTGCAGGCCCTCAACTGACCTCCCTCTAACCAACACACGGCCGTCACTGGCACCCACGCATGACCAGCTGCCATCACAAAACACAAAACATAACATAGCTTCATCCTGCCCTCCAAAGAGCTGTCTAGATACCACTGAAGTCGCAAATGTCGGTGGTTTGGGGTCAATAGAGTGCACGCTACGGGCCATCTGGCGCGGAGCTGTCCTTGAACTATCTGGTTTCTAACAGTTCGTTGTCGCAGTGGTGCCAGCCGCTGCTCAAATTGCCGCTGCAGATGCAGTACGACGAGCCAGAACCATACGCCGAACACGACGGCCTTCCATGTCCGTAGGGCCAGAAATCATGTGCAGTGGCTAAATTCCTCCTAAGTCTTTTTGCAATAGCGCAGAAGGAACATCCAGTTCCTTGTAGCCCTATTACACACAAAAAAGAGAAATTGCCGCACCAGCGCCACTCTTATGCGACTGGTGTGATCTCTGAAAAAACATGTAGAAACACCCCTACCTTGTGTCGCACAAGTCCTCGTCGGCCAAAAAAAAAAGAGCTAGAAATTTATATCCACAGGTCTAACTCACCAGACCTTGTTCTCAACGAACAAGTGGAATTTGCAAACAAATCCTATTTTCACATATTTCATGAAATATCCAAAAACAGAAAATAATTATCCTCTGATAGACTGACAAAGTAATATTCTATAGAAATTCGATTTAGCAGTCATACAACAGTCCAACTTTCATTATCGTAATCTGTAACAGTAATATTGTAAGCACAAGCTGTAACTAGCATTTATAATGTGTAATAGCTTTCAAAATTTCATGTGTGTTACATTATTGTATGTAATTTCTCTGACAACAGTGTGGCTCAAAATAGTTCTAGCTGTCATTTTTTTTAATTTGTAATAGCTGTGAGTAATTTCATATACAACTACATTGTACTTCCTAGATCTAAGCTCCCCAACAAAAATGTGGGAAAAAAAACATAATGTGTATCAAGAAATGTGGCCGTCTATAATAGTTTTTTAAATTTCTATTTATGCAACACCCTTGCACTTACTGTGGCTAAGTTCTTTGACAATAACCTACAAGGTTCTGTGTGAGCAACATCTTTACATCTGATACATCTAAGTTCTTTGACCACAGACCACGTGTTTGTATGTAAACATAGTGTATTTCAGATGGTTCAAATGGCCCCGAGTACTATGGGACTTAATTGCTGTGGTCATCAGTCCCTAGAACTTACAAATATTTAAACCTAACCAACCTAAGGACAACACACACATTCATACCCGATGCAGGATTCGAACCTGCGACCGTAGCGGTCGCGGGGTTCCAGACTGTAGCACCTAGAACCGCTCGTCAGTATATTTCACGAGTGCGCATTATAATAGTGTAATATGAGGCCATACTTGGTAAAACTGAAATATTGTCCTCCAAATGACCATAAATGTGTAACTAAGTGGCAAAACTACCACCACAACATAACTGTAATAATGGTGCTTCATCTTTATGCAAGTACTGATATAATTTCGTCAAATGCTGCCTTACCACTTACAATTGTCCCACTTGTATCTGTATAGTCACCAGCAAACAATTTTTTGTATTTATACAGTGATCTCCAAAAGTATAAACATGCACATGAATGTATAAACACCTGAAGATGGGCGAAACCCGAAACCGGTCGTGTGAAAATAAATAACCTTTTATTGTGACTGGTAGCAGATCATTTTCTACACCCCATAAAGGAACAGTCACGGAGTTCGACAGCATCCACTATGGATAAAATTGATTTATCTCACTTGTTTTACTTTCAAAATATGAGTGTCTCCCTCTGAAGTATTTGTAGCCAATGACATTTCGTTCATTTTTACATTTACAACACATTAAAATTTATAAATTGTTATTCTGTATAGCTTCAAGTTAATAAGTAAGAGGCATTTCTTACTTTCACAGCGACAAGAAAGTTTATTTGCACCAGAGAGAAAAAATTCATACAAAGATAATGTAGCCACAATTCTACTGCGCTGCGACATACTCTCCACTCTGGACGACCTCCAACGGTACAACAGGTTGATTTCCTATTTTCTTATAACAAACGGCTTTTGTTATAGGCTTCTGTCACGTGGTCTCTTCCTTACACTACTAGAAGTTCTTCAGAACGTCTTTCCACTGTCCGAAAGATACAGGTTGTATTGACGGTGTGGGATTGTGAGTCACTTTCATCCTCCTTGTCACCAATGCCTCCGACGATCTCCTATATCCAAGTGAATGTGGCACTTCGCCACAATTCACATTCAACTTGACACTCATCAACCATTCTTACAGGTCGTGGAAGAAGTCTTTCTTCTCCTCACTAACATCTTCGTTAAGGTCATACACGCCAATTAATTGCACTTTTATTCCATTAATTTTTCTTATTACACTGATTATTCATTCATTCACATACTTTCATGTAATTAGTCCTTCCGTCCATTTTATTTTTGCAAGTAGTGCTACCCTTGTTTTTGCTCATTCACCTTTTTGCACTCCACTCAGAAACAGAATAGGTACTCCAGTCACTTCTACTCCACATCCATTCTTTTTCATTTCTGTAATTGCCGGAATATCCGTCTCATTACTTCCACTTCTTTAACTATAGTCTCAATTTTTCCTGCCAACCCCTCTACATTCTGTGTAAGGATATGGCAGCTAAGGACGGGGAGAAAGCCAATGTGCACTCCGTGTGCATTCCGGGTAGAGTTACCCAAGACGTGGAAAGGGTCCTTCCGGATGCAGCCAACTGCAGGCGGTGGCTCATGTCGGCACTAATGACGTGTGTCGCTATGGATCGGAAGAGATTCTCTTTGGTTTCCAGCGGCTATCTGTATTGATGAAGACTGCGAGTCTTGCTAGCTAGATGAAGGCAGAGCTCACCATCTGCAGCATCGTCGACAGGACCGATTGGGGACCTTTGGTACAGAGCCGATTGGAGGGCCTGATGGGAGGCTCAGTTGGTTCTGCGACCGTGTAGGCTGCAGATTCCTCGACTTGCGCCATAGGGTGGTGGGGTTTCGGGTTGCGCTGAATAGGTCAGGTGCCGACTACACACAGCAGGCGGATACACCGGTAGCAGGGGTTGTGTGGCGTGGACTGGGCGGTTTGTTGTAGGTTAGAAGGCCTCGGGAAAGATGAAAATGGGCTCAGTGTCTCAATGGGTACATGGCAATCTGTAATTCCTTCACGAAAGAAGACGAAATAAATATTCCAGAATTCGATACCAGAACAGTTGTTAGCATGATTGACACAAAAGTAGATATCTTAGGTTTTGCGAAACAACTCAAATCACCGAAGTAAGGCAAGTCTTCCGGTCCAGATGGTATACGAATCAGTTTTCTTTCAGAGTATGCAGACACAATAGCGTCTTTCTTAGCAGTCATATACAACGGCTCACTTGACGAGAGGTCTGTTCCTAAAGACTGGAAAGTAGCACAGGTCACGCCAATATTAAAGAAAGGAAAAAGGAGTAACCCATTGAATTACAGACCCATATCACTGACCTCAATTTGCAGTAGGGTTTTGGAGCATGTACTGTACTCACACATTATGAATCACCTTGAAGAAAATGACTTATTAATACATAACCAACACGGATTCAGCAAATATCGTTCTTCTCCAACGAAGCTAGTTAGCTCTTTATTCCCATGAAGTAATGAATGTTGTCGACAAGGGGTCTCAGATCGATTCTATTTTCCCAGATTCACCTTGAATTTTAATTCTACTCCTGAACCTTACTATTATTTCTTACATTGCTTCTTCGATGTATAGATTGGACAGTAGGGACGAAAGACTACATCCCTCTTTAATCCAAACACATGTTTCCTATTGTTCCCTCTTGGCTCTTATACATGTTGTAAATTATCCATCTCGTCTTATAGGTTACTTATATTTCCCTCATAATTTCGGATATCTTGCACCTTTTCACATTGTTGAACGCCTTTTATACATTCCTGGAAATTGAAATAAGAACACCGTGAATTCATTGTCCCAGGAAGGGGAAACATTATTGACACATTCCTGGGGTCAGAATCATCACATGATCACACTGACAGAACCACAGGCACATACACACAGGCAACAGAGCATGCACAATGTCGGCACTAGTACAGTGTATATCCACCTTTCGCAGCAATGCAGGCTGCTATTCTCCCATGGAGACGATTGTAGAGATGCTGGATGTAGTCCTGTGGAACGGCTTGCCATGCCATTTCCAGCTGGCGCCTCAGTTGGACCAGCGTTCGTGCTGGACGTGCAGACCGCGTGAAACGACGCTTCATCCAGTCCCAAACATGCCCAATGGGAGACAGATCCGGAGATCTTGATAGCCAGGGTAGTTGACTTACACCTTCTAGAGCACGTTGGGTGGCACGGGATACATGCGGACGTGCATTGTCCTGTTGGAACAGCAAGTTCCCTTGCCGGTCTAGGAATGGTAGAACGATGGGTTCGATGACGGTTGGATGTACCGTGCACTATTCAGTGTCCCCTCGACGATCACCAGAGGTGTACGGCCAGTGTAGGAGATCGCTCCCCACACCATGATACCAGGTGTTGGCCCTGTGTGCCTCGGTCGTATGCAGTCCTGATTGTGGCGCTCACCTGCACGTCGCCAAACACACATACGACCATCATTGGCACCAAGGCAGAAGCGACTCTCATCGCTGAAGACGACACGTCTCCATTCGTCCCTCCATTCACGCCTGTCGCGACACCACTGGAGGCGGGCTGCACGATGTTGGGGCGTGAGCGGAAGACGGCCTAACGGTGTGCGGGACCGTAGCCCAGCTTCATGGAGACGGTTGCGAATGGTCCTCGCCGATAGCCCAGGAGCAACAGTGTCCCTAATTTGCTGGGAAGTGGCGGTGCGGTCCCCTACGGCACTGCGTAGTATCCTACGGTCTTGGCGTGCATCCGTGCGTCGCTGCGGTCCGGTCCCAGGTCGACGGGCACGCGCACCTTCCGCCGACCACTGGCGACAACATCGATGTACTGTGGAGACCTCACGCCCCACGTGTTGAGCAATTCGGCGGTACGTCCACCCGGCCTCCCGCATACCCACTATACGCCCTCGCTTAAAGTCCGTCAACTGCACATACGGTTCACGTCCACGCTGTCGCGGCATGCTACCAGTGTTAAAGACTGCGATGGAGCTCCGTATGCCACGGCAAACTGGCTGACACTGACGACGGCGGTGCACAAATGCTGCGCAGCTAGCGCCATTCGACGGCCAACACCGCGGTTCCTGGTGTGTCCGCTGTGCCGTGCGTGTGATCATTGCTTGTACAGCCCTCTCGCAGTGTCCGGAGCAAGTATGGTGGGTCTGACACACCGGTGTCAATGTGTTCTTTTTTCCATTTCCTGGAGTGTAATTCGATAAATTGTATGAATGTGTCTTGATTTTTCTTCAGCTTGCTTCCATTATCAACTCTGCCGTCAGAACTGCCTCTTTGGTGCATTTAACTTTCCTAAAGCAAATTCGTCGTCATCCAATAAATCCTCAATGTTCTTTTCCACTCCTCTGTACATTATTCTTGTTAGCAGCATAGAGGCACGAGCTGTTATGCTGACTGAGTGCTAATTCTTGCACTTGTCATCTCTTGCAGTCTTGAGCATTGTGTGGATGCTGTTCTCCCGAAACTCCTACGGTATATCGTCAGACTTCTACACACCAAAGTGAACAGTCATCATGTTGCCGCTTGCCGCAATGATTATGATTTTATAATTTGTGATGAAATGGTAACCATCTCTTCTGCCTTATTTGATCTTTGGTCTTACAAACCTCTTTAAAGTTATGATTCTAATACTGGACTCCTTTCTCTTCTATTTAGACTTGTGTTTCTTCTTCTGTCACATCATACACGTTCCCCGTCATATAGGTCTTCAATGTATTCTTCCCTACTATTTGCTCTCTCTTCTGCGTTTAACAGTGAAATTACCATTGCACTCGTAAAGTTACTACCCTTGTTTTTAATTTCACCAAAGGTTGTTTTGACTTTCCTAAGTGCTGAATCAGTCCTTCCGAAAATAATTTCTGTTTAGATTTCTTTTCATTGTTCGTGGAACGATTTAGTGTTAACTTCCCTGCACTGTCTATTTATGTTGCCTTCTTTGTACCTATGGGCCGAGCGGTTCTAGGCGCTACAGTCTGGAACCGTGCGACCGCTACGGCCGCAGGTTCGAATCCTGCCTCGGGCATGGATGTGTGTGATGTCCTTGGATTAGTTAGGTTTAAGCAGTTCTAAGTTCTAGGGGATTGATGATCTCAGAAGTTAAGTCCCATAGTGCTCAGAGCCATTTGAACCATTTTGTGCCTATGGGTTTCCTTCCAGATTCTGTGATTGCCCTTTTTAGAGATGTCCATTCCCCTTCAATTGAACTGTCTGCTAAGTTATTCCTTACCGCATTCTCTATAACCTTAGAGACTCTACGCATCTCTTCATTCCTTAGTGCTCCCATATCCCACTTGTTCCTTCTAATCTCTTAAACTTCAGCCTACTCTTCATCACTACTGAATTGTGACCTGGGTTTATGTCTAGTCTTGTGTAAGCCTTACAATAGAGCATCAGTCTCTGCCTGACCGTGAAGTAATCTAATTGAAATCTTCCGTATCTACCCGCCTTGTCCCAGTATACCGCCTCCTCTTGTGATTCTTGAACAGAGTATTCGCTATTATTGGCTGAAACGTGTTACAGAAGTCAATTAGCCTTTCTCCTCTCTCATTCCTTGCCCCAAACTCATATTGTCTCCTACCCCTTTCTTCTAATCCTTCCCCTACGACCACACTCCAGTCCCTTATGACTATTACACATTCACCTCCCTTTATGTACTGAATTACCCGTTCAGCATCCTCACATATTTTCTCTGTCTCTGCATCTTCAACTTGCAACGTCGGCGTGAACACTTGAATTATCGTTGTCGGTGTTGGCTTGCTGTCAGTTCCGATCAGAACAATCCTATCACTGAACTGTTAACACTAACGCAACTTTCCTACTCATATCTAACCCTACTCTCGTTGTACCATTTTCTGCTGCTGTTGGTATTACCCTATAGTCATCCGACCACAAAGTCTTGTCTCCTTTCCATTTCACTTCACTGACTCGCACTACATCTAGATTGAGCATTTGCATTTCTTTTTTTTTTTCAGATATTCAACCTACTCTTCTACGTTCAGGCTTCTGCCATTCCACGCCCCGAGCAGTAGAGCGTTATCCTTTTGTTGGTTATTCACTCTTTCTCTTCATGGTCACCTCCTCATTAGCAATCGCTACCCGGTGACCCGAATGGGGGATTATGCCCGAATCTTTTTCCAATGGAGAGATCATCATGGCACTTTGTCAAATACAGGCCACATGGCCAGTTGATACACATTTTTCGTCTTTAATGCATTGGTTTTCATTAGTTCTGCATCCACATGTCGTTGATCATCCCTGATTCTTCCGCCTTTAGGGACAGTTTCCCATTCCAAGGGCAAGAGAATACCTTGGAACCTGTGTCACGTCCTCCGCCCTTTTCGATAAGGCAGTTGGTAGAATGGGGGCGCCTTCTTATGCCGGAAGCTTTTGGCGCCAATTCTGATGGTTTTTATTCAAAATCTAAGCGGTGGTGGGATTCAGACCCAGTACCAAGGACGTTTGTCTTACTACTCAAAAACGCTACTCCTAGATCATAGTTTACAAATGAGGTTACGACGAACACGTCGCGCATAGTGCAGAACTTTAGTACCCGAATTCCGAGAAAAGAATCCCCGTTCCAAATGAGTCAATAAATGGTCTAAATCCTTCAGCATACACCGCCTGTCCCAAGTGATCCAACAATGCTTTCATTCCTGGTGCATACAGGGCTAAACAGAATAGGTTGTGCCGATAAATAAGTGTTAAGAAAAGAATTCGATACGTTGCTCCGTTTTCAACTTAGTTATGTAGGCGCCCCGGTGGTTCCGGTCGCCTACGGTGGACTGGAAGCCGAGCGGTGACCTCTCCAGTTGCAGGATGGTCTGAAATGACTGTAGAAGCGTCAGAAACGCCAAAGAAACATTGTTGTTGTTGTCTTCAGTTGTTGTCTTCAGTCCTGAGACTGGTTTGATGCAGCTCTCCATGCTACTCTATCCTGTGCAAGCTGCTTCATCTCCCAGTACCTACTGCAACCTACATCCTTCTGAATCTGCTTAGTGTACTCATCTCTCCGTCTCCCTCTACGATTTTTACCCTCCACGCTGCCCTCCAACGCTAAATTTGTGATCCCTTGATGCCTCAAAACATGTCCTACCAACCGATCCCTTCTTCTAGTCAAGTTGTGCCACAAACTTCTCTTCTCCCCAATCCTATTCAATACCTTCTCATTAGTTACGTGATCTATCCACCTTATCTTCAGTATTCTTCTGTAGCACCACATTTCGAAAGCTTCTATTCTCTTCTTGTCCAAACTAGTTATCGTCCATGTTTCACTTCCATACATGGCTACACTCCAAACAAATACTTTCAGAAACGACTTCCTGATACATAAATCTATATCCGATGTTAACAAATTTCTCTTCTTCAGAAACGCTTTCCTTGCCATTGCCAGTCTACATTTTATATCCTCTCTACTTCGACCATCATCAGTTATTTTACTTCCTAAATAGCAAAACTCCTTTACTACTTGAAGTGTCTCATTTCCTAATCTAATTCCCTCAGCATCACCCGATTTAATTTGACTACATTCCATTATCCTCGTTTTGCTTTTGCTGATGTTCATCTTATATCCTCCTTTCAAGACACTGTCCATTCCGTTCAACTGCTCTTCCAAGTCCTTTGCTGTCTGTGACAGAATTACAATGTCATCGGCGAACCTCAAAGTTTTTACTTCGTCTCCATGAATTTTAATACCTACTCCAAATTTTTCTTTTGTTTCCTTTACTGCTTGCTCAATATACAGATTGAATAACATCGGGGAGAGGCTACAACCCTGTCTCACTCCTTTCCCAACCACTGCTTCCCTTTCATGCCCCTCGACTTTTATGAGTGCCAAAACATTATTAATTCATAACACCTTTATTCCTGGCGAGTACAAAGTGGCCTGCATAACACAGGCTGTCTGTGAAGTGTGTGATGTCCTTAGGTTAGTTAGGTTTAAGTAGTTCTAAGTTCTAGGGGACTGATGACCTAAGAAGGTAAGTTCCCTAGTGCTCAGAGCCATTTGAACCATTTTTGCTTGGTTGGTTAGCCATTTCCTACTGTGCCAGCACTCAGCTTCACTTACTATGAATTGAGTCTCACATAGGAGAAAACATGGACTACGTAATATACTGGGTGACCCACGAAAATCGGCGGAAAAGACAGTTTCGTCGACATTCACAGCGTGAATATAGCGTATTCCTTTATTTTTTTGAAAGGTTATCCGACTGTGAGTGCCAGTAGTCAAAGTACTTGTTCGCGTTTCATTTCTTGAGCACTGTATTTGCTTGGGCTGGCAGTTGCACAGACAGAACGCAGATCAAAGCGTTCCGAAGGGCACTGTTAACGCGCTTTGTAAAAGGTGACGCCGGCGCCGTGTAGGACAGCGTTCGCCGCAGCTGCTGCGTTTACCGGACAGCCGACACAATGCGAACAGCAGAGCCGTTTGAAGTGACCGCCACTCCCACGAACCTATAGCTTCTTTCAGCGCCGAGGGCGTTGTAAAGTACAATACAGCTCCCGGAAGGCAGGCAAAAGCTGCAGGTATTTACAGCGATATGCTTTCGGTAGAACACGGCAGGCGAAGTGTGAGGAGTCTATTAATAGCCTGAGACAGCAACTATGTCGTCACAGAAATAGATACGTGTAGTTGGGCCCTCATGTGGAACTACTGCACTCGTTTTCTGTGAGGATTTGTATTGCACAATAGACCTTATGGTAATTTTGACTTTCATTACGTGAGTACCTCACCTGGTCACAAAATTAAATTACACTGTCACTATTCCACCACCTAGGCTATAACCAGCGTTAATAAAAAATCCTAGCCCAGCAAATTTATCTTCACCGTCTTCATTGTGCATCAACATACCGATACAAGTTAATTAGAAAAGGTATGTAGGCGGGCAAGTAGTACACTGTAACTCTACCGAGAACGTTTGAGAAGCTATCTTGTTAGTCCAGAATCAGATTTGCAGTCTGCAGCGGAGTGTGCGCTGTTAAGTAACTTCCTGACTGATTAAAACTGTGTGCCGGACCGAGACTCGAACTCGGGACCTTTTCCTTTCGCGGGCAACTGCGGGTAGAGAACTTGCCCGCGAAAGGCTAAGGTCCCGAGTTCGAGTCTCGGTCCTGCACGCAGTTTTAATCTGTCTTGTGAGTATTAGCGCATCAGAAACGGTAGCACGTTAATCTAGTGCTGCTTCTGTTGCTCTGCTCTATGTCCTTCTCTTTTCAGTACTTATGAAATTTCAGTGTTGTAAAGCGTCCATCTCTTCATTCCAAATTTTGGCCGCTTATGAGGAACATAGTGTCAGAAGGGACATTATCCTACAAACTATAAAATTTTTGATTCAGAATCATATAAAACTTAAAATAACTTGTACCCATTTTACCCAAACACAGAACTGTAGCGAGGTTGTAACTACGTCGCCTTTTTTCTCTAGATGAATTCTTCTCAAATTGCACAACACGTATTTTGTTAAGAATCGGTAGTAACAATAAAGAAACAGAACAAGAAAATAAAAAAGCTTAAGAATAACAAACTATGAAGAAATCACCAGCCACAGCAGAGAATTAGGAATACAAACACTTGACAAACACACTAAACCAGGAACACCTAACGTAGTATTAACGATAGCGCATACTAACACCACCGACGAAAACGTCCACAGGGTGGGGAAAATTCTGCACAAACAAGGACTACAAATACAGTACACAAAGACGTAAACACTAAGAACGCCGCCACAGACAATTTCTCCGAAACTGGAATCTATCAGTTAGCGTGTGCTTGATGCCAGTGTGTCTGCGTAGGCCAAACATTCAAACACTTCAGAAAGAGATACTCTCAACACTTCATAGACTTAAAGTGACAGAACACAGTCCAGGTTTGTAGATCATCTCATACGAGGAAACCGCCCCCTGAATAACTTTGAAACTGGTCTGAGGTCCCCAGAGAAATTGATCCTCCATCAAAAACGTACGTAGAGGAGAACTAACACATACAAAAAGCGATGATACATCATACAATAAAAGAAAGCCTTATTGAGTGTACAGCACTGTGCAAGAAAACACTGATTGTAACACTCAGTGAACTATACATAGGTAATTCCACACATTAAACATAATAAGCAAAAGTTTCTTACATAAGTTTTCTCAGTCCCCCGACCCGTACCCCACCTCACTCTCTCTCTCTCTCTCTCTCACACACACACACACACACACAATGAAATCACATCCGTTCCCACCCTGAAGACAGACAACAATAGTTCTTAGGAAACTTTAAAAATTAGCGCCACATTAAACTTAAGGCAAACGATGAGCAAGTGAACAGGACAACAACTTAGCACTTGTCAACTTCCATGGAGGCAAAAGTGTCTTCTCAAATCACGTTTGGTAAAGGAGCGAAATTTTATAAATAACAGTGTGAAAACAGTGTACTCAATAGCAGTAAAAGAGATATTGACCAGAGATACACAGTAAGACGGAAAATGTAAGTACAGTAACGTACATAACTTGTACCCACGAAGCAATATCTCAGAAATCTAGAAAAACGTTCTTCATAGCTACTTTGCAGATGAAATGCTCTCATAACTTCAAAAAAGGGAACAAAAACCCATCTCCAATAACGTAGTTTCAATAAAGGTGAAAAATCGAAATAAACCAAACAAAATGCTCATGTTATAATTTTTATGCCCGCAATTTATAAGTGATTATAAACTTTACTTTATACTCTATAGAAATAACTTTGGCGAAGGGAAAATGACACACAGGTATCGAAACAAGTCTGGGCGAATAAAAAGAAATAATTTTTGCATAAGATGGCTTTCAAAACAGTCAAAATTTTAAATCGCAAACACTGGAAAACGTCAAGAGGAAGTTCACACCTGACTAGGCTGATTGTCTATAGTGAAACTGCCATCCGAGATTTATGCTGGCCCATTTTCTAACCCCACAAGCTTTCTGTAGAGTCGCTCTGTGATTGGCAAATACTAACAAGAAACAAGTATCAGTGTATGTCTCAAACACAGTACTGCCAATATTTATCCTCTGTTGGCCACGAATTCGCTCACCTTTAACAGTGGTTATGTCATTAATTTCATTTTCAGTTTGTTGAACGGACAGTTTGTGTACTGCTGACAGAACGTTGACTATAGGAGGCATCAGAATCCTGACGTTCATAACCGTCACTCACATGATCATCATATTCAGAAACGGAGTATTCAGTATCATAAGAAACTACAATAAGCTCTATCACAGTATCAGTTTTCTTCGCCGTGATGTATCTTCAAGAACGAAGTTGCAATTGTACAGCAGTTGAGTAACACACTCTGTGGCAGCAGGATTTCATGTGAGTTATATTGCAAAAGATGTCTGTTGTTGATGATATATGTTTATTTTATGAAAGTAAATCCTTGACAACACTCAAGTTTAACGTGACAGAAAACTTAACTATGTATACTGATATCAGCTTCAGTAACATCTACCAGTCAGTTACAAGCAGGCAGTGTTACATACTGGCACGTGCGGCGTCAATGTGTCACGTTGTCGTATGAAAAAATGCAACACCTCTAAGTCAAGTGTTCAGCATATTCTCCAGAATGTTTACAAGAGTACGAAAATGTGTGTAAATCTTGTCCGTGCATATTCACTCCCGGACAAAACCAAGGAAGCGTAGACGATTGGCGCAACTTGATTGAAATGTAAAACACGGTCAGTTATTTTATAGAAAAAGCATCACTGACAGCTAAAAGTGTGGCTACGAGCTCTATGGGACTTAACTTCTGAGGTCATCAGCCACCTAGAACTTAGAACTAATTAAACCTAACTAATCTACGGATATCACACACATCCATGCCCGAGACAGGTTTCGAACTTGCGACCGTAGCGGTCGCTCGGTTCCAGACTGTAGCGCCCAGAACCGCACGGCCACTCCGGCCGGCTAGCGAAAAGCGGTGTTATCAGTACGACACTATCATAAAGCGACAAAATTCAGAAATTCACACCAAGGGTCAACCAACATTGAAATCAAACTGAACCACGAGTTGAATAATATCACTAAGAAGGACTTTTATGTAGGTTTCACACCGTTGTATGAGCGTTCTGTGTGTTGCGTTGCCTTGTATGCACTTGAGGGGAGACAGCGTAGTGCGCCCGAAACATTAAAATTGCACCCTTAGCTTTTCTCCAATTGGTATTAATCCAGTCTCTAATCTTTTTGGATTGACTGAGAAATTCAGACGAATCGATACCGAGGGGCACCTACACCCCTCTCGCGTGTTGTACCCCACACCACACAACATACGGTTGCATGTGGAGTACAAATGTAGATTTCATAATCAGAAGTTCTGCATTCAGACCTGAATCGTCACAACGGTAAAACTCAAAGATTAGGTAAGGAATGACTTTATATGACTTTGTTGCCCATATGGTGCGTATTGGAATTTATCAGTCATCACATGTTCCGGAGCAATTGGTGCACCTAGGTGTGGGGTTTCATTTTGCATGCGAAACAAAACCTCGTCCTCAGCCTGGATGTAGGACTACGGGTTACTATAATAATGTTCACCTGACTCATGCATGACTTTGTATAACATTTGCATTCAAAGCAAATTTATATGTTCTGCAAGTACGAGCTGTACAAACTTCTGTGAACTGCAACCGTCTGCCCAAGTCCACATGTTCGCGTGCATTGCCGGATGTTAATTCCTCCGGTTGGCGATTGACGACGGACGGACGTACGTCAGTGGAGGTCCCGGACCCCAGAACGTCCCTCAGGAGCCGCCCCTGCCCCAGCACGCCGCACTCTGAGGTCTGCCCCCTTCCCAGCAGGCCAAACTATTCCAGTGACGCAGCCAAACCTGGACTGCGCCGTAATTAAAGCCACACACCGCAGCCCAGCGCAGCTCACACCAGCCCGCCACAACCACAACCACAACCACAACCACTGGCCACGGCCTGACCGGAACCGACGTTCATTTCAACCCCCCTCTCACTTGCACTGACGGAACTATTTCTCTGGCAACATCGGATATATTCCACGAGAGTTAGTAGCATTCGGACCCTTGATGTGTGAATTAAATCATAAATCGTGGTTGCAATAAGTGACGCGAGAATCTATAAAGCCACTTGGTTGATGAAGGGATGGATTAAAAATTGTTGGGCTCTTAGTTGTGGTGTCGTCAGTACCAGTCCCCAAAATATTGCCGGCCGCTGTGGCCGAGCGGTTCTAGGCGCTACAGTCTGGTACCGCGTGACTGCTACGGTGGCAGGTTCGAATCCTGCCTCGGACGTGGATGTGTGTGATGTCGTTAGGTTAGTTAGGTTTACGTAGTTCTAAGTTCTAGGGAACTGATGATCTCAGAAGTTAGGTCCCATAGTGCTCAGAGCCATTTGAACCATTTGAACCCAAAATCTACTTGTGAATGACTAGTTACTTTTGTTAAAACAAAAGGCAAAGACCATAAAACTATTGGCACAATAAAAAAGAAATGTAGCATACATTTTCCGGTAGATCTAGTCATACCGTTGTCACATTTTAAAGGAATGAATAAAACAGTCGAAGCCAGTAAAATTGCTATTTGATAACGGAACTAATAACATGAACCGGGAAGTCAAAAGCACAATAAAACTTCTCTCCAACAAAATTGGGCAGTAGTCCCAACACCACATGAAATGTCAATAAATTTCTTGTTCAAAATTGTTAAGGCTTTCGTGCCCACTTGTTGACAAACTGCCTATTGGATACTGTCTTGGGTTTTCGGCCGACCTTCATCTAATGATTTTACTGACGTTTCGCCAGCACGAGTGGCTGGCATTGTCAAAGCTTCTCCCTCCATTGCCGGCAATGGAGGATGAAGCTTTGACAATGCCAGCCACTCGTGCTGGCGAAACGTCAGTAAAATCATTAGATGAACGTCGACCGAAGAACCCGACACAGGAGCCAATAGGCAGTTTGCCAAATTTCTTGTTGTCGGTTCATTATCGCCTAAAAATGAGGGTAAGTAGTCCCATGGTAGACAAAAGGTTTCCCTCCTATTAGTATATAAAACACAAGACGTGGAAAGATGGTGTACCGTAAGTGTGACGCCACAAACACTGCACTACCGTGGAACTTCATGTATCATGTGACAAGCAGGTGTCATTGGGCAGTGTCGATACGGAGGTAAGTGAGGACTACCTCAGCCGTTTGGGTAAGTTGGAAAGGAAGTGCGCCAAGGGCGAATAGTCGGCTTGATCGACTACAGCTTGTTGGTGGCCACTTTCTGTCACTGCTTTTGCCATACAACCAACAATGTGTCATCCACGACACGACAGGCTGTAAGACGACGTTAAGTTCATCTGTGTTATTTTCCTAGCAGGTTGCTCTGTCAGCTAACTCATTATCCTCGATCCCGATGTGTCAAGCTACTTGAGTTAAAGTACAAAAGCTGTAATCTATTGACTTGCTACTATGTTTGCATACAGCAATGCAGACACCCCCCCCCCCCCCCCCTCATGCTATGCTGCTTTTGGAGATATAGGAAATGGTGACGTACTTACCCTGCTCAGGTAGTTCAGTAAAGCCACCACTTACGTTTGTCACACCATCGTGTACAGTAGCCTCTTTCTGACCCTTACAATGTTTACTATAATTTCAGCACAATTAGAGTTGTTAGGCTGATATTCTAGCCAACTGTTGCTACTGCTGGACAATTAATTCTTTCAATTAATTGAATATCTACTGTCTTTTAGCAGACTGGTTCACAATCGTGAGCCCCACTGTCATCTGCTGTTCTTTCTAAAGTACTTGCATCGGTATTGCATGTGCTGAAATCCCACACCAAATCCAGCGACTGACTCCTGAGCCTCCAAACAGCACTTACATGAATGAAAACATGGTTCAAATGGCTCTGAGCACTATGCGACTTAACTTCTCAGGTCATTAGTCGCCTAGAACTTAGAACTAATTAAACATCATAAACATCCATGCCCGACGCAGGATTCGAACCTGCGACCGTAGCGGTCGCTCGGCTCCAGACTGTAGCGCCTAGAACCGCACGGCCACTCGGGCCGGTTACATGAATGAAAATCACAGCTCTACACAGTAACTGAACCTTCGAATCTCCATCCAAACTGACGTTAGCTTTGCGTGAGGGTAATGCCAAAACATCACTGTATCGAGCGCTTATCTCACCGTCCTGTTTATCCCCGGTGACCGGTTCTTCAAAAATTGTATTTCACATGAAATTCAGTCACATTGGCGGATACTTGGTGACAGGGTCTTAAGGTGGCCTTTAGTATAAACGTCTATTACTATTTCTTAATCCATATTTTTGGAAAAGCTAAGCTAAAGTGCTGTTTCTTACAGCTAAGCGGATTGTGTAAGAGATATCTTATTCGGAATACGGGAGTCACGCCATTATTAAGAAGATAAGTCCCCGCTATCCCGTGGTGCAATTTCTTGTGTATCTCTTATGAAATTTAAATGAGAGCTAACTACTTTGCGCTTGAATTAATTATTGCAAAAATTGTACATACATAATCTGTATTCACTTAATTAGACTATAGTACAGAGCGTCACTAAAGGTTCCATAGCTACTGCTGCCCAGCTGTTAAGTGTAACTCTTTTGTATTGATTATTAATTCGTTTTTAATTTAATATGTATAAGATTATTACTATGTCGACGAATGTAATATGTGCCTATACGCACCTTGGTGAGCTCTTCAGTTTTCATAGGCAAACGTTTCTGTATCTTATATCTACAATTCGTATTTAATTATGTTCTGTGACGCAATTCTGAACTTTCTTATAGTAATGGAAGCAGATGAAACAAATAAACGGAATACCTACTTACATTTGAAGACTTACAGAAAGTTCTAACAGTACAAGAAAGAGTAAGACGTTAACAATTCTTGGGTCTATAGTACAGAGACAGACGAATGGCTTACGTCTGCAACAACCAAGTAGGAGTATAAATGTTGAAGTTCAAGAAAGATAAACAAATTCGTGCTAAGAAGAGTCTAAGGTCGGAGTTTGTAAAGTGTCACAACTGTTGTTCAAGAAATATTTCAAAACGTAACATAAACTTTCTGATGAGCAATAAAACTTCAATGGGAGTTTAATAGCTGTGCTAAGCGTCGCAGATGACACTGCTTTTCTGGCCAGGTATAAGAAAGACTGAAGACGTGTAAACAGGATAGAGGAGTCAACGGCAAGACTGTGTGTCTTCAGATTAAAACAAATAGGGATAGGGAACACAGCAGGAGAAAGGAAAATAGCCAAGTGCGTAACACCAAACCTGGAAACGCCTTAGTAATGGAAATAATGTAGGAAATATCCTGTCTAGAAAGGTACATTATACAGGATCGCTGAAGTAAGTAAGATACCAGAATCAGACTGACACTGGCTATTCTCGATAAAGTAGTTCTACTAGTATAAAGGTGATACGAGAAAGCATTAATTGCTTAAGGTGTAGCACTGACGCAAAGTGCCATGTGGAAGTGACACGAAAATTGTAGAAAAGCCCAACTGGAAGAATTTCAAAGCATTTGAAATGTGGTTCAACCGTAGAATGTAAAAAACTAATTAGTAGTTGAAGTATGAAACTAAGAGACGCGAAAACAAAAGTGTGACAGCAGTTCCATGTCAGACCCCTATCACAAAATCTGACAGGGTTCTGGGACATCTGCTACAGCATGAAAAACGTGAGTAGAGTGGGAAAATAGTCGGGGCGCACGAAAATTAGAATATCCACGACGTATCATAAGCGGATTTAGGACTTAGGTTCTCCATAGAGATTAAAATATTATCACGCCACAAGTAAAGATGTTGGGTAGCGTCAAGCCAGCCAAACGACGTATGTTAAAAAAATGCATATATACACAGATGACTGCTGATTCAATATCTCTGGTAAACGTATGAAATCAACTGTGTAATCTGGTCTCGGACATCGTATACTGCTGTGCAAAACTTAAGAACGCAAGTAACTTACGCATGATGTGTCATGGCCACTTGACATAGCTCGATGGAACTTGGACCATACACTGAAAGAACTGCTTCGCGTTTGCACAAAAAGTATGGAAGGCAATAGGCAATCAGTTGAAGAGAAACAACACTTTTATTCAAGAGCAGTAAATCACTCCAATTTGTGAAGGTCTTCTGGATAAGACAAAAGGCGACATCTGTTTCTTAATAAAGTGTGTGACAACCAGAAACTGCAGTGCACGCTCTGCAACGTGCTCGGACGTTGGCCACATCTTTGGTAAGGAGACTTGTGGTGGGGCGTTCCACTTCTTCAACAGTGCTGCTGACACCTGTGTACTCTGCAGCTTCGTAGTACTAGAGTGCATTAGTGGTAACTCTTGATACTTGCCTTAGCGCAAACGAAATACGATTATGAAACAAATTTCGTTCTCATGAGGAGCTTTACAGTGTACTGCTTATATGAACACGTTTGTGACATTGATGGGACAGGCAATCATCATAGGCCACACCATCTGCTCCTTCCGTCTCCATGATTTCTATCTCACCCTTTATGGTCGTTCCATCCATCTCACCCCCACCCTGAGATACCTTGGCCTCACCCTCGACCGTCACTCACCTGGACCCCTCACCTCCTGACCATCCAGCAGAAAGCCCATTCCTGCCTCCGCCTCCTGAAACTCCTGTCTGGCCGGAAATGGGGACTGCATCCTTCCACCATCCTCCACTCCTACAAATCCCTCATCCGTCCAATCCTCTGTTATGCCAGCATTGCCTGGATCTCCGCACCCACCCGCATTTACAAGGCCCTCCAAATCCTCGAACGCCATGCGCTCCGCCTTGCGTTCCGTATCTGCCTTCCTTCCCCCACACAGCTCCTTTACAACCTCATCCCCTTCCCCCGCCTCCTTGTTTTCCTCCAACAGCTCTGCATCCTTTACACACTCTGCAGGCTTGATCCCCCGCCCCCTACCACTGGTTTCCACCTTCCTCTTCACCCCTACCATTGCCGCACCTCTATCACTGTATCTCTCCCACTCTCCACCTCCACATTCTCCATCTCCTTCATCAGGGCAATTTCCAGCACCTCCCCCTCCCAAATGATGAAGTTCACTGTGACATATACCCTTCCTTCCTACTATAACATGGCCTTGTCTCACCCTCCCCAGGCCCCCCTTTTCCCTCTCCCCTCCTTCTCTCAGAGCAGGTTTTCCTCTGTGTCCCCCCACCCTGAGACCCTGCACCCCATCCTCGCCTCTTTCCCTCCCGCATCCTTCCCTTCCCAGCCATCTTCGGTGCGCCCCTAGCCCATCTCCCCCCTCTCTTCCCCTCCCTCCCTTCTTCCATTCTCCCTCATCTCCTTACTCTATCAGATCTTCCATTTCGATCATCATCAGTGTGCCATGTCAGTGATGTAGTTGGTGCTGTTCTGCTGTGCATTGAGAGGTGTGATTTTAGCTGTGTGCTAGACTTGCACTTAGTGTTACTGTAAGTGATTGTTATGTGCTCCACCATCAGTCGATACTTTTATGCTCTGGTAATACTTCACCTTGTGTTCTTTTAACTGTCCCAGTGTGTAGTTTTGTGTGTGTACCACATTTTTATGGTTTTTATATCCATTTTACAGTCGCCCCTTTTTTCTATTGTCTTCCATAATTTTACCCCCTTTTTTATATCTATGTACACCATGTATTCTCCTTTAACTTATTTTTAAATATCTTCTGTTGTATGTCCTATGTCTTTTGGCTGTAGATCAGCGCATAGCGCATATGCTACTTCCAGCCCGGCCCGATGGGGAATTGAACAAAAAAAAAAAAGAAAAACATTGCTGGTCGGTCGTTGGTGCAAGTGGAGGTGATGCAACACGTCTTCTGAGGGCATCCCTTCCATGCCCGATGGGATTTCTTGCTGGAGAACTGGCACACCACTTCATTCGGCCAGTATCCTGTCCTTCCAGGAGCTCTAACTGCGCTGCTCGATTCGGTTGCTCGGTTCATCCATAAAAATGAATCTGAGGCCGAATGGACCAGTGAAAAGTAGCACATCGGAAAATGATGAATCACCAAATGCAGTTACAGATTTGCAGTCAAGGTGCGTAGGATAACCACGAAAGTGGTCCTGATGACAAACGAAATAATTCCAGGTGTAAGTCCAGGGTGTAGCACGCAGACAGGTTGGTTGCAGGCCTCAACTGACCTCCACCTAACCAGCACACAGCCATCACTGGCACCAAGGCATCAAAAAGTACCGGTAATCCTCCAATCCGCCCTCCAACAAGCTCTCTTTTGACAGCACCAAAGTTTAATTAAAGAGCCTGAAACTACCCCCCCCCCCCCACCTCTCCTTCCTAATCGACCTACTGGACTGCAATATAACTGGCCCTAATGACATCTGCTTAATGAATTTTTACAGTGAGTAAGGCCATCGTTACCAAAGGAAAATAACGCCATTTTATTGGAGGAAAGTGCACAACAGACTCTTCTGAAGGAAGACTCTATTATAAATTCAACCTAAATACTGATGATAATTCTGAAACCCGCCAGGGTAGCCGAGAGAGCTAATGTGCTTCCTGGACTTGTGTAGGTGCGCCGGGCCCAGATCGATCCGCCTGGGGGATTACCAACGAGGGCCGTTATGCCGGCCAGCCTAGATGTGGTTTTCAGATAGTTTTCCACATCCTGATAGTTGAATACCGGGCTGGTCCCCACGTACCACCTCAGTTACCCAACTCGTAGACCTTTTAAAATGTTCGCACTGTTCCATGGCTTACACTAGATGCAGACAGCTGGTGTACACTTATTCTGTCCCAGGGGGTTTGGGGTTGTGGCAGAAAAGGTGTCGAGTTACACCAGCTACACTCTGCAATTAACACAGCCAAATCAATAGCAACACGGCCCATGCTTCATGACGCGAGACGAAGGCCCAAAGAAACAGTGAAAACTAGTCATAATTTTGAAATGGGTGGAATATAGAGCACTCGCTCACAGACTGCACAGGGGGGAAAAGGTTACCACGTAATATTTACCACAAAAATCACTGATGATATAAAGAAAACGCTGATTAGCTAAAAAAGGGATAATTAAGTGGTCGCTAACTCAATAAGGCAACGAATTTCCAGAATATTGAGGAAGGTAATGGAAGCAATTAATCGCTGGTGTGGCAACAGAGGGTTGTCACGCCTTTTCACAGCACAACAGTTCACTACGCATTAAAAGAATCAGAAAGCACTTGTTTGCAATTAGTTGTTCTGACATACTAAATTTTGAAAGTAAAATTAACTGAAGTTACTGGTTAAATGAATGACTGGCTTCACTTAACCCCTGTTACGTAAAAAAATTACTGTCACTAACCACTGTGTAATGTAGTGCAAAATTTAGAAAGAGGCAATCAATTTCTTCGGAATATTGAAAAATTGAATTGAATTTACTTTAAGCAAATGAGCAATTGGTTTTACTTTTAAAATAACGACAATAAAGTAAATACCAAGCCAGCAGAAGTCACTCGCTAAGCAAAATACAGAAAAAGTGAAATTGCGCACTCTTAATTTTCCCTGTGTCTTTATTTATTAGTTTTGCTAGTGAAATTTTACTTTAAGTATTCTCTGATATGCAATACAAGAGTGAGCAGTTACTGAGGCAGAAAATTTAGACAAATTGGTCATTAGCAAACCCACAAAACTGGCAGTAAATAGTGAATCAGTTTTTATATCTTAAGAGAGTCGGTGATTGCATGCACAGAAAAGGGACCCTACCTGGTAATAATGATTCAGGACAATGACAGCACAGGTGCTCTACAAGTTTTAATTATTTCAAATTATTCTTCAAGATACTCATATCTTCCGAGAGAAATGTTGTTGCCAATGCCGATTTGAGTACCTAATTTTTCACTTAACAGTGTGACGATGTTGTAGCCGTGCGGACGACGAAGACTATAGCCGACGACGATGTTGAGCTGCAGCTGTTGCTGCTGCCACGGTCCGTTGTGAACCGCGAGTCGTTTCCAGAGCCACGGATAATTATGGACAGGCAATAGTTGGAACTGCAGTTTCCTCCACTTGTCCACTCCTACCGTGCGCTCAGTACCCGCGGCTTAATAAATCAGACGCATCTAGAACAGAACGAGCATAGCTGCACGCCGCATAACAAACACTTCCACACTTTTGATTCAAACTGCTCTGCCTCCCATCCGCTCGCAACGCGACAGAGACTCTCCATACGCGAAGATAAACAACGGCGCAGCTACTGCAATTTTTTCGTTGCTACAGATACATTTCAGTAAAGTTCCCTTGGCTATTACCGTGCAATTTACAATATTTTTCATTACAATTACAAGCAATTACATACAGTCAAAAATAAATACACCAGCAGATCGATTACGTATTAAATATACTTTCTGTAATACAGCTTACAGCTTACAGTGCAAGATATCAACGGATATTAAGTGGCGAAAATTTTGGATGGTGCAGAAGGTATTTTATCTGTATTTTCGGTGATACAAGTCTTACACCTTATACCACAGAGGATCGAACATACTAGATCAACCTTAGTACAATCTCCCAAAATATACTTACTCTAAGACTAATACTGGTAAATGTGATGTACATGTACAGACAAACAAATGGTTACAATTTCAGAACAATTGAACGAAGTTTTGAAGGGAAGGACATTCACAAAATGAGCAAGTCAACAACGTGTTGATCCACCTTTGGCTCTTACTCAAGCAGTTATTCTACCTGTCATTGATTGACAGTGTTGTTGTCAAATTCTGTCCAATTGGAGCCTGAGATCATCAGATTCCCGAGTTGGGTGGAGGACTCCACTCATGATGTTCCAAACGTTGTCAACTGGGGACAGATGGGCGACATTACTCGCCAACGTATGATTTGGCAAACACGTAGACAAGCAGTAGAAACTCGCGCCTTGTGCGGGCGGGCATTACCGTGCTGAAAGGTAAGCCCAGGATGGCTTGCATGAAGGGCAACAAAGTGTGGCGCAGAATGTCGTAGACTTACCGCTGTGCTGTAAGGCTGCGGCGAATGACGACCAAATGGGACCAGTCATGAAAAGAGATGAGCCCCAGACCTTCACTGCTGGTTGCCAAGCCGCATGGCGGACTACAGTTATGTTGGTATCTCAACACTGCCCGTGTCACATCTTCACAGGTCTTGGGGCTCTGTATCATAACTGCAGATTGTCCTACTCCAGTGAATGTGATTCCAGGCCTAACAAGTGTCTGGAGACGCCCGAGACAGCAGTATGTCTGTCGCACAGCGTACTCCCCGACAACCATGAGTGATCGTGTTGAGTAAGATTTCTTTCGATAGCAGAACACATCTCGTTGCCATCCGCGGCCTCTTTACAGCACAGCGATACATCGACGATATTGTACAACCCATTATATAGACGATCGTGGCAAGCCGTCCTGGGCTTATAGTTCAGCAAGTCGATGCCCGCCTGCACACTGCGAGAGTGTCTATCTTTTGTCTTATTGCTTACCAAACCTAATCCTTAGCCGGTCGGTTAACCGGATCGCTTCTCAATATCGAACGTTTGGAGTGTTGTGAACAGGGCCTACAACCAGCTCGGCATTTTGACGATCTAACGAGCCAATTGCACATAATTTGGCTCGATATCCCTCACGACGACATTCAAAAACTGTGTCAGTCAATGCCAAGTCCAATAACTACTTTGATAAGGATCAGAGGTGGACCAACGCGTAACTGACTTGTTCAGTTTGTGAAGCTCCTTCTCTTGAATAAGTTATCCACTCATTTTTAAAAAGTAGTTTGTCTGAAGTTGTACACCTCATCTACCAATTTCCGTCCCATTTGAATAATTCATTCGTGGTGCGTCATTTTCTCTTAATACAGACAAAATTTGAAGATTAATTAACCAATTTACGCTGCTTGTCTGTGACACACTATGAACTTTCCCTGAAGCTACATCATATACCAAAAGGGGTTAGTATTTTAATGACCTCACATGGATACACAAAAACTGTCAACATTTTACTCGTAATCTTATCATCTCCCTCCCTAACCGTCGAGAATTTCTTGATAAAATCCTGATATCTGGTTTTTATCCTCCTGGGTCTTTTGCTCCGGTTACAGCTCTTTGTCTCTCTATGATGAACAGCTAATATGTTGGCCTTTGCAACACGCCAATTGTCTTTCATATTGGCACGATAATTCTTCTCGGAGAAAATCATCCACCCTCCATAACTTGGATTACTTCGAATTGGTTAAGTAGGACAACATTAATTTTTCCGAGGATGTCCTGTGCCTCTCCTAATCAGCAGTATAAAACGCTTGACTTAGCTACGGAATGAACTGGTTTCATCCTGCTTGGTCTTAAAGGTGGTACATAATCAAGGAAGCCGTGAGATCACGATTTGCCCTCTCCACAAAGTTAGGTTGTCGATAATAGAATGTGGTTGGTGCTTGAATAATGGCAGGTGTGTTGACACTTACTAGAGTTTTGGGGTGCACAAAGCTCTCCAAAATGTTTCTTGAGGCCGTCACACCAACATCCGCCGTCGTCCTCAGAGTAGGAATTAGGCAGACAAATCTTGGAAACTCATCGACTGACACAAACAAATACTTATTTCCATCCTCTGATCTAGGAACAGGGCCGGCCGGAGTGGCCGAGCGGTTCTAGGCGCTTCAGTCTGGAACCGCGCGACCACTACGGTCGCAGGTTCGGATCCTGCCTCGGGCATGGATGTGTGTAATGTCCTTAGGTTACTTAGGTTTAAGTAGGTCTACGGGACTAATGACCTCAGCTATTAAGTCCCATAGTGCTGAGAGCCATTTGAACCATTTTTTTTCTAGGAACAGGACCCAAACAGTATACAAACAATCATCCATAAGAGACTATTCGGTATGAACCAAACCTGTGGTTTATCACCACTCAGTTTACTCTCTTCACAACACTTTCCATTGCCCCACTAACCTTTGGATATCAGCATCCATTCCTTTTACGTAAAATGCTACCTTATTTTCATCCTAGTCTTGCATACGTCTAAATGCGCACCTATGAAAGACTCGTGATAGTACTTAAACACCTGTTTAGGCAATACTACTCTCTCTAGATTATCATTCTGTTTTTGATAACACTGTATGGCTTCAAATGGTTCAAATGGCTCTGAGCACTATGGGACTTAACATCTATGGTCATCAGTCCCCTAGAACTTAGAACTACTTAAACCTAAGTAACCTAAGGACATCACATAACACCGCGTCATCACGAGGCAGAGAAAATCCCTGACCCCGCCGGGAATCGAACCCGGGAACCCGGGCGCGGGAAGCGAGAACGCTACCGCACGACCACGAGCTGCGGACGATAACACTGTATATAGCTTTTGAAAAAGTACCCCTTTATGTCTCGTTTATTTTCTAGGTATTGTTTAATAGCACTTATTTCAATATTCTGGTCCTGGCACGAATCCAGCTTCTTAAATAGTTCTGGTAAATTCACCTATACATTATTCGCCTTTACTTCTTCAACTTCCTGTACTTTTCCCCTGTTCTGCTTTTCCTGATTTCCTCTTGTCGAATCTGAAACATAGCACTCAGACTGTCGCCAATAATATTTTCTGCTCTTTGACCTCAAATATGAAGGCAGATAAATGTACTATCCATCGAGAAATTATTCCGCTTTTATGGGGGCTAGCGAACACTCAACTCAGTGCTTCATTGTCAGTTTCCAAAGCAAAACTTTTGTGCTTCAGACAGAAAACGGAACTTCTCTACAACGAATAATACCGCTAGTCCTACGAGTAGTTCATATACTGAAAAGCGAGTTTATAGTTACGAAGATGCCTTGGAAGTGCGTGCTATTGGTCTACGCTCAACATTCTCTTCTTGCGAAAAGATGGCCACCGCTCCCATCGCGAATGCATCAGTCTGAGATGTAAACTGCTTTCAAATCAGGTACAGCCAACACCAGAGCGTACATCAACCCATCTTTCAACCCTTCAGAAACAGCTTGCTGTGAATCGGTCCAACGGAATTTCTCGCCTTTCCTCCTCAGTTCGTTACGGGGTTCTTCTAACTATGCAAAGTTCGTTACGAACTTCTGAAGAAATTGATAATTCCAATAAATTTAGTTACACCTTCAACCGTATCTGGCGGAGGAAACACATAATCAGCACAGATTCTTTTTTGATCAACCTCTGTCCCGTTTTCTGGTATGATATGCATCAAGATCGAAATGCGAGAACGAGCTAAAGCATCTTTAGGTGGTGTCACACATTATTAGAGGTACATTATTCTCACAATAATGAGAAGTCGTATAGTGATGTTGCATCAAATAAAACGTGGCAGGGAACATCGGAATATAATTTGTAATATATTGATGTTGCCTGCCACGTTTTATTTGATGCAACATCACTATGCGACTTCTCATTATTGCAAGAATAATTTATGTCTAATAATGTTACAACGTACTTTCTAACACTGAAATAGTGTACGCAGTGGTTATATGAAATTCTGTATGATGAAGCCAACTTCAATTGTGATTTTTGTTTTATTAACTTTCAGATCGAGTATGACAGCGTAGATCTGTCGAAACGGTTCATAGTAATAAAAACGGTTTGTTAGTGATCTTGACAAACTTGATTCTTCAAGAATAATATATCCTCTATCTTCGTTGTTCGGAAGTCTTCCGAAGTGCTGCCAGACTCTGGCTCTAACGTTAGATCCCCTCTAGTACCAAATTAATTCAGAATGTGTACTTTCAACGAATCCCTTCTTTTAGTGACGTTGAGCCGTGAATTTCGTTTTCCAGGAATTCATTTACGTACCTGCTCACTAGTTACGCAATACAATCACGCAATTTTCAGCATTCTTCTGCAGCACCACTTTTCAAATGCTTCTATTCTCGTCTTGTCTGAGCTCTTCATGATCCACATTTCATTTACGTACAAGTCCACAGTCCTGACAAAGACCTCCCGAAAAGATTTCCTAACACTTAAATTTATGATAGGCTAGCTGTTACCCGCGGCTGCATTCCACATCACTAGTTTTGTTGATGAGTGATGGTGACGAAGTAAGCTAGTATAAAATGTATTGGAATATGGCGTTGCATCGAAGTTCCGGCAGCTCTCAAATTTCTCCGATTGTGTCCGAGTAACTTTCGTAGCTCGAGCTCTCTTAGTATTATGTACTAAATCTGACTTCGGTTTGCAAGATATATCCTGAAATAAATAATATTAATAGTATGTTAGGGCTTTCCCGATATACTGTAATAACCTTAACGATTCTCGGGCATTGCACCGGATTTGTTATTGTACCTCCACAACATTTCGCCGTAAAAATTGTCCAACTTTGCCAAGTGGTTTAGCAGTTATTTTCAGAAACCGCACGCGCAAATAAACTTTGGATGCGCATTGTCATGGAGACCACATATAACACGAAGATGGATGTGCATATATCTCAAAGTTCCAAAGAGGGAAGATTGTGCGGAGTATCAGTAAGCAAGACAGCCAACTGATTGGATGTTTCACGAGCAACTGTTCCGACAGCCATAACAGCCTACACAAAATATGGAAAGACATTATCGTTTAAAGGTAATAGTGGGCGCAAATTAAAACTAAATGACAGAGGGAGTCGTACGCTAACACGAATTGTGTCAAAATAACACAAAACTACGGCGGCTAAAGTGACTTCAGAGCTCAATACGAGACCCGTATCTATTGACACTGTCCGCCGTGAACTCCATAAAGCGAATATTCATGGACCAGGTGCGGTACAAGTGACCACAACCAACGCATTGAAACGTAAAACATGGTGTCAGGAGCATAAATCTTGGACGGCTGCTCAGTGGAAACACCTCATATGGTCTGACGAGTCAACATTTTCGTTATTTCCTACATCGGGCAGGTTTTACGTCTGGAGAACTTCAAAAGAAGCCTTCAATACTGATTGGTTACGAATAAACGTGAGTGTCATGGTGTGGGCAGCCATATCATGGTATTCTGCTGGTCTCATCATTACTCTCAAAAGCCATGCTACACTGAACGCTTATGTTAACAGTTTAGGTGATCAGGTGCTCCCCATGATTCAAATGTTGTTCCCCATCAATGATGCCATATTTCAGGATGATAATGCACCCAGTCACACAGCCAGGACCGTACAGCGGTGGTATGAGGAGCGAGCGTGCAACTGAACTGCAGCGTCTTCCCTGGCCAGCACTGTCCCCGGACTTGAACATTATCGGACTCTTGTGGGCGGTATTGAAGTGCAGATTCCGGAGCAGATTTCCGCCTCCCTCGTCACTACATGGGTTAGAGGAGGTACTGATCGAAGAGTCGCATAACATTCCACATGAGACTATGCAATTATTATATGCGAGTATTCCAAGAAGAATCGCAGCTGTATTACGTGCAAATGAGGGTCCAACCATTTATTAATGAACCATTCCCAACTAAGTAGAGGTGTTAACATTATTTCGCCTATCCCCTCTATGTATTTATGCCCTCCTAACCTATAGGACCCATTTCAACCAAACGTGGTACACATGTCACTTACCGTTCGGAAATCAACGCCATGGGGCTTCTAAACACCTACCAGTCGAATGGGCAGGGGTGGAGGTGAGAAAGGAGTGTAGCCCACGACGCAGCAACAGTCGAATGAGAACACAGACTTAACAAAGCTTAAACAAAATTTCAAACAATTGCCAGACTTTCACGCGTTGATGACCCCACAAAATGATAAAAAGAAAAAATTTATCGCTTACTACATTTCCGTCGCACACGCAGTAAAACTGCCGGATGAACCATCACATTTTAATTAATTACTTCGTTGCTACTAACTCTGTGCGCATAATTTTTTTGCAGACAGTATCCACATGTGCCGCTGAGTGCACCTACAAGAATTTACGATTGTACAATAACACAGGGGATACGGCTTGAAATACTGAGATGTGTGATTAACAGCGGCATCGTAAATGATGTTTTAATTTATTACATCCTTTGCTATTAACTCTATTCACAACGCACATCAGAGACAGTAGCAGCACATACCGCCCTGAGGTGCGTGAAAACGAAACTGCAGGGTGGAATTCGCTAGAGATACACGTTAAATATACGTACAGATGTATTTTTAGCATCTGCAGACATGGACAAAGTGAAGGGTTAAAAGTTCATCATAAACCCTTGGAACGATTTCAGACTAATTTGGTAAACATTAAATACTGTCCGGAAAGAAATACTGTGGGGCTAACAACCACCAGCCTCCTACTGGGATGAGCGTGGTAACTTAGGGGGAAAAGGGGCAGGACGAAAACTGCGCAGAGAGTGAGGGACGAGGGGCGGGGGGGTCGACTAATATAAGACTGGAATAAACACTTAACCGGCCAGCCACTGGTAATCAATAGTGTACAGACACCGTGTCGTCGATCTCTACAGAAGCGTCGTATCTGTCCCTGATTCACCCTCTTAGGGGTAATTTTTTATTTACTTCCTAAAGTAGCCTATGTTATTTCTCAAGGTACAAGCTATTTCCCTAACAAATTTCATCAAAATCGTTTCCCTTTTAGTCATGAAAACGTTGGATACGGTTTAGAATGTCAATATGGATGTCAAACAAATTCGTCTTTTTCGGAATTGCTTTCCTTGCTACAGTAGCGCGGATTTTATACACTCCCTACTTCGTCCATCATCAGTTCCTTTACTCCTAACATAAAAAATTTCGTTTACTAACTCTAGTGTTAAATAAGAAAAAACAGTCAAGATCGCAAACCACTCATTTATTTAAAAGACCGGTTTCAGTACTTTTAAATGGCTATCTTCAGATTACGAGCGCTATTTGGCTGTACCTGGCAGCCTGGAAAACAGCCATGGGGAACAGCTGGATGTTGTCTCAACCTGAGTAACTGCTACTGTCAGCAATTGGCTGGAGCTGATGGTATCATGAACAACCATGAACAGCCGCATGAGGTAACAACCACTGTAACTGCTACAGTTAGCAGTTGACTGGAGCTGGCAGCGTGGGGAACAGATGGATTTGGTCATATCCACGGTAACTACTACAGACATCAGTTGGCTGGAGATGGCAGCATGGTGAACAACTATGTGTGATGACAACCATGGTAACTGCTACATGTCAGTTAACTAGAGCCGGTGCCTTGGAAGAGAGTTGTGCGGGGTCACAACCACAGCAATTGCTACAGTTAGAAGTTGGCTGGAGCTGGTAGTGTGGTGAACAGCTGCATTTGGTCACAACCATGGTCACGGTTAAAGTTAGCAGTTGGCTGGAGCTGGCAGCGTGGGGAAGAGCTGCATGTGGTTACAACCATGGTAGCTGCTACGATATCAGTTGGCTGGAGCTGGCGATGTGGTGAACAGCTGCATGTGGTCACATCCACGATAACTGCCTCACCCTAAGCAGTTGGCTGCAGCTGGTGGCATAGGAAACAAATATGTGTGGTCGCAGCAATGGTAAATGCTACAGATGTCAGATGACTGAAGCTGGCAGCGTGGGTGAACAGCAGCTTGTGCTCACAGCAATGGTAACTGACAGAGGTAGCAGTTGTCTGTGCTAGCAGCTTGAGGAACAGCTGCATGTGGTCACAACCACAGTAACCGCTACCGTTAGCAATTGACTGGCACTGATGACGTGTGGTATGCTGAAGAGCTACATATGGTCACAGCCACAGTGACTGCTACAGTTTGCAGTTGGCTGGAATGGGCGGCGTGGCGAACAGCTGTATATGGACAAAGCTATAGTTGCTACAGTCAGCAGGTACTGAGACCGAGGAAAAGGATCGGGATTAATTTAAGGACGTCTCATGGGAAGGTGGCCCAGCTAGATGTGTCATTTATCATTCTGAAACCAGTACTTTTATTGTTTATGTCATAAGTGGACTAATGGTCACCAAGATTCTTGCCAAATGGATACAAATAGTTAAGGTTTTTATATTAAAACCACAATGAATAAGGGCATTTGCATTATACGTGAAATTTCAAGTGTTACTCGAAGAATATCTCAACCGTGTAACACAATGTGGTTCGATAACAAACAGTAAATTGATTAAATAAACTTGCAGCGGCACTCTTCCGTGGGACTAGCATCAAAACTGTGGGTTAATACCACAACAGGACTTGAATATAAGTTAAACAACTGTTAAACAAATGTTATTAAAGCGCCTACACTTCCACTGGTCAGACAAGATTTTTTTCATTTCCAAAGTAGAAAACCACGTTGAAAGTACGAAGATTTGCAACGATAGACGATATGAACCATGGCCCTTGCAGTCGGTGGGGAGGCTTGCGTGCCTCAGCGATACAGATGTCCGTAACGTAGGTGCAACCACAACGGAGGGGTATCTGTTAAGAGGCCAGACAAACGTGTAGTTCCTGAAGATGGGCAGCAGCCTTTCCAGTAGTTGCAGGGGCTACAGTCTGGATGATTGACGGAACTGGCCTTGTAACACTAACAAAACGGCCTTGTTCTGCTGGTACTGCGAACGGCTGAAAGCAAGGGCAAACTACAGCCGTGATTTTTCCAGAGGGTATGCAGCTTTACTGTATGGTTAAATAATGATGGCGTCCTCTTGGGTAAAATATTCCGGAGGTAAAATAGTCTCCCATTCTAATTCCGGGCCGGGACTACTCAAGAGGACGTCGTTATCAAGAGAAAGAAAACTGGCGTGCTACGGATCGGATCGTGGAGTGTCAGATCCCTTAATCGGGCAGGTAGGTTAGAAAATTTAAAAAGGGAAATGGATAGGTTAAAGTTAGATACAGTGGGAATTAGTGAAATTCGGTGGCAGGAGGAACAAGACTTTTGGTCAGATGAATACAGGGTTATAAATACAAAATTAAATAGGGGCAATGTAGGAGTAGGTTTAATAATGAATTAAAAAATTGGAGTGCGGGTAAGCTACTACAAACAGCATAGTGAACGCATTATTGTGGTCAAGATAGACACGAAGCTCACGCCTACTAGAGTAGTACAAGTTTATATGCCAACTAGCTCTGCAGTTGATGAAAACATTGATGAAACGTATGATGAGATAAAATAAATTATTCAGGTAGTTAAGGGAGACGAAAATTTAATAGTCATAGATGACTGAAATTCTAGAATAGGAAAAGGGAGCGAAAAAACGTAGTAGATGAATATGGATTGGGGGTAAGAAATGAAAGAGGAAGCCGTCTGGTACAATTTTGGACAGAGCATATCATAATCATAGGTAACACTTGGTTCAAGAATCATAAAAGAAGGTTGTATACATGGAAGAATCCTGGAGATACTAAAAGGTACCAGATAGATTATATAATGGTAAGACAGAGATTTAGGAACCAGGTTTTAAACTGCAAGACTTTCCAGGGGCAGATGTGGATTCTGGCCACAATCTATTGCTTATGAACTGTAGATTAAAACTGAAGAAACTGCAAAAAGATGGGAATTTAAGGAGATGCGACATGGATAAAATGACTAAACCAGAGGTTGTAGAGAGTTTAAGGGAGAGAATAAGGGAACAATTGACAGGAATGGGGGATCGAAATACAGTAGAAGAAGAATGAGTAGCTCTGAGGGTTGAAGTAATAAAGGGAGCAGACGATCAAGTAGGTAAAAAGACGAGCGCTAATAGAAATCCTTGGGTAACAGATGATATATTGAATTTATTTGATGAAAGGAGAAAATCTAAAAATGCAGCAAATGACGCAGGCAAAAAGGAATGCAAACGTATCAAAAATGAGATCGACAGAAAGTGAAAAATAGCTAAGCAGAGATGGGTAGAGGACAAATGTAAGGATTTAGAGGCTTATCTCACTAGGGGTAATATAGATACTGCCTACAGGAAAATTAAAGAGACCTTTGGAGAAAAGAGAACCAATTCCATGAGTATGAAGAGCTCAGATGGAAACCCAGTTCTAAGCAAAGAAGGAAAGGCAGAAAGATGGAAGGAGTATATACAGGGTTTATACAAGGGCGATGTACTTGAGGACAATATTATGGAAATGCAAGAGGATGTAGATGAAAATAAAATGGGAGATACGAAACTGCGTGAAGAGTTTGACAGAGCACTGAAAGATCTGAGTCGAAACATGGCCCCGAGAGTAGACAACATTCCATTGGAACTACTGACGGCCTTGGGAGCGCCAGTCCTGACAAAACGCTACCATCTGGTGAGCAAGATGTATGAGACAGGCGAAATACCCTCAGACTTCATGAAGAATTTAATAATTCCAATCCCAAAGAACGCAGGTTTTGACAGATGTGAAAATTACCGAACTATGAGTTTAATAAGTCACAGCTGCAATATACTAACGCGAATTCTTTACAGACGAATGGAAAAACTGGTAGAAGCGGACCTTGGGGATGATCAGTTTGGATTCGGTAGAAATGTCGGAACACGTGAGGCAATACATACCCTACGACTTATCTTAGAAGAAAGATGAAGAAAAGGAAAACCTACGTTTCTAGTATTTGTGGACTTAGACAAAGCTTTTGGCAATGTTAACTGGAATACTCTCTTTCAAATTTTTAAGGTGGCAGGGGCAAAATACAGGGAGCGAAAGGCTATTTACAATTTGTACAGAAACCAGATAGCAGTTATAAGAGTCGAGGGGTATGAAAGGGAAGCAGTGGAGTGAGACAGGGTTGAAGCCTCTTCCGATGTTATTCAATCTGTATATTGAGCAAGCAGTAAAGGAAACAAAAGAATAATTCGGAGTAGGTATTAAAATGCATGGAAAGGAAATAAAAACTTTGAGGTTCGCCGATGATATCGTAATTCTGTCAGAGACAGCAAAGGACTTGGAAGAGCAGTGGAACGGAATGAACAGTGTCTTGAAAGGAGGATATAAGATGAACAAATACAAAAACAAAACGAGGATAATGGAATGTAGTCGAATTAAGTCGGGTGATGCTGAGGGAATTAGATTAGGAAATGAGACACTTAAAGTAGTAATGGAGTTTTGCTATTTAGGGAGTAAAATAATTGATAGTGGTCGAAGTAGAGAGGATATAAAATTTAGACTGGCAATGGCAAGGAAAGCGTTTCTGAAGAAGAGAAATTTGTGAACATCGAGTATAGATTTAAGTGTCAGGAATTCGTTTTTGAAAGTATTTGTATGGAGTGTAGCCATGTATGGAAGTGAAATGTGGACGATAAATAGTTTAGACAAAAATAGAATAGAAGCTTTCGAAATGTGGTGCTACAGAAGAAGATTAGATGGGTAGATCACATAACTAATGAGGAGGTATTGAATAGGATTGGGGAGAAGAGGAGCTTGTACCAGAACTTGACTAGAAGAAGGGATCGGTTGGTAGGACATGTTCTGAGAAATCGAGGAATCATCAATTTAGTATTAGATGGCAGCGTGGAGGGTAAAAATCGTGTAGGGAGACCAAGAGAGGAATAGAATACACTAAGCAGATTCAGAAGGATGTAGGCTGCAGCAGGTACTGGGAGACGAAAAAGCTTGCACAGGATAGAGTAGCATGGAGAGCTGCATCAAACCAGTCTCAGGACTGAAGACCACCACAACAACAGACGAGATAGAAGAAAATTCGCAGACGGCGCTTCGCGCAATCAGCAAGAGGCTTACCAATACTGCTTCCGGAAGTGGAAACGGCTTTTGGAGCCGTGTATGAGTTGTTGAGGAAAGTGTTCCGATCGAATCCACATACAATAAATAAAAGATAAACGTAGAAAAATTTTCTGGACAAAGTTCCGGTATGTTTTGAACAATCCCCGTACAACGATAATTTATCAAACAGAAACCAGGCTCTAGACTAGCATGATGCGCTGCACAGAAGACATGCTTGACTAAAATCAAGGAAGAGGATGAAGAACTCACAAGGCAAGTTAATTTTAAAAAAGGAAAATTAAAAAATTCCACCCAAAACGCAACCAGAACAAACCGGTTACTATAAACAAGATAACAGTTAGGGCAAAAAAGTCGAGATAAACATGTTTACTGATATCTATGGTCTGAAAGGTACTTTGTGGTGTGAAACACAGTGTACCTGGTGTGTCACCGTCCCTCCACATTTAAGTATTAAATCGTGCCATGAACAACAGCGTTTATTTTGCAGCGTTTGACAGTGTTGTTCGAAGTGAATGTTCATGATGGTTTCGCGGTCATTAAGCTAATACGAGAATAAAGGCTGTGTACTTTTTTTTCAAGAAAACATGTTCTCTTTTGCCTCTATTAATCCTTATAATGGGCCTAGAGTGAGGAGCGCTACTCTAGTACTGGTGAATAGAGACATTTGTGATCTTCTTGCGTCGTAGGCGGAGGAACCTTTCAATAAATTTCTGTATAGCAGCCACATGATTGCCTTGATCCATGGCTTTCAGAATGTCATGCAAGGTGAGGGCTACGTAGGTTTCGCATGACCGACTTACAGGAACCGCGCGGGATTAGCCGAGCGGTCCCAGGCGCTGCAGTCATGCGCTGTGCGGCTAGTCCCGGCGGAGGTTCGAGTCCTCCCTCGGGCATGGGTGTGTGTGTTTGTCCTGAGGATAATTTAATTAAGTAGTATGTAAGCGAGGGACTGATGACCTTAGCAGTTAAGTCCCATACGATTTCACACACATTTGAACATTTTGACTTACAGAATCTGATTGACATGAGGAAGGTCATTCCGTTCGAGATATCTCATATCGTTTGAGTTCAGAATATTTAGTTGTGCTACAAACATCTTGACACAACAAGTCAAAAAGCAGTAATTTAACATTTGCGACGTCACAAGCCAAGCGCCTAATTTATTACGTTATCATGGCTCTTATTCAATGATGTCATCGATATCGCTGATTGCGGGAAATTTTAAAATCTTAGACGACGAATGCATATTGTGAGTTGATTGTGACCTGAAAAGACCGAGGAAGGATAAGAGAAGTTATGAATAAAGCTTGTACTCATTTTCGCCTCCTCAGAAGTCAATCAAATTAATTTTCTGAAAAAGCTTCGTTCCACGGTGAATAGTATTCACAAAGAAACCGATACTGAGCACTGTAGTTTACTAATCATCTTGGTATTGAAGCTCTTTTTTCCGTGTTTGCTTTAACAATATATATGTTTTTGGATAGGGTCCGCCTTTAGCAAAACACAGTTTTGTTTTTTAACCCAAACATGTTTCACTGCAGTTGCAGCATCCTCAGTGGGCTTTTATTTTCCATCTGTTAAAGATAAAGAACGTTCTTTGTTGTTTTGTATACATGTAGCTATTAGTTTTTTTATTAAAAAATGTAATTATAGATATTTGAAAAAACACATAAATTATGAAAATCCATACCTTTTTACCACATGGTGTGGTTTTTCTGACGTCTTGTGTTTCTACAATGACCGACAGTTTGTCATCTGCAACCACTTATAACTTAAAGTAGATAAATTGTTTAAGCCAAAATTGCGATTTGAAGAACTATGTTATTATTATGCCTGAAATTATTTAATTCTATGTGTTTGTGTGTGTGTGTGAGTGTCTATTTACATGGTGTTTCACTTACTCTTTTTTCGTCTTCATCTCTGTCAAACACTGAATATTGAGTTGCCACTGCCACTGTCACTGTCACTCACTGTTTCACTGTTTATCAGCTACAAAAACAAAACATGGCTGGCAGTGGAATAGCTGGAGGTGTAAAAACAAGATGGCTGACAGTGGAACAGTTGAAGGTGTTCCTGGCGGCTGTTTTGAACCTTTCAGAGGTGACTGAGATATTATTTTTTTATTTATTTTTTTTTTTTAGTGTGTGTTTGTGTGTGTGTGTGTGTGTGTGTGTGTGTGTGTGTGTGTGTGTGTATGTAAAAGGGGGAGACAGAGAGAGAAAAAGAGGGAGAGAGAAAGGGAGGGAGAGAGAGATTTTAGGTTTCAGGATCTTTTTTTTTTCTGGTGGTTGGGGGAGGGGGGTTAAGATCTCTATAGGTTGGTTTTGTCTGTTAATTCTTTGAGGGCAGAGAACAGAGTGCCACTGCAGAGAGCTGTGTATTCATTTATTATTTGTTTGCCTTCTACTATGGCTTTTTGTATCTGGTAATTTTCTTCGATTATCAGTTTCTGTGAGGGGCTGTTGCTGCATTTGAGAATTTTCAAATCCGTGTTGATGTTTGTTGGGCTATGTTTCTTGTCCATGAGGTGTTCAGCAAATGTGGAATGACAGCTGTTACTTTTTAATGCTCTTTTGTGTTCTGTATATCTGGTATTAAAGTTTCTGGTTGTCTGTCCTATATAAACTGCTTTGCAATCCTGGCATGTTAATTGGTAAATACCAGATGTGTTGTGTTTGTCTGTGCTTGTGTTGGTTGTCCTTAGTTTTTTCTGTGTTGAGTTGTCTGTCCTGTAGGCTATTTTTATCCCTTGTTTTTTGAGTATGTTGCCTATTCTGTGTACTGTTTTGTTGTTATAGGTGAGAGTGAACCATCTGTTTGTCATTGTGGGTGTTTCCTGTTCATGTGTGTTTGTAGGTTGAGGCTTTTGTTTTTGACTTTGTATGTTGGGTGTCCTTTTTAGTTTTGCTTTAATTTTGTGGTTTAGTTTATCTATAGGACAACCAACCAACACAAGCACAGACAAACACAACACATCTGGTATTTAACAATTAACATGCCAGGATTGCAAAGCAGTTTATATAGGACAGACAACCAGAAACTTTAATACCAGATATACAGAACACAAAAGAGCATTAAAAAGTAACAGCTGTCATTCCACATTTGCTGAACACCTCATGGACAAGAAACATAGCCCAACAAACATCAACACGGATTTGAAAATTCTCAAATGCAGCAACAGCCCCTCACAGAAACTGATATTCGAAGAAAATTACCAGATACAAAAAGCCATAGTAGAAGGCAAACAAATAATAAATGAATACACAGCTCTCTGCAATGGCACTCTGTTCTCTGCCCTCAAAGAATTAACAGACAAAACCAACCTATAGAGATCTTAACCCCCCTCCCCCAACCACCAGAAAAAAAAAAGATCCTGAAACCTAAAATCTCTCTCTCCCTCCCTTTCTCTCTCCCTCTTTTTCTCTCTCTGTCTCCCCCTTTTACATACACACACACACACACACACACACACACACACACACAAACACACACTAAAAAAAAAAAAAAAAAATAATATCTCAGTCACCTCTGAAAGGTTCAAAACAGCCGCCAGGAACACCTTCAACTGTTCCACTGTCAGCCATCTTGTTTTTACACCTCCAGCTGTTCCACTGCCAGCCATGTTTTGTTTTTGTAGCTGATAAACAGTGAAACTGTGAGTGACAGTGACAGTGGCAGTGGCAACTCAGTATTCAGTGTTTGACAGAGATGAAGACGAAAAAAGAGTAAGTGAAACACCATGTAAATAGACACTCACACACACACACAAACACATAGAATTAAATAATTTCAGGCATAATAATAACATAGTTCTTCAAATCGCAATTTTGGCTTAAACAATTTATCTACTTTAAGGTATAAGTGGTTGCAGATGACAAACTGTCGGTCATTGTAGAAACACAAGACGTCAGAAAAACCACACCATGTGGTAAAAAGGTATGGATTTTCATAATTTCTGTGTTTTTTCAAATATCTATAATTACATTTTTTAATAAAAAAACTAATAGCTACATGTATACAAAACAACAAAGAACGTTCTTTATCTTTAACAGATGGAAAATAAAAGCCCACTGAGGATGCTGCAACTGCAGTGAAACATGTTTGGGTTAAAAAACAAAACTGTGTTTTGCTAAAGGCGGACCCTATCCAAAAACATATATACTGTAGTTTACCTCAGTGAAAGAATTCACTAAGTTAAAGATGTACACTGTCGTAATTTTGAGAAGAGTCCATAACGTGATCGGTCAATCACGATATGCTCTATGGTAAATTGAATGTCGAACTTCATTTCTGAGGGACTACATGTTCTTTACTGCACGATAAAAGAAGATGATCTGATAAATTTTCATTTCATATTTCGCCAGTTACGGAGTAGTCCCACTACTGCAATTTTGCTTCTTCTTTCACACAATAGCTTTAATAGAAAAGCTAAAATTACACATCGTTAATAAACAATGACGTGGTCTCGCTTTGAAACATACAGAAGCGCCAAAGAAACTGGTATAGGCATGCATATTCAAATAAGCAGAATAAGACGCTGCGGTGGGAAGACAAGTGTCTTGTGCAGTGAATCGGTTGCAGCTGCTCCAGTGCCACGTTGTGAAGATTTAAGTGAGTCTGAACGTGGTTTTATAGTCAGTGCACGAGGGATGGGACACATTATCTCCGAGATAGCAACCAAGTGGGGATTTTCCCGTTAGACCATTTCACGAGTGTACCGTCAATATCAGGAATCCGTGAAAATATCAAATGTCCGATTCAGCTGCAGCCGGAAAAAAAATCATGCAAGAACTGGACCAACGACGACTGAATAAAATCGTTCAACGTGACAGAAGTGCAACCGCTCCGCAAATAGCTGCAGATTTCAGTTCTGACCCATCAACAAGTGTCAGCGTGCGAAACATTCAACGAAACATCATCGATATGGGCTTTCGGAGCCGAAGGCCCATTCGTGTACCCTTGATAACTGCACGATACAATATTTTACGCCTCACCTGGGCCCATCAACACCGACATTGGATTGTTGATGGCTGGAAATTGCCTGGTTGGACGAGTCTCGTTTCAAATTGTATCGAGCAGATGGACGCATACGGGTATGGAGACACCCTCGTGAATCAATGAATCCTGCGTGTCAACAGGGGATGCTCTAGCTGGTGGGGGCTCCGTAGTGGTATCGGGCGTGTGCAATTGGAGTGACATGGGAGACCTGATACGTCTAGATACGACTCTGACACGTGACACCTAGGTAATCATCTGTCTGATCACCTGCATCCGACCGACTTGGATGATTCCAGCAGGACAAAGCGAGACCCACAAGTCCCGAAATTCTGCAGAGTGCCTCCAGGAACTCTCTTGTGAGTTAAACACTTCCGCAGGCCATCGAACACTCCAGGCATGAACATTAGTGAGCACATCTGGACTGCCTTGCAACGTGTTGTTCAGAATAGATCTACACCCGATCATACTCTCACGGAGTCATGAACATCCCTGCAAGATTCATGGTGCCAATTGTCTCGAGCACTACTTAAAAAATACGGTTCTGCGTGTTCACGGGGACCTTACACGATATTTACCAGTTTCTTTGGGTCTTCATTGTAAACAGACCAGATAAACTTTAAACTAATTCAGTATATTCATAGTTAATGAGAGTTTAGAGCGAAACATTAAAGCATCTCCTCGCCGCTTGCAGAAAAAAGTAAAGGCGTGCCTTCCTTTGTTATTATGCGCACTATTACAAAAACCTAAATTTCGCTAGTGGAACATTTGGTCCTCTTTTCCATGACATAAGTCTTAAACTTTGCATCTAGAGGACACAAAACAAGGACCCTGGATACTGAGGCCTTACAACAGGAATTTTAAAAACTAAACATTATGAAAGGTGGTAAATTAAGATATTAAATGGCAGGAAATTTAAATAATTAAATATGGCTGATGATAGGAATTATAAATAAATTCATATGGCAGATGACGATAAATTTGGCAAACATTTTTTACCGACTCACGGTACAATAAATATTTCTTGCCAAATGTCCCCGTACATACCCACACCCACCCAGCGAAACCCCTCCTCCACACACACACGCACAGACACACACACACACACACACACACAAATACACTACTGATCATTAAAATTGCTACACCAAGAAGAAATGCAGATGATAAACAGGTATTCATTGGACAAGTATATTATACTAGAACTGACATGTGATTACATTTTCATGCAATTTGGCTGCATACATCTTGAGAAATCAGTACCCAGGACAAACACCCCTGCCCTTAATAACGGCCTCCATATGCCTGGGCATTGAGTCAAACAGAGCTTGGATGGCGTGTGCAGGTACAGCTCCCCATGCAGCTTCAACACGATACCACAGTTCATCAAGAGTAATGACTGGCGTATTGTGACGATCCAGTTTCTCGGCCACCTTTGATCAGATCTTTTCAATTGGTGAGAGATCTGCAGAATGTGCTGGCCAGGGCAGCAGTCGAACATTTTCTGTATCCAGAAAGGCCCGTACAGGACATGAAACATGCGGTCCTGCGTTATCCTACTGAAATGTAGGGTTTGACAGGGATCGAATGAAGGGTAGAGCCACGGGTCGTAACACATCTGAAATATATCTTCCACTGTTCACAGTGCCGTCAGCGCGAACAAGAGGTGACCGAGACGTGTAAACAATGGCACTCCATACCATCACGCCGGGTGATACGCCAGTATGGCGATGGCGAATAGATGCTTCCAATGTACGTTCACCGCGATGTCGCCAAACACGGATGCGACCATCATAATGCTGTAAACAGAACCTGCATTCCTCCGGAAAAATTACGTTTTCCATTCGTGCACCCAGGTTCATCGTTGAGTAAACCATCGCAGGCGCTCCTGTCTGTGATGCAGCGTCAAGGGTAATCGCAGACGTGGACTCCGAGCTGATAGTTCATGCTGCTGCAAACTGTTAGTGCAGATGGTTGTTGTCTTGCAAACGTCCCCATCTGTTGACTCATGTTTGGAGACGTGGCCTTACGGTCCGTTACAGGCATGCGGTTACGATGCCTGTCATCTCGACAGATAGTGATACGAGGCCGTTGGGATCCAGCAAGGCGTTCCGTATTACCCTCCTGAACCCACTGATTCCATATTCTGCTAACAGTCATTGGATCTCGACCAACGCGAGAAGCAGTGACGCGATACGATAAACCGCAATCGCGATAATCTACAATCAGATCTTTATCAAAGTCGGAAACGTGATGGTATGCATTTCCCCTCCTTACACGTGGCATCACAACAACGTTTCACCAGGCAACACCGGTCAACTGCTGTTTGTGTATGAGTAATCGCCTGGAAGCTTTCCTCATGTCAGCACATTGTAGGTGTCACCACCAGCGACATCTTCTTCCTGTCGGTTAAATTTCGCGTCTGTAGCATGTCATCTTCGTGGTGTAGCAATTTTAATGGCCATTAGTGTATGTAACTACCTAAAATTCTGCCTCATCAGTAAATTTATTCTTGACTTCAAAACGTTAAAGAAAGCTGACATGAACACGGGTACGAAATTCCTTTGTTAGGGAGAAATGGAAAGATTTATTGTACATGGCACAAAAGTGACACATTCAATTACAATTTTAAGGCAAGTGACCAGAATCACGGCTGAAGGCCTTACATGCCAGGAATGGCAATACTATAAAAAATCTAGAAATCTGCTGTAAAACAGCAAATATAATAGCAAGGTTAGTTAAAAAAACCAAGCATCAAATGGGTGAATTAATAAGACGGTCAACTTTGTAACACAAAGGGGCCACGGACGGTGCTCCAGGAATCGCCCTCTGAGAAGGTCTGGCAACAAACACTTTCGTGGAGACTAGTGGCAGTCTAACGAATGACTAATGGTAATGTTGCTGAAGTTACCTGACGTCCGATAAACCAAATGTAACGATAGAATAATACGCCAAAGCCGGGACCAGCGATCTGCACTACATCCCCAGAATACTGTACTCAGAGCGCCTGGAACGAGAAAGGAATGACTACCACCAGAGTAGCAGAATCACCAACGGGACCCCAGGGCAGGTTACTGGGGTGTTAGTGGGCACCAGGCAAGAAACATTACCGCTGGCAGAACTTAACAAACTATAACAAGTTGAAAGAAGTAAATAGTAATAAGAAATCGAGGAAAGCTAATCAGATCCGCCTTCCCCAAGCACTCCACTCGCTGCTCTTCGCCTCAGCGACATTACAAGGAGCAATGCGAACCCACGTAACTGGAGAATCGCAAGATATCACAATGGTGGAGGTTTGTCTGCTCGGATTGAAATGAACTCATCTTAAAGCTTGCTGGATCCGGTTTACGACGATGTCGTTCACCCTCGTGACCACAGCCCTCCCATCCGGCAGTCCATGCGTGTCGCCATCGGTCCCAGCGTGTTCACGCACTGAGCGGACGTCGCTCCTCCTGAGTCCCCAACCTAACTGACACACTCACAAAAACAAAGGCATCTCCGCAAAGATAGGGCAGCAGTTACTACATATCGATAAGCGCCGCTGCTGCCACAAGCGGACAGCCATCGCTTGGAAAACTGAGTGGCGCCAGTCAACACGAGAGGAAGATAAACAACCGCAACTGTGCCAACTAAACGATGGCGTCTGACCTCCAACAGAGGGCAGAAACCTAGAAACAGCACAAACGCGAGCCGCAGCACAGCTCAAGTAGTACGCACACACCCAACCAGATTCACTGCTTCCGAGTGATAGATGAAAACCAAGTGAGAACGGAATGCATCCCTCAAATGACGCACACAGGGAAGGAATACAGTATCACAATGTTGACCAGTACAGTCACTGAACGTTATTGTGACAGCGTCCTACTTCCTCAGGTGCATCTTTCCATGTGTACATTTGGCCCTGACTCCATTTTTAAGGACGACAACGAACAGAGCACGTGTAGAAGCACTTGGAAGGAGAGTATAGTCAGCGACTAGACTGGCCTGCTCGTTCCCGATACTTAACATCACCCCGGCATGTGTGGGATGCGTTTGGGAGACGTATTTCAGAATGTACACCTGTTCCAATGACCATCCAGCAGTTGTCAACCACACTGGTGGAGTAATGGAACGCTCCACCAGAAGAACTCTTCACCAGATTTGCGGCCAGCACGGTAGCACGTTGTGGAGCACACACTGTCGCCCTTGGTGACCACTTCCCTATTAAGGATCACGTGTAGACTTTTTTATATTCAAGGGACCATCATTCAGTTTAATTATTACCTTTGAATAAAAGTGTCATTTCTGTTCGTTTCATTGCATAGTTCCTTCAGTTATTCTGCATTAATAATGGTGCAGTTATTCCGTTACATGGTACAAGATTCATCAACCTATGTTACTTCTCAATGACACATGATGTGAAAGCTGCTTTCGTCTTTCAGTTCTGCGTATCAGTTACATAAAAATTAAAGTGGACTCACCCAGTCGAATGTTATCCCGCAGGTATGGCAATACATTGAGCTGGCTGGTATAACACAACTGATTGGCTCCTGGTTGCGCTCTGGGTAACAAAAGTCGGGGTTTCGTTAGTTGTGCACTAGACTGCGTATTCATGGCACGAGGACACGGTGTTCTGTGCACAGATGCTATGGAAAACGCCTCGATTAACATCGATAGCTGGTGGATGCAATTAGTGAAAGGGTTAGTCGCTGTGTGCAGTAACAAACAATTTACACATGCTACATTCATGTTACGAAAAATCTTAGTAAATAATATGCTTTGTTAGAAAATACACCAGTACAGTAAATTATTACCAGCACAGGAATCACACTGCCAGTCGGTTGCAAATTCGGCACCTCTATGCATGTCATTACCAGAATGAAATTATAAGAAACCATGAACTTATTTTGGGAGAAAGCAATGGTAAAAGTTTCGAACAGATATGCTCAAATCAAAAATTAAAATCAATCACGTTCAAGGCTTTGGCACGTAAGCTTTGCTAGGAATAGCATCTGAGGGTTTGTTTCGTCTACTATGTGGTTAGATGCTACCCGCCACGAATTCCTCTCCTGTGTCACCTCTTTATCTCAGACTTGCATTTGCAACCTACGTACTCAATTAATTGCTGGGTGTAGTACAATCTTCACACCAAGGGATGTGTTCCTCCGACCTCTCTGACAGGGTTCTTGGATGAATGACGGTGACTTTGTTTGGCGAAAGTCTTCAGTCGCCATTGCTGATGATTTTTGTTGAAAACTGAAGCGGTGATTGGATTCTAACCCAGAGACTATGTTTAGATAACTAATGAAATACGTTACCTTTCGACCACTGGTACATCTATATAATTACAAGAACAAACTGTCCCTCAAATGTAGCTAATGTCAACTGGTACGTATGAACGAATCATCTTGGAATTTGATTAACCGGTTCGGAACCTACAACACGAATTACAAGTAAGCAATGTTCAACTTCAACAAGAATACCTTTATTCAGATATGTGAAAATACACTCCTGGAAATTGAAATAAGAACACCGTGAATTCATTGTCCCAGGAAGAGGAAACTTTATTGACACATTCCTGGGGTCAGATACATCACATGATCACACTGACAGAACCACAGGCACATAGACACAGGCAACAGAGCATGCACAATGTCGGCACTAGTACAGTGTATATCCACCTTTCGCAGCAATGCAGGCTGCTATTCTCCCATGGAGACGATCGTACAGATGCTGGATGTAGTCCTGTGGAACGGCTTGCCATGCCATTTCCACCTGGCGCCTCAGTTGGACCAGCGTTCGTGCTGGACGTGCAGACCGCATGAGACGACGCTTCATCCAGCCCCAAACATGCTCAATGGGGGACAGATCCGGAGATCTTGCTGGCCAGGGTAGTTGACTTACACCTTCTAGAGCACGTTGGGTGGCACGGGATACATGCGGACGTGCATTGTCCTGTTGGAACAGAAAGTTCCCTTGCCGGTCTAGGAATGGTAGAACGATGGGTTCGATGACGGTTTGGATGTACCGTGCACTATTCAGTGTCTCCTCGACGATCACCAGAGGTGTACGGCCTGCGTAGGAGATCGCTCCCCACACCATGATGCCGGGTGTTGGCCCTGTGTGCCTCGGTCGTATGCAGTCCTGATTGTGGCGCTCACCTGCACGGCGCCGAACACGCATACGACCATCATTGGCACCAAGGCAGAAGCGACTCTCGTCGCTGAAGACGACACGTCTCCATTCGTCCCTCCATTCACGCCTGTCGCGACACCACTGGAGGCGGGCTGCACGATGTTGGGGCGTGAGCGGAAGACGGCCTAACGGTGTGCGGGACCGTAGCCCAGCTTCATGGAGACGGTTGCGAATGGTCCTCGCCGATACCCCTGGAGCAACAGTGTCCCTAATTTGCTGGGAAGTGGCGGTGCGGTCCCCTACGGCACTGCGTAGGATCCTACGGTCTTGGCGTGCATCCGTGCGTCGCTGCGGTCCGGTCCCAGGTCGATGGGCACGTGCACCTTCCGCCGACCACTGGCGACAACATCGATGTACTGTGGAGACCTCACGCCCCACGTGTTGAGCAATTCGGCGGTACGTCCACCCGGCCTCCCGCATGGCCACTATACGCCCTCTCTCAAAGTCCGTCAACTGCACATACGGTTCACGTCCACGCTGTCGCGACATGCTACCAGTGTTAAAGACTGCGATGGAGCTCCGTATGCCACGGCAAACTGGCTGACACTGACGGCGGCGGTGCACAAATGTTGCGCAGCTAGCGCCATTCGACGGCCAACACCGCGGTTCCTGGTGTGTCCGCTGTGCCGTGCGTGTGATCATTGCTTGTTCAGCCCTCTCGCAGTGTCCGGAGCAAGTATGGTGGGTCTGACACACCGGTGTCAATGTGTTCTTTTTTCCATTTCCAGGAGTGTAGTAAGACGATAGTACAATGTAAACGTACACATTAGTTGTCATCATACGTAAGATTGTACACATAAGATTAATTCCATGGTAAAACTATTGCTTAAAAGAAATTCTGAAAAATGGAGGTTCGCCGATGAAAATGGCTCTGAGCACTATGGGAGTTAACATCGATGGTCATCAGTCCCCTAGAACTTAGAACTACTTACACCTAACTAACCTAAGGACAGCACACAACACCCAGTCATCACGAGGCAGAGAAAATCCCTGTTCCCGCCGGGAATCGAACCCGGGACCCAGGCGTGGGAAGCGAGAACGCTACCGCATGACCACGAGCTGCGGACTCTGATAAATGAAACTGATATTAATTAACATGTGGTTGAAAGTTGTAAAGATGAATAGAATGATAAGCGCATGTAAAACTGATTCAAAATTACGTGTCATATTAATCAGAGAACATTATCTACGAGGGTTGAATGAAAAGTACTGCCCCCACCTTCTTTTATTGGGTTTGGATGGGAATATTTTAATAAATCAAACGCAGAAATAATCCTTATAATGTGATCTTTAACTACCAATTAAATGTACGTTTACATTGTACCATTTTTCCTCATAATCACCAGCCAATTTCTGCCAATAATGAAAAGTTTTCTGAAGCCGTCATGGAAGAAGTCGACAGTCTGTTTCCGCAACCTCGGTCTCACAGTTCTCTCGCCGTTTTCATCAGAAGCATTATGATGTCCCCGTAGATCGTCTTATATTAACGGGAAGAGACGGATGTCAGACGGTGCTAAATCTGGACTACATGGTGGATGCCCTACGGTGGTGAGATTCAGTCGCTGAAGTTCTTCTGTGATGGCACGTGAAGTGTGTGTTTTGGCACTGTCATGCTGCAGGAAAACATTATCCTGTTCCTTTCGGACACTTGTTAGCCGTCCTTTCAGAGTTCGCAGCCTCGTGATGTAACGCTCGGAATTTATTGTTCTTCCACGATCAAGGAAATCAACAAGGATAGCACCATCTGCGTCCCAGAAGACTGTGGCCATGATTTTTTAAGCTGAGGCCTGCGTCTTAAATTCCTTTTTCTGGGGCGAGTCTTTGCGTCGATTTTCCATAGGCTAACGTTTCGTCTCCGGGTCGTAACCATATATCCACGTTTCGTCTCCTGTCACAACTGAATGGAGAAAGGCGTCGCGTTCATTCTCGTAACGCGCGAGGAGTTCATGGCAAATTTCAAGTCTGTGCGCTTTCATTTCAGGAGTCAGCATCCGGGGTACCCATCGAGCACAGATATTACCATAGCCAAGCAAATCAATAATGTGACCCACGAGTTCTTGTATAGTACCGATTGTGCTTGCAATTTCTCTCTGAGTGATACGACGATCGTTCTGAATCAATGTGGCACCATTTTGTTTGTGAAACTCGGTGGTTGTTGTCACAGGATGTCCAACTCTTTGTTTGTCACGCAGGTCAGATATTCTCGCTTCAACGTCTTGAAACTTACTCGCCCAAGGACGCACAGTACTCACATCAACACAATCACCATAAACTGCTTTCATTCTCTGATGAATCTCCTTTGGAGTGACACCTTCTGCTGTCAAGAATTCAATGACTGCACGTTGCTTAAATCATATTGACCGAGCTTCTGCGCAGCGTTCCGTACTTTACACTGTAACAACACAACCGTTCAATGCTAAGGCTTCCCGCCAGTTGGAGCTGTAGAAAAGAGGATACCGAACAAGCCAGTACATGCCGCATACCAATGCTGCCAACTGTTGAAGATTTACGAAGGTGGAGGCATTACTTTTCAGTCAACCCTCGTAGATCAGTTCACTTTATCAACAGTATTTTTTATGCATTGGCAACGTTAGCATCTTTGTGATTGAGACAGAACTAGCAAATAAACCAACTGCAAGGTCTCTGAACGACAGGCGTCAAAATAAAAAATAAATAAAAAGAAAAGTGTTTCATTCAAGTTTTCGCTTACTTGTTGTGAGCTATTACTCGTGGAGTACATCCCCTAAACATTAGTTTGCGGACGACACGGATAGTGTTAAGAAGACGAATTAAGGGAATCATGGTTGACCCTACGAGATTCAGTGCGCAGCAATTTCTGTCAACAAGTGGCCACGACAGCCTTAAGAATTTTGCATTTGTGTTCAGTTATTGATCACAGACGATAGCCCAAAAGCGTACATAATGAAAACAGAGAGTGTTCTGCTATAGCTTCTGGTAAAATGAAGTCTTTGCTGGCGATGAGTGTTTGCTGCGATTCCAGAAGATTCCCCCAGCGAGCGGAGCGCACTGGACCACTGGAGCGTTGAAATTTAATTGCCGTCTCCAGAGCTCATCAAAGCAAACGTCCGCAGATCCATCTGGTAACTTACGTCTCCCGGAAAGAGACGATTGACGCGCATAAAATAGGAAAAACGGATGCCTATATCACTGCCAATACGTATGAGGTAAACACGGTTACCTACACACACACACAAACATATACAACATATAGTTCCACATTATACAACAGGGTGCTTCAAAAATTGTTACTCTACTTCTAAAAAACTAAGATATATACATAAAGATTCAAAAAATTCGGAACAGAGACAAATCTTATTTGACAAACAGTGGTAAGAAAATCAGTCTCCATGATGACAGAAGGAAGTTTGGCAACAAAACATGTGACACAGTTCAACGTTTCGTATTATGAAACACTCAAAGGAGACAGCACGAATCACAGCTGGAGCCTTTACACGGGCCGTATTTCACTGCGACGCGTGGCCGCAGTGGCGTTGCGCTGAACACTGCCATGGCGGGGCTGCAACAACACTGCAACGTTTCTATTTCTGTCTTTCTTGGTAAGCGCTTCCCTCTCACTTTCAGCCTTACTTCCTCTTTCTCACACTGACAGCGCTCCGGTTCCAATTCACGCAGTATGATTGTCGAAACAATACGATCGAAAGCTCGTGAGCCTTCGTAGAGGCAATCTATTTGTTTGACATCTACAAGAGTGCAAGGATACAGACAAACGGGAGATCCACGCATTTCATAAATCTGATTCGTACATTTAGGGCCAGAGATGTTGTTGTTGTGGTCTTGAGTCCAGAGACTGGTTAGATGCAGTTCTCCAATGCTACTCTATCCTATGCAAGTTTCTTCATCTCCCAGTATCTACTGCAACTTACATCTTCTGAGTCTGCTCAGTATATTCATGTCTCCCTCTACTATTTTCAGCCTCCACGCTGCCCTCCAATAATACATTGGTGATCCCTTGATGCCTCAGAGCATGTCCTACCGCCCGATCGCTTCTTCAAGTCAAGTTGTGCCACAAACTCCTCTTCTCCCCAATTCTGTTCAGTACCTCCTCTTTAGTTATGTTATCTACCCGTATAATCTTCAGCATTCTTCTGTACCACCGCGTTTTGAAAGTTTCTATTCTTCTCTTGCCTAAACTATTTATTGTCCATGTTTCACTTCCACACATGGCTACACTCCATACAAATACTTTCACAAAAGGCTTCCGGACACTGCAATCTATACTCGATTTAATAAATTCCGCTGGCCGCGGTGGCCGTGCGGTTCTAGGCACTTCAGTATGGAACCGCATGACTGCTACGGTCGCAGGTTCGAATCCTGCCTCGGGCATGGATGTGTGTGATGTCCTTAGGATAGTTACGTTTGAGTAGTTATAAGTTCTAGAGGACTGATGACCTCAGATGTTGAGTCCCATAGTGCTCAGAGCCATTTGAACAATTTGAACAAATTGCTCTTCTTCAAAAACGCTTCCTTTGTCATTGTTATTTTGCCCTTCAAATAGCAAAACTGGTCTGCTACTTTAAGTGTCTGATTTACTGGCCTAATTCAATCAGCATCGCCTGATTTCATCCGACTATATTCCATTATCCTCGTTTTGCTTTTGGTTATCTTCATTTTATATCCTCTTTTCAAGACACTGTCCATTCCGTTAACTGCTTTTCCATATCCTTTGCTGTTTCGGGTAGAGTTGCAATGACATCGGCAAACTTCAAAGTTTATATTTCTTCTCCAAGGATTTTAATTCCTACTTCAAATTTTTCTTTTTTTTCCTTTACTGCTTGCTCAATATACAGGTTGAATAATACATGGGGTAGGCTACAAACCTGTCCCTCACTTTACAACCATTGTTACCCTTTCGTATCCCTCGACTCTTATAACTGCCATCAGGTTTCTGTACAGCCTTTCGCTCCCTGTATTTCAAGCGTCTCACATTCAGAATTTGAAAGAGAGTTTTCCACAGGTTTGCCTTTCCTTAATCTATTTTCTAAGCTAAGTCGTAGGCTTAGTATTGCCGCACATGTTCCAGCATGTCTACAGAATACAAACTAATCTTCCCCGAGGTTGGCTTCTACCAGTTTTTCCATTCGTCGGTAAAGAATTCGTGTGAGTATTTTACAGCTGTGACTTATTAAACTGATAGTTCGGTACTTTCCACACCTGTCGACACCTGCTTCCTTTGGGATTGGAATATTTTATGCTTCTTGTCTCATACATCTTGCTGACCAGATGGTAGAGTTTTGCATGGATGGCTCTCCCAAGGCTATCAGTAATTAGAAAGGAATGTTGTCTACTCCCGGGGCCTCGTATCGGCTTAGGTCTTTCAGTGCTCTGTCAAATTGTTCACGCAGCAACATATCTCCCATTTCATCTTCATCTACGTCCTCTTCCATCGCCAAGTACACCGCCCCTGTATAGACCCTCTATACACTCTGCCACCTTTCTGCTTTCCCTCATTTACTTAGAACTGGTTGTCCATTTGAGCTCTTGATATTCATACAAGTGGTTCTCTTTTCTCTGCAGGTCTCTTTAATTTTCCAGCAGGCAGTATCGGTGTTACCCCTAGTGATGCATGCTCCCACATCCTTACATTTGAACTCTAGCCATCCCAAGTTAGCCATTTTGTTCTTCCCCTAGATCTCATTGAGACATTTGTATTCTTTTCTGCCTGATCCATTTACTGCATTTTCCTATTGCCTCCTTTCATTAATTAAATTCAATGTCTCTTCTGTTACCCATGGATTTCTTCAATCCCTCGTCTTTTTACCAACCTGATCCTATGCAGCCTTCACAATTTCATCTCTGGAAGGTACCCATTCTTCTTCTACTGTATTTCTTTCCTCCGTTCTTGTCAATCTTCCCTAGTGCTCTCTCTGAAACTCTCTACAGTCTCTGGTTCTTTCGGTTTATGCAGGCTCCATCTCCTTAAATTTCAACCTTTTTGCAGTTTATTCAGTTTTAATCAATAGTTCATAACCAAAAAATTGTGTTCAGAGCCCACATCTGCCCCTGGAAAGATCTTACAATTTAAAACCTGGCTCCTAAATCTCTGTTATACAATTGTATAATCTACCTGAAACCTTACAGCGTTCCCAGGCCTCTTCCACGTATACAACCTTCTTTCATGATTCTTGAACCAAGTGTTAGCTCTGATTAAATTATGTTGTGAGCAAAATTCTACCAGACGGCTTCCTTTCTCATTCCTTGCACTCCATTCTATATTCATCAACTACCTTTCTTTCTATTCCTTTTCCTACTATCGATTGCAGTCCCCTATGATTATTAAATTTTCGTCTCTCCTCACTATCTGAATATTTTTCTTTTGTCTCATCATATATTTCTTCAACCTCTTCATCTGCGGAGATAGTTGGCACACAAATTTGCACTAGTGTGGTAGGCATGGGCTTCGTGTCTAGCTTGGCTACAATAAAACGTTCACTATGCTGTTCGCAGTATCTTACCCGCGCACCTATTTTTTAATTCATTATTAAACCTACTCTTGCATTACACCATTTTATTTCTTATATACCTGACCAGAAGTGTTCCTACTTCCATCGAACTTCACTATTTGGCAATATGTTTAACCTTAATCTATCCATTTCCCTTTTTACATTTTCTAACCTACCTGCCCAGTTATGGGATCTAACATTTCACGCTCCCATCCCTAAAACGCCAGTTTTTTCTCCTTACAACGACATCTTTCTGAGTAGTCCCTGCCCGGAGATCCGAATGGGGGACTATTTTACCTCCAGAATATTTTATCCAAGAGGACGCCAACATCATTTAACCATACTGTAAAGCTCTATACCCTCGGTAAAAATTACGGCTATAGTTTCCCCTTGTTTTCAGCCTTCCGCAGTACCAGCACAGCAAGACCGTCTTGGTTAATGTTACAAAGTCATATCAGTCAGTCATCCCGACTGTTGCCCCTACAACTACTACTCTTCAGGAACTACACGTTTTTCTGACCTCTCAACAGATACCCATCCGTTGTGGTTGCACCTACGATACAGCTATCTGTATTACTGAGGCACCCAAGCTTCCCCACCAACGGCAAGGTCCGTGGTTCTTGCCAGAGATATAGAACATATTTATTTATTCAGCTTATGGAAATACAAAGCTAACTGTAACTAATATATATGAATTGCATAATTTTACAAAATAAATGGAACTAAACATCTATAGCTACGAATTAATATCCAAATTTTCACGTCATTTAAGAACTGTCTACGTCATCTCAAAGAAATCTTCTATATTTACAGGGTAGGTGCTACAATTCGTTACAAATAGTTTGATGCTCTGATGTTCTCTGTGACAGTCACATTAAAAAGATGAAGCCTTCCCAAATCAGTAGAGACTTGCTGTATAGATGCTGTGGCCTGCACGTGTGCCAGCAAGCGTTTCCCAATTCTGTGTTAGTTCCATGAGGGTTGGCCTTATTCCAGGTCTTCTGACTGTCTGTGACAGTCCACATGGGCAATATTATTCCACGCACATTCTATTCGGTTTGAAGTACACTGATTGTAGGGATTCGTCAATATCATAGGAGACTGGGCTTTAATCGTCTCGGGAATGCTAACTTGTAATATCTGATGGTGTGGTGTGGCTTATAGGTGGTGACCATTGAAGAGGAGTCGATCTGATGCAACCTGTTAGTGTCCTCATTCCTGCATTTAGGTAAACATCGATTTTTCTCACACGTAATTTACTCGGCTACGCTGGAGCACAGTAATCGGCAAAAGAGTAGAAGGATCCAAAGGAAGAACATTGCAGCGCATCCCATGAGGTAGCTCTGGGCTTTTGCATGGTGGTAACGCGCGATCTCAGCTATGCTCCGGTGTTTTCTGTTTGTTTCTTTTCAGTCAAAGGTTGCTGCTAGATATTTCGCGAAGTCCTGGTGGAGGAGGACTTGTTCATTAAAGTTCGCAAGGCGTTAAATCCCTGAAACATACCATTCTTGTGGCAGGGTTCGTATCTGACGAGTGTCCCTCGGCATATAACTAGTTTATTTGGTTCCTTAAACTTCCGCAAACAACAAGACCGGTTTTACCTCGGCTAGCGAAATGTCCCTAGACAGGAAACAACGTACTATTTCTAGATAACCAGGGCGGCCAAGACGCTCTTTGTTTGTGACGTTTTCTTGCCCAATTCAACACAAATTTCCATGAAATACAGTTCTAACCATGCACCAGAAGAATTCCGCTATGGACGTGCTCTGCAAACAGTCTCTCGAGTTACAAAAATCGTGTGGTTCTACTCGGCTACACTTCATAGCACTCTTGTCATGTTGGTGTGATTGCAAATCATTAACCATTCGCAGCGGAATGCTGTGCATCGGCTGCCTCCCACGCAACATGGACTGACACCTTCTAGACAATTTTTGCCGCGCAGCTTAAAACAAAATGGTGCATTCTGGCGTTTGCGACTTATTAACGAACTTACTCTTGTATGTAGCAAGGAAACGTAGCTCTATACTGAATAAAATAATTGATATGAAACAAATGAGATATAGTTTATGTTTGACTTTGGGGTCAGTGTTTGGGAACACAAGTTACAGCTAGCCAGACTTGCTACCGCAGTGAGAAAAGTACAGCGAGTAATTCTGCTATAATGCTGTGGAAACATCAGCACCTCGTCTACAGACGTCCTACCTATATTAAAGGGTTTAGTAACCCTATATATACAAATAGAAAATAAAGAATTAAATATTTACAGCAAGGCAGCGGAAAATGAGTTCCTCAGACAGAGGAAGGAGAATGTTTTAGTTTCTTCTTAACGTAAAATGAAGGCTTCAGTTAAAACATTCAGTGCCAAGTTAGGGCTGATGGACTACCTTCTCGGACATATCTGATTATAACTGGTAAGAGGGCTAATACCAGATATGACTGTGGCGAAATGGGCACATGAGATCATGTCCTTTGGGAATGCCCCCAAGCGTAAGATACAGCAAGGACTGCTAGGCAGATTTCACAGATAAAACTCTTCACAAAATAATTATAGTCAAAAAGGTCCTTGATGTCCTAAGTCCTCTAGCTGATGCTCTCTCAGAAGTCGCAAGGAGTAACTGTAGCCAGCACACGCTACAGCAGAGGCGAGTGAGGCCTGTAGGCCACGCTAAGGAATGAGAAAACGAGTGAAAGCTCTACTGTTGCTTGGCACACAAGACTGAAAGAACATGGCCTCAAGTGTATCAGAGAAGAACGGTAAGAGTCAGTGAAAGAGGCGTAATGCGTTCTGATACGTCACCACACTGTGTCGAGGGTGCAAAATATTGCTGGACCCGACAACGTGGCAGACCAGACGGAACGCATGGAGAAACTAGACACACTCCGATAGTAGTAAATTGGGCGTATGCCTGGAGACCATCTTTTCTTCTGTGCTCTTCTGACTGTGCCAACATCTTCATCTCAGAGTAACACTTGCAACCTAAGTCCTCAATTATCTGCTGGATGTATTCCAATCTCTGTCCTCCTTGACAGTATTTGCCCTCTAAAACTCCCTCTAGTACCATGGAAGTGATTCAATCACGTCTTAGCGGATGCCCTATCATCCTGTCCCTTCTCCTTATTAGTATTTTCCACATATTCCTTTCCTCTCCGATTCTGCGAAGAATCTCCTTACCTTATCAGTCCACCTAATTTTCAGGATTCGTCTGGAGCACCACATCTCAGATGCTTCGGTTCTATTCTGTTTCGGTTTTCTCAATGTCCATGTTTCACTACCATACAATTCTATACTCCAGACGTACATTCTCAGAAATTTCTTCCTCAAATTAAGGCCGATATTTGATATTAGTATACTTCTCTTCGCCAGGAGTGCCCTTGTTGTAATTGCTAGTCTGCTTTTGATATCCTCCTTGCTCCTTGGTGATTTTACTGCCTAGGTAGGAGAGTTCCTTAACTTTATCTACTTCGTGGCCATCAATCCTGATGTTGAGTTTCTCTCTGCTCTCATTTCTACTTCTTTTCATTACCTTCCTCTTTCTTCCATTTACTCTCAAACCATACTCTGTACTCATCAGACAGTTCATTCCGTTGAGCATATCATGAAATTCTTCTTCACTTTCACTCAGGATAGCAATGTCATCAGCGAATCGTATCATTGGTATCCTTTCACCTTGAATTTTAATTCCACTCCTGAACATTTCCTTTATTTCCATCATTGTTTTCTCGTTGTACAGATTGAACAGCAGGGGCGAAAGACTACATCCTCGTCTCACACCCTTTTTTCTTGGTCGTCCACTCTTATCATTACCTCGTGGCTGTTGTACATATTGTGTATGACCCGTCTCCCCCTATACCTTGCCGCTACCTTTTTTTCAGAATTTCGAACATCTTGCATCATTTTACATTGTCGAACGCTTCATCCAGGTCCTATGAGCATGTCTCGATTTTTCTTTAGTCTTGCTTCCATTATTACACGCAACGTCAGAATTGCCTCTGTCGTGCCTTTGTCTTTTCTAAAGCCAAACTTATCGTCATCCAGCGCACCCTCAATTTTCTTTTCCATTCTTCTGTATATTATTATTGTAAGCAACTTGGATGCATGAGCTGTTAACTGGTTGTGCAATAATTCTCGCACTTGACCTATACAGAAGGGAATCTCCCCACAGGACCATGCAAATCTAAATGGAACGATGCTAATCAACGGTTAAAGTCTTATTAAGTCCAAATAAATAAACGTGGCCCAATTAAGCATGAAAGGACGAGTACGGCACCTACACAGATATTTTATTGTGCAGGCTCATCTAACTGCAGAACGAAACCAGTGGTTATTATATCGATTCGTTTAAATACCATAAGGCATCAATAAAATAATATCCCCACTAAATCAAACATATAAATTTATAATGAATGGAAAAAAGATTTTAATCAGGAACTATAGTCTTGCCACAGTTCGCTGGACACATGAAAACGTAATATGAAACTATATCATGGACACAGCCAATGGCAGCGTAAATGGTTAGTGGATTAAAGAAAGAACCTCAGAAAAGAAAGAACAAAAACAAATACTTTCGCCAAAGTCCATGATGGCTGAAAATAGCTGGCTGTGCATGTTAAAAACGCGTAATTAATCCCAGATGCAATTTAACTAGCTTCGCGTCTCCGTCATCACAGTGGCTGCAGCTGTGAGTTCTGAACGAGCTCGACCTCTGTGCTCTAAGTTGGAGACATTCCTTTCTGTGACTGTCTAAAGTGAACCATTCTCGATGGCATCCCTGAACCAAGTCCACACTCTAACCTTTCTTTCGCTAGTGTGTTCTGACGTTACTCAAGAAAATTTGGCTGGTTCTACCAGCATGGGAATCTCCCTGGCTTACCAAAGGAGGCCTTCCGAAATCTGACAAATAACTTTGTCGTGCTTAACCAATAATGATGTGGCTCGAGCAGGAAGGCATCAAATCTCACCTACTACATGGCAGATTTCCAACCCCAGCCAACCAAAATCCTTCCATGTAGATACGTGTGAGAAGAAGCACCTTCTGTGCCGAAATAATCACTGTAAACCAATCACAGACTCTCTTAAAATGGCTCTGAGCATTATGGGACTCAACTGCTGTGGTCATTAGTCCCCTAGAACTTAGAACTACTTAAACCTAACTAACCTAAGGACATCACACACATCCATGCCCGAGGCAGGATTCGAACCTGTGACCGTAGCAGTCGCACGGTTCCGAACTGCGCGCCTAGAACTGCGAGACCACCGGGGTCGGCACAGACTCTCTTATTTACATTTAAATGAACAGTAGCCAGTCCCGTTGTTTCAAGCTCCGAGTTTTTCACCCAAAAAGGATTCCTTCTAGTATATTGCACAATGCAGTTTATATGGAACTCTAGACGCCCTCTTACGGGTCTGATGTGCGGACACAGAACACTGTGAAAACCCGTTCTGTACCTGCTTGTGGGCGGTTTTCACGGAGTAGGACGCTGACGCGCATCTTTGTGTAGGCAGACTGTGACTGTTTGGCGAATCCTACCCGTGTCCTGTTACTTGGGAGTTTTCACCATGCCAAAACACAAGGGTGAAGGGTGGAATGTGGGGTTGTAGGTGGCAGCGTTACCTGTGGGACCAACTCATCCAGACCCCGTACCCTTCCACAAACATGTTGAGGCAGACCAGCTCGGCAGAGAGCTTGACCAACTGAGCTGCCAGTGAAGAGCAGCTTAAGCTAACTTCCCTGTCATCAGCCAACTAAAGGGGGCCCCTAACGCTGCGGAATATACCACGTCTCTCTCACGATAATAAAAATAAAGAAGAAGAAGAGAGAAGAAGATGAAGAATTAACTATCTGTGCACCCACTGGCAGGAGTAAGTCTTATCTGCAATTTTCATCCAGCATTAAACAATTGACTATACTGACTACTATGATGTTCATATTACATTATAAATCAATCTCAGAACTCAGGGACGAGCTCCCTTCGTCTTTGGAGATTATATGGGTAAATTCATGATTATTACGTTACAATCCTCTTGTGGTAGTTAACCGTGTATATCGAGACTTCGTTCATTGTTAAATGCAATGTTGTGGTACTAAGTGAAGGAGACGCATTACGAACTGGTAAATTTTAATTTATTTCCTTTATCACACTGCACAAACATAAACACACTATTATTCAAACTGTGTGCCACTACGCAACCGCCTGTGGCTCACGCAGCCATTCAGCTTCCACAGCCTCTCAACAACTGTCTCTGCTTGCGACTCTCTGAGCCACTGGGCATTGTCGCCCTCCAAAGAACAACCACTTACAGATACAACACAACAGTATCCTCACAAGCTCAGCTGCGCAAGGCAGTACACTACTTAACTCTTCTCTGAGAGTCTGTAATGGTAACATTATCAAAGTAATCGTAATATGGTTAGTATGAGGGAGAGTCAAATGAAAACCTTAAATTTGTAATAAGAAATCTAAATTTCGCGCCGTTAGCCTGTAAGTTGGTAAGCGTGCTACACACAGCGTGCAAAATGGTCTGTAGGCGGCAGCATAGTGCAGATGCACACATACCGTCGCAGTATCAGTATAAAGATGGCCGCCCCACTTGCGACTTGCACCAGAGAAGAACAGCGTTCTGTTTTTGCGTAGTGAAGGTGTGAAACCTATTGAAATTCATCGGCGAATGAAAGTTCAGTACGGTGATGCATGTCTGTCACAGCAGCAAGTCTACGAGTAGAATAAGAATTTCGTAAGTGGTGTGACTTCAGTGGAAGATGCTCCTCGTCCAGGTGAGGCACAACTCCACAGAACATTGCAGCAGTTGAAGCCATAGTGAAGGAAAACCACCAAGTGACATTGAATGACACCGGAGCATCTTTACAGATTAGACATGAGTCAAAAAAAAATGGTTCAAATGGCTCTGAGCACTATGGGACTCAACTGCTGTGGTCATTAGTCCCCTAGAACTTAGAACTACTTAAACCTAACTAACCTAAGGACATCACACACATCCATGCCCGAGACATGAGTCATCACACCATATTGTGCACGCTGTGCTTCAGTTTCACAAAGTGTCTGCAAGATGGGTACCACTGCAGCTGACTCCTGAAATGAGAGAACGATGTGTTGATGCTTGTGAAGAACTTCTTCGGCGCTTTGAACGAGAAGGTGATCCCTTCCTTGCACGAATCGTTACTGGTGACGAAACCTGGGTTCACTTGCACCAACCGCCTAGAGGGACCACTGTCACCAGTGCACAGATCTCCTAAAAATTCAGCTGCGGCCTGCAATCAAATCAAAGCGACGTGGATTGCTGTCAACAAGTGTCCTTTTCCAACATGACAATGCAGGGCCTCACACTGCCCTACAACAGTTGCAACAATTGCAGACCTGCATATTGAGTGTCTTCCTCATCCACCATGCTCACCAGACCTTGCCCCAAGTGATTTCCGTATGTTTGGACCACTCAAAGACGCAATGGGAGGAAAGAAGTTCCGTTCTAATGAAGAGGTACGCCACACTGTGCATGATTGGTTGCGCATACTACCAAAAGAATTTTTTTTCTGAAGTAATTTATGCACTTTGTAAGCGGTGGAGGACTTGCATTGAGCGTGGGGGAGATTATGTTGAAAAGTGATACGACTTTGTAGCACTTATGCACAAGAAATAATATTTTAAAAAATATTTTAGGTTTTCATTTGACTCACCCTAGTATTAGCGTCAGTTGTAGTAAGGTAAGTTTCAGTAGCAGCACTAGTTAATGTAGAAAAGTGGAGGTAGTGGTTGTAGTAATAGGGCCTTTCTGTACTTTTATTAGCTGTAATGTTTGTTATTGTAACAGTAGTAAATGCTGTTGTAGCAGTATAAATAGAAGTTGCTGATAAAGACAATTGCAAAGATAGTGAAAATAGATTGGAAATCCTAAATTCTAAGGAACTTCTTTTTGCCACAGTAAAGGATTCAACTCGGGTAGAATGGCATGTAAGTAGCCATCTGTATATTACAGCGATGGTAAGAGCTAGAAAGACAAGTAAAAATATTATAAAGATACTCTAAGCTCAGCGCAATATCCATAATAGAGAAAAGGGGAAAAATAGGTCATAAAGACCCACTATCATAAATTTAGCTCTATAAGTAACGTTCCAGTGTTGTTGTCTAGAAAGTGGACGACAATAAATAAATGATAACTTTTTGCTTGTGGACTGCTAAAGCAGGAGAGCTGCACCCATTTCCACTAGCAACTTTTCTTTCGTCCATTTCGCAGCAATACTTCGGTCTGTGCAACCACTTCTGCCCAGGAAGAGTATCACTCCAAGCATTGCCGGTATACAGAGTAAATGTAATATTTCGCTAATTCAATCCATTTTGACTAATTTTACAGTTGTCATTATCACCTACTGCTATTAGTATTGTAATAGCGTTTCATGTTGCCGAACACGAAGCTGCAATTTCTGCGACCCATTAAATGTTCCTCAATATCATTCGCGTTCCGAGGACAGCATGAAGCTTCACTTCCACATTCTGCGTCACTTACTAGGCGGTGGGTCGAGAAAGAAGAATAAAAAGTAATGGAAAGCACAAAATCTAAAACACATGTTTCCGATACAATAACCATAATCGAAAGCTACGTGCCTTTTCTGGCGTCCGTTTTAGCACCTTATCTGCCAAAGGAAATACTCATATCGCACTGCAGAAACAAATTTTGAGTACTGGTGAGTGTGTGTGTGTGTGTGTGTGTGTGTGTGTGTGTGTGTGTGTGTGTGTGTGTGCCAGAATTACAGGTATGTATACATCTTGTAGCTGTGTTCTGTTTGCTTTAGAAAGAAAAAAGTATACAATTTTATTGGTAGTAAACTGCATACTAAACAGAGAACGCCGAGGATTGAGATATTGCCGGAAAACCTTGTGGAAGTGTGTGCGCGTGCGTGCGTGTATGTGTGTGTGCGTGTGTGTGTGTGTTGGTGTAGTGGGCGCATATATGAGACTTGATTGGAGCGCTCCCTCCTTTCGTCTTCCCCTCTACGCCTCTGTCCGCCAATATTCTCTTCACTTTGCGCCGTGCGTTCCCGAAAAGAAATATCGGCTGCTCGTCCTTCGATGTAATTCGACGAAAGAAATCTCTGCTATTTCATTTTCTCTGCTCTTTTAAAGTCGCGACGTGCTCGCAGCAGAGACTGCCAGCTCTGATGAAAGGCCGATGAAAGGCTGTTTCTTTTGGCAGAAATCACCCCCAACGTTATTTAATTTGTACGACGTCCGTGCACACGCAGCGTTTACCGACAGCGTCCACACGGTTTCTGCTAGGTCCACTGGACACAGCCCGTGCCATTGCAAGGCGCTGTGGGTTGCTAACTACACCGCCCGCTTCTCGGAAGAAATAATTAAATACATCGTATCCTTTCATTTTAATTTACTTGTTCCGGAATGCCATAAAAAAAGAATGCCACGCTCTAATGTAGAGAACCAAATAATTTTTCTGTTTTATCTTAAATAATACGAACACTAATAACTTGACATAGGATGTAACTGTAATGTAATAACACCTGTAACGATATGTTTTAAAATTTCATTTTTACTCGTATGTTTCAAATTTTATATTTGACATAATAATAATGTTGTTTTTCGACCTTTTGTGGATAATAACTAAATTCACGTTATACTGTAAGTCTCATGTAGCATGGCTTATTTTCATAATTCATACTGCAGTTATGGAAATGTGCATGATTTAGACGGCTCCAAATGGTTTCAACTGAGCACCTTCTCATCTTCGCACTTAATACCCATTTTCTTTCTACCTACGTGAAATGAGTTTAGCTCCATCATGCTGTAACAGTTTGCTATAAAATATTTTGACACAATATTTTTTCCTCAAATCTTGGAAAATAGGAAATCTCTTCACCTCTGTTATAATCTTTATTAATTGACTTATGGTCGGTTTTGTTGAATTACAACCACATCTTTAGGTGGTCACCTAGATAAAAACACATAAACTTTATAGTTTACCTGAAATGTAAGTCCTCAGCTTTAAAACGTATCTTCTAAACATTCATGGTGCTGTCTGTTTGTTCTATATCGTGTCTCCCTACCACTTTCGCGCAACGACGCTCTGAGCGTGTTTTTTAGGGAATTAACTAGTTTGAACCTGGGACCTGTTGCTGGTAAGGAGACGCCAGACCACACATGACATGTAGAATTCAGAAGAGTTCAGTGAGACTAGCGATGATATAACCAAATACTAAATGATCTCAGCTTCAGCTCCACTGCACTCCCTGTAAAAGAATCTTAGTACTAACTAAATTTAGTGGAAAGGGTTCAAGGCTTTCTTATTTTTAGTTAGCTCGTAAAATAACGTCGAAAAAGCAGTTAAGTTTACCATTGGAAATTTTATTCTACTCACAAAACATCGTTTATAAATTGCACTATTGATAAAAGGAAATGTTTTAATACAGGATGGTAAAAACCAACTGCGTTCAACAAAAATGTGAACGAATATTCCCTGAATGGGTTTCCAAGTTCTACAATCGATCGAAGGATGACCTATGCCATATCACATCTGTAATCTCGGTTTAATTTAAGTTTCACAAAAGAGAAAACTATCAAAATGGTCTACAACTATCAAAATGGTCTACAGTGACCCTCAATTATCTTTAATTACTTATTTAACTTGTCGTAAATTACAGTGGCTGATGTGGCTTCTCAATAACTATATAAAAGAAAAATCATCGCGTTTCAGATCTGTTCTTCAAGTGGCAAATGTGAACACCATGAGTTTTAATTAAGGATCGACACTAGTATTACGCAAAAAGGGGGTGTAACAGATGAGACTTCTGCAGTTCTAAGCATCGCGTGCGTTCATTACCTTGTCGCTGTTGAGGCAGCGTCAGGGCGACAGCGGCCGGCGCACCAGCCGTCCAGCTCGCCGTCTCGAAACCAACTCTCCTAACTTCTCCTTACTACAATTTACCGAAGTTGGTTTAAAAAAACTATCTGGCTGTGTTTTCATCTGACCAATCAGGGTCTCAATATTAACCTTAAGCTCCGCCTACAAAAATTCTGTCTATCCAATGAGAAACGTTATACTTTTCGTGGTGGGGCAATGTTTTTAAAGTTTGCAACGTAACAGAGACGCTAAAAAGTCTGACGCTAAAACCTGCAGCTAGTGTGGTCCTTTTAGCGTTATCGTAAGATCTATACTGTTCTTCTGGAGGGCTCTATCTTTTAACATGGGCTGGGGGGTGGTCCTTGACGTACCTGAGACGCAAAAAAGTCTCACGCTAAAACTTGCGGGTGGTAGTGGCCCTTTTTGTGTTATCGTAAGATCTATACTGTTTTTCTGGAGGGCTCTAGCTTTTAACATGGGCTGGGGGGGGGGGGGGGTGGTCCTTGACGTACCTGAGATGCGAAAAAGTCTCACGCTAAAACGTGCGGGTGATGAGCCCTAGTGGTTAGCTAGCGACGTGGGTGTCCTTATCGTAAGGCCTTCTAGCTTAACACGGTTCTGCTCTCGGCTTCTGTTCTCGTTTCTCCCTTCGGAACTGCGTCGGTCTCTCGGTGGGAAGGTATGCCATGCATTTACGTATTCTTGTGTTAGTCTGTGGTATTCCATTTGCTCACTCGTTACTCGTATTACTTTGGTTAATTTAATGTCACGATTTATTCGGAGCTATGTGACATACTACTAGATTTGCTTATTATGTCAGGGTTTTCATGGAAGGTGTTGGATTTGCCTGTCACCTTACAATCTGTAATAGCGTATATTAAAATTTACCTCTAATAGTGTCCACTCACATATGCCAGACCATAAGATGAGCAACAATGGGATTATATCGGAGAACCAAAGTTCGTCATAAATTCAGAGTAAAAACTAAATAGGTGGTATGCCAAAAATTAAAGCTGCAAGCAGCGATTCGGTACTGCTGGACCTTGTGGGATTAAGAGCCTAAATAACAACAAGATTTCTCAACCGTGTCCATCGGTTTTACCTTTCCTTCCTACAGTCAGCACAGTTGTTTTATTTTCAGCGACTGATTTTTATACAGTGGAAATCCAGCACTGGTCCTATCCCTGGCTCCCACTATTTATCTTCTGAATTAGTCGGCGGTTACACCATCACTTTACGACTGTCTACAGTTGTTTTAAATTGATCCTGCATTATTTAACCACCCAATATTCGCGTGATTTCGTCGGTTATCACACAGCACTTTATGGACTTCACTAGGTCTTACCAATTAATCGGGTATCCGATCACTACGTGTAGCTTTTATTTTTGACATACCACTTCTATAGCGGTTTAGTTTTTATTCTAGATTTTTGACCAACGATGGATCTACAATACAGAGGGGTCCAAAAAAATGTATCCACTGTTTAAAAGTCAATAACTTGCAAACTAATAGATGGAGTTGTCCACTTTTGGTGAAAGTGTAACTTAAAGTGCAACTTGAAGAAATCACTGAAGGTGTTCGAAATGGTCACCATTAACATCCACACACAAACGATGCCGCCGAACTGCAGCACGAACTACTGACTGCAACGTGTTCAGTTGGACGTTTGAACATGAATGTACGATGGATTCTCGAAGTTCATCCCATGTGCGTGGCTTTTGTCGATAAACGACGCCCTTCAGTGTTCCCCACAGGTAAAAGTCCGGAGGAGTTAGGTTTGGGGAACGTGGTGGATACTCCACAGCACGTCTACGGCCTATCCAGCTTCCTGGTAGATTTTCGTCGAGAAACGCCCCAACACGATTTTGGTAGCGGGCTGGGGCACCATCTTGTTGAAAGTAAATTCTTCCGTCTCCATACAAGTCTCTGATGGCAGGTAAAATGGATGCCTGAAGCTTCTGAAGGTACACCTCACCGTTAACTGTGCCGTCAAAGAAGAATGGTCCAATCAAGCCCGTATAAGACAACCCATACCACACATTTACTCTTGGCAAATTCGCGGTTTTGTCTACATGGACGCTCGGATTTTCGTTAGCCCAGTAGATGCAATTGTGGCGATTAACTGTACCAATTAGTTTGAACTGTGCCTCATCAGACAGCACAATCATCTCTGCAAACTCTCCATCATTGCGCACCATGTTAGTAAACCACTCGCAGTACTCCATTCTACGATCTAGGTCGTCTTCGTTCATTGCGTCTAGCAATCGTGGGATGTAGCACTTCCACTTTGCTGTCTTCAAAATTTGCCGAACACTTGAGCGACTCACTCCAGTTTCATTGGCACACTGTTTCACAGACTTCTGTGGTGGGCGAGTGAAATGTTGTGCTGCAGTTCCTCGTGGTCGTGTGGTAGCGTTCTCGCTTCCCGCGCCCAGGTTCGTGGGTTCGATTCCCAGCGGGGTCAGGGATTTTCTCTGCCTCGTGTTGACCCGGTGTTATGTGATGTCCTTAGGTTAGTTAGGTTTAAGTAGTTCTAAGTTCTGCGGGACTGATGACCATAGCTGTTATGTCCCATAGTGCTCAGAGCCATTTTTCTGCAGTTCGGTGGCATTGTTTGTGCGTGGATGTTAATGGTGACCATTCCGAACACGTACAGTGATATCTTTAAGTTGGACTTTAAGGTGCACTTTCACCAACTCCGTCAATTAGTTGGACTTTTAAACAGTGTTTTTTTTCTTTTTTTTTTTTTTTTACCACTCTGTATAATCCCAGTGTCGCTCGTCTTGCCAGCATGTGGCCGAGCGGTTCTAGGCGCTTCAATCTGGAGCCGCGAGACTGCTACCGTCGCAGGTTCGAATCCTGCCTCGGGCATGGATGTGCCTGATGTCCTTAGGTTAGTTAGGTTTAAGTAGTTCTAGGTTCTAGGGGACTGATTACCTCAGACGTTAAGTCCCATAGTGCTCAGAACCATTTGAACCATTTTTTGAATCGCTCATCTTACGACTTGAGATATGCGAGTACCGACCACTACGGCTACACTTTAATATTGAGGACTCATATTGTGCCGAAACTGGTAGTGAGTCAAATAAAAATTAGTCAGTCAGCTGAAGTGGTTTTCTAGTTTCCAATATGCAAATTTGCAGCTGTGGCTACCCTGACTATTAGTATTTTGCTCGAAGTTAGCAAATATGGCTCAGCATTGGTGAGAGGTACAAAGATACAAGCCTTCGAGTTTTTACCTGGCGAGCATCACTAGGACCTGTCAAAAACACTTTCATAGGAAAAAAACCAGAGAGGCAAATTTTAACGGAAACCTTTGATGGTATTACACAACATCTTACATATTTATTTCTAAATAAGATCGTAATGTATTATTTTAGACAAACACAGCAACTACTAAATTTTTGTACTATATTGAACCATTCAAGTGTCCAACATATTAAAGCATACAAGTAGGATGGCCACTGAGAGCGTATTTGGTGGGGGCAGCGATTGGTGTAAGAGGCGCAAGACCGCCTCGTTTGTGACAGAACAGGCGGACGGTTTGGCAGGCTCGCCGCTGTGCGTGGGCGAGATACGGGACCGCAAAGGCAGCTAGCAGGGGGTCTTTGGAGCTCTCCGCCAAAGCGGGTCGCGCCGCGGGGCTTCACTTGCTGCAGTCTACTATCGTTTTGAAGACTCCATGCAGAATTACAGTCCATTTCAGCTGCATGGTTTAGAAGGCTACTGGTCTCGGAGGTAAAGATGACTGCCATCTGCTACGCCGCATAAGGAGGAGATCGCAACCATCTTGTGAAACGAGCTCTGTAGCTTCAGAGATTCCCTGGAAAGACATATTTTTAACTGATCTTAACACTGTAGCGATGATTCGGAATTGCACTTGCATAAGCCAACATATTTTCTGGGAATACACCACTCATAAAACATTGAACCAGCGATTTATCATCTCCCTAAGTCGGTCTGCGTCACTGACTCTGACGTGTCGCAAATCTCCTTCTTGAAAATTTAGGAGGAAACAGTATCAGAGGGGATAGGGAGCACTACGAAAACTAGTAAACTTTCCGACTTCACAGAACTATTCTAATTTCAAACAACGGGGCTACCTCTTTCAGTTATCTTTTCTGTTATTAACTCTGTCACTCTTATAGTTTGTTGCAGGAACATTATTAACTAATTTCATTCATTAATACCTCAATACTGACACTAATAAGAACCTTCTAATTTTCGTTTATTTCATGTACTGGGCAGTTATATTAAATTTTTGCTACTTGTGACGGCCCCCATCAGAAACGAGTGAATAGAAAAATGAAACTTTGTGGAAACATTTATAACTACTGCGGAAGAGAAATAAAAAATAAAGTATTCAAACAAACATTCTAATTTCCACATGAGATGAAAACGTTTGTTAAGTGCATAGCGGCACCAATTTTACGTTCCAGATAACAAATTTTGCTCGGTATGACGACCATTTTCATTCTAGACAACCTGGAACCACACTGGAAGGCCGGAAAAAGGTAGATCACTGGATATTCAGTTGTCGTGACAGAACTCGCTCACTGCTTGAAGATCGCGCGTTACATACAGCATTCTCAGCCATGGCAACAGTAGCTTCTTCAACACTTTGTGGAGTAAGCGGGTATCGGGTTCTCCCAGGAGCAATTCCTAAATCACCAGTTAATTCGAGCTTCCGAACCATGTCCTTCACTCCGATGCAGAAAGCGAACTTTTCCGTTTTCATTTCATGCGTCGACATTCACAAAGGACAGCAGCACTATCGCTACTCTTTCCATTCAACAGCTTTACTTGCGTCCGGCTGACGTTTTCCAGATCTATGTTGATAGTCTGCAACTGTAAACACACTGATCATGTTTCAACACTACGTTGCCGTACAAGTACCAGCGCCTGGCGTCAAGTCACGACACTCACTTCACTAATAACAGAAATTCTGCAGTGCACAGTCTGAACACCGGTCCAATACAGTAGGGTACTGATACGCTAAATAGTTTTCCGTATACACTGGCTGAAGTGCCAAAAGTTTTATTATAACGACACTGTGTATGTAGTCTCGGCTTCTCCCATGAAGAGTCACGTTTCAGTGCAGTTAGACAAAGCATTGCCTTGAGAGCGCATGTTAATGTGGAGTGGTGGTACAAATGTCGCAAGTTTTACTGTGTAACGAATTAGTTTCTTTCTCAACGACCACGTTTAAAAAAGGGCAGGGGAGTCTGAAGAGAGTGGAAGTGGTGGCAGTTGTAGGGCGATCCGTGCCAGGAGCAGGGTGTGTTTTGTTTCCAATCCATCGTAGTGAGAACAAGGAGTATGAATAACCGTCGTCAACAAGTTCTGCTTTGGCCCTGCAGGTGCTGTAACATTGAATCAGTATTGTTATTAAAGAAAACTCTGGTGTCCGTAAAATTGTTGCGACCTAATGCAAAAGGCAGCTTCTGTGACAACTAGCGCTTCCAGTATTGTAGGTACCGATTTAAATATCAAAAGTGTTAGGGAAAGTCTTAAATTTTGGCTGTTACAAAAGTTTGCCTTGTCAGTTATGTCCGTTAGAAACCATTGAGGTGTCAATAGTACAATAGACAGTAAGATATTATTTTCCATTTCAACAACATAAGACCGCGCAGTCTGGTTCATTGTTTGACTGTGGTTAATTTAATTATTCCGGTTATTTCACTCGGATTGCAGAACAGTTATTTCGAGATAATGTTTGGCTTGAGATGAAGAGGAGAATTTGATGAACGTGAGCACACTAGGGCTAGATAACAGTACGGAAAAATGTGAAAAAATTGTGCCATTCTGTTACAGTCCGTTATTTATTACGACAGTGTGAACTCGAGAGTTCTGTTTATGTTGTTTTGCCCTGGCTTTTTGTGGTTACCAGATAAGTAAATTGCAGTGTTTGAACAGTGAAGTAATTGTAGTTATAGTTCTAGTTTTTGTAGTTGTAGATGTCAGAGTTGTAGTTGTAGATGTCAGAGTTGTAGTTGTAGATGTCCGAGTTGTAGTTGTAGATGTCCGAGTTGTAGTTGTAAATGTCAGAGTTGTAGTAGTAGATGTCAGAGGCGTAGTTGTAGATGTAAATATCATAGCTGTAGTTGTAGAAGTCCGAATTGTAGTGGTATATGTCAGATACCTTTAAAAAAAGACACCCCCATACTTGTAAGTTGCTCCTCCGTTTTATTAATCAAACACAGGAATTTTACACTGTCCGAATTTTATCAAGCAATCGGAGTCGATGATTACGACAGAATGGAAAGTGAAATTATACCCAAGGCGCACGTATCATTTTGAGAAAGTTCCGTACAGCGTGCCTGCTGACACGTGCTTTACCTGTAAATCTCATAATTTCGGTCATAATTCGCAACAAAAGACGAAGTTACAAGAAATTCACATCTATTTGACAGTACACAAGCTATATTATCCCCACGAGCCTAATCACACCCCCTCTGCCTTCGCATTCATTGATTTAACTCCGTTTGAATAATGTTTGCCACCGCTGCTAGGTTCTCTATTGTAGGCTTTATTTTGAGAGCCATTCCCTGACTTTCTGAATATTCTGTATTCTACAAATTAATAACTTTTGCACCAAATCGCGCAAAACTCCTCGCCATGTTCTCTTTACGAAGGCTCGGACGGGACTCTAATTATCCCGAAATGTATCAATTAGTACGGAAAGACACACTTCAAAAACGTTTGGTAACACCGCGATTCCCAGAAGTCCTGAAGATAGACGTCGACTGTGGATATTGTATCACAGACACAGTTCCTTAGACTGTTCAGTGATGTCACTAAACCCGCCCAAAAGATCTAAACAGACATGCATGAGCAGCGCCTATCAGAGGGATGGGGGCCGACAGCCGATCAGTTCCAGTCATTCAACCAGGAAGGAGGTACACGGCTCGTGTTGTGTGTAGTTCAACCACGCGTAGACGGTCAATACCGCGGTTCGATAGCGTCCGCATTCTTACTTTGTGCCAGGAAGGGCTCTCAACGAGGGAAGTGTCCAGGCATCTCGGAGTGAACCAAAGCGATGCTGTTCGTACATGGAGGAGATACAGAAAAACAGGAACTGTCGATGACATACCTCGCTCAGGCCGCCCAAAGGCTACTATTGCACTGGATGACCACTACCTAAGGATTATGGCTCGGAGGAATCCTGGCAGCAACGCCACCATGTTGAATAATGCTTTTCGGGCAGCCACAGGAAGACGTGTTAAGACTCAACAATGCACAATAGGCTGCATGATGCGCAACTTCACTCCTTACATCCGTGCAGAGCTGTACAGATGGGCCTGATAACATGCCAAATGGACCACTCAGGATTGGCATCACATTCTCTTCACCGATGAGTGTCGCATATGCCTTCAACCAGACAATCGTCGGAGGCTTCTTTGGAGGAAACCCGCTCAGGCTGAACGTCGTAGACTCACTGTCCAGCTAGTGCAGCAAGGTGGAGGTTCCCTGCTGTTTTAGGGTGGCATTATGTGGAGCCGACATACGCAGCTGGTGGTCATGGAAGGTGCCGTAACGGCTGTATGATGCATGAAAGCCATCCTCCTACCGATAGTGCAATCATATCGGCAGCATATTGGCGAGGCATTCGTCTTCATGGACGATAATTCGAACGCCCATGGTGTACATCTTGTGAATGACCACCTTCAGGATAACGACATCGGTCGACTAGAGCGGCCAGCATGTTATCCAGACATGAACCCTATCGAACAAGCTGGGGATACACTGAAAAGGGCTGTTTATGGACGACGTGACCCTCTAACTACTCTGACGGATCCACGACCGATCGCCGTTGAGGAGTGGGACAATCTGGACCAACAGTGCCTTGATGAACTTGCGGATAGTATACCACGATGAATACAGGCATGCATCAATGCAAGAGGACGTGCTACTGTTTATTAGAGATACCGGTGTGTATAGTAATCTGGACCACCACCTGTGAAGGTCTCTCTGTATGGTGGTACAACATGCAATGTGTGGTTTTCACGAGCAATAAAAAGGGCGGAAACTATGTTTGTGTTGCTCTCTGTTCCAATTTTCTGTACAGTTTCCTGAACTCACGAAACCGAGGTGATGCAATTTTTTTTATGTGTGTGTATCACAAAACTATAGGGTCGTAATTTAAGAGTGATACCATTTAAAATTCTAGTTTCTAGTGTCTAAAACATTTCGTTGTGTGGCCAGACTTGAAGGTGATTTCGCTCTACACAACCAGAAGATAACGTGCGAAGTGAGGAAAACGTCGGAGCGGCCGCGACCAGTATTGAGGAGGAGCCGACGTGCCCGCTTCAAGACGTTCTCCACGATCAGCTGAGACACCAGCATGGCGAATCTTGCGAAAGTAGTTGGGGCTGCGTCCGTATAATTAGTATTGATTCAAGAGTTGCAGGCACTAATGTTGGACAGAGTCATTATCATGTGGAACCATAGTGTGCATCAGTGTGTTCAAAGAAATGGTGGATTTCTGAATGATATTTCAAGTTTCAAAACAAAACTTATTTCGATTCGTTTAGTGGTTTTTTATTTTAAGTATCAGCCATAATGAAAGACCATTTATTTTTATTTTAAGAATCATGCTATGCATGAGCACGAAAGACATATCCTGCAGGCTTGTCCAGAGGTTGGACTGGCTCAGTCACGGGGCGGCAAAAGGCGGGCTCCAAGCAGCACTCTCTCAATACAAAGACTGACTCATTGGATAAAAGAGGCGCATGGGTAGATTCAATATCTAGAACGGGATCGGTATCTGACTGTTTCACTTTTAAATTTGTATTCGATGTTAACAAACTTGTCTTTCTGAGGAAGATATTTCTTGCTACTGCATTTTCTATGTTGTCTGCATCAAGAATCATCAACTATTTTGTTGGCCAAGCAGCAAAACTCATTCACAACTATTAGCATTTTATTTCGTCCTCTAAGTCAGTGAGTGTAGTATTACTTAATTCCACCAAATTTAATTAGCACTTTCATTTGTTGATGTTCATCTGCAGCTTCTTTTCAGACCACAATGTGTTTCGTCCGACCGCTCTCCTATGTCCTTTGCCGTCTCTGACGTACACGTCAAAGTTAAATTGTTCTTCATAAGCTATAGTTCCCTTTCCAAAATTTTTGCGTGGTTTCGTTTACAGCTTTCTCGCAGCGTAGAAGGAATTACATTGGGGATAGGTTACAACCATGTGTAACACCTCTTAACTATGCTTCGCATTCATAACTGCAGTCCGGTTTCTGTATAAGTTTTACATTAACTTTCGATCCCTTTATTTAATTCCTGCTGCTTTTATATTTCGAAAGACTGTTTTCCACTCTATTCTCCAAGAAGGCACCTACAATGCTGTAAAGGCTACAAAAGTAATTTGCCTTTCATCACTCTATTTTATAAGAAACACGGCCTCGTGTGTTACCACATTTTTCTGAAATTGAAACTGACGTTCTCCGAGGTCTGTTTGTACCAATTTTTCCATTATTCTGCAAATAAATGGTCTGAGTCTTTTGCTATCACGTTTTGTCAGTCTGATAGATCATTAATATTCACACACCATACAGTAACACAGTAACAACTTCAGCCACGAGATGTAGAAAATATACGTATTTTGAAACTCCATAAGTATTCGTATAAAATGATTTACAGAATTATTCACCTCCAACTAGATAGTACTCTTACAAAAGACGAGAACCTAGTGAAGTATCTCCTGGATGATAGTTTACTGAACAACATAATGGGTACTGAATGTAAGCGTTTTGGTATTTATTAAACCGTAATTTCACAAACAACTATTGCAGAAAATGACTGTGTTATATAAAGAGATGTATTGATACTTGAACTGTAATAAACTACCTGTCATGTGTCTCAACCAAGCCGGCCGGGGAGGCCTAGCGGTTCTAGGCGCTTCAGTCTGGAACCGCGCGACCGCTACGGTCGCAGATTCGGATCCTGCCTCGGTCATGGGTGTGTGTGATGTCCTTAGGTTAGTTAGGTTTAAGTAGTTCTAAGTGCTAGGGGATTGATAACCTCAGACGTTACGTCCCATACTGCTGAGAGCCTTTTTTATCTTAACCAACACAAGAAAAAAGACCAAAAGCGTTACAGACGAACGTCGCAAAACTACGACTTGATACACAGTCTCCCATTATCTTACGCGGCGCTGATGTGACTTCACTTTGCGGCAGTGCAGAAAACACCTGCAGAGTGGTGGAGGGAGACGGAGTCGCCAACCTCTCAGCTTCCGACGTCCCTCGTTAAACTGCCCTCCGGGGCAGGTGCGGGTCCGTGACGAACCCAATTTAAAGTTGGCCGGACTCAGTTAACTCGCACACGTCAGCGCCCGCAAGTGGGGGAATTCATTGCACGAGAAACACTGGAACGTCGGCCAGTTTCCATACACGTCGAGCACACTGCTGATAACGGCTTTCTCACACTAGCCTAGAGTGCATCATTCTCCCTGCAGAATGTGCGATGCTATGAAGATTCCTCGGAGACCATAACTGCGTGCCCGTCCCAGACTCAAACTCGCAACTTTGTATTTTATGTACAATGCTCTTAACGAGCGCGCTACCCATAGACAGCTCTCGACCTTCCCTCACATTTTCAGTACTCTACTACTATAACTTCTTCAGCATGTCTTGCTGGACTAATATGTATGAAAGAAACGAGAAGTGTAAATCTGTATGCTGCGACTGTTAGCAGCAATGTTGATCTGTCAATCGTCTTTTGAAAGAAGAATTACTCCTAGATATTCCTCTGGAACAGGAATAAATTCTCACTCTTATTTCAGTGCTAAATATGAGAAGAAGAATCAATTCATTTCAACTTTATTTACCAAACATTCGAAAGCTTTTATTGAAAGCAGGAAGAACTAGGCCTATGGTTTTTTAAATCACTCCAATCAGTCCTCAATTGTTTTCTTTTTCAATTTTTACTATCCCATCAGATGGTTTATATTTATTGATTGTGTGCAGCAGTCTGTGAGTCTTGTAGCTGTGGCAAGGACTGTAAACGAAACATTTAAGCACTGAGTGTGGCGCGAATTATTCACATTATGAGATCGACTTTGATGAATAACCAACAGTTTTAGTATCCGTTGGTCGGCTGCTGATTCACACAGTATTCCCGAAAACATAAGAAATGTTTAGCAGTCACGTTAAGTTTAGTGACTTCTCACATTTAACCCCAAGTAATATAATTGTCGCTTGAAATTACCTTGTTCATTTTTTTAAGATGTCTTGTTTGGAGGCATTCAGCAGTCAACAATTTGGAGTTTGATGTGTTATTAAATTACAATTTTAAGTGAAACTGACCCCAACCCTTTCCACAATCCTAATCACCTGTTCCGCGCAGCGGGTTTAGCGGGCGTATCAATTCCATTTAGTTTTGTGGCTTCAGCAACACGTTTTCCTTTACGAACATTTGTATAACTGATGAGCGGTTTTGGAGCTCCAGCTCATCAGGGAGTTGCCTGCTTAAGAGCTCCTTTCGTGTTATTTTGGCGCTGACAGGCTCCTTTCGTGTTATTTTGGCGCTGACAGTCTGCGAGTGCTACATTCAGCTCTGCAGAAACTTTCGCAGTTTTGCTCACAGTCGTCTCTGGTGATCGCCTGCCAAGACCACGGCTCAGACATAACGCACTCACAACAACGAAGAACGCTATTCTGACGACTCACACTTGTAGCTTTTTCAGAAGATTTCGCAGATACCGTTCGTGGCCAAATATAACAGCACAGCCAGCAGGCATGTGCAGCACCTGCATCTATGTTCAGGCAGGCATTTCTCGCTGTGTTTCCACGTTTTCCTCCAACCCCCGTGTATATGGGTAACTGATTACTACAGTATATGATAAGCCACTTCTTGAACACTTCTCTAGAAAAGGGGAACACAACAAATGGAGTCTATAACCATTATTCAGAAAGCTAGGTTCCCGAGAGATTATTAGTGTGCGGAGCTTTTGAAATTACATACCTTAAATACACGCAACTTTCCTTTACGACTTTGGATGCAGAAAGCAGAAATGATTACAGAATGCTCGCCTTTGTAGTAAGGGCAAATCCTCACCATTAGCAAAGGAAAAGGACGAGGTAGTCGCCTGGGAGGTAGGCAAACCACATTACTGAGGTGCGTGCCGCGAGAACCGCACTCCAGGCACTCGCTGCAGGCACTTACTACACCTACATAAAATTTACGATTTCAGTAGGCTACAAAACAGGAGATGTTGTACATAATCTGGTGTGTAACAGGCGGTTATAGATCCAATAATTGTAATTAACGACAGGTAATGCTTAACTTAGGAATTATATCTTGCTTTCAATAAAATGTGGAGTAATAATAGTTACTATGCATCAGTAGCAATTTTGCTGTCAAGAATAAATTGAGGATGCGTTAGATGGCAATCAGTTTGGCTTTAGAAGAGGTAAAGGCACCACAGAAGCAGTTACGATGTTACAGTCGATAATTCAAGCACGACTAAAGAAAAATCTAGACACGTTTATAGGATTAGACGACCTGGAAAAAGCTTTCGACAGTACCAAAGGTGTAAGGTATTCGAAATTCTGAGGAAAATAGGGATAACCTTTATGGCGAGGGGTAACATACAACAAGTGTAATAGCCAAGAGGGACTAACAAGTGTGGAAGACCAAGAACGATGTGCTCAGATTAAAAAGTGTTTAAGACAGGGATGTAATCTTTCGCCCCTATTATTCAGACTACACATCGAAGAAATAATCGAGGAAATAAAAAGAAGTTTCAAGAGTTGAATTAAAATTCAAGGTGAAAGATATTAATAATAAGATTCGTTGGTGATATTGCTAGCTTCAGTGAAAGTGAAGAAGAATTGCAGTATCTGCTGAATGGAATAAACAGTCTAATAAGTATGAAAAGAGAGACGAATATAAGAAGAAAGACTAGTATAAAAAGAAAGACTAGTATAAAAAGAAAGACGAGTATAAAAAGAAAGACGAGTATAAAAAGAAAGACGAATGTAATGAGAAGTAGCAGAAATGGGAATACCGAAAAGCGTAACATCAAACTTGGGGATCACGAACTACACGAAGATAAGGAATTGAACTATCTAGGCAGCAAAATAACACAAGACAGATAAAGCAAGGATGACATAAAAAGCGGACTATCACTGGCAAAAAGGGAATTCCTGGCCAAGAGAAATCTGATAGTATCAAACATAGAAAGTTCTGAGAGTGTACGTTGGAAGTATAGCTCTTTTTGTAGTAAAACATGGACTGTGGGAAAACCATAACAGAAGAGAATCGAAGCATTTATGATATAGTGCTTCAGACGAGTGTAGGATATTAGGTGGATGAAATGAGGAGGTTCTTCTCAGAATCGGAGAGGAAAGGAATGCATGGAAGACACTGACAAGATGGAGGGACAGCATGATAGGTCATCTATTAAGCTATCAGTGAATAACTTCCATGGTACCAGACGGAACAGTAAAGGGTAGGCTCCGCAGAGAAAGACAGAGGATGGAATGCTTCCACCAACAATTGACAACGTAGGTTGCAAGTGCTACTCTGAGATACAGAAGGTGCTACAGGTGAGGAATTTGTGGCGGGCAGCATCAAACCAATCAGAGGACTGATGGCTCAAAAAGTGAACGGATGACTTTTCAGCTCCGCCTCTAAAACAATATTCATTACACGGCAGCCTGAACGCCATCACTACAGTCGAAACCTTCATGGGCACGTAACTGGCAAACGATGCATCTGTGACATTTTTGTCACATAAAGAAGTGTATCTGTTTGTTTCCTACAAGTTATCTGAATTTTCATATACCCAGTTTCTTTGCACGCTGTATGTTTCAAATTTTTGCTTTTTGTTCCTTCTCCAGAAATTATGCCTGCCTTTGCAAACATTTATTTGGAATTAGAAGACTTTTCTTTGCAATAACGTAAAAGAGTACACTTAGTCCCACTTGATGAGGTTGCAGTTGCAGTGTACTGGTGGTAAATTGATTATTTGATTTTATCTGGCGACTGCTTGTTTCAGCAATATTTTTAATATTGTATACATTAACGTAGACTAACAAAGGACTGGTCGAATAAGACATGTCGAACGCTTGTAACGCCGGAAATGCCTATCCTCCTATTTCCAGCTATTGTACTATAAATTTTTTCCTTATTTTGTTACATGATTTTACGCTGGATCTGGCCTAGGGAAAACTTTGCTATCGAACGATTACATCGATAGGTCGTGTGGAGAACGAAAGTGTTTAGGATCTTTGGTGGTGTTAGCTCTGCCGCATGGAGCGCGGACGGAGGGAGTCTGGCTGGAGTAGGGCGGTGGAGCAGGTGTGCTGTGTGACGCTCCCGCGAGTTGCCGCGCTTTAGGGATTCGGCAGCACGTAATTGCGCTTGACTTGCTATGATAGTTTCTGACACGGTGTCGCGGACGGGAAGCATTAGATGGCGCACATCAAGAGCCCATTTCGACTGGTGACCATGTCGAGAAGAAGGCGTGCCAACATCCAACTTCTGCAACAGCGACAGCCGACAATGAGTGATTGTCGCCACCTCCTCGATAGACGACTTCAGACCTTGAATCAACCAACAAGGAAGACTGGAAGCACGTAAAGTCTTAGAACTGTATGGCAGGCCTCAGCTTTCCAACTGTTCAATTTGCCTCACAAAATTACAGCAACGTAGCATGAACCTTTGTTGCTCATTGTCCCGATTGCATCCGGAGTGAAACCGAGTGCCGTTGAAATTCAAACGCCAGCATTAATGTAATATCATTCCATTTCACTGCTTTCATTTGAAAATTCAGTTAAAGTATTCATAGCTGGCTACAGTATTTAGATTACACAAGCACAAATTGAGTGCGAATTTTGTTACCATATTTTAGCTTACCTGCGACTGTAGCTCAGCTTGGTACGTACTAAATTTTACTATTGTTAATTGCTCAGAATCATTTAATTCAATTTCAAAGTTAAATCTCTTATTTCTAAATTGTGTAGATTCAAGTAGCTGTGGAAATGATTGTTGAAGCAGCCCAAGACTAACCTTACTTTACGAAATTTCGTAGTGCTTCAGAAGCAAAGTTCACTATTAATTTCAATCACTAAATTAGCTTTCAATTTTCCGGTTTTATTAATTCTTTTGCTAAATTAAGTCAGAGTGTAGCGAAATTTATTACTTCTGAAAAACATTCAATTTTCACACAATATGTGTCAACCTTCAGTTGCCACGGTTTTAGTGCTAATTATATGTGCATTAATCTTTCATTTTCACTTGTTATAGTAGTTGTCCATAGGACTGGCGACCGTAATTTTCCCCAAATCTCAAATATCTAATTAACGACAATTAATTGTTAATGTAACGACTACAGATTTACTTTCTTTATTAATTTTACCCTTTGCTCAAAATTAATTTCCATCAATTTCATTTGCATTTTTCCTTTCATTTAGATGTAACCCTTTCGTCCCTCTTTACCGACAAATTAACTTCGGTGACGATTGCTTTCCCCAAATTTCGATTAGGAGCACGCGGTTTAATATTTCACTGTCATTAAGGTCGATAAGTGAGGTGGAGGTTACAGCCTCCGTGAATTTTTTTATACAGGAAGAAGACAACAAAAGGAATCCACTGCCAAAATTTAGCTGCTAAGAGGCACTGCAAATATTTTGTAAAAAGTGTTCAAGTTTCACATTTTTGCCGCGTGAAAAACAGGTTATAACAGCGGTTTGTACAGCCTAGCACGCAACTCGGCGAAGCAGTCACTGAGCGCCGAACAGCGGCATTATTCCTGCAATCATCACAAAAATGCGAAGTGTCTATTGAAAGACAAAAACAAACATTTTTCTTGCACAAGGCACGCCGGACCAGGGAAAAATTGATGCAGTCAGGCACTTCGCAGTAACCACCAGTATTATTCAGACAGGACTGGGATGGAGTCAGAAAGGTCCCGGCCGTTGCTCGGCATATTCCGCTGCATGCCATGCATACCTGACCAAATTCGCAAAGCTTGGAGAAGAAAACGGGTAATGAACAAATGACTGGAACTTAGTACCACCGTTGCGCTGGTAAACCTGAAATGTGAGAGGGGTATCGGAAATTATGTTGTCCGATAATTTCCTGAAAAATTCTTTCCACTGTCGAAAACTTTTTCTATCGAGAGGTTGAATCGCACTAGCAGTTCCAGGCGGAATTCGCATTACATCTACAGATTATTCGTCGTCCTCCACGAAAATAGTTGCGTCGTTATGTCGAGACCATGAATCCAACAAAAACAATAAATTAGTTTCTTCAGGTGGTAGGAATACATTTCGAACGAAATGTTGAAAATTATTCTTTTCCATTTTTCTTGATTTTAATACAAGATTTTTGCAACTAAGCAGTACATTGTTTTTTTTTATTTTTTGGCGTCATTTGCCTTGCGGTTCTTGAACATAGATATACAGCTGCGGAATCAGTAAACCACTCACACTTATAACTGGCGCTATCGTATAAGAATGTCTCAATGCATTCATTGATTGGGCAACCTACTACGTCTTTTTTACACGCCGAAACGATGAAGTGTAGTGTGCAAGCAGTTCTGCAACCTTCGTCTTTACGTCAGCTACGAATTTCTCTATAGGACTGCCTGTCACTGGCAGCTGCTCTACACGTTTAGGTGACGTAAACTAGGTAATTTTCCAACTTCCTATTCTGTACGATTTCTTGAACCTGTGTAGCCAGGTCAACGAAGCTTCGAAATTAGCACTGTTCATTTCAGATGCAATTCGGAGGGACCAGTCCCTTAGAACTCCATCGGTAACGGTGCATGGCCTCTCACGAGCAGTTCTAAATCTTTCAAACAGTTTTCATTCCATGGTTTCGGGTTTCCGTTTGGCGCATGTTTCTTACTTCACGTAATTCATTCTTCCATTTTTACGATTCACGCTACAATTTTACGAAAGGAAAAAGTCTTTGCACTCTGCGTAGCTTCAAGCGTTTTTTTACCTCCATCGTTTAACCAATATTTCACTGCTTTTCGTTTGTCTCTGAAAGCTGTTTCAGTACTTTTTTTTCACGGAATCTTCAGTTATCTCCCATTTCTTCTAACATATCCGCAATTTCAAACGAAATGTCGATATCATTCGACGAATGTCAAGTAAATCTATTAACAAATGAAACACATGTACGTCTTCAGGAGAAGTGGTGATTTGGATGGAAACCACGTTCTTCACATTTCATGAAGGTTAAACAAAACGTTAGATTCCATGTTACTGTGAAACCGGAAGAAAAAAATAGTACTATTAGCAGGGATACCTTACGGAAGCACAATAAATATTAACTCTGCTTTACCTGTACTGTCAGTACTTACCAATACTGCAAAAGCCAATTTAAGTGGCTAACTATAGAGAATATTAACTGCGTACTGCAGTGTCAGAGAAACTATCAGCGAACGGAAACCTGAAACGTCCTTTACAAACTGCGATCGGGTTGTGTCGTGTTTCCTGTTTACAAATGTACCGCCGACCTCGGCTGTGTGTGCGCCTAGTTTCGCACGCGCAGTTGCTACGGCGCCAGTAGGGCTGTACATTTCTAACGCCGCCTGGCGCGCTACGAATTTGGCAATTTTCAGCAATTTTGTTTATAACACTTACAGCGCCTCTTTGCAGTTAAAATGTCGACGGTATATTTCTTTTGTTGTCTTCTTCCCGTGTAAAAAATTTCAGGATAGCTTTCGATATGTCTTATAGGACTACTCACTTGTACGACGGACAGAGTGACTGGTTGTGTCGTGTGCGGATGCAAGGGTGAAGAGTGCGGGCGATTGGCCACTGTCCGGGAGCAATTGGAAGCCTGGAAGCTGTGTTGGTGAAGTCGAAACGTTTCAGTCTGCTATCCTGGGCGGCGGTGTATGACACGGGACCTGACCTACATAAAAGACCTGCTGCGTGAAGTTTGTAGCCCTGTCTGAATTTTTGCAGACGGTGCAGTTGTATAATTGGATCATTAGAATCATACAAAAGGCCTTGAGATGTTGTAGGGGCTGATGTAGAACTTCGTAACGGACTAAAGGTAAGAAAGTATTTTCTTCACTATATTAAAATGAGCTTAATTTATTTTCTTGTAAATGTTTGATCACAGTGGTAAGTAATTGTCATTACACCGGTCTATAATTTCGTTCATGACTCGAAAATTGTCCACTGTCTGAAGCTCTTCTTTGAAAATGTTGATAAACATAGTGAGCATCTTGTACACTACAGCTAGGACGCTGCCAGTTGTACATTATGCTTTGTCTGGCTCTCTCCTTGTGAAGTCACTGGACTGTTTGGTTTTGCGGAAGTACTTAGTTTCGAAAAAATTCTGTAACATACCCTAGTAATTTCTGTACTGCTTTTCTTCACTCTCCAATAACTCCTATTGAAACATCGTTGTCTCCCGAGGACTGCACGCGAAATATATGGCACTACGTCCAGAATGGATTCGTTTCGTTATTAATTAACGTAATACATACCAACCTGAATATCGTTTTGTTAGGACATACTCAATGATTTCAGAAATTCAGATGCAGTGTTTCTTAAGTCTTCCAAAATACTTCTAATTCTGAATCTAATACTGGTCCCCTATCTCTTCCCTGTCGACTCCTGTTCCTTGACCAATCGCGTCATCAGACAAGTCGTCCCTCTTCCACCTTTCCGCCTATCTGCTCTCTCCTCTGCATTTAGCAGTGGAATTTCTAATGTTACCGTCCTCGGTTTTATTTTCACCAAAGGCTGTTTTGACTTTTCTATATGTTGAGTCATTCCTTCCGGCAGTCATCTCTTTATCGATTTCTGTACGTTTCTCCTGCATCCATTTCGCATAAGCTTTCGTGCGCTTCCTATTTATTTTATTGCCAAGTGACTAGTACCATTGATTCCTGGATTTTTCTCAACACTTTTGTAATTCCTCCTTTCATCGATCAGCTGATGTATTACTTCTCTTACCCATGGTTTCTTTGCAGTAACCTTCCTTGTACCTATGTTTATCTTCTCATCTCCTGTAATTGTCCTTTTAGAGATGCCCATTCCCCTTCAACAGAACTGCCTACTGGGCTATTCCTTGTCGCAGTATCTGTAGCCTCACAGATCTTCAACCGTATCTTCACTTCTTAATATTTCTATATCCGGTTTCTTAGCACATTGATCCGTCCTGAGTAGTCTTTTAAACTTCAGTCTATTCACCATTACCAAATTGTGATCTGAGACTGCATAGTCCGCCAGAAAAAATTTACACACACTTTAACGAACTAAAAGCATTACTTACGTGTTTATTTTACATTTAATAATTGATCACACCTGTTGTAGAACCTTCAGTTTAGCACATAATTACTTTAAATGTTAAAAATGTTCACCGTTGGCGGCTATAGACGTAACAGAACGAGCGGTCGCCGCAACTACGTCAGTCAATATTAGGGTGGAGATCTCTGCACATGTCGCTGTAATCTCCTGGCGAAGTCCTCCAGTGTGCATGGCTTACGTCCGTAGACGTTATTTCTCACAGTTCCCAGAAAGTCGAAGCCCATATGTGTTAAATCTGGCGACTGTGGAGGGAACTCAATGGGCCCTCTTCGTCCAATCCAATGCCCCAGAAAATTGTCATCCAGGAAAGCTCGTGCGGCTAGGTGGTAATTTGGTGGCGCCCCGTCCTGTTGGTAGAAGACCTCTTCATCAGCTCCATAAAGTGCACGTATACCTGGCAAAATCGATGTGCGTAATATTTCCAGGTGTACTTCTCCAGTAACAGTAGCATGAAAGAAAAAGGGTCCTACAACCTCCTACATGATAGTCCACACCACACACGAACCCCTGGCAGATTGACCGCTTTATCCACACAAACGTGCGGATTTTCCCGTGACCAGTACATACTGTCATGCCGATTCACGGTTCCATTAACTTTAAATTGACAGACTCCACACTACCTTCGTCACAAATTGTTAGTCATCAGTTACCTTTTGCTGATACGGTTCGCAATATTGCATTCGGCGATCAGGATCGTCATCACTAATTGCGTGTAGTAACGGTGGAATGTGAACTTCACACTTTGTAGTATTCAGAATTCCTCGCACACTCTTTTGTGCTAATCCCCACTTCACGTGCACATTGCGTAGCAGACGTCTGCAGAGAATTAAGAAAGTATGTGGTATGCAGATACAACAGCTAATTCTCAGGATAACATTAAAACCATATGGTCAGTCGTAAAGGAAGTGGCTGGTCTGCAGAGACAGGTGGAGGATATAGAATCAGTGCGTGGTGGGAATGTCCGTGTTACTGATAATTCGCATATATGTACAGTATTTAATAATCACTTTCTGAATATAGCAGGTGAACTAAATGGAAACCTAGTCCCAACAGGGAATGATATAGCACTCTCAGAAAAAAGTGTTCAGAGACTGTTACCTGAAATGCTACTCCATGATACTGACAAGAGGGAGATTGCGTTAATAATTAAATCACTAAAGACCAAGAGCTCTCACTGATATGACGGGGTATCTAGCAGAATACTGAAGTATTGTTCTATGTATGTTAGCCCAGTACTTAGCCATATCTGTAACTTTTCCTTTAGGAGTGGTCGGTTTCCTGACCGATTAAAGTACTCGGTAGTGAAGCCACTTTATAAAAAGGGAGACAGGGATAATATTGACAATTGCAGACCTATTTCTACGCCATCGGTGTTTGCTAAAGTTATCGAGAGGGTTGTATATACAAGTTACTGGAGCACTTCAATTCACATAATTTGTTGTCAAATGTTCAGTTTGGTTTTAGAAACGGTTTAACAACTGAAAATGCTATATTCTCTTCTCTCTGTGAGGTTTTGGACGGATTAAATAAAATGTTGCGAACGCTAGGTGTTTTCTTTGATTTAACGAAGGATTTTGACTGTGTTGACCACAAAATATTACTGCAGAAGTTGGACCATTATGGAGTAAGTGGAGTAGCTTACAATTGGTTCGCCTCTTACTTTAAGAACAGAAAGCAGAAGGTAATTCTCCGCAATATTGAGAGTGGTAGTGATGTTCAGTCCGAATGGGGCACTGTTAAGTGGGGCGTTCCCCAAGGGTCAGTGCTAGGGCCACTGCTGTTTCTTATTTATATAAATGATATGCCATCTAGTATTACAGGTGATTCAAAAACATTTCTGTTTGCTGGTGACACCAGTTTGGTAGTGAAGGATCTTGTGTGTAATATTGAAACAGTATCAAATAATGTAGTTCATGAAATAAGTTCGTTACTTGTGGAAAATAATTTGATGCTAAATCACAGTAAGACTCAGTTTTCACAGTTTCTAACTCACAATTCAACAAGAACCGATATTTTGATCGGACAGAATGGGCGTATTATAAGGGAGACGGAACAGTTCAAGTTCCTAGGCGTTCGGATAGATAGTAAGCTGTTGTGGAAAGCCCATGTCCAGGATCTTGTTCAGAAACTAAATGCTGCTTTATTTACCATTAGAACAGTATATGAAATAAGTGACACTTCAACACGAAAAGTAGTCTACTTCGCATATTTTCCTACGCTTAAGTCGTATGGTATTATATTTTGGGGTAATTCTTCGAATTCAAAAAGGGTATTTTTGGCTCAAAAACGGGCTGTTCGAGCTGTGGTGTAAGTTCGAGAACCTCTTGTCGACCCCTATTCAATAGTCTGGGAATTCTGACATTGCCCTCACAGTATATATTTTCTTTAATGTCGTTTGTTGTTAGCAATATTAGCTTATTCCCAAGAGTTAGCAGCTTTCACTCAGTCAATACTAGACAGAAATCCAATCTGCATGTGGAATGCACTTCCTTGACTCTTGTGCACAAAGGAGTGCACTATTATGCTGCATCCATTTTCAATAAGCTACCACAAGAACTCCAAAGTCTTAGCAGTAGCCCAAACTCTTTTAAGTCTAAACTGAAGTTTCCTCATGGCTCACTCCTTCTATTCTGTCGAGGAGCTCCTGGAAGAGCTAAAAAATTAAGCAAATTCCAGTGTTACATTGTTGATTTTCTTTATTTAAACTTACGACTTGTCACCTGAATATGTTTTTTATATTTCATTTTTCTGTTTCTAATATCGTGTTATAATTTCATGTATTGACTCGTTCCATGAGACTTCTCCTTAATTTGGTCCCACGGAACAATAATTAAATAAATAAATAAAAAATAAACGTTTCCAACGCGGGAGCCGACGAATCAGGACTTGTAAGTAACTATATGCCGTCTTCCTGATTTTTTTGTGAATATCATAAATCGTTGCATGCAGTTCAGACTTGTGAATGATGCGTTTGTTATTCGGGTTGGCGGCCCTGTTTCAGACTCCCGACGTCACTGACGCTGCCCTTCAGCGGCATTATCAAACTTAAGAAACCACTCCACAATACATTTTCGTTGCTAGTGTCAAGCGTGCTCCAGCCATCTTATTTTCTCAATATCGAGATCAAAGTACTAACATCTGTTGAGCCAAAGACCATACTACAACACACTGGTAACTCAGATCGAACGATAACATCGATATCTCGATAGAGCCTCACAAATAGTGTATACATTTTTGTGGATAACTCCGTATATCAACTCCTGAATATGCCTTACTATCCAACTTGAGATCGGAATCTCTGCCTGATCATGACGTAACTGGAATCCTCCCGCATCCCCCGGCCTTTTCCAAGTATATCTACTCTTCTTGCTATTCTTGAACAGAGTATTCGCAATTACTAGCTGAAATTTATTGGAGAGCTCAATTAGTCTCTCTCTTCGCTCATTCCTACTACCAGACCAACTGTAACCCTTTCTTTTCTCAAACCCTTTCTTGTAGTCCTCCCCCTACAAACGTATCCCAATCCCCCAAGACCAACAGATTTTCATTTCCCTTTTCGTACTGATTTACCCGTTCAATATCCTCATATTCTCTTTCTAGCTCTTCATCTTCTGCTTGCGACGTTGGCATGTATATACAGTCCTCGGTGTAGGATCGGTGATAGATTGCTGTAGATTCTGATGAGAATAACCGAATCACTGAATTGTTCACAGTAATTAATTCTCTGCCCTATCTTCCTATTCACAACGAATCCTACTCCCATTGTACCATTTTCTGCTGCTGGTATTACCCTATTCTCATTTCACTTCAACGAAACCCACTATATCTGGTTTAAGCCTTACCATTACCATTTCTAGATTTTCTGGCTTGCCTACCAAGTTCAACGTCATACATTCCACGCCCCGACTTGTAGATCGTTGCCTTTGAAAGGTGGACATAGAGGTGGACTGGACGCTTATTTTCGGATAGTTTTAGAATGTTCACTACTATAAAAAATGAATTTTTATTATTTATTATGTATCTTCCAGTTTCGGAGCTTCAATGTTCCATCTTCAGGACTTAGTTGATGCTGAAGGGTTTATCACGACCCATATATAAGCTGCATCGGGTGGCCAACATAACTACTTTACACAGAGTGTAACTATGATGTCAGCACTCCAACCATCAACTGCCAAGTTTGAGTGCTGGTATCAGAGTTACAGTCTACATAAACCAGTTACGTTGGCCACTGATGCAGTATATACACTCCTGGAAATTGAAATAAGAACACCGTGAATTCATTGTCCCAGGAAGGAGAAACTTTATTGACACATTCCTGGGGTCAGATACATCACATGATCACTCTGACAGAACCCCAGACACATAGACACAGGCAACAGAGCATGCACAATGTCGGCACTAGTACAGTGTATATCCACCTTTCGCAGCAATGCAGGCTGCTATTTTCCCATGGAGACGATCGTAGAGATGCTGGATGTAGTCCTGTGGAACGGCTTGCCATGCCATTTCCAACTGGCGCCTCAGTTGGACCTGCGTTCGTGCTGGACGTGCAGACTGCGTGAGACGACGCTTCATCCAGTCCCAAACATGCTCAATGGGGGACAGATCCGGAGATCTTGCTGGCCAGGGTAGTTGACTTACACCTTCTAGAGCACGTTGGGTGGCACGGGATACATGCGGACGTGCATTGTCCTGTTGGAACAGCAAGTTCCCTTGCCGGTCTAGGAATGGTAGAACGATGGGTTCGATGACGGTTTGGATGTACCGTGCACTATTCAGTGTCCCCTCGACGATCACCAGAGGTGTACGGCCAGTGTAGGAGATCGCTCCCCACACCATGATGCCGGGTGTTGGCCCTTTGTGCCTCGGTCGTACGTAGTCCTGATTGTGGCGCTCACCTGCACGGCGCCAAACACGCATACGACCATCATTGGCACCAAGGCAGAAGCGACTCTCATCGCTGAAGCCGACACGTCTCCATTCGTCCCTCCATTCACGCCTCTCGCGACACCACTGGAGGCGGGCTGCACGATGTTGGGGCGTGAGCGGAAGACGGCCTAACGGTGTGCGGGACCGTAGCCCAGCTTCATGGAGACGGTTGCGAATGTTCCTCGCCGATACCCCAGGAGCAACAGTGTCCCTAATTTGCTGGGAAGTGGCGGTGCGGTCCCCTACGGCACTGCGTAGGATCCTACGGTCTTGGCGTGCATCCGTGCGTCGCTGCGGTCCGGTCCCAGGTCGACGGGCACGTGCACTTTCCGCCGCCCACTGGCGACAACATCGATGTACTGTGGAGACCTCACGCCCCACGTGTTGAGCAATTCGGCGGTACGTCCACCCGGCCTCCCGCATGCCCACTATACGCCCTCGCTCAAAGTCCGTCAACTGCACATACGGTTCACGTCCACGCTGTCGCGGCATGCTACCAGTGTTAAAGACTGCGATGGAGCTCCGTATGCCACGGCAAACTGGCTGACACTGACGGCGGCGGTGCACAAATGCTGCGCAGCTAGCGCTATTCGAAGGCCAACACCGCGGTTCCTGGTGTGTCCGCTGTGCCGTGCGTGTGATCATTGCTTGTACAGCCCTCTCGCAGTGTCCGGAGCAAGTATGGTGGGTCTGACACACCGGTGTCAATGTGTTCTTTTTTCCATTTCCAGGAGTGTATATAGAAAATCGTGATGACTCCTTCACCATCAACTAAGGCCTGAAGATGGCGCACTGAAGCGTCGAAGATGGTAGTTACATAATAAAAAAGATTATAAGGACGGCTGTAGGCGTTCCATTTTCTTACAAAAGTTTCAGAATGAGTGGGAACTTCACGCTACGAGAGGGAAACATCCTCGTATGACATCTGTGAAATAGTCGACTTACGGAAGTGACAGTCGCATCTCTGAACTTATGTATCGTTGGCTTAGCTGTAGAGCGGGAAATAATCGAATGTGGGACATGGAGTAAGCTGGCAGAACTTTTAGCATAGTGGATACTGGAAGAGGATTTTGCTGAAGAAAATTATTAGGAATTATTAATCTGATGGAAGGACCTACAGACGCAGCGTTTATGGACTAGAGAAAATGAATTTTCGTTATGGATATGTTTTTAAGGTAACAATTTTTGGTGGTGCGTACTGATAATGTTAGCGAGTCTTGCAGCGGAACAGTCCGCCTTATCTTACATCATTTCAGTTTAATTCCCTTCAAGTTACATAATCTTAACAGCATTGCCTTGTAAGACTTTTGTATAAAAAGTAAAGATTTTTGGTTTTCTGTGAGTTTTATGTTCTTGCGAAATAAGAGCACAGCGTCGTCGTTATAATGAACGGATTAGTATCTCCTGGAAATTGAAATAACACCGTGAATTCATTGTCCCAGGAAGGGGAAACTTTATTGACACATTCCTGGGGTCAGATACATCACATGATCACACTGACAGAACCACAGGCACATAGACACAGGCAACGGAGCATGCACAATGTCGGCACTAGTACAGTGTATATCCACCTTTCGCAGCAATGCACGCTGCTATTCTCCCATGGAGACGATCGTAGAGATGCTGGATGTAGTCCTGTGGAACGGCTTGCCATGCCATTTCCACCTGGCGCCTCAGTTGAACCAGCGTTCGTGCTGGACGTGCAGACCGCGTGAGACGACGCTTCATCCAGTCCCAAACATGCTCAATGGGGGACAGATCCGGAGATCTTGTTGGCCAGGGTAGTTGACTTACACCTTCTAGAGCACGTTGGGTGGCACGGGATACATGCAGACGTGCATTGTCCTGTTGGAACAGCAAGTTCCCTTGCCGGTCTAGGAATGGTAGAACGATGGGTTCGATGACGGTTTGGATGTACCGTGCACTATTCATTGTCCCCTCGACGATCACCAGAGGTGTACGGCCAGTGTAGGAGATCGCTCCCCACACCATGATGCTGGGTGTTGGCCCTGTGTGCCTCGGTCGTATGCAGTCCTGATTGTGGCGCTCACCTGCACGGCGCCAAACACGCATACGACCATCATTGGCACCAAGGCAGAAGCTACTCTCATCGCTGAAGACGACACGTCTCCATTCGTCCCTCCATTCACGCCTGTCGCGACACCACTGGAGGCGGGCTGCACGATGTTGGGGCGTGAGCGGAAGACGGCCTAACGGTGTGCGGGACCGTAGCCCAGCTTCATGGAGACGGTTGGGAATGGTCCTCGCCGATACCCCAGGAGCAACAGTGTCGCTAATTTGCTGGGAAGTGGCGGTGCGGTCCCCTACGGCACTGCGTAGGATCCTACGGTCTTGGCGTGCATCCGTGCGTCGCTGCGGTCCGGTCCCAGGTCGACGGGCACGTGCACCTTCCGCCGACCACTGGCGACAACATCGATGTACTGTGGAGACCTCACGCCCCACGTGTTGAGCAATTCGGCGGTACGTCCACCCGGCCTCCCGCATGCCCACTATACGCCCTCGCTCAAAGTCCGTCAACTGCACATACGGTTCACGTCCACGCTGTCGCGGCATGCTACCAGTGTTAAAGACTGCGATGGAGCTCCGTATGCCACGGCAAACTGGCTGACACTGACGGCGGCGGTGCACAAATGCTGCGCAGCTAGCGCCATTCGACGGCCAACACCGCGGTTCCTGGTGTGTCCGCTGTGCCGTGCGTGTGATCATTGCTTGTACAGCCCTCTCGCAGTGTCCGGAGCAAGTATGGTGGGTCTGACACACCGGTGACAATGTGTTTTTTTTTTTCCATTTCCAGGAGTGTATTTTCGCTTCAAGTAAGAAGTTTTTTCAGTACGATAGTCTTGCCAACCTTCCTCCCACTTGTTTCGATGTACTTCAACATATTTTAGCTGCCTCGATTTCTGCATCCTGTGCTGACATTGCTGATTATGCTGTGATTTTTCAGGTGAGATTTTTTCATTTTTTTTTTTTCGTTCTTCATTTCACGTCATCTTCGTGGTGTAGCAATTTTAATGGCCAGTAGTGTAGATTGGTTGCAGGTCTTCAGTCGGCCTACTTCTGAGGCAGAACCAGCTTCCACCACAAAACAGAACAGACCTCCACCCTGTCCTCGAATGAGCTCTCGCTTGATACCACTGAAGTCGCAGTCGGTTGGGGATCAGCGGAATGGTCGCTATATGGCGTCTGGCTCGGTTGTGTCCTTGAGATAACCGATTTGCAATAATTCGCTGACTCAATGTGGTGCTAACTACTCCTCAGATCGTTGATGCCGATGCATTACGACGAGCCAGATCCACATTCCGAACACGCTGGAGACGATGCCACATACCCGTCCGGAGCCCGATCTTCTCGCGACCGTACATCCTCTTGACCATCGCTCCCAGCAATCGTGTGGAGTCGCTACATTCCTGCCTAGCCTATCTGCATTATCGCAGGAAGAACATCCATCTTCTCTTAGCCCTATTACGAGACCTCGTTCAAACTCAGCGAGCGGTCCTTGCCGCCTTAAAAGGCATTCTTGACAACATCGACTCACGGCATCCAATCTCGAAGTGAGTAACGCTCACGACCGTTCCGCCGCGTATTTAAAGCAAACCTGATTTAATCATCAAATTGGCGCTACTTTCGCCAGTGTTATGCGATTGTCGCAAAATTTGAGTAGACACAATCTTTGAGATGTAAAAACAAGCCTACCAACTTTCCTTTATGTCGCACAACTCCTTCTTGTTGTTTCGATTTTTTTCTGTCTGTGTAATTTAGTTGTGAACGCCTTGCATTACTGTGTACAAAAGAACCGACTTAAAAAACTGAAAATTAATCAAAAATTTCACCAACGTTGTTGTAAGTCTTTAGTCATTAAGCAAAACCCTTTGTTTCTGATTCTCCGCCAATACTGTAAGTAAGAAGACAGCTCAACTATGTATAGTTGTTCAGAAGTCGTGAGTGCGGCGTTGTCAGTCGTGCGGTGTGGACGTTGGCTGGAGTGTGGCTGCCGGCAGCTGGTGGGAACCCGAGAGACGACGAGCAGCTGTGAGAAGGCCGGCGTGTCTCCAGCGGCGTGACGTTGCTGCGACTGGCTTGGCCAGGCGCGTGACGCGCGGCAGCCGGCTGTGCAGACACTTCACAGGGGTCACTGACCGCGCGGAGGGCGGCAAAGTCCTGCCTGGCCGCAGCGTCGGCGTGGCCCTAGCCTAAAGGCGAGGCCGCGCCGCATGGAGATCCACCGCAGCAGAGCGACGCGGCTCTGTCCAGTGTACCGCATTCCAACTTCAGAGGCGCGCCAATACGTAGAACATTTAGTGTGTATGTCGTTCGGCAACCTTCGAGCAAAATGAACAAACGTGGCATGCATGTGATAATTTCTTAGTTAGGCGAGGAAGAAGACGATACAGGGTGGTGCATTGATCGTTACCGGGCGAAATATCTCACGAAATAAGCGTCAAACGAAAAAACTACAAAGAACGAAACTTGTCTAGCTTGAAGGGGGAAACCAGATGGCGCTATGGTTAGCCCGCTGGATGGCGCTGCCATAAGTCAAACGGATATCAACTGCGCGTTTTTAAATACGAACCCCCATTTCCTATTACATATTCGTGTAGTACGTAAAGAAATATGAATGTTTTAGTTGGACCACTTTCTTCGCTTTGTGATAGATGGCGCTGTAATAGTCACAAACATATGGCTCACAATTTTAGACGAACAGTTGGTAACAGGTAGGTTTTGTAAATTAAAATACAGAACGTTTATTTCGGTTGTTCCAATGTGATACATGTACCTTCTGAGAACGCATCCCGTTACAGCGTGATTTCCTGTAAACACCACATTAATGCAGTAAATGCATCAAAATGATGTCCGTCAACCTCAATGCATTTGGCAATACATGAAACGACATTCCTCTCAACAGCGAGCAGTTCGCCTTCCGTAATGTTCCCACATGCATTGACAATGCGCTGACGCATGTTGTCAGGCGTTGTCGGTGGATCACGATAGCAAATATCCTTCAACTTTCCCCACAGAAAGCAATCCGGGGACGTCAGATCCGGTGAACATGCGGGCCATGGTATGGTACTTCGACGACCAATCCACCTCTGATGTAATATGCTATTCAATACCGCTTCAACCGCACGCCTTTTATGTTCCGGACATCTATCATGTTGGAAGTGCATCGCCATTCTGTCATGCAGTGAAACATCTTGTAGTAACATCGGTAGAACATTACGTAAGAAATCAGCATACATTGCACCTTTTACATTGCCATCGATAAAATGGGGCCCAATTATCCTTCCTCCCTTAATAACGCACCATACATTAACCCGCCAAGGTTGCTGATGTTCCACTTGTCGCAGCCATCGTGGATTTTCCGTTGCCCAATAGTGAATATTGTGCCGGTTAACGTTACCGCTGTTGCTGAACAACGTTTCGTCGCTAAATAGAAGGCGTGAAAAAAAATCTGTCATCGTCCCGTAATTTCTCTTGTGCCCAGTGGCTGAACTGTACACGACATTCAATTCCTAGTGCATAGAAATATGGTACGGGTGCAATCTATGTTGATGTAGCATTCTTCACACCGACGTTTTTGAGGCTCCCGGCGAAGGTTCGAGTCCACCCTCGGGCATGGGTGTGTGTGTGTCTTTGTTCTTAGGATAATTTAGGTTAAGTAGAGTGCTAGCTTAGTGATTGATGACCTTAGCAGTTAAGTCCCATAAGATTTCACACACATTTGATTTTGAGATTCTCGATTTTCGCGCTATTTGTCTGCTACTGATGTGCGGATTAGCCGCGACAGCAGCTAAAACACCTACTTGGGCATTATTTGTTGCAGGTCGTGGTTGACGTTTCACATGTGGCTGAACACTTCCTGTTTCCTTTAATGACGTAACCATCCGGCAAACGGTCCGGACACTTGGATGATGTAATCCAGGATACCGAGCAGCGTACGTAGAACACGCCCGTTTGGCATTTTGATCACAATAGCCATACATCAACACGATATCGACCTTTTCCACAATTGGCAAACGGTCCATTTTAACATGGGTAATGTATGACGACGCAAATATCGTCCGCACTGGCGGAATGTTACGTGATACCACGTTCTTATACGTTTGTGACTATTACAGCGCCATCTATTACAAATCGAAAAAAGTGGTCAAACTAAAACATTCATATTTCTTTACGTAATACACGAATGTGTAATAAAAAATGGGGGTTCCTATTTTTAAAAAACGCAGTTGATACCCGTTTGACCTATGACAGCGCCATCTTGAGGGGCAACCATAGCGCCATCTGGTTTCCCCCTTCAAGCTAGACGAGTATCTTTCTTTGCAGTTTTTAAGTTTGATGCTTCTTTCGTGACATATTTGACCCGGTCACTATCAATGGACCACCCTGTATATATGAGAGCGTTGGTGACTTTGAAAGAATAGCAATTCGGGGATCTTTTCATGTTCAGATTTAGCAATATAACTGTAAATAAACACCTTAAATAAACCAGACCCAAAAGAATTAACAGGCACGAGAGTTAGACTGCCTCACGCGGTTGTCGGAGACAAGGCCTTTCTAGTGAAAACCTGCTTGATTAGACCTTATCCCGGGGCACAATTAGATGACAAACCGAACGTAATAAAGCCCGGAGCATTTCAGAAAAAGTCTGTGAACCATAGACTGGAAAAAATGTTTTTTTTATGTTTAAGTGGGTGACAAGAAGACGCATTGATCACAGGCTATGCAGTAGGCTTTTTGTAAATTGTGAAACAATGCTGACCACTAAAATTTGAAACTATCAAATCGAAAAAAATTGTACTTCTATTATTCTCGTGTTCAATTATAAAACTAATTTGGGGTGAATACTTGTAAGAATGTTAGTGACAGCATCTAACTTCTTTCGGAGCGTTATATAAAATTATTGAGTCAACCACATAGAGAATTTTATTTGCGATATGTGGATTGTCTTTAAAGAACTGTAACCCAATAAAATTGACAAAAATGTCAGCCACAGTACCGGCTAAAGAATTGTCCATTGCCATGCCATCTTTTTGATAGTAAATTTGGTCATTAAATGTAAAGTAATTTTCCAATAGGTCTATAAACCCACCTATTTCAAATGTACTCATAAATTTATGCCATAGTAAATTCTCTATAATGATATGATGGTATCAGAGGTGGGCATATTTGTATGCAAATTTTTAGTATCTAAAGAGGCGAATATTGCACCATCAGGAATGTCAATATTGTATATTGCTTCTGTTAACTAATAACTGCTTTTGACACTAAAATTATCTTCGTGTGTGTGAAATGACTTTAAAATCTCATTTAGTTTCTTGTTTAATTTATATGTGGGACAATTTTTACAATTGACAATCGGACGTATTGCCAAATCAGGCTTATGAATCTTTCATTCTTCGGTAGTTGCGCATTCATTTGGAAACATTTTCATCGATCCATTTTTTAATCTCCTGAAATTTCGGGGTAGGATCTCTATCAAACTCTACAATATCATGTTCAGTAAGAAACCTACAGTTTTAGACATATAATCCTTCTCAATAACTACAGTTAGAGTATTCCTTTATTTGCTTTTGTTGTTATAGCTTTTCGCTCTCCGAATTTATTACCAGTACTTTTGTCAGTTTCAGATACGTGGTTACTTCCGTATCTACTTCTTACATTAGTGATAATATCTTAGTTTTCAATGCAAGTTTGCATACGTCAGATATGCTAAGTTGGGAATACTTGGTAGCTACTCTAATGTCAGCGATTAAGAGCTTAACATTTGCATTATTAAGTATAGAAATTAAATTATACTTTAACCTCTTACTTAATAGTGCCATTTCCGTCGCTGTAAGGTGAATGTTAATAATGTTAGACAGCCAGGGATAAAGTTCATACTCTTTACTTTTACGTTCATTTAAAACCTGATGTTGCTGTTTGGTAAGCGCGTCAACATTCTTCCGATGTCTTTCGGAAACTATTTGTAGTAAGAAACCAATTTCCTCACCTATAATATAAAGTAACACAGAAATAATTAGAGGAGGAACATTTTTGCTTAAGGAATGATGTAATTTGTAAAATCTCTGTAATTAGTGCATGTTTTTCTTAAAGGCGGCTCTAATCATTGACCTGATCCATAGGATAGTGCATTTTTGTTGAACATAGGGATATTACAAGAGCCAGATTTATTGCTGACTGTAGCATAATTACGAATGACATGAGTAGCGAAACACAGTTTGTTAAAATGAATTTTTGAGTTCAATGTCATAATATTTATCCTGATCCCTCTAAGTTTTTTAAACTCTCCAGGTACCTGACTAGGTAAGGAATTTAAAATTTTAGAAAGCACTCTTGTCTGGAGCATAGCGATCCAGATAAAATATTAAAAATCAATAAAAACAGTTTCCACCGCGTTTTCAGATTTTTTTAGTTGTTGGCAACCGGTTTCCGCCCCTTCCTCGAACATCCTCCGCTCATGCCGGAGGACGGAGCGAGATCCGTAGAAGTAAGATTGCCACAGCTCACCTTTGAAATATCGTGCCAAAAATTTAGGATTCAGTATCGTAAGACTGTCTACATCTTCTTTTGGTAACGAGCTCCCTATCATCCTGATTTTATATTACAGCTGCTTCAGAGTATATATTGGCTTTCCTTTAAGCCTGATATTAATATATGTCCATACTTTTCGATTGCATTTGCATTCGGATACATTGCAGGCCAATCCATCGTGAACCCCCTGGTACGTCTTGTTTCCATGCTGCACATACACGGCTGCAACGTTTCGGATCATTACCTCTGTGATGCACCAGTTTGTCTCGTTCCAACCCAATAGCTTTTTAACAGACCTCAGAAGGCATATTTGATAAATATCACGCATTTTTTCAGCGTCTAAGTGGGCTGTAAATAAATGCAAGTAGCCAAAACATTCAACTCACAGACTTTATCTATACACTGTGCAAAAGTGCATTGATTAAAGGTTCGAGCCCACCACTAGAGATGTCGCTGCGGACGTTACAATTAAAGTTATTATGTACACTTTCTTGTGAAACAGACTGTATGACGGTATGTCACCGGTCTCATACAAAGGAAGTAGGTTACAGTACGCTTGTTCGCCCACTGCTTGAATACTTCTCAGCAGTGTGGGATCCGTACCAGATAGGGTTGGTAGAAGAGATAGAGAAGATCCAATGGAGAGTAGCGCGCTTCGTTACAGGATCATTTAGTAATAGCGAAAACGTTACGGAGATGATAAACTCCAGTGGAAGACTCTGCAGGAGAGACGCTCAGTAGCTCGGTACGGGCTTTTGTTAAAGTTTCGAGAACCTACCTTAACCGAGGGGTCAAGCAGTATATTGCTCCCTTCTACGTATATCTCGCGAAGAGACCATGAGGATTAAATCAGAGAGATTAGAGCCCACACAGAAGCATACCGACAATCCTTCTTACCACAAACAATACGAGACTGGAATAGAAGGAAGAACCGATAAAGGTACTCAGGGTACCCTCCGCCACACACCGTCAGATGGCTTGCGGAGTATGGATGTAGATGTAGATTCTACACTTTAACCTGAGTGGAAGTTTTTTTTGTTACTTCCCCCGATGATTTTAAAAATCCCAAGGGAATGTTATCCGTCCCTTCAGCCGTACTTGACCTCAAATCGCTGAAAGCTCTTTTAAATTCTGCTTCTAATTCCAGATCCCCTATCTTTTCCCTGTAGATTCCTGGTTCTTCTGCTGTCACGTTATCAGACAAGCCCTCCCCCTCACAGTGTCCTTCAATGTACGGTACCCTCTCCACCAACCCACTCGCTCCTCTGCATTTCATACTGGAATTCCTACTGCACTCTTAAAGTTGCCGCACTAGCTTTTAGTTTCACTCCTCCAATCATCATTCCTTTTTCGATTTCTTCCCATTCTGCTCCAGCTACTTTGCTTACCTTCCCGACAGTTCCTATTTATTTCCTAAGTAGCTTGCATTTCTATATTTCGGAATTTCCATTTTTGTATTTCCTTCTATCGTCGTTCAGCTGAAGTATTTTTTGTTACCTGTGGTTTCTTCGCAGTTACCTTCCTTGTACCAATGTTGTTCTTTTCAGCTTCCGTGATTACACTTGTTAGAAATGTAAATTCCTCTTCAACTGAACTGCCTACTGAGCTATTTATTATCGTAGTATCCCCGTTTCCCACTTCTTTGCGTATTGATTCTCTCTGATTAGTCTCTTCAACTTCATCCTCCGCTTCAACATTACTAAATTGTGATGTGAGTCTGTATCTGCCCGTGGGTACGCCTCATAATCCAATATCTGACTTCGGAATGCCCTCCCGGCTATGACGTAATTTAAATGGAATTTTCCATTGCCTCCCGGCCTTTCCCAAGTATTCGTCCCCCTCTCCGGTTCTTCAACAGAGTATTCGCTATTACTAGCCACAATTTATTGCACAACTCACTTAGTCTTTCTCCCGTCTCATTCCTAGTACCAAGTCCATATTCTCCCGAGACGCTTTCTTCTACTCCTGTCCCTATAAACGCGTTCCAATCCCATATATTCCTACAACCAAGCGCCTATTCTCCCGTAATCCTTTTTATATTCCTTCTCCTACAACCGCATTTCAGTCCTCCATGACTATTAGATTTACATCTCCCTTTCCGTGCTGACTTACGCGTTCACTGTCTTTATATACTTTCTCTATCTCTTCATCTTCCGCTTAGACGTC